>NC_090934.1:1048897921-1051397921 GCF_040938575.1 Ambystoma mexicanum
GGTTTTCTTTTTGGAGATCACCCAGCCCCTGGTGGGCCAGGTGATTTTCTTCCATTTTTCTTTTTAAATGGCAGACTTCCTGGCCTAAGGCGTCTCTTTCCTGACTAAGAGCCTGCATTTGTGCCGCCAGGTCGTCCCTTTGCCTTTGGAAGGCACCAGCTTTCTGGCGCTCCTGATCAAACTCTGCCTGGGTATCCAGGTCTTTCAGAATCAGTTTATTGCTCTCCTCCTTCACTCTATCTAGGTGGCCTTGCAGGGTGACTACCTGCTCAGCACATGCCCTATTGAAGTCTAGCTGTTGCTCCAGCTTTTTCTGGCTTTGCAGTAGGGAGTCCAAACCTTCTTGGTGTTCCTTCTGCAAGGCCAGAAATCTGGTATCCTGTTCTGACTTTTCCTTTTGCAGCACATCCATATCCTCCTTTATTTTAGTGATGTACTGTCTGGTCTCATTTTCTGACTCCTGGCTTCTGTGCAGCCTTTGCTCAGAAGAGTCCAGATCAGATTGGGCCTTCTCTAACGCCATCTGTTGCCTTTTTGCCAGATCATGGCCTTCAGCACATTTATTCTGTATGGCTCCCATGTATAAATATAAATATGCCGCTATCCTAACAATCTTGTCGTGCTCATCTTTGGCCTTAGGAGCCATATATAGTTCACTCAGGGCCACGTGTAATGGACCCTGATCTCTATATATATCTGACCCTGTTTCCGTGACCTGTTGCATGATGGCCTGCAACCAGACTGTTTGGTCCTGGTGAGTCCACTCACCTCTCACAAATAACTTATGTAAGAAGTGCTCTCTGGCTATTTTCATATCTACCAAGGTCGTCATTCTAGAGATTGGTCTCTGTCCTGACTTACAGAAGTTAGTATTTTAGTTTTGCAGAACAGAACTTTTCTTGGAGTGTCCCTTTTGAGGAATGCTTCACAGCGTAATGCAGCGTGGTGATCCGACTGGATGTATGTATCCCGTCAGTTAGCACACTGTATTAAGCTGCACAAGTGGTATTCTAACCCAACGTCTCGGCTCGAGCCCCCACTTTGTAAGAGGATTCAATTCAACACTACAGCTAAGTCAACGCCTAGTCTATAATACTGAATGAAAACCCTTATTGATATATCTTTAGGTCCAGTTCATGCGTCCTGGATGACTACCCTTGTATAACACCCCTCTCTTGGAATCCCCCTGACCCCACTGAGCCAAGAAGTAGTTCTGTTTTGCAAGTTTAAAAGGTTTATTTGATAAATTAAACAATAGATATATATATGACACTTTATAATAAATTAATAATTGAATAGCACACTTAATCTGATATGATAAAGATTAATAACGGAGAATCTGGCACTAACACGCTTCTCTATAGTCAATAAGGAGTTGACATGAAATGGATAAGGTAGCACACTGGTAAATAGGAACAAAAGTATAATGTGGTAGAGGATGCTTTATGTAAGCTCAGGTGGATGCAATATTCAATGAATGCAGTACAGAAAATACTCAATATGATTTCAACCAAACAATGTAATCACTTTTCTCTGGCTATTCACTCCCCCCCTCTTTATGCAATGCAAGGGAATGGGAGGAAAGCACACAGTTCTCAGAAATGCAATCAATGTAATCAGTTCAATCCAGCAAGCTTAGACAACAGAAAACAGATAGGAGTTTTGAAAACACAGGCAATGCTTGGATATGTGCTGGCAATGAATGAGAAATATGCTAAATTTGCTTTTAATTCCCTTATAGAGGTTCAGGGTGAGTGGTATCTAGTTAATATTAGTCCAGGCTCACACTAGCAATGATGCAGGGATAGTTAGCAGGTTAAACGAATTTCTGGCCAATGGAAAGCAAACAGCACCAGTTTTTACATGTGAAGAAATTGCCAATCGCGGTAAAATTCGCGGATGCGTGTTCCGCGATTGCGGTAAAACTATAAGGGCTAGGAATGCGGTTCTTGGTGCGATTCAAAGCTACGATTCTAAGCTATCAAATAAAAGTTATTGCAAGTCTCTAGCTCAAACGGTCGCGGAGATATGAGCGATTTAGTAAAGGTCGTTTTTGGTTTTGTAAATTTTAAACGCACACTTTTTCAAAATGACAAGTGACAAATTTTTGCAGCTAGAATGACAGGTGACAGCTAGGAGGCAGTTCTACTTAGGTTAAATAGATTGAATTAGATGAATTTAAACTAAGAGATGTGTTCTGAGTTTTGCTAAGTACTCACAAGAGATTTTGAACCGGAAAGCGGCTTTGTCACGATCTGGTCAACAGTCTGGTCAGGTCTTTCCGGGTTCTGCTCACAGCGCCTGGCCTCTGGAACTGCTCACAGGGGTCTGGTCTCTGCTAGGCACCGGTTCTTTGGGTCTCTCTGCTCTGGATAGATTGAAGTCTCTAGTTTGGCTTTCTGGAGTTTGATGGAGGTAAGTATGGATTTTTCCGGCAGAGCTTTCAGCGGCAGATGAAAAATGAATGTCCCTATCTGTCCTGTCTGTCTGCTTTTATGTGTTTAGAATGTGGGTGTGTTCTAGCATCACTGACCCTACCTCTCTCTCAGCTTCTAATTGGTCAAACTTCCATTTCTTACTTGATTGGGGGAATGAAATGAAGTGTCATCATGATGAGGTCTGTTTATGATACAGAGAACCCACCCCTGTCAACTTTACACACAATCTATATCTGACCTAAAAACATATTTGCACAGGTACACATTTGTTTAAAATTACATATACATGGTGTGGCTGAATTTAGCCATGTCTATGTCCAAATCTGCTCATTCTCGGAGCTTGCATTCAAAGAGTGTACATAATTGACTTTTTAACTGCTTTTTCAATTTCCGACATGGACCCAACTTTACATACATATGTGCAGGGGGTAGGGACATTAACTGATGAAGTTTCAGATTTTTAACATGCACACATTTAGAGTAATATCCACTTTTCCGCTAAAACCCCCCTGAACATACCACCGGTTCCTACCACGTCTTAAACTGTGGGCAGAATAATCACAAGAATTATGGTATCATTTATAAAATTTTCACATGTCCGCTCTATGAATTATCCCCCTTTTTATAAAACCATATCCTTGCTGCAGGGGTGTGTCTTTTCAGGTCACATGGTACAGAAACCAGTCTTTCCAGTTTCTGCCAAGCCAGCTTGCTTCTCACAGGCAGTGCTCCTCCCAGCTTCTCCAGGAGGAAGCCACTTTTTACGACGTCTGTAATAAAAAACCTTTGCCTGAGTGGAGAGGGCTTTGTTCACTCTCTGGCAGAGCACAGGAAATTCAATTATCAGATAGATGGCATATTCTTAGCCTGGGCAGCAAAAGGAAGGTTGGCCTGGGAACACAGTGGTGACTCAAGTTTCACTGCTGATGGGTAGTTGCTAGGCAAAATCAAGTTCCTTAAGCCAGACCTTCAGCTAACTTTTTGTTGCTTTTAAAATAACTTGTAATTTTACACATGCAGCTAGAATGCTGATTCTAAGTGCAAAATTATGACATTTCAACAGTTACAAAGGCATGTGACACCAAACATAGGTCACTCATTTAATTTAACATTTTCGATTTTGGTGGTTTTAAATCCAGTTGTAGTTAGGCTTAAGCTGCTGACTCCATAGCATTTTTGTTATAAGCATTGTTTTTGGGCTCTTCATTTCCCAGATTTTGTAGGCACACAAAACTCCATTCTGCCAAATGTCTGCTGGTGTTCAGTGAATATTTTGCACATGTTGCAAGGTTTGAAATAGGCATTTTGCTTGCCTTCAGAAAAACACACAGAGTGGTTTTAAAACGCCGGCTTTTGGATAGTGGTGAGTACTGGTACTGCACCCATTTTTGGGATTTAAGAAATGAATTCCCCACAATTCTAGGTTGCATTTGGCAATCAGCATTGCCATTCCCAATGGTTTCAGACTACTGTGCGGGTAGTCCAATGGTGGTTTTAAAGCGCTTTGAAGCTAACCGGCGCTACTGTTTTTCCTTTGGCAACCCATTTCCCTCATGGCAACCCGGCCTTTCATTCTCGCACTGGTGGGTGGCAAGTGAGGCAACCATTTTGGTGGGCGCACAAACTGCGCAGCTTTCCTGGATTTCGGCGCACATGTGGGTTTTCCGCCATCTTGAATTTCCTAAGCCCACAGCACCAAATGTTGTAGCAGGATAGCTTAAACGTGGGTCAGGACACCCAACACACAATACATCAGCTAGGCTTTTCAGAAATTAAAAAGTATTTTTTTTTATACAAGAGATAACTGGCATCATACCGGGTATAACAGGGGTGAGTTCAAAATGAAAAGTGGAATAAATGGCATTTAGAGGAGGAATAGGGATGAAACGACATTGGGCTAGAGGTGGGGAGGGGGAAAGAGGACACCCTGAGAAATTGGGATGTTGGGGGGAGGGGAGGGCTGCCACATGAAAAATAACCAAAGTTATTTGCAGGCGTTTTGGGAAAACCAGGGTTATTTGTAGTACATTGGAAATATAACCGCAGCTAAGGGAAAAGTGTTTATTTTTTAAAGTGAGAGTTAAATTATTTGATTAAGGCACAAAAAAAGAGAAATTTCACAGCTATAATGAGGTTGGGGTAATGGGTGTGTTATGGGTACTGGGTTACTTTAAGGAACCGAATGGCGCAATATGGAAAGTGGACACAGCCAAAGACCATGGCTAGTGTGCCCCAACGAAACCTATTGGGGCAACATGTCAAGGGGTGCAATATAGAAAGCGGATACAGCTGAAGGGCATGGTTAGCGTGCCCAGAAAAACCTAGTAGTGTGGCCACAGCCTAAGGCCATGGCTGTTGAGCTGTTTAGGAAACATATTGGAGTAATATGTATAGCTCCTATGGCTTAAGACCATGAGCAGTGGCCATAGCCAAAGGCCATGTTAAGTGGCACCAGAAGAAAGTTATTGGGTTGACCTGCAAAAGGACCATGGCCAAAGGCCAGGGCAATGGTCGTGGGCGAAGGCTTTTGGTCGTGCCCACTTACCCACTTAGTGGGTCCAAAAAAACCCTATTGGGTGTACATGTACAGTGGACACAGCCGCGGGCCATGGCTAGTGGGAGGGCCATGGCTAGTGGCCCGTTAATGTTTTAAAATATAGAGTGGAATGGGCTATGGCAGTGCTCGTGGGCCTTGCTAGTGAGTCCCAAAGACATGTGTAGTGACCACAGTGGAAGTCTGTGGGCACCTAGTGGATCAAAGAGTAGCCCTGATCTTTCCTGAGTGGATTCCTGCCTCTATCATTCCCACTCAGACCTACTTCTCTTTTGAATGCCGTGTCTGTAGGCTTTCTCTCTCGCCTACCCATTCTCTTACTGTGGTTACCATCTACCGGCCTCCAGGTCAAATCACCTCATTTCTCTCTGAGTGGGCACACCTCTCCTCCTCCCTCCTGGCCTCTACCACTCAACTCCTCCTCCTCGGTGACCTAAATATACATTTAGACTCTCCTTGCTCCTCCTCTGTACTCTTCCTTGACCTCTGCGACTCCCTCTCCCTGTCCATCCTCCCCTCTGGCCCGACTCACTCTGGAGGGCACACACTCGATGTCTTGATCTCCTCTGACCTCCCCCTCTCCATCCCTCTGACCACTCCTCTCTCCTGGAGCGATCACTCCCTCCTCTCATTTCATCTCTCCCTCACTTCCCCCCAAGCCAAGCCTACCCCAACACTGCCACCTACCTTCTCGGACATCCGTCCCATGAAGCGTGTGTCAGTTGAGGCTTTTGCCGCCACTTTCTCTCCCCCCCTCCCCCTTTGGCTGTCTCTCATCCTGATACAGCCCTGTCTCTGCTCTACTCTTCAATTTCTGAAACGCTTGATGCTCCTGCCCTTTCATGAGGATCTGTTTGAAGTCCAAAGCCAAGTGCAATTCCTGGTATGACTCTGACCTATCTACACTTCAACGTAAGTGTAGGGCAGCTGAGAGGAAATGGAGGACTTCCTGTTCATCCTCTGACAAACTAGCCTGTCACCTGCTACAAAGGCAATACCGACTCTCTGTCCTCACCAAGAAGAGAGTCCACATTCAAGCTTGTGTCTCTGCGGCATCTAACAACTCGGCCGAACTCTTTCAAATCTGCAAGGAGCTGGCCAACCCTGCTGCAGTCTCTTCCCCTCCTGTTGCCTCCCAGGCTCTTTGAAATGCCCTTGCCTCTCACTTCATTTCAAAAACCCAGGACATCCTGTCCACCCTCTCCACCCACCCACACTCCTCCTCTTCCCTCTCCATCTGTGCTTGCTGACCCTCCTTTAGCCACCCTCCCACGATCCTTCTTGTCCTTTCCTCTTTTCACCCTGACGAGGTTGCTAGACAAGTCCAATCTATGAAAGCCTCTTCAAAACAGGTTCATCCCTGTTCCTTTAAAACCATCAAGGACCACATTGACACCCTCGCTCTGGCCCTTGCTGATTATTGCAACCACTCCTTTGCCTCTGGATCCTTCCCCTCCCCTCTGAAGCACTCCTTTGTGCATCCTCTTCAAATGAATCCCACAGCTGATCCTTCTTGTCCAGCTAACTATCACCCAATTTACATGACTCCCTTTCTTGGCAAACTCCTGGAAAAGTTGGCCATCTCTCAGCTTAACCTTCATTCCAATTCTGTTGGTTGTCTCCATGACCACCAGTCTGGCTTCAGAGCTGCCAGAAGCACGGAAACTGCTCTCCTAAACATCTGTGAAGATCTGCTCACCAACCTTGACTCTAACATTCCATCTGTCCTCATCCTCCTCGATCTCTCTTCTGCCTTCGGCACGGTCAACCATACCATCCTGCTCAACCGTCTCTGTGAAAACCTGGGTATCACTGTTCAGGCTCTGGCCTGGCTGACCTCTTTCCTCTCAGATCGACCCTCCCAGGTCCAACTTGGGTCCTTCCTTTCATCTATCTTCCTCTCTACCTGTGGTGTTCCCCAGGGGTCTAACCTCTTGCCCTGGCTTTTCAACCAATACCTGGCAACTCTCGCCCACTGCATTGCCATTTTCTGCTCAAATTTCCAGTGCTACGCTGACACTCAACTCATTTTCAAGCTGCTCTCTGCCACCTCCTTGCCCTCTCTCATCTCTGATTGCCTAACTGCCATTCAAGATTGGTGTGCCACCAATGATCTTTGTCTGAATGCCATCAAGATGGAGATCCTCCTCATCGGCACACCTTCACCATCCTTTCCCCTCACTCTCTGGCCGGCCTCCCTTGGCCCTCCTCCTACCCCACCCGCGAGTCTAAGAACCTCTGGGTCATCTTTGACTCCACCCTTTTCTTCTCCGCCCACATCTCTGAGGTCTCTTAAAAGTAAAATTTCCGACTGCACCTCCTCAGAGGGTATCTGCCTTTCCTCTCCTTCCCCCAGAAGCTCATAGTATCTCAACCTCTGGTTCTCTCTAGCTTGGACTATTGTAACAGCCTCTTTCTAAATCTACCTGCCTCTACTCTCCACCCTCTGCAACTAATCCAGAACAGGACTGCGAGACTTGTCCTTGGCCTCAAGCCCTCGGATCGTATCTCTCCAGCTCTGAAATCTCTCCACTGGCTCCCAGTGGATGCAAGGATTAAATTCAAAACCCTCTGCATTGTCCACAAGGCTTCCTGGGGCCTGGGTCCAAAATACCTTCAGCTATCCCTCTGCAAATACCTCCCCTCTCGAGCTTTTCGCTCCTCTACCTCCAACTCACTCAGGGTCAGTCGTTTTTCTAGGAAAAGAGCTGGGGGTAGATCTCTGTCTTCGGCTGGGGCCTCCCTCTGGAACAGCCTCCCTGCCACTCTAAAACTTGAGGAGAACCATCTCGGGTTCCGGAAGCACATCAAGACCTTCCTCTTTTCTTCTGCCTTCGCTCCCCCTCTCCCCTGCTGATCTGTTCTCTCTTGGCACTGTGCACCTGGCCACCCTCTGTCTTTTGGGCCCAGGTACCTGCTCATCCTGCCCCCCTCCCGCACTGCCTCCGGGCCACCCCTTGCACTGGGGTCTTTATCTGTACCCATACAGCCCCCCCTTTTTCTTAATGCACTTATCAGACCTACCCTGTCTGCTGCCTTAAACCTAACACTTGCAAACTGCTGGCTGCATTACCACTGTTTGTTGCCTTTATTATTTATTTATTTATTGTTATTTATCTGTTTCTCCTCTGCTTTGCACTTTCCACCTCTCCCACCTTCCATGCACTTTTCCTCTCCCCCTCTCCCATGCACTTGCGCGTTCTCAATGTCACTGGGCCTAGTAAGATCGCTGTTTTGTTCTCCCCTGTTCCCCTCCCTTGCCTTATCGCGCTCTGAAACACTTGTGTACGAGCGCGATACAAATAAAATATCAATATCAATATCAATAGAAACAAATTGAGGGAACATTTTCAGTGGACCTAGCCGAAGTCTATGGCTAATGGGCTGTAAAAAACTGTGGTATAAGAAAACAAATTCACTGAAAACAACGCAGTTAAGGTAGGCAGATGTAATGCAAAAATTCCCTTGAAATTAAGGGGACGAGGGCAGACATGACCAACTTAAAACTGAATACACCTTTTAGACGGATGCAACTGATTGACATTACACCCTACCTCTCACATCTGTAGTGTCTATTGAGATTCAACATATGCTTAAAAGCTTTAGGCTTCTGCGCCAAGCTTATTGGATCTTTTCATTGACTGACTGATGGGTAATTTATAAGGCGCTTAATACCCAGAGATTTCTAGGCCGAGAAAGAGAATCGAACCTGTGTTGCTCCGTGTCATTTTGGCGAGCACGTTGCTGCTGAGCTAACCTCCCCAGACATTGTGCATGTCCCTATCCATCATGTTCTGTGGTTTCCTTAGACAGGGACGCCACGCCACTTGTGGTGCATATCAGCGAAGGTGGAGCTGGGCAAAGGGCTGATGAAGACGGACACGGTCTGCAATGAAGCGCTGCACCACTTTATTCCAATAATGTTTGTCAAGGGCCCTGGTCATGGCTGCACAATGGTTAATGCGAGATGAGCAGAAGAAAAAAGGTAATTTACTGCATGAGGTGGCACAGTGCCGTGGTCTAGTCAGCCGCGTAAATGCTCATCTCACCTCAATCACAGCGCGCTGGCAGCAAGAGAGGTTGACTTGAGCGGCTGCCTGTTGTTCAGTGCATGTCGGCTGCACGGGTAGTTGGTCGGATTCATGTCTCTGCGTGCCTGCAGGATACCGCGACCTTATTCTGTCCTTAGCCGTGGGCCTGAAAATGGGATGGGTCGCACACCGGATGGAAACCACACTGACGGGTGACTTTCATGTCCAGATAAAGATATGAGAACTCCACGTCTTGACACACATATTCTTGTGGGCTTATGTCTGGCTTCCTCAAAGCTGCGCGCTGCAGTGGACAACTATTAGGAGTTCCAGGATTCACAAAAGAACAGAAAAGGAGGAATTCGCGTTATGTGCCTGACACTGGTCGCCGACTCGTTTTTGGAGCTCCCAACGCATTCTATGTTTGTTTGTAAATTATAATTGGCTATTTATAACGAACTTCACCCCCAGAGGTTCCAGGTTGCCTGAGCGCGGACCGGGGATCGAACCTGTGTTGCTTTGCATCGTTTTGCTTGCAAGGCGAGCGCGTTGACGACGAGCTCTCCTCCCAGATTTTGTGTGCCGTGTCCATATGGAGAAAGTTAATTGGAACGTCAGTAAATCAATTAGTAAGCACGTCAGCACCTAGTGCTGGGAGCACATTATGAGCAGCAATGTTGCTTAAGGGCAACTGTTATGTGAACAAATGTTACTTTACCTTGCTAAGTAGTATTATTGTAAAGAAAATCCAAAGTATGAGTATATCTTACTAACCTGCCTCTGGCATTGCTGCCAAGTGGTCACATGCCATGTGTGAGAACTTCAGTCCGTCCTGGTTTTGCGCACTGCATGCTGGGAATTGTGGTTACATTTTCCATTGATAATTTGGGAATATGCAGACAGTGAAAAAATAAGACTGCTTGTAGGTATCAAGCGTGGCATGGCACCCCTGGGAAGCTATGCCTTGGACACATCACCGGGTATGCCCGGTTTGAACATTAGACAACTGCAATCAGGAAAAATGGGAGTGAACTTGCTGTAATTTTTTTGTGAATCACCAAATTGCTGCTGTACTTGACTTTGCTTCTCTCCTAAATTGCCTAGATGTGCTCACTCTTTTCATTACTCCTATGTTTAGCTTACTCCACTCTTGTGCATGCGCAAATTGCACACACATGTACACACCCAATTCACACAGACCCGTTATAGCACCTGCATAGCTCGTGAGATACTGTTTGCCACTGCAGCAGTTTCAATTTGCGTGCTGTAGTCTTGTTTGTTGTATACTAATTTACCTTTTCACAATTGACCTCGGTAGAATTGACCTAATTTAGAAGGTCAATTAAGACATACGTGCGGGGGAAACCCCACGCTGCCCCCACCCAATCCAAAAACCCCTGCAACCTCCCACCCCGTCCGATTATATTATTTACAATCCTAAACCAACCCAAAACATATATAAAATGTGTGACCCGGCGCCCGCGATTGGGCAATTACTGGGGCATTACAGCCCTGGTGGACCTGGTAACTGCCCATTCCCGGGCACCGGAAAATATTTTTCACCATTCCCATTTCAGTCCTATTGGACTCAATGGGAATGGGGATTCCGGATGCATCGGCACCATTCACGAATGGTGCCGGTGCATCCGACATGCTCTGCTCGTGGGTGTCAGTCCGCCCACCAGGTCAGACCTGGCGGGCAAAAAGGCACCTGCGAGCAGAACTTGTAGTTTGCCGGTCCTGTAACAACAGTACCGGCAAGCTTAAAGTACCATAGTTACTGGACCGGCAACCTCATAATGCGGACCATACTCTTGGTGTGCTATATTTAGAAGTCTCACAAGCTCCTCTGCACCATTCAAGGATCTTAGTTTAAGCCACAATTTGACTGGATTTACTTTGTCAAAAGTGGATCAAAGATTCATAAACGTGATGTCAACCAGTTCTTTCTTGAGGTTAATGGCTTGGACGATTATCAAATACAGGCTTTAAGCTTGTGGGTTGGTATCCATTCCCTCCCAAAAGCCCAGCTGAGTGCGCTCCAAGTCTCTATCTGTGACTGCCCATGTTTGAAGTTCGCCAGGACCACTCTTGCCAGAATATTAAAGGTTGAGCCACGAAGAGAGATTGGCCAAGGTGACCTAGGTAGCTCACGTAGCCCTTTTTGTATATTGGGCAATTCATTGCCCATTTCTACGAGCTAGGTATGTTACCCGAGAGCATCGGAGAATTAAAATCTGTGTCAGTAACGTGATCCACAAATCATGTCGACCTCTAAAGTGATCCACTGGGATCCCATCCGGACCAGGGCCTTGGTTTAATATTTATATAGTGACATGGTGTGCTGTGCTGCATCAAATTATTTAACAATTCAATGCAATACACGCAATATATCAGCTATTAAATTACATACACATCAGTAAAAGAAGAAAATAAGCATTGTCTATATTTGGTTTCTAAAATGCCATGTCATTTCTGAAATGAAACAGAAATAAAATATTTATTTTTCAATTTTTTTCAACATTGTTCGCCCATTTAACATCACTAATCCTGGCATTACTTGGGAAGTATGGCAATACCTGCCATTGGTGTAAGCACACACGATTACAGTTTCTGGGCATATGGCAATACATGGCAATGATGAGAGTACCTTGGCAAATAATGAGACTGTGTGGAAAGCTATGGGATTTACAATATACCTACCGGAGCATGCTACGGCAAAACCTGGCAAATGTTACAATGCCTGGCATATGATGTGAATATTTGTGCATTTGATGGCTAAAACCTATTATATAGTGGATATATAACACTATATATCAAATCCTGGCTCGTCACTGCGTAACTAGAAAACCAACCACAAGAACGCCCACACTGCCAAAACAATGATGAATAAAGATACCTATACTGGTTCCCACCAAACAACCGAACACAAACAGAATCCAAGGAACGCACTCCGCAAAATACCATAAGACATAATGAGAGATACCCACAAGAGGAGGAAATTGAAGACCGAACACATAGACATACAAAGGCGGAAGCACTTAGACGACTTATCCATTGTATCCCGGCCTGTACCACACCCGAAGTACCAGCAGACAAAGTCGCATAGATAGTAGGGAAGTGGACACCAAAACTCTGACTCCGACACCCAATGAGGAGAATAGGCACTCCCATTACACTATACATAGTTCACTAGAATACAACACTACACATAGTTCATTAGAACACGACAGGGAGTGTGCTGCGCTAAAATCTCAATTGTTCTGTTGGGCGTAGGCCTCACACCCACTATTCATGACTCTCAGGTCTAGCTGTGTTTTAGGATTGCACTGAATTATTCAATTGTTTCTCAAATCCAGCTGTGTATGGTACTGTACTAAATTGCTCTGTTGGCCGTGGGCCTCATTGCCACTATACAGGACTCTCAAATCTAGCTGTTCTGGCATCATGCAGGACTCCCGAAATCTAGGCATTCAGCCATACTTTGAAGATTAGCTGCAAAACATATAACCCACTAACCAAAAGGCTCAAACTGTCTGCATACTTAACTCACTCAAAAAACTCACCCAACCACCTCTCGCACCACAAGCATGCACTTCACCACACCGCAACAACACATAAGCCGCACCAACAGCAGGCAAGCACTGACATTGCTCTGATACTCGCACCAAAGATCAGAGCACAGTGTATACCGAGAGGAAGCTGCCAACAGAACACTACTCCTCTGACTCTCCTACTCCCTCTTCACCCTACTAACCCATCCCGCCTTCTCGTTTGCAGATCCGCCAGAGTGCCCGGGGACCAACTCCATTGGTGACGGTGCGCGGTACAAATACCTTTAACATTTAACATTTAAAATATAGTGGCAGTACATGATAATTATTTGGAGCACATGACACATGATGTGGGTCTGACCACCAAAAAGGGTAATAGGGCATCAGGCAACCATACCGAACTGCCTGAAAGAGGGATCACATTACACACATGCCACAACATCAAGAATACTTAAAAAGTGTTTGATTAGCCAAGATAAAAACTATTAATCAAATACTTCCAAAATATGTTATCCAAAAACGGACATAAAGTGTACCACATCGAGAAGTAATTTTAGATTACAGAATAGGAAGGTTGTCAATTCCATTCCGAAAAATAGAAGGGGCAGATAAAGGCAGGGCATTGCCCTGTTCTGGATAGTAAAGCCATAACTGTTTTTACTACTGCCTCTCGAGCGAAACCATTCTTTGTGCAACGCAAGACTCACTCTAGTGACTGTGTTCGTCATACTTCAAACGTCGAGGGTTTTAACCAGAACAGATCCAATTAGCATTGAAACGCCATTAGAACATCATGCTAATTATGTTGCCTTTCAGCTGAAACAGATGATGTCGTCAGAAAGAGTTGAAGGTTACTGCTCCTGCTCTTTTGTTTGATTAGTTTTCTTTCCAAGAACCTCTTCACATCACACGTGTGGCGCATCGCATTGAGATCAAGCAGTCAGACAAAGCATAGCTGAGCAATCAAACAGATGAATGTGTTCAATATTGGAAGTGCTCAAGTTAAAAGCATTCTTCACCTAAAACAGGACCGGTTCTTTGTGTTTCCATGGCATGCACCCTAGACACAGAATCACATACTTCCAGGTGCCATGCAAGCACTGCACATGCTCTTTGACAACTGTCATTGTTTGAATGCTTTGTTAACCGTGATAAACAGTCCCTCATATAAATAATGGCTATTTCAGGACCTGGAAGACGTTTGGTCTAATTTTTCTAATTCAGAAACATATAGAGTTAGGTTTTCTATAGAATACAGTGCCTATTTTACAGTAAGCATCTACAGTCGTAGATCGGACACATGTTATGAGGTTATTATTTCATTGTTGGTATTACCTCCTTCCAGTGACTCCACCCTAAACAATTTTGCAATGATTTAAAATGTCATCATAAGGTAAAAACATCAAATTCTGCATTGTGTTTAAGCCGCTGTGGCTGTTGGGTATCTATTTTAGGGTGTACAACACGGCATGACTGTGGATGTAGTGTATTAAGTCATTATTTGGTGATCAATGTCATTCATCAACGTTCATTGTTGTGGGGACATACACTTTTGCCATGTGGAGCTACTTGTGCATTGCATGATATGATTGTCATTTACATTTCAAGGTTTTTTGATATATTGAGTAGTCACACATTTTATATATGTTTTGGGTTGGTTTTGGATTATAAATAATATAAGGGGACGGGGTGGGAGGTTGCAGGGGTTTTTGGATTGGGTGGAGGTTGCGGGGGTTTCCCCCCGCACATATGTCCTAATTGACCTTCTAAGTTAGGTCAATTCTATAATGTGTAGCTAATTGTGTCATTGTACCTTTTTCTTTTTGGTTTATGTGCATGTTTTTAAGGCCTCATGTTGAGTGGCAGGCCTACATTTTTTTAGATGTTTGTCAATTATTAATTAAAGCCTTTGTCCTACGGATTCATCGTCCTTATTTTGTGACCTCTCCCATTGCTAGTATTTGTTGACCCTAGCTTTTGCTGCTTTTCCGTACCTAGCCTATAATGTGCCCCTGATCAGGGGTAGCCTTTGACTCTCTCTTCTCCAATGTGCAAATCCACCCTCTAGAGTCAGCCCCGCCTTCAACAAAATAGAGGGTACCCTTTGCCCCACATATATCCTGCATGGTGAATTGGATGCATTGCACCTTCAAGACAACGTACACTGTGAACCAGTGAAGCTCTGGCTCAAAATAGGATCTAAAGATCAAGCTGTATTCTCAGAACGGATCCTGAGCCATGTTATTGCACATCAGGTTAACTGTTTGATCGTTGCCTGAATATAGATTATGATAAAATCTCTTGGCAAGATAACACGGCTGGTAATTTCACGCACCCAATTAACATAACAAAACCAACAAGTGTTTAAATTGTGGGGAATTTGAAAAAATATTTATGTGTGGGGTGTAAAGAAATTGAACTTGCTAAAATAGATAAATGAGCATATGTTGTCTTATTTTCAAATATGGTAGCTGATTATTTGACTTGGTCCAATTTTAAATTTGAGCGCAACCTAATTACTATGGCGATATTTCATCTTTTACCACTGAGAGCTGTTACTGGTAAATGTTATAACAAAGGTACATTGAGCATTGATAAAACAAGTTGTCTAGTATGTAGTGTGGATGCAGGAGACTTAATGCACTTTTTCTTCTCTTTCTCGTCATACTCAAATATAAGGAATTGCACATTTCTACCGCTGTTGCAAAATATGGCCATAAGACAATGTAGACTGGCACTAGAAGTACTTTTGTTGGTTGAGAGCCTTGTTTGCCTAGACTCTACACACAAATATGAGACCAGCATTCAAATTAAGAAAGGTGCTGATCAATTGTTTACTAAAGCCAGAACAGTTTTACGAAATTGATTGTATACTGTGTTTTAATATTTGAGAGTATGAACTTCAACTCCTTTTTAATCTTCAGTGAATGTAGTTTAAGCTGTACATTTACAAAATTATCTTTTATGATTTCTTTTATATATGTACATAATATACATAATTATTACATGTATGGAGCGACAGAGAGAAAGAGCGAGAGAAGGAGGAGGAGAGCGCGAGAGAGAGTGAGAGGTAAATGGATAAGTGAAAGTGAAAACACTTAAGATTTCCACCATTTTGCATGTTAAAATGTGTGTACATGAAACACTGTGACTCTCAATCAGCTATTATTGCATCACTCAAATGTCAAGACTAGAGGAAGGCAGCCCACTAGGAACACAGGTAATTAATTAATCCTTCTTCCTTCTCCTGTGACAAAGACAGTGCCACCTGGCTGTAGAAATGATATATGGCTTGCCCTTGGGACACAGGAATTGTAATGAACTGGTACTATAGCCATATGTATGTATTGTATGCATGTGATTTCTGAAGGGCATACCTAGCCAGTAAGCTTTGGAGCATAGTACATAGGGCACACAAAAGAGGTTACAGGTAGTCTGCCGGGGCAGTCGATAAGCCAGAATGTTTTGACAGAGAAGAAGAGGGAGGCACTGGAGAGGTAGAAGTAGGATGGAGGCGAGTGATTAGAGGTTGGAGACGTGTTCTTTGAAATGTGGGATCTTCAAGTTCTTTCTGAAGCGTGCGTTGAGGGAGGCAGCCTTATATCTGCATCAGTACTTTTTACTAGGTACAGGGTGCAGAGCAGGAAATGTTCTCTTTCATAGTTGTCTCTCTTTCTGTAGTTCCTTGTTTCCGGTCTGCCAGTGCCATGGCTTCTGATAGTTAGTTGGCCTCCTGAGTCTGTGAGTTTGTTTGGCAGGTAAAGTGGGCGTTTGTTTGTGGCTGCTTTGTACGCGATGTAGTCTGTCTTGAACAGAAATGATGCTTGAAGAGGTAGCCAGCACAACCGTTCTTGGGGATGGACATGTCATGGCTTTAGAGGGGCTAAGGTGCCATCTGGCAGCAGGGATGAAATTTCACCGAAATGCCAAGGGGAGCTGAAGTGACATCGCAGGACACTTGACCTCTGATGATATCACAGGAAGTGATGTCATTTGATCCCATCCCAAAGTGACATCACAGGAAGCGATGGAACACGATCTTTCACCCTTTGACAAAATAGGAAGTGGCATCACATAGCATTGTTCCCAAGTACATTACGAAAAATATGTTTACAATATCACTGTAATGTGATATACATTTCATACAATAATGGATCACCATTTGTATCGTTAATACCAGTGTGCATAGGCCCATATTACCAAATTAATGTGAATGCAAGCAGACGTCCAATGCCAAATGATAATGATGTGTTATTGTATAGCACGTATAGGCTTTGTATAGAACAAATAATCATACAATATCACCCAACCTATGTTGGTACTCATTTATCAACCTCAGAAGGATGAATGGCTGAGTTGGCCTTGTCTGGATTCTTACCTGCAACCTGCCGATTGATCACATACACATTGCTGTAGCGAACACTCAACCCACCGAGCTATTTTACTGGCCATAGCTATCTTACCAGGTATAGTAAAATTAGCAATTACATGTCTGAATGTTCTCAAAGTCAGAAAGCAGATTACACTCTATATGGGACAACAGATTTAACAGCAGGACAGTTCATCTGCAGGTCTGGTGCACATATCAAGCCTGTGTGGATCTACTTTTCAGGCTTCAGAGGTTGGCCTCACAAGGCATCCCATTCTGTGGCAATCGTTATATCATACATGCCAACAAACATCCTGAACAGCATGCCATGGAGATAGGAAAGATAGACACAATACAACAAGGCATTCATTGTGGCACAATGAAATCAAGGGCTGCTTTATGTGCTATGGTCAAACATTTCTACATTGTACACAAGCTTTTGGGCACACGGATTTTGTCAAGTGGTCGAGGACAGTGAGATGGAATCTCTTGTGATGATCGTAATGGAGACAATGGCAGAAAAAAACATGCTATAACTAAAACTTGCAAAAAGAAAAATACATAGTCCAAAATGGATGCTTATTCTACTCTAAATGCTTTTTAGAATTTTTTGTCTGCATTGTGACTTTGAGGTCTCTAATAACAGACTAAATCAGTGACTCGCCCCATGAAGTGTGCCTGAAATAAACTTTTAATGAGTCTAGCAATTATTGTATAGAATTTCAGAAAGACAAATTATTTGTTATTCCTATTCTTTTTTTGTTTTTGGGGTCACGGCTCAAATTGGTATACTTGTGGAACCCCGCCTGAACAAGAAAACCAGCTGCTACAGAAACAAAGTGCCACATGGTGTTGGCCCCAGCCCAGGAGCTTCCACTTAAAAACAAAAAATGGGGTAGCAAGGGAGACCACAGGAGTAGCAAGGGAGACCTCAGGACTCGCAGTTGCAACCCCTGGTGACCCCTAAATGATGTCCGTGTCTGGGAGTCCTGTGGTTAAGGTTTTGCCAACATTCAAATAGGAGATGACCAGGGCATGGACAACAGATATGAAACTTGGGGCGGGATCAAATGACTTAACATTGCGAAAGAGGGCACACTGGTACCAGGCAGTGTGGGTCTTTCTGGCTTTGTGTGTTTTTAATGAGAGGTCAGTCGATGACAAAGCTGCAAGATTTTCCAGTGCATTTGTTGTGCTTCGTATGAAGTTCTTCCTAACACACAGTTATTATATTATTTTTCTTGAGTACCGGGTATTATAACATGTATTATCCATCGTAAAAGAAAACCTTTTGCAGGGTCTGAAATTTAATGGGGTGAGCACTAATTCAACCTTGGCTAAAAACTGTCTCTCTTCGTAGATGATTGCAGAAACTCTGTTTTGCTCCTATGCAGCCTTACACACTAAATGAGTCAGATAAATGTGTTACATCTCGTTGGGGAGATCAGTGCTTTTGCTTACATTTGTGAGTATTTCATATCCAATTCATTATTTTGTTTTCAGTATTTTGGAATTGCTGGATACAGTGTGCAGTTAAAAAAATACAGAAAAACATACTTGCAGTTCATTTCATGACAAATGTAAACTTTGCATGTAAAAATAATGCATTGCAATTGCCAAACGCATCTAGGCTGTAGGCCTGACACGTGCAAACCAACTCTGTGAACTAGGAATTATCGTTGTCATGGGCAATAGACATGTCAAAAACATTGAAATCAGACCAAACACATCTCACAATGTTCAACATAAGTAGCTCCTGGTGGGAGGAACATGACTAATGACTGCATTACTTGAAAAAATAAAACATGCCCTTGGAAATAAGCCGAAAACATATTGCATTTGTTTCTATTTCTTTCTTTTTTTTTTTGTTGGGTCCTACCATTGGCAGGTATTATCATCACAAGTTAATTTACTCACACTGTTGCCATGAGCTATCATTTAAAGCACTAGCACTCCCACCAGAGGCGGGCAGTGCCTCCAAATTCCAAGGTACTCACATTGCATGAAGGACAGTAAGAGTCTTCAAGGGAGGAGAAACTCTGTCCCACTCCACTGTTATCAAACCCTCAAACTCTATAACGTGTTCACCAACGCCTGTAAAACACGGGGGCAGATGGCAACAGTGCTCCTGATCACCCAGTAGAAGTCGCTTGAGCAATAATTATATATCGTACGAATGTTAGAAGCTTCTCCTTATCCATGATGTTAAAAGTATGGGTCAATGGTCTTTCATCAACTGTGTTTTTTTCTGAAATGTACTTTTGAAAAACTCATTGAAAATGTGTATTTTCCCAACCCCCTATTCATTTTACATTATTGCCGACCTCCCCACCCCTTATGTACCCTTACCCACAACCCCCTATATATTTGATGTGTTTTTTTCAACAACAACAATAAAATCATCAAAATACCCATTGAAAAAAAAAACTGGGTCTCATTGCGAGTTTGGCGGTAAACCGCCAAACTCGTAACACTGTTCTGCTGCCTGATTTTCCAGTGCCCCCGGGACAAGTCGTGGCAGCCCGGGAAGTAAGGCGGCAGAAGGTAGTCCTATTCCCAGGGAATGGGGACACGGAAGCACCGGCACCATTGCTAACGGTGTCAGTGCTTCCGTGTAAACCATGCCTGTAGGGGCTGGCGCACCAGGCAGGTCAGACTTGCTGGGAGCAACGGCCCCTGCAGGCATACTTGTAGTCTGGCAGTCCAGAAAGCGTGTCAGTATGCTGCTACCGGCACCCTTATTTCCAGACCACCAGGCATGTAATGAGGCACACTGTCGATGAATGAACGTCGTACGGCATGTAATGAGGCACACTGTCGATGAATGAACGTCGTACGGCATGTAATGAGGCACACTGTCGATGAATGAACGTCGTACGGCATGTAATGAGGCACACTGTCGATGAATGAACGTCGTACCAAAACTATAAGCTCAATAAAGAAACCAAATAATGAAAACAAATAAGAAAATACAATATTGAAATCTCTACCAAGACAGACCTGCTATCTTTCTATTTGCCTCTCATTTTTCTGGCTAGAGAAGTTCTTCAGTTATATTAACTACCATTTCCTGCGTGCAGGGTCTCGTGCAGTACAGGCATGCCGCGGTAGAGACGGCCATGTGTCAGAAATGGCTTCTCAATTACTATTCGCAAATGTAAATTAAATGAGAATGAAACTGGTAATAAGTATTAGCTACTGTATGTAAAATGATAGCGCGAGGCAGTCTCCGCGCGGCAGGGGGTAAATGGAACACTTTCATTTTGCAGCAATTCAACCATGGCCCACTCAAAAGATCCATTTATCTATCATTCCATTACCATAATTGGAAGAAAATAGGATCATGCACATTATTATAGGCGTGTAGCGCCTCCCTTGGGATTTCTGCGCTGCATTTTATTCATCTTCTTTTTTAGAAACAGGGAGAACCTGTTGAGACCCCAGAGAGCTATCATGGAGAAGTGCCGAGACACGCGTGATACTTCTGTTCCCTTCCATAGCAACCTTCATAAACAGCGCAGGTGAAAATGAAGTTTTCTGTGTTCAGTGGTTGAAGTGTACCGAAAAAACTAGCAGAACTGCGGTCTCGGCAGGGGAGAGGGTAGGCGAAAGCCTAGTGCAACGTGTGACAAGTGTTGCAGCCGGGAATTGCAACAGTCTAAGTCACTATTAGCTAAGGATCTTATTCACTTGCACAGGGACATGATTGGACACATCGGGCCTCATTACAAGGTGGGTGGTATGGGGTTAACGGTGCCGGTAAAGGTGCCGGTGCCGTTAACCCCATACCGCCCTATTACGAGGTCTGCTCTTGGGACCCGCTCTGGACGTCTGGTTTTACCAGACGTCCTTAGAGGGTCCCGCAAGTGGCCCAGCATGCTAACAATGGGCCCATCATTAACGGTCCCGTTGTTAGCATGCTCCCCATTCTCATTGAGCCCTATCAGGGTTCAAATGGGAATGGGGATGGTCCTGGGTCCGGGTTCCCTGGATGGGGAAATTCCAGGCCCTCCAAGGTCGGAATGGCCCGGTATTTCCCCATTCAGAGACCACGGACCCGGACCTGAGTTTGGAGGCAACACGTTTGGCTGCCTCCAAACGTGTAATGAGGCCCATCCTCTATACAGAATGGTGAATATGGTCGTAACAAGTAGAGGAATGGTAAAAAGAAAAAAATAAAGGTGGTGGAACACCGCTCATGACCGTTCCCGCTTACTTCGATCACTGATTGTGTTAAATTGCATTCAGTGTTCTTTTTTGTGTGCATAGTCCTACTCAGTTGCCGGTGGCGGTAAATTGAACCAGATAGCAGATTTCACTTACTATGGGGGTCATTACGAGTTAGGCATTAAGGGGTTAATGCCGCCGGCGCCGTCAACCCCTTAACGCCTCATTACGAGTCTGCTCGCAGGAACTCGCTAAGGGCGGGTGGTTTTACCAGGCGCCCTTAGTGGGTCCTGCGAGCAGACCAGGGTACTAACAACGGGCTCGTTATTAACGGGTTCGTTGTTAGCACCCTCCCCATTCCCTTTGAGCCCTACGGGGGCTCAAATGGGAATGGGGATGTACAGGGTCTGGGTTCCTTAAATGAGGAATTACCGGGTCCTCCAAAGTTGGAATGGCCTGGTAATTCCTCATTCGAGGAACCCGGACCCGGTAGCCGGTAAGGGGGTAGCCATGCCGCTAATAGCAGCATGGCTACCTCCAAACTTGTAATGACACCCTATGTGCAGTTTTTTGTCGTGGGCTATGTAAGTACACATTAAACACGATTAAAAAGGGGGGAAAAGGACACACTTATGACATGTGTAACATGTGTAACATGTTACCTCGAGCAATAGCAATTTACCACCACCAGGTGAAAGATTCCCCTTTTCAATTTGAGCATTTCTGAATCAAATTAAGGGGGAAATGAGCATTCCAATCTCTCAGTGCAGTTTATGTAACACAGTCCCCAGGTATTGCACATAGTGGTTACTACCACAGTTGTGCAGCACATTAACTACTCAAACGAATGGCAGTCAACCTCAGCCTTTTAAATGGCTGTGCCATCAATATGAGTAGTCAAACCGGTAACCTACAGGTTGAACATGAATCTCAGCAGTAAGTGCCTAAATGACTGAGCTAGCTCACTGGTGACAAGGAGTATTAGTAGGAAAGGTGTGTGCCATCATTTCACCCTCTGATCAGCTGTTTGTGGTGTGCATGAGTGTGCCCTCTATGTATTCATAAGACATTCCACACATTAGCCACATTCTTGTTCTATTTAATGCCTAGAAATTCATTTGAAAAAGTCTGTGTGATACATGGCCTTCCTGCGAATGTGGCAGCTAGTTACAACACGTGGCAGGATATCAACACAACTCAAGCTAAGCAAGATGTCAAGTGGGACATCTTCTCACCCAGGGAGATGCATGTGTGTTAGCAAACAAAGCTTGGAGCAAGATGTTATCCCATCGGTAATTAGGAATGTGATTTCAAACAGAGAGAGGCACATTTCTCAGCACAGATGTCAGCACAGGGAAACATTTTCTGGTTCATTTTTAAACATGAAGAAACGAGCACCACATCCTAAAATGCAGAATTGCGTAACACGTGTTAGACATGTGGCTGCTGCAGAATTCGCTAGACCCAATCTGGGGACAGATTACAGAAACCTTGCATTGGTGCACTGGGGAAACGTTTGCCCTATTTCTAAAAACAGTGGAACATATAAGAAAATATTTTTGCCATGACGAGTGCAGTTTGGCATGGTATAAGCACCAGGGCAGAAATTGCCATAGTGCAAAAAAGATACATTTTCGATGTGTTTATTTCACCAGAGTACATTTTGCCCTAGTGTTAATACCATTCCGTGTTGGCACTAGGGTAAACTTTGCCCCTGTTACAATATTGCAGTGAAACTGTATCTTTTTTTGTCCAAGGGAATGTTTTTCTCTGGTACTTATACCATACCATAACATGCACCTGTCATGGTGCAATAGTTTTCTAATATGCGCCATTGTTTTTAAAAAATAGGGCAAAATTGCCCTAGTGCTAATACTATGCACCTTTGCACAGGCACCAGTGCAAAGTTGCTGTAATCTGGTCCCTGATATCCTGTCTCCGAGCATCTTTGGTGTGATGATTTATCAGAATTTGTGGGCGATCACCGAGGCAATGCAGCTCATTGTATTGTATTGAAATTGTAATTGGTGTAGAGCCGTTTAGCATTATTATAGTCTCAATGAGCTGTTAGTTGGAACGGACTAGGAGGATCGAAGTCCAGAGTGCAGGAGGTCATGGTGTACGATTAGGATGCGTGTGTGCATTTGGCCAAAAAAGGCTTAGCAGGGCTGGCCAGTCTCCATTAGAGAAGAAACCATGTTGTCAGGCATGTGGATGCGTGCTGAGAGGAGTCAGGACTTGGCCTGAGTGCTAGAGACTCACTATGTGTTCAGCCTGTCCGAATTTGTCATAGGCCAGTGCTGCATTCTGCTGTCAGAGGTATTGAGGCGTAATCTGGTGTAAGTAGCCAGAGAATCATGTGAACAGCACGACCAAATGTTGTCCTAGTCCCTGCTCTATACTTATGTGTGTGGATAGCCATGCCTGTGGCCACAGAGGTGTGTTATACATACCTTGCCGAAATCAATGGCACTTTGTTATTTGGGTACCTGCTCAGGTACTTGGCTTCTTCTGTCAGTTTGTGTGGCTGTGATAAAATGGTCAGCAACAGCGATGGTCTATGCTCCAACTATTTGCCACAAGAGGCACACAGGTTGTACTTCCAGATTCTTCTATGCGGATAGGGTGGCAACTCTACCTAGATATTGAAGGCTTAATGGACATTTTAAGAAGTTACCTTTTCCATGTGCTGCCCATCCTATGGTTCATACGTGTATAATACCTGCAGATCCCCCCATTCCTACAGGAGTTATGCTGGGAAGGTTCCCGATTGTCCCGCTGTAGTCCTGCACGGGGGACCCCCGCCTGGCCTGCAGGTCTGGGACATGGCCTCCCATGAGGATTCCCTGCAGCGCCTCCCAATCAGTTTGAATGTGATGGTGGTGGTTCTATCACACCCATGTGCTTCTACCACCATGTGCATCATCAATGATAGCGGTGAGGCTATGCCCAACCACCACTGACCAGCCAGTCAGCCACTGAACTTAAGCTGCCTAATTAAGCAATGCCCAAAATAAAAATACAAATAAGCACACAGCACCTGTCCTTTCTTTAATTAAGCTGCTTACGTTCACCTGCTTTGCAGAAGTGTAGTCGAAGGTGCAGTTTACTTCAAAGGCCCCGTGGCATGCATGCAAATACCAGTGTGTGGGAGAAGAAGGCAATGGTTTTAATACTGGTCTGGGAAGCTCTATTTCACAGCAGCAGAGAAGGGCCAGCACAACTTCCCGACGTTCTAGTGGAATGCTTGACAGCAGCGGACCAGGCAGACTGATCTGACGCACCTGCCCTTGTAAGGTCCGTTACTCAGAAGTATATTAAGGTAAGGAGAGCTGGGGCAGGGCAAGCTGGACTCAGGAACATTTTATATATTTTTGTGTTTGTGCCTGTGAGTGAAGGTGTTGCATATGCCGGTGTGCTTGCGGAAATGTATAATCAAGTGGGGGGAGTTGCATAATGAGTCTCACACCATTATTTGGGGGGCTTGTCCAAGCAGTGCCTGGCGCTGCCAAAGAGGCGCCAGAAAAGAGTTGCCCACCAGACACAGTCAAGTTTTCGATCCATTGCCAAATACATTTAGCAATAAACGGAGAAGCATCCATAAAAAAGGTTTGGTAAATAATCTGTTTTAAAAAAATATATTGAAACTTAATTTTTTTTTTTTTTTAAATGAAATCAAGCTATGTCAATGTTTGTTCCAATCTGTTCCAGATGGATGAGGGTCTTAAACTGCCCCCCACCCCCAGAGATATGTTTGTACCCTTCACATAATAATTTCCCATCCCAGTGAGACAGCTCAAGGGGTTAATATGCCCAACGCGATGACCTGTACGTAACATGGCGGCCACAGCTCCCTCCACTCGAACAAAAGAACAGCTGTGCTCTCATGCTCTCTGTTCCAGCGAGTCCTTCAAAAACTGAAAAATATACTCGCCAATTTGCTGAAAAAGAAATTGAAACGTGTTCGCTCGGATAGATAATAACAAGACAAAAGATTTCATTCCAGCAGCACTCTGCAATGACCAGTCAAGCGTCGGTGTATGGAACCGGCCCCTCTTCTGTTTCAGTGCTTGCGCTCATTGAAGAGCAAACCCTACCCAGAGGGCTAAGACATGGGGCGTGAGTAGGAGAAATCGATCAATCGTCATGGGCCTGGCAGGTCTCAATATTAGGTCCGAATGTTCAGCTCCAACTGCATCCCAGTCCCTGAGGGTCCACTCTACTTAAGACCAGTGTGTTTGCAGGGGTGTTGCTAGGTTTGGAAAAGATCAGGGGCTAAGCTAATGTATTGACTGGCGGGACTCGACTCGGGGGTATAGCTCCTTAAGCCCCCCACTCCAGCAATACCCGTGCGTGTGTGTATGTAAATATACATATATATATATTTATTTTGTGGTCTATGTTGAAGAATGAGATGGTTCCCAAGGAGGAATGCTGCTTTTGGATTGGGAATCAAGGGAGGGGGATTGCTGAAAACCACACAGACTATGGTGGGCCTGTAGGATGGCACCTCCCAACCTTCTGGTGCAGTTAGTGATCAGTGTGAGGGTGGGCTTATCGAGACTGGCCAGCCATCTGCAAAGGGGGAAGAGTCAGGAGAGAGCGATGGAAAACACAGGCTCATCAGACCTCAAGTGGCTGGGGTTTAGGGGATGCAGTATGAAGAGCCTGTCTGAGCATCCAACAGGAGGGCTGATGGCAGCCTTCCCCAGGTTCTAATGGGTTCATTAGACTGGGGCTGTAGGAGGATCCTCTGGTACGGGTGCAGTGGGGCTGGCGGCTGTACAGTAGTGCTGCATGTATTTATTTAGATTTATGAAGCACGCAGCGGACCTGAGGTATCGTTGTGCTGTTACAGAGTTTTCACTTGGATACAAAATTACATAGGAACAAGCAGTGATGGTTAAAGGGGAACTCACTTAAGTACGGTCTAGTTTCGGGAGGATCCATTGACTTTCTTTTATATATTTATTTATTAATTCCCGAATTTGCATACCGCAGCTATGTCCTAAAGGTATCTTGGTACTAAGGAAACCGATCTCCCCAGCGGGAAAGCAGTCAAGGTGAGTTGAAAAAACAGAGTTATTGTATAACCTACTTGAATAAGAAGGTTTTTAAAGTCTTTCTAAAGTCGAGATGTCCCGTGACAGATTCCCTTGTTGTCTTGTGATTCTGGGTGTTTGGGTTGGTTCAAGGGACCTCTGCTCCTCTATGCCAAGAGCCTCACAGAATGCCTTAGTGCAAACTCGATTGATGAGGTTAGCACAGTTCGTAGCCGGTGGGCGCAGTTTGAAGGTGACTTGAGACGTAACCTCGGTAATGTGAGGCTTGTGTAATATGAAACTTAGCAAGGCACTAAAGAGGTTTTTCTGCATGTACAAGTGAACCTGAGAACGCAAGACATGCTCTGGACAGTACAATGCCTTACACCTGAGAGCGACATTGGCACATATTACTCTGTTTTATCACCTGTAAAGGCCATTTCAACGACACATCTCACCACTGTCTTGGCCCCAAAATATCCCTGAAGCACAGCAGTTATAGCAGTGTTAGAAGTTGTCAATTAACAAACTGAACACGTAAACGGTCCAGATTGAATAAAAGCCAAGCATTGGTGATGTAGAGGTTCATTCTTGGAAAGAGAATTTTCAATACCCAAGTTTTATGAATTACCATTTATAGTGAGCCATATTTGTTACTTCATATTAATATTGATTCTTAATATTGTGGTAATCAAAATGTTCTTTCCCTGGATCCAACTCTCTATCACCAATGCTCTCCTTCAATTAGTGTTTTAGTCTGGTTCGCCAAGTATAACATCATGTCACTATCAAAAATCTTACTAGACAGCAGGCACTTAAACCGTCATGCCCATATTCAAGCGGCGAAGGGTTGGTCCATGAGAATCAGCTGATTCACAAACATGTCATATTTAGTTTGAATTCAAATATTTCAAATATGTCCCCAGACAATTCATGCTAGCTGAGAAATGCTGATGATTGGATGGCTCTGCAGAACATCATCACACACAGCTCAAAGATGTTACTCAGTTCCTACACCTCTGGCTCGCCTATCTATATTATCCATTCTTTATTTCATGGAAGCAGCCAGCTCACAACAGTTGCCCATTGCCTGCGTGGGTGTATGTAAATATTTGGCAGAGGCCGGGGTTTGGCTAGTTAGTTCTACTCTCCCCACAGCTGTACAACAGTAGTTTGACCTTTCATTTTTTTCACCAAATACAAAATGTGGCTTGAATATGTGCCACATCATTTTAACACAGTAAGCCATTTTGGTTCCAACAATGTTCTTAAAAGTATTATTCAAACATGAAACAAAACTCCAAAAGCCTACCATCGCCACAAAAAAAAAAAAACATGACATGATAGAAATAAAAAAAATGCCGGCATTTAACAAGGTATATATGTTCTTTCTACGTTTTCCTATACACAACCTCTGTCTTATCTCTCTATTTTATTTTAGTTGTATATTTACCTTTGCTTCTCTACAGTACCTTGGGAGGTGTACGTCTAGTTTGAAGGTAAGCCCCTCCATAGCCTTCTGCACCTGGATGGACATCTTGCATAACCACCTCCAGTTCTCACCCTGTCCCTTTAACCAGAGGCCTTTCTTAACCTTTAATTGAATGATGTTTCACTTGTAGGCCAGTTGCTGTAGGGGAGGGGCAGGGCAGAAGCATCCGGATGCCCTATTGCTGTTACTGAGGCTACAGAGGCAAGCAATATGCAGTGCAGTGATCAGCCACTGCAACTCTGTGTCACTTGCATTGCCTTTCAAGTTAGGCAAGTATTGAACATCGTTGGTTTCTTCAAAAATCATTGCTACCCAACTACAAAGATCTCTTTGCATTTCAGCTGTTAGGCTAGGTTAATTTCATTTGTACCACACACTATTGCCATGTGCGTGGTCTCTAGGTAATCTGGTGGATCTGAAAGAGAGTAGGTGGGTTTGGTTAGTTTGGAGGTGAGGGAAAGGCCATATTGCAGTTCTTTGTATTGAGGTTGAAGATCATACGTACCCGGGAACTGAGAAGTGTAGGAGACACTGAAGGCTTTGTGTCAGGAGGGACGACTTTGTACTCAAAGTGCTTGCACTCATTAAAGGGTAGCCAGGCGTCTGTAATTGCAATTGTAATTGTTTATTTGTAAAGCGCTTATACACAGGTGAAGTGCATCAAAGCGCTTAAGGCGGAAAGGGAACAAGGAAATACAGAGTCATTCTTAGGCCTTGAGGTTTCCAAATGATCTAGCAAAAAGGCTAGAAAACTAAGCCTGAAGGCATTACTACTTGTGCAAGTGCATGACAAGAAGGGAGGCGGGAAAGGGGGGAGGGGAGGGAGAAGGGCATACAATCCTTAAGGCTAGACCAGCAACGTTTCAGATAGTTCAAGTGTATGACAGAGAGTGAGGTGATAAGGGGGTGAAGGAGAAGAACATACAGGTGATAAGGGGGGAAGGAGAAGACATACAGAAACAAAAGAACTACTGTACTAGGTCTGGCGAACTAGGCCTTACACATTCTAATGTAATGTGTGTAAGTGTGCAGACAGGAAGTGGGAGGGAGGGGGAGGAAACAAGTGTGCCCAGTCCAGCGGGCCCTGGATTAAGTGCAGAGAGGTTACCCTTCCCATGGAATGAATTCCAGAAGTGCAGTAGTGGTGAGCAGAGTGCAGAGGCCCGGGGGGCAAGTGCGAGGCCTGGCGGAGGAGCCAAGACCTGTGTGGATCTGGAGGTGCAGCAGGCGACCAGTCAGCCAACGGAGCAGTGTTACGGAGAAAGGTAAGCAGGAAGTAGGGACGAATAGAGACAAGGTTAAGAGAGGGAGAGAGAAAGAGAGAAAGAGGAAAAGAAGAAGTCTTGCAGAACATAAGGAGATCAAGCTCAAGACGTAGAGAGGCAAGGAGGCTGTTCCAGAGGGAGGCACCTGCAGAGGATAAAGATCTACCCCCAAATCTCTTTTTAGAAAATTGGGCTCAAGAAGGAGAGTGTATAGGGAGAGAGAGTTGTAGATAGTGCGGGCCAAGGCCCCAGAAAGCCTTGTGGACTATGCAGAGGGTCTTGAACCTAATCCTTGCAGTGGACTGATTTCAGTGCCGGAGACATGCAGCCCCTGGGCTTGAGGCCAAGGATAAGTCTTGTGGTTCTGTTGGGTGTAGTGTTCTAGGCAAATGACCAAGAGCCGGTAAGGCGTTCCTTTAGGTTGTGTCTGCGTATGGAAGTCGAACAATTAAGACGTGTTGCGTCTGCTGCTTAATGGGTGTAGATTACACTTTCTGTCTGTTATGCCTTGAACAGCCAGTTTTTTTAGACTTTTCTGGAATTTCAGATGGTTCTGTACGGTGCAGATTTCCCTTCAAAGCACATTCCAGTGTTTGCCCACTCGAATGGAAAAGGCAGAGCCTTTGTGTCATTCTCAGCAAAATCATCTGGTTTCTAATAGTCTGTTTCTTGATCTCAGGTCTCTGGGTGATTGGTAGAGTGAGATTCTGTTTTGGAGGAATTCTGCTCCTTGGTCTTCAAGAGCTTTCGGGGTGATGCATAGGGCCTTGAACGGCATCCTTTTTTTGGATTGGAAGCCAGTAGAGTGTTCTTATAGCCGGTGTTATGTGCTCTCTCGTGTTGAGTCTGAGTAGTAATCTAGCTGCTGTGTTTTAGGGTCATTGATGTTTTTTGTCAAAGGTTAAAATCATATATTTGACACATGCTGAGATGCCCATAGAAATGTGTGCACATTTTATTACACTGAGTCAGTTCCAGTATTGTTTGCTGCATCGATATAGGATGGGGGTGAGAAGCATGATCAACAGAGATTGACCCATCATCAGTGGATAGCCCACAGGGTGCATAGATCCAGGTTTGAATGCCTGGCTAATACTAGCCAATCATGGGCTATCATGGCCAGCATACTGGATGCCATTGAGCCACACAGTATCTATCAGCAGAACTGCACACTTCCTCTGCAGAAGTCCATGAAATTCCTGCTATTCTGCACAACTTGACCTTTCAAAACATTGCTGCACCGGCACGTAGTTTCACCCAGCTAACTCTCATAAAGATCCTCATGAAGGTTCTGGAGCAATTCGGTATCAAGGGGACTATCACATCATGTTTTCCTCCCACCAACACTTTGTAAACGCAGTATAAGTTAAGGTTTACGCCACTGTGTACTCCCCTAAGTGGGCTGGGCCGCACTTAGGTGATACCATTACAGCCCCAGTCTAGATTTTATTTTGATTTTATTTTATCTATACCGCGCACCATTGACCCTGCGGCATAAGGGTGCCAACAAAATAAACCAATACAGAAATCAATAGCACAAATCCAGAACACAAAACAAACAAAAAAAGATAGGCAGATTAGACTGCATCAAAACACCAAAACAAACAAGAACAGATATACAAAAGCATAAAAAAGTAAACAGTCAATTCAAAACCAATTCTAAGTTTTGTGGGTGAGGGCAGGTCCTGTATATTTGTAAGACTTTGGGAGGCCATCTCCATTCTTATAGGATCCATTTGGGTGGGCTTTTGTAAGATTGACAAGTGTGGCATAGGCATTTTTGAGGAATTTCAGTCCTGGGTAGGCTCTGTTGCTTCAAAGTTGGAGCATAACGCAAGGTCCCGCAGCATGTGATCCTTAAGGAGTAGCCAGTTATCTGGTGCTTTGGGGTCATCCAGCCCTCTCTCAACACTTACTACAGACACATCCTCAGACTGGGTGCCCATAGGTACATGGCTTTCTGATTTATCGAAATTCCTTATCCTCAAATAGCGTATCGTTAACCCCTCCATGGGCATTGTGGAAATCAAGGGTCTTTGACTGTGAATGCGTAGATAAATACAGAAGAGAAAAAGCAGCGCTATCATCACTCTTAGGGTCTTTATTGTTGAGCAGAAAGTTTGTGAGCAAAAGGTGTTCTTTCTCTAATTTCTGTCTCCCTTTAGCACTTAGGGCTAAGACTTCCGATAATCGGCTCCCACTCCTAAGAAGAGCTCGATAAGGGGAAAGTATGGAGGGATACCCCTTACCCGAGGCCGCAGACAGGTTACTAGCAGGCCCCAACCCAGGGCTAGGGGCACTAAGAGGTTCAGACAGAGCGTCTACACCCTTGTCCCTACTGGACATTGTTTGCGTGGCTTGCAACCTCGTAACTGGCATGTTACTAAAGAGGTGGATATTAGAACGGCAGAATAACACGAGGCAGAGCAAAGTTGGAAAAATAGCAGGCGCTAACACACAGAAACTGCCCGGAACCCGCTGAGCACCAAGCTGGAAAAACGCTCGGTATGCCACCACCGAAGCTTCCAAATGAAGACATGGCAGAAAGCAGCTCCCAGGAGGCAATGCAGGTCTACAGCACTGGCAACGGCAGGCTAAAATCCTCACCCTCGGACACCAGCATCGCCAAGGAATGAAATGGGCGAGCAGCCGGGGGCCAGAGGGCAAAAATGTCCAGGAGATACGGGAAGAACAACTCCCAGCAGCCCAAAAGCCCTGCGGCCAAATTCGCAGCCCAGAGCTCCCCCGGTGCGCAAACCGGCGCCGCCAAGGAGTGTGTGCTGAGGGAGGCCGAGGACCGAAGGGCAGAAGGAATGAAGAAAGCTGCAGAGGAATACAGCTGAATAGACACGCGGACCGACTTGCCCCTCACTGCCCACTGCTCCACAGCCACAGGAATCAAGGAAAAAACCCTACACTGCAAGAACACTGTGTCAGGCCACACCATCTAGAACGGCCACCTCCGACACGGAGAAGGAGCGTGACCCTTATCCTAAAGAGAGCTGCATTACTGCACTCATGGAGTGCAACACTGATAAACACGCAGGTGATGCCTTATGTTATGAGATGTTATGTTACATAGACATTGTAAAGCATTATGTGGCATCATAGCATGGTAAGTTCATTATTAGTCCATTGGCACACACCCATCTGGTTCTACAGAGGGGCATACTAAAGCATGGCACACAGTAAAGCACTGAATGACAATAACCAATGTCAGAGAGGCAATAATGTAAATGTTATGAGTATTGTTAGGGCACATTGGGCCTCATTACAACTCAGGCGGTAAGCGGTTTACGGCGCCGTAAACAGCGCCGACCCTTTCCGCCTGAGTACGAGGTCCCTTAGCGCCATGGCGGATTTAACACCTGCTTTTAGCAGGTGTTAAAATCCATGGCGCTAAGGGACCATGGAGTTAATTACGCCACCGTAATTTACGGTGGCGTAATTAACGCCTTCCCCACTCCCATTATGCCCTATGGGGCAAAAATGGGAATGGGGAAGGGTAAATGGGGATTGGGGACTTACCGCCCCGCCAGGGTCGGAATGGGGCGGTAAGTCCGCCAACCACCATGGCGTAAACGTAGTTTACGCCATGGTGGTAAAGTCACGGCCCAGGCGGTAACTTACCGCCTGGGTCGTAATGAGGCCCATTGAGTTAGCGCTAATTAAGTTGCTAGTTGTCAATGTAAGTGTGGTGTTTGAAATGCTCTATAAACTCAGTGAGTAGTTACATGATGCTGCTGTTAGGGGAGTGAGGCAGAAGGAGACAGGAAGTGTGCTCAGGGATCCCGTGCAAATGGTGCAATAGCTGATTTTGTCTTTCTCCAGGTCAGTCCTGTGAATATGTGGGACTAGATACCAGTGCAAATGCATCTGTGTGTCCTATAATTTCAGTTTATGGTATAAATCCTATAATTTCAGTTTATGGTCTCCCCCTCCTACTCTCCTCCATCCCCTCCTCCTTCACCACTACCTTCGCTATGTCCTCTTTTGCACCGGTCACACATTCTGATGTCACTCTCCTCCTATCCCACACTCATCCTACTGCTTCCCCTTCTGATCCTATTCCCTCTCCCCTAAAATCTACCCCCTTATAATTCCCACCCACTCCTCTTTCTTCAACATCTGCCTCTCAACTGCCACCTTTCCTTCTCCTTTTAAGCACGCTACTATCATCCCTATTCCCAAAAAACCCTCTGCCAACCCCCATCTTGCCTCCAATTATTGCCCCATCTCTCTTCTACCCTTCCTTTCTAAACTTCTTGAGCGTATTGTCTATTCTCAACTCTCCTCCTTCATCTCCAACCACTCACTTCTTCTCTCCACCCAATCTGGCTTCCGCCCACGGCACTCTACTGAAACTGCCCTCACCTCTGTTCTCAACTCTCTCCTATCAGCATGCTACGTAAAGCACTCCTCTATCCTTATTCTCCTTGACCTCTCTGCTGCTTTTGATACTGTTGACCATCCTCTTCTCCTCACCTCCCTCTCATCATTTGGCTTTAAGGACAACGTTCGTAACTGGCTCTCCTCTTACCATTCTAACCGTACCTTCTCTGTCTCCTGGGGTGGCTCCTCCTCTCCTTCTTTTCCTCTCAACTATGGAGTTCCCCAAGGCTCTGTTCTTGTCCCTTTTCTCTTCTCACTCTACACCTCATTCCTAGCTCCTATTATCTCCTCTTTTGGCATCTCCCACCACTTGTATGCAGATGACACCCAGCTCTTCCTCTCCTTCTCCTCCTTCTCTCCTGACATTCATGATAAACTCTCTTCTTGCCTCTCTGCTATTAAATCCTGGATGTCCTCACACTTCCTCACTCTGCATACTGACAAAACCGAGCTCCTTTTCTTTCCTGCTACCACTGTTCCTCCTCCCTCCCCTCCCCTCTTCATTGTCATCCCCCCACACAGCTATCCTTCTCTCCCCATTCCCGCAACCTCAGTCTCCACCTTGACCCTCACCTCTCTCTATCTCACCACATTTCTCTCACTGCTAAATCCTGTGCTTTCGCCTCTATAACATTCATAAAATTCGACCCCTCCTTACCTTATATGCCACTAAACCTTTAATTACATCCCTCCTCTTCTCCAAACTCTTCTACTGTTCCTTCCTTCTCTTCGGACTCCCCTCCTCTCATCTCTCCCCTCTCAAATCCATAAACCACTCTTCCATCCGCTCCCTATGCCTTCTCTCACCTCTTGATTCCATCTCATCCTCCCTCACCTCTCTAGGTTGGCTCTCTTTCCACTCCCAACTCAAGTTCAAGTTCCTCTGTCTTGTCTTCAAATCCCTCTATGATCTTGCTCCCCCTTACCTCTCCTCCCTTCTTTCCTTCTACATCCCTTCTCGTCCTCTCCGCTCTGCTAATCTTTTCCTACTCTTCTCCTCCTCCACCCTGTGCCCCCTCCCGCTTCCACTCCTTCCCACTGGAAATGCAACCCCCTTCACATCCGCTCTTCTCCCTCCTACCCATCCTTTTGCACTTCTCTAAAATCTTACCTCCTCCACTCACCTCCCTAACACCGCACCTTACCTACCTCCTCCCTTCCCCTTTACCCTTACCTCTTACTCATCCTCTTCCTACCCTCTCCATCCCTCCGATCCCCTTCCTCCCTTCCCCCTGCTTGACTCTTGTCTCACCTTCTCTGCTCTTCCCCCTCACATTCCTGCTATTTCCCCCGTACTTACATCCGCTTACACCTACCACTCCTTTGCTCACCTCCCCCCTCCCACACCCTCCTCACATCTACATTACTGTAAGTTGCTCTTTATGCTGTTATCTGGTTGTGTTTCATTTGTCATCTAATGCTTGCTGTATATTTACTGTTTTTATGTAAAGCACTTTGGAGTAAAGGGCTAAATAAATTCAATAAAATACAAAACACAAATACAAATAATACAGTAACAGTTCATTTTGATAGTACTTGCTTTGTCCTAATCTGACATGATGGGTTCTTTTAAGATGAAGGTTCGAGAGATCTAAGACCACATAGGAGGGATCAGAGCAAAGATGGTGAGTGGTACCAGGTGTAGCCTGTTTAGGTATTCGGTTTCAGGCACATAAATGCTGTTCGGGTACAAAAGGGGGGTCCCAGAGGCCTCCTTCCTGTTGTGCAGATTGCTCTCTGCAGCACTAATGAAAGGTTTATGCATCACTGTGTTACCAAGCCCAGGATGTGAGCAAACAGTCACCCCCAGAAAATTACAGCTATAACCAGTTGTCACCATTGGATACACTTCAAGGACAGGGGAGAATTAAAGAATTTTGAGAATGGTTATCAGGAGTAAATTATGGGATATTTGAGATCCGGCTATCAGTTACCAGAATCAGACAAAATGAGTATATGGATAAGTAAGTGAGTTGATGTGTACAACATGTATGACATCATTTTCAGATGAGAGAGTAAGTGATTGAGAGTGTGGTTGAATGCATCAATGACAGGGTGGATAGATAAGAGAGTGCGTGGGCATATGGGAGCCTAGTATAGAATACCAAAAGATGTGATGTGATCACCCGCGGCCCTTTAATCAGGTTAGAATTAATGTGACATAGTCCTACAGGGAGAGCTCATTTGTGGCTTTTACAGCCTTTTCTCTCATCCACTTATCATCTTCCTCATCCTTTTCATCCACATACTAATGTGTGGATACCCTGGGATGGAGCACAATATGCCAATATCCCGAAAAGCTTAGGCAGTCTGAGGCCACTACCGTGGTCATTTGACACAGTATAAAACCCTCATTACATATCAGCACCCAGGGCGGGAGAAGCAAACAATCAGGTTGCTTGGATCGTGCACTGAATCCCACGATTTTAGGCCACGTTCCAAGCAGCCAGATTACTGCTTCCCATTCCCCGCTATCTTCCCACCACCTTTCCCTCCCTTCCCTCTGGGTGTCTGGTCCCTTCACACCCACAGCCCCACTTACTTGGTTCAGTGCCCCACCCCGCCCCCGCTACTGCAGCTGCTGCTTCTCTGTGTCCCTGCTGGCTGCCATGGAAATGGAAGAGGTGCTCTGTATGAAGCCCCACCTTCTAGATCAATGGTGGCCATCTTAGCTACATTTATTGTTTGAATAAATAGGACGCTGTGAGGTGTCCCGTTCATTCAAACAAAATACATTGCTATACGCACCCTGAGTTTACAGATTTAAAACTCGGAGTGCCAATAGCAAAAAGCACCCGTTCGGGGGGGAGGGGCTTCACTGGTAATAGCGCTGGTGTCCAGTGTTAAGGCCCTCACGTCACTCGGGCATTTAACTTGGGTCAGGGCTGTTACGAGCCAGTGTAGCCCCACTGAATGTGTGCTTATTTCTTAAACATAGCATAAAATACTATCACAAGGCATCTACAAGACCAAATTAGTACTGTAGGTTCTTCAGACTAAGGGGATACTCGTGGCCAGTTGTTGGCAGGTGATATTTGTTTTGAAAATCTAGTCTGAAATTAAATGCATTTGCTGTACATGAAAAAGGTTGTGAATATGTACTTGGGTAAATTAAGAAAAGGTAAAGGGTCTTTTAAGAAAGCAAAAGACAGAATGGCTATTGACTTCCCATCAATGTTTATTATCTGTGAAGATTTTCGTTTTCTGTTCTTTGAAAGCAGCTGTCTCTGAGTGTTTCAATATCTGCATGGTGCATATGAAATTATTATCTATTGAAACCGACCTCTTATATCCAGGATTTCGTTGGTAGCTAATATGTTAATTCTAAAACGCATACAATTATTAAATGTGTTTTTATATGGAAAATGAACTAAATAGGGTTCAATTGTGCCCAATTCTTTCTGCAGAGAAATCACTTGTCTCTAGATTCCGGATTTCAACAAGTCATCTACAGTATACACTCAGTCAAAGCATTGAATAACTTGTTTACCTTTCTTTAGATTAGTTAATAATGTCTCAAGCGAGAGATCTAAGAAGACCAGTTTACTTAAAGAATCCTGATTAAATTCATAAATAATTCCGGACTCCGCACTTCCCTCACGCACTTTGCGACTTAGCACAGCGTAGATATTTTCCTTAGGATTGGTATAAAATGTCCTAAAGAGGGGCAATCTTTTCCATAAAGGTATGCTCCTTAGGGATTGCAGGCCCGGTTCATATCTTATAGCACTCAGAGGCACACATTTCGGTAAATGATCAAATACAGAGCGCCATGTAACAGATTCTAAAGTGCTGAATTCAGTCAATTTCCAAGATGGAAAGAATTTTAGCCCATAGCACAACTTTGGGACAACCTCTGCCAAGAAGCAATTGCGCAAGGGGAGTGCAGAGAATGTGCCATACTTCAGATCCATCGTTTTCATTTGCTTAGCTAAATCCATTGTTCACGCTATGATGAGTATCTAGGATATGTGTATGCAATTTGTTCCCTTCATAAAGTAGACCCGGCTCAGATTTGTTTAACTTAGAGAGACACAATTTCCTGAATGGCAATTTATCAGAGTACTTTATGCAAGAATATTTCTATAGGCATGGACAATCTGATGGGAGAGATTGACTTAGCACTTTTTGCTGATTTGATTTTGTGCAGTGTTTCTTTATGATCCTCGATTCGAATAGAATAACAGGTATTGTTGAAATATGAATTTCAACACATTTGCGTTTTTGTTCGGGTTCCTTGTTAAAATACCAGAATCCTGGCAGATGCGGGTCTATTCTTTTATGTTATATTTCTCTGTCAAGAAGGCCAATTACACCATTATGTCGTTGGATTCTCGGTCTTCAAAATGAAATAATCTTTTCCTGTCGTTCTCATCCCAGAAGACATTTGCTTGCAGTGTTGAATTTAGAGTATGCAATGTTCTGTAGAGGAAAGTGAAAAGCATATATGAACTGTGGAACTATATTCATCTTAATTTATTTCATTCTGGTCCAGGCATTGAGACATGAACTGTTCCATTTTGTAATGTTAGTGTCAGCTTGCACAGAAATGTCAAAATGTATGTTAAAAGAGGGATTTTCGCATTGCATTTGTTTAAAAAAAACAGTCTTTCCGAAAAATACTGGGAGAACTAAGGGGGGAAACATTTTAAACCCCCAACAAAAAGGATTACTTAGAGTTCTATTGACATATCACCCTGTAACAGTCATAGGTACCATACATACATTTAGCACCAGGAAATACATGGCCATGTTTGGGATTTTCTTAAATCTCACTTCAACTTTGAAAGTTGTTTAGTATTAAAGGCTGTGGCAAAAGTCGAACAAAAAGAACATCTACAACTCTACAAAGGATGATCCGATGTCTCCACTCGAACTCTATGTCACAGGTCAGAATTGACAGGTCAGAGGTTACAACCTTTTACAAACTCTTCTTCAGGAGTGAAACTGACAGGTGCCTTTCTTTAAAGTCGATTACATCAATGACAAGACTATGGGCGGGGCTTCCCTATGCAAATGACTTGGTGGTGCAGCAGCACTCTCAATTACTTGCAATGCCTACTGGGTGTGCAGAACATGCTTTGCCAAGACACCAACCTTGTCATAAATGATAGAAAAGTAAAGGTTGATGACTTTTGACCGGCAGCCTAGGAGAAACATATTTTTTTAGAGATCCTCGTGTAAAGTTACATATTTTAACAGTTGTAAATATCTTCTAATAGATCTGAATAAACAGATTGCAAGCTCTGCAGCTAGTAGTTGGTTATTCATTCCACCCTACGAAAGGAGGACGCTGCATAAAATGCCCTTTAAAGCACTGTCAGAAGGCGAAGGAATTCCATATAAAAATAGGTGAATATGATGCCAACCTGAAAACACAGCAGAATGTTGACATATTGCCAGATCGATGCTGCAATAAGGCAATTGCAAGCACGTCCCTTGTGCACAAGAAACAGAAGGGCGCCAGGGTGCACCCTTTCGGATCCAGACATAACAACTCTGGGCTTAATCTAATGTTTAGGTCAAACAAATGCCCCTGTGCTTGAGGCAGAATAAATGCTTCGACCATATGTCACAGAATAATGGGTTGCTGGGTCAAATGCACAGATGATCAAGATAAATAAATGCCCTTCTTGGAAGTCGATTGTTTACCTTCCACCAAGTATCCAATCCACCTTTTAGCCGTTGTCTTTGTTTTAGATACATTGACAATTAGATCAGTTCCACGATCAAGAGTCATGCAGTCGTTAAAGGAAAACTTTCTTTGCATTGTTCATTGATATATTGGCTAACATTTCACAACAATGTCTTTGGTGGTTTGCAATATAAAAGAAACACAAGATTAAACTTCAGTGGACATGACTTATTTAGAGAGCCCAACCGTAAAAAACACTAGAAAGGTTAAGAGATTGTTGAAAGAATAAATGGCAGAGCTAAGATGTAAAGTCCTGTCATTCTGATGGACTGGCATACATATTGTAATGTATTGTATTGTTTATTTATAAAGCTCTTATACACAAAACGCGTGCTTCAAAGTGCTGCAAGACGGGAGTGGAAACATGGATACAGTCATTCATAGGGCCTTGGTAATTTCAGAATAATATACTATAATACAAGCATACTGGGCCTGACGACAATTTTGCTAATTCAAGTGTGTAATAATGTGCTTCAGGTGCACAATGCAAAAGAGGTAGACAACAAACTTACTGGGTAAGGTGCATTCAGTTCATGTAAGTTCCAGACAGGTAGTGCGAGTGATAGTGATGGGTAAAGGTAGTTGCGCCTGGTCCAGGAGGGCTCTGTTAGTGCAGAGGGTTGTCTAATTGGGAAGTATTTAGTGATGCAAGTAGTGCAGGGGCAAATTGTGTGGGGGCCCAGAGAAAAGTGCAGGGACTGGGGTGGGTGCCTGGGACATGGGACATCTGAGGTGAGCCAGGCGACCAGTCAGCAAGCTGAGCAGAAGGAGGTGGTAACAGGTAGAGGCAGAGGTTAGCAGGGGAGATGTAGAGAGAAGCCAGAGGAGAAGAGAGAGGTCTTGAGGAGTTTCTGGAATTTAAGGAGATCCTGCTCGAGATGGCGAGAGGCAGGGAGACTGTTCCAGAGGGTGGCCCCTGCAGAGGATAAGGAGCTACCCCCAAGTCTCTGTTTGGAAAAGTAGCTCACTCTCAGAGAGTTGGAGGAGGATGAGCGGAGTGCTCTAGAGGGAGTGTATTTCGGAAGAGTGTTGTAAGTATTATGGGCCCCAGCCCCAGAAAGCCTTGTAAACTAGGCAGAGGGTCTTGTACTTGATCTTTGCAGCCATGGGGAGCCAGTGGAAGGGTATCAGTGCCAGAGAGACGTGGTCCCTGGGCTTGAGGCCACGGATAAGTCTTGTGGTTCTGTTCTGGATGAATTGTAAGAGTCTGAGTGCAGAAGAGAGGAGATTGAGGAAGATACTGTTACAGTAGTCAAGTCTAGAGAGAACCAGAGCACTGGACAAAATGAATCTCTGGGGGAAAGTGAGCAATTGTAGGATACCTCGGAGGTGGTGCAGCTAGTAGTGAGAACTTTGGGATATATTTGAGATGTGTGAGGAGACGGACAGAGCAGAATTGAAAATGACCCCCACGTTTTTTGCCTCACTGGTGTGTGGGTCGCAGGGCCAAGGGAGGCTGGCCAGAGTGAGAGTGGGAAAACGGGAGCAGGGGTCCCAATGAGAACAATCTCTGTCTTACTACATTAAGGCAGAGGTTGTTGGCTGCACACCAGGACTGAATTGCAGACAGTCATGAATGAGCCAGGACGAAGAAGAAGCTGAGGGTAGCTTGAAGGAGAGCGGAGTGTCATCTGCATAGCTCTGAAAGTTGGAAGTGAAGGAAGAGATCAAGTGGTCCAAAGAGGTCTGTGTTTATTCATGTATATAGTGCACTCCACAAACGCAATTGCTTCTAGGTGTACAATCCCAATAGCAAATGAGTGACAATAGCCTGGGGAGAAAAAAAGCACTGGAGGAGGTCAGCCAGAGATCATCTACATTAGCAGAGTTCATCACCCAGCGAAGCAAGGGTCATACGTAGAATCACGCTTAAAGTTATCCCATCGTTGACATTAATGAATTAAGTATTTGGTTGGAATACCTTCTTGGTACTAATAGGCATTCATGAAATCCAAGATCTTATATTGGCAGTCTTAATCAAACCTTCTTAAAAAATACTTGTGCTGTGTAGATTAGACATGTATAGATATATCTTGCACAGTTCCTCAAAGCATTAGATGGTTTTGTATTTTGTAAAAAAAAGATTTTATTCAAAAATAATGTATTGCGGTTGAGCTTCAGAGGCTACATTTAATTAGATAGTGCTTTATCTTTATACTGTTTTGCGATCATAGTTCACAAGCATATTTTTCTGGAATCCAATCTTTTGACATATACTTCTCATGATCTATTATGCCCTACTCTATTCCTGTGTCCTCTTCCTGTGCTCTCAACACATGTTTCACTGACCACTGCAAATTCCTCAGGAGGTATTGGGATTTAAGTCCTGTGTAGGTTTGCATTGAACAGTCAGCGAGACACTTCTGTTGTATGTTGTGTCATTCCTTGACATTTCCACTCCACCCACTTCCATACTTGGCCTTCTTAACTAACTTGATGAGGAGCTTGCCATGTGTATGAAGGCAAGTAGGATTTCCAGTAGATTTCGTTCTGCCGAAGGTAGCGGAAGCGGCTGAGGTTGTACGCACGCTGAGTGTTGCGGCACACACGGCATCATTGAGACTTGCTGCCGGTTCTCTCATGGTGCATCGCGTACTTCTTTCCCTTGCCAGTCATTGGCGTTCCCATCTGGGCTGCTGTTAATTCGGCTCTGACAGCTGCTTGGTGCTGGTGCTGGCTCTCCCCTTTTAGGGCGCCATTAGTACGGACTGGGGTGGGCTTGCTAATCTCCTCTTATTCGCCGTTCCTGTGCTGTTGCAGCCAGTGTGGCTAGATGTGGGCTGTATTTGGAGAACTTGGAAGAGCCTGCCAGAGATATCTTAGGTAGTTAGGCAGAGGGTATGTGGCAGCCTGTGTTGTGCATTTGCTTTAAACGGCTCTATGGGCTTGCATTATTGAATAACAATGTTTAATATCTGACTAGAATCCTGCGTTATCTTCTCCCGGCCCACTTCAAAGTGACCAGGAGGTTCCTGCCCTAGGGGGCTTGCTCCTTTGCAGTACTCTTAGAGGGCAAGATGCCCATTACTAGATCACACATGGTAAAAGGGATGGCTGAGCAGTTAGTGGCCCAAATTAGTGAGAAAATAGTTGAATCACCCTCCTGTCGAGAGCTTTCTGACTTGGGGGCCTTAGAGGAGCTTTTGCAAGATATTCATGAATCTGGTACAGCTGAAAGGGTCCGATTTGAGACTGGTATGTCATTTCTTTCACCGATGCCTAGAACCAGTTGGCTTCCTGAGGTCCTGATGAGTAGTTCACAGATGAGGCAGCGGCTCATGCACCTGAGAGAAGAAATTACTGGTGATGCACCTGGATTAATGGAGACCATACCAGAGATAAGTCTGGAACGGGAGAATAATGGTAGAGTTTCCCAGGTTTGTCACTTGCTGGCGTCGAGGAAGGCTTTATCAGGAAGGCAATGGGGAAGCAAAGAGGGTTTGGTTAGAGGTGGGTCTGATCCACCATTGCTTCCAAATTGAGAAGGTGGGGAAAGCGCCTCTGGAAATATTGTTACAGTCCGCCTTCACCACCACATTAATACATACTGTTACATGGTACATTTCTGATTCTGCACTCTCTTTTGGTTCCTTTGAGATGCATCAGATACAAATGGACTGGCCTTGCCAAAGGACTGGCCTAACAACTAAGAGCCAAGAAAGCAATGTCGAAAAGAACAGCAGCTCATCCGTGGAATGCCGAAGGCCTCAGAGATGGGCATGAGAAAAGCCCTCCCTCCTCGAGAAGTACACAGTTCTGAAGCTGCTGGCTCAAGTCCCAATGCTACTAAGAGGCTGCCATGCAAAGACAATCTGATGTTACGAAATGTACTTTATTCCCCCTCTTCAGTGAAATGACCTGTTGTTATGATACGTACGGCTAATGGGAGGAGAATAATATGCAGCTTCCGCATTGTACATAAGTATGACCCAGGCCTGAGAGGAGCAGAGATGAATGCAGCCCTCCAGAGCCTGATGTGTGTGTTAACATTACAGCACTTTTCACCAAATTTCTGGCCTTGTATATTATTTGTGTCTGAGTGCCGAGTGCATTGAATGCCTGAGATGGTGTGAGGGAGCTAGATGAGCATGTAAGATTGTCAATAGAAATGGGACATTCGTGAGAGTATAGTATAGTTCATGAGGAGGTTATGATATTAGGTGGGCTTTTTTAATAATGGATTAATCCATGCCTGCTTCATAAATTCTTGTACACGTCTTTCAATGAAGGAACTATTGATGAATTTTGAAATTAGAGGGACCAGCGATAGAGCACAGTCTTTAACCAGTATAGCTGTACAGATGTCACCTTTACAAGTGGCTGGTTTGAGCTGTGCAATAATGTCATCAACTTCAGTTTCCGTTACTGTTTTAAACACAAAGTGATTCGCCCTAACCTCAGATAAGGTGATAGGGGAAATACCCATGCATGTTTGCCTCTAGTTTCGTCTATATTCATGGCCCCAGTAAGTTTTCCTCTAATGTTTTTTCCTAATGTTCTGTACCTTCTCAACCATTGCTTCTTTGATGGATGTGCACCAACATGGATCTTTGTTTAGCTTTGCTTTGGTGGGGACTCGACTTTCCAGTTGAATCAATTTTCCTACTATGATGTTTCACCAGCATAACTGCCATGACGTCAAAGCAGAGAAATGTGGAATTGTGTCAATGCCAAATGCTCTGACAAAGCATGTGGCGAACTTCACTCACCTCTAACACTCAGGGTTCTCGTGATCCGTGGAAAGCTTCACTTTGACAATGCTGAAGATGCATGTCTGAGAAAGCAGCAGACTCTTAGCTCATGAGCCCTCAGAGAGCAGTGCCATGCTCAGTGTCTGGCCACCATATAAGAGATCTGCTGCCGGGCATGGCCTTACTTACTGACAGCGCTGGAGTGTGAAGCTGTGACCTGTTGATGGCTCTACCCCTGCAGTTAGGAAATGTATCTCAGTGTTGGAGGAGAGAAGTGAGTTGGGAGGTGGAGGGTGGCAGCATGCAAGATATTTTTTTGATATAAGGATGTGGAGAACGAAGATCAGGGAGGTGTGTGAGGAAGATGGGGCACCATATTTGTTGGGTACCGGGTCATAGGGACACAAAGGATGTATCACAGTAAGGCAGGATTGCAGATACTGTTTTCACTTTGCTGCCTCATGTTACCTAATAAGCCTCTGGTTCCCTCATGCCTCCCGTCCCCACCTACTTCACTGCTGGCCCACAGATGATGACAAAGGAATGCTGGTGTGGCATACACATAATAAAATTGAATATGGTAATATTCAACAAAGTAGTTATAATCTGCCTCAGGGTTCCTAGTCACATCATACCTGTCTCTTCTTTCCTCCCACCTGTCGTTCTCTGTCCCCCAGGTGAATCCCACCCCAGCACTGCCATCCTCCTTCTCAGTCATCCGCCCCATAAAGCGTGTGTCAGTGGAGGTCTTCGCCGCTACTTTCTTTCCTCCTCCTACACTGGCGGCTGACTCACACTCTGACACAGCCCCTCCAACCTGCATCTATCTATCTCTAACACTCTTGACGTCCTTGCCCGTCATGAGGATCCGTTTGAAGCCCACATCCAAGTGCAACTCTTGTCAGCCATGCCCTGAACTCCCGCCCAGCCCAGCTCAGGGCCAGAGATTCCCACAGTGCCTTCAGGAAAGCCACACAAACTTGGATTTTTGTTTAACACTACCTTTACTGCATTCTTCTACTCACCATGACTTGTAAATTAAAATAGCAATGATATGTAACCAGTTATCTCACTAAAGTTCACAAGTAACCTGTATGTAACAATTTATTTTTACAATTTTTCTTCATGACACTGTTTACGCTCACTGTAACCTCGAGCAATGAATATTCATGTGACTAAGACACTCTCATGCAACAGCGCCTCGATGCCTTAGGGCTGCTAGTGTGCTTTACAAATTAAATAAATAAATAAAATAAATGAATTGGTATAACTCTGAACCTGCCACTCTGAAATGCAAGTGTAGGGTGGCTGAGAGGTAGCAGAGGGTATCAGGCTCATCCTCTGACAAACTCTGCCTGCTCCATAAGCAATACAGACTATCTGTACTGTCCAAGAAGAGAGCTTACATCCAAGCCTGTGTGTCTGTGGCCTCGAACAATATGGTCGAACTCTTAAAAATCTGCAAGGATCTGGCCAATCCTGCTGCCGTCTCCACCTCTCCTGTTCCATCCCAGCCCCTTTGCACGGCCCTGGCTTTTCACTTCACCACTGAAACACCAGACATGATGCCCTCTTTCTCCTCTTCCTCTCCCTCTACATCTCTCGGCCCCTCTCTAGCTATCTCTCCTCCTCCTTTCTCCTCTTGTGCATTCTCTCCTGACGTTTCTAGGGAAGTCCGATCTATGAAATTCTTGTCCAAGCAGGTGCTCCCCAGCTCCTCCAGGACCATCAAGGGCAACATCGGCACACTCCCTCCAGTCTTGGCCAATTTCTGCAATAACTCTTTTGCCACTAGACCTTTCCCCTGCCTGCTAAAGTGCTCCCTTGGGCACCCCCTCCTTAAGGAGCCCTCTGCCGATCCTTCCTCTCTGGCAAACTATCCCCCGATCTGTATCACTCCTTTCCTGGCCAAACCCCTGGAAAAGCTGGCCATCTCCCAGCTTACTCTCCATACTGAATTGATTGGTTGTCTCCGTGGCCACCAGTCTGGCTTTAGAGCAGCCAGAAGCATGGAAACAGCTCTCTTGAACACATGTGAAGATTTTCTCTCTAATCTCGACTCTAGCCTTCCTCCTGTCCTCATCCTCGTTGATCTATCTTCTGCTTTTGACACTGTCAACCACACCAACCTGATCAGTCTTCTCCATGAAAAACTGGGCATCACGGGTTAGACCCTAGTCTTATTGACCTCCTTACTCTCCAATTGACCCTCTCAGGTCCAATTGAGGTCCTTTCTCTCCACCACCTCTCTCTCCTCTTGTGGTGTTCCCCAAGGTTCTTACCTCTTGCCCTCGCTCTCCAATCTTTACTTGGCACCTCTGGTCCACCTCATATCTACCTTTGCTCCTAACCTTCAGTGTTATGCGGATGACACTTAGCTCTCGTTGAGGCTCCCCTCAGCCTCCTCTCCTCATTCGCTCATTCCTGACTGTCTATCCGCAATTCAGAAATGGTGTACCTCTAACAATCTCTGCCTTAATTCCAGTAAGACTGAGATCCTTCTCATTGGGACTCCTGCTCACACTTTCCCTGTTTCACTCCGGCCCCCCTCCCTGTCCCTCTACCTGCATCTTCCTGCAAGGCTAAAAACCTTGGTGTAATCTTCAACACCACCCTCCCCTGCTCTCCTCACATCACGGACATCTCTATTAAATCCCACTACCAGCTGCACCTTCTCAGCGGTATTCTTCCTTTTCTTACTTTCCCCCAGAAGCTCACTGTCTCCAGAGCGCCCTGGTTCTCTATAGGATGGACTACTGCAACAGCCTCTTTTTAAATCTGCCTGCCTCTACTCTTCGCCCTTTAAAAGAAATCCAAAACAGGACTGTGAGACTTGTCCTTAGCCTCGAGCCCAGGGATCGTATCTCTCCAGCCCTCAAATATTTCTGCTGGCTCCCAGTGGCTGCAAAGATCAAATTCAAGACCCTCTGCATTATCCACAAGGCTTTCTGGAACCGGGACCACACTACATCCAACTCGCTCTTCCTGAGCATTTTCCTTCTTGTACCCTCTGCATATTTACCCCAACTCTCTGAGGGTCAGATGCTTCTCCCGGCAGCAAGTGGGGTGTAGATCTTTGTCCTCGGCTGGGTACTCCCTCTGGAAAAGCCTCCCTGCCTCTTTCAAACTTGAGCAGGACCACCTAAGGTTCCGGAAGCAGCTCAAGGCTATCCTTTTTGCTTCTGCTTTCTCTTTTTCTCTCTCCCCTGCTGATGTACCTTTTCTGCTGAGCCAACTGGTTAATCTACCACCCTCCAAACCTTAACAGGCACCAGTAGACCCTTGCACTGCCTCTGGGCCTCCCAAGCACTTAGGGACTGTATCTGCAACCCTACAGTCCCATGACTCCTTGCACCTACTTGAGCCAGCAACCCCAGCAGCACTTACTTGAGCTTGTCTATTGCACTCTCCCCCTCACTGCTCAAGGCACTTCTCCTCTCTCTTCCCCCTCGCACTTGCACGATCTGAATGACACAGGCCAAATACGATCGTTAGTTTTGTCCTGCCTTTGTCTCCCCTTCCTTGTCTCGTCGCGCCTAGAAACACTTGTGTATAGGTGCGTTATAAATGACTTATCATGTCATATCATACTTGGTGCCTGTCAGATGTCCCTTTTGTTGCGTTTTACCCATCTAAACCTCTGTATGATTAAGCCAAGTTTTACAGTTTAGAACGTGCAACAGATAATAAAAGAGGGGCATGTCAGCAGTGCTTAATTTGTGGAGGTGGTTGCCGGTGCCCAACACCGGCACTCTTTTTTGGGGACCGGAACATGGCTGGGGCACGTGCAATGACTTTGTTTGTTCAGTTTCCAAAGTTCCAAGATCATAAATCATTCCGAGTCTGCTCTGCGGCTCTGCTTGCAGTTGCAGGCCATGGCTGGCTGCTGGGCCTGGGAGTATAGCAACAAACAGTTAATGAAAACCAACATTCTGTTGTTACTATGCAGTATTTGATACATTCTGTATAGTAACACAGAATATACAGTTTTCATTGGCTGTTCATCTGAGTCTCCAGCCAGTGAAATGACATGATGATGTGTGGGGGTGGATCATGTGGGTCTGTTGTTGTTGCCGAGGCAGGCCACCTTCACCTCACGAGGCACACTTGCTTTGTTAAGGCGTGGCGTGACTTGTGAGGAAGGAAAGCCAGCCCCTGCACGTGTGCGCCCATGTGTGGCCTACTTGCAGGCAGCTTAAGAAGGCCTGGCTGGCTGGCTTAGTGTGCGGTGTAAATTCAACTCAACTCAGAAACGTAACGGTAAGTACTAAGCCCCCCCAACTCCCCAACTTTGACTGTGGCTGGCCAGTGTGGCATGCTGTGGTGACTGGCGCATGCAGGAGGCAGGCAGCTGCTTGCCTGCTCTGCTCGTTGTGTGCCCACGGCCGCCGCAGGCTCAGGATTTGACCCGAGCTGGCAGGCAGGCCGCGGGGCAATGCGAGCGGAGCGGTGTTATGGCTGCTGCTCTTAGCATAGTCCTAGCAGCGGGATGGTACGGCAGCTGGGTGTGTGCGAATGTTTCCTGGGCTTGCGGATGGGCCTGCCCTGCCCAAAAGGTGGCTCGGCAGGCAGGTGCGACGAATGGTTAAACATTAGTTACGCCCTGGGTGATGGTGAGGGGCCGCGGGTGTTATTTGGATAACCTGTGACATCTGCTTTCCGGGGGAATTAATTAGGCTAGCGCGTTAGCCGCGTTAATTTAAAGCCATGTTGTGAATTGGCCATACAGTCGGGCATGGCTGGCGCAACCGAGCATTGCATTTGATTATTTATGTTATTGTAAAGTTGATGGCTAGTTGCACATGGGACATCAGTAGCTCAATGTGTAGAGGATCAGTCTATCAGAAACCACATGCAGGGTTCGAGCTACCTATCATCAGGTATGTCACATTTGACCTCCGGGACGCACGCCTTTTCAGTGTTCTGAAAATGTTTTATAAAAAGTGCTCCTTTGGGTTTAGCCCCTCTCCCCCCTACATATATATCTTGACAATTATCTGTTGGCAGTTAAGCTCAGCTGCGCATTTTCTCCATGCTGCAGCAGCCATTGCAGGAATAAACTTGGAATCAAATTTTTTTTTTTTTTGCATGCCGATCGCATACTGGCTACTAGTGACCATGAACAAGACGGGCGTTTTAATTAAGCTCTCTAGCAAAAGGAAAAACATTATGTTGTGGGACTGCAGTCTAGCATTGCAAATTAATTAATATTAACGCATTAATATCCGTCACCTCGATTAAGGTCATATGGGAAATGGGCGCCATAACCGTAGTTTCTTTCGAATTCAATCATGCATGGGGTTTGTTATTACAATCACTCTAGTGATGGCCGGGACACTTTAAGTTACGATGTTTCATTCGGATGGCTTTGGGCCTGCTCCCATTTTTCATTCAGTGTTAAAGATCCCTTCTTAGGTAGGATTACACGCACGGGACAGAGAGACTTGTAGAGTTTGTTCCCCATAGGCGTCAGTATGTCTTGGTGTGATTTATTCATGCTTGTTTTCCCCAGCTGGTGTGGTTGCCTAAGTGGGGGTGGGGAGCACGCCATCATACACCATGTGGATGGACACCAAGCGGCACTCGTTTTAAGACCATTTAGCCATATGGATTACGCCAGGGGGGTTATTGCCAGGAACTGGAATGAGAGGGGTTTATGTGCTGCGTTACAATACATGCATGGATTGTGATTTGCTTCGCTCGTTGTTCCATCCAATGCGGTGCACAGGAACAACAATTTTATTTGACACAAGTTTTTGTGCTTAAGGGGCTTCGGCTGGTAAAATAGCTCAGTGAGTTGAGCGCCCACTGTGCCAATAGGCAGGTGCCATGTCTGTCACAGGTCCAAACAGGAATTGCTTTACAGGGTGGCCCAGTTATGGCAAAAGTGTGTGTGTGTGACACATTTAGTTTTAAGAGGTGGTTTTTATCACGGTCCATTCTACTGCCACTGCGAGGGAGGTATATAAACGGTTCAATCAGCCAGAAACCTCCTATTTATTGTCTCGGTCTGCTTTGAGAGAGGGTGCATTTAAAGGGGGACGGCAGTAGGGCTCCATGCCTGCAAGTTAGGTGGCTACCCTACTGTTCATGTCATTATGCAAGCAAATGCAAGCAAATATATACAAACATTCATCTTGGTATGTGGCTTTCTTTTTAATGTGTGGTGGATGTGAGCCAGCATCAATGACGCATTAATATTTTTAGAAAAAATGAAAATGAAGCAGTCGAACATGTCACCCAGTGCAATTCATCCCCATCACCCACAATACTGCCTTGTGCACAGTGCAGTTTAGCACCAGTGGAGCAGAATAGCCAAAAAATGCAATGCAGCACTGCATTCTTCATTTGTGAGTTTGTGACACTGGTGCAGTTGCCCTAATTTGGCCCCCAGCCGGTAATGATCAGAAAGGCCAGAAGGGGAGACTCAAATAGGCACCGGGACTTAAAATGCCTTTTCAAACACAATGAACGATTTATCGATAGCAACATTTACTTCATGGAACACCGAATAATGTTCAGTTTGTGCACTTTGGATGCCAGTGGCGCGTTTGAATAGTTAATCTGTATAATTCACCAATACATATAATAATGTATACCTTAATTCATAGCAACTGAGATTTTAGTTTGGGGAAAGTGTGTGTTTAATATTGCTTTTTCATGCACACTGTGCAAGTGAAATTGGTCAATACTGCCGACAGCACGTTGCACTAACACTACGTGATGAAACATGCCCACGGTAGCATACAAAAGAGACCCCCGTTTCCCTGTTAGACCAGGCCTTTGGGCATTACCTTATTGACATTTGGGACAGTTGAGTCTGTGGGCGGGGGTGAGGAGGAGCAGGCGTTGCTAAAAAGGGGGGATTGATTGAGGGGGCTATAACCCCACTCTTTTGCCTCTGGCATTTTTTGGCACTCTTTTGCCTCTGGGGTTGCCGGAATGCTGGAACCACTACACCTACCATAACAAGTGTTTTCCGACTTTAAAGCATTATACTTTCTCAACCCATGTGTGCCCTTCCCAATCCATCCCACTACTAGCCTGTGCCAGCAGTTGCTCATGCAGCGCCAAACATGTGACATGAAGAAGCAGTAGTGTGATGGGCTGGTGGTGGGCCGATCTAAGTCTAGCACTGAACTGGTGCGGGCGGCGTGCTGGTGCCGCACCCGGTATTATAGGGCCAATATTTTTTGGGGTCCGGCACTTATTTCTTTACAAATTATTCACTGCATGTCAGGAAAGGTCAGGAAAGTGCCCCGATCTTCCTAAATGTCTTGCCATTTTTCAGTGGTCAGCAATCTTTGCGTCTCCTGACACATTTGGCTACAATGCCAATCAACGTGAGCTAGCATAGTCCACAAGGGGAGACAAATGGGATGTAGTCCAAAAACTCTACAGAGGCACAGGTTGTAGACCCTTGGCAAAGCTACTCAAAACGTTTTAGACATGGAAAGTTGACTTTGATGTGATTATTCATGAATTGAGATATAACTTTATTTTCCTTGGTCTTCCCTGGTTTTACTGCTCATGTGCTCTGACATTGTAAGAGGCCAACCATGTTATGGATGTCATGGGGTGATGACACACAGTAAATACGTACTTGTAGACATTTGTTGTTTGTGAATATTCCTGATTATACATACCAAATATTAAATATATGCACTTGCTTGGTTTATAAAGTTGTATGTCTCAAATGTATTGGGCCACATCCTAATAAAAATGAAAAATTCAAAAAACGCAGAGTATGGGCTTTTTTTGTTTGTGCTTGTTTAGAGAAATGTGCAGGTCGCCTTGTTCTCAAAGGTGCACTTCGCATTTTTGTGGAGATGCAGTAGCGCAAAAGATGCACTCTCCAGCACCTTTGCAAACAACTATGACAAGCTTCCAGCACTCACACAGTTTTAGAGAGCATTTCACATTGACGGGGCCTTAAAGGGCCTGTCACAATGAAATGTAAACGAAAAAACTCTTCTATCCCAGGTTAAGAGATAGAAATGCATGTTTGACAGCAGTGGTTCAAGGTGACGCTGCCACACTTGGAAGAAATATACATGACAGAGACAATAAAGATTAGGTGCAAGGGGAATGATTTATTGCTGCACATTTCAAAGTGCATCTCATTTGTACATTTGGGAACCGGAAGGCTCCCATAGTTGTGCACGTGTTCAACTAGGAAAACATTTTGGTTTTGGGCGGCACCTTTTTGGGTGAAAGGGATGAGATGTGTTAGCGAATCCCATCACTTGAGCCAAATAAAAAAAGTTTGGGGAATCTGGTCCATTGTGTCCAAGATTAATAAAGGAACAAAGAGAACAAATACGACACAATCCATATTGGACATATGCATGCATGCTAACTTAATTAACATTTCCCAAGTAGACCTCAGGTGAGACATATGTCAGCCGTATTAACTGGCCTAAATTGTCCTAGGCGCATATTCTCCTGTGGGTGAAGCTTCCGCCTAGCAATATTCCCATGTGGAAGAATGAAGTTGCTCCGAATTACTCTTTGCAAATGTCAATGAAACTAAAATGAAGCTGCTAATATGTTATAGCGGCAATATGTAAAATGACAGGGAAGATACTGCACAGCAGGAGGTAAATGGAACCATGTAATTTTTCAGCAAAAGAAACGTGCTACAGTTGAACAGTACATTTTATGCATCCTACCTATTGCCATAATTGGAGGGGGGAAATAGAGCTGTATGTATTTTCAGAGTGTGGCGGTGTGTCTGGCTGAGCCATTCCATTTTCTTATTTATCAGGTCTTGTCAGATACATTATGTTTTTGAAGTTTCATTTTGAACAGCACTGAAGAAAATGTTGAGAACCAGACATGCATTGTATTGATGATGAAATCATGCAACATGAAAGTGAGCTGTGCTTTGTCATTCTGTCTCTGTAAGGAGGCCGCTGCGAGATGAAAAAAAAACTGCAGTAAAGTTACACTTCAAAAGTAATATAACGATAATGTAACAGTGTACCAGAGGACGGGGTGGTGGGGGGGTTGTTCGTACCAATAATGTCCCAAGTGAACAGAGTATTTGGGGCCCATCGGAATCCTTCCGCCCGGCAATAACGGAGACCTCATCCATGGGGCAAATAAACCGTTTTTATTCTCCAAAAGACAGGGATCATACAGGAAACAACACAATCTCCGGCAAACATAGTTCCTGAGCCCGCGTCACCTGCTTTTGTTTCTTAGTGATGGCGCAAACACCAAGCCCATACCAGAAACCTAATGGCCATATCCATTGGGTAGCTCGGTAATATCACCTGTGGAAATCCCTTATGTGAGTTATTCCATTGCTCTTCCCATGTCAGGTGGGTTGGCCTGAGACTTCCCCAAAAATGATCTATTACTTTGTTTCAGGGTCGCACAATGACCTTGGCCCCTGCAATATCATACGCCAATTGCAGGGGCCACGGTCCATTGCAGGTCTCCCCAGGCCTGGGACCCTGTTCTGTTCACAGAGCTCGGGGGAACTTTTCAAGATAATGGGAAAGACTGTGTTGCCATTGTTGCCACTGACATAGCCGCCTAGCCTGGGGACATTGTTCGGCTCGACTGGGTCAGGTCTGGCAAGGACCACAAAACTGAGCCTTTCAGTCTGCAATTATTGAGGATTTTATTCTGTTTTTCTCAGGTGGCTCACTGCCTTAGAAATCAGGAAATGTCCACCCGCCTTTGTCCTTGGCTGCAGATACTGGCAAGCGTCCAGGTGCCTCAGGGCTTGGCGCGCTCCACAAAAACTAAACTAAACTGTCTCTGTGCTTCGTGCTGTGGAGTCTGCATCTATTCTTCTATGTTTTGAGGCCTATGGCTTCATGCAAATTCACTACAGCCCATCTGTGGTTTCCTTATATGTTCTAGTACTTTCTTTTTAGAGATTAGTATTGATTGAGCCCTTTTGGGTTACTTGTATGTCCTCATAGCTCCTTATGATTAGTTGTGATGAAGCATTTGCGAGCTAGCTCCATGTATGCTTTGCTGTCTTGCGTTTCTGCATTTGGCTAGTGAAAAGGAAAATCTTTTCACAGTATGTATATGTGTCTATCCTCTATCTACAGAATAGTGTAAGCATGTTCTTCGTGTGTGCGTGTGTATCTGCGTAACTTTGTGCAGGCGGGCACATTTACTTAGTGACTAATGTTGTTATGTCATGTTGTCACAAGTGGTTGTCTAAGCAAATATCTGTTCCCATACGTGGGATACACTGGGTCCCCCGGTGGTTGGCCAAACAGCGAGAGGCCTCTTTTGTTTCTTATCCTTCAGGAAGACATGTGCATAGGGGAGATGAGGGTCATTTTGGGACCCTCTCTTCAGTCTCCACTCTGGTTGGCTTGTTGAACACTCCTCCAAACCTATTTGCCTTCACCTTCGGAAGCCAAATCTTTGTTACTCTTTCTAATTGTCCATAAAATCTTGAATCTAAACTCCATGTCAAGTAACAGCAACCTCATTCAGGGTTACACCAGACCCATTTTCCCCAATAATCTTTGTAGTCTTTGAGGTCATCAAACAGTACTCCGGTCGTGCACAATGCAAATCCTGTCATTTGTGTTCTTAGGGTATCTTGAGCTGCTACTATTTTGTCTTCTTTTGACGTTTCTACTAGTATTTTCATTCATACAGTTTTCTCTGCCATCTTTTGGCATTGTGTGATGGATATTCTTATCACGCATAGTGTCAGTAGTACTAGAAGTATTGCTGCCAGCAACACATTCAGTCAGTTGGCCATCCATGTAGATATCCATGAGAAGATGTATGATAGCCAACCTTCATCTTTTTCTGCATCTTTTGCTTCTTCCTCCATTTTGGCATGCATTTGTCATAGCTTGGTAACTGCCTCAGTTAGTGTCCCGTTGGCTTTGTCATTTGCTAGAAAAACATACAGCAAGAAGATCCGATCCTGTTGCAAACTCCTCCTTCCATTGCTTTGAGGAGATCCAGAACATATCTATTCTGTAGGGCCATTAACCTCACTGCTAGGAGCTCTACTTTTATGACTTTGAAGCCGTTGATGGTCGAGTTTATTGTTTGTATCAGCTCCCATCTCGTGATTTGGAGCCATTTTGAATTTGTGTATGTCTGGATTGCTGGAACAATGGAGGTAAAAAACATTTCTGTCCAGCTGAACAATCAATGCTCAGGTGGAATATCACCTAGAGAGTCTTCTATTGCTGACGATATGTAGTTCCTCTTTTCACTCTAGTTAAATAGACAGACCACTTCTTTCTTCTTGTTGAGGCCATTTCAGGGGATCTGTGTAGATGGCCCTCTGTTGCACTGCTAACGCTGTTGTGTTAATGTGTACCAGTGAGCATACTCCTCCCCATTTGGGTGGTAGTTTCTTGTATGCATTGGATCTGCAAACCCAATAGTGATTAATTAGTACTGCCATTCCAGCTTTCAGGCCTGGATCTTTCACTGTCTGCTTGCATTCCTTCTTCTCTCCAACCTTTACTGCTCCATCATCCTGGAAACACAGACATGCACTGATCCTTTCAGTAGTACTATGGAAATGGGTCCAACTCATTGTCTACCCATGTTCATAGCTTTGCACTTGCTTTCCATTCTCTTAGGCATTTGTCATTCTGTTCTTGCACTGGAACTGTTAGGAGTGTATGTGCGCTGCTTCCTACCACTCCTTCTTTCCATCATTCAGTTGTGTATACTTGGCCATATACAAGCATTCATGGTCTTTCCCAGCATCCTGGTTCTCCTCCTATTCAAGTTGTCCTTTCTTGGAGCAAACTAATTCTATTGATGTTATTTTTTTGTCTCTCCTATCTCCAGGTCGTCAGTGACTTATTGTATAAATTGGCTCTTTTTCCAATAGCTGTCCACCATGTCTAGTTTTTTTTATGTAGTTGTTTTCATAGGGACAAGTTGTCTCGGACTTCCACCTCAAGGTTGTTGTTTTCCCTTGAACTCTTCCTCGGGTGGTACACATTAATAGGTACATAAGGCACTGTGCTCTTGCTGCTGGTATTTCAGTTGCCACAAACATTCTGGAGGCACTGAGGGCATAGGGGATGAGAGAGCAGACATAGCAGCTCTCTCCGGTGGTCTGTTTACCTACTTTAGTCATGTGCTTGTAAGGAGGCTGCTTCGAGATGAAAATAACTGCAGTCAAATTACACTTTAACACCTTAACTGCCAAGGGTTTTTACCCCAGTGCCAAGGCCTTTTTTGGTCATTTTGGTATGTCGTCGTTCAATCCATTGTAACTTTTTTGTTACATGGGATATCTCTGCCAATTGTGGCCCCTTTTCTTCCCACATGTAGGCGGTCATAACGCCACCAAGGAATCCTAGTTTGCTCTAGGGGGTTGATAGAAATTAACATAAAGGGCAAAAATGTTTTTTTTTTTTAGAACATGCCAATAAAATGATGTACAAAGAAGACTGTGTTTTTTTTCTAGTAAGAGCTGAGCTGAAGTCGACATTTTCCAGGCTTTCAAGAACATGTTGAGTGGAAACCAAAAAAACATATTTTGATATGGTTACGAGCCGTTTTGTGAGCAGTAGGTATTTTGGCCTTTTTTGCAATAGGACATATGTTGCTGGAATGGAAGAGGAGGGTAGGAAAGCTAAATGAGAAGACAGAAAGTCATACATTTCTGAAAAGTAGACATAATTCCAAGTTTTGGAAGGGGTGATTTGCATAGGTCAGGCAACAACTATGTAGGGAAAAATTCCATAGTTAGGGGAAAAATTGGGAAAATGACAGATAAAAAAGATATGTGGTGGATGGTTGGCCCGGTGAGGCAATGGCTTCTGTGAATTTTGAGAAAAGCAATGCCCCGCTACATTCCACTGAATCTTTCAGTTAGGAAATCACACATTTCTTTTGTAATGTTTCACAAAACAAGCAATACCACAAGCCAAAAACTGAGCCATGTTACACAGACTTTTTATGCTTACGGCCTGAACAGACGTACTTAGCATGTATAAGTAAGGAAAACAAATATGGTGAGGAATGAAATGCATACATGTTTTGAAAGGACACAGGCAGACCTTTACAAAGGTAGGTGACTTGTGCAGGTAGGAAAAGTGTATAGTGCCTAAAGCAGCAACTAAATGTAGGTCAGATTTGGTTAACGAAAGGGTTGTGTGCCAAAGTGCAGCAGCAAATGTTCAAAAACGGTATGAAAACCAAGCAAACACAAGAAATGTCCTACCTTCCCACGTTCCCACACGTGTCCCAACAAAATTGGTACCACACATGTGTTGGTGCACCTACGTGGGTGCAAAGGGAAAATGCTAAATCACTGGCAAACCCAAGTGTTGCGGCCAAGCAGAGTTTGCAGGAATTTGCTCTTGTGGACAACCTACAGATTTGGGCCCGAGGTGTCGCAGCCACCAAGAAAAACAGGGAACCCCATGCATTTCCAAAAATAAGACACCCGTGGGAATCCACAGAGGTCTTACTTAAATCGCTGCAGAATGTATTACCCACAATCCTCAGCAAAGTCCAAAATGTAGTAAAAAAACAACAAAATGTTCAGACATTTCCCTCTACCCACCAACCGAAACATGCTGCCAACAACACATGTCCTACCTTCCCCCGTTCCCAAAGGTGTCCCAATGAAAACAGGACCTCACATGTATAGGTGCGCCTACCTCGGCGCAAAATGAAAAGGCTAAATCACTGGTAACCCCAAATCTCTCAGCAGAGCAGATTTTGTGGGATTTTGCTCTTGTGGACAACCTACAGATTTGGGCCTAGGGTGTTGAAGCCACCAAGGAAAACAGGGAACCCCATGCATTTCCGAAAAGAAGACATGCGTGGGAATCCACAGAGGTCTGACTTGCGCAAATCACCCCAGAATTTATTACCCACAATCCCCGGCAAAGTCCGAAATATGGCAAAAAAAACACAATTTTCAGATGTTTCCCTCTGCCCACCTACCGAAACACGCCACAAACAACACATGCCCTACTGTCCCGTGTTCCCACATGTAGTCACATTTCCCTCTGCTCACCCAACAAAACACGCTGCCAACAACACATATCCTGAAATCCCATGTCCCCAAAGGTGTCCTGATGAAAACAATACCTCACATGTGTGGGTGCACCCACCTGGGCGCAAAGGGAAAAGACTAAACCACTGGTAACCCCAAGTCTTTCCTCAGAGCAGGTTTTTTGGGATTTTGCTCTTGTGGACAACCTACAGATTTGGGCTTAGGGTGTTGAAGCCACAAAGGGTAACAGAGAACCCCATGCATTTCTGAAAAGAAGACATCCATGGGAATCCACAGAGGTGTGACTTGCGCAAATAGCTCCAGAATTTATTACCCACAATCCCCTGCAAATTCCATAATTTCGTAAAAAAAAAACACAATTTTCAGATGTTTCCCTCTGCCCACCCACTGAAACACGCCACAAACAACACATGCCCTACTGTCCCATGTTCCCACATGTAGTCAGATGAAAACGGTACCTCACATGTGTTGGTGTGCCTACCTGGGCACAAAGGGAAAAGGTCAAACCACTGGTAACCCCAAGTCTTTTGGCAGAGCAGATTTTGCGGGATTTTGCTCTTGTGGACAACCTAGAGATTTGGGCCTAAGGTGTTGCAGCCACCAAGGAAAACAGGGAACCCCATTCATTCCCAAATAGAAGACAACCACAGGAATCTACAGAGGTCTGACTTGCAGGAATCTCCCTAGAATGTATTATCCACAATCCCCGGAAAAGTCTGAAATTTGGTGAAAAAAACACAATTGTCAGACATTTACCTCTAACCACCCACCGAAACACGCCGCCAAAACACATGTCCTACCGTCCTATGTTCGCACAGGTATCATGACGAAAACGGTATCTTACATGTGTGGGTGCACCTACTTGGGCCAAAAAGCTAAACCTCTGTTAACCCCAAGTCTTTCGGCAGAGCAGATTTTGCAGGATTTTGCTGTTGTGGACAAACTACATATTTGGGCTTAGGGTATCGAAGTCACCAAGGAAAACAGAGAACCCCAGGCATTTCCAAAAAGAAGACAACAGTTGGAATCCACAGAGGTGTGACTTGTCCAAATTGCTCCAGAATTTATTACCCACAATCCCTGCCAAAGTCCAATATTTGTTGAAAAAACTCACAATTTTCAGACATTTCCCCCTGCCGACCCACCGAAACACGCTGTCAACAATACATGTCCTACCATTCCGAACTCCCAGAGGTATCCCGACGAAAACAGTACCTCACGTGTGTGGATGCACCTACCTGGGTGCAAAGGGAAAAGGCTAAACCACTGGTAAACCCAAGTGTTGCGGCAAAGCAGAGTTTGCAGGAATTTGCTCTTGTGGACAACCTACAGATTTGGGCCCGAGGTGTCGCAGCCACCAAGAAAAACAGGGAACCCCATGCATTTCCAAAAATAAGACACCCGTGGGAATCCACAGAGGTCTTACTTAAATCGCTGCAGAATGTATTACCCACAATCCTCAGCAAAGTCCAAAATGTAGTAAAAAAACAACAAAATGTTCAGACATTTCCCTCTACCCACCAACCGAAACATGCTGCCAACAACACATGTCCTACCTTCCCGCGTTCCCAAAGGTGTCCCAATGAAAACAGGACCTCACATGTATAGGTGCGCCTACCTCGGCGCAAAATGAAAAGGCTAAATCACTGGTAACCCCAAATCTCTCAGCAGAGCAGATTTTGTGGGATTTTGCTCTTGTGGACAACCTACAGATTTGGGCCTAGGGTGTTGAAGCCACCAAGGAAAACAGGGAACCCCATGCATTTCCGAAAAGAAGACATGCGTGGGAATCCACAGAGGTCTGACTTGCGCAAATCACCCCAGAATTTATTACCCACAATCCCCGGCAAAGTCCGAAATTTGGCAAAAAAAACACAATTTTCAGATGTTTCCCTCTGCCCACCTACTGAAACACGCCACAAACAACACATGCCCTACTGTCCCGTGTTCCCACATGTAGTCACATTTCCCTCTGCTCACCCAACAAAACACGCTGCCAACAACACATATCCTGAAATCCCATGTCCCCAAAGGTGTCCTGATGAAAACAATACCTCACATGTGTGGGTGCACCCACCTGGGCGCAAAGGGAAAAGACTAAACCACTGGTAACCCCAAGTCTTTCCTCAGAGCAGGTTTTTTGGGATTTTGCTCTTGTGGACAACCTACAGATTTGGGCTTAGGGTGTTGAAGCCACAAAGGGTAACAGAGAACCCCATGCATTTCTGAAAAGAAGACATCCATGGGAATCCACAGAGGTGTGACTTGCGCAAATAGCTCCAGAATTTATTACCCACAATCCCCTGCAAATTCCATAATTTGGTAAAAAAAAACACAATTTTCAGATGTTTCCCTCTGCCCACCCACTGAAACACGCCACAAACAACACATGCCCTACTGTCCCATGTTCCCACATGTAGTCAGATGAAAACGGTACCTCACATGTGTTGGTGTGCCTACCTGGGCACAAAGGGAAAAGGTCAAACCACTGGTAACCCCAAGTCTTTTGGCAGAGCAGATTTTGCGGGATTTTGCTCTTGTGGACAACCTAGAGATTTGGGCCTAAGGTGTTGCAGCCACCAAGGAAAACAGGGAACCCCATTCATTCCCAAATAGAAGACAACCACAGGAATCTACAGAGGTCTGACTTGCAGGAATCTCCCTAGAATGTATTATCCACAATCCCCGGAAAAGTCTGAAATTTGGTGAAAAAAACACAATTGTCAGACATTTACCTCTAACCACCCACCGAAACACGCCGCCAAAACACATGTCCTACCGTCCTATGTTCGCACAGGTATCATGACGAAAACGGTATCTTACATGTGTGGGTGCACCTACTTGGGCCAAAAAGCTAAACCTCTGTTAACCCCAAGTCTTTCGGCAGAGCAGATTTTGCAGGATTTTGCTGTTGTGGACAAACTACATATTTGGGCTTAGGGTATCGAAGTCACCAAGGAAAACAGAGAACCCCAGGCATTTCCAAAAAGAAGACAACAGTTGGAATCCACAGAGGTGTGACTTGTCCAAATTGCTCCAGAATTTATTACCCACAATCCCTGCCAAAGTCCAATATTTGTTGAAAAAACTCACAATTTTCAGACATTTCCCCCTGCCGACCCACCGAAACACGCTGTCAACAATACATGTCCTACCATTCCGAACTCCCAGAGGTATCCCGACGAAAACAGTACCTCACGTGTGTGGATGCACCTACCTGGGTGCAAAGGGAAAAGGCTAAACCACTGGTAAACCCAAGTCTTTTTCAGCAGAGCAGATTTTGTGAGATTTTCCTCTTGTGGACAACCTAGAGATTTGGGCCTCGGGTTTCGAATCCACCAAGGAAAACAGGGAACCCAATGCATTTCCGAAAAAAAGACACATGTGGGAATCCACAGAGGTCTGACTTGTGCAAATCGCCCCAGAATGTATTACCCACAATCCCCTACAAAGTCTGAAATTTGGGCAAAAAACCCACAATTTTCAGATGTTTCCCCTCTGCCCATCCACTGAAACACGCTGCCAACAAAACATGTGCTACCGTCCCGAATTCCCAGAGGTATCCCGTCGAAAACAGTACCTCACATGTGTGGGTGCACCTACCTGGGTACAAAGGGAAAAGGCTAAACCACTGGTAACCCCAATTCTTTTTCAGCAGAGCAGATTTTGTGAGAATTTCCTCTTGTGGACAACCTACAGATTTGGGCCTCCGGTGTTGAATTCACCAAAGAAAACAGGGAACCCCATGCATTTCTGAAAAGAAGACACCAATGAAAATGCAAAGAGGTCTGACTTGTCGCAAATCGTCCCAGACTTTCTTACCCACAAAACCTGGCAAATTCTGAAATTTGGTGAAAAAAACACAATTGTCTGACATTTCCCTCTGCCCACCGAAACACGCCACCAACAACACATGTCCTACCATCCCACGTTCCAACAGATGTCCTGATGAAAAAACATTACCTCACATATGTGGGTGTACCTACCTGGGCGCAAAGGGAAAAGGAATACCTCCTGTCTGGTGGTACCCAGGTATAATCTTAAGAGAGCTGGCAGCACGAGCTTCCGGTTATAGCGGCACAGCTATGGAACTCACTCCCGCAGAATAGCAAAACTATCCAAGCTTTTGATTTGTTCCGAAGTCACGTTATCACATGGCTACTTAACAAAAACTATTTTTACCTCCCATCCCCACCTTCTTACTGTTCTTACCTTTGACCGTCCACTTACCCCTGCATATTGTCTTGCTATATGTACTTTATAACTTTATTTTGACTGTATAAATTGTATTTCACTTGCAGAAAATTTACAATGTAACTGTTATTGTATAATATTTTGCCATGTAACCATCATCCATATAATAGCGCCCAGATAGCTGTGGGTCAGGCATGCTATGTAAATAAATAAAATAAACAAACAAACAAACAAATAAACCACTGGTAACCCAAAGGCTGTGGCAGAGCAGATTTCGCAGGATTTTACTCTTGTGGACAACCTACAGATTTGGGCCTACGTTGTCGAAGCCACCCAGGAAAACAGTGAACCCCATGCATTTCCTGAAAGAAGACACCCGTGGGAATCCACAGAGGTCTGACTTGCGCGAATCGCCCCAGAATGCATTACCCACAATCCCTGGAAAAGTGCAAAATTTGGCCAAAAAAACCCACAATTGTGAGACATTTCCCTCTGCCCACCCACCGAAACACCCCGCCAACAACACATGTCCTACCGTCCCGCGTTTGCACAGGTGTTCCGATGAAAACAGTACCTCACATATGTGGGTGCACCTACCTAGGCGCAAAGGGAAAAGGCTAAACCACTGGTAACCCAAGTCTTTTTGCAGAGCAGATTTTGCGGAATTTTGCTCTTGTGGACAACCTAGAGATTTGGGCCTAGGGTGTCGATGCCACCACGGAAATCAGGGAACCCAATGCATTTCCTGAAAGAAGAAACCTGTGGGAATCCACTGAGGTCTGACTTGCGTGAATCGCCCCAGAATGCATTACCCACAATCCCTGGAAAAGTGCAAAATTTAGCCAAAAAAACCCACAATTGTCAGACATTTCCCTCTGCCCACCCACCGAAACATGCCGCCAACAACACATGTCATACCGTCCCGCGTTCGCACAGGTGTCCCGATGAAAACAGTACCTCACATGTGTGGGAGCACTTACCTAGGTGCAAAGAGAAAAGGCTAAACCACTGGTAACCCCAAGTCTTTTGGCAGAGCAGATTTTGCGGAATTTTGCTCTTGTGGACGACCTAGAGATTTGGGCCTATGGTGTCGATGCCACCAGGGAAAACAGGGATCCCCATTCATTTCCAAAAAGAAGACACCTGTGGGAATCCACAGCAATAGCGAAAAACTGTATTACCTATAATCCCCGGCAAAGTCTGAAATTCGGAAACAAATACAAAATGTTCAGATATTTCCCTCTGCCCACCCGACGAAACACGCCGCCAACAACACGTGTCCTACTGTCCCGCATTCCCACGGGTGGCCCGACAAAAACAGTAACTCACATGTGTGGGAGCACCTACCTGGGCGCAAATGGAAAAGGCTAAACCACTGGTAACCCAAAGTCTTTCGGCAGAGCAGATTTTGCTGGATTTTGTTCTTGTGGACAACCTACAGATTTGAGCCTAGGGTGTCGAAGCCACTAAGGAAAACAGGGAACCCCATGCATTTCCATAAAGAAGACACCTGTAGTAATCCACAGAGGTGTGACTTGATTGAATCACCCCAGAATGTATTACCCACAATCCCCGGCAAAGACTGAAATTTGGTGATAAAATCACCATTTTCAATAATTTCCCTCTGCCCACCCACCGAAACACGCCACCAACAACACATGCCCTACCTTCACGCGTTGCCACAGGTATCCCAACAAAACGGTACCTCACATGTGTGGGTGCTCTTACCTGGGCGCAAAGGGAAAATGCTAAACCACTGGTAACCCCAAAGGGTTTTTGGGAGACAACCCACAGATTTGGTCCCAGGGTGTCGAAGCCACCAAGGGAAACAAGGAACCCCATATTAGCTTCAAATCTGAGTTACTGCAAATAATGAAAGAACACCAGTCATGCAAACAAATATAGCACAAGAGATTATGCACGCTTAAACGGGCCCAAGTTCATCTAGAACTGCGAACATGCATAGAGAAAGTGAGACTCTTACATGAGGAACAGTCAGCCTTATAACATTTCAAATCAGCTTAATTTCTTTATTTTGCTGACAGTTCATTACCCGCAAAATGTGGGCATTTGCCATGGTAACACACGGAGCATTGCTTTGAGTCACCATCATGTAATTTACTGTTCTCAGAGCGGAAGGGTCATCTTGTTCCCAACACAAGGTATCATGCCTGGCCTATCTTTGACACTGTTTTTCTTATACCAAAAGGGCACTTCACAATTTATGCTTGGTAGTTCAATTATCTTTCCCTTCCTAGAATGTGCATAGTACGTTATGGTACATCAGGTTTTCTAAACATGGCCAGTGCAATTAGCCCCAGAAAGCAGAAGACAGGGAGGCATACAAACTATCCTTTATCTTCCTTCATCTTTGTCTGTCCGCGGCTGCATGCTCAAAGTTTGTAGCTGGAAAAACCCATTAGCTAAGCATTCTTCATGGAAACGTGCCTTGCAAGCTTTTCGGTTGTGATCCCTTTCTGCATGGGGAAATTAAACCCTGGGAAGTGAACAAAATGGAACCTGAATACTGCATTCAAATTTGTGTGCTTAGGCTAACATATTGACATAGAATGGGTGCATTTTCACAAACCCTGCTTTTAGCCTACGCTAACACATTTGAATCAAACATCATCAGAATAATATATATTGATAGCCATAATCTTTTTGATTTCTACTTCCTGTATTATCAGTCCATTAGTCACATCAACAGGAGGATAAGGTATAGCTTTCATTTTCTCAAGAGCCCTAGTGCAGCGGTTACCTAGTATGGAACGGCAGAGAATTTCTTCCAACCCCAGGTTCTAAACAAATTCCAAGCCCATGTTCCAATCCCCTTCATCAATGTGAATTTCAGAACCCAGTGTATGTAATCTTTTGATGGATTGAAGCAGGGGGCAGAGTCAGGTATAAAAATACACAACATGCTGACCCGACAATTTTGCATACACCTCCACGCTCAGCTAAAATGACAACTAAAACCATTAGATTCTGAAGAGCAACTAATCTAATGGCTCTTTGTTCCTTTTTTTTTTAACCAACTTTATTTATTCAAACACCATCATTTTCAAATATTGCATTGGCCAAAAAGTGGATTAATTTAACACATAGCATTTGCTAAGGCCACAACTTAACCATTGGTGTTACAGTTTTTAGGTGTAAATTTGAACATTAGCTTAACTTTGACTACAATAATTTAACAACCTTTCCCCACTCCCCCTCCCCCCTCCCGGTTCCCCGATGGCACGGACCGGTCCATCTGTTTTCCGAAGGGATTGTTGTGTTCTGGCTAGTTAGTTCCGGCATGGAAGCTGGGTTTCTGGACTTGGCTTGTCAGTGCTCAGTTTTGGATCGCTCTTAACAGGTTTGGCCTAAAAAAATATGCTTCTCTGTCTCTGACATAGTCAAAGAAGGGGTCCCAGATTGCTCAGAATTTGAGGTACTTGCCGTCTTTCAGGGCCCCTACCTTTTCCATGGCCATTACGTTCCATATTTTCACCCACCAACATGCTGTTATTGGGCCATCTGGGTTTTTCGATGCTTGTACCAGGGTCATTTTAGCTGCCATTAGCAGGTGGGTCATAAGTGTTGCGTTGCTTCCAGTTGCCGCATATACATCTTCGACCATAATGCCCAGGAGTTTGACTGTTGGTGCTGCTGGCAGTTGTTTACCTGTGATTTCCTTTATGTTCCCCAAAACTTCCTTCCAGTACATGGCCGCCTTGGGGTCGGACCACCACATATGGTACAAGTCACCCTTGCCTCCGCATTTCCTCCAGCACATGCGTGGGTAATTGGGGTTCATCTTGTGCAACCTTAGGGGGGTCAGGCACCACCTAAAGCATATCTTGTGTGCGGTCTCTCTAGTGGCTGTGCATCCGGAGGATTTCTGTGCTCTCTTCCAGAATTGGGTTCACTTTTCCTCGCTGATGGAGTCGCCTATGTCCTTTGCCGAGTTGTCCAGGTATGGGAAGAAGTCACTCTCTTGTGCACTGTCCAACAGCTTGTATATTTTGGAGACAGCTCCTGCTTCATCCCCTTCGTGTAGCGTTACTTCCAGGCCCACCGGTGCTCTCGTAGCTGCTTTCTTGATTTCCTTGTGTGTTATCCAGTGCCGGATCTGAATGTAGGTATATCTGTCTGTTTCCCTTACTTCAAATTTCTGTTTGCACTCTTCGAACTGTAAAGCGTTTCCCTCCTGAAAGAAGTCGTTCAAGTATAGTGTTTGTTCCTGTCCCCAGTTCTTCCAGAAACTGTGCCGTTTGCCTGGTGAGAAGTTTTGGTTATGTGCCATTGGGGCGAAGGGGCCCAACCCCGGGGAGATGTTCTGTTTTCTCAGTGCTCGGTCCAGCCTTTCAGTGAGATCTTGGTTGCTTCGAGCAGCCGACCCTCAGCTTCCCTATCATTCACCCGCAGCCCATGTAGAGGTCCCTGTGGGATTGTGATTACCCCCAGTTCGATTCCCACCCATCCTTTTGACTTGTCCTTTCCCTCCCAGGCTAGCTTTGGTGCTATTTGTGTGGCAAGGACATATCCCTCCACGTCCAGGACCCCCAGACCTCCCAAGCACAGAGGCCTAGTCAGAATTATTTGTTGTATTCTAGCTTTCCCTTTGTGCCATATGAAGGTAGTCAGGTCACCTTGTAGTGCTTTGCTTATTTTTGGGGGGACCTCTATTATGAGCGAGTTTACAGTACATAGCAGGCGTGGTAGCAGGGTCATTTTGAGTGCCGTAATGCGTGCAAACCAGGATAGTTCCTGGGTGTCACACCTATGTAGGTCTTTGCTCAGTTGTTTCAGCAATGGGGTTATGTTTGCTCCGAAGAGGTTTTTATGACCCTTTGTTAGTTGGATCCCCAGGTATTCTATTGATCCCATTTCCCATGTTAGCGGATATCTTAATCCCAGGGCTTCAGCCACCTCCTCCCTCTCTGTGATATTCAGGGCCTTAGATTTGGTGAAGTTTATGGTGAATCCTGATATGTGCGCAAATTCGTGTAGGGTATCAAGTGCTCTTGGGTGTGTGTTCTTGGGGTCCCCGAGGAACAGCATTATGTCATCTGCATATAGTGCTATCTTATGTGTGGTCCCCTCACATTTAACCTCTTCTACTTGCTGTATTGTTTCCACTATGGGCTCCATAGCCATGGCTAATATTAGGGGCGAAAGTGGGCATCCCGGTCTTGTCGCTCTGCATATTCTGATTTTTGATGTGGGGTTCCCATTAACCATAAATGTTGTGCTTGGGAGGCGGAAGTTTGCTAGAACCATTCTGCCAAAATTGGGGTTGCATCCGAATTTCTGCAGCACCAGTTCCAGATATATCCTGTCCAGGCTGTCAAATGCTCTCCTGGCATCTAGGGCAGCTATGGAGAACCTTTGTCCTGTCCTGCTTCCCAGATCTAATATATCCACTGCCCGTCTAATATTGTCGTGGGTATGTCTCCCTTTTATGAACCCAGCTTGGTCGGAGTGGATTATTTTGGGCAGGACCTCGGCGAGTCTAGTTGCGAGGACCTTGGCATAGAGCGTGGCGTCGGTAATGAGTAGGGAAATCAGCCGATAACTGGTGCAGTCCGTGGGGTCTTTACCCGGTTTGAGTATTAGAATAGTGGTGGTGTCTCTCATGTCGGGTGTGACTGAGCTTCTGTCTCTTATATGATTGAATGATTTTGTTAGAGGGCCTAGCAGTTGTTTCCGGAATGTTTTGTCATAACCACACCCGAGGCCATCCGGGCCTGGGGCTTTATTGGGGGGCATTGCTGTTATAGCATTGCTAATTTCTTGTGCCAATATAGGGGCTTACAGTGCTTCGTTATCCTCCTTTGTGATCTGGGGGAGGGAGATCCTCGAGAGATACTCTCTCTGTGTTTGGTGATTTAAATGTTCACTTTCTAGTAGTCCCTGGTGAAATCTTTCCATTATCTTGAGTTTCCCTTTCTCCGTTGTGCATAGCCTCCCTTTTTCGTCTTTTAGTTGGACTATGTAATTATGGGAGTTTTGTTTGCAGTTTGGCTGCTAGGAACCTGTTTGCTTTACTACCCTGGGTGTAGTATGACTGTTTGATGTTAATCAATGCTTGTGCTGTGCGTTCTGCCACGTGTGCTTCTCACTGGGCTCTTGCTCTCTGGACCGCTCTGAGTGTTTTTTGGGATTTCCTAGCTTTGTGTTGGGCTCTTTGTTCTAATGTCATAATAAACATTATGCCAGTAATTTCATTGATAGGTTTCTCTTATACTCTGGTCAACTTTCTTATATCTCGAGAATGTATTGCTTGTCCCCAAAAGGGAATCATGGATTTTGCTAAATCCCCTAGTATCTGGAGAGGAGTGTCATTATCAATCCCCCTCCTAGGGCGATATTTCAATATATCTGTAATTGAAGTTATGTAAACCCCTGGAAGCAGTATCCCCAAGTAAGATGTTGCTTGCCAATCTTTAGGTATTAGTTGCTTTCCTATTTCCTACTGATGACATTCTAAATGATATCATCGATAGGTAGGGTCTAGATTTCATATCTGTATGTTTAGTAGAGTCAACATTGGTTGTGCTCTTGGTAGCAAAGACAGAGCATCCTAGAGGCAGTAATACTTGTCGATCAAATTCATTAATGTTTGTCCTTTCAAAGTTACCAGTGGTGCTATCATTCCATCTACCGAATAATAGAGCTCTAAAAGAAGCATAACAAGCAGTTGACAAGGGTAGTGGATTTTTGTACCAACCTAAAGGTGAGAGCATACCCAGCAATTTGTCCTTTTTAGGATAGCATGTGTATCATTCATAATACGTATGAGGGTGTTGATGAGATACCCCTCCCTGTGTTCGAGATCAAGGGGGCGAAGAGTATGTGAGTGGACATAGAGAGGAGACAAGGTGCTGGTGCTGACAGTAGGTAACAGTATGCTGAGAGGGTGTAAGCTTTCTAAAAACCATAGCACAGGTATCAATAGGAGCATAATGCATGCTAAGATAACTATGATTATGCATTTGTCCCTCGTGGAACATAGACCTTTAGACGTGTATTTTCCAGTGGCAATATTTCCATGTCTTCATTTATACGGGCCCAAAACAGTGGCATTTATTTTTCAGTGTCCGCTATGAAGCCTCACTGCACAGACTCTATATAATGCTCACTATTACATCTTATTTTTAAATTACCACCCCCCATTATTCTATTCATCATTAACAGTCCCATCATGAGGATAATAGTCCTTATTGGCTTGCCCATAACCACTTACGATGCTGGGTCCTTGCAGCTGATGAGATAATAAAGTTGCCCGCCTGAAATACGTTAGTACTTGTTAGTAACCTCAAGCTCTTGCAAACTAAACAATCGCTGAGGGCAAAAATGAAACCACTCCCGGACATTTCTTGTTGAGGGTTTCTCAATGTGGGTCGGACAGTATATGCACTGTATTCAAGTTGGGGAAAAGTTTGGGTTAGGTATTCAATGGAAGAAATGAAATATACTTCAGGGAAACATGCTCTAAGGGGTCTGGGTTTTCTGACAGAGTGGGCAATTGAGTGGCAAAGGCTTCTGGATGGTTGAATGAGTAGGCCTCAGGGTGATGAATGGGAGATAGCGTCAAGGAAATGTCCTACACAATTCTAACAGCATACATACGCAACAACCTGCATGTGCAAGGAAAAGAGAGAGAACAAAACAGTGTTACAGCTGTCGGGTGCACAAAATATCATTTGAAGCCTATTCCAGCATGCTATGCACACTGGGGTGTTGGCCCCCATTCTATCCCAACCATCACAATTGATTCCCATGCTCTGTATCCCACCCCATGTCCACTTGTTAAAGCCTACTCTGTTAATTAATCATTTAAGTCTAGCATTGTATTACTCCACTACTTTCATTACTATTGCAGTTAGACAATATATTTCTCCCCTCATGATCTACTCCCAAATTTTAATACCACCATTTTTCTCCAATTCGTGCAGCAATGACCTCTTTCCCTATGTGTGTTGGCTAATGCATTTGTGCCAGTGCTATGTTCAAAAGCGCTAGTAACATTACTGCTTGCACTGTGTTGTTTTGTCGCCAAAGGGTGTCTGTTGCGAACATGGATCATCCTCCCCTTACCCAGAGTTCTCTCCTCCCGGGGTGCAGCTCCCCGCAATTCCATGATGTGTGTCTCTCTTGTATTGTTGTACCCCACTTACATCACCATGTTCCTCACTCCTGTCAGGGAAATGTGTCTCTCCTTCAGTTTGTGCGCTGTGTTCTAGTGCCAGTGTGAGAGCCACTAGTTTTGTGTGTGTGTGTGTGTGTGTGTTTAATAATGAGATGGCAATCATGCACCCCTAACCTTCTCACTTGTCCTGCCTTCCATCAGTCTCACTACAGAATTTCCTAACCTCTTGACCCCATCATTCTGATCGATAGTTAGTGAACCGTCAATGAAAGGCACGCCTCGCCCCTCAAGTGCACCTTTCTCCTCCTTGTGTGTCTCATTGAATTGCTCTGTGTTATTTGTGTATGCATGAGCCCAGTCTCCTTGCTGAAAGATGTATGCTTAGAATGTAGCTGAATTTACTCTCTTTCTTTACGCACCCCCCTTTGTACCGTGCACCCCCACTACGCCTAAACAATCTTCCTTACTTTCAGCATGTGTATTTCTGGTGTTGAACACGTTATGGCTTTGTCTGTGAATAGAATGGTCATATCCAGTCTGCTCATGATGTCACAAATGACCCTTCCCTAATGGATGGCCTAGTCGCCCTACTGTCACCCAGAAAGGAAAATGTGTTGTTACCTATCACCGCCCCTATGCAATTGTCCTCTGCAGGATTAAGTGTGCGTGAGTGTGTGTGGCAGAGTGAGACACATCAAGTTTGTCTGGGGCTGTCCTATTAAGAGTATAATGTCAATCCATTTCCTTTGAAAGGGTTGTTCCCCACCAAGATGACCCCTCCCAGTCATCTAACCAGTACTGTTGCTATTGTGTTAGTGTTCTGTATGGATGCTGACTGCTGTGCAGTGCCCCTGGGTTGTGATGCTTGTAAGTCCTGGGGTGGTGGTGCTGTCATTTGTTGTGTCCGTGTCTGTACCTGTAGTGGTGACAGTGCCTGTGTTGGTGCTTGTGGTGTCTGCTGAAAGTATCCCTGTATCTGTCCTTGCTGCTGCAGGCACTGGACATAATAATGTCCTAAATGCCCGCAGATCCAGCACTGTAGTGACTCCCTCCCCTGTCCTGAAACACCCCCTGGAATGTCTCCTGCATTCTGTGGTGCCTGCTGTCCATAGGCCCTAAATCCTCCCTGATTGTGGTGCATTTGTGGTCCAAACTCGCGCCCTCCTTGGAGTTCCCCCCCTTCCTTGAAATCTTGCTGGAGCCCACCCTGCCCCATGTATCCTTCCCACATGGGCGGTGCGTATTGTGGTGGCTGCTGATACTGCTTTTGTGATGCTGGTGCGTGTGAGTTGGGGCTGGTTTTAACTGCCCCTTCCATTGCATACTTTAATAATTTATTTGTACCAACTTGGCCTCATCTGCCTTTCTCTGCCTCTGCCGTTTGTTTGACTGTCTTCTCTTGCCACAATCTACAAAGCACACAGTCAATTTCTAGCATGCTATACTTGCTGCCTCCCTTCCATCACCCCATGCATGCTGCACCATCCCCTACTACACCTATATCATGTTTGGCTGTAATGTCTTGTTCAGTTCTTCTCTCCTCCTCCTATCGCTTCCTTTCCCATTCCAGTGCAACCCACTCACTCACCACTTTTATGGCCCGTTCATCCTCCTGATTTTGTACCCATTCCCTCGCCATCTATCCCTTCTCCATGCTTTTTTCCCGTAACATCCCTCTATTCTTTCCTCCTCCATTCCCTTTCTTCCCTTTCCAGTTCCCCCGCTCTCTTCCTGTCTCTCTCCTCGCATTGCACTTTCATTTCCCGGTCCCTCTTCCTTCTCTCTTCTCCCTCCATTTGCTCTGCCCAGTCAAGCTTTTTGCGCTCCTTCTCCCCACTCTCTGTTGCTGTGGTTATTCCTTGCACCTCCCCCGTTATCTTCCCTTTAATTTTGAAAAAAATACTTGTGCTGCTATTTATTCCTCTGTACCTGTGCCTTCAAATCTGCTTTCATGCACTGCAGCCCTCCCTCGCTCTCTCCTGGGCTGCTAGTGGGTTGTTCTGCACCTTCCTGTTTGTTCTCTTTAGTGTATTGTGATGGTTTGTGTGTGGTGTTTAAATGTCCTTCTGCTGCTTTCAGTTCTCTCATGGAATGCATTCCTTGCTTACCATCTGTGTCATCAAATATTACACTCCCAGAGGTGCAAAAGGGAGACCCCACTTCCCTCTGCTCGTGCTGGTTCAGCATCTGCTGACACCTCGCCACTTTCCTTTCCTTCATGCGCCACAGTTCAACTGTAGCCAGGTGCTTTTCAGCCTCTTTCCCGTGTAAGTGCTGTGTGTGTGTGTGTGTGTCAGTAGCAAATTCTGCACGCCTCTGGAGAAGCCGCCTATGGGCAGCCATGGTCTTCTTTATTTGCCTTCAGTACTTTTGAATCATTGCACACTATGTTTTACTAACTTATCTTGGCATGGAAGCTGTGTGCTACATAACAGTTGAAGGTGAGTCATTCCTCCACTACCCCTAAATGCATTATGCTTTTACTTCACCTCAAGTTGAGAATTTTAATAATCCGCTGTTCAGGGAGCAAAAGTTAGAAAATAATGTAACATTTCTCCTTTTTTTTCTCTTAAATTTCTATGAGCCTTCTTGGCTGTGCACCTTAGCCAGTGCACTCCACATGCAGCCCATCTTCACCAAACCATTGCCTTCTCCAGCACACCCTCACAATCTTGTGCATGTGCCTTTCACACACCACCTCTGGGTCACCTCTCCTTCCCCTCCAAATCCACACCACTAGCTCCTCACCATCAAAATTCTGTGTCCTATGCATCAATCTAAAGGTGACGTCACCAAACTAAAAACACAGTACAAATGAACAGACAAACACACATACACATAACAACAACCCATTGCTTCCAACCCCACATAAAACCCCACAAAAATCACAAAATAAAACCCCACAATCCCAATCTTTATTACCTTGTGTTTGTTTTAAACTGCACCCGTGGCATCACCTCACAGATGATAGGCCTCTCTCCAGGAGACTTAACCAGTCAAACACCTTCCGCAATCTGGGATAGCTCCAGCTAACCAATCACTACAAGAATACATCATCCATGATCCAGACTACAATGCCCGACTCACAGGTATACCTCTATTTACAAATTTCTGCATTCCAAGCCTCTCAAGTCTATAGTCCTGGTTGTTCACCAGAAACTTTTACCTTGAATACCGAGCACTCCCTACACACAAAAGATCCAGTCACTATCCAGACAATACAATTTAACATTTCTGCAACATACTGATCAACAATACATCCTAATACTTAACACATTTTCCCATTGTTACCCCCACACAATCACACCCCCCTCAAAGCATATGTTTCTGGTTGCTTGAACTTTTACTTACATTTCCTATGTTGCACTGACACTTGCTCTGCTACCGGACCCTTAAGCGGGGTATTTCCAAGTATCCCCCAATGCCTTTACACGGTTATGCATTTTCCGGTGGTCTTCAGGTGCAGGCGAGGGTCCTACAGCTTCTTTGGGTCAGCGGCAGGGAGGGCAGCTCAATGCAGGGCTTGTGCAGGCAGTGCCCATCCACCAAGGGCCTTACCATGAGCAATGAGCCTCACAGAGGGCACCAACTTGTTGGGGAGAAGTTGGACCCCCACCAGGGCTTCTGGGGGTTCGAGCTATGGAAGGCCCCAACATCTCCCATTTTGCCCAAAGAAATGCAGCAGAGTTCCAACCAAGCAGCAATATGTTCCAAACTGTGTTTATTTCTGGGCAGCAAAAAAAACACAGAGGGCTTTGTACACAGCGAAAATCCATTCACTGTCTCCCCTGGGGCTGGCTTGCAAGCCAGCTTTGTAGCACACTGCAGGCTGACATCACAAAATTGGACCAGCTCCCAGAAACCTATCTGATCCTGAGATTGGCTGCTAAGTGGTAGGTGGCCAATAGTGCCCTCATGGAAGCATGATCATTGGACATTTGAACCTTGGTGTCAGTGGGCTGGCCTGGCTGCTCCTCCCCATTACCTAATTCTAAAATTGTTGCATTGTGAATTTGTTCCCATTAGTTTTAGCTGAACAGGCTTTTCGCCCCTGGGCCCTAAGTGTTCATTGGCCAGAGCGGAGCCATTCTTGTTACAATTATGTTTCAAATGATGTGTGGGTCTTGTGAAAATGTCTTTCGTTCCCAGAGAAAAAACACTGGGCCCTGGGTGTTCTGCTCTGACTTACTCGTATTTGTGAAGAATTAAAAATGCTTGTCTGCCAGAGTTCACTGTCGTTCAAAGAAAGGAATCTTATCTTACTGCAAGACCTTGAGCTGCTCCTGGGTTTGCAAGGCGCATTGCTGAAGTCAGCACGAATCCCCACTGTGGCTGGTGTTCAGTGAGACAAGTGTACTTGGCTGTAATTTTCCTGAAACATGGCTTTACACTGTGCCATTTGATTAGGTTAATTCATATGAGCATCTGCAAGCCTTTAAACAGGAATTCTTGTGTTTTGTAGATTCTGGTACTGCTGCATTGAGGCTAATGTATCATGTAGGTTGCAGTTTTGGTGAAGTGGGTGACTTTCAGCATATTTGTCACCCATGGGCGCAATGGGGAGTGGTGAAAAATGATGAGTGTGCTCCTTATTCTTCCTGCTGTTCTGTCTGTTGATGTGCCTGGGTTGAGGGGGCAGGAGTTCGATCTCGATTTTCCCTCTTCAGGCTCTATAAGTTCATCCGTGGGTGGCACCTGACCACATGGTCGATCTTGCTTGTAGTCTTCTTCCGTATCATCCTGGGTGCAGAGTGAATTTTGAACAATTCAATCATCCTTTCCGAGCCCCTCTGTTTCTCAAAAACAAATGTTTCTGCGTCTTTGGGGGAAAAAGAGGGCACAATCATTGGTTTCTTGTGGGTTTCTTGTGGGTGCAGTATACTTACCACACTTTCCTAACTATAAAATGTCATCCTATAGCTTATTCCTTGGCCGAAGGTTGTACCTGATCAATCCAGGCACAGAGTGATCAGTGAACAAAAGTTCAGTATCTGAAGGAGAAAGTGATGAAAGTGCTGGACGATCAGACTTCTTGGTCTCAGGATCAGGACCAGGACAGGGGCCGTCACTGAAAGGCACACTTTTGGTTTCAAGATGTCTGCCCTCCTCCTTCTCCCATTTGTCACAAGGCAAAGGCAAAGGCACTCATTTCCGGTGTGCTGCATGTACCCAGTGCTTCTTCCCCTCTGCTCGAACAGCCGTCTGAGTAGCCATTAGTACCAGATAAGGACCTTTCCAGGGAATCGTACAAAAATGTCAACCTGGGAATTGCGACGGCCGAAAATACTGACTTTTTTTAACCCCCCCTGACACCAGCTATATATGTGGGGGGTTTAGAGTATAATATTAATATGGGGGACTGTGGGGGTCTCCCCCTGCATATATATGTGGTGTAAAGGGTTTCACGAGAACATAGTTGCCAGGTTGAATACAGGGACCAGGACCCTCATATTTCTCGGTTAATGCTGCATGAACCTGTTGGTGAATCAAACGCAGGTTTTGAGTCAGTTGCTCACAGTAATCAGACAATAGTGGATACTCAATTTTGGACAGTTTCTTAGGTCTAGGTGCGTTCCATACATTAGCCGGTCTCCCAATCACTATTTCACAGGGAGAAAGTCTTGTCTTTGCCAGAGCAGTTGTTCTCATGGATAACAGTGCTAGGGGTAAGGCATCAGGCCATTTCAGTTTGCTGTGGGTGCACACCTACGCTAGCTTGTTCTTGTATTTGTATTTGTATTTTATTGAATTTATATAGCCCTTTAATCCAAAGTGCTTTACATGAGAGCAAGAAAAAAAAGCATAAAATGGCAATTGAATCACAACTCGAAAACAGTATAAGGAACAATTTACAATATTGCTGAGGTGATGAGGGAGTGGAGAGGGACAGAGGTGAGAGAGGGAAAGGGAGGAGTTAGTGGAGGAAGAAGAAGAAGTAAGAGGAAAGGCTAGAAGGAGTGGGGAAGAAGAGAGGAATGGGAGGAGATAGTGGAGGTAGAAGGGAAGAGGGAAGGCTAGAAGGTGTGAGGAAGAGTGCTCATCTGCCCCCGGATGGGGCAAAATGTACTGCCACAGGCTTGGGGGGGCTCTGCCAATATTTCCGGTGGCATCTCCCCTCTACCCTAAATAGATGGGGCATCTCATGTACACCTTCCTTGGGGCAGAAATCTGCCCCCAGGGAGGGCTACATCAGGTGCCCACCCACCCACTTAGGGTGGGGGGGAGAGGTCCACCTCCCTTTAATCATTAAAAAAAAATCCTGGTGGTCTCGTAGTCCCCCATTCCCAGCCACATCTATTTTCTTTCTTTCTTTCTGGCCCCTTTCCTAGGGGCAGATGGCCACCCGATCCCCGCCCAGCAATGCTTCAAAAAAGGTGTCGTTTTGAAAGGGGTGCGTCTCTCTTTTCCAATGACACCTCCCTCGATCTGAACGGCACAATAGTGCTGCAGATCGAGGGAGAAAAAGAACAAAATTTACCTTCTGTTTTCACTGTGGCAGTCGAAATGGCTGCCGCAGTGAGAATTACTTTCAGTTTCACGTCAGCATGCATTATGCGTGCTGACGTGAAACTGAAGGATATCCAACCCCCGGGCCATGAGGAGGAACCTCCTCCTCACATAGCCCAGGGGTTGGATTTCAGTCTTGCTTTGCAGGGATCGCACAGAATGACATGCCAAAAAGGACGAGCTATCTTGTCTTGGCAACACAAAGTTAATATCAAGGAGGAGATAGCTCGTCCTTGGCACTTAAAGGGTTAAACGTGATATAACAATAATGTAACCGTATGTCAGAGCATAGAGGGATGTTTGTACCAATAATGTCCCAAGTTAGCAGAGTATTTGGGGCCCATCCGAACCCTTCCCCCTGGCAATAACAGAGAACTCAGACATGGGGCAAATAAACCGTCTTTATTCTTCAAAAGACAGGGATCATACAGGAAACAACAACATCTCCGGCAATCACGCCTCCTGAGCCCACGTTACTTGGATTTGTTTCTTAGTGATGGCACAACCACCAACCCATCCCAGAAACCTAAGGGCCATATCCATTGGGTAGCTCTGTGATATCACCTATGGAAATCTCCTATGTGAGTTATTCCATTGGTCTTCCTATGTCAGGTGTGTTGGCCTGAGACTTTACCAAAAATGATCTATTACTTTGTTTCAGGGTCGCACAATGACCTTTGGCCCCTGCAATATTATACACCAACCCAGGGTTGGATGGGCTGGGGCGGGTCTCCTCAGGCTTGGGACCTGTTCTGTTCACAGGGCTTGGGTGAACTTTTCAAGATAATGGGAAAGACTGTGTGTCCCTATTGTTGCCACTGATATAGCCACCTAGCCTGGGAGAGTGTCTGTAGGTTGCAATGTTCTGCGGACAACTCATGTATTAGTCTTTCTGCTATGCTGGGAGCAGGTCCTATTCCACCATGAAAAAATGGCCATTGTTCGGCTTGGCTGGGCCACGTCTGGTGAGGACCACAAAACAGAGCCTTTCAGTCTGCAATTATTGAAGATTTTATTCTGTGTTTCGCAGGTGGCTCACTTCCTTGGAAATCAGGAAATGTCCACTGACCCTTGTCCTTGGCTGTGAACACTGGCTCTGTGCTTTGTGCTGTAGAGTCTGCATCTCTTCTTCCATATTTGGAGGCCTATGGTTTCATACAACTTCACTACAGTCCTTCAATGGTTTCCCTATATGTTCTAGTTCTTCCGTTTTGGAGAATAGTATTGGCTCCTTATATGTCCCCGTAGCTCCTTATGGTTAGTTGCAATGAAGCAATTGCAAGTTAACTCCATGTATGCTTTGCTGTCTGTGTTTTGGGCTTTGGCTTGTGAAAAGGAAAAGCTTTTGACAGTATGTATATGTATGTATATGTGCCTTCCTCTATCTACACAACAGTGCAAGCATGTTCTTTGTGCGTGCGTGTGTCTGCGTAACTTTGTGCAGGTGTGCAAATTTGCTTTATGACTAATGTTGCTATGTTGTGTTGTCACTAGTGACGTCAGCACAGCTGGTTGTTATTATCAGTCCACCTGATCCTGTGATGAGGCACCTATCTCTGCGAAGACATAAGCTGGATAGGGTTTGAATGGTTGTCTAAGAGAATATCTGTTCCCATACATGGGATACACTGGTTTCTTATCCTTCGGACTGACATGAGCATAGGGGACATGAGGGCCATTCCGGGGACACTCTCTTCAATAACTTCCAACATAGGAAGCTGTCATTTACTTTTCCTGCTAAGCCGGTAAAATGGTTCAGCAGGTTGAGTGCTCATTGTGATGATATGTGTTTGGTTTGCAGGTTCAAAACCTAGGAAGGTCAATTCAGCCTTTCATCCTTCTAAGGTCAATAAAGTGAGTACCAATTTTGATCGGGTAATAATAACTTATGTAAATATGTTCCATGTAAAGCTCTTTGGATAAAAGCGCTATATAAATAACAAGTTATTGTTAGTATTTCCACGAGACAAAGAGGAAAATGGAAGATTAAAAGTGAGTCAACCTCACTTTTATCCTTTCCTTGTCCACTATAACTTATGGCCCTTTAAATGTACATACATGGGGCTCAATAGTACATACACGTTTGCTTTGGAGATCCCCAGCATGCCATCTAGTGTTTTAACAAAATGACCCCCATTGTATGTTAATGTCTGCTGTTTTACAGTACACCCTGGTTTGTTCCTGTATAGTTTGCGCTATATTTGGTAAGTCAGAAATAGGAGCTGGACCAGAGGACATGGTTTAAAATGTTTTAATAAAGGAGAATACACCTCAATTAACCGTATAGCTCTGATGGTGTTTCCCTAGCTTTAAAGAAAATATTAAAATTATGTTTGTCAGGATGTCTCATATAAAGTCTATCCTATTCTGGCCCTACCACTAAAAATAAACAATATAAGTTGGCCTAAGTACATTTTACTCCAACTATACCTGGCCTTATGGTGGCTGGTTTCTGACTCCCACCCAAAGAGTTCTCCATATTGTGTCTGTCCCTGACCCAGTCCTTACAGCTCAAAAGAAAAGAAAGAAATGTCCTTATGGGAAAAAGCTTTCTTTAGTAAGTTCAAACAGTTTGACACCTACCATGTCTCTCAGGATGTATTCCAGTAAATTATCGGTCCTCGTGACCCATGTTGGTCAGTATTCACAAATCTCAATAATGTCCTCACCTCTTTCGGCAATGTCTGGCATCTTGATGTGCCTTCCTTGATCTTCCTGACTCGAGTAGTGGGATTTCTTATACTGTTGTGAACTTTGAATTGTAATTGTTCTAGCCTGGCCTGAGCTCATCAGCTCTTCAGCTCTGCTCGGTAAAGTGCTTTTCATACCCCTTCATGATGTCCTTCCACTCTATTTCTGACCTGGACTGTAGGCCTTCTCAGCCTTCCTGTGGGAAACATTTTGTTCTCCCCCACGTGGGTTACTTGGATGCTCAGCCCCATGTGGGCTTGCAGCTTTTCAGCCTTCATTTGATCACTTTCTTCACCCCCTCTGGGGGTATTTGGACTGTGTGGGCTTTGCTGTGGCCTCACATCTCTCCCCACATTTCTTCCAGCGGCGGAGCTCATCCAGGGCTTCGGTGTCTCTGGGCTGCATAGTTCTGCATCACAGACCTGACTTCGGTTTGGTGATCAGGATTCGCTTAACTGTTTCGTTCTTTCAGGACTGACTGGTTCTGGAGGGCACTTCAGAGGGACATCAACCTGCTGCCCAATTCTTGGCTCCGCTCCCTTCTGCTTCAGCAGTACCGGCATCCCTCAGTTCTCCATCTTGCACCATGGGGCAGAGTTCTGTTGGTTTCCTTGGCCCACTGCACACCACGTTGATGATTTGGTTCCTCCTTCTCGTTCATTCTGTGCCACAGTGACTCCTTCGTTTATGGTTGTGCAGGCTGGCACTTCTCACTCTCTGGCTGCTTCTATCCCCTACTTCAGTCTATGGTTCTTTATGTTCCTCCTGGGAACATCAAATGTTTGGATTAGATATCAAGCCTTTCACTCTTGAAGATCCTTGTACATTACTGCCCTTTTCAACTCCCATGTAACCAATGAGGGACGGGGAGAGCAGGGACATGGAATAAAACCCTTACTTACGCAATCCTTGACCCCAACAGGTAGGGGTCAACCCCAGTAAGATTGCACTTGCCTTGACCCCTAGGGGGATTTGTATAGTGGGCTAACATCCATAGTCTTAAAGGGGGTGGCTCCTCCTTGGGGAGAAAGAACACATTCCCTGGACATTTTGGCAATCTGTATGTGTGGCCAGATGTGGGGGTTGGGACTGTCTGGTCCCAGTCCACATCAATGCCCCTGAGTGCCTGTTGCTGGGAAGATTGTGTGGCCAATGGCCAATGATTGAACTGCCATTGTCAGTTTAAATGGTACAGATGTGTACCATTGGTGGACCTGGGCATGCTTCCAGCCCAGATCTTAGATTAAAGAGGATTTGACAGATCATCCTTGGTGCCAAGACCACTATGAAGAAGGGCAGTTTGCTGATGACCAGAGGATGTGTTGCAGCTGACCAGCATGAATGCCAGTCAGTGCTTAATTTGTTGGGGTGGTTGCCGGTGCCCAACACCGGCACTCTTTTTTGGGGACCGGAACATGGCTGGGGCACATGCAATTACTTTGTTTGTTCAGTTTCCAAAGTTCCAAGATCATAAATCATTCCGAGTCTGCTCTGCGGCTCTGCTTGCAGTTGCAGGCCATGGCTGGCTGCTGGGCCTGGGAGTATAGCAACAAACAGTTAATGGAAACCAACATTCTGTAGTTACTATGCAGTATTTGAAACATTCTGTATAGTAACACAGAATGTACAGTTTTCATTGGCTGTTCATCTGAGTCTCCAGCCAGTGAAATGACATGATGATGTGTGGGGGTGGATCACGTGGGTCTGTTGTTGTTGCCGAAGCAGGCCACCTTCACCTGACGAGGCACACTTGCTTTGTTAAGGCATGGCGTGACTCGTGAGGAAGGAAAGCCTGCCCCTGCACGTGTGGGCCCGTGTGTGGCCTACTTGCAGGCAGCTTAAGAAGGCCTGGCTGGCTGGCTTAGTGTGCGGTGTAAATTCAACTAAACTCAGTAACGTAACGGTAAGTACTAAGCCCCCCCAACTCCCCAACTTTGACTGCGGCTGGCCAGTGTGGCACGCTGTGGTGACTGGCGCATGCAGGAGGCAGGCAGCTGCTTGCCTGCTCCGCTCGTCGTGTGCCCACGGCCGCCGCAGGCTCAGGATTTGACCCGAGCTGGCAGGCAGGCCGCGGGGCAATGCGAGCGGAGCGGTGTTATGGCTGCTGCTCTTAGCATAGTCCTAGCAGAGGGATGGTACGGCAGCTGGGTATGTGCGAATGTTTCCTGGGTTGCCGATGGGCCTGCCCTGCCCAAAAGGTGGCTCGGCAGGCAGGTGCGACGAATGGTTAAACATTAGTTACGCCCTGGGTGATGGTGAGGGGGCCGCGGATGTTATTTGGATAACCTGTGACATCTGCTTTCCGGGGGAATTAATTAGGCTAGCACGTTAGCCGCGTTAATTTAAAGCCATGTTGTGAATTGGCCATACATCGGCAGTCGAGCATGGCTGGCGCAGCCAAGCATTGCATTTGATTATTTATGTTATTGTAAAGTTGATGGCTAGTTGCACATGGGACATCAGTAGCTCAATGTGTAGAGGATCAGTCTATCAGAAACCACATGCAGGGTTCGAGCTACCTATCATCAGGCATGTCGCATTTGACCTCCGGGATGCACGCCTTTTCAGTGTTCTGAAAATGTTTTATAAAAAGTGCACCTTTGGGTTTAGCCCCTCTCCCCCCCACATATATATCTTGACAATTATCTGTTGGCAGTTAAGCTCAGCTGCGCATTTTCTCCATGCTGCAGCAGCCATTGCAGGAATAAACTTGGAATCAAATTTTTTTTTTTTTTTGCAGGCCGATCGCATACTGGCTACTAGTGGCCATGAACAAGACGGGCGTTTTAATTAAGCTCTCTAGCAAAAGGAAAAAAATTATGTTCTGGGACTGCAGTTTAGCATTGCAAATTAATTAATATTAACGCATTAATATCCGTCACCTCGATTAAGGTCATATGGGAAATGGGCGCCATAACCGTAGTTTCTTTCGAATTCAATCGTGCATGGGGTTTGTTATTACAATCACTCTAATGATGGCCGGGACACTTTAAGTTACGATGTTTCATTCCAATGGCTTTGGGCCTGCTCCCATTTTTCATTCAGTGTTAAAGATCCCTTCTTAGGTAGGATTACACGCACGGGACAGAGAGGCTTGTAGAGTTTATTTCCCATAGGCATCACTATGTCTTGGTGTGATTTATTCATGCTTGTTTTCCCCAGCTGGTGTGGTTGCCTAAGTGGGGGTGGGGAGCACGCCATCATAGCACCATGTGGATGGACACCAAGCGGCACTCATTTTAAGACCATTTAGCCATATGGATTACGCCAGGGGGGTTATTGCCAGGAACTGGAATGAGAGGGGTTTATGTGCTGCGTTACAATACATGCATGGATTGTGATTTGCTTCGCTCGTTGTTCCATCCAATGCGGTGCACAGGAACAACAATTATATTTGACACAAGTTTTTGTGCTTAAGGGGCTTCGGCTGGTAAAATAGCTCAGTGAGTTGAGCGCCCACTGTGCCAATAGGCACGTGCCATGTCTGTCACAGGTCCAAACAGGAATTGCTTTACAGGGTGGCCCAGTTATGGCAACAGTGTGTGTGTGTGACACATTTAGTTTTAAGAGGTGGTTTTTATCACAGTCCATTCTACTGACACTGCGAGGGAGGTATATAAAGGGTTCAATCAGCCAGAAACCTCCTATTTATTGTCTCGGTCTGCTTTGAGAGAGGGCGCATTTAAAGGGGGACGGCAGTAGGGCTCCATGCCTGCAAGTTAGGTGGCTACCCTACTGTTCACGTCATGAGCCAGCATCAATGACGCATTAATATTTTTAGAAAAAATGAAAATGAAGCAGTTGAACATGTCACCCAGTGCAATTCATCCCCATCACCCACAATACTGCCTTGTGCACTTTGCAGTTTAGCACCAGTGGAGCAGAATAGCCAAAAAATGCAATGCAGCACTGCATTCTTCATTTGTGAGTTTGTGACACTGGTGCAGTTGCCCTAATTTGGCCCCCAGCCGGTAATGATCAGAAAGGCCAGAAGGGGAGACTCAAATAGGCACCGGGACTTAAAATGCCTTTTCAAACACAATGAACGATTTATCGATAGCAACATTTACTTCATGGAACACCGAATAATGTTCAGTTTGTGCACTTTGGATGCCAGTGGCGCGTTTGAATAGTTAATCTGTATAATTCACCAATACATATAATAATGTATACCTTAATTCATAGCAACTGAGATTTTAGTTTGGGGAAAGTGTGTGTTTAATATTGCTTTTTCATGCACACTGTGCAAGTGAAATTGGTCAATACTGCCGACAGCACGTTGCACTAACACTACGTGATGAAACATGCCCACGGTAGCATACAAAAGAGACCCCCGTTTCCCTGTTAGACCAGGCCTTTGGGCATTACCTTATTGACATTTGGGACAGTTGAGTCTGTGGGCGGGGGTGAGGAGGAGCAGGCGTTGTGTAGGGGAGGACTGGCCGCGAGGCCCTCCTCACCTACAGCTTTCTCCCCAGGTGAGGACCATGACTCGGTGGGCGCCCCCTCATGCCACCCGGGCCCAGGTGGAGGAGGATTCACCCGCCGACGACATTGCCCACACGTATCCTTTTGCTTGCATTTAGTTAGGCCTAGACGCCATCTTGTCTAGCAAACATGGCGTGAGTTCAGCACACTATAAAGAGGCCCCCACCTTTGGAGGGCCTTTCATGCATCTCTGCCGCCTCAGCAGCCCTGGCAGATCCGCTGCGAGCGCGTTCCCATGAGAAAGTCGGAGATGAACTAAACCCGAGACGCCAACACGGCAACATTATAGTAGTAACAATGTGATATTGCACCCCGTATGACCCGGACCGCAAGGCCGGGGTAGCGAGGAAAAAAGCTGAAGCATCACTATCTGAAGAAGGTAGAAAACAATTCAAGTATTGGTATTAATGAACTACCTCTGTTTAAAATGTGAATAAGCCATAAAAATGTAACGTTATATGATATCCCTCCAGGTCTGGACTAGTGCTGCTATAACCACGGAGAAAGATGTTGACCAAACGTATAACCTCTATCTGTAAAAGTGTTTTTTCCATAGTATGTAGAAACTGGAACTCATATATGTTTTCTGAATCACCCAAAGCGGCGAGCATCAATCTCTGTAGGCCATAACCTAGATATCCCTCGTATAACGTCTAATGTACATACAATACGCACACAATGTAGTGAACGTAATGTTAGGTAATGAAAAGGTACTGGAACCGACTGTCTTAAAGAAATGTGTAACGAAATTGAAATATATATGTGTGTCTAAATAACGTCAAAATAAGGCAGAACAGTATAAAACTTCTGCATTCACTGATCAGCAACGCACGAGGAAAATACCTTTGTGGATATGCAAGGCCATTCCCTCTCCCACCCTACCAAGCCTGCCAGATAAAAAAGCTAAGACTTGTGCCGCGCTCCCTCACCTCCCCCAACCAAGCTGGCGTTACTTCAGAGAGTCAGAGGCCCCGGCGCCGCAACCAAGGCCACAGCCCACCACCTGTGTTATTTACAGCACGGTAATAAACCCACGGATGAACCCACTGATCTACCAGCACCCTTTCATAAATCCCACGAACCCCCCAAGAATCCTGACCCCGTGTAAGGACGACCCCCATCATTGAGACAAGACACAGAGACCCATCTATATAATAACTTCTAACGCAGCAGACAGACATGTATCATTCAGCCCAGGCCCCAGAGCCCCGTCCTGCGACCTAAAATACCGGTCAATAGGACACAGGTAAATCTCACCCCAACCGATAACCACCAGACCTCTCACGAGGTGCATTCCTCATGTGTTGCGTTTATTTTATAAGATAAGCTACAGAGCGATTTATTAGTGAACGTAAATGTCATTTTCTGAATAACCGCAAGGTGCATGGCCTAGGGCAAATGAGACAGGGAAGGTATTCGTCATTGTCACAGGCTGCCCCAGCATACCAACACCGCACGGATGACCTCAAGCCGGCCTGCCAGGCCCAACCCAACCCACGAGGCTGACCAGTGACGTCGTCTTGCCAAGACCAACCACGCTGCAGCAACACCTATAGTTAGTCGACGACACCCAATCCCAATTAACTTGTGCCCCCTATAGTGTTTAGGTGTTGATGACGTTTTTTGTATTAGAAATACGCCTGTCTTTGCTATTGTCAGACAGAGCGCTCTCGGAGGTTGCAGAGTTCTTTGCATGCCTTATTCTTGGATAAACTCCCATTTACGCTCACCCGCACTCTGTCTTGGCCTTATTCCCACTAAGGGAGAGTCCTTTATTGTCTCTCATTGCGGGGAGGATCGTGCTGAATTGGGGGCGCTTCCCTTCAGTGGTGACCCCGATAGCGTGATATCTCCAAACTGTTTTTCCTAACTCCTTCTTAACGACCCCCTTGTGGCACGAGAATCTCCGGTCGAGAAGGGATACGCACGGCGAGCCGTCTCCGGGAGGCCGCCCGCCAACGGCGACCGGCACAATAAGAAGTGCGCACTCAATGAGAAAGGGTACGGGATCCCGATTGGAAAAAAATCCCCTTTGAGTGCCGCTCGCCGGAGCCAGGGGCTGACCGTTGAGTTACCGGTGACGCCGCCTGGACGGACCCAGTTTCGGAGAGTATCGGTTCAAGACGGGCACGTGAGTACCGAGTGCGAGTGATCGTCAAAGGGAAAAGAAGGGGAATTGGGAATAGAGGAACGGGGAAAGGTAGAGGAGGAGAATTGCGGGGGTCTACTAAAGACGGGTCTTGAAACTCTCTTTATTCTTTCTTTTGCATATGGCCATTAGGAGTAAGAAATAAGTGACGTGGTAGAAGTGACGGGAACCTAGCTCCGAAAGGGGGTGGAAGGCGGCGCCGCATAGTACTATCTAGACTAGTACTGGGAATATATGAAGAAGTGAGAAATAAGTTATTGGTGTCTAGCAAAAGGAGACACCGGGAATATTTTTTAGTGATTGTGCTCTCTCTCTCTATTTCTTTTTTTCCATTTCCACGGGGTAGGGGGGGGGAAAATGAGAAGGGTATAAAGTAGTTAGACTTGGGGAATAAAAAAAAAAAAAAAAAAAGGGGTAGAACATCTTAAAAGGTGGGGACTCAGTAGTGGCACGTACAGACGTGAACACAGTAACCTTAGCAGGAAAACAGGGACAGCTGGCTAGGGAGGAAAGGGAGGAAAAAGACAAAAGTGTGAGTGGAAAGCATTGTGAAGGGTGCGCGCACCGTACGAGTGTTAGAGACGAGCAGGTGGCCGTGAGGTGGTGTCAGAGAGTGTGGCCATAACCAGTACTTGATCAATTACAAGTGAGATCACATAAGAGTGCCTGGAAATGGGAAAGAGATGAGATATGGTGAGTGAGAAGAGATTTGTTCAGTGAATTACAGTGGGTGATAATTTTGAGAGGTCCGCTCTTGTCTGTGCCATAAAGGTATACATACGCATATTTACACCTAATCAAAAGTTACGAAGGCGAACGCGGTAGCGCTAGCAATTTAGAGGATGGGGGCTGAAACTCCCTTGTCACACATTTGTAAGAGCTTGCCAGGATATGCTGAACGCATAAATAAATATCATGATCAGTGGTTAACAGAATTGAAAGGGGAGGGGTTGCCCCAGATTTGGCCAGAAGGAGGGTCCTTTGACAAAAGCGTTCTTGATATGGTATGTACATGTATTCGCCTCAAGTATAAGGGGAAAAAATGGCAGAATAGGAAGGAGATATTAGATCTCTGGAGATTGTTTGAGGAAGTACCCCCACCTAAAGCCCCAACTCCAAATATTGATTTACCCTCCACCACAGACAATCCACTAATGATCCCGCGAGAAGAAAAGGAACAGGTAAGCACAGAACAACCTGCAGAGGTGGTTATGTTGTACCCAATGTTACCTAAACCAGCCCCTGCAGCAGGATATAGCGACCCGATTTATGTGCCTCCCCCGTCGACCAGCACACCACAGAGGCCAACTGCACCCCCACCATACGAAAACACCAGAGAGCGCGCCCAGGGAGGCACACAGAGGGTGGATATAGAGAAGTTAACGAGTGACTTAGAGTCGAGGCTTACAGTGGCAAGAGATGAACTCTCAAGAATAAAAGACATATATGAACGCACAGCATGCGCCCCTACACAATTTGGACGCACGTCTAGAGCGTCGAGCGAAACTAGACAAATTGAGGAGGGATGGAAAAAGGGGGAAATACTGTTCAGAATTGAGGAAGAACCGACAAGAATAATAGAAGTGGGGACAGCAGAAGGAAGCATTGGAGATGTATCACGAGAAAGAGGGATCAGAGAGGATTTGTTATGTGATGTCAGAGGAGGGGTGGATGAGAGTGATAGATTGAGCATGGCAATAGGAGGAGAAGGCGAGGAGCTAGATGGTGCCTGTTCACTGGAGACTATAGAAGATGAATGGATGGGACGACTAAGAAATAGAGTGGGGAAGATGGCGTCATTAGAGTCAGCAGTGACTAAGGAAAAGGAAGCTGCAACGGTAAAAGGGAAATTACAACTCCCATTACTCCACAGAGGGGGCAGGAGGCCAAACTATATACCGTGGGCTCAGATGGACAAGGCTAATTTAATGAAATTACTACCACAGCTGTCAGGAGGGGCAAGCAAGTGGATATATGCATTTGAGAAACATACCGCTGGTATACCGCTGGCAGTAGGCGATGTGAAAAGCCTACTAGTGTCCGCAGTAGGGGATCAGGCGGACAGAGTGTGGGCTAAAGCGGGTTTTCCAGCTGTAACTTTAGAGTGTGATCGCCATGATGGGGCTTCTTTTAACACCGTGCGAGCAAGGGTGTGGGACGCACTGCGGGAAACCTTCCCAGATACCCCTGATTTGCAGTCAGTAATGCAATGTACCATGAATGACGGGGAGGACGCTATGGATTACATTCTCCGGGTGCAGGAGATGTGGAGAGCGGAAACGGGTACGCCCTGGCACCAATCCACGTCTCTATTTTATTTCATCATTAAGAGAGGGCTCCCAAAGGAAGTGCAAAAGGCACTAGATAAAATAGCAGGTGTTGAGGCAAAAGGCTGGCCGGAGATCCAAAGCATAATAGTACACCATTGTAAACGGATCAAAGAAAGAGAGAGGGAAGTAGCACAGAAAAGGTTGGCGGATGAGGCGAAGTTGGTGCAATCAAAATTGGTGAAGGTCGCAGCAGCGGTAGCGGGACTCCCACTCATACGGGAGGGAGAGGAAGGAGAGGAGGGGCAAATAGCAATACAAGGAAGAATAGCAGCGAATTGGGCAGGACAAGGGCAACGACAGTGGACAGAGCAGGAGCAGAACGGAGGTCCAACGTGGCAAGAGTGGGCCCCAAGAGGAGGAAGAGGTGGGTACAGGGGTCGAAGAGGAGGACAAGGGTATGGAGGAATGGGAGGAAATGGGTGGCAGGGTCCCAGAGGTCCACACGGGAGCTGTTGGAATTGTGGGAGATGGGGGCATTACTCAAGAGAATGTAGGAGCAGACAAAACAACGGGTTCCAAGAGATAGAACAATACGGACACCCCCATCCGGGAAGCCCCTACGGCCTCCCCATGGGACAATACCAGCAACCAGACAATGTAGTACAAAGAAGTAACGCACAACTGCATGGACATCAGTACTGAACACAAACCAGCCCACAGAATAATGACAATGTGCACTACACGCCTGGTAACACTTTCGCCACAGTAGCTAATGGGGCACCCGCCCCCGCACCTTACAGTGGAGTGTCAGTGGTTTCGGGGAACATTTTCGATCAAGGGGGGGCAATGAGACACCCCGCATAGGACAGCCCACAGAGAGCACTTGCGTGTCCAGTACTGTCTACGACCCACAATGCATCAGAGGAACCATTGATAGGTGCGCAGATAGGAGACAAGCAATTCATATTCATGGTGGATTCGGGAGCGGAGAAATCATGCATTAGAGAGGGCCGGTTCCCGTTATCTAATAGAACGTTAGAGACGCAGGGGTTCTCTGGGGCTGTAATTGAAGTTCCTTACACAGAGGTATTGGATGTGACAGTAGGGGGAAAAACAGTGAAAGCACCCTTACTGTACTATGAAAACTCTCCCATCAACTTACTGGGGAGAGATCTCTTGAGCAAACTAAACATGACAATATCATTCACAGGGAGCGGTATCGTATGTTCAACGCCAGGCATATGCCCCCTCCGTATATTAGCAGTAATACACGGCCACACAATCATGAAAGAGATCAGAGGGGTACCGAGAAATGAGGAGATGTTTGTCGAAGGTATGAGAACATTGGCTCTCATAGTACCAGAACTAAAAAGGGTGGAGTGGAGGATCCCAGCAGAATTCCTTTTTCGTCCCATAGCAAGCCCTGACACTGCTCTTGGGGCAGTACTATCGTTGGATTTGCATGCAATACATGTATCAGTAAACAGGATATGTGTGATTGGTATTGACATGGAAGGGTGTGAGTGGCGGACAGTATTGTGTACAAATGCAAATATCCCGCTGAGAGAGCTCTCGGACGAGGAGCTATTTTCTGACACTGAGGGAGATGGTGAAGTAGTGATGGAACTGGCAATGCCCTGCGACATTGTAGTTACAGCCAGACAAACTAAGGTTGAACTAATGGCGGTAGTAGGAGCACCGCACAAATTTTTTAATGAAGACATGAGTCCAGTACCCACTAACTTATGGACTAATGGCCCCCACGATGTAGGGTTGCTGCATGAAGTTCAGCCTGTGGTGATAAAAGTAAAACAGGGAGCAATACTACCCCGGGTGAAACAATATCCACTGTCGCGAGAAGCAGAAGAAGGGATCAGAGAGACAATAGAAGCACTGCTAGCACAGGGTATAATCGTGCCCTCAAACTCCCCATGCAACACATGCATTTACCCAATCAAAAAAGCGAAGGGGGGTTCATGGAGGATGATACAAGATTTACGCCCACTGAACGATGTGGTAATGAAGGAGTTCCCTCTAGTGCCGAACCCGGCGACAATACTGTGCAACATTCCAAAAGTAGCGTCACACTTCACAGTAATTGACTTGAAAAATGCATTCTTTTCGATTCCCTTAGCAGAAGAAAGCAGGTATTTGACAGCATTTACATTGGGAGGAAGGAGGTTCGAACACTGCAGACTACCACAAGGATATTGCGAGAGCCCAAGCATATTTAACAGGGTACTACATGAAGATCTGGGGAATTTGTCTGTAGAAAGCACAGTGATTCAGTACGTTGATGATTTATTGGTTTGTGCACAGGCTGAGGAAGAGTGCAGAAAGGACTCAATAACACTCTTGACATTATTGGCCAACAAAGGGTACAAGGTGGACAAAGGGAAATTGCAATACTGTCTGACAGAGGTCCTATACTTGGGTCAGTTGATATCAAAGGATGGCAAGCGAATTATACCCGACAGGGCACAAGCGATTAGAACAATTGGAGAGCCCAAAACAGTAAAAGAAATGCAGAAATTTCTGGGTATGTGTAACTATTGCCGAGCATGGATATTGGACTATGCGGCGTACACAAGGCCCTTGTTACAGGCACTGAAGGAAGCACAACAAGAACACAAACACATAGAATGGACAGAGGAAATGAACACAGCATTTAACTCACTAAAAGAGCTAATATCAAGCGCTCCAGTACTAGCAAATCCAGACTATGGGCGCGAATTTTTCTTATTTTCACACTGCAAAGGAACACTGATGACAGCAGTACTGACACAGAAAACATCTTTAGGGCACAAACCACTTGCTTACTATAGCGGCACCCTAGACGCAGTAATGCAAGGTCATTTCGCGTGCGAGCAATCCCTAGCTGCAGCAGCGTTCGCGATTGAAAAAAGTGCCACGATAGTGATGGGCTGCCCGGTGACACTGTTTGTGGAACACTCACTTTTTGCAATATTAGAGCGAACAAAGAGCACATTGACAACACAACGCGCCACAGCATATGAGATAATACTGTCCAGCGCTAACATCCATATAGTAAGATGTAAAACAGTGAACCCAGCAACATTCATCACAGAGGCATGCACCGTAGAGGACATGCAAAACCATAACTGCGCCACGTACACAGGTGACGAAAGTAAGGATCCAGTGATTTTTGAAAATGCCCTGACCGAGGGTGAGGTGTATTTTGTGGACGGGTCAGCATCAATAGACATGGAGACAGGAGAAAAGCATGTGGGTATGGCAGTGGTACGATTAGAGGAAGATGAATATGAGATACTAGTACAACACCGCCTCCCATCACACTATTCAGCGCAAGCAGCAGAACTAATAGCGCTAATAGAAGCATTGCATGCCGCCAAGGGGTGCGCAGTGACCATATATACAGATTCAGCATACATGACAACAACAGTTCACGGTGGGTTGGCCCGGTGGGGGCGGAGAGGGTTCCGACGAGCAGACGGAACGCCAGTCCAGCATGCAGAGTTATTGAAAGAGCTGATTGAGGCCCTGCAAGACCCCACGGCAGTGGCCATCGTAAAATGTCAAGCTCATACCACCAATACAGATTTTGTATCTTTGGGGAACGCGGCAGCAGACGCCGCTGCCAAAGCAGCTTCATATCTACAAAAAGGTGAAATAGGAGAGTACATGTTGCACCACACAGAAAGCCAAGAGGTCCCCACAGGATACAACATGATGTCCACACAGGAGATAATAGAGCTGCAAGAGGGAGCTAGTGCAGAGGAAAAATTGCTGTGGACTAAGAGAGGATGCAGCAAATCACCGACTGATTTATTGTGGCGACAAGAGAGTTCAGGAAAAGTGGTAATGCCAATTACGCTGTTAGAAATAGCATTTCAACAACTACACTTTCCCGCACACAACACGAAGAAACACATAATGGCAGAGATACAAGAAGATTGGTTTGCACCTTGCCTCCAGGAACACGTCACAAGGTTAGCTTTAGAATGCACGACATGTCAAATTTACAACTCAGGTATGACTTTGCGCACACTAAGGGGTACGATACCAAAACCAAGTGGCCCATTCAGAGAGCTCCACATTGATTATGTAGACATGGGAGAAAGGTGTAACGGGGCGCGATACATGATTGTGGTTGTATGTCCCTTTTCGAGGTGGGTGGAGGCAGGCCCATGTGCCCGCCCTGACGCGAAGGGCGCCGCGAAGTTCCTAGTGCGGGAAGTATTTCCGCGCTGGGGAATTTGCGACGTTATTCGCTCAGATAACGGGACACATTTTGTTAATGAATTATTTAAAGAAGTGACTACATTATTGGGAATAAAGCACAAATTATGTTCGATTTATCATCCTCAAAGTAATGGCGTCGTGGAAAAGATAAATGGCCTGTTAAAAAGCAGATTATCAAAACTTTGCTTTTCCCTTAAAAAGACTTGGATGTACTGCCTGCCTTTGGCCTTGTTTGAACTACGAAACCAGCCAAGTAAGGATCACCATTTGTCCCCGCACGAGATCGTCACGGGAAGAAGAATGCATACAGCGCATTCGCCTCTCCGTGAGCGTTCTGATGCACACAGAAGCGCAGCTATATTGGGGGAGGAGTTCACAGAATATCTGCGAAAACTGACACGGGCAGCGCGCGTAATTGCAAAGCAACTAGCCCCCCCCTCGACAAGAGAGGAGGGGAACGCAACTGAACCAGACAGGTTGCCTGAAAAACCACTACAACTAATGCCTGGTGACCTTATATATGTCAGAAGTTTTGTGCGGAGGTGGAATGCACCACGTTTCCATGGCCCCTATGAGGTAGTGTTTTGCACACCTACAGCAGTAAAGGTGAAGGGCCTGCGATATTGGGTGCATTTGACAGACGTACGTAAAGCTTACAGCGCTGCGGAAAGTGAGGCGCAGGACGAGGCACAGGCAACAGCGGACGATGAAGTTGTGCGGAATGAATGATTGGAATTTTGTGTGCTTTATGAGATGAACAGTGAGCACAATTAGCGCGCAACAAATGTCCTGGACTAAAACATGTACATATGTATATGTAAATTTTCTTTTTATTACAATTTTTGAAAGTTTTGCGTGGGGTTCTTTTTTTTCCCCTCCTGTGCTCTTTAAGATGTTTTTATTATTGTTGTTTTTAAAAATGTCATGTTTCTTAGTATTTATATATATATAGTAAGGTACGAATAATGATGATTGAAAGGCTACCTTGTCTGTCAACACACCCCCTCCCTCACCCAACCCTATATTTTATCACCGAAACGTTACAACGTGGAAATGCTTACATGTTTGTATTTAATGAACTCTTGTGTCTCAAACAGGATTTATCATGGCATCGAATGGGCAGCCTGCAACTAATAGATATGTTAGATTTAGAGAAATGTTAGTGGCTAGATTAACGTATTCATTTGAATGTGGTTTATCAATGTGTGCTATCGTGTTCTTCATCTCAATGTTTTGTCTGGTAGTACACTGGACTATAGCGTTCATCTCTACCGAGATGAACGAGGGGGGAGGGGGGAACAACACCACCCTTGCCCCTGGAACGAAAACAATTCCGACTGTAGGTATCAAAGAAGGTGATTTCTTGATCTGGGATGGATCACACTTTGTGTGGGGATACTATACTACACCACCCACTGCTGTCCTCTCACAATCGAGAACCAAAAATGTAAATAATGACACAATGTCCCAACCTGGAACATACAACAACCACACGATCCCTCCCGCCCCAATTTCAAACAACGATCTCTTGTTTATTAAGGAGGATGGAAAAGTGATTATGATGACAGAACACAAGTCCCTACATGAAGAATTAGAAAAGGGGGGTGGGGAGGAGGAAGGGGGGCCTGGTTCTTCACCTACTATAACGAGAAGGTACAGAAGAAGGGAGAAAAGCAGGCGGAGAAGAGAGATTGGTGGGAAAGGGTATGATGAGTATTATGGACTAGGGCTAGACAAAATGGAAGACCCACGACACCCACACCAAGCAAATAAATGGTATGCAGATATGAGCACAACAGCCAAACAAACAACCAATGAGAGCTGTTATGTCTGCTCACTTATCCCCCATGCATCAGGCACACCTAAAGTATTGTTGCCACGAGAATTGCCCATTGTGGATGCCCAATGTCTCCTTCATCTCACGCTGTGTAGAATAAAGAACACTTTCCAAGCATACGATGTCTCTTTCAGAATGCTACAGAACAACAAAACGTGCTATTCGCAAGCGTCTGGAGTGATCTGTCTTAAAGAACCTTTCTTTGCAATACAAGGGACACTGTTTTCCGAAAACAAATGGAAAGACGAAGAAGTGCTGTGCAAGGCAGAAGCACTGAAAGGTGTCCAACCGGACAAGTTGCGGTGGATGGAAAGAACGTGCTTGCCAACATGGAAAGAACACATCCCTAAACTAACATGGGTAACAGCGATGGAGAAACCCTTCAAGCTACAAAGTGAAATACAAAACGAACTATGTTTCAAGGGAGAAGGAAAAATGGCAATGGGAACGAACAAGAACTGTAACAAAACTCTCACCATCCCAGATATGAAAAAAGGGACAGCAGCACTAATGGACACCTACTGGGTATGCGGAAACAAGGCGTACCTGCATCTTCCCCAATCATGGAGTGGTAGCTGCTCAATGGCCACTTTGCACTCAACACTAATGGTGATTCCAGAAAGCCATATTGACAGAAGTAACATGATGAAAGAAGGCTTGAACCAGAATGCAGCTTCTCCAACTACACAAGCGCACCTTTATGTCCTGTCCTCCGGAGGGAAGGGAGAAGAGCTCTCAAGGAACAAGCGAGCCTCGAACTACATATCACAAGCATCATCTGATTTATTGGCACAGATCCCAGACAGGTATCGCCTGTTCAGCTCCGTGGAAACATTCTTTGCTTCGCTAGTATCAAGTGTCCAAGCAAGAGCAAATGCAAAATGGCTCCAGATCACACGGTGGGAACTGATCCAGTTGGCCAATGACACTGAAGAAGGGTTTAACATAATAAAGGTGGAACTACGAGCTCTGCGATTAATGACCATGCAGAACAGGTATGTTCTAGACCTGTTAACAGCAATCGATGGAGGTGTTTGCCGAAAAATAGGAAGTGCGTGCTGCACGTTCGTACCTTCCGAAGATGCAGAAAATGGGTCCCTGTCCCACGTTATTGAAGCAGTACATAACCTGGGCGAGAAGATGAAAATGGAAGGTGGAGCTGAGGACAGCTCGTGGTTCGACAATATCTTCTCTTGGGTTCCCTCATGGCTTGGAGTGACAATGAAGTTCCTGATACCAATAGTGGTGATCGTCCTTGTGATGTTCTGCCTGTGCCAGGTGGGCCTCCGATGTTGTGCTAATGCAGTTCCTAACGGTGCAATGATGATGGTGACAATGGGCAACTCCGGTGGTACAATTAAAGCAACACAAGAAGTACATGTGCAGACAGGAGCAGACAACACCCCCAGGTACCAGTTAGTGCCTATGTGCCGTGATAAGTACATAGTAGATAAACTATGGCACACCACTATCAAAGAACCACGAGACGTAGAACTGGAATGGTATGAGGAGGTCTGGGTAGATCTGGAAGAAACTGGCGATTGTATATATTTAACATGTACACCAGACGAGTATGCTAGGAGAGGTGAGAGTTTAAGGGGGGTGTGCAGAGCATGGATGCCTATAAAAGGAACCCCTGCATGGGATGGTGCAGTGTTAGAGGAACAAGAATGTAGAAGATTGGAAGAGCTAAAGAAATTCGTTACTTTAAGTAACGAAAGGGGGGAAATGTAGGGGAGGACTGGCCGCGAGGCCCTCCTCACCTACAGCTTTCTCCCCAGGTGAGGACCATGACTCGGTGGGCGCCCCCTCATGCCACCCGGGCCCAGGTGGAGGAGGATTCACCCGCCGACGACATTGCCCACACGTATCCTTTTGCTTGCATTTAGTTAGGCCTAGACGCCATCTTGTCTAGCAAACATGGCGTGAGTTCAGCACACTATAAAGAGGCCCCCACCTTTGGAGGGCCTTTCATGCATCTCTGCCGCCTCAGCAGCCCTGGCAGATCCGCTGCGAGCGCGTTCCCATGAGAAAGTCGGAGATGAACTAAACCCGAGACGCCAACACGGCAACATTATAGTAGTAACAATGTGATATTGCACCCCGTATGACCCGGACCGCAAGGCCGGGGTAGCGAGGAAAAAAGCTGAAGCATCACTATCTGAAGAAGGTAGAAAACAATTCAAGTATTGGTATTAATGAACTACCTCTGTTTAAAATGTGAATAAGCCATAAAAATGTAACGTTATATGATATCCCTCCAGGTCTGGACTAGTGCTGCTATAACCACGGAGAAAGATGTTGACCAAACGTATAACCTCTATCTGTAAAAGTGTTTTTTCCATAGTATGTAGAAACTGGAACTCATATATGTTTTCTGAATCACCCAAAGCGGCGAGCATCAATCTCTGTAGGCCATAACCTAGATATCCCTCGTATAACGTCTAATGTACATACAATACGCACACAATGTAGTGAACGTAATGTTAGGTAATGAAAAGGTACTGGAACCGACTGTCTTAAAGAAATGTGTAACGAAATTGAAATATATATGTGTGTCTAAATAACGTCAAAATAAGGCAGAACAGTATAAAACTTCTGCATTCACTGATCAGCAACGCACGAGGAAAATACCTTTGTGGATATGCAAGGCCATTCCCTCTCCCACCCTACCAAGCCTGCCAGATAAAAAAGCTAAGACTTGTGCCGCGCTCCCTCACCTCCCCCAACCAAGCTGGCGTTACTTCAGAGAGTCAGAGGCCCCGGCGCCGCAACCAAGGCCACAGCCCACCACCTGTGTTATTTACAGCACGGTAATAAACCCACGGATGAACCCACTGATCTACCAGCACCCTTTCATAAATCCCACGAACCCCCCAAGAATCCTGACCCCGTGTAAGGACGACCCCCATCATTGAGACAAGACACAGAGACCCATCTATATAATAACTTCTAACGCAGCAGACAGACATGTATCATTCGGCCCAGGCCCCAGAGCCCCGTCCTGCGACCTAAAATACCGGTCAATAGGACACAGGTAAATCTCACCCCAACCGATAACCACCAGACCTCTCACGAGGTGCATTCCTCATGTGTTGCGTTTATTTTATAAGATAAGCTACAGAGCGATTTATTAGTGAACGTAAATGTCATTTTCTGAATAACCGCAAGGTGCATGGCCTAGGGCAAATGAGACAGGGAAGGTATTCGTCATTGTCACAGGCTGCCCCAGCATACCAACACCGCACGGATGACCTCAAGCCGGCCTGCCAGGCCCAACCCAACCCACGAGGCTGACCAGTGACGTCGTCTTGCCAAGACCAACCACGCTGCAGCAACACCTATAGTTAGTCGACGACACCCAATCCCAATTAACTTGTGCCCCCTATAGTGTTTAGGTGTTGATGACGTTTTTTGTATTAGAAATACGCCTGTCTTTGCTATTGTCAGACAGAGCGCTCTCGGAGGTTGCAGAGTTCTTTGCATGCCTTATTCTTGGATAAACTCCCATTTACGCTCACCCGCACTCTGTCTTGGCCTTATTCCCACTAAGGGAGAGTCCTTTATTGTCTCTCATTGCGGGGAGGATCGTGCTGAATTGGGGGCGCTTCCCTTCAGTTGCTAAAAAGGGGGGATTGATTGAGGGGGCTATAACCCCACTCTTTTGCCTCTGGCATTTTTTGGCACTCGTTTGCCTCTGGGGTTGCCGGAATGCTGGAGCCACTACACCTACCATAACAAGTGTTTTCCAACTTTAAAGCATTATACTTTCTCAACCCATGTGTGCCCTTCCCCATCCATCCCACTACTAGCCTGTGCCAGCAGTTGCTCATGCAGCGCCAAACATGTGACATGAAGCAGCAGCAGTGTGATGGGCTGGTGGTGGGCCGATCTAAGTCTAGCACTGAACTGGTGCTGGCGGCGCGCTGGCGCCGCACCCGGTATTATAGGGCCAATATTTTTTGGGGTCCGGCACTTATTTCTTTACAAATTAAGCACTGATGCCAGTGTTACCCCAGTGAAAACCTGTTGCTCCATTCTGACCGCTAGAAGGTTATCGTCTGTGTTTAGACCCCTGGATCAGTGGGAACAACCAGTCTTGACCCCTGCTCAAGGATTATGCATGCTGAGCCTTCAGAAGTGTCCCTTGTTAGGAAAGATTTCTATTTTTGCAACTTTCCATCCATAGTTTCTATGGACACCGAATATTTTAGCTCTGTTTTTTAGCCTGCTCTGACATTTCGAATGAATGTAACGCCTTCAGCTTCACTTCCCTTGCCTTTTTCTTATTTTTTATGGGGAAACTGATCAGTACTGCAAAACTATTTGTCCTTTTTGCATTGTGTGACTTTTTAACATTACAATGTAGTACAATGGGTATATGGTTCTATCCTCTTAGATATTTACACTTGGGATTTTTGGTTACTTTTATATGTGCATAAATACAAGCTGGTGGCAGCAATTGCATTTTTATCCTTTGTGTGTTATTTCTAGTGTGCACATTTGCATTTACTGTGTAGGACTACTACAGTGCCAGGTAGACAGGCTGCTGGTCACATGACCAGGCCCAGTCACACAGATGCTCCACCGATGTCCAGGTTTCGCACCTTCCACGACTCTACTTAAAACTGCAGGCCAGCTCCAGGCAGACATCATTGATTAGGCTGCAGGTCGCATGACCAGGCCCTGCCACTTAGTTGCTCTGCCCACCTTCAGTTTTCACACCTTCCAAGCCTCTACTTAAGAACTGTAGGCCAGCTCCAGGCAGACAGCATTGAGTAGGCTGCAGGTCGCATGACCAGGCCCTGCTACTTAGTTGCTCTGCCCACCTTCAGTTTTTCACACCTTCCAAGCCTCTACTTAAGAACTGAAGGCCAGCTCCAGGCAGACAGCATTGAGAAGGCTGCTGGTAACATGACCAGGTCCTGCCACGCAGTTGCTCTGACGACCACCTAATTAATCGGGCCTCCTTAGGCATTCTCATCTACGGTGTACTCAACAAAAGATGTGCAAAGACAAGTACCTCACCTGTTTGTGTCTGTTTAGGCATTTCACCTACAAACTAATCTCTACTACTGCTACTCACCAAAAGACATCACCATGTGTCTCCTGCCTGCACAGCCAATCCACTCTCTCACTAGGGTTTGAATGGCAAGATCCCTGGGCAGCCCCAGTAAGCTACTCGAGCGATCTTCACCCATATTACCCCTGCCCCATCCAACACGCACAGACCACATGCACACGCCCTCTCATGTTGATCAATGCTCACTCAGCCTTCACTAACACTACAGAGATCGCTAACCTCATCTCGTACAACAATCTTGATCCCCTGCTCATCACTGAAACATGGTTTAACCCATCCTACCCACATGTTTTCAACATCCTCCTGCACCAAGGATACTGCATCCAACATGCTGACTGGCCAGGAAGGGCAGGAGGCAGAGTGGCAATCATCCACAGGTGATTGACCATGCTCTATCATCCCCTCTCCCAGAACAAGCTCTTTTGAATCACTCATCTGCCGTTTCCCTCTATAGTACAAGGAATCCATCACCTTCCATGTCATCTACAGACCACCTCAAAGGAGTGACTCTTTCATTGCAGATATCTCTAACTTAGGGCCTCATTACACGGTAGGCGGTAACCATGGTGCTATTAGCGCCATGGTTTCCACCGGTATTTTACCGTGTCTGCTTCGGTGGATGGCGGAATTACCGCCCTACTCCACGGTGAGCAGGGGCGGTAATTCCCCATTCACCAAGGCACTTCCCCATTCCCATTTTTGCCCCCATAGGGCATAATGGGAATGGAGAAGGCACTAATTACGGTACCGCAAATTGCGGTACCGTAATTAGCTCCAAGGTCCCTTTGCAGCACCCTACTTTAACGGCTGGTAAAACCAGCCGTTAAGGTCGGGTCCCGCAAAGGGAACTTGTAGTAAGGTGGTAAGGGTTTACCGGTACCGGTGCCCTTACCGGTGCCCTTACCGGTACCAGTAAACCCTTACCGCCTAACGTGTAATGAGGCCCTTACTCTCCTATGCCAAATTAGCACATTCAGATAATATCTTTCTCAGTGATTTTAATTTCCCAGAGTCACAGGCTGATAACCTCGAAGCATGCTTTTTGCACTGACTGCTTCCATGGACCATAAGCAAATTCTGCTCTCCACCATCCACAACAAAAGCAACACTCTAGACTTAGGGGGTCATTACGAGTTTGGAGGCAGCCATGGTGCTACCAGCACCATGGCTGCCTCCAAAGTTGTGACCGGGTCCGGGTTCTCTGAATGGGGACTTACTGGGTCATTCCAACCTTGGAGGACCCGGTAAATCCCCATTCAGAAAACCCTTCCCCATTCCCATTCGAGCCCCCATACGGCTCAATTGGAATGGGGAGGGAGCTAATGACGGGCCCTTAAATTATGGGCCCATTATAAGCTCCCTGGTCCCTTAGCAGCTCCTGCTAAGGACGGCTGGTTTTACCAGCCGGCCTTAGGGGGACCCGCTAAGGCATCTCGGAATGAGGCGTTAAGGGGTTAATGGCACCAGCATCCTTACCGGTGCCATTAACCCCTTACCGCCACACTCGTAATGGCCCCCTTAGTCTTCACATCATACCCCTGCATCACTCGTGCAGACCCTATCCCACTTGACTGCTCTGACCTCGTTGCCATCCCATTATTAGTCACCCACTCGACTACGTCTCACAAAGGCCAGGCTAAATGCCCCTTCACTCAACGCCACTCATTCAAAACCTTCCCAGTAAATGAGCTAGAAGCAAACTTTGCAGACTTCCCCACCAGAGGGAATGCCTCAGGCCTTTTGGAAATATTCAGCCGCTCTCCGATGAAACTGGTGGACACTCATGCCCTCCAAAATCTAGCCAGGCTAAGACTAAACCATGCGTCCATAGTACACCACAGAGCTAGCCTACAACAAAAGCTCAATCAGACCCTAGAGAAACAGTGGCACATAAACCATACCTCGGGAAGCCTCACCAACCTCAACTCTCTGTGCCCAAAACGTAGGCAGGTTTGGACTGGCCTATACGGCAATAGGCCCGTGGCCAAACCAAAAACGCAAAATGCTGGAGTGGCCCTGATTTGTTGGTCAAAGTGGGCCCCTTTTTTTGCGAATGTGGCCCAGTTTGATGAGTTACTTCACTATGCCGATAATATTTTTGACCAGTGTTGCTGAATATATATTCTTTAAAATGCACAATTAGCATCACATTTTATCAAAAACCTCCTCCTCGGGCACTATGCAGTGTCAAAAAAGGAATAAATTGCCATTTACAACTGTCGGCCACTTTTTTTCATTGGTGCCCAAAACAATTTTATGGCCCAGTCTGACCCTGACAGTAGAATTCTGATTACTGAGTCTAAAGCTGCTTAATACTCCACCACCTTTGAGGCAGCCTCTAACAGAAGCAAAGCCCTCTTGTAAGTAGTAAAGCATTGTACCAAACCCTTAACCAGCCCCAAGGTACTATCAACACAGGAAAAATTGTGACAGAATAAACACATTTTGTATAGAAAAAACAGACACAATTCGAGAGACCACTGCATCAACCTCTCACAGCATTAGCATCCCCTGAACCTGGCAGGCACACAGCCCTTTTTGGATTATATTATCTCCTCTCTTTCCCCTGGATATCCTTAAATGATTGCCTCCCTCAAACCTACTTCTTACTCTAATGATATAATTCCGGCCTCCATCCTTAAACAATGAACAGTCCTGGCACTCAATGTGCTCCTCAGCATCATCAATAATTTCCTTGCAGATGAATCATTCCGGAACACCCTCAAGACTGGTCTCATACAACCTCTTTTGAAAAAGCCAACCATAGATCCCGGCGACCTAGACAACTACAGTACCATTGCGAACCTCCCGTTTTTGTGCAAAATCATGGAAAAAGTAGTTTCTACAAAACTATTTGCCAGAATCGAACAACTCCACCTCCTAAATGACTATCGGTAAGGGTTCTGCCCAAAGTGTAGCATCAATACAGCCACCATACAGGTGGTGGATGATGTGCTCCAAATCATAAATAAGGGTGACTCATGCCTCCCATGCCTCCTCGTCCTCCTTGACCTCTCGGCTGCATTTGGCAATATCGACCAGCGCCTCCTTCTCTACTTCCTTGCTGAACGGATGGGATTCTGTCCTGGATTGTTTACCTCCTACCTCTCAGACAGACACCAGGCTGTCCAGATGGACCTGTTGCATTCTAACCTACTCCAGGTCTCCTGCAGAATCCCCCAAGGCTCCATCCTCTCACAAATCCTTTTTAACCTTTATATGGGGCCTATGGACACACTCCTCAAAGATCCCAACATAGCCATTGACCAATACGAAGATGATACTCAGTTGTACATGAGAGTAAATAGCATGCAGGAAAGCATTCATCTCTATGATTACCAAGCCATCATCCAGTCCTGGATGTCGACTGCCTACATCAAAATAAACCCATTCAAGACTGAATTACTCCTCATCTGCCCGCCCGCTAAAAAACAACTTGTCCAACAATGGCTCAATGATATGCACCAAGATGGATTTGATCCACAACTCTCAGACTCAGCAAAATCCATAGCCTTCCCCATTGACAGCAATCTTTCCTTCTAAAAATACATAGCCAAGAAGGCCCGAATAGCCTGGCTCAGAATCTCTACAGTTCGAAATATCAAACGCATCATCCCGCTGCAGGACCTCCGGACCGTAGTGCAGGCGCTTGTGGTCTCGCACATGGAAGAGGTAAATGCTCTCCTGACAGGCTCCCAACTGCTCACATGGCTCCCCTAAAAAGCAGTCCACCACGCAGTAGCAAGTCTTATTACATGAGCACGCACATTTGACCAAATTATTTCCATCCTACACAAACTGCACTGGTTTCCACTCCAAGCCAGGTTACTGTTCAAAACTTTATGTATTATCTACAAAGCAGTCACAAGTAGCACACCAGCATACCTACTAGCTAAGCTCCTCACACTGCAAATTGACCAACCGGCTTGAATCACAACTCGTCCGCCAAGAGAGGACCTGCAAACAAACCTTCTCATGTCATGCACCCACCCTTTGGAACTCCATCCCAGTGACGGCTCGAAATGCCCAAACAATTCTCCAATTTCGTAAATCTTTTAAAACATGATTCTTTCAGCAATACCTGACCAAGAACTAATTCTAATGAACGCAAGTACCCTAAAATGGCTGTGTCACGAGATTCTGGCTTGTTCTTTTTCCATTCTGGAGTTTGGCCTTCTTCCTGCCTTGCCAGGTCAGGAAATCCCTTACAAGATCATGCACTTGCCTGGGAAACCATAAAGCCAAAACTAAATCACTTGTCCAAAAGTGACCCCTGCACACACGACTCCTGAGCCAACCTTGACCAGATCGGGCAGAGAAGGCGGTGTCCCAATATATTCCAGAACCTAGGCAGTGGTCTCTGAGTCAGAGGGGGTAAGTTAACATACCTGTTGCTTTCCCCACATTCTCCATAGGGTTACATGGGCATATTGTCCTGTGCCGAAATCACTCTTTCCTGACTGTGGTCGGGGTAGCCCTGGTGAATCATCTCTTCCTAGACATTGTCTCATTAAACTGTGCACGAACTGCAAGGGTTGACATTAAACACATGCGTTGGTGATTTTTTTGTGTTAATTGGACCATCACTAGAGGGCCAGATGTGTTTTGTCCGTACATTTTATGTTAAAGTGTATACCATTTCTTTGTATTGTTTAACTTTGTTTAACTTTGTCATTTGTTAAACTGGTTTAACTTGTTTCAAATGCAGCCTGAAATGTATAATTGACACCAAACAATTCTTTATTTTTTGTCCAAGGTTTGGACAGCTGTAGTAGAGCCATGCAATACAATTATGTGTGGTCTGTATATTTGAATGGCAATTTTACATGGTTAATTAGACTGTGTTTTGAAAGTCTTACTAGACTTCCTTACGAATTTAAGACTGTATATCTGCAAGCTGCTTAATTTCATATGACAATTTTTTGCATTGGTAGCATGGTGCTATTTCATGTAAACATACATTTTTAAAGAATGACTTCTGTTCAGATAGCATGTGCCAATGAGATTACTTTTGAAGATGTTGAGGCTATTGGGATTTTCTTCATCTAGGTTTCCAATTTCTTGTTATGATTGAAGTACTCTTTTTCGAGATGAGGCTGGATCAAGGTTCACCCAGAGACTATTTCCAGATCTTCCACACAAGCCTTAGCCTGTTAAATGGTCTGCAGCTTTGTATGATTTGCATCGCCCTTATGAGCGCATTTTAATACTAAAGCTGTAGAGTTTTTTTAGAAAAGCTGTTTTCAGTGGAAATGTTATGCCAACTTTTAGCTCAGTTTCACAGGTTTGGTGAGATACGCTGTGACAAATGTTGCAACTGCAGTTGAATTGTCTGCCATGTATTGAATGTCTATATTAGCATTCAACATGGATGCACTGAACAGATTGCATTAATTTGTGTACTTGGAGGCTTTATCTCTTTGAATGTTATATGTGTCTTTTGAGACTTGCGTTTGACTCTACGTAGAATAGCAGGCTTGAACATATGTATGTGAACTTTAGTGCAAACTGGTCTAGGGAATCCAAAATGACATTTAGTGTAGCACTTGCCTTTTTTTTCTGTACTAAAGTTGGCACTATTTGCAGCCCTTATATTATTGGAAAAGCAAAGTTTGAGTTCATAGCTTTTGATATATCTCTTCTGTACAGCTGTTACAAGTAATTTATTTTTCTATACATTTCCAAGCATATTATATCCACATGTGGTGCTAATCTAAATTAGTATTCTTTTCGCCAAAAGTAGTGTTCTGCTTCTTCAAGTGGAGGACAGTTTTTCTTGCAGATGAAATGTAGCATGTCAATAAAGTGGTGGCGGACAGAATGTGAAACAGTTACTGGATCTAGAGAACAGAGTTCTCTTATGCTTTTTTAAGTCTGTTCCTTTTTTATTTTGATTTGCAGTGCATTGGAAGTCATGTAAACATCCCATGCATACTCTGCACAACTGAGTTTAACTAACCATGTGAGGGGACGTAGGTGAGAGGAGGTAGGTTCCTGAGCATGCAGTGTGTTTCAGAGTGATGTTGGAACCATTATTCTTTTGTAAAAGGCATATTTGCCAAGATATTTCCAACACTTAATCGTTGCCTTTTATGTTTAAAAGTAGTTCACTAGTTGACATATTCATGAAGTGGGTTTCAGTTTTTAGTGTGTGAGCATCTCCAAAGCATACAAGGGCTGGTTCACTTTAAAATAAAAGATGGAAAATATATTGAATGTTTTATGGTATCTTGGATCTTCAGAGTACATTCTGAGATAACTATACTCTGAAGCACTGATTTACAAAGGTCTGTCATCATGTATTTCTCCTCTTCCGGTATTGAAATGTATTGGGAAGCATCATTCTTCTAAACTCTTTTACCATACACTCATCGGAAACCTTTGGGTGTGACACATTTTTTATGTTTCTAAAGCATCTTCCAGGCTTTATTTTCTTATCAGCAGTATATGACTTCCTGTCAGCCGATATCACAGTGCAATAAAATGAAAAGCAAGAACTGTAACAAGATCCCCCTTAATAGCTCCCATTATGACCTTACCTTTACCCCCATTCCCATCCTGCACACATTCACTCTGACATTTCTGGCAGGTGATCAATTCCCCTCTTCCTGCTGCCACCCCCCACGACCTCTAGGAAATCAAGGACTTTCATTCCGATTGTTCCATTTCACCCTGATATTCTCATGTTTTGTAGGGGCACCCCCTATTCGTGTGTACCAACTTCTCAATACTCATACTCCTATCCATCCCGTCTTCCCACGTTTGTAGCATGGGAACTACACCACATCCCCATTTCACTGCAATATCTTGCATTGCCCCACACTCCCAACAGACACAATACTGGATCAATTTCCAGTACCTCCACCACCATAGTATTCTGTACCTCTAGTGCTTATCCTCAAGTAAGACCAGACCATGTGGAAATATGTACCCACATCCCTCTTTCATTTGGCGGCGGTTTCATCCTCTCTCCTCCCCATTTTAAGCAGCCTGTGCAAGGTGTAGTACACCCTATGTAGCACCCTTTACTGGTTTGTCCTGACCCTCACTTCTATAGCTATCTCCCTGCCTGGCACAAGGCCACATTCCCAATCCCTGTACTCCAGAGGGCCCAAGTCCCCGTTCCATCGTTCCCATAATTTAGTCAACAGTTTTGCCATTGTGTTAGCTACCCACCTTAAGCTCTAACGATTGGTTTGTCCTCGAACTTCTCGGTTGGCATCAGTCTGAGTAATGGAGAATCCAGGGGACTATCCAGGTCCTCCCTCAACTGTGTCCTAGGTCCAGGGCACAGCAGTAAATATTGGTAAAACATCTTTGCATCCACCCAAAGATGTCTTGTACGTTCTGGAAGGATACCATGCCCCCTGCTTTGATCACATCATCCTCTGCGCATACCCCTCTTTCCGTCCAGCCTTGGCTACCCTGTAAAGCCCTAAATTCAGTGAGTAACCCATTGCCCCATAGAGGCTGGTCCTGGCCAGCCTTTTCCCATCTTTTGTCCTGTCAATCAGAGTGTGCCAAACCTTATACACCACTGTGAATTTGTTTGAACAAGGCCAATTGAAACCATTGTGATTGCTCATGTCTTCAATTTTGTTGCACATGTTTATTCTTTTTATACTTTGCTTGTAAATATGTTCTACAGCAGCAGACATATACTTTGTCTGGAATTTCAGCAGAGGTAGTTTGATAATGTGTTATTTATTTTTCATATGCGTTTAAAAAAAAGGTGCTGGTTAGAAACTGTTGGTCAATACTTTCTGAGTTAGTTGTGTTTTCTTGTTCTACTTCTGTGCTAGAATTTTAATTGTGTATGCTGTTTATTTGGTATCGGACCTTTTGTACTGTGCCAGTTAATGGAGTTTCATTTAGATTTTGTAATAGAGCTGTACTTTAAGAACTGTACAGCTTGCTGGCAAAAGTGAGCATTACAGAATAGTTTGTTGCTAACGTTTGTATGTGAAGAACTTTATTTTTACAGTATCCTCCTAAAATTAAACCTAAAGAATATCCTTGTTATCTGCTGCAGATGCACACTGAACAGATTTCCATATGTTTTAGTGTTTTGATTCTACTTTTGTCTTTTACTTCCACGGATAGCTTTAGAAATAGTTTCAAGCATTTGAATGACTTACGGTGCACATTGCAGATTGAGATGCACAACCATTTTTAGACTGGATGTACTATCTGGGCAGGAGGAGGATTTGGTTCAATATTTTTTGGGGAAGGTTTCCCTTTTCTTGTTAGTTATGTCTACTATATCACAGCCCCTTCCATATGTAACTATGGCATATGGATTTCATAGTTCTTGGTTTTACACTTCTTCATTAAGTATGGTTCTTTGCTGCACCAGGACAAATGTTGTTTGTTTTTACCTGCATGATGTTTTCTTTGTTTTCTTCAGAGTTGGGTTTTGTTTGGTATTTTCTGTGTTGGGTAAAAGAAAGACTATTTACCTTTGGTTACAGTAAAGTGTTTGTGTTACTGCTGTTATTGTTCATTAGTATCTGGGAAAAGGTTGTATGATAAGCCATGTTTAATTAGGGAGCTTGAAAGGAGAACTGGAGTGTGTGATATTGGTTTCTTTTTTAGGTCATCCCACAGTATGGAGCAGTGGTGTTTTATCTACCTGAATCTGTCTGACAGTTCTAGCTTCACGAAATGTTATATGTCATGCAAGTCTTCACACATTACCTTTGGACATGCCAAACTAGTTGGGTATGGGCAGGTCTCAACCTTACTACCAGGATCGCAGTACCTAAATCTTGTGCTAGTAGTGCTCACTTATCACTAAACTCAAATAGGGTAATTCTGGTACAGTCTAGTGCATTCATATATTGGTTATTAGCACATGAAGATCGTTACTGATCTTCCCTCAAGTAATAAGAATGTTTATAGTGTAGTCAATAACTGCTGGTATTAACTTAATTCTGAACATACTGCCTTTCAAAGTATACAGGGAAACAATAATGCAAAGTCCAGAATGATTTCTTTCAAAAAGAAACTTCTTGTCTAGAAGGAGTTTTTTTTGTGTGTGGCTGCAACATGCTATTTAGCACATGAAAGGGAAAGCAGAAACATGGCACAAACCCTTTCACTTTCTTACAGGGAAACTGTTTATTTTTACATGACTAGTAATGCATGCATATGTTAAACAGGTTTCAGTTCTACAACGTTTGCAATTAAAATTCTTAAGTTATGAAGACAACCTTTTTGTTGTTGAAATATTACAGAATAAATCCACATTTAATTTGCTAACTCGTTTTGTCTATTTACTTTACTTAGTAGTAACAGTTAGGTGAGTGGGACGGTGATTGCGCTAAAAAATGATGAGTATGGTACAACGTCACAAAGGACAATAACAATCACAGTGAATCATGAGTGTAGAAATATCATAATATTTTTAATTTGATATGCAAACAGCTAACACGTGTTTCGACACACTGGTCATTCTCAAGGCTGTAATTAACAGGAAATATATACTGCATCACCATAGTAATATAAATGTACAAAAGAAATCAACACAAAGTTGATGATTCGATCATCCAATCAGTCATATAAAGACAACAACAAAAAATCATTATAAATGAAGAACAAGAAAATATTTTCTTTCAATTGCTTGATAAACAAATAAAAAAAAAACATACCACAGTTCAGGTTTGAGGGCAGGGTAGTCAATCAAATGGAAAATCCATGAAGTTCAAAAAAGGGAGAAGAAACATCATATAGACATGATATGAAAATAATCATGCCAGTTCAAAATAATGTGCTAAAAACATCAGAAGAGTTGAATTATGTGATCCATATCACCTGCACATTCATGAGCTAATACAGTGATTGAAAGTAAGGCATCGCAAAGAAAATGTGCATGTAGTTTGGATAAAAGTGCCATAATGGGGCCTGCACCTGGGTCCACCAAGAGACTAGACATGAAAGACATTAGAAGATTATATATGCAATTAGTGTGTTGCAGGAAGAGAAGAGAACATCAAATGAATCATTGTTAGGCGTTAAATCACCCAGGGATACAGTAAAATAAATGGAATACATTATATAGCGTACCCACTCATTTATTTTATTAATTTCCAAACTATATAATATATTATATAGTGTATCCTAAAAATCCAAAACCAATAATAGGTTCAAAATGTTCACTTGATAAGGTGGCACTATAAGGTAAGTTTTAAGTAGATCCAGTAAATACAAATATTCATTATTTGTGGAGGGGTTTCAAATAGATAAATTGAAAATACAGGAACAAACCTGCCTGAGGCCCGATTCAAAATAATGTGTACGTAGTGCACGGCACGAATTCCTGAAATAGAATAACCCATTGAAGGCTGAAATTCGAGTTGCAGTAATAAGTATGCACAATCTTTAATCCTGAAATAGATTTATGATAACATAGAATTAATGTAATGTCATGTGTAACAAACAAAAAGTAAGCCCGTCATACTTGCAGAGCCAAGGCTTTCATCAAGTGTGGAAACTGTAATCAATGTCAGTACGCACATGATAATTGTACTTCTTTTTTTGATAACTTTGGAATTTAAATCAGAATTTGTGATTTTATCAATTGTAAGACATGTTTTGTGGTTTATGTCATAATTTGCATTTGGGGCAAATCATATATGGGCAGTACTATTCGCCAATTTAGGGTCAGGATTAGAGAGCACTCTGCCAATCTCAGACTATCCGAACCCAAAACACCTCTAGCCTTACATTGGCAACATGAACATCAGCTTGATAATCAAGCTGATTTGAGATTTATTGGACTAATGAAAGTGGCAATGGGGAAAATAGGCAGCAATCTTCAATTGAAGTTAAGACAAGCGGTGGCCAAAATAATCATTTTTTTGCAATCTACTACTCGGGGCCTCAACACTGATCATGAAATTAATGTCTTCCTATAATATTTTTCATACTTATATGTTTCAAGAGCAATTTGATAATCAAATCTCTCCACCAAACGACTAGCTTTCTTTCTTGGGATGTATTGTATCTACTGTGACCTATGTTGTTTCAAACTGATTTGTTGTTCTACTGCAACAATTTTTATAATTGACCGTCCGACATTTTAGGAGGCATCTATATAATTATATCCCGTTAATTTTGTTTCCTTAATATCACACGTTGATTCCATCTGTGGTTTTATCTCTCTTCGAATTTTTTGTTCATCTACTCATTTTCAGTGCTACTATACTGTTCGAATCATTTTTCTCCTTCATTGATCAATTCTGTCTAACTATATGACTACTTTAATGTTTTTATCATAAAATTGTGAGCCATTTAATGTTGTATGAAAATGTTCTAATATACACTCCGCCCATTTGTTTACTCTAACGTCATGCGTTAATAGGCATGACATCAGGACATCTGTACTCATAATCTATTCACTTATCCTAGTGTTACTTTACTGTTCGGGCACATATGTTAGTACAGTTTTCATCCATTATCTTTTATATTATTGTCTCTATCTTACATTGTTACCTTGATGACCCTTTTGATCAATTTGTGTGTTCTGCGACATTTGTACGAGATTTTCTTACTCTTACTCTACCCATCTGTTTACTCTGATGTCAAGCGCCGATACGTGTGACGTCATGACGTCGATACGTCATTTCCATGACGTTTTGCAGGCCAATATGGATATTCGCCGGCACTAAGCGGTGAACGCTATATTTTCAGTTCAGGGATTTGGCCCTCGCCATCTTTGGTGCTCCCATTTAGGGTAAGTTCACAATAGCTACACACTGTTTGTGTACTTCTTGACCAGAGCCTCTGGCAATTATTAGTTTATGGAGACGCAGTCGTGCGTGACATTACATTAATTCTATGTTATCATCAATCTATTTCAAGATTAAGATTATGCATATTTATTACTGCAACTCGAATTTGAGCCTTCAACGGGTCCTCCTATTTCAGAAATCCATGCCGTAAAATATGTACACATTATTTCGAATCGGGCCTCAAGTAGGGATGTTCCTGTATTTTCAATGTATCTATTTGAAACCCCACCACAAATAATGAATATTTGTATTTACTGGATCTTCTTATAAATTACATTATAGTGCCTTACCTGTGGCTGCCTTGCCACTTGCCGGTGCCATGAATACTTTCTAATCCAGTGTTTCCCTGCCATGGCAACAGCCATCACAGAAATGGAGAAGGGACTCCCTGTAGTTTCTTTCCCCTTACGTCCATGGAAGATGCATTGCTGTGTAGTTCTTTTAAGTTTAGAAAGAGTAGATGCGCGGTTTCTTCAGTTAAAAAGAAAAAAACACTATTAGCACCCTAGTAGGCATGCTCTGGTTATAAATGCAATTTACAATCTGTGAGGGTTGGGGTGGGCAATTCCGTGACAGATAATGGCCCGGGGCCTGTAGCCTTCTAGTACCACTTTGTGCTAATGGAGTTATAAAACTTGTGAGGGTTCATTATTGCATGTAAAAAAATATCTGTTCCCAATTTATGGCTCTCGTCTTTGATGGTGTATCATTATGCTGTGGTAATGACTCCCCCCTCAGTGTATAAGGCTATAGTGGCATATTGTTTTGTTGTTGAATGTAGTTGTTTGTTTATAATAGTTTAGTCACTAGCTGCCTTATTTTCTCGTTCTTCATTCGTTCTGCCTGAAATGGATATGTGGCATAAATCACCTCCTACCATACGCTATAGGGATATTGCAAGACACTGAGGATTTCTTTGACCAAATACAGGAATAAGGTTGACGGCCAACTACCTGTATAAGGTCATGAAATACTGAGGTGACTTGTAATATCCTTATAAAGTATGGTAGGAGGATTTTATTCCTTATAAGATGGGGCCACATCCTGTTGTCTCCTTTAATAATTGGCATAGTGATTCAAGCAATTTAACGCATCATCTATTTGCTGATCCATATAATCCATGTGGAGTGTCTTTGATTAAAAAATGCTAATATGCAGTTTTTGACGTATTGCCAAGTTTATTTTAAGTACTTAAATACAATGTTTCAGTTACAGGTGGAAATGCACTCTGTGCTGGCTGAGGGAGCAGGAATTGCAGAGTTACAACGGAAGTGTAATAATTTATCACACAGCCGTTGCGTTGTCATTTTGTTATTACAGGCCAGTTTTAAAATTGCAATACCTGCTACTTCAGCCAGCACAGAGCACGATTCCACTTGTAACTGCAGATATTAATCTAAGCAATGACAAGCTTTTGAAATCCTTTGCTTGTAAAATAGTTGTATGTAACGCTGTATGGACACTAATTAACAAGTAATTGTTCATTATAAAATGTTTAATGTATGCACTGTGAGACTTTAACACGTTTTGTGCAGGTAGTTTGCCTGTCTAGGTAGGTTTTCTCTTCTAACTGTCTTGCTTTTCTGTCCCACTGTCCCATCTTTCTGTTGGTTTGCTGGTGTAATGATGCATTAGTTGTTACATTCTCCAAGGGCCACCGTTGAAATGGAAGGGGGCTGTGTTGGGTCAGTATTTGTAATGAAGAATGGTTTGAGTCAAACAACTATATTGCCATAAGAAGCCTACATGTGAAATCTGGTTGCTAGTAATAATACCTGTTCTCAGGTCATCAAGTGCCAGTCATGGTAAAGGGGTCTTGTGTTACGGCCCTTTGTTAGGCTGTTACTAAATATTTGTTTGTGGTTTGTTACTGGCCTGTAGAGAAAGTGGTACAGTGCATTATTGTTATAGTATAAAGTAGAAATATGTTAGGAAGATTGTACAGGAATGTATATTGCATGGATATACTTACTTTTTGTGAAATGAAGGAAGAAGCCTTTTCACAGAGAGATGCTTGTGGAATATTATTTTTATTTGGAAATTAAAAAGACAGAGGGCCTCATTACATGTTTGGTGGTAACCCACCGGTAAATCCGGCAAAATACCTTCTCACCGATTCTCGGTGCCGGAATTACAGGCAGCGCTATGGGGCCTGACTTACCTCCAGCTCTTGAGCCCAGACAAGTGAGTACGTCACATTCTACACAAAGTACAGGTGGAGGTATGGATCAACAGCATCTTGTATATTCTGTGATGTGGCAGGAGGACCCTGAGGGCGATGAACAGCTATAACTGCTGCCATCTCTTGAAGTTTCTCCTCAAACCTGTTAAACCTGTACAGGTCCTGAGTCTGTTTGTAAATTAATAAAATGAATGAGTGGGTGCACTGTAGAGATTTACTTGTAAGCCTCGCTGCGGTCACGCGCACTCTTGGGTCATTGTTTAGAATGAGAGCCGCGTGACCACAGGAGGCGGTTGCAAGTGTGTTTTGAATACGGCGAGGCTTGGAGAGAGGAGGGCTCTGGGGAGCTCCTTGAATAAAGAACTCATCACTTGCCCGTGTGCCGACTTATTCTCTTCATGCACCTTGTGTCTGCAGAAATAGTGAACAAAATGGAAAGAACAACAAGAAATAGTAGTATCACTTATACAAGGGCACTGATTAAAGTTTAAAATTGGTAGGAAGTGAGTAAAATGACTTCATATGTGTCCACGAAGAGCAAGTGTTGTTCACAGCAATGTAATCATACCAAATGGGCACAGTTGCGTTTGATGTCCACGACAGACCGTGACCATGTCATGGCATTCATTGACATCAGGGCGCTCTGAATCATGTCAGCTTGATGTGTCAGAGTGACCACTGCAAGTGTTTTCAGACTAATTAAAAGTGTGCAACAGGAGCCGTTGGTGCCTGTTCTTGAACAGCCTTGACTTGTGATGAACGGATGTGTTTGTAGACTGCAGACATCATAACATTGAATGGATGAAAGGGATATAGCTGTTTTATAGTGATAGATGACAATGCTTATCCAAGTGTTTAATTATTGAGTGGATTGTGAGAATTAGGTAACTGCAATGTGTAATGTTTGACTTGAATATTAAATACCATTGCACCCATGTATATATATTATACGGTGGTGACAGTTAATGGAATAGTTCACTCTAAATTTGTATTGTCCCAAAATATGGGCAATAATCAAAAACATATATTAAACATCTTTTTAAAGAAAGTTCCTATGTAAACTTTTGAGCAGACAAGGCTCAAAGTGTTTATATTGGAGCATTGATGTTGTCATTTCAAGCCGCCTCCTCTGTTCATGTTAAGCTCTGCCCTGGCGGCACTAATCAAGAAGCAAAAGCCCCCTACTGGGAGCTTTTGCTTACTGCAGTCAGAACAGAGCTGAACATGGAGGAGGCTGCATTCACTTTCATTTTACGTTTTCGGGGCTCCCCAAGCCCAGCGAAGAACAGAAAACGTAAAATGTAAAATGAAAGGCAGAGCAATTATAAATACTTTGTAGCTGTTCCTGTGCGGGAAACTAGAAAAGAAAGTCACAGAAATTATGAAAACTCGGCCGGATGCCGGCAAAATATTCATAATTGCCTGCACTTGCCTGCAAGCAAAGGCGTGACAATTATAAATACAATGTTGTTGTATTTATGATTGCCGTAGTTAGAATACCATGGAAATCATAAATACAACAACATTGTATTTATGATTGTGGTGGCTTTAGCTTTGAGTCTCCTGGGCTCCCCTGTGTCGGCTGAGCCCGGAGACTCACAGCTCACAGCGAAAGCCGCCGCAGTCATAAATACAACCTTGTTGTGTTGATAAATGCCGCGTTTTTCTTGTCTAAGTTTCCCGGGCTTCTCCAGGAAAGAAAACCGCAGCATTTATAAATACAACAATGTTGTATTTATGTTTGCGGTGGCTTCAGGTTTGAGTCTCCTGGGCTCCCCCACGTTGGGGGAGCCCAGGAGAGTCAATGAGAAAGACGCTGCAGTCATAAATATAACACAATTGTATTTATAAATGCTGCAGTTTTCTTTTCTAAGTTTCCCGGGCTCGTCTGGCTCGGAGGATCCCGGGAATCTTAGAAAAGAAACCTGCCGGTGAGGTTTGTTGCAGTGCAGTCCTGTGATCTTATTTAGCATGAGGGCATTTAGACGTGGCTGTAATGTCAGCGATGTCCAAACATCCCTTGCTCCAAAATAACAGCACCTGAAAAAAGTGCACAGAAATGGGTGCTGTGGCAGAATGCCCATGCAAAATCGGACCGTGCCAAAATGATGGTGCTGAAAAGTGGTGTACCACTTGGAGAACGTTGCTTAACCAAAGTGTGTGCTCCATGGCAAATAATTTAATCTCACTGAGCATTGCCTAAAAACATTGTGAGTTCTCAAAGTTTTAAATATCTCATAACACACGGCATCTACATTATTTTTTTCTAAACTTTGCTACTGTCCGTCCTTGAAAGTTTTGCTCTCCGAAACAATTTTTTTGCATTCTGGTATTTGTAGTCTCACAGTTAAGATGGGAAATAATGCCGCAATTGTACTCTTTTGCCTAACATATTTCTAAAAGGATTTATATATTTGAGTGACGCTATGGTATGCATACTTTTGAAGTTAGCTTGTTAGCTTTATAAAGCAGAGTCTTGTCGAAAAACAGACATGGGGGTGAGAAGAGGAAGTAAGTCATGAGTATTTGCCCATGATGTGGCAAGAGAGTTTTAAAATTTGGACACTGGTGCAGTTATTTTCCCCTGATTGTGGTTGCTTTTAAGGGCACCAGTAAAAGACACATGTGGATAGACAGCATAACTTTTCTTCAGAGGGCAGATGCAACCTCTTGTTTTTTTTTGTTGAGGTTGGTAAGGTTGCTCACATATTTGGATTCCATGATTTTACCTAGGTTGTCATGTTCCCAGTGCAGATGCTTACACACAAGACCACAAACACTTGTTTCATATTGGGATTTTATTTTCCATGGATTATTTCACTACAGATTGCTGGGTTTAAAAGGTGAACTTGCTTTATACTTTGCCAGCATATTTATTGAAAGATTTCCTCTCTCAGGTTCTTTTTCTAGTGTTTATTACTTTTTTTAAACATCCAATGCTATGTTGTCTTCTTCTAATGAGAAGGTCAATTGAACTACATTTGTATATTTCACTTTAAAATATGTGGCCACTTACTGTTCCTATATTCATGGGTGCCAGCTTCTGATTTTCAATATGCGATCAAAAGTACCAGGGCATATGTTATTCTTGCAGCCGATAATTTCTTACCCTTTTCTGTGCTGCTTAAATGCGGGTAGTTGAGGTTGTGCAATGTATCACAACAGTCACGAAGATACCAGCCATAAAACAAGGGACATGTAGCACGCTGCTAAACCAAAGAGTGTGATCCTCAGAAAATAATTTACTAAAACATTGGCATTAACTAAAAACATTGGGAGATCTCAAATCCTGCAATGTTTTATACATAATACAAAATCGATACTTTTAAAGCTAAAATGACATTGAGCATTAAAAATCACTAGTGATGCAGGTCTCCCATCAAAGCAGTAACCAGGACTGACACTGCTTAATTTTAAACTGAGCCAAAGGCCAGCCGCCTCAGGCCATGGTACCCAATAATCTAAACAAATTCACAAGACCATTCAGAGCAACATGGCCTGACGGGGCTGGCCCCTCACTTTGAAACTAAGCAGTACTGTGCATATATCGGCATGAACCTGCAGTCACTTTGCATTTTGTACCTTTGCAGCGCAAGGATGTTTTGCTGTGAGAAGTTGCAAATGGCATGTATTTGCAGGCACTTTGCATTTTGTAATATGAATAAAACGTGAAAAAGATGTTTTTACTGCAACATTATAAAACATGATTGGACATGTATTATACCATCGTTAAAGAATTGCACATGTATTAAACATGAAACATTTATTTACTGCAACATTATAAACTACATGCAACTGCCCCTCACAAACAACTTTACATCATGTACACAAACACATGCTCACATCAAACACACACACATTGCATGTGCACCCTCTCAGATGACATGCACACCCTTACAGCACACATTCCCCCTTACACTTCACATGTATTCATAAAGAGGACTACACCATCTCTGGGCAAGATTATAAAACAGATAAAAATAAAATAAAAAAAATCGCATTTATGCAGGACCCTGCTAGCAGAGAACCCTCACCTTAAGGTGTTTGAGACGCAGCGCTTAACCATTATACTACAATTACCTTTTTGTTTAGAGTTTCACAAGTTTCATACCTAGCCTTTTATTATTGAACATATACAATTATAGGCTAAGTATGAAAAGTATGCCCCATGTAGCACCAAGCAATTGTGGCCTAGTGGTTCAATGCTGGGCCTCGAACTCTGGCAGACCAGGTTTTAAGGCTGTATGTTTTTTTTAAATTTAATTAAAAGAAACGCAACACAAGTGGGAGGTGGCGCGGTTTGTTGAAGTGCAGTCCTGTGCTCCTATTTAGCATGAGGGCATTTAGACGTGGCTGCAATGCCAGCCACGCCCAAACATCTCTTGTGCTAAAATAACAGTGCCGAAATGGCTTTCCTGCCAAAAAGGGCACACCGAAATGGGCACTGCAGTGGAATGGTCGTGCCAAATTGGCCCATGCCAAAATGATGGCTCAGAAAAGGGGTGTACCGGTTGGGTAATGCTGCTTAACCAAAGTGTGTGCTCCATGGCAAATTGTTTAATCTTACGGTGCATTGCCTAAAAACATTGTGAGTTCTCAAAGCCTGCAATCCGAAGGCCATGGCTAGTGGTCTGGTAGCATTTTAAAATGGACAGTAGGCACAGCCAAAGACCAAAGGCTATGCCCACTGACCATGGACGGAGACCATGTTAGTGGTCAAGAAGCATTCTAAAATCTATGGAATAACAAAACCCTTGAAATTCAAGGAAAAAAACTTTCGTTGCAGGGATGTTAAGGTGACTAATACATTGTAACAAAACCTTTCCAATTCAAGGAAAAAACTTTAGCTGCACGGACGTTAAGGTGAGCAATACATTGTAACAAAACCCTTGAAAATCAAGGAAAAAACTTTAGTTACAGGGACGTTAAGGTGAGAACTTAATGCAACACAACCCTTGAAATTCAGCTGAAGCCACCTTAACTTCGTGCCCCCTCTTGCGCAGACTATGACCACAATGATGACATCACAGATCACATCACTGATGACATCACTAATAACATCACAACAGTAGCTGGCATTAAGCATGGCCTTCAGCCATGGTCAGTGTGCACAGCAAAATATATTTTAACACATGAATGGGTACTAGTCATGGCCTTCAGTTATAAACAGTGGTCACTGTTTTCACCCATGTGCATTGAATATTTTACAAACACAAACAAGCTACCAACCATAGATTTTGGCCTTTATCAGTGGATGCAGCTTTCAACAGTGTCCACTGTATATTATATACACTGAACAGGCACTAGCCATGGACTTTAGCATAATACTGGCCAGTGACCACAATCTTCGACTGTGCCCACTATATATTCTAACATATAAATGGGCCACTAGCCATAGCCTTTGACCTTGATCAGTTTGTACATCTTTTGGCCATGTCCACTGTACATTTTAAAATAATAAAATGCAATAGGCGATGGCCTTCGTCCGTGCCCGCTATGTATTACACAACACTAACCAGCCACTAGCTATGGCCTTTGAGTGTGCCCACTGTCTATTATATACGCTAACCTTCTGCTAGCCATGGTTTTCACCATAATACTAGCCAGTGGCCACAGCCTTTGGCTGTGCCGACTTTATATTCTGACATACAGCTTTCAACATTGCCCACTGCATATTTTAAAACAGTGACAGGCTACTAGGCATGGCTTTTAACCATGCTCATTGGTATTTTGTAACACTAACCGACCACTAGCTATGGCCTTTGGTGCTGGCCAGTAACCCCAGCCTTTGTCATGGCTAAGTCCACGGCCTACATTGTTATTAAGGTGATTAAAGTATTCATGAGCTAATTTATAAATGATGTTTTATCTAATTCCATTATTGATGTAATCAGTTATATACAATAGAAATAGGGGCTGATTGATGGAATTTGTGCACTGAAAAACAGCGATTTGTGCACCATTCTACCTGCAAATCCCTGTTTAACAAATGGGGATTTGCGGGCAGAAAGGCGCACAAATCGCTGTTTTTCGGCACACAAATTCCATGAATAAGCCCCTTAGTGTTGTCACCAGCGATGGCATCAGTGATGTGATTTGTAATGTCATCAGTGTTCCCATACAACATGTAATTAGTGATGTCATCTGTGATGTCATCATTGTGGTCATAGTCTGCGCAACAGGGGGCGCACAGTTATGGTGGCTTTAGCTGAATTTCCAGGGTTTTGTTGTTAAGTTCTCACCTTAAAGTCCCTTAAAGTAAAGTTTTGTCCTTGTATACATATATATAAAACAGGGCGTGCAGTAGTGGCCGTGTAGTTATGGTTAAGTTGCTAAACTCATACGAAGAGCATTTTTTGGGTGGCTTACAACTTTGGTGCCTTCTGGCAAATGCTCACCAACCTTTGCAAAAACTGTATATGGCCACATCTGAATGAATTTGTGAAGTTTGGTGCGTTTCTGTCAAGCGGGCAAAAGGTTATAGGGGAGTGCCAAAACTTTTGAAATCCTCATAGATATAATGGGAATCAAAATGTGCTCATGTCTACAGCCCAAACCGCTGGACGGGTTTGAGTCAATCCTGTGTGAAGAGCGGTGGCTTGGTCCTGTAAACCATGCTTTTGCAAATCTGTGGTAAATCCATCCAGTCCTTTTTTTTCTTTTTAAATGGCCGAAAAGTAGGTAAAATAAAATAATGATATCTGCATCCGGTCTGCGTACTCACTTCCTGATTCAGTTTGCATGGATGCCTCTAGACCAATCAGAGAGCGGCATGATTTTCTGCGCACGCTGATTGGCTGTTGACAAATGTGAGCAGTGTCAAACTTTTTGAAACGGTTGCCATAATGGATCCACAGACCACAGCCTTTGTCTGCGGACAGCACAGTGAGAAAAAACACTGAAAAATACATTTGGGGTTATTTTGTGGCTGAAAAAGTGTCTGGGATTGGTGGGGGAGTGGAAAAAAGTTAGGATGGAGCCATATTTATAAGTGAAAAAGGCTGTGCAGGTGCTGCCGAGTCATTGGTCAATTTTGCTGTCCACAGGGTGTACTCCAAGCTGCAAACACAAACTTGTGTCCGCAGACACAGATATTTGTCCGTGGACGCTATTGAGATCTGGAGTGGTTCTGCGTTTTCGTAGATTTACACAGATTTTAGTAAAGTAGCGACTGTGAGTAATATGTGTGTGTTTGGAATTGAAATATAGTTCTTAGTTGTTGCTGAAGTAGTTATACAATAGCTAAAGTGCATAGGAGTCTTTGTGTGGCCATGTTATAAATGTTTGAATAGTATAGTTGTGACAGTGGTTAATGTGTATATTTCTATTATTTTTTTATTGCATTTGTTTAATTCAAAAACCTTTACAATATACATAAAAAAACAATACATGCATAGAAAAACAAAAAATCATGAGCGAAATCACAAACAAAACATATACAATCTAATCATTGTTTATGAATCACAAAAACATTTGAAAGAAATGATACAAAGCTATTATTAGTGAGAAATTCTCATCCCACATCAAGCAGGCCCAAAATATATCTACTGTAAAGTCGGTTTCTGCGGGTGCATTACCTTTAAAAATGCAAGTACATGTTACGCATCGTATGACAGAGAAAAATACAAAAATACTTTGATGAATCACCTCTCTTTTTGCAGAATTATGCATACTCCTTGTATCCAGTGTATGTGGTGATTTGTTCACTAGTGAGGGACCAATAAAACCTGAATAACTTGCTTTCAGTGGAGTGTGGTTGATTAATAGGTTCCTCCTCCGAACAGCAAATACTGTCTAAGATGTTCATCATCTTACTCCTCTGGGATGTATTGACCCACTCCGCTACGCTATGCGGCATCACCCTACCAGTTATGGGGAAAGAAACAGCAACAATGGTGGCAAAACCCTTGTGCGTGCCAAAACCTACCAAAACTGTGTGCTTCAGCACACAAAAAGAGGGATGCACAACCTGCCACCCATGGTGCACGTGCAGGGGAATAGAGCACACCCTGCAGAAAAGGTGCCAGTGGGCTCCATGACCAGAAAACAGAGTGCAGAGAGAGAAGCAGCACTTTGCAAAGGAAACCCCAAAATATGCCTACAAATGTCATTTGCTTTGTTGCTAAAACCTCCAAAATGCCTCTAACACAACACTTTTCAACATTCACAATCTTGCCTGGTGGTAAAATCCATGTATCAAATGAAACATGTTGAAACATATAAAGTCTGAAAACTGACAGCCTCTATGCCAACATCTGGGTGCAGCCTGAATGACAGCTGTCAGAGGAGTACTGAGGAAGCTTTAAAATGACCTTAAACTAAAAAGTCTGCTGAATTAGCAAACATAAACAGGATTGTTGCCAGAAAGGAATACAGATTTTAGTTGTGTTTTTGATTCCACAGATTTTAAGGCCAAGAAAGAAATGTATTTGTATATGAAGCAACACAAGTGGTTTTTGCTAAGTTTAAAAGTGAATTAGCTTGGCTGAAGCTGCGAGAACTGGAAAAGCAGAAACTCACGGGGAGATGGTAATTTCAGGTTAGAGCAGACTCTTGTCTAGAGAAGGCAAAGGAACAATGATAATGTTGCAGCCCAGGAAACTGGAAGTGTGAAAAGGGGTCATAAATGGCCTCTGGAAGGAGGGGGATGCCCTGGATTGCAGGGAGACAAAAAGAGGCAGAGCCAAGCGATCATCTGTTGCTAAACATGAACAAAGAACACATTTTTAAAAGACTCATAACTTGTTATTCAAAGTGGTGAAAAATATAAAAATTACAGAGTTGTTAATTTAATTTCTGGCTGCACCTGTGAAGAGGTGGCAGAACTGTGTGACATGTTCTGGACAGGAATGGCAAGATATGTGGTTTTATGCAAAATGTATTACTGTTAGAATTGTGAAAATGTACACGCATATCATCATGTTAAACACGCACATTTGTGGAAATTTGCAGATAAATTGGAAAGTGTGTTCATAGCAAAAAGGGAAACATTCTGTAGAAAGGGTAGACAAGATCCCACCACTGCAGGGTTTTGAGGAATAGCTGCAATGTAAAATATGGCATCCTTGTGTGTGATTTGTATAAAGGTGACCAATATAGAAATGTACATTTAATATAAAATCAGATTTGGAGACCAGTGGCTAAATGGAGTGTTAAGCAAATCATAAAACGTGATCTCATCCGGCCTTGATCTAATCACTCGAATTGTGAGGCGGAGATGAAGTGTGGTCCAATCCGAGCTCACAGGGGCAAACTTAGCTAAGCCGGCCTCCCCCCCCCCCTTTGTGATGTCATTTTTAGGTATAAATAGAGACAGCTGACCTCAGCCACCTTCCTGATTCAGGCAAAGCACTCTGATCCAGCATCCTACATTCAGCTTTAAATATTCTTTCAGATCAAGATGCCAAAACTCTTGCCAGCAATAGAGACTATTGATTCCAGCAAGGCCCCAAATCCTCAAATTTATTCTCTCCACTCAGTAAAGCCCTGTGTGGTGTGAGAAGGCCTTTTGGAACCAGTATCCAGAAATTCGACGGCTTGCCACCACTAGGCTTGCCTGAGGAACTCGTCATCCAGCTGATCCAAATACCCACAGACTAGGAGAGCAGATCCTGTGCCAATCTGGCGATCGGCCTAAAGGATGCAGTCCCCTACTTGATGTGCTCGCTTTCCGAGACCAGACCCAATCCATGACCAGAACTGATGGTCTCATTTAAAAACTACCCTATGAGTTTAAATAGGAAGAACTGTGTCACATAGCATATGTACTTTGCATAGTCTTATCCCTATTTCCAACCCATCCTATCTTTCATTCAGAACCAGTATTGTTAGCAGTATCTTTGTCTTGTCTTATCCCTATCCAACCCATCCTATCTTTCCTTCAGAACCAGTATTGCTAGAACTATCTTTGCGCTGACCCTTTTCTTATCTGAAGAAGTCGAGTTTCCTTATCAGGTCGGTCACCCTGATCCAGTGACTATAATCTCCCTGTGTGGTATTAGCTTCTTCATAGTCACCCTCTAGTGTAAGTAAACCCATATCATTTGTCAATTTCAAAAGTGCACTCCTGTTTTCCATTTTCGCGCCTATTTAACAAAAAAGACCTCTACTATAACTCCCTCAGTTTTTGTGATAGAAACGAAATTTCAACTCCTATTTGTACCCAACATGCATAGCTATCCATAGAACTCAAAGCCGATTCTCCCATTATCGCGAATAGCGCAATGAAAAGTTTTCCGCGATTTTAAAAATCTGAGAAGTTTACACGTGTAAAATAGCTTTTAAATGCTTCCGACTTGGACCTTAAGATTTCAATTGTTTTCTGCTGACCAAATCATTGCTTGTGCTTGTGCTTGTGTGCAACTGTTCAAAGTGGCTCCCATAGGAATTTATAACAATTTCAGTGTTTTTGACCATATTTGGTGTTTTTGCCCAGTCCATTCTAAAGACAATCTTGAAAGCCAGTCTGACAGCTGAAAAGTCTATTCCGTTTTTCTCTTGTGTTTGCTGGGGAAAACTGGGACTGATATTCTGTTTGATTTGTTCCATTCTTGAATACCTGCTCTTTCCTCCTATCTCTTTACATTGCCTATTGGCGGGGTTGAGGGGTGTTGCAGGAGGAACCTCTAACCACAGTGCTATCTGATCTGAACCAACACAAAAGTGTTATTTTCTGTGCTGCATTTGTTTTGCTTATTACCTACTCCCTGTGTATTAAAGAGATTATTCAGTGGTCTGTCAGCCCATTGGTGACTGTTGTTTATCTATTAAAACATATTGTGATTACATTTTAAATACATAAATAAATATTTACCTTTGCAAACCAGCCTGATTCCTGGTTCAGTGTGACCGGGGGGGACTGGGGGGGATAACAGGAGAAGGGTGTGATATGAGTGGTATATCGTTCAGAATATTGAACTTTTAAACAAAAATAAATAAGAATTTCAGTTGTGCACTACATGCTGGGCTTTAACTTGGGTGTGTGCCGGATTGAAATCACTTACACACCTGAAGATGTTAATTTAGTCAACAGGGCTCTCATCAATCATTATTTTTAGTTTTATATAAAGTGAGTGCAGTAGTGGCAAAATGATTGTGGCATAGGTGGTCAGTTGTCTCCACTGGTGCCCACTTTGAAGAGCAGTTAGCCCTAGCTCATGTCTTACGATTGCGTTGGATCACGACAAGGTAAGGCACAAGGTCTCTTTCCATATCTCACCGTGGATGACATTTAAGTAATAGCCCAGATCAACATTTGGCATATTGAGGCCCTAAAGCAAAACTGGTTCAATATTAGCTAAACATTATCTCAACATCCGTAAAGCTGAAAATGTACATAGTTGGAGATAAAGATGTTTAAGGTGAGAAACCAAAGGACGCGTCTTCTCTTTCAGGGACTACTTCCATGCCGTAGGGAGTTGCAGTTGGAAAGGTTGTAGCTGAGATATCACAAGGAAAGCACTCTGTCCAATCTGCAATTCCCAGGACATTTTGTATTTTCACTTGGACGAGAAGAAGACATTTTTTTATTTTTGTCCATTGACCAGTAGGTTGTTTGAGTTGGCATATTGAAAGAATAGATCGAATTTCCTTTTCAGACCCATTGTTATCTTATCAAAGAAAACAACACCATCCTCAAAAGCTATGCAATGCAATTTTAGGTGACCCAGTTTGACCAGAAAGGTGTTACTGTTTGGGCACAGTTGCTTAATGCCACTGATGTATGTGTTGAACAATATTGGTGCTAATACACATCAAATACTGATGTTTCTATAAATATGGACAAAGCTCCTACCCTGGTGAGTCTAACCGTAACAGTAATATCGGTGTGTAACAGAGCCATCAACTGATCTAATTTTAAGGGAACCTTGTTGGCCAGTAGTTTTGACTACACAATCGCTCTTATCACTCATCAAAAGCACCGGCCAAATCAATTGATGCTTTGTAGATGGTATCAGCTGATTTTTTTTTAACAGAAGCTTGTAAGTGAGCCATCACAGTGGCATTCAGTGCAGTCCCAATGTGAGACCTAAAGCCTACCTGGTGTCTCGTAATTATTCCAAAATATTGACACTGATGTTAAGGTATCTCAACAATAATTAGGAAACAAGTATAATGGCAGTGTCCAGTACGGTTATAGGCATATTGTTTTATTGTCTTAGTTGAAATTAATCAACCTTTCAAAAATAACAAAAGATTACAACTCAATTCTAACAAGTTAACAGAAGAATAGAGAAAAATAGATTTAAAATGTAGCATCAAACCTAAATAAAAGACAATTAAAACAATTCATACAATAATGACAATTCCACTCACTTAAAATATCATCAAATCATCTTCAAACTTGATATTCACAATGGTGATTCATCAGCTAAGTCACATACTGATTATTCCTCTTTGATTTTATCTAACTGCAACCCATTTAGAAAGTTTATCATAGCAATTTGAATTGGTAAATAAGTACAGTCTAGAATGATGGCCCAACATTCTTTCTGATTCAGGCTTCTTAGATATGTACAATGTCTTGTAAAGTGAATTTTTCTAAGAGATGTTAATTGTAAACATTGTGTGACCAGATGTTCTAAAGTTTCTTTCATCATTGGATTATTACAAAATCGGCAAATGTTAAGCTGACTCTCTATGAGTTTACGTCTGGCGCTGACATCCTTACTTGGCCACAAATTAAAGCGCATATGTAAAATTGATGAGCGATAAGCCATTATTGGAGCTTTAAACAAATATGAGGGTAATGTTCTCATTTTTTTTGGTGGAAATCGGTAGCTATCCCCATCTACATATTGTAGACATCTTTCACAAGTTTTTATCCAATCAGTGTTGTAAATCTTTTCCGACGCCTTCATTGGATTGTTAACCAGTAATTCAATGGTAATATCAGCATCAGCCAATTTTTGATATATGCTTTTAGTCAAGCAGTTACAAAGATATGCTGAGATGTGAAAATATATCTGGTCAGAGTGCTTAAAATCACATCCAAATTTGTAGAAACCAAGCATTTTCTAAATAATGAACACAATCGCCAGGTGTAATGCGCGTGATGTGAAAGTGATCCCAATTCATAAAGGATCCATGAAATTTGGACACATTTAGGCAGATGCAGGATCTGCTTCCAAAATGTCCATTCCCATTTCTCAAATTGAAGAAGAGAGTTAGTTGACAGAGACTCTAAACCATATAATATACTTGTTACTGCTTTCTGAATCCAATAATGGAGTGCTGGTTTAATAGAACATTTTCCAAACCTATACATAATAATTTTTGCTTGAGAGTCTCCAATTTGATTTCCACATGCTCTATATGGACAATATTGGTTGTATTGCCTTCGAAAATCATACCTAAGTAGGTAAACTGTGTGAATAGGTTCAACTGCGTGTTATTGATGGTCCACAAAAAGGATGTATGCCCTGCTCTCTTTGGGTGGTAAACCAATATCTGTGTTTTATTGGGGTTAACTCTTAACTCATTCTGGACAATATAGGTGTTAAATTATGTCAGAAGTTTTTGCAAACCTAGATACATTTTCGAAATTAACACCAAATCATCCACACACATTAAACTCTTAACAAATTGACCATTGAGTTTTGGGGAGTCTGAAGGTATAGCATCAAAAACATATCTTAGATCATGAAAAAAATAATTAAAAATTGATGAAGCCTATAGACAGCCTTGTCTCAACCCAAGCAAGGTTGAAATGGGTTCAGATAATAGGCCATCCAAAGATAGTCAAATACGAACCGAGGTGTTAGAAAGTAAAGCAAAAATAAGAACGTATAGTGTTGCGGGACAATGATCCCTTTGCAATTTCCAGAAAAAGATCACACGAGAAATTGAATCAAAGGCAGAAAACAAATTGACAAAAGCAAAATAAACTGCTTGTTTAGTTATCTGTCATTGGGCCTTGATTGCATTTAAACACATTAAGTTAATTTGTGTGCCCATGCCTGAAACAAAACCTGTCTGGTGTGGATCCCGTAAATTATTTGCAAGGGTCCAAGCATTAAATTGAAGCAGGAGCAATTTTCAAAAGATCTTTCCCGGCGAGTCAAGTAAGGCGATTGGGCGGTAATTCTGGGGGAGCGTCCGATCACCTTTTTTAAAAATTTGAATTATGATTGACGTTTTCCATGTTGATGGAACCATTTGCAATCGCATTACTGACTGAAAGATATTATTCAAAATTACTGACCATTCTCGAGAGTTAGCTTTAAGCATAGCATTGCTTATTCCGTCTGGACCGCAGGCTCTAGACGCACTAGCCTTTGTTATATATTCTTCAATAGTTTCAGATGAGAATTTTAGATTCCATGGTTGGGTGACCATATGTAGGGTTCGAATAGTAATCAACCAATACATGTTGGTAAACTGCATTAAGCTGTGCATCAGCTTGCAAGTTTGTATTGTGGCTATTTAATAGTTGCCACATCTCCGCTGAGTTCTTGTCAGCGATAGCTCTCTGCATTCTTTCACTATCTTTTTGAAACATCAAGGCTTCCCAACTCTTTAACCAGTGTTTGTATCGTGTTTTGTCATTTTTCAAGTCGTATAATGTATATGATGCTAATATATTTCTCTTTTCTTTTCTAAATTCAGCACATTTTATTTGTATATTATAGTCAAAAGCATGCTTATGGATCAGCCTATTTTTAGAGCTTTCGGTGATCTTGTTAACATATGGTAATAAAAGATCTGGATATTGCATCCAAATATTTGAATTCACATTATTCTCAACTACACAACTGAATGACTTAAGATTTGTATTGGTCCACCTCAGTCGAATTCTTGAACTATTTGTTACAAAAGTTTGTATGAGATATTTTTTACCAACAGGGATTATGTCCCATATTATAGTTAAAGATAAAAGATTATGATCCCTATGTGTGTGTGGACATGTGTCTAATCTCTGGATCCGATGAAAGAGCTCTGTGTTAACATACATTTAGTCAATGGTGCTGTTACTGGTATTTCTTTCCACATAGGCTGAGCTGGTATATCCCCAAGAACTGCACCATTCACCATCTGGAACTTTCTGTCCAACATGAATGTAACCCAAATATTTGTTTCATTAGTCGCTAGGGCGGCATTACAAATTCAGATCTCCCATGATAAGAATTTGTGTAATATTTGCGTCCATGTAGATTAAGTCTAGCAACTTAATGAGACTTGTATAAACCACAGCATCTGCAATTCCTGCCGGATTACAACAAAAGTTTATTAGTGCAATTATTTGATGTTGATAGGTGATTTGTACTAGTTGCAAGAACGCGGTTTCAACCACCCAGGGTGTAATAGTGAAGCCAGACTTAGAATTCACTGCTACAAGTAAACCTGATGAGGGTCTGCCATCAGTAATTAATGCTGGAGAGAGTAGTAAATCGTGGCCATCCCACGGTCATTAATTTACTAGGTTTCTTGCAACACAATGATGTGATATAAGGTGATTAACTTATTTTTGTTTTTTTTTTAGTTTATTGATTTTTAAACATGAGGGCAATACATACATACATGTGCATGATACATTTGCATCAAAGTTGTATCATTTTTAAACAAAAAAAAGCACTTTCGTTCATGTTATCTTATCCCCCCGTTGTGTTGAGTTTTTTCAACCCCACTCCCTCCCCCCTCGCTCCCCAGGGCAGCTTTCTTGATTCTTCCAGTTCGTTGGCAAAAGTTCAGCTTGTATTTCGCACAAGACGGTACATCTATCTCTGGCGGTCTTTTTAGGCTCGGAGTGTATAACAGAGTTTACGACAGGCTCGGTCGACTTGTAGCTTGTCAAGTGATGTTTGTTTCCTGCAGAAAGAGTTGCTCTCTGGGGTCCTTGGTGTGTTGGGTTGTTTTCTTCTGTGCATGTGATATGTATGTTGGCAAAGTCACACCAAGTTTCTTCGTGTCGTGTCGTGTCGTCCAGCCTTATCGTGGAGGGCAGCCGTAATTTTGTCCATTGTGTAAATGTTCATTGCAATCTTGACCCATTCCTTTTGCACTGGGAGGTATGGGGATTTCCATTTAATGACCAGGCCTGCCCTCGCAGCCAATAGTAGTGGGGAAGCCAGTCCCTTTATCCTGATTAGCTCCTCATCTTCCTCTTGCAGACCAAATAAAGTAAGGAGGGGGGACGACTTCCGTTCAATGCCATCTATCTGTTTGATCCAGCCTATATGCAAACTTTTGGGGCAGCCCCACCACATGTGCCAATAATTGGTGTCCATTCCACATTGTCGCCAGCATTTCGGGCTGCTGGTCTGGTACATTTTAGAAAGCCTGTATGGATCGTTCTGCCATCTGTGAAGTAGCTTTATTGCATGCAGCTTATATTGTGCTGCGATTGATATTCGGGATGGTGTTGCACAGATTATGTCCCATGCCTGTCGGTCGAATTCTCTGGCAAAGTCCTTTTCCCATCTTTCTTTGAGGCGGAGGTTTGGAGCTCGCTCCTAACAGATCACGGCACTGTATATGCAAGCTATCAAGCCTTTGTTTGTGGTGTTCGTATCTAGAATTTAATTTTTTCAACGTGCTTGAGTTCTCTTCACATCATTCCCTTTTGAATAGGACACCTTTCAATCGTAGGTACAGGAAAACCAGGATTGGGTGCAATTGGAGGGCTTCCTCTAGTTCTGTGATCGGTATGAATTTATCCTCTATCCACAGCTGAGCGACTCTTTCAAGTCCGGCATCGAACCAGGCTTGTTATTTGGAGTGTTCAGGGATTTCCCCTCTGATCCCGGTGGACCAGAGATGGCTCAAGGGGGATGCCATGTGGTGACGCTGGTCATCCCTTTCCCTTCCTTTCATATGTTCCATATTGTTCCCAATATTGGGTGATTGCGTAATATTCTCGTGAGCTTAGGTCTGGGGACCCATAGCCATTCTGCAAGAGTTGCGGAGTTAGGTTGTCGTTGTCCAATTGGACCCATTGTAGGTCCTTTCTGTCTTGTAGGTGTGGAATGAGGACCCTTAGCTGGGCAGCCTGGTAGTATCGCTCGATGTCAGGGAGGCCAACCACTCCTTGCTCTTTGGGTAGGATCAGGGTTTCGTATGGTATTCTTGGTTTCTTTCCGTCCCATAGGAATTAAGTGAGCGCTCCTTTCACTTGTTTAAAGAAGTGTTCCAGAACTGTCACAGGAGTACTTGGAAGGGGCATAAGAAGCGTGGAAGGCTCACCATCTTGATGGCGTTCAGGTGCCCCAGCCAGGAGATCGTGAGATGTCTCCATTTCGTGAGGTCTGCTTTGACGGCGGCGAGGAGTTGGGGAAAGTTTGCCTCGTACAGGACTGCGATGTCCCTCGTTAGGTTAATCCCTAGGTATCGTGGGGTTGGGCCTCTGATGATTAGTCCGAGGTACTCGAGGTCCATTTATTGGTCCGGAGTGGGTTTGTGGAGCTTGAATAGGATGAATTTGGTTTTGATGATTTTAAAGCCTGACAATGCACTATAATCTTCGATAAGACGGGTCGCTTGAGGGATCGATGTCATTGGGTTCTGCATGTGGAGCAGGATGTCATCTCTGTACAAGGCCAGTTTGCATTCTCTGCCATTCACCTGCATCCCATCAACACCTCTGTTTGTTCTAAGCATTTGTGCCAGCGGTTCCAGCGACAGAGCAAATAATATTGCCGAGAGGGGGCAACCCTGTCTTGTCCCTCTACTCAGGGGGAACCAGCACAAGTACTGGGAGTGCACTACGACAGACGCTCTAGGCGCTGTGTAAATGGCCTTAATTCCTCATCAAAGTGCAGGGCCCAGGCCTATTTTCTGTAGCGTGTCGTCCAGGAGGTGGCATTCGACTCAATTGAATGCCCTCTATGCGTCGATTGAGAATAGTGTGGGTGTGTTCGGCATTTTCTTGGCTTTGTGTATGAGGTCTTCCGGGTAGAGTCGGCTCCTTGTCTTCCGACGTAGAATCCCACCTGATCGTTGTGAATTATGGCAGGCATGGAGGATATTATTGAAGAGCTCGACCATGAATAGGAGGAGGGTGTCTATGAAGGTCTTGTAGAATCCTGCTTTATAGCCGTTGTTTCCGGGGGCTTTCCCTGTTGGGAGCCTTTTGATCGCTTCTTCTATCTCCTCACCTGTGATGGGGGCGTCAATGGCTTGCGCTATGTCTGGGGGTAGGCTTGGAAAGGATACCTTGTTCATATATTCTGTAATCGCTTCTGGGTGTGGGGCGGCCTCTGAGGTGTAGAAGCTGGCAAATGTCTCTGGGATATTGGACGGGTGTTTTCCGTGGGCATTTCCTCACTTTGTATTGATGAGACCCATCATTCTCTGTGTTGCCCTCGTAGTCTCGCAGCGAGTAGAGCGTCTGCCTTGTCCCCTTTTTCCTATTGTTTCTGTTTTAGAAACTGTAGCTTGTGGACAATGCGATCAGTTTCTAATTGCCGCAGTTCCTCACTCTTCTCATTGGCTTCCTCTATTTTTTGGGTTCTACCGGAGCCGGCTGATTGGGCACTGTGATCCAGTTGAGTTACTTCGCTGCGGAGCTTGTTTTCTATCAGTTGGCGTTCTCTTTTCTTTGGTGCTCCTTCTGTGATGAGTATCCCTCTCCATGTGGCTATGCCCACTTCCCATACTATATTTATGGAGGTTTCACCTGTGTTGTTTTGTTCGAAGTACTGCTCAATGTCCTGCCTAATTTGGTCTTGGAATATCGGGGCCTTCCAGAGTGTCTCGTTTCAGCACCATTTCGAGCGTCTGTGGGGGAGCGCCATCCGGCTGATGGTGGCCGTGACCATGTCGTGGTCCGTCCACGTTACTGGGGATATACTGGATGCAGACATTGCCTCTGTGAGGTCTGGGGTGAGGTATAGATAGTCAATTCTGGTATATGTGGCATGCAGCGCAGAGTAGAACGTGAATCCTGTCTGCCGTGGGTTCATATGTCACCATGCATCTTTGAGTTTGTAGGCGTCCATCTAGTGGATTGCCGGCTTGTCTGTCCCACTCTGGGTCTATCCACGTGTTAAGGTCGCCTCCCAAGATCACTTTTCCCTCTTCTTCGGTCATACATTTGGGAACTGTGTGTTGTAGGAACCTGGACCGCCCAGAGTTGGGCGTGTATATGGATGCAAGTGTGATGGTGGTGCCCTGTATCTTGCCGACCAGTACAGGTGCTCTTCCGCTTACGTCGGCCCTGGTTTTCAAGATTTCAAACCAGAGCTCTTTGCAGATGAGGATGTTGACACCGCTCTCTTGGCACCAGTGTTCGGAGCCTGTTTTAGCATACAGGACCTTCCTCTCCTCTCCCTGGCTGTATCTGGTTTCCTGTAAGAAAAGTATGTCAAGCTTCACCCGCTTGAACTCCCTGGACACCAGTGACCTTTTGGTGGGGGAATTGAGACCCTTGACATTCAATGTGCCGATTTTGATTGCGCCAAGCCTGTCGCTTGTCACGTCATGTTTGTCAATCATTTGTGAGCCTTCTTGGATTGCGCGTCGAGTCCCATCTTCTGTCTCCAGGTGCAGCCATTGTGGAAGTAATCCAATAGGTGACCATTGCCGCCTGGAGCTGTGCTGCTTTCATTTGCCCTCCCCCTTCTTCCCCTAGAGGTATCCAATGTGATATCCCTCGCTCTCTGTTCACTTTCTTCGTCTTTTCCCTTTTCAACGAGGGCCTGCATCTTGGTTTGGTGGCGTCCGGATTGGTCTGGGTGAATGCAGCCGGTCCAATGTCGGACCACCAGTGGGGACCATTACCTCACGGTCTTTGTTGCAACTAGTATCAATGTAACATTCCATCCCGCCACCCCACAACACTTTAAATCTCAACAATAGCCGTTATAAGTGAAAAAATTGTAGTGATACATACGGTTCCATGGCTCGTCGCCAGCCGATTGTTCCAGTCCGCCTCCGAGGGAGAGGCCTTTCTCTGAAGCGGGCCTCGAATTGGAGGTGCGTGAGTCGAGGGGTCCTGGCTAGTATCCATGCAGTGAAGTCCGGATGACCATGTTGGGAAGTAGAACATTGAGGTGGACTGTCATTTGTCGCTGTCTGGCTTATCGTTTGGTCTCTTATACTTCCTTGACCCATTCACCCTTTTCCTCCTCGGACCTTGAAGCTCCCATTATGTTCCGTTCCGCTCGGGTTCCTCTCGATCGCCTTCTTTTGGGCCCGCTCCGAGGAGGTCTGAAATACAATCTCAGATCTCTTCTTTGGATCGCAGGCAGCTGTATACCTCTGATTCCATGCTTGAAAGTGAGGGAGAAGGGGTATCCCCACCTGTATCTCGTGCCTTGCTCTTTGAGCCATTTTGTTAAGGGACTGCAGAGACGTCTCAGGGCTAGGGTGAGAGGGTGAGTGAGGATAGGTCCTGGAATATGGTGATCTGTGCCCTCCCCACTGTGAGGGGGCCCCCGGACCTGGCTTTCATAAGTATCCTTGTCTGTTTTGATATCGGTGAAATCGAGCGAGGACTGACCTTAGGCCACATGGTGGGCCTCCGGCTCTATGTATTCTCTTGGTTTTAGACTTGTCGATGTCCTCATCTGCTGTCAAGATTTTGATGATATTGTGTATTGTTTTTTTGAGGTCTTCTTCTGTTTCCCCCTCGTGCTCTGGTATCCCGAAAAATCGTAGGTTGTTCCTTCTTTCTCTATTTTCTAAGTTGCCCATCTTCAGGTGAATTTCATCTTCCCTCTTCTCTACGTTGGGTATCCTGAGGTCCATCTGGGTTTCAAGGGTGTCAATTGAGGCTTCATTGTTCTCGACACCTTCTAGTCTCTCTTCAATGTTATCCATTCTCTGTGTAATCTTGTCAATTTTGCCTCCAAGGCTGGCGCCCCTGTTCTTGATTTCACTCAGGAGGGCCGCGATGTCGCCCTTGGTGGCTGCCGCTCCCTTTTCTAAGACTTCCGTCGGCATTGTGGTTCCGAGGTCGGAGCAAGAAGGAGGGGAAGTGTATTTGTATCTGGCTACCTTGCTTTTAGTGTTCATGGAGCGGTTGTTATGTCAGAGGAGGCACACCCTAGTATGGGGGCCTTACCCTCTGTACCACTGTTTGATCGAGTGTCTTTAGTATGCTTCCAGGCCGTAGGGTTGCAACGTGGTCCGCTGTGCTTGTTGCGTCCGTGGGACAGGAGGAGGCACACGCCCTGGGATCAGGGGCCCTACCCTCCGTTTAGTTGGTCGTCGGTTGATGGATCTGTCGTGATTCTAATGGTTGGCCAGTGCTTCGGGGATCTTGTGCGGGTTCACTGGCGGGTGCACGTGCAGCCGATATCTTCCCTGGACGTCTGCGTGGTCTCGGTTTCACAGGGGGCACGTGGTTGCTCTGGTGTTCCTTCTTACTGCAAGCCACTTGTGCCTTTCCTTGTCTGGCCAAGGGCATTTGGAGTTCCTGTCCACCACGGGGGAGTCCTGGCACTGTGGGCCATTCAGAGGAGGGCACACGCCCTGTCTTTGGGGGTCCAACCCCCCAGACGGTCCTCAGAGTGGCGGTGATGTCTCTCCCTTTACTCCCCTTGGACCACAGTGGTATGCTTTGCAGGGGTTGCGTCGTTTAAGCTGGGTGGGGGAGGATCGGCGTCACTGTGTAGTGCTCTAGTGGTGAGATAAACACCACGGCGGGTGGGGAGGAGGTTTCTACGGCCTCAAGTGTTCTGGTGTCAACGGGAGTTGCGAAGGAGGCGGCCCACTGCTGACGCTTTATGCCCAGGCCAGAGGGGGGTTGGCGGCTTCAATGGAAGTATCTGGTGCGCACGTGGTACTGGTGTCTTCCTTTGTGGGTTTCTGGGGTTTGTGGGACTGAGTGTCCCTTTGCTTCGCGCGATCTGCCCAGGCTTGTTCTGTTCCGGTGGGTCTCTTGAGCTCCAGGGCCTTTCAGGAAGGTACGGGCCCTGTGGGTTCCTATACGAGCCCTGGTGCGTGATTCGGAGGCCGAGGGTTGTGGTGTTGCAGGCTGAAGTGAGGGGCTACTCAGGAGTGGTGGATCTCCTCCATGTTCGCTGGGGGGGCCATGGGCATGCTCTGCCCAGGGGCTGAGGCAGGGCCCGGAGCGCAGCTGCTCTGTTCCAGGGCCCTGTGTGTCCCACGTCATCGGGAGAGTGTGGCATGTGGCGGGACCTTTCAGCGGGCCTCTGTGCCCTTATGCAATGGGAAGGCGAGGCGGCCTGACCGCAGGTCTGTTTATTTGTTGGGAGAGGGGGCGCTCTCGCCTCGCGGTCTAAATGTGTATTGTGCACCAGATTCACGGGTCGGGTGCACGTCAATGGTTGATGGGGTCCCCTTCACAAGCACAGTGCCGCCAAGCGTGCTCTAGAGGGGGGCCTGCTGACCCGCCTTTTCGTCTATCCCCTCTGAGCGGGACACAGGGCCTCGCTCCCTCAGTGCCTCCCACGTGGGCTATCAGCCCTCCCGGCGGAGCTGCGGGACGGAGAGTGGCGGTTTACACGCTGGTGGGGGTGCCGGGGAGCCCATGCCTACCATGCACTGCAGTATTTCCTCGTCTCACAGCTCGTGTTCTGTTCCTGAGTACGTCTGGGAGGGGGGCGGCTTATACGGTCGGTCCTTTCTCTGCGAAGACACTTTGGGCCTCATTACGACCCTTGCGGTAATCCGCCGTCATTACCGCCATGGCGTAATGAACGTTAACGCCGTGGGACGATGGCGTAAAGTGCGCCACATTAGGACCCATCGCGCACGAGCATTACGCCATGGCGGTAATGTAAACAGCGCCATGGCGGTAATGCCCCCAAAACGGCACCTACCGGCATCGTATGCGGCGCAAGGTGCACCACCGCCACCGCCGTACATAGCGGTGACCGTAGTTAGCGGTCACCGCAATTAGCGGTGACCGTAGATAAGCGGAACCGGAAGTAGCGTCACCGCGGCGGAACGGGAAAGAGCACGGCGGCCATCTTTAAAAACACAATCCATTGCCATCCTCCGAAACCACTGGACATCCGAGCCTGAGACCCCGCCAATACCGTCTTCAACCTTCTACCTGCAGGAAGATGCCTAAAGTTTTGAAAAAGCCCTGTGACCGCCAGCGGCAAGACCGCTTCTCCAGAGAGGAGCTTACCATTCTAGCGGAGACCCTCCAGGAGAACGCTGCAGTGGTATTCTCCAACCAACTGACAAGACCGGCCATATCCAAGAAGAAGGCCATATGGGCACTGGTAGCTCAGCGGGTCAGTGCCGTGGGAACAACACCCCGCAATGTCAAACAGTGCCGCAAGCGGTGGGACGATCTCCGGCTCAGAGTCAGGAGCATACTATCAGCCAACATGAACCTGGCAATGGCAACTGGGGGAGGATCGGAGTCCCCTATAAAATTGCAGCCATGGGAGGAAATCTGTGCCTCCACAATCGGAATGCAGAGCATTGAAGGAGTAGGAGGAATGGAGAGAGGAGCCCCGACATCGGGCGATGCAGGTAGGTGGCTCAAATCAAGGCATGCAAATCTCACCTAAGTCCATTCATGTGAAGTACAATGTTGGCCCATAGTGTGAATGCAACACATCAGCAGGAGACTGCCCACAGATACATCCGATCTGCACCCTGTACACATGCAGCACGCACACCCTAACTGCAGGCACCCACATACCTCCATGCTACTTCCACACAAAAGGGAGACAACTTTTTTCCCTTGCATGAAATGTGCCACATGTACTAACTGATGAGATGCCAGTCGCCACAATGCCCGGCCAATGTCCGCAGACCCATCAATAACACTCTCCCTCCTCTGTCCCACCACAGGCTCAAATTCCGACCTTGAGGAAGAGGACACCACAGCCTCCACACCCACCAAGAGGGCCAGGCCAACTGTGCCAACGCCACAACCCTCCACCTCTGTTGTCCCGAGGAAAACACCACAGCAGGCAAAATCCCTGCAAGGGAAACAGGACAGGGCACAGACAGCCACCCCAGCAGGCAGTACAGCAGCAGCAGCAGCAGCAGACATCACACCAATCATGCCCACAGAAGCCACAGCCTCTGCTGCAAGCAGCACAATTGGGGAGACTGCTGCCATTGCTGCCTCCTCCGATAGCGAAGCAGGGATCTTTGAGGAGAGTGATGTCAGAAGCCCCACAGGCCACCCTCATTCCCCCTACCTGTCCCTAAGCAGCCCGCATGCGGATGCCACACAGGGTCAGCCAGAGGATGACGATTGGCCAGCCACTCCATCCCCGCTGCAGGGGCAGATCAGCCCAATGGGAATACCACTGCCATTAGCCATGGGCCAGAATTCCAACCATTCTCTGGAGGCGATTGCCACCCGGCAGCAGCAACTTTCCTCGCTGCTCGAAGAACATGTTGCAGTATGTGGGGGGTCAAGTGCAGCAATGGAGAAATGTGCTGAGACTGTGAAGGCAGCTATAGAGTCGTCCACAAAGGACATCTGCGCGGAACTAGCTGCTGTGCGGCACGCCATCACTGACCTTGTGCAGACAATACGGGCCATGCGTCCAAATGAGCAGGCAGGATCCTCCTCGGTTGCCAGCTCGACACCGAGCAGCCCCATCTGCCGATCGGGGAGGAACCTCCGCAGCACAGGCAGGGGTGCCCCGGGGGCCAGTGGAGGGGGCTGCCAATAGTGGCCGGACAGTGTAGGAATCCTACTACTGACACTGCTGCACAGACCAACTCACACCTTTGTTGGGATTCCAGGGGGGGGGGGAGGGTGGAGGGGGGAGTGGGTGTGTTGGGGTGTGCAGGGGGGTGGCGGGGTGGTGTGTTGGGGAGTTAAGGGGGGAGTTTGGGGGGGTGTGTGTGCAGGGGGGAGGTGGGAGGTGGGAGGGGGTGTGTTGGGGTGTGCAGGGGGGAGGTGGGAGGTGGGAGGGGGTGTGACACGACAATTCATAGTTCAAATACACTTTTTCGTTTCAAAAAAGGAAATGTGTGGACATTTTCATTGCGTATGTGTGCTTTATTGGTGTCCAGTCCTCAGTGTGCATGCCCCAGAGTCACACAGTGCCCCAAGTGCAGTCTCCATGCGATGAACACCAGCCGTGTGTGCTAGAAGCAGTGGTTGATGATACTTTGGCGCATGGCACGCCCCTCCTGTGCATCGCCTCCTCCATGTGGTGGCGCCCCTTCTGCACCCTCCTCATCCTCATCCTCATCGTCAGGTGGTTGCAGTTCTGCGTCAGGGGGCAGGGGCACATTCCGTCTGACGCACATATTGTGCAGCTGACACATGCCATGACGATCTTTGCCACCTTCTCATGGCCATACAGGAGTGCCCCACCAGACCTGCTGAGGCTTCGGAATCGTGCCTTCAGGAGGCCGAATGTCTGCTCTATGACCACACGAGTACGTGTATGTGCACGGTTGTAGTCCTCCTCGTGCTGGTTCTGCGGGTTCCGGACTGGCGTGAGGAGCCACCTCTTCAGGGGGTAGGCTGCATCACCTGTATGTAGGCGAGAATGTATGTGTCAGTCATGTTGTCTGATCAGGAACATGATGTCCCACCATGGCTGGCATGGAACTGTTACCTTGGCTCACTTCTACATGCACTAATTGATTCACACTATGCAACCAGTATATGCTCATTGCTGCCATGGCCTGTTTTGCATGCCATCACCCTATGTATGCAGAGGGGTTTTGTGCATTGTGAGTGGCCTTCCTCTGTATCCGTTCTCTGTGTTACTCACAGCCAGGTGGAGTATGCATCATCCCCCCCCCCTTTCAGCCAGGTGGAGTATGCATCATCCCCCCCCCCCTTTCAGCCAGGTGGAGTATGCATCATCCCCCCCCCCTTTCAGCCAGGTGGAGTATGCATCATCCCCCCCCCCCTTTCAGCCAGGTGGAGTATGCATCATCCCCCCCCCCTTTCAGCCAGGTGGAGTATGCATCATCCCCCCCCCCCTTTCAGCCAGGTGGAGTATGCACTGGTACGTCATTCCCATGCCCACTTCCATGACATCGCACTCACCGAGTAGCCAGGATCTTGGGCCTGCATGTCGCTCCATGTAGCGTGGTATTGTGGAGTTCCTCAGGACCATGGAATCATGGGTTGATCCGGGGAATCGGGCACAACAATGTGTGATGATCTTGTTGGAGTCACAGACCATTTGCACGTTGACAGAGTGGAACTGTTTCCGGTTGCGGTACGGTACCTCCATGGCACGTGGAACCACCAATTCCACATGGGTGCAGTCGATGGCACCAATGCAACCGGGTATGCTGGCTAGTGCATGGAAACCCACTTTGGTGTTTGCAATCTCCTGGGCAGTCCGTGGTAATGAGATGTGGTCGTCTGTGTGCTTGAGGAGGGCATCGAGCACTTGGATGAGTGTTCGTGAGAATAATGGTTGTGAAATGCCATGCAGGTGCCCCACTGTGTGCTGGTAGGTGCCTGTGGCCAGGAAGTGGAGTACAGCCACTACCTTCAGTAGGGGGGGGATGGCGGTTGGACTTTCTATCATGCTGACGATGTCGTTGTGTGTCATGTCTACGATGGCGGTGATGGTGTCCCTGTCCAAACGGTACGGGGTGTGGATCTGCTCAGCAGTGAGGTTGTTTGGATTGGCTCTGATGCGTGGGATTGGGGGCTGCCTGCGTGGTGGCACTGGCTGTGCTGGTGGGGCTTGCTGGGCCTGCCTTGCCCTCCTTCTCCTCCTGCGTCTCCTCTGTGCTGCCTGTTGTTGTTGTTGTTGCTGTTGCTGTTGTAGTAGCACATGCATTGCTATCAGGTCCTCCAGCCCCAACATTGCTAGTCGTATTGGCATCATTGTGGAGTGTGACTGGGTGTGGGTAGGGGTGGGGTGTGCTCTTTTTATACTCCCCTGAGTCTGTATTGCCTTCACCTGTGCTGTTTCTGTGCACCTGTGGCAGCTGCATTCACTTGAATTGGCCCTTTACGGTTGGTTCGCGATGGCGTTATTTGCACCATGGCGGTAAGGTACTTAGCGGCCTCATTGATGGCGTTAGGTGCATGTCCGCTTGGGTCGGCATTTGCGTGCCTTTCCGCCATGGCGCTAAGTACGGTGTGGGCGGTCGCGTGCGCGCACCCTTAGCGCTGTTTGCGGCAGCGTTAACTACGATGCCGCTATTGGCATCGTAGTTAACGGTCACGGGTCATGATCGTACCTGGCGGAAAACGATGGCGGTAAGCATTTACCGCCATCGTTTTTCGCTTAGCGCCAGGGTCGTAATGAGGCCGGTCGGAAGAGACGGACTAGGCTGAATTTGGGTTATATCCTTCATTAAACGCTCAATGTCATGTTCCCTCTTAGACTTATTGAGCATTCAATAATGTGCACAAGATTACTTAATGGAGAATATGATGGGGGACAGTCAGGTGGTACTTGGGAACTAGAAGAATCTACCTGGATGGTAGGGATGTTGACTCTTTCATTTGATCTTGTTATAGTTTCTTCCTGTATTTGAGACTGGTCATTCATTTGTGTCTCTTGATTATCTTGTTTATTTAGCATTGGTGCCGTGCCGAATATGGCTTTAAAAAAGGCATCAATCGAATTTTTCGAGGACCTACTGCCAGGCATATTTTTTGATTTTTTAAATGTGTGACAGGGACCTTTTATTAGTAACCAATTACCTTTTTTCTTGGCAGGCACTATATTCGCAAGATTAAGATGAGGCTGATGCTCAATTGGTTCATCACGTGGGCACTCAGTACCCCCAAGAGGTAGGGGAGCAATATTGCCACTTACAGCAGGGTATCGTCAACCGGACGAATAATATTAACAAACTCAGGAAAAGCCAGAATCAATGGGAGCACTGGCACCTATTATCACAGAGTCAGACGCTGCAACGAAACCACCATAAGTGTGTCTATTTCTTTCCATGATAATCCTACAGTTATCATTTAACCATTTAGATAGATCATCTAATTGCAAAGACTGTTTAGCAATTTTAGCATCCAAACATTCAAACAATTTAAACTATACTAATAGTTGTATTCATAGCTGAGAGTATGAGTTCAATCGTATTGAAGTTTTATAAAGGCTCACTGGCCTGAGGACGAGTGGGGGGCTGAGGGGTTGGTAATACAAAGGAAGGTATGGTGTAGTACACATTGGAAAGAGATGCATTAGATCTTTCCGAGGAAACTGAAATAGGTGTCCTCTCCTCAATAATAGAGATCAGAGATTCACACTGACTGGCATAGATTGAAATGCCAGTTGAGTTAGAGCCACAATTTGAGTATGGAATTGGTGATAACACAGGATGTAGGTAGGCATTATTATGCTTATCATTCTTTTTTGCTGTTTCCAAGAGGGTATGATCAGAGACCACTTGTACATCAGTATAAGCTGTTAATGCTTTTGAACCATCATTAGAGGCAGCTATGTGAGCCACAACCGTACTTGGATTTTTTGCAAAATTAAATAAACAGGAAGGTATATTTGGTCTTAACATGTCCATACTTCCAATTTGCTTTCTAGAGTTAGAGTTTCGAACACCAATTGGAGTGTGGGTAATTGAAGTATGAGACGAAAGAATAGACTTTACCCTGTTTCACATAGGTAACAAGAAACCCGTTTGTCATGGCATACCAGTTTTCAATGAGTGTGGAATGAACATCATAAATATATAATATCAGCTTGTGTGAGCAGGATTAATCACGATGTTCCTGCTTAAAACGAATTGAGCACAATACACAGGCAATAAAAAAGCGAATATATCCACTTGCCACAATGTCGCGGTGAAGCGGAAAAGCTGTACTTGCACGAGTAGCTCCGTGAGTGCACGCGTGCTGTGCGCGTGCGCACTTGCTTTATAGGAAGTGCTCACCCCGCAGCTCACAGAGGCGGGGTAAATTCGGGGTCCAATTATGCTGGGGAAGAAAGAAAAAACAAACGTTGTAAACATTGAAGCTGTGTTAGATCACAGAGTCCTCCAAAAGGAATAACTTCTGAAAGGGGCCCAATCTCGAAAATCACCTTGTTCAAACGAAAGATCAGCCAGTCAGTAGTCTCCAGCAATTAGCCCAAGGAACAGGAGCAGGAAAACCCTATAGCCAAGCAGAAAAGCGGTAATTGTATGAGTACTTCTACGAGTGCGTGTGTGCAGTGCACGTGCGCTCTCGCTTTATAGGAAGTGCTCAAACCGCAGTTCACAGAGGCGGGGGAAATTAGGAGTCCAATCAGGCTTGTTCAAACGGAAGTCTATAACTGGGGGGTTGCCCTACCCTCTATGATTCAAAAACATGCAAAACCATTTAAATGCAAACTGGTTTTAAACCCTCCTTTTGGAAGCCCATGCTCATGGGGCAACCATCGTTAGAAACAAACACTCACTGCTAGTGAACACATGTCTCTTAATTTTTGAAACTATCAGCTTTTTATTTTTAATTCGCTGATACTCTTTCTTTTGCAAGATGTTTAAGTATTTTTAAGTATTTTTATCTGCATAACAATTCATAATAACCATTGTACTGAACATGATTATATCTAAAATTCAGTGAAAAATTGTTCATAGGTGACCAAGGCATAAACAGAATACTAGTACATTTAACAAACAACTTCCTAGTAGGTGAAAGATACCATGTAGTTAGGTACATGAAACACAGAATGTGAGTACAGTTAGAGGAGACGTTGATTGTAGGTCTCCTATGCCCGGCTACAGTCTGACATCATATTTGGTCAAACGGAAGATCAGCCCATCAGTAGTCTCCAGCAATTAGTCCAACAAACAGGAGCAGGAAAACACTGTAGCCAAGCGGAAAAGCGGTACTTGCACGAGTACTTCCGCGAGTACTCGGCCTATCATTATCAGGATTGCAAGGGTCACCTATTTTGGAAACTACCTTTCTTGGAAATTGGTATTATTATGGGCTCATTCCAAGTAGGGGTAGAACATGGGTCTTAAAGATGTAGTCAAATAGTGCTTTTAAGATTGGGGACCACATGTCCGGAGCAGTTTAATGACAACATGTGCCAGACCATCTGGTGCAGGAGCTTGCGAGGCCTTAGCTATGGTAATAGCCCAATGGATGTCGTCTTCAGTCACAGTGCATGTGCCTAGGGGTCCAGTCTTATAATCTTATGATCGTCCACTACATAATCTGTAGGCAGCCCAAACCTGTTCTGCGGTAGGACAATACAACATAGAGTAACACCGCCCAGTTCGTTGTTAATAGTGGACCAAAACTAAGCTCTGTTATGACACATAAGTTGTTTTAGGACAGTCTGTTTATCATTGATAGACATTTCAAGTTTGAGGGACTTGATATAGTTCTTATGGTCCTGCAGTATTAACCTCTTGTCCTTTAGATGTTCCTTGTTGCAAAAGATTCTGGTAAATCAGGGCCCTCAATCTAGCACGTTTCAACTTTTTAGATTTAGCTATTCTGAAAGTGTATAAAAATGATGTATCCCTCATTAATGTGCCACTGTTAGTCAATTTGGATAAACATAGGGAAATGATCATATTAAATCTATCTGTTAAAAACAAAGACATGGATTCTTCTTCAAACAGTTGAACATTACCAATTTCCTTGCTTAAGAGATCTTTATGTGCATATTTTGGGGACATGTTTGCATAGTTGTGGGAATGGCCACCATGCTTGTATATTTGTGGTGGACAATAGTAAAAGAAAATGGGATGAGTCATGTTATTTGAAAGTGTATTGTGTGTATTTATGATATCATTGAATTCTATTATTCTGGTCGTGACAGGTGTCTGTGACCATGCCCTCAAGAATCTGGATACTGGCCACAGTCATACTAACATGTGTATAGCAATTATAGGTACTCTAGGGGAAGTATGAATCTGGACAATATCCACAGCCAAGGTAATATGTGCATAGTAATTATAGCTACTCTAGGGTGAGCATGCAGCATTTGTAATATGGTGGAAGGATATGATTGAAGTGTGTATAGTATTTATAATCCTACCAGAATTGTGGACACTGCGTATGGCTACAATAGTTGGTCCTCCACGATTTTGACTATAGTAGTATATTGATAGAAATTGATAGTGGAGATGAATGCTTAGTTCAATATTGTAAGAAGGCTGTAATATAGAATTGTAGACACTGGTGAAACATATCATAATGTGTCCATATTAATTATGGTAGTAGTGGCCATGTAGTTATGGTTAAGTTGCTGTTTCCATAGGAAGAGCACTTTTTGGGCAGCTTATAACTTCGCTCTCCCTAGACGGACCCTCACCAAACTTTGCAAAAAAAGTATTTGGGTCACTCTGAATTGTTTTGCAAAGTTTGGTCAGGATTCGTCCAGGGGGGGCAAAGTTATAGGGGGGGTCCCAAAACTTTTTTTTTCCCATAGACTGAATGGGAACAAAAATCTGCTCGCGACTACAGCCGAAACCGCTGGATGGATTTTCACCAAATTTGGACCAGGAGCAGCGGCTTGGTCCCGAAAGCGTGCTTTTGCAAATTTGGTGAAAATTCGTCCAGTAGTTTTTTTTTAAAATGACCAAAAAGTAGGTAAAAAAATAATAGTGATATCTGTGTTCGGTCCGCGGACACACTTCCCTGTTCGCTCCGCGGACAGTGTCCTGATTGGCCAATCGGCTTGCGTGATGTTTGCGGACATGCAATGTGTTCGCTGATTGGACCTCGTGAAGCGCGTCAGATTTTCGGTAGTGCCCGCATTCTTGGATTCGCGGTCGTCCGCGGACAGCGCGGTGAAACTTTGTTCAAAATTTGTATTTAGTAGAGTGTGTTGGTGTGTAGGAGTGTTTGGGGAGGGTGGGAGTGTATGAGACAGGATGAAAGTTGTGTTTTTTATGTGTTAGACGTTCTTTTTGTGTTCGATTTGTCTGCAGACATCACAGGTGTTCTAAAATGTTCTAAATAAACTGAATGGTGGGTGTTCTGAGGACTCAATATGTGTCCGTTTTGTTCGCAAGCAAACTGAAACTGTTCTAAGAACACTCTCAGTGTCCTGAAATGTTCGCAAATAAACAAAATGGGGGTGTCCTGACGACGCTGTCCGTATTGTTCGTTGTCAAGTTGAATATGTTATAGGAACACTTGTGGTGTCCTGAAATGTTCGCAAATACACAAAATGGGGGTGTTCTGAAGACGTTATCGAACACTCGCTGTGTCCTGAAATGTTCGCAAATATGAATGAGGGTTGTGGCTGACAAGTTGAATGTGTTCTAAGAACACTCGCGGTGTCCTGAAATGTTCGCAAATAAACAAAATGGGGGTGTCCTGAGGACGCTGTCCGTATTGTTCTCTGTCAAGTTGAATGTGTTCTAAGAACACTCAAGGTGTCCTGAAATGTTCGCAAATAAACAAGATGGTGGTGTTCTGAAGACGCTTCTAAGAACATTTGCGGTGTCCGGGGAATGTTCGTAGGGGGTGTCCTGAAGACGCTGTCCGTATTGTTCTCTGTCAAGTTGAATGTGTTCCAAGAACACTCGCGGTGTCCTGAAATGTTCGCAAATAAAAAAAATGGGGGTATTCTGAAGACGTTTCTAAGAACACTCCCGGTGTCCTGGAATGTTCATAGGGGGTGTCCTGAAGGCATAGTCCGTATTGTTCGCTGGCAAGTTGAATGTGTTCTAAGAACACTCGCAGTGTCCTGAAATGTTCGCAAATAAACAAAATTGGGGTGTCCTGAGGACGCTGTCCGTATTGTTCTCTGTCAAGTTGAATGTGTTCTTAGAACACTCATGGTGTCATGAAATGTTCGCAAATAAACGAAATGGGGGTGTTCTGAGGACACTGTCCGTATTGTTTGTTGTCAAGTTGAATGTGTTCTAAGAACACTTGCGGTGTCCTGAAATGTTCGCTAATAAACAAGATGGTGGTGTTCTGAAGACGCTTCTAAGAACACTCGCGGTGTCCTGGAATGTTCGTAGGGGGTGACCTGAAGGCGTAATCCGTATTGTTCGCTGGCAAGTTGAATGTGCTCTAAGAACACTTGCAGTGTCCTGAAATGTTCGCAAATAAACAAAATGGGGGTGTCCTGAGGACACTGTCCGTATTGTTCGTTGTCAAGTTGAAAGTGTTCTAAGAACTATCGCGTTGTTCTGAAATGTTCCTAGGGGGTGTCCTGAAAACGCTGTCCGTATTGTTCGCTGGCAAGTTGAAAGTGTTCTAAGAACACTCATAATGTCCGCGGACATTAAAAGTTTCCATAGACCATAGTTGAAATGTTTGACTCTATGGATGTGATATGCTGCGGTGGTTGTAGCCAGGCCATAGAGTCTTGGGTGCATGGCCATTTGGCTGTATGCCCTGGCAACAACCACCGCAGCATATCACATTCATATTTGCTTATAACTTTGGGTGAAAAACAAATGTATAAGGAACAAAGGTATTAGATACTATGGATGTGATATGCTGCTATGGTTCTCCTTATTATTGTATACTTACTGTTTCGTCTAGTAACCGGAGTACATGTATTTCTTGTTAATTTCTGTGATAAAAGAAAATAGCATGTTAGTATTAGTATTTTGTAATGACTTATTACATTGTATAATCAATATATTTTTTTTTGGACCCTCATATTTAGTAGATTACAAATCAGAGTACTGTGCAATTTGCTCAGTTTCTGTTTTTGTTGCTAAAATCATTGGGTCTGTGGGAGAAAAAAAAATCCATGTTGGATTAAAAAAAAAACTTTTTCTGTTATGCTACAGTTTATTTGTTTGTTTGTTTTCAGTGTTCACTTGTTGTTTCTGGCTAATGCTGTATACTTTGGCTTGTTGTATTTTTTTGGAGCAGTAACATATTATTTATTTGTGTTGATATTATAAAATTTTGGAGCAGTTAGATATCAATTGGCGTATTCTAACTGTCTATTTTTTTGATATATTTTAGTGGTATTGATTTATCTATTTGGATATTGTTAAATTTTGGGACAGTTAGATACCAATTGGCGTATTCTAACTGTGTATTTTATGGTCTAATTTAGTGGTTTTCATTTATCTGATTAGTTGTTGTAGAATCTTTGAGCAGTTAGATAGCTTTTGGAGTATTCTAACAGTTTATATTTTTCAAAACATCCACATTTCTTTTTTATATATGCAGTGTAGTGCCCTGAATTGGTTGTGGCTCCTGCGTGGTAGATTATACCTATTGGGCCTCATTACGACTCAGGCGGTAAGGGGTTTACGGCGCCGTAAACAGCGCCGACCCTTACCGCCTGAGTACGAGGTCCCCTAGCGCCATGGTGCTTTTAACACCTGCTTTTAGCAGGTGTTAAAATCCATGGCGCTAAGGGACCATGGAGTTAATTACGCCACCGTAATTTACGGTGGCGTAATTAACGCCTTCCCCACTCCCATTATGCCCTATGGGGCAAAAATGGGAATGGGGAAGGGTAAATGGGGATTGGGGACTTACCGCCCCGCCTAGGTCGGAATGGGGCGGTAAGTCCGCCAACCACCATGGCGTAAACCTAGTTTACGCCATGGTGGTAAAGTCACGGCCCAGGCGGTAACTTACCGCCTGGGTCGTAATGAGGCCCATTGTGTTGAAGGTTTTCTTACCAAGTGATATTTGACCATGTGTGAATCCAGTCAGCTTGCAGTTGTTTTTGGTACCCTCTGCATTGTAATGTAGAAGCATTAGTATTATGTATTTACTATGTGTTTGTATTACTAACGTGGAGCGATTATCTGAATTGCAGGTAGAGCATAATCTACCATGGTTTGCATTTTGTACAAGTCGCTGAAATGGAATGGATTCACAATTTGGTATTGATATATATATGAAGCGTTCATTGGGGATTTCTTCTTGTGTCACATTGTTGCAGAGAGTGCATGTATGTATCCACATGTATGAAATCTGAAAGATTTCATTTATAGGTATGTTTTTGTTTTCCAGTACTTGTAGTAAGTACATTAGAAATTCTTGTGGATCTTCCTGTGAATTTATAGTGAATCTCACCATTCCAGCACAGCAGTCCAATTGTTGTTTTATTCCATAAACACTATACGTGTTGTCAGGATTGTTTGCTGCATTTCTGTGAAGTACTAACATTTGCAAACACAATGGGTCTGTACTGTGTAAGTAAATGTTGTCAACAATTGGTGGTAATTGAAATAGAATATTCATTGCTACATTTGCGTAGCAACTTACACCAACTATATTTGAGAATTTAAATGGTCCAGGTAGTTCTGTATCTAACTGCTTTTTTGGGAGTTTGTCTTCCTTCTTTAAAGAAGTACCTGGTTTACTTTCCCTAATTGATTCTTTTTTGCTTGTGGTACTTGATGAAGTATTAGTTTCTTTTACTCACTTTGGAGGATTTGCAGTGACATCCTTTTGCAGTTCTATTTTTCTTTTATAACGTTTAACTTTTTGTGGAACAGAATATGTGTTTAGGTGGGGGGTGTATAGTGAGCGAAGTCTATTGTATTCTAAAATGCAAGGAATATGAGCGTTTATTTTACTTGCATCAAAGTTGATTCGAAATAGACCGTCAAGTGTACGTAAGCGTGATAGTGCTACATAGCTCATGCCTTCTTTAAAGAATGTGTTACCAATATCTATCATTGCTTTGTCTAGGGTAAGACCTTGTGATTTATGAATCGTGACTGCGTATGCAAGAGTTAGAGAAATTGTTCTGTGCGTACATACATATCTTTGAAGAGAAGGAATCTAGCTGTTGAGCGTCCTATCCTTTTTACTTCTGAAAGTTTGTCAAAGAGTATATTGACAAACTAAATTTTTTTGTCACGTGGGTATGTTTGAAAGCCAACAACTGTACCCAGTGCTCTATTAACTAGTCCTTGGTCCACGTCAAGGTTACGTTTAAGCATTACTCTGCAATTTAAGGATAATTTTAATATCTTTTCCAAGCCTGCTTTGTTTGAGATTGATTTTTCTAAACTATTTAGTCTTGTTGTGGCTTGGTCACACATGGGTAGTGTCATACCATTTACGTCTAGTTTGTCTGTGGCGCTAATTTCCATGATTGGTTGCATTTCTTTACTTAGCATGATTTCATTGAATTCGAAACAGCTTGCAAGAGTTGGCATTAAGGCCATACAATTGACATTTTTGTGGGCTAATTGTTCCATAACATCTGTAGCACATGCATTATCGCCATAAAGTGCATTAATGTGCCGGGTTTTCAATATTGCTTCTGCTTCTTTAGAAAGTATACCAACTCTGATACTTTTCAAAATGTTGGCATAAGTGAGATCTGCAGATTGATGCATGCTTTCTGTTAATTCTCTGTATTGGAAATGTTGCCAAAGGTTGACATTTCCAATGCTGCCAACAGTTTTACAGCAGAGTTTGTGTCCTAATGTTTTAAAAATAGGCTCACCTTTTGCTGGTGTTAATTGAAGCAGATCTCCAAAAACAATAATGTGTTTTCCTGCAAAGAGCTCTTCATAGACTGTTTTGAGTACTTCTTGTAATCTGAGGTGAATCAAAGCTAACATCAGGTTGGAGACCATGCTCACTTCATCTATTAGTAGCATTTTCATTTGTTTCAATACTCTGCGTAATTCCATTGCAGCTTCTGCAGAAAGTTTGTAATAGTCTAATTTGTTCTGGTGTTCTACTGGTAATAGTAGTAATTGGTGTAATGTAACACCACCTATGTTGTAGGCAGCTAAACCTGTGGGGGCAGTGACAACAGCTGACAGTTTGTTGTTTGTCAATTGTTGAAGGAACTTACTAATGATTTTGATTAGGAATGTTTTGCCAGAACCAGCTTCACCACTGACGTACAATAGTATAGGTTTATAATTATGGCAGGAACATTCTTTATTTTCATGTTTTACATCATGTGCAATTTGTTTTGTTACTTCTTGAAAAATGCTACTTTGCTCATTGTTTAGTATTGATTGTAGTATAGTTAAGTCTTCCTTATCTTCATACTGACACATGGTGTTTTCTACTTCTATCGTAGCTAATTCTGCCTCATTTATTATTAGTGGTTCTCCCAGTGGTTCTTGGCTTCCTGTTACAGAAGGTTGACTACTGTCAGGAGTGTCCTTATCTAGTTGGGCTTGGAGTTCTTCTTCGTGTTGCTGTTCATTGTGCAACATTGTTTTGTACTGTGTAAAGTTTACATCAGTTACATTGCTTTCATTTGCTTTGAAAGCATCCTCATATGAGTCATAGTGATCTAGTAATTGTTCTTCTTTTCTCCATGATTTGAAGAGTTGTAGCAGGGACATGTAATATACTTCTTTATGTTGAGGAGTCTTTAATGACAATTTGATATGATTAAGTAAATTTGGTTTAGTGAGTTTAACTAAGCTGCCTTCATAATTTGTCACTCTATATTTACATTTTTTTTCATCAGGTTTCATATTATTTTTGTATATGTAGTTTTGGGCTATGTGGTATAGACACATGGTTTCCAAAGTGGCACTCCTGTTTGGGTAGTATGTGTCCTAATAAATAGTTTTTTTTAAAATGTCTTAGCTGTTGGGATCATGTTTGGCTATTGTTTCTATATCTTCATATGATTTTAGAACTCTTTTTCTAGATTTAGCTGGACCAAGACTTAGCCATACTATATTTTCAGATTTACCATACAATGCAGTACCAGTTAAACGATCAGCTGCTTCAAAGGATCAACCTTCTCTATTAGAGAGCATTTTTATGCCCAAGCTGTATAATTTCTGAGACACTGTTTTATCTGATGACAGGTCATTCCAGAGGTATTGGAGCTCTGTCTTTTCTGCTTTGGTTAAGTATGCTGTGACATATCGTGCAACTGCAGTAGAATTGTCTGCAATGTACTGCACATCTATGTTTGCATTCCATAAGTGGGCAATGATTGCGTTGTAATCATTGATATATTTTTCTTCTTCTTTTCTTTTTATGTAACATGTATTTTTAGGTGACTTACCTTTAACACTATGTCTGACTGAAGACAGGTTGTTCACTTGACCTGTATTTGTAACTGGTCTAGGGAAACCAAATCAGCATTTGTTGTAGTATTTCCCTTTGTTTTTGTATTTGCGACGACAATATTTGCCACATTTGTGTCTTTGAAATTGTAAAATGTGTGCATGAAGATTACTATTTGTGGATTCTGATGGAATTTCACAAGTGACATATTTTTCAATAAACTGTAAAACAGTGGCATCACTGTCTTGACCAAATTTAGGAGCATCTTTAATCCATAAAAGCATGTGGATATGTGGTGCTCCTCTGGCTTGGTATTCTTTTCTCCAAAAGAAGTCTTGCACTTCTCCAAGGGGAGGAACAGTTTTATTACAAATGAAATGTAGCATAGCAATGAAGCGATGGTGAAAATATCTTGAAACATTAACAGGATCCAGAGAACAAAGTTCTCCAGGTGTTAGTATATCCATCTTTGTTTTGTTTTTGTTTGACATGCGTAGGAAATCATGTAAATCTTATCATGCATATTCTGCACAACTTAATGTAACAAACCAAGTGGGTGGGCCAAGGTTTCTGATCATACAACATACATCTCCATGACGTCGAAACCAGTACTCTTTAGTACCACGCATATTTGCTAATAGATTTGTAATATTTGATTGTAAAAGCTCATCTTTTTGTTGAACTGTTTGTAATAATTGTGTAGCTGTCATATTTTGAAAGTGCGATCCTGATTTTAATGTGTGTGCAACTCCTTAACATAAAGTTTCTAGTTCACTTTCAAAGAGTTGGTGGAATATGTATTCCACATTTTGTCTAAATCTGGGATCTTCAGAATACATCCGTAATGAGCGGTATTCTGATGCTGATATTTGAATAGGTCTATCATTGTACCTTCCTCCTTTGCCAGTAGGAAAGAGTAGAGGAAAAGCACATGCTTCTATACTTTTTTCCATATGGTGATTGGTGATCCTTTCGTTTGACGCATTAGGTACGTTTCCAGTGCATCTTCTATTGTGTCATTAGAGTGCAATGGATGAATTGTATAATGGTCTAAAGTATTTGATATTGTAGCAGGATCTGGGAGCTCAAATTGACCAGCTTCTTGTGTCTCTTGAATTATTTCAGCTGAATCCTTCAAGTTTTCTTTAATATACATTTCTTTCATTGTTCTCTTTAAGATATTGCAAGGCTTCTCTTACTTTATGTAAATATACCAGCTGTTGCCAAATTTGTTTGTCTTTTGTAGGTACTCCATTTACTAAGATAATTAAAGATTGCTGCATTGGACATTGCACTCCTAGAGTGTGCACATTTTCTTTTAGATCTAATGGTAAATACACTACTTTTCCACGAATACCTTTCACTAATTCAGAGGGAGGTAATTTTGCAGTTTTTGGTTGAAGGCGTCTTATTGCTTGAAATTGGTGCACTGTTTGAATTATGATGCTCTCATTTAAATTAAGTTGTTGAAGGGGTTTGGTAGTGGATATAATTCCAAATTATTTGTGATAGCACGTGAAGGAGTTTGGTTGTTGTCAAGTTTTGAAGTCCAGTAACTGCAAAGTATTAAGGGGTACGTTATTTCATATTTGTTTTCTGCTACAAGGTAGAGAGTTAATTCAAACCATTTAGAATCTTCATTGTCTTCTATTTTGTATGATAGGTCTACAGTTTCTGTGTTACTTTTATAAAAAGTTCTGCGGCAACATACACACACATGGTTTCGTACTTCAGCTGATGTACATTTAAATTTTAGTATTTCTTTTTTGTACGTGTGTAGTAAAAGGTTGCCATGTGTAGAATTGTTACAAATGTAGTTTACAGCTATTTCATTCTGTAAGTGGCATTCACTTCCAAAATATTTTTTCTGGGTATAGTCGATTTCTTCAAGTAGGTCCTTTGCTGTACCATGTAGAAGAATGTTATTTAAATTGGCTAGTGCTAAAGCAGGACTGTTAGCATAGTACAGTTTATAAACTAGATTTCTTATAGTTGAATGATGTGTTGATATCCTTTTGATACCATGGAAGGTGGTTTTGCAAGTAGGTCCTTTAATGCAGGCCAATGAATGTCCTTGTAGTCCTGTGTACTTGCGTACTGGACAGGTATCCATATTTTGCAGTAGTTTAATTTTGATTGTGTCTTTGCTTTTCACATATTGATTGAGGAATTGGCGTAAAGACTTGACATTTCTCTTGGGAATGTTACACATTGACATGCATGGCCAGTTGTACACTAGACATACTGATTCAGTTGAATGGAGGGGTAATTCTAAGTTTTCAGGGCATTTTTTTGTAAGAAGTACTTCTTGTTCCATTATGGTATTATTAACTTTTTAATAACCTCGACCACTGCTATGTATTGCAATTGTATTTGTTTGCTTTTGTTTGTATGCTTCTTCATTAAAGTATGGTTCTGTGCTTGTAGTGTGACTCCAATCACCTCTGCAGATAATTAAGAAGTTCTTTCTGTTGACATTTCGTTTATTGAGAAGTCTTTTTTGTAATTTAGTTATTAGTTTTGTTAGTGCTTTCATTTTGTTTAACACTAAAATAAATAACTTTCTTTTGAGAAGAATTGCACTGTCTGTCAGCGCTTCTAAGATTAATTTCCTACGATAGGTTTTAAGGGTTGAACCTGGTTTCTCTCCTGTTTTTATAAGATTTTGAAGGACTTTGTGACGGAACATTTTGGCTAAAATACTTTTCTTGGTATGCTTACTTTTCACTATATCAAGATTTATAGAAGCAGTTTTATCTGTAGTGATAGATGATTTTCTGTTAATTGTTTTCTGGTTTGTTTTTACATTTTGATAGAGGAGGCAACGTTTTTGTACTTGAAACTTCTTTTGTTTCACAAAATGACTGTATTAGCTGTTTTGTTTCAACTTTATTTACAAATTCTGCTAGAGATGGATGCTTATGTTGGACACTTTTATTTTAATTTGCTCTACTTCTGCGTTGCTTTCTACGGACTTGATTTTTGGTAGGCATTCTTTAGGGTCTGTTGAAAAAAATAAAGAAGGTATGGGTTGGGGTGTTCTGCAATGTATGTGTGCTGTGTGCATGAGTGTTTGAGTAAGATGATAAAGATTTATGTAATGGTGTGTGATTGTGAATTGGGCAACTACAACTAGTAGGGATGGGTATTCTTGAATTAATGTGTTACTAAACTTCGGTTCAGATTACAGAAAAAAGTAAGCTAGTGGTGTGGAGAAGTACAAATTGTAAATCTAATGCTATGCAATTAAAACAGTTGTTTGTTCTATAACATCAAAATTCAATTGTCTGAGTTGGGTAATTTGTGTGTCAAAAAATAGGAATTAGTGGGCCATTCTGGCTGTAAATTGCTGTTTAAGAAATGGGGATTTTTGGATAGAATGGTGCAAAATCTCTATTTTTAGGCACAGAAATAGCATGAATTAATCTTACAGTTTGTTTGAGTAAAAATAGAAATATTATGGTAGTATTCAACTTACTTTTTTTCTAAAATGGGCAGGTTACTTCTTAGTTGTTCTTTGCACTTCAAAATCGGCTGCTTCTTTTCAGGAGAATGGTCTTCACTGCAATTGTAAAAGAAATATATTAGTAATTTTGCTTGTATATACCACTGTTTTGACTAACTGTAGCAAACAAAATATCTTTTGTATGTCTTGTGAACTTCATAATGTACCACTGAATACCACTATTCCTGTAACTAAGCTTTTGCAAGTAATAGTGCCTCAATGTCATGGGCTGCTTGTCCTATATACATGTAAGTAATTAAATAAATAAACAATAAAAAATGTTCATGTGATTGTACAAGTATTGTTGTTTGAGATTTGAACATAGAGTGTGCATGCAATTTTGTTTGACTATATGTAGTCTATATATTTTATTTCAAAAATGTTAGTTCAACATGATTTGAGTGTGTGTGTGTATAAAGAAATTAATAGTATAAAGGTTTGTAAGTGACAGTTGATTTTAGGAGATTGAAAAAAAGACAGTAGATTCATTTTACTGATTATACAAGCTAAGTCATTTAATCTGTTTATATGAAAGTAGAAAATGGGTTCATGTACTTTACAGAAAATATGCATACCTGTAGTTTGTCTTCATGCATATGGATATGCATTGAGCTGCAAGTAGAATTCTTGGAGATTTGTACAGTATTTCTTGTAGAAGGTGCTTTCTAATGAAATGACACTTGTACTCAGAGAGATTCACAGTACATTTGCAGTGTTGATCTATGATGATGCAGTTATATGTAGAGGTCTTGGATGTGATTGGTGGATGATCATGTGACTTCTTAGCTACATCCAATCATGGAATGGCACAGTGAGTGAAGTGGAAATGGTAGAAGGGCTGTCCATGTTACGATATGTCCGCGGACATGGCGGTAGTTCGCGGACATCGGGTGTTAAATCTCGGGATTTTTGGGTTAGGAAGCCAAGCAAATGAGAATGAGCATAGAAAGGGATTGGTCAGGAATTTTTAGTGGGTGTGTTGTGCCAGGAGAGAGTTTCTCAGATACTATTTTTGCTGAGAGAAGAATAGATAGCTATGGCTGTGTGTTTCAGAAAAGAGATTGTTTGGATTTTGGGAGACTTGTGGATACATTTGTTGAAGGTGCATGCAGAAAGCTGTGGTGTAGCTGTAGATCTTGGATTCCCATATGTGGAAGTACACTGGGCTGGAGTACGTGGAATGAAGTGGTTGGACTTGTTACCTCTCTGTGCTACTTTGGAGACAGAGCAACATCCTGGAGGGAACAGTTTAGGACATGTGTCTAGAATTTCTATGCAATTTGCAATGAAAGAAGGACTTGGGAAGGTCATGGACATGTTTCCAAATTCTCAAGTTATTTTTTCACGGATTGCGCAGAGACAAATGTGGCTTTGTTCTTCTTCATTTGGTCCACAAATGGAGAAAGCAAGGCGCAATGTCAATAAGGCTGTTTGTGCCTTTCTAAGAGATTTTGGCATGTCCTCTTTTCACAATGAAAATATTATGTTTCGTAGTACATACATTTTTCGGAGAGATGGAGTACATCTAACTTATGCTGGCAATCAGATTTTTCTAAGAAACATACAAAATGCATTGCGACCTTTTTCAGAATTACAGCATCCATTTTGAAGTAGGTGTTGAGTATTTTTAATTTTTCAAACACAAACACCACCCAAAGGCTCTTTTCAGAGCCACCACTTCCTCCCAGAGAAAATTGCAATGGTTATGTCAGGGCAGCACCCCAAAATTTTAGATGTCTGCGGACTGTCCGCAGACTTCTAAAAAATACAAAGGAGCTTGCTTCATTCATTTTTGCTTCTATTTTTTAACTGTGAAAGGCGGCTCTAAAAAAAGCCTTATTTTTTGAGATTTTTGTTGTTTTATATTTTTTTTGTTTTTTATACACGACACACTAAGAGAGGATGGGAAAGGAGGGTAAAGGCGGGGACACTGACCACAGGGATAAGAAAGGGCGAGCTGAGAGAGGAAGATGTAGAGTGGGTTTTATTTGGGTAGTGAGCAGATCTTCTCGTGCTCTGAGTCGATAGTCTCAAAAGCACTTCGAAGTCGCTCCTCCATGCAGAGTACTGCATCGCAGTACATACACACAACTGTGACCCTCAAAAGGTAAGGGTCATCAGCATTGCTTATGGCCTGTGAGGCAGCTTGAGGAAGACGCTGTGCCACAGGAGTGTTCCTTGTGGTGACAGGATCAGAAACGGAGGATGAAGTAGAGGAAATCAACCTGCTACGCTCCTCACAAGGTACAACCTTGCGAACGGCCCCAGTGTGGAATGACTTGAGGTGTCGCTTCATGGTGGTGGTCCCAAAGCTCTACGAACCATGCCTCCCGCGATTGAGTACCATTTTGCACTCATTGCAGATGACTCGGTTCGCACGAGCCTTAGGACCATTCCCATGAATGGTAAATAACTGCCACACCCAAGACTCACGCCGAGTGTGGGTAGTAGCTTTTTTAAATTTTATTGTATTTGTGTATTTTTACATCATCAGTAGCCCTTGAAAGGACTGTTTTGTGGTACACTGAGAGTAGTTATTTTGCATCTCAACTGCTGTTTTGATGTTTTGAAGGAACACTGCATTTCCTTCATCGGTTAGGTGTACTCCGTCAGGTCTATAGAAATTGGCCATGTAGAACTGTATGTTGTTGTTCGAAATCCATAATTGATTGTGGTCTTTCATGAATGTTGTAACTGCTTTATTAACATCTCCCCTGGGATTTCTCCATTTTACCATTAAATCTGGTGGTCCATCTCCATTTTTGCCTCTGAGTCAGATTGGAAAATATGAAACCGGTGTGAGGAAACAGTTCCGTTAGTTTTGCCATGTCTTGTTTGATCATTAAAGTAAGGGACACACCTCTTACATTCCCCGAACCATTGCTCCCAAAATGAAATAATATGATGTCTGGGTGCTGTGTACTTTTCAGACTGAACAATTTCGGGAAAACCTGGAACCAATGCATTACCCGCGATCCAAACCATTTAGTTGTAAAATCTCTAGAACTTAGGCCCATGGTGATATTTACTTTCTCACAAAAAGCCAGTAACCAAAACAGCCAACTGTCTTTGATCAGAGAGTTTTCAAACCAGCCATGATCTGTGCAGTCTTTCTCTCTTTCCAGGAAAATGATTCCTAGTTTGAATTTCTAGTAGTTTGTATGAGCAGGGTTTGTATGATGTGTGTGTTTTGTAGTTTCTAATTGATTGGTGGTTCTGTTGCAATTATTTGTGGCTATCCAGGAGACACCCAGCTTGCAGCGTTGCTATCCGTGTGTAGATAGCACCCCCCCTGTGTAGCCGCGGCTATATGAGGCCAACTGCAACATTGTGTGTTTGTGGACATGTGGCTGCCGTGGCTATCTGAAATTCTGGGGGTGGGTAGCATCTTAAATGCATTGAGTGTTTTGGGGATTGTAAGAGACTAGGGGAGTGGAGGAGGACCATGAGAAGTGGAGGGGTGCTGGTAGGCATAGTGGGGACATTGTTTGGCATTTGATGGAGTGCAAATACAATTTTATATCCATATTTTTTGAAAATTAGCCGTGGCTATCATTAAATGGCCATGAATGGCTGTTGTATATGCGCATCTATAAATAGCACGTGAGTAGGCTTTCATTGGTTTTACCCATAGACGTAGTTATATGGGTAGCCGCATCTATAAATATATGTTTTCCGTGAAATGATCATAATGTTAGGTGGATGATACAGTACAGAATTTTATTTCTGTTTGTTATTTTATCTGGTCAGTTGTTCTTTTAGTTCTTTAGTTCTTTTATTTGGTGTATTGAAGGCCAGTTTAGTTTGATTTTGGGTTTGCAAAAAATGTATGTGTAGCTGTGGATACAAAGTAAGATCTGCAGTCGCGTCTAATAGCCGTGGCTATGAAGGATGCTGGGTGGGGGGTGTTATTGGTTGTTGGTACCTTTCTATTTGTGTAGCTGTCTGTGATAGGTTTTGGGGAAAATGTGTCATCCATTTTAGTAGTTTTATTAGTATATAGACCACTTTTCTGGTATTAATTTGGAAAGCTTAAAAGCCACAATTTTCTACAGTTTTATCCTTTTGATTCCAGAACTGTCTCTATGCACATGACAGGAGTGTGGCTGATGTGAAAGTAAGTGTTTATACATTTTACAATTTGCAATGGTTTAGTTGCAGTTTTATATGTGCTAGTTATATATACCACTGGCATCTGTTGGTCATTATGATTTTTTCATTTCCTTTGATTGTGTGGCAAGTATTTAATATATTTTTAAGTTTTAGAAATATGGATTTGTGAATTAATTACATTTACATGCAGGGATTTAGTGTTTGTGTTTATGTTAGTGAGGTTGAGGGTTTATTTGGTTGAACGTATTGTAATTTGAATCCACGTTCAGGTATGTAGTACTCTTAGGTCTTTTGAGTGTTTTGTGAGGTAGTTCAATTGATGGTGGTTTGCAAGTTCATTTTAGTTATTTTTTATTTTTTTATTTTATTGTAGCTGTATTGATCTCATCATCCCAGTGGACTCGCACTAGATGTTGCACCGTTAACTCCTGTGAAAGGTTAACCTATATTCCAAACATAGTGGTACTCTTGGAGATGGGAGCAGCACATCTGTAGACTGTTCATGAAAAGCCTCCTTTTTGACCTTTCTAGCATTTCTGATGATTCTTTAAATGCAGCGCTGCAGGTGTTTTAAGACTCTGGCTTTTGGTGGCAGCACCTTCAATGTGTGGTTGTTGATTTTGTACAACCACTGCTCAAAGCTCCAGTGATGAGGGAAGATAATATGTAAGTCAAAGATGGTTCCTTGTTGAACTGGTGAATGGAGGTGCTGCAGACGTGATATTGGAAGGCGCATGGTGTAGCGTTTTGTTGTAGAATGTGCAAATACCTGCATCTGCCCATGTCTGGAACAGTGTTCTTTGACTTTAAAACTGTCAGCAGTGGATTTCATCCTAGTTGTCTTTTTCCTCGGTGGTGATGGATTCGGAACTGAAATAATTATGTCATCACTGCTTTTACTATCATGGTTATAGTACTAGTGTTTCTACCCTTGTGATTGTTTTGTATCACTTGTTCCACCCTATTCTCTCTTGTTCTCCAAGTTTATTTAACCTTCCCATCCTCTGTCCTGTAACCTCCCAGTATAATGTTCTTGGTTTATTTTCACCCAGTTTATATATCGATGCGTGTTTCTTGTAGTGGTATTTTCTTTTCTTCTTTTTATAGCCAAGTTTTTTTGGGGTTATAAAAATGAGGGTTATAAAAATGTGTGTATTAAATTGTGTTTATTAAAGTGTGCGTGTGTGTCTTTAAAATGATTATTTTTTTTTAGATAGAATGATATTATTAGATATTTTTTAAATAGATGAATAACCGTGGCTGCGATGTAGGCCAATGGGCTGTTGGAAGTTGGAGGCGGGGTACCTGCAGCAATGACTGGGGGGTTTCCTAGATGCAGTTTCGATTAACTATAGCCACGGCTATAGCTGTAATGTGAAAAAAGTCAACTCTCTATGTACTCTTTTTTACTGTTTCTTTTGTAATTAATATAAACACACACAATCGTGTAGCTACGGTTACAAGACTTGGGGCATCATTGCCTTTTTTGGTAACCGTGGCTTTGCAAAATATTTGGAAAAATCATTACATGTTGTAGATTTTTTAAAAGTGTATTAAGTGTGGTGTTTGTAAACAGTTATTGTAATATGTTAAAAACATTTTATACATTAATAATACATCTAAGTGTATATATTTGAAAAGGTACATAACTATGCAAAGTTTGTTGTAAACAGATTTATTTGGGGGGAATGTGGTTGTGGGTTTTCATTTTCTTTGAGTTGGAACCCATAATATGTTTTCTTCTTTAGCCTAATTATCTGGATTATTACTCCCCATGATTTGTTATAAATGTTCAATGTCCTTTTTCATTGATTGTACTTCTTTTTGAACATTAATTAAAAGTTGTTTTAATTGTGTTAATTAATCCATGATTTCTTTTATGGGTATTGTTTGTGGTGCTTCTTGCTTGATTGTTCTTGATACTTGAATGACTTCTTCATCTCTTTGAAAAATGTTTAAATATTATTAAATAATTGAAGATATAATACACTTTACAAATATTTGTGTGGGTTATATTCACATTTGATAGTAGATAGATCAAGTATATCTGTTTGGTGATTGATATGTTTTCCTTAAAATGTTATTTTTAGTCTTGTTTTAATTAAATATAAAGAATGGAATTACAAAATCTTGAATATGGTGTATTTTCTTCTGGTTCATTTTCTTCAGCATCTTCTTTTTTAATTTCTTCTTCTGTAGGTTAGGATAATTGTCCTCCAGCCATTGCATGCAGTTTTCCATTTTAGTGTGGTAAAAGGAAATACTGCTTGCCACTTCAAATATTTGAATTAGCAGTGGAGGAAGAGTTCACGAGGAATGAAGGTGGAATGTTTGTATGCACTTTGTTATTGGTTGTTCCTTATCTGTGTGGTGGGTGGCTGCAAATAAGATGTCAAGTACCTGTAGAGGGCGCTAGAGCGTGACCAAGATGGCCGCACTGGTGTGAGCGCCGTCAGCGCACCTAATTAATCCTTCCCAATAACGCGGATCTGGGGGCCATCCGACCCCCTCAGTGGAGGGGTAGCTGTCTCAAAGTATAGCACACCGACCGCCGCCCCCTCACCCTCCTCGGAAGATGTGGAGAATGATTGCAGCCTCCTATCCAACCCGAGGCGTGGTACGAGGAGGCCCTGATCGGCTGCGGCCCGGGGCGCCATCTAAGCGAGGCGCCGCGGGAGAGTGATCCGTCACTACGTGCGACCTGGGCAGACACACACACGAGAGAGCGAGCGTGGATCAACAACCTTCCCGGCAAGAAGATAAGTCAACAAGAGGCTGCCTGGGCGTACTACATTGGGCGAGCAGATCCAGTGGCCCCCGAAAGGCGCGTGTCCGGCGGGAGTGTTCCATCTGAGCGGCACCGCTGGTGACAGGCAATGAGACAAGGAGAAGGAGCACCAGCCCTCTCGCCACATTCGGCCCGGGAGCCCTCCAAAGCCCCCAAAGGTGAGACAGATTCGAGGCTGGGTACGGAGGCGGGCAGTGCCGGGGGCGCTGGCTGGGGACTGGCGGGTCGGGGGAGCGGGGGAAGATAGACAGCTCTCCAAACCAAGTGGCAGGACCGCCCTGCCTCCCCCTGCTGCCTCCTCGGCGGCCATCCAGTGCAAAGCCGCGTGGGCCTGGTAGCTGCCACCAAGTGCCGGGCAGTTGAGATCCGCATAGACACCTCGGCACAGCAGCAGGCCCGGGGCCGGCCGGACTTCGGGCCCACCCCCGGCGATCACACAGCGTTCAAAGGACCCCCGCGACACCAGGAGGGACGCAAACCGACCGGCGCCTCGCCCCCCCCTCTCACACGCCCCAACGGTTCAAGCGGCAGGCAATCCTACATGCTCACATCGGGACCGGAGCTGGGCACCTAAACCAACCCTCCCGGGGTACCCAATAACACGGACAAAGGCAGGACAGGAAAGACTGGCTAACTGCAGCTCAAGTAACATCTGAAATACAGCCACACGAGACAACCCTTGAGACATCAGGCGAAGGCCCCCACTCTATTAACGCAAACACAGCAAACACAGTAAACCATCATGATGGGGAAAGCAGACAAAGCTCAGAGGAAGCTGACATTTGACTTGGAAGGGGACACACCCCGAGAAGTCGAGCCCATTCCAGATACAGGCATCAGAGAAATCCTCCTCGACTTAAAAGCAGGGATTGGCAACATAGATAGCAAGCTTGACTCACTGTCCACTAAAGTTGACTAACTTCAACACCGTTTAGACAAACACGGGGACAGGTTGGACACGGCTGAACAATGCATTTCCAACGTGGAGGATAACGTGACCTCTATGACCGCCAGAGTGACAACGCTAGAAACACAAATGAAAGCTGTTATGGCCAAGAACGAGGACCTAGAAGGGCATTCACGCCAGAACAACATCAGGATCCTCGGGGTAAGGGAACGACAAACCACAGGAAAAATGGAGGACTTCATTGAAAAACTATGCAAGAAGATATTTGGAAACCCTGCATTGTCCGACATGTTCGTGGTGGAGCGGGCTCACAGGGTCCCAACTACCCACCCCATCCCTGGAGAAGCCCCCCAGCCCAATAATCGCAAAGTTGCTTAACTTCAGAGACCGAGATACAATCCTCCGACTTGCAAGAGAGAAAGGGCACCTGCAATACGATGGAGATGACATCCAATTTTTTCCCGACTTCTCCCCTTCGGTCCAGGCCTTGTGCAGAACATTCACTGGCGTGAAACACTGACTGCAAGACAACAAATTGTTGTATTCCATGCTCTACCCAGCCAAGCTACGTATCCAACACAACGGCAAGTCATAATTTTTCAATACGCCCAAGGAGGCGAATTCGTTTCTCGATAAGCTGGGGTGCAGACAAAACATAGAATACGCTAGACCCCGAAGAAGAGAACGAGCCAATGGGGACCCACCCTGAGATTCATCTCATCTGCATCTGTCAATAGGATGCCCTGAGACGCATAAGAACGATCCCCCGGATCCAGACTTCCATGTTAAACTTTAAGGTGCGCTAGTCCTTGGAAGCTCCCTAGCGCCCCAAGCGCAGCTTAGTTATGTTTCGGGACCTTGGGAGGGGAAAGCTGATAGGCAAGTTGGGGGTTGCCCATGATTGGGAGGGAAATGGTTTGTTATTATGGAATTGTGCTTGTCAGGGGCCCGTGCTCCCCCTGCCGCCGCCCGGAAACGCCCAACGGCTGTACCATAGTCCGCTGACATCTAAAGATGCAGAAACTCAGAATCAACACATGTGGAACACCCCACGACAAGGTGGTGCCCCACCCTCGCCAAAACCTACCTCAAAATCCAATTACTCACAACATTCAAGCTAGCTACGTGGAACATCAAAGGTGGCAATAACCTGAGTAAAACCAGGAGAATGACACAATACCTCCGAAGACACAAGGTGGACATCGCCTTGGTCCAGGAAACCCACCTCCTCCTGGGAATGGAGAACTGGTGGGCCCGAGATTGGGGGTGCCACAGATACTTTGCATCTTTTTCCACATACTCCAGAGGAGTGGCAATCCTAATAAATAGAACTCTGAAATTCAAATTACTTGCAACCAAAAGTGATGAGGACGGAAGGTCACTTCTACTACATGGAATTCTCGAAAACGTAAATTCCTACGGTCCAAACACAGACGGTTGCAACAACTTTGATTGGGTCATGACGCACCTGGGAGAAACAAGATCAGCAACTATCATATGGGCAGGAGACTTGAACACCAATCTAGACCCACAGAAGGATAAATCCCACCGACCTCCACAACTACTCCCAAAGCTGTGCGCCAGGTTCTGGAGATCTGTAGAGCATACGACCTAGTGGACATCTGGAGGCGCCAACACGGCGAGTCCCGGGAGTACTCGTTCCACTCCTGGGTCCACCAAACCAGCTCCCGTCTGGATTACATCCTTGTATCCGCACACAGCCAAACTCAATGGTCGAATAGCCAAATACTGCCCAGAACCATGTCCGATCACTCGACAGTAACAGTGGAATACACCTCGCCAAACCCATCGGAGGGAAGGAGACACTGGAGACTCAAACCTGGGTCACTACAGGATCAGGTGTTCGCCGCCGAACTCCACCCAGAAATCACAAAATTCCTCGAAATCAATCAAGGATCGGTGGCGTCTGCTGGGACCCTGTGGGAGTCCTTAAAATGCTACATCAGAGGAGTCTGTTTATCCAAAGAGCAAGGAATTCTGAAAATCATCAGACGACAACTGTCACAGAGCGAGACCCGCCTGAAGGAGCTCGAACAACTACAATCGACCAAACACGAACGTCAGGTCCTGGCTTCACTGAAGATAGAACTTGATAAGTTCAGAGCAGCCGCAGATCGAGAACTGAAATTCCTCTCCCACGGCCACCGAGTCCGCCAGTATGCAGAGGGGCAGAAACCAGGCACCCTTCTTGCGAGACTGATAGCAGCAGACTGAAAACCCACACAAATTGAGCAAATCCGAAACCTCCAAGGAACCCTGGTGTACAACGACAAGGAAATAGCAGAAACTTTCTGCATCTTTTATCAAACCGTATACACGACTAACTTTCACGCCACCCAAAGGGAACTGTCCCAATATCTAGCAGACATAGAATTATACTGGGTAGACACCATGTTAAGGGAACCCCTAAACGCACCTATCACTATTGAAGAAATCCTCCAGGCCATCAAAGACCTACCAGGCACCAAAGCCCCAGGCCCGGACGGGCTGATTGGTGAGTTCTATAAAACATTTGCGCCCATCTTTGCCCCATTATTATTACAAGTCTATGAGGAGGCACTAGAAACCGGATCGCTCCCCCCCGATCCTCCGTGAGGCGAACATGATACTACTCCACAAAACTGACAAACCCCCAGAGGAATGTGGATCATACAGGCTAATATCACTGATCAATTTAGATAACAAGATACTGGCCAACATTCTAGCCTCCAGACTCATTCCTCTGATGCCCACGATGGTTGTAGCGGACCAAGCTGGATTTATAGCAGGCCGCAATACCACGTTCGGCATGTTCGGGGTTTTGGAGGCGGCAGACCCTACACACCAGGCAGTTGCAGTCCTCCTCGATGCTGAAAAGGCTTTCAATTCTATCGAGTGGCCTTTTATTTTTGAAATCCTTCAGAGAATGGGCCTAGGTAAGAGATTCCTCCAACTGATAGCCCTACTACATAACCGGACCCAATCCCACATCATTCTAGGGAAAACCAGATCAACAGCGATCGACCTTCAAAGAGGAACAAGGCAAGGATGCCCGTTGTCCAGCCTGCTCTTTGCATTGGTGATGGAGCCCCTCGCCTCAGACCTTCGAGCTAAACACATAAAAAGAGGCCTATCCTTCGGTCCCCATAAATTAATAATCTCCCTATACGTGGATGGTATTGCCCTGTATATACGCGACCCGATAACAAACCTAAACCCAATCATCCGTGACATAATAAGATTCAGCAACTTCTCTGCCTTAAAGATTAACCATAGTAAGTCAGTCATATTCCCACTCACCCCCGAGACCTATAGCTTCCAAGACGATTATGGTTTTAAATGGGAACACACAAATGTACGCTACCTAGGCATTCAATTGGCCAGAGACCACCAAACACTGTTCCAAGACAACTACGGTAAAGTAATCCAAGCCTTACAAGGGAAAGCCGACAGATGGAAATCACTTCCGCTCACCCTATGGGGCCGAGTGTCATTAGTAGAAATGGTGATACTCCCCAAACTTCTGTACCTGTTCGGAAATCTCCCCCTGCTAGTGCCCCAAAAACAGCTCCACCATTTAAAAAGCATAATCCTGGAACCTCTTTGGGCGGGCAAGCCAGCCAGAATAGCTTACCAATCACTAATACAACCTGTTAAAAAAGGTGGAATGGCTCTCCCCGACTTAAAACGCTACAATTGGGCATCACAAGCCCAATTCCTCGGGCACTGGTACGCTACGCAATTAATTCGCCCTCATGTCCAACTAGAACGCGCCGTGGCTTCCCCCAACCTGCTCAGAGCAACCATGCTCGGCCTGACCCACACCCCACATAAAACCGTGAATACGGTCCTTTCTACCATGGCAATATGGAAGAAAATAACGTTGAAGTGTGGGATCCAGACCAGATTCTCCCCTTTACTCCTGGTAAAATTAATTCCCGGAGTCCCACTAACCACAGAAAAAGTCTTCCTAAACTGGGTTGTCAAGCTAAAACTTAAAACCATAGGTAACCTCTTTGTCGATGGACACTTCCTCACACCCGAACAGGCCAGATCCCGCGGAGTCTCTACTGCCCTAGACTCGTTTATCTATTTCTGCCTCAGAGGCGCCCTACATACTATACTACCCTCGTTCCCACGACAGCCAGAGACATGGCAATTGCTCCACGGGGTTATCCAGTCGCAGGGTGAGGGCAAGCTAGTCTCAATGCTTTACAGATCCTTACTGGCAGACACAGCCCCAAGCCCGGTAACACCTAAAGTGAGGTGGGAAAAAACCCTCCAGACCACATTCCAGGGCGAAGATTGGGAATACATTCTGGCACAAACCCAGAGGATATCCCTAAAAAGCAGGCACAAACTGATCCACCTAAAATGTATACACCAAGCATACCTCACCCCAGCCAGAATTCACCGCTACCATCCCTCAACTCCCCCACAGTGCGGCCGATGCAGCGCCCCAACGGCAGACTTCCTCCATCTAGCTTGGGCTTGCCCGAGGTTACAACACATCTGGGAATAGGTTCTGGAAAAGACAGCTGCAATAGTGGACGTACCCATAGAACCCAACTCCAAAATCACTCTTTTGGGACTCACCAAACACTTCCCCCCACAACACGTAAACTTGGAGGGTTACTGTTACTGTTGGCACACAGAAGAATTGTGATGTCCTGGGGGAAGGATCCCACGCCGACCACACAGCAATGGCTAAACGATATATCATACTGCCAAGACACGGAAACAAACTTCACCAAACTGTTACCCTTACAAGCCCGGCAACCTAACATCTGGGGCCCCTACATAGCTTGTCTAATGTCCAACGGAGACAGCGAGGATTCCCGAGATGCATCACCTGAACCCCATCGGAATCCCACGGACGCAAGTCCCACCATGAACAATACAACTAACCACGAACCACTACAGACCCAGGTTGGGTTATAAGGCGAAGAGGGGCGGAAGACAATGGAGGGGGGGCAGCCAAGAGTAGCACAAGCAATTCCATGTACGTTATGTTATAATTTGATTTTTGAAAATTCAAAAATAAAGTTTTTAAAAAAAAGATGTCAAGTACCTCAGATGCTGTTGACTTGCTGAACCTATTGAGAATGCATTTTTGAGTGATGTTTATATATGCCAATAAAACTGTACATTGTATTGTATTCTTGTATTAAGAATTTTTCTACATAGTACATTTGTATTTCTTCAGAGTGAGGTGTAATTGTAAAAGATTGTGGTATTTTTGGGGTATATTTATTGTTTGATTGGATATTTGAAATATGTAGTCGATTTTAGAAGGAGAGGATTTTCATTGTTCAGTAGACTGTGGAAAGTTTGAGAATGTTTAGAATGGGGTTCATAGTGATGTTGAGGGCATAGTTGATATGTTCTCAAAGCATTGGCTTACAACGTTTTTTGGTTCTATAATATTTTAGTTGGAGTGTTTGAAATGAGAGGTTTATGCTCCAACTGTGGAGAAATATTGTTGACAGGGAGTACAGTTTTTTTATTCTTTGGCAAAAGAACATTAATTAATTAATCATCTAAAGAAAGGGTGCAGATAAATGTTCCAAGATTATTCTTTTTGTAATAGAGGTGAAGAGTATTTCTCTGATTGAAAATACATTGTTTGGTTATACATTGGTAAAAGAACACAAAGGCTCTTTTAAGAGCCACCCAGAGAACATTTTAAGTATATTGGAAAAGGAAAATACCATTGATGCCTTTTTTTTTTAAAAGCAGCTATGGTTACGACAGCAGCCAATAAAACATTGTGCCCTGCCAGACGTATTATAGCCACGGGTACCACTAAGCCAATGAGACGTTGTGTAGTTTGGTGGTTGTAGACAAATCTATGACTACCGTCTTAGCCGTGGGTATGGCGATTCCAATTTCTGTGCATTGATTATGTTGGTGCATTAATTTTACACTACAAAATTTCAGATGTTTCTGATTCTATGCCCTCATGTGTACCTTTATGTTGTTTCAAATGATATACCTTGTCAATATGTCTTTTTGAACCTGTAAAAATGTTATAGGTAGCCGTGACTACTGGCGTTTGACTTGATCCGTGGCTACGAACTCTCCCATCGTACGTCATACTTTGTGGCAGGCTTTGGTAGCCGTGGGTATGAACCCGTTGGTTATACCTGTTTATTTGGTACAGTGATCATATTATATTATAGATGCTTCAGCACAGATTTGTACATGTGTTTCTGTTTCGATGTCCTAACCTGAAGGCTAGTGTAAATTGATTTTGAAACCTTTGTAATATGTGTTTTTCAGCACATTTGAAAAATGTAAGTGTACCGTGTCTATAGGTGGGTTTTTGTTTTGTAACTGGCGTTATAGCCGCTGTTATGTTATTTGGCAAATTAGGGGCTGGGAGGTTTAATAATGTGTAAATGTTGTATATAGTATTCTTTGGAAGGATTGTGTTGGGGTTTATTGATTGACATGGGTTGTAATCAAAATGTTTTTGATATTTTACATGTTTGCTTTCTACAATTCTCTTTTTGTGCTATTGATTTATGAAAGCTATGAAAGTGACCTTTTGGTGAACTTTTCACATTCAGGTTCCAGAATTCAGAGTGTGCACATGCTCTGTGTTTGTCTATTGTGAAGATCTATTCATTAATTGGAGCAGGTGAATAATAGTGTGTTTTATATATTTTATGTGCATTTTGAATTGTTGTATTTCTAAGATAAATGAAGTATGTTTAGGTGTCTGATTTAGTCAAGTGTATAAGTATTGTTTGGCAAGTAGGGTTTCCCATATTTTACTTCAGTGTTTTTAAGAGAGTGATGAAGTCAAATGACATATAATGAAATGCTTATGTGTGACAAAAATATATATTTCATAATAAAGGTTTCTCATTGACTTTGGAAAATGTGATATGAATGTGGGTGTATAAGAATCCCTAGTGTAAACCAAGGAGTATAACTCTACCCTTGACCAATATGTGGCTATGATAGTGCTTTGTAGTTGGATGGTAAGCTGTTTTTCTGTGACTCCATATTGTTGATTTGGCACTGTCTTTGAATTGTGTAAGTGTTTGAATGTGGCTTTAAAATTGAGAAGATGTATGTAAGTGCACCTGGTGAAGGCGAACTTGCTAGTCTTTTACAAATAATAATCAGCAACAATATTTGTCAGTTTCACAATTTGCTTGGAAATGATGTGCTTTGGGGGCAGGATTCTTTTTGCGTTTCATGCTATGTAATGCAATATGTTGTTACGCAATGCACTTACACAGGGAGATGTAAAATTAATGGGGTTGCATAGTGCATGGGGGGAACTGTATTATTGATGAGGTTTGCTAAGATAGCTTTCTGGGGCTGGCCAGAGCACTTGGATATTCAAACCCTAGCATACTGGGCAGTGAAAGGAGGACATACTGCACATATCTTTTGTTGAGTAGCAGTGATTAGTTTGTAGATGAAATGTAGGATAGTGGTCAGGCTGTTGGACCTATTATGGTTGAATAGGTGGAAATAGGGGAGGTGCCTGACTTTACATGTTATTTGATGAGGATGACTAAGTAGAACTGATCAGTCTGTGGTAGGATGCGGACTGTTGTGACAGGGCACATTTGTGTTACTAGCAGTAGACTTAATGCTGTCTCTCTGGAGTTGGTGTTCAGTTCTTAACGAGAGGCTTGTGATGTGTGCAAACTGGAGCAGGGTGGAACAAGTAAGTGGCAGTGCATTATCTTGCAGCTTTTTTCTATCATTACCTTTCTCATGAATCGAGAACACACTACAGATGTATGGTTGGTTGGCACATCAAAGCAAATATGTGTTAGAAATGTTCTTGCAACACCTTTATGAATGTGAGTGAAGACATGATGCAAATGTATGTCATATTGTTTTAAGTGAACATGTCATCCCTTTAGAAGTTGTTTGGGAATTGTAGTCTGAAGTTATGGTTAGAGTATGTGCAATATTACTGATGAAATATATAGTGGTATGGGGGCAGTATTATTCATGAGGTTTGCTAGGGTAGATTTCTGGAGCTGCCTAGGGCACTTGGCCATGAAATCCCTATCCACAGTGTGGATGGGCAGTGGAGGGAGGATATAGATGCTGATATGTTTTGTTGAGCATCAGTAGTTGTAATTCGTTTGTAGGTGAAAGGCAGATAGTGGGTCAGGCCATTGGCCTATGGTGCTTAAATAGGTGGAAACAGGTGAAGTGGTTCATTTTGAATGTTTTTTATGAGGATGGCTAAGGAGGACTAAGTATGTGGGTGTTGTGAGAAGTAAGGGCGTGGCAAGGCCCAGTTGTGTGACCAGGAGTATTCTTAATGGTGTGTGCTTGGAGTTGACCTAGAGTTGTTAAGTAGAGGCTTTTAAGGTGTGAAAGCTGGAGCTGGGTGGAGGAACTAAGTGGCAGTGCGTTATGCTGGAGCTATGTTGTCTTCTCACATTACATATGACCTAAGGACACACCAGAGATGAATGAATAGTTGGTTGGTATATGAAAGCAAAGATGTGTTACATATTATGTTGCAACATCTTTGTGAATGTGAATGAAGAAATGATGGTAATTCTTGTCACGTTGTTTACAGTGAACCATTCTTCTATTTAGAAGTTGTTTGGTGATTGCACTCTGAAGTTATGTGTAGGGTATGTAAGGAATTATTTAAGACATATATAGTGGTATGGGGTTAACAGTGTTATTGATTAGGTTAGGTAAGGTAGCTTTATGGGGCTGCCTAGCGGACTTTGCCGTTCAAACTCTAGTGAGAGTGTTGATGTGTAGTGCAGGGCGGATATATATGGTGATATGTTTTGTTGCATAGCAGTAGCAGTGATAAATTTGCAGGTAAGAGGCAGGATAATGGGTCAGTGCATTGGCTTATTATGCTGAATTAGGTGGAAACAGGTGAGCCGGGTCATTTTGCATGTTTTTTGATGATGATGGCTAAGGAGGACTGATTAAATGGTTGGTGGGAGAAGCAAGGGTGTGGCAGGGATCATTTATGTGACTAGCATTATGCTGAATGGTGTATGCCTGGAGTTGGCCTACAGTTAAGTAGAGACTTCTATAGTGTGAAAACTGCAGCTGGGTGGAGCAACTAACTGGCAGTGCATGATCTTGGAGCTATGTTGTCTTATTTTATTTGTTTTATTTTTTTACATTTGTAGAGCGCACTACAGCCCAAAGGCATTGACGCGCTTTTTACATGAAAGTATACGTAAGCAGGAATACAATTAAGACATAGGGTTACTTAGTTACATCATATGTGCTAGGTTACAAAGTACAGTTGGGCAACATGGTTGGTTACAGTAGAGTACAGAGTAAGACCTAGAGCTAGGACTTAACATTTCAGACAAATAGCCTAGTTTTGATGGCTTTGCGGAACTTATCATGTTACTTATACATCGAGGACACAACAGAGATTAATGAATAGTTGGTTGGTATATGAAAAAAATGATAGTTACATATCATTTTGGAACAACTTTATGAATGTGAATGAAGAAATGACAACCATTTTTGTCATGTTATTTCCAGGGAACATTTATTCTATTTAGAAGCTGTTTGGGAATTGTACTCTGAGGTTATGTGTAGAGTACGTGAGGTATTAATTAAGAAATGTATAGTAACATGGGATTACTGTATTATTGATTAGGTTTGGTAGGTAGATTTGTGGTGCTGTTCAGGGCACTTAGCCATTCAAACTCTAGTGATAGTGGGGATGGGCAGTGGAGGGAGGATATACATGCAGATATCTTTTATTGAGTAGCAGTAGTAATGATTAGTTTGAATGTCCCTTTTCGAATCACGGCGGCCAATTTGGAACATGTTTTTCATGGTCACTATCATACGAAAAGGGACCAAGTCTCTTTTGGATTTAAATGGCAATGGCAATTTTAATTTTATTTTTCTGATGAGAGATGTGCCTCACTTGAGCACATCTCCTGTCAGGAATAAAAAAAAAGAAAATGATTTGCAACTAAGGCAGATTTATTTCGAGTTGCAAATAACTATTACGTTTGGGCTGATGGGTGGCCACAGGGTTTTAGGTTCCGCAGCCTTGACTGAGGCCCTTGTTTCGCTTTGCCCTACAAAGCCCAGGCTGGCGGCCAATTAAACCACATCTCTACCTGTCAGCCTGGGCATGGAAATTATCTAATGTATTGAACATATAAAGAAACACAATGCTTGACCTTTACTATCCCAATTTATTTTGTATACCGCTTTTTTGTAAGATGCCATCAAGAAAGCAACAACAAGCAGCCATAAGAAAGGATCATCTGCAGGGAAATACACTTCTACAGTGTACGATTTCAGTAGGGTTGTTAAATTTGTAGATACAAATCCTGTAGAGAATATAATACCTATTATCGATAATACTTTTGAAAATGTGCAATTTCAAATAGGAGATGTGCCAAAAGAATATAATGATGGAACCAAGAATGTTTTACTTGAAAGAAAAAAAGAAAAAATGTATCAAATGTGTTACTAGCTAGTAACAAAAAAAAAAGATTTCTGGTAGAAAATGTAGTGAATGTGCTATCAATTTGAAACAGAGGAATAAAGATATATATGAAAATGTATCACTCTTGAGTTTTTACAAATCTTTGTGCAAAACCATATTCTAGATATGTGGTAGAGCATTTTTTGCAAAAGAAAAAAGTAGAAGTAATAATTAAGAAAGCTTTTGGTATGAAAAGAAAAGTGTTCATTTTCATATTGAATAAACATAAGAAATTCGAATCTATTAGAATTAGATCATTGCACCGCCCGTAACTGCGCCGACAAGAAAAATGTTGTCCCCAATGATTGTGCAGCGCAGTAATGAGATAGATCACTGTGCCCGCATCCCCAAGGCCACATTTGCCTTCCTGACCCCCCCCGCCCCATTTTCCTTTACGGTGGCACACTTCTGTGTGTGCAGCCTATACCCTGCTATCCCTGCGGCACCAGTTCCTCACACTTGGATCGGTATCTGTAACCCTACAGTCCCCCTACCTGCACTTTTGTACACCTGATGTCTGCACTTACCCTTGCACCTGCCACCTGCTGGCCGCACATCTTTTTATTGTTTTGATCCTATGCACAGCACTGCCCCTCCCCTTTCCCCTGCCACTTTTCTCCTCTCCCCTCCCCTGCACATGCGCAATCTCAATGTCACTTGGCCTAGTAAGATCGTTGTCTCTGTCAGCCCTCTGTTCCCCATACCTTGCCCAATCATTCCTTGAAACACTTGTGCATAGGCACATTACAAATGCCATATGAATTCATCATATCACTAACATGGGTTAGAGCCGATGCCGCAGATTGCTTTTCTTTTTTCTTTCTTCTATCCCGCAGCCACCGACTCCCTTTACGGCATCCAAGTAGAGCAGGGGACACACCCGCAGCCCCTGCTCTGCTTGGGCGCAGTAAATGTTGCCCTCATTTTGTTTGCCCCCAAAGTCACAGTGACTGTGGGGGCACGCAAATGAGGGCAACAATTCGGTATATTTCCAGAAATTACTTAAGGTGACTACACCATTCTATACAAATATAGAAACAGTTGAAGTACTTACATGTGACAACTTTTGTGATGTGTTTCGTGGAGAGTGGAACCACACTTCTCATACGAAAAGATTTTTTAATGAGGAGAGTTACATTCAACGAAAGAATGTTCCCCTAGCTATTGATCAGAGTGGACGTAGCTATGAGTCCGAAATGGTGTGATTTCTAAAAAAGAAGAAATCGTATGGTGTGATAATACAGAAATTGAAGGTCTAGGTCAGTCAAAAATCAAATCAAAGAAGGATTGTGAGGTATGGATGTCTAATGTTCTGTGCAATATCAATAAGTTTTCTTGTAAAGTGTTAAAGAGATTTTTGCAAGTTTTGCACAAAAATGATAATGTTCAAAGACGGATCAAGATTCTATAAAGAATAGATGACTGTGAAGTTCATGAAAAAACAGGACTTTTGGATCATTCTCTAGCTTGTCTTGATAAAAGTAAATTTAAGAGTCAGTTTCATCATATACAGAAGCTGGCTGCACATCATACTAAAATGGGATAACTTGTAATTAACTGTATGAGTGCAAAATATCAAATATATTTCTTGCAGTTTTAAATAAATACTTTTTACTTGAAGTGTAGAAAGTTTAGTTTCTACAATGCAAATGATAAATATGATGCATTTAAAAGAGTATGTGTATGTGGATGAAACACTTAGGGAGTGGAAATGATGATCCTATGCTTTCAAAGGATCAGATTGTTCAACAGTATAAAATAAGTATTGCAATGTTTGATTTGTCTTCTACTGAAAGACCTGACATTGTTTGCATATCTTGTATTCACACTTTTTATACGTCTCAAGTGCAACTTGTACATTGAGGAGACAATTAAACACACTGTAGAAGATGCTGGGAAATAACTTTATCTCTATTTGTTTGTAGCAGAACGATTGGACACAAGAGAGGCGCTTTATGTTTGTAGACACTGTGTTGGGTTTTATAATCAAAGAAGTAATTCTCCAAGAAGTGTTTTAAATGACATGGTAGTGCCTGATATACTTTCTTTGTTTCAATAATTTAACATGTTTGAAGTGATTTCATTGGAAACTGTTCATCTTTTCCAAGTTATTGTTAGATTGCAAATAAAGATGTTCAGTCTGCCTAAGAAATCATTAGAGCAAGGTGTGAGAGACAAAGTTGTGTATTTACCACTCAATTTGGAAGAAAATGTGAACACTCTAGGAGTAAAGCGTGACATTGCAGATTCTTTGTTTCTATTAGTAAATGGTGTTGCCACTAAAGATAAGAGCATTTGGCAACAGCTTATAGATATTGGAAAAGTGAAAAATGCATTGGCGTTTCCATTGGAGCACAATGATTTATACAAAGTCAGTCTGAATGTACCAGACTTGTCTATGCTTGATTTTGAGTCAACAAACAAAAGCAGTAAAGGTCAGTTTCAGCATCTATCTGTTGCAGAAGTTAATAGTTTGTATGCACATCACACTATTCATACTGTACACTCAACGTGTAGTCATGGGCGACAGTTTACAATTGTATCAAATGAAAGCAATGAAAGATGCACCAATCAGTATCTGTGGAAATAGATTAAGAGCCCATTGTTTCTCAATGTTTTTTCCAATGGGTACAGGAGGATGATCGGAAGGTGCAAATCTCTGCTTCAGAATATCATTGTACAAGAATGTATTATGCAGATTCATGATTGTACTGTTGTATTTTTCCTGTTTGCAAATCTGTAACTACTGCATAAGTGCCCAGTTACCCGAGGGTTTAGTGCGCAGTACAAATAAAGAAACTAAACTAAACTAAACTAAACAATGTTGAATATATTTTTCACTTATTTTATTAATGTGATTTTCCAACATTATGTTATGCTGTTTACTCATACACTTCAGACCAGAACTAGATTTCACAATCTTTCAGCATGTGAGATGCTGCAACAGTTGAAAGAAAGAAATGAAGTTTTAGAGGGTAAACTTACGAATATTCTTGCTACAAAAGAGGGATTAGAGATTATGAGTACAGGACACACTCTGAGGTTAGATGCATGATCAGAAACCTGGGATAGCCAACATCGCTTGTGACTTTAAGTTGCGCTGAGTATGGTTGGGATGATCTTGCAGAGTGGATTTGGTAAACTAATCCTCAGGAAGAAAATATAGAACACATGACACCAAGAGAATTGTGTTCTATGGATCTGTAAGTGTATTGCATTTTTATTACACTTTTTTTTAGCCATTTTACACTTTATATCTAATAAAGAAAATGGTCCAGTGGGTACTGTGGAACAGTTATTTTGGTGGAAGAGTACCAGGCACATAGGGCTCCACATATACATATGCTGTTGTGGAGTAAAGATGCTCCTCGGTTTGGTAAGGAAAGTGATGGCTGTGTGATGGGGTTCATTGAAAAATATGTTACATTTTCCATTCCAGCTCAGCACGTGAATGCTGATATACGGAACAAGATGGAAAGATTTCAAAAGCAGTCCTGCGGAAAGTATTGTCAGAGAAAATACAAAAGTAAAGACAAGTACTACACAGTGCAGATTTGGCTTTCCAAGGCCTGTGACACCAGTTGGTCGAGTGAATGGTTTAATATCATCTGTTCAACACCATGTTAAGGGTAAGTCACCAAGAAATACATATCATTTAACAAGAAGCAAGGAATGCCAATTCTTTAATGATTACAATCCTGTCATTGCTCAGCTATGGATGTCCAGTTTATTGCTAATGATTCACCAGCTGTTGCTTGTTATGTTACAGCATACATGACAAAAGCTGAAAAGAGCAATGCAGCTGATGTATTACCAGATTTATCAGCAGATAAAAGTCTTAGTCAGAAACATCTAAGCTTTGGTTTGAAGATGCTTCCACATAGAGAGTGTGGTAGCTACAAAGCTGCAGGTCGGCTAACTAGTTTTCCTCTGTATGGACGTAGCATTAATGTAGTTTGGCAAAGTCTTGCACCAGCTAGTATTAGAAATCGGGTATTGAAGCCTTTGAATTAAATTGTTCAGTTAGCTGAAGCAGTACCTGACAGTACAGATATTTTGAAAAACAAATTTGATTGATACATATTATTCCAATCAATCTGAAATGTTGGGGGATCTTTGTTTATATGAGGTAGCACAACGCTACTCATATCGATACATTGAATCAAACAGTAACAGAGAATGGTTTAAACTACATGGATATAGTTGTTGTCTAGTGAGACATGAGAAGGCAAGACTCACTAACCACATGAAACTGTCTTGCTGTCTTGCCAAACTGCATAGAAAAAGGAATTATTTTATGCTAAAAAAGCATAATTAAATATTTAAAATGTAAGCAGTACTTAGAGTTACTGGAGAAAGAACTATGTCAATAACACGTTTTGCAGCTGAATTGGCAAAAGAGTCTTCTGAGTGAAGTCAAGATTCTGCCGTAGGAAGTCAAAATGTGTTTGGTGAGCCAATTATTCAAACTGATGTTGAGCTTGCCATGGAGGAAGTAGAAAGTGCAATGCAACAAAGTAAAGTTGTAGATGTGAATTGTGCTAAAATTGTTAGTCAACTTAATGTATAGAAAAAAGAAGTTTATTATAAAATTAAAGATATGTTTTTGCATGGTTTACTGCATGACAAGCCTGAATGTTCTTGCGTGCAATACAGACCTGTATTGTTGTATTTTAGTGGAGAAGCAGGAACAGGTACATCTTTTTTAATTCTTGCAATAAGAGCTATGATACAAAATGAAACTGATTCTTTTTTGTCATGCATTGTAACTGCTACAACAGGTGTAGCAGCATTTAATGTGGGAGGTGTTACTTTACATCACCTGTTGATGCTATCAGTGGAGCATGACAACAAACTAGAGTATAAAAAATAAACTTGTGTCAAGTGCAGCACAATACGCAGGAAATGTTCTTAAAAAATGAAATACCTTGACTGTAGATGAAGTAAGTACGGTGTCTAACTTGAGGTTTGCTTTCATTCATTTGTGAATGCAAGAGGTTTTAAAGACTGACTACAAGGTTTTGTTGGGAGGTAAATGTGTACTTGTTTTTGGAGACTTATTACAATTATCTCCTTTGACAGGTCAACCAGTTTTCAGAATGCTGCAATCTAAGGATACTCAAAAAAGTATAGTAACTATTGGTCATTTTAACCTTTGGAATTGCTTTGAATTCCAGGTACTTAGATTAATATGAGGCAATCTACAGACTTAGAGTATGCAGAACTGCTTAATAAGATTTGTATAGGTATTCTTGAGGAAAATGTGAAAGCTATCTTAAAGGGAAGACTGATTTCTAACATGTGTCATGCAGATTGCAGTCCATCTGATGTCATGTTGACTCTTAATGAGATAAATATTTCTTTTGTTGCTTTGATGTGCACACTTGCAGAGTGTAACAAGTTTAACTCTACAATGCACCAGTCAGAGAAGCAAATTATTGTGGTGATAAAATTGTGTGATGTTTTAGATGGTCATGCTATGCTTTTAGAGTTGGATAAGAGAGCAAAAGCTTGATTGGGTCAACTAGAGAATTCAATTTCTAAAACAGCAGATCTGGAAGGAGTTTTAAAACTGTGCATCAATGCACAAGTAATGTTGAAGACAAACTTGAATGTAGGAATTGGTCTAGTAAATGGAGCCATGGGAAGAGTGATTGCATTTCACACTTTTCCTCAGAGTACAAATATTGAACATGTTGAACTTATGTTTGATCGTATAGAAGGAACTCATTTGATTTTTTCTGACCTCTGTACGTTTCATGCATTTTAAGGATACCTTTGTGAAAAGACCACAGTTCCACTGTGCTCTGCGTGTGCAATAACTATTCATAAATCACAAGGGTTGACTTTAGAAGCAGCACTTATTGACATTGGTCATACAGTGTTCATAGAAGAAATGTCATATGTAGCTTTGTCATGTGTGAAAAATATAGAAGGTATTTTTAATAAACTTTGATAAAAGAAAAGTGACAATTGCCATTTCTTGTATTGAAGAATATAGTTGGTTTAGTGTACTGTATGCTCCTCACCTGAACCTTATACCTATATCTGCAAAGCACTCATCCAGGAAACATAAGGAGTCAGTGAGAGCACATTCAAATGAAATCAGTCCTTGTAAGACTAAAGAACAACAAAATTTAGCAGAGTTGGAGAGTTGTTCAACTATAACATGCTCTCATTGCAGATTTAGCAATGAAACAGGAGTTGAATGCTATTGTAATGCAGCTTTGTGTATGTTGTTTCAAATGATAGGTGGTCAAGGGAAAGGTATCAAGAAGAAGAAATAGCTAACACAGCAGAGAAGCAGTTATGTGTGGAACTTTCATTTCTTAAAATATCTGTGAATGAAAAACCACACAGTTTACGTTCGGCAATGTCAATCCAAAATGTAGGAGCTGTTGCAAGTGGAATTCAACAATGTTCTCAAAATGCACAGGAAGATAGTCAAGAATCTGTAATCACTGTCTTTTTTTTATTGATGAAGGAAACTGTTAGTGTAGATAGGTATGAAGGAATTAGTTACGAGTGGAACCATATGTGCCCACAATGTAAGAAAGGTTATTTATTCCAGATCTCTATGAAAGAATTGTGTATGTGCATATCCGTGATCAGAAAAGTGTAAACTTTTCTGATCTTGTAACTAAAGCATTACATGACATGCAATGCAGTGACTGTGGCTGCAATTTACAATCAACACTGCAAAATGTAGTTTTTAATAAGTATGTATTGATTATGTTTCAAAGATACAGTGTAAATGGTAGGACAATTAACACGTCACTAATTAATTTTAAATGTCCTTAAGATTATGTTAGTAAGAAAACATTTAAAACGTATGCACTTATTTTTCATGAAGGGGCATCCATTGAATGTGGATATTTCACAACATGGGTGCATAAAGAAGTAGATTGGCTTGTTTTTAATGACTCTTTAGACACACATCAAGCTAGATTGCAAAGTGTTTAAAGAATGCTTACTTAATGATGTTAGAAGCAATGTCCCGCACACGTGCAGAGTACAGGCAGGAGGCACCAGCTTCCCCTCTATGACGGCGACCCTATGGAACAACCTCCCAGCTCAGATGAGATCAATTGATTCTCACACAGCCTTCCGCAAGGCCTTAAAAACCCAGCTCTTTGTCTAAAAGAGCCCGTCAGTCTAGGTCTGCACCTCCACTATATCACCTAGCACACTCTCTGTTATGCCTTGTGCTACCTAGAAAAGAATATGAGTAACTAACTGTAACTTTCACTGTATACCTGCTGTAAACTATGTAATTGGACTGTAAATCGCCTGTATCCATGTAACTGAATCTACCTAAGTATACCTTCTGGGGCCGCTTATTGTAACCCTCAAGCAAGCCTGCTTTAAATCTCCTTATAGCGCCTCGTTGCCTCTGGGCTGTAGTGCGCTCTACAAATATTAAAATAAAATAAAATAAATGTTTTGAAATACATGTTTGAAATATGCTTTGTGAATATAAATCTGCAAAATAAAAGTTTGAAATGGAAGATTAGGGTAATGAGTGTTTTATATGAAGTTGGAGATGGATTGTTACTAGGGTGTACTTTAAAAATAGTACAACATAAATGTAGAGGTAATATTCAGAAGAAGAGAAAAGATGGTTGCATGTACATTATTTTGAGTGTGAGGGAGTGTAGAAAGGCATGACGGTTTACATATCTATCAAGTAAACAGTAGGTTATAGATACAAAACACATAGTAAAATGTTTGAAAAATAAATAAAATGTAACTACTGATACAAGTTTTAGGGAACAATATAGGTATACTGTGTTTACATATTTTGTGTATAGGTGGTGAAAATAAAAATGCACACACTGTTTATTAAAAAGTATTCTAAATGAAATAAAAAAATGTAAATACCTTACTGAAAGGGTTAGTTTGTTAAATGTATAAATAACTTTTGTTATGTAGTGTGAAGTTTTCAGAAAAGTTGTCCAATGTGTCCAGTAATTAAACTGTGCATATTTTTCTAATTTGTTTGCTAGGTTTAAGAACATTTTCTTTAGCTTCTTTGGTGTGTAGGTGGCCAAAAAAGGATGCACACCAAATTTTTAAAGAAGTTATCAAATGGCAATGTAAATATCATTTTTAGAATTTAGAATGCATGTTCATAGAGTAAAAAAAAGTATTGCATACTGCGTACAACTATCAGTGCCAATGAAAGTTTAAATAAGAATTTGTAGTTTTTACAAAATGTAAATATGATGTGTACATTATAAAACGTGTAGGTGTCCAAACAAAGGACGCACACAGATTTTAAATGAAGTATGGTAATTACATGTGTTAGGGTTTAGTGTACATTTTGTTAAGTGTTAATATGTTTACACACAAAAGTTTTTATTGTCTACCTATTATGTGAAATATAGCTATGACTATACTTTAGAAAGATTAATACTCAAAATAATGTTACATTGTTGGCATGTCTTCATGTAAAACTGAAGACATAGTTAGGATGTATATATTGGTTTCCTGATTAAGGTTGCATATAAATCTGTGAAGTACACCGAGAGGTTGAGCAAAAGTACTTGTTTGCTGTGCACATCATATGCCGGTTTTTGTGCCTGAATACCCAAACATTGTGTTCTGAGCCGTGCAGCCTGAAGGCTGTCTGAGGCTGCGTGATTGTTTCCACTCGGAGGACGTCCTAAACTGCAACACAGCTCTGCATGCCTCGTCAAGCAATAAGGAGGTATTTCCTGTTCTGTGGCTCCGCCTCCTGGTTGTGTGACGCCCCTTTCTGTTCCTTCATATTCCCATTGACCAGCGCACCGCACGCACCGAGAAGTACAGTAAAAGTACTGTTTGCTGTGGACATCATATGCCGGTTTTTGTGCCTGAATATCCGAGCTTTGTGTTCTGAGCCATGCAGCCTGAAGGCAATCTGAGGCTGCGTGACTATTTCCCCTCTGGAGGATGTCCTAAGCTTCAACACAGCTCTGCCTGGCCTCGTCAAGCAATAAGGAGGTGACTGTGTGTGCCTCGTATTCTGTTACCTTGGAGATCTTTATAACTGCGTGTGTCTTGTACTTTGTAACTTTGTAACCCAGCAGTAAGCCGTGTCCTTAATACGTTGTTTGTTTCTATTTTTGCCTAGGGTATTTCGTGTTCTGTGGCTCCGCCTCCTGGTTGTGTGACGCCCCTTTCTGTTCTTTCATATTCCCATTGACCAGTGCACCGAGAAGTAAAGCAAAAGTACTGTTTGCTGTTTGCGGTGCTTGGCGGGTTGCGGGTTTACTACTAACTGTAGGTACTTATTTGTTTGGCATAAAAGTGCGATATAGGCACCCTTTAAAGTGGGCGGTTGGGTGCCGGTTACTGCAAAAAAACGGATGATGATAGGAACTCGTGATTACTAAATGTCTCCCTTTAGTATCCGGCTGGCCTGATAACTGGTATTTCTTTATGGGTCTGGCACACTAATTTATTGCTTTTGAACTGTTATTTTGTGAAAGAGGGAGACAGGGGTGTCTTGTGAACCTGTAGCTTTGGCGAGCATCTACTGAGCAAATAACCTGCATATCACTTTCCAGAGCTATATCATTCTGTGTTCTTTTCTGGTTCTTCACTTTTGATTGGGTGAACCGTTGTTTTTTGTGTGGTGTGCTGTATGAGATTGCTTGCCATGGGGAAATCAAAAATAGCGGCTCTATGGAAGGATCATAGGGCTGACTTTTTCAATGCGCTAAGCATGCGTAGAGCGAGCCTGGCACATGCAGCAATGCTTCCCCTTCCTGTGCCTTGTGCAGAAGAGGAGGAACTGCTTCAGTGTGCCCAGGACTGCTCAGCGGAGATGAGAAATATAGAGGGTAACATGGATTCCTCTCAACCCTTATTTGGGGACGAGTTGAATAGTGGTTTTCCCAGAGAAGAGCAGCAAGTGGGAAAAGGAGGGGGCTTGGATGCCTTTGACTCAAACATTCCAGCTATTTTATCCCATATGATACTCTTGAGGACCCAGTATATGATATACAGATGGGTGGTGTAAGTGATTTTCCACCCGGTGATGAGACTACAACTATGATAGGTATCTTCAATCGTGCCATTCTGGCAGAACTCAGAGAACAAACTGACTTCCTGGCCAGGATTGTCAAGATAACTAATGACCTCCCTAACTCTATGTCAGATTTGCTTGTGCCTATCACGAAGGTTTCAGAGGACCTGCCTAAAAGAATGTCTGATATTCTTGTGCCTATATTTAAGGATTGTCTGTTGGGTTTGGGTGTGGAGTTAAAGACCATACGTTCTATGGAAGGGACTGGATTAGGGAGGGAAAAAAATGTTTTACCTATTGTTCCTCCTATTGATAATGCCTCCAATGTGAAAGTGCCTGTTCAAAAATTCTCGGAAGTAGTCGCTAAGAGTGTGCAAAAGGGACAAGTTTTGCCTGGTAAGAGTGGGGGGAATGACTCACCAAATGTTAAAGGTATGGGTGGAGGGGTTCGCATTTGCAATCCCCAGTCGAAAGCAGCTAAAAAACAGGCTAAGAAAAATAACAACACATCTAAAAAAGGTGATTTAAAAAATAAAACATCTAGAAAATGTATGAGGGATCTGGATTTTAAACATCTGATTGACAATGATGTGTCTGATTCAATTATTTATGTAGGCTCTCAGAAAGAAGTTACTAACAAAAAAATAGCTGTTGATGATAAACTCTCCACCGACCAATCAACCCAGAGTGAATATCAAGAGGGTCTCGATGGAATGTATGAAACAATGAAAAAGAAAAAGGACTCTGTTTATGTTAATTCAAACAGACTTGAAAGTGGCTTAAGTGGTATTTTTGATATTTTCAAGAGTTCCACTAATAACTCATAAATGAAACCTACTCAAATAGGCTGTAACAATACTGTCTGGGTGGCTAGAAATGACATCGATAGGGATTCGGTAGTTGCAAATCACTTACCTAGGGTAGTTGGTTTCCTGGATAAAGCACCCAAAAGGCTGATTATACAAACAGTGAATAGGGGCCTATATCATAATGACCCAACTGTTTGTAACACGTTGCCCTTTACTAATCTCACAACGGTCAAAGAGGCCATCAAGGGCAGTGATGAGAGGGGCATGTTGCTGGTTTATAATGATGCATTGGATTCTAATGTTAGTTTTCCTGCACTTAATCCTCAGAAGAAAGGACGATATATTAAGGAATTTGCAGGACCTTATGAATGAAAACAAAATGCTGAAGGAAAAAGGTTGATTGGATCACTTAATAACTAACAGCAGGGGTTCAATTGGTGAGGGAACAAACATGCATGCCTAGCTTCCTAAGGCATTGGAGACTGAGAAGGTGGGTATGCATGTTGAAATCACTGATATAAGTAAAGAGCATAAGGTGGAACAACAGGCTAAAATTGATGAACTATTGAGGAATGTCCAGCATATCTTGAAAGAAAATAAACTTTTGAGGGACAAAGGGCTATCTGATGATACAATAAATAACAAGGATGGTTTTAGTGGTGAGGGAATGAATGAGCGCAATTATTTTTCTGAGACAAATGAACCAGAGAAGTTGGGAACATTGAAAGAAACTTCAGAAACAAAATTTGAACAAGATCTCAGACCGCCCGCTTTTGCTAATTTGCCTGGTCTAATATTGTGTTCCTTGTTTAATGATGGGAGGTATCAACCGTTAAATAGACCTTATATTTTGTCCCTATTTGCTGCGATACCTGAACTGAGCCTCATTACCACAGCTGATATTCGACTAGTGGATTTCATTCACAAAGATCGACTTGTCTTTGTGAGGCTTGTTATTCCATCACCCTTGGTAAGATCAATGTTACTGAAGGAGGCCGAAACCCTCCAACACATGGGGTTTGTTATTTTTCCCTTTAAAGATCAGACGGTACCTATGCAAGCCTTGGACAGAGGCGTGTTAAGAGCTAAAGGTTTGGTTTATGAAAAGATTGAACATCCTACCTACTCCCGATCGGAAGATGTATCGGATAAACAGGATTGGAGATGGCTGGCTTTATCTTTACGTGATGCGATCCACAACCTAAAAGAAATAGGCAAACTGGCTTAGCAAGAAGCCACAGTTTGAAAGTGATCTGCTGGAATTCTCGCGGTAACTTTAATCTTTTTAATAATGACATTCTTATGAGTGGCTTACACTCTTTTGACTTAATTCTCTTGCAGGAAACATGGTTAACCTTGCATGTGGGCAGGGAGGGTTTTGCAGTTGAGGAATTATGTGCGGTTAGGGGCCTGAGGGGCAGACCCAAGGGTGGTCTGCTCACGGCCTCAAAGGACTCTCCGGGCCTGACATAAAATGGGGTTTGGAAGAATGGACAATCGTTTCTTTCAACGGTTTTTACGACTGGTGAAGGGGTTGACGCTTTTTCTCTCCTGCTGATTAATTTTTACTAGAACTCTAATGAACTTTCCGATCAACAGCTGGAAATTGAGTTCACCGCCTTAGGAAAATGTATTGATCTGTGGTGTAGCGATAATTTAGGGGGTCAAATAATTATTGCAGGTGATTTAAATGCTGACTGCTCAGTGGATCGAAAAGTTGGTGATGATCTTTATCTCAATAGGGTAAATCTAACAAATGGTAATCAAAAACTTAGAGGTGTTCTTTGGCTAAGCTTTGCTGATCGTTGGGGTCTTAAATTGGTTGCAAATGACCATTTTACATGGAAGGCAAGGGGTTGTTCCTCTATTATAGATTATATTTTTTTGTCCACCAAATTAAGCCATTCTATGGTACAATTTGAAGGAAAGGAGGTATCAGAGAGCGATCATTGTATGCTAATGGTTGAGTTTGAGTCCAATGTACTATTGAGGACCCAAAAGGTCTACAACAAGGATTTATTACTCAACACGTCAAAGCACAGGATCAAATGGTCCTATAACTCAACCAATAAATTTACAGCAACACTGATTTGTGATTATGAAGACACTAAGTTAGAACAACGTATGCTTATGTTCTCTGTGAAAAAGTTTGATTCTACCATGAGATCCAAAATGCAGAGGTTTTTTGATCAATCCCTGTGTAGGAGTTACCAAGAGATTTATCATAAACTTTCTATGGACCATGATGTCTATGAGAAAAAAAGGGGCCTCCAAAGGGAGGTCCGTAAAATTCGCAAATTGTGGCCCTTTGATCCTAGAGCTATGGGTGTAATAAAAAAAATTAAACAAACATATAAGAATTGGATGATCAGCCATTGCTGCATTGCTGCCCAGCGCGATCGTGAAAGGATGCTGGGAGCAATGAGGGGTGTTACGTCATCTAATTTCTGGCAACTGATCAACAATGTTGACTCTTCCCAGGATTTATCGATGTTTAATCCAATACCAGAAGCAACATGGGCTGGTCACTTTGCGAATTTATATAGGCCAAGTGATCAGTGCTATCTCCAGTCGGGGGTGACTGCTTCATCTTGGCCCTTGTTATGTCAGGTTGAAGAAATAAAAAGTCTGATTATTAAATCCAAAAACACTGGAGCAGCAGGTCTAAATAACCTCACTAATAAAGTTTTTAGATCCAATCCTTTTTATTGGGCAAAGATTTTATGTATTCTTTTTAAAGATGTGTGCTTAACCAAAACTATTCCTCAGTCTTGGAGGGTTTCTGTAGTTATCCCGGTGTTTAAAAAGGGTTCCAGATTGTTGCCTAGTAGTTACCGTCCGATTGCCATAGCCGATTCTGACTCTAAAATCTTTGCCTCTTTGGTATTGATTGATATCCAGAGATGGATAGACGCAAATCAAATTCTTAGTCTGAATCAAATGGGTTTAAAAAAAAAATGTGGGACGGAGTGTGGTGGCCTTGTCCTGAGATGCTTAAAAAGTAAAGCCTTGGTAAATGGAATAAGATCTACCTTTGTAGCTTCAATGGACCTTAGTATGGCCTTTGATTTAGTGGATAGGCCGATTTTATGGAACAAACTAAATTCACTGTGACTCCCTAATCATTTGTTGGAAATTGTTATTGCTCTGTATACTGACACTAGGTTGGTTGTAAGAATGAATTCGGAAGGTGGACTTTCCTCGCAGATGGATACCAGTAATGGTTTGCGTCAAGGGTGCATGTTGGCACCGACTATTTTTAACCTTTAAGTCAGTAGTGCCCATTCAGCATTTTTTAATGGGGGTCTGGTTTCACCTAAACTCAATGGGATGTCGATCTCGTGGTTGGGATACGCGGACACCTTCTTGTTGATAGATAACACCAAAGTGGGTCTCCAACGATTAATTAAGAAGTTTGAAATATTCATAAGTAATCTCCATCTAAAAATCAACACCACCAAAACTATAATAATCTGTATGGGTAAAGCCAATAGGAAGCAGGAGTCTTATACCTGGTTTTGTGAAGGCAAACATATTAAGCCTCAAAAAGCCTTCAAGTATCTAGGGTACTGTTTTTCGGGTATGGATTCTGCTGTTTTGATTAAAAACCAACTTAGGGCTAAAGCCGAAGTTGCGTTAAGGCAGATGCGACTGTTGGAAAAGAAATTTGGGGGATTCTCGATGAAACCCATTTTGGAGTTTTACTTAAGAAAAGTGGTACCAAGATTAACATGTGGCCTGGAATTCTTTGCAACCAATATTATAGATTGCTTGAAAATTCTGGAAGGTATAATCTCGAAGGGGTTATTATTTTTCTTACCCAAAAGCATTCCAATGGAGGTGATAAGGTACAAACTTGGCTTGCAATCTCTACATTCGGTGGTTATGACAAAGAGGCTTTTGTCATGGAGAAGATGTAAGATGGTTGTGGTCAGTAATCTTTATACTAAAGCGGGAAGTGATTCATCTTGTCCGTTTATGATCACATTAAACAAGGATGTTGACAGGATGTTGGAAGAAATGGGCATAGCCAAGAGCACTTTGTTGAATAGGCCAAAAAAATGTAAACTTATCATACGTGGGATGGATTGGTCTTTGACAATGAGTAAAGTGGCAGACTCTGAACTCTATAACGAAGTCCATTCCTTTTGGAAATGTTTACCATGCATGGAAATTTACTTAATGAAATATCCAACTAAGTCAATTAGAAACTATTTTATGAGATTCAGGTTGAACGGTATGCACACCCATTATATACTCAATGTAAGAAATACATTGGAGGATAAGAAATGGTGTTGGTTCTGTAATCAGGTAGGGACGGATGAAACTTTATATCATATTTTGTTAATATGTCCTATCTTGATCAAGCAGAGAACTGAATTATTTGCTGAACTGTTTTCCTCAAGTGTACGTGTTGATTGTGATTACATTTGGTACAAAATGAGACATGAATATTCTTCCATTTTGATTATTCGTTTAATAACATTTTTAAAAACAGTATGCGAGTTAAGTTAGTTAGTCGTTCTTGACGATTTGTTTTGTTTGTGGATTCTGAGATTTTGTGCATTGCTTTTATATCTGCATTCCTGTATCATTGTCTGTACTTTGGAATTGTAATTTGGATTTAATTGTAAGGAACTGTTTAAGTTTTTGTAATTTTCCTAAGAGTTTATGTGTTTGTTCTTAACAAATGATTTCGTAAAGGTTTATGACAAACCATAAACAAATAAACAAATAAAAAAAAATCTGTGAATTTGTCATCATTTAATATTAAATAATTTTTGCACAGTAGTTTAACATATCTTTATTGTAGCCAAATGGATTTATCTGTGTTCAAACTGTTGAGGTTTTGGGCAAATCTTTTTAGAAATTGCTGATGCAAAACCCAGTTTGTAGTCACCTAAATGGTTAGTATAGTTGAAGTGATAAATACTGCATTTATTTCTTATACTGCACTGTAGCAGCTCTTAGTTTTTAAAAGTGTTATTTTCTGAAGGGCGCTTTTTGTTACAATGTTTACTTTATAAAATTGTTTACATTTCTATTTTACATGTTATTATATAGATATACTTGTAGAAAGTGAGATAGTGTATACTTTGTATATGTATATGTAATTATTGTTAATTAGTTAAAATAACTGAAGAGAGATTCTTTTTTTTTCTCTCCAATGAGATATTTTTCTCCTCTATACTATGATTAATGAATACAACCTGGTACTGGTTGTGTACTGAGAATACAATCAGTATTCACTTGGTACCATTTTGATAAATAAAACATAAATAATTTTGTTTTTATTTTGTTATAAACTACATTTCATTTTGTTTCAGTTACTAGTAGGAAAGAAAGAAGAGAACATGAATAAAGGTAATTGGTAAGTTATTTTATCAATACAATATATACATCTATAATGCAGATATGTACAGACACAGAGTTGTATTTTTTTAAATGATTTTTTTGTAGCCTCGGCAAGGCTTCAGCCAATGAATTGTTGTATTTTGATTATGCGGCTAAAGTAAGCAACGACTTGTGTGCTTTTATTTGCGGCTAAACTGCTTCACCTGTTAACAGTGTAACCGTGGCTACAAAAAACGATTGGGGGAATCTTATTACTGCAACTGCATAAAATAAATTACAATAGATATTGCAATATATTTTTGCAGTTATGTTCAATTTGATCTATTTTTGTAACATAAAAGTTCCCCTTAAAAGGGCCATTTTGGTGGATGGAAAGAGGGGGTAGAATAGGGGAGAAAAACACATAGGGATGAAACATATAACAAAGGGAAACAAAATAAAAAGCAACATGTATATATATATATATATATATATATTTCTTTATTTTGTATTTATTTTTTTAGAAATAAAGGGGGAACATTGCTAGTTAAAAAAAACTAGGCATGACAGGTAATCTGATGTTCAGCAATTAACTTCTTCCGTTGCTCAATTGTGACATCTCCCTTGAAAACCCATTGGAGGCATCGTTTAAACATGATGTGCATCATGCAAAGATCGGGAGTTGGTAAAATAACAGTCTGTGCAGCTGACACCGCTGTTGAAGTTGAGGCTTCATTTCCACTTGGGGATGTTGTTGTACTGGTGGATGGAGGTTCTGAAGGTGGTACTGATTTTTGTCTACGCAAGGAATGGGACCCATGCATTTTTCTTTTATGATGTTTGTGTGCTTTTCGATACTCATCATCGACATCAACCCAGTGGACTTGCACTAGGTGGTTAATCATTATAGATGTTTGTAGGCTTTGAGATGGAACATTGGAATGTCCACGGCATAGAGTTTTGTTGCAGAATGTGCAAAGTACCTCCTCTACCTCTTTTCTAGAACAGTGTTGTTTGACTTGGAATAAGCAGCAACTGTCAGCAGTGGTTTTCATTCCAGTTGCCTTCTTCCTCAGTGGTGATGGATTTGCAACCCAAACGATAACGTAATCAACACTGATGTTATTCTTTCCGTTGGACATGTTGGAATGTCCAAAGAGAGAAGAATATGTAAAATGGTAAAATTGGCAACATGAAAAAGACAATGACTCAAAAAACAGAAAACAGTTTTTTTAAGTAAAATAAAAAATAGACAAACTGAACAAATCACACAACAATGGAAAATAGGATTGGGAAAAGTTGGGTAAAAAGGATGAAGAATTTAAGGGTTAAAGTGCCAAAAGTGCTTGCAGTTACTTAGAAACCCTTTCACTAGTAGGTACAGCAAGCAATGATAAATGTAAACTTTTTTTTGTAGGTGTGGTGAATCGTGGATAGTCTTGCATGCGTGGATGTCATCAAAGAGCGTTGGCGTACCTGGTCTATACATCTCAACATCTGATTGGATTGTTCGTTCATGGGGATAAAAGTCGAGTGAAGGCGCGAAGCCGCAGCGCTTGATATGATTGGCTAGTGCATCATTCGCGAAGATGCATAGCCATGTTAAAGGAGCTTGACGTCCTACTGGCTCATTTTGCATAGGTGGGTTACATCAAATGACATGGGCGTACCTGCGTGCATACATCACAACGTGTGATTGGATCGTACATTGATGCACATAAAAATCACATGTAGGCGCATCGCTTGATATGATTGGCTTGCGCATTAGGCGCAATGATGCATAGCCGCGTTGAAGGAGTTCAATGTCCTATTGGCTCATTTCCTGCTTCTTTAGTAGCCACGGTTATTAAAACATTTTTTTAAAAGAAAATATCTATATCTACATATATACATATATATACACAAGGAAAACCCAAGTCTTTTTGGAACTGTCTTGAACTTGGTGTAGGGGAGATGGAAAGTGAGCCAAGAGCTGGAAGAAGCTCTGCACTTTATTTTGAACACTGTTTGTTTTATTGCTGACATCCCTACACATTACTTAGCTTTAGTTGTGAGGGCTAGAATATGTTCTGGACACAGACTTTTAAGTTGAACTTACTGACTCAGACTTTCCTTATGTAGGGAAATCCCACCTCAGCATAGGGCAAGTTAGGCCTTTAACCATCCTAACATTTAAGACAATAAACTCATTTGTTTAAACTTTTAATCTGTTGCCTTTGTCTTGCTTCATGATGCCTTCACAAATGGTGTCAGAGTGGGATGCACTCAATTGATTCAAACTGAGGACCCCTATGTGGATGGTAGTACAACAAACCTCAGGGAACAATACAATTGTAAAAGTTCAGGATCAATATCAAGTTTCAACCCTAAGGAAATTAATTTCCCTCCAATTACATATCCCAGTTAAGTGTTGAGATGTATTCTATTGATCTGAGTTCCTTCTTGATACCTTTCCCTTGACCACCTATCATATGAAGCATGGGGAAACATTTTTATTATCAGTTAGAAAATACCATTATTAGAAGTGTGGCTTTACGTCCCATGAGCCTCTTCCTCTTTCTTTCCCTCTTCCTTAGAGCTAGTAAAAGAGGAAACCAGAGAAAAATCTCCAACGGATACCAGTCTAGAGGGGGTTGAGGTCAAATCCGATACCAATAAAGACCTGGATTTTTTTTCTATGTCTGAATCTGAAAAGACATAACTGAATTATGAGGATGAACAGATGACAAGTTTGTGTGAAGTACACGTACAACATATGGAAAGCAAAGAACGGATCTTAGGGAATGCAGTGAAAAGCAAGTATTGAGTACTGCTGAAGAGTGCAAAAGCAAAGTGGTGAAGGAAAGAGAGCACAAGGAAGTGAACTGTATGAAAGAACTCATAGTGGCAAAGTGAAGAAACTGGCAAGGAGGTGTATGAAAGAACACATTGTGGCAAAGTCAACAGAATGACAAAGAAGAAAGCACATTGTGACAAAGACAAAAGGCTGGCAAGGAAAAAACCAAGTGAGTGTGAACCAGAACACAGGTGCAGTTACAAAAGAACCTGTGTGGACAAGCAAGCCTAGTGTGACCGGTTGCGTGACCTGTGATGGGTGGACCATGTGGTCTGACATCTTTGCCTAGACTGGGATACCCTATCTTTGACAGTCAAGGAAACATACAGAGAGCAAATCCAATTATATGGAAGAGATTGGTGAAGAGAAGCAGAAGAAAGCAATCTGTATGAACTGTCAGAAAACCAAAGGGGTGCAAGGTTGACCTGGAACTGGTTTTGAATATTGAGAGACTGAGAAAAAGTACAAGTTGGTAAGCTGAACAGGCCGAAGTCTTGGGGAAGGGAAACAACAGAGACCCTGTAAGTTTTGGTGAGACCTTAGAAGAGAATCCTGAGGCCATTTTGGAACTGTGTTGTCTTCTTGGGTAAGTTAACCTCAAGATCCCTTCTTGGAATTGTGTTGTCTTCTCTGGGAAGGGGAACCCAAGATTCCTTTTGAATAGAGTTGTCTTCATGGGGAAGGGTACCTAAGACGTTGTGGAACTGTTTTGGACTTGGGGAAGGGGACCTTGAGACTTTTTGGAACAGTGTTGTCTTTTCGGGGAAGGAAACCCCTAGTCTTTTTGGAACTATCTTGAACTTGAGGTAGGGGAGATGGAAAGTGAGCCAAGAGCTGGAAGAAGCACTGCACTTTATTTTGAACACTGTTTCTTTTATTGCTGACATCCCTAGACATTGCTTAGCTTTAGTTGTGAGGGCTAGAATAGGTTCTGGACACAGACTTTTAAGTTGAACTTACTGACTCACAATTTCCTTAGGTTCTTTATGTAGGGAGATCCCACCTCAGCATAGGGCAAGTTAGGCCTTCAACCATCCTAACATTTAAGATAATAAACTCATTTGTTTAAACTTTTAATCTGTTGCCTGTGTCTTGCTTCATGATGCCTTCACAAATGGTGTCAGAGTGGGATGCACTCAATTGATATAAACTGTGGACCCTGATGTGGATGGTAGTACAACAAACCTCAGGGAAGAATACAATTGTAAAGGTTCAGGATCAATATCAAGTTTCAATCCTAAAGAAATTAATTTCCCTCAACTACAAATCCCAGTTTAGTGTTGTGATGTATTCTATTGATCTGAGATCCTTCTTGATACCTTTCCCTTGACCAACTATCATTTGAAGCATGAGGAAACATTTTTATTATCAGTTAGAAAATACCATTATTAGACCTGTGGCTTTACGTCCCATAAGCCTCTTCCTCTTTCTTTTCCTCTTCCTTAGAGCTAGTAAAAGAGGAAACCGGAGAAGAAGCTCCAACGGATACCAGTCTAGAGGGGGTTGAGGTCAAATCCGATACCACTGAAGACCTGGATTTTTTTTCTGTGTCTGATTCTGAAAAGACATAACTGAATTATGAGTTGGGCGATGTTCTGTCCACTTGCAGTTCATGGGTGTATTGTGTCTGTGGCTAGTTCACAAATGTAGATGTTCCCATCTCCCTTGTATGTATTTGTTCATTTTTCATCATTACCTGACGTCAAGATTATTGTAGAACTGATAAAGGCTGCCATACAGTTGACTCATTCAGACCATGTTGGTCTGCTTTTAATCGGAATATCAATTTGTGTTCCCTTTTCAGGAGGAGGGCGCATATATCTTCCCCCCTCCATGGACAGGTCACCTTTTTGATGATCGTCCACCGCTGATCTTTGAGCGTGTGGCATTGTGACTGAAGGTGTTCTACGACTGGTGAATTAACAAGTCCTGACCTGATTTACGACATGTGTTCTTGATAATTTTTTTCCACCGGTCGACTCATCATTCCCACGTATTTAAGATTACAGGGGCAAGTGATAAGTTATATCACAAGACTCGTGTTGCAGTTAGTCAGGTTATGTTGTTTCAAACAGGCTTGTGAGCCCTAGGTCTATTGTCCGTGTGCCTGATGTAAGTGTGCACGCGGAACACTGACCACATGGAGAATGTTTTTGTTACCGATCCAAACTCCAAATGGTACCTTGCTGCTCGACTATGGATGGCGGTTGATAGGACAGCAGCAATGTGTCTCAAATGTTTTTCCTTTTCTTTATTGGTAACTGTGGTCTGGGCATGTTCAAGGAGCTCACATTTAGTATTGGCCATAGTTTTAGGATTTCTTTTTTTATTCTGTTAGTTTTATTCGAGTGGCTGAACACGGCTGTTGTGCACTAGTCGTTCTTTTGTCTTATCATAAAATGATCTCTCGTGGAATATTGCAGGCTCCTTTCTTGCATGTTTGATACATTTCTTGGGCTATTCCCTTCCATAAAGACGTGCAGCCAGGCATTCAGCTTGTGAGTTAGAGTCTAGCAGGTCAGATCATTTTCTCCTATATCTGAGAAATTGCCCAAAGGGCAAGTTGTCTCGCAAGTTCCTAGGGTGAAAGCTGGTGTATTCAAGCACGGAATGGCGATTGGTTTCTTTTCTGAAGACGTAAGCATGTAAGCATCCCGTGTTTTGCCCTGATCTCTTAGTTCAGGAAATGAATCAGTTGCTTTCTCAAAGTGTAAGTGAACTTGAGGTATCTGTTTCATGAGTTCAACCATGCCATGAATTTCTCACATTTTGCAAGGTTACCAGTTAAGACGATCAGTATATCATCTATATACCTGGTCCAGAATGTTATATGTTGTTTGAATGTATTTTCTAGTTCATAGATGTGTCTGGTCTGGAAATTGGCCACATACAGGTTTGCTAGTGTAGGTGCAAATGTGGCCCCCATAGTGGTACCAGAATTCTGCTGGTAAAAGTCCACTTTGAACATGAAGAAGTTCTGGGTTAAGGCAATCTCGGCCAGTTGGATGATAGACGTGGAATCTCCATAGCTGGTACTAATTATTCCAGGACTTTGTCTATGATCATTAGTGTTTCAATCATGGGTATGTTTGTATAGAAGGATTCTATATCAAGGGAAGCCAAAATTAGATTTTCTGGCTCAAATCCTAATTCCTTCACCATATTCAGTCCTGCAGTTGTGTCTTTGAGATATTATGCCATTGTCAGTACTTCAGATTTTCAGAAGAAGTCCACGAATTGTGAAAGTGGTTCTAGAATGTTATTGATGCCTGCTACAATTGGTCAGCCTTAAATATCCCTTAATGTATCTTGGGGATGGCCTGAACGGCAGGAATCTTTGGGGATTTTGGGCACAGATATTCTGCTTCTTTGGGACCTATATGTCCTTAAATGTCCTTCGCACAATCCTTCCTCCACTATCTCAGCTATCAATAATCTGATATTGGATGCTGGGTCACAGCGTAGTCATTGGTAGTTATCTCTGTTCTCAAATTGGGAGGAGACCATCGGCTCGTAGTCATTGGTATTCATGACCACGATGGCTCCCGCCTTGTCTGCAGGTTTGATTGTAGTTCTTGCATTCTTACTGAAATTGTCACTAAGGGGCTGATTGTCAAAACATGTTTGGGTGCTAGTGATGAGATGTGCTAGTGCATCACTAACACCAAAATAGGGAGAAGCGCACTTCACAAAGGGTATCTGAATGAGCGCATCATAGATGGACTCCTTCAAATGCCATTTTTCCTCTCTCCGTATTTCATGCCATTTAAAAGTGCATACCTATTTAACAAATGGGATGCGCTTTTAATTGCCCGGAAAGAAGGGTCATCCCCCTACGTCTTTTGAAACAGGTAAGAGGATGCACAAATCATGACAGGGTCGTTTTTGACTCAGTCATGATTTTTTTAAAGTGTGACAGTCACAGTTTAAACCTTAGATGGCACACTGGGGGATAGAAATGCTTTTTTTCCCCTCAAGCAATTCACCAAAGCAGACCATTTAACTGTCCGTCTAAGTGAAATGTGCTCCTAGCAACGTGATTGCTGGGATCCTGTCCGACATTATGCAAGGGGCTGAATAGCGCATCTTTCCGCCACTGTGCAGCCCCTAAAGTAATGTGTAGGACACCTTTACCTATTTCAGCAATGAGCGCACATTTAAAAACCATCCTATGTGCTTTTTTCATTTGCGCTAATTTTTGAGAATCTGGCCCCATTTATTCAGCCTTCTAATGGTACCACGATTGCTTATGAAAAGATGTGGACATTGGTGTTAGTTTGTGAAAAAATGAATGATACATGGTTAATAATAATGGGGAAAATGAGAAATAAATTGTCACATTTTAGTCTGCTTCCTTTTATTTATTAATGCGTACTGTTGGGAACATGACATATGGTCCTTGAATAAGGCATATCAACAAAATGTATATGAACGGTGGTAAGAAACGATGGAAGATCCAAGATAAGTGTAAATACTTGGGGCCTGATCACGAGAAGGGCGGTATCTGGGTGTTATTACCGTTGAGCGATATTAGTGTTAATGTTGGGATTAGTCACGCAGAAACCGCTGTTTCATGAGTCAGCAGACACGTGCACACATCTCCCGCATTAACGCTGATACTGCTCAACCCAAATAACTTAACAACCAAACTCCCACCCTAAATAGTGCTAGTGCCGCGTGGTAATAGCGTGTGGTAATAGCGCGCAGGAATATGCGCCCAGATGCCCCAGGGCAAGGAGCGCTCTATAAATAAAATAAATACAAATACAAATGCATCACTGCAAGAACGGGAAACAGTGTGGTGGCTGTTTTGGAAATCAGAATGCATAGAAAATTGAGCCCCTGGTAGCCAGCCAGAGCAACTGAATCAAACAAATGTCACAGGAGCGTGCAGGGGGCAAGTCAGCCCAGGATCAGATCCGTAAACCAAAATGTACAAAGTCTGAAATCAATGTCCTTGTGGAGGAGGTGTTAGGCCATTATGAGAAAATGTATGGGGCGCAACAAAAAAAACAAGCTCAAAGCGCTGCAACCAGATCTGGGGCGCCACCAGCAAGAAGGTGTCTGCAGTCGGCCATGTCCCCAGGAATGGGAAAAGACTGCAGGAAGCGCCATAATGACCTGTGGGTCTGGGTCAGCACCAAACAGGCTGCATGGCAACCGTAGGAGGATCACCACCACCAGAGATCATGTCATGGGAGGAGCATTGCAGCAGCATCATCAACATAACAGGGGTAGAGGGAGTCGGAGGAGCGGAGGCAGGAGCTGCCACCCAGGAGGCCGTAGGTGAGCCAACCCCCCCAATACCAAATGTAATGTGAACAGCCCACCACACCATCCCCCAGTGTGGATGTCCATAATCCAGGCATTGTGACTGAGTGCAGTGTGTGGGAGCCACCACATGCACCCAGAGCAGCACCCATGTGCCAGTGCACCTAGGCTACCCCTGTGAGCCAGAGCTCTGGGGAGGGCAGCCAAGGAACACATTCAAGTGCCATGCAACACACAGTCACGGCATGGGCACAGCAGTGCACCATTGCCAACTGGTCATGCAAATCAGATGCTTACCAGACAATAAATGCCCATGCCAACAATCAGCCCCTGTAATGCCACCACCAGGAAGCCACATACCCAAGTGTGTCCCCCCTCCCGCACCATGCCACATATATAGCAACCCACTGCAAAATGCAAGCAGGTCAGGCCCAGCCACAAGTCCAACCGCCCTGTGCAACCCCCCCTGTAAGTACTGCGATGCATGCCAAAACACATGAGCAAATGTGACCTGATGCCATCCCCTATGGGAACGCGGGCATCACCTGAGGCATCCAGAGAGGATGAGGTAGCGGGCCCATCCCATCGAGCACCCACCATGCCTCCACCAGCACACCATGAAGGGGCAGACAGAGAACACCAAGACTGAAGACTCACCCCACCACTCCACACTGCAGCAGTGCCATACCACCACCAACCCTACCTCCCCATGACGCACCCTCAGATCAAGCACTGCCCTCTTTCAAGTGAGTCCAACCTCCAACTCTGCCAGGATCGGAGGATCCACTTTTTCAACCTTAACCCCTACTCTGTGGAACTATCTCCCCGCTCATATTCAACACACCTCATATTCAACACACCCACAACTTTGTATAATGCTGAATATGACCATCTAAGACTGCTGAAACCTTGCTGCATGACGACATATGTTCAAAAATTCTGAGCAATAACGCTGCTGAAGACGGCTGATAAATTACGAATGAGTTTACTCTGATTGCGGCAACTGCAAACCTGCACTATAATTCCAGAACAGCAAGCCTGCTTGATCAAACCCTCCTCCCATACACTCACCTATCATATCGCTATGCTCACTCTCTTCTCTACACCAACACACAATTAGAATGCAGCTATACTCCTCGATCAATTTCAGCCTAGCTGCTCACATACGAACATTACCTCATGAACACTCAAATACTCTGATAAAACGCAGCTACACCCCTCAAATTCGGCCTAGCTGCACACATAAGTGTCCTAAGCAGGCCTAATGCAGCCAGAACACAGTCCTGGTGCCCATCGCCCTGACTGCTCACATTCTACTGATATCAAATACCACTGCACCTAATGCTAGGATGCAGCTACCATCGCACAGTCGCTGCAGCTGCACGCATAATAGGTGCACCCATGCACTTTATGCCACCCCACTCTCTCCACTGACCTGGACCACGGATCCTGAGGGCTTTCAACCTACCAGTGCTTTGAGGTCATACCAATGATATATAGAGTGCTACATAAATGCCAAATAACATAACATAACATAACCAAGGGCAAACACTTCAGGGCCATGCCAACAGCAACGGCCCAACCCTCCAGGGCCACACCAACAGCAATGGCCCAACCCTCCAGGGCCACGCCAACACTGAGGGCACAAGCCACCAGGCCTGACCAGGGAGAGGTTGTTGAAGCAGTCCCAAAATCAACGACCGAGGAGGAGGTAGGGGCAAGCAGCAACGACCAGAAGGCAACTGCGGCCCCCACACCTGAACACATGCAAGTGCTGGAAATGAGCACACCACCGGAGAGAAATAACCATGTGGAGGTGCATAGCCTAAGGCCCCAGGGCTGCCAACGCCGTTGTCGCACCTACATCCTGGTGGCTGATGAGGACACAACCTCATATGCCTCATCATCAGGCGGTACAACCCCCAGGGCGGTACAGCCCCCCCATCAGTACAGCCCCCCGGCAGTACAGCCCCCCAGGCAGGACAACCCCCACCCAGGCAGGACAGCCCCTCAGGCTTCATAGTTCCACCCCAACACCCCTTACTGGTCACGTGGCTGCTGCGATGGCATGACTTGATGTCATAGAGGCACGTCAGCTGAGGATTGAGGGCCTTGCCAGAGGACACAATAGGCATGTGAAGGCCATCAGCCATGCCATAAGGGGTGCTATGAAGACCATGGCCAGGGACAATGCCCGCACAAGGATGGTGGTGGAGGCATGCGCAGCATCCCTCACGGGGTTCGGGCAGATGTTAAGGGCGCTATGCAAGGGGCTCTCTGCATTTGCAGAAGAAATGAGGGACACCAACAACCTCCTCCAACAGCAAATACAAATCCCTGACTCCATCCCATCTACCTCCACCACCCACACCAAGGAGTCTCAACAGGGAACCCCATGACGGAGGTCACAGTGCAGACTGCTACAGTGCTCTCCAGAATCCGGTGCACATGGGAAGAGGCCAGGTACCCAGTCTTTGGACTGTGCATTGTCAGCCTGAGGGTCCATCACATGGACACACGGTTGGGTGGGGGGAGGGGGACTGTGTGCAGGGGAGTTGGTTGTGGGTGGCGGTAGGGGGGACTGTCTGCAGGGGAATAGGTGGGGTATGGGGGACTGTGTGCAGGGTAGTTGGTGGTGGGTGGGGGAGGATGCTGTGCAGGGGAGTTGGTAGTGGGTGGGCGAGGGGGAACTGTGTGCAACGGAGTTGGTGGTGGATGGGTGAAGGGGGATGGGGTTAGTTTCACATACATTAAAGCCTGTTGAAATCTGGCAAAATGCAAGGGCAATCATGATTGTGTACTAGTGCTCTTTATTCAAAATGTGCAGGTTGTGCTATGTGTCCAGTCACTGTGCTAAAATAATTATCAATCAGTGCCTGTCAGGCCAGCCTCCGCTCCCTCACCCCATCCCTGTGTGCATCAGCCCTGGCTCCGGCCACATTGTCCTCACCATCATCAGCCCCTGGGGGTTTCCTTTCTGCATCAGGGGGTAGGGGCACATTCTATCTGAGACAGATGTTGTGCAGCATTGCACATGCCAAGACGGTTTTGCCAACTTTGTCCGGGGCATACATGAGGGCCCCTGCAGTGCTATCCAGGCACCTGAATCGTGTATTCAAAAGTCCAAAGGCACATTCAATGCAGATGTGTGTCCGGCTGTGACCATGGTTGTTTTTTGGGGTCATGTGATGTTCTAGGGTCACGCACAGGCATCATCAGCCAGGTGAGCTGCAGGTATCCTGAGTCACCTGCATGGGATGGGATGACAACATCAGGCATTTTTTACCATGCAGTAGTCTACAGATTCAGAATATTCAGCCATTACACACCATGGGAATTCCTGTGAGCAACAGGGCCATGCAATGTGTGATGGGTGTCCTTCCTCCCAAATTCAAGCCAAGAATTTTTGTCCTGTACATGCACCCTGTGTTGTTGAGGTGGCTGTCCTGTGGCGGCTGATGGTTGACTGCACAGGGGATGGCTGCGCTGTGGCACGGGTGGACACGGCACTACAGGTAAGGGGTTGCATGGGCCACTTGTACTCATCACAGATAGGCATATTGGACCTATAATAGGGTGTGGTAATATTCCCCACGTTCCACCTGCACCGCTCCTTGGATATGTTTGGGCCAGCGGTGCATAGAGTCCCACAGGATGGTGCTACTGTTATGACTGCCTTATCAGGGGAAATAGGCATTTGTCTTTTGATGTGCCTGTATCACAGGATGATGGTAAATGTTCATTGCACCAACAATTTCGTTTAAAAGTTGATCCATGTTTTAATGCACTAATGGGATACTCTCTCTTTGATGTTCATGTACATTTCACACAGTACTTTATGTAATTAGGAGTGGTATCCTCTCACTTCAGATTCCTATCTGGGGTCCTGGGTGGACTTGATGTGGGGTGATGGGGTGCGCATCCGCACTGCAGCACATTCAGGTGCATTCTGGTCATTGTGGTCTGATGTGTTTGTTGTGTTTGCAGCGATGTGCGTTTATCACCATGTGTGGGGCCATGTGTGGTGGTCGTGTGCATGTGGTAGTCATGTGCATGTGCCCTTGGATGCCCCCCTGTTAATGGTGCAGGTGCTGCAGAGGTGCTGATGGTGCAATGCTTCCTGTGGTGAACCCCGCCCCTTTTTTACTTGTGCTTTAACATGCATTTTTATCAGGGTTTGCACTCATCCACTATCCAGGTCTGTTGTCCCCTGTGCCTCTCCATGTAAGCTGGCAGTGTGCTGTTGCGTAGCACCATGGAGTCGTGGGTGGATCCAAGGTAACAGGCACAGCAGTGTCTGATGTTTAGGTCAGGCCCATGGGTCATCTGCACATTCAATAAATGGTAGCGCTTGCGGTTCCGAAAGACTGCCTCATGGGCCTGGGGCACAACCAATGCAACATGGGTGCTGTCAATGGCTGCAATGACGTTGGGCACTTGTGCAATGGCATACAAGCATGCCTTGAGGTCATTCACCTAGGCATGGATGGTGGGCAGTGCCATGTGCAGGTTGATATGGAGCAGCAGGGCATCCAGCTCCTGGCCCAGGATGGCACTGAATGTTGACTGGGACATGCCATGCATCATGACCACAGAGTGCTGGAAGGTGCACGTCCCCAGGAACTGCCGGACTGCCACCAGCTTGACCAGTGGGGGCACCGCTGTGCGGATGGCTTTCTTGCTCCCAATGTCATTTTGTATCGTGGCCAGCAGGTCAGTGATGGTCACTCAATCCAGCCTGTACTCTGAAACTATCTGGGTGTCACTGAGTGACCAGGGTGATAGTCTGACCCTGGGGATGGGTGTACACCTTGCTGGGGCTGGTCTCCTTCTCCTCCTCCTTAAACTCATTCCACCCCCCACCCCCCTGAGCTCCCTGTGCTCTGCCCTGGTTGTCCAGCATCTGTAGTTCCAGGTGCAGCATGTGGAACTGCATGTCAAAGCCCCCAGCAGAGAATGGCAGCACAGTGTTGAAAAGTGTGCTTGAGGCCTGAGTGGGTCTTCTGTAGCCCTCAGGTGTGCATAGTATGCACCCGTGGCTTTATTCCTGGCACCTGGTTAATTTACCTCCAGCTGGAGGCTGTGGATAATGCCAGCTGTACTATCAACAGTTTTTGGGAGTTAATAGTGCTGGAAGTGGGGTTTTGATAAGTCTGTGATAATGCACTGTATTGTCAACAGTATTTCCGCCAGCTGTAATAACATTGGCTGGCATACCGTGGCTGTATTAACGCTGGTCCCTTTTGGGTCTGGCGCTAATTATACAGGGTCGTGATCGAGCGGAACAGTATTCCAGGTGGTAATACCATTACTGCCGCATTTAAGAGCTACTGCCCAACTCGTGACGAGGCCCTTAAAAAGAAAACTTTGAGGATTAGCCACCACGACTGATAAACAAAACACAACATTGGATGAGACAATTGGGATGGTGCATGTTAAATAACAATCTTGGTGCAATATCAACCTGCAATGATGAAAGAAGCACTCTTGGTAGCATTAGGTTTCTTAATTTTCAATGTTACATTTCTAGTTGGAAACCTGTTATGTCATGTGTTTCTTTGCTCTGGCCCTGTGTGGATGCTTGCCTGATGTAATGCTTTGTGGAACGTTAGCTGTGGAATGTTGTGGCGTGAGTGACCCTGGGTGTTCCATGAGATTCAGTTAGAGTGAGCTGCCTGTGAGAGTGGAGGCCGGTGGATGTCTTCTTATGTATCCTTCTTGTACCTTCTACTTACCTACCCATGAACTTACCTCTTGTGTCATCTTGTAACCCGGAATCTAATAAAGAAGCGTGTTCCCTACCTGTGGCTCTGTAGTACTTTCTTCGGTACAAGAGTACATCCAACATTCGTTTTTCCATGTAGGCAGTTCCATTTTTGATTTTTTAGGGAAACATCGGTATATATACATTTCTTCATTTTTTTAAAGACAACTTTAGTTTGTTGTGTTATCCTTTTGTTGCTATGGAAGCCATTCCTTGTACTCTTCATTTTATTTCAATTAGGCAATCCATAACTGTAATGGCTTCCATATCTCGTAAATTTAGTTAATATGTGTTGCTTGGGAAACGTTCTTTCATTGTATTTTTGCTTTGTTAGGGTAATTTACGTTATGATTTTGTACTTTGGTTATTTAGTGGATCTATTATTTTACTTGTGGAAACCTGGCTTTTTTCCTGGTGATGTTCAAATCTTGTCTTATTTGTTACCTCTCTACTACGTATGTCATTATTTATCTGTGCCTCTAATCCCATCTTGTCTTTATTGTGTTTTTACTAACGTACAAAATATGCCAGGGCAGAAGCAGGATGGCTCCCGGCCTGACAGAGAGCATGGCAGTCATATGCGGTGGGGGACAGTGATGCGTACATCTTCTACTTATATACCAAAGTGGGGAACTATGGTGCATAACCTCTTGAATATGGAGAAGAGGCACAAATAGAATCTTCCTCCACCTCCAACAGATGCTTACACTGTGACAGGAGGAGGTGGTGGTGTGAATGATGATGTTGTAACGAGGGCATAAATATGTAGAAACCCCGGCAGGGGAGAAAGGTGAAGAAAACTCAGCATAATAGGACTTCAGGGGACTTTGTGCATAATAATGGTGCATTTTAGGCTCAAGTACATCATATGCAAGTTCAAGGAGGGTGGATAGATTGCATCATTGAAACATTTGATCCAATGGGCTTGGTTCTATATCAAGGTGTCTGAGAAGTCTGTATCACAAAGGACGGAAATAATGGTGTGCATTAAATATCTGCCATTCATTTACTGGTTATCAATGCCCTTCTGAACCACCTTTGCCATTGGCACAAGAGTATGCAATACACAGTTTGCCTATTCAACGAATATCTTAAACCATGCCAGTGTCCATGAGCTAGTTGTTATTGTTGATATCGCACAGGTCTCTGGGTATTATGTTTGCCATAAAGCGATGTTCATTCCCAGCCGCACCACCTCCTCACTTGTTTCCACCTGCTCCTGATTCCATCTGAGGTTACTCTTCACCAGCTGGCTATTCTCCTTCACCACTTCTATTGGTACTTCCCACACCACTGTATTACTTAACATGTAGTGATGTTGACATTGTCAATGGCACGCAACACAGACAATTTCCAGGAAGGATCCCTAGATCTGTGGATTCCAAGGGGATGGTATTAGAGAGCAGGAACACAGTCAGCACCGGCAGTAGTGCTGCGATTGAGAGGCTAGTAATGGAGGAGTGAAAGATCAAGAAGGGGGAGGAGAAGAGTAGAGGTGTGATGAGGAGGTTGGTTTGAAAAAAAGAGACTATACTGAGGATGTGCACTCAGCCTCTGTGTTGGTAGGGAATGACCTGTGCCCACAGCTTCTCATGAGTTTTGATCAAGATCCTGGATTACAGGAAGGCCAGATTTAATAGAGAAAAGAAGAGCAGGCAGCGCTGTATACTAGATACTAGGGGGAGAAATCATAGTAACGCTTGAGCTTTTCATAGCAACATGGCTGGGTGACATTACAGTAATTAATGCAGCCTGAAAAGGCACCCAGGAACAGATGTCGAAGAAATCAACTGTCGTCAATTGCCCTTCACCGGGTGATTCAGCACCTGTCATCATACTACAATCCAAGTAGAGCCAACCTTGAAACAGGCCACAAAAGAGGGGACCTGAAACCTTTGGACCTACCAGGAACTCAGCACTACTTCTATCAAAAACAGGGGGGCTCATTTTGCACAGGGGGGTGACGTAAATTGAGGCCATTAAAGCCTTGCGTACGGCTTTTACACCTTCCATTCACATCATGCCCCATTCGCAATCATTTGTAAGGCTGAGAGGAGGGGTGGAACACAACTTGTATTTCTGCCGCCTCCCTTCCTCTCTGTCATACAAATGCACCAGCATGCAGTTTCATGCCTGTGCAAATGCTGGGAATTCCTATGGAAATCTCCAGCTTTGTGCACCAGCATAAAGCCGGGATACTCCAGAAGGATGCATTGTTGACACTGCTTACCATGCCAGCATGGCAGGCAGCGTTTACTCATTTTCACAGCAGAGTGCAAATATGAAGAGCAACAGGTGGCTTACATGCCTGTACACTGCCTTTGGCCCTTGACCTGCACCTTTGGACTCCACCATGCAAATTAAAACAATGTGGCGGCAGGGACTTGTGCATGTCAAAGTGCTTGCATGCAGGGCACACCGTCAAATTACACAGAGACACTAAAAAGCGATCCACAGGGTGTTACAATCCTGACCACAAACTGTTTTATATGTGTTAAACTGGACTTTGAACCACAGTCCTACTTTGGACTCATCTTTGAACATTCCCCTTTCTTGACTGTTACATTAAGATGTGTCCCTCTCTTGTTATAGGCAGCCCCATTAAACCTATAGGCCTCACTCAAAACTCCGTGTTTTTGTAAAATACATGATAATTACACCCCACTTGTTTGGCCTCGAGTCTTTATTTATTCAATGCCAAATGGCTAGCTATCTCTCCAGTGTGTGCCACTACCCTTTTCAGCAACTTGTTGCAATGGCTGAAGGCTCTGCACAATGCTTATGACTCCTCCACCACTTCAAACCCAGGGATGTTTAATCCATTGTTAGCATCACAGAGATAATGGACAGTGACAACTTTGCAAATTAGCATCAGAAATAATTTGGGCACACAACTACTGCCACAGTGTTGTTCAATTACTATTGTATTGCCTGTGATTCTACATGCTAGCAACAGTGTGTAGTGTGCCTCACTTAAATTTGGTAACACAGATTTGCAATAAATCCTACCACCTGTAGGCACTCATATCGTACTTCACAGAGGGTGCATTAATCAACGTCTCTCTCTGTTCAGGCTCATTTTTTCTGATGGATGTTATTTTTTATGGGAACATGTGTGCAGATGTATCTACCTTAGCCAAAGAGTGCCTTCTCCTAAGATTGGAGACAATAGCACCTTTAATACTAAACTCTGTTCTGATTTCAATGGCTTCATGAAAAGAGTTGCTAGTTACAAAAACTGTTTTGAGACGTGATACTGCAAAACTTTGTTACCAAATCTAAGTTAGGCACACTACACACTGTTGCTAGCATGTAGAATGATACTGCAATGGATCACAAAAAATATATGTGCAGCTGTGGGACACTGAACTCTTAGATCTCCAGGCCAAACCCCGACAGGGTTAAATGTGGACGAGTTGCACACCGTCCATAGGAGTCCGTAAATAGACATATTCAACACTGGGCAGAGGGTAATGCTAATTAACAGACATCAGTCTAAGTAGTAGGGGTAATCAAGGGTTAACTGACGGCCCTGCCTCTGCTCTACAAGCAAGTGTTCTTGCACATACGTCTTGAGGGCATTCTTGCAGATTGTGACTGAGTTGTCATGCGTGCCCCATGAGCCCGTGCGTACCCATGAGCCCGTGCGTACAGTCTTAAATGGAGCCACTTTAAATACACCCAGAATTTAAGACCAGATGGCAAAATAAATGGGGTGCTTTATGCAGAGATCATCAAAAGGATGGATAGAAATGTTCTCTCCTATTGGGCAGTGTCTGACTCCCTAAAGTTTTCATATTATGTTACCTTTTTGAACAGGTAAGCATGTCAACAAAAACGCCACACTAAAAGACAAAGGGCAATGGTTTGCATGCTATTTGGACGACTTAAGGAGACATACCAATGAATGGGCATCGGCCATGAGCTGCCACTTTGTCAGCCTAAAGCAAGCCCCATCTCATTCTCAATGGTTATTGCAGCTGTTGAAATGTGCAACCTAAACACAGAGGTAGTCAAACATGTGCAATGTTGAATTCCAGTGGGTCACCATGGGTGTGGCTTCTGCCATCAACACCTTCAACGCTTAAAGTGACTTGTTGGTAGACAGCATGTGCCTGTTGTGATTAGTCCTTCGCCCGCCACAGTAGGTCACTTTCGCTTACCAGGGAAAGTGACCTACTGTGCTGTTAGAGGTATGTAGTTTCTACTTTGCACTCCGGTTCATATGTCCCTAGTAAATTTGACTTCACAGCATTTTGATATGCTCAATGCCTATGTCAATTGAAGAACTATTGCATTGTACACCTGTGGTAGAACATTGTGTGAAAAGTAACTTCTGCTGGGCTTTTGCCAGTGGGAATCAGTGCCTGCATTCAGCATCCTAAGACTTGTTTTCCAAAAAGGAATTTGGCATTCAGCAGACATACACAGGAATGATTCCAATGAGATTTCTAGCTGCACTGCAAGGATTCGAAGAGATTCTGCTCGTGCAAAATGATCACTCACTTTGCAATACTACGCTTGTAATAATGTGCCCTGGAAGACTTTCTGCAGTTACTGTGTTAGCATCTGACAGAATGCTCTTGAAGGGTCTCTGGTCCTTGAATGACTGCTGAGTATGCATATCTCAACCATGTGGATTATGTTGCCTCATTAGACTCTTTGTCAGTGAGGCAACCACACTGGTCTCCAGCTTCCACATGACAGAGTTGTATGGCATAGGATGCAGGCGGAATGATGTCCTGCACAAATTAACTTTTTTCGGTCAAATTTAATTAAATATATTTATGGGGTGGGTAAGGGTATAGATTAGGTTGAGGGGAAGTGGGGGAGAGGGCTTCAGGGGGTCTCTCCCTGCATTTTTGACCAACAAAAAGTCAAATAAATTTGATCAAATGCGATTCGGTCAAATGTTTTAGGTCAAATAGACCCAAACCACATAGAACATACGTTCTGTGGATGACTAGGTGTCATGCAGTGCTTGGAAAGAGGAGGGTTAACATGTACTCAGCAAAGTGCACATAGGCCGTACATGTACTGTCAACTTGCTGCTATGATGTTCTGGGTGGTGGTGGTGCTTCTGTATTTGGTTGTCACAAACAAAATGCAAAGAGCAGAAGAAGTGTTTTATTTTATTTGTGTACTATATATCTGTGGAGGACGTAGTGGGCATGGTCAGTGTCATTTCATAGTGTCCCCGTTTCTTCATCTGAAACAGCGCAGGGTCACTGTTGGTGCTAAGGTTGGACCTATATTAATGGTGGCCTCAAACACGTCTTTTTATGATGGATGGGGGATACTCACCATTTTAACTCCTACATTCAACATACTCACTATTGCTCTCCTCAAAATCAGTTGTTGGAGATGCAATGAGTGTCCCAGACAACACGATAGTGTGCCCCACTAACAAAAACAATGTACATTGGCCATGACCTAGCACTCAGAACAGCGACTCCAAGCCTTCAAGGATTTCCCCTTCACCCCAAATACAGTGGCCAGCTTCTAAACTAGGACTTGCATAGAGTGTTGCAAAAGTACGATTTATATCCTGGCTTCTCTCAAGATGGAAATTTCCCAATAGCTTTAATTGATGCAAGATACGATTTCTCAAATGCTGCAACAATTTGACTCAATTGAGCACAAAGGAACATCCCTCTTCTATTGGCAGGGACTTCCAGGAAAGAGTAGAAATTGAAAGACCCCGCCGGCTATACCTTGACATTCTTCTTAATCTCCTGACGACACAACACTCAAATGAACAAAAAAGAGCTCCTATAACATTGCAATGCCTTCAACATAATTAAGCTCCTGATCAAATATTTGGCCGAAATGTATGGTGTTGTTTTTCCAGCTGAAGGCGGTGGGTGAAGATGGCCCTGTTATTTCTATGTTTTCCTTTAGAACACAGTAGGTAATACAGTCTATTTCTATTCGCTAGACTATTTTTTGCTTGCACAAGTGACAAGTGAAATTTCCCTCAAAACCATGTAATTAGTCTTGCAGTTTGCCTTTGTTTCTTGACAGCCTGTCATTATTAGTTGCTGCTTCTTTTATGCTTTGTGTAGTATTCTAATTTGCATTCCAATCGCATATCAATTAGGCAGATTATGTATATTCATGTACCTGGTTATACCAATGTTAAGTAAAAACTTGAATTATGCAGCCATGTCGAATTCCCTAGGAGAGATCCTAATATGAATGTAGACATTACTACATTGGATTTACTATAAAGCGTGCTATGTATACGGTTAGAATAGGAGGGATATGTTTATAGGAGGGAGCGATTCACTATAAATGAGCTTGAATCACTGAGCTTTAACGAGATAAACATGCAAAACTGCTAATTAACAAAAGCAAAATAATGTTTAAAAATGCCTGCAGGGACACCAGAATGACATTTCATGTTGACAAGGGGATGCAGAGGCTTTTGAATCTGCATTCCAGCATCAACCTCAGTGATTGTTGTAGGAATTGCGATTTGTAAAGCTGCAAATAGGCACTGATGTTCTCCCTGAATGAAGTGTTGCCAAAATCGAGAGAATTGCATGTATGTTTTCCGACTCGATGTGAGGATGAGATATCAAAACCGGCACCAGTAATTAGTGACATGTGGGTGCATGTAACACTTCTCAGTATTTCCAGTTCGTTTTTGGCTCCATGTCTCCAGGGACATTATGTCCCATTTCTGGGCTTTCCTTTATCTGTCAATTGATTTCTGGGACTCGTAGTGCTGTGTCACTGACATTGAATGAAAGAGACTGAAGTAAAAACAAAGGCCAGCACTGGAGTGTGGTATCCATGGTAAAATCTGGCAATATCTTTCTGATCCAAATACCGGAGATGAAAAGATAAAGAAACTGGCATCAGTTTTATTTGAAATGATCTTTCCCATTGATTTGCTTAACGTGGTCAGTGGTAACCATGCTTTCTACCTGAGGTGTACCTTGCTGTCCAGACCTTGTTCCCATTGACCACCCTGGATCAGTGACTCAAGACTCTGGTTTTGGGATTGACTCTCACCAGACTGATTATTTCTTTGGTGCAAAGCAAGCAGCCCCATACCCTTTTCCACTCTGGACCAAGCTGCTGTGTCCCTTCTGTCATAACTACCCAGACGAGACCTATGGTTGGACTGAGAGTGTATCATTAGCCGCATCATTCGTTTTTTAACCCCACCCATACGTGCCAATATTGGGTATTTTTTGTTCTTTTCTTGTGCTTGTATCAAACGATGTCTGGACGCTTTTTAACGTGTATTGCAGGAACCTGTGCTATCCATTTTAACATCATGCTCAGTGTTTTCTATGATGTGTGGTTCCTTTCTCTTATTATTTTCTGTTTTCTGGTGCTGACTTTTCCCTATTTTTCATAACTCCCTAGTTGTCTATCCCATTTGACATGAGCAGCTTAATTTCAGTTTGACTTCTGAATGAAGTTTTGAATGACTCATTTCACAGGCCATCCCTCTACCATTATGAATAGCTGAGGTCTGTTCTGAAGAGTAGACATACGCAGCAAAAGCCCTATGGGAGGAATGATTGTACCCCCCTCCCCCAATGACATGCTTTGTAGCTTTCTCAATGCCTGAGCTTCAGGTGCCTGGATATTGTCCATGCACTGCAAACTTAATCCTGAGTACAGAATAAAGTAAGAAAAAGGAAGGAAAAGGAAGGTTCATAAAAGCTATAAGGAAGATAAGAGGAAGGGATAGAGAGGCAAAAGTGTATTGAAAAAAATAATTTAAAAAATCGTTTTCAAGAAGCTTCCTGAAATGAGCCTGTCAAAAAAGTGACATAGAAGGCGTGTGGTGTTTGTTGTGACTACACCCGGACACTGTAGGTGCCAGGGTGGTCACTTGGGTAGGTGCTCATGCTGACAGCACATCACCCAAGGTTGCATGCTGTGCCACATGGTCATTTACATCAAAAAGGCCGAGCGGCTGTCTGTTCGGCAGTTAATCACTCACTAATCTCCCTGGTCTGCAATCCCTGTGTGTTGATTGCATGAGGTGTGCAGGGCCCCGGATCCCTTAACAACTGGCGACAAGGGTGTCGGTTGCTCACACGCTGCTGCTGGCATCCCTGGTGTGCACATTGTTAACTCCCTTCTGGGGGGAGTCTAGTCGCTGTGTGGCGCAGCCGGGCGAAGGAGCCTCCAGTGCTGCCCTACACTCGTGCCTGGGGAAGAATGTATGTGGCCGCAACGTCAAGGTGCTCAGCCTCCGCCCTGGGGGACAAGGTACTCGGCGAAGCCTGAGACACAGTAGCATATCATGTAGGTCCTGCCTGGGGGAACCTGCTTTCGGCACGTCCTGGACCGCTGCTGGGGACATACTTCTGGCCGCCTTGCTGGGGAAAGCCCACACCTGGGGGTGAGGAAGAGTGGCGCAGCCTCCCCCGTCACCTCAATAAGTAATCTGCTCCTGCCCCGGGGGAGAGGAAGAGTGGTGTGGCCTCTACCACTGCCTCATTAAATAATTACCTACTGCCTGGGGGAGAGGAGGAATGGGAAGGGTCTCAGGTTTGGAACGGGAAGGAGTTGGATATCACATCTCATGTTATAGGAAGAGTCTGCAAGTCTGGAAGGTGCAGCCTCCAACACCACCTCATCAAATAATCAGCTTCTGCCAGAGGCAGAGGAAGTGTGGCACCTACTCCGCCGCTGTTTCATTACATAATTAACTCCTGCTTCGGGGAGAGGATAAGTGGTGTGGCCTCTGCCACTGACTCATTGAGTAACCAGCTGCTGCCTGGGGGAGAGGAAGGGTGGCATGGCCTCCACAGCCACCTCATCAAGTAATCAGCTCCTGCCTGGAGGAGTTGAAGGGTGACACAGCCTCCACCACTGCCTCATTACATAGTTAACTCCTGCCTGGGGGTGAGGAGAAGAGATGCGGCCTCTGCCACCCCCTCATCAAGTAACCAGGGAAGACTCTGGTGGCGAAGGAGTGATTGCAGAAATCGGCCAGGGGAGGAGCCAGGGAGTCAATACGGTCCTTGATGGTTTTAGAGGAACAGGGGAGAACATGTTTTGATGAGACTTTCATAGATCGGACTTGTCTAGAAATCTCATCTGGGGAGAACAGGGGGAAGGCAGAGAAGGAGGGAGGTGAGGTGGCTGAAGAAGAACAGGGAGTAGAGGGAGGAAGGGCAGAGGAGTAGAGAGAGGACAGGATGTCCTGAGTTTTAGAGATGAAATGAGAAGCCAGTGCCGTGCAGAGGGCCTGGAAAGGGACAGGAGAGGTAGAGACTGTGGCAGGATTGGCCAATTCCTTGCAGATTTAAAGAGTTCAGCCGAGTTGTTAGATGCCGCTGAGATACGGGCTTGGATGTGAGCTCTTTTCTTGGTGAGGACAGAGAGCCGGTATTGCCTTTGGAGTAGGCGGCAGGCCAGTTTGTCAGAGGATGTACATAAAGCATGCCATTTCATCTCAGCCACCCTGCAATTGTGTTTAAGGGTGACGAGGTCTGAGTCGTACCAGGAGTTGCATTTGGCTTTGGGCTTCAGGCGGAGCCTCATGACACGGGCAAGAACATCGAGAGTATCAGATATAGCAGAGTGGAGCATGGAAAGGGCTGTGTCAGGGTGTGAGTCAGCCAAAGGGGGAAGGGAGTGAGAAAGTGGCGGCAAAAGCCTCAACTGATACGTGCTTCATGTGTCGGATGACCGAGCAGGTGGGTGGCAGTGATGGAGTTGGCTTGGCCTGAGGAGTAGAGAGGGTGATCTGAGAGGAAAGGAGAAAGTGATCACTCCAGGAGAGAGAAGTGGTGAGATGGATAGAATGGGGAGGGTCTGAGGAGATCAAAAAATCCAGAGTGTGCCCTGCAGAGTGAGTCGGGCCAGAGGGGAGAATAGAGAGTGAGAGAGAGTCGCAAAAGTCGCAAAAGAGTCCAGAGGAAGGACAGGAAGCATCAAGATGGATGTTGAAGTCTCAAAGAAGGAGGAGTTGAGTGATGGAGAATAGGAGGGAAGAGGAGAGGTCCATACACTCACAGAGGAAGGAGAAGATCTGACCAGGTGGCCGATAGATAGTAGCCACAGTAAGGGAATGGCTAGGAGAGAGAGCCTGCAGATGAGGCATTCAAAAGAGAAGTAGGCCTGCTTAGGAATGACAGAGGCAGGAATCAGCTCGGGGAAGATTAGCGCTATACCCCCTGTGGAATGGTTAGACCTGGGCACAGAGAGGATCTTCTAGCCGCCAGGGAGGAGAGTGTCAAAGCTCCTGATAGAGCTGGCCGTGAACCATGTCTCGGTGAGACTAAGGACATCAAGTTCCTCCAGAAGATGGCTGATGTCAGATGACAGATGACAGCTGAGTGAGAGTTAAGAGTGGCAATATGGAGACGGTTGCCATCCTTGAAAGACTTTTGGGGAGGTGTACAAATCAGAGGTAAGCCCTGCAGAGGTGTAGAAGAAGCCTGAGGGGGGCAGAAAGGGAAGGAGGGGAGGGCAAGTTAGTCAAGGAGGAGGCAGCAAGGGGAGAAGAGGAAGCCATAGAGGGGGGTGAGGGGACAGCAGGGGATGAAAGGAAGTTGATGAGGCACGGGAAGCGTCTATCAAAGTGGAGAAGGTTGGCCTGAGGGCCTTGGACCAAGACGGGACCATTCACATAAACATTAATGATGACCTCAGAGGAGTAGAAGGAGGCCAGGAGGGCCTCCCACTGGGTGCCACCGTTAATGGGAGAAGAAGAGAAAGGAGAAAGCACAGAGACCATATGTAGGGTCCATAGGTCTGGTGAGGGAATGACAAAAAGGATGTCAGTGAAAGTTTGCCTGAAGGAGGCACTGGTATAGGTGTCAGCGATAGGGAGGCCTGGGTTGGAGACCAGGATGTCCTTTTTAAACTTTTTGGTTCAATGAGTCACATATGAACTCTTGATAATGATTACACAAACTGTACCTCCGACATCCAAAATATGAAAAATGATGTGCAGATAAATAGAATGTTTAGTTGTGGATGCCTATGTGGTTTCTGAGAAGTCTCTCATACAAATAAGGGTTGTCGGGCATCGGGGTTTAATTAGCAATATGGGTGTCAGTAATGTTACCATGACTCTGGATAGAGAAACAGGAAGGGTCACGTAATATTTTATGAATACATGGTAAGGATCCAAGGCTGCCTGATATGTTACTTATATGTTTTTATAATGCACCAAAAACTAAGATTGATAGTATCGAGAGAAATGTATGATTTTTATTTATTACTGTTAAATAATACCCAGAATTATACTTCTGGAAGCATTTTAGTTATGGGTGATTTTAACACTAAATTGGCCTTTCTTGGTATGGAAAATGAAAAATGAATTCGTGAAGAACAATGTTAGGGAATAAAGGAAATGAAAATTCAGAAGGAAGGAAGGAAAGGACAGGGCAGATTACCTGTTATTGAACCTCTTGAATACATGTAGGCTTAGAGCCTTAAATGGCAGGTTGAACTCTGACTACCCAGCATCGTGCATATTGTCTGTGAATGTTAGAGTGTCAATTCTCAATTACTTCCATGTTAATTTGGAGTTTCAAGGTTATGTCAAGATTTGATCGTGATGGGTCAGTTAGAAAGTGAACATGATCCACTCATGGCTTTAGTTAGTTGGGGCAATCAACTTGAGGGCACTGCCAGTTGAGTAAGGTGTAGGATACCAGAGAATCTGCGGGTAGTAGGAACATAATTGATAATTCTTCAGAAAACAATATCTCATTAATCCTGCCAGAATTAGAAAACATTATGTTTCCAGGGATTGATGGAATAGATATGATGGTGGCCTATCAAAGACTGGCTGTAATAGCCTGGGGGTGTGTGTTCTAAATCCCCACTAATAGCAATTCCTGGAAAAATGCTGGTGTATGGGATGGTTTGATAAAACCTATAGGAAGCAAAAGGCTGCTTTGTTGGAGCTGGAAACATAATAATAAGAGTATGGATTGCAAAAGCACAGAATCATATTTTCCAAGAATGTGTGTGTAGGAACTGTTTGAGACTGCAATTACAAAACATTTGAAATATTTTTGGGCAGTTACTGCAAGTAAGTTTGGGGAAAAGGGGAACGCATAGAGAGCGGAAGGAGAGCTACTCAATCGTAAAATCACTTTACGTGTTTTACCAAGAACCAAGGACCTTACAGGCATTGGGCAGCCCTGTTGATGTAGTAACACACAGGGAAACATTTCTGAAAGTTGAGCTGGTAGAATTTGGGAGGACAATACATTATATGAAAAATGGGAAGGCCTGTTAGCCCCAATCACCTTCCAGTGTATATGACAAAAATGGAAATTGAAAGATATGGGGTCATTACAGTTTTGGTGGTATCCCGTTGGTAATTCCATTGGAATACCAAAAAAACAGTAATAACGTTTCCTCCACTTGGAATGCCGGAATTACTGGAACTGGAATTATCATTGCCGGTAATTCCAGCATGTATTTGCTATTGGGGGCAAGATTTACCTCAAGCTCTTGTCTGGAGGTAAATCAGTGCCCCTACCTGCAAACTTGTACTGCACTGGCAAAACTGTAATGAGACCCATGCAGTCTGGAACTACTCTAAGTTTTCAGAGTGGTAACTCATGTTGGAAAGATTCCTGATTCATGGAAAAGTCTGAAAGCAGCTACGGTGCGATATCTTTGTTAAATACACACATAAAAATGTCTAGGGAGTACTGCACAGGCGATGGTATGATTGGACAGATGTAAACAACATTATTACCTCTTGTCAGGCAGGATTTCAGTAGGGAAGGATACCATAGCTCAGTGATAAGCTTGTGAAGTCAAGGGGAGAAGTTGTGTCTGGTTTTCATGGATGTCGGTACTGTATTTGACCTAGTTCTAACCCACAAATTATAGGAAACACTTCTAGGTGTATGCCACACCCTTCTTTCACGATGAATAGCACTTTATGAGGGTAACAGTTTGCATGTTAGATTTGGCAGAAATTGTAATGTCACAATGACTTTATCTGTAAATTGTGGGGGTCAAACAAGGATGTGTCTTGGTCCCTCTTTTATTTATGTTTTATATTAATGGATTGGAGCGTTTTTTTATTAAGGGAAATGAGACATGTTCCGAACATAGCAGAAAGATCAGCCCTAATAATGCAATGCAGCACTATTGGCTACAACTGAGCGTGCATTAGTTACTCTTCTTAAAGGTATTAACCTTTTTTTTGTAACATACATGGAATTAAGATCAATGTAAACAACTTGAAAGTGATGGTCATAGGATATCAAAAAACACCTAAGCTAAAATGTATGATGATTGATAGTAGTTTGAAAATTATAAGGACTTTTGATAATTTAAGGGTCCTTTTGTCTTCTAATTCATCTTGGGCTCCTGATATAGCTTGGGCTAAAAGTAGGTTTAACTATGTGGTAGGTGCTACTTTAGCTTTGTACCATAGTATAGGAACAACATTGGTCCGCTCATTTGCAAATGTGTATAAAGCTAAGTCACTTGCATAGTTAAAGTATGGTGCTGCGGTATGGGTTTTTTGGGAAAGTTGGACATTTATGAGTTTGGACATTTTTTTTAAAACTGTTGGGCCTATCCAAGGGAGTTGCACATAAAGATTTCGATTGGAAACTCAACATTTCTGCCATCACCGACAGATTACTGTACATTGCATTCAAACTGTGGGCAAAGGTGAGTACATTTGGTGCATGAAAAAGAGAATCACGCACACCTGTAGTTGCCCACAAAAGTGGTGGTTAAAAAAGATGCAGCCTTCTTTGATGGGATGGAGTCCCCAACATGGTTTAGTGATCCAACTAGGCTTCCAGCAGATGCTTAGCACTGGAAAAGAGGTCTAGTGATCACTGGGTCGATTCAATCCATACATGTACAGTTAGGGCTTATGTGGATCAGATTCCCATTGTGTATTTGGATATACTCACTAAGAATCAGATATATCAATTTACATAAAAGCAAGTTTACGGATGCTTCCATGAAGATCTCTTGATAAAATGGAGAAGAAATAAGTATTCCTCTGGGTGCTGTATATAGACATTAGGACATAAGGATGGCTCTTACCGTTATTTACAGTGTGGGGTATAAGACATTTTAGGGTGGGTTGTACTTACATCATGACTCTTAAAAACATGAACTATGAAAAGTTGTAACTTTATAAGATTAGCTTTACGAGAAAGAAATTGATGTTTTAAATATTGATTTGAAAATATATCATATGTATATAATGACACTTTTAAATGTAATTATGTCTTACTTATTATTAAGTCTCTTTTTTTAAAATCCTTTAAGTTATTTGGGTCTGAAATCTTTGAAAGTTGCATAATTTGCTGCTTTTCTGGTGTAGGATCACTGAAATGAAGTATTTTACTACAAGGCTCGAGGTACCTCGAGCACATTCCAACACAAAGTAAAATGGGCAAATTGGAGAGAAAAAAAAACTAAAGAAGGTGCCAATTTGACTTGGCTCAAAGACGATGACAGGATTGAATACTAGAGTCGACACCGTTGGGATGGAGTTCCAGTACTGACTCATTCGGCACAAAAATAGACTCTTTAGTATGTAAGGTAAATCTCATGCAAGGGAAATTGAGCCAACATGAGGCGCGCGTGGTTGAGACTGAGCAGCACATCTCTACAGCGGAAGATGAAATTGCAGCAGTGGTGAAAGATGTGGCAGAGATGAGGGTAATTTCGGCAAAGGCAGAGGAATTGGAGGGCCCTAGAAGAAATAATAAGGATTTTAGGCACGGCGGAATTACAAAATATAGAATTGGTCATGAAGAAATTGCTCATCGATATCTACTACAAGGACACTGTCTCACCAGTTTGTAATCATTGCGAGATCCCACTCTGCATTAACAACAAGACCGGTGATGGGTGCCCCACCTAAAGCAGTAATCGCAGGCTCCTGAACTAAAGTGACTGGGACAAGATCCTGCAGGAGGAGAGGGAGAAAGTCACACTCAGATATCAAGCCATTTTGATACATTCGGACTTCAGCAATGCTGTCTATTTGGCGTGAAAACAACAATTGCACTAGCAGCAACTCCAGTAATCTATGCTGCAGCCTGCAAAGCTGAGGGTCATCCAGAGTGGCAAAACTCATTTTGTTACCCCCGCCTCCCCTCGCAACTCCCATCCCGAGTGAAACACTTCTTGAATGTCCTGGGCAGTGGCTCCCAGAGGAGAGGAAGAATGAATTGCTTGGAAAGAAGTGATATTGGCGAGACAGATAGGCATTTGTGTACCTGTGAAGTTTTTCAGAGGGACCTGTTTAACACCTATGTGCTCTAGCACCTTGAGGCAGCTTTGTGCTAGGTGGAATTGCCAATAATATGTCTCAGACCAAATACCCAGACAGACTCAAAGAAGATGGTAAAACACTGCATTTATCTCAATGAAGGAAAGCAGGGTTAATCATCATTCATCAAATTGATTCATGCAGGATCACAATGTCTTTTTGATTAAACTTAGTTTTTATAATGCTAGATGCGTCATCTAGGACATCATCATACAAAGATTCCACGATATACTTGGTATCTCGGAACTGGCACTGAAATGGATGTCCTCTTTCCTCACTAACCGCTTTTCCCAGGTTATCCTGGTCCCCTTCTCCTCTCCTTCTTCCATCTCAACCTGTGGTGTCCCTCAGGGCTTTATACTCTCCGCCTGGCTCTTCAACATCTACCTTGCTCTCCTTGCACGCCTCATCTCGGGAGGATAGCTCAGGGGCAATGTGTTCACCTTGAAAGCAAGACGACACAGAGCAACACACCTTTGATACCCGGGTCCGGGCTTAGAAACCTCTCGGTATTAAGCGTGTTATAAATAACCTATCCTGTCATCTACTCTTTCTCCTCCAACTTTCACTGTTACGCAGATGACACACAGCTCTTCTTCAGACTCCCTGCTGACCCTTTTACACCCTCCATCATCCCTGACTACCTACCAGCCATCCAATCCTGGTGCGCCTCCAATGATCTCTGCCTCAATGCTTGTAAAAGTGAGATCCTTCCCATTGGGACCTGTGCTCCCTCCTTCCCTTCACTCTGATCTTCCTCCTTGGGCTCTCACCATGTGCCTTCGACTGAAGCCAGAAACCTTGTAGTCATCGTCGACCCCTCTGTTTCCTTCCTCACTCACACTCAGTACATTGCCAGGAAGTCCAACTGTCAGCTCTCCCTTCTCAAAGGAATTCTACCTTTTCTCACTTTCCCTCAGAGGCTCAATGTGACTCAAGCCCTTGTTATTGCTAGACTTGGCTACTGTATCAGCCTCCTCCTGAACCTTCCTTCTTCCACTGTGCGACCCCTCCAGCTTATCCAGAATAGGGCTGCAAGACTTATCCTTGGCCTTAAGCCCATTGACTGCGTCTCTCCTGCACTAAAAAGTCTTCACTAGCTGCGGTTTGCTGCACGGATTAAATTCAAATCCCTCTGCATCATCCACAATGCTGTCTGGGCCCAGGGACTGCACTATCTTCAACTGTATCTCACTAAATACTCTCCCACTAGACCACTTTGCTCCTCTGGCAACACCTCCTTGTGTGTCAAGCGTTTTGCTAAGCAGAGGGCAGGGGGTCACTCATTTTCCTCTTCGGGCTCCCATCTTTTCGAATAGCCTTGCCCTATCCCTGTGCCTTGAGCAGGATCTTCCCAATTGCTGAAGCTCCTTGAGACGTTCCTCTTTTCCTCGTCCTTCCCCCCTTCTCTCCTCTGCTAATCTCACAGTTGCTGAATCGGTGTCCTTGGCCCTTATGCATCTTCGGGGCCTTGACCTCCCACACCAATTCTTCCCAGCTCCTGTCTTTCCGCAGCACTTTGAATCTGCATACCCTTTGTGCTGGAGACTCGCACTTCACCTCTTGCGGCCCAGGCCATGTAGCACTCAACATTCTAGGACTTCCTCCATGGCTCACGCACGGGCTCGGACTCCCCAATCACTTACCCCCTCTTCCCTCTTCCTTTCTGCACTTGCACTTTCTGAATTCTCACAAGGCATAGTAGGTTCGTACCCCCTTCCTCTTCCCCCTCTGCTCCTAAATATTGTGTTGTAATGTTGTAATTGTACTTCCCACCCTCCCTCCTTTCCTGCCCTGTCAGCGCTTTGAAACAGTATATTCTCACTGTATAAGCACCTAACAAGCAAACATAAAATAAAAAAATAAAAACTATGTGGCATATTACAATAACCTTTTGAGGGGTGGGATTGGATTAGGGGAACATGTCTACATATAGAATGCATGAATATTAATCTCCCATTGGCAGCCCCTTGTCTGTAGGACGCACCCTGAGCTACTTCTACACACATAGCACACTGATTACAGCAAAGAATATGGCAGCAGAATAATACTTGGAATATTGTATGTAAAAGTGCATGGCAGGCTTTTCTGAATGGTTGGCAACCCAAATCCAACCATGGACATTCGGCTCGCTAACAGCACGAACATAGAAAGGAAACCTAGGTGCTTGGAGATACGTCAGCTCTCCCTTTGTTTTACGCATTAGTCTACCCTCTCCCATCTGTAGGCATCATGCCAGTGTCCTCTTTTTGAAGACTGACCTTGCCAGTCTTCACTGTCTCTGAACATTCAAGGGACTGTGGGTACACCATTATCTTAGCTGCAAACCTTATGGATAGCGCTTGTTTGCAAGCTCTTTGTCACATGTTAAGATACCACAAATGTGTCCATTTAGACAGTGTATTCAGTACTATTTCATTCAATTATGCTGGGCGCAGTTGCTCCTCTTGGTCTTTAGAGACTTGCTCACTCTATCCCATATAAACTTTATGCACTTTTAATTGTCCAATACTTGACATCCGTAAATGTTCTTGCTCCTCCTAATCTTGAGAAATATGTCCTCTGCACATGGTCTGCTCTTTGGACTAAGTGCTAAGGGGGCGGAGACAAAGGAGAATGTGTCCACCTTCTGCTCTACACCTGATGATAGGAGCTTTTAGTCACAGTTCTTGGCTCTTCCTACCTACGTTTTTTTTCATAATTTTGTTCCAGTGGGAGGACCCAGGACAATCATTTGTTTACATCCTTTGGGGTACATGGGTGTTACGGTGAGCTCGTTAAACCCTAAGTGTTCGCCTTTAGGTTGGGTTTGTTACATCATCATCATCAATAACTTTATTCGGCCAAAAGGCCGTCAAAGTGCATCCTAACAAATACATTGACTAAACATACAAAATCAGATTTCATCAAAACATCAAAAACAGAGAAAAAACCAAATGAAAATGTACCAACCCAAATCAGGATTGCACCCAATCAAACGATTCACTGTCATTTGACCCCCTTGCTTTTTTAGCCCAAAGGGAATAAATTCAGGCCAGTTAGAGGGGTGATAACTGTAAAGTGTCCCAAGCGACCATCAGCAGTTTGTAGGATACAGTAGCTGGATGAAATCCCACCGTGTGTCACCCCGTCAACACACCCAGTTCTTTCCAGTATCCCCTTGGCCACTCTGCCATTCCCTTTGTGATGCCACATTGATTGGCCTGGGGCGTTTGGACCTTGGCCTGATGGAGGACGTTGTGGATCTTGCTTCACAGCTGAAGAAGGCAGTGGCTTGGCAAGGGGTGCGATAGTACTATACCGGGGCTTGTTTCTAGTATCCATAGTAGCTGGAGTAGATGACAATCTATTATGAGCCCTACGGTGAGGGGGAGCATACACATTTAAAGGTGGGTTCAAGGGATCCTGAGCCTTAGGATGCCCCGGGAGTGGGTTTGTCGGACCTTTTACCATTTGGGGAGGAGTAGCAAAGTCCTCCTGTGCCCTTTTACCTCTATCCCCCTGGTTATTTACTAAAACCAGGAGTAAATTCTTAATAGCTGACAATTCGGCCAAGGCCTCAGTGAGCACCAGATTGCACTTGCACCTCCCCGTGGAGCAGATGTCATCAGTTGGCCTGTCGGGACTATGCTCTGCTGCCCGGCATGTAGGATTATGAGCTCTGAATGAAGATAGACAAAGAAAAGAGTTTCCCCCAGGACTAATGGATGGGAATTGCTCCCTCCAAACACAAATGGAAGAGTTGAGGGCCCCCAAAAACATGAGAGCAGAATTAGCAGCACCAGTGGCACCAACCCCTAAATTCATATGTGTTGGAGCTTCAGTACATATAGAGTGATCAGCCAATGTCCCAGTAATCAGTGGGGGATCAGGGGCCACAGTAAGGGGATCTGAGGTAGCATCAGATGGTTGGGTCGCCCCTCCAGACTCTCCAGAGGCAAATTTCCCAGCACTGTGACTAATGATTTTGCAAGTCCACGGAAAACAGAGTCAAGGGGTGAATTCAATATGGTTGCATCCAGAAGGTAGACCAGGGGCCTAAAAGGGTCAAAGGTGTGGTCTTGTGGATCAACAGGTAGGGTTAGGGGTGGAGGGAAACCAGCAATGCCCTTGTCCTTGGCACCGTCAGGCCTAATAGGTGTGTTTACAATGCAGTCTATTTTTGCCTCCTTCAGTGGTCCGGCTTGGCGACATTGCCTCTTCATGGTCAACACCTTGCACTGAAATTTTGTGACAAGAGGAGCTTGTGCATCCAGGATGGCGGGGAGAATTGAGGGGAGACTCCATGCTAGAAGCAGTCAGTTCCAAAAGTGGACGAGGAGAAACGTAGCCACAGTGTGACTGGTGCAATGATAAACGCCAGAGCAGGCTTTAGGGAACAATCTCTGTATGTGCAGGGTTTCTCACCTCACCTCAGGCTTCTATGCTGTCCTCGAGTCAGCTCTCACTTCTGTGCCAAACACCGCGCCCTTGCCCTGCCACGTGCTTCACCGTTGCAGGGTCGGGCCAGGTGCTTTCAGTCCCAGGGGCGTGGCCAAAGAAGACAGCAACTGTGGATAGACCCAGGAGGGGTCTCAACGCCAGCAAACACTGCGCCCATGCCCCGCCGCGGGCTTCACTACTGCGGGGTCGGGGCCATTGCTTTCAGTCCCAGGGGGTGTGGCCAAAGAGGACAGCAACTGTGGAAAGACCCAGGAGGGGACTATACGCCGGCAAATACAGCACCCTTGCCCCGCTGCGGGCTTCACCGGTGCGGGGTCGGGCCACTGCTTCCAGTCCGAGGGGGTGTAGCCAAAGAAGACAGCAATTGTGGAAAGATCCAGGAGGGGTCTAAACGTTGGCAAACACCGCGCCCTTGCCCCGCCTCAGGCTTCAACAATGCTTGGACGGGCCTGTGCTTTCAGTCCCAGGGGCCGTGGCCAAAGAAGACAGCAACTGTGGAAAGACCCAGGAGAGGTCTAAGCGCCGCCAAACACTGTGCCCATGCCCCGCCGCAGGCTTCACCACTGCGTGGTTGGGGCCGGTGCTTTCAGTCCCAGGGGCGTCGCCAAAGAAGACAGCAACTATGGAAAGACCCAGGAGGGGTCTAAATGCCGGCAAACACTGTGCTCTTGCCCCGCCACAGGCTTCCCATATACTCGACATGTTACAGGAATATTGCAAGAATTCATGCATGGGTTCCCAATTGTGTCTCTACGTCTGTCATTCCAATGAGATGGTGCTAAGGGGGCAGAGACAAGGGAGAATTTGTCCACCTGCTGCTCTACACCTGATGATAGGAGCTTTTAGTCACAGTTCTTGGCTCTACCTACCTACATTTTTTTTCCTAATTTTGTTCCAGTGGTAGGACCCAGGACAATGACTTGTTTACATCCTTTGGGGTACATAGGTGTTACGGTGAGCTGGTTAAACCCTTTCGGGTTCGCCTTTCGGTTGGGTTTGTTAAATTTTTGCCTGGTTGGATTTCTACTATTAGGGAGGGATAGGGCGCGATCACAGTCACCAGTCATTTGGTGGACCATTACAGGGTGATTTTTGATCAAATTTGAAATTAACAAAGCTCACTTCCCAGTGTGCACTGAACAACTATTTGCTATAATGTGCTTTGGTAATCCTTTTTGTCCTGTTGACTCTGACATCTTTAAGGAAGAGGGGTGTCTTTGTTCTTAAATCAGTCCAATCTGTTTGTCCAACTTTCCCCTAACACAGGCCTTTAAGTGGGGAGGTGGCCTGAAAATCCTAAATTCCCAAATAATCCCAATTTTTACCATCCAGCTTCCCCGACACAGGCCTTTCAGTGGAGGGGGTCTGAAATCTGAAATTCCCCAAATCATTCCAGTGTTTTTGTAGCGGGGGTCTGAAAAACAAAACCGCTCAACAAACATGTGAGTAAAATCATAATTGTCATATGTATATGTACTAATCTTGAAACTCTACTGCTAGCCTTTTAAGCCCGGAGGAAAATCAAAATTGCACCGCCCTACATTTCTAATTGTTTTGGTTTTTGATTAGTTTATTTCTTGAAGTGAAATTTGTAGAAAGTAAGGAATTGTGATTTGTATTTTTTTATAACGAATTTGTGTAATTGATTTGAGTAACAAGAAGCTAATGGTGAACCACAAAAAAGGTGGGGTGTGTAGTTCAGTGTGAGTTCTATGAGTTTTATTTTATATAAATACAAATATATTTCCTGTACACCAGCCTGGTTTTTGGCTCATTGGTAGCTCAGAGGAGGAATCCAAGGGGCATGATATGCGTCTGCAGTAGGGCTGAATAAAATACTCTGTTAAACAGTTTGTTGCGTGACACCTTGATGGGGAGAGAAGGAACTCCCTGTGTTGGGAGTGGTCTCTCAATAAACCATTACATGGTCAAAATCCTCATAGTCAGCAGGTATGTGGCCGGTCATCAGGTAACCTTTGTAAATACTTATGCACTGATCATAGATTCTCCTGAATGTTTTCATGGTCTGTCATCAAAGCTGTCTCCTTGTGTTAATCTGTGGTGGACATTGTAATATGGTCAGGAACCAGGGACTGCATAAATCAAACAAAACCCACAGGCCACGGTTATGTTCCTCGAGAGCTATTAAGTAGGTAGCTGAAACCTACGACCTGTGGGATGTGTGGAGGTAAGAGCATTTGATTTGATAGTGCAAGAGTTCACTTTTTTCCCTATGTTCATGCTTGGCATTTCAAATTTCTATAATCTGTGTATCCCAGTGGCTATAAGCCCGATCTCTTGCCTCTAATATTCTTACCTATTCTTTATCCAACAACTACTTAGTTGTGGGCCAGATTAAAATGCCAGCGAGATTGGGATTGGTCGGTGGATGGAGACTCTAACCCAAATCTCTACCAAACGTTGTGTTTTAGGATGCCATTCATAGCAATATTCTAGAGTTCTTTGATAGAAATGATGGATCGTTGTACTCCCCTGCAGTGGTTTGGGAGGCTTTTATGGCCTTTTTCAGCGAATGGGTATTTCCAGCGAGGTTGGTATCCTTAAAACTATCAAGGACAATCTTTTCAAAAGTGAGAAGACCATTAAGGAACTGGAGGGATGCTATGAGGACTTGCAAAATAAAGGTGTACTGGGGCGGATCAACAAAGAGATAGATACATTTTAGTAGAATGTATCCAGGTAAGTTACATTTTTGATATGAGTGGCTGTGGGTAGATAATATGGGGATGGCGAAAGACCCAGTAGGACATTAGCATGGACCGTTTGGAGGAATAGGGGAAGTTGTCTCATGGAAGAGGTGCAATTGGCAGATGCAGATCATAATAGGAAATATGAAGATGTAAATCAGGTATCTTTTAATTTCTATTTAGATTTATTTAAGTCCAGGCTGGATAAGTCAGTATCACACATTGAAGCATTCCTCAACAAGGTAGATCGATTCTGATAAGAGGGGATGAAATGGGATCCCTTTCATTCTCCCATCTGTGCAGCGGAAGTCAAAACAGCAATCTTAGATCTCCCAAGTGGGAAAGCCCTTGGGTCAGATGGTCCTTCCACTAGATTGTATAGGTCCTTCATAAATGCTGCAGCTTTGGTCATGTTTTTGGAGTTTCTATAGAAGGAAGTTCTCCCAGCTGCAACCAGGAAGATTTGGATCACTGTCCTGCTTAAACAAGAGATGGCCACGGAGTATGTTTTTCCCATCCCCCTATTTCCCCGATTAATGTGGATAATAAAATCTTAGCCAACAGACTCTCCCTGCTCCTCCCAACCATTAAGGATACAGAGGTTTAAGGATCAACCAGGTGAAGTATATGCTTTTCTACTGACCTCGGGGACAAACCCCTAGCCAGGGCTGACAAGATTCAAAAGGAAGCAAGAGCATATCAAAATTCTGGGCATGTTAATTTCCTGGAATAGGGGTTTACTCATCAAGTTGAATTACAGCCTGGCCATAGAGCAGATTAAAATGGCAATGCCCAGGTGGTACTGGCTAACTCTGTTCATGATTGGAAGGATATTGTTGTTAAAGATATCAATCTTACCTAAACCTCTCTATCTGTTCATCAATATTGCAATTCTCTACCACTGTGTTCTTCAGGGGACTAAGGAATCTAAGCACACAATTTATTTGGGTGGACGGGCGGGATGGCTCGGGTTAGGTGGAAGATACAAAAAGCACCATTAAAAGTGGGAGGATTGGGGGCCCATGATTTGTCTTGCCTTGCCTTGTAACTCCAGCGTAATACTTATCTTATTTGTAGGATATGTGGGAGGCCCCACTTAGGCCGTGTATCAGTCTGGAAATAGCAATTGAGGCTCCCACGCCTTTACCCTCGGTAATTATAACAGATGCAGCCAGAGAAGGCTCAGAGATCAATGTTGTCATTTGTACTCTAAGGGCGTGTTGTAAACAGGGACAGGGTAGAGACTATGGGCCTCATTACGACCCTGGCGCTAAGGGATTACCGGTACCGGTAAGGGTACCCGTACCGGTAATCCCTTAGCGCCTGATTACGAGGTCCCTTTGCGGGTTGGAGACTTTAACGCCTGCTTTTTGCAGGCGTTAAAAACCAACCCGCCAAGGGACCTTGGTGCTAAGTACGGTGCCGCAATTAGCGGCACCGTACTTAGCGCCTTCCCCATTTCCATTGAGCCCTATGGGGAAAAAATGGGAATGGGGAAGGGCCATGGCGGCATGGGGAATTACCGCCCCGCCAACCTCGGAATGGGGCGGTAATTTCCCATTCCACCATGGCGGAGTCGGTAAGTTACCGGCATGGACAATGGTGCTATTAGCACCATGGTCCAACGCCAGGGTCGTAATGAGGGCCTATGAGTGGTTATATTCCCCATTGCTCAACATTTGCATGATAATATAGTGTTGAGTGCAATAGGGGAAGTCAGTTGTATGCATCATTTTATATATATTTTAAGTCTAAATTCCTTTTTTGCTACGTTTGATAAGGGCATTTTTTTTTGCTGGATTGCAGTAAATTCTACGTTCATGCAGAGTACTTTTCTCATTATCAGTGTTTCCTTTTTTATTTTAGTATGGTACGCATGTCGTGTTTGTCTTTGCACTGATAAAATGATGATCTATGCACAGCAAGTTTTTTCTGAGCAGTTATATTTTTGTAGTAGTATCTCAGATGAAATAATGTTCTTTGCTTTTGGACAGGTATGGTTTTGTAGTAGATTCATGGATGAAATAATAATCCATGTGAACGAAGATCATATTTCTTACCAGGTACAATATTGCAGTTGCTCCGTGGATGGAGTAATGAACATTTTTCTATTGTGGCTGCTCAGTTAACATACAAACAAGTATAGTGTCTGACGCAAATATTGTGTTATTTGTTATAATGCCATCATACCCCAGTGTTTAGCAAACCCAACATTAGATGAGGAAATTGTATACTGCTCACAGAGCATGCTACAGCAGTCAAAAGGCATGTAGTTAGCTGACCCCTAGTTAATTCTTCTAATTGTTTAGCCTGCAAGAGAACAATTATGTGGTCCAAGGTAGTTGACCTTTTATTTCAGCCAAACTCCTAGTCACAAAAACAAAATTCTAGTGCATGACCACCAGATTTTTAAGAAAGTGTTGACTGCTAATTTCCTCATTGTCAGAGTTCACCAGGACGATTTGGTGTAACCTGCATTGGGTTAGGTACCATTTAAGTCTGACTCAAACCTCTTGGTTTTAAACAAATATTCAGGGCCCATCTGTCTTCAATGTCTCTCTAAGTATCAATGACATTCTCGCTCCCATGGCCCATGTCAAACTATCGCATACAAATTGAAAGGTTTGTTCTTCCATTATTTCGGTTGGTTTTAATAGAGGAAATACCTCAACTGACAGAGGACACCTGTTTTAATATATTTTCGAAACACAATTTTCATGAGATGATTGACTCATTAAGACTCAGTTGACAATAGGCCAAGTTGTCTCCTTCGTTGAGGCACATTCAATCCTACATTACAAGTGAACCTGTGGTGAGGTACAGTTTATGCATGGATTGAAATGGTGGTTGGTACTAGTATTTCTAAAGACAAGTCATTATTGCTTTTGAGCGTCAGACATTTGTGTCAATATGAGCAGTGCATGGTGGGGACATGAGTTTGGGTGGATAGCTTATATTACTGTCACATTTTGAATAGTTTTTCGATTTTACACTGCAAACGTAACATCCTTTTAACAAAGATTTTCACTTAATTTACAAGTTATTACTATGGCAATTTAACCATAAGGTCTGTTAGATAAATTACAGGAACTTTTCTGTTGCCACAGTTATGTTAGATTATGGAATATTTGCCTGTACACCAAAAGGCTTTGTACTGCACCAGATTCTTGTAACACTGAACACTGTAAATTGAACAGACTCTAGAGGCAATAAAACCTCCACAAATGCTTGCCGTTTTACTCATTATATGAAAGGGTTTAAACTTCACAGCAAAAAAAGACACACATTTCAGATGTTCACATGTGTGATGTGTAAGAACAAACTAACATATTTATTATCAGTCCATGGTGTTGGAGAGAAGTAAAAACAAAACATACAATTCCACAACTCAGGAGTTTAACACAGCATGGAACAAGCTCACCCTTAGTTGTGCCCATGCTTACTATTAAGTTAGGGAAGAGATTAGGAGACATCCTATCTGGCACTTTGGCTACAAAACAGCAAATGCATTACAGTACAGCTTAAATTCCCACTTAGCCCATGCACTGAACTAAAGTTTGCGTTAGCATGGGATTAGATATTATGGACTCTCCTGCATAGCAGAACAACCCCCATAACCAGTTTTGATTCTGGTTATGGGGGTTGTTTATCCCTGGGTACCTTAGAAATATATGGGAGTAATGCCTTTTTTTTCTCAGTTTGACACCTTGCCAGATTACCCTTCCAAGAGCGTCCCAGCTAATTGTGTCCTTATCAAAACTCACTCTACTTCACTTGTAACCCTACCAACACAGCCCCTCCACTCGGCAGCAGCCCCCACCTTCCAGTTGACAGGATCCCAGGAAACTGCACTGCTCGTAACTGTGTTGCGCTGACCGCTATCCAGAGATATCTCAAAGACGGCTCTCAGCAACCTTCAATGCCTCTGTCTCATGATTGTGCTCACAACACTCGATGCAAAGGGAGGTAGCAAAAGCTTTCTGGTAAGCCCCAGATCTCTTTCAAAATTTGGCAAACAAATCCCCAGGCCTTGCTAGATGTCAGAGTTTGTTAAAGCGCAGCCCAGTGATTATGGTTTCAGCCAGCCCAAGATAATCCAAAGACCCTGTAAAGGCCCAAAGCAAAAAAGAAAAAACCTCCTGCCTCTCACAGTCCCTTATATCCCTTCTCCAGAATTGACCACAGTTTGGTACATAACATAGATTCTAGACATCTTGCCCCTCCTAATTTGGTGATGTCAGCTGTTACCAGCCTTCCCGTTTCATGAAGTCACTTCCTACTTTATCACGTATCAGAATATTTGAGAATCTCCCAGTGCCTTCTATTACCCAGTACACCACCTTTTGGGTCAGCTCACGCCACAAGCTGCATTCCAGCCCATCATTTCTTCCTGCACTCAGAAAAGAACTGAAACATCCCATCCTCTCCTCCTGTGCTTGCTTTGTATGAACAATGGACATTTATTCTCAAGGACCTTTACTGCATGCGCTCTGCCTTGCAAAGGACTGGTGTCAACTCACAATTATGCATTATTTCTGAAGCTAGCCATGATCAGCCAGTGTGTTGTTCGTGCACCTGCTGCATTGTTAGTACACACATAGTCTGTGGCCTACGAATCTAGCCCACAAAAACCACCCCTACATCAGCTGCAATCCCCAAAATCACCCCCTTCAGTTCATAATGCTGCATGTATTACACTACACAGAGCATGTGCTGCAATGCTAGCTTGCCACAACATTAGCATTGTTATTAAGGCCTACAGCCTGTAACCTAGCCCCATCACAGACATAAAGCACATGCTGCCATGTTAGTGCCTGCTCACAATCCCCCTATAGGTCCCTTTAGCAAAGTTAATTCACTGAATTTCCTAGGTTTTGATTTAAGCAACCTAATCAGTCCCTTTTTTGTTACTGAATTTCACTGTTAGGGTAACCTAATCATCATGTCCTTTAAGCAAAGTGTCTTTCCATATATTTTAACATTATTCAAACTGAAATAAATCATAACACACATAAATATATGTATGATGTGAGTGTGTGTGTCTGAATATGTTCCCAAAAAATATAGATTCAATTTTGATTTTTTGGGAAGGTTGTGTGCTGTTTTGAAGGAGAGGAAACGTTTTAGGGGAATCCCAAAGTTTTTGAAATCTCCATACCTAACATTGATGCAATCGTGCCTAGCAGTTCGGAGGTAGATACGACCGAAATGTTGCCAAATTTTCACAAGTGTGGGCAGCATGATCCTGAATAATGTGCGCTTTTGCAATTTCGGTGCAAATCAATCCAACAGCTTGTTTCAAAACGGGAATAAATGTCCATAAAGTTATTCCTGATATTTGGGTTTTGTTTGCAGACTTACATCCTGGTATCTGCGTTCACTGGGGGTCATTATGAGGTTGGAGGTAAGGGGTTAACGGCACCGGTAAGGATGCCATTGCCGGTAAACCCTTACCTCCGTATTCCGAGGTCCCTTAGCAGGTCCCACTAAGGCCGGCTGGTTTTACCAGCCGCCCTAAGCGGGAGCCGTTAAGGGACCATGGAGCTAATAACGAGCCTGCTATTTGCGGGTCCGTTATTAGCTCCTCCCCCATTCCCATTCAGCCCTATAGAGGCTCAATGGGAATGGGGAATGTATTCAGAATGGGGATTTACCGGGTCCTCCAAGTTTGGAATGACCCAGTAAGTCCCCATTCCGACTACCCGGACCCGACTTTGGAGGAAGCCATGGTGCTAATAGCACCATGGCTACATCCAAACTCGGAATGACCCCCACTGACTTTTTCACGGACACACATTGGCTAGTTAGTAAATGTGTCATGCAATTGGTCAGGGGCACACACATTATTTTCAGTTTGGTTAATGGACTTCATCTGTGTCTGTGAATGTGTTTTGTCATTATTTTTGGACCATATTAAATCCCTATGGGATTCCTCTCACCTTGCCTTGGATTGGGAAGGTCGCAGAGGGTGTGGTATGCCCGACAAATGGTAAAGAAATGCTTAATTTAACCGCAAAGTTTGCAGACCCAGAGGTGGGTAGCAAAACATTGCCCCACATAAAAAGGTGCATATTAAGCTGCCCCTGATGGCAGTTAAGGTGTGAGGGAATGGGGAAGTATCATCAGTGATGCCATAGACAAACTGTGTACTAGCCACGGACATCCAATAGGGATACAGTGACCATTAAACCATGTGACAGGCCAGGTCCTGTATCCACTTTGGTTGTCATGGGGGGTTCGGGCCTGGCCAAATGTTATGCTCTCAGGAACAAAGGCACTGGCCCTGTTACTCTGTATGGTTTGGCACGGCCTGGGGCATAGTTGAAGTTCATGCCCCAGGCAAAGGGTCTACTGGCAATGGCTTAAGGCAATGTCCAGTGACCCACAGACCTATAGGGTAAGTTGCCACTGAACCTGGCCTCCTGTGACCACTTTGGCTGGCTCTGTAGGGCATGGTGCATAGTTTAATTCCATGCCCCAGGAAAAGCAACCTATGGACATAGCTATAGGCCATGGTCAGCGGTCCAGGGACCCATAATGTGCTAAAGTGTATATTGGGCCCACGAGATATGTCATGTGGCTTGGCAGAGCTTCGGTCATGGGGGTTATGTGGCCACTGAGCCTGCCACAAGCTTTTGTCAAGTGTCTTTCATTAAAGAATATTGTTCACATCTGTGGAATTGCTTGTGTGATACCCTTTAATCCTACAGCCACTTTAACAATGATAATAATCAGGGACATCATGACCCATCTAGAGTCAACATAGTTAACTTCCAAATAGCAGGAGATATCCACACCTGGGGTTACCTGATGGCTTATGGATCCTATTCAATGGGGAAGGAGGTCTAACAATATTTGTAGGGAACATGGTTTAGTAGTGAACAGGTATAGCCATGCATCCAAAGGTCTCTTTAGATAATATTTAATGGAATCACAGAAAACTTGTTTCTCAGTCCTGAGCAAGGTAAAATAACATAACACTTACACAATGTATGACACAGTTTCATGATCAAGCAAATACATTAAAAGAAAACCTAAAATCCATATCAATGGATTTGTTGTAGTACAAAATAAAAAAAAATGATAAAGTGCAATGATTAAAGGAACATGTCCCCAAGATTAGTCTTGACCAAAACAGATTAATAGCAAATACACACCTTACTGCATGGAAATTGTATAAGGTAGATAAAAAGTTGATGATTTCTTTTGTGAGGAAAGCGCACTTCCCACATAGGAAGTGAATAAGGTGATTGAGTCGATTGAGTCGATTGTCGACATCCAGTCGAATCTAAATAATTTAGATTTACAGCACTGGGCCAGTTGGTCAATTCTTCCTCTGTTGAACCTATTTGCCCCAAAAGACCCAGGATCTATCTCTTAAGCAGATTAATTGAAGCAGTAGAAGAGTCCTTTGCCAACTTTCCCAAATTACAGTAGAGTGAGTTTTCAGGGGGGGAGAATAAACTTGGCATAGTTCATTAACTGTCTCCAAGAATAACGAGCCTTCAAAGATTTTATCTCATGACGGATGATTGAGTTAGGTATCAAGAGAGTTAAGCCCAACACTTCCTTGCATACTTGACCCTTAAGAACATTCATGTGGTCTCCCAGGTCAATAGGAGACTTGTCCAGGCCATACATCAAGACAGGTTCGATGTTCATCAAATAATATCTCAAAACAGGAAGGATAGAAAACCTACACAATCTATGGAACACACATTTACTGTGATAATAGGGGACAGAGTTTATCCTTAAGAGTGGCCTTCCACATTGAAATGGAGGAAGTGTTAGCTAAGTTATAGTCCAAGTATCTTAAAGTTGGAATCCACTCTAGTCTCTCTGACCCCAACACCCAACTCATAGTTTTCAGTTTAAAGGATCTTGGAAAATAATAAATGCCTTAGAATTAGATCCTAACGTGTAGAATATTATGCAAAGCGTATTGAGAAAGCAAATGTAGCTTCAATTGTAAACCCAAAGCAGTCCAGTCAAAAAATATAAAATTGTCGCAAAGGCAAGCCAGTGTAATCGTAGACTGCCTAACCTCGTTGGCGAGATGTAACCAACCTGCTACACGTTATCGATGTCGCTGAGATATATATTAAATAATGTGGACGCCAGGATGCATCCTTGCATTAAGACCAGTGAGGTATAAATTCATCTAGAGAGAGAGCCCTGCTGATTAAGGCTAACTTTCATAGAGACGTTCTTGTGCAAGAAATCCAAAAACTGTACCAACTTCATAGGGATGTTATACTTCAATAGTTTGGTCCACAAGATGGATGGTCTGACACAGTAAAACACAGATGACATGTCCAAAGAGCTCATGTATATCGAACCAATTGAACTGTGTTTGATATTACTAGGCACATGGGCCAAAACAGTGGCATTTAACACTGTCCCCATATTACTTCTGAACCACACTTGGGATCGAGATAAATCTCTCAGTAGAAAAAAAGAAATTAACAAAAACAATTGAAGATTTCCATAGCATTTGGGTTGTCTCTGTGGGTGGAACACCTTTCTTTCCGTCTGCTGTCTTCCGTAGACCTTCCTTCACGTGCTGGAATTGGAACAGCTTCCTCTTGGTGCCTGCTAGCCTCAGAATAAGGAGGAAGCAAGTAGGAGAAATGTGTGAATTCTGCTTTTTATTTATTCGCAAGGAGGAAAGTGTATTACTGTGCACACCTTTAGTAGCGATGAATCCATTAAATGTGACCTGTAGTTTAGATAGTGGTGTGTAATTGATCATAAGATTTATTTTTGCAAGACATATGCCTAATGGAAGTCTGAAAATTGAACATGCTTTGGTCATCACTTGACTTTACATGATGCACAAGGCGGGTGCATCCTTAAAAAAGGAAGGTATGAAATTAAAGGCAGGAACATGGAGTCAGAATGCAGTGTACCTATAAAGTGCTTTGTAAACCTGTGTGATGTGTCAGCCTAGTTGCTGGTGTGGGATTGTCTAGCTCAAGAAGAAGAAGCTGCTTCTTTGGCAAAAGTGGGGCTTGCGGTTTATTGAGATGCTGCCTTCCTTTGGCATCCATTTCCTGGTGGTTTCTTTCAAAGGGGGGAACAAGGAGGCAATTATGACCCTATGTTTGTAAATGCTAATTGTAAGGGGATCAGGCCACCTAGATTCCTCCTTCTGGTTCTTCAGAAGCAGTCTCATACCCACAGGGATTAATTGTGATCTATTACATTGATAAATAAATGCATTAATACATCAATATACACACACACACAAAGAGAGGTAGCAATGCTCTTTTGTGCGAACGAGGAAGATTTGTTACACCAGAGACATTGAAATGCTAGACAGCTTATTCAAAAAAGCATGTGCGATATCTTCCGATTCCTATTCGAAGGCCAGAACAGCGCGCTAACAGCAGACACGGCAAAAGCACATCATATTGCTCAGGATATCAGGGTGTTTGTGATGAGCAGTGCAAATGTATCATCTCCGTTCATGCAAGAGATAAGCACAAATATAAACCTTCCATTAACTTGGGGACCTATCGATCGTGCCAATCAGTACACAGAGACATTTCACATCACAGCCTGCGCATTGAGGGCACCGTGCCATTGCACTGGTTACAAGAACAGCATATGTTTGTAATGCGGCTTGGCTGCCTGAAACATAAATTGTCAATTCTGAAACAAAATGGGCAATGCTGTTTTACATTCAGATTGGCATGTTTGTCTTGAAGTGGGGGATTGATATCTCAAAGCCAACAACTCAGTGCAAAGCCCTGTAACAATTTGTGATCAAAGGTCAATGAGGATTTCTGGGGTCCAAATAGCATGGAATCAAAGGGGGGCTCGGATAGAGGTATTGCGAAGAACAGACAGAAACCCAAAGAACAACGCTTCTCAAGCAATGTTTTAAAGGAGAGAATTTGGGGCAGCTAAGGTTGGTTCTTTGCAATCCATGGCCTAACTCACCAAAATACCATGCCCGAGCATGATTCAGTTAATGCCCAATTTCCCATCAAAAGAGAAGCTATCCCAGAATTTAAAAATCAATGGATTCAAATGTATTTAAAGGTTTTGCTGGAATTGTGGTATGGTGCTGTTAACACCACCAGAAGGCCTCTGAGGCTGCCTGCAAGGTCAAGAGACCAAAAAGAAGCATCCAAATTGATCTAGATCTGAGCCCAGAACCGGCTTCTTTGGAAGGTCTTTTCCCCTCCAAAAGGGGCTTCAACTGGGTTGGGAGCAACACAGAACTCATCCCAACACCACCAGAAGCCCTCTTTTTACCTGTCTGAGGCCGCCTTTAGAGGTCAGGAGACCCAAAAGAAGCATCCAGGATGGATCTAGGTACTGCCCCAGTGATCTCTGACAAAGTTACTTCCTGGTTACTTTGGGTATATAAGCAATGTCCTTTGGGCATTTATTTGCCCAGGCATCAAGAGCAAAGGGAAGACTGAGTAAGTGTTGCTACAATATCCTTCTCTATTTCATTCTATGGTCCCTGTTAGCCCTGTTTGCCACGGGTTGTCACAACAATGCCTTACATTCAGCATACAAACAACATTCAAATCGAACTCCAACACTCAACTAAAACTAATTGTATACACCTGCACCTATGATTACACCTAGCGTCCTAAATAGTATACTGTCTCTCTACACTGTGTTACTCACCTATAATGAATTCACTCCTGCTGCTCCTCCTGCTCCGCCTACTCTCCTCTTTCTACGTTATCTCCAATAATGCTGTAACTTCCACACTACATATCCCGATTATAAAACTCACAGCTCAAAACTCCAACTACTCTATCTTCCACCTCCTTCCAACAAACAAAGCTTACAAGCTAACCATACCTCCTCTAACACCCATCCATCTCGCTTCTCTTCCTATGAATGCTCAGTCTGTATGTAACACAACTTTATCACTGACGACTTTCACTCCAGATCTTCTCCCCTAGACCCTCTTGCTATCAATGAAACCTGGATTGCTCCATCTGACACAGCCACTGTGGCCACCCTACACAATTCCAAACTATCCTTCATTCATTTAAATGGCAGAGGTGGAGGCTTTGATCACCTACTCTCTTATCACCACAATGCCTCACAAATCTCTAATGCCAAGTCCTCTCCTACCGCTTTTGAATTCCCCATCTCGACTATTGCTCTGCCTTCCCTGGTTAACATCCTCTCCATCTATCGCCCTCCTGGTCCCACTGGACCATTCTTTGATGATCTTGGGCAACTCCTTGACTCACTTTCCACTAAACATCACCTCATTCTCTTAGTTGACTTTAAAATTCCCCCTAAATACTATTCAGAAATCTGAACTTCAGTCTTTTCTTAGTGACCATGCTGTCCACTCCATCCATAAACTACCTACCCACACAGATGGGTAACTCCTTGGATCTCTTATTCATCTCCACTTCTCTCTCAGTCACCAATACTGCTGTCACACCATCAATATCTGATCACTCCATTGTTTCCACCACCATCTCCTTTCCACCCTCTGACTTTTCCTCACCACTTGCTTCACCTATTACTAAAAGGAAATGTAAACCTTCTGCCATTCTCACTTATTCTCCGACCTACAGTGCTCACTCTATTCCTTCACACGTTATGCCTCTTCCATCAACACTGCCTTTTATAGCTTCCAATGCCTATTATATGACTCATTCTCCTCTCACTTCCCACAGCTTACTTTCACCCCTAACACTCAGCATCCTCAGCCATGGGTCACCCGATTCATGTGCTCTCTCCACACAGACATACTTTGACTGCTGCACAAATGGAGGAGTACCCACTCGCATGAGGACCTGCAACTCTGCCTCTCTGCCATGAGCTCTCAAAAGTCCACTCTTGATAGAGCGAAAAGGCAATTCTACCTAACCCTCATTGACTTTCACTCCATCCATTCTCGCCGCCTACAGGATACCCTAAACTCACTCCTCAATCCTCCTAAATCTATGGCTATTGTGGGAGTAGCCCATCTAAGTTGTGTTTGCACTGGTGGCGGAGGCGAACTCAGCATTGCTCTGCTCTCGTGCGGCTTGAGACACGTCACCAGGTCTTTTCGTCTAGCATTATTGTGTTTGGCTCGGGGTTTCCTACTCACTTGCTCATCAGTACACTTGTCGTTCTGCTTTTGTTGGGCTACCAACCCTGCTAACCCTGCTAAAGGTCAGATATCATGGGCACCGGTGCAGGGTGCAGGCTATCTAACCGAACTTGGTTTAGCTCAGTGTTTCTTTGCCTGCTTGCCTTAGCTTCTGCACTTGATACCGAGCTTTCTCAATTCCATTTGGTCTCCATCTCCGCTTAAGCATCAGGCATAGGGTGAACAGTAGTGACCAGTATTGAACAGCAGGCTTCAGGCTGCAGTATTCAGCAGTATTCACGCAACACTTCTGCTTTACTGTCTGTTACGGCAGCGATGAGTAACTCTTGCTGTATATTGCTACATTGTTGTTAGTTATTGTAGCCGACAAAAATGTATTTAATTTGTGCCCGCGGGGAGCAACGAGCATGAATGTTGGCACCCTGCTGAGTGTTAGCGTCCAGGCTCTTGTATTTGGCCTCTGCGAACACTGAGAGGCACCAAATAACTTTTCCCTCATTAAGGCATTAGTGTTTAGTTATTAGCGATACAAAAGTGTGAAGGTGAGTGGAGTATCTTCAGTTTGTTCAGCGTCGATTTACAGGTTCACCCAGGGTTAGGATCCCACTAATCTTTGACTATATTATGGGAAAAAGGAAATCCGAAGGGGGTTTTGTCATCTGGTGGGAGCCAAAATAAGATTTCTAGGATATTTAAACCCACAAAGGACGTAAATACTCTGATCATGGAAATAAAGGATTAGTGATTGATATTGATGGTTTGGGGAGTGTGTACTTCAAGGACTCTGAGGGGTGTCCCTCCGGGTGGCACAAGACCAGTCCACAATACGTAGTTTCAACTCTAACTGTGTTTCCCATTCACATGTTACTGATATTTTTTCTTAATGTTATTTGGAACCTGTACAACCCAAGGTAATGAAGGGCCTAACTAATCGTGCCAAGGAAAAGGAGGACTGTTTGGCACCATTTGAAACAGCGCTCCGACGGGTCAAGAGGCAGGGGGAACTTTACTATTGCAGTAAATATAAATGGTCTGGCATCTGGGGCTAGTGGAATTAGTATTATTGAAACATATTCCTTGGCAGACTGCCTCCTGAACCCGATGGCACAGGAGTCTATGGCTGGTTATAGGGGCTTTCGGGGACCTGTTTTAGCCCAAGCTGCTGCTAACAGACAGTACACTGGAGATACTGGAGGTGTTGTGGAACTATCTGCAGTGGTCGCTTCCATTACTATCAAGTATCCAATCCCTGTTGTAATCACAAATCATTTTGAAAGATTGTCGGAGGGTTTGGCCAGATACCATCTTGCCAAAGACACCCTTTGGAGCTCCGACAGGGAAAGTTGTCAATCATAGGAAAGAAAGGAAAGCTATGGGGAAACTAGCTTCAAACAAGAAACATGCATGTCTGCCCTCTTTGTCCGAGGGGAAGCTTCTGCATAATATGGGCACCCAAACTTATTCTTCTGAGACAAACGGTCATGTGGAAAAGCTAGCTCTGCCCCCTAGAGCTGAAATTATTCTTTCGGATCTAAAGGAGCTGATTCTCCAAAAATCGGAATGCTGGATCTGTGAGTTAGCCAGAGTATCCATGGAGATTAGGGAAACCAAGGAAATGATGATATCTATGAATGCTAATTGCATGAAATCTGGAGCCCTTAAGACCACGAGGGCCTGTGAGTTGTTCTCTCACAGCGGCATGTCAGAACCAAACTTCACTCAACCATATATTTCTAATCGGCCAACATTGAAGTTGGGGGGAATTATTTTAACAGCAGGGGGCATTATTTGTACCTCCAACCCTTTCCAGACTCCATGTTGAATATGGCTCCATCCCGTGGGTCTTCCTGTTATGAGACTGCCTGGTGCAAATTTACAACCTTTGGGAAGGTAAAGGAGATCGAGTTTTTTTAATTCCTCTCGTAGTGTAATGGAAAGTAAGCAGAGTCATTCTGTGTTTATGGTGAATGTCCCTAGGTTGATGAGTGGTGCATATGAGTCCCCTGACTCCCTGAAAAACTAATGTTCACACTGGATTTGGCGCTCCAAAGGAGGCCTTTCAATTCTAAGGGAGGATATTGTGAGATGTTTGCGGGGTGCGATCCCCAACTCAGGCTTTGATTATATCCAAATTGTATTCTCAATAGAGTTCCTTGTGAAAGGTTTGCTGAGTATTGATTGCAGGTGTTATCCAGGAAATGGAACCAAAATCTTAATTAGGTCTCATGATTTCTTTCAATCTGAATGTAAGGGTGTCACTGGGCCGGTGATACTAGGGCCCAATGTGCAACCATCTGTGGGTCATCTCCTCCAAGTTTGAGCAATAGGGATCCCTCTCAGATGTGTGTTGGGAACAATAATGACTTGGCGGCAGTTGATTGACTTGTACAAGCGAGAAATGATTCTATTGAGGCTGCCCAATGTTATTAATTATTATCATGGAACATTGCGAGAATTAGCAAATAGCTGGTTGTTCAGGATTGGTGCTCCTCTGTTTGAAAGTTCCACATCATTGTATTACAGGAAACCTGCGCAATTGATACAATTTTCTTGCAGGGTTTTCAATCATTTTATGTGCCAGCCGACAAGGGTTGTAAAGGTCGACCATCAGGAGGTTTATTAATCTGGATTAATGTATCCCTAAAATGGGAGATTGAGGTGGTTCCAATTTATTGCCCTGATCTCCAAATGCTGTTGATCTGGTTCAGTAGGGAGGAAATTATTTGCTTATGCAACATTTATAATAGGCCTTGGATTCCGCAAGGTATGGCAACCTTGGTACATCTGCAAGCCCTAATTAACATCAGGTTTGCCCTGTTATCTGTGAAGGACACATATATTATGGTTGTCATGGATTTTAATTTACAGTTGCAACCTTTGAAGGAGTTAACAGGTTTATGTGATAATCAAGATTTTGCTTGGGATATTCGGCCACTGCATTCCATCCCCGCTGCAAGAAGACATTGTTCGGCTTTAGAATCTGTCTGTATCATGAACAATTTAAATGCTAGGGCATGCAATGGGAGATTCCCTAGTGATCAGCCTGCGTGATATACATTCAATGGTCACAATTGGAGATCACTTGTTTATTATATTTTTATTTCAGCAAAATATTGATGCACAGTTAGCAAGTTTGAGATCCATCAGAGAGCAGACAAATTACTCGTGTTCTTTTGGAAGAATTATTCTTTATTTTTGGGTGGATTGTCCCATTTCGGTCTGCATCTCATTGCCTTATGTAAGTCGATCTATTTCTGACTTTCCATTTAGAAGTCAACCAATAACTGTAGAAAGCAATGCCCATAAAAGGCTGAAATGCTCTCCTAAAATTGACCCTGATGTAAAATCATATACTCACGATTCAATTTTACCAAATTTAGAAACCGTGTTAGCAGGCGATATTTCTGGTGTATCTCTTTTTGATGAATTGTAAAAACTGAAAGCAAACATTGTTACTATTATAAAGAAAGGAACAATAGCCCAGGATAATTGGTATGATGAAAAAAGAAATAGAAAAATGCTGCATTGACCCTGTACTACTCTTCTAGATATTTTATGTCACTCCTTTGTGGGTTTTTTTATAATGTATATACTATGTCACCCACACTACCCTTTTGCCCTAGCACTTTTTAATACTGTTGGTATGCAAGCTAATGTTAAATCATGTCACAATATTGTGTAGAAAATATGCACAATAATTGAAACTTATCCTCAAACTCATTAAAATGCTTGATTGATTCAAGACAAATAATATTTCACCTAACAAGTTCAAGTTCCTTAAACAAGATGCTAATATGTAACAAATTGAATTTGCATAAAGAAACTACTATATAGATTTTGAATGAACCACTGGTAGGAACATCTCCTCTTGTGTATCCCCAAAAAAAATGGCTTAGCTTGAGTTTAGGGGTGGATAGGACCAATCTTTGTATCCTTAGAGCCAACGATAAGAGTCTATTAAACTCCAAAAAGAAAGAGTATATTCAAGAGAGATGGGGGTAATTGTATAATGCTCTTAAATCAGGGGATAACTCTCTTTTTTGGAAGATGGTTTCTGGTAGGGATCACAATAGAGATTGGTTCTCATGTGTTGCATTAGTGGTGAATATTGGAGGCAACACTTTGCGGGCCTATATAGTGATACCTCCTCTCCCTTATCCTTAGGTGTGTTAGTAACTGCATCTGGTTATGAGTCTCTGCATACCACTGTGGAAGAGGTTAAGGTTGCTCTGAACTCCTTGCAAAACGGCAAGGCTTCTGGCCCTGATCTTATACCAGTAGATCTGTTAACAAATGAGGTCAGATATGGGCCCCGGTTTTGTCAGAGGTGTTTAATGCTATTTGTTCCCCTTGGAGTAACCCCTGCCTCTTGGCACAAAGCCGTGATTGTTTTGATTTATAAAAAAGGTGGTAGGGACAATCCCACAAATTATCGACCCATTTCCTTGCTGGATTGTGAAGGCAAGTTATTTGGTCAAATTGTGCCAAACCGTCTGGAAGATTGGGTGGATACAAATAATATAATCAGTGTCCACCAGGCTGGGTTTAAGAAAAATAGTGGCAGACTGGACATGTGTGTAGCACTCTTCCTGTTAATCCGAAAAGTAAACAGTATTCTGGAAAATGCACCTGTATTCGGTATTCTTGGACCTAAAATTCGCTTTTGATTCTGTATCTAGAGCAACACGGTGACAGATATTATTAGCTCATGGAGCACCAATTAATTTGGTATTAGTATGCTATGGTATGGTATTGTTTATTTATAAAGCGCTTAGAAGCAAAACAAGTACTTCAAAGCGCTCCAAGACGGGGAGGGAACATGGGATACAATCATTCATAAGGCCTTGGAGAATTAGAATGATATACAATAATAATAAGCATACTAGGCCTGAAGACATTTCTGCTAATTCAAGTGCATAACAGGTAGTGGGGGAAAGCAGGGTGGGGGAGGAGGGGCAGTGCATGGATAACAAACTGACAGCAGTGCAAGTGTGTGACATGTGTGACAATTAGTGAGGGTAGCAGGAAGGTGGGGAGAGGTGGAGGCACATAACAACTCAACAGCCATACTAGAGGACATTTATTGCTAGAATGAACACAAGTAGACATTCACGTAAGGGGAGTGGATCAGGGGAGGGGAAGGGGAATGGTTGAGTTGGTTGGGCTTTTTAGAATGTGCCACTAACACAAGTGTTTCACATACACAATACGAGGGGGGGACAAGGGAGACAAAGGGGCAGACAGACAACAAAGTTACTGGGTTGGGTGCATTCAGTTTGTTTAAGTGTGCAGACAGGAAGTGCGAGAGATGGGGGAAGGGATAAGTTCCCCCAGTCCAGGAGGGCCGGGTTAAGTGCAGAGAGTTATCTCATTGGGAAGTGCGTAACAGCAAGCAGTTAGGGGGCCCGGAGGCAAGTGCAGGGACTGGTTTGGGTGCCTGGGACCTGTAAAGGTTCTGAGGTAATCCAGGAAACCAGTCATGTAGCTGAGCAGAAGGAGGAGGTAGCATATATTCTATATTTTCTCAGATTTACTCTAAAACGAGTGTGTGTGTCCGCGAAGGGCTAGGTGGTGAGTCAACTGATCAGTTTGAAGTTTCCATTGGAGTTAGACAGGGCTGTGTCTTGGTCCCACTCCTTTTCAATATATATATATATATATATATATATATATATATATATATATATATATATATATATATATATATATATTCAGGAGATAATTGATGCATTAGTAAATGGGTGCCAAGACTGCCGAACTGACTCCCAATAAATATTCGTCTCTCTTTTATGCGGATGGCATGGTATTAATTTCAACTTCCCCGCAGGGATTGGAGACATCCCTACTACCTTTTTGACAAAATGTAGTGATCTTAGACTGAAATTGAATGTTGATAAAAACAAGTCGATGGTCATTAGCCCCCATTTTTCTAAACATAAATGGATTTGGCTAAGAGGATTATTTTCATTATCTCAGAGAGACGTTCGAAGAGTATCCAGGACGGGTATCACAGATCGATAAGTCAGGGATAACTCTGGGAAAGTTAAGTGGAGCTTTTAATTCCTATGTTATTACCCATGGTAGTGGTCCTGTGCCTCCGGAACTAAACTGGTATAGCAAGCAGGGCTTGCCATCTGTCCTGTATGGGTCGGAACTTTGGGGGCATACCAACGCTGGCCAATTGAATAGTAAAGAACATACATTTGTGAAGCAATTGTTGTTATTATCAAGGAGCGCCGACTCAGTCCCCACTCATTTGGAGTTTGATATTATTTCTTTAGGGACACAGGCTGCGTTCAGTTCTGTTTTCCTCTGGACAAGAGTCTTGTGCCAGCCAGGCCTGTAAAGGTGCAGAGATGCGTTGACACATTTTATGTGCCTGAACTGAGGGAAAAGTCTCAAATGGTGTTCCCACAGAAAGAAAATGCTGTGTGTCTTGGTATAGGCCAGTTGTGTGATAACCCTAGAGACAGTAGCCGCTCACACTTGAGCAAAGAGAAATTAGTAGCAAAACCGAGAGATTGTGTACAATTATGGATAGATGCTACCAAGCATAGACTGGGTTGCGATTGTTTCGTTTCTAATAGCATAACTGGTTTTAAGCAATACTTGGATGTAATCTCACCTCCGTTTGAAAGACCTTTATATATTCGCCTGAGGCTTGGGATTTTTCCAGTGGCTGTTTTGACTAATTCCTGCACTGACGCCGTGTCTGATATCTGCCCAATGCGTGGGACAGCCAGAAAAACAGTGCTGCACTTGCCATTGATCTGTCAAAAGACTTTGGGGCTGAGGTGTGTTTACCTCAAATCAATTTTAAGAGATGCTAGGATACATTCTGCAGACTCTGCTTTGACATTTTAAATAAATTATCTTTCTCCTCATGTGACATTTGCAACTGCTCGGTACACCCATAGGGCATGGCCGTTTTGAAAAAAGTCCTTGATTTTGTTATATTATTAATATGATTAATAAATCTAATATTTTCAAGGTTGCGACCTTTGCTCTCCTTGTTTCTCTTTTTTATATACAGTTTTTATTATGGAGTTTTTGTGAAGTTGTGTTTGTTACCATTGTATATTGTATTTAAATTCAGAAGAAATGTGCATGTTTTTTATCTATAACTTCAAGGTCGATACCGAATAACAGTATTTTGACTGACTGACTATCAACTCCATTCTACCAGATAATGACCTAGCTGAAAACTTTCCTGCAAAATAATTCAAAAATTAGACTCTCTCCTGACCTTCCTCACACTTCCTTCTCCTACATTTTGCACTCTGCATACTCTACCATTACCCTATGCCTCTATCTCCCACTTTAGTCACACTAATACTAACAAAGTGCTATATCTACTGTTGTGCTCCATCGTACCCTATTGCTCCTCAGCTAGGCAAGCCTATCGCCCCTATAGTGGCTTCTCGTGTAGCTGAACTCTTGAACCTGTCCTTTGACTCTGCTTGATTTACCTCTGTTTTCAAAACAGCCATGGTCATCACTCTCCAAAACAGGAAGGGGCTGATCTGAACCTAGTGGCTAATTTTTGCCAAGTGTCTCCCTTTCTGCACTACTCTAAAGTGCTCGAAAGGGTTGTGCTCAACCATCTTACCAATATCGTAGACATGCACAACCTTTGAGACCCCGTACAAGCAGGTTTCCACTCCTGTCACTCCAAGGAAACTGCTCGCATGAATTGGTCCAACTTCCACGCCACTGATAACCACTCCATCCTATCCTTTATCCTAACTCTACTTGTCCAATCTGCTGTCTTTGACACTGTCAATCACTCAGATCTCCTTACTATTCTCTTTATTCTTGGGATTTGTGATCAAACCCTGGCCTGGATTAAATCCTACCTTGTGCCTCACCAATTCTCTGACTGCTGGAGCAACAAAACCTCTCAACACTCTCCTCTAAATGTTGGTGTTCCACAAAGCTCTATCTTGGGTCCACTCCTCTTTACACTCAACACCTCTACTCTTGGGGAACTTATCTCCTCCTTTGGGTTCTCATACAAACTCTTCCAGATGACACCTAGCACTTCTTCTCTCATCTCTCTATCACAATGTCTAACCTACTCTCTGCCATTAAATATTGGATGACTTTGCACTCTGTGATGTTACACTCTACCAAAACAGGGGCACTCTTCTTCCCTGCTATAATTTCTCTCTCAACTCTTCCTCTGCCCATGCAGTTCACACCTGACACCCTCCCCTACTCTTCTTCAGCTAGAAACCTTGGCGTCATCTATGACACTTCTCACATCTTCTCTAATTTCATCTCCAAAACTGGAAAATCAGCATGCCTCTACCTCCTAAATAATAGCAAAAACTGGCACCTCCTTCCTTTCAACACCACCAAGCATCTCTTAACCACTCGTGTCTTCTCTAAACTGGACTACTGTGTCTGCATCCTCTTTGGTCTCCCCAACTGTGCTTTCTGTCCTCTCAACAAGATCATTACATTTTCTGCAAGGGCGCTCTTCGAACTCCCTCACTTCACACCAACTTCCCTCTACCATCACTGGGGTGGATGGCCGATGATGCAAAACAGAGCCAGATTTAACTTTCTTCTCCTGGTTCACAAGTCTATCCATGGTAAGGTACCTCTGTATGTATCCAGCTATACAATCCTTCTCGTAATCTCTGCTTTGCCTCTTCGACTATACTTTTGGCACCTTATCCTCTCTGTACTTCCTCTTGCTTCCAATCCTTCTCCCTCTTCTTGCTCCACTTTCATGGAATTCTGTTCCCCTAGACATTCCAGCAGAAACATTCCACATGGATTTGTTCCTACTTCCTAGCCTACTTCCTCACTTCTGAGTTACCCTCTTAACTTACCTCTCATCTGCCTGCTAGCTAAAATGCATCCCTCACCTCTAATTTTCCTCTGTCCCTCAATTCCTCTGCCTCTGATCTAACACTTCAACCATCATGGTCATACCTCAAGCACAGCTGGCCGCACCGCCTAACTGCACTTAAAAATCTCCAATGTTCATTGTCCTTAGTATATGTACGTCCCCGTTCACTGTTGCATTTACTCCCCTGATAACTCATGCCATTGTAAGAAGCTCACTCCTTCCCACCAAATCTGATTTGAAAGGTTGAACTATATGTATGATTCAACTTGTGCTTTTATTATTGCTCTGTTGTGTATAGTGTGATTAGGATGCTTGATGCATTTTTTAACCATCTTGTGAGCTTATGTAATGTGTTAAAAGTTTTTTTATGAACTAATATACCAACAAAAAAATTAAAGAAATTAAATAAATCTTATTTCTTATCTGTTGTATGTTTTGTGATAAAAAGAGCATTGTTTCTACTGTATATGCATAGATGGCCGCCGGGCTCTGCAAAGCTGCTGCCTGACTCTCCAATCTCCCTCTGATGCCTGCCTGGTACTGATTGGCTCGCACCTCTGCCTTCCCAGCCAATCGCTCGTCGGAAGGCGAACGCCGGACCAGCCCACGAAGGAGCACACACAAAGAAGCAGGTCCTGTCCCGAGCCTGTCCAGAGAATGGCTATAGGCTAGACTGGGAACATTGCCCCTCGAATCTCCCACTGTTTGAGCATTGAACTGCAAACCTGACATTAACATAGGTAAGCGTCATCAACACGCTCAATAGTTGGCAAACGCCACCACTGTCTAGCTAAGCCTGCAGTACAGCTGCACTGTAACACTTACTGCTTCAAATTGTGCATGAGCAACTTCGCATACATTTATACGCATGTACATGTTGCTAACTTCAATTTTGGGTGACCTACTGCACCCATCTACTAAACTTAAAACTTAGTCCTTCCGCCCGGTATTGTGCACCACCTATGCTGCCCTGTTCCACATGTATTGCATTCTCTCTGGCTGCTAGCCTTAGCATTTCTGCCTCCTTCCAAATGCCTACGCTGATTGACTACATGGTTGACCACACGTGCCCAAAGCACCCAGTCACCCCTATCAGCACATTTTTCCATTCATTCCTAAACACTCAGACCACTGTATTTAGCCTCATCTTCACCCAGTATTTGTCCACTGCATTCAGGCCAGTATCTGCCTGTTGCATTTAGCCCAGTATTTGATTGCTGCATTTAGCCCAGCACTTGACTGTTGCCTTTAACCCAATGTTTGATTACTGCATTCAGGCCAGTATTTGTCTGTTGCATTTAGCCCATTATTTGATTGCTGCATTTAGCCCAGTATTTGATTGCTGCATTTAGCCCAGTATTTGACTGTTGCATTTAGCCCAGTATTTGATTGCTGGATTCAGGCCAGTATTTGCCTGTTGCATTTAGCCCAGTATTTGATTGCTGCATTTAGCCCAGCACTTGACTGTTGCCTTTAACCCAATGTTTGATTACTCACTCATCCTGCCTAGTATTTGATGACCGTACTTAGCCTACTCTGCCCAGTATCCAACCACAGCATTTAAGTCTAGTCCCCTTAGCTTAACTAGAAGTAACACTATGTACTCTTACCTGCTTAACCTAGACAACCAAGCATTACTCACCAATCTGATAGCTATACTTACTATTGTCTATATGACCATGCCTACATTTCTGCCCATAGAGGGCTCAGGAGCCCACATACAACCTACCTCCAAACCTTGCAATCTAGCACAGAGGAACCTTAGACTCCGGGCTCGACTACCCAAAATATTCAAACCCATCATCAAATACAATATCAACCTGGAACACCTCCGACCCAAATTACTCCCACCATTGGAAACCACCGCCCCTCTCAGGCGCAAACTCCACCATAAAATTAATAAACATATAGTCAACCTCCCTCTCCCAGTGCAGCCAGAACCAGAATTAAAAGCTGCATTGATCAATGCCAGATCTTTAGTCGCTCATGCTACTGACATAGCAGATGTCATACGCGAAAACAACCTTGATTCATTACTGAATCATGGCTCCATGAGGCAGCAGGTCCTGCACTCACTCTAGCAGTCCCAGAAAAGTATACCATCCTTAGAGCTGACAGACCAGACGCACGAGGTGGAGGAATAGCAATTATCGCCAAATCCAACCTCTCTATGAGAATCACCTCCACACCCTACCTTAAATCCTGTGAGCTTCTTTCTATCAAACTACCCACCGCCAATTCCCAAACACTTAATATTTACCTCCTCTATAGACCCCCAGGCCCCACCAATACCTTCAATGAAGCTATCACCTCTGTTATCTCTGAGAAGCGAAAAAATTCCTCTCAAACCATAGCGTTAGGATACTTCAACCTAGGGTACAACGATATCAATGACCTCCAGGCTACTGCTACAGCTAATACCTTGTCAGAACTAGGCTTCACGCAGATCGTGAATATTCCCACACATACCAAAGGGAGAACTCTAGACTGGATTGCCAGTCATAACTGTCACCCCGCTTTAAGAGCCGTTGCCCCCCAAATATGGTCAGACCATCACCTTATCTCCTTTACCCTCAACACTAAAAGAACCACAGTTCTAACACACACCCCCGGCATACCCACTTTAACCAGAATTAAGAAAAATATCACAGCGGATAATATTCTGCCTCACATCCTATCCAAACTTAATTCTCTACCTGACCATACCGACCCAGGCATCCTAGTGGAGGAATTCAATAACGCTATGTTCACTCCACTGCCCTTGACAGAGTTGCTCCGCTTAAACTTAGAAACAGTAAACCAAAAAAGCATCTAAACTCCTGGTTTACACCCCATTTAAAAAACTTAAGACTACAGAAGAGAAAATGTGAAACAGCATGGAACCGGCATCCTACAGCTGAAAATAAAACCAACCTAATAAACATCTCCTCGCAATACAAAAAAGATATCATCCTGACCAAACAAGAAACCTATAATAATAGGATCACCCAAGCCAACTCCAGTATGAAGGAGCTATTCTCCATCCTAAAAGAACTGGAAACTCCTATCGCAGCACAGGACGACTCCATCAAAGATAAAACTTGGTGTACTGACATACAACTGGCACTAACCAACAAAGTGGCCAACCTGCAAACTAAAATTGCCCTAAAGAAAGCCTCATTACCAACCCAACCTCCCGTGGACAAAACCCCCACACCCAAACCTAAAGAATCTACCCAATTCCGCTTCTCCAAGGTCTCAGTAATTGAGGTAGAAAAGACCATTCTGACTCTTAAACCGTCTAATTGCAAAGGTGACCAATGCCCCGCACAACTGATAAAGGACGCGGCTAGAGATCTAGCCCCCTTCATCACAAAACTTATTAATGCCTCCTTCACTACGGGCACCATCCCTCGCAACCTAAAAGAATCTTGGGTACTCCCCCTCCTGAAAAAACAAACCTTGGACCCCAACTTTCCCACAAATTATAGACCCATCACCACAGTGCCTTTCTTACTAAACATTTTAGACAAGGTAGCGTACACCCAAATCCAGAACTTCCTTGAGATAAACCATCTCCTTGGAACACGCCAATCCGGTTTCCGTCCGCAACACGGCACAGAAACAGCCCTTATTGACCTAAAGGCCGAAATAGACTCACTCAGAGACAAGGGCAAACTAGCTCTCCTTCTCCTTCTGGACTTTTCAGCCGCCTTTGATTTGGTGAACCACAGAGTCCTATGCAATCACTTGGACTCTGCGGCTCACTTCTCAGGGGAGGCTATAGTCCTTAGTGACAGAACCATGAGGGTGTTCTCCCCCGCAGCAGCAGCAGACCCGATTCCTATCACCTGCGGAGTGCCACAGGGATCCTGTGTCTCGCCAACACTCTATAACATCTTCACCAAGCCACTCTTCAACAATCTCGATAATCTGGGTATCGCCTATACCAACTACGCAGACAATACCCAGATTCTCCTACCACTTACTGGGGATTATGTTGAAGACCTGGCTCTGGTGAACAGAGTCTATAGCATCGTTCAAGCATGGATGGCCAACCATGGCCTATGCTTGAACGATGACAAAACAGAGCTTATCATCCTGGGTACTGCAGCCCGCATCTCCAAACTCAACCAAAACTACTCAGCCTTCATCATCGATGGCAACACTATCAAGGTCGCCAGAGAAGTAAGAACCTTAGGTTTCTACCTTGATGCAACACTATCCTTAACCAAACAGGTGAACTCACTGGCCTCGTCCACGGCCTATACATGTAAATTAATACGCGCTGGGAAACATTTGCTATCAGATGACAGTTGTTTTGTCCTAGCCAGATCCCTCATCTTATCAAAATTAGATTATTGTAACGCCCTTTACATAGGGACAAACAAATCATCAATAGAATTCAAGTGCTCCAAAATAATGCACTTAGAGCGGCCTTAAGCATCCCTAGAAGAGCTCATATCTCAGAAATAAGACGTAAACACAAATGGCTTTCTACTCAAGAAAAAATCAACCTTAAATCTGCCTCCATCATCCACAAATGTTTAAATAACAAAGCCCCCAGCTACCTTTCAGAACGCTTCAATAGGAAAAATCCCTCCAGACCTACAAGGACAGTCAGCCCTAACTGCCTCCTAGTGCCCAGATTTAAATTTACCACTATTGGAGGATCCAGCTTCCCAGTCAAGGCAGCTCAGTTATGGAACGCCCTACCTCTTGCACTTAGATCCGACCAAACGTTCAACAACTTCAGAAAGAATACCATAAAATGGCTCACCGAGAATGCAACATAAATGGCTCTCTACCTCTCGCACCTCCACTTGTACTCTACCTGACTTGCTATTTTGTTCGCCATTGATTTGACTGTTTAGTGGCGCTCTATCTGCACGTGTACTTGTCTCACCTGTAGAGCCAAAAAACTGTCTACTCTGTAACTTGCTTGTTCTGTAACTTGTAACTTCTGTAACCAAGCTGTAAACCTCCTTGTCTCTTGCGCCCTGCTACCTCAGGGTCCGGTGCGCACAACAAATAAATAAACAAACAAACATATATATATATATATATATACAAATATATATATATATATATATATATATATAAACATATATACACATTGGTACATCTATTGACTATCGCAGATTGATTAAAACGTTTATTAGGGATATTGACAACCTTTTTAGTTAAATGTTTATCATAGATTAATATGTTGTGTATACATATGTAGGAACAGGTTACATGATAAACTTACCCAACCATAAATGTGCCAGTAAGGGTGCCGGTGCTGTTAACCCCTTACCGCCGTATTACGAGGTCCTTTAGCGGGTCCCGCTAAGGGCGGCTGGTTTTACCAGGCGCCCTTAGTGGGAGCCACTAAAGGACCAGCATGCTATCAACGGGCCCGTTGTTAGCAAGGTCCCCATTCCCATTGAGCCCTATGGGGGCTCGAATGGGGATGGGTTCCCTGAATGGGGAAATACCGGGTCCTCCAAAGTTGGAATGGCCCGGTAATTCCCCATTCAGGGAACCCGGATCTGCTATGTGGTAATGGGGTAGCCATGGCACTAATAGCGCCATGGTTACCTCCAATCTCAGAATGAGGCCCATTATCTTGACTGTTTTTAGAATTGGGACAATATGTATGGTGTCATGGTCCCCATTATTCACAAAATACCTGGAATGGCAGCCTCCAAAATTCAGGATATATTACATCAAGTTTGGGTGATGGGCGTGCTGCCTCTGTTTAGAGATTGTGTATGTGAACGACTCCTGAATTGCTCTGTAATTACTTATTTTTGACCTCTGCAGCTAGTAGTGTTGACAATGAGGGCTATGCTGTGGCTGTGCGTAGCTGCTTTGGTGCTGACCCATGGTACTGTCAGTGGCTTCCATGCTTGCACTCACTTCAAATGGTCCTCTCCCCCACAGCCAACAGCCAGAATGCCATATTTACGGCTAAACGGGGTCTTGAAGGTAACCACCTAAAGATAGTTGGAGGTAAGCGAAATACACCCACCATAAGTTATCAATCCAGATATATCAGAATTATGCTGAATTTTGAAATTCTGGGCTTTCATTTGATTATAACCAATGTTTTTTTCCACTCGCAATCCACACTGTTGGAATTACCCAATGGACCTGCCTCACTCTGCACTCATCTGCTTTCTCATAGTACTCCAGTGACACTCTGCACAACACTGATTCCATAAGAAGGTAACTACCTTTCACAACAAACAAGTAGAAGTGAAGCTGCACACATAATCGACTATCCTCTTACACATCCCCTGCTCATTTCCCTAGTGCACCTCTCTCCAGCCATACACATACCAGTTAGACATGGGTGGCTAGCAGGAACTCGGCCAGGCCCTTATAACCAGTAATGGCCGTTGTGCACACACGCATACTAGCACCTCCTAACTTTCCCAGACTTTGGACTTTGGTCCCTCCGAGTGAGTTCAACCTACAGCACTCTGAGCCCATACCCATGGTGAAAAGTGCTATACAAATGACGAAATTAAATGAAATTAGGACAGCAGCGGTGTTGATTGTCTCCTGATGCAGAAGCTGCCTAGACATTCCTCTTAGATTAATTGCCCTGCAGAAAGACTTGCGGTAATGTCAACTGTGATAACCGCTTTATATATGCTTCCCAGTCACCAACAATGGGGAGAGAAGTGGGAGAGCAGATACTAAGCAAGAAACAAACAAGTAGATCACTCAAGGGAATTGTCTTGCTGCCACATTTAGTGTAAGTACAATGTCTGGGCAGGCATTGACCACAGTTCCAATAACAGCTCAAGCATTGAGCTCATCATATAACTTATCTCATACCCAATATAGAAGGTGGCTGGAACATATCCAGATAGTGCTACCCTGTTAGGCGGTTTCTTTCTTTCTTTCCCACTTCTTCCTATCTTCCTTCCTTCTTTCCTCTCTCCCTCTCTCCCTCCCTCCCTCCTTCCCTCCCTCTCTCTCTCTCCCTCCCTCCCTCCCTCCCTCCTTCCCTTCCTTCCTTCCTTCCTTCCTTCCTTCCTTCCTTCCTTCCTTCCTTCTCCTTCCTTCCTTCCTTCCTTCCTTCCTTCCTTCCTTCCTTCCTTCCTTCCTTCCTTCCTTCCTTCCTTCCTTCCTTCCTTCCTTCCTTCCTTCCTTCCTTCCTTCCTTCCTTCCTTCCTTCCTTCCTTCCTTCCTTCCTTCCTTCCTCGCCTTCCCTCCTTTAATTCCTTGCCTTCCGTTCCTTCTCTTACTTCCCTTCCCTTCCCCTTCCTCGTGCACACAATGCTTAGTTCAAGATATAATCGATTCTCAACTACAAGAGGTGTCTTCGCTTTTCAAGGTTCTTGGCACAAACATTCCAGGATAGATAAGCTAAGTGCTGATTGGAATAAGGGCAGTCGGTGTCAGACTAATGCATGCATGTACATATCATTTCCACTGAACTATTTATAATAATAATAGGGGTGTTGTAGCCTGAGCTAGTTAGAGATATATTTTAATTAGTTAATTGAGGGAATAGGCATCTTGGAAGGTGGGTATCACATTTTCTCTGATTGCAGACTCAGGAAAGCAACACAGCTCCTGTCTTGTCCCAGCAGACCAGCTTGTGCCAGAAACATGAACATATTGGCCGACATGTGCATGTACATATGTTACATTCTGAGCAGGTTGCCACAAGAGGCCTTGGTAACAGGTGCATGAATTGCACATTTATTTGAAAAATTCTCCATTGTAAATTCTATTATAAAGCAGAGTATCCTTTGAAAAAGGCAGTCATCAACAAAGCTAGAATGTATAGGTGCCCATTTAGCAATGTCTATTGCTTGTCTGCCTGGATGAATTTAGAAGTTGATCATTAGGCTGGACTATGCTTCGCCCACTCACTCGACTGTGACTCTTTTCCCCGTAGCCCAGGGATCTCACACTTGCGTCTCTGCAGATATTTTGAACTAAGACTCCTATTATCCCTTAACATTGACTATGCTAGCTAGGGCTGATGGGCATTGTAGCCCAAAACCTCTTGCAAGCCAAAGGTTGCAGACTCCTGCTGTAGCTCATCTTCCATGAGTGGTGTACAATCAGTTTGTGCTATACAATATCAGTTTGCTTGAATAGCTCTCCATTGTTATTACAGGTCTATTCATGAGGGCAGTAGTGTATCTATCAGCGCTCAATGCTCCAATGCTCCAAAGGAATCCCCCTGTGGCATTCCCTCACCTTCTGAGTGTGAATTACTACAAAGTGTGCTGTGGCCATCCAGCAATACATTTGGTGCAGTTTAGAGGGAGGGCCCTTATTTGTATTTCACGTCGTAGGTTTGCACGATCTGGTCAAAACTGTAGCAAGTCCGCTAATCTCAAAATGTGCTTCTTCCCTTGTTCATGAAAATCTGCCTTGCAAGCATACCCACTGCATTATGGTTTTACCACCTCTTAAAACTGCACCTGAACGGTTGGCCCTCTGTTAATTGTTGGTCCTCTGTGAATTGCTGGTCCTGTGTTAATTGCTGGTCCTCTGTTAATTGTTGGTCCTCTGTGAATTGCTGGTCCTCTTTTAATTGTTGGTCCTCTGTGAATTGCTGGTCCTCTGTGAATTGCTGGTCCTCTGTTAATTGTTGGTCCTATTTGAATTGCTGGTCCTCTGTTAATTGTTGGTCCTCTGTTAATTGGTGTAGGACTATTTTCTGTGCCATCTTCATATTAAGCGCAGTTGAAGGGCATGCTCCTATTTGTAAATTGAAATACATTATTCATTTGTGACTCCTTTGGAATTTAATTCAATTGTCTTGCCAATCGCCCCAAATTTTCATTTTCCTTCTTTGCACCATAAAATGCAAACATGTGTCAACCTTTCCCCTGCTCACATGTACTCAGATTGTCCATCCCGATTGATAAACGTTCTGCTTCATTGGTCCTCTTACTGTCTGATGGGGAGGCCCCTGTGGTCTTCTGAATGGGCAAAAAAAATATATTGAGTTGGCCTAATAGAGGTATCAATGATGCACTTTGGGTGGCTAACACGGTATTATTACCTCTTACAATCATGGGATGCACTCCTAAGTCTAGAGTGCAAACGATCTTCAAGAATTCACTAGTGTAGCGGTCTTTGCCTGTATAGGGCCTGAAAACGAGTTTGGCGGTATACTGACTGGAATACCCCCCTACTTTATTAGGGTTACCACCCACCGTCCGGCGGTATTACAGCCATATCAACAGTTGGGCAGTAACTGTTAGTCCCCATTGGGTGCATTGGACCCAATGGGGAATATTCGGCGCAATTACTATGTGGTAATACCGTTGGCGGTAGTTACACCGAAAATTGTCATTTTTCTGGTGTGTTTACTCCCAGCTCTGAGCTGGGGGTAAACACGCCAGACTTGAGATTGGCAGACCCTTAAATCCAGCGATAACGCCATCATCATCCCACTTGTGATCACGTGTTATTTTCCAAAGAGTGGTGCATTAGAGACTGAACTGGGGTCATCGCCAGAGGTTTACACGCTGCCAACCCATTTAGTAAATCCACCACACATAATTCCTGTCTTTTCCCTGGATTACTGACCATGGAAGAAGAGTAGGAGATTGGGGACTTCCCCCTGATGAGCCAACAAGCTGAGATGCCAAAGACCCCTTACCCATCGAATTATGCTCACAGGCATAGCATTGCTGCCACGTGACATGTATGTATCCTCTGCTGGAGCATGCTGCGTGGGTTCAAGGTTGTAAAATCTTAACCGTAAAATCCTTACCGCCATCCATCACGCGTCTCCAGTTGTGAGTGTCCTGAATCCATGATGGATGCCCACCATGTGGCTCAAAGAGAAAGTGATTGCGTGAATGGACAAATCATGATTTGGTCAAACAGACCAGGAATGGCATCCTACGTCAGCGCCATGCATTGTACCTGTTATACCCCACATGCAACCGTGCATCAGTATTCAGTATAGTGACACATTAGGCCAACCAATATATGGTCATATGCAGCTAACATAAATGTTAAGGGTTCCTCCTGAGGATAATCTACATGCTCAAAACAGAAATGAAGTGGCTACTACCCTGCGTCCAAGACATGCAGAATGTTCTTGATGTATAAGCACCTTACAAATGCACAATAAATAAATAAATAAATAAATGTTAACTGCATCTACCCAAGAAGCAGACAGTGTTTTTTTTTAAACTTCATCAAAAGATTCACCAATCGAATATTAAAAGTGTCAGCAAGTCCTTTAGAAATTAAGCCTGCCATTCCTTTGCTTACACTCCCCTGGAGACAATACAGCAGATGACTTATTATAGATTATAAAGCTCCATTATTTAATATCATTGCTAGCAACTTCATGCCATTAGGATATTGAATTGCCATTCAAGCAAATGGTGTATTTCAAATCACTATGGCGGTCATTACAACCTTGGTGCTAAGTGCACCAACTTTACCACCATGGTGTAAACTATGTTTACACCATGGTGGATGGCGGATTTACCGCCCCATTCCAAGGTGAGTGGGGCAGTAAATCCCCATTTCCCATTTTCCCTTCCCCATTCCCATTTTTGCCCCATAGGGCATAATGTGAGTGGGGAAGGCGCTAATTACGCCGCCGTAAATTACAGCGGCGTAATTAGCACCATGGCGGGTTAGCGCCATGGGCCTTCATTACGACCCTGGCGGAGATCGTGGTGCAATATGCACCATGGAGCACGGCGGAAAGCTGCCGATAGCGCCATGGGGGTTGGCGGATCTACCGCCCCATTCCGACCTTGGCGGGGCGGTAAATCCCCATTCCCCATTTTACCCTTCCCCATTCCCATTTTTGCCCCATAGGGTATAATGGGAGTGGGGAAGGCGTTAATTACGCCACCGTAAAATACGGTGGTGTAATTAACAACAAGGTCCCGTAGCGCCATGGATTTCTCCGCCTGGAAAAACCAGGCGGAAAACGGCTCCATGGCGCTACGGGAACTCGTAGTAGGGCGGACGGGTCCACCGCGAATACCGCTGGCGTAAACCCACTCCGCCAGGGTCGTAATGAGGGCCATGGACTTTAACGCCTGCCAAAAGCAGGCGTTAAAGTGGGAATCCGGCGTTAAGGGTTAACGCCGTCGTTAACCCTTAACGCCGGGGTTGTAATGACCTCCTATGTGTCTGTCATAGTCTCATCCAAACATACCAGTTGACCAGACACCCAAGGTTGCCTTCCTAACTGCCTAATTATGCGGTGAAGTGCACATCTCATAGTGGACAATCTCTGTGCAAGAAAAGATATACATTATTTATTTCCTTCCCCCGGCAGCACCTCCACCTTGAGCCCACCTTCTTGAAGGAGAAACAAGCTCCCGAAGGACCTCAGTATCATTCTGTGCACAAACCATTCACTTGTGGCAACACTGGGAGTCATCCATCTGAAGGCCTGTGCACGGTATGCAGACAATGACAATATGGGTATTGCTGACTGTAGGCACTATGACCTAAAATAGGGGTAGGAGACATGTGTCTCTCGAGATATTTTGACCTACAACTCACATCAGCCCTATCCGGTATAGTCAATTGTGGGAGAACATGGGAGGTGGAGGCCAAAACATGCAGAGAGCTGCACGTTGCCTGCACCAGCTTAAACCTGCAGCTTAAACGTTCATTTGAGTCCTACCTCACTGCATGGAGTACACAAATTATGAGGGTTAGTCACCTCTTTCATTGGATGTCTATGAATTTTCTATTGCTGAAATTGTGTCTGAGGTATGTGTCATGGACTACATTGCCAGGTTGCAAAGGCTATGCAAGGCACACACCCCTTGCCCCCTCCCCCCTCCCACCATCCCACCATCCTTGCACTCATAAGTTAATTTGCCATGAAGGCCTTTCGGTGTCCTAGGCAATTACCTAGCATTGTGCCTTATGTCTTCAATGTATCATAAATCATTAACACATACCTTGGGTCTTTGTGTTATAGAAGAATAAATTGCACACACAAAATGGCAACTAGATCTTTTCTCTTTCCAAAGAATGATAATAAAGAAGGATCTGTAATTTGGTGGTATTGTAAAATGACATTTTTCTCTAGAGCACTTTCAGATCATAATGAAGTCAAAAGGGAGCGAGGGTTTTATTGGTAATATTAAATCATTCCATTGTCTTCAGCAGGAATTTGGCCAAGAATCAGATGAGAAGATGGTACAAGTCGTGCAGAGCACAGTACCTCCTTGCTTGGGGTGCATGAGTTCTCAGAATAGGTCTTTTAAAAATGTTCTCTATTTCAGGGAGTAAGATCATTAAAAAGGCACGTTTCCTTCCTGGAAAAGAGCCTTGGGCTAGTCGAAAACTGACGCCTGTGATCACTTTTTATTTCTGGATTCATATGTCGAAAGGGCCGCAAAAGGAAGCAATCTGACTGAAGCCGCACATACCTGTAGACATGTTCTGGGCTATTCATCTACATATTGGAAACCACACATAGAACTTCGCGGCAAATATAGAAATATGTTTGCCTTTTTGATAGATTAATCCACATGTATTCTAGCTATGTGAGTTTACGCGGTAAGCATTTTAATATAGTTGTCTTTTTCCAATGCTATTTCAATGATTTTTGTTGCTATGTTGCCGATCATATTGTTTAAATATTAAAATTACAAGCAGGGCCTAGGTGTGTATGAAAAGACCCCCTTTGTGCTCGTTATAGAGAGACCTATGTTTGAAAAATGTCTGTTCTATATGTAAAAGCTGTTCAGAAAATAGAGAAGATATTGTTTACTTATGTTAGGAAAGTGACAGATCGGGGTGCATGTTGCCACCCTTCAGCATTTGGGTGCTTTATGGAAGGTTAGGAAGGATACTAACTAAGCAGCACCAGTTTGTCTATCTGAACACCATTGCAATTGGCTTGGGTTTAGAAGACCGTTAAGGAAATGTTCGAGGGAGAAAAGAACGCAGATTATTTTTTCTGAAAATAACCTTTGGTCTTTTTCTCCCCCAAACATTTCTGACTTGGCCCACAGCCCCACCCACACACCCAACCCTCTACTTACCTTGCAGCAGCACACTTCGCTGTGTGTCGCCGACTCGATGTGTGTCGCCGACTCGCTGTGTCCCTGCAAGGCCTGCTCCCTTTCACTACCGTGATCGGGAACCCGGCGCCGCAGGGTCCTCTCCTTTTTTATTTTTTACTTTTTGAGCTCGGCTGCGGGGGACCCTGTGGCAAACCCTGCTCACAGGGTGCAGGGGACACTCCTGCAGCCCCCACAGCTCCTGCAGCCCTTAACACCGAATTGGGGATTTGGTGAAACTTTTCGGCCATTCGGAATTTTCAAACAGCTGGAATTCGGCCAAATCTCCCATTCAGGATTTTTTTTGCTGGCTTTTTGGACGTTTCCTTGCAATTTACCCAAGTGTTTGTCTTTATTATAACATGTGTATACGATGTGATTCTTCTTTTTGCATGAGTCACTTCCTGTACCTCCTTGAGTTCCAGTGCCTTGCACGGATGTGCATGTAGGAAACTATTTCTGTTGCAAGAGCAACCCCTTGGGGTAGTATAGATCATAAATGAGGAGATAATTCCTAGGCAGTATTGGTGGCAAGCTTCTCACGAGCATCTCAATGAAGAGACTGTGGCACAAGGTAACAGTAGGTTCATTCAAATTGTTGAAATGACAAAATGAGCATATTGTCCCCCTGCATATTCAATTTATGTGTAGTCGATTTCAACACTAATATATACAACAGCGCCTCAAGTAAGGCTCGTTGTCTGTGCCTAGTGCAGCCATTTCTCATCGCTGGACAGAAGCCTCACATAGAGGAACATCTCCGGTTACCAGACATTTGGTCGAAAAAAATTGGTCGACCAGACAAATGGTCGAACCAATTTGGTCGAAAACCAAATGGTCGAATTTTCACCCCTTTTTTTGGAGGGGCCGGGGGGTCCTCCCAACCCCTTTTTTTTTCTAAAAACCCCTTTTTTTAAAAAACAAAAACCTGAAAAATCAATATATAAATAAAAAAAAATCGACCATTTGGTTTTCGACCAAATTGCGTCGACCAAATGTCATTCGACCAGTTTTCAGTCGACCAAATGACTGGACACCACATCTCCTTGTTCACCTTGGATGCTACAGGAGCAGCGTTACTTCAGTCCTAGACAAAAGCAAAGGTAAGCACTGTCGGGCTGTGTAATGTAGTGCAATAATAGGAAGAAAAATTCGAAAAATCTAAAATAGTGCAGCGAGCGCTTTTCTCACGCCTTTTATGCTGGGGACCCATTTCATCACTTCTCCTCGATGCACGCATGTAATGCTTGTTTGTTTGAGGATACACAAGCGTTTTTGCAAGCCACTTAGCTATTTAGATTAGCTTTGAATGACTCCAATATGGCTGCTGTATCCTCGTGTAGAAGAGCTACACACAGACCAGCCTGCTGTCCCTCTGTGATTGGGCAGGCCAATCTCTCATGGTCCAATCCCGGGCACCGGCAGGCGGAAGCTGGGCCCCTTAGCCAAGTTCCTTCGAGTAAGGCTCCCTGAATGTGTATGTCCGGCCTAGGAGGGCCTGGAGAGCCACCTATTCACAGCTGTAACTATGATCCGTCCCCCAGACAATTACTAGACTGCTTCTCTGCCACTGGTTCTAAGGCCATCCATGATCCCTGCAGTCATGACAGTGAGTTTGGCTGACCTCCAACACTAACTCTCCTGAAGCGCCTTGAGTGTTTTTTCACCTCTTCCATCCTCTCCTTAGCTAACTTCATTCCTTTCACTGCATTTACCCTCATTTGTGTTTAGCTTTATCTCTACACCATCTGCTTTGCACTGTTTGCTGCCTCAATGTTTTAAAATCTAATTTGGGTGTGCTTTTAATATCGAATGTGTGTGTTTTAGCATTATCTGTGCACCATCAGACTATTATTGGACTGCTTCTCTGCCACTGGTTCTAAGGCCATCCATGAACCTGCAGTCATGACAATGAGTTTGGCTGACCTCCAACACTAACTGTCCTGAGGCATCTTCAGTTTATTTTCACCTCCTCCATCCTCGCCTTAACTAACATCATGCCTTTCATTGCATTGACTATAATTTGTGTTGAGCATTATCTGTGCACTGTCTGCATTGTTTGCTGCCTCCATTTTAAATATCCACCTCCACCCTGACCATTACTACCATCTACCGGCCTCCCGGCGCCACCTCCCTATTCCTCTCTGAATGGGCTGACTTCTGCTCGTCTTTACTTTCATCCACCTCTAACCTTCTCCACCTGGGTGATTTCAACATTCAACTGTACTCCCCTGGCCCTGCCTCCACTCTATTCATTGACCTCTGCACCTCGCTTTCCCTCTCCATTCTCCCTTCCAGGCCAACCCACACAGCTGGACACAAACTCGATGCCCTCATATACTGTGACCTCTCTCACCCCCCCATTAGTCATCCCTCCCCCCTGTCAGACCACTCCCTCCTCCAATCTGGGTCCCATTTGCCCCGTGACTGCCCCACCCCCAATTGTCCCTCCTACCTCATTCACTAACATCTGCCTGATTAAACAAGTGACTTTGGCTGCCTTTGCCTCCACCTTCACCCGCCCCAACCCACCTACCTCTGACTCTTCCGCAGACTCTGCCCTAAGCAACCTTCATCTTTCTATCACCAAAACTCTTGACATTCTTGCCCCAGTCATGAGGATCCATCTGAAACCTGCCTCAAAGCATAGCACTTTGTATGACACCGAACTTGGAGCCCTGAAAATACAGTGCAGGGCAACAGAAAGGAAGTGGCTAACCTTAGGCTCCTCATCTGACAAACTGGCCTGCCGCCTGCTCCAAAGGCAATACAAACACGCAATCTGTGCAAAGAAAAGAGCCCACATTCAGGCACGGGACTCTGGTACATCCAATAACTTGACTGAACTTTTCAAAATCTGCAGGGAACTAGCCAACCCTCTGCAGTCTCCTCCTCCCCTACTCCTTTCCAGGCCCTGTGCAATGCACTGGCCTCACACCTTGCCACCAAAACTCAGGACATTCTGACCTCCCTTTCTACACTCCCTCACAAACTATCCCACACCCCACCACACTCCCCCTTCCTCATCCTGCCTCCTTCTCTCCTGTCACACCTGAAGAAGTTACCAGAGTTGTCCGCTATATGAAGCTCTCTTCTAAACAGGCCTCCCCTTGATCATCCAGGACCATCAAGAATAAGATTGGCTCTCTTGCCCCTGCTCCTGCAATCACTCTTTTGTCACTGGAACTTTCTGCTCCCCCTTAAGCACTCCCTTGTGAGCCCACTCCTGAAAAAAACATCCTCTGACGCTGCCTGCCCTGCCAGCTACCACCTTATCTCCATCACCCCATTCGTGAGGGAGCTGCTTGAAAAGCTGGCCTTGCCCTAACTCAACTCTCACACTGAACATGTTGGTGGCCTCCATCACCATCAATCTGGATTCTGAGCATCCAGAGACATGGAAACTGCTCTTCTGAACACCTGTGAAGAACTGCTTGCATCTCTGGACTCCACCTCCCCAGCTGTCCTTATTCTTCTCGATCTCTCCTCTACATTTGGCACATTTAACCATTCCATCTTCATGAAAAGGCTCCATGATACTCTTGGTATCTTGGAATGGGCAATGGACTGGCTCTCCTCTTTCCACACCAATGCTCTTCCTAAGTCATCTCGGGAGGATAGCTCAACAGCAACGTGCTCGCCTTGGAAGCAAGACGACACAGAACAACACAGGTTTGATCCCCAAGTCCACGCTGCTTATAAACCTCTGGGTATTAAGTGCGTTATAAATAACCTATCATATCATATCATCTTGGGCCCCTTCTCCTCGCCTACTTCCATCTCCACCTGTGGTGTTCCCCAGGGCTCTATACTCTCACACTGCTTCTTTAACATCTACCTTTCTCTCATTGCACTCCTCTTTCTCTTCCAACGTCCAGAGTTACACAGATGACACACAGATCGTCTTCAGACACCCTGCTGACCCTCTTGCACCCTCCATCATCCCTGACTGCCTACCTGCTATTCAGTACTTGGGCACCTCCAATGATCTCTGCCTCAACACCTGTGCAACTGAGATCCTTCCCATTGGGACCCCTGCTCCCTCCTCCTTCACCTCACTCTGGCCTTCCTCCTTGGGCTCTCCCCCTGCACCTTCAACTGAAGCCAGAAAACTTGAAGCTGTATTCGACTCCTCTTTCTCGTTCCTCCCTCACACTCAGGACATTGCCAAGAAGTCCACCTATCAGCTCTTCCTTCGCAAAGGAATTTTACCTTTTCTCACTTTCCCTCAGAGGCTCAAGCTGACTCAAGCCCTGGTTCTCTCTAGACTTGACTACTGTAACAGCATCCTCCTGAATCTTCCTTCTTCCACTCTGTGACCCCTCCAGCCTATCCAGAATAGGGTACTGAGACTTATCCTTGGCCTTAAGCCCAGGGACTGCATCTCTTCTGCACTAAAATGTCTTCATTGGTTCCTGGGTTGCTGCACGGATTAAATTCAAATCCCTCTGCATCATCCACAAGGCTGTCTGGGCCCGGGAACCAAACTATCTTCAACTTTATCTCACTAAATAGTCTCCCTCTAGACAACTTCCTCCTCTGGCTCCAACGCTTTTTGTGTAAAGCATTTTGCTAAACAGAGGGCAGGGGGTCGCTCACTTTCCTCTGAGGGCTCCCTCCTTTGGAATAGCCTCCCCCTCCTCCTGTGCCTTCCAGGGGAGGGGGAAGCTCCTTAAGACTTTTGTCTTTCCCTCCTCCTCGCTTTCTTGTCCCCTTTGCTGATCCCACAGTTTCTGAATTGGTGTCCTTGGCCCTCGACCTCCCACACCAATACTTCCCAGATCCTGTCTATCCACACAACTTTGCATCTGCTCATGATGATCCGTTCTGGAACCTCGCACTTACACCTTCCACGGCCAAGGCCGTTTACCACTCAACATTCCTAGGACTTCGTCTATCGCTCACCCACAAGCTCGGGCTCCCAAGCACTTACCCTCTCTTGCCTCTCTCTTGGTGCACTTGCACGTTCTGAACACTCACAAGCTATAGTAGGTTTGTCACTTCCCCCCTCTGCTCTAAAATATTTGTGTTGTAATGTATTTCCCATCGCCGGTCCCTCCCTGCTCTGTGGGTGCTTTGAAACAGTATTTTCTTATTGTATAAAATACTAACAAGAAAACAATAAAATAAAATAAAATAAATAATACTTTCATCAGAAATTCTTTGAAGTGTGACTTTAAGGGAGCTTGACCTGAGCAGGTAGGGTGAGGGGATTGCTGTGCGACATTCCAGGGTTCATCAAGGTATGGGTTTGGGCTAATGGTTAGGAATAAATTACCTTAAGTGGTCATCCAGGCATTAGAATGCCCCAAGGTGCAGAAGGAGGGCACATTGAGGATGTACATCGTAGGGTATTCTTGTAGCAGGTTTTCAGAAAAAGGTGAGCATCAGGCCTCCTGCTCACACTTATTACCACTGTCATTTTAATGTCATGATCAGATCTACGCAAGTATCTCTGGTATTGTTGTACACAGAGTGGTGAACATCTGTTGAACAAAGTGCTGGAATCACCGGGGGCTTAGGTACCGTTGGTGTGCAATCACCATGGGCACTTTCAGACTAATGGCATCCTTGTAGTTAATTTACTTCTGCTATGACATTACTCAGCTTCTGGATAAGTGCACAGGAACTGCAGCATCACCAGCAAGACCAGGCCTAGAATCCAACTGCAATCCTTAGACAAGCGTGACACCATTGTCTTCTTGAGCAGCATGTGGGGGTTAGGGCACGTGCCGACCGCAAATGACTGAAGATTCAAGTCTAGGATTCAATTTACAAAGCATTATGAGAAAAGCCAGGGTTTTATCCTTGGGTGAAGTGCAATTGCGGAGGGTTTTACCTGTAAGTTAAAAGAGATGTGTTCCCCTTCCATTGTTACACATACATTTCATATCCACACACACAAAGATACAAATTCATAACATATATCAAACATTATTTCACTGCAACCCTGTAGCTTTTAATTTTATCAAAAGGAGACAGTACAATTTGCATCACACATATTTAGCATCCCCAAAGGTTGTTTTTGTCACCTGATTATGCAATGTATTTTGTTAGCTTAAAAATGAACACAATTCGATATTAACAAATAGCTAGCGCTGATGAGGATTATAGTTGTTCTTTTATAACGTGCTTAATACTGCAGACCTGTTTCTAAGCACGAGCCCGGGATTCGTCCTTGTCTTGCTTTGTGTTGTCAGGCTTCAAAGCCAAACGCGTTGCCCCTGAGCTATCTTCCCGGATGCATAATGCCCTGCATAATTTCAAGTCGACCGTTGCCATGAATGTATGAGTTTAACCTTTTTTGGCCTCTCACCAAGATATATGTCATTATACCTAGCCAGTGCTTAGAAACATGACTGCTTCTCAGTGCTTAGAAAGAATGTCTAGATTGAATCATAGTTTACAAATGAAAAGGTCTAATATGTTGTCTCTGGAGGTCTATATAAACAGCACATTGCAACTAAGGCTCATCCAACACTACCAGTTACACTCAGCAACACTTAGAGGTTTCTTGGCAGATGAATGCCTCTTATGTTCCTGCGTTTACTAGCAATTGGGAACAAAATGCTCTGCTAATAAGTTTGCGAGTCCTGGTGAAGTGCTCAGTTCCAGGAAACTTGCCTTGCCTAACAGGTACATGAATTTCACATGAGGCTTTTTAATCAGGAAAGTACATTACTATATTGGTCTTGTGTCATCATATTTCTTTCCTTGAAAATATATTAAACAATTATTTCTGCTGGCAAGCATTATGACACTGTTGTGGGTGTTCTGGTGTAGAAAAGGATCTTTGGTTAGAGTCGCGGGCAAGGTAGGCGATTGAGGGGGGTCCTGATGAATGAGGCTGGAGAGAGGTGGACACAAAGAGAGAGGCGATTAGAGGTGGAGCGCAGTGAAGAGCTGTTGGGGGAAGCATCAGGAGGCGACAAGTGGCTGGATCAAGACCTAGAGGAGGAAGGTGTATAGGGGAGGTTGGAGGAGACATTTGGGAGAGGTGGAGGAGTGTATTCAGTACGAGGGTGGAAGAGAGAACATGGGAGACTCGGAGTAGTGTATTAAGGAAGACGTTGGAGGAGACATTGAGGAGGAGTTGCAGGAGGGTATTCAGGAGGACTCGGGGAGATATTATGGAAGAGGCATAGGAGTGTTTTGAAGACGAGGTTCATGAGACGTTGCGGGAGAGGGGGAACATTGAAAAGTACATTGGATGGGGTGTTGTTGCACGTATGATGGAATAGCAGCAGCACCAAGCCACTCAAGAACTGTCCCACTGCAAGACAAACCGAGGTGGTGTTGATTATCGGAGGTGTGCATGGACTGAGTCCTAAAGATTGCTCAACCCGGGAAGTGCAGCAACGGGCTGTGAAAAAGGAAAGGAGGTCAGGTGTGGCAAGCCAAGCAAGATGACGCCCACCTGAGCACATAGGAAGAAGCCTATTGCACAGCGATCTGAGGGAGCAGAGGCGGTTCACAATGGCACAAGGAGTTGGATCGGGGAGGAGGACGGGTATGGAGGTGTTGCATGGGAGAAGGGACTGGGGTAAGCAGTAACCACGGATCGGGGGGCATAAAGCCAGACCCCAGTTCCCCCACTCCCCACCTCCCCCTGGCTCTTGTGTTTCCGCAGCCAACCCGTGAAAGAGCAGGTGTGGGCCAAGAACAGCAGGGGAAGCTCCCAGCACTGATGTGTCATACAGCATACCGGAGCAAAGGGGAGCAAGAGCCATATAGAGGCTGAAACAACATCATAAATCAAGGGACAGAAAGGAAGTGATAACACTGGCACCCATGCAGGGACAGTGTTGTGCCCGAAAACACCCATGCTACAGTCGAATATGACAAATGGCAAGGAGAAGAAAAGAAAAATTAACAGCCAAACGAAAATTGATGCATATACAACAGGAGAGGCAAAATGACAGTTTATAGCTGAGGCAAAACAAATGGTGAAGTTGGAAGAGAGGAGGGGTAGTGGATCAAAGGTGACTTGGGATATTTTGAGAGCCATTCAAGATGCCAAGACACAATTAGAGCAGAGTATAGAAGCAGTGGGCCAAGATGTGGTCCTCCTGAGACCAGATCTACACAACGTCTGTCAAGGGTCAAGCATGTGAAAGACCGTATATCAGCGATTGAAGACATAGTAACCCCCCTACAGCCAGATATGCAAATTATGTTGGAAACGATGCAGCAGTTAGAGAACAGAATTGAAGTGATGGAAGGCTGATTGAGGCAGAAAAACCTATGGCTGTGTGACCTACAAGTGACCTATGCTGGTCCCATAGCACAGTGAGTAGAGTGCTTTCTTTGACATCTGTGCCAACCCTGCTGATGCAGGTTTGAATCCCGACAGGGCCACACTCAGCCTTTCATCCTTCTGAGGTCGATAAAGGAATGTGGTTTATGAAAATATTTTTCCATTGAAAGAGCACACAGAGTACCAAGTAAGGACCCACCTCTGGGAGCCCCACTCCGGTAAATTGTCACCAAGCTGCTGAACTACCGTGACTGAGATGCTGTTTTACAAGCGGCAAGGAAAAAGGGTCCCTTGGAGTATAAAGGAGCAATGATTGCCATATAACCTGACTTTACCAGGCGGTCCAAAAGGCAAGGTAATTCTTTGATGCAGTATGCAGGAGGCTCAGAGAGAGGGGAATAAAATATGCTACAATTTACCCGGCGACGCTGAGAGTATGTGGACTGCACGGTGTCCCATTCTTCCTGCACTCAGCAGAGGCATGGGATTGGCCCGAAAAAGAAAAATAAGATTGAAAAGATGTTGACCGGTTAAAATAATGCGATAGACCAGCAAGGGAGTGACTCAAATATCGGGGTGGAGCGGCCAGCTCAGACGGACCCCCTTACAGACCCTAAGCCCTGATCAAGGCCGGGTACGAACATTGGTTGTTTTTCTGGTCGACAGATGCTTCATGTTGGGGAGAAGTAAAGTGTCGGGGAGAAGAGACAACCTGGGGGTAGTTGGAGAATTGAAGGAATAGTAATGGGCGAGTTGAGGGACGCTAAAGAGGTGTATTGCTCTCCTCTGAAAAGTGCACGGAACTACCATAAATCACCAATGCAATTAGAGCAAATACTTCGACCCAAAAACAGACAGACACAATAATTCACAGGCACGCACCCTTTAGAAGATAATCAGCTCTTTACGGCTATTTATTCAAAGCTTACAGGAACATAGAAATAACTCATAAAACTAACATGGCCATAAGTAAAGAAAACAAAAGAAATACATCACCGTGAGCGTAATTTGTGTCCTCATCTCGTCCAGAATCGGCTGGAAGACTCCAGAGGGGCAGGCAGGAAGAGAGTGCTACAGCTCACGGGAAGGCCAGACGGAGCGTCCTTCTCTGGCTGAAGTCTCACCTGACCCCTCCAGATTTTCCGCCTATATAGGCACTCCAAAAAAAGGAGTTAATTCTCGAATCTTCTGGAATTGCTCCTGCGCAGTTGAGGGACAGCCGTCGGTTGCCAGCTGGGTCAATCGAGAGCTCCCCCCCAAGGAATGCAGGGCCTCCCTGCTCTAAAACTCAGAAAAAATATGCTTCACGGAGAACAGTAGCAAGTCATAACAACGTTAGCTTTTCCCAGCAGAAATGGCCTTGACTGCATACCATGTTTGAAAAAACATGTTTGTCTCAGCACTGTGAATCTAACACTTCAGCAAAATGTGTGCAGCCTTTCACTGCGGAGTGAAGTAAATATCCAACATGGCTGCGAGCACTCCAAGAATGCATTGTGCTCCTGCACCATTTTAAACTAAGCATAAATTGAGCAGAACATCTCCACCCTTTGGATATTCATCTTCTGTAGCCAGGTGGCACTGGAATTGGTCTCTGAAATCTACGAAATGTTAAAACTAAATTGGGACCACATTGAAGGCAGCAACAACAAGCAATTATAATAGACAATATAGTAAAAATGCAAGCAAAAATATAACGTAGTGTACCCCCAATATCATGTATCCATGAAAATAACCAATCCCACCAGTTTCTGTTTTGATCTTGGGATACTTGAGAAATGAGATCCCTCAAACCTCTAATATGACTTTCAATGGATCGTGAGTGGTCACTCAAATTGAAGCAACACATACCTTCAAAGGCATTACACCCTAAATTATGTTTCAGCAATAAGTAATCAACTGCAGCTCTGTTCTGCAAAGTAGCTTTTCTAATAACTTGACTATCAAGGAGCAACTCTTCTAAAGCTTGCGAAGTATGATCAAGACTCTTAACTACTAAACACGCTAATTTCATCAAAGATTTGTAACCTCCAGCAGCTAAACCCCAAACGCCTACAAAGGAAAGGGTTAATGCTCAAACCTCAGCTTCTGATACCAAATGTACATGTGAATCACAGTCAGGAGATAATCCCATAGATTCAAAAGTTGACCTTTTACCTCGAGTTATCGCTGAGTGTAAAGGAAACATCATTAGTCCTAACCGAGTTAAAGCACATGGACCTCCAGAAATGTTAGCTGGAATATAAGTATATGTAATGTTACCACATGAAAAGAGCCATCCCGTTGGAAGTTTCACATGATTCAAATGACTAGCAGTTATCACTGTATGATTGCAAGACATAGTGTTATTTACACTGATACATTTGCGTGACATTCGTGAACACAGTCTCCTCTCGAATGTGGTGTGATTTTATTGATCAGTTAACTCTATTTGTCTGCATTTACCAATGTCTTGTGCTTTGCACGTTATAATATAACATACATCACCTTGGGTTACATTGTACGTGATTACACGTGTCAAATTTCTCCACTTCTTGTCGGTTTCTTGGCAGAAGCGGCAATATTCGTAGACTGAAAAAGATTGTCTAATGTCTGAGTCTTGAACTAAAGAATTATTATGTGTGACGCCGAAAATATGCTTTAAAACCGGAACATGCGTCGGTACCGCTACTAAACATGTAGTCAATAAAGCTTCAGCATTGGGTACATCAGATAAACAGAAATGTGATATGTTTAGCACTTGCTGTGCTAAGTAGATCCACATATTTTCTTCTTGGGTGATCATAGGAGAGTGTTTCCTCCGTCCTACAAAGGGCTCCTGTACAACCGGCATCAAGGTTGTTTTCACTTGCTCCTGATTTGTTTGTCGCAATTCACGGATCCATTTCCTCGGTCTAGAGGGCTTGTCGGCACTGGCATAGGGTTGCTTGGGGACAACATTATTCATCACTATCAGTATCCCCTTGATTACTGGCACAGATGTAACATTGTTCACTGGTGACAGAAGACTTTTTAATCCGTCCAAAGGGAGTCCATTTAGTGCCACAGTCACACCAACCAGACCCAGGTTCTACAAAGCAAACCCAGAAAAGAGATATCAGTGTTGCACATCACTCTCTTAGGTAACATTTGTCGGCGGGGACATATTGCCACTTCCTTCTACCAGGTTCCATGACTAAAACCACTTGATCTTTGCCTGATGCAATGACATCTGCTGGCACTGGTGGACCACTTGGCTGTTCCACCCACACCTTTGCACCCGGTATCATGCTGTCTGAAGAGCCAAAACCGCGCTCCCCACGGTTAGTTAACACTGTAGGAGGCTCCCCTTTTTTAATCACGGACAACTTAATAGGAATGACTATCAGTTGGGCCACTCGATCACCCTTGTGTATTGATAACAATTGATCCCCACTATTCATCAGGGTGACTTTAATCTCGCCTTGGTAATCAGCATCAATTACCCCTCCCAATACTTGAACTCCCTTCAATGCTAGGCCAGATCTAGGGGCAATCCATCCCATATGCTCTGGGGGAATCTGTACTCCAATCCCTGTTTCAATTACAACTATTCCTCTTGGGTCTAGTCTGAATTCTTCATTAGAATGCAAGTCTACCCCTGCTGACTCTGGGGTTGCTCGATAGGGAGTTAAAGAACCTGGTGTAATTTCCCAGTACAAAAGTGTTTCTCTGACTGAATTGGGTTGAACCTGCAAAGTAGAAGTCATTAATCGCATCAACGGAGTTTCATGTTCATACACAGGTCTATTGTTCAACACCTGCACCGCATCAAACACATGATCACGCCAGCCTGCTAGACTACCGTCTCCAGATTTGCACAACTGTTCTTTCAATAACCCATTCATTCTTTCAATTAGCCCTGCTGCAGCTGAGTGGTAGGGTATATGGTATACCCACTCAATGCTTTTTTCCTGACAAAATTCCTGGACTAATTTGCCTTTGAAATGTGACCCATTGTCACTTTGAATCTGTAAAGGCACTCCATAATGTAATATGATCTGGTCTAACAGTCTGATGGTGTTCAATTGGGTTGCACGTTTGCACGGCAAAACCATCAAATATCCCGAATATGTATCTACAATAGTGCATGCAAACTGACAACCTCTCTGCTGATTGGCATAGGACCAATATAATTAATCTGCCAAATTTGACCTGGTAATTTTCCTCTTCTCAATGTGCCTCGAACAATTTGAGGTATAGGTCTATACAATTGGTGTTGGCACATGGGACACTGCAAAATAATGGTTTTCACTAGTTCTAAAGGAAGACTGATGCCTCGAGCCCGTGCCCACCTGATAGTAGCCTTTTCTCCAAGGTGCCCACATTTCTGATGGGCCCATTTGGCCAAACCCTCCATATCGTCTTCCCGAGCCTCTGCATCCACTGAGGCAATCTTGGTGTGTTCATCTGCAACAGAATTAAACCAACGTTCTAATGAATCTGTAGCACAATGCACGTGTACATGTTATACAGTGACTTCACTTTGTAACAACATCTCTGCAATCTCTGCAATATCTTGCCACAGTTCTTTTCCCCACAATTCTTTTGAATGAATTTTCCATCTATTCTTTTGCCAAGTTGGCAACCACACTGCCAATCCATTTGCCACTGACCATGAATCTGTGTACACATAACACTGACCAGGGGTCTCTTGTTTCAATGCTTGGTAAACTGCGTAAAGTTCTGCAAACTGACTGCTCTTTCCTTTCCCTGTCGTTGTCAACATCTTTTTGGTTTTAGGATTGTACGACACCGCTTTCCAGTATCGCTCAGTTCCCACGTATCGGGATGAACCATCCGTGAACCAAGCATGCTCTGTTTGTTCCACGGTCAAATCACTGTAAGGAACTCCCCATTTCACAGGAGACTCACGTTTTTCAGGCACTTCCGGTGGTATGTAATCTGAGGGCGGTATGTTAGCTACTTGTTCATGTAATTTTGCCACTCCACCCTTTCCTGATTTAGCTCTGTCTTGAATGTACCATTTCCATTTAATTATGCTGGCTTCTTGAGCATTTCCTATTCTATGTGTTTTAGGAGAGCTCAGTACCCATTGCATGATTGGTATTTCTGGCCTCATCAATACATCATGGCCCACTGTCATTTGCTCAGTATCAACAAGAGCCCAATAACATGCCAGCAACTGTTTCTCAAACGGAGTATATGAGTTACCAGCATCAGGCAACTTACGACTCCAAAACCCTAATGGCACATGTTTTCTGTCTTGTTTCTGCCACACACTCCAGTTGGCATAATTGTCCTGCACAGACACATTTAATTCCACTTCACCTTCCTTTAAGGGCCATAAATCAAACACCTGCTGCACGGTGTCTTTCGCCATCTCAAAGGCTCTCTGCTGCTCTTCCCCCCACTGAAACTCATATTTCTTTGTGTCACCTTATAGAGGGGGGCCAATATCTGCCCTAAATGAGGAATGTGTTGTCTCCAAAACCCAAACAGTCCTATAAACTGCTGAGCTTGCTTTTTGTTTGTTGGAGTGGTGAATTCAAGTATTTTCTGTCGAGCTTTTGGCACCATTTCTCGATGCCCATGATGCCACTGGATCCCTAGAAATATCACTGTTTCAGCTGGACCTTGAATTTTACTCGGCTTAATCTCCCACCCTTCCTTTGTGAATTCTTCCCTAAGGATATCTAACTGACTTTGCACATTGTGCTCATCCTTGCCCTGAATAAAAACGTCATCAATGTAATGAGAGATTTGTATGTCAGGTTTACACGGTATCTTGTCTAAGTGTTCTGCCACCAGCCGGTGACAGATAGTCGGACTGTGCATGTACCCCATTGGTAGTCTCGTAAAAGTGTACTGGCGTCCACCCCACGTAAATGCAAACTGTTCTTGACACTCATCAGCAATTGGCACAGAGAAAAATGTGTTGGCTAAATCAATCACTGCATACCAAGTCCCCTCGAACTTTTGGACATTTTCAATCAGAGTTATAGCATCTGGGACTGCGGGCACCAAGGGAGGAGTATGTTTATTCAACTCCCTGTAATCCACCGTCATCCTCCACGACCCATCCCCTTTTTTAATGGGCCAGAGCGGATTGTTCCATGATGTGGTAATAGGGCGTAATACACCCGCCTCCACGTACTCTTTGATGGTGTCTGAACTGTCCTTGTTCCCCCCAGGAATGCGATATTGTTTCATTGCTACCGCTTGGTTGCTATGGGCACTTGCACTGGGGGCATCTCCAATTTGCCTACAGTAATAGGTGTACAAATCAATGCACTCACCCCAAACTGGTACGTTTTACGGCCAAGTCCCAAGGTTAGCCCTTCCAAAATGTCAAAACCAATTATATACTCAGGTATCGGGACAATCAACACTTGGTATTTCTGCCTCTTTAAATTACCTATTTTCATCTCCACTCACGTTTGCACTGCGGGGGTCTCCTTTCCCCCTAAACCTGTGATCGTGAACTGTTTGCCTTTAAAACGTGTCGGATTACCATGAATCAAAGAGGCCTCCGCTCCGGTGTCTATCAATGCTCGCACCACTTGTGTATTTCCTAGCCCCCAAAAAATCTTAACATCAACATGAGGCCGCCTATCCACTTTTATGCGGGCAGACGCTGCCGGAGCTTGGCCGAAGCCCTAGTCAAAGTTCGAATGAGTGTGACCTGACTCCGCCTCTAGCATTGCACTCACCACCTTTCTCAAATCAGCGTATGTCGGTAGGTACGGGGAATGTGTCCCCATAGACCCTTCATCTTGTTCTTCTGCAGGGGGAGCAGAAGGTGAAGCATCCCCCTTTGGTGTGGTGACTACTTGTTTCTTAACCTGTTTATAATGCTCTTTTGCTGCAAGTCCTTGTTTTTTGTATAATTCATACACTACTCTGATTTCAATGCCATCAATTTCTTCATGTGGCACACCATCTTTTAACAAAGCCAGAAACATGTCTTTTCGGGACACTCCGGAGTCTCTGCTATCTTGCCGCCTGCCTTCAGTCCTTCTCTCACTACGCCCCTCTCTCTCCCGTGGCTTGTTATTGCTCTTGTCCCACTCTCCCAAATCTGCAAGTTGCCTAATGGCATCTGCTACCTCATCAGTAGCCTTGCCCGTCATGCCTACGAACAAAGTCATAATGATACTTTTGGATGCGGGTGGCGCAGTTCTAATCACCATGTTTCGAGTTGAAACTGAGAGCGGCACGGCTCCCATGTGATCAGGAGCATCTATGTGAATCGCCTCTTTCATAGCATGCTCACTGACTTTTTGAATTGCTTCTCTCAATGTATACCACTTTGTTTCTTCACTAGGCCATTCTGTGGTAATGGGGTATTTAGGGTTACATGCTTGGGCTATCAGGTGCAGCAAAGACACCTGCGTATCTTGACCATTTGCATCAGGGGGCGGTCCTGCTCTAAAGACCTCCTGTACATTGGTGTCAATTGACAGGGGTAAAAAACGCGGTGATTCAGTAGAATCTACCAACAACCCTGCAGCACCCCCATCTAGCAGTCTCACCATCCATGTCAATAAAGCTTCCCCTGATTTTTGCCTCAAACGGGTAATAATTTCCCCAACCTCCTGTTGTGTGTAATCCTCCAATGTGCTTAAATCCACCACACCACCACCAGGATTCCGCGGGTGTAGTCCGGCTCGCCGCCTTCTAACAGGCTTCGCCGCCACTGTTTTCTGTTTTACCTCTGGTTTGGGGTCAGACTCTTCTGCAGAACTACTTTCTACACTGGTTGAATCAAAAATATCCCCATCCCATTTGTCTGGATCCCAGTCGGCACCAGCGGTAGCGATTACAGTTGCCACCTTTCTTTTGTTGACCCCTCCCCGTCTTTTCCTATATGTGTAACGAGCTACTCTAACTGCTGTCCTCTCGGCCACTGTCTGATATGTGTCGGCCTTATCTTTAAACAGTTTCATTTGAATCTGCTGCATTAACGCTGTTTGCCTTTCTGCAGCTAGCTCTCTCTCTAATCTCAAATCCTCATTTTTTATATCCATCTGCCTCTGATGTTTTTTCCTATAAGCATGCAAAAGAACCCAACCTCACCTACCTAATGCCGCACATTCTTTACCACATTCTACTGAAACTTGTTGCAAGCATGACATGAGCCGGATCAGCATCCCCCAATCCTTGATCCCAAGTTTCACTTAGCCCGGCTCCACAAGCCCATGCCTTAGCCAACTTATCATATGGAATCTTAGTCCAGCCTGGAATGACAATATCAGAGCATTCACCGCCAGCGGTAACACTCTTTTTCCTGAACAAACTATTCATTACTGCAAAATGGTACAAAACCTCTTTATCTCTATATTTTTTTTCTTTCTGCAATCACTCCCACAAGCACGCACACACCATCAAGGAAAGAGAGAGAGAAGAAAAAAAAAACAGCTTAACACAGTTCAACGCTCACTGCCAATTTACTTTCGCTTGCAAGATAACCAAAGCCTATCTACGTTCAAAACAGATTATTTGGAACACTTCATCACAAATAACCCTGCTCACAGCGCCATAATGTATTGCTCTCCTCTGAAAAGTGCACAGAACTACCATAAATCACCAATGCAATTAGAGCAAATACTTCGACCCAAAAACAGACAGACACAATAATTCACAGCCACGCACCCTTTAGAAGATAATCAGCTCTTTACGGCTATTTATTCAAAGCTTACAGGTACATAGAAATAACTCATAAAACTAACATGGCCATAAGTAAAGAAAACAAAAGAAATACATCACGTGAGCGTAAATTGTGTCCTCATCTCGTCCAGAATCGGCTGGAAGACTCCGGAGGGACAGCCAGGAAGAGAGTGCTACAGCTCACGGGAAGGCCAGACGGAGCATCCTTCTCTGGCTGAAGTCTCATCTGACCCCTCCAGATTTTCCGACTATATAGGCACTCCAAAAAAAGGAGTTAATTCTCGAATCTTGCCAGCTGGGTCAATCGAGAGCTCCCCCCCAAGGAATGCAGGGCCTCCCTGCTCTAAAACTCAGAAAAAATATGCTTCACGGAGAACAGTAGCAAGTCATAACAACGTTAGCTTTTCCCAGCAGAAATGGCCTTGACTGCATACCAAATTTGAAAAAACATGTTTGTCTCAGCACTGTGAATCTAACACTTCAGCAAAATGTGTGCAGCCTTTCACTGCGGAGTGAATTAAATATCCAACATGGCTGCGAGCACTCCCAGAATGCATTGTGCTCCTGTGCCATTTTGAACTAAGCATAAATTGAGCAGAACAAGAGGTTTACTGCATCAAAAGAGACACAATCAAAGATCACGAGGACAATACATGAGACAAATGGATGGAACACTGAGTGAATGTTTGAGAAAGTAGAACAGTGAAATGCTTGACCTGGAATGTCAACAGCGTCAATGATAAAATCAAGAGAGGGTTGGTAACAAATACATTTGTTGGCAGAAAGAGGAGGTGATATTACGGGAAAAGACACCTAATGGGGTCATTGTGTAAATATCTGGGTAAAGGTCAATATGCAGTGGTTGAACACGCAGGCTATCACAGGAGCTCAATAGGGGTGGTAATTTTAATCAACAAGTCCATCCCATTCCAACTAAATGAAGTGGTGAGAGATGGGGAGGATGATATTTAGTGGTGACTGGAGACCGTAGACAGTTGCAATATTTAACGTATATATGCCCTCACCAATACAGACTGAAATACTCACTGAGATACAGGCACTATTGGCCACGCATTGGGCAGACCTAACTATAGTAGGAGGGGAATTTAATGATGCTGTGAACGGAAAGATAGACAGATGTTCACAGAGAGCAAGTAACCCCTGGGGAGAAACACACTAAGTTTGCAACCTTCTTGGATGCAGCAGGGGCTATACGACGCCTGGAGAGACCTGCACCCCAACAGACAACAATACTCCTTTCACACAGGAGCACACAATTCGATGTCCTGAATAGACTATTTAATGGTGCCTTATACACTCACTGCAAGGGTGGCAGAAAGCAGGATATCTTACTAGAGGATTATCGGACCATGCCCTGCAATATATTAAGATCAGAGGGGAAGGAATGGTTAGCTAAGGGGAATGGAGACTAAATGAATAATACTTACGAGTCTGGGAAATACGGACAGAGTTGAAAGAGTGCATAGGAATACTTTGAATTGAATAGGGGCATAGTTAACAGTAGCACTATACCATGGGAAGCGCATAAAACTGTGGGAAGGGGAAGGGTTCAGGCAGCAATAGGGTTGCAAGTGTGATGCTGGAAATGCATTTGGAGGGACATGCCTTCCTTGTTCTTGTCCTGCCACTTCTCTGTTGGTGTTTTTGGTTTGTTTCTCTGCATAGTAGTCCAATTTGCACCCCTGGCAGTGCAACTCTTCATTCTTACCTTTTGGCGAAAACCGTGCTACTTACAAAATATCCACACTTTTCTGGTAATTTAGGGTTTAGTGATATATACAAGAAAAACGTCACTACAAATTGATGGAACCTATTGCAAATGGTGAATTGACAAGGATGAGCTTAGATGCTTAGACGCTCTACAGACTGCTTGTGAAGAGAGAGAATTAGACTTTGAGGATAATTCTAGGGCTGCCCTTGTGGATTTCCAGGCAGATTGTGATACTTATGATGATAGTGGGGAGGGCTCTGATGGGGACCTGGCCTCTGATGCAGTCACAGATTCTACCAATAGGACCTCTCCTGCCACTTCTATTCCCATGCCCAGCATTGCTGTTTAAAGGGAATGCACTGAAACTTGAACTTTTGAAATTGGAGCTACAAAGAGAAAAAGGAGGAATTGGCAGAACAAGTAATACTTAAAGACAGAAAAACTGAAAATCATAGAATGCAGTTGGAGAAAGCTAAGATAGATACTTCAGCTAGACCAGTTGAGAGTGTCAGGTCTTCTGCTACTAAATTCATTAAACATTTGGTGGGTGTGAATGTGGAGGGTGCAGATACGCTCCAGTGGTTAGAGAAATGTGTAATGGCTTGTGATATCCATGATGTTGACCAGAAGTATTGGGCTAAGTGTTTGTTCAGTAGGGTACCTCAGACTGGTTATGACTGTATTCTGAAAATGAGTGTGGAAGAAAGGGGCCAGTGTGAGTGTATGAAAGCTTCTTTGATTGCCAAGAGAAAGTATGTCTTGGGTTGATTAGGTGAGTGCTGTGCATATGAATATGATGGGGTGGATTGATGGATACAAGGTGAAAACATTTGTTGATTTGTCTCTTATTTTTTTTTAACATTTTTCTGGGGCTTGTTCACCAGAGCTGCATTAGAATATTACTGACCAGAAGATTTAGACCCTTTTAAGTTGTGAGGCAAGTTGCCTGACAAATGGGTCTCCGACAGGGTGTCCCTTAAGGATCCCAGTGGAAGGACAAGGAAAAAGAAAAAAGGACCTCTCAGAAACCTGGTGAGTCCAACAAGCAGCCACATCTGAATAGACCAAAACATCCCCCTCATAAGGTCCAAATATCTAGTGGGGATAGGACCCATAGGGGTGGGAGAAAGAGTAGTGGTTGCCCTCCTGCAAAGCAGGCTCCCAGTTATCCTAATTCAGTTCCTTACCTATCTGGCACTTGTTGGGGATGTGGAACCAAGAATCAGAGGACGGGTGACTCCAAGGGTAAAGGTAAGACACTTGGAGTCCAGCCTGACGTACCCTTGCCCTATGCCTTAGGTGAAGGCCACTGTCCTCATCTCCTTTTCAGTAATTATTTTTGGTGATCCTACCGGATTTCCTTAATTTACCTTAGGACCTGGGATTAGTACTTGAAAACTATTCCACTTAATACCCAGAGTTTTTGTTTAGAAGTGTCCTCATTAATGTCCAGCTTTCCACTAGTTAGAGGGACACTGGAGTTAGCATGACAGTGGTGGACAGGACTCTGCTCAGGCCAGATTGATGACAAGACAGCCAAACTGCCTGTAATCGTACAAGGCAATGTGCCTGCCCAGGTGCTGTTGGGAAATTACCTAGATGAGCTGGGGTTGGTTTCTGATGGGCCATCCGTGGCTGCTGCTGCAGTCACTAGGTCACAGGCCAAGAAGGGTCCTTGTGATAGTCAGTTAACTAAGCCAAAGGGGAAACCCAAGGCAAGATGGAAGAACAAGAAGGCCACCTATGTGAAGGGGGCCCCTTCTCTACCCGCTGCTTCAGCAGCACTAACTATGGTCCAAGCACCCGAGGAAATGCATTTGGAGGGACTAGGCCAAGTGGTGACCCTATACTCAACTCCTGAGGCAGAATGATATGATATGGTATTTATAACACACCTATGCACAAGTGTTTACAAGAGCCATACACCAGAAGAGCCAAAGGACCCTCCTCGGGAAGCGGTACTCACCCCAGAGGATCACCCTGACCTCCAGTGCTTGTTGGCTGAAGAAAGGCCCTCCAGGGAAGATTTCTGGCACAGTGGCACGTATGGGAGAATTAAAGCAGTCAGCGCCTTTACAGTGGGCATGGATGGCAGATAACAGGGCAAGTTGACTACAATGCGCGTAGCTCCCGATGGAAGGAGGCACTCCGGTGGAGGTTAGAGCAGGGGAGCACACCTCAGTCTGCTGCAGGACTCAAAAATGAGCAGGAGGTACAGGTAGCAAAGGATGCAGTGAGTAGTTAGTTCCGTGCTGTGTGGGTGGTCGTATATTTGTGAAGTTTTGAGAGTGAAAAATTATCAAAGGCAACAAAGTGTAAGACACAGGGCACAGTGATTACCTTAATTGCGTTTAGGGTTGGAGTAAGTAGTTCCACGGCCTCCCGGTCGACATGGACAGGCACAGACAGGGGCCTTGAGCGTGGGCCTTTGGTGGGGCTGGTCCAGCGTTCACCTGCTGGCTCCCGGATTGACTGGTCTAGTGAAGGGGCTAGCCAAACAGTGCAGCTGCAAACTGCAAGGAGGAAGCAAATTCGAGGGGAATTTGAGGTGAATGGCGCAGCAGCCATCTTTAAAATTATTTTCGCTCAAAAGACAAAAATACAGCTCAGCATGAGCTTATTGATGTGGAAGAAGCTGCTTTCTTTATCGGGGCAGCAAAAACATATCATCAGTTTGTGACAAAATTGTGGCATCGGCATATACATTTGGAAGAAAATCTGCTTGCTTTTAGCGGTCGAACTGCCATTAACCCAGTAGGGCTTACCTTCTGTGTGGGTGTTCTGGGTGATCTGGGCCAGACGCTATGATGTCTCGTTAATCATGTTAGGTCACGACTTCCAGAGCCACTCAGGATTCAGGAATGATGCCTGATGGAGACGGAGCCAGACCATACGCCTTTGGTGTGGGCCGGCATTCACCTTCCGGCTCCCGGATTGGCTGGTCTAGTGAAGGGACTATGCTCACACTCCCTTTTATTCTCGGGCACAGTGATCCTTTGCAAGGCCGAGTTCAAATGACTAATTGACAGCAGGAGTGATGATGGATGATGGGATAATTGGGTGGGGAGGGATGGTCAAGTCCAACCCTCCACCATCTGGGGTACCAGCATGCATGCTGCTGGCGAGTGGAATATTCCAGAAGGGTACACGTGTGCCAACCAATTGTAGAGGATCACATAGCAAAGAGCCCCACAGTTTGAAAGCCAATGAAACAATGTGTATTTTTATAACACAGAAGATGACTTTCACTAGGTGGGCATAGCTATTCACCTGACCTTAGAGAGCCAATCACAGTCCTATTCCCCATAGAAAGTATACCTAGATGTTACCAGTAAGCCTATCATAAACCCCCATAGGTGTTTGCTTATATTGCCACCTCGTCTGACATCACGTATGACACGTTTTTGCTATATAACTGTGTTTTTCATGTGAATCGTTGAAAGACTTATGCTGTGGGTTGTCAGTTGACGTCAGTTGTACTCTCTGTTATAGACAATTGCAATTGAAAACAATTGTTTTCTGCCAACTTCCTGAGTTGTAGGTCTGATTATTGGTGTCAGGGTAGGATCTGCATCCCCATCCATCCCAGGTGGCGCTACCTCACTTAAAAGGGCCTAAGGGTTCACTTTGCTAGAGCCTTAATTGGCTCTAGGCTTGATTATTGTAGCAGTTTGTTTACTGACCTGGCAAAAACTGAGATAGGTCACCTTCAAGTAACTCAGAACAATGCGGTCAGGAAAGGAGAGAAAAAGGGAACATGTGTTGGATGCCAGAAGGAGCCTATACTGCCTTCCGATAGAGGCTGGAATTGCGTTCTGCCTTCTAGTGATGACTCAGAAATGGATGACAGGTTCCTCACCTTTATACCTGAGTTAAGCATTAGAGACTAAACTAAATACATGCAATATCAGATCTAACAATACGAATCAACTGAGAGCCCAAATATACAGACTTTCTCAGGTAAAGAAAGGAGCATTTTTTGCAGCATCCCTGTAGCATGGAATGCTCGCCCCCAGACACAAGGAAGGAAAGATCCTCAGCTGTGTTCAGAAGAGATTTATAGCTCTCCTGTTCAGATAAAGAGAATGGATTTACCTTTTATCTTTTACCTTGGCTTGCGTATCGCCTTCTGAAATAATTCTGTAGCCTCATTGCTCTCCTAGCTCTATGTTTGCCCTTTTGGTGTGCCCTTAAGCCTCCGGGCCAGTGGTGTGCGATACAAATAAATATAGATATAAATATACATTGCCATCTGGCAAATCATAAAGGAGGCGGAGATAAGAGACAGTGGCCCTCATTACGACCCTGGCGGAAAGTAACTGACATGACCGCCATAGAGTAAATAGCGTTTCCGCCATTGCACGATGGAGCAAAGTGCGGCTAATTCTGACCCATCGGGCACGAGCATCACGCCATGGCGGAAGTGCAAAGTCCGCGATGGCGGAAATGACCCCAAAACGCCCCTTACCGCCGTCGTACGCCGCCCTAGGTGCAATTCCGCCACCCATCTTAGCGGTCACCGTAATGAGCGGTCAGCGCAAATTATGGTCACCGTAAATATACGGAAACGGAAGTAAAAACATGGGGCCGGAACGGGAAACAGCACGCCGTACACCTATAAAATCAGAATCCCAACACAACCATTACAAATCCGACCCTGAGACACATCCCAACCCGTTAGCCACCCCAGTCAAAAAATAAATATGGGAAAAGTTGCTAAAAAAGTGTGCGATCGCAAGCGGCAGGTCCACTTCTCCCATGAGGAACTCACCGTGCTCACAGAGACCCTCCAGGAGAATGCTGCCGTCGTCTTCTCGACGCAAATGACCAGGACGGCACTTGCGAACAAGAAGGCCATATGGGCCCTGGTGGCACAGCGGGTAAGTGCGGTGGGGACCGCACCCCGCAACCCACAGCAATGCAGAAAGCGATGGGACGACTTGCGGATACGCGTCCGGAGCATACTTTCTGCCAACCGAAACATTGCCACAGCTACCGGGGGAGGATCGGAATCACCCATTTAGTTGACCCCCTGGGAAGAAATCTGTGCCTCCACCATTAGAATGGAGAGCATAGAGGGAGTCGGAGGGATGGAGAAAGGAGTGCAGACATCCGAAGAATCAGGTAGGTGGCCCAAATAAAACAATGCTAAATCCACAATGTCCAATCATGTGAAGTACCATGTGTCCCCATAGTGCAATAGAAACACATGTCCAGGTGAACGTCCACATACATTGCCATGATAGCGCCCTTTAAAAGTCAGATTAAATACATAAATAAGTAAAAATCCTAAAAACACCCTCTACATGTGCAGCATGCACACCCTAACTGCAGGCTGCAAAATAACTGCATCCTCAATCCACACAAAAATGAGACCACCTCCAAGGCCCTGACCCAAATCACCCTCAGGTACCACCCCAATGCATGTGATACATTGCCATTCCAATTTCCACAGACCCATAAATAACGCTCGCCCTCCTTTACTCCACCACAGGGTCTGATTCAAACGACGAGCTTCAGGACACCCCTACCAGCACACCTGCAAAGAGGGCCAAGACCAACGGCCAAAGACCCTCCACCTCAGCTGCACGGATCAAGACACGGCAGCAGCACAAATCAAGTGGCAGCACACTGGAGGGGACTTCAACAGGCACCCCAGCAGCCAGCATGTCCACAACAGCAGCACCACAGGTCCCCCAAATGGATGCCACAGAAGGCACTGCTTCTGGTGGCAGCAGCAACACAGGTGACACTGCTTTCATGCCAGCATGCTCCGACACAGAAAACGGTGCTGTCGATGTAGGACCCATCCATGACCTGTCTCAATCCCCCTGTTTGTTTCATCCCGTACACCATGAGGAAACCACGCAGGGGCACCCACAAGACGACGACTGGCCAACCCCCACAAGGCCTGTGGCAAGGCAACATGAGGTGATCAGCCCCTCTGTGACACCACCACGAATGGGCATGGCCCAGCAGAGGCAACAGTCCCTCGAGCAGATGATTGTGCAACAGCAGCAACTGGCCATGCTCCTCAAGGAGCATGTTGCTGAATGTGGGGGTTCTAAGGCAGCCATTGAAACATCTACTGAGACACTTAGGGCAGAAATGGAGCGAAGTACAGAGACACTAAGGGCACAAATGGAGGGAAGCACCGAGAGCCTGAGGGGACAAATGGAGAGAAGCACCGAGAGCCTGAGGGGGGAACTGCATGCGACGTCCAAAGACGTATGTGGTGAACTTGCCGCTGTGCGCCGTGTGCTCACTGAGCTCTCACAAACCCTTAGGGACATGCATGGACGTGAGCAGGCAGAGACATCATCCGTTGCAAGTTCCGTCCAGGGCAGCCCCCAACGTAGATCTGGGAGGAACCTGCGCTCCACAGGCAGGGGTGCCCCTGATACCCGGAGAGGGGGCTTGCAATAGCGTCTGCCCACTGACAATGAGCAACTTTGGACACTGGTGTTCGGGGGGGAGGTAGGAGGGTGGAGGGGGTGTGTTGGGCTTTTTTGGGTGGCGGGTCGATTGGGTGTGTAATATCATTTCACATTTGCTATACATATCTTCATATTCATCCAATGAGATGTGTGGACATTGATCTTTGTGTACGAGCCCTTTCTTGGCGTACAGTCCACATTGTGCATGTTCCAGACTCACACAGTGCCACAAGTCCCGTGTCCATGTAACAGCCACCAGGCGTGAGTGCTAGAAGCATGCATCTATGAGATTCTGACGAATTTCACGGGCCTCCTGTGCCTCGCGGACTCCTTGAGGTGCTGCCACATCCCCACCCTCATCATGACCATCTTCAGGTGCTTGCAGTTCTGCGTCAGGGGGCATGGCCACATTTCTACATACGCACATGTTGTGTAGCATGACACATGCCATGACCATCTTTGCAACCTTCTCATGGCGGTACAGGAGTGCCCCGCCAGACCTGCTGAGGCAGCGGAAACGAGCCTTCAGTAGGACGAATGCCTGTTCTATGACTACACGGGTACGTGAGTGGGCATGGTTGTAGTCCTCCTCATGCTGGTTCTGTGGGTTCCGGATTGGTGTAAGGAGCCATCTCTTCAGTGGATACCCAGCATCACCTGTATGTGGACAATGAAGGATGTTTGTGGAATGACATTGCTACGTACGCATCCCCACCCCCTTCCTGCCAGGTCATTGACGCATCACCTACCCCACATTCTCATGCATTAAATGAGACTCACCGAGTAGCCAGGATCGTTGCCCTGCGTGTCGCTCCATGTAGCGTGGTATTGTAGAGTTCCTCAAGACCATAGAATCATGGGTTGATCCTGGAAATCGGGCACAACAATGTGTAAAGATCCTGTTGGAGTCACACACCATTTGTACATTGATAGAATGATATTGTTTCCGGTTGCGGTACTGGACCTCCATGGCATGTGGGACAACCAATTCCACATGGGTGCAGTCGATGGCACCAATGCAATCCGGTATGCCGCCAAGTGCATGGAATCCCACTTTTGTGTTTGTAAGCTCCTGCTCCGAGCGTGGTAAAGAGATGTAGTCATCTGTGTGCTTCAGGAGGGCATCGAGCACTTGGAATAGTGTCCGTGACAATAGTGGCTGTGAAATGCCATGCAACTGTCCGACTGTGTGCTGGTAGGTGCCTGTGGCCAGGAAGTGGAGTACAGACACCACCTTCAGTAGGGGTGGGATGGCGGTTGGGCTATCTATCATGCTGACAAGGTCAGCGTGTGTCATGTTGACAATGGCGGTTATGGTGTCCCGGTCCAAACGGTAGAGGGTGTGGATCTGCTCAGCAGTGAGGTTGAACGGATTAGCTCGGAGGCGTGGGATTGCGGGCTGCCTGCGTGGTGGTAGTGGCTGTGCTGGTGGGCCTTGCTGCCCCTGCCTTGCCCTCCTCCTCCTCCTCCTGCGTCTCCTCTGTGCGGCCGGTTGTTGTAGTAGTTGGTGTTCGTCTTCTTCTTGAAGTTGGAGTACTTGCAGTGCTATCAGGTCCCCCAGGCCCAACATCGCTAGTCCTGTCGGTAGCATTTTGGAGTGGGTGTGGTTGTGGGAGGGGTTTGGCTGTGCAATTTATGTGTTTTCAGGCTGTATAGCCTCCACCTGTGGTGATTCATTCCACCTGTGCCAGCTGCAATAACTTTTGGGCGAGCACGTCCCGCACACAACGCTGCAATTTGACACATGGCATCTTGCAATTACAATCATGTATTTAATCCCGATGGCAGTGAAATATTGGTTTATATGTTAATTCTGCTATGGTCCCATTGTTTCACATAGTATATTTGCAGTCGCGAACAAACTTGTGAAGGGTCAGTGGAATGTAGTACTCGATCAACGGTGGACCCTCATGCAGCACTGTACCGACGTTCACCGACGGGCGGGGAGTCCCATTAGTGATTGAAGCCAGTTACCATTTTCACACACAGCCGCATTACATATATGTATTTGTGAATTCAAGCGTTCACAGATGCCTTTTCGACGTGATGTTGCAAATGAGGAATTCGTAGGACAGCGCTTTTGGTTTTCAACTAGCGGCGAGGAGACGCCCACAGGTCTGACTGGAAATATAATGTTCTATTGTTGAATGTCCTTGGGACAGGGCCCATGACGAGAATGCAATAATTGATATGAATTGAATGGGATGCGCAATAGCGTAGTGGACGATAAGGCAGGACGTCCCCAAATACATGTTACTTCACTACACTAGAAATCCGGCCAGAAGCACAGTGGATTTTGCAGACTGCATTACGCACAGACTCAATGGAAATTTCAAATGTTATGTGAGTAAATATTCAGGCGTTTTTATACCGGGATGAGGGAATGATGAATGGATGCATGGACAGATGATTTAGTTGTGAGTTTGCCATGTACATGGCTTTTTGGAATCTATCCCCTTCCCCTGCGCTATGTGATGCAAAGCTGCCAAAGTGGGACCATCGTCTATCTGCCCTTGTTGAACCCTCCCTGTCTCGACGCGCCTTCAAACACTTGTGTCTATGCACGTTACTAATCCCATCTAATGGATTCTGTTTTAACAGACGCATGCACACATACACTCGTTTGTAATAGTGTATTCACCTCGATTTATATCGTTGTGATTCGCAAGTGATTTTTCGGTGAAATTAATCCTTTTGAGTGGGCTAGCATGCATATGGTTGTAGATTTAGTGTGTTGAATGAAGTGAGTAATACATATGAAGTTCGGATGCCCATACTATTATTTTTTTTTTCATTTGGGTGACAGGTATCTCCTCCCCTTTTGCCGCTGCCATCTGTACGCCACTCCTGCAGATGGCTTTTACAGTCGACACCTGCAGCTTCGAGTTAATCAGTGGAGCACCATTACGATCTTATGGGACGATCGCCAAAGGGCCACATGCCCTTACGCAGTACTAGTGGCTAGGAGCAACATATCAACCTTTCAGCTGGACTAGTGCCTACTTCATGGGACGGCCCTGCGGTTCTAGGCGCTTCCATGTTGCCTTTTTGAACGTAAATGTAGCCCCTGTGTACCATGAAGGAACAGGGCGTCACACAAGATGAAGCTGGTCATTTATTGCGGATGCAGCCCACAGTAATGAAAATTATTTGGGAGTTTATGAGCAAATGGCTGTATGGGCTTGGTGATTTTGATGTGCATTAAATTTATATTCCGATATTAACCGTGTAGCGTTATTCTTTGCTAGTGATGTAGCATATTCCGATTTGTGGCGCGATGTATTGTGAGTTGATCTGCATTGGGTTCCGGCTTCTGAGTAGAGTTGTGTGGTACTGTACTGGCCGCGTTTGCCTACGAAGCCCAGTGAGGTCAGGGATAGGGGCTGCCATTATGACTGTTTTTATGATGTCATGCTCAGGGGCGGGGGATTAGCTTTTGTGCAACAGATGCCGGTCAGCCAGGTGGATTGGTGGAATGATGGGATTATCAGAGAATGGCTGGTCACAGGTGCCTGTGTTTGCGTGCGTTTCTTGGAGGGAGACTGAGGTCAGGTCCATTGGAATTGCTTCTGTATTCGTGCCATCTGTGCCCTACAGCTCCCATTGGCCCCTCTTGAGATGAGCCTGGCTGCTCAGTCACTCTGCCAACTTGTGTGGTACATGCTTATGCTGATGGTTGGTTTGTCTACTGGCAAGAGTACAGGGCTGGTGCAGTCTCCCTCAGGATACTGCTTTGAATGTTGATTTACACTGGTGGCAAGCGATGGGGGACTATTGTTGTTTTGTCTCATGGAATATTTCAGTTCATTTTGGTGTACTTGAACCTTCACATGCCTGTGCTGCATCAGTACGGCAATGGTGACATGCCAAATATGGATGGCCACTCACAAGGCACTTGGAGCCCCTGCATGCATTTGTTCGTTGGCATGCATGGGTGACTTGTACATTTCACTGGTTGCATAGTGTGACTACATTGCGCCTACGAGGAGTTGTGCAATGTGGGCAGGGAGTGGAGTACAGGCACTCAGTAGGGCCATTTACGGTTGGTTCGCGATGCCGTAATTCTCACCATGGCGGAATGGTACTTTCCGCCATGCTTGATGGCGTTAAGTAAATGTCTGCTAGGGTCAGAATTCGCGTACCGTTGCGCCATGGCGGAAATTACGGTTTTGCAAGGCGCGCGTGCGCGTACTTGGTGCAGTTAGCATTGGCATTCACTACGGTGTCGTTAATGGCATCGTACTTTACGGTGACGGGTCATAATCGCAACGAGCGGTATTCGATGGCGGTATTACATTTCCGCCATCGTTTTTCGAATTCCGCCAGGGTCAGAATGAGGGCAAGTGGGCCTTATTACGAGGTTGGCAGTAAAACTCAATCGTAGGCGGCAGGCCACTGCCGACCCTGTAACACTGTTTCCTCCGCCTCACATCCTGGTGCTACCGGAATATCATGAGCAGCACCAAAATGGTCAATCCCCATTGCCGTGGACACACTGAAGCACCAGCACCGTTCCTAACAATGCCAGTGCTTCAGTGAAAACGCTGCTGGTAGCGACCTGAACTACTGACAGGTCAAGCCTGCTGGGATTTCCATGCCCCTACCTGCAGGCTCCCAGTTTGGCGGCCCGCCAAACTTATAATTGGGCCCAGCAAGTGAGAGGAGAGACCATGAGGTGCAAGAAATCTACCTTAGGTGCAAGACCAATGTTCATCAAAAAGAGAAGAAAAGCATGGGGTTTTGAGACTAGAGCTAGGACCAAAACACAAAGAGTTGGAGAAGGTACATGAACCCAAATGGGGACCAGTCGCTGTTTGGAAGCCATGGGGCCACTATCGCGCTGCCCTAACATCTGCCTTTTCTGAGGCCTAATGTGCAGGTGCCCTAGCTTGGGACCATAGACCCAGGTGAAGGGTCAAACATTAGTCGTGGACAAGAAAGAAGTTTGGGACCACTCAAACTGCAAGACGGTAAGCAACTGAGAAGTGAGATTATTTATTTATTTATTTTAGTTTTGTTCCGCGCCAGTCGCCCATGGGCCTCAGGGTACACACAAATGACTGGAACGAAGACAAAGAAACAATGAGTTACAGATGGGGGAAAGCAGAGGACAGTATGTTTTAGTCAGGTTTCAGGTTAAACAGGAGGGACTTAATCCATTTTTTAAAGTCCTTGAGAGAAATGGCCAGCCTTAAATCCAGGGAAAACTCATTCCATGCTAAGGGGGCTTGAACATCAAAGCTGGCTCCACCGAAGCTTGTCAATGTGAATCTCGGTTGTGCCAGTTTATAGGGGGCGTTGGATTGTAAATTGCATCTCCAAGGGAGAGGGACAAGGCGGTTTGCCAAATACTGAGGTGCATAATGATTTTTGCACTTGAACATGAGGGATAGTAGTTTATGAGTAACACAATTATTTACAGGTCACCAGTTCAATTCTCTCCTTGCCTTGGTGATATGGTCTCTCTCTTGGATAGGCCGAGTACTGCCCGAACAGCAAGAATCCCAGGAAGCGATCCCCGGATGGAGGATTATGAAACCCAGAGGCTTGTTTCTTAAACTTGTGGCATCCATGGAATGGATTCCTGCATTGAGAGTTACAAAACCCATAAACCCGATGATAAAGCTTAGGAAGAAGGCGAACTGTTTTTGTTGTGGCGATTTGCACGAGCAAAAATCTACCCAGTTGATTATGAGAGTTTGTCCCTCATTGAGAGTTCTCCAGGGATCCAGCAAGTCGTTTCAAGGTGTTTATTTAATTTGGCCTAGAATTGTAAATAACCTTAATACACCTTTATTTAATCTAGTTCCATGCCCTACTTTTGGTGAACCTATTATCTAAGTGACAGATGTCACATAGCCGAGTAAAGGTGCCTGCTTCGAAAATATCTTTTTGGGACCTTAAAAGTGAGAAACATTGTGAAAACTAACAATAATGTGCACAAGTGATTTCTGGTCAATAAAATGAAAACAAATCAAAAGTGGTAGGTCAAAGAGATAGAGGGAAAAGGAGACATTTTGGAGCATACCTCTAGTGAGTGATATGATGTTACCCTCCTCTGTCTATGTGACAGCCATCTCATGGGCATAATTATTCTGGCTATTTTGTAGTGATGGTGTACTAACCACACATTATTGTGGCAAAGTCACAGATTGTTTACACATTGAAGCACAGACTTATGCTTATGTTTACAATTTCAAAGTGAAAAATTAGGTAACTTTTGAGGTAGAGACAGAACATGGCTACTCTTTATATTTTGATAATTTCATTTAGGAACTTTGTGGCCTGCTTCTGTTTAGGAATATTGGGAATCAGATAACAGGGTGCTGAAAGTTTACAAATAAATGAGGGCTTAGAGTTGCCTCAATGTGAGTTTGATAAGGGTTTGAAGGTTTGGTGCAGCAATATTAGATTTTCTCTTATAAGAGCACTAAACATGGGAGAATAGACTGAGGCAGGAGCCTGTTTGATATCACAGGTGGTAGTCTCAGTGCATTGAACACCATTCTGGGTGGTGCTCTGGACGAAATGATTAAAGTGATCCTATGTTTGGTTTGAGTGGATTACAGGTTCACAGTGTGATGGGTCGCACTGTGGACATTGTGACGAATGGCAGAATTTTGTCACTTCTCCCCAGGGGGTAGTCTTTTCTTCTGAATGTAGGGAGTTGAGCCTGCTGCACGATAGCCTTACTAGGGGTTGAGGAGAGCAGGACCTCACCATGAGAGACTCCCCCCATGGAGACAAGGACTCCCAGTCCAATTAGGAACTCCCTGCCCAAATATCCCAACACCTAAAGTTAGTGAAACCTGCTGGAAAAAAAACAGGGCAAATCATTATACATTTGCAACTCTGATACTTCACCTGAGAAAATGTACCTCTGATACTGCGATTTATAAAACCAATTGAACAATAATGAACACCAGTCCAATACAAAAGATGGACTGTAACGTTATGGGGGGAAGCCTCAGCGCAGCGGCATAAGTATTGGAGGTGTGGACACCAGTGAGAGAAAAACCCAGGAAATTCAAAGCTGCTGTGGCAGCAAAGCAAGATGAGAGGAACAGAATGTTCAATTTCCTATGCAGGGATGAAATCTGGACAGCGTGGTACTTGAGATGCACCAGGAAATAGCAAAGCTCTGGAGAGCTCAGCGAACAAGTGCAGGTCTCTGAGAAGGGACATTTAGACCTGATGACCGAAGAGAGAGTTCTGGGAAGCACTTCCCAGACATCAAAGCCACTCACGAAGCTACACTGCGGAGGGTGTCGGAGAATGAGACAGCCTAAATTGCCATCCTGACCCCCGGAGAAGATTCCAGGAGGCTAACTACCGACCTGGTGACGCATTCCCAACACCACAAAGGTAAAGGGAAGAGCGGGGGACGCAGGGAGGGTAACAAGTATAACGAATTCTATATTCATACTTGTCTCAGTAAGAGACAAAGTAACCAGAAGAATGAGAGTCATTACTGGGTCTATCAAACTCATCTCGGTGAGACACAAAGTAACCAGAAATGTGGGAATTCTCACTGGATTAATCATACTCATTGCAGTTAGATGCAAAGTAACCAAAAGATTGAGAATCATCACTGGGTTCATCAAACTCATCCGAGTGAAAAATCTAGTGATAAGAGAATTGAGAACGCAGAGAAGAATACATTTGCCAATAATATTCAAGATACAAGTTGGATGTCAGATAAACAGAGACTTTCAAGTTTATGTCAGAAAGCCTGAGTGAAAGAACCTCTAGGAAAAAGAATGCCTTTAAAGAGAAGAGAGAGTTCAATGGAGTTTCAGAGAATGACGGTCCCCTGCCCAATCAATTGGATAAATCGATTGGTCCGATATGTCCTGCAGCCTATAACATGGTTTGTCTGGGAATCACAACTCCAAAGGTTCCCAATGGTAAGAGGTATGGGTGAATATGCCAACCTTGCTTAGTAATGGCACTGGAACCATTAGTTTCCTGATTATCATGCTAGGCCAACTGCATCTCTACCAAAAATAAACCTCACAGGTGAACACGAACTAAGAGTTACAAACTTATTTCAACCGATAATCAGGAAACTAATGGTTGCAACTCTTCTCCAGCGCCATTACTAAACAATGTTTGCATATTCACCCAGCCTTTAAAGAGAAGTTTGACAAGCCAAGAGAAGAGAGACCAATAGAATTGGAATCCCTTAAGGGAATTAAACAATCTGCTACAAGTGATAGCCAAGAACTATGTAAACATTATATATTGATGGAAACCTGTTGGGAAAGCAGCCCCATGATAAGGGAGTCATTCTCCTGGACTTTAGCTGTTTTGTATCAGTGGTGGGATCACAGTAGGTAAGATTTGGATGGAGGACAGACTATTACTTTTGGAATATATGGCTAGTCCCATCCAGAAGTTACATCCTGTAGGATTATTGGGGATACATCTTAGTTTTAAAAGACCACACATAACCTCATAGATTCAAATCCCTTTAGCCTCACAGCTACCAGAATCCTCTGAAAACAGTGACAAGTCAGTTTTGTTGGGTGGCTAAACCCATAGTTTAGGGAAAGTGAGGCAGTGTCCATATTATTTAAATAAAACCAACTTGGGAATGGAAATAAATCTAGTCTATCTACTTCTTCTGACTTCCACAATATGCTAATTAGACCTAATAGTAATTCGGATGTCACTGAAACATAACTTGGTTCATCCTGCCCTACAATTTCTGGACGACAGAGAATAATATGGATATTAAAAATCTTTAATTTCAGGCAGAAATCCGCCCATCGAAATTGAATGCTTTTTGAAATTAAGTCATTCTATTCAAGACAATATGGGCTCATTACGAGTTGGCCAATGCAGTAATAACATGCCGGTATTAATGGAAACCAGCACAGTGCAGCGACAGCCAACTACTAGTTGACAGGTGAGGTGACAGAATGACCTCCGGCTGAGAACTGGAGATCATTCCACCACCTTACCTGCAGAAATCACCTGTATTACAGGTGCCGGCAATAACGCACTTGTAAAACCATCAGAATCCCCCATGGATTGCATTGGGTCTCCATGAAATGGAGATGTACACTATCTACCACCACTCATAATCCATTGGACATTCACCAGACCGAGTGGCGGTAACGTAATACAGTTTGCCGGTATTCTGCAGATTTACTGCCAGAATACTGGCAAACTTGTAATGAGCCCCATTGTGTTGGGGTCAAAGGAATGACAAGAGCTCTACATCTGAATTTCTTTATATGTTTTTTTATTTGTTTATTGGGTGTTTTCTATCATGCTACACGCAAATAAACATCTAGTAAAGAGAACTGGGGCAACAGAAAAAGGGTAGCATGGGAGAGCCAAAAAGGGAACAGGTTAAGGAACACAGTGACATCTCTTGGGCCAGTAGCAGACTGTCATGGAAGTCCAAAGAGTTCAGTAACAAAAGAAATCTGGGGTCACAACCACAAGGTCAAGGCAACATGGATAGCAGATATGTGGCTTCTGTAAGTCAGATCTGCTCTCCCACCATTTTCACAAGTAGGATTTTAAGGTTAACAAATGAACAGGCATGGTTGTAGGTTGCACCCCTATTTGGATATATAATTCGTACACAGATCCCAGGGGGCAGGAGATTTTTAAATGAGACTAGCAAAAAATGGGAAGTGAAATAACAGTTATTGAGGGATATTACTTCTAACAAGACTTAAATCACGTGATTTGGAAGGACAGATGGGGAGGCTGCAGTCGTAGCCTTTGGCAAGAGTAATGCTTTCAGCTCCTCCTTGAAATGGCAACGATTTGCTTTGGTTGTCTTAATTTACAAAAAATCATTCCATCGCTTGGGTCTGATCACTCCCAGGATAGCAATGCCTCTCTATTGCAGCTGATATTTAGGTATGCATATGAGAGCTGTAATGAGGTATCTGAGTGGAGGGTAGCTGTCCAGTTTATTGGTGATGATTACATCCATGGGCTAAAATTCTGTGTAGATGCTATTGCAATAGTCCAAGCTCAGCAGTACCAAAGTTTGGATCAGTTCAATTTTTTGATGGGAATCTAGCAAGGCGAGAATTGGTTGTAATCTAGACAGCTGCAAGTGTGCCCCTTTCATGACTGTGTCCAGTCTGTCTCTGAAAGACAGCTCAGAATTGAAAAGGACTCTGATGTTCTGTACCACAGTAGATGAAGTCAGTGGTGATCCAATGTGAGATGGCCAAATGGGGGTATTAAGATGGGCTCAGACCACGGATCAGAAAGGGGAAGTTGTTGACCGTATATGCATGGTGCTGGAATGCGACATGCTGTGCCGGTCTCCCATCTTTCGATTTAGGTGGTTTTCCACCTCTTATGGGATTGTTTGACACACTTTCTCTTCCAATGATTCTGATTTGATTGTTGTTATCCAATAATATATGGTCCTGTCACTGGGCTGCCATTGAGTAGCTCTCATTGCTATTTTTGATAGCCTGTTAATTCCAATCTGTTTTCCAACTGTTTTCTCAGGAGGATAGCTCAGGGGCAACATAGACCGCATGGTGCAACAAAGATTCGATCCCCGGTCCACGCTTAGAAACCTCTGGGTACTACGCGCATTATAAATCACCAATCATATCATAACTGACCAGGTGACTTTCTACTTGCTATTTATGAATTGTGACCACAAAGTTATCATTAGATATAATGACCATGTCCACGGTGTTTTAAAAAGATGAAAACCCATCTCTGTTTTGAAATTACTGGGTGCCATCGGCTTACTTTCTATTAAAGAAAGGGAATTCTTAATTTAACACTGAAAATATCAGAAGTCTTGGATCAAATAGATGTATTATCCTCAGGTTTTATTATGAGACTCTTCCATCGCCAAGTTACTATCTCTCACGCCTGTGCTCCTTTTATAGATGAGGTGATGTGATGATTAGTGTGAATGCATGACATCTTTCTAATGAGTTGCATATGGATTTTATATGTATTTATTTTTTTATTTTTTATCGTGCACTTAGTTTATTACAAACTTTTAATTTTATATTGTGCATCGTGTTTCCAATGTATTTTTCTTTTTCTTTTTTCCCCCTGTTTTTAGTTATTTGATTGACTAATGCTAAAGGATCATGTAAGGCTAACTTGGTTTAGGCAATTCATTAAAAAAAAGATATGTGCATTTATAAATGAGAAAAATATTCTTCAAACTAGGCCCTCAGCGGACAGTGCCCATCCCTAATTTCTATGCCTTCCCTCGTGTGCCCCCTGTAGCATTGGTTCCTAGATCTACCCCTGGTTTTGTCTTTATCCCTTGCATGTGGTACTCCAGATTTGGGTACATGTTGATTTTTAGCGAGTGCATGCCTGCACATTTCCTTTTTGGAAAATTGAACAATGGTGGCTCTTTCATATGAATCATATCCTGGTGAATACAATAGAGTCCACGCTCACTTTGATCCCAAAAAGGCTCAATTCGCCACACGTTTGTGAAGGTTTGTATTGAAACTGGCATCTACAGTCGCCATGACATTTTTGACAGTTATGCTTTAAATAGCTTTGCAGGCATCATAAAGAAAAAATAATTTTATAAACAGAGCTCTCCACTTCCCTGCGAGTGGAGGACGAATCTGAGAGCTTGTCTGACATCGTAAAGCTCTGAACTACATGATTTGTTTCGGGGAATTCGGTGAGTAACAGCTAATGACACTGCGTTAAATATAATTGGTGTACGAACAGTGAGATTTATTTTCCAAGATGCAAATTAGTATAGAATAAACTACAGAATCATGCACAGATCTTTGTTTCCCATCGTGGCAGTTGCTTCATGAAATACACAGTTAATGTGACAGGAGCATCGCCCACTCATGATTGACAGGCGGCTTGTCTCCATTTCTAATGGTTCCCAGACTGTGGCTGGTCCCTTCAATCTGGGATAATGTCTAATTTTCCATAAAATAACTTGATATTGGCCTGACCTATTGAAGTGCATTTGTGGGGTTAAAACTGTGAAAGGGGCAATAAAAGCAAACAAGGTGTGAGTACCTGGGCAGATAATGTCAGTGCCTGACAGGTGCCTATCTAATAACTAGGCACATGCCAAAATTGTTGAAACGGTCAATTATTGGTGTTCACAGGCCTGTGGTGCAATGAGCAAAAGTGAGAATCTTAATAGTGCGTGATAAATTAAGCCATTTACTTTCAGAACAATGCTTAGAAATAGCATTGAAAGGCCCATCAGGATGTTTGATGTTACTGCATGTTAGAGCTAGATCAAACAGATTTCAGGTGAGTGTGTTTTGGGCGAGGATAGCAGGAAGCAGAATGCAATGATCTTAGTGACCGGCATGGCTAGGGGCAGTCATTGGCTGGGTAAAAAGCCAAACAATGCCCACAAACTGTATGTCCCACCTCACTGACAGCTGTCACATATACAGTGTGGCCTCTGATGCCATATTCCCCCAAAGAACCCTTCCACTCATCTGCTCTTAAACATACTCATTTCAGCCAAGACAACTGCTCTTTTACAATTTATTTTGAGTACATATGAAAATTTGGATTTCGTTTTATTTTTAACTTGCTATGCTCACCTCATTGATGTCATTAATCTTCATTTTTTAGAGTTATTTGTACTGCGTACAAGATGTCCAGCTAAGCTTGCATAGAAACATTAGAGCTAGAAGTGGTTGAATGAGCAAATGAGTAAAATCAGGTGCATAAAAAGTGTAAGCCCAAGATGGCGTCACTGTAAGAAATGCTCCTATTGGAGGGCAAAAGCAGACCATTTATCTGAAAAGTGTCCTCAAGCCCACTTCAATAGTGAACGTTGAGGATACAAGGATTGTTTATCAGATGCAAGAAGACTAATGTAACAGAGTATAATTTAATCCCTGATCTTTAAGTGAGGGCCCTTTGTGCAAAGGTCACAATCTAACAATCCAGTTGAATTAACAGAGGCTAAATGGGAAGATTGCCCAAAACTGCAATTCCAACCATAATGAAAAGGGACCATTTACAAGGGGTGTTTGAGATAAGTGCTGGGAGGAGGAATGGGTTGGAGGAGGGCAGGGAGGACACTTAGGAAAGTGGACTAGCTTGTGAAGAGAGTTCCGACCCTTCCCAAATAGCAAAGCGTAGTATTGAAACCCGCTGAAGTAAAGGGTGCTGTTGTTTCAGCTGTGCGGCTGGTTTACTGTCTGAATCCTGCCTCCTGCCTGCTTAAGACTTGTGTGCTCTGTCTTCTAAGACCCCGCTCCGATTCGCATCTGATGGCTGGAGCGGTCAGCAGTTGTAGCGAGCAGGGCTTTTTTCTGTTGTGTTTCCTGACCCGTCACGTGACTGAAGTCACGTGACCACTTTGAGCCACTCCTACATGAAGTGCAAGATAAAATCAGCACAGCGCGACCCTTGCGGCGTGAAGCCCGCTGGAGTAAAGGGCACTGCTGTTTCAGCTGTGCGGCTGGTCTACTGTGTGCCTCCTGCCTGCTTAAGACTTGTGTGCTCTGTCTTCTAAGACCCTGCACTGATTCGCATCAGTCTGACGGCTGGAGCCATCAGCAGTTGAAGCGAGCAGGGCTTTTTTCTATTGTGTTTCCTGAACCGTCACGTGACTGGAGTCACATGACCACATTGAACCACTCCTACAGGAAGTGCCAGATAAAACCAGCACAGCACGACCCTTGCAGCGTGAAGCCCGCTGGAGTAAAGGGCGCTGCTGTTTCAGCTGTTTCTGTTTGGACCCGTGCTCACCAACCCAGCATACTGTCTTACATTTTCTAGAATATTGCTTAGCGTTTGCCTAATTTCCTATCTTTACATCCTACCAATGGAACCCACAAATCCCTGTACGTGGCTACAGGGGAAACTAGAAGAATCTGTAGCCATACTGAATAAAAGCACAACCAAACAAGAGCCGTACGGGAAATCCATGCACAATCCTAAACCTAGTGATGAAAAAAGGTAGAATCAACACGTGCCAAACGCTCCATACTGAAATCAAACATAGAACTCAAGTTTCCTGCATTTTCGCAAACGACTCCAATTCCACCAACATGCCACTCGGATGATCAAGCACCTCCCATATCGGAACCGTCACCGGAATTGGGAAATGAGCTAACAACAAAAAACACACCTCAGCCTATTGATCCCGAGACTTCTCTGCATCCAGCCCAATCAAAGGTTGCTTCTTCGATCCAAAATATTTTCATTCCTATACCTCAGTTATCAACCACAGTAAATGCCCCCCTGATCGAACAGCACTTGATTATATCAAACCATCCTCATCCCTACCAGTGCAAATTCAATCTTCGAATAAAACATTGCAACAACCCACTTATGAAGACTCATGCTTCACACCATCCCTCCAAGAGAGAGCAAGAGCAGCAAAACAACAGTGGCAGTCAACATACTACCCTGTTGACCCCACTAACGATGAGTACACCAAACCTTTGTCTGTTCAAATTGCGCGTCTTTCCCTTGATATAACAGAGATAGATGCGATCATGGACTCTCAAGAAAAAAAAAACTGAAGTCTTTAGCGGAGTCCTTAATCTGAATCAAATCAAATAACACACCTACGCCCATTGCACCTAAAAGAACCTACTCTCCTCTGAAGGAATCTCCATAATCCCCCCACAATTTGTCAACTAATCCTAAAGCACAAGATATTGAGTCCTTCTCTCCAAGCATGAAATCTGAACTCCCGAACAATTCACCTGAGATTCCAGAAAGACTTCCAACCACAATGTTTGACCTCCAGAATACACTAGTAGCAGTATTATCAACAGCTATGATTCCATTCTTAAAAATCCAAGAATCCATGGTCGATACAACAAAAGACCAAGCGACCCTCTTAGCCATGATCATGACCAAACAAACCCGTTTTGAAACCTATATAGGAACCATCCAGGAGCGTCTGAAATATGAAGCTGAAACATCCAGGACATGGCAAACCCGCCTAGCTGAGTTGGCAAGAGTGGATCGAGTTTGCCTAATTTCCTACCTTTACATGCTACCAATGGAACCCACAAAACCCTGTACGTGGCTACAGGGGAAACTAGAAGAATCTGTAGCCATACTGAATAAAAGCACAACCAAACAAAATGTAATGGAGACAGTGTCAACAATCACTAAAAAAATGATAGAGGAAAAAACAAAAAACACTCACAAACAACCCTTCAACTACAACAGACAACAAAACAAATGCAAACCAAGAATTCAACCCACCTAGACGTCACGAAAATAGATCAAATGACACAATATGAAATTCAAACCTTTCCCATTGCAGTACTGAATCCCTCTATGCCGATGAACCAGGCTAACATCGAACTATCTCTATGTACTCCCATTGACATCTTTGATCTCTCTAAATGAGGGTTTGTGGGACATGAATCATCGAGTAAAACAAAGAATAAAAAAGCCCCAAAAAAAAATCTCAAATGGGCTTGCGTGCATTTCTTATGAAAATGCAATCAGTGCAAAAATCGATACCTGAAAACACACTCAAAAACAAGAAACAAACTGCTCATAAGCAAGTTATTCAAGAACACGTCATTCCAACTTAAAAAAATGGCAATCTGCTGAGAATTCTAATCCAGCAAGACAATCATTTACAGCCTGAACCACTTGACATGCTGTTAGCAGTACTTAATCAGGATCCATATGACAAAGCAGCAAATTTATTGCCACTTATGGATATAACCACACCTGACAACTCGATTGATTGTAACTCCATTTGCATAGATTCACAAGATGACTTATTGATTGTCTTAGACGAATGCCAGGACACATCTACATACCTTTCTCAAACTAACCCACACATCCAGGATCGACCAAATAACACCTCGCTTACATACTCAACAGTATCCAACGAGGAATCCTGGTCATCACCAGAAACGCAAAATGGCTCAAAGCACAACGATATCCCATCGGCCCACCCGAGTCCACTACTCGTTAGACTGAAATTTCATAATCCAATGAATGCTTCTTGAGCATTTAGAATAGCACTATTTCCAACTACGACAAGCACGAAAGAGCTGGTAATTATGAATAGATCCAACATCTTGCGTTTATTCAATGCAATTCCACAATTAGCCCAAATTGGATCTGATGGCCTCGAGGTTGTCTTCTTCCCCAACAAAGAACATATGGAAGAAGCTCACATTGATTTCTACACTCAAGAACCTATGCAGCGTGTCTTAGCTACAAATCGCCAACTATCAACACAAGGATTCAAAACAGAAGAAATGTTTGTATCCAGATCAATGGCCGAAAAAAAATCCAAGAAACTTGTGTTGTATGATCTACACGCACACAACAAGTGAACGGAACAACGCCTGCCTCAAGCGACCCAGATACATGTTAACGACACTGTACCAAACTCTCGTGAAACAATTAGTGGAAACAACCCATTTAACACCTATGATGCTACAAAAAGACAGACAATATGGCATGATCATCAACTGACCCCCCAATGCAAAACAAGAACTAACCTCCCACGAGATAACCTGAGTCAATGTAGCAGAAAAAACTATTTATAACAACCAATGTGTAAACATTTCCATTTGAGTAAAACATCTCTATGCTCCTGGAACACAAGAGGACACAAACATCTTTTCGACGAACCTTCAGCAACTCTTGCAGAATCGGACATTATAGTTCACAAGAAACTTGGTTGAATGAAGAGGCACTCTGCGACGGATTTATAACCTTGACTAATCCTGCAATAATCTTGCAACAAGGCAGAGCCGCATCAGGAATGATGATTCTAATGAAAAGCATGCCTTCATGGTCGATAATAGCAAGCAAGAATATCCACTCTTGGGCTCAATACATCACCATCCTTATGCCGAACTTCATTAACAATGTGGTTCATTGCCCGGAAACCATCCACATAACCATTTTTTACATCTATTGGAATCCAACTGCAATGACCGACAATAAATTCATAGATTCAATATGTGAAGAAATTGTCAATGTTGGTGTCACTAACAGCCAAGCAGAATTCATCATAGCAGGAGATTTTAATATCCATCTATTCAGCAGAGAAGGTTCAAAATTAGACCCTCAAGATATGTCAAGTGGAGCTAGAAAATGGATAAAAGAACTAAACGTTCTTAACATCTCCTTGAGTGAACAACCAATGAACGAAAAAGGCCTCCCGCTACCATCTTGGTCACGAGAAAACTCTACTTCAATTATCGACTACATCTTCATTTCAGAAGGGTTACGGAAATCAACAATCTCGACTGCTAATTCTGCACACTCTTCCAGCGACCATCATCAAATAACAATTACATGGGCAATGCAAAAACCAAAAGACCAGCGATTAATTGATCCTGACCTCGAACCTACTAACGGGTTGAATAGACTTTGATTAAAGCACCATCAGATAACCAAATTAGTCTCCACCTTTGAAGAAGCGCCACTTCAAGATCGATTAAAACTGAACTATGGATGGATCCTAGAAAAATATCACCAATCGCGACCAAGCCACAGCAATCGACAAAAGCACACCCATAGACATCATTTCAACATGGAAATCAAACAGAGGAAACAGTCGCATCAGAAACGACTACGACAACTAAAGAAAAAGAAAGAATCTGATTTTGAAATCGAAATAAAAAAGAAAAACAAAAATACGCAAATTCAATCAAAGCAATTAAAGCTATGATGAATCAAAATTATGCTGAAGCGATTTTAACTGCGCTGAACCAAAGAAATACAAGGCGCTTATGGTCACTGTTGAACAACTCACACAGAGCCCATACCATGATTCAAGAAGTCGAATCTCACACTTGGGTCAACCATTTTTCAAGTCTCTACAAACAAAGCATTCATACTCCGATAAGCAACGCTGAGAAAGAAGACTCTGCTTGGAATCTTATCTGGGAAATAGAAGATCTTAGAAATACCATCATGGCTCTCAATTCATCTCGAGCACCAGGTCCTGATGGACTGTCAAACATCAATCTTAAAATAGCTCCAGAAGAATGGGCCACCTTCTTCATCCATCTTCTCCACCTTATAGAAAAGACAAAAAAGATTCCATGCACAGGGTCAGTAGCCATTTTGATCCCAATCTTTAAGGCCGGAGACCAGAAAAATACGGCTAATTACAGACCTATTTATTTGCAGGATACCTCCTAAAAAAACTCAACATCTGGGCAGCAGATAATGACAAGCAAGAAAAAAGACAAACAGGTTTTGTCACCAAAATAGGAACCAATGTGAACCTTCTTCTGTTGAACATGCTGAAATACGAACCTATAGTTAAAACCCAACAAATTTATGCCATCTTCATAGATCTAAAATGGCCTTCGATTCTGTCAACAGACAAAAACTATGGACTAAATTAACATCATGGGGCTGTCCTTCCTCCATCTTGAACCCAATAAAACCGCTTTATTCGAACACCTCCATTCAAGTTCAGCACACGTATGATGGTATAGTGACAGACCCAATTCCCACCTGGAATGGCTTGAAACAAGGGTGCTCCTTGGCCGCTTGCCTATATAATCTGTACACTTGTGATTTCGGAGAAAAAATTCAAAATAAAGCGGCAAACCCTCCTAAGATTAACAACAAACCCATTCAAACTTGAATCTATGCAGATGATATTATCATCCTAGATAAAACAGTGACAGTTCTACAAAAAAACACTGGATAAAGAACAAATCTTCATGATTGAAAACAATTTGCAAATAAATAATACCAACACAACTAAAGTAATGAAACTCACCACTCAAAAAAACAAGAATCAATGCAACCTAAAGATACATCTAGAAAACAAAGAGATTGTGATGACTAAGATAATAAAATATCTGGGTGCAATGATTAACCCCTCCCTGAATGAAAGAAAATGGAAAGATCACATCGGGGGAAAAGCAAGATCAGGCCGTTTTTTCCATTTAAAATATGGAACATACTCAATAAAAGCTACAACTACGTTATACAAACAAAAAGTAATCCCAATTTTGACCTACGCCAGTGAATCACTAATTAATTAACAATCAATTAAGTGGTCCCGCTATGAGGCGATATTCTGGAGGAAAACTCTAGAACTGCCATTGGAAGATAAAATACCATTACTGGAAATCCTTAAAAAAAAAAAAACAATCCTTTCAGATTTCAGCCATTTCGAAGTGGACTTCCAAGATTGAACAAAAAATGCAAACAGAAGAAATTACTAAAGAAATGCTGATAAACAGACCGCAGTATGCAAAAGAAAGATTTGAACTAACGATTGGATAAGAACTATAGAAGAACAAACCAGATACAAACGCCATCTCAAATGTGAAATCGAAATAAGAGCCCTTCATGAACTACCACAGTACTTGAATCAGTTTCCAGATCGCAACATCCGTGATCTCTCTTTGCGCTTCCTACTTAATATCCTACCGACTCGTGACTATTTAACTATGACAGACAAATCAGATAGCACATCCTCAGACTGCCGGTTTTGCAAAGAGCGAAATATGCAAGAAACCTTATTCCACCTGATTATGGTCTGCCCAGCTCTCAAAGAAAAAAGAGATCTATACAGAGACTTCTTCAAGATATCTGACAAACTAATGACGGCTGAAGAAAGATGGGCAAAACTACTACAAGGACAAGATCAACATTTTATTATCTCAGTATTCAAATTTTGGACTGAGATCACTGAAGAACTTTAAATGAATGATTGAAATGTAATGATTCAATAATACTTTTAGATGTAACATATGTATAAATGAAAAGTTTGTCAAATCAAACAAAACATTTGATTAAAAAAATAATAAAATACAAGTATTGAAACATCTAAGTGAATTGCTGTGGAGAAAACACCACAAAGAAGAGTGCCAGAGAGAGGAAGCCCAGTTACTATGATTATGTCCCTGGTGCAACCACTCTTAGACAAACCTCCATTGAGCAACACCACAACCAAAAAAGCAAAGCAACAGGAATGCATACCACAAATGAACATCACAAGGGAAACAACTGCACAAATGGTGGATAAATCCACCCACATGGGAAGGCAATCACTGCCCTCACCAACCAACATACTGTAACAATACACTGGTAGACCACACTTAACATGGGGAGTCCCCCCAATCAAGAGGACCCACAGAACAGCAATTGTTTTGGTTCATGTAGGCCTGTATATGACTCTTATAGAGCCAGGTAGATCCCTCCCACTGTGCCAACAATGAGCCAAGAACCAGGCTGGGGTATAGAGAGAATATATATTTATTTCAATTATAGGTTCAATTAATAATGGCTTTAAATGGTTACACATGCCACTTTATCTGTGGCACAGAACAGCGCGGCAAAACAAAACACAGTTTCCTTTTGTTTCAGATGCATTGAACACAGACAAATAAACAGGTCAAAACTCTTGTCCCACAAACCTTTTTTTAATGTTCAAATTCATAAAACTGTGGCATGTTACTAGAGCATGAATATCACTGATTAAAACAACAGCAACCATTAATGTGTTCAAAAGCAAATTCACATGCATTGCTTGGTACATTAAGTTTCCCTGTGCACTCAAAAATGCTATCAATTTTGAATTCACACAGACTTTTGAGAATGTTTTTAATTGATAGAACCCTTCTTCCAACTTCACCCAAAAGCAATACAAAATCATTCTGCTATAGGTTTCACTTCCTCACTCTCAGGAAGGAGTGTATATTTATCAATAGAGAATGATCCTTTGTTTAGCTTTGCAAAGCACTACTCTCCCCAGCACCCAAAACCCAGGCATCGGCTATATGCAGCACCCCTCAGTTTAAAGTCCAAGTCTAGGGAGTGATGACAGTTAGGAATGTTGTTGTGGGCCAACGTCACCCTTTCTGGGGTTTACAGAAAAAACAAATGCACCCCAATTACTTTAAATGACTATAATAGGACGGAGGACAGAGGTTTTGAATTCCCCTGAGCTCCCCCCTCTGACAATCTACTTGGGAGATAATTTAAATAGTATTCAGTCAAATATGCTAAGAGTCTACTCAATGCCCCCACCCACTACAAATGGAAAATATTAAAGCAGGAAGATCCCACACACACTTGATTTCATTTGAATTATTCTACTCAGATTGGGAACCTTGGTGTTTGGCACCCAGGAATGATGGCAGGGCTCCACTGTAAACAGCAATGTACTCAGGTCAAACACTTCAGTCAAAGATAGTCATCAGCATCCATCCCTCATTTGGCTCCCTTATTCATATGTCCCAATCCGCTTTTAGCTTTTCTCAGTTTCTAGTTCCCCTGCAAGGTTAAGTTTTCATCAATTTAAGTCAGGCATCTATTACCCCATAAGCCACACCTGCAAATATTAAAATGAGTAGGTGCCAGTTTATTGTTTCTGACCTTTCATTGGAGGATTACCCTCTTTCCTCCTCCCAAGATCCAACCCATCTCCTGCCTATAGGGTCTGGGAGTTCTGAAGTTGAATTGATGGGACAGGGATACACACCTACTAGAATTACCATTTCAACTTTTCAGATGTTCACCCCAAAAGTGACTACATGGCAAAAAATGTGCATTTTACCAATAAATGTCACAATATATAGATATTCATATTCCCCTATTCATTACGGATGTGTGGAACTTATTTTCATTTTGGCAGGGTATAGCACGTGCAAGGTATAGAGTCTTACCCTTTACACAAACATTATCATAGGTAGGAATGCAACATTGCCTACCCAGATATCTAATTTATTAAACCATCAGCTCGTCAACTTTAAGATTCAGGACATTTTCAGGGAATCCTCAAATACATTTTTGGTTATAACTTAATTTCTGCAACTCAAATTTGCAATTTTGACCAAAACCTGTAAGTATCACGGTTGAAAGGTGACTGAGCAAAATTACATTTCTAATGTAAGCCTATGGCCATATATTGATATATAGATTTGCTTAGTTTCATTTCTCCACTTAAATTGTAGGGAGACCACGACATATGTTCCAGTCTCTGCGCCCAATGTTGACTTAAGGCTGGGGTAAATCCATCACCCTTTCTTCTCCGAGGGCTAATGAGTGCTGAAGAGATTCTTTTCCTTCAGCATATGCCTCAACTCCACCCTCTGAACATCAAGAGGTTATGCTGTCATTTGTCCTTCCAGTCTTGAATGCACCATGTTTCAAATCCAAATTGTTATTTTTTTTCAGATCTGCACCCACAGAGTCTAGCTTTGTTGTTGACCAGGCCATCATAAATTCCTATCATGCATGAGCCAAAGAGATCTGACTTCCAGATGAAAAGCCAAGTAGATCTGCAATGGATGATGTCACTCAAGTATTCAGCCCAGCAACCAACAGTCATGTCTTTCTTGGGCCCACAAGAGATTTACATGTTGCAGCTGAAAGAAAACACCCATTTCAATTATTCCATTTGTTTTTAATGTGAATCATTTTATGTCTTTTAATAACTTGCATCTTGCTACTGATATTCAATACCTTTCCTACTGATATGTTCATTTTAGCAAGAGACCATTTATCTCCAAGTATTTATTTAAAGCTGCGAAATGCAGACACATCTGGACAATGCAGTTTCAGTATTGTAAAAACCCTGCTTTTCATGTAGAATCATGCTTTCTTTCTTTTTCTTGGCCTTATCAACTACATGCAAGGCCCTTCTGCATCAGGGTCTGTTCCTTGCTTTGCACCTCCAGAATTTGTAATGTGGCAGCTGAAACTGACAGTCTGACCTTTTGTCATTCACAAGGTGTGTTTTTGCCATTTTCCATATATTCCTCGTGTCACTTTCCACAAAACACACACTCTGCATTCACTAGGCTCCTTAGCTGTGTGAAGGTATTTTTGGCTGGCATGTCACTTTAACATAAGAACAATGTATTTGCATTCAAGGCCCAGTCTGCATTCTTAATTTACGGGGACCAATATTTTGATGTATGGCAGTTTCAATGAAAAAGTATGCTTTTTGTCTTTCAACCAACAATGTAATGCACCTTTCCCTTCTGCAATCTGATTTTATTTTTCAGCATGCTCATAGTTTCAACTGCAGAAGTATATGTATTTGGATTTACTAGGCACATTTAGCAGTATTGAAGTTTTATGGTAGGCTTTTCAATTGCCAGCGTGCCTTCCCATAAGAAAAATGTATTTAATATCAGAGGCCTAACATGGGCTTTCTGTTCATTTTCCTGAGCTGTAAAGATCCGACAACACCATCTATCTTCCCTATAATTCCAGCATGGAGGTCAATACAATCACAAACAGTTCATCCAGTATCTCTGCACAGTAGCAGGTCTTCTGAAGCAGAATGCATTTCCAGAAGAGCTGTTCAAATGTCATTTTACCAACTGCTCCAAATTCAGGAGGAGGGAGAAACACAGCAGGTGTAAGTCTTCAGTCAAGTGATGCCAAAGCGGACATCTTGCTTTTCAAAAATCTAATACCAACTGCACAAAACAAGAACATATCTGACATGATAAATTATAGAAATAATGAAATACAATTTGAGAAGAAAACCAAGAGAGGCCCTGCAACAACAAAAAAAAGATAAAATGGGGCCAAGCACAGTGAGAATGAGGATCTCAGAATAGTTGAGAGACATGCCACCCAAGAATAGAACCATCCCTGAGAGTGCATCATTGTTCAATATAGAAATATCAAATTGCAACTGTGCTCCTGTTCAGTAAAAAATGAATGGAGTATTTCCCTTTTGTGTCAAAGAATTTTCATATGGCAGACAATAATTGCACCAACTTTCCATGAAACAATGCAATGCATTTATACTTGTAATTACTTGAAGAACATGGATGTCAATTTCAATCAGAAATGATTTACAAGAAAAACACATTTACAGATGTCAAAGGCACTACCCTGAAGGGTGCCTGTGCAATAGTGCAAAGATGAGAACAAGTGGTGAGCCAGTTCATATGAGAGTACAAAAAGTATGACATAGACCAGGAAGAAAACAAAACACAAATAAAAAAAATATATATGCATCATACAGTTGACTTACAAAGGTAACATTAACTTTAGGCAGAAGCTGCTTCAAAATAAAATGAATTACCAAATAAATATACGAAATTACATTATTGAGCATCACTGGATGGAATGGAGGTATCAGATAGGGAGGAGGAGTGAGATGGAATGGGGATTTCCCTCTTTAGCAATTAAGTGATGTTTGAGCCGAGCTTTGAAGAGATCCACATTTGGGCTGTCTTTGATTCTGGTAGGAAACGTGTTCCAGTGGAGCTAGGCAAGTAAGGAGAAAGAGTGGAAGTGAGAGGAGACGAGGGGCATGGGATAGTGAGGGTGAGTGCAAAGGAGGAGTAGAGAGAATGAAATAGTTAGTAGACAGAGATACACACAAACCAAAGGAGCTAGAACTTGATAGCTAAACTAGGAGAAAGAGCCAATATCATGTCTATCAGGGTTGACACTGGATTCCTCAGAACTGGAACTTCTAAGAACCTGATCCCCTTCCTTCTCACCTGAATCTCCAGATGACGAATTTTGTCTTCGCCCCTTTCTTCTGGACATCTTCTTTTTTTAGTAGAGAAAAGGCCTTCTGCAGCAAGAAGCCACCCTGTCTCTCTGACGGCACAGGGATGCAAGGGACCTCCTGCCAAAGAAGCCGAAAGAGAGGAAAAAAGCCCAAGGTGAAAAAAACCTCTCTGATTGAGTCCCTCGTCGGATGGCAGAGTCTTTCTTGTTTGGTAAGTGATGTTTCCAAGTGTTGTTCAGGAAGATGTGGAAGGATTAGCTTCGGACTCTGATAAGGGAGAATAGCTACTTCGTGAAAGCTCCGGGAGGCCAAGGTGAATGACGTGACATCCACGGGCACAGCAGCATAGGAAATCTCCGGGCAGCAAGCAGTTCCAGAGTGGTAGCAAGGAAAAGCCAGAAGCAACAGAGGAGCAAGGTAAGAGCAAAATAAGCAAAGAAAAGTAAAGAAGACAGGGGAAACAGGGAGAAAGAGGATAGAAAGAGAGAGGGGCGTCGAGGCAGCGTGAGAAGAAAGAACAGCGGAAAAGCAAGAACTCGGGGAAAAAATTATAAACAGGAAAAGGGAAAGAGCGAAAAGGCAGCTCGGCAACCAGGCTCCAACGGGAAGGCAAACAAACAAAATAAGCAAAGAAGGACCGTGCTGGCACCGGTAAAGTAGCGAGGATAAAACTGGCGAAGAGCAATCTCTAAGCGGGTACGGAGCACAAGGCAAACGAAGTTGCAATGCGCCTATCAAAACAAAAGGGAGGGGCTAAATACGGAACCAGAGAGAGACCGAAGGAAAGACTAGAACGGGGAAACAGGAAGCAGAAAAACTACAATGGAACCTTCTAATGGTGACAAAGCCGCCATCGGTCTCCGAGATGCCCGGAAATCCTCTTTGAGCTTGACGGTATGACAGCCAATCAGCATGTTGTCAGTGGGTAGGGAGGATCTGTATAGGTTGCACAGATTTTGGGCAGCAAAGTTGAGGAATTTGTAACAAGAGATGAAGGAGTGTAGAAGTATGACAAGGAGAAGGCTCAAGCAGTAGTCAGGTCTGCTGAGCACAAGGGTGTAGATAAGAGTTTTTGTAGAGTGGTTAATAAAGGAATGTACACATTTTCTGAATAATGAGAAGGTTAATACGAGCAAGAAGGGGCAGTGATGGTGATACATTTTTACAGCCAGATGTTGCTATCGAAGGGGACCCCAAGTTTCTGAGCCTTGTACAAGGTGGCAAAAAGGTCAGGCGGGAAGGATATAGGAGAGGGGGGAGAAGGGATGGTTTTGAAAGCTGGACGAGAGATGACGTGTCTTTTTTAAGAGTTCAATGTGATGAAACGGACAGCCATCCAGTGACGAATTGCAGTGAGAAAGTTAGTAATTCATTCAGAAATGGTTGGGGTACAGGGAGGAAAGGATAAAATGATTTCAGTATCATCGGGAAAGAGGTGACAATAACACCAAGTAGCAGAGTAAGAGATTTGCATTCCTAGGGGAGAGGTATATAGGGTGAAGAACTGATGCTTGGTGGACATTGACAGGGACAGGTTTGGGGTCAGAGGTTTTGATTTATATCTCAGAGTCTTCCAGGGCTGAGGATGGGGATGGTAAAATGTGAATGTATATATTTATGTATGTTTGAAATGTATATAGCGCAGCAAAGACCCGAAGGCATCAAGGAGCTAGGTGTGGCAGACCACCAGATAGGGAGGAAGAAGCAGCCAGAATCAGAACAAATACGTTTTTAGCTGCTTACAAAACAAAGATAGGGCCTGGGTGCTCCTAACATGTAGATGGAGAGCATTCCACAAGGATGGGGCCAGCACAGAAAAAGATCTGCCCCCCCTAGCGAGTACGCCAAAACCGGGGGACAGTCAGTAGGAGCTGATTAGCTGAACGAAGATCTCTCTTAGGTTGATAGAGGGACAGCTTCGACTGAAGGACCTGGGCACCCATAGAGTGGCTGGCACAGTGGACCAAGCAAAGAACCTTAAACTTCACCCGTGTCCTGACAGGTAGCCAGTGGACGCACCGAAGTAGGGCCTGAGAATGGGCTAGTCTAGGGGCCCATAGAGCCAGTCTAGCTGCTGCATTCTGAAGGGTCTGGAGTCATTGGAGCAGTGCCTCAGGCTGGCCCGAATAGATGCCATTACACTAATCAATGGCACCCATAATGGCGGGCGTGACAATTTTGCTCCTAGCTGTGTTAGCGAGAAATGGGAGCATTTTCCTCAGTACCCTGAGTTTCACAAAACCACTCTGGCAGACCGCAGAGATTTGCGCCTCTGTAGAGCCTGACGCCATGATCTTAATTCCCAAGCTTTTGACAATGAACGTAGGTTTAGGACAAGGTCTCAGGCAGGTGGTCCATTGATTGGAGCAATATAGTGTTGGTCAAAGAGTCATAAACGCACAGTGAAAATCATAAAAGGCATGATCAATGAAAGCAGCAAGAACAAGGAAGGAGACAGCAGATGGGTCTTCACTTCATCAGGGTAAGGGGCAAGAGAGTCCAGCTTGCATTTCCACTTAGTTACCTAAGAGCAGAGAGGAGGAGCAGAGGGAGGAAGGTTTGAATTGTTAAAGTGAACAAAGGATGAATAAGATGGATAAGCGTCAATGGAGAGGTCAGAGGAGGAGAATAAATTAGAGTGAATGACAAGGTCAAGAGAGTTCGCACAATGGGATATTGGTAGGAATTGACTCAAGGAGAAGGTGCAGTTCATGGAAGACCTGACCCCCACCATCTTGTGAGGCCCTTAACCTTGGGGTTATCTTCGACTCCGCTCGCTCCTTCATACCTCACATCTTGGACATTGCCAAGAATGCCCAATTCTAGTTTTACCTCCACAGAGGCATTCTCCCTTTCCTTACCTTCCCCGAGAAGCTCAATGTCTCCAGAGCTCTGGTCGTCTCTAGCCTGAACTACTGCAACAGCCTCTTCCTCAGTCTTCCCCTCTCTTCCCTTGCACCCCTTTCAGCTAATCCAGAATAGGGCTTCAAGACGTATTCTTGGCCTCAAGCCCAGGGACCGTATATCTCCAGTCGTAAAATCTCTCCACTGGCTCCCTGTGACAGCGAGGATGAAATTCAAGACTCTCTACATTATCCACAGGGCTTTCTGGGGCACGGGACTGCTCTATCTCCAACATTCCCTCCATAAATACTCCCCTGCTACAGCCCTCCGCTCCTCTAATTCCAACTCTTTGATTGCCAAACGCTTCTCCAAGCAGACCAAGGGGGCAGGTCTCTCTCTCTGGTTGGTGCCTCCCTTTGGAAAAGCCTCCCTGCCACTCTCAGACTTGAGCCAGATCTCCTTAAATTCTGGAAACTTTTCAAAACTCTGCCCTTTACCTCTTTTCCACTCTCCCTTCCTTGCTAACTACCCTACTGCCACTGAGACTGGTAACCTAGTCCTCATGCATCTCACAGGTTACCAGGCCCTCTACCAGTCAATACCAGCACCATCCCCTCACTGCACGTCCCCCTGCGGGCCCATGCTTGGCAGCTGTGCACCCCATCCTGGGATTTGTCCATACTAGCACTTAGCCTGGGGTCTCCTCCTGGCTCCCCTAGGCACTTCCCTCCCGGGCACCCACCAGCACGTATCCATCCGCCCACCCATCTCTATCTCCTGCACTTCTCTTCACCACACTTGCACGTCCGAATACCGGAAGGTAGTAGGACCATGAATGTACATTTGCTCTTTTGCCATTCTAATTAATTCCCCATGTTTCCTCCCCATTTAGCCTTGTGGCGCCTTGAAACACACGTGCCTAACAAATGCTCAATAAATAAAAAATAAATAAATAAAATACATAAAGAAGGAGTTGAGAGTTCCATGGGGTTGGTAGAGATCCAGAACAGTGAGAAGAGTAAGAGGATCAAGTTGAATAAAACCATATTCGAGAGAGGAACAGGTAATATCATACGGGGCCCCGGAGTTGAGAGCCTTATTGATAAGGAGTCCCAAAATGTCAACCTTCCCGACAGGTTTGGGAAAGAAGGAGATAATAGCAAAGTCACTGCTAGATCTGCTATCGTAACAGAGTCAAAACGGGAGATCCAGGTTTCTGTTATAGCAAGAAGTGAATGTTGAGGGTGGTAAGAGCTAAAATGGTCTGTGATGAAGGGAGACTTGTTTCTAGGGGACTGTGCATTCCATTGGTCAAGTGAAAGATTGACCGGAGGTGAGGGAGAGGACTAGAAGTGTGGTTGGTGAGGGGGCTAGATGAGGTTGTAGATCCTAGAAGAATGGGAGTGTCACGTTTGAGGGGTGCGGGAAGTTGAGAAAAGAGAGCAGAGACTACACCAATTTGTGGCTGAAGGCTATGCGAGAAGGGAAGGAGAAAAGTGAGTACAAGGAGGAAAGTAGCAAAGTCAGGGTGCATGATGGAGTGTAGAAGAAATAAGGAGGTGAAGCCAGTGAAGAAAGTCTGGAGCCCAAGAGAAAGAGAAAGGTGGGTGAGGGGAAAAAGAAAGGGAATGGTTGGCTGAGAAGAAGTCATATTTTTTTAGATGGGCTACAAGTGGACTAGAAGTAACCAACAGATCCAAAACAGAAATGTTGCTTAGTCCTGTGAAGTAACAGAAGCTCCGCTGTGAATGGATAGTGAATGGGTGGAAGGATCCTTATGTATGGAAGAAGGAGTCAGACAAAGGGTGAGCTTAGCAAAGTCCTGGCTTGAGCAGTGGTTCTGGCCCTAGGTCTTTTCCAGCCCTCACAGGCCCAAACATGGAAATACACTTTGCTGATTTAGGCCCTAGGTTGCATACACCCACGGTGGATGACCAGGGAAGACTCACCAAGAAGAGGCAGTGTTCATATGACCCTGTGGGAACCCATTACAGTGCTCCAGATGTGGGACGGGCCCTGGGTGTCATAGGCACAGGAAGTTTCATTTTATAGACAGAACCCTTGAAATGCTGCACATGATCCTCTGGAAAAGCAGGGAGTGACAAAAAAGTGACTTCAAAACGAACAACCAGTCACATGACCCTCTAGGAGCCATTGATAGTGCTCCGGATGGCTTCCAGACTTCCAGCCAGGATGCAGGCAGTGTTCTGGGTGTTATGGGCCCAGCACGCTTCATGTTGCTGGAAGGTCACTCAAACGGTGCACCAAATCCTCTGAGAAAACAGGATGTGGCAAAAGAAAATGACATGAAATGAGCATCCCGTCAGATGACCTTCTGGGAGCCAATCATATTACTCCAGATGGCTTCCAATCTTCCAGCAAGGAAGCAGGTAGGGCCCCGGTTGTTTTAGGCCCAGTGAGCTTTGTTTTTGTAGGTAGGGCCTTCAGCAATGGATCCTCTGGAAAAGTAGGATTTTGCAAATAAAATCACTTAAATGTAAGTTAAATTAACGACTTCAGTGTACTGAGCCAAAATACAACTGCACTGACATGTCTTGCCACTACATGGATTTTGCTGTCGAGACAAAAAATGAATAGTTGTGCTACAAGTCCAAATCATGCTTAAGTCTGTATTTTAATATTTGAAAGATGTTTGTAGTGTCTGGTGTTCCATGTTTTGTGTTTAATGTTGTAAATCCCTTTTGACAACGCGTCCAAAGTTTGACGATGTTTGCCTGTCATGAGATTTAAAAATACATCTGTTGATTTTGTATATCACAAAAGTGCTGAGCAGTCTGAAAGAGCATAATAAATGGACCCAACACTGAATTAGCATTCAATGATATTCTTTAAAACAGGCGAAAAAAGTGCAATCCAATGGTATCTACGAATGCAAGCTCTTTCCTTGGAAATCCGTCTTTTCTCTTGCATTGCTTAAAAAGAACAGAAACAGCTATTAGTGAAGAGCTGGCCGCGCTAGTACCAATCAAACGTGTTTGTTATTGTGTCTGATATGCCCACAAAGGGCTTGTTTGATAAATGAATTCTAGCAGGCTGTATAATAAGCCTGGAGTATTGATGTGGCAGACTGTTTCTGACTTGGAGTAATGCTTATTAAACCTCTTCATTATAACAAGGAGAAGGGATCCTGCTAAAGCATCAGGATACCCCATGAAGCAGGATAAACATGCTGTACATGTCATTTTCAGTGTGTTAGCTCTGGCTGCAGCCTAACAGAAATATGACATCCTCCACTTCTGAAAAAGCATCCAAAAGGCACAATAAATCCCCTCCTCCATCTGTGACGAATCAACTTCCGGGGCACCAGTGGTCCAAGGATGCATATCAGTTTCTAAACCATCGGTCAACCCCACACCTCTCGTACACCAGAAGGGATCCGAACAGATTGGAACAGACGTGAATTATAAGACCTCCTTGTCCAAGTATGATAACGTGGATGGAACGGCAGGCTTATCTCCGCAAGTTTGTGGATTGTTGGTTAGTTGCAATGCTGCAAAAATACAATTATTAACCAATGATAAAAAGGACTGTCCAGTCAAGGTTGTATAAAAAGATCTACTTAATTATTACTACAACTGACAGTTCTGACACACTTCAATTACAGCCCACACTGTAAAGCAACACAGAGGACAGATAGTTTCACAGAGGAAAGGGATGCACACTGTATACTGACAGGAGGGTATTTAGTAAAACAGTCAGTCTTACTGTTCATGGTTATTTGGTTTCAACACCAAAGGAGCAAAGGGTTGTAACTGTCTCTAGGGGCCCTGGGAGAAGGTCCATGGGGGCACAACTACCATGTACCTGGTGATGATGCAGTTCTTGGTGCTCACCAGGGTCAATGCCGTTCCAGGGCACTTTGCAGCCTTTGAGACAGAGTTGGTGGCAGGAGAAAGCTGCTGGTACCTGGCGGAAGGCAGTTCAGCAAGCAAGGCTGGACGGACATCTGCAGGCTGTCTGGTGTGGCAGCTCGGGGTCAAGAATCATTGTCTCTGTGCTGGTTGGCAGATCTGGAATGCTGGTCGAGGCATCCCCGGATGACTGTGGCGACTGTGGCATGACAGCAGTCAGCGGTGCAGCCAGATGCGGTTAGAGGGCTTGACTGTCTCAAAATTGTCCTTAAAAAGATGGATGCTGGATGATGCTTGTGTGGCACTCCTCCTAGCTTCTTCACAGGGCTTGTGTCCTTACAAAGCGAATGGCCCAAAGCTCAGGAGAGTGTTAGCAGGCAACGGCCTTGTCCTTTGTCCAGAGACTCTGCAGCTCTTCCCACCTATGAAGCTTGCTGTCAGAACCTAGCAGGGCATGTTGTGTGCTGGCTCGGTACTGTTTCTGGAGCTGCTGGGCAGGTATCTCCCTCTGTTCCCTGGGAGATGTTTAAGGGAGGGATCCTGCTTCCCTCTTGGAACTCCTGGCCTTCCTTCACTGGTGGAAGATGTAAGGTAGACTGTACCTTTAGCTCAGGTCCAAATGAGTCCTTCTTCTTACTCCTTGCGAAGTCTTCAGATGATCTGGTCACTGAGGGGCTCACCCCTCTTTTAAAGCCAAACAGGACCCATGGATTGGTATAGGGCAAGCCTAACTTAAGTGAGCCAATCCTGGGTCTCCACAAACAATCTTCATTGAAGTCCCACCCATCTTCCTGATTGCTATACATCAAAGTATCTCCCTAATAACTGAGCCCTATGCAGTGCTTGATAAAAACATGGACCTCCTTTGAAGTGGGGGGTTGCAGGCAGAAATGTGTCTCCTACAATTCACATACTTTCCTGCTATGAAAGGAGTGGTTCCAGACAGGACATTCACTGTCCTTTCATAGCAAGGAGGGGTCTTAGTACCAAGTTGACACATTGCACTACAAAGAGGTGTTGGCGTCTGGTCTCCATTGTCACTTTTTGCACCAAGGCCTTTTCTGAGGACGGCTAATTAACATTCTTTAGCATTCACTGCCACCAGCAATGTTTGACAATGGAGATGCAAATCCATGGGTTCTTGAAATTCTAATCAGGCTGCCCACGGCCAAAGGCTTTTGATGTATTCGTGACTGTCAGATGTGAGCTACACATGACAGGGGAGGGCAGCACTGGTAAGCTGTGTCCTCCCAGAGTACATGGCAATTTTTCTGCTGTGCATTGAGCGTGAAAAATATGTGTGGGAATGGCCCCAAATCTTTTCGGAGGAGATCTCCCATCATTCATTCATTCTTTTAAACAAACAAAAAAAGCCCAGGCTAGCGCACTATCCCTGTGTGGATGGTCGAATCTGTCACACCATTTTTTACTGATTTTCTCTGTGAGGTAAATGCACCATGCCACCCTCCCCTCTGGCCACCCATTATTTAATGTAAAGCTAAAAAAAAAATACAGTAGCTCGAATCTTTGCGATTGAGTCCTGATTTGTGTTTTGCTGAATAATCTTTGGAGGATACAGGCATTGTCAAGCAGCCTGGGTGCTGCAGACAAGCAAGTAATTGGGTGTAGTTGAATTGTTAATAAAGTTTTTTGCAATGTAACTAGTATCCTCAAGGGAGCACTTCAGGCTTTGTATCCCTGTCGAACTCTGGGGTGGTCAGAACTCATCAGAGAAGTATTGGAAACTAGTCACGGAAAATCAGAAAAGTAGAGGGATGTGACATCATGATTTCAATTTAGGAATTGTGACCTTACATTTGCTCTGCAGTGTTTCCTGGTGCCCAGTATTAGCTCTCACGCAGTACTAAATTTCATACAGCAAGTAGTAGAGAATATCCGGTTTATTGGACAGCAATCACAGTAGTATTATAATACCCCTAAACTTTATATTGTAGTCCGACAACATGTCCCGACCATGTATCTCCAGGGTTGAAAACTAGTTGAACAGCATAACTTCACACTAAATACTTTAAAACGAAACACACGTGTGTGTCCTCTCCACCAGAGAAGGGAGTTTCTCAGCTGCCAGCCACCACATTTTGAAAATGCAATTTACCAAGACAGCTAACAAACAGGCATCTGCCAGCAGAAACTGCCACCATGGATTCTACCATTAAGGTCCCCTAAGAACCTCAAATGGTGGTCCACCACTTGATCACTCTCCAGAAGAGCTAAGTCAACACCATACATCGTTGCATAAAAACACCAAAAAACAGATACCAATATGTCACCAATATGTCACCAACAACCATGAGGCAAGGCTGATCGCCATGTATTGAACCTGAGTCAGAGGCTTACTCTATGATGCCTTCTCGGGCTCAGAGTGAAAGATAGAATTAATGTCAAAAGTTATGTTAAGATCAGCCAAAACGTGCAAGTTGGAGTCGCAGTAGCTTTATCTGCTAAGCAAATTAGTATTTCACAATTGGTATTTTCTATTTTGTTTATTTTCTTGTGTTCTACTTGTTGTTCTTTTAATTGTTTTCTAAACGTTGCATTTCATGAATTTCGTTAAATGAAATAAATGCCGAAATATGGAGAAAAGATTTTACAAATCCAAAGGGCCTGGCTAATGTAATGCTGCTTACAGTCTCGTGTCCAGCTATAGCTACACGTGTGTCATTGTATGCTAGGTGCAGCCTCATATGATGATGAAATGCCATCATATGACCAGTACACCTTCATTTTCCACTGTAAAGCCAAGTACACTCACCTGGAGCTCATATGGTGCAGCTCACATGCCATATGTAGCTTCGACTGCTAGGTACAGCTGAACATGTTGAGCTATTCCTATATCATAGCATATTATCATGTGTCTATGTTTCCCATACTCAAACCAGAATGTTTGATCCTTCACAAAGCACAACCACATACCTATTTTCTCAGATTGCACTCTTCTCATTGAGGGTAAAGGGTCATGCATGCCCTAGAATACACTCTGCCTCACCTTGTAGAAATAGCCACAGGTATACATCTGGTGCAGAGAGTCCAGAGGACTAGATGGCCTATAGTAGATGGTGCCTCACTCATTAGTAATGCCACAACAGGTGCTCAATCTATCTCATTTAGCATAGTTTGCTGTGAAGCCTGCAGCGGGAAAAGGTGCTGCTCTCTGCGCTGTCCGTGACTGGCTGTGCTGTTGTGTCGCCAAAAAGGTAAAGAGATTGCGTGACAAGGGCAAGGGCATTAATCCAAGCTACGCGGTAAAGTGAGGGACACAACGCTGGCGCAGTGTATGAGAGCACAACACTACCTGTGCTCGCATTACTCCGGCTCATAATTAAAGTGCCCTAAATCGTTGTTTGCCTTTAATTGATCCTGAACTTTTACTTGCTGTGCATGGAAAAAAAAATGTCGATAAAGGAAGCAATTTTAAAACGCTTTTAATGCGCTTTAGATGGTGGTTATCCGCCAAAAACTTAGACTTCAATCTTTGGAGAGCATGTTGTTATGGAAATCCATCACACTTTATAGGAAAACAGAACTAGCTGAAGTAGACTCTCCTCTGGAAATTGTCACCTGTCAAGAGGAAAAGAAAGATCTTATGCTCCAAAATTGGTGGTCTAAGATAGCGAAAATAATGAATGACCGTGATTTGAGCAAAGAACTACTTTCTAATCCCATGAAAATAAAAAAAGAAATTAATAGAGCAAGACTGGATAGAAACAGTAAAGCTGAGAAATCAAGACCTGCGAAGACCAACTCAAGTAAGAGAAAAGAAAATGCTAAATGACCTTCACCAATCTATCGAGACCTTCTTTTACGAACGAGACTAAACATAATAGACACAAAACAGCCTTGGAGAGGAAAATAATTTCTCAGAGTGAAGCCAACTGCAGATTTTGTAGAATGGAGGGCACTATTGAAACCTTTCTTCAATGGGTGACCACCTGTCCTAATCTGGTTGTTTTACGTACCACACACCTGAAGAAAACCCAAATGATCGATTATATGGAACTTGATCAGAACTGGTGGGAGTGGATAATCATGGGAGAAAGCACTAGTTTATGCCTGGAGGTGCTTAAGTTTATTGAAGCCATCGTATTAAAGGCGAAAGCCGAGTCATACTCGTGAAATACAAAACAATTGAAATTTTGGAACATATTAAGTCACATATTTAGAACTTGATTTCTCCTCTTCTTCTCTTCTTCTCTTCCATTTAGCAAATTCATTTTGATGTTGGTAAATATTCTAGTAGAAATGATCTCTAATGAACAGAATGGATAGACAGGAACCGAATGTAAATTGTTAACTTAATTTGTATACTAAATTGTAGCTTGCCTATGATTAAACCAATACACAATTTAAAAAATATAATTGGGACTCAATTATCAATCTTATTTTTGGGTAGGGCGGGGGGGAGAGAAGGACCAGGGCAGCTTCTTAAACTGTTGTGCGTTCCCCACCTCCCAGTCTGCTATTGCCTGTTTAAATTGACCCATGCTCTGAGCAAAAAGCCAAAAGCCCCTCCAGGCTGCAATGAAAGGGAAGCTGCGAGGTGGAGCACGTAAATTTGGTGGCTCTCCTTCCCCTACTCTGTTAATTCATCAACCTGCTAATCTGACAACTGGGGCCCCTGAGGGCTGAGAGCGTGCTCTCCCTCAGTGTGGTTTGGTGGTGGTGGTTAGTCGGGCACTGTGGCTGGGTGGATTGTGGCAAACTTTGGTGGACTCTGGATTCGAACTGCCCAGTGATTTCATGTTTGTATTTACACGGAGGAGATACATTCTGTAATTTCGAAGAGATGGTCCAGTCTGTGTTAATCTAAGGTCACAAATTCTTGGGATTGCCCCGTCAGACAACTGGACTGTGCTCCTCTGTATAAAAAACGTTTCCATTTTTTTAATCATTGACTTTATTTAACAAAATCATCATCATGTTTTAACTCATCAACTAGATTAAATAAACTTTTCAATCATTATTAAATCATATTTGTCTTGATTATTGACTCAATTTTAAAATAATCATTGTCTAACCTGAAAGCCATGAAGCGGATCTTGGCCCATGGTCCACAGTGAAAAAGAAAACTGTGTTAATTGGTCAGAGGGCGGGGAGACGGACTATGGCAGCCCCGTAAGTCAGTCGGGCGTGCCAATGACATATATTGGCAGACATTGACACTGATATCGATCTGCTTTGGGGATTTAATTGGCCCTAGAAATGTACTATTTCTAGTATTTCTTTTTTTTATTGTGCTTTGCTGTGTATTGCTGTGTTTCATTGTTCTTTGCTCCCATCCTGATTGGATTTTATTTACAGGCCTCCCTTGGGATAAGGGTTAACAGGAAAAGCCATAGTACGTGGTCTGTGGTAAGTTAAGGTTGCCACAGGAGGGACAGAGAAGAGTCTGCGGCACAGGTGGTGTTATTCATGGTTAAACGTAATGACAAGCCTTCTTGCAACCCAGGGCCCGAAAAAAGTCCAAAAAGTCAGGGACAAGGAAGAACCCCTCTGCTGGAGAACATTGTAGCACTAGCAGAGGGTGCACCTGGGGTGTTGCAGAGCTCTATGCAGGATGACGGGGACTCCGGACTCATATTTGCAAAAAGACATACGACGGGATGAGCAGATTAGGGTGGCAGAATTGATAATCACCTCCACAGGGAGGTGGGCCACCAAGCGTAATTCCATTCCAACAAGTACCCAAGAGACACTCGGACCAGTACTTGGGGTGAGGGACAGTCTATATCCACTGGTGGTCTCTCGCTCGACGTCTGGCCTGGACCTTGTATCAGGAAACCATTCCTTAGCCCCGTAATATGTGTCCCTGACCAGACTGACACGCATAATGTTCCTTATGAGGTTAAGGATATTTCTCCCTCATTGGTAGTCAAACCACAGAGCATGCCTAGAGAGTTGGTTGTCGGGGAACTAAACCACAAATTGATGCTACCTCTGATACATTTTTTGACAAATTTTAAATCGGATATCATGAGCACCCAGTTGATCTTGTATGACCAGAAGAGGTCATTCATAAAAGAGGTTGAGGTACAAAGTACCCAGATCAGACAACATTGGGATAATGACCCACTAGCGAAGGGGGCCTGTCAGGGCTTATCAAACTTAACCACTGTGCAGTCTGCTCACCGAGGAAGAGGTATGGTGGTTAGTGGGGAGAAGGTTAGGAGCCAAGCATGAGTGGATCCTGTTGAAATACATGCTCCCTCCAATCATCCTCCCAGCCAGTGTATGCTCCCCCCCAATATCGGTAGGACCCCTGTCTTTACCCCAGCACTTGAAACCCTTAGGTACCCAGTGTGGGTAACAAGCATTAAAAAGAGGGGCGCCACTGCTAGTACAGGATAAGGTAGCTTCAAGTGTAATCCCCTACAGTGGCCCTAGGAAGTACTACCACTGGTGGGTGTAATATTGAAAGTACCAATCCTGGGAAATGGGTGTCCTGAAGACTGGGGTACTGATAAATCAGCTCAGTGAGTGAACTCAAATATTCGGGGTGGCTCCATAGATCCTTGTCTGGCCCTAATGGCCCGCAGAGTACTGTGGGTGGGCTTCATGGCCAAATCTATACCCAGGGACTGTGTTGTGGTAACCTTTAAAGATGCACAAGTGATCACGTATTTTGTAGCGTCTAACCTGGGCACCCCGAGTCATAATCGGAAGGCATAGTTAGTTTAGCTAAACTTTTTTCCCCCGAGGATAGGGGGAATAGATAGGCAGTACCTGGGAACATGGGTTGTGTTTGCTCAATAGTGCCCGTGGGTCCATGTCTTACTCCCTTCCAGGCGGCTCAGTTTCCTTATGGTGTGGGTCACTGGGTGGGGGGCGCGACTGGTATGGAGGGCAGTGTAGCAAAATCTCTGCTTGTCTGGAACCAATTTGCTTGTCTGACCGATATGGGATGTCAGTCCCTGGTGGAGGCCCATGGACAGTCGCAAGAGGTGGAACCAAGTGCTGCTTTTGCCCCCCCCCCAATGCAGGAGAGGTTGTGGGGGAATCTGCTATTGTTGTCTTGGAATGTGGCTGCAACAAGAACTCGGCTGGCCTGTTCAGAGACACAGACAACATTTAGTGAAGTAGATGCTGTACTGCTCCAAGAAACATGGTCCCAGGATGAGATTAATGTTGATGGTTTTATCTCACATCAGAGGTTGTCGGAGAGAAATAAGAAAGGGAGAAGCTATGGTGGGCTATGTATTCTGGTTAAAATTTACCTGGAGGGTGTACAGGTGGATCTAACAATCCTGGTGCCATGTATGCTGGTGGCTAAAATCCTTAGAACAGGCCAGGTGGACCTTCTAGTAGTTAATTTCTACAACAGTCCCCACAAACGGCATGGGAAAAACTGTCTGGGTGTGTTGGCTAATGTCCTGGAGGAGCTTTCCGCCAGGCTCTCCATGGTTAATGTGTGTCTGGTACTGGGAGGTGACTTCAACGCGAAATTGGGGGGTGGGCCAGTAGATCATTTATATGATAACACAGAAGATGCCGTAGCAGGGATACCCCCTCCCGTCATGATGGACACTAAGATGTGTGTGGAAGGGTTGTGCCTTTGGCACTATCTTTATGAGTGAGGACTGTTGGATGTAAATAGGCAACTAGGTGGAGATATTCATGGCAGAGTAACGTTCTCCTCTGCAATGGGTAGCTCAATGATCGACTAGTTCTGAGTGCCAGTTGAACACTGGAGCCTCATAAATCGGTTTTGGGTGTTGGATAACATCTGTAGTGACCTTTTTCCCATCAAGTTTGAGATTGAGTCAGCTCCAAGGGTGGACAGGCTGAGCCAAGTGTATCCCTTGGAAGGATCCCTAGATACCCCCCGGCGTAGGCTTAAATGGAGGGAGGATAAGAAGGAGGATCTATTAAGGAAGGCAGTCTTATCCTGCTCACGTGAACCTGAGCATTTTCAATCAGGGTATCTGGATAGCAAAACTGTCCTGGAAGAGTTTGGAACTATGCTGACCCAACTCTCCCATGTGTTTTCCTGTGCCTCAGGCAAACGAGGGGGTAAGAGAAAGGGGGGATGGTTTGACTCTGAGTGCACCAGAGCTAGGAAGAATCTTCTACTTGCTCTGAGCAGTATTGGAACCCCCAAAACTGCCATTGTAGGTCCTAGATCCAATTATAAGCAAACTCTGGCCATATGAAAAAAAGGGAAATCGTGGAAGAAGCATGGGAAACCGGGGTGTTAGCCGCAAGGGATAATGACTCTAAACTGTTCTGGAAGATTTCTCAGAGGGGTCTCTATTATGAATGTAATATGGATACTCCGATAAACAATGTATCGGAAAGGCCTGGATGGACCATTTTTCAACCATTTATAGTGCTGGGAGAGAGGCCGATGAAGATGGACGAGTGACTAGGGGCAATCAGGGATGCAGTAAAGGGATGGGCTCTGAGGCAAGTATTGTGTTCTCAATGGACGAAATAAAAACAGCTATTGGTTGGCAGCGTTGCAACCGGGCTCTGTGCCCTGATAATGCTCCAGCTGATCTATATGTCATGGCTCCAGACCTCTGGGAACCAGTACTAACACAAGGGTTTAATGGAATGTGTGCGGGTGGGGCTACCCCACCGTCATGGTCCATGGCGGTCATTCATCCAAGATACAAGAATGGATCTCAGGCTTCCCCTGCTTTGTACAGACCCATATAACTTTTGGGTTCCCTGTTCAAGATATTAGGTCCATTCTGGCCTGACTAGAGGAGTGGGTTGTGAATAGCTCTGAAATGTAACGCACTACCACCACCCCTACGAGGAGAAGTCTCCCACTTAGCATTCCGTAAAGCCATGAAAACTGTGCTCTTCACTTAAATCCCACCCAAACTCAATGCTTTAAAAGAAAATTGCACTAATCCCCATATATATGGAGGATGTCAGAAAGTATGTACCCTGTATTATGCTCTGCTTGAGTATTCTATGCCAATTGTACTGCATTCCTTGTAATTATGTAACTAAGCCTGCCACAAGTAACAGCGATGCGATGCCTGTGGGCTGTATGTGCACTATAAAAATGCAAAAATAAATAAAATAATTAAATAGTGGGGTCCTCACTCTGGTCCAGCTAGGATTTTGGCCAGGGTTGGGTACAGCTGAGCAGGTACTCAATCTTTATTTGGTAATTGCACATTCACTTGATTTGAAGGAGGAGCCCATCTATTTAGCATTCACGGTTCTGAGCACGGCATTCAACAAAGTCAGTCGTGCCAAGTTGTGGGACATGCTCAGGTCCTTGAGTTGCCCGTGGCCTCTGGTTAATTTTTTGCAAGGCCCTCATTTCTGAATACGCCGACTTTATGGAGGGGCTGGATTTGGTGGTAAAAGCAGCAAAGATTCTTTGCAAATGTTGGCCCTACACCCCATGTAACTAAACAGGCCCAGAAGTTCAAGCAGGCTCTGGGCGGGGTTCCCAGGGCCATGTCTATGTTCAGGGCTAAACCAATTGCCCCATTGCTGCAGCCCTATAAGGGTAAAGCACCCTTGGTAGCCAAGTTTGGGATGGAACTGTGGGGTTATTCAAATATCAGTGCGGTGCAGACAATGGAGAACCAATTCCTGAAGAATCTGCTGGGGCTGCCAGCTTCGGCTCTGAATATTGGAGTGCAGATGGAATTGGGTTGTACACCAAATGAGGATGTGGTCTCCATGCCGCCAGTATTGCACTGGCTCAGGTTATGGGGTAATGGTAAAGCATCACTTACCCATGAATTGATCATCTTCCTGATAGGTAAGGACTCTGGAGGCAAGTTTGCATGGCTGTCCCACATTAAGAAACAGCTGAGGGTGATCAATGCCTCACATCTTTACCCTCCCCGTAGTATGCTCTCTTGGGGAGTAATAAACCAATGGACTGCCTCCCTTTATGAGTCTTTGAGAATGGAAATGGAAAGCATAGAAATACAGAAGCCAAAGAACCATGGGCTGATGAGAATTATGTCTCCGGGCGTCCAGCGCTATCTGCTATGGGCAGAGTTCCACAGGGATCACATTCTTGTATCTAGGGAAAGGTTTAACTACATCCACCTAAGGCTGTGGTGGCAGCATGGTCCGAAGCGGGTGCAGAACGATTTTGCCTCGCGTGTGAAGCAGCTTACGAGGACTTGGCACATTTGATTTTCTTCTAACCTGCTTATGCACCATCAAGAGGACGGCTTATACAACCTCTATTGCAGGATTTGGGCTTTGCAGAATATCGGCCTGCCGTAATATATTTGATGTGTGTGAATTCACCATGTGTGGGCTGGTCATTACTCACATACTTGAAAACCACATTTTATCTCAGGAAACGACTGTTACACACAATACCTTAAAATTAGTTTATGCGTACTATCGGATGAATTGTATTTGTGAACTCTTTTAGCTGCTATCTTTCGTGGGGTTTGCATGACTATATGCTTTACTGTGTTATAATTGGTATGTATGTTTGTATTTTATATTGTTTTTATTGATTGTTTTATATGCATATCCGAAATAAACATGATGATAATGATGACAGAGTGTACCATATCACATTTGCCTCCCCCTTTGAACATTCCAAACAGGTCTGCATATCCCAGAATGTATGCAGTTGTTTGACAGACTATGAAAGTCTACAAAATGCAGGTAAACTTGACTACATTTGGTCAAGTCGAGCAAATACACATAGATATGTTTATGTATGTATATGCATGTATGGCAGTAGGGCAGAGGGAGGATGGGGGTGTGGGCAGTTTTAGGGGGTTTGGGTATGCAGAGGTCATGCCAGCCCCCCATACAACAAAGAAAATGTTGATATCAGAACGACCAAATGTAGTCACCCTAAATGTAAATTATTAAATGATAGTCTGTCGAACAACTTAGAACCACCCAGAATGCATTATTTCACTAAGTTTTAATGCTGAAGATCCCCCCTACCCCCATACGACTACATGTTCTTGGAGCTACCTTGCTGAACAGAATGGCAGACCCAACAGAGCACCACCTGTTAGAATTAAAATCTCTCTGTATACAAGATCACTCACAACATTACATACCCCAGAAAGAGTTGATGTTTTCTCCCAGGTGTTTCTAAAATGTCCCTAAAATACCCTTTCAATCTCTGATATGCCATAGAAATCTATGTGATGTTCCCTTAAATTCCCCAAAATTCAAGCGAAAGCGCCCTGATGTTCTACACCTAATATTGTACAGAGTTTTGAATGACTTTTTGTGTTTTAAAGGACCAGTGACCCAACTAAATGATGCTGATATGTAGGCGAAGACACTACGGGATTTCGAATCTGGTGACCTGGAGAGAGGGTTGGGAGGAGAGAGGGAGACAGGGAGACAGGGGGAGAGAGATATAGTCTCTCTCTCTCTCTCTCTCTCTCTCTCTCTCTCTCACACACACACACACACCCTTAACAGAAATTGTCCTGCCTCTTTTTACGTCCCCCTCCATCCATAGCTCATCTCTGTGCCTCCCATATGTATCTCAAACAAGTGCCTTCAAAATGTCCTTTGCTTAATGTTGTATTTTCTTTTTCATTTATAATACAGTGGTTCTGGCTGATTTCAACTCGGGCTAAAACATGCGGGGCATATCTGGGATTGAAATAGCTATATTTAGAAGTACAATCTGTCTGCATGCAAAATGATGCCGCACTTTATATAGCTCAAGGACTCTACAATCATTTTGAAACGGTTTATCCAAGATTAGAAAACAGATTACCATAGGCCCCACTGCTATAATTATGCGGTTTACCTGTTGTTGCTGTGACCATCTCGGTGTCTTCTTTGATAGCTTGCTGTTTCGTCTACTGCATAGAACATATTCTTATGTATTGTGTAAAATAGTGATCTGAGGCAATTACCCCAAATCGCAAAGATGTGTGTAGTGCTGAACAAAATAAATTGATATATAAATACAAGCATGTATTTGATCCTGAATAATGAATTCATAGATTATACAAGGCATCTAAATATCCTTACAACAAAAGGCAAAAATAGGAGTACATTTTATTTGCAAAAACAGAACTTATCACTTCGCTAAAAATTGTGCCTATTTTGACTGTAAAAAGAAACATTACAAGCTTGTTTTTTTATGATACTCTGTATATTGCAATACAGAACCTTGCCACGAGCAATCAATCTGCCCCTTAGAAACTGAATACTTTCACATTAAATGGTTGAAATATATTTCATGAATATCCTTGATTTTATAACAATCATGTAACATGTGTGCTAGCATCTCTAGGTCCTCTACTCGTGAACTGCATAGGAATCCATGGCTTCAGAAAGAATGTTCTCTTTGCAACTTTGTAGAATAACAATGTGGCAAGTTAATTGTAGTAGTCTTGCTCTGGAGGTGCAAGTACTATGCTTGTGGAATGCTGTGTTGTGCTTTGGGATATAACTAGGTAATTGTAGAATGTTGTGTGTGGGGACTGCTGGGTATTCTATGTGTGTCAGTTACATCTCGGAGCTGGAAGGTGTGGATGTGCCAGTGTCTTACTGTCTGGATACCTACTTATGTCACTTACCCGATGTGTACCTGCGGACCAATAAACCTTTCTTTCTTTACTTTATTTCGACCAATAATAGGTCAGAAAAGTTGCACACAAAATAACAATAAATGCACAGATAAAATATACATTGTTGATAAAATTCAGAAAAACACAATACATAAAACTGAAACACCTTAAAATATAAAATTCCCCAAAGTGCTCATAGATCAGGCCCTGCTGCAGTTACATGCTTAAGACGCTTCCTCTGTGCCAACAGCGGGAAATGCCTCATACCGTACAGCCCATCAGGATCACTAGCCAGACAAAAATACAACTCCGTTGAGGCCTGGTTAACATTGAAAAGCTTGGCTAAAGGTACAGATATTTCCTCCTAGCGTACATACACACTGGACAAAACAAAGCAAAATGCACAATACTTTCAGCTTCACTAGGGCAGAATGGACAAGCGGCTGAGCGGGACAAGTTCCAAATGTGCTTTTGCGTGGCTAGAAGCAAGATACTAAAACTCGTCTTCATATACAAAGCCCTAATTTGTTAGTCGGCATGCTATCAAGGGAGAACTCAAAACAGGAACTGGTTTCCAGAATAAGTAAGGAGCTAAACTGACTGAGGACACACGCTTCACTCTAGAATCTCTCTCCCATCTATCCCTAAGGGCCTTCCTAAGTCATACTTTAAAATTCCCTGGAATAGAATCAGGCTGTGACCAGTAGCTAACCAGCCCCACTGCAATGAACTTGCTACGTATGGCCCGTTATGGTCAGGTTAGTACATCTCTGACCTCTCTCCTATAGTGGACCAGTTTGCTATTGGACCACAGCCTAGCCCAGAGGAACACCAACCTCATCCGAGAAATGAAGCTGATGCTCTGCAAGCCCAAATCCCACGATACTAGGATATTTGTTGCATTCACAGGGAGCCCCAAAGACCAATTTAGAAAATGTCTGCTCCACTACCTGGAGACTTGCTAAATTACAAGTGTCCCACAATTCGGCCCCATAAAGGACTGCCTCCCTTGCCTGGCTCTTATAAATTTGCAGAACTACACTAACTTGATACGTCCCATGCTACTTGATGAATCTAGATATAGCTGCAGAGTTCCTGATCAACTTTAGGCCTGCCTGCTTGGTCAGTTCAAGCACAATTGGCCATGAGGGGAACCCCCAGGTAGTCAAAATGTGCAACCTGCTCAATGAGGCCACCACTCAAGCCCACCTTCAGGCAGGGAGGTTTCTTAGCCCGTGTTTTAGCAAACACCATGGACTGGGTTATCTGCAAATTAATTTTGAGACCATTGTCCACACAGAACCCCTCAAAGATTACCAATTGCTTCCGCAGCCCAGATGGGGTAAAAGAGAGTAAAACCGCAATAAACTTACCTAAGACTTACCTAAGTAGCCTGGGTCACTGTGTCTTCATGGCTAATGAATCTACAACATTTTGGCAACGAGCTGATCTTCAAAGGTAAGTTTGCACAGGAGCCGGGTACCAGAGCTGTGGCGGAGGGAGCAGCTGGAGACAGTTACAGCCCTCCAGAAGTTGACATCCATACCAGGGGCCAGCTGGAGGCAGGGACCTTGCCTGGCAGCTTACCGTGGACCCTGGGAGTTGGCAGGCTGATTTGGGCCAGCACCAAACAGCCAGCATGTAGCTTGCTGGACAAAGTGAATAAGGACGCTGGTCGGCTCAAGTGCAGCCAAGGGCCAAGGAGGGCGCCGGGTGGTGCTGGTTTGGATTTTGTTGCAGGCTACAGCAAGGGAGTATCACAAACTACATATATAATCCCTGGAGGTTCTGGGAGTGTTGAAGATTCTGCCGTCCGGTTGAGCCCATCCATGAGTGGTGCGGGCAAGAGTTTCTGTTTGGGTGCGGTGAACACTGAAGAGCCAACACTGGTGAGACTGGGATGACTTTGCAGCCTTTTACTGCGGCAGCAGAGTGTCCGGGGCCACTGCAGCATGTCTGGAGGAATAGCAGGCAGTCTTGGTAGGAGCATCTATGCGCCCGGCATAAGTGTGCGTCATGTACCCACGGGACCCTGGAGAAGTTGTTGGGTTCACAGCGAAAGCAACACTGATGACGTCGGCTGGTGTGTTAATGTCCACATGCAGCCGGCGTTCTTGTCAGCTGACTCATGGCTGTGGTGCACTGTGTTGCTCAGAGGTGAGTCAAGGATGTCTGGTAGAACTAAGCTGTCGTGCTTTGGCACCTCATGGCTGTGGTGTACCGTGTTGCTCAGAGGTGAGTCAAGGATGTCTGGTAGAACTAAGCTGTCATGCTGGGGCACCTCAGAGGTGTGTCGCAGTGACACTTTGTATGGTGTAAGGAGTTTGAAGGTCTATTCCAGGACAGGCATCAGGAAAAGAGGAAGGGGACTGCTAAGGACAAAGAAGTTTGTTTTTTGCCTCAGATCTCTAGAAAAAATATGTTATTGTTGGCAGTGAGGGGCAAGAGGCACTGTACCAATATCGATGGTCTGAGCACAGTAAAGACTTGTAGTGTGGAGGGCCAGGTGGATATATTCCAGGAGTGTGTACTATGCACAGCAAGGGCTCTGCACGGGGTGTCACGTCTGCCCACCCTGCAAGAGATTTGTTGGCAATCTTAAAGAATTCGAACCTGGCTTGTGGAACTTTTACTTGCACTTAAAATATCTCAGTGTTAGAGATGAAGAATGGGTTAGGGTGTTGTGTTTGTGGAGGCCTGTATGTTCTTTATTTGTGTATGTAAGTGTTGTGGCCTCAGGAGTGGACATGGTCAGTTGATTTGGTATGGGTTAATGTTTAGGTTCTAAGGCCTGTGTTTTTTTATTGTTGTGTTTTTGTTGTGGCCTTTGGGGTAGGTCTAGGCATTAGTGGTATTTATGGAGTTCCTTACCGTACGTGATGGTGGTGTTAGGATATTCATTTTACCATTATTTCCTTTTCAGGTGTTACATGGACAAGTGGGTGCGGGGATGCATTTTGCTTGTTTTGGTGGACATGAGGGTGCAGGGTGCACGGGACTGTTTTGGGACTCAAATGACATGTGGGTGCAGGGATGTACAGGAACTGCATTGTACCTTTTGTTTTTGCTTTAACTATTTTGGACATGATGGTGCGGTGCAAGAAGCGAAACTCAAGCTTTAGGTTTTAGTGGCCATGTTTTGGGCAAAGCATACTCTGCCTACACCTTCTGCTACTTTGCCCTGCACTGTGCCTGCACCTACTGCTATTGTGCCCTGCACTGTGCCTGCACCTACTGTTACTTTGCCCGGCACTGTGCCTGCACCTACTGTTACTCTGCCCTGCACTGTGCCTGCACCTACTGTTATAGTGCCGTGTACTGTGCCTGCACCTACTGATATTATGCCCTGCACTGTTCCTGCACCTACTGTTATTGTGCCCTGCACTGTGCCTGCACCTACTGTTCTTGTGCCCTGCACTGTGCCTGCACCTACTGTTACTTTGCCCTGAACTGTGCCTGCACCTACTGTTACTTTTTCCTGCACTGTGCCTGCACCTACTGTTACTTTGCCCTGCACTGTGCCTGCACCCTCTGTTATTGTGCCCTGCAATGTGCCTGCACCTACTGTTATTGTCCCTGCACTGCGCCTGCACCTACTGTTATTGTGCCCTGCACTGTGCCTGCACCTACTGTTACTTTGCCCTGCACTGTGCCTTCACCTACTGTTACTCTGCCCTGCATTGTGCCTGCACCTACTGCTATTGTGCCCTGGACTGTGCCGGCACTTACTTTTACTTTGCCATGCACTTTTGCCTGCATCTCTGCTAACAACTTGGCCTCCCAGCCCGCACCTAGCCAAGCGTCCACCGCAATGCCTCAATGCTCTCCTACCTGTCCTTCGCTATCACAGCCCCCAGCCATACCTATCACTAAAGTCACCCCATGTGCCAACCCCCCCCCGCAGACCTCCTTAAATGTGCCCTTGTAAACTGCAGAGCCCTTCCAGCTCACTCCTTTGATATCAATGACCTTATAACTCACAACAACCTTTACTTACTATTCCTTAGTGAAACTTGGCTATCCGATGTCTCAGGACCTGCCCTTTCCTTAGCAATCCCTCAGGTATACCTCATCTACAGACAAGTCCACTCCTCCCACAGAGGTGGAGGGGTTGCCGTCATTGCCAAAGATTCCCTCTCAATTGGGACAATCCAAAAAATCCTTAATGAAAGTTCCGACTACCTCCTCCTGAAACTCAAGCTCTCCCATAACTGCACCATAGCAATCCACCGCATCTACCGCCCTCCAGACCTCTCCAATGAGTTCCAAGAAGCCCTCACCCACTCTATTTCGGATAACCTTAAGAAATCATCTAAAATCCTGCTCGTTGGTGACTTTAACTTGGGTCTCAACGACCCCAAAGACACCCACGCCAAAGCCCTTAATAAAACATTATCCACCCTAGGGTTCACACAGACCATCTCTAGCCCCACTCACTCCACTAAAAAGGACGTACTCTTGACTGGGTTGTTCAACACAACTGCTCAATCAGCTCCCCCCCTTATCTCACCACTACCGTGGACCGATCACCATTGCATCACCTTCAACATCATCACCTCTAGGGACCCTCAACTCCCCACCACCCCTCTCCCAGCTGCTCTCATGCGCAGCTCCAAACTCCTCACCCAAAGCAACCTCACCCAGCAGCTCAAAGTACCTGCCCTCCTTCGTCCTTTCGTCAATGACCCAGATATCCGCGCCAACAACTTCAAAAGGGTCCTCTCCCAGGCCGTTAATCTGGTAGTTAATCCTTCTCTCACTTAAGACAGAAAAGAAAACCAATCACTGCAATGCCTGCTTCACCCAGGACCTCTTACAGTTGTGAGGGAGAAAACGAGCAGCCCTGACTACCTGGCGCAACAACCCAACAGAAGACACTCAACTAGCCTTCAAAACCACCTCCAAGTTATACAAAGCCGCCATTACCAACACCAAAGCAACATGATTTAATGCCAGAATCTCCTCTGCCAAAATAGTGAAGGATGGATCTTGGTGCAACTCCATCCAGTCTGAAACGCTTAATAAACTTGAAACCCTAAAAGCCAAAATACTCGATCATCAAAAGGAGATCTCTAAGCTAATAACCAGCAGTCAAAGCACCAACCCATTGGCTGAGCATCCCAACCCCCCCCCCCCCCAGTTTGACTTCAGAGGTGTCTCAGAGGTCACTTCTCTCCTCCAAACCATCAAACCTTCTAATTGTAAGGGGGATGTATGCCCAGTGCAAGTCATTAAAGACTGTGCTCCCTCACTAGCCCCTATCATAACAGCATTCATCAATGCCTTTTTTCATTCTGGCCAAGTCCCACAAAATCTAAAGGAAGCCTGGGTACGCCCGCTCCTCAAAAAACCCTCACTTGACCCAGCCATCCCAACAAATTACAGGCCTATCACTACTGTCCACTTCCTACTGAAAATTCTGGATAAAGCAGCCTACCTGCAAATACAGAAATTTCTAGAGGACATCCATCTCCTTCGTCTTAGACAATCAGGGTTCAGGCCACGGCACAGGACCGAAACAGCTCTCCTCGACCTGAAAAATCAAATCGATGACCTCAGAGACTCAGGTAAACCTGCGCTCCTCCTGCTCCTCGACCTGTCGGCAGCATTTGACCTAGTCAACCACAAAATTCTCTGCCAGCATCTATCCTCAATAGCCAACTTCTCCGTTAATGCTTGCAAATGGATAGAGTCATTCTTAAAAGACAGATCTATGAAGGTCTTCTCAGACTCTTCCTGTGCCGACCCCAGCACCATCAAGTGTGGTGTCCTGCAAGGTTCCTGCACTGCCCCCACCCTTTATAACCTCTTTAAAATGCCCCTGTATAAAATCCTCGACTCCATGGGCTTCTCCGACACAAATTATGCGGATGACACCCAGATACTTATCCCCCTCTCAGGTGACTACGCATCTGACCAGAATACTTTAAATTCCATCTACTCAACAATTCAAACCTGGATGGCAGAAAACTGGCTCTGCCTTAATAGAGACAAAGCCGAGCTCCTGCTGGTTGGCTCACCATCCACCCTAAATAAGTTAAACAAACAGTACTCCTCCTTCAACATTGACAATATCCCTATCACTGTTTCACCGTCCATCAAAATCCTTGGAGTGTATCTAGAACCAGACATGTCCATGAACGGACAGGTCAATGCCATAACCTCCACGTCCGCCTATTACTCCAAACTTATCAATGCTACCCGACCTTTCCTGTCCCAAAAAAACTGCCTCCCCATCGCTAGGGCCATCATTGGCTCGAGACTCGATTATTGTAATGCCTTATTCATTGGTACCGCTGCCAAGAATATCGCTAAACTCCAAACTGTTAAAATAACGCACTCAGAGCCGCCACAGGCCTTTCGCGTAAAGCCCACATCTCTGAACTCAGAAGACAAGTCCACTGGCTTCCTGTTAAACAAATAATCATCTTCAAAGCCCTGGCCCTGACTCACAAATGTCTCCATGACCTTGCTTCTCCCTACCTAACTCATAGGATTATCAAACCCTCCTCGCACAAACCATCCAGATCACAGTACTCTAACCTCTTGTCTGTCCCTTGGACTCACAAAGTGCGTGCAGGCAGCTCCAGCTTCCCTTCAGTTGCCCCCACCCTTTGGAATGCGCTCCCTCCCCACCTTAGAGCCATTGAATCCCTCACTGTCTTCCGTAAAGCCATCAAGACCAACCTCTTTGTTTGATTTCTTAAAACCTGCAATATACTGTAACATGTAACCACCGAAATGTAATTAAGTTCCTTCTAGGGCGGCTTTTCTGTAACCCTTAAGTAAGCCTCCTTAAGCTTTGATTCAGCGCTTCGATGTCTGTGGGCTGTTTGTGCGCTTTACAAATTCAAATAAGTAAACAAATAAATAAAATATTACATGTGTTTGCATGTAACTGTGTTTTGTGTATTTTTCATGGGGGTTTACCTCTGGTGTATTTGTTGGGTTTTGTGATTTCCTCAGAATGGCCGGGTGGGTTCTGTGAGTTGCCAGTGTTTTTGCAGTGAGGTGCTGCAGGGGTCCAGAATGGCCGGATGGGTTCTGGTTTTTTTTTATGTTTTGCAGCGAGGTGCTGCAGGGGTTCAATTAGCTGAGTGGCTTCTGAGTGTTTTTGCAGTGAGGTGCTGTCGGGTTGGTATTTTTGCAGTCAACTGCTCTGTGTTTTTTTGTTAAGCAATTATTCCCTAATTTTCTTAGCCAGACGTCAGGCTCACAGTAATAAACCAATGGCTAGTTCAACTCCACTTGGAGCACTATCCTACATTTGTCTCACAGGGGGCAACACAATAGTTGTCCTCACATATGGGCACTGCTACCTGTCTTTAGTGGCTATTACAGACCCATAACCACTTCCACTGTTTACTCATATGAACCCCGGAAGCAAGAAAGATCAGCATTTCGCTGTCTTCTGCACCATAACTCAAAGTGTTTTTTTTAAAAACACACTGTGTGAAAATTCAAAGAACACAGTAAGAATGACTTGGAGAAAGATACTTCTTTTTCAACAAATAAGCATTAAATGCAATATATAAATTAATCTAATGAGTACACAAACAAATACACACACACGTCCATCTGTGTTCATTCTTTGACAGAGAGAAACAGGACCCCACTATCCAACTCTTCTTCTCCATCCTGATTAAGGCCTTCCATTTCTCAGCAGAACAGATCAGCTCATCATTGGCCGAAACACGTTTGTGTCGACATATCCTAACCCCCAGTGTTAAATGTCAACACTGCAAATGTTGCTATGTGATATACATTTTTGTTTTGTTTGCTTTCAATTTGATTACCATGATTGCGAAGTGCTGTGGGGAGCTTTCTATGTTGTTTTAAAATGTATGTCCAGGCCAAAATGCGTGGACAAAAATATGAACGTATCATGCTAGAATACTGTAGCTTTATCATATGTCCTGTCAGAATGTTGTTTTAAAAAACGTATGTGTGCATTGAAGCATTTTGATAAAAATGTAAATTCATTTTACCCAATCTTAGAGAATGGCATCTGTCATATACATTTAATGATTATTTGAAGGGTATATACCACATTTGGTCACCCTGATGATTTATTGTTATTTCAAATGTTGACATACCTGGGTAGATCGGGGTTTAGCCAGGAGCCCTATTTATTACTAAGCTCAGGTCATGGACATGGTTGGGCCCTGTTGTGTGGTTGTCATTTATTTATTTGTTTATTTGCATTTATAAAGTGCACAAAGGCCCTCAGGCATTGCAGCACTGTTACAGAAGGCTTACTTAGTTACATAAGTGCTTGCGAAAACATAAATACATACATGTTGCTTAACCCCATGTTGCAGGCGATGGCTTACTTAGTTACATAAGTGCTTGCAAAGACATACAGTTTGCCTAACCCCATGTTGCAGGGCGGCAGCAGCATACAGTGAAGAGTCATTTTAGGTGGCATCAACATGTTGCCCAGCCCCATGTTGCAGGGCGGAAGCAGCATATAAATACAGTCAATTTAGGTGGCACAAACATGTTGCCCATCCCCAAGTTGCAGGGCAGCAGCAGCATATAAAAGCATAAAGTCAGTATAGGTGGCACAATCATGTTGACCAGCCCCATGTTACAGGATGGGTGTGGCATACAAATGCATAAAGTCAGTATAGGTGGCACATACATGTTGGCCAGCCCCATGTTGCATAGCGGCAGCAGCATAGAAATGCAAAAAGTCAGTATAGGTGGCACAAACATGTTGACCATCCCCATGTTACAGGGCAGGATCAGCATACAAATGCACTAAGTCAGTATAGGTGGCAGAAACATGTGACCAGCCCCATGCTGCAGGGCAGGAGCAGCATACAAATGCACAAAGTCTGTATAGGTGGCATAAACATGTTGACCAGCCCCATGTTGCAGGGCAGCAGCAGCATACAAATGCACAAAGTCAGTATAGGTGGCACAAACATGTTGACCAGCCCTATGTTACAGGGCAGTAGCAGCATACAAATGTATTAAGTCAGTGTAGGTGGCACAAACATGTTGACCAGCCCCATGTTGCAGGGTGGCAGCGGCATACAAATGCATAAAGTCAGTATAGGTGGCACAAATATGTTGACCAGCCCCAAGTTGCAGGGCGGCCGCAGCATACAAATGCTCCTTTGTGTGCCTGCTTACTGGAAGTCGCATTGTGGGGTTGGCTTTGTGTGCCAGAGTTGGTTTTAGTTTTCTCTGTTTCGGAATGCAGTGAGATGCTTTGTTTACTGCCATCAGAGGGCGTTTTGCCTTTCAGTAGTTGGTTCGGGGTAGCGGTTGCAGTTGGGTGCTTTGCTGCTTACCAGTTTTGCACTGAAGTGTTGCAGGGGTTGCTCAATAGTTTTGATGCCCTGTTATGTTATCCTAGGGATATTCTGCAGCATTCCAGTCTTATTTGCTTCGCTAAAAGATTTGGTCCATTTTGTGTTGTGGGTTCTCTGCTGCACTGTTGGTTTTTATTTTGTTGCCTGTATGTTTAGAGTGGTTCCTTCTATTTGCATTTGTGGTTCCACCTTTTGTTCTTGCCTCTTTTGTAGTTCTTTCATTGGGTTTGGGTGGAGGCCACATATTAATTTCTGTGAGGGAGCTGAACCTTGTAGCTGTCGGGTGATCTGGTATGGGTGTGTTTTGTGTGGTAGTCGGTCAAAAAACCGAAAACAAAATCTCGAATAACAAAAATATCGAAACCAAAATCTCTCGAAAAAAAAAAATCTCGAATTATTTATTTATTTATTTATATGTATTTGTGGGTTCAGGTAAGTATAAAAAAAGGGTAAAATAAAAAAATTTAAAAAAGTGGGGTTGGGGGGGGAACCCCCCCATTTCAAAATAAAAACGTATTAAAAAAAAAATTCGAGATTTTTGTTTTCGAGATTTTGGATTCGATATTTTTGTTTTCGAGATTTTGTGATTCGGTTTTTTCACTATAAACCGTTTTGTGTAGCAAATTTTGGTTTTGCATGTTTTGTGTGCATGGTTGGTGAAATATTAACAGTGGGAGAGAGTTGGTGCGAATTTAGTTGTGATCTTAGTTTTGGGGTCTACTTCGCAGAAGCACTCAGAGGTCCTGTATGGTTATCCATTTGTGTTTTTGGATCTGTAACGGAAGGAGATGTGTAGTAGTCTTGCTCTGGAGGTGCAAGTATTATGCTTGTGGAATGCTGTGATGTGCTTTGTGTATGGGGGACTGCTGGGGAGTCTATGTGTGGCAGTTACATCTTGGAGCTGGAAGGTGTGGAGGTGCCGGTGTCTTACTGACTGCATACCTACTTATGTCACTTGCCTGATGTGTACATGCAGACCAATACACTTACCTTAAGTAGCCTGGGTCACAGTGTCTTCATGGCTAACGATCCTACAACAAGTCTCCAAAGTCCTTCAGCTGAGAACTTCAAAGCATTTGCTACGATGTGCGTCGAAAAAGTTAAGCTCTCTTAACATGTTGCTTTGTTGTGGAATGTTGTGGTGTAAGTATATATACTTACCCCAAGTGTTTGCTTCTGTACAGTGCCACATAGTCCCCATGTTTGAGCACCTAAGAACGGCTTCTTACGTTGCCACTGATGGCTTTTGTTAAGTATGCCTTGATCCTAGGAGCCAGGGAATAACCACTTGGCAGGTATGGAAGACCAGCAATACAATTGACATATGAAGTATTGGCCGGGAGGATAGCTCAGGGGCAACGTGCTTGTCTTGGAAGCAAGTCCACACAAAGCAACACCGGTTTAAATCCCGGTCCAGTAGCAGCATATCATAAAAGAATAATTACTGAAAGGTTAACGCATAATTTATTACAAATAGGAAGTGGTTGGGATAAGCGTCTATAGGGTCATCTATAGGGTCGAGGGGGTTTATTTGCAACAAAAGCAGACATTTCTCTATGGGATTGTTCTAAGCTAATCGCTTAGGGTCACATAATAAACACTCAGGTTCCCTAGTAAGGTAGATCTGCACTACCTGTGTAAACTGAGTGATGTTTCTCTCATGATAAGTGCTCTGGACTTTAACACAGAAATGGGGGTTGGGGAAAGTCCCAAGGGGCCCCTCAAATTCTGAACATCCCTCTAGGATTGATCAAAGTGAAATGTTTCCAGAGTTGGGCAACCTATATGGTGCCCATTGTCTTCTAGTGGAGATGCTGGCCTCTCCAGGATCTCTCATATCCCAAGAGTCTCATGGGCATAGGGCCTGGATGTCAGCTCTTGTCTGTTATGGGCAATAGTGCCCAGCCTATTCTTAGATCAAACTCATAGTCACAAGAATATAGTGACCATTTGCATATTTGTTCAGGTTGGAGTCACAGATTCTTCTTTGCCAAACTTCCTGTTCACACAAATATAGTGCAGAGCTCACCATTTGTACTCCTGGGCTAGGGGGATGGTGTCCCAGTGAACTGTTGAGCAACATAGGGCCCTTCATGTTCTTGCGCTTAAGGGCAATACTGCCGTCCCATTGATATAGCCTTATAGAGAGAGGACTCATTATCACGGGATAATGACCCACACAAAAGTTACGGCCCAACGTAAAGCTGAGGGCAATAAGCTGGGGAAGGGTCACTATCCCAGGTGATAATGACCCCTCCCAAGGTCGATATGGCTATTAGCACATACTGTTAACAGCAATATAGGTTTCACAGTTGTAGTTGTAATGTATAAAACACTTACTAGGGAGTAAAATACATACTCAAAGCATTTTAGTATATTAAATGTGCCTATATTTGGTAATATTTTTTAAAAAAAGGTTGTCTTCATAAGTTATGCATTTTAATTGCTGACCTTGTTGAACTAGAAATGTTTTACCATGACCATACATTAGCTGTGAAGTAAAAAGAAATGGTTTCTCTATAAGAAAGTGAATGTTTTTGCTTTCTCTTTGGTGTTGTGAAGGGGATGTTGCAGTGGAAAAAAGTTCCACCTAGAAAGAAAGAAAGAAAGAAAGTGTTTTGTGGAACGAAATCACACCAGGAAGATACGTTGCTGTTTCCCTGTATGTTTTTGAAGTCAGAACATTCAGAATGCAGTCAATACCAGTACTTATTGACTGCACTCTGAACATTCTGATTGGCTGCTAGGAGGTCAATAACGACTTCTATGTGCTAATAAGCGATGATGTACCCTTCTCACTCTTAAGGAATATGAAACTCCTTAAATATAAGGGATATTGTGACATTCTTACTCCTTAGGAATATCTATCTAACATGCCGGCAATTACGTTTACAAGCACATTGCAGCACCAGCAAAGTCCTAGTTTGCTGGTGGGGTGGGCAGAATTACCCCCAGCTAGGAGCTGAATGTAATTACGGCACCACGCCAGCAGAAATAGCTGGTATTCCTCGTAATTCACGGTATTTCTGCTGCACCGAGTGCTGGTAAGAGTCTTACAGGTTGCTGGTATCCTGGTGGTAAAAACGCCAGGATACCAGCAACCTTGTAATGATGCCCATATAACATTTTCATTGGCAAACCGTTCTCATCCCTTCAGGCTACTAAGTGAGTCTGGACCTCCAGGTAATCTCAGCCACAGTGATTGGGGCAGCCTTCCCAGTTGAGTTAGGACCTTCTGTCTGGGATATTTGGTCCTGCTTCCGACTCTTGTGCAATAATTCTTGTGTCTGACATGATCCCCCTCTACTGCTGCTGCTTCTGAGGGACTGTTCTCCTGCATCTCGTTCCCCTCCATGTGCTTCACTCTGTTCCCTTTTTCCCTTTACTTCTTCAATATCGAGTATACACCCTGCTTCTTGATCACCCTCTTTTCTCTTTACTCTTTGTATGTGGTATTCACATTTGTTGGTTTGTGTAATCATGTTCTTTGCCCCACCCACTACAGGTCTGCACCTTTCAGAGGGTTTAAAATATTTTGTAATATTGTATACAAAGTAGAAGCTCGAGTGAGCAGATGATGAAATATGGAGACATAATGAAAAGAGCCGTGTGAAATGTAACACCTAATTTATGGGAAGAGCTAGACAGACGCAGATGGTTAGGAGGGAAGACTATTGAAAAAGGATGGGAGAGGGAAGAGAGAGAAGTAGCTGGGAAATGTAATGTTTTGTTATTGGAGTGTTAAGATGGAACATATGAGTAAACATCCCCTCCTGGGAAGTAGTAAGATATGAAGAGAGAGAGTGCAGTGAGGAGAATCAGAAAAAGCAGAAAAGGAGAAGATTTGTCAATCTTCATTGTAGAAGTAGTGTGATACATTTAAAGAAGAGACGTCTGAACCCTGACAAACTCAATGGCGAAGAGGATAATGTTGTATACTTCATGTTATGTTTTTATGTATCACCCTGCATCCGCGTTCAGCCTGCATCCACATGTCTGTATGACGTATTAGAATGTTTGGGTTTGAATGAGGGAAGCCCGAGAGAAAGGGAGAGTTGGAGAAAGTGAGTGGTTGGCTGGAAGCAGGCGGGGCACCAAGTCTGACAAATAAACTTACCGGTGATTCACACGAAGGTGTCGGATTTACTTACTACATTTTGGCGACGAGGTCACCCGGCGCTGCCACCCAAGCAAGGAAAGCGAGAGTAGGAGCTCCGGAGTGAGGCAACCGTCATTCCTCTGTGCAGATTTTGTAGCGGTCAGAATTGTTCCAAATGTTTGGGAACTGGATCCCAATTTTAGAGTTGAACGGTGAGAGGGGAAGGGGCCAAAGAAACATCATCACGTTACGTGATAATACAGATCACAGATTTCCCAAGTATAACAAGGACGAATTAGAGGAAGGGACATAAAGAATACTGTGAAACATGTGATTCTGCAGTCAGAATAAGGAAGTCAGGCAGTGAACTGAATAGCAGATTAACAAATCCTCTTCCCACTCGTCACAGTAAAATTTAAATTAAAATAAAAAAATTACAAAATATTTTACCACAAATGCATTCTATATGCTTTCAGTACTTATAAAACAAATGGATATAACACATTAAGAATTTGCCAAGAGAAAACTTAAGTAGATAAAGGCAATAAGGCCAAAAGACACTAGGAGAGACTATTCAGAATCGTAAAAGATAGCCAAACCACAAAATGTACAAGAATAAATATGCAAGGAATAAGCATACAGCCACCAGCAAACTTTTTGCCTGGTCCAGGACAACCAATAGTTACCTGGGCAGAATGGAGAGAATTCTGGGTAAACTACACAAAAACTGTGGAACAAGAAGGACTGACACTGCAGAAGAAAAAACTACTATTATTACATGCTCTAGGGTAAGAAGGACAAAGGAAGTATAGAGAACTTCCTGATTTCACTGTTCATGAAGCAGGAGACAGTGATAAACATGAAAAAGCATTGAGACAATTGGATAAGTATTATACACCAGAAATCAATGTAGCCATCAAAAGGTACCATTTCTATAGAAGAGCACAAAAAGAGCATGAAAGTTTTGAAGACTATGTATCAGCTTTAAAGACATTATCGAGAACATGTTGTTTTGGGAATGGTATTACCCTAGAAGAACTAATAAGAGATGAAATCATAATTCATACCAGAGATCCATTAATCCAAGATAGATTATGGATGGTGGGAAGTCCATCATTACATGAGACCCTGGCAATAGCAAAAAGAGTGGAACACAGTCATTTGTGCTCAAAGGAAATGAAAGCCAAGAAGTTAGAAGCATCCCAAAGTACTACACAGAACAACATTAAGCAACTAGTAGAAACAGAAAGACAAGGATTAGTAAATGTGGTACGTGCTAAAGAGAAAACAGATGAAGGCATGAACAAATTCAACAGAACCAAAAGTTGAAATTCAGGACATGAACATAAAGAAAGCAGAGGCAATTTAAAGAAACCATGGACAAAAAGAGGCGACTCAAGGATGTACTTGTCTCCGCACTCCAAAGATGGGGACAGATGTTTCAACTGTGGTAGGTTGGGACATTACTCGAACTCCAGAAATTATCCAGCGAATGCACAAAAGTGCAGAAATTGTGGAGTTAAAGGACATTTTGCAGTCGTGTGTAGTTGCAAGAAAAGAATATCAATAGTAAAAGAAGAAGAAGAGGAATCAGATGAAGAAAGAATCATAGTGATTCGAGAACCTCCTGGAGAATAGCTAAAGTGCCCACATTGTGAAGTTATCCTGGATAATTGGAAAGTAATGGTCATGGTAGACAGTTGTTCACCGTATACAATCATCACGAAAGGAACTTGGCAAAGATTAATGAGTGAAGGTTTAAAATGTACTTTTAAAACCCCAGACATAAAAAACCCAGGAGGATATGAAGGGTCTACAATCCACATAAAGGGAACTTTTACCAGAATTGTGCAGTTAAAAGGTTGCCAGGCTCAAATTAAGGTGTATGTGGCAGACAAGGGAGTGAATGTAATTGGATGGAGAGATCAAGCAGCAATGCGAATCAGATTAGACCCATGTGAAAAAGAGTCAATTTTGCTAGTAAAAAGCAACAACAAACAGATTAAAGGAGAAGATAAAGTTCCAGGAGATGGATGCCAAACAAAATTGGGATTACTCAAAAATTTCATGCACAGAATAAAATTAAAAAGGGATGCAATACCAGTGGCTCACAAGAAAGCCAGACCGATACCGATTGTTTTAATTGACAAAGTAGAGCAAGAATTGCAAAGACTTGAAAAACGGCAAATTGAGAATATGCGTGGACTTAAGAGATGTGAATAAGAACATCATTGTAGACATGTACGCGTTACCAATAATTTCAGAAATGTTAAATTGCATTGAGGGTGCAGATACTTTCACCACATTAGACTTATCTAATGCTTACCATCAAATTGCACTGACTGAGGATTGCAGAGACATCACGGCTTTCATCATGCCATTTGGTTTATATCGATATAAACAAATGCCGTTTGGATTAGCGTCAGCAGCTGCTGTTTTTCAGAGAACTATGGCACACATATTGAAGGGACTGAGGGGAACGTTGGTATACCAAGATTACATGATTGTATTTGGGAAAGGCGCTAAGGAACATGATAGTAGATTGAATGATGTACTGGATAGATTGAATGAAAATGATTTGACTGTTGAGAAACAAAAATGCAAATTTAAAGTTAGTGAAGTTGAATATTTGGGACATGTGGTGAATGGAAAGGGATACAAACCCAAAGTAGAAGCTATGAAAGCAATCAGAGAATCTCCTGACCCAATCAATAAGGATGATTTAAGATAATTTTTAGGATTATGCAAATATTACAATAGATTTGTGCAAAATGTTGGTAGTATAACTGAACCATTAAGGAGGTTGATGAAAAAAGTTGTAAAGTTTTTATGGGATGAACAATGCAAAAATGCTACAAATTTCATAAGGAAAAGTATAAGTGAGACAGGGGAATTAGGAGGTTTGGTTTTTGGCAGACAAACTAAGCTCACAGTAGATGCTAGTGGAACTGGGTTATGTGCGGTACTATCCCAAATCTCAGAGCTGGAACAAGAAAAAAAAAGTCATGCATCTCGTGCGATTACAGATACCGAGAGTAGATACTCAGTCATAGAAAGGGAACAACTGGCTTGTGTGTGGGGGATTGGATGTTTTAGAAAATATTTGTGGGGAAGCAAATTTGTAGTGCAAACTGATCATAAACCATTAGTAGAGGTTTTGTCAGTCAAGGGCATGTCCAAGGCATCTCCAAGATTGGCCAGATTAAATCTTAAATTACAGCATTACAATTTTGTGGTGAGATATGTTGCAGGAAAAATAATGTTGTGGCACATTTTTTATCAAGGTTACCTTTGATAGATTCAAATAAAGAGATTAATGAAGAAATGGAGGTAGTAGCTGCTGTATTTGAAGTGACCTCTAGAGGTTTTGTCTAAAGTCATTGAATATAACAGTTAAGGATGGCTGGAAAGGAAAAGTGGATGAGGAATGTTTAAAGTTTTGGGAATTGAGAGACGAATACTCAGTAGATGATGAATTATTACAAAGGAGTGACAAACTAATTTCTCCTCAAACCTTGCAGATGGAATTAATTGAGAAAGCACATCAAGGGCATCCTGGCATTTCAGGTACCAAGGATAACGTTAGAACCAAATATTGGTGGCTAGGAGTATATTTGGCAGTGGAGAAATTTGTGAGAGATTGTTGGCCGTGCCAAAATAGTGATGAGTTGAAAGAGTTTCAAGAGTGTGCCCATCAAGATACCTAATGTGGAGTGTCCATGCGAAAAGTTAGGTATTGATATAGTAGGACCATATGGGAATTTCATGCAAGGAAAGAAATGTGTAATTGTACTAGGGGATTACTGCTCCAAGTGGATGGAGGTGAAATTGGTAGATAAAATTGATACCAGAGAGATAATAAAATTTCTACTGCAAATTTTCAGAACAGAAGGTTTTCCAATGTCTATAATAAGTGATAATGGAGTACAATTCAAAAGCAAAGAAATTATGGATTTTGCAAAACATTTAACAATTGAATGGAAATATTAATCATTATATCATCCCCAGACCAATGGGATGGTCGAGGGGTGTAATAGAGTTGTTGTAGAAACTATAGAATTGGCTTTGCGCAACAATATGCCTGTAGAAGATGCTTTGAGAGATAGAATTTGGAGTAGTAGAGTTTCTATTAGGAGAGAGTCAGGCAAATCCCCTTTTATTGAGGGGCAGAGTTCCAAACACTTTGCTAAACCCAAGTTGGGTTAACTATGGAGGGATTAGAAAATGTCATAAAAGAAATGATAGACAGCTTCAGGAAAACAGTTTAAAGATTGTCCCAGGTGATTTAGTGAGAATAAAGAAAGGACGTGTGGTAAGGAAGATAGAATCCAAATACTCTGACCTGGTAAAAGTCACACAGGTGTTTGGACGTGCAGTCAAAATTTGGGATGGTACTGTTTGAAAAATGGATAGAGTCATCAAATGGAGGTGGTCAGGTGAAGGTACAGTGGACAGAGTAACGGAAAGAAGTAGAAGGAGAGCTATTGAATTGTTTGATGAAGATACTCAAGTGAATTCTAGGGAGGGGAGAGTGAGTGATGTTATTAATGAGTTAGAAGAACAAAATATTGGGGATTTCACACAGGAAGAGAGTGAATACTATGAGAGTGATGAGAGTGCACATATATCTCCACATGCCTCTTTCTTACAAAGAGGTAGGGTTAAGAGACCTCCTGTGTGGTCAAAGTATTATATAATTAATTAATCTATATTTGGAATGTTAATATTTGGAATGTTAATGAATGTTTTAATGTTTTTGATCATGAAATGTTTCTTAATTATTTTGTTTTAATTACACTGTAATATTATATTACAGGTTGTATCTTTTTCTATTTAAGGAGGGGGGATGGTGTATACTTAATGTTATGTTTTTATGTATCACCCTGCATCCGCGGTCAGCCTGCATCTGCGTGTCTGTATGGCGTATTAGAATGTTTGGGTTGAAATGAGGGAAGCTCGAGAGAAAGGTAGTGTTGTAGAAAGTGAGTGGTTGGCTGAAAGTATGAGGAGTGGATGCAGGTGGGGCAACAAGTCTGACAAATAAACTTACCGGTGATTCACAAGAAGGTGTCGGATTTACTTACTACAGATAATAGGGAGGTAGATTCCAAGCCCAAGAAACAGAGAAAGTTGGATCAGAAAGATCTGAACATCACAATTGAATCATTGTGACAGAGAGCCCTAGTGAAGAAAGAGTGGGCAGGAGGATAGAATGGTCCACATGTCAAAAGCCGGAAAAAAAATTACCAGTACCAGTTGAGAAGATTATGTTTTAGGACAAGCTGAACAAAGAGAGTTGGTAACATGCAGCAAGCAGTTTCAAAAGAGTGGAGGAGCCAAAAGCTGGGATGAACAGCAGGAAGGATAAAGTGTATGATATGATATGATATGATATTTTCTTTGTATCGCGCTCGTACACAGGTGATTCAGAGCGCAACAAGGCATGGCAAGGGAACAGGGGAGAACAAAACAACAATCTTACTAGGCCCAGTGACATTGAGAATGTGCAAGTGCATGGGAAAGATGGAATGACATCACTGAATAAACCACTCTCCCAGCATTTTTAAAAATAGATGTGAAATTACCAGAAAGGAGGGAAAGATTACTCAGAATGGTACAATATGAGGCCATTATCTCTGCCCTATTTTCCAACAGCAAGGCAAGAGTTCGCTATGGACTGGGAGGATAGGCATCAAAGGAATTTGCTCTCTGTATGGGATTTAGACAGGGCTGTGTCCTGGAACCCTTACTTTTTAACATCTACATTCAAGAAATAATTGATGCATTGGGGAAGGGGTGCTAGGACCCACCTAGATTGGCTTCAGATAAATACCCTGCACTCTTCTAGATGATGTGGTGTTACTTGCTACCTCCCCAGCTGGACTTAGAATGGCCCAGACCATCTTTCAGAATAAGTGTAAGTCCCTCTGTCTATTCCTAAACTCTTTGAAATTGGAAGTGATGGTTTTTAAGCCCAACCTCTCCAAAAAGAGAGCCATTTCACTAACTATTAATGAGGCTGTTATTGAGCAAGTTACATACTATGACTACTTGGGAGTGCATTTTCAAGACAACGGTGGGTGGAGTGGACAACTTGCTAGATCAGTTTTCACTCTCGAGAAGTATAGCAGTTGTATACTCTTTTTCCATCGCCATGGGAGTGGTGTTATACCTCTGGCCTTTGACTTAATGAAGCAATAAGCACTACTTGCTGACTTGTATGGGGTTGAATTGTGGGGCCATACCAATTCAAGCAAGTTAATTGCCTGTGAGAATACATTTCTTAAAAAACTATTATTGCTCCTCCTCAGTGCAATCTCCACGATGCTCTATCTAGCACTCAACCACTTACCAGTAATACCTTATGGTGCATCAAAATCAGCTCTATATTGGTAAAATGTATGGAGCTCAGGGGATTTGTTAAAACAACATGAAGGGTTAATGCACATAACAAGCCTAGCGGGTGAAGACGCCTTAAATGGCTTTCGCACATGAAGGCAACTCTACTGAACTTGGACATGTTTGACCTCCGGAAAATGCACCGGCTCCTTCTATTCAGGAAACTAAGCGGTTAAAAGCACATATGGGAGAGAAACATCAGAGCATGCATTGACTACAGAGCCTTTAACAAAATCACCCTTAATAACCGGTACCCACTCCCGCTCATCTTAGTCCTTCTGAATCTAGAGCAACATTGCAGTGCCACCATTTTCATGAAGCTAGATCTTTGTGGGGCGTACAATATGATATGTATACACCATTGCAATGAGTGGAAGAAGGCTTTCTGCACAAAATTTGAGTTATTTGAATACTCGGTGTTGTTGTTCAGTCTTGTAACACCACGGCCACCTTCCAGTATTTCACTAACAAAGTCTTCAGTGACCTCCTAGATCAGTTTGTTGTGGTGAATCTAAATGACATCCTGATTTATTCAGAGACACAGTAACAGCATATCAAGCATGAAAGCTCTGTTCAGCACCAAATAGACCACCAATGTTATGCAAAACTGGAGAAATGTGCATTCCACTCCACACAGGTATAGTTCCTGGGTTTTTTGTTAACATCCCGTTGAGTACACATAAGAATTACCAAGGTCCAGGCTGTGTTGTACTGGCCTGCAACTCCTTCAGTGAAATCCTTAAAGACTTTATTAGACTTTGCCAATTTGTACAGGTGCTTTATTCACTTCTTTTCCACATACTTGCCAGAACATACCATTTTGATGGACAAAAGAGACGCAGAAGGGCTTCACCTTATTAAAGAAAGCCTTCTCAAAGGCACCAGCTCTCCAACATCCTGATCCAGAACTCCAGCTTGTTGTTTAAGTCAATGCTTCGGCTGTGGCTAAAGGGGCAGTGCTTTCCCAGTGATGCCCCCAGACCCATCATCTACACCCCGTGGCATACTTTTCCTTCAAACAGCCAGCGGCCAAGCAGAGATATCCGTTTACCAAAATAGAAATGTTGGAAATGTTCAGGATTGAAGGCATCATCTGCAGTGTGCCAAGCATCAGGACCCCTTTTCTTGGCTCATCCCAACCTATTGGCGTTAGCCTCTGCAAAGTGTTCAGACACCCACCAGGATCGGCTGCACCTTTTTTTCACCCTCTACAATTTCTTGGTAATGCATTGTCCAGGAGGTTTGTGTAGCAAGGCTGCTGCTCTTTTGCAACTTGGGACCAGGAAACCCAAACCGTTGAAAGAAGAACCCATTCTTGGACAGAATGGGGTACTTTGTTCATGTACCCCATCTTCCTCTTTCATTGAGCACCTTATATCGATGGGTTGCTCAACACCCTGAAAATATGGATAACATGATTATTGATGTAAATGATTGCCTTTCTATTGTGCATGGCCAGTTATGCCATCCTAGTTTCAAAATGCAACTACAGGCATTCCAGAGGTGCATTTATAGTAAAGCTGGTCAATATAAGTCCTTGTAGCTATTGAAAGGATGGTGATGGTGGCTGAAAAAGAGGCAAGACTTTATTGACTGCATACAGGACTGCACTGTATCTGCTAATGTAAATCTGATAAGGGACATCACGTCTGGCTTTTACAGCCCATGCCTGTCCCGCATAAGCCTTGGTTCATGATCACCATAGACTTCATAGTGAAACTGCTTCATTTCTGGGACACAACACCATCTGGGTGGTCATTGATTCTTTCACCAAACCGGCTGGCGTAATCCCATTTCAGGGAGTTCATTTGGCAGTGCGAGCCAATCAGACATTAGAGCAATACCTCCAATGCCTCTTCCTACAATACCCAACAACCCAATCATTCCTCTGTTGGTACCTCTCCTCTCTATGCAATGTATGGATTGCATCCTCGGATGCTTTCTGTCACCTTGCTGCCACCCACATTGGTTCCTGCAGTGGCACCTGCTTTTGACATGTCCACGGCAGGCAGGCACAGGTGGTGAAAAAACCTGCAAGGGGCCCAGGAAAAGCACAAGTGCTACAGCAATACCCTCTATAGACAAGCTCCCGCATGCAAGAACAGTGACCAGGTTCTGGCTATCCACTGATAACCTCTGTATCCTTGGTGCACAAATTCTTCTCCCTCATTTTCTAGGCCCATATGTAGTTACCTGTGTTGCAAATCCGGTTGTGGTCCAACTGCGCCTTCCTCGAGCCTGGAAGATGCACCCAGTCTTCCACTTTTATGTTCTCAGTTGTCACCTAGATCCCATCCTGTCCCAAACCTGCCCCCCATCATCAAAGTTAGGGGTTCAGAGAAATACTAAGTGCAAGTCATTCTGGATTCCCAAGGTGAATCCAGACTGTATTACCTCCTTAAATTGAAGGGGTATTGCCTGGGAGGAGAGAACCTTGGAAGTCACTTATTATGATGGTTATCACTGCCCACATCAGCTGAATTTCAAGGGTTTGGGTACATTAAATCTGATCACCTTATCCCTCTCTTAACTAAAGTACGTCATATCTCCATTAGCTTCCAGTGGATGCAAGGATTACATTTAAAACCCTCTGCATTGTCCACAAGGCTTTCTGCGTCCTGGGCCCAAAATACCTTCAGCTATCCCTCCACAAATACCTCCCCTCTCGAGTCTTTTGCTTCTCTACTTCTAACTCCTTCAGGGTCAGTCGTTTTTCAAAGAAACAAGCTGGGGGGAGATCTCTGTCTTCGACTGGGTCCTCCCTCTGGAATAGCCTCCCTGCCACTCTAAAACTTGAGGAGAACCATCTCCGGTTCGGGAAGCACCGCAAGACCTTCCTCTTTGCATCTGCCTTTGCTCCCCCTCTACCCTACTGATCTGTTGTCTTGGCACTGTGCACCTGGCCACGCTCTGTCCCCCGGGCCCAGGTACCTGCTCACCCTGCCACCCTTCTGCACTTCCTCCCAGCCACCCCTTGCACTGGGGACTGTATCTGTAACCCCTACAGTCCCCCACACCCTAATTTTCTTCTTTTATTCACTTATCAGACTTACCCAGTTCTGCTGGCATAAACACAGCTCTTGCCATTTGCTGACCACACTACACCTGTTTATTGCGTCATTATCAATTTATTTGTATTTATTATTATTTATCTGTTCTCCTCTGCTCTGAACTTTCCACTCTCCCCCTTCCATGCACTTTTCCCATTTCCCTTGCACCTGCGCGTTCTCAATGTCACTGGGTCTAGTAAGATCATTGTTTTGTTCTTCCCTGTTTCCACTCCCTTGCCTTGTCGCGCTCTGAAACACTTGTGTACGACCGCGATACAAATAAAATCTATCATGTCATATCATGCTGATTGGAATAGTTGGGAGTAAAAGTTTAGATAAACTTTTGCTGCAACCTTTTTTGAAACAGTGGATTCTCAATCATTTGCCATGTGCTTTTGGAAAGTAAAAGCAACTTAACACATCTACCAGCCTTTCCATTCCGCCTCTAAAATCATCCACCATGACATGTGTATGCTGGAGTAAAAGCAGTTGATTCCCATGCAATCTGTCTGACTTTCGCAGCTCGTGGAAGTAGGTTGATTTGTTACGAATTCATTGTAAATGACTCCAGCAATCATTAATTGCGAGAGAAATTGACGCTTCTGCAAACAGCTACTTAAAAAGTAGAGCGTGAAGCTGATTTTGCCTGTGTTTTACACTTCACCACTATGTCTTCAAAAAGAGGAAAATTATGTAAAGGGAACTGGTTGGCAGGAAGTTAAAATGGCAGTGATCCTTTCTGTACAATTTAGGTCTCAAAAGAATTGTCCCCATCGTTTATTATTATTATTATTATTATTACTATTATTATTATTATTATTATTATCATCATTATCATTGTATTTATTGAGCGTGGACTTGCCTCGAGTAGCAACGGAGCGCTTTACAGAGGTATACACAATACAGATACATAATGGAGCGCTTTACAGAGGTAGACAACAGTACAGATGCATAATGAAGTGCTTTTCAGAGGTAACAACAGGACAGATACACAGCAGGGGTGCGATAGAGGGGGGCACAGAGTAGGTGTACAGCTGTACAGTGTGGTGAGAAGAGGGGCAGGTGATGTCTATTGAATCAGGTGGCGCAAGGGTTGATGTGATGGCCTAGGTGTTGAGGCCGAGAGATTCCTTGAAGAGGTGGGTCTTGACTTCTTTTCTGAATAGTAGGAGCATGGGGTTGAGTCTGATGCTGATGGGGAGGAGGGTCCATAGTGTTGGGGTGTTGGCAGAGAAGTCTTGTTTTGTGGACCTTTCTTCTTTGCAGCAGTGGATTTCAAGTCTGCACATGTACTGGCTTGTGGTGGTGTGCTGTCTGCCAGAGATGCAGAGTTTCTCCACAAGGTAGCTGGTTGATTTGAGGATGACTGCCTTATAGTTGATGCAGCAAGACTTGAAGGTGATTTGTGTGTGCATTGGGAACCAGTAAAGGTTGATGAGGGCTGGGGTGATGTGGTTGTATCTGCGTAGACCCTTGAGGAGGCGTGCGTCTGCGTATAGGTCACTTCTGAGGGGCACAAGGGAGGACAATGGGAAGCCTTCAAGGAGCACTTTGACCCCATCCATTTGGGATAGTACCAGTGCTTGACCGGTGGATCTAAAGCTGTCCGGCAGAGAAATGGCTTGGTTTTCGTGGGTGGGAGAGCTGATACCAAGCTGTCTGAGTGTTCTTAGCTATGAGTGTCTTGAAGGAGAGTTGTTTGCCAATGTGCAACCCAAGGAACTTGGCCCAGGAGGTGAGCTCAGGTGTGAATCCCTCAGAGTTCATAGTTGATGGCGAGGAGTGGGAATTTGGTTTTGAAGGGGCTGAACTTCAAGTATGCACTGGACATCCAAGACTGGATCAGTGAATCAGGCAGGTGTTCAGCCTATGGATGTCCTTGATGGAGTAATCATGAGGTATAGCTGTGTATCGTCAGCGTATTGGTGGATGTGGATGTTGTATGTGGCTAGCAGGGCTCCCAGTCACTCCATGTATAGATTGTAGATCACTGGGGAGAGAATGGATCCCTGTGGGACTCCACAGGGGACGAATAGCATTGGTGATCTACAGGAGTCCACCTGAACAAACTGCTGGTGGTTGGCGCGGTAGGACTTGAACCAGCACAGGACCAGAATGGTGATCCTCATGCGCCGATGTAGGTGTCCATAAGTGCCTGGTGGTCTACTGTGTCGCAAGCGGCTGAGAGGTTGAGTAAAACCAGGAGGCAGGGGTGGCCGTCATCAAGGATTTTGAGGGCATCGTCGACCACCTGTATGGTTGGTATATCCATGCTGCTTCGGGGTCTGAACCCAGTTTGGTAGATTTGGAGGAGATTGTTGGTGTCGATTTGTTACTACATCTGTGTGGCTACTGTTAGGAAAGATTTCGTAATTGTGGGTAATTTTCCTTCCATGTGGCAACCCCTAAACGTTTTGCTGTTGTTTTCACCATGATCTAGACTTTGCCAGAGAAGTGCAGCCTTCTGCCGCACTCCTCTGGGCTTTCGCTCCATTCTTGCAGGGAAACTGACATGCCCTTAAGACAGTCAGTCCCGGGAAACGCTGTTTTCCGTAGTTTCTTTATCATGTTGCGGCTTTCGTGCAACATGACACAAGAGGGCACTGTAAGCTAAGTTACTGCTCTCTAGCCTTCTACAGGCCCTAGATACTCTTTGTGGATTGTAACTGATCGGTGCAAGTGAATCACGGACGGGAATGGTGGCAGCAATCGTTTCTTGTGTTTTTGAGCTCCTTTTGGCATTTTAAGCGCGTTTCTCGCGCTTAGCCCAAGATGGTGGCCTGGCTCCCAAAATGGCCAGACCACGAGGCTCCTTTGTCCTGTCCGCTGACCGTCTTGCCCCCTTCACCTTCCCCAGGTCGAGCCGACCCAGGGCCTTCCTTATTTGGGCATGTACTTTCCCGCGAAACACAGATGCTTTTGCGGGCTTCTACAGGCCTTGTGTGTGCCTCCAGGATGTGGGCTGGGATGTCTGGTCCCAATACACATCCTGGGTGCCAGAGAGTCTAGTGTGGTATGAATGCCTGGGACCACCGTGGCCCGTGAAAGGTCCACGTATGGTGTGAGTGTTTGATGAGCGGATCTCCCATTGAGTCCCCTCCGTTTTGGCGCGAAGGGAACCGTGGATAAGAGGGGGCTGGAAACGCCACTACCATGTCGATCTCCTGAGTTCTCACGAACAAAGGAATACAGGAGCCAAGTATCCTGCAACCACAAGGCTGAACCGAGGAATCGCTGGTGACCCGCTGAAGGACTGCTCCTCTGCACTGCTGTCGCCTTGTGAAACCCTTTTCTACCTCTGATCGAACCAGAAGGCCTGTACTGGTACTTCGACCCTTGGAATAGCGGGGACAGCTATTCTCGGCATCTTCACCATCTCCTGCACGTAAACCTTCGGAAGTGTCTCTGGGCCATCCAGCAGACTGACCAGCCTACCCAGGAGTCTTGCTCTGTAACTGCCGTCAGGTTGTGTTGTATTTCGAGTCCTTGTCACTCTCACACGATTCGTACACTTGGCATTCCCAGGTCTGAAGTGAGTAGTGTACATTTGGCTGAGATACACACGGCTGCTCCGTTGCCCTGCTGTGGTAACAAACTGTGCGGGTTCACTTCGTTTGGGACATCTTTAACTCAACTCTGCTGCTGCAGAATCTACACGACGACGAGACATCCCCTGCTCCCCTGAACCTGCCAGCACTGAAACTGACGCAGAGAAGCCTGGGTCTGCTTGCATCGGGGACCGGTGAGTAGCATAGCTAGGAACTGGTCGCCCTCCTGCAGGAGCCCATAGCTTTTCCCCGCTGTGACAAACAGCACGCCTTTCCGTGCTCGCGCTCTGCTTCTGCCCACAGTGGAGGCTGCGCTTGAGTCGCGGAACTCTGTTCTTCTTCATTTGTGCACCAAACTGAACTGCCTGATTCCCTCGAAGAGACTCCCCCTTTTTGCCCGTTGGCACCAGCGTGTTCAGGTACTTTTGAGCACAAGGCTCCACCGTAGGGCTTGGACTTCCTTTTAGTTAGGTGCCTCTGAAGGCGGACTGGGTCTAATCATTATTTTGCACTGCCTGTTTTCCTCCCCTTCTAGGTGGACTACACATTTCGTGCATCTAACGCTTTAGACTCGTTTGTATTTGTATATATATTGTATTGGTTTGGTATGTGTTGGTTTACTAGAGTTTTATTGTGATTTCTCGCTACGGTCATTATTGCAAAGGCCTTGGAATAAATGTGTATATATTTTTAATATAACACCTGTTTGGAGTAGTTTGTAAGTGTCCTGCTTTGTGTGCTCATTGCGGGCTTTCAGTCACCCTCACCCCTCTTGAGACCTAGTCTTGACCGCCGCAATCGCTACCCTGATTGGTCTGGCTTGTCCAGAGGTTACCCTTCTCCAAGTAATTAGGTTGGCCTTCTGAACTTCTGCGCCGCCAGGACAGAGTTCAGAAATCCATTTTAACAGCTACTGCTTTCAGGATGATCTTAGCTAGGAAAGGAAGATGGCGATGGGGCGATAGATACCTATGTTGCAAAGTGGGTTTCTTTAGAAGAGGGAGGATTTGTCCTGTTTTTAGGATCGATGGGAAGGTACCTTGAGTTAGGGAGCTGATCTCCAGGTAGGGAAGGAGTGCTTCTGTGGAGAGGGTCTTGATGATGGATGCTGGGAGGATGGCGTCTGTAAACGATGTGGCTTTGAGGGTGGCCCAATTCTTTTTGAAGTCCATGGAGTGTGACATAGTATCAGGTCAATCTTATATCGTTCCCTTCCTTGAGGAGGGAGGGTGATCAATAACGCGCTAAAACACGCAGAAGTGCAGAATATATTAGATAACTACCCCATACCGCATCCCCAGAGGGCCTCATTCCAAGTACAGAGATGTGGTAAAGAAGAGAAGTAACAGAGCAATAATTCTGTTACCGCCGCATTACTACACCGCCGTACTACAATTCTGGTGGTGGAGTGGAGGATTAACCTACACCAAAAGCTCATGGTAAATCTGCCCCTTTAGTGCCATAAATGGCAAAATTGGCAGAATTACCATCAGTGGAATTACTTTGAGCAATAATTCCATTGAAATCCCCATATATGGTGCCCAACATCGCCTACCAGCGCTGGTGGTAGCGGTAAATACATTTGGTGGTATCTCAGCTGATTTACCACAGAAATACCACCAACCTTGTAATGAGTCCCACAGTCTTGGAAAGAAAACGAAGACATAATTTGCAAAAAATACCACCTAGAAAAAAATAACAAATATGTGACAGAGGCCACTCAAGAGCAGTGCGCAGTGAGATATTCAGAGACGTGCCGCGTGTTAGTAGATGCCGGCTTACTTACTGGACACATCGCTCTGAGAATACATAAACCATTAGAGGAAAAAAAAATGTCTCTTATCAGAATAGGAACTCTGCCGGGAATTAAAAAATGAGAGCATTAAAATGCAAGCAGACTCTGCCAATTATCCCAATCAGATAATCAGGAATTAATTAAGTTCCTCGGAAAAGGAATCGTCTCTCTTTTCTTTATTTTAATGATAAGACGGGGCAGATTGACTTAATTATATGTCACATTGATTTCGTTGACAGTGATCCCAGTGCCCTGGTGCCTTATAGAGCGACAGGAAGCGAAGTAAGAGTGTGGCATTAATATCTGTCTGTGCAATGAAGCAGTGCATTTTAGGAAGTCTAAACCTTAGGCTGCTGTATGAAGTTGACAAAGCAGGGTGTATTTTTAATGGGACGGCAGCCTCTTATTGTAAGCTCCCCCAGCTAAAAAGCACTGATAATATGGTATTTTCGTCTCTCAATTATGTGTGTACTTTCCTAAGATGGCGGCAGGCAGAAAAGGCCTCACAAGACCCGGAAAGCAGCTATTTCCTGAAGGACCGCTCCCCCTGGAATTTTCCTGTCCTATGCTGCGAATTTACTGTCACACTGTCACATTTTTAGAGAGTTCTGCAGTGCTAAGTATGTGTACCTTGCAGCAATTTCCAAAAAGGGACCATTATTCTCACATTACCCAGATGCAGCAGGCCATTTGGGCGTTCGTGCCTCAGCGTTTAGCAGACATATATAGGGCACGCGGGAGACTGTGTGCAGTGCACCGGCAGGCACGAGTCCTTGCCATGCTTATTGCAGAATGTGAAATGGCTGTGAACGGAAGGATTGTCCGAGTCCCAAGATGCATGGCAAGAATGTATCGCATATCCTTGAGATGTGGGGCTTAACCCCTTAAGTTCCAAGGCCACATATTATTGTTCTGAAGTACATGAGGCATCTTTGTAAGCCCTGCCCCCTCACTTGCTCAAGTGGTTTTAAAATACCCATGTCTAAAGGGACTGACATGAAAAGGAGGGTTCGTGCTGTGCTTCAAAGTCCGTCACTAAGGCTTGAACTGGAGGAAGTCTGTGGAAAAATGCAGGGTTCCTAATAAGCGCACATGTTCACAATTGTCGGCAGACTTTACAAATAACCTGCAGATTGCCAGAATTTTGGAAATGTCCCACAGATTTCTCCTCTCCGTGACAATGGGGTGTCCCAAATCGCAATCTACTGACATTCCGAGGAATAGAGCAAGCCTGTGATATCATAAAGGATGGTGCCATGACTGGAAATCGGTGCAGCACTCATTGCGGCGCTTCGGTAGCTTGTACGCCGTGTGCCGGTGCAGTCGTTATGGAACCAGCCATTTTGGCACAGCACCTTCGGCGCAGCTCCCATTCAGGCACGCTCTGTTGGGCATGGCCAACAGGGCACAGGAAGCTGTCCGTGCTGGGATTTCACTGTAAACAGTAATATGCTGGCGCATAGACCTAGCCGCATGGGATGTTACTGTTTGCTTAAATATATTGGGCCTCATTACGACCCAGGCGGTAAGGGGTTAACGGCAGCGTTAACAGCGCCGACCCTTACCGCCTGAGTACGAGGTCCCTTAGAACCATGGCGCTTTTAACACCTGCTTTTAGCAGGTGTTAAAATCCATGGCGCTAAGGGACCTTGGAGTTAATTAAGCCACCGTAATTTACGGTGGCGTAATTAACGCCTTTCCCACTCCCATTATACCCTATGGGGCAAAAATGGGAATGGGGAAGGGTAAATGGGGATTGGGGACTTACCGCCCCGCCAAGGTCGGAATGGGGCGGTAAGTCCGCCAACCCCCATGGCGCTATCGGCAGCTTTCCGCCGTGCTCCATGGTGCATTTTGCGGGGCGGTAAATCCCCATTCCCCATTTTACCCTTCCCCATTCCCATTTTTGCCCCATAGGGTATAATGGGAGTGGGGAAGGGGTTAATTACGCCACCGTAAAATACGGTGGCGTAATTAACAACAAGGTCCCGTAGCGCCATGGATTTCTCCGCCCGGAAAAACCAGGCGGAAAACGCTCCATGGCGCTACGGGAACTCGTAGTAGGGCGGACGGGTCCGCCGCGAATACCGCTGGCGTAAACCCACTCCGCCAGGGTCGTAATGAGGCCCAGTATATTTAAGCCAAACACTACACGCTCAGTACATAGACAGATATAAACATTGGCGGGCACCACAGCAGGAGATGGTTTCTTAAAATTCAGGAACATTGAAAAGAAATAAATACAGTTAGTGTCATTTGATGTGACTTGTTACTTTTAGAATTAAATAGGAAAACAGTAATGGCCATTTTCACTGTCATTGTGGGTGATGTTAATCACGAAACCTAAAACCAAATGGAATCTAATGATATATGCATGTGCTAACTTGTGGGAGGCTAATGACCTCCTTTTCCTACAGAGAAAATCATTCAGAAGGAGCTCTGTAGAATGCATCACATTATTTAATTATGACGTGTGTAAGCAATTTACTTCTAACATTTCAGCTTCAAAAATGGAAAACCAATATTGCAGGGGTATTTAATATTATTTATTTTATTATTTATTTTATTAATTTATTTATTAGATTTTTGAAATGCCCAGACCCAAGGGTATCACAGCATTAGTACAATACATAGATACAGTGTACAGAATACAAGGTAAATGTCTGGGCCAGAGGCCACGTGCAGCAGAATACATAGTAGTCGCCAGGGCCAAAGGCAGTGAGTAGCAGTTACTCTTATTTGTCGAACAACCAAGTCTTAACTAGTTTTTTGAAGGTGGAGAATGATTGTTCTTTTTTAATGAGGGGGGCGGGGGAGTAAGTTCCAGAGCGTGGGAGCCATGACACAGAAGCTGACACCCCCTGCTCTATTGGTCTTGTTCCAGGAGATATACAAGGATATGCAGGAGCTAGATCTTAATTCACACATATAGGCAATTTGGGTGACGCATTTGTTGAGGTACAGGGGGGGCCTCATTGTAAATGCAATGATGGGGGATGGAGAGGGTTGTAAATTCCACTCGTGCTTTGATAGGGAGCCAGTGTGAGGCACGTCTGACGACTGAGATGTGATCAAATTGTTTGAGACCTAGGGCAGAGTGTAGTGCTTTATTTTGGAGTAATTGGAGTTTGGACATATTGGCTGTCGAGGTACCCATAAGTAGCATTTTGCAATATTTGAGTTTCCAGAGGATCAGTGCTTGTGTGTGAGTGTGAGACAATTGCTTGGTGAGAGGAATTGTCTACTCAGCGAGATAAGTCTGGCTGTGTAGGCCCTAGATGATGCTAAGGCATTAATGTGTCTAGACATAGACAGGCCTGCTCCAGATTTACTCTCCATGTTTTTATCTGTTTCAGAACAGAGATGGATGTGCCGTCAATACAGAAAGAAGAGAAGGTGTCATCCAAGTGTTTGAGGCGGTGTGGTGTGCCAATGACGAGGAGCTCTGTTTTCTCATCATTGAGGCACAAATCGCACCTAGCCATCCAATTCTGGATTGTGTGCTGTGTCTTGAGGGTACATTTTAGCAGGGGAAAGTTAGCCCTTGGTCATAGTTTGTGGGCTCTGGGGAAGGTGTGGTGTGTGGCAGTTGTGATAGTGGAATGTGCGTAATCGGTGTGCATCCAGTCATGGTGCTGTGTGTGTGTCAAATCCTTGGAGGAGGATGGGGAGTGCTGTGCCGCTTGAGCAAAGTGGTGGTTGTGGTTGGCAGTACCCTTGAGGAGAGTGGGGCTAGGTAGTGTGGCTCCCATGTAGATGACAGTGTTGGGTGCCGATGCAGCCAATGGGTATTTCATTTGGGATGGACTGACAACTTCTGGTGTTGGGTGTGTCCTAGTTGACTTTGGGGTGTATGGTGACCAGGTGTGACCTTGGAGCTAAGGCAAAGTAGTCTAGAGGAGCTGGGAAGCAACTGGTGGACAATGCTGGAGCTTCACAGTGCGCACGTGTGCTAAACCATTCCAGAGCAGCCAAGAAAAAAGACGGCAGTGGGAGGGGGCATTTGGATAGATTGTGGGGCCTACTACATGGAGAGGGTGCAGCATAGTGAGCCGCGCCACAGAGGTGACTTTTACTTGCAGCTGGAGACTGAGACGGGTTGGGGCCTTCAGGGTTGGCCTGCAGAGCATCAACTGAATGGAGATAATCCCAGTATGTGCTGACGCCTCCTATGAAGGCAATACTTGCTTATTACTCGGGCCATGAGGAGAAGCAATGGGCGTAAAAGGTACATAGCAGCGACCTGAGATTTTTCAGGTATGCATTACCTATCCAACTGACATGAGAGAGAGAGCTAATGGTAGAGGCTCTATTATGGAACAAGTGGTAAACTTATTATATCATATATATTTACAGATCTATTACAGACTGTAAATATGATGAATTCTCCTAATGGTGTCCCAACAAATATAGGAACCCCATAGGACCGCACCCACTGCTGGATCAGGTCAATGTTTTTGCCTGAATCTAGTTAGACAGCATTGTACTGTCAATAGGTAACATAGCATTTATAGCTTAACCCTATTCTTATGTTTTATCAATAGTTCTTCCACTTTCAAAGTTCAACAAGCATTCACTAAATGAAGACAAAGTTCAACTCCACACATAGTCAATGTGACCTATTTCTCATTTCTCCGGAAGAATGTTCCATACCAAACCAGAGAACAGAAACATGCTGAGTTCAATTGTCTAGTATTAATGTGACTAGAGCTTTATTAGGATCAAATTGAGATTGTCACAAGTGGAACAAAGTTGTACTCTCCGTTGTTGATTTTCTAATTGACTGATTTTATTGACTATTCAGACTCCTACTAATAAGGATAATCTGTCATGAGACTATTGTTATAGAATTGTCTTTTTACATATATGAACTTTATATCACAGTATTGCTGTTGTTTGAATAATGATGTTTGAATAGAATTGATAATTCTTTCTTAATTGTATAACCCACTGGTCGAACTGTTGCTCATTCTATCTACCCCCTACTTATTTTGTTCTGCATTGTGATGTGCCACAGCTCCTTGGGGATAAGCACTGTGCGCAATATTTTCATGACATTGGTGATTGGCAGGAACTAGTGCAAGCTCAGAGTTGCACGTGGATCGGGGCTATCAGGAACGAAGAAAGACACATTTTGTCAATACATTGGAGGCTGGTCATGCCTAATGCAGGCGCATTGTTAACACGTGGATCAGGGCTAACAGGAACGAAGCAAGGCACATTTTTTTCCCAACAGTGGAGGCTGGTGGTAATGTTTTCGTTTGTATGTGCTGCCAGTGCATGTAACCAGGGACAGACACAGTAGACCATATATGGCTGATGGTCATATAAGCAGCATTAGGAGCAGGGTTGGTTAGAATGAATCCTGCCATATTAATGAAGAAACAACTTTTACATGGCATCATTTGTGGAAGCATAGCTGTCTACAAAACAAGATTAGTTGTACTCATCAGTAACAGTATTATCCATGAACCACACAAATGCACATTCAAATTAAACTTGAGTGCTGGATAATCAATGATTCATAGTAAGGGGCATTGAAGAGATTGCAGTAAAGTGATGCATATGTAAATATTATAATAAGGGTTGCCACTAGAATGATCTCTGCATGCTCTCTGAGGCACCTCAGAAACTCCTTTGAGACTGATGGAAGGTTTTCAAACAACATATTATGTATTTCTTCTCCAGAAAGTACTGATCATGAATATTTTGTCTTTAGTGTTTAGGTCAATGTGTTGAAAACAAATAAAGTTAAATGAGTGAACTGAAACGAATACTCTCATTTTCTGTGGGTGTGTGCCTTGTATTTACAGGGCATTATATTCATTTATATTTCAGAGTTTTAGAGTCAGTTCTCTTCTCAAGGTGAAGATATGCATATGCATCCCCATTTTGCAAGGGAAATAACGATCTGCATGCTTCAGGAAATAACCGAGGGAGTTGGCTGGGCCTGCCAACGTTCACTCCAATAATCAAGCTGACATCTATCATTCCAAAGGGTCATCCACATAAGTTGGGCCATTACAAATCTGAGATTCAGAATGTGGGCATTGTAAGAAAGATGGCTGCCTTTATATTATTTATGTATTTGCTTTGATCAAAATCTGATCTTTCAAATCATTCAAATAAACTCACAACATAACATCCAGATACAATTTGCACATCAGGATTAAAACATAAAAATGAATATATAGTATCAATGAGGGCAGACCATTCAACCAATATATGCTTTAGTGTTCGTACAATGTCTGTTTTTTACAGAACCTACATAAAGCTTGGCCCGAATAAGAGTCAGAGGATCAACCTGACAAAACCTCCCTAGTCAGTAACAGGTTTAGGTGAAATCAAAGAAATTGTTCTTGGAAGAAAGGATGTGGGTACAATTCCATATAATTAGCCAACACCCCCAACACTTTTCGCCACTTGAGAATGTAGAAAGTAGCTGAAAGCTTCTTGTCTTGTCCACTGTCTTCGATCCAGTGCATTTTATGCAAACACCTTTTGACCCATAATAGGTTAAAAATAAGATCATGCATATTTATTCCACTTTTAGACAAGATGTTTTCAACTTTTTTGACAAATGCGGTTCATAAAATTCGAAGACATACTCGTTAAGATATTAAGCAAATCCTCATATACAGAGCCAGACATTGTAGTAATTATTTTAGCATAAAGTGATAGTATCCACCAGAAGAACCAGGCTTGAAGTGATAACAAGCCCAGCTCAAAACATAACAATGCCATAGGAACAAATGGAGGAAGATTTAGTGTCTGCTTCCAAATTCTGCCCTCTAATTTTTCCCACAATATCCTATAACAAATTGTTTCTATTTCAGATACATACAGAATCGATGGTACCACTTTTCCTATGTAGAATTTTATCAAAGGCTTTATTGAGAACTTGCAATACTTATTATATATCTTCTTCATTTGATAAACCAGTGAATCAGGTTTTTTCTCAAGATTACCTACTATGTGTGAACTATTAGGTTGTGCTAGGATCAAGAAACCAAGGTATGTAATTACACTTATTGGGGGGATTTGGATATTGTCGATTGTCCATTTAAAACTACCCCCTCTCTGAGAAGATTTATCAAGATGGATCACACATGATATTTTTTGATTGATAATCAATTCAGTCTCTTTATCATATTCACCTAAGGCAGTCAACATTCTTTGTAGTCCTATCAGGGTGGAATCGAGCAAGACGACGTCATCAGTGTATGCCATCCAACTTATGCCTTGGCCGACGAGTTTAGGACTAATAAAAGCCTCCATTTTTAATGCAACATCTAAGTCAACCAAGTACAAATTAAATAGACAGGTTACCAATATGCACCCTTGTCTTAAGCCTCAAATTGTCCTAATTGAATCAGTCAAATGTCCCTCCACATCCATCCTAACTTTTATTCGGGTGCCCTTATGAATATGCTCCAACATAGCCAATAATGGAAGTGGAATTCCCTAATGCCTCAACTTTGGCTTCCATTTTCCACAATTAACATTATCAAAGGCCTTGGAGAAGTCTGTCATTGCAACATATACAGAGGAGCCCCTAGTGGCCCACACCTTATCCCTTATAATTGTCAAGATAAGCCCATTTAGACTAGTGCTTAAGCATTTCCAAAAGCCCATCTGGACTTTCTGCAAGATCTTTTTATCAACAATCCAGCCCTCCAATTTTTCCTAGACTAAAGAGGCAAAGATCTTGCTATCCGCGTCTAAAAGGGCGGTAGAGCGGTAGTTTGCAGGATCTGACTGATCGCCCTTTTTAAATATGGGAAGAATAATAGAGGATTTCCATGATTCAGGCATAGCACAGGATTGCAAGATAGTCTGAGAAAGTAAGCTAAGCAGAACAGCCCACAATTCCTTATTAGATTTCAAGATCATGTTGTTCAGATCATTTGGTCCAGCTGCATTTGAATTCGAACCTTTTACTATTTATCGTTCTACATCAGCGGTTTCAATGAAAATATCGCACAGGGAAAGAGGAGTTGATGTTTCTATGCTGTCATCAGTACTGTTTATTGTTTCCCAATGAGCCCGCCACCTGTATTCACTCACTGCAATTACACTGCAGTTGACTTTGCTCATATTTGTCCTCATTAATTAATGACAAATAATTGTGGGAATTCTTCGTTATCAGTGTGTTTAACATCTTTTCGCCATCAGCCTGTACTAGGCCAAACTTATGTAAGCATAACCAATTTTTGTACTGCTGCATTAATTGTGTTCTCCTTTCTCACTATCAACTACACTCAATCTGAGTTGGCTCAGATGTTGCCTGTATACCTTTTTCTTGACCCAAATTATTCTGTCAAACTGATGGATATGCAAGAAGTTACTCTGCCATGGCCCCTTCGGTTCCCCCCTCTCCCATAAGAATTTCTTGAAACCCTGGGTAGTACAGACCAATTCCAACTCATCAATGGAACTTTCTTGGACATCATTTTTCACATACTTTACTAATGTTCTTCCACCTTTCCTAAATTTCCTAATGCGATTTTAAGCATTAGTGACATGTATATTTGTGCTTATACCTGTTGAGACAAATTGAGATCCCAAATCAACATCATCTTATTGTGATCACTCAACTGAGTCTCTTTTATCTCAAAGGAAGAAAAGAAATCAAACATAGATCTTGTTAAAACCCGCATAATCAATTGTGGAGATCTCGCAATAAGTTTCAGTTTGCCATAATTAAATCCCACTTCAGAGTCCAAGCTCTCCATTTCCTGCCATCAATATTACTACTTTTATTTTTATAGCAAGCATTTTTGAGACAATGGGAATTAAAATCCCTGCTACAATCAAATGTGTTACTACGAGCAGTAATTCTGCCATGGTAAATCTAATTATGTTTGGCCTTAAAGTGGAGGATTCACCTCAAGCATATTGCTTCAGCAATGTCAAGACCAAACATATAATTTGACGGTTCCACAGAATGCAATCTGTGAGGCAGGCTTTCTGAGATCATTGATTTTCGATACAATATGATGTGGTTAATTCTCTCTCGAAAAGTGAGAGCTGAAAATCAGGCCTCAACTTCATCCAAAAAGTACTGTACAGTGATAAGTGTCCGCTTTGTTGGACCCTGTCTACTGACATATCAACAACTGCTATGCAGTTTGGCAGCATGGCAGCAACAGAGTAAAATGTACATCCCGGAACAACAGTCTGCTGAAACTATATTAATTTTTTATCAGCATTGGGCTACTCTAGGCAATGTCTTCTCTAAAAAGTGTAAACGTGATTTTGACAGCCAAATTTGCTAGAACAGAGGGAACACTCTATACTTTGAAGGGAACATTCATAACAACTTCAGAAAGATGTCATACATAGGCGTTCTTACTGGCATGATAAGAACCATAGGTATTGCAATATTTACATTGGCACTGTCTTGTTAATAAAAGCGTGTGTCCCTTTGAAAGTAAACAAACAGTTTTACATTATATATAACTATACTTCCATTAGGCCTAATGGCAATTTAATGAATACATAAATATAAGCCATATCTGTGTTGATATGGTGGTCTATGGGAATAAAGACTTAAAACCCCCAAGAGACAGTTAATGTTATTTCTTGGTCAGTCTGCTTTCTAGTGACACATTCAACTGTCAGAGTTCTTGTGTACGACTGTCTGGAACTGAGTTTGACCCAAATTAAATCAATTGGGATTAGTCCAAGAAGCCCCATTGTTCTCTCTGGTAAGGCTTCTCGCCTTCCCAAGACGAAATCATATGCTCCCAGGGTATCTGCTGAGAATCAGTACTTTATACACAGTCACTAGCAGGACAATTGAGAGGTCACACCAGGGAGGTAACTACTGGGATCTCTCTGGTGTAAGGCACACAAAGGACCCAGAGGAGTTAAAATGGAGCATGAAAGAAGTTGCAGCCAAGGTAAAGGTAACCTCCTAAAGTTAAGGCTCTCATCACCACAGCCAGGATTGGACCATTACAGAAGGCTTGGAATGGAGCAATCCACTGTGGCGAATGTACTATATAAGGGGGTGAACTCCTATTTATTGAATCATCTTTTTATATCAAAAGAAGATGTTTTCACCTGGACCTTAGTCGTGGTACAGTCAGGCCTCTGTAATAGAGGTGAAGATAAAGACTCCAAGGAGGGAGCAATACCTTGCCTTATCCTATACGAGAGGACCATTTTGGGTGACCTGCTCTTTGGATAATTCCTGCAGATAGTCTGTACATTACTAACCAGGACTCTGCCCACTTGAAGTGGCAGCCACTTCAAATGCTCTCTCGCAACTTTCCTGGCTAACGATAGGCTGTGGTTCCTGCCTCAAATCACTTGTGAGTTCCGCTGACCCAGACATTGCATGCATCTTGCACATTCCTTAGCCAAGCACCCATTAAAGTGGGGGGTGGGCTAGTGAATGGAGACAGTGCTAGCTGTTGCTGTCATTCTCCCCGAAGGGTAGGTAGTGTGGTTTACCAAAGATCACAACTTTCATTTATTTCCTAAATTTCCATGAAGTCCCAAGTTTCCACCAGATCCCAGTACAGCTGTACTGGGCCTGACCTTGCAACTAGTAAGCTGCGTCTGGAAGAAACAAGTGTAAACCTAGCAGAACAGCAGCAAAAGGAGCTGGTGATGCTAGAACAGTGCAAGCCGGATCTTGCGGTGAAAAGGAAGACCCATAGACAATCTTCTGATGTTTTCTTTAGTTGTGCACCCATGAAAAGCATAGGCTCCACATGAAAAAGACTTAGCGCAGCCGTATGAGGAGACAATGTTTACAAGTTTAAGGCACTGAAGTTAGTTCCCCAACTCCAGAAGGTAGAGGAAGGAATATGGAGTTTAGCTCTGATGAGCCACGTACAGACACAGGAAAATGATGTTATTATCCAGCTTGATCCTAAGGATAGGCCCATTCATTCTAAAATAAAAGGGGCTATTTGCAGGAGGCTTTGCAAAACCGCAGAGCAATACCTTCCTGTGTGTTTTAGAGAACTCACAGAAAGGAAAAATCAAACTTTTGAAATGTTTACACATTTGTCTCAGACGTACCTGAGAAGATGGGTGACTGGAAAGAAAGGTGACACAATGGGGGCAATGTATAATTCGTTTGCATACAGGGATTTTCCTAAAAATGAGGAATCTAGTGGACAACAATACCACATATCCCAGGTAGTTTTCAAAAGCTTGTGACTGGTATATGAGTATTCGCTTCCAGAAGAAGGCTTAGGTGAATGCACCACAATCTGAACAGTAGTATTTGGCAAAAGCAAAAACAGGGAGAGTGATGACAAAGGTTCTCCCTCTTCTCACAAGATGGGTCGCAAAAGTCAAAAGGGATATCCCCAACACATGGCATGCCAACCTCCACAGGAAAACAGAGTGATGCTATCACACTGGGGCATCACCACCTTCAAGGCCACAAGTATGTTTTCTGTGTGGGGATCTGACCCATAGAAAGGGAGATGTGCCCTGAGGTGCAGATAAAGTCTCAAAGTAGGGAGCAAGAACCTCCCTCACCATCCCAAAGGACCATTTGTGGTCAGCTGCTGTTTGGACATGGCATTCCTGTAGCATGAGCATCTGTAACCCCGTGCAAGTGGTCTGGAAACCTTCCTGTGTGGGAAGGGCAGAAAACTGACTCTACTATCAGACCCTGTGGTGGGTATCTCACCACCCCAAGGATAAAGGAATAGCTCTGGGCTCCACCTCGAACCACCTGTGAGCTATGCAGACCTGGACAGTGCCTTCCTGTCCCATGTTTCTTTATGCAAAGGGCTATTGTCACCTATTGAACCGCACAGCATGTTGGTTCCAGTCTATCCACTCCCCAACCCAACACTGAATCTCAACCTCAGAAAGCTCCCATAATTACTTGACCCTTTTTTAAATGCATATAATAATTTGTTATCCATACAGCGCTTTTATCCAAAGTGATTTACATAAGCCATATTTACATACATGATTATTTTTTGAAAAATTACTATTACCCAGTCTAAATTGGTACTCACTTTATCGACTCGGAAGGATGAACGGCTGAGTCAACCGTACCAGGATTTTAACATGCAACCTGCAGGTTAAACCCAGATCACAGAAACAAGTACTTAACCTGCTGAGCCATTTTACTGACTTTGAACATGAGCATTGCTAAAGGGACTATTGCCTGTCTATGCCTGTTATCATTCTAAAAATGTTCCTTTTACTCAAAAGTCTGCATATTCCGTGTATTCCTTTGCAGGGTGGGTTATAAGTGTTTGTTTTCATTTAAGTCTGCTATTTTTTATAGAACTTTGATTGGACACGTTCTTTAGTGTGGTATAAGAGACTGCTGTTGTTTGTTTGATTCTTTGCTAGTTCACATTCCTACTGACGAGTATATCCTCCCTTTGATCTGTGCTTCCAGAGGAGTGGTTCAGAAGTGTACAACTAGGAGATGGGCTGTAAGGCAGGGAAGGCAGGGAACTAGACTAAGCCCTTTCAAAAAACTCTGAGGGCCAAATTCTTAAAATGCGCAGTGAACGTGCTAAAGAGCATGATCTGCTGTGCCAAATCAGGACGCCCAGCCTCCAGCACTATGCTCAAGTGGGCCTGGCCGTCCTCGTAGTGCACGACAGTACACTGTCAGCATTGCGCCTGTTTTTTCACACAACAGGTACAATCCTGAAATCTCAGCAGCATTTTTGTAAAATAAAGACATATTTGTTATTTTACAAAACTTCTGCCGAGAACACGGGTGTATATACACATTTCATATATGTACGAAACGTTGCAGGATACAACATTGAACCTGCTTACTTTGTTTGGTGTATATGAACACTTTCATATACACCCTGCACTGCAACAAGGCTTCTTGTGGAACTCCTCTACAATACCTGCACATAAATGGTACCGTATATGTGCGCCACTTTAGCGCACATTTAAAAGTAGAGGAGTGCCACAAGAATACTTGTCTTAAGTGGCAGGTTACGTAAGTGGTAGTTGCCAGGTTGTTTTCCCACTCATCCTTGCAACCGCCACATGTATTCCGATAGTGCCGCATTCATACCGACTTCAGAACGATACGCCACCTTCAGAATAGATCTTAAGTACTTTTAACAACCTTTTCGGTACTTAAGACCCAGTTGAGAATCGGGCCCTCCGAGTGCCTTTGACATGCTGTTTAAAGACAAATGAGCATGAGCACTACATGCGTATTGAATCAGTGTGCACTTGTAAAATATTTGCAAGACATTCTTTCACAAGTAGAACCCTTTAATTTTGACGTTTGATACAAATGTATCAAAAGTAATGCTTAATTCCCCATATCGTGTACATTGCATTTGGTACAAATAAAAATTAGTGTTAAAATGGGTGCTATGTTTAAACAGCAAAAATAAAATAACGAGGCCGGAAATAACACGTTTTATTTAATCGAATTTTGAAAAAAAAGTTTTGTTTTTTAAATTGCAGGAGGACCCCCGGAGCCCCTCCACCACATCCCCCACCTTAATGTAAGCCCTTATCCCACCCCGAATCTATTTATTTTAAAAAATTTACCAAAATCCTGCAAAAATTCGACTTCTAAAAGTCGTTATTTTCGACCTTGCTGTTTTCGTTTTTGGGGGGAATACCGATGAAATGCACACTGACGTATTGTGCATGCAGCACTCTTGCTCATTTGTCTTTAATCTTTTATCACTAGTGACATGTGGCAGGGTGTCTTGTGGCTTTCATGCTTGTTTACAAAAGAGATATACATTATGGGCTCGATTCATTGAAAAAGTGCATAGATGTCGCAAAGAACTCTTCGTATAAAACAACTTTGCACGTACCTGCACGCAAAAGCATGTTATGTGCGTTCTGATAATTCATGGACAGGCAATTTGCAACACAGTAGGAACCGCCGAATTGGGGTGCTGGGAGTGTGCGGCTGGGCAGGGGAGTGGGATACTGGAGTTTTGCACCACCTCTACACTCACATCATGCTGATGTCTCTCAGGGATGTTGCTAGGTCTGGAAAAGATCAGGGGGTAAGCTAATGTCGGGACTGGCGGGACTCGGGGCTAGCTATAGCTTTTTGGTCGTAGCCCCTGATCTTCTATCCAGGGCTACAACCAAGAGACCCAGGGCTATAGCCCCCTCAGCCCCCCACTAGCAATGCTCTGGCACTGTCTATCATACAGCACCCAACTTGTTCGTGTGCCTTTGGCTGCAGTAGTCTTTCGACTTTTCCTAATTGTTTTTTTGATCTTTTTGTGTTGTTCAATTACCATAGATTGCTCGTTTTGCTCTTGGGAATTATTTAAGTCCCCTTGTTCCAGGATGCATGCCTTAACGTTGCGTTTTTGCCTCTTTTTTTCCTGTGTTGCTTGAGAGTTAGATAAATGGTCGGAACATCACTAAGGATCTCAGCCATTTCTTCCGCCTGAGTAGCTACTAGGTCGACATCAGCGATGCTAAGTACATTGGTCAAAGACACCTCCTTTTGCATGTTCAAATTAGCAGTGGTATATGGAAGTACCGCAGCAATGAGCGCATTGAGTACTCTGTCCTCATCAGCCCAGGAAGTCCTGGAGGTGGTCGAAGTCGAGATTTCGTCTAAGATCTTGCCACACATTTTCAGGGCGACTTTCATGGCAAATTGCAGGACAGAGAGCTGAGCTTGAGTTTCACTCTGCTGCCGCATATGCTTGGTGACAGAATTTGCGGAAGCTGCCTCATCCTCTAAAGGTCACAGGTTAGGTGAAGCGGATAGCCTGTGTGCATTATCAACATCCATATTATGTGAATGATCAAAGTTAAGTGGAACATTTCTAAGCATGGTGTTTATGCTAGCTGCTGGTAAAGTCAAATCTGTTGTTTTTATTTAGTGTGTAAATGCTTTGAGGCCTCTCTTTTCTTTTGTTTTTTTGTCTGCATTTGTGTTTTTATCAATTTTCTCTTCTTGAAATAGTCTTTTATGAATTTGTTTCATTTTTTTTGTCTCTGGTCTGTGATGTTTGATTTGTTTTGTGTAAATAGTGTTAAAAGCCATTCATTGTTTTATCTGTTTGTTTTTCGATTTTGTATATATGGCTTATTTCACTATAAAAAAAAAGTCTAATCAGCGAGTTCAACACGTGTGGGCAGCCATTGTTCAGGTGCCAAAGGGTCACGAAATGAATAGCACAAGGCCAGCAAAGAATGGTCATTCTCCATTACAAAGCATAGTGCAACAACTGGCTATGCATTCCTTCCAGAAAGGATGGTCTGGAAGGAATTCATAGCCATGTCAGATTATTGGAGTTAAAGGGAACGAGGCTGATGCTACCCAACCTACTACGAAGGAGGAAGACAACAAGTCTAGAAGAAAGCTTAAAAGTGGAAGAGAATAAAGGGAATTAGCTTGGAGTATTCAATGTATTAGCAGCAGTCATTACCAAGGAGTACCCTCAGCACTTGGAATTGATATGGACATACAAGAAACAGATTCATGATGCTGTCAAAAGGCATGGGGTATGGGATTGTTTAAGTAAACTGTGGCATGCACAGAAAATATGCACTTTAAACATAGCATTAGTTCAGACCAGGAGAACATGTTGAGTTGGCACATCAATAAAAGGGAGCAGACTGCAGTGTCCTTCAGAGTTGATAGGGTTTTTCAGAACAGTGGCGATTGCTCCTTTCATAACAGTTTTGTCCATCCATGTCCCCAGCGCCAGGGTTTCTGGCTGAGGAGGTGTGAGTCTTATTAGCTTTGTTGGGGTTTTGAGGCCGGCACCGACCTTCTGGGTCCAAGAGTACGCACTCAGGCATGCCTACAGTGCATCTGGAGCGAGGCACTCGGCTAGTACCTTCTGTAGTGCATTTATTTTATTTTGACTAGTTGATCACATAGGCGTGGCACTGCAATCTCACACTCCCCATAAATACAAACCCACCCTACAACTCAGGGTAAGGAACAGACAGTCAGGTATTCAAAAATTGAAAGTTATTTCAAAGAATAGTTGCTATTTTCATGCCACTGGGTATCCAGCTTTACCATGGAACTGACTATAACATGGCATGTAAATAATCCTTTAGGGGGGCGCTGTTGAGCAGTCCAAAGATGGCTGCCTAGTCTTTGTGCTCTATGCCGAGCCGACAGAATATTTCAAATTATGGCGATCCCCTGTGACTACTGGCCCTGAGAAGCAAACCACTTGCTCGTGGGGGTCCTGTGCGGCTGCAGTATGGATTTGGTGTGGACTGCCTGTTCCAATAAGAAGATTAAGCTGCTGCGTGGAGTGGCGGTGAGCTCCTAGGCGGCCCTGGGCCATGAGGAGGGCTGTCCCCGTTGCTGGACCTCTTGCTTGGGGGATCGGGCTGCGGCTTGGAGGCTGGGCCTGCCTGCACCCGCGTGGTGGCCGGGTGGGGCCTCCCAACTCTGCCTGCGGCCGAAAGGTGGCTGCCTTCCTGCACTGCCCTGCCGACCTCTAACTTTGCTGTGGCTGTGCTGGGGTGCTGCGGATGCAGCTGGCAGACCCTGTACCGCCGGGACAACACACCCTAGCAGCGTTCCCCTAACAGAGCCACCCGCCGCCAGCATACATCCTGCGGACTCACTCTGAAACGCCTGCATCACCGGGCGACATTGCCTCAACGCTGTGTTGGCGCCGATGTGAGCGCCTAGCCCTTCTAGGGTGCCTTCGTTATCGGTGTCTGGCCCCCGTGCTCATGCTGTGGGTGAACATACAACATAGGAAGATCTCTATGGTGGAGTTTAGGGCCCCGCGCCGACATCCTGCAATTTAGGACTCAGGCATTGGACGAGGTGCGTGGAGCTCACAAATCAATACAAGTAAGTGCAGGGGATTGGAGGCCGCTGGGTGACCACAGGTCCTGGTGGTTCCCCACAGGCTGTGCTGGATTGGACCCAGGGAGTCTGATAAACTCATATGGGCTGAAGTGACTATGCCTGCAGCTCTGTGTAGTGGAGCTCCATTGTATTGCCATATGCGTGTTGTATTCACTACGCGACCACATCAGGTACACAGCCTGGTCCAGCGCTGACACCATATTGAATCAGAGGATTTGCTCTCATCGGAGCTGCACTCACGGCCTCATTGGTGCGATCCGGCCGATTGATGAGGACCACTGTCCTGGCCATATGCATAAAATCTACTGGACAAATCTGTACCTATCACAGGATCAGCAATGCTGAATAATAGAAGGTGGGTCTCCACGCTAACCTACATACCTGTGCAGGGGAGACTAACTCTGCTGCACCCTGCTAACACTCCAAGCCCCCAGCACTGTGCTGGAGGGAAGCAAATGGGAAGTATGGTTATTGGCCTAGACTGACTGATTGATTAGAACGGACACTCACATAAGGGGTTTGATAGAAGTGGAAATCAGACAGGGATTGTTGAGAGAGAGAGTGTGAAGGATTGGTGTGGAATGGAGTGGATTTGCCCATGAAGGAGATGTATGCTGACACTTGTATTTAGACTGCATTTGCATTACAGGCTTGCATGAGAAACCTGTAAGGCTTATAGTTATTGCATGGTAGATTTGCTTTGCCCCAGAAGTATAAAAGGTGCAAATTAAACATAGTTTTAGGATTGCCTGCATTATTATGCTTTGCATTCTGTGTGATTATAAATAAATGTATTCCGTTGTTATAATTGAATCGATTCATGTGTTTTCTTTGTGTCTTATGTTATTTGTGTCCACAGTCATAAGATAGGAGTAACACAGTGCACATAGGGCCTGAGATACGAATGCAGCAGGGGGGGCGGGGTATAGTGATCCATAACCCCCTAGGGTTTTGTCAAAGATTGTCTGAGACAGGAGCATGCTTTCCCAGGGGGGCAAGACGATGGTTAGGGTTTTTTTTTTTCCAGACTGACAAATGGAAGGGACATCTGGATCTTCACTAATGCTGACTGATAACATAGATTGCAGCTGGTTTGTTGGTACACTTATCGGTTTTGCAGCAGTCGAAGTTTGAACATCTTGTGCAACTGTTTTTTCTGTTATGTTGAAATTTAGAGCATGCTTTGTCCACAATTTTGTTCGTCGTAGGAAGGGGAACATAATTGTCTGACTGTTCTTTGAATTGCCGGAATTGGTTGACATTAGTTGACATTTGGTTGACATTGACCGAGAGCAGTATTTTATGATGAATTGTACATTGATTCGCCGAGCGAGAGAAACCGTTTTTTTTTTCTTCTTGAAAAAGCTTGTAGTACTTTGTTTGGAAATTGGAGAAATAATTGAAACTGCAGAATGAGTTCATTTCTTAGTGACCTGAAGGCAATATGAAATCGGCTTAAAAACATGCTTGAGGCCTGGGATGTATCATAAGGACCAACTGTAGTGAATAGTGTAATAGTGAAAAATGACATAGCGATGACAGAGAGGAGCCCATATATTGTTGATTTGCATTCAGTAATATATATCGTCTCAGAGATATGATTAGTAACTGGGAAAATGTCCCATTAAAAGCAGACCCATTGAAATCAATTTCATCAGCAGTGATGGGTGGGAATATAGTTCCTAGAGTAATGCATGTTGTTCGTGGGGAGAAAGAGTTACCTCAGAATTATTGGAGAGATAGTACAGATTTGATAGACATGTGCAGTGTGCCTAGAGAATTGGCTAGAGGAATGCATAAAGGGGTTGCCTATGAAGATTTGAGGCATTGTGAAATTGTATCATTGAAGATACGTTTGCATGAAAAGAGTTATGTGCATGAAAAGAGTTATGTGAAGATCTTTGATTTGAATAGAAATAATGACAGTTTTTGCAGCAGTGGTAACACCAGTATTTTGATTCCTACATTTTCGAGTGAGAAAAAAATATTGTCTAATGACATAGATAATATGATAGCATTGAAGGAGAATGTGAATCACACTGTTCGTGCTAAATTTGGATGTTTTGAAACCTTGAATGCCTGGAATTTTCATAGTTTTAATGTGTGCATAGAAAGGAAGTTTGTTGACATTAGAGATCGCGCTGGACTGGCAGACTGTGTATTTGAAGCAGGAGTTATCAGTGCATTGCAGGAATGTGTGAATGTGAATTGCATTGTAAATGAGAGGGGCTGTTTGAATGAAACAGATTTGATTTTTCAACATGTAGTAATTCAACATTGTATATACTTAATGATGAAAAAATGGGAGAGTGCTAGAAGACATGGAAGTGACACAGAGAATGCAGTTGTGACATTTTTCAATGTGCAGCATCTAAATGTGAAATGTTTGGAGTATGTGATACTGATTGTTTCGTTTGTTTTGTTTTGAAAAGGACAGGGATGGAGGCAGGAGTCATGCATTAAGCATGCATGCAGTATTATGCATATAGAGACAGGCATGGTTAGATAGTAGTTAGATGCACTGAAACATTGATGAGACACAGAGGGAGATAGCATTGATGTCTTTTGAGAGACGTGGGAAAGTGTAGAGAAATAGATGTGCACTTCAACGCACAATGAGAAATGTTGTTTTATGTTTTGGCTTTGAAACCACCTGAAACTGATTTAGACTGATACTTGCACTTTTGTTTTCTTTGCATGAAATCTGGCAATACCTTGACCAGACCGAGATCGCACAGACCGAGATCGCATTGATGACCAGAACAGATGGCATCGCTGCATGAATTGACCAGACTATGATAGGCAGCAGCATGACGCCTGAAACCGGCATGACCAGACCAGATTGACCAGACTTTGTTGACCGTCTGTTTGAGATCCATGATGGCTGACAACTTGTGACTTTGTAGAACCAGAAAGAGACTGGCTTTTGTCACCTTGTAATGTGACTTTGCATTATGGCTGTTTGTTTGCGGCAATGATGAGACATTGGACGCTTTGCAGCAGCACTTTTGGGGAATGCCGACCAACCGATTTGAGGCCTTAGGGTGTGGCCTTGTCTAATGGTTGTGCTCTGAGAATGTACCCAGAAAATCTGCTTGCTCCCCAGACTACACAGACTTTGTGGTATGACACCTATTGCCACGGGAAGTGAAGATTGTGACCGACTGTGCAGAGAGAATACACCTTACAGCATCCTGTGCCAAGTGAGAGAGAAAGAGCAGTGAAAGAGATTGTTCAGTAGCAGCAGAGAAGCAGCAGAGAGAAATTTGAATTGTTTGTGAGTAGCTTTTGTAAGAGAATCCATTTGGAATGCCTTACCTTTTGCACCAGACAAGTTTGTGCCTGAGAGGAGAAAGAGAAAAATGCGGGAATAATAATAATAATAATAATATTATGAGCAGGAATACACGCTCTGAAAGCATTTCTTGCCTGATCCACGTTTGAAAGAAGTGAAGCTTTGTTTCTTGAGTGAAAGAGATTGAGCATCTTTGAAATTTGCACTCGCATTCAACGCTGGCTGTCTCTCATTTGAAGACGATGGGCATGGCATGGCATGGCAATGGCATGGCACAGCATGACCTGGCGAGGAAGGAGAGAATTTGAAGCTGGAGTTTGGGCCTATGCCAAGGGCCAATGTGCATGGAATTGCACTGGAGAGTAACCATTTGCATTGGCATGTAAACACTCTGAATGAGTGCACCTGTGTTTGTTTTTGCACTCGCCTTTGTTCATAATGTGAATAAAGGCCTAGGGAAAAGACAGCGTATGCACCAATTTGCATCAATTGAAAGTTCTGACACGCAGGTTTCCCGGTGCTACCTTTGAAAAGTGAAAGGGCATGTGTGATCACTCCATGGAGATGAAATGGAGCACATATGGTACAGACACTTGATGCTTGCTCCTGTTTTTTGGAGCCCTGTGCAAAATCTCATTTAGCTTGCTGCCATTTATCAAGCAGGCCAACCTGAATTGGCTTGTACACGTTTCTGCTATCTGAACACTATTGGCTTGAACCCTTCACACTTTGTTGCTTTGGAGAACTTTGCTACCTGAACTTTGAACATTTGCTGAACACTGATATGATCTAGTGAACACAGTATCTGATTTGTGAACACTTGCTTCGTTGACACTGCATCTTTGTTGACATTCCTTGGCTGAAACTTTTTTGCATTAGAAATTGGAATTGTTCACGGTTGTGAGGACACATACCTCATGAGTGTCTTGGAAATACCTTGGACTGGAATATAGTAACTGAATACTTTGAATGTATACACTGATATGTATGCATTGATCTATGGAATGTTTGGCCTGTTTGACTACTGACATATGTACTGACCTTTGACACCTGTGAAAGTGATTGTCATATTTTGGGCTTGACACATTGAACTGGAAACACCTGTATCCACAGTATTTATGCATTGATTCTATGCATTGCATTTTCGTTTTGAAATTTCTGCTTGTAGAGACACTTTCACACCTTTGGCTTGTAGACACCTTTGACCTGTGACTTTTGGCTTGACTTTTGACCTTTCACATTTGGCTATGCTGTTCTGACATCTGACACATTTGCAGTTAAGCATTTGATATTTTAGCTTGCTACTGATAGAGTGAAATGCTTCCATTTTATTTTTGAAAAAAGGGTTTTTTCTGCATCATGAAATATATGCTTTTTTCCCTTTCTGCAGTTTGCTTGGTATTAGACTGCCACTTTTGCTATGTTATGTATGACATATGTTATGTTATGATTATCTAACAATAAAAGGAGAGAATTGTGGAATCTGATAAAATGAGGAGCCTGGAATTGTTATCATTAGAAGAATCACAAGTCACATTGGAGAGAATAAGTACTCTTTGTTACAGAACCAATACCCATTAGTACCCATTGTTAGAGAACCATTATTTAGTAGTATCCATTTAAGAATGATTGCATCCTGTTTAGCTATCCATTGTACATTGTAGAAGTAGCATCATTATAGTATCCATACATTAGACTGCCACTTTGTTTTGCCACTTTGCCATTTGCAATAGAATGACACTTGCACATATTTGGAGTGCCATGTAGTGCTTTAGAAACACGGTATATTTGCATCATTTCTATTATGCATTAGAAATAGCGCTTAGGCTGAGAGAAACATATTGTTTGCAGGAGAGCAGAACGAATGAGGCCTGGAAATGACACAGTGCATATTTGAAATGACATGAAGAGCCTTTAGTATGATGACAGTTTTTGTTATGCTTTGTAGTAATGCATGGAGAGACACCATGTATGTTGAGTGTGTACTTAGAATGAGTTTGCATTATGTAGCGCTTGCATTGTGAGAGAAAGCATAAACACTAGGAAGCATTTAGCACGAGGCCTATGAGCCATTTCTTATGGAGACACACAGAAGTTGACTGCGCCACCGGGCTCAGCGCGAAGATTGTTATGGAACACTGTGAAAGAAGGAATTTGTAAACATTTGCTTGGCAAACAGATAACAAACCCTTGTCCAAGTGGGGAGAGGGAAGGAGGCTTATCAGCATCAGCATGGCTGGTGTTCGTGGAGACAAAGGTGGGAGGGAGCGCGACATGGAGTGGGTAGAGAGGAGCGAGAAGCCTTTTCGCACAAGGAGTTGCTTTGAAAACCGGGACTAAGAGAGCATTTCGTAATGCAGAGAGATGCCAACAGTGAAGTGAATGGGGAATAGATTAAATAGATGGTGTTTTACAGGGACTGCATACAGATGGCCATGAAAGAGATATGATGTCCAATGTCACTTTGACACACTTTGACACAGCACACGCAGAGACAAGAACATAACACAGACTGGCAGGCATTTTGTTAAACGCTGACAGACAGTCATTCTTAGGCTTATAGAATGTGAGTAACCATAGAAATGTGTGCGTGATTGGAAGAGTATAACCAAGGGGGAGAGGGGACTGAGCTGTAGTCTGGAGTTGGCTGGAGTTGGCTGGTGTTAGTTGCTGAGGTTGCTGGCTGTTGGTTGGAGATGGTGCAAGATGGAGTACGAGATACGATGAGAGAGAGAGGTGTCTTGGTGCAGCAGAACCTGATGAGGCTTTGATGAGATCGATCTGGCAGAGAGAGTCGTGCATAGAGGAGCAACCTGGAAAAAACAGAGCTGTAGACCAAGGGAAGCAAATGGGAAGTATAGTTATTGGCCTAGACTGACTGATTGATTAGAACAGGCACTCACATAAGGGGTTTGATAGAAGGGGAAATCAGACAGGGATTGTTAAGAGAGAGAGTGTGAAGGATTGGTGTGGATTGGTGTGGATTGGCCCATGAAGGAGATGTATGCTGACACTTGTATTTAGACTGAATTTGCATTGCAGGCTTGCATGAGAAACCTGTAAGGCTTATAGTTATTGCATGGTAGATGTGTTTTGCACCAGAAGTATAAAAGGTGCAAATTAGACATACTTTTAGGATTGTCTGCATTAGGATTGCCTGCATTATTATGCTTTGCATTCTGTGTGATCATAAACAAATGTATTCCGTTATTATAATTGAATCGATTCATGTGTTTTCTTTGTGTCTTTGTGTCTTATGTTATTTGTGTCCACAGTAGTAAGATAGGGGTAACACAGTGCACATAGGGCCTGAGATACGAATGCAGCAGGGTGGGTATAGTGATCCATAACCCCCTCAGGGATTGTCAAAGATTGTCTGAGACCGGAGCATGCTTGCCTGGGGGGGCAAGACGATGGTTAGGGGTTTTTGTTTTCCAGACTTACAAAATACGTACTCGTACGTTATCTGACAATGCTCCAGTGACGGTCCTGGTCGACCTGGGGCCTGCCCCGCCGCCCCGCTCCACCTGGTGCTTCAAGTCAGAAGCTTTACTAGATATAGGTTGTCATTATGAGTGCGGCGGTAAGGGGTTACCGGCACCGGTAAGGATGCCGTTGCCGGTAACCCCTTACCTCCGTGTTCCGAGGTCCCTCAGCAGGTCCCACTAAGGCCGGCTGGTTTTACCAGCCACTCTTAGCGGGAGCCGTTAAGGGACCATGGAGCTAATAATGGGCCCTCTATTTGCGGGCCCGTTATTAGCTCCCTCCCCATTCCCATTGAGCCCTGTGGGGGCTCGAATGGGGATGGGTAGTTTGAATGGGAACTTACCGGGTCCACCAAGGTTGGAATGACTCAGTAAGTCCCCATTCAGGGAACCCAGACACGACTTTGGAGGCAGCCAAGGCGCTAATAACACCATGGCTACCTCCAAACTCATAATGACCCCCCTAGTCTTTAAGGCAGAGATACTATCTGACATAAAAATGCTCTTCAAATGCAATGCTGAAAAGGACACTACCATGAGGGTCCGCTGGGAGGCCTTTAAAGTGTACATAAGGGACATGTCCATCTCCCGGGAGGCAGGTGTGTTAAAAACCATTTGGAATGATCTACATCGCTCCGAGGCTAAACTCAAAGACCTGGAACGTGAGTATTCCACTGTTGCCAGTCCTCTTAAACTGGCGCAAATTAGGGAGGAACAGTCACATGCCAGAAGATTTTGGATGGATTTTCTGATTTCTATGCTAAAATATACACGCCATTTCACGAACATAGCACCCGGGACACTCAAGAACTCCTAAATCAAATCCCCATGAGATATATCTCCCAATCTACCAGAGAACAACTTGATACACTGATCACACTGGATGAAATAGTGACCACTATAACCGATCTTCCGAAGGGTAAAGCCCTGGGTCCAGACAGACGCACCTCCGAATTCTTTCAGGAGCATGTGTCGCTGCTGGCGCCCAGCCTGTTGGAGGTCTGGTACGAGTCACTTGCTGAGTCCATTCTTCCTCCATTATTGCGCGAGGCAATCATAACTGTTTTACTCAAATATGGAAAGCCTGGCGATGAATGTGGGTCCTAAAGGCTACTGTCACTTACGAATATCAACACCAAAATATTTGCCAAGACCATTGTGAATAGGTTTCTTCCAATCATGCCGTACCTGGTACATGAGGACCAGAGCGGATTTGCTTCTGGGCGATCGACCTCTCTTAACATCAGATGACTTTTCAATGTTATGTCTAGAATAGACCAGGGGGCCTCAGCCGTGGCGGGCACACTCGATGCCCAAAAGGCATTCGACATGGTTTCATGGCAATATATGTGGCAGGTCCTCAAGAGTTTGGGAGTGGGCCCCTCCATGATACAATACATCAAATTGCTATATATGTGTCCCACTGCCAGAGTACTGGTCAACTCCATGACCTCGGCACCTATCACCCTACTTACTGGCACCGACAGTGATGCCCTTTCTCCCCCATCCTATTTGCAATGGCTATTGAGCCAATGGTGGACTATGTCAGGGCAAGGCACTCTCGGAAAGGTGTACGCATAACAGACACCCTAGAAATAATCTCCTTGTATGTGGATTACGTACAACTGTACATCAGGGATCTGGCCACACACCTGAACTCTATTCTTCGGGACATAACAAAAGTTGGCACGTTCTCGGGCTTCATCATCAACTACTCAAAATCTGAGATATTCCTACTCACCGCCTCGACACAACAACCACCGTGTGAATATCCCCTCCGCTGGTCCCCTGATGGCATCAAGTATCTAGGGGTACAGGAATCGCTATCCAGATCATCCCTACTTGCCGATAATTACGTTGCGCAACTGCACAACATGTTGAGTCTAAGATGCTGAAATGGCAATCCCTACCCCTGTCGCTGGCTGGGAAGTTGTCTCTGATCAAAATGATACTGGTCCCCAAGCTCATATATCTTTGCTAATGTCCCGATTTGGCCTGGGAAAAAGCGCTTTAACGATTTACACAAGAAAAGTGCACAATTCCTGTGGCGCTCGGGTGCGGACTGTAAAAAATGGGAACACATGACATTATCCTACGAGATGGGGGGCTTCGCTGCCTCGATCTAACCCTATACTGGTGCACGGCCCAAGCCCAATAGACCACGCTCTGGTACAAACCCACAACAGCACCACCACATGTCAAACTTGAAAATCTGGCAACAGCTGGGATGCATACTATGTCTCTAGTCCTCCATTGTAAATATGAAACTGAGGCGGAAGCCAATCCCATTGTATCCACATTAAGGGCATGTCACCGTCTTATCGATATGTCATCAGACCCTCGTCCATACTACAAACGGCTCCCCATCTGGGAGTTTCCCGTGCTAGAACCCACACATGATACTTACCTTGCCAATGGCATGGAATTGGGATACCTGGCTTTATCCGATCTATTCCCTGAGGGTAAATGTATAACTCCACAAGCGTGGTACCCTGCCACGCTGGGTCTGCCCGGGAGATACTGCAGTATTGCAGACTGAGTGCGGCGGTCCGTGCCATGTGGTCTTCGTACCCGTACAAACCCTCAGAAACGCTAGAATTACAATATATATAGCCAACTCCAGTGAGAGTTACGTGCTGGTCTCCTCTCACCTAGCCCCCCTCAAATCCCTCTACCACTCAGCAATCCATACTCTTTGCTCCCTCTCTCCTCATGATTCCATCTCGGCTTCACTTTCTACTCTTGGTTGGCTCTCCTTTCACTCCCAAATTAAATTCAACTTCCTCTGTTTTATCTTTAAATCTCTTCACAATCTTGCCCCTCCCTACCTTTCCTCCCTCCTTTCCTTCTACTCTCCCTTTCGCCCCCTCCAATCAGCTGACCACTTCCTACTCAATGTTCCTCCCATGTGCCCCTTCCTGATTCTGTTCTTTCCAGCTCTTCGCCCCCCTCCATTGGAACTCTCTACCTGTACCTATCTGCTCCATCTCCTCTTACTCTTCCTTCCGCTCTTCCTTAAAATCCCACCTACTTCACCTTCCCTCCTGACTGCACTTACTACTTCCGCCCCCGCTGCCCCGAACTCAGATTCTTAATATAATGTATTCAGCCAATTGTTCCACATACTGTTCTTGTTTTGACTCGTGACTTGTTCATATTGCTTCTATTGTATCTTTGTCGTTCTTATGTGAAGCGCTTTGGATTAAAGCGCTATATAAAATTTAATAAAATACAAAAATACAAAATGCCCTGTACCAGTTGTATGCTTTGCTATGTACCCTATACCATTGTGCAACAACATGTAAGATGCATTATTTCCTCTTTGTAAGTTGCTACTGTGTGGCACTGCTACTATTGCCAACTGAAAAATAAAAGTTAAAAACATTTTTATTTAAACAGAAATTAAATTGTACCTGCCTGTATGACTTTAATTATTATAAGTCCACAAAGGCATCAATTGTCAATCACAACAATCTCCATATAATTATGCTATAGTCTAATAAATGCTAAATATACTAAGATTCTACTTAGCATGGGTTACTTCATGAACATTACTAAAATTTCAATGGAACACTTCACTTAAGGCAAATAGAGTTAAAGCATCTGATTTTCTCTGACATCAACACAAGTGTGGTGCTGGTGAAATTGACATCACTTACATTGAAACATATCTATGCACCAATTCCCCTGTGAAGGTGGAAGGTAGTGAATGGTTTGGCTATGTAGGGGTCAACTGACATATAGGCAAGCACTTGATAACATAGGGCTACACGTAAGCCATTTACATGCAAAAGGTTACTTGTTTGCATTGACTCGTAGAAAGTTGCATTCACAAATATTGTCCTTGGAAATCTATATTTTCAGTTCTGAAGCCACATGTGTGCTGTTTCCTGCATGTGTGGGTGGAGTTTTCTACAGACATGTATGTGTGACTTTCATTAAAGCAGGATTTGTTCTTTGATTTAACGATATGTCTGGGTTCAGGTTAGATTGGGGGGAGTAGGACTCCAGGAAGGTCTCAGGGTTTCATGTGTTCATTTGCTGGTATTTCTGACCAATAGGGGACTCAACTTGGAGTCTGTGCAGTGATGAGAGAAGTGGTACCTAGGTTGAAGAGGATCAAGAAGTGATCAGACCAAGCGATTTCATTGATGGCTGTGATGTCTACTGTGGCATTAGCTGTGAAAAGCCAGTCTAGTATTCAGCCTTTGGCATGTGTGAGGGAGTCTATGTGTTGTATGAAGTTCATATCTTCTAAGGCAGTCGGTCAGTTGTGTGTTTATATTGCAGGTTAACTTCACCTAAAATGATGAATTTGGTGGCAGGTTTCAAGAGTGGCATGATCAGTAAAGGGATGTCAAGGTCAGGGCGTTTGGGGCCGTTAGGTTGACGATAGAGGAGGAGGATATTAAACATGGTTTAAGGGTTAGTCATCGGTTTTAGTAAGAGCATTTCATACCCGGAAGTACTGGGAATGGGGGAGGCTCTAATCTGAAGAGAGGTTTTGGCTATAAGTGCTACCCCCCTTCCGAAAGCATTCAGGTAGTAGGCCCTGAGGATGGCCAGAATGAGAGGAGTGGCCCAGGCGTCATGGAGCCATGATTCACTTGTGGCTAGGAAGTCAAGTTGGTGTTAAAGTATAAGATCATGGATATCCATAGCATGGGCTCCCAGTAAATGTATGTTCATAAGGGGACAATTTAAGCTGTCCGTTTGTTCAGAGAGGAGTTGTAGGGGGGCTTGTTGCATTTCTAGAGTGGGAGACAGTGAGGAGGGTTTTCTGTGGGGAATTGGTCATGCGGGAGGACTGACGGAACTAGGCAGTAGTTTGTGGATAGGGAGATGTGGCTGAGATGATGTTCTGGCTCTTAATCTGGCAAGTGGAGAGACACCCAGACATGGCTGGGTTTTTCCTAGGTTCTTGTGGCTGTTGTTTCTGGTGAGGTGGGGTTGGGGTGGTGGGGGCAAACAATAGTGGCAGGTGGGCTAAGGTTAGGGCAGTGGATGGGGAAGGCACTATGCCCTGGCTGAGCAAAGGTTTTTGCTCTGTGCTGTTGCAAGCTGGGGTTTTGTTGAGCAATTCTAGGGCTTCAAGTGTCTAGAGTGGGTGGCGCTCCACTATTCTGTTCTTTAGAACATGTAAAATAGGGAGGCAGACAGTTTTCTAAGGGCTTCCCCTAGTATAGTTTGGGCGTGCAAATATTATTCACGGTGCTATCCTCAGGAAAGGTATGAACAGTCATTACGAGCGGGCAGGAATTTTTCCCCAGGAGTAACTTCAGGAGGAGTATGAGCAGGCAGGCATTTTGCAGTAAGAGCAGCAACATCCTCTAGCCTCTTTTCCTTTGCAGATGGGGAGCAGGTGCAAGTGGATCTAGGTCACCTGGCCTAAGCCCTGCTCACCTGCTGTCTTCCTTGTTGTCGCTATTTTTCCTTGCTTAAGGAGCCCCCCAGCATCTTTTCCTTTGCAGATGGGTAGCAGGTGCAAGTGGATCCAGGTCCCCTGGCCTAAGCCTCACCCACTTGGTGCATTCCTGGTTGCTGCACTTTTTCCCCACTTAGCAAGCCCCGCCCACCTGGTGCCTTCCTGGTTGCCACTCATTTTCCCTACTTAAGGAGCCCTCCAGCCTCTTTTCCGTTGCAGATGGGGAGCAGGCGCAAGTTGATCTAGGTCACATGGCCTAAGTACCACCCACCTTCTTAGCCCTGCCTCTTCCCTCCTGCTCTTAACTCTTAGAGCAAGGGTGGTTCTCGGCTGGGCACCCGAAGCGAAGGGCAGACAAGGAAAAGGGCAAATCCTGTTTGGACCTGTTCCAACCAGGAGGACCCAGGGCCAGACACCCTGCTCAGACAGCAGGTAAGCATGCACCAACATGTGTTTACTCCCTCTGTCTCCAAAGGCCACCCCCCCCCTCAGGTCACCCCCTGACGTTCCCTTTTGACCCCACTTCTGTACACAGGTGTTGCCTGTTTTACTTGATTCTTCTAAGATGCTCACCCTCCCCCCTCCACCCTACTTCTGTAGGAGTCTGTTCTGATACATTCTGGTTTCACCATCACCGTCTTGTGGCCAATGCTGGATTTTACTTTTATGGACTTAATTGATTCACGGTGCGTCACCCTTTCTTAACTCTCATGCTGGACTTCCTTTGCATCTTACACTCATGGTGGCCCTGAATCATGCTGTTTCCATCTTCATCTTGTATCCTGGCTTGCAACATTATGTGTTACTACTGACTTCTGCAATTGTATTTGCTCTCCCCTCTGGCTTCTCCACTCTTTTTGAATGCTTATTCTCTGTTCTCTGTTCTCTCCTCCTCTCCCTTTTCTCCCTTTTCCTTTCTCCTCCCCTCCTCTCCTTACTTTCTTCTATGCAATTATGCTACCAGAATTGTCCCTGGACCTAGTATGATCGCAACCTTGTCTGTCACCTCCCCCTTCCCTTAGTTGTTCCCCCTCCCCCCACCAGCACTATATGAAATGTCATCAGGCCTAGTAAGATAGTCGCTTGTTTTGTTCCTCCCCTCCCTTTCTGCGCCCCTCTCCCTCATCTTTTGTTTTTCTCCGGCTCTACCAGAAATGTTGTTAGGCCTAATACGGTAGTCGCCTGTCTGTTTCCATTTCCTTCCCACTCCCCGCCCCTTCCTTATCTATGTCTTAGCTCTTGCACTATCTGAAATGTTGTCAGGACGTGTACGATAGTTAATTTCACATGCTTACTGTTCATGACCTGTAAGAATGTCATTGTATTTTCCCTTGTTCCCTCCCTTGCCTTGAAGAACTTTGAAACACATTGGCCCTCATTACGACCCTGGCGGAAAGTGACTGACCGGACCGCCACAGCGTAAATAGCGTTTCCGCCATTGCACGATGGAGCAAAGTGCGGCCCATTCCGACCCATCGGGCACGAGCACCACGCCATGGCGGAAGTGCAAAGTCCGCGATGGCGGAAATGACCCCAAAACGGCCCACACCGCCGCCGTACGGCGCCCTAGGTGCAATACCGCCACCCATCATAGCGGACACCGCAGTGAGCGCCAACCGGAAAGTACGGTGACCGTAAATATACGGAAACGGAAGTAAAAACATGGGCCCGGAACGGGAAACAACACCCCGTACACCTATAAAACCACAAAATACACACAACCACTAAAAACACCACCCTGAGACACATCCCAACCCGTCATCCACCCTAGTGAAACCAAGAAAAATGGGAAAAGTAGCGAAGAAAGCGTGCGACCGCAAGCGGCAGGTCCACTTCTCCCGTGAGGAACTCACCGTGCTTACAGAGACCCTCCAGGAGAATGCCGCCGCCGTCTTCTCCACGCAAATGACCAGGACGGCACTTGCGAACAAGAAGGCCATATGGGCCCTGGTGGCACAGCGGGTAAGTGCGGTGGGGACCGCACCCCGCAACCCACAGCAATGCAGGAAGCGATGGGACGACCTGCGGATACGCGTCCGTAGCATACTTTCTGCCAACCGCAACATTGCCACAGCCACCGGGGGAGGATCGGAATCACCCATCAAGTTGACCCCCTGGGAAGAAATCTGTGCCTCCACCATTGGAATGGAGAGCATAGAGGGAGTCGGAGGGATGGAGAAAGGAGTGCAGACATCCGGAGAATCAGGTAGGTGGCCCAAAATAAAACCATGCCAAATCCACAATGTCCAATCATGTGACTCACATGTGTCCACATAGCGCAACAGCAACACATGGCCAGGAGAACGTCCACACACATTGGCCTGATAGCGCACTTTAAAACTCACAATAAATACATAAATAAGTAAAAACCCCAAAAACACCCACTACACGTGCAGCAGGCACACCCTAACTGCAGGCTGCCAAACAACTGCACCCTCACTCCACACACAAATGAAAGCACCTCCAAGGCCCCGACCCAAATCACCCTCAGGTACCACCCCAATGCATGTGATACATTGCCATTCATATTCCCACAGACCCATTAATAACGCTAGCCCTCCTTTACTCCACCACAGGGTCCGATCCAAACGACGAGCTCCAGGACACCCCTACCAGCACACCTGCAAAGAGGGCCAAGACCGACGGCCAAAGACCCTCCACCTCAGCTGCACGCATCAAGACACGGCAGCAGCACATATCAAGTGGCAGCACACAGGAGGGAACATCAACAGGCACCCCAGCAGCCAGCATGCCCACAACAGCACCACCACAGGTCCCCCCAATGGATGCCACAGAAGGTACTGCCTCTGGTGGCAGCAGCACCATAGGTGACACCCCATTAATGGCAGCATGCTCCGACACAGAAGACGGGGATGTCGAAGTCAGATCCATCCATGACCTGTCCCAATCCCCCTGTCTGTTCCATCCCGTACACCATGAGGATACCACGCAGGGGCACCCACAAGACGACGACTGGCCATCCCCCACAAGCCCTGTGGCAGGGCAACATGAGGCGAACAGCCCCTCTGTGACACCACCGCAAATGGCCATGGCCCAGCAGAGGCAACAGTCCCTCGACCAGTTAATCGTGCAACAGCAGCAACTGGCCACGCTCCTCAAGGACCATGCCGATGGATGTGGGGGCACTAAGGCAGACATAGAAACATCAACTGAGACACTTAGGGCACAAATGGAGAGTAGCACCGAGAGCCTGAGAGTCCAAATGGAGAGTAGCACCGAGAGCCTGAGAGTCCAAATGGAGAGAAGCACCGAGAGCCTGAGGGGGGAACTGCATGCGACGTCCAAAGACGTATGTGCCGAACTTGCCGCAGTGCGCCGTGTGCTCACTGAGCTCTCACAAACCCTTAGGGACATGCATGGACGTGAGCAGGCAGAGACATCATCCGTTGCAAGTTCCGTCCAGGGCAGCCCCCAACGTAGATCTGGGAGGAACCTGCGCTCCACAGGCAGGGGTGCCCCTGATACCCGCAGAGGGGGCTTGCAATAGCGACTGCCCACTGACAATGAGCATCTTTGGACACTGGTGTTCGGGGGGGAGGTAGGAGGGTGGAGGGGGTGTGTTGGGCTCACTTGGGTGGCGGGTCGATAGGGTTCAACATGATATCACATATGCCATAAACAATGCACGATCAAACAATGAGATGTGTGGACAATGATCTTTGTGTACTAGGCCATCATAGGCGTACAGTCCATATTGTGCATGTACCAGACACACACAGTGCCACGAGTCCCGTGTCCATGTATCAGCCACCAGGCGTGAGTGCTAGAAGCATGCATCTATGAGATGCTGACGAATTTCACGGCCCTCCTGTGCCTCGCAGACTCCTTGAGGTGCTGCCACATCCCCACCCTCATCATGACCATCTTCAGGTGCTTGCAGTTCTGCGTCAGGGGGCATGGGCACATTTCTATGTACGCACATGTTGTGGAGCATGACACATGCCATCACCATCTTTGCAACCTTCTCATGGCGGTACAGGAGTGCCCCGCCAGACCTGCTGAGGCACCGGAAACGGGTCTTCAGTAGGCCGAATGCCTGTTCAATGACTACACGGGTACGTGAGTGGGCATGGTTGTAGTCCTCCTCATGCTGGTCCCGTGGGTTCCGGACTGGTGTGAGGAGCCATCTCTTCAGTGGATATCCGGCATCACCTGTATGTGGACGATAAACGAATTATGTGGAATGCCATTGCTACGTACGCACCCCCCCCTTCCTGCCAGGTCATTGCCGCATCACATACCCCACATCATCATGCATGAAATGAGACTCACCGAGTAGCCAGGATCTGTTCCCTGCGTGTCGCTCCATGTAGCGTGGTATTGTAGAGTTGCTCAAGACCATAGAATCATGGGTTGATCCAGGGAATTGGGCACAACAATGTGTAATGATCCTGTTGGAGTCACACACCATTTGTACATTCAGTGAATGAAATTGTTTTCGGTTGCGGTACTGGGCCTCCATGGCATGTGGGACGACCAATTCCACATGGGTGCAGTCGATGGCACCAATGCAACTGTGGCCAGGAAGTGGAGTACAGACACCACCTTCAGTAGGGGTGGGATGGCGGTTGGGCTATCTATCATGCTGACAAGGTCAGCCTGTGTCATGTCCACAATGGCGGCTATGGTGTCCCGGTCCAAACGGTAGAGGGTGTGGATCTGCTCATCAGTGAGGTTGAACGGATGTGCTCGGAGGCGTGGGATTGCGGGCTGCCTGCGTGGTGGTAGTGGCTGTGCTGGCAGCCCTTGCTGGCCCTGCCTTGCCCTCCTCCTCCTCCTGCGTCTCCTCCGTGCGGCCGGTTGTAGTTGGTGTTCGTCTTCTTCTTGGAGTTGGAGTACTTGCAGTGCTATCAGGTCCCCCAGGGCCAACATCGCGAGTCCTGCCGGTAGCATTTCGGAGTGGGTGTGGTTGTGGGAGGAGACTGGGTGTGCAATTTATGTGTTTTCAGGCTGTATGGCCTCCACCTGTGGTGATTCATTCCACCTGTGCAAGCTGCTCTCCCCTTTGGGCGAGCACGTCCCGCACACAACGCTGCAATTCGAGGAATGGCATCTTGCTATTACAATCATGTATTAGTACCCGATGGCCGTGTAACATTGGTTGATATGTTCATTCGGCTATGGTCCCATTGTTTCACATGCATTCTATGCAGTCGCGAACAGACTTGTGAAGGGTCAGTGGAACGTAGTACTCGAGTAACGGTGGACCCTCATGCATCACTGTACCGAGGTTCACCGACGGGTGGGGCCTCCCATTTGTGAGTGAAGGCAGTTGCCATTTTCACACACAGCCGCACTAGATGGATTAATTTGTGATTTCAAGCGGCCACAGATGCCTTTTCGACGTGATGTTGCAAATGAGGAATTCGAAGGGCGGCGCTTTCGGTCTTCAGCTAGCGGCGAGGAGATGCCCACAGGTCTGACTGCAAATATAACGTTCTATTGTTCAGTGTCCTTGGGACAGGGGCCATGGCGAGGATGCAATGATTGATATGAATAGTTTGGGATGCGCAATAGCGAAGTGGATGATGAGGCCGGACGTTCCCAAATACATGTTACTTCACAACACTGGAATTACGGGCTGGGGCACAGTGGATTTTGCAGGCTGCATAACGCACAGACTCAATGGAATTCTCACATGTTATGTGAGTATGGAAACAGGCGTTCTCATTACGGGATGAGGGAATGATGAATGGATGCATGGACAGATGATTTGATACGGTGTTTGCCATGTACAGGGCTTCTTGGAATCTGTCCGCCTCCCCTGCGCTATGTGATGCAGGGCTGCCATAGTGGGACCATCGTCTATCTGGCCTTGTTGAGCCCTCCCTGTCTCGACGCGCCTTCAGACACTTGTGTCCATGCACGTTACCAATCCCATCTGATGGATTCTGTTTTCACAGATGCATGCACAGGTACACTCGTTTGTGATGGTGTTTTCACCTCGATATGGATAGTTATGAGTCGCAAGTGGTTTTGGGGTGGTGATGATCCTTTGGAGTGGGCTAGCATGCATATGGCTGTGGATCTAGTGTGATCATTGAAGTGAGTTGTTCGAATGTAGTTCTGATGGCCATTCTATTCTTTTTCTTTTCTTTTGGTTGACAGGTATCTCCTCCCCTTTTGCCACTGCCATCTGTATGCCACTCCTGCAGATGGGTTTTACTCCCGACACCTGCTGCTTCGTGTTAATCAGTGGAGCAGCATTACGATCTTATGGGACGATCGCCAATGGGCCACATGCCCTTACGCAGTACTAGTGGCTCGGAGCAACATTTCGGCCTTTCAGCTGGACTAGTGCCTCCCTATTGGGACGGCCCTGCGGTTCTAGGCGCTTCCATGTTGCCTTTTCGTACGAGAATGTAGCCCCTGTGTACCATGAAGGAACAGGGCGTCACACAAGAAGTAGCTGGTCATTTATTGCGGATGAAGCCCACAATGGTGAAATGTGTTTTGGAGTTCATGGCCTAATGGCTGTATGGGCTTGGTGAATTTGTTGTGCATTAAATTTCTATTCTGATATGGGCCGTGTAGCGTTCTTCTTTGCAAGTGATGTGGCATATTCCTATTTGGGGAGCGATGTATTGTGAGGAGATCTGCATTGGGTTCCAGCTTCGGAGTATAGTTGCGTGGTACTGTGCTGGGCGCGTTTGCCTACGAAGCCCAGTGAGGTCAGGGGTGAGGGCTGCCAATATGACTGTTTGAATGATGTCATGCTCAGGGGCGGGGGATTAGGTTTTGTGTAACAGATGCCGGTCAGCCAGGTGGATTGGTGGAATGATGTGATTATCGGAATATTGCTGGTCACAGGTGCCTGTGTTTGCGTGCGTTTCTTGGTGGGAGACTGAGGTCATGTCCTTTGGTATAGCTTCTGTATTCGTGCCATCTGTGCCCTGCAGCTCCCATTGGCCCCTCTTGTGATTCTTTTGTTCGTTGGCATGCATGGGTGACTTGTACATTTCACTGGTTGCATTGTGACTTCGTTGCACCTACGGGGAGTTGTACTATGTGGCCAGGGAGCGGTGTACAGGCACTCAGTGGGGCCGTTTACGGTTGATTCGCGATGCCGTACTTCTCATCATGGCGGAATGGTACTTTCCGCCGTGCTTGATGGCGTTAAGTACATGTCCGCTAGGGTCGGAATTCGCGTACCCTTGCGCCATGGTGCTAATTACGGTTTGGCATGGCGCGCGCGCGCGTACTTGGTGCAGTTAGCGTTGGCGTTCACTACGGTGTCGCTAATGGCATCGTACTTTACGGTGACGGGTCATAATCGCACCGAGCGCTATTCGATGGCGGTATTGCATTTCCGCCATCGTTTTTCGATTTCCGCCAGGGTCGTAATGAGGGCCATTGTCTATAGGCGCTATATAAATCAACTATTATATCATTTCATATCATGTTGAATATATGTGGGCAGACATATTTTATTGGCAGCATCCTTAAGTGAGTTTGGGGTGGGTTAAGTGAGTTTGGGGTGTGCAAACATTTATCCAAGGCAACATCCCCAGAAACAAAACAGGTGGGCAAATGTTTTACAAAGGCAGTATCCAAAAGTGGAGTTCAGGCGAGCAAACATTTTGCAACGGTAAGAGCTTTAGGCATGTATGCTGCAGGGAAAATTCTTACACAGGTACGATGCCCGGGTCCATGCTTAGAAACCTCTGGGTTTTAAGGGCGTTATAAATAACCAATTAATGTGTGATGGCGGTTGAGTTCAGTGCTGAGTTCCTCATCTAACGTGGGCGACAATGGGCAATGTGAGAGAGCGTCTATGGGCATGGTTTTAGAAGCCGACATGGAAGAAAAGGCTGGCTGACCCCATAAGCCAGTCGGCAGAGACATGCAAGGCGAGATACACATTAAAGCACTGATAAGCACAGCCACATGTATAGGAGGTGCAGAGATTCTTTGAAGGCACGGCCTGGTGTCATGGATAAACACGTTAAGAACATGTATTGTATTTACATGCTCTGAAAGCCCTTGTTGAATCCAATCAAGAGGCATCTCAGGGTGTTCTTTAAAAGCCATCTGTCCTGACCATAACCTGAAACGATTTTCTATCCAGTACCCACTAGGTTGGGGACCCTTGTTCTCTTCAATGTCTATGAGTGGGAAAGAACTTAAAATGTGATTCTGTTCTTTCATTCAATATCCCGTGGGTTTCATTTCTTCATTTACTAATGCATGCCTGCCTTTTTAATGTACATCACAGAACATAATTAAATTCAACAGCATTTCCATTCCTATTCTTCATTTTTAAACAATATAGTTTGAATGAATTACTAGCATGGCAAAATAAAGGAACACATTATGTATTTTTATTCTCACGTTGACTAGAATATAGCATTTGCTGTAATGGCATTATCTTTGGTATGATATTGTATGATAAATCAGTTCTAACGCACCTGTATCCAGGTTTTTCTAGGTGCAACAAGACAAGGGAGGGAAGACAGAGGGAGGACAAGGCAAATTATCTTACTAAGCCTTGTGTCATTCAGATCCAGCAAGTGTGAGAATGAGAAATGCAATGGGAAAGAGCTGGGGAAGTGCAAGGGAAAGGGGAGGGGAAAACAGGGCTGCAATGCCCTGAGTAAATGCAGCCAGGGCAGCGTGGCTTTGGGTAGTACAAGGAGAACAGGGGACTGTAGGGTTACAGTTGCAGCCCCAAAGTGCGTGGTAGGCCTTAAGGCAGTGTAAGGGTGACTGATCAAGAAAGAGCCTTGTACCAAGTGAGACTTTGAGGGTATCCAAGCAACCAGTCGGTACAGCAGACAGGTAGGTCAGGTAGGTCAGCTGGGGAGGGATAGAGAAAAAGCAGAGGAAAAGAGGAACATTTTGAGCTGCCTCTGGAACTTCAGGTGGTCCGGCTCAATTTTGAGAGAGGCAGGGAGGCCATTCCAGAGGGAGACACCTGCAGAGGAGAGAGATCTACCCCCTACCTGGAGAAGCATCGCATCCTTAGAGAGTTGGAGGTAGGTGAAAAAAAGTGCTCGAGAAGGAAGGTATTTTTGAAGAGAGTGTTGAATGTAGTGTGGGCCCTGGCTCCAGAAAGCCTTGTGGACAATGCAAAAGGTCTTGAACTTGATCCTGGCAGCCACCGGGAGCCAGTGGAGAGAATTAAGGGCTGGAGAGATAGGGTCCCTGGGCTTGATGCCAAGGATACGTCTTGCAGTCCTGTTCTAGATTAGTTGCAGAGGGAGGAGAGTAGAGGAAGGCAGATTGAGAAAGAGGCTGTTGCAATAGTCCAGCCTAGAGAGAACCTGTGCTCTGGAGACAGCTACCTTCTGGGTGAAAGTGAGAAGGGGAAGAGTCCCTTTGAGGATGTGCAGCTGGTAGGGGGACATCTTGGTGATGTGCGAGATGTGCGGAGAGAAAGAGAAAGTGGAGTCGAAGAAGACACCAAGGTTTATTGTCACGCAGGAAGGTGAAGGAAGAGGATCCAAGGCGGGCGGACAGCGTGAAAGAGGGAAAGCAGGGGCAGGGATCCCAATGAGAAGGATCTCTGTCTTACTGGCATTAAGGCACAGATCACTGGAAGCACACCAATCCTGAATTATGGATAGACAGTCAGAAATGAGCGAGAGAGGATAGGAGACTGAGGGGAGACTGAAGGAAAGCTGAGTGTCATCCACATAACACTGAAAGTTAGAGGAGAAGGTAGAGATCAGGTGGGCCAAAGGGGCCAAGTAGTGGTTGAAAAACCAGGATGAGAGGATATAGCTTCAGGGAATGCCACAGGTAAAGAGAGCAGTGGTGGAGAGAAAGGGACCAGGTTGGACATGGGAGGGGCGGTCCAAGAGGAAGGAGATCAGCTACTCCTGGGCCTGATCAGTAATACCCAGGTTCTCATTTCTAGGGGACTAATCTGATCTGGAGGTGAGACAAGTGTTTTTCAAGAGGGTTTCACATTCAGTTTCAGAGGACTAGATGAAAGATAGATGGGTTGGCAACCTCAGATATATCTGCTAAGGGGAATGAGAAACTTATGTCTAGAAAGACTGAGAAAGAGTCAGAATTGCAGATTGTGGCAGGCCCCTTCAGTCATTACTCTCCGATTTCATAATTACACCACTTCTCTTTGGCTGGTACCCAAAAAAGAGTAACAGAAATCTAGACTGATTTCCCACATATCCTAACCCAAGGAGATGTTATGCATGGCATCCTCGGTGAGAGAGCGCACAATGTCATACACTCTCTTTGAGGCAGCAGTAAAGGTTTTTAGAGCCGCAGGGCGAGGGGCATTCATGGCCAAGGCTGATATTGAATCGGTGTTCAGCCTCACCAGGTCCATCCAGATAATTTTAACCTTTTGAGTATCTAGTTTCAAGGGTCAATTTATTTTGACAAATACTTACCCATGTGCTGTGCTGCAACATAATCACACTTTGATGAGTTTCTTTCCTTCCTGAAATAGGCCCTAAATGAACAGGACTCACAATTCACAACCTAAATGATTTCCTTTTCATTTGCATTGGAAAGAATGGTCCAGCAGAGTGTTTTCAGTTGCTGTAGGGCTTAATCCATTTAATAAGCAGTGTCTGAGTGCCACTGGCAAAGGACATGACTCAAGGTACTTTTTTGGGAATCTAACCTGACTATGAAGAAATGGTTTGTAGGTTTGTAGTCGGAAAGGATCAGGAATTCAGTGGAGATCTTGCAAAAGAAGATAACTGGAGAACGGAAAATAAATGTTTTGGTCAGACACTATGGCTGCAATGCAAATTATTAAGCAACAATAAGTTACGCTCAGTCCTACTTTGGCTTGTTGAGTGCACTCAAAATACAAGGTATAACAGGTATATTGGAATTGGGATTATTGATTTGTTGGAAAGATAAAGCATAATAGCCACATTTAACTCTCATATGTATTTCAAAATGTCCTTTGCCTTTGATCCTTATTTTGATTTAATTGATCTTGTCGTCCATAATCTGTATCTGAGATTACTTGTACGAGTTTCCCTGCTTGCCTGTTGTGCTGCCCATTGGCTACTCTGACAGTTTCCTCAATTATCAAATTAGAAAGGTTTCTTTGGTTCTAATTTTTAAATCACACAACATGTGTATCACATGCCAATAATGTTCCCTGTCCAAATCTACTGAAAATGATATTGGGGGGTTTGCTGTTTGAATTTCTTTTTAAAGGGCTTAGTTGGGAAGAAGCTCTTGAAGCTGTTTGCATAATGTTGTTCTCCTATGTTATTTATTTCATGTCATATGCTTATTATGAATTATGCATGTAGAACCCCTGAACACATTTTGTTTTTATGGAATCTTTTAAGAATGTTCTTTGCTAGTGGAATTAATTAATTGTATGTTTTAATGTGTTTTGGATGTTTTTGACTTTGATGGATACAAATTCCCAAATAGTGGCAATGATGATGATGATGAGGCCAACGTGGTGATGATGACTTCAAGCCTGAGCTACGCAGAAAAGGTGAGACTGAGGAACCTAACGTAATTGCCCTTCTGTTAGAGGCTCCCAGCACATGAACAAAGCCTAGGCACATTCGTGAAATATGCTTTGGTATTCTAGGAGGAGGGAAAAGGAGCAGGCATCTGGCACTTTACCTAAAGGACATAGTATCAAATATCATAGTGTGGTTCAGGTTGCAGAACATAACGTTGACCTACTCCTACTTCCCATATCATCACATCCTTTTCCCATTTCCTTTTCAGGATAGCGCATGGCCTATTTACTTATCATATCATGGACCATAGCTCATTTGGAAGTAATATCTTATATGACGTCATTTAAGGCATGTGATAAAGGGACTGTGAAGCACCTAACAAGAGGGTCCTGGTAGATTATGTCACTTTGACTAAGTCAGCACATGTTCAGGTGGGTGTCCGGTCAAATGTTCGAAAATAAAAGATCGAATGACCATTTGATCGAAAGTCAAATGGTCGAAAAAAAATGGTCACTTTTTTTATTTATTTATTTATATTTTTTTTTTCGTTTTGTTTGGTAAAAAAAATGTAAAAAAAAAAAGAATCGACCATTTTTTCGACCATTTGACTCTCGATCAAATGGCATTCGATCATTTGGTTTTCGACCAAATGACTGGTAACTGTTCAGGTGAGGTACGCACCTGAGCGTTTGAGCTGGCCACATTTAGGGCAGCTTCTATGCTGGCATTCTTCATGGCTCTGTGCATCAGTAAGATGGTAGCACTGTTCAAGACCTATTTAAGTGGGAGAGTACCTCAAGTGGAGGATGCCAAACTAGGTGATGGTACTGCAGAACTGTGCATAGGGTCTTCCAAGACTGACAATGGCTTAATAGAGGGCTTTCTGTGAAGGTGTGCCCGGTGAACGAATTGGTGGAATGCCACATGGTCAGACTTGTTCATTCACCAAGGGGGACATAGGCAGATGCAAGGCTTTTGTAAGCCACTGGTTCAGGACTGGCACGGCTACCACATCTTTCAATAAAGGTCTATGAGAGACATAATGAGGATGGGCCATTCATCATCAGCCAAATACATGCTGTGTATAAGAAATTAAGCATATGGTGTATCATTTTAGCAGTAGTAGCAGTGTGTCCATAAAAACGGGTAACGGGGCCACTGTTAGTGGTCAAGATAAAGAAAAAGTATTATGTATATTTCTATGTGCGTAAGATGTAAAGACAACCCTTCTCCATCCTTCTATGTATTTATTTATTTATTACTACATTTATATCGCGCACCTAACCCATTGGCATCTGGGCGCTAGAGCTTAAGAATATGGTTACAATCAGTTCCACTTTTTGTCTTGTGCATGAGGAAATGGTTAAATCTAGTTACTTTCAAGATTAGTCGTAATCATATTCATAAGAAATTGATTACATCCAGTTACTTTCAAGCTTAGTCATAATCATGTGTATAAGAAATTGGTTACATCCGGTTACTTTCAAGCGTAGTCTTAATCTTGTGCATAAGGAATTGGTTACATCCTGTTTCTTTCAAGCTTATTCAAATATAGAGTGTGAATACATAAGGGTTACATTCAGAAGCTTGAGGAAACAGCAGCAGAGCACAGATTAAATAGGGTGCACCATGATTCATGGAAGGAAGTAGAGAAAACCACTCTAACATTGAGCACCACCATGCAGACAGTATGGGTGTTTCGGCATTTTTATGTGGCAAGAGCAAAAGGAAAGATGGTGCAGGCATTGCCGGTGGGTTTTGATTTGAAGGTGACACAATTTAGATGGTTGAGAGGAAAGGGATGAGAGGGCATGCGCTGGATGGACAAGTTGTAGGAGCTACTTAAAGAATGGCGATCCATTATGGAGGCAACAACCGCAAACAAAACAGAGAAATTACTTGTTACCATGAGGAACATGCAGGGGAAGTTGGCTTGCAGTCTGGGATGAGCAGCCATTACCTAGTAATAAACAGTGCCAGAGCTGTTTAGGAGAATGGCTGAGTCTTTGCAGGATGTTAAATGATGTAGGAAAAATGACCAATAAGGCAATGGAGAAAATTGAAACAAGTGCAATACTTGGTTTCACCGGGTACACCCTTATCGTTTGGAAATGTTCACACAATACTTTGCACCCGACAGAGTGCAGCTGGCAGAGCAGTGGATGGACACTTGGCTGATGAGAATCCTGAAAATAATGATAAGGGAGAGTTGCAAATAGTGACTAAGGAGTTTGGGGCACAACAAAAGGAATGAACTGCCCATGGGGCATAGCGCGGTACATGGTGATCTTGAAGTACAAGAGGTTGCTACTGCTTCGGAGAGGGTGAAGTCACAGGAAAGTGGTCTTAGAACCTTGAAAGTGCCAGCAAAGTGAGGGCACGTGTGAGAATGCGCTCTATGGAGAGGAAGTGGAGCCAGTAGAGAGATTGTCTTAAGAAAATAGTGTAATACAAGAAACATCTCTACTCTCTCTGGCTTTATAGCAAATATACATGCCATCAGGTTTAAATTAAAGTATATGGTATCTCTTTATTTTGGGACAGGGAAAATAGAACAGGCCATACACGTGCAGTGTAACATAGTAAGTATTTTGACCCTAGCCTTAAAAGTGGCATTGTTTTTGCATGACCTACAGGAAGCTTTAAGGCTTAGAAGGGATGGCAAGAAAAAGGGGAGGTGGCCTGGCAGACCGATGGCTGGCCATTGAGTGGTGAGCGGAACCCAGGTGTGAATTTAGGAAAGCATTTTGGGATTGGGCAGCCTTATAGGAAGGAGACTAGGCGGGCATATTTGAGGTAGAGGCAGAGAGAGCCTAAACCTCTGCTTATGGCAGCTACATACGAGAGCACGTCTATGCCACCCACTCTCGCCTCACAGATAGGCAATACATGGCTAGGATTGTTTTAGGATGGAGGGAGGGAGATAGCCGGGAAGTGGCACGAGGCACTTGAAAAAAACAGCACTCATGAGAGGTAGGCAACCGAACAGCGTGGCACTTTGAACACAAGAAAAGGGGTGATTAGCAATTTGGCCTTAATAGGAGCGCCTTATCTAAAGATCACCTGTACTCACTCCAATATCATACCAAATAGAATCTGTGGCCTGGTCTAAATCCAAGTATAAGGTGTGATCTCTTCTTAGCAGGGCAGGGAGTGGAACAGGTAACGCATGAACAGTGTAAAACAGCTATGCTAGTCGCCTACATTGGGAGTTGGCTTAATGTGACCGCCACTCTAAGATTTCAAGCACACTGGTATTAGAATGTGTGATTGGTGTGTTTCTAAGGCTATGTTGTTCTTTGAAGTATTTTAGTCCCATCGAGGTGATACCACGTTTAATAATAAACCTAATAGCATACCAATGTGACGGACATATGAATGAGCTTAAGTTATATCTACTGACCTTAAAGCATATAGAAATGAACGGAATTCACACAATCTAGCAGCTTAAATCAGCAAGAAGTTGGGGCAAGTGAGGGGATTAGCAAGTCAGAGGGTGGGCTGTCATTTAAATAGTTTTGCATTGATCTGAGGAATGCAAATATATTGTAATGAGTCGATAAGGAAATAATGTACAGGTTTGCTCGCCGGTGAAGTCTCAAAATAGCTTTAGCTAGAGATCAGCTAGGATGTGTTAAAAAAAGTAGCAACAAGTTCAGGACTTCTGTATGGCTTGAGTAGAATGTTCACGTTAAATAAAATAAAACCTTCTGGCTGTGGGATCATTGGAGTAAGATTTAAATGTTATGTTAAGTTATTGATTGTTTATGAAACACGCATATGTCGCTCAGATTTGGGCGGTCCTGTTCTGTTATTCTGCTATTTTATGGTGGACAACGATTGGAGGCTAATTGTCTGAGTATGTGACTTTTAAGTACCGTCCTGAATGTCTGCATATTTCTTTCACTCCCTGGAGTGATGGGGAATGAGATATTATATGATATGATATTTTATTTATATCGCGCTCATACACAAGTGTTTGAGAGCGCGACCAAGCATTGGAAGGGAACAAGGGAGAATAAAAACAAATAATCGTACTGGGACCAGTGACATTAAGAATGTGCAAGTGCATGGAAAAGGGAACAGGAGTAAAGTGTGTGGAAGGGGGAGAAGTGGAAAGTGGAGAACTGAGGAGAGAACAGAATAAATAATAAGTGTAATAAATAAATAAAGTGGATGAAAAGAGGTGGTCCAGCCAGCAAGTGGCAAGTGCATGATTAGTTAGATACAGTATATCTGATAAGTGCAGAAGAAAAAATGGGGGACTGTATGTGTACAGATACAGATCCCAGTGCAAGGGGTGGCCTGGAGGCAGTGCTGGAGGGAGGCAGGATGAGCAGGTACCTGTGCTAGAAGGACAGAGGGTGATCCGGTGCACGGTGCAGAGAGAGAAAAGCAGATCGGCAGGGGAGAAGAGAGGAAAAGAAAGAAGAGGAAGGTCTTGAGTTGCTTCCGGAACCAGAGATGGTTCTCCTCAAGTTTCAGGGTGGCCGGCAGGCTGTTCCAAAGGGAGGCCCAGCTGAAGACAGAGATCTGCCCCCAGCTCGTTTCTTTGAAAAACAACTGCCCCTGAAAGAGTTAGAAGTAGAGGAGCAAAAGACTCGAGAGGGGAGGTATTTACAGAGGGATAGTTGAAGGTATTTTGGACCCAGGCCCCTGAAAGACTTGTGGACTATGCAAAGGGTTTTAAATGTAATCATTGCATCCACTGGGAGCCAATGAAGGGATTTCAGAGCTGGAGAGATATGATCCCAGGGCTTGATGCCAAGGACAAGTCGTGAAGTCCTTTTCTGGATTAAATACATTCTTAGTTGACCCAGACCGGTGACAGCACCTATTTTATTTGACCTTACCCGAAAGCAGTAGAGTGCTTTACAATGTGTGGAAGCCAATGTTAAGCATGGCTTATTTGGACAGTAGTAGAGTACTGTTAGCGGGAGGGTTCAAAAACTACATTTTTTGGGTGTTTTTCAGTACTGGAGGACGGTGGACACTCTGAACCTGAAGTGGAATCAGGTTCCAGATGGTCGGGAATGAGAGGAAAAAGACTGTTCTCTTTGCAGGCTGGCTTTGACTGCAACCTTTTGATGGATTTGCTATGGGTGGCGCTAGAGCCTTCAGAGAGAGTTTAGCCACAAGCAGTTTTTAATACGATCCTGGTGGGCAGGGCAGCAGATGAAGCTCATGAAATGACAGAGAAATGTGTTGTCGAATTTCCAGGTGCCTGCAATGAGTGTGGTGGACATACTTGAGGGGGGCCGGATGCATGGTGGGGATCCCAGTAAGTAGGGCAATTCCCACATCAATGTCGGAGATCACAAGAGCCTGAATCACTGTGCGGAAGTTGTGAAGGGGATGAACCTTTGCATTATGCTGAGTTTGATGATTTGTAGCAAGCCCCTTTGGGCTTTCTTTGGCTATGCACATTTTGGAGGGGAAGCTGCTTTCAACAATGAAGTCTAGGGATCTGGCTGAGTCTGACAGCTGTGGGGTGAATTCACATGCTCCTATGTCTTTAGGTATCCCATAGATGTTGCCTTATCATTGTGAGAAGACCAGTGCTAATTACGCAACAGAGGTTTGCAATGACTCCTAGCAGATTCCCCGAGACATCCACATTTCAAGCAGCATTTTCCAGTTTTTGCCATGAGCGTCTATGACCAGAATCTCCTTGCGAGACATTTCTAGAGAGACTGCGCTGTGTCTTATTTTCGAAACAGCAGCACTTTGTATTCTCATTTAATCTGCAGTTTATGTAGAGTAACCTGATAGTTTCCTCCAATTTCTACCTTCTTTAGTACCCCCAGTCAATTGACTCCTTGTCATTTCCCCTTCTCTTCTGTCTGCCCGTCTCCACGTGTCCCTTATCATCTTTTATATTCTCTGCTTGCACCACCTTGCTTCACCTCTTCTATACCTGTCTCCTTTCCCTTTCTTTTCCTTCCTTTCAATGTATTGAGTTCTAGGTGTGATATACCTCATACTTTGCCCTCTGGTCTTAGCTTGGACCACTTTTATGTACTCTATGTAATCTATGGTGTAAAGCAGAGTGTGATCAGTTGAATGGTTGAGTTCTCGCAAAGATTATGGCCCTCATTAGGACCCTGGCGGTAAGGGGTTTACGCTAGCGTTAGCTGCGCCGACCCCTTACCGCCAATTCCGAGTTCCCAGAGCGCCATGGTCATTTTTCCGCCCGCTTTTTGCGGGCGTAAAAATCCATGGCGCTATGGGACCTTGGTGTTAATTACGCCACCGTAATTTACGGTGGCGTAATTAACTCCTTCCCCACTCCCATTATGCCCTATGGGGCCGAAATGGGAATGGGGAAGGGTAAATGGGTCAATGGGGACTTACCGCCCCGCCGACCTCGGAATGGGGCGGTAAGTCCACCATCCGCCATGGCGTAAACGGACTTTACGCCATGGCGGAAAAGTCCGCCGATGGCGGAAAAAATCCGCCAGGGTCCTAATGAGGGCCTATGTCTTTGTTTTGCGCATTGGGTATGCCGTTGCATGAAGGCTGGCTCTGCGGGATCCCTAGGTGTATGTTAGAAGTAGATTTGCTCTTGGTGGGAAACATTCATGCACAGTGTGCCAAAATGCATTGGAGAAATTGTAAATATCTGAAAAGAGAGAAATATTGGGATTCATAGGTGGCTCCCTAAACAATGTATACATAATGAGTTTGTGGGACAAACATCCCCAAATAGCAATAGTTCTATAATCATTCTGATATGAACATCATTAGTTATTTCTACTGTAGGAACTCAGACTGACTAACTAGCCCCATGCCTTCTCCTGTGACAGGTAACCAAATATTGGCTCTGATTCATGGATTATTTGCGCCGAAAAAAAACGGGATTTGTGCGCCGTTCGGGCCGCAAATCCCCATTTGTTAAACTGGGAGTTGCGGGCAGAATGGCGCACAAATCCTGTTTTTTTCAGCACAAATAATCCATGAATCAGGGCCATAAAGGCCAGTATATCTTTCGACACCTTAATGAAAAGCCCTTCTGGCTATTGGATTTTAAGCCAGACGTGTCATTTTACCTGGCCAGGCTTAGTCTACGTGTTGATCATCTGTCTTCTCTTCTCCCTTGCTTTCTCCTGTGATTTTCAAGCTGGCAAGAATGTCATGGTTTCACGGCTACAATCTACATTGCATTTGAGTTAAGAATGCCTTGCTCTTTTCACTCAAACACTGACAAGCTTGTGTTAAAGCCAGAAAGGATATGGTATACTGTGACGAGAATTATTTCTGCTCTGCAGGAGTATAGGGATGTGTAGTGACTAAACCACCTTGTAGGCCCTCGCACTTCTAGCCAATAGTGATCCCAATCATAAAGGTAAAGCAGGCACAGTTAAGAGATATATAGTGTTCATATTTTGTGGTAACATAAGCCGAGGGAAGGCTATACTCCCAAGAGGAGTGTTAAGTGATTCAGTAGTGACCCTACAGCAAGGTACAACAGTCCAAAACAAGGCAATGGCCCTCATTACGACCCTGGCGGAAAGTGACTGACCGGACCGCCACAGCGTAAATAGCGTTTCCGCCATTGCACGAAGGAGCAAAGTGCGGCCCATTCCGACCCATCGGGCACGAGCACCACGGCATGGCGGAAGTGCAAAGTCCGCGATGGCGGAAATGACCCCAAAACGGCCCACACCGCCGCCGTACGGCGCCCTAGGTGCAATACCGCCACCCATCACAGCGGACACCGCAGGGTGCGCCTACCGGAAAGTACGGTGACCGGAAATATACGGAAACGGAAGTAAAAACATGGGCCCGGAACGGGAAACATCCCGCCGTACACCTATAAAACCACTAAAACCACACAACCACCAAAAACACTACCCTGAGACACACCCCAACCCGTCATCCACCCTAGCGAAACCAAGAAAAATGGGAAAAGTAGCGAAGAAAGCGTGCGACCGCAAGCGGCAGGTCCACTTCTCCCGTGAGGAACTCACCGTGCTAACAGAGACCCTCCAGGAGAATGCAGCCGTCGTCTTCTCCACGCAAATGACCAGGACGGCACTTGCGAACAAGAAGGCCATATGGGCTCTGGTGGCACAGCGGGTAAGTGCGGTGGGGACCGCACCCCGCAACCCACAGCAATGCAGAAAGCGATGGGACGACCTGCGGTTCTGTGCGCTTCCATGTTGCCTTTTCGTACGTGAATGTGGCTCTGTGTACCATGATGGAACAGGGCGTCACACAAGTAGTGGCTGGTCATTTCTTGCGGATGCAGCCCACAATGGTGAAATGTGTTTTGGAGTTCATGGCCTAATGGCTGTATGGGCTTGGTGATTTTGTTGTGCATTAAATTTCTATTCTGATTTGGCCCGTGTAGCGTTCTTCTTTGCAAGTGATGTGGCATATTCCTATTTGGGGGGCGATGTATTGGGAGGAGATCTGCATTGGGTTCCAGCTTCGGAGTTTAGTTGCGTGGTACTGTACTGGGCGCGTTTGCCTACGAAGCCCAGTGAGGTCAGGGATGGGGGCTGCCAATATGACTGTTTGAATGTTGTCATGCTCAGGGGCGGGGGATTGGGTTTTGTGTAACAGATGCCGGTCAGCCAGGTGGACTGGTGGAATGATGTGATTTTCGGAATATTGCTGGTCACAGGTGCCTGTGTTTGCGTGCGTTTCGGGGGGGGGGGGACTGTGGTCATGTCCATTGGATTGGCTTCTGTATTCGTGCCATCTGTGCCCTGCAGCTCCCATTGGCCCCTCTTGTGTTTCTTTTGTTCGTTGGCATGCATGGGTGACTTGTACATTTCACTGGTTGCATTGTGACTTCATTGCACCTACGGGGAGTTGTACTTTGTGGGCAGGGAGCGGTGTACAGGCACTCAGTGGGGCCGTTTACGGTTGATTCGCGATGCCGTACTTCTCACCATGGCGGAATGGTACATTCCGCCATGCTTGATGGCGTTAGGTACATGTCCGCTAGGGTCGGAATTAGCGTACCCTTGCGCCATGGTGGTATTTACGGTTTGGCATGGCGCGCGCGCGCGTGCTTGGTGCAGTTAGCGTTGGCGTTCACTACGGTGTCGCTAATGGCTTCGTACTTTGCGGTGACGGGTCATAGTCGCACCGAGCGCTATTCGATGGCGGTATTGCATTTCCGCCATCGTTTTCCGAATTCCGCCAGGGTCGTAATGAGGGCCAATGTCTATTGAAGGTGCTATATAAATATATACATGTTTATTAAATACTATAAAAACACTATACAAAGCCCACACCTGCAGAGAGAACAGAGAAGATGCACAGATAGAAGATGCAGCACTCTTGGTAGTAATGCCGGCGAAGAACAGGCAATAATTAACCACAATGAATGTAAAAAGCATGTGTACCTGAGTGAAAAGAGATGAATAGTGGCCTAGCCAGGCTCTAACATCCAAATATAGACCAGGGGGCAGATACCAGTCAATAGCACATGTTGCTTGTCTTAGGTGGTTCGAGAACAGCTTACCAAGCTTCTAGGAGCTATGTGTGCGGCTCGAGTGCAGTGGCTGTGTTGTTCTAGAGAGAGAGTGATGTCGGGCAGGGGTCAAACAGGAGCTCATTGTGGTTCGAAGTAATGCTGAAAGAAGGACAGATTGTGAGGTTCAACAGTGGGTTCGTCTGTGAAGATGCTGGTGACTGGATATGCTGTTCGATGTGATCAGTTCGATGAGATGCTAGAGGAACCCCAAATTGTGAGGGTCTTCAGGGTAGTTTGATAGTTCGATGATGAAGATGCTGGCAACTTGATGTGATTCGGCATCCGATGGTCGGGCCTCAAAGGTCCACTACGATCGGTTCGGCTGACGTTGAAGATTGGAAGCAAAGATGCGGGCAGGGCAAGCAGCAGTTTCAAAGGCGGCAAATGTAATAAAGAGCTTGGAGATTGAGTTGAGGCAACGGCATACTCAGCTAGCGCTGTGCAGCAGTGAACTTGTTCGAATATGCAGTTCAGACGTTTTGGAGAGGCGGTGTGTGCCAAAGGCAGCTCTGCAGGGTCATGATGGTTTGATGAAGTACAAAGGAGCACAAATTATGTTTTGCAGTGGTTTGATGCAGCAGGAAATGCATTGATCCTGGCTTTCTTGGCTGTCCGGTTCTGCAAATCTCTCAGAGGTTTCAGGGACATGTGTAGTCCTTATATTCGGGCTCCCAAAGCCAGGGAGGGTGGTGCACAGTTCCAGGAGTCCTTCATCACATTAAGGCCTGGGCCAGTGTGACTGGCAGAGTTGAAGGTCTTGTTCCAGCAGCAGCTTTCCCTAACCCCAATACCCAAGAGTTCTCTCCTGCCTTGGACCCTCAATCTTCACCTCACTGGTGTAGGGCTTTGGAAAGTCAACTTTCCCAATAGAGGTCCAATATAATTCTTCTCAGTTGTTTGTTCCAAAGTGAATCTGAGAAGCGGTGGGTGACCCTTCTTTTGAAGCCAAACATCAAGGTTCCAATCACTGTCCTAAGAAAAAGTGGACTTTGCTTCTGACCTCATACCCAAAGAGCTACGTGTTAGGGGAAGTAGAGGTGGTAGGAAGGAAGACAGGTAAAGAAAGAAAACAAGATAGTCGAACCTTCCTCCAGCTGGTCTGAGATCCTTCTGCCTACAATAATCCTATCCGTTCCCTTGTCAATAGCATCAAAGGCCCTTTTGGTATGCAGCACCGTGGTGTAAGGCTAATCCTTTTGCGAAGGGAGTGTCCTTTAGTTCCTGTTCTCAGGACAGCTTGCTGTGGGGTGACTGTTGCACTGGAGAGGGTGTTACCTGCACCCACAAAGGATCAAGCAAGGCAAACACTAGGGCTGCAGCCTGGCAAGGAGAATACACATATCCTTCTGTAAGGTAAGGTGGGATAGCTCAGGGGCAACACGTTTGTCTTGGAACCGCAGCGCAGCAAAGGTTTGATTCCTGATCCTGTGCTTAGGAACCAATCTCTGGTATTAAGCATGTTATAAAAAAGAACAATTGTATCATTATGCTAGGGGTCCTCTAAAGGCATGTAATCATTGTGTTACCAGTAGTAGTCCAAGAAGTAGAGTACAACAAGCAAAACATAATGCTGTTTATTACAAGTGGACAAGCACATATAAAGCAGCACAGTGGAACAGAACTGGTTGATAAGAGCTGACAAACTGGCTTACAGCGAACAATAATTTTATACAGCTAATACAATGTGTGTATATTTAGAAACAGTTGTACTTCAAATTTCATGTCTTTGCTGTTCTCACAACGCTGGCTGGTTAGAATACGTCATGCCCCTATAGCGTCATATGTTAGTTGGACATGATTGGAGCAAAACAGACCTTCCCTCTCCCAGTTCATTCTCTCACAGTGTGGCACCGTATTGTCTCCCATTTCACCGTGCAAAGTAATAAAGTACTTAGCGATGCAGAGTGAGGCAAGAGTGTTGAGCTGTGTTGGGGATTCTGCTCATTCTGCTGGCGATATGTTGTACGTTTGAAGACTGGAGGACCAAAATCTTTCTAAATTGTTTACTGTCCCAGCCTGACACACACAGCTAAATAGCCTGCCCACTCGCGGAGCGACGGGGAGTGAGGTAGGAGTGTTGAGCTGTGTTGCTCTGGGTTTCTGATTCTGGACTTGCCTTCTCTCCCCTAATTTTCTTCTGCCAGCTAACTTTACTGCAAATTTACTTGAACAAGAGTGTTTATTGCCTAGTATATGGACTACGGTGGCCTCAGAAGGTGAGCTTTTTTTTGTGACCATAACTCTGAAATCGCAATAGTGGCTGCTTTGAACTGTGACAACTTTTCGTGCCTGCTTTGTGCGACCCAGTGACTTTGGTGCAACTAACTGGTGCTGACGCTGCATACTCCCCTTCTCCATCTTGTTCCCTGCCCTTTCTACCCCCCCTTTTTTTCTTTCTTTCTTCCTGACTTCTGTTCTTATTGTATTATATTTTACTTATTTTTCGGATTTTCCACCTTCTTTAAAATACTTGCTTAGCCCCTCTCACTGGTCATGCCCGCAAAAACACAGAATCGTTCCAAGGATTCGGCTTGCCGCATCAAAAAGCCTTATGCCCCTGCAGTGGAGGCGCAGGCTGCTTGGCAAAAAGGCCCCATAGACTCCTACTTGCCAACTAAACTGCATGTTGCCCCAGACATACCAACCACAGCAGTGGAAATTAACCACTCGTTAGAAGGTGAAACACGCTCTTTACCTCTTGACTTAGACAATGATTCTCTATTACAGCTCTCCAAGGTAGTGCCCCATCTGCTTTGGTTACTTGTGAAACCAAGACAATGGCCCAACCTGTGGTACCTACAGCTGACTTACCTGAAGTCTGCTCCAGTTCAGATCTGGTGGTGGTTGCCTCAGTTAAAAAGGCTGGAGTCTTGTGTTCTCCCCCCCATTCCTTCTTCAGTTTTGGTTCCCCCTTCTCTTCTCCCTCTCCCAACCTCGCTGTTACATCCAAGAAAGCCGGCCAACCAGAGATTATGGGATTGTCCAAATTTGCTTTATGAATTTGGAACTGCCCACTCAGATTCAACTCTTCATATTTATAGCACACACAAAACCTCTGGAATCTCACAAAGTAACGGAGTACTTCATTTTGCTGTCAAATTCTATCAAAACTTTGCGGGGCAATTCACAAGGACCTTAAAATGCAAGGGTCCGCTACATCAGCTATGCATGAACTATTAACTAGTCATATAGGTACTGGAGTGCCACATTCCTCAATTCCTCAGGAGCAATTACACATTTGAACCACCTTGCCATTGATTACATCTCCCCCTCCTTTGCCGCTCCTTGTCCCTGACAAGGCTCAGGCCCTCGACAGTGAACCCTTAAACATTAGTGATGTGGACGCAAGTTCTTCAACTTATTTTCCCTCTAGGAAACAACTCAAACTGGCTAAAAGATTACAAGCCAAAGCCATAAATCAGATCAGGAGTAGACCTACACCTCTTGGACAGACTTTACCCATGGATGTCTTGTCTCTCATTTCTACTTTACGTTTAGAAAACAATGTTATGTCAAAGAAACAACGGAAAATGGTGGCCCGATGCAAGAGGAGGTCTGCTCAGACTCTGGGAACACTAACAAGCTGGCTGGTGGTGGATGCTCCAGTAAAAGATCTAACTTCTCCCAATCTGCAAACTATTCCTAGCAGTGACAACATCAATTTGTCCAAAAGCAAAATCATTTTGAGAGAAGAAAACAGCACACTCATCCTGGTCCCACACAAACTTGATCAACAGCAAAACCCAAGAAAGGACCAAACAGTTGTCCTGGATGCCAAAAAAATCACGATTACTCCAGAGGGTGAAGGCAAAGGGTCTTCCCAACTCAACCGTTCTACATTAATGGTGCTGCTTAATGAGATACCCTCATTGAGGATTCTGAATTCAGGTGATTTTGGTTTTTGTCAAACCTCTCGAACACCAGCACCGAAAGACAACACAGATCCACTGCTGTCTGCCGGAGACTGCAACGCGTATCCAGCACATCAGACATCCCTGGTCCACTTCGGTTTCTACTGGACTTTCCAGTGACTGTAGAAGAGAGGCCTTTGCAACTACACAAAATATCGCCCAAGTGGCAGCAAAGTTTGACGACACCCAAGGATGGGAATGGCTCCAGCAAATGATCCCCCAAAAGAGACAGACCCAGTGAAATAGCACCATCTTAAGTTGGAACACTATGGGCTTCAATCACTGGCTTCATCAGGGTGGGTGTCGGGATCTCCTTATGGCTTTGGAAATCTTTGTGCTGCAGGAGACATGGGTAACTTTCAAAATTGATATAGACTGTTATGTAATATTCCAAACACCAGCTATAAAAGGATCTTGTGGATGACAAGCCAGTGGCCTTTTCATTGGAGTAAAAAATTATCTTAATCCAAGAATAATTCACCTGGGCCCAGCGGGTGGTAATATCCTGGCAATGGAAGTATCTTTTCCTGTGGGTGGAGGGGTGCGACAGAGTATGCCGGTAGTAAACATCTATGATCCCTCTGGCATTCGCACATCAGAGGTCATGTTTGATGATTGGACTTGGTCCTATCATACTGGTGTAATGCATTGACTGACAACTTGGTGGTTCTTTGTGGTGATTGGAAAACTACATGTGTAGACAGGGATGGTAGTGGGGTGTATGAACAGGTGTTTGAATACTGTACCATGATGAGCCAAAAATCTAATGACAGGGGAAGGCAGTGGATGGGCTTCTTAAAGGAATGGAATCTGACTCTGGTAAATGGACTCACTACTGGGAACCAACCTGGTTGTGCAACCTGGTCAGTAGACTCAAAAGAGGCCACTTTGGACTACATAGCTGGCAATGATTGTTTGCTGGAATATGTAGTATCCTTATAAGTGATCGCTAATGATTACAGTGACTTGCAACTCTTTCACTGGTTGTTAATACTTCTGCTGACATCATGAAAACCTGTATGTGTGGGGATGTGATAGCTAACCATGTGGGGAATCGGATTAGTTGAAGTCAGAATAAAATTGCTAGGATGTGTGCCTTTGCCTTCCCCTTGGGTTTTGTTGACCGGAGTAGCCTCAGATGTAAAGACCCGACGGCCATTGAATCTTGGATCCATAGGCTAGCCCATTCCATCGGCACTTGTTGTGGAAAAGCCATCATGGTTGGTAAAATTGGGGGTGATGAACCCTTTGATATAAATATACGAGATAGTAAGTGCAGGATGAGCAGGGAGATTAGAGCTCTTACGGTGCATGGCCAGTGCCAGGGTTCTGTATCCCTGGTGCACCGTGCGATTATATCTGTAAGGAGAACATTTTGCACCTAGTTAAAACACTATTGTTTGTTAGAACAGAGGTCTGCAAGTAATGACAACTCGAGAAAGTTGTGAAATACGGAAGATCCTGCGACTGTCAGGGGCGAAAGGGTGACTAAGATCTTAAACCCTATATCTGGTGCTGAATGGGTTGCAAATGTCACTGCTAAATTCTTCAACACTAAAATATCTTCTCCAACGACCCATTCCTATGGACCATGACCCTTACCTATGAGTCGTGAAATTTTAACAGATGCCATTCCGAAGCTTAAGTCTTCTAATGCACCAGGCCCAAACGCTTTGGCTAACATAGGGCCTCATCACGAGTTGGGAGGTAACGCCGGCGGTATTACCACCAGCACTATTAGCCCTACCGCTAAACCCCCCGGTGCTATTAAAGCCGGATCACGGGTTTGGCGGAACAGTTAGTGCCCATTCCCCATTGGGCCCATTCGGGAATTTCCCATTGCCCATTGGGCCCAATGGGGAATTTTCACGCTATTACCGCTGGTGGATTTCCTGCTGGCAGTATTGGTGCTGAAAATCGGCAGAATTGTGGTGGATTTGCCGCCAGCTCAAAGCTGGGGGGAAATCCGCAAAGGCTGTGATTTGGCAGACCCTTAAATGCAGCGGTAATAGCTTTATCGCCGCATCTAAGGGTTACCACCAAACTCATGATGAGGCCAATATTGTTGAAGAAAGATCCTGCGAATTGGTCTCAGGTACTGTTAATCTTACTCTCTCGAGTCTGTAGAGAACGTATGATTCCATCCTCATGACAGCAATCAGTGCTTATTCCGGTTCATAAAAACAGGAGACCGGGCCAAAATTAACAGCTATCGTCTGCTGTCCATGCTGGACATGACTGGAACATTTTTTGTATCACTGGTATTGGAGGAACTCCATAAATGGGCATCTAATAATAACGTTCTTAATCTTGAACAGACTGGCTTTCGGCCTGGCTCTGACACGTCTCATAATAATACAGGTCTGGAACAGCTCACCCAGGCTACTCGGAGTGGAAGGGATGTTACATTGTACATCACTTTTGTGGATTTTATAAGTGCTTTTGACCAGGTCAACAGGGATACACTCTAGACCAAGCTCAGAGATCTAAAATGTCCAGATTGGCTTGTGAACATATTGATTCTCCTGCACAGTAACACCCCGCACGAAAGTAAGGCTGGACAATGAGGGGGGTCTCTGACCCCATACCCATAAATATGGGAGTTAAACAAGCGTGTGTAGCGGCCCCAATGTTGTACAATTTATACATAGCTGACTTTCTCCCTCGCTTGTTTGCAAAGGCAAATTGCCCCCAAAGGATAGGAGACCTGCCGGTGGTGGGCATGTTGTATGCTGACGACTTAATCCTTTTCGATCAAGCCTATAAAGGCATGAAGACTATGCTTAATGAGTTGTCAAATTATGCCCACCAACAAGGACTATCAACCTGGAGAAGACCAGCATAATGCCGGTCACTAGGATCAAGGTCAATAGGACCAGGATGGATACATTAATCGCTAATTCGATTATGCTCCGTCCTACTCCTATTTGGGCTTAGAGACTAATGCTCGGGCTGACTTAATTAACAACAAAACTAGAAGAGCTAATCATCTGACTCTGCAGGCATGCAAGTTTGCCAGAGATCGAGCAGGATTCCCCGTAGCCGGGATTATCATGCTGTACAGGCAATGTTTTATTCCCTCCAACCTGTATGGCCTTGAGGCACTTGCTATGCAGAACCTCTTCTGGTTAAATAGGTTGGAGGGATTTTTTTGGCACTCTACACTGGGCTTAGGACTGTCTTGCTCCATGGAATATTTGCGGCTTGAATTGGGTCTAACCACTTTAAGTGATATGGCACTCCGGGCTAGGGGGGGCTTTTACCTAAAATCTGGATCTGGCACTGTTTGTAAACTATTAACAGCACTGGGGCAGAATTATGATGCAGAAAAGGTACACAGGGGTTCTAATTTCAAGACCCTAAATGAGACCATTTTTAGGGCAATAAGTTGTACTCCTACCTTCAGCAAAAATACACCATACATTCACTTGAAAAGATCTTTCGAGAGAAAGTTTAACAAGTGGGATTGTTGCGGGAACTACAACCATCTTTTGAAATTAAAGGTTCACAAAGCAGTGTCTCATGTGGTACATCGCTATAGAAAAACGAAACCTTATCTGCTCTTATGCCCCAGCTATGTGACAATTTCTGTCGAAGCTACGCACAAACCAATTGCCGGTTTGTTCTGTTACGGGACCTCGATTGGGTCTTGCTGCTGAGAACAGGTACTGTCGCATATGCAGATTAAAAGAAAAACCTGAATCCGCTAGGCATGTGCTCACGCAGTGTATTAAACTGGGGGCTCTATACATGTGCAACCTGGGTCGTTTGGTGAATAGTTAGGAGAGAATTTTAGCAGATTCCTTTTGGGATTACTGTTTAAATGTAGATACTACCTCTGCACAAATTGCCTTACATTGCAAATGGTTGCATGTCAAACCTTTGTTGGCTGAATGAGGGGACTTACTCTCAAGTACTCTTGTCAACATGACCTTGGGGATAACGGAGAATTGTCTGTAAGAGCTGCAGTATTGGTGGGATGTTCTTCTGGGGATTAGGACTGAAGTTGGTGTTAGCCTTTTGGCATTGGGGCACTTTCCCGCTTTTCTTGTTTATTTCTCACTGCCTTTGGGTTGGAACTATCATATGGGAAGGGTGACAGAATTAAGAAAGAAGAAACTGGGGGTGGGGCTTTGTACTCTTTTGTTAGGACTGGAATGGAATGTGTTTTATATTTTAGGATTCCACAGGGTTAATAGAATTATAGAATAGATTTTACAGATTGTATAGATGGATTCTATAGATTTTAGGAACTTTTATGAATTTAGTGGTCCAATGTGATAATTTGATCCCCACTTCATCTAAGCCACGATGAATTCTAAGTAAGTTGGGTTGCTGTTGTATGAATTTGTCTACATGCAAATTGTTTTATGCATGATCTTTTGATCTCTTGATTGCTTTGTCTAGATTGAACTAAATGACAATAAAGAATTATTATAATAACATAATTGGGCTGACCTCCGGATCCTTTTCTGCCTGCCATTGGTCAACACCAGAAAAGTAGGAACACAAGACACCCTGAACTTGTGGGAAGGGATACATTCACATTTACATGGCACCTACCCAATGAGAAATCTTGCAAAAATCGATGTGGACACACTGTGTACTTGTTGATTTTCAGGGATACCATAACTTACAATTTAATTGGCTCTTCTCGAAGCACCCCTTCATTCCACATGCTTGTTCCCATACCTACTAGCCAAGGGGCGACATGAAACCGCTTTTGGTGTTATGCAAGTGCCTAACCGGATAAGGTTGATTTCCCCAGCTGTCATGAGCAACCGTGGGACGGGTTCATCCGCCTTGATTGTATCGTCTGTTGCTGTTCCCAGCAATGGCGGTCTGCTGGAGACAAGCAGCCAGAATTCAACTTCCCCCACCACTCAGGTGCTGTTCAAACTGGCCTTCTGTGAAAGGTCCACCTATGTCAACCCCATTAAGTGCACTTAGCAGGGTATTTGTAGCTGGAAAACAATCTCCCACTCTTTCTTCCCATTGGAGAACAATTGTTCATATGTCACTCCTGTAATTGTCAATGTTGGGTCAATGCATATCACTGTAAGCCATTGCATGTGATCATCCGTTCTGCATAAAATCACCATGTCTTTACGGATCAATACCTTGTCAAGCTGTATTACCACTGTGGTGCCTTTTGTGTCTTCCTTCTGGCACTGTGGTCTGAATAGAAATTATGTTGCCAACCAGAACACCATCCCTTGTATCCCCGGGCCCCATCCCAGCAATATCTCGACCCCACACAAAAACATGCTAGGGTACATGGGTTGGCCTCGAAGCATGCTTTGGGCATGTGCTGCTAAGAAGCGCGTGGCTACTCATGTGTAACAGACACCTGGCATCAAGCACACCATCCCCTTTTCTGTGAATGATATTGTGGTGTTCAGTTTGCTCCATTTGATTCTCCCTAGCATGTTGATGGGAGTGTCTTTGGAGTACAACAGGGAAGCTATAACGTGCTGTGTCCCTATTGTTAGTGGTCAATTTTTCATTATTGGAGCCATCACCACCACCCCAGAGAAGCCTTGCATGTCCATTACTTTGTTTGATAGTGTGAACCCCAGCTCCCTTATACAATATTTGGTAGCTCCAGGATCTATGAGAAATGAGAACTCTCTTGGTCCTATTTTCACTGTTACCTCGGGTTCCCCATTAAGGCCGTCAGTTACTGCTAGGACTGGACACAATCAAACTCTCTGCAGGTCCCCCTATTGTTGCAGGTTACTCTGTGGGAATGGAAAAGGACTTCCTCCAACAGTGCTGACCCCAGGTAGTGAGGTACCACTTTCTGCCCTTACACTACTGTACTTACCGCAGATGGTGCTGGTGTTTGTTTTATTCTCAGAAGTGCCATATCGCCATCCGTTGGGCCTCCTTGGGCCTCTTGCCACCCCTGGGACAGAGGCATGTGCCCCTGCTGCAATTGTGCCTGATGGGACTGCACCTGCTGCAACTGCTGATGTGCTGCAACAAACCCTTGCTGCTGTGCCATTTGTACTGACTGGGCCTGAGCTTGTTGTTCAAACTGGCAAGTGCATGCGAAATGCCCCATGTTCCCACATATAAAGCATAGCCTGAATGCCCTGTATCCTACTCCCCTGCGTCCTCCTTCTTCCCTCGCTGCGGATATTCTCTCCCCTTTGGAAAGAACCCCACGATATGTAATTCCCCTGCTGTGAAACTTCCCATTGTGGCTTATACAGTGGCAGCAGATTCACCCTTTGCGGGACCATGTTCCCCATGGGAATACCTCCATGTTGGGCATTTTCTGCTGCTGGCTTCTTGCCCACCTGCTTCCTTTTACAATAGTGCATCATTGCCTTTATCTCTCACCATCCATTCCCTTCTATTCCTACAATCTTGTCTTGAGGCGTTTGGACAAGGTAGAACAAGGGTAGGCATTAATCCCAGGGCTTCTGCATGTCCATCTTTCAAAGGTCCTGGACCTGTTTTATTTGCTACGATGTTGCTTCGTCAGGCTTCATCTTGTGTGCCATGACTGCCCCTAAATCCAAACTATCTGGGTACGTTCTTCTAAGGACCTTCCACATGTGCACGTGGCAGTCGAATGAAGCCCCATCGTGTGCATTGATTGGTACTCAGTGTTACCCCTTTGCACCCCGCCTGCTCCCATGTTTTATCCCCTCGCTCTCCAATTATGCCACAATTAAACTTTTCATATCCCCTATTGCCAGCATCACCCCAGCTGTCTCTTTCTCTAGTGCATATGTCCATTTGCTGGCCCCGGCCACAAGAGAGGGCAGGCTACATATTAGGTTGTCTCTGTCCATTGTCTGCCATGGGACGTAGTGCGCATCCCCTCTCCCTTTCTCTGAAAAAGGCACCTGCGTCTAGCTGGGTCCTGTCTCTCCTCCTCTCTTTGTCGCCTGTGCTTGTCCTATTTTTACATTCTCCTTCCTGCTACGAAGAGAGGTTGACCTTTCCTTTCCGGGCTCCCCGTGTTCCCCCGTCTCCTTTGCTTTTCGCCCTTTCTCTTCTCCCTGATGGGGGTCCACTATTTGTCCTCTCTATCACTAAAGTCTTCATCTGATGCCCTATTATCCTCATCCCCTCCTTTGGCATCCTCCTCTCCCACCTCTTCTTCCTCACCGTCCAGTCTGAATTTTATCCTTCCCAACAACTATTCCATTCTGCCGCCCTTGCCCCATCTCTGCCTATCCTCCCTACATACCTCCCGCGCAATCAACCTCTTTGCTTCATGAAATAATGCGTTCACCTGTTGTTGTGTGCTGTTCTCAATGTCCGGTAAGTATTTCCTCTTTACTTTTTTGTGTGCTTGATCCTGCCAGGTATCTCTGTCCTTCTTTTTCCTTTCCCCCTCTGGGCACTAACACTGTAGGTTAGTATACCCAGCCGGAGGTCATAACACCAGATAGGCACCATAGGTCTGGAGCAGAGCACATGGCCGGTCCCATTCCTCAGCCCCGTCTCCTTCTTTCTTTGTGGGCTCCCCTTTCTTCCCCTTGTAGAGTCTCCAGTGTCCCAATATGTTCTACCTGCTCTTCAACTTGGAGCCTTTATATCTCGTCAATAAATACGAGAACATGTTTTCTATTCTTTTACTATCGAACGTTCCTCTCCGGGCCATCCATGGAAACAGTGACCTCCAGTCTCCTGAGTCTCGTGAACCTACTGGAAGATAAGCTTTAGTATTTTATTGTCATTTAGGGGTATTTATTCACACATATGGTCGAGGGGGCTGTCAAGATAAGCCATTTTCCCCCTCCTTCTAGCTATCCCTGCCCTATATCTTAACTACCCCAGGCACCTCATCCCACTTCTCTTTTCCCTTATACCTTCATACTACTCTTTTATACCTGTCTTGCCCTAATGCCCACTCTCACTCTTATTCACCTGTCTCCCCTCACTTCTCCCTTTCACTGTGGCCTTCTCCACAGGCTCACCCATGCACTCGCATCAGATATGCTGGCCTTATCCCCAAGCCAATACACTTACTGCGGGTTAGTAATGCAATGGCCCTCTCCTCAGGGTCACCGCTGCTATGTTAATGTGGGTAGGCACTGAGCCACCTCTCCTCCTCTTGCTCACGCCCACCTCTAGAATGCCAAGCGTGCTTGCATACACCAGGTACCTGTCGGCAGTGACCCTTCCACCTTGGTCAATACCATGAAAGCAATACGAACAGCACTTACTGACACATGCGCGTTCCTTTCTGCTCCGTAAAAACACTGCATCAACAACTAGACAATATAATATCACCCGTCTCCCCTAAATGACACAACTATACAATCGTTGGCACTATGCGCAACTCCCGTCTAACGGGGTCAACCTCTTACTACGCACCTCCCATGCTCTACCGCAGGTGTGCCCACACACACGTTCACTCCCTATCGGGTGACGCATACTAAAATCTACTACTAATATGGCAAATCATCCTCCCTCCTTGAAGATGCATCCTAAACACCATAAAATACAGTGCCTCCCTCCTCCACGATACAGCACGCTCTTGCACGGATACACTCACGTGTCCTAGAGATCCTCGAGTCCTCTCTACACCGAGCCTCCTGAGCAGGCTCACTATTCCCCCTGAGCGCGGGTGGCGCTCGGGACCAGGCAGACCTTCGTGAACTCAGCGTCTGCAGGGCCTCCTCGGTGTATGCGTGGAACTGTTCTGCTGTCACTGGACCCACACCCCCACGGAGGGTGGCCGGAATACCCTTAGTTGACCCAGGGAACTGAGGATTTTTGCCGGGGCTTCCAAAAATATATTAGGCGTCATCTAAAGGCATGTAATCAATGAATTACCAGTAGAAGTCCAAGCATACACCAGGCAATAAATAACGCTGTTTGTTACAGCTGGGGAAGCACAAAGCAAACAGCACAATGGAACAGAACTGGTTGATGAGAGTTGACAAACTGGCTCAGAGTGAATGATACTTTTATACAGCTAATACAATGTGTATATAGTTAGAAAAAGTTGCACTTCATATTTCACATCTTCGCTGTTCTCACGAAGCTGACTGGTTAGAATATGATATGCCCTAGAGATAGACGTATGTGAGTTGGACGTGATTGGAGCAAAACAGACCTGCCCTCTCCCGGTTCATCCCCTCCCATTGTGGCATTATATTGGCTCCCACTCCACCCTGAACAACTATTTGCAATCTGTAATAACATAATTGTTCTGACCTCTGGATCTTTATTTGCCTGCCATTGGTCAGCACCAAAAAAGAAGGAACACGAGACACTCTGTACTAGCAGGAAGGGAGACATTCACACGGCACCTGCCCAATGAGAAATCTTGCAAACATCATTGTGGACACACTGTGTACATGCTGCTTTTTCTTGGTGTGCCCCTTCATTCCAAATCCTTTTTTCCATACCTATTAGCCAAGGGTGATCTGAAACCGCCTTTGGCGTTATGCAAGTGCCTCCCCGAATAAGGTTGATTTCCCCAGCTGCCACGAGTAACCAAGTGACTGGCTCATCGGCCTTGATTGTATCGCCAGTGCTGTTCCAAGCAATGGCAGTCTGCTGGAGACAAGCAGCCAGAAGTCAGCTTCCCCCAACCCTCAACAGCTGCATATTTGCTGTGTGTTCAAACTGGCCTGCTGTGAAAGAAGGGTGCAATTGCATTAGACAAACTCCCAAATCAAACCCATAGCTCTCTGACTCCTGAAGAAGCTGCCCATCTCATGTTTCTACCAAACGTCCTTTAGAAAGTGATCATGTTCCATTGGTATTGGATCTTAGCACTGTGGGCTGTCTCATGAAGCAGTCCTGCACTGACTGGCCTGAGCTATGGAGGATGACTGTCAGACTGCATAAAAAATGGCATTTCATGCATACAATGAAGAGTGATAAGAGTTTCAACAATTGTTTACTTGCATAACAAAGGCATCAACAAGACATTGAATAATAACTTTCCATGTCTATCACTTAACTCTCTGCCAAAACAGCAATGCTTCATGTTGCAGTGTTCATCGTTGTGGAGTGATGTGTGGTTTGCTATGTCAATGGGTATTCTTTAATCCACGCTCAGGCGACTAGTGTCATAACTCCAGTGGTGTATGTGCGGTTCTGTGGCTTCAGCCTTGGTGAGTTACAAATGACTGTTGGGAGGCCCTCACCCAATCGAGTAGACTGTGCACCATGTATCTGTGTGCAGAGGTATATTTGCCACATGTGATGGTGTTCTGGGCATCATTGAAGGCCTATAAGAGAAATAACAAAGTTGACCCAATCTATTCGACATCAAGCCAAACCTGAATGTCGAATAGATTGGGTCTGAATAGAAAATAGAAGTAGTGTTAGTGAGAGGGGAATAAGAAGAGAGATTGAGATGAAAGAGGCGAGAAAGAGAGCAGAACAAATAAGAGTGGTTGGTGAGGGTCGGGGAAGGGGAGTAGGGAATTCTATGAGAACAGTGCAATCAGGAAAGTAGAAAGGAGAACATAGAAAGGATAGAGAAGGGGGAAAGTTGTACTTGGGATAGGGCAAAGGAGATGCAGTTCTAAGTCCTGTATTTAGTATGCAGAGTAATAGGGTGAGTTGTTTTTCAACATTGTCACTCCCACACATTATTGGAGGCAGTTGACCAAGCCCCTGTACCTTACGAGGAAGAGAGACTGCCTTTAATTCTCAACCCAGACCATCCTGAATTGCAGAGTTTGCTTGTAGAAGGGGGTCCTGATAGGGAAGAGTTTAGTATGGGCCAACGTGAGTGCCCATCTTGAGAAGGCCTCAGGAGAAAGGCCTGTTCCCAGTTTAAGTGTGAGCCTCCCTGGAAAGGTTTTTTGGGAAGGTGGGCTTCTGTATAGTGGGCCCGCACAGTCCACTGAAGTAGACCATAGGAGGTTGAAGTGAGACCCATCCTCATGTAGCTGGTGCATAAATTCCCCCTTGCAGGTCATCTTGGGAAAGAAAAGGTTACCCATGCATTTCTACGGAGTTAGATGGGAGTCTAGATAGAAAGTCACTGCAGGAGTTGTGTCACCTGCCAGATTTCTAGGAAAAGTGGTGCAACAATTCAGGCTCCACTGGTACCACTCCCTGTAGTGGGTTTACCATTTGAGAGGCTAGGTATTGACATTATTGGTCCCCTGGACCCTCCAACATCACTGGCAGCAGGTTTATTCTGGTGTTGGTTGACCATGCCACCAGGTATACTCATGCAATCCCACTCAAGACAATACCTGCCAGGTCGGTTGCTAAAGCATTACTCGGCAATTCCTTTACTAGGGTTGACTTCCCTAAAGAAGTTGTGTCAGACAGATGCAACCGCTTTATGTCAAAGTGCATGCAAGCCATGTGGAAGGAGTGTGCGTTCTCCTACACATTTTCACTGGCTTGTCACCCACAGAAAAATGGCTTAGTTGAGAGATTCAGCAGAACTCTCAAAAGCATGATTGGAGCTCTTGAGGAGACCCAGATGAGAAGGTGGGATCTCCCCTTGCCATGCTTACCCTTTGCCTACAGAAAGATCCCTCAAGAAAGGGTTGGCTACAGTACCTTTGAACTTTTCTTTGGTCACCCTTTGAGGGGACCACTGGCCAAAGTCAGGAAAGGATGGGAGCTCCCCACTCCTCTTGTCACTAATAACATGGTGGACTATGTGCTAGGCTTGAGAAAGAGGGTGGCCTTCCTGATGGCTCAGGCCAGTGACAAGTTGAAGGCTGATCAGGCTTTGATCAAACATTGGTATGACCAGAAGGTTTCTCTTGTTAATTTTTCCCTAGGCCAAGAAGTCCTGATTATGAATCCCATAAATCCTAGAGCTTTACAGGACAAATGGTCAGACCCACACAAAGTAGCAGAGCAATTTGTGCAGTCAACTATTTAGCAGACCTTGTCAGGCTTGCAAAGTATATCACATAAATAGCCTGAAGGCTATCATCCCTGGCATTGATATGACTGCTCTGATCTTGGCTTCAGACAGGGAGGAAGAAGAATCTGAACTCCATTGAGGCTGTCAAATTGGCTCCTCAACTGACTCCTAAGCAACAGGGTGAGGTGAGGAATCTTCTGAGGCTGTTCCCCCTGCCCCCTGTTTTCACTTACTCCAGGTTTGACACCTTGGTGTAAACATGACATTGATACTGGAGATAGTGTACCTACCAAACGTAGGAGTTACAGAATGTCAGACAAGGTAAGGTCCCACTTCAACTCTGAGGTCAACAAGATGTTGGATCTAGGGGTGATTGGTCCCTCCAGTAGTCCATGGTCCAGTCCAGTGGTTCTGGTGCCAAAGGAATGTACCTCTGATTTGAGGTTCTGTGTAGATTACAGGGCTCTGAATGATGTCACCAAGACATATGCTCACCCCCTACCAAGAACCGACACACTGGTAGACAAGCTGGGTGCTTACAAGCATCTCAGCACATTTGATCTCACTGCAGGGTATTGTTAAATTGCTCTGTCAGATGATGCCAAGGTGAAGGCTGCATTCTCAACCCTGCAAGGGCTTTACCAGTTCAAATTAATGACATAGGGACTAAACAATGCACCTGCAACTTTCCAAAGACTAGTAAACCATGTTCCGAATCGGTTGGATGAATTCTGCCATGCATATCTGGATTTTATAGCAGTCGCCATTCCCACTTGGGAGGAACTGTAAGAAACCTAGAGATAGTGTTGCAGGCCCTTCAGAAGGCCCACCTGCCATAAAGATCAGCAAGTGTCAAATTGGTCAGGGCTCAGTGGTCTACCTTGGGGATGAGGTTGGTGGAGATAAGATTCACCTCTTCCCAGTACAGGACTGGCCTACCCAGCTCTGAGCTGGGGGCAAATCCGCAGCGATTTTGCCGATTTTAAGCAATATTAACGCTGGTGCTAATACCGCTGGCGGTAATAGCGCAAACATTCAGCTCAGAGCTGGGGGCAAATCCGCCAAGGCCATGATCTGACGGACCCTTAAATGCAGCGGTAATAGCGCTACTGCCGCATTTAAGGGTTAGCGCCAGACTCGTGATCAGGCCCTATGTAATTTATATACACTCACTGGAGTCAGTGTGAGAAAGTTAATAATTCCAGCAATACCTGCAATGGTAAAGAGTGAATAACTTTTAGAGCACAGAAGTCTTTAGCGATGGCAACCCTAACTTTATAAGTCCAGCCTAAGATGAATGGTGCCTTGTGCTCTATGTTCAATGTGCCTGTAAAGTGCACAGTTGTGCGTCATGTTCACAAGAACTTCTAAAAGTGTCCGAAAGAGTTAGCGGAAGAATTCTGAAGGGGTGAAACATGTTTCAAGTGTGAGGTGAGAATCTACTACAATGAATACAGCTGTTCCTGACTTTTGGAATACTTTAGGCAGTGTACACTACCGAGGCCAAGAGGAAGACCAAAAAGAACCTTGGTTCGACGAACAAAGTGCCATCGGTAAGGGACTTGACTACTCATCGTCCTTAGCTTAGTTATGGTCCAGACTTGGCAGGTCTAGAGGTGGTCATCAGAAGTAGGCTTTCCCGTCCTCCATTCAGCTTCCAGGTGCACAGGCGCTGCGCGTGCGGGTACAGGTGTGGTATGGGTTAGAAGCTTTTATTTTTGATTCTGATGAAGAATGAAGAAAACAACAATGCAGCAGGTCTCAGGGTACAGGATGGAATGTGGGAAAACTGCCTTCAGTGGCCATCAGTGTTGCACAGTGATGCAGGACCTGACTCTCATGGTATGACGCAGCATTCTATCTTGCGACCTAAAGATGCTGGGACAATGACATTTGGCAGAAAGGTGCTTTATTGGATAAACTGGGATTCCATAACATCTTGGGTCAAAACTCAAAACGACAATGCTCCTGCATGGCAACCCAGGCACACTTGCAGGGTTACCAGGAGACATCGAGAGTGATTGGTTCCACTACTCCAAGAGTTCAAAGCCCCTTCACAGGTCTTCAGAGATCCCGCGCAAAGCAGCGCTTCACCGGAACAGCCACAGGATTCAGTTGCCAGGCCTCTTCAAGTGCGACTCAGGATCGTCCTTGGTTCTGCTAGGTTTCTCAGGATACTTGGTTACTTCTTCGGATCTGTTCGGATATGTGCAGATCTGCTGGAATTAATTCAGGACCCCTCCTCTTATCCACAGTCAGATGAGTGTTCGCACCCAGCTCATCAATGGCCCTATGTATGCACACCAGCAGGGATTCAATCAGGGACCACTGTAGTCCTCATGTTCTCATGCACACCAGACACCCTGTCACCAGTAGTGTGGATTGGGACCAGACAGTTTCAGCCCACATCCTGGGTGCCTACACACATGACCTGCAGGGGCCCATGAAAGAAGCTACTTTCACTGGCAACTGCCTGCCCAAAAAAGGAAATCCTAGTCCTGAAAGGGCAAGGAGAAGGCAAAGAGACAAAATAGCCAACGCAGCAAACAAAAGACCTTGTGGTACAGCCATGTTAGACACTAGCCACAGTTAGGAGTTAGACGCAGTAAATGTGGTAAAACTCAGTAAAATGTTATACTGAAACAAAAAAATCTACTGCATTCACCAGTCTGTTCCTGAGACACATTGTACAATCACCAAAAATTCCTTTGATGGTGTCAAGGGCTATAAAAGAATAAAAGGTCCCACTGCGCTGTACTGGAAGGTACATTGCACAAAGATAAATTGTTACCAACAAGTGGCAACAAAGTCAAAAGACTAAGAGAAACAAAGTTTCTCGGTACTGACAGCATGAAGGATGTGTCAGTTTCCCCATAACAATGAGCAAACGCCTAGTGGAGTCCAGCTGAAGGAGCATGGGGATCAGCAACCTTGTTCTATGCTGGTTCAAGTCATACATCGCCAACCACTAGCAGTTTGTTCAGATCAGATTAACTCCTCTAAATCGCCAATGCCACCCATCACCTGTGGAGTTCCACAGGCTTCCATCCTCTCCCTAGTGATCTTCAATCTATACATGGAGCCGCTGGAAGCCCTCCTAGCCACACACAACATGCACATCCACCAAAACGCAGACGACCACAGCTAAACGTCAAGATCGACTCCATCAAGGATATCCATATGCTCAAACCCTGCCTCTTGCTGATCCAGTCTTGAATGTCCAGTGCATTCTTGAAGCTCAACACCCTCAAGACCAAATTCCTACTCCTCACCAACAACCCTGAACACCCAAACATGCAGACCTGCCTATCAACCATGAACTCTGAGGGCTTCACACCCAAGCTCACCTCTTCTGCCAGGTTTTATATCGACAAATGCCTCTCCTTCTAGACACACATAGCTAAGAAAGCTCTGACAACTTGGTTTCAGCTCTCTCTCCTGCAGAAAGTCAAGCCAGTCCTCCGTCTGGACAGCTTTAGATCCACCATTCAAGCACTGGTACTATCCCACCTGGATGGGGAAAAGCACTCCTTGAAGGCCTCCTGTCGTCTGCCCTTGTTTCCGTGAGTAGTGTCCTATACACGGCTGCACGCCTCATCATGGGTCTATGCAGATATGACCATATCAAACCGGCCCTCATCAACCTTCAGTGGCTCCCACTGCACGCACAAATCTCCTTCAAGTCTTGCTGCATCATCTATAAGGCAGTCACCCTCAAGTCACCCAGCTACCTCTCAGAGAAACTCAGTATCTATGGTGGACAGCGCACCACGAGAGGCCAGGACACATTAGTACCGGCCGGGAGGATAGCTCAGCGGCAATGTGTTCGCCATGGAAGCAAGACGACACGAAGCAACACAGGTTCGATCCCCGGGTCCGCGCTTAGAAACCTCTGGGTATTTAAGCGCGTTATAAACACACAACTAAGACAAAAATAAAAATTACGCAACACAAAAAAAAACAACTAATACTGTAACAGCGCCTCGACGCCCGCAGGCTCTGTGAGCGCTTTAAAAATGCAGATAAAAAAATGTATAAATAAAAATAAATAAATGCATGATTGAAATCCGCTACTGCAAAAAAGGGACCAGAAAACAAGCCTTCTCTGCCGTCGCCCCAAGACTGAGGAACCTCCTCCCTGTCAGCATCAGACTCACCCCCACCTCCTACAATTCAGAAAAGAACTGAAGAGCCACCTCTTCAAGCAATCTCTCCTCCTCAACACGGAGGGCATCAAGTCGCCCCTCGTGCCACCTGATGCACTATATGCTGCCCACCCCTCTTCTCCCTACAACCTGGTACAGCTGTACCCCTCCTCTGTGCCCCTCTGTATCCTTCCCCCTGTATATCCATTCTGTTGTGTGCCTCTGTAAAGCGCTCCGTTGCTTCTCAAAGCTAGGTCAGCGCTCAATAAATAACCTAATAATAATAAAAATAACAATAATTGTACAAAGTCAAGTAAGGATACAGAAACAAATGCAACAGTACTCAGTGATTTCATTACAGAATATTAACAGTACACATTTTTTAGGGCAGAACATTCATCACTAAGAAATTCACCCATAATATATAATGGAAAAAGGATACATATAGTTTGGGGAAAGGAATAATTGTCTTTTGGGGAGGGGAAGGGGATGGGTCCAAGATTCATGGTGGAGAGGGGGGGTTGCAGGGTGAGGCCTCCCCATATTTTGCTGCTGCACTGATTTGATTTTTTAAAAAGTGAAAATTCAAAAATTGCATTGCCGGATGAAAATACATGGAACCAGTGCACATGTTCATGTTCCAAAGCTCTGGTATTTCAATGTTTTTACACAGTGGGGTTTACACACTGATATTGAAAAGAACAGACTCTGGCAATCAATATACTTCCACTATATTATGCAGCAGGGCCTCAACTTCAGCACTTCTCTAAATTGATCACTTTAGGCGATTAAATCACACTTCAAAGGGCATTCAATCCTTGGTGTCTCTTTTGAAAAGAAAAAAAGTCTGAGTAAATAAAAGCACTAAATCATTATTTTAAAAGCACTTCATGGCAGATTCCTCCCGGTTCTAAGTACTGAGATAACAGGTATCATTATAAATGCTGAGATTCGTAACTGAGTGGACAGGAAAAACACAGATCTGTGAATCAAATGCTAACCTTGCTGTGCTATCTTGACACTGTAAGGGTTATAGGGTATTTTGTTAGATTTCCTAGCTTGCCTCTAAACACGGTGCTAGATTGATATAGGGGTCACTTGCTAGAGCAAAAACAGCACTTAGGGTTGCACTAGGGAGCTTAATTGTATTGCATTGGTGGTTCAGTGTAATTGCTCAGAATATACTTACCAGGCTACCTGGAAAATGATGTATTTATGACATGGGGAAAAGCATGATGGTGCTAACAGGAATAATCTGTCACACAATAAATAGCCATGCACAGCCTTTGTTATTTCATAGGATACTTTATAGATTGTCTGCAGATCAGAATAAAAGCGCACACAGGAATACACAATATGCACTCCCTGCACATTGAAATCGACGGAGAAGAAAGAAAGGTACTCTCATCCATGGGCACATGCTGGTTTCGCAATCTGTCAAAAATGATGTCATATATTTATGCCAGTAGCAGTTTTAGAATTCTTTCTGCTTCTATCATCCCAGGCGACATTTCCCTCCATCTTTCCCGAGAATTATTGCCGCTCTCTCCCCCTCTTCTCAACTTGGCAGAAGCCACTGTGCGAACAGCATTGAAGAATAACTGATTGCTCTTAGCTCTGAGAGTGGTAACTTCTTTTTTTAATTAATATTGGTTGGCAACTAATCTCACATTGAGAAATGCTTTTCACTGCAACAAATAGAGAATAAATAGACATCCCTGATGCCTAATATGATTTTCTTTTTCTCACCCAACCTATATTATAATCCACACAAACAAAGTGAAATGTCCTCACTTGGTACTGATATGTTACCCAACTATGTTCAAAAGGACCTTGCTTGCAATACCAGCAAGAGATGCCTCTCCGTGCCCTGGCCTGCTCGGATGTCTCTCTCCGAACACACCCTCCTTCTTCTCGTCTGCAGGAAGGCCTCTTTACCATGGTCAGACCTGGTCTGACGGTCTCCTCTCTCTGCCACCCTCCTTCTTCGCAGTGAACTGCTAGGTCCTTTTTAAATGAGGAAATATGTCATTACATGAATCGGGGTGCAGAATAACTCTCACACCAATAACCAGTCCAACTCAGGAAGTTGTCAAAAAAAAGCTGTTTTAATATCAATTGTCTAAAACAGGGAGTACAACGGACATCAACGGACGTCTCACAGCATAATCTCTAAGCATCACATGAAAAAACATCCGTATATAGCAAAAATGTGTCATACATGACATACTATGTGGCAAACAAAGAAAACCTACCTGGGATTGTGGTAGGTCTACGGGGAAAATCTAGGTATACTTTCTGTAGGGGATTGAGTTGTAATTGGATTGTATAGTCAGCTGGACAAATTATGCCCACCTCTTGTGCAAGTCATCCTCAATGTTTGTTAGATAAACAACACAACACTGGCTCTCAAACTGTGGGGCTCTTCAATACATGGCCCTCTATAATTGGTTGGCATGCATGTACCCTTCTGGAATATTCAACTTGCTAGCATAATGCAAGCTGGTAGCCCAGGTGCTTGTGGGTGGACTTGACCATGCCTCCCCACCCAATTTGCCCACAATCTATCATCACTCATGCCATCTACCATTCGAATTGTCTTTGAACTCGGCCTTGCAAAGTATCACTGCTCCTGAGAATAGAAGGTAGTGCAAGCATGTTCTTATCTTCAATTCTCGATGCAGTTTGCTTATTTTCTAGTTCCATCCATCCCATGTGAGAGGAGACCGTGTTGGAGCTCCTTTCTTCATATTTAATGATAAATGATATTAAATTAATAAAACTTGGCACTCATATAGTGTTTCCTTCACACCTTAACAGGAACTTGCCTCGTTTGACACATTCTTTTTATCTCCTTAAATAGATAACCAATTCTTGGCTGCCCCAACCCTTGACACTGAGCCAGACAGCCTTCTCGATCCTTCCATGATTTTTAGCTGCTTTCTCTACTGCGCCACACTTTCAGCCCTTCTCTTTCACAGGCCCTGGCTTACTAATGTTGCGACATCGAATTTCCAGATTCTACACATGTATATATATTTTTATTGGAGGTACTGCCTGTAGTCTATTCACTACATATAGCCAGCCTTCATAGTTACTTAGTCTACTTGCGTTGCAACACCTGTACAGTTATAAAACGGCTTGCATGTTCTTCAGTGTTCTTTGCATGTGCAATATTCATGTTGCACATAAACTGTTACTTGATTCTTTATCTCGTCATCAGTTTCCATAAGGTCTATGCATTTGCTTCTCTGATCATCCTTCTCAGTGCATCACTCTCATTTCTTGTGTCACCAACCTCTTGTGTTCACTCCTTCACATCTCTTCAGGAATCTCCACTAAGAGGCTGTCATCTCTCTGCGTGTACATCTTATAGAGCTTTCTCGATGGATACCTTGTTTGGAAGATCTTTTGCGGTATTGGGATCATTATCAGCGTTGTGCATGTTGCAATTTCTGGCTTCCAACATACAGGTAGAATAGAGGCAGGACTCCTGGTAGAGGCATTCAGCTACTCCTTTACAGCAGCAGCAAAGATTCCCGACCCAACCTTTCTCTAATTGCACCTTTTTAAACTCTCCCAACTCTGCTCCTTTCAAGGTATATCCCCCTACAGAATGCATACAATATTCCTGACTCTCACAGTGATGTCATCCCATAAATCAGCCACCCCTTCTGGATGATCAAACCTCCTGGAAGGTTCCAAAATCCTACCACATGCTCTAACCCTGTTCAATTCTACTGTCACGTTTGAGCAGAGTTTTAGGTCAGTGAACGCCGGCTGGCTTAGTTGAAACATTTTTCTTTCTACCTTCCTGCGTTGGAGGCTTTAAACAAAGGGCCTCTTTTCAGCAACATGAACCTGCACATTCATCAGCTGACGTCTCCATCGCAAAAGCAGCTTTTTGTCTTGCACTTATTCTGTGAGCAGCACTTCAGAAACTGTTTTTGCAGACCCTTTTACATCGCCGTTTGCACCCTAAATGTGCACCCTTGCTTTGCACACAGTGCTGTAGACTCAGCTGTTCCACTCTAAATTCTAATTGTGTTAATAGGTTACATGTTAAAATTAGATTAGTAGAATTAGTCCTGTTAGAAGTTAGAAATTAGTCCCTACCTTACCTGCACAATTGCACTACCACTGCGGGGCAAATCCCAAGTTACCCCTCTATTCTGGTTTGTATGAATTCTCACAGCTGTCTCATATCAGCGTCCCCCATACACCCTCCTTCTGTAGGAGTCTCAGTTATGATTCTTGGGCTCGTTGAAATTTGCATCATTCCACAATTTGCACCCCCAAGTCTCCAACAGCGTGGGAAAAATGCTTTGTCGAGGAGCAGAATTGGAACATTCAGTGGAGTGAGGGTCGAAGCTGGGCTGCGATTCGCTGAAATTACTGCCACCCCATCCAATCAGCATGGCTGAAGTGTTCTGGCTTCGAGTCACCTGATTGGCTGGAATAATGGCCTTTCTGATCAAGAAAATGTACTAAACTTTAGCTTGACCGAAATATCTGTACCCCTTTCTTGGCCGTAATTTCCAACCTCTCTGCCTGTACAGAATTCTAAAGCCGCTGGGGGCCAACATCTCTTTGGCTCCGCTGGTGATATGGCAGAAGGGGTGGGTTTTACATTCAATTTGTTATTCCAAACCTCGTTGTGAAAACACTTTTTTTGCCCACGCATATTTACAGCAAAAACAGATGGATGAAAGTCTTTTTGATAGTAAGGAGTATTTTTTTTTTATTAAAAAAAACATGAAATTCTGATCCGAACGCTGCTATGCTCTTTAGGGAGCGGTCATCAGTGTCCATTATGATGATTTTTGTCCTAAATGTACAAGGGCTATGTCCACTCTCAATAGGAAATGAGCTGAGACCATCATTTTGCATAGGTTGGCTAGGCAGATCCCAGAGGAAAGATTCTGAATGGTAATCCAGCAGGGCACGCTTTAACTGGGACCCGGCACTTAGCCTTTGCAAATTACTGAACCATCCAGTCTCCACAGAAGACACTTTTGCATTAAGTGAATGAGACGTCACATGCAAAGTGTTAGCTTGGAAACATTCATATTCACGCCCATTTTAACATTTCCATTTCAATTTTCCACTTACAACTTGAAGGGCTTGTAGATATTAAGCACAGCTTTAGAATTTTTAATCGACACGAGCTCCTGGCGAATAAATTGCCTCCGCTGTGCATTGTATTGTACTGGGGAAGAGGAAGCCAGCATGACAATCTGCAGTGAAATGCAGAGGGAACCATTCTGCTGGTGGCAAGTCAGAAACACAAAACATTGCACAACCCAAATAGATTTGAGAAATGTCTCTGTGGCATCAGGCGGTTGTGCTGTCCGTTTGCTGATTCCTCTCTAATCCTAGCAGTTTGCAGGTTGCTGGGCCAGATGCTGCTTGTGGTTTTACTGGAATTAGAGTTTTAAATAATCCATACCCCCGCCAGGGCCTATGTCCCAAATGCATTAACTTGTAATCCATAGGAAGTGAACATTTTAGAGGCATACAAACAGCAAATCATTTCTTAAAAACCCTTCTCACAGCTATGGGCAATCCCTGATTCTGATTGCCGATGAGCGCTTTGAACCACTTTCTTGTGTATAGGCGCTAAATAAATAAACAATACCATACCAAGGTGTATGTTTTCTCGGCAGAGAAATTCAGACAGACCTCGTCAATGTTCATTTCAGAAACGGATATTGGGAGAGGCTCCCTCGGGTGGATGGAAGTCTCTAGCTTTGACTGATGACTGAGTGGCTGAGGCAATGAGTGGGAGGCTACAAAAATAGAGTTCACAACACAGAATTAGCCATCTATGTTGTGTCCCAGTAAATATGCGGGAGGGGCGATCTCTGGGGATGGAAAGGGAAGAGACAAGCAAAGGGAAACACCTGAGGGAGTTCTAAAGGGTAAATAAAGAGTACATGTACCTGTACTGTGTCCACATCCGTGTTTACTGTGTTGCCATAACACTTGTGACAAGCACTGGGCGCAGCGCATACCAGCAGATTCCCCCACTCGTAACTCTGGTCGCTGCTTCTCTCTCTCTCTGCTTCCATGGAACCCTCTGGTTCTGCACTTTCCTGCTCCTGACCACTCAAGTTGGAACCACATTTACCACACCTCCATCTACTCCCAACTCACAGTACGCAAGACATGTCAGCTGAGGGTGGACTCCAGTTTGCAGCTCACACTTCTCCTGGGAGGCCTGACTGGATTTGTCACCCTGCCCTGCCCTCTGCTGGTTAAATAGCTCAGCTCCACGAGAGCGATGCACATATCACGCGAAGCGTGCTGCCGTCGCGCCATCTCCCGGAGGCTGGGGCCTGGCAAAAGAAAATACTGTATCTTCCAATTTCCCTAAGCCTTTAACTAGTCACCCATATCAGTTAAGGAAGGCTAAAACAAACATTAATAGTAAGAAGAAAGGAATTGGAGTGAGTGAACACCCTCTTAATAGGAAGATTATCAACTTTTTTCCAAGTAATCCAGTATTTAAACCTAGCTGCACCCTACTAGACCACTTGAACCCTTAATTAGCCTGCCTTGAGTCGAAATTGACAGAAACTATCATAACAGCACTTGAAATGGAAATCAATGCTGATATGAACATGGTGATCAACCCGCAGACCCCGCATGATGAAGGTGCAAACACCAAGGAGCGCGGAGGAGACATCATTGACATCAACATTTGCCACTTACCGAAGGAAGGAGGATCTCGTCTATTCGCACGGAGACTGATGCTCTTTCTGACATTGTGGAAATGTTGCGGAAAAGCTTGTTACACACTGCAGTAATTCCCCTACAGAATTCCAACATCATTGACTCGAAATGCAGCGAAGACCCTGAAGATGACCTTAAACAGCACAACCACATAATTCACGAAATTAACGAAGCAGGAGGGGTACAAGGAAACTAGGGATAACGACATCAGAGCAAGCAGCCTCTTGATTAATACTAGTCATTCAGAGCTGCCTTCAGCATCCATGCTGGAGGTGAACTTGCCCCTACAGAACTCGCTGTCCTCAACATTACCACTACAAGGGCTGCACCGTGTGTTCAGTTCACTCGTCAATCACTGTGAACAAATATTCAGAGAAGTTACACCACACACAGAATGACTAAAGTTGATGACTACTCATCTGGCCATTAAACACAAGCCTGCTTGCATCTCAGAGGACATCAGGACAAGGGAGTCAGAAAACAAGGGTCATGGTGAAGGAATGAGGAAAGTAGCAAAAGTCAACCGAGTAAATGAATGGTTAAAAAAATGACTGAACCAGCACAGGTAAAGGTACTGAGACTTGAGCCAATTGTGTTGGATTCCATTGAGACAATGCTGCATGATAATTCTATTAGAATTACCCCCAATGGAAGTTTGGCTAGAGACCATCATTGCAAAAATCAAGAAAAGTAGATCAGAACTGCCAAATTGAGTAACCAAAACACTAAAGATCAGGAAAAATAACAAGAAAACTAAGAAAGCATCTAAACAGGTTATCAAATCCAATTCGTCCAATTTCGATCTTGAAACAGCCGCGATGGCAGGTTAACCATTTCTGAAAGGCAAACAATGAACAAGGAATACGGTAACAAAAGCGAGAGGGTGAAAGAGTGAAGAAACATGACAACTTCTACGGAGTAGTGTAAAAGGACCAGGAACAAACAGAATAAACTTAACGAGCGCCATGCCATCGGCGATAGCAAACAGTTTAAACCTGAGGCTCGACAGAACCCAGCTGTCATACCAGGCTACCTTTTAACATCGAAGTCACCATCTAAGGACAGACTCGAATCACTTACTGAGAACAACCATGAAAACACCTCTGTGCTGGAAGGGGTAGCATCAACTGAGAGGGGGCCTCTCCCTGCCAGAGGGAATTGCATAAAGAGCTATAAATATTATTATTACCCATATAGCAAGATGTCGGTGATGAGCAATGCCATGGTCCGAATACATTTAGAACGTAATGACAGGGAACGCAGCTCTAGTTTTACTTCAAGACAGTCTAGATCAGAGCTTGATCCAGAACTGGGTGTCAGAATCCAAAGTCTTTCCTACACATCTAGCTACTGCACACTTATTTGCAGAACCATATTAACTAGATTACATTTAATTTCTATCATGAACAATAGAATCCTGCGATATCAAGATTGTAGTTTTAATAGAAGAGGAGCACCTGGTGGGGGCAATAGTACATTTTTACTCCAAATCCGTCAAATCCGCTGTGCTGTCTTCCTCACAAGAACTCTTGAAATTGGGATGTGAGTGCTGCAAAATGATCGCACCTTTGAAGAATGTACCACTGATCTCTTCCAGGGGAAATATGCTCCAAGCCCCCCTCATTCAAGTTGGAAGAAACATTGACTGTTGCAGTATCTATGGAAGGCATTATGAAGACCTCCATTTACCCCACCAAAACCATCAACATCTGTGGGGTCAATAGAGATGACTTGTCTTGTCAGGTGGGCGTGCTCTAACCAAAATATATAAGAAGACCCTAGGACATCGACTTCCCTACTAACATGGAACAGGAGGGGCCGCACACACTATCTGGAACAGGGAGGTATTTGGAGTAGTCTTGAAAGCTATACTATGAGGGCCTTGAAAGAGATATGGTTGGCTGAAACCTTAAGATGTGATGGTAGAAATCCGATACAGATTTTAGTAGAACAGGCGCCAAAAAGCAGACTAAAGGGTGTGGTGTTGATTAGCATCAAACTCATACTCCCTGAAACTTTTCAGAATAGATTGCAATTTCATCACAGGGAATTGGTTGGGTCAGTCTTCTGCATCTCTGGCCATAAATATGTATTAGTCTCCGGGCTTGGAACAAACAGAAGAAATAATGGGTCATTTTGGCATAATTTTTGAGACAGCTAACTGTGACGACTTAACGTCTATCCTCATTGTATCTAAATTCTAATATCCACTGTATTAAAAGCAACTATTTGGAAAAGGCCTGGAACACCCGCCCACCCCTCACAATTAATACAACATCTAGTAATGCTAAAGGTAGCAAGTAGATCAATTTCCTAAAAAGACATAGGTTTATCAAACTAAATGGAGAAGTATGGGAGATATACCTGGAGGGTACAACAGAGTAACTGTCAAAATCCCGTTGGTTGATGTGGCACTGATCAAAACTATGGAGATACCACACTGGTGCCACCACGTTCCCTAGAAAACATGCAGTGAGAGTCTAGCCTTGTCCAGGATGGTGTCTACTGTACACCGAACAACTTCTTCAGATGCTTCCGGACTGCCATTGGAGCACCACAACCCTCAGTTGATGCTGCCCTGCTGTCAATGAAGGAGCTGTCCAACTCCTGTGTTCAGTTCCTTGTCCTTGTAAGTCTGTTCTGTTCCCTCCTATTCCACATGCTTTTTCCTTGTCCCTCTGACTCCTCCTTCATTGTTACTTACTTCTGTATGGACCTTTAATATCCTTCAGATAATTCTTTATCCTGCCTTACCTAGATCTACACACACACCTAGCTCCTTATTCAGATTGGGCTTTTTCTACCTCTGGCTTTTCCGCTGGAAATTGGGCTTTACTACTGGCTCTCACCTAATCTCGGCCATAAGCTAAGTTGTCGGTTGACAAGATGGTGGCTGGCCAGAGTTGTCCCTATGTATACACTCAATGCTTTCACACATTGAGTTGAGAACCCAAACCTCACCATGGAGGTGCAGAATCTGAAGGCTGAAAATGCTACACTCCATTATTTATTTGCCACAAGAGAACCCACTCCAATTGACCCCCCTTAAGTGGTCTATCCTTTAGGAAGCATGATGGTTCACCAAAAAATACTTGGGCGCATGTACTTTGCATTTCAACTGAAAACCGTTGCCGAGCCAAGATTGGGTTAATTATATCTAAGCTGGTAGGCAACGCACCTGTCTGGGCTGTACCGCTTGTTACATCTAACACCACCCTACTGACAAACTATCCAGCATTCGTAACGGCTATGAAGGAGATGATCTCAAGAACCAAACTTACCTTTGCCACACATGAAACACTCTTGGATATCTGACAAGATACCTTGGATGTCCTGGCATATGTAACACTGTTTACGAGGGTTGCTGCTGAATTAGTTTGGCCAGAAAGCTTCACAGTTTGCATCTTCCGCAGAGGACTAAACAAAACAAATCGAAGATGAGCAGGCTTGCAATACCCAGACCGGCTTCTTTTTCCGATCTTATATCAATGGCATTACAAATGGAATACTGGATGCTTGAGTGGAAGGAAGAAAGACGGTGCACTCGAGGATATGTTCGTCTTGCACCCAAACCACCACTCCCCCTACACCTGACCCCATCCCGGAAGAAGAAAAACCTATGCAGATTGGAACCGCCTATGGTCCTCTCACTTCTGAAAAAAGAAAGAGACTTAGCGACCTGGGTCTTTGGCTATACTGTGAATCACAGAGACACGCATTATGCAACTGTCCAGTTGTTCCTCCAAAATGTCAGGGAAATGTCAAACTATACAACATGAATAACCAGGTGGAACCACCTAGTTCTATCTGATACTCTCAGTGTGCTCAGTACATTAGCGTTTCATTCGTGTCTGTATACCCTAATTTGTAAATTTTTCTCCCTTTTTGCTCACTAGTACCATTTCATTTTCACTGTTCAGGTGTATATATTGTTTCTTCCATTAATGACAAAGTCCTTTATAAAAAAAAAACTTGCAGGAGATATATATTCCAAATTCTCACAGCCTGAGTTGCTGTAATTATTAGCAGAAAAAGACTCCTAGGTCTATAAAGTGCATTCAGCCAATGCACGTAGGTGCTAAACACCATCTTCAGGGCTATACATGCTGGATATCGACATTAACACAAATTAACACATTCAATATAGTACATACCGTGTTCACGTGTGTTCAAATATGAAAAGGAAAACAGAATCGTCATAAATAACTCTCTCCAAATGATATTAGGTAATGTATGTATTGAGTTGTGATTTCTACATTGCATGAAGGAAGTATAACTGGTACCTCGATCCAGTAGTCTTTCTCCTAAAATTCTGCAATGTGCGCAAATCGCATTCTGTTACATGCGGTGAATGCAGTGACCTAAAATATATCCCTAAATTAGATCACTGTTAGGATAAAAGATCTGTATGTGCACGAGCGCCAGGTATCCAAATTAAACCTTCTGCTTTCTTACCTGCAGTGGCTAGCACAGTTTCAAACGCCGAGGAAAACTGCATGGATGCGTGGCTTTCCGAGACCTTTATATGTTGCCATGGAGACCCTTCAAGGCGTCCTACTCCAGCAACAAGGTGCTGGCGTGCCCACACTTCAAGTCCCACCCTCCCATGGTAACGGGAGGGCGGTACTGGATCTCCATGCTAGAAGACACATTACCATAGCAATGTGTGTCATGAAATACAAGCCTAATTTTACTTCTTTCCTTTTTATTTATTACGTGGACAATTTGGGCACTCATTGGGCCTCATTACGAGGTTGGAGGTAGCCATGGCGCTGTTAGTGCCATGGCTGCCTCCAAAATCGTTCAGACTCCGGTCTGGTGGATGGGGTGGTCGGTCAAAAAACCGAAAACAAAATATCGAATCACCAAAATCTCGAATCCAAAATCTCGAAAAAAAAAATATCTCAAATTATTTATTTATTTATTTATATGTATTTGTGGGTTCAGGTAAGTATAAAAAAAAGGGTAAAATAAAAAAAAAAAAGAAAAAAGGGGGGTTGGGGGGAACCCCCCCATTTCGAAATAAAAACGTATTAAAAAAAAAATTAGAGATTTTTGTTTTCGAGATTTTGGATTCGAGATTTTTGTTTTCGAGATTTTGTAATTCGGTTTTTTCACTATAAACCGGTGGATGGAGCAATTACCGGCCCATTCCGAGATCAGCGGGACCGGTAATTCCCCATTCACCAGAGCCATTCCCCATTCCCATTTGAGCCCCCATAGGACTCAATGGGAAGGCAACAATAACGGTACCGCAAATTGCGGTACCGTTATTGACCACGGCATCCCTTTGCGGGTCCCGTCCTTAACACCTGGTGAAGCCAGGTGTTAAGGAAGGACCCGCAAAGGGAACTCGTAGTAGGGCGGTAAGGGATTACCGGCACCAGTGCCCTTACCGGTGCCGGTAATCCCTTACCGCCCACCTCGTAATGAGGCCCATTGTTCCGTGAGTGCGGTACGAAAAAGAACCAAATGCATTGTATCTTAACATGCTGTGTTCCGTTGCTGCCTGAAATGCCCTTGTATTTAAAGCACTAACGATACTCACAACTATATCCGCTGTATCTCCTTTCACTGAGTTATAGTTAACATACATACTTACTGGAACTCGCTTTGAGCTGAACTCCTATTGTCATCAGGAACTTTAAATACACATTTGAAGGGCATACTAGTACGCATGTGACAGTGTTGATACAACGTATCACTCTGTCTATACATTAATGTCCATACTGTATGGGCCTAATTATGTTATGACTATCAGATTTGAATAATGCATTCAATCGCTATTGCCTATTGTGTTATATAAGCAATTTCTATTCCTAAACTCTATGTTGATGGAGTTAATCCATTAACTTAAGAGCCTAAATAACGCAAATTCCTAATTGCAGTTAACACAATATTGAACAAATCTCTTATTTGTCAAGTGGCAATCCACCAATATAATCCATGTACATAGTGTATGGATTCATTGACTAGTAACAAGAAGTGACAAAAAGTAACAAGCATAGTTGTCAGCGATTATACAATGATTTCACTGTGTCCCAAACATCATTTGTCATCGTGATTAGTTTAGAGAAAATGCACACAGTCAATTTCTTCATAGAGACCTCAAACATCTCACAGTGTCTGATTTATCTGACTAGTGACTAAGATGATTATCACTCATATAGTGCTAGAGCCACAATTTCACAATCTTCATTGATTTAAAGAAAACACACAAAATTAATTTTGTCATTGAGACACTTCGGTGTCAATGTACCCAATCTGTCAATCCAAAAGGAGTCTCTCTGGTCCAGTCTTTTCTGCATGTTTTCATGTGGGTCCCATTTTCAAACAACTTTGAGAATCTGGAATCGAATCTGTGCCATGCTGTGTTTCTTATCCAACCAGTGCCAAACCCCTTTCCTAAATGATACAAAGGATAGGGGTTTTGATAAATGTCCCCAGACATTGCCCATTGCTAAAAATGACACCTACAACTGTTCCCTATGTGTCTTACATACTTCTTTAACCATCTCAGAGGATAAGACTTTGGAGGTACTGGCCCTGTTGGATAGTGGGGTCACTATCCAATTTATGGATAATCAATGGATGGAGAACCATCTCATCCCTAGACTACCTAAACAGACCTTCCAGCCTGTAGAAGGAGTAGACAGAAGACCTTTAAGCTGCAGATCTATCACTGAAAAAACTGTTCTCTATATCTAAGTTTTACTCATCATCAGGACATTATCACCTTCAATCTCATTATGCTGCTCCTTTTCCCATAATTCATGGGATACCTTGGCCTAGGAGACACAACCCCAGAATCTATTGGCTAGTAATATCTTATATCTTGACTCCAACTTTTGCTCTTGTGAATCTCACCACCCTGTCCAAGATCCAAAACCTGCTGCCATATCTACCTGTGAACACCATATGTCTACAGTCTCTTCCATTGACTTAAGCAATCCACCACATGAATATCATGGATTTGAGGATACATTCCACAATTCTACTATCAGAGTCAAGCCTCCCCATCAAACTGATGATTGTGCCATCAATTTAGTCCCTGGGGCTCTTATTCCGTTGGGAAGAATCTATACACTTTCCCTTCTTGAAAAGAGAGCCCTCAAATAATACCTTGACATGAACCTACAGAATGGTCTTTTCAAAGAAAACAAATCACCAGTCGGACCTTCTCTTTTAAAAGGATACCAAGGAACAAAGACCTTGCCTGGACTGCCATGGTTTACATAGAGTAACCATTGAGGATAAGTACCTTATGCCATTCATTAATGACATCTTAGAAGTGGTACTAGGGGCCACAACCTTTACTAAGCTAGAGCTAAGGGGTGCTTACCATCTTCTAGGAATCCGCCACATAGACAAATGGAAGACTGCGCTACGGACCCCTTTCGGACACTTTGAATACCAGGTGATGCCCTTCGGCCTTGTCAACTCCCCAGGAGCATTCCAGCGCTACATGGACCATATCTTTTCTGACCTATTATTTCATTCCATGTTTGTTTACCTGGACAACATTCTTGTGTATTCAGGTTCTCACAACCAACATAGTGGACAGCTTCACAAAATTCTACAGAGATTGCAGGAAAACCATTTTTTGGTCAACCCGAGTCCTCCCCATTCCCGTACCTGGGATTCATCCTTTTGATTCAAAGCATAAGATTGGACCCTCAAAAGGTCGACACATTCCTTAAATGGCCCGCTTCATGATCTGTTAAAGACATACAACATTTTTTTGGACCGTCCAACTTTATTGTAAATTCATCCCAAACTTCTCATACAAGACATAACCCATCACCAGATTGTTACAGAATGGAGCTGCCTTTGAATGGGGCTTGAGGCTGATACAACATTTGATATTCTCAAGCAGCATTTTATACTTCCCCCAATCTCCTTCAACCTTATCAAGACAGACCATTCATAGTGAGACTGATGCCTCTGACTGTGCTATCAAAGCAGTTCTACTACCGGCAGACCATAATGGGATTCAACATCCCATGATCTACATGTCACAAACTCGGTCACAAAGTAAAGGAAACTAGTCGGTAATCATTAAAGACTCCTAGCTAAGAAACCAGCTTGTACTGAAAGGACACACCTCTTGTTTGGAGCCATTCACAGATTCGAGATCAGAACGGATCATAGAAATCTGAGAGTTTTCCAGCAACACAAATGTAGAAACAGTCGCCAAGCAAGGTGGGCATATTTATTCTCACAATACAATTTCACTCTGACTTACATTCCAGGAAGGGATAACCTTATCATGGATGCCTTATCACGCCTCAATACCACCTTAGAACCCAAAGGCTTTCCGTCTGAAGTTATCCTAAAGGACAGGATGTTTATCTACACTACTTCCTCCTTTCTTGAAAAAGTAAGGGAAGCCTGCACTGAGGGATCCTTCTTGGACACTTTTGATAGACAATAATGCAGAGACATGATGGTCTTGTATTCAAAAGGAATCTCGTGGTTTTACCTACTCCTGAGCTCATCAACAGGTCTTACATTAGTGTCATGACAGCCTAGTAGCTGGTCATTGTGTTATGGCTGTAATTCATCATCTCTTTTTGTGCATGTTTTGGTGGCCCACTATTCGTAAGGATGCACAGGATTACGTTACCACATGTCCAACCTGTGTCCGGTACAAGACTGTTTCTTCCAAACCTTTGGGAAAACTCCATCAACCTCCATTACCAAAGGGTCCTTGGCAGACTATATCTACAGACTTTGTAGTAGATATACCCAATTCTGAAGGCAGTATGTTGTAATGGTCACCATCAACTTTCACCAGGATGGCACACTTCACAACCCTAACTAGGCGTCCCACTGCATCCCAGATGGCTGAGATTTTCTTGAAAGACATATTCTGATATTTTGGCCACCCTTTGATGATTATCTCAGATGGAGGATCTCATTATACATCCTGCTTTTACACCACCCTATGGAAACTTCTTGGTTATTGGTTCTATGATGTTTTCTCAAAACATTGCTTGAGGCCCATTTGTTAGCAATTATTTTTTAACACATTTCCCACGACAAAAATGGAGGGGAAGACACCCTGGAAAACCCCTATTCCCCCAACATAATTAAATCCATGAACCTAACCCCATCTATATTTGTAAGGGAATGTGTTAAAAAGGAGAACAAATGGGCCTCAAGTCAATGGGCCTGCCAGCAATGGAGGTAGATAGGTAGATCTTGAGCACTCTCCTCAGGATATAACCCCAGTCAAACGGTCAAACAGAAAGTCTAAATCGGACCATGGAACACAATTTATGTTGTTTTTCGTCCATCAACAATGACAACTGGGTTGACTTACGTCCTACAACTGAATTTTCCTATAACAACACCGTACACGAAGCTATTTAGATGACTCCCTATTATTGATCCAAAACCTAAACCTTGCATACTCCGATTTGACACAATTTCTTCTGACATGCCTTCTAGGGATTCTCTTTTGCACAACGTATCTAAAACCCACAAAGAAATCTACGCTAATCTTGTGGAGGCACGTATCAGAACTAAGTCCTTTGCGGACAGATGGAGAGGTGATATGCCTGAGTGAGACAGTGCAACCCAAGTATTTCTGTCTACCAAATTCCTTCTAAGATGGTTGTGCTTTCTAAACTTGCGCAATGTTATCTCTGTCCTTTTTCCATTGTTCAGAAGATCAATCCCGTCACCTACAAGTTAAAACTACTTCCATCTTGGATACGTATCCATCCTGAGTTCAAAGTTTCCTTATTAAAACAGTGCCTTTATGATTGCTTCGAGTGTCAATCCTTTCCATCGGGCAGTCCCTGTTTCTACTGATGATGTTTATGAAGGTTCTAACATCTACAATTCCAGATACAGTAAAGGCTGCCTGCAATATCTTGTGGATTGGAAGGGATATTCGTCCCTGGAATAGACTTGGGAACCCACCTCACATTTACATGCTGCCTAGCTCCTTAAAATGTTTCATGCTTTACAGCCTTGGAAATGGGTACGTTCATCCCTGGGAAGGGGGCATCGTGTCACAATCGACCGATGGTTGCTATAGTGTGAAAGGAAACTAAGGAGATTCTACACTGGTTTTACATGTTCCAAAGAAACTGTGAAGTAATGGTCTAGTCTTTTCCAAGATGGCGCTCGCTGTACACCAAACGACTTCTTCAGACACTTCCAGACTGCTACTGGAGCATCGCATTCATCAGTTGATGCTGCTCTGCTGCTGAGAAAGTTGCTGTCCTACTCCTGTGTTCAGTTCCCTGTCCTGGTAAGTTTTTTTGTTCCCTCCCATTCCACATGTTTTTCCTTATCCTTCTGAGTCTGCCTCATTCATTGTTACTCATTTCTCTAACAACCTTTAATTTCTTTCGGAGTATTCTTTATCCTGCCTTCACTGGATCCATAGCCACACCTATCTCCTTATTTGGATTGGGTTTTTCTGCCTCTGGATTTTCCCCTGTAAAGTGGGCTTTCCTCCTGGCCCCCACCTAGGCTCACACATAAGCTCAGGGGTAGGCTGAAAAGCTGACGGCTGGTCAGGATCATCCCTATCTATACACTAATCACTTTCACTCATGGAGGAAAGAAGCCAAGACCACCACTTGGTGGTCTTGGGTTCTTTCCTCCATGAGTGAAAGTGTTTAGTGTATAAATAGGGTAATACATCCAGATAAGAGCTAAAAACATGAGAGGAGTGGACAAAAGTGTGACTACTATTGATTATTTTTTTATACAAGCTTGTTTTTAGTCATTATTTCTGGGCCTATCTATTGAAAGCAGGGATGAAAGTGATCACTTCCTGTTAATAATAACAAAAGACATCAACATCCTTATGATAAAGGTATTTGAAAAGGGAGCTGAGAAGCAAACTTGGGGAGGCAGCATGTTCCAACATGGACCCTGAATTTATAGCTGAATATTGTAAACTACATAAACTACATAAACCCATGTATCAAAGTTGGTCAAGAGCATATATGGAGAGAAAGACTAGCTCAGGGGCAGCGCATTTGTTTTGGAATCAAGACAACGCAGCGCAACACAGGTTTGAATCCTGCATGTAGATACCACACGCTGGTATTAAGCGTATTATGAAAGAACAATTTTACTTATAATTATGGAAGAGAACAGAAGAACAATTTTCTGTGTAAGTTTTGAAAAATGTTAAATGACAACTCTACAAATGTGAGACTCGCCACAGGAGCATCAAAAGCTGCATGGCAACACAATGGAAAACAACCTGGGAAGCAAATGTGGGGAAATTAAGGAGCATCCTTGGGAAGGGGTAAAATGGCACTTCAACCATAATGCTGTAGATATTGCTACTTACATTAAAAAAAATATCAAGGATTCCAGAGCACCTGGGCGAGATGGTGATTGTAATGCCATGACTAAACGAAATTCTAACAGATGGGACAAAGTGCTGTACCAACACTTTCTAACAATAAGCAAAACAGGCTGGCTCTGAGTCATGGTTGAAGAGTGTGGTGGTTCCCATGTACAAAAGGAGACCCACAATAAGCCCAAACGCTATTGCACACTAGCAATGATTGAGGCTCCTGTAAAGATTTTTGCTAGTCTTGGTGGCTGAATTAACAGACCAGGTGGACCAAAACCAGGTCCTACCCTACAATCAACTAGGGTTTTGAAAAGCTTAGTCCACAGTTCAAAGTTCTGATGAATCATAGAAATGTGTCCCTTCACCCCAAGGGGGAGCCCCCTCATAAGTATAGGGAGGTGAGCATGATCTGCAGTACCTTCCCTAGGCGTAGAGGGAAGCATGACCTTACTGCAAGAGTCTCCCCCTTTGGAGACAAGGACTCCCATTCTCAGAAGGAACTCCCTGGAGGAGCATCAAGGAACTTCCTAGAGGAACATCAAGATAACCCTTCCTAATCACAGTACTCCTGAAGAACAAGTTAAAATGTGTTACTGACAACCTGAAATAGAAAATGTCCTTTTAAAATCTCATCCTACTGGAACGAAGAAGAGGCCCTATGGAGGCAAAAAGAACCGAGTAGAGAAACAGAAGTAGGAATGGCTTCTTTTGAATATCGGTTTCTAAGCAATAAATCAGCCACACATCTCTAGTACACCAGAAGGGACCCGAACAGATTGGAAACACAAGCAAATTATAAACCTCTGTGTCCAATTTTGGTAACGTGTTTGGAATGGCAGGCTTATCTCCGCAAGGTCATGTATCATTGGTTAGTTGCAACACTGCACAAAAAAAGATTATTACCCAATGATAAAAGGGATTGTCCACTCAAGGTTGTATAAACATTTATACTTTATTATTATCACAACAGCCAGTTCTAGCCCACTATGAAATACAACCCACCCAGTAAAGGACTGCAGAGGACAGACAGTTTCAAAGAAGGAAAAGGGATGCACTCTGGATATTGAAAGGAGGGTAGCAGGTATAGTAATTAATCACAATAGTAAGGATATTTGGTTTCAACACAAAGGGAGCAATGGGTCATAAAATGTCACTAAGGGCCTTCAGAAAAGGACCAGTGGGACAGAACCACAATGTATCTTGTATTGTAGATGTGCTTGGGGCTCCACAGGGTTGAGTCGGTTTCAGGGCACTTTGCAGCTTCTGCGACAGAGTTCCAGATGGGAGACAGCTTCGGGTATCAGGCCGCAGGCAGTTCGACGAGTGAGGCTGGACGGATGGCTGCAGACTCGTCTACATGGTGGTTCATGGTCAGGAATCATCTGAGTGCTGGACAGCGGATCTGAAGCACTGATCAAGGCATCTTGGATGGCATTAGCAACTGCAGCGTAATAACAGTCAGTGGTGCAGTCGATTGCAGCTCAAGGGGATCGACTGGCTCCAAAATGTCCTTTAGGCAGACGTCGGTAGATGCTTGTCGATGTACTTCTAGCTTCTTCACTGGGCTTGTGTCATCCTTTAATGCTCTCCAGTCCTTTAATATGGATGGCCCAAAGCTGAGGAGAGTGTTGCAAACAGCTGCCTTGTTCTTGGTTTGTTTTCAGAAGCTCAATGGCACTTCCCACCTAGGAAGCTTGCTGCAGAGCCCCGCAGTATACCCTGTGTGCTTGGAAGGGCCTCTGGATTCAGTATCTCTCTCTGTTCCCTGGGAGATGTTTTGGGGAGGGATCTTGCTTCCCTCTTGGATGTCTTGGCCTTCTTTCACTGGTGGAAGATGTGAGGCAGACTGTACCGTCAGCCAGGTTCCAATGCTGAGATGTTCTTGTTACTCTTTGCAAAGTCTTCAGGTGATCTGCTCAAAATAGGGGCTCAGAACTCTTTTAAAGCCAAATGGGCCACAGTGATTGATGTAGGCTAAGCATACCTTAATGAACCATCATGGCACCCCTCCAACAATCTCCTCTATGCATGTGGTCGTAACCAGAGTTCTTTGCAACAGAAAAAGTAAGGGGGTTAAAACATGTAATACTTAGTCCCACCATCTTCCTGTCTGTTGTGGATCAAAGGGACTCTCTAGTTAATGGAGAGTTCTGTGGTTCCTGATTAAAGTTGCAGGTCTCCCTTGAAGCTGCATCAAGAACAGACTTTCTGTCTCCGTCAATCCACATACTCATACCTTCTGAATGCCCCCCCCCACTTTGGGGATGACTACTGTAAACAAGCAGTCCCAGACATGACCTTTCACTGCCATTGATACTAAGGATGGGAGCTGGCTTCAGGTTGACACAGTACATATCAAAGGGTGCTGGGGTTTTCTGTCTCCTTTGCCAGGCCCCATGTGGGCCTGTTTGAAGTATACTCTATTAGTATACTAATTATGTTAATCGTGACCACCATTCTGCAGGTCTCAACAAAAGGACATGGCGGATCCATGGAGCCTTTGATAGTTAATTAGGCTGGCCATGGCAGGGGGAAGGTGTTGTCCTCCCCCTTCTGAGATGACAGGGTGTAATCCTGACTGTCATATCCCACAACTAAATATGACAGGGGGGACTGCGCCTGTAGGTTGTACATAGGTCTATGTGTATGTCCTGCGGTGAGCATAGGAAAATGTATGCATATTAGCCCTACACATTTTCCAAAGGTTGATCTAACATTATTCAATTTCTTTTAACATTTCACAAATCCCAGGCGAGTGCACACCCACCGTGTGGATGGTCGAATTCCTCACACTGGGAAAATTGAAATACAGTACACAAGACTCAATAGGAGTCACAACCTGGATACGAGCAGCTGAGGCGAGACATGAAGCATTCTGCAGTCATTCAGATCCCTGAGCTATCAGACATACTACCGTCAGTAGCAAGAAACTCTGCAGGGAACAAAACGGACATAGGGCATCCCAAGGAGATGAGAGAGAGAGAGGCACTGAGTGGTGGCGTGACCATGGGAGGTTCATGGCGAACCGGCCATTCACGTTATGGCAAACTAAGACCATTCACGTTATGGCAAACTTGAGACGAATGAGAACCCTAGATGGCAGATTGCCATCTAGGAAGAAACGAGGAAAGAGAAGCTGACAGAGAGAAGCGAGATGCCAGAAAGCGAGAAAACCAAACCAGTTCTGAAACTGTGAAGTACCCAGTGATGTTAACCCTCACCACAGAAGGTAAAGGGGATAACGGGAGACCCAGGGAAGGGAATGTGAATCATTAATGGACTGCTCCTAGTCGTCACAGTCACGAGAGTAAACATATAAAAAGACTGAATGTAAATCATTACTGGACTGCTTCTATTCATCCCAGTCACCAGAGTAAAGATATAATAGGATTGAATGGAAATCGGTATTGGACTGCTCCTACTCATCACAGTCCCGAGAGTAAAGATATGATAAGAGTGAATGGGAATCATTACTGCAATGCTTATACTCGTCTGAGAAAAGAGACCCAGCATACAATAAGAGAAACTGAGATTCATTATTATGTAGCTCCTAGTCGTCACAGTCAGGAGAGACAAAATACAAGAAGAGCAATAAAACGAAAGCTGCAAGCCCAAAGTATTGGAAATGATCCAACTGGTTATGAAGCATATCAAGAAGGTCCAAGCGACATAGAAGTGTCAGACAAAAAAGAGGAATTTCACGAAGAATCAAACCTTGTGAGAATACCCCAGAAAGCTGAGAATGAAAGATTCAAGGGAAATGAACTATTCATGAATATAAGAAATATCCCAGAGGGGAAACACAATTGTTGGAAAAACAACTCAGGGAAAGAAAGACGGATCAATCATTATAAGGAAAACCAAGAGAAGGAAACCCAAGTCAAGACCACATTAAATAAATGATACCAACTAGTAAAAGTGACTACCAGAAACTAAAGATGGTTATAGGTTATAGTATCGACTCAAAAGGGTCGAATGACAAAAGGGTCGAGTCAATTCGACCGAAAAAAAGGATCAAAATGCTTGTTTTTTTTTTATTTATTTTTTGGATGGGTCCCCCCAAACCCCTGTTTTTGGTGTAAAAACCCTTTTTTTAAGCTAAACTAGAGCAAAAAAAAATATATACATTTAAAAAAAAAAAATGCGATCCTTGTGTTTTCGGTTGAATGCACTGTCACCTTTGGCATTCGATCCTTTTCTTTTCGAAACTTTAACTGGACACCAGTAAAGATCATCTATTGGAGAATGGCCAACAGACACGTCAAGAAGCCTCAACAGATGGGAGGTCTTGTACTTTCTTTAAGTCGTTAAGAATAGTGGTAGGGTCAGATAGGTGAGATTTGCACAGAGTATGGTTCTTCATTTACAGAAATTTACTGATGCCTGACAAACACTTTAGTTAGTTTTGTTACGTAGGAAATCCTTGTACAACAGGGAAAGATAGGCCTTATCTATATTCTTTACTAAAACCATGAGTAGAAAGTCTAATCAGAGTCTGTGTCCTCCTTCTGACCTACCGCACAGTTTAATGACACTAACTATCTGAATAGAGAGAGCATGCAGTCTCTCAACCAAAACAAACTTTAGACTAAACATGATTCTTGGGGATTGCCGTGGGGCTTGCTGAACATCATAAGTGCACTTTACCAGAACACCAAAGTAAATGTAAGATTATATGCGAGGCGCACACTAACATCTCCCATTAATATGTATACAGTCCTAATAATAGTCTGTATACTATTTTATACACTTTTGTTCAACCTATCTTTTGCTGATCTATCCACTTTGATGTGGAACAATCCTTTCCCCCTGAAACTTTGCTTAACCCATATGTCAAGGATAGGGTTTGTGGATGACTTTCTGTTTATTAATCTAACAACCAGGGGACTACAGTCCCTTTTAAACCAATTGATGGTTTTCACAGTTGCATAAAATTTCACAATCTACATCACAAAAACAAAAAGTATGGCTGTGTGCCAGATAAGAGAAGGGATCCTGTAAAGTATCAGTGGACACGACAGGGGACGCTGGTGGAGAGTGTCCCGGAATAGCAATAGCTAGCGCTAACTATTGATAGCCAACTCAATTGGTGACCCCTTTGGGAGAAAATTGAACAGGAGTCTAAACAACATATAGGCACACTAAAGAGGTTTGCAGCCAAACATGTGGGCGTTTCTCTGTCAGCCCTACTCAATGTTTATAAAAAATGAAGTAGATTCCTAAAATTATGTATGGTCCCATTGTATGGGAAGAAAAAAACTGAACAAGTTGAATGGTTTACAGAGCCATTGTATAAAATATGTTATGAACTTCATGAATAGAACTCCCATAGAATTTCTTCTATGTGAACTGAGCAGAAGCGTGGTAACAGAGGTAGAGCTAATGCAGTGTGCAATATATTAATGGAAGTTGGTACATTTCAAAGAAAATACCTTGCTCACTGCTTTGTATCAAGAAGGATCCAAGCTACTCCTCACTGATGAGGGCCTATGAGGCTGAAACACGTCTGGGGATGCTTTTGGTCTCATACAGAAGGGATGTGACCACCAGTTCGGACTAGACTGCCTCTTTCGGACTGGGAGCAAGCTAATGCAGTGTGCAATATATTAATGGAAGTTGGTACATTTCAAAGAAAATACCTTGCTCACTGCTTTGTATCAAGAAGGATCCAAGCTACTCCTCACTGATGAGGGCCTATGAGGCTGAAACACGTCTGGGGATGCTTTTGGTCTCATACAGAAGGGATGTGACCACCAGTTCGGACTAGACTGCCTCTTTCGGACTGGGAGCAAGCAAATGCAGTGTGCAATATATTAATGGAAGTTGGTACATTTCAAAGAAAATACCTTGCTCACTGCTTTGTATCAAGAAGGATCCAAGCTACTCCTCACTGATGAGGGCCTATGAGGCTGAAACACGTCTGGGGATGCTTTTGGTCTCATACAGAAGGGATATGACCACCAGTTCGGACTAGACTGCCTCTTTCGGACTGGGAGCAAGCCTGATTTGCATATGGTCTTTGCCCTTTTGTAGTGGCTTGGCAGGCTAAGCATGATGCTCTGGAGAGTTGCCCAGAGCAATGTCAGAGGTTCAGATTAATTCTAAACCTTCCACCCATCACCTCTTTTGTTTTGCCTTTGTATCAAGAAGGCAACAAATTGCAAAAACTTAACATGAAAGTAATCTGTGTAGATATACTAAATGTATGAGCAAAGTGGGAAACATGTCTAGGAATTAACCTGAACAACATGAATAAAGCCACATAAAAGAGGCTGGCAAAGGAATACCATATAAAACAAGATAGAGGACAGACATGGGTTAATTTAGCCGCCAAATCATCCAGCAGAGACTATATAGACGGGCAACCTGCACCCGTTCACATGGGTCAGTATTTAAACAAATTTCCTAATTAATTTATTTGTAACAAATACATGAGATTAACATTTAAATTGGCAAACACCATGGACTCAATTGGAACCAGATGTGCCATTCCAAGAACCATGCGTACTTGTATGTAAATCTAATGAGGTTGAAACTGTTAAACATCTGTTGGGCCCATGCTATGCTTTAGTCAAACACATAACTATAGCAATATGTGCGGCCGGCGCTTTAACCAGCACTCAACAAGTCACTATGTGGGTATCATTACTGGTGGAAACAACATCCCACTTATTTACCACGTAACGAGAATGTGGGTGGACATTAAAGAAATGTTGTCTGGTGCTGGGATGAGAACCTGATGGAGTAGTAGAAATAAAGCTCCACTCAACTAACATAATGATTCATATAAAAAAAATGTTTAACTATATTATGGACATGGAGCAATAGATAGTTTAAGGATGAACACTGATAGTATTATGTCTAATTAACATGACATGTTTGTGTAGTAATACATTGTTTGTTATAAAAAGGCAATTTTAAAAGAAATTGCATTTATGGCACCACACCACACGGCAACACCAGTTTCCCTCAGAACTCATGTTTGGGCATAGTGTGCACACGAGAATTTCACATCTGAGAAGAGATGCCCTGAATCTTTGGGATGCATTGAATTTGAGAGAAGGATATGTCTATCAGAAGAGATTATTGGGCCTCATTATGGGTCTGGCGGTAGCCGTGCGTGTAACAAAGGCACAGCTGCCGCCGGACCCGTGATTTTACCGGCACCCACGAATGGGCAATTACCGGGTCATGCCGAGGTGGGCAGACCCGGTAATTGCCCATTTGCGGGTGCCGTCAATAAGGGACTCCCCATTCGGCCCCATAGGGCTGAATGGGAATGGGGAGCTTGGATGCACCGGCACCGTTCATAACGGTTCCGGTGCATCCACGAGTTGTGCTTGCAGGTGCTGCACTGTCCGCCAGGTTGGACCAGGCGGGCAGAGCGAGACCCGCAAGCTCAACTCGTAGTATGGCGGTACGGTAGCAACGGTGCTGGTAGCCATATCGGCGTATATCATTTACGCTGAGCGAAACCGACAGCGCTATGTATCAATGCCACTATCATAATCAAGCAAATTACTACACAAAAGGCTATGCCAGCACTTGAGCCCCAACTTTTGAATGTGGCACATGTCAAATGGTCCATGGTCATGACCAGTAGGATGGATAAAGTCATGACAAGGAACTCTTCACGTCTCAGAAGATTTTAGACAATGAGACTGGCCATTCATCACTCGTCTCTCTTGAGGTAACGCATGTGACTAGCTGAAAGTGTGTCTGAATCAGAGTCAAGTGAAATGGAGGAGATCATGCACAGAATATCTCAGCGTACTGTGAAGCCAATGCACAATGGAGTGAAAAGATGGACTAACTAAAGAACATAGTTTACGTTTGGGAGAGGTGTTGTATCCTGATCGTTACATGGGAGGCACAACCTACGGGGACAGAAAGGGAGGATACAGGAAAGCGAAGGCCTGCAACAGATTCTAGGAGGAGCGCATACATACTTTTCGTGTGTTCGTGTACAAGTTTACTGTGCTATCCACATTTATATCAAGAAACTAAACTGTTTAACTGCAAAGAGGCATGATGACAGATCATTGCTTCATTGCCTTTTTTTTAGCAGTGTCTGAGACTATCAAGCTCCTGAAAACCGGGAACTTTCATCTTGTTTCAGATATTAGCACATTTATGGCCCAAATTTAGTCCTCAGGCAAAAAGCTGGTTGGACTCGAAAGCTCCCAAATGCCTATTTTCAGGCGTTTTAAGGTAGGCACATGGTGATATTTTAACAATTTATATTTTTAGCATGTGCTTAATAATCAAATGTATTGCCTATTGTTATTTTTATTCTCAACATGTGACTCCTGACCTCCGATGAGATTATTTTGCCAAAGGGTGGAAATGCAGTTTCACAAAAAAAGAATCAAAATTAATTTTGCTTGAATGTTTATTTAGTTAAACTGAAGCTGCATTATTAATTATATGTTTAAGTTATTGAAAATATGTTAGAAGGCAATTATACAAATGTAGCTTCTGATCATTTTAGAACTGTATTACTATCACTTGTGTGTTCATATTTGTCAAAGTACATTTATGACTGATTGATACGTTTGTGTGATATGTTGATTGATACGTTTGTGTTTTCCTTCAGATTGATTTCAGCTCTGTGAAGGCTTTATGAGTACAATGTTTTTTTCCTCCATTTTGTTATGTTATCTGCTGTGCTGTGAGTGATGTTTGCTGACATTAGGGTAGGAGGTGGACACGGTCGGACTGACTGGGCAGGAGATCAGCCTTTTCCCAAAGTCCTGAAAGGCCAGTGTGGGTCATTTTTTTGTTTTAGCTATTAGCTGGCACTGAAAGCGCTACCTTTAAGCCGACACTATAGTCATTGAAAGAATAGCTTTAGCATAAGAGCTTCAAAATTGGGCTTTGAATGAGGGTCTGTAATGGTGGTGGTACATCCGCGTCCGCCGCATGTATGCTGGACATAGCGGCACCACCTACGTGGAGGTGGAAACACTGGAGCCGGAAATACTGTGATAGCCAAAACCTGAAAGAGAGTGGTGGCTATTACAAAAATCACAGTCCACTTCAATCCTCCGGTTCCAGAAGGCATCCAGCTACTGTGAGTGTCGAAAACCACTGAGGGATATGTCTTCCAGAATTCCAAAGAACCGTATGCGCAAACCCCACTTCAGTGAAGTGGAACTGACCCTGCTTGTCAACGACAAAGTGGACAATGAAGGGGAGTTATTCACACCAGACCAGAGGCGCAGCATGCAGCTGTGGCGCAAGGCCATATGGGTTGAGGATGCCCAGAAGGTGTTATCTGTGGGGGTCACAGCTCTTACGGTTAAGGACTGCCATAACAGGTGGGATGACCTGGGCATGAGGGTGCGCAACCTACTGGCAGCCCACAGACGACAGTGCAGTGCAACAGGCGTCTGGCATAAAATATCCAGTGTTACCGTGATGGCGGTGGTACCGTTTCCGCCACCACGTGGTGACAGAAACAAGGTAGAATTATGGCTTGGCACCCACACACTTCATCAATGCACGGAACCGGTGCCACCTCCATCATGGTAACACCTGCGGATACAAATGTAGTGCCACAAATGTTGGTGGTGCATCCGCCTCCGCCACATGTATGCTGAACGTAGCGGCACCACCTATGCGGAGGTGGAAACACTGGTGCCGGAAATTCTGTGATAGCCAAAACCTGAAAGAGAGTGGCGGCCATTACAAAAATCACAGTCCACTGCAATCCTTTGGTTCCAGAAGGCATCCAGCTAGTGTGAGTGTCCAAAACTACTGAGGGATATGTCTTGCAGAAGTCCAAAGAACCGTATGTGCAAACCCCACTTCAGTGAAGTGGAACTGACCCTGCTTGTCGACCACATAGTGGACAATGCAGGGGAGTTATTCACACCAGACCAGAGGTGCAGCAAGTAGCTGTGGCGCAAGGCCATATGGGCAGAGGCTGCCCAGATGGTTTCAGCTGTGGGGATCACAGCTCGTACGGTCAAGGACTGCCATTACAGGTGGGATGACCTGCGCTTGAGGGTGCGCAACCTACTGGCAGCCCACAAATGACAGTGCAGTGCAACAGGAGGTGGATCACAGTCACCACTAAAGTTGCTCCCATGGGAGGAAAAGTGTAGTAGCATGATGCACCTCGAGGGCTTGAGAGACTCGGTGCAGCGGAGGCAGGAGCCGAGACACCCGGTGAGGCTGGTGAGTACAGAAAGTGCGAAAATATGATTGTGAATCGAGCTAAACCTACCCCCCCCGCAATCAATGCACAGAAATACACATGTCACAGTCCCCATCACCCAAAAACACACCCAGTACTCCCATGGGCATCCCCCAAGCCAGGAAGATGGGCTGCACCCAAGTATGACCCATACACACCCACATTACCGCAGCACACATCAATGCATGTAACCACAATGTGAACTTGCGTGATAAATATGTTGCATGTAAAAGTACTATACACATCCTGTCAGACCACTACCAGCATGCCTTTCAATCACCTACAGGAACATCATCTGAGACCGACACGTCGAGGGAGATTGGACGTGCACGTCACCAAAGACATCATTCAACATCAGGTGTAGGCACCTCGGCCAATCGTGGGACAACAACGGCCCAGATACACCATGCCCAGGAAACCGCCATGCCTGCTGGCCCAGTAACACAGAAGGCACCCCAGCCAAACACCCCTGCTGCACTGGTAACACAGCAGGCACCAATGCCAACCATCCCTTCTGCACCCGGTAAGACAGCAGGCACCCCACCCAAACATCCCTGCTGCCACTGCTACTCCACCGGGAAGGGCACCACCACCAAACTTGTCTGGGTCAGATGGCACAGACAGCAGTCAGGAGGAACCGCCTGGTGAGGCACTGGGATCAGCCAATGAGGAGACCCCAAAAACCCTGATGAACTGGGTACATTTAGCCCAACGAGCCTCAGAAGTCCAATGCGCTTTCCAACACCATTACTGCAGGAGATCAGCAGCCATCTCCAGCGCAATGAGGAATGGCAGGAAATGCTGGCCAAACAAGTTGAGCAACACCTTGAGGAGTTCAGGCTGCAATGCAAGGAGTCGAGAATGCAACGGGAGAGCAACCAGAAATTAGGCCGCAGGGTTGCACGTGCCATTGGCCGTTGTGTCACTTCGAACATGTTAATGTCAAGGAGGATCCGTGAGGGCAACAGCATGCAATCAAATATTGCTAAAACAATGTTGCTGGCCCTCCAGGCCATCATGAGCTGCCTAACCCCATAACACCCAACTGTGCCCTCCACCAGCACCACTCTATCCAGCTCTCAGGCGGGCAGCCCCAGGAGGAATGCAACATGGCTGTGTGTGGTTGTATGCGTCCTCATACCTGTTGCGTGGTCGTCTGGTGGGTGTCATGAGCCATGAAGTGAGGGGGTATCTGGCGTTCACCTGCATGGGAGTGACAGAAAAGTGATAGGATGTTTGTTTTGGGATTTTGGTGTTGGCAATGATAGCATTTATACAGGCTCTGTATCATATTAGCACACAACATAGTGCATGCCATAGATTTCTTTATGCATTCTGGTGAAAAGACTTGAATCAACTGTTCAATATTACACACTTGGGTCACACATTCCTACTATGACTGTTTGGCCTGCTCAATGTCTCCATTCGTGTTGGCCTGCTAGGCAACTATATGTCTCATTCCTTTTAATTTACACAATGGTGTGTTCATATGTACTAGGTGCCTCATGTCTTGCAAGATCAGCGTCAGACAGCCGCAGCACACAGGATTTAAGTAACTACTGCTCAGAGCAGGATACATAGCCATCGAGCACATGAGTGCACCTACTACTTTATCACCACGGACGATAATCCCTTGCACATGTTGCCATTGCATGGTGTGCCACTCCATGGCTAGTTTTTTTTTTTCTCCATTTGACAGTGTATGTTTTCCTGTGACATGGCTTACTGGCATTTACCTATTGCAGTGGTAAGCTGGGTGAAATCTGCTGAGTGTCTATTGCCCCCGCTCTACAAAGAGGTCATGCATTGGTCAATCTACTCACCCAACAGCTGGGGACACTCTGGTGAGTGTCTAATGCCCCCCTCACTACACAGAGGTCATGCATTGGTCAATCTACTCACCCAACATCCAGGTGCTTTCTCCCGCGGAACATGCCCTGTATCCTGGCAACATGTAGTTCCGCAATACCATTGAGTCGTGTGTCACCCAGGGGAAATGTGCATGGCAATGCATGATGAGTTGTGCGTCACAGACCATCTGTACATTCAGGGAGTGGAATTGTTTCCGCTTGCGATAGACCGCCTCAATTGCATGTCTGGCAGTTAAGTCCATATGTGTGCAATCTAAGGCACCAATGCAATTTGGCATACCGGCAAGGGCATGGAAGATCACTTTGGTGGCATTGACCTATGCAGTGGTTCGGGGTAGAGCAATGTGGTCTGAACCACGATGCAGCAGCGCATCAAGTACCTGGAAGAATATCCCTGAAAAACAGGGTTGTGACCAACGGTGTGCTGATAGGTGCCAGTTGCAAGGATGTGCAGTACAGAGACTACCTTCAGCAAGGGTGGAATTGCGGTCCCGATGTTGATTATGCTGCAGATGTCTTCATTGATGAGGTTGACAATTGATATATTGTGGCCCTGTCAAGCCAGTATAATGTGTGGATTTGACCTGGGGTCAGGTTCCAGGGCAAGGCCCTGATACGGGGTATTGGTGGCTGCCTGCGGGGTGGTACCTGCTGTACAATGATGTTTGAGTTGGCCACCGGGTTCCTCATTTGCCTCCTTCACCTACGCCTCCTCCTCTGCCTCAGTGCTGCCTCTAAATTCCATAGCTGCTTGCAGGTTCCCCATCCCAATTGCTGCTAGACCGACTTCCAGAATGGTTGTGTTGGGAGGTGGGATGGGTGTGGGTGTGGCCCTTTTATAGGTTCCCAGTGGCCAATGATGTGCAGCTGAGCTATTGTTGCATACCTGGGGCTTGTTGCTGCTCACCTGGCACGGTTTAACGCCTTGTCCGCGGTGCCAGTATTACAGGCACAGGTCACGGTGCTACCACCATTTTTATGGTGGATTTTCTGTGTACGTGGTATCCATAATGTACCCGTATACCGCTGTGCCGGTAATGAGGGGACGTCCAATGATTCGTCCCATTTTTTGAAGTCACAGGGCTACCGGGTGTGGTAGCACCGTGGGGGTCATTTTGCAGTGATGGTGTTAATGCCATTGCGGGCTTGAATGTGCCGGTCCGGTAAATAGTGCAAGTACGGTGCTACCGGTACTGTTGTTTCAGGACCGAAAAACTTCTAATGAGGGCCACTGTGTTTTCATTGGGTCTGTATTTTATTTCACCGAATCATGGTATAAGTTCCAATGTTCCAGGTCCACTTTTTCACTGCGGCCCTGCTTCATAACATGAATGGAGCTCTTCATTTCAATCACCACCACCCCTGCTGCTAAATTTCATTAGCACGTTATCAGCATGTGTCACTGTCTTGTGGTGTGAAGAAAACATCCCCGCCCGGGCCGTGACCCTGTCAGCCTTCTTCATTTCAATGCCTGCTGTGGCGCACAATGGCCACAGCCGATGGAAGCACCACATCTGTCTGCTTGGTCTGTGTCAGCGCAGGGAAGAGGCCAGTGCAGCACTGTCCATTGCGCAGAGCTTCAGGGGTCACTCACTGGTGGGGGAACTGCCCCTGCAGTCTGGGTATAAGCAGCAAGAGCACTTTTGTCACCCATTTGTGGCTCATACCTGAAGTAGCCCCCATACAATGAAGAGAGGCTCTGTTGGAATGTGCACTCACACCTATGTTGTCACTCATATGTGTTTCATACCTGAAGTAGCCCCAGTACCTTGAGGTGAGGCTCTGCCAAAATGTGCACTCAAATCTATTTTGGTACTCATATGTGCCTCATACCGGAAGTAGCCCCCCATACCATGAGGCGAGGCTCTGCCAGAATGTGCACTCACACCTATTGTGACACTCATATGTGCCTCATACCGGAAGTAGTCCCCCATACTATGAGGCGAGGCTCTGCCAGAATGTAAACTTGCACCTACTGGATTTTCTACCGCACTTACTGAACATATAGAATCAGGGCCGGTCTTTGCATCAGGCAGCCCAGGCGGCTGCCTGACGTCAGTCAGCATCTAGGGGGCGCTGCACCAGCAGTCCACAGTGCCAGTGCTAGAATACACGTGTAACACGTTCATTTCCTAACATTATAAAAATGAATGTGCCTGTTCATTTTTATAATGTTAGGAAACAAACCTGTTACACGTGTATTCTACCACTGGCACTGCTGCGGGCTGTGGCCTCGGCCAGGCCAGTTTCTAGTCCATTTGGTGCCCAGGGCGAAACACTAGGAATGCTCCCCCCACCGCACCCCATCCCATGTGCCAGTCCCACCGTGCTCCACTCCTGCCGCACCCTTCGCACCACTCCCACCGCACCCCGCGCACCACTCCCACTGCACCCTGCGTGCCAATTCCCAAACTACACCGTTAAGGAACTCCTACCCAAAGTCAAACTGTTCGTCACACAAGGAATTAATTGCCATTTGCAACGGTGGGCCACTTTTTCACTGGTGCCCAAGACAATTTTATGCCCCAGTCCCACTTAGGCTGCAGATAATGAGGACTGGGCACACCAAGAGACCATGAATATGGCATAGGATGCAGTATATACAACCAACAAAGAACACAAGATGCTGAAGGGGGTTTGGAGGCAAACTAAGCAAAAAGGGAAATGACAAGAAGACACCTGAACCCAATAAACAATCACTTTAACATTCTTTGAATGGAAATCAAGTGTAAGCTTTGATACAGTGAAGTCTTGACTGTTGGGTACCTGCATATTTATCTATTTATTTATGAAATGTGTGTCGGATACAGGTGTCCAACACATTCCATAAATAAATTATCCGTCTCCATGTACCCGACAAACATTGCATAAATAAATAAATAAACCGGTTTGTGGCTTAAAGAATATTTACTCAGCAACACTGGTCAAAACTATTATCCTCATAGTGAAGTAACTCATCACCATTGCCATGGAAGTGGTTTAAAGTGTAATTGATATATAGTTTGGAAAAGAAGCGGCATGAAAGAAATAGCGCTGCTTTAAACTATTATTTTGGCCATTTTCTGGGCTTGCAGGGACGCACCATGGGCACAAACAGGTCTCCGTTTGTACCGTGTCGGGGCCCACGGTGCGTCCCTGCAAGGCATGCCCACACCCCACAGCCCACTGCACCTCCCCTCCCATCTCAATGCCAGCACAAAACCATTTAGTGACTAATGGGCCACCATTAGCAGTTTCCTGCCGGCATTGTGATAGAAGGGGCTGGTCTTAGCTGCAGGGAGACCTAAAGTGTTTTTATTGGTGTGCTTATGCCCCCCACCCCAAGTGGCGCGAAGTGGTAAGAGGGAGCCTCTGACTTCTGTAATGTCACGTAGTACTTTTGTACTACGTCACATTACAGTTGGAAGGGGCAACGCCAGCACCTGACCTGCAGAACTTTCCCCACGTTAATGCGCCGCCCGACAAACTGGGGAATTTCATCCCCTCCAGAGGCTCCAGGTACCGGGGCAATTGCACCCCCGCTGGGGCTATTGCACCCCGGGCAGTTGCCCGCCTTGCCCGGGCCAAGAATCTGGCCTGGCCTCGGCCCTCAGGCAGGGCAGGGCAATTGGCAAATAAATTAGCACCATTTGTTGCTTTATTACATTCCCCCGGGTGGCGCCGGCGCCGCTGGCGCCAGCCAGGCCCATGGGCGCACGTGCGGTGTGCCCTCCTCCAGGCTATGGTCGCGCACTGACACTGAAGTGTGGATCGATTGGGGCTGGCTGGTGTTGTCTGCCTGGCCATTACAGAAAAGAGGAGCGATTGGGTCACTAAATCCTGAAGTTGTTCCCATCACAAGCACACACTGCCAAGCAGCAGCAGAATCAGCAAATACAAACAGTTGCTGCATCCTGCCCTCGCTGATTGGCCTTGTTTCAGGACACCCAGCAGTAACTACAGCCTGCCGAGGCAAGCACACTTCTTTCCTCCTGCTCCCGTCCTCGCAGGTGAGGCCTATTGCTGCATAGGCGTTTTATTTCTTTTAAAATGATATTGCGGAGATGACTGGGCCATCCAACAACAGCCTCTGGAGGCCACAAAGCTAGATACTTTTGTCAAGGCTCAAGTAGTCATGAAAAAGGAAGCAAGCACTGTTGGTGAACTCTCCTCAGGAGATCAAAAGGCCGGTTCTCGGAAGACCTGGGCAGAGTGTCACCGTCAGCAGATCTTAGACAGTTGCACGTTCCAGCAGGGTTCGATTGATCTGTCCGTCGGCCATTCGGCCCGTGGCCGGGCCAAAATCACTTCGAGAGCGAGGCCCTGGGGGCCGGTACCACGCTTGGGCCGGTTTGGGGGTTACTACGCCCCCTAGTTCCCGCTCCCGAGCATATTGTTCATTGTTCCCTCTTTCCTGGGCATGCACTGCTGACTTTATGTTAGTGCAAGAGTTTCATACATTTCACTCTTCGCTCAGACGTGTCTTATACTCTTCTTTGTCGTTGTGCTTCTTTTGTTTGTAACAGCAATCACGCTAGTCTAACGAGATAAACAAACACCTACACGAACACGCCTTGTGAATGATGGTGTGAAGGATGGATGCAAGCGCTGGACCAAAAGCTGAGCAAAGTCTGCACAGCAGCTGGCTTGGGAAAGCGACTCAGCAACTACAGTAGAAACCGTCTGCGTGGACGGTTGGCCCGTCTTCCGTATAATGCAAATACCCAGACTTGCAGGATGCATGCTTCACTTTCTTTGTTCCATTGGGGGCGACATGCTGTAGCATCAATTCATGGCCTTTAAAATACCCTGCCAGGTGCAGCTTCCGATCTCCTTTAACACAAATGCTGGGAAATGGCCATGACTAGCTAACGCTACATTTATCAAAGCCAGGTTTCTAAATAATGGTTCAAGTGTTGGGGAATCAAATGCTCACACTTTCTGTCGTGTGACCAACCAGTGGGCAAAAGGTGTTTCAGAGCGTGGGGCTCTTGATGCCACCCATTTCTGCATTTGATACACCAGCAGCTAAACACACCCTGGGGAGGCAGCTCCTTCTGCATAGTCCATTACGCTCCCAAGCTCGGGACAATGTTCTTTACCATAATGGAGAATGTGAAAAAGCGCAGGGCTGCAAGGCTTGGGGTGAGGGTGGAGGGCAAAGCGCACTACACTTGGGATACACTGGAGATGCTTCCCCTGATACCCGCAGTACTCCAAGTCCCTTGAAATGAAATTCGTCTATACACTGCACAATGTGCAAGGGCCACTGTTTTTCAAGCAGCACGCGACTAGTAATTTGCAAAAAGTAAACTTAACAAGCCCAGAGAAAAGGTTCCCTTCCAGCCTTTAAGAATTTGATTGTTTTTGTTTTTATGTTGGGATGGTAGACATCATTTTTCTTTGCGATCTAACTGTTTCATGGTGCTGTCGGGAGTTTAAATGAGTGATCACGAAGGAAACAATTAAGAATTGTGAGAGTTCACTGGCATGAGCGAAACAAACGCCAATACTCGATCTGCCATTTCTCTGCCGCAGTAATGCACTGCAGTGTGTTTCAATGTAAAGTCCACATTGTAATGTCATAATTTTAGAACGCCACCTCTCCAACATTAACATTGGGAGCTATGTTGAATTGTACATGCATGTCAACTCTCTGCATATGTTTAAAGTAGAATTTACCACTCACATGGAGTAGTGATATTGTTTACGTGTGTCCCTCCTAAATATATTTAACATTTGATGCAATACATATTGCATAAATGCATGTATTTTAATGCTGAGATAGACGTGCTTGTACAGCTATCGGTGGGTATGTTGCTGGTGCTTGTTCTTGGAGGTTTGAGTAACACTATTCAAGACCAGTTCATCACCTTTTAAGAGTGGCAAAATGTTTGAGGTCATACGAATGACATTAGTGTAGATCTGAAATTGTCGATTCTCTGACTGAGTCACAGCAGCAAACTGGCCATTGTTACTAAAAATGAAGAGCAAAAGCAGACTAACATAACCAGGCCTGTTCGGGTTTGACCCTCTTATTGCTGTTTTCTGAGGTTCATGAAATCCAGCAGATACCAGCATTGACAATTTTGTTAACTCATAGTCCCCACTCCCGCTGCTCAGCCCATGACACATGCATGAGATCACAGGTCAGGTGAGGGGGGGGGCGCCAATGATGCTTCCCACCTGGGGTGCAATCTGTTGTAAGACCGGCCCTGTATAGAATCACTGTACTGTATGTATAGCATCATTGTTATATTATGTGCAAGCGCTGTGATACCCATGGGTCCGAGCGTTTTACAAATATGAAACATTAAATAATCAAATAAAGTGGCTAAAAGTCCTTCTTTTCTCTCTCAGATACAGAACATTTGCGTGTTGTGGTCTAATCCAACCCGAGTTCACCTTGTTTTGGGTCTCTAAGCAGGATGTCCTTTTTCAAGGCAGTTTTACGAAATCCGTTGTACTGAAAAACTTTCTTTGACTTTAACATGTTTTCGCCTAGTTTCTTTGGAAGGAAAGCCTCCGTCCTTGTTCTCTACTGCATGCCCATGTGTGTTTTCCCCCTTCTTGTCCCACTCACCACTCCCCCACTTAACCTAAAGCTGTTCATGTTTCTCTCCCTCTCAAGTGTACATTTCTATTGTAATGCTTCCCATGTCCTTTCCTCCCTTACTCCTTTTGTCATCATGCTGGTAGAATTTTCTTGAATGATTAAGAACACTGTTTTTGCCACATTTATTCTTGTTACATTCGGTGTTGTCTTGCACCAGGATTGGCAGAAGATGTGTTGGGGGGGGGGCACATTTCAAAAGGATCTTTGGGGGCTCAATTGCTTGTAGCTGGGAAAACCTTCCTCCTCATAGTTTGATGGGTTTCAAAGGGCAGTGGGAAATTGGTAAATACGCATTCGCAGTACATACAGTTTTCTGCTGATGTGGCTGTGTAGCTCTGGAGCACATGCATGAGAACACAATCATACATTACAAAGAATGGGAAGAAAGATTTCAGTGCAACATACATAAAGGACTTCGGTCAAGGGAGATTATAGATTATAATAGAGAATCATTTTGTAAAGCAAATTTAAAGGGGGAGATTCCAAGTGTTATCACTGAAGATGCATGCCATGAGCCCCACCTAATCCCCAAGCATATTTATGGTCCCACACCAAAGAGATGAAAGCAGGGTGGTCAACTCTGTGATAATTAAACACGTGTTGGGGAGGTCTGTCTATGGCCTGCACATGTGCATTTACAGCGCCACAGCCCTTAGTTTGCGAGGACTGATGGTTCCTTTGGGAAAATGTGCATGCCATTATCCCCACTCTATGGCTTGATTCTGTGGCAGAATCCCAGATAAACCGATAGCAGGCTGGCTGGCTTCAGATCCTCAAGGGACAGGTTGGTTTTCCTATTCACAGAACAGCAAATAGAGGTATCCTGTGGGGAAGCTGACATTTACCACTTAAGAAATGCAATTACGCTTTCGTTGTCCGAGTCACAGGGGGCCATAAGGTGTGGGGGCAAATTTAAATTGGGGAAGATGAAAGGCCTTAACACTGGGCCTGGTTAGGACTTTCAGTTTTTTTGATTTTGGTTACTGGGGATTTATTTTCTGTAATTGAATGTTGCCCTTATTATCTGTTCTTCAATCCTTTCCTCTTTCTGCAATTGTTGATATGATACTTATGAAGGCTAATTTGTTCACAAGCAAGCCTGTTCGAATACGTGATCTAAAGAGGTCATTTTGCCCTGACATCAGTTATTCTGCTAGGTTATTTTCTGCAGACGTGCCTAAAACAGGTTTGCATGGTCTCTGTCTGTGTTTACAGTTTTTCCTGGTGCTCTGTGTATGTGTTTTAAATATCACCTTTGTTTCTGCTTTTCTTGCTGTGCAGCTGTTCCACTCTACCCTTGTGGAGCCATTCTGTGAAGAAACTTACATTCTCGCATTAGCTTAGTTTTGTCACTAAGCCTTCTCTTAAGCATTTCCAACTTTCAAGGGTGTTACTCCTTTATATGCTCACTTTACAGAACCTGGGAGGAGAGATGCAACTGGCTATGTTCATTTGATATTTGCTATACAAACCGATTATGTTGACAGGATGTGCGCATGAGGGAAAATGTCTGGTCTTGAAAAGTAAATATAATTCATCTAGAAAGATGTTAAATGGTATTGGAAGTGTTATTTTACATCCTACTGGAGGAGCTGTAGAAGCTATTGTTTTATACTTCACACAAACTCTGTTAGACTTCATTGCCACATTTGATGCTCAAATGCATGCTTGTTAACCACTGACTCCAAAGGCTTTGGTTCACAATCTATGCTTGTTCCCCGCACTTATCAGAAGACCGAACCCCCCTGTGTAAACTGATGTCTACAGAAGATGGCGCGATGCTCAGGCCCTTTGCCCTACAACGGCAGTTGCCATTAGTGGCTAATCGGTGAACATGATTCCTCATCCCGACAAGTTTGTCTTTGTGGCTCATTCCTGCTGACATTTATGGCAAAGTCTTCATGTCACCTTTCCTACCTGATCATCACCAGAGACCCTTCACTACTGTTAGCCACCTGCCAGACCATCTGCCTTGGTGACTTTGGGGGTCTGTGGGAGAGCCTGAGTTCTTGGGCATGCTGGGAAAATATACAGGTTCCTCTTACCTTCTCTTGCAGCCCCACTGGCGTTCCACTGCACAGCTCTCCATTCCAGCGCTTCCAGTGGACCTCCATAATTACTACCGGCTTCTGCACCAGATAGGAAAGAAATTCTGTTTCAGAGCCAGCGTGTCCACTCCTTTGGTCTTAGACAAGGAACGTAAGGAAAACATTTTCTCAAATAAGGCCCTGAATCTGGCCTAATCTCTAAGAATGCCATCATCCAAACTCAGTGGTGGGGTGCCCATATTAATATGTCATCGCCTCTCAGGATTGTGAACATTGAAGGAAATTGGGCTCCAAGGATACATGGAGGATATGGAAAAGATGGAAACATCTGAAGAAAAGGCCCAATGGAATATAGAATCTTCTGCTGTAGAACTTGTCTTTAAAATTACTTGTCTTGAGGGATAGTGTGCAGTTCCTGCATTTCCCAGCATCCACTGGTTTTTCTCCCTGTTGTCCCTGTTCATCAGGAAACACTCAACACCAAGGTTTTTGAAATCTCAGCTTGTGCTAATCCATTCTGCAGACGGGTGCCCCTGAACTCTGTGGAAAACCACACAGGTGACCATTGGCTTTTGAGTGCACCTCCTAGATAATCAGGAGTTCACCCTCATTGATACCCACAAGCTACAATTAATTCTGGGCATGGCTTATTTATCTCGTATCAAATCCAGCATCGACAGGGCTGAGCAACAAGTACATTTTCTTTCAACATTGTCAACAAGACTGCCGGACTCCCATGTTCCCCAATGAGATTCCTGTGGTAGTCCCAGCAATGATTTTCATGCTGAGAGAGCTTGTTTGCAAATATCAATCATCTTCTTATTTATATTGTGCATGGCATATTTCAAACCTTATACATCAGACATGAAATATATATACAAAAATGGTTCATCATTTCAGCAATGTGGTAAAATCATTAAAACATGTGGTCACATCTACACCATCATACCATCCGATTAAGAAAAAAACAATTGTGTCCCATGTCAACATCATCTACGTTCTTAGCCATAACCACTCCCACAAGACACGAAGGGAAACTATTGTAAGTCCTTAGTTTGTTAGCCTGGCTTTTTTTAGGAATTGAACAACTCCAATCAAGAATAAGGTTGCGCTACCTGATAACAGATAAATTCTCTTAATGAGGAAACCTTTTGGTTTTAAGTCATACAAAAGTGCTAAAAGATTTCAATCTGGGTTTCTGAAGCTTCATTAGGTGTTTGAAAGTTTCAGCGGCTACTCCACAGAAACGACATGCTGCTGCTTCTCCCAAGCCTCTAATAAATAAAACTTCCCTGTTTGGAATCAGATTAAAACGAAATAGCATGAAGATTTTGCTGTACCGGCTGTCCTGGCACTTTATTTTTTTTTTTAATGTGTTTGGCTCAATGATTCAACCTTCCAAAATGTATTCAATTTACATTAAAAAAAATGTCATTAATCATGACACCCTTTTTCCACCAGAATTCAAAACAGTTAAAATTAGAATTAAAATGTCCCAAAAAATAGATATACATTTTTCATAAAACCAATTTCTGCCTAACAAATAAGGAGAAGGTTCACATAGTTCATAATCATAGTACAGATAATACAAGCTTATTATTACTTATGCTAATCTAGATCAAATTTGCCTCTCCAGATAAAACAACATTCACATACTGAACCAGTGCAATGGGTATTGTAGGTCTTGAACTGGTAAGAAGAGTACACCATATTTCATTTTTAGTTCTATCAGTTGTAAATTGGAGCAAGTTATTAAAAAATCTCTTCCGGATAGGAGTCAGAGCTGGGCATTGGACCACCAAATGCGACAGAGTTTCAATTTGTGTTTGGTCAGTGCAGAAACGACAGATGTTATGATTTTTGGGAATTAATCCTCTTCTTGCTAAGATCTCATTTGTTAAACATAGATTCATTCGTATTCTCAGCATTCGGGTCCAGATGAAACTAGAAGGGCATTTTACCAGATAACTCTCCATAGTCTGATAGCTTTTATGGCCAAATAATGTGATGCTAAAGTCCTCCAATCTCTGGCATTGAGTTTGGGTGTATATCCATTCACATCGATAAAAGGAAAATGTAGCCTTCACCGGATTTCTTTTCAGCAGTTCAAGAGTGATGCCAGCCTCATCAAGAGCATCTAAAACACAGTTACTTCATGTTTTAGGAAATTTCAATGTAGAGGGGAGTATATTTTTCGCCACTGTGCTTAGAATGTTGTGTGCGGTGGCTCCTATTAGACATTTTCTGTACAGACTGCACATCCTCCAAACTACTTGACTATAAATGGAGATTGTACCCAATTCATAGCGTAATAATTGTAAAGGGGTGCATCTGGGAAGACCCAAAACTGGTTTCCAGAGGTTAGCCTCAGACCGATCCCAATAATATCTTGTTCTTGGCATCATTGTTTCAGATCCATATGTAACTATTGGGACTACTTTCTGTTTGAAGAAAGTCATTACATGCAATAATGTAAATTTGCCATATCTATACCTGAGTATTTTAGCTTGAGATGTTAAAGTTCTAATTTTAGCATCTAGTGTCTGGGTACATACAGAATCACTATTGGTTCCAGTTTACGGTATTCCTAGATATTTGTAATGTGGTACCACTGTCAATCTATTATTCTGTAAAGACCATGTATAGTTGGGCATTTTCTAGCTTTCTTTTCTCTGACATATTAGGATTTGAGTTTTTTCAACATTGATAGTTAAATTATTTGCGCAGACATATTCAACCAATTAGTTCAACAGATTTTAAAGCGCCTTGGGTGTTTGGGACAGGAGGACGAGATCGTCTGTATAAAGAAGCCAAGTAATCTTCTGGTTTCCTAATTTTGGGGCATCCGCAATGGTGTCTTAAAATGTTATTCCTATGTCCAGGAGGAACAGGTTGAACAAGTTATTCCTATGTCCAGGAGGAACAGGTTGAACAAAGTCTATGCCAAAATCCACCCTTACGTCAGTCCACGTTCAGTTTTAATTTTAGCAGATAGAATTCCATCTAGCGTGAGTCTGACTTGGATAGTACAAAAAAGAAGGTGGGTGAGGCGCGCACTCCTGGTCCTGGTCAATTAAACCTGTTGCAAAAAGTAAGTAGCTGGGTCACATCCCAAAACGGACAAATATTCACAGGGTTAGATCCCTTCTGCTGCAAATCAGGTACTCAGTATTAACAGGGTTAGATCCCTCGGCAGCAGTTCTGTGGTCTGTAGTTGTTCTCCTTCTAGCGCTTTCTTATCTCAAATAATCATCAGAGAGGCTGTTAAGTAGGTGTGTCTTATTAGACTCAAAGGATTCTGGTAGCTGTAGTGAAAAACTATTTTTCTGTTCAGGTGACCAGCAACCGACACCCCTCCAAAGCACAAGTCCTTCCCAAATTTGGGGGAGGGGAGAGAACCATCTATATGATTCTCCAAAGTGGGGCACAGTCACCCCGTGGCGCTGCCTCTGGAGCCCGGGACTCCCATAACATTCAGTACAAAAAAGAAGGTGGGTCAGGCGCGCACTCCCGGTCCTGGTCAATTAAACCTGTTGCAAAAAGTAAGTAGCTGGGTCACATCCCAAAACGGACAAATATTCACAGGGTTAGACCCCTTCTGCTGCAAATCAGGTACTTAGTATTAACAGGGTTAGATCCCTTGGCTGCAGTTCTGTGGTCTGTAGTTATTCTCCTCCTAGCGCTTTCTTATCTCAAATAATCATCAGGGAGGCTGTTAAGCAGGTGTGTCTTATTAGACTCAAAGGATTCTGGTAGCTGTAGTGAAAAACTGTTTTTCTGTTCAGGAGACCAGCAACCGACACCCCTCCAAAGCACAAGTCCTTCCCAAATTTGGGGGAGGGGAGAGAACCATCTATATGATTCTCCAAAGTGGGGCACAGTCACCCCGTGGCCCTGCCTCTGGACTCCCATAACATTCAGTACAAAAAAGAAGGTGGGTGAGGCGCGCACTCCCGGTCCTAGTCAATTAAACCTGTTGCAAAAAGTAAGTAGCTGGGTCACATCCCAAAACGGACAAATATTCACAGGGTTAGATCCCTTCTGCTGCAAATCAGGTACTCGTATTAAGAGGGTTAGATCCCTCGGCTGCATTTCTGTGGTCTGTAGTTGGTCTCCTCCTAGCGCTTTCTTATCTCAAATAATCATCAGGGAGGCTGTTTGTTTGTTTGTTTTATTTCTAATGCGCTCCAGACCCATAGGTAGAAGGGCGCAGCAGGTAGGATAATGCAAAGCTTACATCGTTACAGATTATACAGGATACAGTGAAAGTTATACATATTATACAAGATACAGTAATGGATATTATAGATATTATGCAAGTTATACAAATTATACAGGATACAGTAATAGTATACAAATGTGCAGGACCATCGTCGTGCAAGTCGATGAGTTCCATAGAGGATGGTACGCATAATGTCGTAAGACAGAGAAGAGGTTGAAATGTCGTAAGACATGTCGTAAGACAGAGGAGAGGGACCAGTGTCAGGTCTGAGAATACTATAAACCTGTGTCTAGTGGTCGTTGGAGATAAGATATTGGATGGCATTCCTTCTGAATAGTGGGTACGGCTGATCTACTCTTAGATTGTTAGGTAATAGATTCCAGGTTTTGGCCGCCTTCACAGGGAAACTATTCCCACCGACCGTGGTTAGTTTAAATCTAGGTACTACCAGACAGTTAGTATTAGTAGCTCTCATTGGTCTGATGGAAGTTTTTTTTTGTATTTTGTTCGTGAGGTAGCTTGGGGCAGCGTTGTTAAGAGCTTTGTGTGTCAAGGAGATCATTTTTAATTGAACTTTGTGGTTTGTAGATAGCCATTTGTGTTGACGTCTAATGGTGGAAATGTGTGCCCTTTTATTTATGCCCAGTGCGGCTCGCAAAGCATTGTTTTGGAGTGTTTGTAGTTTCTGGATGGTTGATTTGTTGGTGCCACTGTAAAGGGCATTACAGTAGTCGACCCTCGAGAGGATAAGTGCTCTAGCCAAGATCATGCAACTGTTGTTAGAGAGGAAAGGCTTGCCTGCTCTTAACAGTTTGCAGGTGTAGGCAGTGGTGGAAGCCAAGGATTTAAGTTGTTTATCGAATGATAGTGTGGAATCCAAGTAAAAACCGAGGGTTTTTACTTCCTTGGAGACCCTGATAAGGTTTCCATCAATATTGAAGGAAGAGAATTCCTGACTTAATTTTTTGGTGTTCTCATGTGTTCCCAGGATTATCAACTCGGTCTTGTCGTCGTTCAAGCACAGGCCATGTGTGGCCATCCATGCTTGAACAATGAGATATACCCTGTTCACCAATTCCGAGTCCTTCCTATGATCCCCAGAAAGCGGGAGGAGAATCTGTGTATCATCTGCATAGTTAGTGTAGGTGATACCCAGAAGGTCCAGGTGTGTCTTATTAGACTGCAAGGATTCTGGTAACTGTAGTGAAAAACCTTTTTTCTGTTCAGATGACCAGCAACCAGCACCCCTCCAAAGCACAAGTCCTTCCTAAATTTGGGGGAGGGAAGAGAACCATCTATATGATTCTCCAAAGTGGGGCACAGTCACCCCGTAGCGCTGCCTCTGGAGCCTGGGACTCCCATAACATTCAGCACAAAAAAGAAGGTGGGTCAGGCGCGCACTCCCGGTGCTGGTCAATTAAACCTGTTGCAAAAAGTAAGTAGCTGGGTCACATCCCAAAACGGATAAATATTCACAGGGTTAAACCCCTTCTGCTGCAAATCAGGTACTCAGTATTAACAGGGTTAGATCCCTCGGCTGCAGTTCTGTGGTCTGTAGTTGTTCTCCTCCTAGCGCTTTCTTATCTCAAATAATCATCAGGGAGGCTGTTAAGCAGGTGTGTCTTCTTAGATTCAAAGGATTCTGGTAGCTGTAGTGAAAAACCTTTTTTTCTGTTCAGGAGACCAGCAACCGACACCCCTCCAAAGCACAAGGCCTTCCCAAATTTGGGGGAGGGGGGAGAACCATCTATATGATTCTCCAAAGTGGGGCACAGTCACCCCGTGGCGCTGCCTCTGGACTCCCATAACATTCAGTACAAAAAAGAAGGTGGGTGAGGCGCGCACTCCCAGTCCTAGTCAATTAAACCTGTTGCAAAAAGTAAGTAGCTGGGTCACATCCCAAAACAGACAAATATTCACAGGGTTAGATCCCTTCTGCTGCAAATCAGGTACTCGTATTAAGAGGGTTAGATCCCTCGGCTGCAGTTCTGTGGTCTGTAGTTGTTCTCCTCCTAGCGCTTTCTTATCTCAAATAATCATCATCGAGGCTGTTAAGCAGGTGTGTCTTATTAGACTCAAAGGATTCTGGTAGCTGTAGTGAAAAACTTTTTTTTCTGTTCAGGAGACCAGCAACCGACACCCCTCCAAAGCACAAGTCCTTCCCAAATTTGGGGGAGGGGAGAGAACCATCTATATGATTCTCCAAAGTGTGGCACAGTCACCCCGTGGCGCTGCCTCTGGACTCCCATAACATTCAGTACAAAAAAGAAGGTGGGTGAGGCGCGCACTCCCGGTCCTAGTCAATTAAACCTGTTGCAAAAAGTAAGTAGCTGGGTCACATCCCAAAACTGACAAATATTCACAGGGTTAGATCCCTTCTGCTGCAAATCAGGTACTCGTATTAAGAGGGTTAGATCCCTCGGCTGCAGTTCTGTGGTCTGTAGTTGGTCTCCTCCTAGCGCTTTCTTATCTCAAATAATCATCAGTGAGGCTGTTAAGCAGGTGTGTCTTATTAGACTCAAAGGATTCTGGTAACTGTAGTGAAAAACTTTTTTTCTGTTCAGATGACCAGCAACCGACACCCCTCCAAAGCACAAGTCCTTCCTAAATTTGGGGGAGGGGAGAGAACCATCTATATGATTCTCCAAAGTGGGACAGAGTAACCCTGTGGCACTGCCTCTGGAGCCCGGGACTCCCATAACATTCAGTACAAAAAAAGAAGGTGGGTGAGGCGCCACTCCTGGTCCTGATCAATTAAACCTATTGCAAAAAGTAAGTAGCTGGGTCACATCCCAAAACGGACCAATATTCACAGGGTTAGATCCCTTCTGCTGCAAATCAGGTACTCAGTATTAACAGGGTTAGATCCCTCGGCAGCAGTTCTGTGGTATGTAGTTGTTCTCCTTCTAGCGCTTTCTTATCTCAAATAATCATCAGAGAGGCTGTTAAGCAGGTGTGTCTTATTAGACTCAAAGGATTCTGGTAGCTGTAGTGAAAAACTTTTTTTCTGTTCAGGTGACCAGCAACCGACACCCCTCCAAAGCACAAGTCCTTCCCAAATTTAGGGGAGGGGAGAGAACCATCTATATGATTCTCCAAAGTGGGGCACAGTCACCCCGTGGCGCTGCCTCTGGAGCCCGGGACTCCCATAACATTCATTACAAAAAAGAAGGTGGGTCAGGCGCGCACTCCCGGTCCTGGTCAATTAAACCTGTTGCAAAAAGTAAGTAGCTGGGTCACATCCCAAAACGGACAAATATTCACAGGGTTAGACCCCTTCTGCTGCAAATCAGGTACTCAGTATTAACAGGGTTAGATCCCTCGGCTGCAGTTCTGTGGTCTGTAGTTGTTCTCCCCCTAGCGCTTTCTTATCTCAAATAATCATCAGGGAGACTGTTAAGCAGGTGTGTCTTATTAGACTCAAAGGATTCTGGTAGCTGTAGTGAAAAACTTTTTTTCTGTTCAGGTGACCAGCAACCGACACCCCTCCAAAGCACAAGTCCTTCCCAAATTTAGGGGAGGGGAGAGAACCATCTATATGATTCTCCAAAGTGGGGCACAGTCACCCCGTGGCGCTGCTCTGGAGCCCGGGACTCCCATAACATTCAGTACAAAAAAGAAGATGGGTGAGGCGCGCACTCCCGGTCCTGGTCAATTAAACCTGTTGCAAAAAGTAAGTAGCTGGGTCACATCCCAAAACGGACAAATATTCACAGGGTTAGATCCCTTCTGCTGCAAATCAGGTACTCAGTATAAACAGGGTTAGATCTCTCGGCTGCAGTTCTGTGGTCTGTAGTTGTTCTCCTCCTAGCGCTTTCTCATCTCAAATAATCATCAGGGAGGCTGTTAAGCAGGAGTGTCTTATTAGACTGAAAAGATTCTGGTAGCTGTAGTGAGGGCTGGAGTTGAACCGTCCTTAGCTTATCTAATAAGCCTACTTTCTAAGGGTCACTGAGAGTTTGAACATGAGTATTCACCCAAGGTCTAATGTCAAAGCCCATGGCTTTTAGAGGTTCCACCTCCTGTAGTAACATAGACAATACAACTTTTGAGGGTACATTTATTGTGACTGTGTCGAATCTTGTCTTGTCATGAAATTTCACTCGCTCTATGTCCTTAGAAGAAATCACAGAGCTGGGATTTTGTTAAATACAGTGAGAATGTTCCTGTGGTTCAACACCAAACCTGGACACAGTCTCAAATTGAGAATGTATTCCACGATCATGTATGATGAACCTTCCCCTATTTCCTGACCCTTTTAATTGCTGTCTGCTCCATGGGTAGGTGATCACAATTGAAAGGGTTCTGATCCCTGTTGTTGAGGCAGACCCTTGGGTTCCACCTTCCATTGAATCCATGCCAGACCTCACGGTCTCCATCCTCATTACTAGTTGGTGGTGAGTTACAGTTTTCTTCCCTCCACCAAAGTTAGAATTATTAAAAACACCTTTCTATTTGCATGATTGAAATTTGCCCAAGTGGTTTGCAAAGCTAGAATATGTGACTACCCCCCAATGGTTCATGGGTGCCAACCCTTCGAATCTCACCCCTGGGGCACAAGAAGAGCCTAAGTCCCTCTACCCACTGTGTGGTGGTACAGTTGGGTTCCCTCAATTTGCTGCAGAAACACAGGATTTCTAGTCCTCCCAGTGTCCCCTTGGAATCATTTTTTGTGTTAGCAAGGGGGCAAACACAAGTGTCTCACCTGTTCCAGCATCCCTGCTTCCCCAGCTATGTTTCCCGGTCTTGCTCTGGGAGGAGCTCCTCCCGGTGCAGTGTCCTCCTGCTTAAAGGTCCAAGTGAATAATACCCCCATAGGTTTAAGAGTCCCTCCATGTCGTCACAGTATTCGGAGTATCCCATTACCCGCACCTCCGATGTGCAGGTGTGTCCTCGCCAACAGAACCCAATAAGTTACCTCTGCACTGATCCTGCAATTGCATGACAGATCTTATACCATATGAGAAGATTCAACATGGATGAATGATGTGATAAATACAAATCTGGGGTTCCAGTGGTCCAGGGGTGAATATTTATTTTTAAAAAAACCTCAATCAGCCCCACACTTTTAATACACCAGAAGGCATCCAAACAGATTGGAATAACAAGCAAATTATAAGCCTCCTTGTACAATTTTGGTAACTTGGACAGAATGGCAGGCATATCTCCGAAAGGTTGTGGATCATCGCAATACAACCCACCTTGTAAGGGAAAGCAGAGTTCAGACAGTTTCAAAGAAGGCAAAGGGATGCACTCTGGATACTGACAGGAGGGTAGTCGGTATGGTTAATAACCACAACAGTTTAAGATTTCTTGGCTTCAGCACAAAGAGAGCAATGGGTCTTAAGATGCCGTTAAGGGCCTTCTGGGAAGGACCGGGGGTGGGGGCAGAACCACAATGTACCTGGTGTTGTAGGTGTTCTTAGTGCTCGGCAGGATCAGGTCGGCTTCAGGGCACTTTTCAGGCTTCTGCAACAGAGTTCAAGATGTAGAGCTGCCAGGATACGAGCAAATGTAGTTACCTCTTCCAGCACCTTGTCCAGCAGCATTGCCGCCGGATTACGGGTGCCAAAGTGACTGTATAAATCCCCATTTATGGATTCCCATAGGACTTCATGAGGGGATTTCCCCATCATTAACGGTACCGGTGATGCCGGTGCAGGTAATGAGGGCTTTTTCTGATGGTAGGGCGCCTGGCTTATCTCGTGTTGGAAGTAACCAAAGTGCCCCACTGGCAAACACATAGTAGGCCGATGCCATAAAGTGCTGGTATCCATGGCACTTAGAATGAGGCCCATTAGATTTTCAAGATTGCCTATATGTTCCTATGACAGAGGCTAATTTTGAACTTTTGAAATGGTGCTATGATTTCTGGTTCTGCAGAACTCTGGACAAAATAAGATGAATTAGATGGTTCTATGATGGTTCTGGCAGACTGACATGGCAAAATATATTGATGTCGATATCCAAGAATGCATGGTCTGTGCACAACAGCCAGAGAACAGTCATATAACCACCGCCCTCAATTATTAGAAGTATGTGACAGATCCTGATGAGTCACTAAAATATGGATTTTATCATTACATTTCTCTTTTCACACAAGCACAGTGTTATATTGGCAGTGTTTGCCAGCTACTCTCAGGTGGGGCATTTCATACTGTTAACATTACTCCCATCAGCTGAAAACTTGGCCTGTCCTGTCAAACACCACATTTCACACCTCCATCAGTTGCCCGATAGGGTGGTATTAGATTGTGGATCTGAGTTTTCAGCTAAGGTTTGGGCTGCTCTAGTCAACCAATCTGGTTTTCAGGTAAATCGATTCATTGTTTTCCACCCCAAATGGAACAAGTTATCCTGTTGATAGATTCAAAATAATAGTAATAGAAAAGCATCTCTGTGTTTTTAGATCTCAGGCCAAAGTCTCCTTCCACTAGCAACATTTTCCTATGACCCCCACCATCACTGACTTATTGCTTTGTCTCCTCTTTACTGCCGACATGATGAAACACTTGCATGCTCCCTGTCCCACTGTCCAGAACCACTCTTGTCCCCGCACTGCAAGAAGATGGTATCTATATATCACATACCCCAAAACACACTGCAACAGGCTAAAGACACCTACAAAGTCTTGGCTGATCACAAGTGATCAGCACAAGGGACCACAAATTCACGACTGCATTTGACTTTTCAGCAAGAACATTCAGATCCCCCAAAACTACAAGTTCCACCTTTTGTTGGTCCGTTAAGCATCCTAAAACTCATGTCCTCAACAGCTAGCAAATGGCAACTCCCCAAGCTCAGGAGGAAGCATCCTGTTATTGATGCAAATCCTGCACACAAGAACATTAGCACTTCTGTTCCAGTTCCTGATTCTGTTGCACCTGAGATTCAGTCTGTCCTTGATTACTGCATGTGAGGGCACAAGTTCAAGTACCTGTTTCACTGGAAGGGTGTAGGATCCGAAGACTGTTTCTGGGATCCTGGCGCTCCTGTAATGTCCCTGTGACTCCATCAGCTCTTTTAATATTTCCACTCTTTCCACTGTGCAAAACCCAGTCCTTTGTGGGCGGTCTGCTGCCAGGAAACAGCGCAGGTTCTCTGACTCACCACTGACTGCTTATGTCTCAGAGCTCATTAGAAGCACCACTTGTCTGGAGTTTCTTTGCTTGTGCCCATCTCTCTTCAGAAGGTGCAGCCTATCTGTGTAAACCACCTCCTAGTAAAGCTAGTTCTGTACCCACATCCTTCTCCTCGCAACATCATTCATCATTCCTCATTAGGTTCTTGTTGACTGCTACAATCACATCTAAAGGCCTCATCTGGCTATGTTCATCTCTGGGACTTCTGTGATGAAATGACTTCTGCTCTTCATTAGCACAAAGATGAATAGTGGCAAACTGCCTACTCAGCCGTCACACTTCTACAAGCCAACTGTGCTCCCAATCATAAAGGTAAAACAGGCTCAGCCCAGAGATATACCTCCTTTGCCTTTTGTGATAATGTGGGCTATATACTCTTACCAAGGGTGTGAATGTTAGACAGTAGAAGTCCAAACATACAAACTCCAAAACAAAAAAATGTCCAATAAAGGTTATATATATATATATATATATATATATTACATGGATACATGGACACGGTAGTTATGGTTATGGTTAAGTTGCTGTTTCCATAGGAAGATAGGAAGAGCACTTTTTGGGCGGCTTATAACTTCGCTCCCCCTGGACGAATCCTCACCAAACTTTTTGCAAAGTTTGGAGATGTTTGGGCCAGGAGGGGCAAAGTTATAGGGGGGGGTCCCAAAACTTGTTTTTCCCATAGACTGAATGGGGGGAAAACTTTGCGCACGGCTACAGGTGAAACCGCTGGACGGATTTTGGCGAAATCTGCGGCAGGTACAGGTGCTTGGTGCAGAAAGCGTGCTTTTGTAAATTTAGTCACCATCCGTGGGGTGTGTTTCTTTATAATTATCAAAAAGTAGGTCTGAAATAATTAGTGATACCTATGGTCACACTTCCCTGTTCGGTCGACGAACAAGATACCAATTGGCTAAGGGGCTGGCGTCATGACCGCGGACACGCAACATCTCTGCCCATTGGCTGCTGCGATACGTGTTCTGCGTCAGATGGTTTGGATGCGCCGACATCTTGGATCCGCGGAAAGCGGAGCAACAACCAGCGTACACATGCTTTTTCATGAAACTATTTTGGTGTTTCACAGAGCATTGGGAAAGGTTCAGACAGTAAGACATGGGTGATCAATGCATTTGTTCTTCGGTGGTCATAATGTAATTTCTATGGACACTTTGTACGCACTGTAAATGTGGGGTGTAATAACAATGCCACTTCAGTCCATGTAGTGGACAGGAAATGTGTAACTGTTGAAAGCACACACGTATTGGTAGGCAACATTGAAATTGACAACATGCCGTGAATGCATTATTTTTTCCAATGGCTATTATTATATTCTTTAGCACGCCGCCATGGGTGGCACATGCTACGGTGGTTGTGGCCAGGGCCTAGAGTCTTAAGATATGGGTGATCAATGTATTTGTTCTGGGGGTCGGTCGTCATGATGTAATTTCTATGGACATCTTGTACGCACAGTACACTTATACCTACTTAATGATGTATGTTCTATGGCCTCCTTATACGCACAGAAAATGAGGAGTCCAATAAGGCCAGTATTTCAGCCCGTGCAGTGCATGGGGGAGTTGGTACATTTGTAAGGACACGTGTCATGTTAGGGAACATTGAAATTGACAACATGCCGTGAATGCATTATTTTTTCCAATGGCTATTATTCTTCAACTTGATTTTTATTGGCATTTCATACACCAACAATGAAACTGTCAACAGGACAGAACTCCCCCTACCCCCACCTCCCCCTTACTTAATCCAGGAAATAGCCCCCCCAATGATGTCACCGATAAGTTCCAGGCATTCAAACAAGGGCTGAGACCCATACCCCTAAATGATAGATCCTTGAAGCCAAACCACTCTTGATTCATCTTATATGTCCGATTCCTCTTGCGGGTCTATAATTCCCAACAATGTCATAGATTTCGGGCACCAAGCCCTGCACGCTCCCTCCTTTAAATAAGCAATTAGTTATTATACTCATTAGTACGCCACCATGGGTGGCACATGCTACGGTGGTTGTGGCAAGGGCCTAGAGTCTTGGATACATGGCCGTCGGCCGAAGGCCAAAGGCCTTTCTTCCAAGACTGTAGGCCCTGGCCACAACCACTGCTGCATGTGCCACCCATGCATACATCCGTAGTGTTGCATTTTGATTGGCAAGTTGGTGGGGGGTGTGTGCAGTATTGGGTGCATGGCCGAAGTGGTAAGTATTAGACGTGGAAGACACTGCACACCCATCCCATGTAAGATCCGCAGACATACAGCTAGGAGTGAAGCCTCTGGGCAGACGCACTGAAGGATAACACACCTACAGAATAACCCCCACTACCACACATCACTGAGGTGGTTGTGGGAAGACCCTGCACCCAGTCTCCTGGCTCCAGCACGTGCCCCGGACCAGTATACCTCATGGTAAAGCCTCCTGCACCTGCTGATGAATCAAACGCAGTTTCTGTATTAAAAGTCCACAATAAGTACTAAGCGCAGGATGCTCAACTTCGCAAAGCCGCTTAGGCTGAGGTGCGCACCAAACATTCGCCGGCATCCTCATGACAATTTCGTACGGGAAGAGCCCAGTCCTTGCCTGTACTGACATGCGCATGCACAATAGCGCTAATGGTAATGCGTCCACCCAACTCAACTTGCTTCCTGCACATATCTTACTGATCTTAGATTTTAAGATTCCATTATGTCGTTCAATAAGACCGTTCGATCTCGGATGTCTCGAACTATGGAATCGCTTATCAATCTGGAGACCTGCACATATCTGTAATATCACTGCGCCCACACAATGTGCACCGTTATCTGACCATATGACACGGGGCAGGCCGAACCGGGAAAAATATTCCTTTAGCATTACTTTTGCCGTGCTCATTGCCGTGCAGTCCTTTAAAGGATATGCTTCCATTCATTTGCTGAATGCACATATTACCACTAGAACATATTTCAAGTTTTGGCATTGCTCTATTTCTATGAAATCAAAATGGATGACCTCAAAAGGCATAGAGGGAGGGCCAAAACTTAATGTCGGAGTCACTGTTCCCTTTCCTACTTTGTGCTGTAAGCACGTGATGCAGTTCTGGACCAACCTCTCTGCATTATTTTTTATGTTTACATTCTCCCATACCGTAGCTAGATGCTGGATTATCTTCTTGGCACATATGTGGGTAGGGCTGCGGGCCATTGTGACCATTGAATTTACATAGGAATTAGGCAACATCCAGTTTTTAGTTCTCTTGTCCACCCAACAACCCTTCAAATTTAATTCAGCAGAGCCCTCAGCCCACCCTTGTATCTCATCAGCAGTAGCTTCGGCCTACATTTCTTTGACAGTGGCAATCTCATCTTCTATCATGCAAGGCACTTCCTCAGACTGTACTGTCATCATTTTGGTATTTAAATCAGTGGCAGTTTGTTTTGCAATCCTGTCTGCAAATACGTTTCCCTCTCCCACTTTACATGTCACTCTTTTATGCTCTTCGCATTTCACTATTGCTAGGTGCTTTGGAAACGTGACTGCAGACAGCAATCGTACAATCAAAGGGCCATGTTGGAATCTGGCCCCATGTGATGTCAAGAAACCCCTCTCAGCCCAGAGTCGGCCAAAGTTATGAACCACGCCAAAAGCGTACTGGCTATCAGTATATATGTTCACATTTAAATTCTCAGAAATCTCACAGGCTCTGGTCAAGGCTATTATTTCTGCGGCTTGTGCCGGGCTGTAGGGGATTCTTTTGCTTTCTACAATGCTCTCTAGGGTAGTGATAGCATAGGTGGCAGTTGATGTGCCATCAGGTAATTTAAAACAAGAGCCGTCACAAAATAACTCTCCATCTGGCTCTTTCTGTGGGGTGTCACTTAAATCAACTCTCCCCTTCGTTTCTTCCTGAGTAACCATTGAACAATCATGGGGAGGTGATTCGTTGTCACCAAGTTCCTCTGTGGGTAGTGGCATTCATTCTGCTGGATTCAAAGCGCTACACCTCATAATTTGGATGTGGGGCGCGAATAAGATGATTTCTTATCTAGTCAGTCTAGCAGAGGTGAGGTGTTGTGTCTGTGTTCTATTTAGTAGAACGTCTATGTAATGTGGCACCATCAAAATTAAAGTGTGCCCCAATACCATCCCTTCCATTTGTTTCACTGATGCAGCAGCCGCTGCAACAGCTTGCAAACATTGTGGCAGTGCGCGAGCTACAGGGTCCAGCGCAGAAGAAAAATAGCTGCATGGCCTATTTCTTCCACCTTTTTCCTGTTTCAAAACAGGCAATGCACATCCTTCACTTTCGCATACAAGCAGTCGAAATCTTCCCATAATTTAGTGTGCCCAAAACTGGAGCAGAACATAATGCAATTTTCAACAACTCAAATGCTCTCTGACATTCTTCATTCCACTGCAAAGGCATCACAGCATCCTTTTTCGTCAATGCCACCATTGGTTTCACAATTAACGCAAAGTTTCCAATCCACTGTGTTTTTGGAATAGGCATACCAGAAATGCTCTCTATTCGCTCTGGCGTTAGTCTTCTCCCTTCTTTCGAAAGTAAGTAACCCAAATACGCCACTTCCTTTCGACAATACTGACATTTTTTCAAGCTGGCTTTGTGGCCATGCACTGCTAAGTGTGTTAATAGTAAAATGGTACTTTCTTTGCAAATCTTCTCTGTGTCTGCAGCGATCAACAGATCGTCTATATATTGTAGCAATACACAACCTGTTGGTAGCTCTAGCATATCTAGTTGTTCCTTCAATGCCCTGCTGTAAATACTCAGACTTTCCGTGTATCCTTGTGGAATGCGCGTGAATGTGAATGACCGTCCTCCTAAAGTGAACGCAAACAAATATCTACTGTCCTTGCTCACTGGAATGCTAAAGAAAGCATTCTTTAAATCAATCAAGCTAAAGTATTCTGATGATGCAGGTATCATTGTCAAAATGGTGGTGACGTCTGGCACTAAGGGAAATTGAGGGTCGACTACGTTGTTTAACGTGCGCAGATCATAAAACGATAGGGTACCTCGTTATCTCCTTTCTTGTATGCCGGAAGAATGGGGCTGTTGCATGTACTACCTGCAATTTCCTCAATTACCCCTAATTTCACCAAATCTGAAACAATCCTTTTTAATCCTTCCTCTCCGTCAGCTGAAATTCTGTACTGTGGAATACGCAGCAGCGTGACCCCTTCTTTCAAAATCACTTTTACTGGATCTATCTTTAAGCATCCCACATCATTGTCATTTATTGCCCATATACAGATTGGCACCTTGCTCAACTCTCCAGGCAAGGGTTTAGACAAAAATTCAGACACCTGTGCATCTTGTGGCCAAATTGTTAAAAACACACCATCGGGAGTGCAACGAATAACTGCACCTAGTTTTTTCAATAAATTCAATCCCAAAAGGTTTTCTCCACAATTATCTGTTAAGAGAAATGGACAATGCTCAGTGAATGGACCTATTGTTACTGGGACTGATTGGGACACTGGGTTAATTACTGGTGTACTTGCGAACCCTACAGAAATATTCTTTTGCTCTGACAGTGGTATATCTGGAACCAAGTGAAGATCTATTGAACACTTCTGCGCTCCCGTATCTACAAGAAAACGATGCTCTGTATCCCTGACTCTCATCTCTACATAGGGTCCTTTCTGATTCACGGGAATAGACACGGTTCTGACCCCTGTCTTGGGCTGTCCTATTGAGGGAATAACACATCGTCCGATGTGTAATCACTGCTATTGCTGTAATACACATTTTGTTGTGTATCGAAAATGTTCCCATCCCTTCATCTAGCTCCCCCATTCTGGGTATTCCCATGTTGTTGGTTACTTTGGCCCTGACTCTGGTTGGCAGTGTTCTGATGCTGAGCTTGATTCTGACCTCCTTGGTTACTTTGGTGCTGCTGCATATTATTTCTATTCGGTCCATTTGCTTCTGGGTGCCCCCGGTGCTGTCTTCTCTGACCACCCCCAGTTCTATTTTGCAAATGTGGGCATTGCGCTCTCCAGTGCCCTTCCTCTTTGCAGTATGAACACTGATTCTGCCCCAACGGTCCTCCATGCATATTTAAATTACTCCTCCTTGTGCATTCCCCTTCCTCTGTTGTGTCCCGCTACTTGCTGAAGTAGCACTCTCGTCTTCAAATTTGCCTCTTTTTCTTTCTCTGCATTTACCCTGTTCTCATAATATTGTGCCATATGTAATATTTCACCCAACGTTTTTGCTTGCCACGCACTTTCGGATGTCATTATCAAATTTTGAATTGGAAGAGTTAACCCCCTCACATACTTATCAACAAATAATATTTTCCCCCCTTCTGAGCTCACATCCTGCCCACTAAAGTCTGTGAATACTTCCTCAAACCTATTAAAATAGCTAAATCATCCTTGCCTTGCACACATGCAGTCAACTTATCCCATTGGATTCTTTTCTCTGGAATAATCTCTTTTAATCTTTGTATAATTCGTCCTGGTAATGCTGCCATGTTCGCCCCTGGCTTCCCTCCAACCTCTTCATCCCTGTCTTCTTTTACTAAATCCGCCCAGGTGGCGCCATAGGCCGTTATATCATCCACTTTTCTCATCTGCTTCCATATGTCTGCTGGCAGGATCACTGGGAATATTAAATCTATGTCACCCATGGTATGCACGGATGATTGCAGACAGGATTCTACCTCTTTGTAAAATCCTGCAGGATTCTTTCGTATATCAGGAATCATCTGTTTTATGTTATTCACTTCCTGCCTGGAAAAGGGGACATGTACATATTGGGCAGTATAATGTGCTGGCGTCACCTGCGCCTTTACAGTGCCTGCTGCAGGAATTTCTACTTTGGGCACATAGGTAGGTGGGACCTCTCTCATTGGAAATGCTGCACTCACTCTCCTCCCCCTTCCCTCATATGCAATAATATCCCCAAGTCAGGCGACAAGGCTGTTTCCCCTGTCCCTCATTCTAGTGCCCTCTTATATATCGCCATTATTTCGGGGGGGGCTGACCACCTTGTCCTTTCTATCTTTGTCTATTAAATGTTCAGCTATCGGCTGCAGTGCTTTTCTTTTCATGGGCATGGTATATTCATCGAATATGTCATGTATTTCCATTGCACGAGTACTAGGATCCGACATCCATCTTAGCGCCTCTCGTACACATACTTTTAGTTTATCGCCTATCTGTATTGATGATGACGAATGTCGCCGCTGTATGTAAGGTGATGCCACATTCTTCCTATCCCTCCTGATATCGCCACTCCCGTACCCAGGTGTGTGGTAAACATTTCAGCATATCTATTATCAAGTTCATTTTTAAGCTCAAAAAGTCCATATACATGTTCCCTTACTTCTTCATCTCTTTCTCTACAACGTGCTAATGCATTTAAATCTGACAATTGTTGTGGCAGTAATTTCCCAATTAACTGTTTCCATCTTCTCACTAAATATTCACCCATGCATTCCAACACTACCTGTCTTTCATTGCTTCTTCGGAAGTCATACATCGAGTCCAATGCTGTCATCCCATCGTTCCCATCTATATACATCTCTGCCTGAACTTGCAATTCCCGCTTCCTCTCCTTGCTGATCGCACTGCGGGTCACCATTGTGCATCCACTTTGTACAGTCCCTTCTCTCACCTCGGTAATTTCAAGTTCAACCGCGGGTGGGACGGACGGGACTGTGTCGGTTTCTAGGGCGGGAGGTGCGGATGAGATAACAGCAACGGAAAGTGACAGTTGTGGTACTGGCTGGCTAATGGGAGGTGCTATGTGCCCAGTCTGCGGCTGTGCTAGGATTTGAACAATTGGGAGGGGTGCGGGGGTTTGGGCAACAGGAGGGGGCTGAACAGTGGTTCCTGATGCATTTGTTTTACTTTCTGGTCTTGGAACCTGCTTTGTATCGGTCAACATTTTTTTTATTAAATCATCTGCTATATGCAATTCTCGTTGTGGGTATATTCTTTCTATGTTCAACTGTTCGCGTCTACCTGTCCTTCTCAGACTCTCAGTCCACTTCTCCTCCTCCTTTTCTTCCACTTTTTCAGTTTTTGATTTATGACTGCGCGCATGTTTCACTCTACTTCTCCAACGAAGCATAACTTCCTTTCTCCAGTCCCTAAGGATACTGAATGCTGCGGGACGTGCTTTCTTTCTTATCAACACCTTCTCCAAGTTATCTATTCTCTCAATCTCAAAACTCCCATTAATCGGCCACTGAAAATCTTCTTGGTTTCTGGTTTGCTTATGCCAAATCTCACAGAACATTATCGCACCCACACCATGCTTTACATACATCTCGTACGCCGGCGTTCCCCCAGGTGGCGCAACTTGGCCATCTTCCAAAGATTGTCTACCGCAGGGGAAAAACCCAGCTAGGGTGGACAATACCCCAGACATGTTTTAACCTTACCCTCAGCTAATCAACCTTACACTGGGTGTTTGATTTTGCAAAGTCAACTCTCAACCAATATCAGGGCTATTTCGAATCGGGGTACGACTCACCTGATAAGTCAAATTGTCTTCCAAGACACAATACGTCCGTATACTGACGCAACCAATGACGTCGTGTATGCATCTCTTGGCTCTGCCTCATTTCGGGACCCTCGCCTCCTTGTTCTCTGGCCGGGTACGTCGATCAGGGATCAGATGTGTGCAGATCTGCATAGGAGTCTCATCACTTACACAGGGGCGCCCCGAACACCTCTTGATCACAGCTCGATCGTCCCGTCCTCGCCGTTCTCTCCGCCTTTCTTATCTTACAATGTACATGATGGAACAAGTGGGGGAGGGTCCCTATTCGGGCGCCATCTTGAAGGGGACCCTCACGTGGTGGAAAAAAGGCAAATCACCACCCACGAACTGACACGTCAGACACGAGGTTGTATTCCCAAAAGCTAGGGTTTATTGCAAAGCAAATAGTCTCAGTTGGCCAACTCGGTCTCACGCCCCGCGACGTGTGTCTCCAGACCTCGAGGGACGCAAGAGAGCAAATAACGTACATCAGTTACATATATACAAAATGGACATCCTGCAATCAGTCATGACATGTTCATTACACCCATTGTACAGTTTCTTTGAACTGGGTCTGATGATTGACAATTTCGACGAATATGACACCTTCAAACATCTATTTTAGCAACAATATGCAATATTGCGAGTGTAGAGACATATTTCTTTGTTGAACAGAGCACGGTGCTTCTGATCTTGCAGGCAAGCTGCGTACGGGGGAAGAGTCGCATTCCAGGCCTTGCTATCTCCTATTTGCTATTCGTGTCCTGGGAGTCAGCTCGCTCTGCTGGGCTTAGGAAAGGGGGGGCCATAAGAAAAGCATAATTCAATCTTTAGCTGTTTCTTTCTAGCATTTCTACCATATTAACGAGACTGGCTGGCATCAGTGAAATGATTAAATGCTGTGTTGCTGTCCTCCAAGGCTATATTAGCCGGTCAAGTGGCACAGCGAGTAGAGCGCTCACTTTGACATCCGTGCAGAGCCTGCAAACGCAGGTTCGAATCCCGGCAGCGCCAAACTCAGCGTTTCATCCTTCCGAGGTCGATAAATGAGCACCACACACCGTGGGTAATAATAAGCAGCGCTCAGATACCTGAGGGTTCGTAGCACTATATAAATGCCAAATTATTATTATTTTATTATTTATATGCGGGAGGGGATTGGGCATTCCTCTCTGGGGCTGCCTACGTTATGTTTCAATGAATAACTCCCGGCCTTGCAGCCTTGCTCTTTCACTTTGAACAACAAAGTAATCAGTGAAGCAGAATACGCAGAATAAGCAGAATAAGCTTTCGGCTAAGTAGTTTTGAACAAAAAGCAATGAGCAAACGTTAGTGAACAAAATGGCGATTCTAGCGACATCAAAATGGCCGCACATTGGTCAAACTCTTGAGTCTGTATTTCTGACGTTTAATGCATGAGACGGTTAGTCGTCGGCCAATATGATACATTGCCATTGCTCGTGAGAGGTATCTATTTTTCTAGACTGACACATTAATGTTTTCTTGGTTGCCTTCCTGCCGATTTTTAACAACAGTTAGATACCTATAGGTGTATTCTACCTGTGCATTTGTTTCCAACAATCTGTGATAATCATTTATTTGTGTCATTCTTCCCTCCTGTTGGGTAGTTAGATACCTGTGGGCGTATTCTGTTTGTAGTCTTTCACAAACTTTGTTGACAATTTTGAAGTACACCTTATTTCGTAAATTTTGGCTTCAAGAACATTAAATACGCATTTGTTAGGTTAGCTGGCAACCTCTGCTTTAGAGTAATGGTGCTATGATTGCATTCAAACCATCCAGAATTATTTTGAATGTATGCAGTGTAGTGACCTGCATTGGTTGTAGCTCCTGTATGGTAGATAATTCTTACTGGTGTAAAGGTTTTCTTTCCAAGTGACACTTGACCGTGTGTGAATCCAGTCAGTTTGCAGTTGTTTTTGGTGCAATATGCATTATAAGGTAGAAGCATACGTATTATGTAGGCACTATGTGATTGTATCAGTAAGGTAGAGCGATTGTCTGAATTTAAAATACTACATAATCTGCCATGGTTTGCATTTTGTACAAGTTGCTGAAATGGAATGCTCTCACTATTTGGTATGGAAACATACACAAATCACTCATTTGGGATTTCTTCCTGTATCACTTTGTTACAGAGAGTGCATGTATGTTTTCACATGTACAAAATTTGGAAGATTTCATTTACAGGTATGCTTTTGTTTTCCAATACTAATAGTATGTACATTAGAAATTCTTGTGGATCTTCTTGTGAGTTCATAGTGAATCTCACCATTCCAGCACAGTCGTCCAATTGTTGCCTTACTCCATGAAGACTGTATGTGTTGTCAGGATTGCTTGTTTCATTTCTATGCAGCACTAACATTTGCAAACACAATTGGTCTGTGCTCTGCAGGTAAATATTGTTAACAATTGGTGGCAATTTAAATAGAATATTCATTGCTACATTTGCATAGCAACTTACCTCACTTTCATTTGTAAATTTGAATGGGCCAGCAAGTTCTGTATCTGAGTGCATGTTTCGTTTTTCTGTTGCTTCTTTGCAGATGTGCCTGGTTTACATTCCCTAATAGGTTCTTCTATGTTTGCGGCAATTGATGAAACTTTAGCTTCTTTTCTTTTCTTTGCAGAATTTGCTGTTGCATTGTGTTGCATTTTTGTTTCATTTACTTTTCTTTTACCACGTTTCACTTTATCTGGAACAGGGTACTGTTTCAGATGAGGGGTGTACAGTGAACGCAATCTATTGTATTCTAGAATGCAAGGAAAATCAGCTTTGACTTTACTTGAATCAAAGTTTATTAGCAATAGACCGTCAAGTGTACGTAATCGGATAATGCTACGTAGCTCATGCCTTCCTTAAACACTGTCTGTCCTATATCTATTAATGCTTTATCTAGGGTAAGACCTTGGGATTTATGAATGGTAACTGCATATGCAAGAGTTAGAGAAAATTCCTCTCTGCGTACATACATGTCTTTGAAGAGAAGGAATCGAGCAATTGAGCGCCCTATCCTTTTCACTTCTGAAACGTCATCAAAGTAAATATTTACGAGCTGAATGTTGCTATCCCATGGGTATGATTGAAAACCACAACAGTGCCCAGTGCTCCATTAACTAGCCTTTGTTCTACGTCAAGGTTACGTTTAAGCATTACTCTACAATTTAATGATAATTTCAATATTTTTTCCAACCCAGCTGTGTTGAAGATTGAATTTTCTAAACTATTTAGTCTTGTTGTGGATTGCTCACACATGGGTACTCTCATACCATGTATGTCTAGTTTGTCTGTGGCGCTAATTTCTATTATTGCTTGCATTTCTTTCTTTAACATTGTTGTTTCATTGAATTTGAAACAGCTTGCAAGAGTTGGCCATACAATTGACATTTTTGTGCGCTATTTGTTCCGTAACATCAGTTGCACATGCATTATCGCCATAAAGTGCATGTATATGCCGGTTTTTCAATACAGCTTGTGCTTCTTGCGATAATACACCAACTCTAATACTTTTTAAGATGTTGGCATAAGTGAGATCTGCAGATTGCTGCATGTTCTCAGTTAATTCTCTGTATTGGAAATGTTGCCAAAGGTTAACATTACCTATGCTACCAACAGTTTTCCGGCAGAGTTTGTGGCCTAAGGTTTTAAAAATTGGTTCACCTTTCACTGGTGTCAATTGTAGAAGATCTCTGAAAACGATAATGTGTTTCCCTGCAAAGAGTTGTTCGTTATTACTTTTAAGTACTTCTTGCAATCTGAGATGAATCAAAGCCAACATTAGGTTGGAGACCATGCTCACTTCATCTATTAGTAGCATTTTCATTTGTTTTAATACTCTACGTAATTCCATTGCAGCTTCTGCAGAAAGTTTGTAGTAGTCTAATTTATTTTGATGCTCTACTCGAAGCAGTAGTAATCGGTGTAAAGTCACACCGCCTATGTTGTAGGCAGCTAAACCTGTGGGGGCTGTTACAACAGCTGACAGTTTGTTGTTTGTCAATTGTAGAAGGAACTTGATGATAATTTTGATTAAGAATGTTTTCCCTGATCCAGCTTCCCCACTGACGTACAGCAGTATAGGTTTGTAATTTTGGCAGGTACATTCTTTATTTTCGTGTTATACACCATGTACAATTTGTTTTGTTACGTCTTCAAAAATGGTGTGCTGATCGTTGTTAAGTTTTGCTTGTTGTACAGTTAAGTCTTCTGTATCTTCTTGATACTGATACATGGTGTTTTCAACTTCTGCCATAGCTACTTAAGCCTCATTTACTATTAGTGGTTGTCCTAATGGTTCTTGACTTCCTGGTACAGAAGTTTGACTACTGTCGGAAGAGTCTTTATCTAGTTGGGCCTGAATTTCTTCTTCCTGTTGCTGCTCATTGTGTAACATTGTTTTGTACTGCGTAAAGTTCACATTGGTGATAGTGCTTTCATTTGCTTTGAAAGCATCTTCATAGCACTCATAATTATCTAGTATGTCTTTCTCTTTTCTCCATGGTTTGAAAATTTGTAACAGAGACATGTAATATAGTTCTTCTGTTGAGGAGTTTTTAATGACAATTTCACATGATTAATGAAGCTTTGTTTGTTAAGTTTCACTAAGCTCCCTTCACAATTGGTCACTCTATATCTACGTTTGTTTTCATCGGGTTTTACATTATTTTTGTATGCAAAGTTTTGAGCTATGTGGTATAGACACATGCTTTCCAGAGTGGTACTCCTGTTCGGATAGTATGTGTCCAGTAAATTGTTTTTTAGAATGTCTTGGCTGTTGGGATCATTTCTGACAACTGTTTCTATGTCCTCATATGATTTTAGCACTCTTTTTCTAGATTTAGCAGGACCAAGACTGAGCCATACTATGTTGTCTGATTTTCCATACAAAGCAGCGCCGGTTAAATGAGCTGCTGCTTCATAGGCCTCACATTCTCTACGAGAGAACATTTTTATGCCTAGGCTGTACAATTTCTGTGATAATGTTTTGTCTGATGCTAGGTCATCCCAGAGGTCTTGAAGCTCTGTTTTTTCTGCTTTTGTTAAGTAGGCTGTCACATATCGTGGAACAGCAGTTGAATTGCCTGCAATGTACTGCACATCTATGTTTGCATTCCATAATCGGGCAATGATTGCATTGTAATCATTGATATATTTTGATTCTTCCCTTCTTTTTATGTAATACGTGTTTTTAGGTGATTTACCGAACTGAAGACATCAAGTTCTTTACTTCACCTGTTTCTGTAACTGGTCTAGGGAAGCCAAAGCGGCATTTGGTGTAGTATTTATCTTTGGTTTTGTATTTACGGTGACAATATTTGCCACATTTCTGTCTTTGAAATTGTAAAATCTACCCATGCAGCTCACTATGTGTCTGTTGTGAAGGGATTTCGCATGTGACATATTTTTGGATAAATTGCAAAACAGTGCTATCACTGTTGTGCCCAAATTTCGGTGCACCTTTCATCCACAACAGCATGTGAATATGTGGTGCTCCTCTCGCTTGATAGTCTTTTCTCCAAAAGAAGTGTTGCACTTCTCCAAGGGGAGGAACAGTTTTATTGCAAATAAAGTGTAGCATTGCAATGAAACGATGATGGAAATATCTTGAGACATTAACTGGATCTAGAGAGCAAAGTTCTCCAGGTGTTAATATATCTTTGTGGTTTTTGTTGCTGTTTCCTATGCGTAGGAACTCATGTAAATCTTCCCATGCATATTCTGCACAACTTAGCGTAACAATCCAAGTTGGTGGTCCAAGGTTTCTGATCATGCAACGCACGTCTCTGTGCCGTCTGAACCAGTATTCCTTTGTACCACGCATGTTTGCAAACAAATTTGTTATACTTGATTGTAAAACCTCATCTTTTTCTTGTAGTTTTTGTATTAACTGCGTAGCTGACATATTTTGAAAGTGCGTTCCAGATTTAAGAATGTGTGCAACTCCATAACATAGGGCCTCATTACACGGAAGGCGGTGATCCAGGGTGCTATTAGCACCCTGGACCATGCCGGTAAATTACCGGCACCGCCTTGGCGGAAAGGGGATTTACCGCCCCATTCCAAGGTTGGTGGGGCGGTAAATCCCCCTTCCGCCATTGCCCTTCCCCATTCCCATTTCTGCCCCATAGGGCTCTATGGGAATGGGGAAGGCGCTAATTACGGCACCGCAATTTTGCGGTGCCGTAATTAGCTCCGAGGTCCCTTAGCGGGTTGGTTTTTAACGCCTGCAAAAAGCAGGCGTTAAAGCACCAACCCGCTAAGGGACCTCGTAGTAAGGCGGTAATGGTTAACGGTCACCGTTACCATTAACGGTGGCCGTTAACCATTACCGCCTTCCGTGTAATGAGGCCCATAGTGTTGCTAATTCACTTTCATAGAGTAGGTGGAATATTCATTCCACATTTTGTCTAAATCTGGGATCTTGCGAATACATTCGTAATGAGCGGTATTCTGATGCCCCAATCTGAGTGGGTCTATCATCGTATCTCCCACTTTTGCCAGTAGGAACTAGCAGTGGAAAAGCACGTGCTTCTATACTTTTTTCCCAAATACTCATTGTTGACCCTTTGGTTTGTCGCCTTTGGTAAGTTTCTAGTGCATCATCTATACTTTCATTGGAATGCAATGGATGAACTGTGTACTGGTCCAAAAGAGGGGATACTGTAGCTGGATCCAGAAGTTCGAATTGTCCAGTTTCTGATGGCTCTTGAATTATTTCAGTTTTTTGCCTTAAGCTTTCATCAGTATTTATTTCCTTCCAGTACTCATTATTGTCTTTTAGATATTGCAATGCTTGTCTAACTTTGTGTAAGTCCACTAGTTGCCAATTTCTTTTGTCCTTTGTAGGTACTCCATTTACCAAGACTATTAAAGAATGCTCTATTGAATGTACCACTCCTAGAGTGTGTACATTTTCCGTTAGATCTAATGGCAAGTAAACTACTTTGCCACAAATGCCTTTCACCAATTCAGAGCAAGGTAATTTTGCTGTTTTTGGATGAAGGCGTATAATTGCTTCAAATGGGTGAACTGTTTGAATTATTATGCTCTCATACAAATTGAGCTGTTGCAGGATTTTTGGTAATGGAAACAATTCCAAATTATTTGTAATAGCAGGTGAAGGAGTGTGGTTGTTGTCTAATTTTGCAGTACAGTAACTGCAACATATTAGGCGTTTAGTTATTTCATAATTGTTTTCAGCTAAAAGGTACAAAGCTAATTCAAACCATTTAGAGTCTTCATTGTTTTCTATTTTGTATGCTATGTCCACATTTTTTGTGTTCCTTTTTTAAAACGTTCTGTGGCAACACACACTCACATGGTTTGGTACTTCAGCCGATGACCTTTTAAATGTTACTATTTATTTTCTGTATGTGTGTAGTAGAAGGTTGGTATGTGCAGAATTGTCGCTACTATGTTCTAAAACTGTTGTATTTTCTACGTGACTCTCACTTCCAAAATACTTTTTCTGAATACGGTCCATTTCTTCTTGTAAGTATTTGGGTGTACCATGTGGAACGTTGGTATTTAAATTGCATAATTCTGAAGCTGGACATTTCGCATAGTATATTTTAAACACTAAATTTCTTACATTGGAATGATGTACTGATATTCTTTTTATATCATGGAAGGTACATTTGCAAATAGGCCCAGAAATGCAGGCTAATGAATGACCTTTTAGTCCTGTGTCTTTCCGCAGTGCACAAATATCCATATTTTGCAGCACTTTCATTTTACTTTTGTCTTTACCTTTTACATATTGATTGATGAACTGACGTAAAGATTTGAAAGCTTTGTTTGGAATGGCACACATTCATGTGCACGGCCTTTTGTATACTGGACGTGTGGTTCTGCTTAATCAAGAGGTCATTCTGAGTTTTCAGGAGATAGTTTTGTAAGCAGTGTTTCTTGTTCCATGATGGTAGTATTGATTTTCTCATACCCTCCTCCACTGCTATGGATGGCAATTGTGTTTGTTTGATTTTGTTTGTATGCCTCTTCATTAAAATATGGCTCTGTGTTTGTTGTGTGACTCCATTCACCACTACAAACATGCAAGAAATTATTTTTGTTCACATTCCGTTTATTGCTGAGTTTCTTTTGTAGTTTGGTACTTAGTTTTGTTAGTGCTTTTATCCTATTTAACACTAATATGAACAACTTCCTTTTGAGAAGGATTGCACTGTCCACGAGTGCTTGTAGAATTAACTTTCTACGGTACGTTTTAAGGGGTGAAGATGATATTGGTCCTCTTCTTAGTAGATTCTGAAGGACTCTGTGATGAAACATTTTTGCTAAAATACTTTTTTTTACTATAGGTTCTTCTTACACTATCCGGATTATTAGGAACATTGTTAGCTGTACTGGCAGCCATTTTTTTGACAACATTTCTGTGTTTTGTGACACTTTTTGATGGAGGAGGTACAGTTTCGGTAGTTGAGACTTCCTTTATAATGTTACCCAACCGCATTAGCTGGTTTGTACCAAGATTCTCTACACAGTCTACAACAGGTGGATGCTTACTTTGGGCACCTTTATTTTTCTTTGCTCTAATTCTGCGTTCCTTTCTACAGAGTTGCTTTTTGGTAGGCATTCTTTGGTGTCTGTTGAGAAAAAAAAGTATACTTTGGTCTGTTGTCCAATGTATGTGTGCAGTGTGCATGTGTGCATAAGTCTGATGGCGAAGCTCTTTGTCATGGTGTGTCAACGTACAGTGAACTCTAACAATCATTTGGTAAGGCTACTTTACTGTTTGTATACTACTACAATGTGCGTCAGATGAGAGTACAAAGTGGCCTACTTGTGACGAGAACCATTAATAACCGAAATGACAAAAACTTGGTACAGAAACTTCTTTTCACAATCTAACCTTCTAAGGATTACCTATGTTATTTCAGTACCAAATACACATGGATTTGCCAGCCATTCTGCCCGTTATTCTTTGTTCAATAAATGGATATTTGTAGGTAGAATGGTTTACAAATCAATGCTTGCTTTGGTGCCCAAAATAAACAAGTAACCCACACAGCCTCTCTAACGAGTAGTTACAATAAGAAGGTTGTACTGTACTTACTTGTTTGTACAAGATGACTAGGTTTCTTTGGATATGTCGTCTGCAGTGTAGATGCTGTTGATTCTCAGGAGAGTAGTCTTCAATGCTAATTAAAAAAACAAAATCAATTACTTTGTGTGTTTGCAGCAGTGATGATACTGCAGACATTACTTGTGTTTCTTTCGTCAGAGGATTGAACTTTCATATTTCAACCCAGTGCACATGCACATTTAACTTCACTCTGTGAAGTCTTGGCATAGTACTTGCAATATGGTACTTGTAAGTCCTTCAAAATAACTAAGGGCCTCATTACACGGTAAGCGGTAAGGGTTTACCGGTACCGGTAAGGGCACCAATACCAGTAAACCCTTACCGCCTTACTATGAGTTCCCTTTGCAGGACCCGACCTTAACGGCTGGTTTTACCAGCCGTTGAAGTAGGGTGCCGCAAAGGGACCTTGGTGCTAATTACCGTAATTAGCGCCTTCCCCATTCCCATTGAGCCCTATGGGGGCAAAAATGGGAATGGGGAAGTGCCTTGGTGAATGGGGAATTACCGCCCCCGCTCACCTTGGGGTAGGGCGGTAATTCCGCCATCCACCAAGGCAGACACAGTAAAATACTGGCGGCAACCATGGCGTTAATAGCACCATGGTTACCGTCTACCATGTAATGAGGCCCTAAATCTTTTAAGGGTATGGAAATGCCTTGTTCTTTACAGAGTGTACTATGCATAGGAGAGAGGTTTGTAAGCGATAGGGTAAAGAACTAGATGGGGAAACATTTTGTACGTGTTAATGAAAATCACAATGTCGGGAGACCCTCAGAAGGAAATGTCAGCACTACAATCGGGAGCGCTTACTATTCTCATACGATCACATTGAAAGTAGCATTACTGTAGGCTGTACAGAGTATAGAACTCCAACATTTTTACATACAAAATTGAGGTCTGCCCTAAATAGGCATGATTGCAACGTATGTACAAGTTATGCGGAAGACAGTAAGCAGTCGTGTGATTTGTGAATGACAAATCGGCAATCTTACACTTTAAAGGGGGAGCGTTGGTATGTGTTCCCTATGGACATTTAGCGGCATTATTTTGTCTAATTTAAATCATAAGGCTTCCACATGTTCTCTGATTAAAATATACATACCCGTACTCTATACTGATGCATGTGGACATGTGGACATGTATGGAGCTGTAGGTAGAAATTCACAATCCTTGCACAGTAGCTTGTGAAGTAAGTGCTTTGCAATGGTATGCGACTTGTATTCAGAATCATCGACAGTAATTTTGAAGTGCGCAAAGTTGATGACGGAGTTAAAATTAGTGATGTTCTATGTGATTGGTGGATGATTGTGCGACCGTTTAGTTGTGTCCAATGAGGGACTCGCTTTGGTACCGCTGTACAAAGGGTGGAAGGACAGGGTAAGAGTTATGTGTCGCACAAAGGCAATGCTTGTCCGCTGGTAGGGCGTGTCACATATGGGTTTCTACAGTAAATCCTGCATGGAAAGGCGACTGTAGGCATCAGCCAATCAGATGTTCACATTACTCTTTTGTGTGGAAAGACTGTGCACTCACTGAAGATGGCAGAGGTGGAGAGGGTCAGGGTTTTGATGCTTGGAGACATTTTTGTGCAAGGCTTATAACACTATGCCGAGAGTAGGCATGTGGCACACCATTTCGATGAGCGAGGAGTGGAGGTGGTGTGGAGCGCTGACACTGATGCCAATGCTGCGGCAATTCTGCGTAGAATGACCACTCCTCATGTGGTAATTTTGCACTATGGCGCTTGACATTTGGGATACCTGACTTCACGTACTTTGTTGGCAGATTTGGCACAGTTGGTTGAAGCACTCATGAGCATCTTCCCAACAACGAAAGTCATTTTTTCTGCTTTACCTCCGAGAGTACAATGGAACAACACTTCTGTTTTCTGTCCAGATCAAAGCATCGGGAGGTGTATCATCAATCGCAGCATGTGTGCATTCATGCTACAGGTTGGTATGTTTTTTTTGCAGCGACGAAAACATTGCTCCAAGCAATGCGCATTACTTTGAAGGAGATGGTGTTGTGCTATCTTCTTTGGGAAATGCAATGTTCTTTTGGAACATAAGACTTGCTTTAGAGAAGGTTCTGTAATGTTTGCAAGAGTAAAGCAAGGACAAAAAATACAAAGAAATACATAAAAATACCAGATGTCTGTACAGTATCTGACCAAAAATAAAAAAACTGCTCTTTTCAGAGCCTACCTTAAAGGGGGAAAAGGGGAACAGTACTTTAATGTACCGTTGTCACTTTTTGATCCCGTCCGCGAACATGCCGGTAGTTAGCAGCCAGCACATATCACCACCAGGGATTCAAGGGTGGAGCCGCATGTAAATGAGAATGAGCGGCGCTAGGGATTGGTCCATAAAGTTCAGTAGGTGTGTTCTGACTGACATAGTTTATTAAGACTGTCTTCTCCCTCACAGGAGACCACACAGCCATGGCTTTCCATGCTCAAAAACAGATTATATGGATTTTGGGAGACTCATGGATACATTGGTTGAAGGTGCATGCAGAAAGCTGCAGTTTATCTACAATTCTCGGATTTCCACATGCGGAAGTGCACTGGCATGGCGTGCGTGGCATGAGATGGCTGTACTTGGTACCTCTTTGAGTTACTTTACTAACAGAGCGTCCTCCAGATATAATGATCATTCATTGTTGAGGAAACAGTTTAGGCCATGTAACTGGAATTTCTTTGCAATTTCCAATGAAGGAAGGACTCGCGAAGCTCATGGACATGTTTTCAAATTGTCAAATACTTTTTTCCCGTATTGCCCAAAGACAAATATGTCTGCGTTCATCTGAGTTTCGTCCACAAATGGAGAAAGCGAGACGCAATGTGAATAAGGCTGTGTGTGCATTTTTAAGAGATGTTGGCATGTCCTCTTTCAACAATGAAAACATTTTGTTTCGCATCACTTTCATTTTCCGCAGAGATGGAGTCCACCTCACATATGCTGGTAATCAGATTTTTCTTTGCAATGTACAAAATGCATTGCAGCCTCTTTTGCAATCACACTAACCTATCTGACAGTCCGTTTTTCCCAATCCACTATTTTTGACCCACACAACACACCACTAAAAGTCTCTTTTCAGAGCCGCCACTTACTCTAAACGTACACTTTATTGCGTTTGCTCCACATGCACCCTCCCTTTTTTCCTCTTTTGTCCGCAAACTTTTTCAGAACTCTGCAGGGTCTACGGCCGTCACTTAATAGTTCTACTGTTATACTGAGAAAGGCGGCTATGGAAAGAGCCTTTTCTGTAATTTTTGTTGTTTTTCCGTTCATTGCTTAACAGCACACGACACACTAGGAGAAGAGGCGAAAGGAGATTAGGGAAAGGACACCAGCCACGGGATAAAAAAAGGGCTACTGAACAGAGAAAGATTTAGGGTGAGCTTTATTTAGGTCAGAAGCAGATCTTCTGGTGCTCGGTGACTGCAGCCTCAAAAGCACTTTGAAAACTCTGCCCCCTGCAGAGTACTGCGTCACAATACGTGCACACTACTGTCACCTTTGAAAGGTAAGGGTCAACAGCATTGCAATGGCTTGTGAGGCAGCTGGAGGAAGGCTCTCCCCCACAGGAGTGTCTCTTGTGGCGGGAGGATTGGATACCGAGGATGTTGTGGAGGAACTCAAACGACTACGCTCTTCACATGGCACCACCTTGCGAATGTCCACAGTGTGGAAAGAAGTGAGGTGTCACTTCATGGTTGTCGTACCAAAACTGCACACTCCAAATCTCGCGCAACTCAACACCATCTCGCACTGGTTACACTTCACCAGGTTCGCACATACTTTTGGTACATTCCCATAAATGGAAAACAACCACCACACCCACGACTCCCGCCGGGTGCTCCTAGTGCGGAGTTCCTCCACTTCATTCTCTTCCTCCTCTTCTTCCTCGATCTCTACATCCTCACCCATATATTTCTCTGCAGGCCCTTGGTGAGGTGGTGGTGGTGGCGGGTTTGGGGGTGGTGCAGAGGCTAATGACCCAACAGCAGCCATGGAAGCCATACCGATTAGTTTTGTTTTGGTCACTACAGCAGTAAAGGCAACACACCTCAATCTGTTATAGCTAGAAGGGCAATGAAGATGTGCTCGGGGTGTGACCTTTTGTAGGGGTGAAGGGGTGTGCCTCGTGACCGTCTTCATCCCTACAAAGCGGTACACAAATTTTACACAGCAAGTCCTCAGGTGGCCTATTGTTTGGGATGTGTGAAATTACATGTTTACACTCTACAATACTTTGCCTTGTGTCTACAAGGTCATTTGTATTGTTGCGGAAGCACACCAACCGCGGAAATTAGTTCCCACGCTCAGCGTAGGTGCGGTCACATGATGACGTCCTCAACCATCTTCCCCAGTAATGAAAGTCTCCTGGACAGCAAATGCAAAGAATCAAACGTGCGCATGCGCACAAGTGTCCTAACGACAGTATTCGGGTTCTCAAACTACTTCAAAGTGCGACACAAGTCAGACGGACAGTTAGGAACAGACGCGATGTTCGCAATACTTACGTTTCTACTGTGCATGTGCACACATGCTATGTTCACTGTACGGACAGTTCCTGTGTCCTTAGGACAACTCCAGTTTGTTTGCCTATGAACTTGCCGGCCACCATGCCTGTTCTACAGACGGCACCATTTTGGCTGCGCCCAATACGGACCGCTATACTGTCCTTCACACACTCCCATTTCCCTCATTTACACCCATTGCGGACATCTGGTGTGTTCTACGAACATGTATTATCTTGTTTCCGAGCGGTACGCTGAGGTAGTATATCCTTTGGACACCCCTTTCTGTTTATGGACGCACAATTTCAACAGATGGTGCAGTCACACATCACATCCGTCTTACTTGACATTACACAGCACCCACATTCCATTCCTTGCGGATATGTCGAACAGGCATGCTGTTCGCGAACATTTTACATCTTACAACTACTGTATAAAAACATTTCAAACACACACACATACACACACACATCAATCTAAAGAAATAGCTGGGGAAGTAGACACTGAAACAAATATGGGGGAATTAGGATCCAACACGGGCTGGTTATGAGGAGAAGATTTGTGAGGGGAAGAAGGGATGGATATTTCGTCAAAACGTCTATTTTCCTGTTCAAGGTTTGGGGATGGTTAACTAGGGAATGGAGATGCAGGGCAGGTGTAGGTGGGGCAATGATAACAAACTTTTCCTCTCACACAGTCCTCCACAAACAACCGTAAACTTTGAAAATTGGCGTTCAATATGTCCATTTTCTCCTCTGTCCTCTTTATCCTGTCTTCTCCTGTCTCGTTTGTTGCCCTTTAGTCTTTTTTTTCCCTGGTCTGTTAAAAATAAAATACATAAGTTGAATGCCTCTAAAATACTGGTCACTATTTTGCATATGCAGAGCAATGTGTACCATTATTGTCGCTGTCTTCAGACATGTGGGAAATACTCCTCCAGCCACTCCAAAGTACTAGCCATTTCTGAGTCAAAACAACAGAAAGAAATTATTATTTATGCACCACATACCAATAAAAAACTTCACGCATATAAAAAAATGATCTGCACTCACTCTTTTGCTGTAATCTCCCTTCGTCCTACTGCGTCCGTCCACTGTCGTTCCAGGCTGCCGAGTTTCTGCGATGTCCTGGGTGTTAGTCTTAGCAATGCACGTAGATGGTGCGAGTTATGGTTGCTTAGCTTACTATAATGGGGGAATGTGCAGTGGTGTTTGGTTACACTGTGAAGTATAACATTTCTTTAGTGCCATTTTTTTACTGATTGTACATATATATGTATGGCAGTGAAGAAAAAGAAAGGGGCTAAACAAGTGATGCCGTCAATGATGTCAGCATTGACATTTGAGATGACATCTTTCATGGTCCGGGTGTTAGTGTTAGCAGTGCACAGGGTTGGTGGCAAGGTTGGGGGCTTAGTTTACCATAACTAGCGAATTTCAGGGGGTAAGCATAAAGGGGAGGTGAAACTTTTTTTTTGTGAAGTGTACAGGTTTTTGTTAGGGCAACTTAATATATATATATATATACTTTAAAAAAACATCCTTCAACCATTAAAAACACAATAAAAACCCACACCTATACAAAAGACAGAAAATGCAGAACGCGTGTATAAGCACTCTGGATACTTTAGAAGGGAGGGAAAAGGAATTCATTGTAATAATGCCACTCAAATGATATTTTATTTAGGAAACAGATTCAACAAGGGCCCTAACGAGTCACTAGGACTCTAAAAATGGACCAAGGAGACAGTGGCTCTCCATCGCACCTGATTCCAGTTCTTAGGCTGCTCGACAGGGTCAAACCACTCTTTGAGATGTGAAGTTTGTGGGTGAAAATGGGTTCGAAAGCTCTGAGTGTTGTTGATCCCGGCAGTGAGTCAGCATCGACTCAGGTTCGAGCGGCCCATGATCCGTGTGGCTGGAATACAGTGTAAATCGATGCAGTTTGATGGGACACCAAGAGCAATTCAATTATTGAGAAAGGTTCAAATTGATGCATACCACTGGCTCGGTCAATGAATGATGCAATTCTCCAGTGGTTTGAGAGTGGTGCGATGCAAAGTGCAGGTGGTTTGAAGTTTGTTTGGAAAGAAGAGCAGTTCGAAATATTCTTAACAGTACGATGGTGCCGGAGCTGTGTGGGTGACAAAGCTCTGCTGGGGTGATGCAGTATCAAACCAGTTTAATGGATAGACGCAGTGGTTTTAAGTTCAAAGGTGACTTCCAAAGGCAGCACCTTGGATTCTGGTGGTTCAAAAACATTGACTAAGGATCAAATTTAGTGTGAGTCGGTTTGAGTGATGAAAATAGGAAACATGGATGCTTTGACTTCTCTGGATGCTGTGAGGCCCTCTCAAGGGGGCTTCAAAACAAGGGGAGTCCTTTTCAGTCTCTGCTCTCCAGACCTGGGGAGTTGTTCTAGCAGAGTGTAAAGCCTTAATGCTCAGCAGACTAGGGTAGTGAGTAGATGTTTGCTGGGCCTGGGGGACCAGCCTTCACCTCTGACTGGGCGCTTTGAAAGGAACGACCGCTTTCCCAACAGTGTTGGAATACATTCTTCCTGGTGTCCTTAAAGATCCAAAAGTAGTGTGAGACACCCACTTTTACAGGGAAAATGTCACAGTGGATTCTCCTTTAAGGGTCCTAATACCTGTCCCATTCACTGGAATGCACACAATCAGGCCGCCTAGAAAGTGCATAGCCTCACATAGCAGTTCTGCGCTCACAGGGTTGGCACTGGTATTTGTCCAATTTTACGTAAAAGTAATAATAATGTGAGCTGTCAGCCACCGTACCAAAGCTTATATTTCAAGATTACCCTGCCACTAGGTGATAGTTTATCACAATTGTCGAGGTGTTTTATGATATGATTGGTTATTTATAACGCGCTTAATACCCAGAGGTTTCTAAGCACGGACCCAAGGATCGAACCTGTGGTGCTCCGTGTCGTCTTGCTTCCAAGGCGAGCACGTTGCCCCTGAGCTATCCTCCTGAGACAAATGAAGAAGACCTGCTGCAGTTACTGGAACCTCTGCATGCCTTGTGCAGCAGCAGCTGTCATTAGAATGCATGTGATCTTTGCACCTGATGTGTGCCACTAGAGGGCAGGTGTGGAGATAGATTGGCACAGCGGGTGCATATCTACATTATGCTTTTATCATGGAGTTGTACGAAAGGAGGGGTCTGGTTAGCAGCCTGTCCTTTCTGAGCTGAAATTACCCACATCATTTTATTATTTTATAAACCTAAAAGCCATGGCTTCTACACGCTTACCAGATGGAATTTCCTTGCACTTGCTCCTGTAGATATTTACAACCAAGTCCTCCCATCGTTGTCAAGTCCTGCCTGTTCATCGCCAGAGTCCCTCTTCCAATGTTGGTCACTTGCCGGACCATCAGCCTTGGAGAGTTTGGGAGACCGCAGGAGAGCCTGGCAGCAGACCCCCGCTCCTGTTCCTGTGACACACTTCGTTATCCTGGAGGGAGTGTTTGGAAAGTCAAGAGTGTCAGTGCTGGCTGACATCGGTATTTGTGCAATATCAGAGAGTTCAAAGACTGACAACTCTTGGTTGAGTGAGTTTTTAGGCAGAGGTTAGTTGACATTTTACCCAAACAGCTTTTGGGATGCCTTTCTGAGTCTATCTCTCTTTTCACCTTGTATACGTGTTGCTTCCTGTTGCACTGCAGTTGAGCATTGACTGGCCCCTACCAGTAGTACACTTTGGCATGGTATTTGCTTTCTGGCTGACAATATTGAGCAAAATATTAGAGGTTGGAGACATTTTATTTGAAGCTGCCGCCCGCCTGGGCCTCTTCACCCACACTGCTCTCTAATCACTGATAGAATGGTTGATTAGAATGTGTGCTAAACCCGAAGACTGCAAAGCGTGGGATCCTTGTTGTAAGATACGTTTGCGGTCACGTTCAGCTATAGAGACACACTTCCATATGTTTTCATGCTCCAGCAGAGAGATGGCAAAGATTCAACTGCGTCGACAGCAAAGAATTGAAGCTGATTCAATGGCAAAGGTTTGGAATAAGGGTGCTCGCTGACATATATTTACATGGGGGCTTGCAGATTTCAACACGTGAGGAGTTACCTCAGAGTCTGTACTGTTCTGACTGGGTCCCTAAGAAAAATAGCATCATCTGACTGCGGGCCTGCCAGTTAAAGCTGTGTTCCTTTTCATCCATTCGGCCACTCAGAATCTGTAACAGTGCACAATCTGGGAATTTGTACATCTTTGTACCTTCACACTTGCTCATTCTTCTTGCCCCTTTCCTCTCCCACCCAGTGAGGTGCAGAATGAGACATGTCTTCTTTTTGGCAGAAAAAGGCTGCAGATTTATTTTCACAACATAATAAATTCAAAACACTGCACATAACTTTGTGAAAATAGTTCTGAAGATGCAGCGACTGCTCTGTGTCCAAAACCTGCTTCCCCCTTTTCAAAACAAAGTCCACAGTAGGCCCAACTCCCCCAACCCTTTGTGTCTGAGCCATGCCTGCCCTTGCAGGTGTTCCTGGGCATGGGGAGTGCCGTTTATTCGGGGGAAGCTGAGCACTCATTGCTACCACCAGATGCCCCCGCCGCTTAGGCCCCCAAGAGGAGCTGGTCCCAAGCAGAGCGAAGACCCTTCCGGCTTTCCCATGGCTCAATCGGAGTCTGTATCTTGTCACTGGTCGCCAAAACAGTGCCTTGCCGTCCCGCAACATCAACGGCCAGGCCTTGCCGTACCGCTGTTCCTTATGCAGGGTGGGTGGGTGTAAAACGAAAACCGGTCCTCCGGTGCGGCGGGCGTCCTTCTGCTTGGGGCTGGATGCTCCTGCAGCAGGACGCCCGCTGGCTTATATGCCGCTTGACACGCCCCCTTCCTTTGTCGCCCTTCGCAGGTTTTTGCTCGTCTTTGGCACGCTTGTCACGACCCCCCCCCTTACCCAGGGGGGAGTGAGGAGAAGGAAGACCCTGCCCATGTTATCTGGGCGCCTCCTCCATTTTTCTCCTTCGTCACCTTCATGCTTCTCAGTGACCTTGGGTTAGCATTGATGGCGGAGCAGCACCACCTGCCCTGTTTTACACTGAGAGTACACGAGTTGTGGTCTAATCCCGTTACACCTGTTTTACCAATTATCCTGGGTGCCAGGGAAGCTGCATAGCATTGCACGTGGCAGGGCGGAAGCATTGTGCTCTATCCTCGGGGAAGGGACATCATGGAAGGCAGTTGAAGAAATTAAGGGATTATAACGCGTGTATGCCCAGCAAAGTGTGCGTGGTGATGTCTGCCAGGTTTCTCTTTTTCTTCCAGCTTGATTATGGCTTCCCAGGAACTGGTGCTATGACGATGCCAGCCACAAAGAGAAGAGCAGGCGTGATGCAGCCCACACCCACTATACAAATCATCCCCGAGCACGAGGACGTTATTTTAGAAGCTGTACTGTCAATAATGCCCCTCAGTAAAAGGAGTTTAAATGTTGTCCGTGCAGTAAAGTTCTCTTGAAGCACTTGAGGATATATAAAAATAAATCTGGTGCCACTCCGTAGCAGATGTAGCGGGGGCACGAGCCTATCTGCCACAAATGCCAGCTGATCGAACTGTCAAAGCGAAGGCCCACCAACATTATGGCACCAGAGAACAATGCCTAATTACCCTGGGAACGCGAAGGCGAGCAGGTGGCTTTTGTTGGACCACGTCCTGAAACAGCTCACAGACACACATTTCACAAACTAGCTTCTTAGCACACATTGGAATCATAGCAAAGACCCTCTAGTGCTGAGGCGTCAGGGCCGGGATACGTGTCTCTGCATTGGGTCGCCATGACACTTTGTCAGCGCAGCCTGCGTCAGGTCAAAGTTCCTCGCCTATACCGTCACTGGAGTTAATTTGGCTGTCAGGTGGCCTCAGTTTTGATGACGCACCATGATAAATAAAACGCAGGATGTTCAAAAGGATGAGGAAAAACCGAGAAAAGACTCGTCGCTTCAAAGGTTAATTTGTTCGGCACCCAGACCATTTTGAATAAAGGTGGAATGGGAAAGGCAACTTTATAACAAAAACTGTCCCAATATTATAGTTTTTGTTTACATTGTGAGCGAAAACATGACGGAAAAGGTACTGTAATGATAGATTTCACGAAGGGAACACCGGCATGTGCAGAGTATCACGCATGTAGTGTGCATCACTTTGTTGAATAAAAATATTATTATTATTATTATTATTATTATTATTATTATTATTATGCTATATTATTAACAATAATAGTAATACTTTCACATTTGTATATAGTACATCATGCCTTATTCTTCCCTTCTTTAAGTGGTAATACTTTTACCCAATTTAATAGTGCTCCATTTGACATCCTTGAAAAATAAAGTGCCTTTAGACCTGAGGCTTGCAGGCTGAAAACAGAGGTCAGAGGTGAACAGAGTTAACTGGCTCCAATTGCAGATGTATCCTCGGTAAACTACGAACGAGTTAATGAATTAGATACTTGCACTGCTTTTCAGACTGACCACGTTTTCTTGGGGTAGCAAAACCATTATTTGTCCGCATTGTTCGTGAATGTTCTGTTGTTATCTATGGGACACATTATGAGTTTGGTGGTGCTGCCAAAAATGGTGGCAAGCAGTGGTAACAAGTTACCACTGCATTACCACCACATACTGCACCGCCGAATTATGGGTTTGGATGTGAGGTGGAGGAAAAACCTCCATCAGAATTCTGGAGGTAATTCCTCAACCTTATCACCAAAAAAAGGCAAATCGGCTATCGACTACAATAAATGGGGACTAACACTGCTTACCACTACTTGTAATCAGGCAGTAATTCTGCCAGACTAAGTGGCGGTAATGGTAAATCTGGTGTTATTTTGGCAGATTTATCACTGAAATACCACCAAAATTGCAATGAGGCATTGTCTTCACATGACCTGAGGGGATTGATGGTCGGTCCTGTCACGGCACCTGCGAGAGTGCGGTTATGCAATAATGGCTGTGCATGTGATGACAGCATGAGCAATATTTGACTGGAGGGGATTTGATTCGCTCTGAAAGCCTTCTCATGCAGAGCATGTATGAACAGTGGAGGATTCATCTAATGTGTGATTAGTTCTTCAAGCAGTGGTCTATGACTTTGGCTCTCCAGGTCTTTTGAACTACAACTAGCAACATCCATAGCAAGCACAGTCAATGGAGAGGGATCATGGGAGTCAGAGTCCATAACATCTGGAGAGCAGCAAGTTGCAGATCTCTGTCAGCAATTCTTCTGATGCATGCTAAGCAATACAACAATGTTTGTGATCTGATTCTTAAGAGAGGGAGAAAGGCAGATAAAGAGGGAGAGAGGTAGATGGGGTAGCGGGAGAGAGAAGAGTGAAAGAGATAGGGTTTTGTGTATGTTCTTAGTCTTAGTTTTAGCTCCCCCTTATAAGTTTCAAACCCTTTCGCCTATTACCAACAGTGCGCCATTGGTACGTGATCCGCTTTTTGGTATTTGCTATTTATTCAGAAATAAGTGAGACTGCAAGGCGCCTTCATAGAATGTGTTTGCAAAATCAATAATATAAAAAAAACAATTGCACACTGTCCAAAGTGTTTGTTGTATAATTATGAAGATCCATCACAATTCATTAAACATTTCCCACAGTCCAAATGTATATGTTTCTTGTAATTATGACACAGTAGCAGGTACAAGATTGTGTTATTCACTTAAGAGGATCAGGCGACCTCACGTTTGTATGATTACATCTTCATAAATAAGAGTTATATATTTATTTAGCATCGCACCTAGAAGAAAACTGCATAAGACCACTAGTAGCAAATCGGGGTTGGGGAACAGAGGAGACAGAACACAAGGAAGAAGCACATCATTCACAGGGTACCAGCGGCTGCATTCCAAAGGGTCTTGGGCCATAGGTTTTAATAAGCATCTGTGGGCCTAAGAAACTGAGAGAAGGTGTTTTTGGGCTTAGCTATCTATGGATGAGTCCTGAGCCATAGACGTCCAGAACGAGGACTCTGTTCCAAGGCACAAGAACAGAAGTTCAGGCTGGGAAGGCTTTGGTGAACACAAAAGGTTTTGAAGTCCTTTTTGAAGTTCAATTATTTTTCAAAAAAATCTGAGGCATTCTGGCAGATCGTTCTAGAGTTCCAGCGCAGCCACCACGAGGTTTCTTTATCCTCTCCACGCTTTCTTCACTACCACCATCCGGATGCGCCCAGTCTCGGTTGATCTGAGATTCTTGGGGGAAGCTAAGAGTTTTGAATTCCGACGAAAGGGAATTTGAGCCAATGCTTCTGGTGGACCTTGCATATCAACTAAGAGCAGTTCCGAGTCAGTGCTTGCAGGCAGTGAGCAGAATATGATATATATGTGTTAAATCCAGCTAAGCACCTGCAGAAATAATATCACACCGAACAATTAACAGAGACAACGTAAGGTGCATATTCATTGTCATCCATTTTGCAGTGTCCAAATATTATCAACTGATGTAGATGTTCTGCCTCTGAGCCCATGGAGCTCTAATTTTGGAAAACACGTTTCCCCAAGAATATGTGCATGGTTGGACACAAGAGAAAATATTTAATAAGTTATCTGTGCTGTCTTCCTGATGATATTTATTGCATTACATTGTGGATATGAAATGTTGATGAGCTAGTCTCCGATCTATCTTCTCCTAGGAATGCTGTTGAGTTGCATGCCTCCGAGGAGGTGTGTGACAATCTATCCTCTTTCTTTATAAATACCATCGAGACTATTAGAAGTAACATCAGCAGTTCCCGCAATTGGACTAACCATCTCCTGTCTCCATTGTTCGGGTGACCTCTCTGTCGCTACGAATTTTGACTGTTTTGGCCGCACCGGAATTCAATGAAGTCATTGCAGAAGCATTAAATTAATCTTTTCTGAACTGCTTTATTCCTTCCTCTTTCAAGCATGCATTGATCATGCCATTACTCAAGAAACCCTCTTTGGATACTAAGGTTTTATCTAACTATCCTCCTACTCCTTTACTCCCTTTTTATATGAAACTTTTAGAAACCATTGTTACTCCTCAGAAAAAAGAAATAATTGCAGTTAACAATTAAAATCGATTCCATTCCGAAAAAACAAACAAGCGCAATAATCAAAGAGATATTAGTTGCCCACATCAATCTACAGTTATTTAGAATACTCAGAAGAAAAACTCTCTAGTACCTTAACAAAAGCAGTCTGTTTGATTGCACTGAGGGCTTCACAATCTAATATCCAGTGTTTAAGAGTTTCAGTGACCTCGTGAAATTTACACAAACAGCAATTTACGGGGGTTCCCCTACCATGAGTAGGTGTAGACCATTGCCTAGTTCGTTCTCTAGAGTGGAATTGATTGAGTATGAAACGTAGAAAAATCTGCTGTGACTTTTGGAAAGGAAAACACTTCAGGTATATAGGTAGGACCACCCTTTTCTGGGGAATTTAGCATATACTCTGAAAAGTGAATATTTGGACAAAGCCTCAATGGTCAGTCTCCAATCGTGATGAATATTTTGAATTTTAAATGTTCTAGATTCAAACTAAGTTCCATGTCTGAGGAGTCAATTTCTTCCAGTAGTTCCCCCAAACTTGTCCTAAATTTACGCACGGACGGAACTGTACTCTTTTCAGCCATAAATTGAAAATCCAAAAAATAGAGAATTTACTGGTGGTCTCAAAAACATATAGCATATCAAGAGTTGTTTCGATTGATAGCGAGCATGGAGAGAAATGAGATCTAGTTAAATGCAAATGACTGCATTAGGGACTGATGATGCTAGGCCCAATACATTCTTCCACATAAGTCCTTGCAGGCTATCAAGAACTGGTCGTACATCAACAGATGCCATGTCAAGCCCAGATAACAGGACCAGTTCTACCATGCCAAGATAGAATAGGACTGCTGGTAAAAGTGAAAAGCCACAAACTCTCCTAAATATGCGTTTCATTTGGGACCTCAATGGATTCAATTTTGCCTTAAGTGATTCTTTCCACATCTTGACTGAGGGTGCATAAGTCAAGTTCTACCCCAGGTAATGGATAGGGGCCACCCTCTCCACCTGTCCAGTGCCCAATACCTAGCGCTTCACCACAGATTTTCTTCCACAAGAGAAAACAACCACCTCAGTCTTGTCACCATTCACCACTAGATTGGTAGACTGGGCGTACTTACAAAGAATATTGAGCTTATGTTGAAGGCCTTGCGCTGTTCTGTTAAAGATGACAATGTCATCAGCAAAAGCCAACCAATGAATGTCAAGATTGCCCAACCTAACAGGAATCAGGCGATGGGCACGCCACATCTCCTCAATAGCACTAAGATATGTATTGTAGAGGGTTGGAGCTAGGGTGCAGCCCTGCTTGAGCCCCAATTTATCCAATATATGACCAGGTATTGCACCATCCTTACTCAAGGTTTTGAGTCACGATGGAGCGACGCAATCAGCGGAAGAATTTTCATGGGAACCTTGTATTAGAATAATTTGGCCCACAGACATTCACAGACTAGGCAGTGAAAAGCTGATGACAAGTCCAGTGAGGTCATATATGGGTAGCATTGGCTTTTTGCAATAAATGTTTCAGCAGTGTGGCATTGAGAGATGTGCCAATTTCTTGTTGAAAGCCCACCTGAAAGCATGAAAAAGCAGTATTGTGATTCAAGGAGATGTTAAGTGGAATAGAAAACACTTTTCTGGTGGAGATGGTAAGAGCAATGGGCCTATAATTCCCAGGGTCCATGACACCTCCCTTTTTTGTATACAGGAACTATAATAGACTCATTCCAAGAGGTGGAAACCTTGCTGGTTGCATATGTTTCTCTTTAAGATAGGGCTTAAGGAAAACAACCCAGAATTCCGTGTCCCATTTTAAAAGAAAAGGTGGAAGGACATCAGGACCAGGGGCCCTGCAAGGTTTAAGTTTATTTATGGCACATACTATATCACTATATCCACCATTGCCCAAGGGCAAGGTTCCTCACAAATGGGTTGTTCAAAGACACTGGGATAGCCACAGCCATAAGTGGAAGGGAACCAAGTTTATTAGCATAATACAAAACCCATATGCTTTCTTGTATGGATTCCATTCTAGAGTCATAGGCCGAATCCTGAATTTTTTTTACACAATCCCAAAATTGTCTGCTATCGGATTTAAGAAGTGTCTTCATCATGAACTGGTTATCTTGCTGATAAAGATCATATTTAAGTACTTTCACCAGATTCCTATGTCTAGTAACCTCCTTAGTACTATATCTGTGATATTCACAATAAGATAGTCCCAAGCCCTAAGATGCTTTATAGCCTGTCTCTTGTGTCTCGTGGACTCCCTAATTCTGGGATCAAAATGATGAGCACGAGGGACCAAAGATGGAAGGATCCTGCAAGTGGAGGCCACATTAATGCCCTCAGCAATGCATTCATCCAGGGGTCTCTCGCCAGAAGTCCATAGCGAGTAATAGCCCAGGGACTTGTAATCTGTAGTTTTACAGACATGAATCAAGTGAACTGTGAGTCGTTCAGAGGTCCTCTTATCCCATCTACACGAAGGACCATTCCTAGGAGGTTCAACAGGAATCAATAAAGGCAAACTGATGCACCTATATGCAGATGTCAAGATGTAAAAATGGATCCAACAAACACATAGGAGTACACCTAGCCCTCATGGCAGAAGATACAAAAAAATCAATCCATGAGGTACTAAAACCCCTATGCCAAGTATAGACAGGAGTGTCAGGTGAGAAAAAGGCCTCTAAAATTAGGAGATCCCAAGAGGACATGAAAGAATCCCATACCATGTCCCGCCTAAGGTTGAGGGAGCATTCACGAGGTGTGATAGATTTCCCATTTTGAAGCTGACCTCCTGCACAATAGGCATTAAAATCACCCACCAGTATCGTATCATGCTGAAATCCATCTGCCAACCAGCGGTCGAATAGACCAGTAAGTATCTCCTGAAAATCTTGGATAGTATGTTTAGTCGGATTCCAGTAAACATTGATCAGCAATACATTTCCTATACCACCCAAGAAACAAACATGTACAGCCAAGATGCCTTTGGACACATACCATAAAGTAGAGGAGGCGGAGATATTAACATCAATGGCTATTGCCATATCTCCACACGGACGCCACAAGTTGTGGTTGAACAGTAGAAAGTGGAATAGCCATCCAGCTCAAAGCTCCCCACGCACATGGTTTCTTCAAAGAAGAGAATATTGTGTTTAGACAGTTCAGGTACCATACCCCAGGACCGTTTTAGATTAGTCATAACATAGACATTCCAAGACAACAACCTAAGATTGCTTATGCTAGGATTGTAAAGGTCTAGAACTGAGAGCTACAAATGCTTTAATAGCAACCTCGATTCAAGACCAATCTTGATTTTCCTGGGGTCTCTTGTCTGCACCTAATTCAGACTGCATTGTAGCCAAAAAACGTGAAGCAACACCATCGGGAATAAATGCAGATTGCTGGAGAGATTCAGGTGGGGTCAGACATTCGTTGAACATTTTGTCATTTGCTAGTTGGCACATGTCATAACCTAATGTGTGGAATGTGGCTCTTTGTTCCCATACCAGGTTAGAGACTAAGTTGGAAAAAAATGTTCAGACCATCCGATTGTTGCCATTGGTAGACAGAGAAATGAAGTCAATATCCCCAGAGTGAAATGATATGAGCAAGGGAATTTTTGTAAATACATCTAAAACACCAGTCCTGTTCTACCTCTTTGAGCCATGTTTACTTTTGTCAACATCCCACCCGATAAGCCTAAAAGATACAGAATCAACTTGATTGATGATTGGCTCATTTTGTTTTTGGATTATAAGCCCTACCACCAAGACTGAGGTTGTCTGAGCTGGTGTCTCACTTAGACCAGTTATAAGACTCATTTGAGGAGGCTGCATGGTCAACCTCAACCCGGACCCCTCCACAACATGATTAACTCCCCCAGTGGGCTGACTACCCATCAGAACCACAGGAGCAGGAACCCCCACATGTGTAGTAGGTACAGATGGAAAATCGCCCTCCATGCCTTTGGGGTTTTTATTCCATAACAAGGTTAACTTGGATTGAATCCTGTTAACTAGTGACTCAATTCGACCTGGATCAACAATGGTTAGGTTACTATTAGGTCTTAAACAGGAGACAAGTCCGAGTTGGACATCATTCTTTTGAATCTCCAGGCAGCCATTTACCTGGCCCAGGCCATTATTAAACTGAAAGGGACTTGTTGGTTAGTCCACCAAAACAGGAGCAAGATAAACATGTTTCCCCTTGCCCCTTTTTTGAGAATGTGTCATACCCACTGTAGGAGCGTTGGTATGAATAGTTGGTTCTTCAGGTAAGCTTGCATAATCATTTTTCACAGCATTCAGATCAATTAGAGTGTCTACAGGAGAGATCACCTCCACATGTTTTTTGGCAACATTGGCAGATCTATGTTTACCAATTGGTCAATTTTGAGACTTCTTACCCATATTGGCCTTTGCCTTTTTCTTTTTACTTTTTGTATGATAGCGGACAAATCGAGGGGAGTGATCCTAGACTATGGTCAGGCTACCCCGGTTAACACCATCATCCTCCACAAACAATCATATATCCGATACAATAGCAGAAACAGACCCCATTGTTTCAATACACTCTACCAAGTGGGAAGAGGAGTCCAGACACTCAATGGGGTTTAGACCTAGGGGGACCCTCGCAAACAACCTGCAAAGTTTTTGGGCCACAAACCTCCCCTCCAGTATCTATCACCACCAGGTTGCTTGCCCTTAGAGAATAGGGTTTCACAGCTCCTGCCTCCCTATCAGCCAGCCCCCTCAGATAGCCCTAAGAAAAAGACAACTTCTCATGTATTGTGGCTAGTGTGGCAGCATTAGCCCTCACAGTAGTAGAGACCAACTCTTGCTGATCATATAGTGCTGTAAGCTCCTTGTTCACATTGGAAGAACACTGACACCATGATGTATTTTCTCTGGGCATAAAACAATCCCCAGATAAAGACTTAGTCCAAAGGTCCCCCGTAGGGAAAGATAGGGACCTCTGTAGAACTAACCCCCTTACCCGAGGTGGACCCACAATCACAGATCACATAGTTGAAAGTGCCACGCCATAGTCAACATGTAGACCATCATTGGTCGGCATGTGACAACTCAAGCTCATGGTTTCAGCCAGCAAGGTTTGGCACTGTACACCATGAGAACCAAAGCCATCCCCATAGTCTATAGACCCAGTGTTGATAGCAGTCCTGAGGATAGCTGTTAAATTAGACTCATGTTAGCCCCATCGTATATTTTCCCCATGCAAATTAGAGTCAGGCAGATTAGACCCCTCACATCATGATGGTAGTTCACAGTCCGTAATTTCTTTGTAGTTGGTCAGTTTACCAATATGCAGGCTCCTATAAGAGTCATCATTATAATTAGCCTGGACAGAGCCACTAGGTCCTTCGTCCAGATCCATTCTCACATCATTTTCTAGGTGTTCATCAGCACAGTTTGACATGCCCTTATAGTTGAACAAATGAGGTTCTCTTTTTCCAAAAACAAACGATTCAGCAGAGGAATGGCATTGCCATACTGCAGGAGCCGAGTGAGTAGCACTGGTCCTGTCCATCAGCTGTCTAGGTGTAGAGGCAGGAATGGAAACATGGTACTGTACCTGCTTGGATAGAAGTGAATTTAATGGGCCATTTTACATTGACCACAAAGTACCCGGACAAATACTCACTTGGCCCGAAACTCCAGAAAAGCATGGTTCCTTAAGACGGTCAGAAAAGACATCACCCACATTAGACGGCTGCTGTTCTAAGGATATGGGAAGTTGAGGGCATAAGACCACCACCCTTTCAGCCACCAGACTATCCTCCATTGGGTCCATTGGGACTATGGGTTTGGGTACAGTTTTATGTCGCTCATTAGGTTTTATTTCCAAATTGCGCTGAGCAGTAGTTTGTGAAAGTGGAACGGGAATGTCCACATGCCCAACCATAGAGTGCACTCACTGGGCCATACTACGTAAAATCTGTTCACACAGTCCCATAGTCAGTAAAAATAAGTTATAGCAAATTGCAAGGACCCAACAGCGGGGGCCATAAGGTAAAAAATAAAACAACCTAGGTTTGGAAAAATCTTCAATAGACAGCCGGTTCAAAGGCACTATATGGCCCGGAGTTGCCGACTGTAATCCAACTGGATGAAAGAAGCAGGAGGAGATTAGAATGAACCACTGGTAAGAGTGCCAGTGTAGGGAAGATCCTCAGGCAAAAAGTCAAACATCAATCACAGTGCAGAACCCCAGCACTAGCCCACCACCCCCAAGCAATTGGCTCGAAGGGCAAGGCAGCAAGAGCCAGCCCCACAGTCACCAAGTGCAAAAAGAGGAAACCAATAGCCGTAAATATAGCAGACCAGATGGTATAGTCGCAGCGAGATAATTTACGATTGAAGAGCAGGGACGGAGGCAAAGTCAAGGGCAGAGAGTATGCTTGAACAGCTTACTGCACGCAATGCCTACAATCCACAGTTTCTGTATTATAGAGTTGACTGTAATCCATCCTTTCACGGAGAAAGAGTGAATGAAATGTGAGTCGTACAACTCCCCTCACCCTTGAACACTGGAACACTTTGCCTCACTTCCATACTGTCGGTGTGCCTCCATATGGGGTGCAGACTGCACTCACCACGTTGGTATTATGGGTGCTGATATGTGTGGTATGTTTCAGATTGTTAGAGTGTGGGAGCGAGGGTAGAAGCAGATAAGAGAGCTTGTTATCTGCAATTACAATAGGCCGGCAGATTACCAGCAGATTGTCAGTGAGCTCACTCGGCTCACTCAGCTGATGCGGCTTACCACACCAAAGCAGCGCAGCAACACCACAGATAACAGCAGGTTGTGGCAAGTCACAGCAGATCCAAGACCCGGCAGAGCCACGAGGACAATGCTCTGTCAGTCCACTATCCTCAGTTTCGAGCATGGACAGGCACCAGCATCCAATCTTTATCCAACTCCATTCAACTCCAATCAGACCGTTTTTCCAGCTCTGTTCAGCGTTCAGCATTCAGCGTTCAGCTCCGTTCACCAACACTTTGATTTTTCATACCACTTGTTCTGTCTGATCATCTGCTAGAACTAGAGGTTAATAGAATATCATTTGAAGTTACAATTATCAATGTGGCCCTTGTAAGATCCTATTCCAGCCTGGAAAAGGCAAAGTGGTAGCTAAAGACCTTGGTGCTCATTACGAGTTTGGTGGTGCAGGAAAAAAGTGGAGGTAATTCAGTTACCTCTATTTTTTCTGATCCGACAAATTACAAATTTTGGCAGAATTACCATTGGTGGTAAATCCCTATCTCCTCCCCTCCTCCCCTTACTTTCTTCTATGCACTTACCTTATCAGAATTGTCGCTGGACCGAGTATCATAGCAACCGTATCTGTCTCCTCCCCTCCCCATAATTGTCAACCTCCCCTCCAGCACTATCTGAAATGTCGTTAGGCCTACTACGATAGTCACTTGTTTTGTTCCTCCACTTCCTTTCTGCACCCCTCTCCCTCACCTTTTGTTTTCCTCCGGCTCTACCAGAAATGTTATCAGGCCTAGTATGGTAGTCACCTGTCTGTTTCCATGTCCTTCCCACTCTACCCCTCCCTTCCTTATCTATGTCTTAGCTCTTGCACTATCTGAAATGTCACCAGGCTGAGTACGAAAGTTAATTTCACATCCTTACTGTTCATGGCCTGTAAGAATGTCATTGTATTGTCCCTTGTTACCTCCCTTGCCTTGAAGCGCTTTGAAACACATTGTGTATAGGTGCTATATAAATAACCTATCATATCATATCAATGGAGTCCTATGCACTCCAGAAGTGGGGATTTACACCGCCTACCACCACATGAAATCCTGTGGTAATTCCACAGGACCAAGTGATGGTAGCTGTAAATCCTTTTGGTGTTATCTCTGAGGATTTACCTCCGAAATACCACCAAACTCATAATGAGCCCCAACGTATTTATATTTGTATTATTTTGAAGAACAGGGATGTCAATTTTAAACCGAAACTGCACATAATAACACATTTTTGATGGGGGACACATTCTCACAAAGAGTGTCTGTACAATAGCACAAAGATAAGAACAAGTGGTGATCCAATTTATAAGGGTGTAAAAAAAGTGGGAAATGTACCAAAACAAAAAGAAAACAATATATAAGAAAAAAGGTGACTCACTAAGGTGACATTAACCTAAGTGGGCAAGTGTTTCAAACCAAAGACGTGGAGGGCCCGGTATTTCCCCTTTCAGGGAACTCGACCCAGACTATCCCCATTCCCATTGAGCCCTCATAGGGCTCAATGGGAATGGGGAGCATGTTAACAACAGGCCTGTTAATGACGGGCCTGTTGTTTGCATGCTGGGCCGCTCGTTGGACCCACTAAGGACGTCTGGTAAAACCAGGCATCCTGAGCGGGTCCCGCGAGTGGACCTCGTAATGGGGCGGTAAGGGGTTAACGGCTCCAGCACCTTTACCAGTGTCGTTAACCCCTTAACAACCTCCTCGTAATGAGGCCCTCTGACTTTTAAGTCCTCTTCGAGGTACGTCACTTAGTGTTACCAGTGGTAGCAGCTGCGACCCCTGGCTTCTCACTTGGTACCTCTGGCACTCTCTTTGTATTTCTGACTAAACATTTGCAATGGGAGTGTCTAGGTAGGGAAAGCAAACTTTACTCTCTATGATATGATATGGCATTTATAAGAGCCCTATGTACTTTGTTTTTCTCCCACTCCGAATCCCTCATTCATTCCCAGCTGCAAGTAGGAAACTGTTGAAGGATTAAGAGTGGGGCAAAGGGTGCAAAGCTCTACTGCTTTTTTGCTGCTAGTAAAAAAAGAAATTGACAAAGGATCGAGGCTGTTGCTTAGCTCGAGCTACACTGCCTGAGCCGACTGCAATACCTGAATGTGCACCAATTTCTGGGGCCACAAGAGGACCGGCCCATGCACTAGTGGCCACTTCTAGCAGGTGCACAACACTGGAAGTTAGTAGTCAAGGTCACTGGTAGGCAGGATTGGAGGTTGCAAAACAGAAGTAAAGAGCTGCAGATGGCGGGCAGAGTTCATTGTATCCGAATCACTGAAGGTGAGAGCATAAAAAAAAAGATTGTGCACAGAAGACAGAAGGGATGTTCAGGAGGAGAAATAAGTAGCCACAAGAGTAATGAGGGATGCAGCAGATTGACAGATGCGTGTAGGAAAAGAGAGGAATGAGGGAGAGAGTCTTGCTGTTTGCAAGGGGATGGTTTATGGCTGTTATGATAGGTTATTTATAACACGCTTAATGGCTAGAGGTTTCATAACGTGCTTAAGAGCCAGAGGTTTCTAAGCACGGCCAGGGGATCGAACCTGTGTTGCTCCAGTGTCATTTTGCTTCTAATGTGAGCGCGTTGCTGCTGAGCTATCCTCCCGAGGCATGATAGAGGTGCACAGGGACAGCAGAGTATGCAGAGAGAGGAGTGCAGGGGAAAGGGTGTGCAGTGCAGAGGCTGTTCAACGTATGGACATAGAGGTTCAGGACACTATTGCCCAATGAAGAGGTGTGCAGCTTGCAGGCAGAGATGTGTGTGCAGCAAGGGGCAGTGATATAGTTGTATACAGAAGTGCAGCAGGATGAGAAGAAAGAGGTACAGCAGAGAGTGACGAGGTAGAGGAATAGAGAGGGTGCAGGAATAGACATTTTAGGCCCCATCGCACACTCTGCAAAAACTGAGGTGAAGGGAAGAGAAAATAAGAGTATAGAACAATGATGCAAAGGGTGACCCAGAGTGGGACAGGTGGGATATGTGCATTTATAGGGAGAGAGTGATGTTGAGACTGAGTAAGATATTGAGGAATGGAAGAGAGAAATGTAGGGGTGGGATGTATGGGGCAGAAGGTATGAAACAATGAAAAGGTACATGGCTAGAGGGGGCATGGGAAAAGATGTGTGCATGAAAGAGGCAGCGAGGAAAGAATTGGGGTGAGGAGTGCAAGTAAGAAAATAGTGAAGAGGGAGAAGGTTGCAGATGAAAAAGGAGACAGAGAGCAGACACAGCCATGGGTGAAGGAGGATCAAGGGAAGTAGGGGATAAAGAAGAAATGGACAAGGGGTGCAATCGGTTAACTGTGATTTCACTGCAGAAATAACAGAGATGTACAATTACAGAGTGCACAAAATATTGCAAGACAAAATATTGAAATGCCTTTTACAATGCACATTATAAAAACACCTAATTTAAAAACACCTAATTTCAGAGGGGGGCACCCCACCTTAACTCTTCGATTGCTAAACTCTCCTAGTCTCCCTCTCCTTTATCCCAATTTTAACCTAACTTGGTTTATTTTATTTTTTACACCCAAAACCCTCCCCATATCATTACATTTGATTTTCTTTATTTCAATATTTCTTTCTGCAGTTAGGTATTTCTGACACGCTGTATTATTTTTTGCAATATTTTTCCATCTTTGTAAATTCATTCTTTATAATTTCCTGCAATATTATCACTGGATCTGGTGCAATCTAATGTAAATGACACACCTGGCCCTGTTCAGTTCAGCCATGCTCCCAAACAAGACTACCAGACCAATGCCACAGGCCTCTGCAGATTTTAGGCTTCAGCTGATCAGGCCTACCTTTCCAATACTCACATTGAATGCCCCAAGTCGGCCAGGCATTCGCCAAGGAGAGTGCAGCATGGCAGATGGAGTCAAATAGGCTACTGGGAAGTCAGTCACCCACATCCATAGATTTCTGCAGAAGCAGAGGTAAAGCTGGGGACTCAGTAGATCCTGAGTTCCCAGGCCCTCGCTTGATGTGCCACTTCCCCACAAACCAATAAGATTGGAGGAGCCAATAAGAAATCAATTCCAATCAACCTAAAACTCCAGAACCTTCCTCTGCGACCATCTCCAAGCAAATGGTAATATGCTAATGTATTTGGTATCAGTGGGCATAAAGTAGTTAATGGGGTTTCTCTGGTGTGGCCTACTGTATACAGTCATGTATATTTACATCTAGATTGCAATAATTATATCAAAACCTGCACCACATTTCCTTAGCAACATGAATTCTAGTATGCCCCCATTCCATTTTTGATCCACTAGTCCAGTCCTGTTTTTTCTTTGCATTCTGGGTCTAACTGCTAGAATTCATTGCCATGAATAAAAGACTACAAGTCAGAGTATGCAAAGAAAAAAACAGGACTGAACTAGCATCTCCCAAATGGATTAAGGCCCGTTTGCATGCATGTAGCGGTCTTATTAATATATGAAAAAAAAGATGGTAGCCCCAAAGTTATTGGGCCTCATTACACGGATGGCGCTAAGGGATTACCGGCACTGGTAAGGGCACCGGTGCCGGTAATCCCTTAGCGCCCTACTACGAGGTCCCTCAGCGGGTCCCGTCCTTAACGTGTGGTCAGACCACACGTGAAGGACGGGACCCGCTGAGGGACTTCAGGGCAAATAACGGTAGCACTAATAGCGGTACCATTATTTGCTCCTTCCCCATTCCCATGGGGAAGGGCCTTGGTGAATGGGGAATTACCGCCCCGCCAACCTTGGAATGGGGCGGTAATTCCCCCATTCACTAAGGCGGAATCGGTAAAATACTGGCGGCAACCATAGCGCCATGGTTACCGCCGTCCGTGTAATGAGGCCCATTGTGTGGTGTGACTAGTGTCAGCTTCCTAGTGACAGGGACAAATAAGGGATCCAACATAGGTGAACTAAATGTCCAATTCGAGTTTTACAGTATATCAATTGCCTGCACTTATATTATTCATATGCTTTATTTTTTAACAATTGACTTAATTAGGGTTCATACATTTAATTGTAAAGTACATTTGTAGAAAACATATGCATCACAATATAATATTTTGAGCTAAACAGAGGTCAATACAAATACATTTATATCAGGGAAATATGTAGCTGTCAAATTCACAAGACATTAAAAAGACATATGCGAAACACACAACATTTTACAGATCAACAAATATGATAAACCATGAGCACAAATGTTCAGAAACATTTACAAAATATCCCTCAATAACATATTTTGTGAGACATGCAGCCACAATTCCAACACTCTGTGTATTCTGAACAGAACTCTACATGTTTCTGTCTTTACCGCTATAAAGGCTGGACATTCCACAGGTGTATCAATAATATTGACAGCAAAAAATTAAACTTCTGTGTGGTCTTCTAACATGGAAGATGCTCTTGTGTGTAAGGGCCATATGTATATTAGAATGCAGGATGATATGATGGTTCAGATCCTCACTCAAATATGCGTGTGGTTGTGCTGCATCATGTGTGAAATAAAAAACAAAATACGTAGTAACTATCTGTTACACAAAAAATAGATGACACACCCCATTTTTAAAATGTTTCAAAAAAGAAGTACCTAGTTCATTCCTGAAGGTTACTTGATTAGATTAATAGTTGATATGATATGATATGATAGTTTATTTATAAAGCGCCTATACACAATGTGTTTCAAAGCACTTCACGGCAAGGGAAGGAACAAGGGAAAAATAAAATGACATTCTTACAGGCCATGAACAACAAGAATGTGAAATTAACTATCGTACTCGGCCTGGCAACATTTCAGATAGAGCAAGTGCAAAGACACAGATAAGAAGGAATGGGATACAGACATACGACTACCGTACTAGGCCTGACGACATTTCTCGTAGAGCCAGAATTTTACAAGAGGAGAGGACAGAGGGGATGAGAAGGAGGGAGAGGAAAAAAAACAAGTGACTATCGTACCTAGCCTGATGACTTTTCAGATAGTGCTGGAAGGGGGGGACAATTTTGGGAGGGGAGGAGACAACCGATGTTGCTATCGTACTAGGTCAAGGAACAATTCTGGTGGAATAAGTGCATAGAAAAGAAAGGGAGGGTCGGGGAGGGAGGAAGAAGGGAGAGGAGGAGAGAACAGAGAATAAACAGTGAAAAAGAGCAAAGACGCAGAAAGGAGAGTGAACACAGTTGCAGAGGTCGTAAAACACATAATGTTGCAGGGTACAGAGAATATAGGCAAGGAATCAAGCAGGGCACAGCATGATTCAGAGCCACCGTGAGTGCGAGATCCCGGGGGGATCCAGCATGAGAAGGTGAAACACCAAGTCAATGTGTCCATAAGGTCAAATCCACACGTTGGCAACAGGTCGGTGCTGGTAAGACAATAGTGAATCGAGACAGCTCCTGTAGTGAAATATGTGAAGGGGGTGGGGTGGCAGAAAGGATAAGGGAGAAGGGAAGAGGGAAGTAGAGAGCTGGCAAGCGGGCAGGAGGACATAATGAGGGGCAAGAAAGGGGCAAGGGGGCTGGAGGGGGACACAAGGACATCACAGGGGACAGGGGAGGGGGCACAATAAAATCACACGGGACCAGGAAGGGGGTGGGGGGCATCAATGACATCATAGGGGACCAGGAAGGGACCCATGTGATGTCATTACTCATTACTGTGATTTTAATGATACAGCTGGTAACGTTCAATGGGCCACATTACGAGGTAGGAGGTAGCCATGGTGCTATTAGCACCATGGCTACCCCCTTACTGCATTCTGTGTCCGGGTTCCCGAAATAGGGACTTACCGGGTCATTCCAACCTTGGCGGACCCGGTAAGTCCCCATTCCAGAAACCATTCCCCATTCCCATTCAAGCCCCCATAGGGCTCAATGGGAATGGGGATGGAGCTAATAACTGGACCGCAATTTGCGGTACTGTTATTAGCTCTGAAGTCCCTTAACGGGTCCCATCCATAACGCCTGGTAAAACCAGGCGTTAAGGAAGGGACCCGCTAAGGGACCTCGGAATAGGGTGGTAAGGGATTACCGGCACTGGTGTCCTTACCGGTGACGGTAATCCCTTAACACCTACCTCATAATGAGGCCCAATGTCTTTTATAACAAATGACAGAAAAATCGGGGGATTCTAATGATAAGGAACATAATTCCAAGATATCAATAAACAACATTGTACCCCAACTGGGTATATCACAGCAAACTATTTATTTTACCTGGAATCCAAAATGCGTGCATCTTCCCAAGGTGTAACCCAGATGTCTGGCTTGCAAACCAGTAAGAATGGCCACAACTCGCACATATTAAGGATCATGATCTTTGACCAAAATAAGAATTCGTGGCTGCAGGTGATATACAATGCACAGAAAAAGAGCCTGAATGTCCACCTCAAGAGTAGCACAAACAAGCAAGTATTGCACTTCCATCGCTATCACCATGCACTATGTATTGAAACTGTTTTTTTAAACATACCTTATGGGCCAGAATGGCTTGTGTTAAAGTCCACCTGGGATGTCACAAGATAGCATTCCTGACTAAGCCATAGTACTCACAAGGCTGCAAGGCCAAAATGCCATATCTTGATATAAGGCATCATTGCAGGCAATGCAAAGTAGCTAAACTCTCATATTTATGACACTGTGTCATGGGAGGATAGCTCGGGGGCAACTTGCTCGCCTTGGAAGCAAGACGGCACACAGCAGCACAGGTTCGATCCTCGGGTCTGCGTTTAGAAACCTCTGGTTATTAAGTGTGTTATAAATAACCTATCATATCATTACATGTTTGGTGGTAGATCTGTGGGAATACCACCAAATGGAATTACCATTTCTGTCACTTGGTTCCGTGGAGTTACCACAGTATTACAAGTAGTGGCATTTCCCCATTTTTGGAGTCGATAGCACTCCATGGGCATTTTAGGCAGATTTACCACTGGTGGATTACCGTGCGGTAAATCTGCCAATTTCTTGGGTCATAGTCGAGGCATTACGTCCAGCAATAAGCCGCAGGTGAATCTGCCACTTCCTCTAGTAAGATACTTGACTTGCCATTGCTAATCCATTTGTTTTCAAAAGCCTTACACACTTTTAGTTTCATTTCCCTTCTAGTAGATGCTGAGGGATCGTCCCCGAGTCTTTGATCACTCACTTCGTCAGATATCAATATATTACATTCTTTTTGAAAGCCTCATGTTCCATAATCAGATTTCCACCTCCCGTATCTGCCTGTCTTATAACGGGATTGCTTCCCAAACCCTTAAGTAGGTGAATCTCATTTTAATTACATTTTTGTGAGTAGATCTACTGTTAGACGCTAGGTTTTCCAATTATTGCAGGACTTATTTTTTTTATTCTAAATAAATATTGCAATGTCACGTCACATTTTAAAAAGAAAGCTAGCTCTAAAACTATTTAGTTAATCACTTCAAGAATGTGTTTTCAACACAGTACAATCTAAACATTAGTGTGTATTTCTAAAGAAAACATCCCGCGTGTAATCTGAGTGCTTGCCATTCATTTGAGAGCATATGTTTGTAGAGGCGTTGGGTGATGTTCCTGTCGTGTGCAAGGAGTAAGTACTCCCTGGCATCTGCTGCAGATTCTGCTGCAGCTATTCACAGTGTGGCGGAGCATGCACCATTGCAATCCATGCTGACCTTTTCTATGTTTAAGGGAAACTTGCTTTTTGATGCAGTGCGTGTTCTGTGATACAGAAATGTGCATTCAACTTGTTCAACAGTTCAGTGTTGAATGTTGCACTGCGGTGGCATATGCTCTAACTGTGTCAGTGTAAGGGACGCTTGCAGCACCCCAACTCGAATTGGAATGTTCTCTGAGTTCCTCGCAGGTGATGATTGCACATGGCTTGTGAGATATTACCTGGCATCGCATTGCAGAACTTGGCCTTTGTGAATGCAGTTACCATGCATAAGATGAGTATGTCTGTCAGTTGAGCTGTTGACTGTAATGTGGTCTTTAAAGTTGCACTTAAGTATAGTGAATGCATCTGGGAAGTTAGGCTAAAACTTATAGAGGGTGACAATAACTAGTTACATTGGCTGTACTCCTTTTGAAGGAGTACCACTAGAAAACGATGGACCTGCTTGGTGTGGTCTTGGCATATCATGGCAGCAACCTAATTAATATATATAGCACATATCTAAAAAGGTATGTTGCCTACATTAATAACTTGTGATTGCATTAAACTGATGTGCTGATGTGTATTGTAGTATATATATATATATGGTAGTGGCCATGTAGTTATGGTTAAGTTGGTGTTTCCATAGGAAGAGCACTTTTTGGCCGGATTATAACTTCGCTCTCCCTGGACGAATCCTCACCAAACTTTGCAAAAAAAAGTATTTGGGTACTTTTTGCAAAAATTGGTGAGGATTCGTCCAGGGGGGGCAAAGTTATAGGGGGGGTCCCAAAACTTTTTTTTTTCCCATAGACTGAATGGGAAAAATATTTTGCTCGCGTCTACAGCCCAAACCGCTGGACGGATTTTCACCAAATTTGGACTAGGAGCAGCGGCTTTTGCAAATTTGGTGAAAATCGGTTCAGTATTTTTTTTTAAAAATGACCAAAAAGTACATCAAAAGAAATTAGTGATATCTGTGTCCGCTTCGCGGACACACTTCCCTGTTTGGTCCGCGGACAGTGTCCTGATTGGTCCATTGACTTGCGTGATGTCCGCAGACATGCGACGTGTTCGCTGATTGGACGGCGTGGAGCGTGAAGCGCGTCAGATTTTCGGTAGCACCCGCCATCTTGGATTCGAAGACGTCTGCGGACAGCGCAGTGAAACTTTGTTCAAAATTTGTATTTAGTAGAGTGTGTTGGTGTGTAGGAGTGTTTGGGGAGGGTGGGAGTGTAAGAGATAGGATGAAAGTTGTCTTTTTTTATGTGTTAGACGTTCTTTTTGTGTTTGATTTGTCTGCGGACATCATGGGTGTTCTGAAATGTTCTAAATAAACGGAATGGGGGGTGTTCTGAGGACTCAATATGTGTCAGTTTTGTTTGCAAGAAAGCTGAAACTGTTCTAAGAACACACGCGGTGTCCTGAAATGTTCGCAAATAAACAAAATGGGGGTGTCCTGAGGACGCTGTCCGTATTGTTCGTTGTCAAGTTGAATGTGTTCTAAGAACATTTGCGGTGTCCTGAAATGTTCGCAAATACACAAAATGGGGGTGTTCTGAAGACGTTGTCGAACACTCGCTGTGTCCTGAAATGTTCGCAAATATGAATGGGGGGTTGTGGCTGGCAAGTTGAATGTGTTCTAAGAACACTCGCGGTGTCCTGAAATATTTGCAAATAAACAAAATGGGGGTGTCCTGAGGAGGCTGTCCGTATTGTTCTCTGTCAAGTTGAATGTGTTCTAAGAACACTCGCGGTGTCCTGAAATGTTCGCAAATAAACAAGATGGTGGTGTTCTGAAGACGCTGCTAAGAACACTCACGGTGTCCTGAAATGTTCACAAATAAAGAAAATGGGGTGTCCTGAGGACTCTCTCCGTATTGTTCTCTGTCAAGTTGAATGTGTTCTAAGAACACTCGCGGTGTCCTGAAATGTTCGCAAATAAACAAGATGGTGGTGTTCTGAAGACGCTTCTAAGAACACTCGTGGTGTCCTGAAATGTTTGCAAATAAACAAAATGGGGGTGTTCTGAGGACGCTGTCCGTATTGTTCTCTGTCACGTTGAATGTGTTCTAAGAACACTCGTGGTGTCCTGAAATGTTCGTAAATAAACAAAATGGAGGTGCTCTGAAGACGTTTCTAAGAACACTCGCGGTGTCCGGGGAATGTTTGTAGAGGGTGTCCTGAGGACGCTGTCCGTATTGTTCTCTGTCAAGTTGAATGTGTTCTAAGAACACTCGCGGTGTCCTGAAATGTTTGCAAATACACAAAATGGGGGTGTTCTGAAGATGTTGTCGAACACTCGCTGTGTCCTGAAATGTTCGCAAATATGAATGGGGGGTTGTGGCTGGCAAGTTGAATGTGTTCTAAAAACACTCGCGGTGTCCTGAAATGTTCGCAAATAAACACAATGGGGGTGTCATGAGGATGCAATCCGTATCGTTCTCTGTCAAGTTGAATGTGTTCTAAGAACACTCGCAGTGTCCTGAAATGTTCGCAAATAAACAAGATGGTGGTGTTCTGAAGACGCTTCTAAGAACACTTGCGGTGTCCTGAAATGTTTGCAAATAAACAAAATGGGGGTGTCCTGAGGATGCTGTCCGTATTGTTCGTTGCAAGTTGAAATTGTTCTGAGAACACTCGCGGTGTCCTGAAATGTTCGCAAATACACAAAATGGGGGTGTTCTGAAGACGTTGTCGAACACTCGCTGTGTCCTGAAATGTTCGCAAATATGAATGGGGGGTTGTGGCTGGCAAGTTGAATGTGTTCTGAGAACACTCGCGGTGTCCTGAAATGTTTGCAAATAAACAAAATGGGGGTGTCCATGGACGCTGTCCGTATTGTTCTCTGTCAAGTTGAATGTGTTCTAAGAACACTTGCGGTGTCCTGAAATGTTCGCAAATAAACAAGATGGTGGTATTCTGAAGACGCTTCTAAGAACACTTGCGGTGTCCTGAAATGTTCGCAAATAAACAAAATGGGGGTGTTCTGAGGACGCTGTCCATATTGTTCTCTGTCACGTTGAATGTGTTCTAAGAATACTTGCGGTGTCCTGAAATGTTCGCAAATAAACAAAATGGGGGTGTTCTGAAGACGTTTCTAAGAACACTCACGGTGTCCGGGGAATGTTCGTAGGGGGTGTCCTGAGGACGCTGTCCGTATTTTTCTCTGTCAAGTTGAATGTGTTCTAAGAACACTCGCTGTGTCCTGAAATGTCCGCAAATACACAAAATGGGGGTGTTCTGAAGACGTTGTCGAACACTTGCTGTGACCTGAAATGTTCGCAAATATGAATGGGGGGTTGTGTCTGGCAAGTTCAATGTGTTCTAAGAACACTCGCGGTGTCCTGAAATGTTCGCAAATAAACAAAATGGGGGTGTCCTGAGGACGCTTTCCGTATTGTTCTCTGTCAAGTTGAATGTGTTCTAAGAACACTCGCTTTGTCCTGAAATGTTCGCAAATAAACAAGATGGTGGTGTTCTGAAGACGCTTCTAAGAACACTCGCAGTGTCCTGAAATGTTCGTAAATAAACAAAATGGGGGTGTTCTGAAGACGTTTCTAAGAACACTCGCGGTGTCCAGGGAATGTTCGTAGGGGGGGTCCTGAGGACGCTGTCCGTATTGTTCTCTGTCAAGTTGAATGTGTTCTAAGAACACTCGCGGTGTCCTGAAATGTTCGCAAATACACAAAATGGGGGTGTTCTGAAGACGTTGTCGAACACTCGCTGGGTCCTGAAATGTTCGCAAATATGAATGGGGGGTTGTGGCTGGCAAGTTGAATTTGTTCTAAGAACACTCGCGGTGTCCTGAAGTGTTCGCAAATAAACAAAATGGGGGTGTTCTGAAGACGCTTCTAAGAACACTCGCGGGGTCCGGGGAATGTTCGTAGGGGGGGTCCTGAGGACGCTGTCCGTATTGTTCTCTGTCAAGTTGAATATGTTCTAAGAACACTCGCGGTGTCCTGAAATGTTCGCAAATACACAAAATGGGGGTGTTCTGAAGACGTTGTCGAACACTTGCTGTGACCTGAAATGTTCGCAAATATGAATGGGGGGTTGTGTCTGGCAAGTTCAATGTGTTCTAAGAACACTCGCGGTGTCCTGAAATGTTTGCAAATAAACAAAATGGGGGTGTCCTGAGGACGCTTTCCGTATTGTTCTCTGTCAAGTTGAATGTGTTCTAAGAACACTCGCTTTGTCCTGAAATGTTCGCAAATAAACAAGATGGTGGTGTTCTGAAGACGCTTCTAAGAACACTCGCAGTGTCCTGAAATGTTCGTAAATAAACAAAATGGGGGTGTTCTGAAGACGTTTCTAAGAACACTCGCGGTGTCCAGGGAATGTTCGTAGGGGGGGTCCTGAGGACGCTGTCCGTATTGTTCTCTGTCAAGTTGAATGTGTTCTAAGAACACTCGCGGTGTCCTGAAATGTTCGCAAATACACAAAATGGGGGTGTTCTGAAGACGTTGTCGAACACTCGCTGGGTCCTGAAATGTTCGCAAATATGAATGGGGGGTTGTGGCTGGCAAGTTGAATGTGTTCTAAGAACACTCGCGGTGTCCTGAAGTGTTCGCAAATAAACAAAATGGGGGTGTTCTGAAGACGCTTCTAAGAACACTCGCGGGGTCCGGGGAATGTTCGTAGGGGGGGTCCTGAGGACGCTGTCCGTATTGTTCTCTGTCAAGTTGAATATGTTCTAAGAACACTCGCGGTGTCCTGAAATGTTCGCAAATACACAAAATGGGGGTGTTCTGAAGACGTTGTCGAACACTCGCTGTGTCCAGAAATGTTCGCAAATATGAATGGGGGGTTGTGGCAGGCAAGTTGAATGTGTTCTAAGAACACTCGAGGTGTCCTGAAAGGTTTGCAAATAAACAAAATGGGGGGTTTCCTGAGGATGCTGTCCGTATTGTTCTCTGTCAAGTTGAATGTGTTCTAAGAACACTCGCGGTGTCCTGAAATGTTTGCAAATAAACAAGATGGTGGTGTTCTGAAGACGCTTCTAAGAACACTCGCGGTGTCCTGAAATGTTCGCAAATAAACCAAATGGGGGTGTCCTGAGGACGCTGTACGTATTGTTCTCTGTCAAGTTGAATGTGTTCTAAGAACACTCGCAGTGTCCTGAAATGTTCGCAAATAAACAAGATGGTGGTGTTCTGAAGACGCTTCTAAGAACACTTGCAGTGTCCTGAAATGTTCGCAAATAAACAAAATGGGGGTGTTCTGAGGACGCTATCCGTATTGTTCTCTTTCACGTTGAATGTGTTCTAAGAACACTCGCTGTGTCCTGAAATGTTCGTAAATAAACGAAATGATGGTGTTCTGAAGACGTTTCTAAGAACCCTCACGGTGTCCGGGGAATGTTCGTAGGGGGTATCCTGAGGACGCTGTCCGTATTGTTCTCTGTCAAGTTGAATGTGTTCTAAGAACACTCGCGGTGTCCTAAAATGTTTGCAAATACACAAAATGGGGGTGTTCTGAAGACGTTGTCGAACACTCGCTGTGTCCTGAAATGTTCGCAAATATGAATGGGGGGTTGTGGCTGGCAAGTTGAATGTTTTCTAAGAACACTCGCGGTGTCCTGAAATGTTCGCAAATAAACAAAATGGGTGTGTCCTGAGGACGCTGTCCCTATTGTTCTCTGTCAAGTTGAATGTGTTCTAAGAATACTCGCAGTGTCCTGAAATGTTCGCAAATAAACAAGATGGAGGTGTTCTGAAGACGCGTCTAAGAACACTCGCGGTGTCCTGAAATGTTCGCAAATAAACAAAATGGGGGTGTCCTGAGGACGCTGTACGTATTGTTCTCTGTCAAGTTGAATGTGTTCTCAGAACACTTGCGGTGTCCTGAAATGTTTGCAAATAAACAAAATAGGGTTGTTCTGAAGACATTTCTAAGAAAACTCGCAGTGTCCTGGAATGTTCGTAGCGGGTTGTCCTGAAGGCATAGTCCGTATTGTTCGCTGGCAAGTTGAATGTGTTCTAAGAACACTCGCAGTGTCCTGAAATGTTCGCAAATATGAATGGGGGTTGTGGCTGGCAAGTTGAATGTGTTCTAAGAACACTCGCGGTGTATTGAAATGTTTGCAAATAAACAAAATGAGGGTGTCCTGAGGGCGCTGACCGTATTGTTCTCTGTCAAGTTGAATGTGTTCTAAGAACTCTCGCGTTGTTCTGAAATGTTCGTAGGGGGTGTCCTGAAGATGCTGTTCGTATTGTTCGATGGCAAGTTAAATGTGTTCCTAGAACACTCGCGGTGTCCTGAAATGTTCGCAAATAAACAAAAGGGGGGTGTTCTGAGGACACTGTCTGTATTGTTCATTGTCAAGTTGAAAGTGTTCTAAGAACTATCGCGTTGTTCTGAAATGTTCGTAGGGGGTGTCCTGAAAACACTGTCCGTATTGTTCGCTGGCAAGTTGAAAGTGTTCTGAGAACACTCATAATGTCCGCGGACATTAAAAGTTTCCATAGACCATAGTTGAAATGTTTGACTCAATGGATGTGATATGCTGCGGTGGTTGTGGCCAGGGCATAGAGTCTTGGGTGCATGGCCATTTGGCCATGCACCCATGACTCTATGTCCTGGCCACAACCACCGCAGCATATCACATTCATATTTGCTTATAACTTTGGGTGAAAAACAAATGTATAAGGAACAAAGGTATTAGATACTATGGATGTGATATGCTGCGATGGTTCTCCTTATTATTGTATACTTACTGTTTGGTCTAGAAACCGGAGTACATGTATTTCTTGTTAATTTTTCTGTGATAAAAGAAAATAGCATGTTAGTATTAGTATTTTGTAATGACTTATTACATTGTATGATCAACATACTTTTTTTTTTTGGACCCTCATATTTAGTAGATTACAAATCAGAGTACTGTGCAATTTGCTCAGTTTCTGTGTTTGTTGCTAAAATCATTGGGTCTGTGGGAGAAAATAAAATCCATGTTGGATTAAAAAAAAACCTTTTTCTGTTATGCTACAGTTTATTTGTTTGTTTGTTTTCAGTGTTCACTTGTTGTTTCTGGCTAATGCTTTATACTTTGGCTTGTTGCATTTTTTTGGAGCAGTAACATATTATTTATTTGTTTGGATATTATAAAATTTTGGGGCAGTTAGATACCAATTGGCGTATTCTAACTGTCTATGTTTTTGATATATTTAAGTGGTATTGATTTATCTATTTGGATATTGTTAAATTTTGGGACAGTTAGATACCAATTGGCGAATTCTAACTGTGTATTTTTTGGTCTAATTTAGTGGCATTCATTTATCTGATTAGTTGTTGTAGAATCTTTGAGCAGTTGGATAGCTTTTGGAGTATTCTAACAGTTTACATTTTTTTAACACTTAGTTTACTTAGGGTTTAAACACAGTTTAGTTATCAAATTTTGGTTTTAAGAACATCAAATAAGGGTTTCTAAGATTTGCTGGTAATCTCTGCTTTAGAGTAATGGTACTATCATTACATTCAAACCATCCCCATTTCTTTTTATATATGCAGTGTAGTGCCCTGAATTGGTTGTGGCTCCTCCGTGGTAGATTATACCGATTGTTGTGAAGGTTTTCTTACCAAGTGATATTTGACCATGTGTGAATCCAGTCAGCTTGCAGTTGTTTTTGGTACCATCTGCATTGTAACGTAGAAGCATTAGTATTATGTATTTACTATGTGTTTGTATAACTAATGTGGAGCGATTATCTGAATTGCAGGTAGTGCATAAACTACCATGGTTTGCATTTTGTACAAGTCGCTGAAATGGAATGGATTCACAATTTGGCATTGATATATATATGAAGCGTTCATTGGGGATTTCTTCTTGTGTCACATTGTTGCAGAGAGTGCATGTATGTTTCCACATGTATGAAATCTGGAAGATTTCATTTATAGGTATGTTTTTGTTTTCCAGTACTTGTAGTAAGTACATTAGAAATTCTTGTGTATCTTCCTGTGAGTTTATAGTGAATTTCACCATTCCAGCACAGTAGTCCAATTTTTGTATTATTCCATAAACACTATGAGCCTGATTCATGGAACGTTTTCCTATGGGATTGCGCCATTATAAAAGACTTCCATGAATCAGGCCCTATATGTGTTATCAGGATTGTTTGCTGCATTTCTGTGAAGTACTAACATTTGCATACACAATGGGTCTGTACTGTGTAAGTAAATGTTGTCAACAATTGGTGGTAATTGAAATAGAATATTCATTGCTACATTTGCGTAGCAACTTACACCAACTATATTTGAGAATTTAAATGGTCCAGGTAGTTCTGTATCTAACTGCTTTTTTGGAGTTTGTCTTCCTTCTTTAAAGAAGGACCTGGTTTACTTTCCCTAATTGATTCTTTTTTGCTTGTGGTACTTGATGAAGTATTAGTTTCTTGTACTCTCTTTGGAGGATTTGCAGTGACATCCTGTTGCATTTCTGTTTGATTTATTTTTCTTTTATAACGTTTTACTTTTTGTGGAACAGAATATGTGTTTAGGTGGGGGTGTATAGTGAGCGAAGTCTATTGTATTCTAAAATGCAAGGAATATCAGCGTTTATTTTACTTGCATCAAAGTTGATTAGAAATAGACCGTCAAGTGTACGTAAGCATGATAGTGCTACGTAGCTCATGCCTTCTTTAAAGACTGTGTTACCAATATCTATCATTGCTTTGTCTAGGGTAAGACCTTGTGAGTTATGAATCGTGACTGTGTATGCAAGAGTTAGAGAAAATTGTTCTCTGCGTACATACATATCTTTGAAGAGAAGGAATCTAGCTGTTGAGCATCCTATCCTTTTTACTTCTGAAAGTTTGTCAAAGAGTATATTGACAAACTTAATTTTGTTGCCGTGTGGGTATGTTTGAAAGCCAACAACTTACGTTTAAGCATTACTCTGCAATTTAAGGATAATTTTAATATCTTTTCTAAGCCTGCTGTGTTTGAGATTGATTTTTCTAAACTATTTAGTCTTGTTGTGGCTTGGTCACACATGGGTAGTGTCATACCATGTACATCTAGTTTGTCTGTGGCGCTAATTTCCATGATTGGTTGCATTTCTTTACTTAGCATGATTAAATTGAATTGAAACAGCTTGCAAGAGTTGGCATTAAGGCCATACAATTGACATTTGTGTGGGCTAATTGTTCCATAACATCTGTGGCACATGCATTATCGCCATAAAGTGCATTAATGTGCCGGGTTTTCAATATTGCTTCTGCTTCTTTAGAAAGTATACCAACTCTGATACTTTTTAAAATGTTGGCATAAGTGAGATCTGCAGATTGCCGCATGTTTTCTGTTAATTCTCTGTATTGGAAATGTTACCAAAAGTTGACATTTCCAATGCTGCCAACAGTTTTACGGCAGAGTTTGTGTCCTAATGTTTTAAAAATAGGCTCACCTTTTACTGGTGTTAATTGAAGCAGATCTCCAAAAACAATAATGTGTTTTCCTGCAAAGAGCTCTCCATAGTCTGTTTTGAGTACTTCTTGTAATCTGAGGTGAATCAAAGCTAACATCAGGTTGGAGACCATGCTCACTTCATCTATTAGTAGCATTTTCATTTGTTTCAATACTCTGCGTAGTTCCATTGCAGCTTCTGCAGAAAGTTTGTAATAGTCTAATTTGTTCTGGTTTTCTACTGGTAATAGTAGTAATCGGTGTAATGTAACACCACCTATGTTGTAGGCAGCTAAACCTGTGGGGGCAGTGACAACAGCTGACAGTTTGTTGTTTGTCAATTGTTGAAGGAACTTACTAATGATTTTGATTAGGAACCGCTTCACCACTGACGTACAGTAGCAGGAACATTCTTTATTTTCATGTTTTACACCTTGTGCAATTTGTTTTGTTACTTCTTGAAAAATGCTATGTTGCTCATTGTTTAGTTTTGATTGTAGTATAGTTAAGTCTTCTTTATCTTCATACAGACACATGGTGTTTTCTACTTCTATCATAGCTAATTCTGCCTCATTTATTATTAGTGTTTCTCCCAGTGGTTCTTGGCTTCCTGTTACAGAAGGTTGACTACTGTCAGGAGTGTCCTTATCTAGTTGGGCTTGGAGTTCTTCTTCGTGTTGCTGTTCATTGTGCAACATTGTTTTGTACTGTGTAAAGTTTACATCAGTTATAGTGCTTTCATTTGCTTTGAAAGCATCCTCATATGAGTCATAGTTATCTAGTATTTGTTCTTCTTTTCTCCATGGTTTGAAGAGTTGTAGCAGGGACATGTAATATACTTCTTTATGTTGAGGAGTCTTTAATGACAATTTGATATGATTCATTAAATTTGGTTTAGTGAGTTTAACTAAGCTGCCTTCACAGTTTGTCACTCTATATTTAATTTTTTTTCATCAGGTTTCATATTATTTTTGTATGTGTAGTTTTGGGCTATGTGGTATAGACAAATGTTTTCCAAAGTATTACTTCTGTTTGGGTAGTATGTGTCCAATAAATTGTTTTCTATAATGTCTTGGCTGTTGGGATCACGTTTGGCTATTGTTTCTATATCTTCATATGATTTTAGAACTCTTTTTCTAGATTTAACTGACCAAGACTTAGCCATACTATATTTTCAGATTTACCATACAATGCATTACCAGTTAAATGATCAGCTGCTTCATATGATCCACATTCTCTATGGGGGAGCATTTTTATGCCCAAGCTGTATAATTTCTGAGACACTGTTTTATCTGATGACAGGTCATTCCAGAGGTCTTGGAGCTCTGTCTTTTCTGCTTCAGTTAAGTATGCTGTGACATATCGTGCAACTGCAGTAGAATTGTCTGCAATGTACTGCACATCTATGTTTGCATTCCATAAGTGGGCAATGATTGCATTATAATCATTGATATATTTTTCTTCTTCTTTTCTTTTTATGTAATATGTATTTTTAGGTGACTTACCTTTAACACTATGTCTAACTGAAGACATGAGGTTGTTCACTTGACCTGTATTTGAAACTGGTCTAGGGAAACCAAATCGGCATTTGGTGTAGTATTTCCCTTTGTTTTTGTATTTGCGACGACAATATTTTCCACATTTGTGTCTTTGAAATTGTAAAATTTGTGCATGAAGATCACTATTTGTGGCTTCTGATGGAATTTCACAAGTGACATATTTTTCAATAAACTGTAAAACAGTGGCATCACTGTCTTGACCAAATTTAGGAGCATCTTTAATCCATAAAAGCATGTGGATATGTGGTGCTCCTCTGGCTTGGTATTCTTTTCTCCAAAAGAATTGTTGCACTTCTCCAAGGGGAGGAACAGTTTTATTACAAATAAAATGTAGCATAGCAATGAAGCGATGGTGAAAATATCTTGAAACATTAACAGGATCCAAAGAACAAAGTTCTCCAGGTGTTAGTATATCTATGTTTGTTTTGTTTTTATTTGATATGCGTAGGAAATCATGTAAATCTTCCCATGCATATTCTGCCCAACTTAATGTAACAAACCAAGTGGGTGGGCCAAGGTTTCTGATCATACAACTTACATCTCCATGACGTCGAAACCAGTACTCTTTAGTACCACGCATATTTACTAAATGATTTCTAATATTTGATTGTAAAACCTCATCCTTTTGTTGCACTTTTTCTAATAATTGTGTAGCTGTCATATTTTGAAAGTGTGATCCTGATTTTAATATGTGTGCAACTCCGTAACATAAAGTTGCTAGTTCACTTTCAAAGAGAAGGTGGAATATGTATTCCACATTTTGTCTAAATCTGGAATCTTCAGACTACATCCGTAATGAGCGGTATTCTGAAGCTGATATTTCAATAGGTCTATCATTATACCTTCCTCCTTTGCCAGTAGGAAAGAGTAGAGGAAAAGCACGTGCTTCTATACTTTTTTCCCATATGCTGATTGGCGATCCTTTTGTTTGACGCATTTAGTATGTTTCCAGTACATCTTCTATGGTGTCATTAGAGTGCAAAGGATGAATTGTATAATGGTCTAAAGTATTTGATATTGTAGCAGGATCTAGTAGCTCAAATTGACCAGCTTCTTGTGTTTCTTGAATTATTTCAGTTGTATCTTTCAAGTTTTCTTCAATATTAATTTCTTTGTAATATTCATTATTCCTCTTTAAGATATTGCAAGGCTTGTCTAACTTTATGTAAATCTACCAGCTGTTGCCATATTTTTTTGTCTTTTGTAGGTACTCCATTTACTAAGATAATTAAAGATTTCTGCATTGGATGTTGCACTCCTAGGATATGCACATTTTCTTTTAGATCTAATGGTAAATAAACTACTTTTCCACAAATGCCTTTTACCAATTCAGAGGGAGGTAATTTTGCTGTTTTTGGTTGAAGGCGTGGTATTGCTTGAAATGGGTGTACTGTTTGAATTATGATGCTCTCATATAAATTAAGTTGTTGTAGGGGTTTTGATACTGGGTATAATTCCAAATTATTTGTGATAGCACGTGAAGGAGTTTGGTTGTTGTCAAGTTTTGTAGTGCAGTAACTGCAAGGTATTAAGGGGTCAGTTATTTCGTATTTGTTTTCTGCTACAAGGCAGAGAGCTAATTCAAACCATATAGAATCTTCATTTTCTTCTATTTTGTAGGATAGGTCTACAGTTTTTGTGTTACTTTTATAAAAAGTTCTACGGCAACATACACATACATGGTTTGGTACTTCAGCTGATGTACTTTTAAATTTTAGTGTTTCTTTTTTGTATGTGTTTAGCAAAAGGTTGCCATGTGTAGAATGGTTGCTTAATTGGTTTAAAGCTATTTCATTCTGTAAATGGCTTTCACTTCCAAAATATTTTTTCTGGATATAGTCAATTTCTTCAAGAAGGTCTTTTGCTGTACCATGTAGAAGGATGTTATTTAAATTTGCTAGTGCTAAAGCAGGACTTTTAGCATAGTACAGTTTATAGACTAGATTTCTTATAGTTGAATGATGTGTTGATATCCTTTTGATATCATGGAAAGTGGTTTTACAAGTAGGTCCTGTAATGCAGGCCAATGAATGTCCTTGTAGTCCTGTGTACTTGCGCACTGGACAGGTATCCATATTGTGGAGTAATTTAATTTTGATTTTGTCTTTGCTTTTTACATATTTATTGAGGAATTGGTGTAAAGATTTGAAACATTGTTTGGGAATGTTACACATTGACGTGCATGGCCATTTGTACACTAGACGTTCTGATTCAGTTGAGTGGAGGGGTAATTCTATGTTTTAAGGGCATATTTTTGTAAGGAGTACTTCTTGTTCCATTATGGTATTATTCACTTTTTCATAACCTCGACCACTGCCATGTATGGCAATTGTATTTGTTTGCTTTTGTTTGTACGCATCTTCATTAAAATATGGTTCTGTGCTCGTAGTGTGATTCCATTCACCTCTGCAGATACTTAAGAAGTTCTTTCTGTTGATATTTCGCTTATTGAGAAGTCTTTTTTGTAATTTAGTTATTAGTTTTGTTAGTGGTTTCATTTTGTTTAACACTAAAATAAATAACTTTCTTTTGAGAAGAATTGCACTGTCCATCAACGCTTCTAAGATTAATTTCCTACGATAGGTTTTAAGCATTGAACCTGATTTCTCTCCTGTTTTTATAAGATTTTGAAGGGCTTTGTGACGGTACATTTTGGCTAAAATACTTTTCTTGGTATGCTTACTTTGCACTATATTAAAATTTAAAGAAGAAGTTTTATCTGTAGTGATAGCTGATTTTCTGTTAATTGTTTTTTGGTTTGCTTTACATTTTGATAGAGGAGGCAACGTTTTTGTACTTGAAACTTCTTGTGTTTCACTAAATGACTGTATTAGCTGTTTTGTTTCAACTTTTTTTTACAAATTCTGCTAGAGATGGATGCTTATGTTGGACACTTTTATTTTCATTTGCTCTACTTCTGCGTTGCTTTCTATGGACTTGACTTTTGGTAGGCATTATTTAGGGTCTGTTGAAAAAAATAAAGAAGGTATGGGTTGGGGTGTTCTGCAATGTATGTGTGCTGTGTGCATGAGTGTTTGAGTAAGATGATAAAGATGTATGTAATGGTGTGTGATTGTGCATTGGGAACTACAACTAGTAGGAATAGGTATTCTTGAATTTATGTGTTAGTAAACTGGGGTTCAGATGACAAAAAAAGTAAGCTAGTGGTGTGGAAAAGTACAAATAGCAAATCTAATGTATACAATTAAAACAGTTGTTTGTTCTATAATATGAAAATTGTAGCGGGTCAGTTGGGTAATTTGTGTGTCCAAAAATAGGAATTTGTGGGCCATTCTGGCTGTAAATCGCTGTTTAAGACATGGAGATTTTTGGACAAAATGGTACACAATCTCTATTTTTAGGCACAGAAATAGCTTGTATTAACTTTACAGTATGTTTGAGTAATAATACAAATATTATGGTGATATTCTACTTACTTTTTTTCTTAAATTAACAGGTAACTTATTAGTTCTCTGTTCTTCAAATTCGGCTGCTTCTTTTCAGGAGACTGGTCTGTTGTATTTTGTTTGTATATAGCGCTGTTTTTAATTTAGATATTGATTTTTTTATTTGAAATCCTCAGCGCCTTCTTCAAAACCATTAAACTAATTTATTTACATAAGATACATTGCATCAGTTCAGTACATATGATATGTTCTTAATGAACAAATTGTACTGAATGACTAACTGTAGCAAAAAAAATATCTTTATTATGTCTTGTGAAATTTATAATATACCAGTGAATACCACTATTTCTGTAACTAAGCTGTTCTAGGTAATGGCACCTCAATGTCATGTCTAAATTAAAGTAATTAAGTAAATAAATAAATAAAAACAAAAAAAATGAAATTGTATAAGTATTTTTTTTAAAGATTTAAACATAGATTGTGCTTGCATGCAATTTTGTTTCAATATATGTAGTCTATATATTCATTTAAAAAATGTTAGTTTAACATGATTTGAGTATGTGTGTATAAAGAAAGTAAATAGTATAAAGGTTTATAAGTGATAGTTGATTTTAGGAAATTGAAAAAAATACAGTAAATTAATTTTACAGATTACACAAGCTAAAAGTCTGTTTGAAAATGTGATCATCTACTGTACAGAAAATATGCATACCTGAAGTTTGTGTTCATGCATATCGATATGCATGGAGCTGCAAGTAGAAATCTTGGAGACTTGTACAGTATTTCTGGTAGTTGGTGCTTGCCAATGATATGACACTTGTACTATGACATCGGGAGTTACATCCGGGGATTTTTGGGTTCAGAAGTCATGCAAATGAGAATGAGTACTGAAAGGGATTGGTCAGGAAAGTTTAGTGGGTGTGTTGTGCCAGAAGAGAGTTTCTCATATACTGTTTTTGCTGAGAGAACAGCAGATAGCTATGTCTGTGTGTTTTAGGAAAAAGATTGTATGGATTTTGGGAGATTCATGGATATATTGGTTGACGGTGCATGATTGGATTCCCACATGTGGAAGTACACTGGCATGGAGTACGTGGAATGAAGTGGTTGGACTTGCTACCTCTCTGTGCTACTTTGGAGACAGAGCAACATCCAGACATAATTGTAATTCATTGTGGAGGGAACAGTTTAGGACATGTGACTGGAATTTTTTTGCAATTTGCTATGAAAGAAGGACTTGGGAAGGTTATGGACATGTTTCCTAATTCTCAAGTGATATTTTCACGGATTGCAAATGTGGCTTTGTTCTTCTTCATTTGGTCCACAAATGGAAAAAGCAAGGCGCAATGTTAATAAAGCTGTTTGTGCCTTTCTAAAAGATTTTGGCATGTCTTCTTTTCAGAATGAAAATATTCTGTTTCGTAGTACAAACATTTTTCGCAGAGATGGAGTCCATCTTACTTATGGTGGCAATCAGATTTTTCTGAGAAATGTACAAAATGCATTGCAACCTTTTTTGGAATTACAACATCCATTTTGAAGTAGGTGTTAAGCATTTATAATTTTTGACTTACAAACACCTCCCAAAGGCTCTTTTCAGAGCCACCACTTCCTCCCAAAGAAAATTGCAATGTTTGTGATAGGGTAGCAACCCAATTTTTTAAATGTTCGCGAACTGTCCGCGGACTTCTAAAAAATGCAAAGGGCCCTGCTTCATTTATTTTCACTTCTATTTTTTAACTGTGAAAGGCGGCTCTGAAAAGAGCCTTATTTTTTTTTGATTTTTGTTATTTTATATTTTTTTGGGTTTTTTATACACGACACACTAGGAGAGGAGGGGAAAGGAAGGTAAAGGGGGGGACACCAACCACAGGGATAAGAAAGGGTGAACTGAGAGAGGAAGATGTAGAGTGGGTTTTATTTGGGTAGTGAGTAGATCTTCTCGTGCTCTGAGACGATAGTCTCAAAAGCACTACAAAGTCGCTCCCCCTGCAGAGTACTGTGTCACAGTACATACATACAACTGTGACACTCGAAAGGTAAGGGTCATCAGCATTATGTATGGCCTGTGAGGCAGCTTGAGGAAGACGCTGTCCCACAGAGGTGGTCCTTGTGGTGAGAGGATCAGAAACAGAGGATGAAGTAGAGGAAATCAACCTGCTACCTTCTTCGCAAGGTACAACCCTGCGAATAGCCCCAGAGTGAGATGACCTCAGGTGTCGCTTCATAGAAGTGGTCCCAAAGCTGTACTTACCGTGCTTCCCGCGACTGTGTATCATTTTGCACTCATTGCAGGTAACACGGTTCGCACAAGCCTTAGGACCATTCCCATGAATGGTAAATAACCGCCACACCCAAGACTCACACCTAGTGCGGGTAGTAGGGATTTCCTCTGCCTCATTCTCATCATCGTCTTCTTGCTCCTCTACATCCTCACTCCTGTTCCCCTCTTCAGGCCCTTGGGGAGGTGGTGGTGGTGGAGGGGGTGGGGGTGGTGCTGAAGCAGGTGCAGCACCAGGTGGCAGTAGTTCAGCCATGGATGCCATCTCGATGATGGTGTAATCTGCAGGTGGCAGCAAAAATCGCTGTGTTCTGAAGAATAGCCAAAAACACAATGAGAATAAGCTCTAGGGCGTGGTCTTTTATAGGGGTGCTTGTGCGCGGTCCGCGGACATGCACGCTGTCCGCGGACAGATCGAACACAAAAAAAAGTTTGAAAAGTTTCAAAAGGTATGTAGAAACTCAGGATTACTATGTGGGACTTGTGCCATGGTGAGATTTTATTGAAAAATATTATGGATTAATTGAAAATGTACTTTTAAATTGTTCGGGGACACAAAAAGTATCCGCATTCAGAACACACGATCAGCGTGGGCACGGTCATATGATCAGTTCGGGAACAAGTCCGCGAAGGAAGCGCATGTCCGCAGGACACCAAATGCACGGAGATTGGTTAGCGCATGCGCGTTGATGTTCTACGGACACTGTTCGGGTCCTGAAGTAATTAAAAATGCGTCACACGTGAAACGAACATTTCAGGACACTGCGTGTGTTCTTAGAACAGTTTAAACTTGCTAGCGAACACAGTAAGGACAGATATAGTGTTCTTCAGGACACCTCCATTTTCGTTTACGTATGAACATTTCAGGACACCAATTGTGTTCTTAGAACAGTTTAAACTTGATAGCGAACACTACAGACAGATATAGTGTTCTTTAGGACACTTTTTTTTTTTTTTACGAACATTTCAGGACACCGCGTGTGTTCTTAGAACAGTTTCAACTTGCTAGCGAACAGTACAAACAGGTTTAGTGTTCTTCAGGACACCTCCATTTTCGTTTATTTACGAACATTTCAGAACACCTGCACTGTCCGCGGACACCTACATTGTTTAAAAAAAAAAAACGAAACTATTTACAACACAATATAAAAATTAAACTTTAACATATATTAATAATTTATGACAGAGAAGGTGAGGCAGAAACAAAAACGGGAGAATTAGGGGTTTCAACATGATTGTTATTAGGTGAAGAAGGGATGGAAGTCTCATCAAAACGTTTTGGGTTATGGAGAGGGTTTGGGCATAATTGACTGGGATATGGTGAGGCGGGACAAGTACATGTGGGGCAATGGTACGAGGTTTTTGGTTTAAAATGATCTTCCACTAAAGTTTTCAATTTATTAAAATTAGTCATCAATAAATCCATTTTTTCTTCTATACTGTGAAAAGTGTAATCCATAACAGGTTTTTCTGAAGTATTTTCTATTTTGGTATGCTCTGTACAAATATATATATATATATGTTAAATGTATACAAAATAATAATAATTAAATGGTTTATATTATAAAGTGTTTACCATTAGTTTCACTATCTTGTGACATTTCTTCATGTGGGAAATGCTCCTCTAGCCATTCCAGAGTACTAGACATTTCTGTGAAAAAAAAAGATAATATATTTTTTTATCTAATACAGAAAGTTTATAAATATCTTAATACAATTAAGTACACTTACTATTTCAGGTAAAATATGTCCTATGTACTCAGGGGTCTGCTCTTGTTCTCAGTTCTGTCATGTTTGTGAGGTAATTATGTTGGAAGCCAATTTATCTTCTTGTGGTATATTCCATTTTAGAACATAGTACATTTAAATGAATGGTTAGTCTGTTGCATATATGGGTTACATTTCTTATGTGTTAGTACATATAATGTGTTTGTGTGCTCCTTTTTGAATTTGTTAAATGTTCCTATGTTATGATATAACAATCAAACATACCCCTCCAGAGTTTTTAGGTAGTGGTACTGTTCTTCGAACATGTCCGCAAACATTAAATTAGTTCGCGGACATCAAGTACAGTAGAAGAGATTCAGTCAGTTCCATATGACATGTATATAAAGTCAAAGTCATTATTGTTAAGTTGCACTACTAAAAACCTATGAAATTAAAACTTTGTTAAATGGACATTATGGTTAAATTGCACTACTAAAAACCTAAGAAATTCAGTGAAAAAACTTTGTTAAGGGATGTTATGGTTAAGTTGCACTGCTAAAAACCTATGAAATTCAGTGAAAAACTTTGTTAAAGGGACGTTATGGTTAAGTTGCGCTGCTAAAAACCAATGAAATTCTGTGAAAAAATGTTGTTAAAGGGACGTTATGGTTAAGTTGTGCTGCTAAAAACCTTTCAAATTCAGTGAAAAAACTTTGTTAAACGGAGGTTATGGTTCCAAGTAAAACCGAAAAACCCTTGAAATTCGCCAGTTATGGTAAACTAAGCAACCATAACTCGCGCCACCACCGTGCACTGCTGAGCCTAACACCCAGGACATCAAAGATGACATCACAAATGTCATTGATGACATCACTGATGACATTGCATGCGCATTTACCTTTCATGAAAAGTCTGTACAAGGGATTCTTAGTGTAATGTTAATAAAAAAAAGTGTCAAAGATTATTGGAATAAATATCAAGTGCTAATCAGTGCATTAAGCAATGCATTGATATAAATAGCATTCTATTATGAAGTTCCATCCAGTATACTAAGGTCCTCATGTAGAAACATAGGCATTGTGTGCAGCATACACGATGGAGGTGCAATATTCATAAGCTTTCCATGTTGAATAGTGAAATGATAACTGTTTTCATATTACAGTTTTGCGTACAGTGAAACTTGTGAGAAGTAGGTAATAAAACCCACTTACTACATAATTGCATTATTATAGACAAATCACAAAGAGACAACACCACATACAAATATGAATATATACAAGGGAATTGAAGTAAGAAAAAAAAACAGCAATAGTAGCAGAAAGTGTTCATAACCTAACTGATTACCTTTATGCAGAGAAATGATTGCTCTGTCACAAAGCTGTTACTTACCATGTCTATATATATCACATGATGTGTCTGGACCCTAAGGAAAATAGTGTGAGTACAACATATAAAAATATGAGTATATACAGGGAAAGTACAGTAATAAAAAAAAAAACATCAAAACTAACAGAAAGTGCTGATAAATCTGCTGATAATTTAAATGCACAAAAAGGATTGCTGTCTTTCAAGGTTGTGTCTTCCCCTATGTATATGTTTCATATGATATGACTGGACCATAAGGAAATTATTGTAAGAACATACTTGAAGGATAAGTCTACGAATATAGTACATTTACAATTTTTAGTTCTTGACTGTTACTGAAGAAAATCATGTGGCCTAGATATGTCAGGAAAGGAAAAAAGGGGGAGTCAAACATGTGATGTCATCAGTGATGTCATCAATGACATTTGTGATGTCATCTTTGATGCTCTGGGTGTTAGGCTTAGCAGTGCACGGTGGTGGAATTTCAAGGGTTTTTCGGTTTTACTTGGAACCATAACGTCCCTTTAACAAAGTTTTTTCACTGAATTTGAAAGGTTTTTAGCAGCGCAACTTAACGATAATGTCCCTTTAACAAAGTTTTTTCACTGAATATATATACATATATATATTACACGACCACGCTAGTTATGGTTAAGTTGCTGTTTCCATAGGAAGAGCACTTTTTCGGCTTCGTATAACTCCGCTCCCCCTGGACGAATCCTCACCAAACTTTGCAAAGTATATGGGCCAATCTGAATGTTTTTGCAAAGTTTGGTGATGTATGGTCCAGGGGGGGGAAAGTTATAAGGGGGGTCCCAAAACGTCTTTTTTTCCCATAGACTGAATGGGGGAAAAACATTGCACACGGCTACAGGCCAAACGGCTGGATGGATTTTCACCAAATTTACGGAAGGGGCAGATGCTTGGTCCCGAAAGCGTGCTTTAGTAAATTTGGTGACAATCCGTGCAGTACTTTTCTTTAAAACGACCCAAAAATATGTCTCAATAAATTAGTGATATCTATGTCCGCCCCGCAGTCACATTTCCCTGTTTGCTCCGCGGACATGATATCAATTGGCCAGGGTGGGTGGCGTTCTCACCGCGGACACGCAACGTCTTTGCCGATTGGCTACAGCGATCCCTGATGTGCCTGAGAATGTGTGGATGTGCCCGACATCTTGGATCCGAAGACTGCGCACTATCTACCAAAGGCGAAATGCTGTTTTGGAAAATATTTTGCTCTCCTACAGTGCGTGGGGAGGATCACAGAGTAAGAGATGGGTTAAATACTGTACTTGTTTGGCCGGTAGATGGTAATGATGTGTTTGCCATGCGAAATGGTGTTTGGGAAATGATTTTGATTTTCTACAGTGCTTTGGGAAGGATTAAATAGTAAGAGACGGATGAAATACACTACTTATTTGGGCAGCAACTGTCACTTATGTATTCTGCATTGGCGGGTTCTCCAGGATGTTTGTACATGCAGAAAAGGAGGGATGTAATAAGGATACTATTTGAGTCCGTGCTGTGTACAGGCACCTTGAAAATGTTCGCAGGACATGCGTTGTGTTAGTGACCATTAATTTTGAGTCTATGTAGCTATTAAATTACATTTTCCTATGGGTGCATTATTGCTTAGTACGCCACCATGGTCATGACATGCTGCGGTGGTTGTGGGCAGGGCCTAGAGTCTTGGAGGCATGGCCGTAGGCCGTAGGCCGAAGGCCATACTTCCAAGACTGTAGGCCCTGTCCACAACCATCGCAGCATCTCACAACCATGGATACACGTGTACTATTGATTATCGATTACATGGTTGAGGGGAGAGTGCACAGTGTTGGGTGCATGGCCGAAGGCCTTGCACGCAAAAACAAAGGTGTAAGAGCTGGAGGTATAAGCCAGTGCACATCCACAGATTGCAATAATATCTATGGACATACAGATAGGAGTGCAGTCTGTGGCCAGAACAAGTGCAACATACCATACCTATCAATACACACATACTACTGTACATCACTGAGGTGGTTGTGGGAAGGATGTAGAGTTTTGCTTCCATGGCTGCAGCCCGTAACCCATACATCATACTCATAAAACCCTAGGCACTGGCCAGACCCACCATATCATATTACTGCAGTGCATACACTCGTCCTGTAGGTTAGCATGTCAGATGATTCTGGGGAGGGTGTATAGTGTTGGGTGCATGGCCGAAGGGCATGCACCCAGAAACTACCATGTTAGCAATGGAGATGTACACCACTGTACACCTATACATTCAAAAATATGTGGACATATATTGAAATCTTTAGGTCCTGCCATCACTCACTGCAGCACAGTAGACAGGCACGTTAGTGACTGTGTTGCTTTGGTGGAGTGGGTGTTTCCATACAAAGAATACTTTTTGGCTGTCTTGTAACTGTCCAACCCTTGGACGAATCGTCGCCAAACTTTGCAAAATAAATATATCTGACACTCTGATTTTGTTTGTAAAGTTTGGAGATGTTTGGTCCAGGGCGGCGAAAGTAATAAGGGGTAGGGGTTCCCAAAACATCTCTTTTCCCCTTACAGTGAATGGGAGAAAAAGGTCGTGCTCACGAACATGTGGCTCTTTCCTTGATTGGTTGAAGAACACTGTGATTTACGTCAGCTTTCTTCGGTGCCCCCCCTATCTTTTATTAATATTTTCGTGTGCGCGGATATCGCCAGAAACATCTCCAAAACAAGGGAGCATTGGACATCTCACACTCAAGTGATAGTATTTCAGAAGGTGAACTTTGAGGGGGCCCAATGAGCTGTGAAAGCACAAACTGAACAAGTGGACTTTTATTGTCTCCAAAATGATATGTTTAAATGGAAGTTCGTGCTCACTGCGCTACGACCAATTACAGCGTGTGGGATAAAATGTGTTTTGGAATAATATTTGCCTCACATTGGCCTCTTAGGTTTTCAAAACTAAGGCAATCATCTGCAGCGTTTGCTGGAAACAACGCTTCAGCAGGTGTAAGGGAGTAGTGGTTCTCATAAATTAATTTCAATATGTTGTTTTAAAGAAAGAATGTATTTGGCTTCTGAGTGAAGGCCACATGAGTCGCTTTTTTGCGTGACCGCTCAACACGCCCGCGCATCCGAGTGAATGTAACGGGGCAATTGTTTTTTGACCTTGAGGGAAAGAGAAACTTACTAGCTATTCACGGAATGAAAGAGTCGAAAAAAACAGCAATTGATAAGGTTATGTTTTAAAAAGTTTGTAAGAGACATGCAATATCAGTCAACAAAGATTCTTTGCTGCAAACACATTTGTGTCTGATTTGCAGAAAAAGAATGAAGGCAGTAAATATTTTGTAACTTTCTTTTTGGCCACTCTACTTACTAACTTTGCATGTTTTTTTGATCTTTTTTCAAATCACGAGACGTATTTATTTTTTTAGTTTGTCCACTCTTTTTCATTTTATAACTAAAATATCATCTTTCTGTATTCTTGGCATTTTTTTTCTGTTACGGCAAATACAAAATCTCTGCGTTTGTACTCTGCAACTATAGGTACACATGGACATTAGTAAAATATTCCTAAAATGTCAACTTTGAGCACATACTTTTGTGTAGCACTTTGCATATTTTCGGTGTGTTCTTTTAAAACATTTTGGTACAGGTTGGTTGCTGACATGTATTTTCCGTAACTTTTCCCACCTAGGTATATATTGCCATACTTTGCATGTCATGGCTTTCAAATCCAGAGTGAGGGCTTCTTTGGACGGCAAATACAACTGCTGGTGAGCGGTTGCCTGTCCATAACAATAATGTGGAATGAGACTGTAAGCCCGCTTTGTCCATTCGCTGAACTTGCTATTCGGAGCAACGTGACATCATTTATGGTGCTGTAGGGTCAAGGTCATGATGAGTTTTGGGAAATCACTGTGGAAACAGAGCGACTGCTTCAACGAAGACCCCAAAATGTTTGTATGCGCAAAAAAAACGCCCTCCTCATCTTCAACATTTGCAATGCCTCCCTTGCAAGCATTGTAATGATTGCATTGACTATGGGATTATTCTGATGGTCTCTTCAAGTTTGTTGTTAAATAAACCTACTTTGTAACCTGTAAAATGTTCACGTGTTCTTTTACGTTCGACTGTATTATTTCCACACGTAAGTTATTAGGTTGTATGTTGCTGAATGTTTACTTACAGGTTCTGCGTCATGCCACGTACTTGTGTTTTTTGCAACCTACCATAGAAAGGGAAGAGAGGCTATGTATGCAATAACCACCATCCCTTTCTATGGTGGCCATCTTGAAGAGGATTTTGTTTTGTGATCCGCACTGCCAAAGTCGCCTCAGATTGCAATAAGTTAACGTCCTTTTTAGTAGCACACATTACTGCTTTACTAATTTAGACTATTACTGGCAAAGATTATTGTGTCTATGTACTTTACTGAGAAATATGGAGTACGTGGAGTGTATGCACATTTTTTCTTTTTCATTATACTGTGCAAGGTCGTTAGCAACGTATTATTATCTTTCTGTACGGGGGGCTTTATTTTTTGGCACGGCCGGCAATAAGGCAATATGCGAATGGCATTGAGCAAAAAGGCACCAAACGGTAATATGTGTGGGTGTATGTATGCCAACAAAATTTGTCTGTCTGTTATGTGCAAGGTAGGGACACAGTTTCTTATGCTTTTACATTACACCACTGCCGCTGTTTCCTAGGGAGGAACGATGCCTTTAGCTGATGTCTTTTCAGATAAGTACACCTTTCACTACCTATATATAATGTGTGGTGCATTGGCATTCGCTGCATACCAATATGTGTTGCCTGTGTGTAAGGCAAACGTTGAAGGCGCACGTTCCTACATGAATATAAACTCTATTTCCACATTGCCCCCCAGGCATAGTTCGTTCAGGTAAGTGTGTACTGATTCCGGGACATGTGACGGTGCTGTACGACAGTATACTTTCATGTGGCATTCTCCGCAAGGTGTATACTGTTTAGCAAACAACCCTTCTTACCGGGAAGTTTTGGTTATGTTGCCCTACTGAAAATCTGTGACATGTGGTACAACATTATTTTCTTACCTACACCTTATACTTAAATTGTCCTACTAAAAACCTGTACAATTCACACAAAAAAAGTTGTTAAGGGGACGTTATGGTTAGGTTGCGCTACTACAAACCTGTAAAATTCACTAAAAAACTTTACACACACGACATAATACAAACGTGCCACTATGGTTCACAGTAAAACCGAAAAACCCCTGAAATTCACCAGTTATAGTAAGCTAAGCAACCATAACTCACACCACCGCCGTGCACTGCTAAGACTAACACCCAGGACATCAAAGATGACATCACAAATGTATCATGGCATAGCTGTGTTGTAGTTGAATGATGGTGTATAGTAGAGAGTAAGCGTAGTAGTGTGATATGGTTGTTATCAGTAAAGCACCTGCGACCAGGCACGAGAGCGGCACAGGGGGCGTACATAGCGGCATACGTATATAAAGCGACAGGATAGATAGGGGTAAACATGCAATACAGGTGACAAGGGAATACGTATATAGGAGATACAGACATGTACCATCTGCTGCATCATCCGTACCGTCCGCAGCATCCCCAGCGTCCATACCATCAGTAGCATTCGCACCATCTGTACCATCCGTAGCATCCGCATCGGCTACAGTGTCCGCACCATCCGCAGTATCCGCACCATCATTGACATCAGCAGTGATTCCATCAGTGATGCCTTCAGTGATGTCATAGATGATATAATTAGTAATGTCACCCATGATGTCATCAGGGATGTCATCTGTGATGTCTTTGTTGTGGTCATAGGCTGCACAACAGGGGGCATACAGTTAAGGTGGCTTTAGCTGAATTTCTAGGGTTTTGTTGCGTTTGTCTCACCTGAAAGTTCCAGCAAATTACGTTATTTCCTTAGTTGCAGGAAGTTAATGTGAGAACTTAACGCAACAAATCACCTGAAATTATGCTAATGCAACTTTAACTTTGCACTCCCGTTTGTGCACACATAACCACAGTGATGACATGACAGATGACATCCCTCTTGACATCACTGATGATGTCACTGGTGACGTCACTAATTACACAATCTATGTAATCACTGATGGAATTTCCAATTTGATAACAACACTAACCAGCAATGGCCAGTGCCCACATTCTTCTGCCGTGCCCATTGTATATTTTAACACATTAAGACGCCACTAGCCATGGCCTCCAGCCATGGCCAGTGGTCCCTGCTGTCAGCTGTTCCTACTGTAAATTTGACAACAGTAACTCGACGCTAACCATGGCCTTTGGCCATGCCCATTGTATGTTTTACCACATTAAGGGGCCACTTACCATGGCCTTCATCCATACCAAGAGGTCACAGCCTTCGGCCAGGCCCACTGTATATTTAACAAAACTAGCCAGCCACTAGCCATGCCCTTCAACCTTGGCCAGTGGCCACACACTTCGGCCATCCCCTCTGTATATTATAACACATGAATGGGCAGTAGCCATGGCCTTCAGCCATGGCTAGTGTGCACAGCCTTTGGCCGTGCCCACTGTACATGTTCAAACACTAAAAGACCCCTAGCCATGGTCTTCGGCCATGGCCAGTGTATATTTTACAATGCTAACCCACTGTATATTGTACAACACTAACCAGCCACTAGTGATGGACTTCAGCCATGCACAGTGTCTAGATGCTTGGGCATGGCAAAGGCCACAGCCTAAACTTTCATTTAGTTAATCAAATGACATTATGTCTGACACAGATGCAATCAGATGTGTTATATATGATGAACACATTGAAGTCACCAGTGATGTCAAAGGTGATGTAATAGATGATGTAATTAGTGATGTCACCAGCTATAGGCTGCACAACAGGGGACACAAAGTTATGATGACTTTAGCTGAATTTCGGGGGCTTTGTTGCATTAAGTTCTCACCTTAACGACCCTAGAATTAAAATTGTGTCCTTCAAGTTCAAGGGTTTTATTATTCCATAGATTGTTCTCATACCACTGGCCATTGCCAACCACTAGCCATTGAATATTTTAAAATACTACCAGACCACTAGTCATAGCCTTCGGCTGTGCCCACTGTCAATTTCAGAACACTACCAGATGACTGCCTACACTTGCAACCCATCACTCAAAGACGTTCATCAATCACAAACTGATGCTGACTAGTTTTGACAGTAGTATTGTAGGTACAAAAGAATGCAGGCTTTGAGAACTCACAATTCTTAAGGCGATGCACAGTGAGATTAAATGATTCGCCAAGGATCACACACTTTGGTTAAGCATCGTGCTACAAGGCCCTTGATTTATGGCTGGTCTCTTGGGGACTGTCCTGATACATGGCACGACTCCAACTAAGCACATTTAAGCAGCACAGAAAAGGGAATAAAATGACGGCTCCCCATGTGGAATAGTCCTTTTGTTGGTCTGCATTTTAGATATGATGGTTTAGCTAATACGGCATGCTAATTAGAGGACCCAATGATTTCTACTTGGCCCTAAGATTGCCCAGGCTCCATGTAAACTCGGACTAGCTGTTCTCATACTAACATTACCCAACAAACATCTCACCATCCTAATAAAACACAGCTAGCTGAGCACATTCCGGCTAGCTTAGGCGTCTCCTCAGGCCTAACGCAACCAGAACTCAGTCTTGGTGTCCACCTCCGGACTGAACACATCCAACTGATTTCCTCAGCACCACACCTACCGCTAAGAAGCAGCTATCATGCAACAACCACACCAGCTGCACACATATCCGGTGCGCCCACGCACCATATGACACTCTCTCTCGCTCTATTGACTTGAACTGCAGTACCCGAGGGCGTTCAACCTTCCAGCTCTTTGATGTCATACAAATGATATATAAAGCGCTATATAAATGCCAAATAACATAACATAACATAACTGTTAAGGATTTCAATCAGGCGATACACTCTGCTCTCGGCCTAGTGTTCAGCACAATGGAAAAACATATTTGATATATAGATTCAATTATTTGAAAGATGTATACCACTCGTATCACACCCCTTACTTAAAAATACCTCGGGCCACGCTGGACCAGAAATCAGGCTGGTTTGTAAAAGGTATTATTTATTTACTTATTTAAGATCAAAATCACAATATATATATATATTAGTAGGTAAACAACAATCACAAATGGGTTGACAGAACACAGAATGATATCTTTAATACACTAGGACTAAGTAATGAGCAAAACAAATGCAGCACAGAAAATAATAAGTTTGTGTTGGTTTCAGATCAGATAGCACAATGGTTAGAAATTCCCCCTGCAACACCCCTCAACCCACCAATAATCAAATTTAAATAAATGTGAGGAGACTATGGAGTAGAGCATCCAAGCTAAGCCACCAGGACGGCACAACGTAAGAGTCAGGAGTGATTCGCGACTCAGCCCTGGTTCCTCGTTGTCCACCTTGGAGCGCTAGGCTGGTCACTCGGAAGAAATTAATAGATCACAGTTGACAAAATGACTAGGAAAAGGATGCTTTTACACATAGACAGAATAAGAATTCACCATGGATTTAAACAATATTACTGATTATGGAAGTAAGGATAGTTCAGAGGTTAGGAGGGGACAAGATAATGCACAGGAATCAACAGTTTCTAGCTTCTTGCTAATACAAAACAAATGGATTTAAGAGTTTGGACCATCAGGATTCTGGACCGTCAGGATGCTGGACTGTAATGTGTATCAGAATAGGACATAGGAAGGAAGACAAGTTAGGTAAAACAATGGCAGAATGGTTCTCTTGCTACTAAGAGGATCCCCCCACCTGGGCAACCTGGAACAAAGTGTATAATCCATTAAAGTTAAATTAGTCTGGTTGCCTAGTCCACTACCCAAAGGTACCAGAGTTTAGCAGAGTTTCTTCGATGGTTCATCGACAGATCCCTGGAGGGTGGACTCCCCTTAAAGCAGGAGCCACAGGGCGTCGAGAGTACTCGAAGAAATGTGAACCTCGGCATTGAGAGGCTTGAAGAAAAGAGTTTGGTGCTACAAAGAAGACTCGATGAAGAACGTTGGCCCGGCAGTGGGGGTCGAGTGTCGGAGTCGGATGTCGGCATCAGCATCAGTGATCAGGGCTCAACCAAAGCGGGACTTCGGATATTCACTTGCCGACATCTTTATGGACTTCGGGTGGCAGGAAACCCACCGGTGGATTCTCCTCGGTCGTCGACAACCTCGACTTTCTCAGACAGGGCAAAGCAGTCGACGGTGATGGCAAGAGAGCCCTTCTTTCAATGTTCTTAGGCAAAGGTGGAGCATTGAGGCTCCGGTCATTGAGCATCACGGCGTCAAGCTGTCCCCGCTTCTGGGCACCACAACTCGACTGGCTTCCAGCCATTACGGAAATCTTCCGAGCCCTGCTCGACGGCAATGGACTTAGATGGCCTCAATGTCCTGGTGCTTTACTTCAAGGTTTCTCTGCAGACCCCATCTACGGTCGACAGCCTTTTAGGACTGGCCACCAGGGTGCCTTTATGAGGATAAACTTCTGCATGATGTTCCCTCGTAGTTTAGGAGAGGTCTTCTAGCCAGGTAGGTCGTCTCTCAGATCAGTCCTCGACAGACCCTAAAGCTTTCAGATTTGGTTAAAGCAAATGCAGCAGCAATTCTTCTTCCAGCTGGGCTTCAAGGATAAGCAGCTTCAGGTTTCAACTTCAGCTTCTGAACAAATTGGCGAGAGGTCCCCAGATATACACATATGTCCCTCATTCACACTGCTGAGCCAAGAACAGTCGCCAATCAGTCGGAAAGGCATTCATGCAGACAGGCAGCCAATCAGGCTCTCAGTGCATTCAGGCCATTCACTTCCACCCAGACACCCATAACAAGGAATGTGGATTGGGGCAAGCACCAAGCCTTTCAGCACACCACACTGCATGCATGTCAGTTTCAGGCAGGGCTGTCTCATTCTTTCTGTCACACACAAAGATAACAGAAACCCATTGCATGGAACGCATATTGTTCACACACTCCATTCACCCGAGTCCCACCCCAAGGTTGTACCCACAACATAAAGTCACTGGGAAGGCTCCAGCCAGTCTATCCTAGACTTCCCCATAATACCATATCTGGTTCTTCCACCCAACAGCCAGTCAGGGGAAGGAACAGAGTCAGGGCTTCCCAGGACTTTGGGAAAACAAGGTAAGAGGTAATAGAAACCAAGTGGCCACAGGGGCCTTCTTGCCTCCTATTAAGAATCCACTGATTCCTATAGCAGGGCCTGGGTATCCCAAAATGTAGGATACTCAGAGCACCTGTCAAATTCCGCATGGAGCTGCCACCAGCCCATACCCTGCTCTGTTGGTCACAGACAGGTGCCCAAAACATACAGTAGGGGTACAGGGTTATACCCCGACCCCTGGGTGCTATAAGGGTATCGTAAGGGTCTCTGTTCACCACAACCAAAAAGAGGAAGAGCTACAATACCAGGAGTCCCACATGGACTCCTGTACAGAAAACAACAAGGAACGCACATGATAAGGGAGTACAGGACAAGGACATGTAGGCCCTGTCCCTCCAATGTATTTGCAGCATCACACATACCAAAAGGACCTTTGATGCAATTGACAATGGAAGGTGGAGCTAGTGTAGACAATGGAAACTCAGCATAGTTGGAGGAAGATTCATCCTCCTTGTTTCTCCCTGTCTCTATATTTCTTTCCAGGGGAATCGGTCTTGGTATATTTCAGTCACCTGCAGACTTTTGCCTTTAAATGAAGGTGTCTCCCACCTCTTCTTGGATTCACTCTTGAACAAAGACCTAAAGGTAGAATTAATTGAACCTCTGTTGGGAGAGGTGGGTTTCCAGTGAAGTGAAGACACAGTGGCCAAGAAAGTGGTGAGCTCAGTTCCCTATTCATTCCAGGTCACATTGGTGGTGACATAATTCTGTAACAAGGCAAGCTTCTCTTCCGGTTACACAGCTGCCCAGGACCACATCATGGTGAGGTACTCCTGGAACTGTGCACCAGCTTTCCTTGTGTTGGGAGCCAAACAACAAGGACTACACTTGTCTCTCACACCCCAGACTCACAGCACCTCAGAGCCAAGTCAGGAATCATGTATGTTTGCTGTTGAAACGTTATGAGCAATGATTCAAGCCAGTTCGACTATGTTTGAACCAACAGGACCCTCCGGTGTGCCTTTTGGACGTGATTGATCTTCCAGCTGCTGTTCTGCACATCTCAAACCATTTCATAGCCACACCACACTAGCTGAGCGCTTCATTGTCTCATCTTGAACTTGAAGTTCTGCATGCCATCTGCCACTTTTGTAATGCTTATAAAACCACCAGCATCTTCACTGCAGATGTACATTGCCAGTCGGACCAACTCTGGCTGTCTCGCTGAACAGCGACCATCGAACAATGCATCAAACTGCATGACTCAAGATGCATATTGAGTCACCAAAATCTTTGCTGTCAAATCGACTGTCAAACCGACCCTGGTGACCCTCACGATCACCCTTCTTCAAGCATTGCTTCAAAACACAACTAACTACAGATTGGCCCCTGCTCAACACTGCACCCCTTCAAGAACAATGTGAGTGCCACATTCCTGCCACTTTGAATCACACAAACTGCACCTGGAAGCTGGATCACAAACTACCAAGACCAGCGGAAGTTGCCACTTACTGGTAACTGCCCCTTTGGTCCAACGTTGGGCTCTAGATACTGGCTAGGCACCTGTTCTTCCCTTTCCACACCTTAACATTTTTTAAATGATTGTAGTTCTTTATTGCCATTCTCTACATTTCACGTTGCATCCTTCTTCTACCTTTGCACTTTTTCTATTCTTTCCCCAGTGGGCGGGAGGGGTTTGTGTTGTGTGTTTCTATTTAGTTCGTCTGACAGGTGGTGTGTTTAATTAATGTATATGAATTCTGATTGGACAGTCCCTTTATTTCGCAGTGTTATACCGCACCCTGGAAAGATTAGTAACTATTGATTTCTTAAAAATGACACATTAAAAACAATCTACAAGTTCAATACTCAAGGGTTCCCTATGAATAATGCTGTGCAAAATACAGTATTTTTGATACAACATTACTACATTACATTGGGCCACATTACGAGGTGGGCGGTAAGGGATTAACGGCGCTGGTAAAGGTGCCGGCGCCCTTAACCCCCTACCGCCCTATTATGAGGTCTCCTCGCGGGACCCGCTAAGGATGCCTGGTTTTACCAGGCGGCCTTAGCGGGTCCCATTAGCATGCTCCCCATTCCCATTGAGCCCTATGGGGGCTCGAATGGGAATGGGGATGCACAGGGTCTGGGTTCCCTGAAGGGGGAAATACCGGGCCCTCCAAGGTCAGAATGGCCCGGTAATTCCTCATTCGAGGAACCTGGATCCGGTACCCAGTAACGGGGTAGCCATGCCGCTATTAGCGGCATGGTTACCTCCTACATTGTAATGACTCCCATTGACTTCTGTAAAGCTAACAAATCTGTTGTTAACACCAACTCCTCCAAATAAAAACAGGACCCTATATGATATGATACAATATGATAATATTTTATTTTTATCGCAGCCATACACAAGTGTTTCAAGGCACGACGAGGCAAGGGAGGGGAACAAGGGAGGACAAGACACTGATCATACTAGGCCCATTGAGATCGCGCAAGTGAATAGGTTTGTCTAGGACGATAATAGGATTGAAAATAGTCAAAACTCAAGGGAGGTCATGTTCGATTTATTGCTGGATTTTTAGATGAGTTTTAAGTCCAAGTGTGTGCATTCTGGACTAGGGTACTTCTGTCCTAAGGCATAAGCTATGATATAGTCTACGGAATCCGATGTGGGCCACTTGTGTTTGTATGATACACTTTTCTTCTACATAATTCCTTTCAAACTGAAATCAATTGCCTGAGAAATTTGATGTTGCTTTCCATCGGCTCAGGACATCTACAGTAACCCACAACTATAAGCTGTAGGAAAGCATCCAACACTTGCAAGTTTATACTAAGAAAACTATCACACACGTGTGCTTACCTACATTCTAGTGGACAGGAAACATGTACGTTTTACCCAAATGTTACAATTGACATGTTTGCAGTTTTGCCTATGGGGATTTCAACATTCAGGGTAACCTATGGAAACTGTACATTCTGAAAAAGTAGATATCCTAGGACACCCAGGGCCCGATTCTCAATTGGGTGTTAATTCCCGAAAATGTCCTAAAAAGTGTTAATGGCATGTTAATTCACACCTATTCTGAAGGTTGTGCATTCTTCCGAAGTCGGACTGAATGCGCAACTTTCGGAATATGAGTTGCTAGGAAGGGCTGAAAACTGACTTAGCAACCGGCACTTTCCTTATCTCTCCATTTGCATGGGTATTCTTGTGGGACTCCTCCAATTTCAGAACTGCCTGAAATTGGCGCCGAAGTACATATCAAATTGGTGTCATACAGGAGGCGTGCCACAAGAAGCACATGCAGAGGAGTAGTGGCACAAGAAGCACACAGCTATTTGGCTGTGCAGATGGTGACAGGTGGGTCCTGCACTGCATCTTTGTTTGCAGAAGAGTGCATACTGCCATCCATGGTTCTACTTTGGATGGCAGTATGCACTCTTCTGCAAGCAAAGATAAACAAATGCAGTGCAGGGCCCACCTGTCACCATCTGCACACCCAAACAGCACCTGCTTTTTTGTTTTCATCTCGGCAGCATTTTCGTTAAATAGCGATTCCCTCGTTATTTAACGAAGATGCTGCCGAGATGCTGCAATCCGCCTGTTTCCATTAGAAACAGGCAGATTACAGGGAAAGCATTGTCTTGCTTTGCGAAGACGCCCAGGCCCACATGAGGATAGCAGTGGTGCCTGGGCGTCAAGAAATGGCGCAGTGAGTCGTGCTATTTAGCAAGCTCACTGCGCCATGATGAGAATCGGGCCCTCAGGGCCCGATTCTTATCTGGTATTAAGTCCCGAAAAGGTTGTTAAAAATGTTAACAACCTTTTCAGTACTTAAGACCTATTCTGAAGGTGGTGCATTCTTCCGAAGTCGGTAGGTAAGTGACACTTTTGGGAAACATGTGGCGGTTGCTAGGATGGGTTGGAAACCAACCTAGCAACCACCACATTCGTTGCCTGCCACCTTAGACAGGTATTCTTGTGGCACTCCTCCACTTTTAAATGGGCGCTATAGTGGCGCACATTTGCGGTACCATTTTGGTGCTGGTATTGTGGAGGAGTGCCACAAGAAGCTGCAGTGCAGGGTGTATATGAGCACCTTCATATGCACCAAAGTAAGCAGCTTCAACATTGTATCCTGCAATGTTGAATCTGCTTACTTTGGTGTATTGGAAAGTGTTAGTATACACCTGTGTTCTCTGCAGCATTTTTGTAAAATAACGAATATGTTGTTATTTTACAAAAATGCTGCCGAGATTTCCAGATTGGGCCCATTATGCAAAAATCAGGCACAATCCTGACGGTGCACTGTCGGGCACTATGAGGACGCCCAGGCCCAGTTGAGAATAGTGGTGGAGACTGGGCATCCTGATTTGGCGCAGTGAATCGTGCTCTTTAGCACGTTCATTGTGCCAAGTTAAGAATAGGGCCCTCAGTCACAGGTCGCGTGCATCGACTGTGCAATGTGCCTCCATCCACAACCCTTTGAAGCTACAGCGAAGTATGGAAAAGCAGATGTTTGTACAATGGTGGCTTCGGCCAAAAAATCCATGAAATAGCAGAAATCCAAAGCTAGTCACAAATGTCCCACTATTGTGCTTGTCCATTATCCTGACTGCCACTAAAGTCCCAAACAGCTTGCCAAACAATTACCTTAAATATTTGACTGACTGACCGGTCACCAGGAACAGTAATATCTTGGTTCCTACTTTAATATAACCGGCCGTCTGATCTGGCGACAGGAAGCACTGGACTTGATGGTCCGTCTGAAGGCTGCTGTGCCCTAACCACTTTACCAAGAGATGTAAAGACTGGAAAGCCGAAGGTTCACAGATCTCCCACAAAAACCTGCAGATTTATTTTGTTTTAGTGGTAAATAAATTGGCTAAGCACTAATATGGTGCCGATGGTCACTGAAGCAGAGCCTTAACACTCTCCGAGTTGTTGCCACAAGGTCAGCCCTGAGTGACTCCCCGGAAAATGCATTTGTGCATTTGATTTGATAAATGTATATTGCGCACTTAACCGACAAAACCGCATCTAGGCGCAGGTTTTTACGAATGTTACGCCACTGACAAAAATGAATATGCCACAAGAACACATAACACCTATCACTAAAAAAGGAAAGTTTACAGGGCTTTCCTAAAAGTCAAAAAAGAGATCAATTTGCACAAAGATAGCGGTAGGGAATTCCACAATGGTAGCTTTAGAGAGAAAAACGTCTGTCACCTCTGGAAACACAATGGGCCTCATTACGAGGTGGGCGGTAAGGGAATCCCTTACCGCCCTAATACGAGGTCCCTTATCGGGTCCCTTCCTTAACGCCTGGTTTTACCAGGCGTTATGGAAGGGACCCATTAAGGGACTTCAGAGCTAATAACGGTACTGCAATTTGCGGTACCATTATTAGCACCTTCCCCCTTACCATTGAGCCCTATGGGATCTGAAATGGGAATGGGGAATGGCTTTTTCAATGGGGACTTACCGGTCCCGCAAAGGTCGGACTAGACCGGTAAATCCCCATTGAACGGGACCGGACACGGTACCGGTATTGGAGGTAGTCATGGCGCTAATAGTGCCATGACTACTTCCAACCTCGTAATGAGGCCCAATGGGTTAATGGAATAGACAACAGGGACTTATCAGCCAAACGGAGAATGCACGTCAGCTGACAATGAGAAATTGTATTAACTAAATATGGAGCAGCAGAACCATTTATGCACATGGACACCATCCCAAGGATGCTAATCTCTATCCTCTGCCTAACCAGTAGCCAATGAAGCGCTGTCCGGGCTACTGAAAGTGAGGCTATTATAGGTCGCTTCTGGATTAGTCTAACTCCTGCATTTTGAGAATGTTGCCGTCTATTAAGTGGCTTAATAGTCTATAAAATACTGGCTAATTGGCCCTCTGTATTGTCCAACCTTAAATGAACCAGGGAACCCACCTCGACAGCATGAGCCGATGATGAGATGTATGGAAGGGCCTGCCAGAGCAGACAGAGAGTATAAAAACAGATAGTACTATTGCTCCAATCTTTTGTTCACACCATACATCTGACTGCCAAATGCATTCTAAATTGTTGACCTTGGTCGCAAATGTCATAGGGAGACCAAATAGGCATGATGGAGTCATCTTTTGAACTCTCGTATAAGATATTTATGATACGATAGGTTATTTATAACAGGCATAATACCCAGAGGTTTCTAAGCGCGGACCCATGTACTGGCTAATTGGCCCTCTGTATTGTCCAACCTTAAATGAACCAGGGAACCCACCTCGACAGCATGAGCCGATGATGAGATGTATGGAAGGGCCTGCCAGAGCAGACAGAGAGTATAAAAACAGATAGTACTATTGCTCCAATCTTTTGTTCACACCATACATCTGACTGCCAAATTCATTCTAAATTGTTGACCTTGGTCGCAAATGTCATAGGGAGACCAAATAGGCATGATGGAGTCATCTTTTGAACTCTCGTATAAGATATTTATGATACGATAGGTTATTTATAACAGGCATAATACCCAGAGGTTTCTAAGCGCAGACCCATGTATCGAACTTGTGTTGCTCCATGTTGTCTTGCTTCCAGGGCAAGCACAGTACCCCTGAGCTATCCTCCCAAGACAGGGATTTAGGTCTGAACAAAAATAAGCTCTTTCTTATTTGGAATTAGTTTGAGCTCATTGGTCGTCATGCACTGACCAACTTCACTGGCACACTGTCCTGCATTATGCGGTGACCCCACAGACTTTCTAACTTTCATGTAGATCTGAGTGTCCTCTACACATAAATGGAAGCAGAGATTATATTTCGTACAAATTGCCATAAGTGTTTGAATGTAGATGTTGAATAGCAATGGGGATAACCAAGATCCTTGAGAAACACTACAAAGCACTGGGATGGAAATGGAAATGTGGCTTCCCATATTAACACATTAAAGATGATTGGTCAGAAATGACCGGAACCAAATCAGAGCCTGGTTAGAGACATTGGCAACATCTCGCAGTCTGACAAGCATGGGATCTACATTATCGAACACTGCTAATGAATCTAATGTAATCATCAATATCAATTCACCTTTGTCTGAATTTTTTAATATATCATCCCACCTCAAAATCAATGCAGTCTCTGTTCCATGAGGACTGAAGCCAGACTGAAAAGTGTCTAAGACTTATCACTTACCCAGATGAGCTTGAAGGTGAAGAGTAACTGCTTATTCCAATATTTTTGGGTATCAGGTAATATTATCCCCATAAATAATGTAACCATAAATATATTCGCCGGGAAACGGCAGAGGCAACATTATTTATGGGGACAATATATGGGGAGAATGGGAGCGGGGGTTGTGGGGTTGTCCCCAGCTCCATTAAAAAAATGTGGGGGTGGCAGGGGTGTCCCCCGCAGGTTCCATGTGATAATGTTGCAGCAAAAAAGCAGCGGCATTCTAGTATGGCGACATTTTTGCGGGGATATTATCACATGGAACCTATTTTTGCTGGTCAGGACAAACCAGTAGCGGGTCGGTAGTTCTATAGAGATTTTGTACCCAAGGATGGTCTCTTTAACAAGGAAGTGACTGTTGAATACTTCAACTTTGATGGTAACAGACCTTGTTCTAATGATCGGGTTACAAATGTTGCCATGAGTAGTACAAGATAAGTGCAATGCGCCCTGGCAATGCATGCTGGAATTATATCAAATATATCCATTGCAGACTTCAAGCTCTGCATAAGCGTTAATATTAGTTTCAATAGTGACCAATGAAAAATCAAATTAAGCCTTTACTGGAATATAATCACCACTGTAAGGTTCAATCTGGCCAATCGAGTGGTGCATCTTTTCTGCCCACATGTTCAGCTGATGGGATTGGGTGAATCCTTGTGAGCATGCAACTGAATTATGAATGTCGAGCCTCTCACATGTGTTTGGTCGAGATCGGCATCTTATCTCTGGTTTTGGCAGTGGCATCCTGGTAGTGGCATCTAAAGCACAGATGGATCAAACACTCCGAAGACTGGATGCTCCCTGTGATGAAAAGACCACAGCGGTTAAACAAACTTCTCAGGTCCACACTACTCCTAAACCTGCAGTGATATCAATCTTAAAAGTGAAACAGGAAAACCCTAAAATGTGTACCTCCTTCACCTCTTGTGGTAATGTGGGCTGAGGAAAGGATAGATATGATGTAGCCTATGAGCTGATGGCAATAGCAACCCAAACAACTTCAGCACCAAGACTCCACAATAAAAGAATGCTCATTATAGGTTCTATAAAAATTGAGACTTTTAATTAAAAACATTTTAAAACATCAACTAACTAGAAAACACTAGAAAATTCCAAAACTGAAAAGGAAAACACAGAGAATGCAGACTTTTTTGAAAGGGCACTATGGATAGATGAGGTGTGGTGTTCAGGCAATCAATGTACAGTGTTGTCACTGTTCAAGGTTGTGTGTTGGAAGAAAAAGTAGAAATGGTGGGTTAAAAGTCACGATAGTCCAAAAAGTGGATGAGGGGGACAGGGCCACTTCACAGTATCTTTATTCTTGTCTTCGGGTGCTCAGCAGTGTTGAGATGGGCATCTTGGTGCTAAAGCTCCAGTTGAGCTGATGTCAAGACTTTCTGAGTTGATGTGAAAACACTAGTTCGATGGTGCAGACTCCCAAAGAGTTAAGTCAGTGTTCGAGACTGTGAGACAACATCTAAAAATGGTTTGGGCAATGGTCGAGTCAGCAGCGAGACAAGGCTTCTGCTGGGATGAGTTGATGTTCACAACTGTGATTTTGATGGCTTCCAGCCAGCCAAGTTGGCACTCGAGTCAGTTGGCCGCACAAAGTTCGAGCCTGCAGTGAGGTTACTTGAGACAGTCCATGACAAATAGTCAAGCAGGCATCTGAATGGCTTGAAAAGCATCCAGTGGTTCGGAGGTTTGTTGAGTGTCAAACACGGCACCAGGAGTCCTATGGAGGCTCTAATGTGTCAAGCAGGGTAATTCTGCCTCGAAGATGTCTTGGTACATTGAAGGAGGATACCAAGCTGCTTATGGGCTTCTGATTTGCTGGGAGTCCCAATCCAAGCCACCGAAAGGTGAGTCCCACCATTCTTCTCTGTCGCTCTAGCGATTTGGCTGGTATCTACAAGGGACCCTTCACCACCAGTGAACAGTGTCCTGCTTTCAGTGCAACCAGCAGAGAGTCCTCAGTCCACAGCAGTTCACACTCAGTGTTACCTGGGTATGTGTATGGTGTAGAGATTTGCTCAGTCTTGGATGACTTCTGGCTTCACCTCAATGGTAGAGGGCTTAGGAATGGATTGCATATCCTGCAGACATCCAGTGAATCCTTGTTCTGGTCTTGATGGTCTAAAGATGGTGTCCTTCTCCAGATAAATGCAAAATGTCACAGGGGATTGGTCCAAGGCAAGCCTGTTGCAAGGGGTCCAATTCGGTTTTTGTAAAGAAAATGCCTTTACCATATGACAGCACATCCATAGTACTTTGCCTGCAAGAATTGGAGGGGACAGGAAAGGACGAGAGCCCCAAAAGAATCCAAGATTGTGGGACTCGTCTCACAATCCACCACTCCTTTCTGGCCACTACTTCACCCCCTTCCCATGCCTGGTGACTTCAAACAGACTCCAGTGCTGAGCACCATGGTGTGAGAGTGGCTTTGTAAAGTCATTGCTGTCTTTGGGTCACCAATTTCCAGGAGGTCTCCTGTAGAGTGCTCCTTCTCCCTGGGTGAAGCTGTGACCCTTCCAGCAGGAGAATCAGAAAGGCAAACCCCTGGCCATTATTTAAAATAGCTGTAGTGCAGAAAGTCAGAACAGACACTCATCCACAGCAGTCCTGTCATAGCTGGTCCCTTCTGAAAGAGGTAACTGTAATGTGATACCAAACTGCTGTGACTTTGTAATTGTGTGACACTAGCAGACACCATGCCAAGACAGAAATGGCTAATTTTTACAGATGTCTATGCCACCCGACTGACTAGATTCCCAAAATATTATAATGACGGTAGGGTAGATAAAAAGACTACTCTACCTATAGGAACATGGTGTTCCAGGAGATGTCAGGAATGCACATATGAACTTTAAATCTGCTCCCACAACAGCACAGCTAGTGATGTAGATGAAAGAAGGCAGGTTACAGCAAAGGCACATGTGTGGACTAACAATTTGGCTTAGAGTATTAATCAAAGTGGGGGGGGGGCCTGATTAGCAGCGAGTCCTATAAAAAAAACATGACCTGCATTATTTTATGTTGCTGAAAATCTCAACAAAAGCTTCAGCTATGCTACCCTCACCATATGGTAATTCTGTCACTCCCACCACCCTCCGGCTCTCTCTGGAAACTCCTTAAAGGAAATATTTATGTAAAAAAACGTTTGAATGCATGAGCTTAAGTACACTCTCATTGCTGCTGGAAAATGTTTAGTTTGGGGATTTATCAGTGTTGGGGATAATTACTATGCTTTACAGCAGCGTTTTAACATAGTCGCACCTGAGTTTTGAAACTTTTTTTGAAGAATTTCCCAGGTCAATCCACTGGCCAAACTCCCATTTATTCTGCTGCTGCCAAAGAGGCTAGACCTATGCCTGGGTTTTGGCTTTGCAGTGAACTCATTTGCATTGTGGCATATTTTACTGCAAGGATTCTACAACCAAAGGAATGTATATCAAGAAACACAGGGAGTCAGCAGAGTCTTGAACATATAATAGACCCTCAATTCGCTAACTCTACAAAAATCAAATTAATAAAAATCAATATATACAATATGCACCTCAATTGTTTATACAAAAATATAAAATTTACAACACATACCATGAATGTACACATATATAAAAACGACATAAAAGCATGAAACAAATGTCACAACACTGCATATTGTTCCTATGAGTGATCTTCTAAACTTAGTTAATACGCTTATACCAGTAGCCCAACTTATACAAGTTTCTGTCCTATTGGCTCAATTGACGGACATTCATCAGGGGCACTTGCAACAACATTGGTGTAACATATGGCAAATTATTTTTCCTTGGTTAATTCTCTCTCCCTGCTTTCTTGGAGGGATTCCCTATTAGGGATAAAAAGACACGCATGTCTACAGTAGACAATTGGCTTAAATTAGTCTTATAATTAGACCTCTCATCTGGACCCTTTCCCTACGGGTTCCATAGTAGAACTGTATTTAGTGTACCTTAGCAGGACTCTTAATTGTCCTTGCTGATGTCACCAACCAACTAAGTATGTTGTACTTCACTGTCCTCATTAATACTGAGGTAACAGTCAATTATCATCTTGCTTCCCTGTAAAATGAAAAGGCAACAACTTAACTGAAGTTGTGTTCATTTTCCTACTGCTCTTAACCGCTGTATTAGAGTCTTTCCCCATAACAACACTGTCATTTCATTCTCATAGCATAATTCTGGTTCAGGACTCTCTTTACTGGTGCCGGATCTCACTACAACACATAAAGCCATTCCTAAGTCTTAGGATCTAATATATAGAAGCCATATATCAATATGCTAATATTGAAATAATTATTATTGTTATACTCACATTCAGGATTACCAATAGCCTCTCTCCTGAAGGGAAGCCAACTGTTGCTCAGGAGGTTCCCGGTTCTGCAGCTGGAATCCTAAGAGGAACCACCACACAACGTGTAAATATGCCCAATTAAATACAGTTACTGTCCTTTCTAAGGTAACCCAGCACACTCCTCACCTTCCTGGGTTGGAGTCAAATTCCAACAGCTGCCATTCCTGTTAGTATCTCCAAGGAATGCCAATATGTTTGCGCATGCCGTGCGTGATGAAATCACTGCACTGTCTGATGAAATCTCTGTGCAACATCCCATGATGATGTCAGTGCGCAATATCATGCGATGATGTCATCACATAGGGAGAATGCAATTCTCCCATTCTCAATGCCGCAGGGTGTTGTAAGTGTATTATTACCAGCCCTCATGTGAATAAGGTGCCACCTAGAGGGCATAGATAATGTTTATTTTTTTTTATTATTATATTTCTCATTACACGCACTAGCTGAAGACGTGGCTATAGTATATAGTAGGAATGTGCCACTGGCCCAATTATATATCTATATGGGACATGCCACTCAGGAGGGGAGGAGCCCTAGTGCTTACTCATGAGAGGCTAAGCTTCCGCTTCATGTTCAAATTCAGAGCCACAATTGTGCTAAATATGTGGTGAAACTCCCTGATACATTGTTATTATTAAAAGGAACTGCATAATCATCATCTTTACTTTGTTCCCTAATACCCAGAGCCAGCATCACATGTGTCCTTAGGTGTAGCTACCTTGGCCGTTATAAGAAAAAGTCCAAGACAAATTACAACTTCTCCAATACTCGGGATACCATCTTTACTCTATTGACTTAGAACCATACACCACCATGATAGTGACCTCACATATTTGCTTTCGGAACCCTTAACCAGAACGATTGACGGACACCAAAAGTTGAACTCTAGGTCACATTGTGCGATTCGATATTCTCATTCAGGCCCCTTCTGTGAATCTTTGTCAAAAATATTAGCTTCTTCTCTAAATTCAAAAGTTTCTTATTAATCTGATCTTTAGAAATACCCTTCACTCTTTTGATAATTACCCACTCAACATCTGTGGGACTATGGCCCTTCTCTAAGAAGTGTTTTACCAATGGGGCCAATTATATTTTGTTCTTAATACAACTTTTGTGTTTAATCATGCTTATTTTTATTTTTATTGTGTATACAGATTTGAACAGAAAAAAACTAATATTTTACACATTAAATAAATCTTCCATATTACATCACAAAATTATCCATCAATATTTTAATTAAAAAAATGATGAAAAACTTAAAAGATTAAAATAAGTCATCTAAACACACATGGTTTCACTAAAATCCTAAATCCATAATAAAAAAATATGTATCAGGTTAAATTAAAAGAGAATGTTAGTCCATATCTATTGGAATAGCAATCAGAATTTGATTTGCCATTTATATGTAGGTATCAGCTATTACCAAGCTCTTCAAGCAGCCTGACATCAGCCTCAAATTTACGCAATTTCTTATCAACACATCTCCATACTTGTGTTAATGCAACAATCTTACTGCGACTATATCCTGCTAAGAATCTTAACCAAAACGATTTGATAGTAATTTCATACATATTTTCCACAAATTTGCAGTAGTACTGTTCATATATAGAGGTCATTCCCATACATCTGGTAAGAACATGTCGGCTGCTTCAAGTTCTTGCTTATCACATTCTGGTTTTACATTTGCGGTTGGTTTTTCCAATGTACATAATTGCACAAGGACATGTGATCATATATACCACATTTTCTGTGTTACAATTAGTGTGTTCCTTAAGTAACCAGTCTCTTGGGAGCCCCAGATTGACAGACAGTGTCTTCTTTGTCTGCATGCACATTACACAGTTACCAAACGGATGGTGACCTGCCACTTGCGGCAAGCCCCAAAGTGTCCCCTGTTGGGATTCTGTGTTTCCATTGTCCGTTCCAATATCATTTCTCATGACCACATTCAGAATGTTAGTGCTTTTCCTAAAAGCCATCAAGGGTGGTTTAGTGGTTCCCATCATCACTTTCTTCCAATTCCTTTTGATTATACCTTTGATTTCATAGGATAAATTGCTAAAGGTACTTATAAATACCAAAGGGGTGTTATCCTTGGTCCTCAAAGACCTTACATTCTGTTCCAAGAGAGCCTCCCTGTTGTTATTGAACGCTCTCTTTGTAGTATCTCTGACCAATTGTTTCGGGTAACCCCGATGAACCAGTTTATCCATTTGCAAGTTTGCTCCTAATTCATGTTAATCCCTTGTACTGCTGCTCCTTTTCAAACCTAAAAACTGGCCAAATGGCAAATTGTTTCTCACATGGCATGCATGATCGCTACCATAGTGCAACAACGTGTTTTTATCAGTGCCTTTGGTGTACGGTCTTAATACTATGTGTCGCCTGTCCTCATAGATGCATATGTCTAGGTAAAGCCCTTCTTTGTTGCTCATTTCTGCTGAGAATTTCAAATATCTATTCTGGCCATTGAGCCAGGTGACAAACTCATTAGCCTCTCTCACGTCTCTACTCAATAGTAGAAAAATGTCATCTATATATCATAGCCACTTAGTTTATCTTTGAAGGGATTAAGATCTGAATGTATCCCCATTTATTCAAATGTGTGCACATATAGATTGTCAAAATTAGGGTCTATGGCCGACCCATGGCTGTGCCTTCTATTTGCATAAATAATTGGTCTATAAATTGTGAGAGACAACTCTGTACACAACAATATAAAAGCATTGCTGACTGGATGGCCATCAATCCATTTCAATAGGATTTCCTCAAATACTTCCAGGGTTGCACGCTGTGGAATATTGGTATAAGTGCCTGTATATCTAAACAGATCAGAACATTCTTAGCTGGGTCAAATTTCACCCTTCTATTTTGTTTAGGGCATCCTTCGTATCCTGCACATAACCTTTCATTTTGGGAATGGATGGTCTGAGATGGTAATCTAGTAGAGGCTCCAATATGGAGTTAATACCTGAGACAATAGGGCACCCAGGTGGGTTCTATAGATTTTTGTGTATTTTAGGCAGGGTATAGAACATGGTTACCCTCCTATTTTCCTTAATTAGATACTCCCCTTCCTGTTAACTGATGAGTCGCATTTCTACAGCTTTCTCAACATTCACCTTGATAATCTTGGACAGTATGTTACTTGGGTCTTGTCTGATTTGTAAGGATATTTGGCGTGTTACAGCACAGAGTACAGCACTACTGCACAGGTAGCATTTTTTTATGCAGCACCACTACATGGGTGTGGTGCATTGCTATATGTGTTGCCAGAGTAACATGGACATATAAGTAAAGACTTATCCTTATTATACTCATTCTGTGTATCCTTATGATTCAAATGAGACAGTGTGCTGCCATCAAGAGGATTGCATAATATTTAATTTAAATGAAAATGAAACAGAAAATCAGCCCATTAAAGTGGAAGCTGATATGCCAAAATATTTAAAAGTGTCAGCTTTACAAAAAGACACAGACACACAGTTAGAGGAAAGCGCCGAGATTCCCTTACCAGAAGATTTTCCAGAATTTTCCAAAATGGTAGAAGAGCAGATCTCCTTAGCAGATGCGTGTGACAGCAATGAGGATAGGAACAATCTGAGGGAGATATTTATGGAGTTTAAGGATGTATTTGCAAAAGATGCTTATGATTGTGGTTTAACTGATTTACATGTGGCCACACTACCAGAAGGGTGTAACAGAAATCCAGTGTTTGTACGCCAGTATAGACTACCGCTGGCATGTTTAGAATCATTGGCCGAGATTATTAAAAATTTGGAATCGCGGGGAATCATCAGGCCCATTCATAGCACATCCAATACACCTATTTTAGGTGTGTTAAAGCCAAATGGTCAATGGCGGCTTTGTGCAGACTTGAGAGAGTTAAATAAAAGAGTACCAGTATCTAGATGGCCACTGCCATTCATTGATCAGGGCCTAGCTCAGGTACATGGTTCAAAAGTATTTACCACATTAGATCTGACCTCTGGATATTAGTGCGTGCCATTGGCAGAGGAGATACAGAACTTATTTTCCTTTACATTTGACAGGACTCAATACGCCTGGCTTAGAACGCCGTTCGGGTACATCAATAGTGGGAGTGAATTTGGCATATTTTTGAGAAAGGCAATGCCAGATGCAGCAGAAAGAGGAACCATAGTTTATGTGGATGATGTCCTGATAAAAAAATGAAAGCCTGAAAAGCCATTTTGATGAAATAAGACATGTGCTTGGCCAATTGCAGAAAGCAGGCGCCAAAGTATCTTTGCAAAAAGCACAATGGTGCAAGAAAAAAGTGAACTTTCTAGGCCATGAAGTGACTGAACATGGGCTAAATCCACAAAAGAAGAAGATAGAGGCCTTACAAAGATTTAAAGATCCTAAGAATGTGAAACGAGTAAAAAGTTTGGTAGGAATGACAGGGTATAACAGGAAATTCATTGAAAATTATGCTGAAATCACTCAACCATTGACTAAACTGCTTAAACTGAATACTCCCTGGAAATGGGAAAAAGAGCAGTCTGATGCAGTGGCTAAATTAAAGGAATGTCTTGTAAAGGCACCATGTTTAGCATATCCCATAAAGGACAGGGATTTCTTTATAGAAATAGGTTTTTCTGAACATTGTATGTCAGCAGTGTTATCACAAAAACAGGATTTGATTCACAAAACCATTGCCTATGCAAGTAAGGCATTTTCCCAAGTTGAAATGAAATTTAATGAATGTGAAAAGGCCCTATTAACCACTGTGTGGGCGCTACAACATTTCCGCCCCATTGTTCAGGGAGAAAAGGTGGTTATTGAAACAAATCATCAACCTTTGCAATTTTTAGAGAGTAAAAGAATTAGATCAGGTAATCTAGCGCAGTCCAGAATCACTTCATGGACGCTGGCATTACAAGGTTTTCCTGTAGAAGTGAGATATGGACAAAATAAAAAGAACCCAATTGCTCAAGGGTTAGCTGACTTACATGACTGCGCAGCTGAACAAATACCAAATGAAATGGAAGTGGAAACTAGTTTGCAGGAATTTGAACTATCACCACACAAAGCTTTTGATGAAAAAACATTCAAGGATTTCCCAACTGTATATGTGGATGGTTGTGCTTTTCACATTGAAAATGACAGTAATAAACAATTAGTGGCAGGAATAGGAAATGTCTGGTTGAAATTTGAAGGCGTCCCCAGTATAGGGATGAGGATTGGAGCTAGGAGCAGTCAGGTGGCGGAATTGGCAGCCATTTATAAAGCAATTTCTACTGCAGTTGATAAAAAGTTCAGTGAAATTGTCCTGGTGACTGATTCTGACTATGCACGGAATAGCTTTGTGGAGTATTTGCCTGGGTGGAAAGCAAGAGGCATGGTTACATACAACAAAAAGCCACTTAAACATGGAAAAATGATACAAGCCATAGACAAATTGGTGTCAGAGAATAATTTAACAATATACTGGAGAAAAATGTGTGGGCATTTAAAAACACCAGGAGAGGATAAGGAGGGAAATGATAAGGCAGACCACCTGGCTAAGATTGGGGCTGTGATGGGAGAATTGCTACCTATTGATTATTTAATGGGTGAAATACAAATTGATGCAGTAACACGTTCTAAAGCACCAAAGGAGGTAGATCAACCAGTGGCACAGTGGAGTCATGACACGCCAGACCAAGATTTGATTGAGGCACAAAAGAATGATCGAATTTTGGGAATCTATTATAATCATTTGATAGATCCTGAACAAAATCCTTTAACAGAAAATGATTGTATGGGAAAAGAAGAGTTGAGGGTGCTATTAAAGAACAAAACACGAATTAGATTACAGGATGGACTCATGATTAGAGAGTCCATAACAGGACAAATACAGTGGGTGGTACCCCTTTCATTCAGAGGGCTAATGCTACACCATGCACATGATGCCATAACTGCAGGCCATAGAGGTTCACAAAAAACATTGGAAATACTAAAAGATTATGCTTACTGGCCACATATGTCCCAAGATGTGGAATTATATACTAGAGGATGTCTAGTATGCACCCAATTTAAACCTGCTTCACCAATGCATAGAGCCCCATTAATGAAAAGAGGCCTAACTCTTCCATGGTCAGATTTGCAAATAGACTATGTAGGGCCTTTAAAAAGGTCGAGCAGAGGAAACCGTTATATTTTAAGTGTGCTATGTTTGATGTCAAAGTGGATTGAATGCATTCCTGCACCAGATTGTAGTGCGCAAACAGCAGCCACATTGCTGGTGAACCATGTGTTCTCAAGGTTTGGGTTGCCACAAAGAATTGAGTCAGACAGAGGAAGTCATTTCACAAGTACTCTAATGAGTAAGGTATGGCAAATACAGGGTGTGAAAAGAAAACTACATATTGCATATCGGGCGGCTTCTTCAGGTGGAGTTGAATGGTGCAATAGGTCTGTTGTGGACATTTTAAAGAAATGTGTGGCAGAAGCAGGTTCCATCTGGGATTTACGATTACCTTTGGTTTTAATGGCAATCAGATCAACTCCTGCCAAAGCAACAGGTGTTAGCCCCCATGAGGTCTTGACAGGTAGGAAAATGGTGTTACCACAACACCTGCTATACAGAACACATGAGCAAACACTTGTGAGTGCATCCACAGTTCATGAATATATTGATGAACTGAGGAGGCATTTGCAACATGCATTTGCTTTTGTGCAGAGAAATCTGGAAAGAGCTGCTGACAGTGCAAAGTCTTACTATGATAAAAAGACATCAGTAAAGGAATACAGTGTAGGGGATCAGGTGTATAAATTTCATTTTGGAAAAAGTAAACAGAAAAATTCTAAATTTCTAGCAGCATGGCAGGGGCCATTTCGAATTATAGATAAGGTCTCTCCTGTGGTTTATAAAATTTTGAAAAATGAAGGTGAAACGACGATAGAGCAGTTCGTCCATGTAAATCAAATCAAACCATGCCATGAGATCAGGCGGCTTGAGCATGTAGAAACAGATAAAGTCCCTTGAACACAAAAAGAGAAAATAAATGGGTACAATCAGGAGGCAGTGACAGAGAAGTTAAAAAGTTGATTGTTATAATGGCACATAAACACTGTAATATATGTAAATATATATAATATAAAATAAGTAAATAAATAAATAAATAAAAATATATATAATGGAAGCTCATGGTTGGTGTGCAGAGAGAAAATGGATTAAATATTGAATGCTGTTTTATATATGCTTGTTTTCTTTTTAACCTGTGTTTAATTTCAGAAGGAAAAAAAAACGAAATGTTTTTACCAAGCATGTTTTATTTTTGGCAAAAGGGTGAAGTTAGTATTGTGCTATGTACTTAATTTGTTTCTTTTCTATTTGATTTAGAACATTAACTATTTATACCGGAGGTCACGGAAGACAATGGAGTCCTGGAGTCCCCTGGATGAAGACCAAAAGATGCCTGCCTCCAGAGGGAGGTGAAGACAAGATAACCAGAATGCCAAAAAAGATGACTCCCATGGATCCAAGATTGCCAAGATGAAAGAGTACTCAAATGAACCAAATGATGTGACATCGCTGGTCGGGACATATCAGAGGCAGACAAGAGTCCTGACATATGGAGTTCCACGTATTTATTATTTTAATTATTTATTTTAATCTGTTATGTTAATTATTTGTTTTAGTTAGTTGTTTTATTTTATTGTTTTTAATTGACTTATAAAATTGAAACTTTGGAATAATGCCACTTCCATTGGGAAGGCAAATGTAGAACATTTTGTAAACTGATGAACTCAGATGAATACTGTGTTGATTGCAACTTTTTCATTGATGCACATGAATATTCATTTTGTTGGATTGCTACATTGTGAAAAGAAGAAAGGGGGCAAGTTAGATTTCTTTCGATTGTGGCTTGGACAAGGGCCAAATCCTCTGAAAAGGAGCAGTTTTTTTTTTTGGAATTGGCTTGGATCGTAGCCAAATTAAAAAAAAAAAAAAAAAAAAGAACAAGTTATTTTTAGGAATTGGCTTGGATCGTAGCCAGGTTCTAAAAACAAAAGGAGGGTATGTAAGGATATTTGGCGTGTTACAGCACAGAGTACAGCACTACTGCACAGGTAGCATTTTTTTATGCAGCACCACTACATGGGTGTGGTGCATTGCTATATGTGTTGCCAGAGTAACATGGACATATAAGTAAAGACAGGCTATTCAGTCAAAAACGATTTTTACATATAAGATGCAAATCCATTTTTACAGTTAAAAGCACACATCTGCACATTCAAAATGCCCACTATTTTTCACCTGAAATGCGTATGTTGCAAGAGACACATTTGAAAATTAATAACTAACCTTATTAACAACTAACCTGACTAATAAAACTTAATTTAACATAACCCACTAATAAAAATGTGTCTCCACTGCAGAATTAGGCCTACTCTGAAAGTGAATTTTTAAACGCACATTCATTTTTTTTCTCTGCTGCTCTGTCCACATAACTACAGGAAGCAAAGAGCTTGAAGGAGCAGGAAATCAGTTTGTTACAATTGCCACTGTAGAAGTGAGCCATTGTGTAGTGAGGGAGGAGATGACATGATTGATTCTGATTGGAGCAGCGTCATAGCAAGTATCATGCTAGAGGCTGTGATTAGAACTTTGCTGGGGAAGCTTGAGAGGATGAGGAGATTCGACATCTTGCATAGCTGGGAGAAGGATCTCTTTACTGGCTGGGGCATTCCTGCTGCAAAAGCTGAGAGCGCCAGGCAATAACCCCGGTTTGAGAACGGCAGACGCTTGTTCTCACTGGGGTTGATCTTCAAGGGAGCCAAATTCAGAAAGAGAATAGCCGGAGAAAACTCATGCTGAACAGATAAGGTAATTACAGAAGCGAGTGGGAGCTGTGCGAAAGTGTGCGAAGCTGTTCAGTCAGTGTATTAGAGGGAGTCTCAGTCTCTTATCAGCATATTTAATGTTACCAATTGAATATATTCTCGCAGCTCTCTGTTCATTTTATCACAAATAATGTTGTACCATTTTATTTATTTCTGTAAAAAAAGTTAAACTGTGTTTAAATGAAATTTCTATAATACAAAAATATTTGAAAACAGATAGCTAGTGTGTATTATTTTTCTCTTTCATTTTGCATGTGGAAAGGTTTAAACGTGGGTATATTTTTAAACAGTGAAATTGTCATTTTAAAGCCGATGTGTGCATGCTTTTATTCAGTATGGACAGTTGTGAGTGCTGTTTGTAGCATAGCCTGTTGGAGGTACATGAGTCAACGGGAAGAGAGACTCTCTGGACATAGTTCCCTACCATATATGAGGTAGTGGAAATTACCACAAAAATATTGCCCATGGTGGCACACAACACTAACACTGAAAATGTGGTATCCCTAAAATGTAGGCCTGAGGTCTCTCTAATGATCAAGAACAATCTAGATAAAAAACAAGGGATGTTGGATATTGGGGCCACAAATAAACCAACCACTATACCAACCAACCACGCAAACTACCGCGCATACCATCTAAATAGGTCTGAATTCTGAAATAATGCAATGTATTATTGTCATGTGTGACCCAATATGAATACAGAGAGTGATTATTGCTAAAGGTATTTTGGCGGTAAGAAAATACTGCAAAGCCCCAAATATCCACAAAATACCCTACATATTTTAATATAGCTGTTTTCATCAGCCAATAGGCTCAAACACTCCCCTAACTAATCCTCTCTATTCATGACCACTATGGTACCCTCTTTGTCAGCCTGTCGAATGATAAGTTATCTATTGGTGCCCACATTTCTAAGTTCATGTTTACTCAAATTGGAATGCTTGTGGATCCCTTTTGATTCTAATAATGCAATTTCCTCCAATGCCTTGTTTACAAATACCAGTGATTCTACAGAGTGGGTATGCACGCGGGCACAGACAATGGATGGATTACATAAACCACTGTTGTTATTGGATTCCCCAACTATCTGATCTTTGAAGAATTATCTCAGATGCTGTTTATGCATGAAACCCTGAAATTCCACTGTGAATTCAAAGGGGTTGTGATATTTAGTTAGCACAAAATTCAACCCTTTGTTAAGAATCTGTTCTTTCACCTTAGATAGTTTTACTTTGCACAGATCCACTACCAGCCCCTCTAGCTGTATTTGGTCAGAATCCCATCCATGGCGGTTGCTCACTGTGCCCTGAAAAGGTTGTTGTTGTCCATTATGAGATAAGGAGTTACCTCTGGTCCCCCACCTTGTTTCGTGCGTCCACTGTCATTGCTATTTCCACTCTGACCCAATGTTCTAGGATCATCATCCTCACCCGAGGCCCCATCTTCACTGGAACTAAAGGAAGTTTTACTGCAAGTCCATCTGTTGAGTTTAAAGGGTTTCCAAGTGTATAGACTCCCCAGATTGTGATTTCTCTTGCCCAGAACTCCATTTATTTAAGCAAATTATTTTGTGTTTCAAACCGATTCATGCCATTCTGGGCCTGAAGACTGTCCTTGGACTCTGTATTGCCACCTGGTAATCTAATAAGGCAATTGCAGTTTAAGGGATGGGGTTGGAAGGGGATGGTTTATATGCAGATTATTCTCAGGAGAGCCCAGCAACCACAATGAAGGGCTGAGTCTCCATAACAATTGAAAACTCCTTAAAGGTTTGCTGGCATGGCGAAATGCGTGCTAGGGCTATATTCTCAGTAGGGAACCTGCCTACAAAAAGCCAACCTCGCCTGGAAGTGACTTCAAGATCGCCCCTTTATCCCTACTATAGAACTGGTAATTTAGGACTGAGGGGACATCACTAGAGTGTAACCAGAAAGGTTCCCTTTGTACTGTGAGGTAGCCTTACTGTGGTCTTAAGTGCTACACAGAGCACCAACACTGTTGATTTTGCAACTAGGGTCAGAAATATCATATTCATGTTTTTAGCTCTCTTCACTGGTCACCCTTACTTTTTTGTTACTACAAACATTCTCCTCTCCGATGTCCTACTCTTGTATTGGGCCACCTTCTGAGTTGGCTTGGCAGATTCAAAATTATTGTTCAGGAGTTTAACTGCGGTACCATAAAGAGACATAGCCGATATGTATCCATCAGGATTGCCCAAGCATAGCCTTGATCCCCTCACAAACATAACATTACTCAAACTCTATCCTATAATACTCTAAAACTGTCTTGGCCCAGTGCATATATTAGCTCAATACAAACCGTTCTGTGTCATAATGGATGAAAAAGCATCCAAATTAATGCAAGCATCTACCCCTGACTAACTTCCTCCATTTGTCTGCAAACTCCGTGCCCGCTCTCCCTCCCTCTTATTTCAATTTACTCTTGCTCATGCCATTCTTCCCAGCAGACTACAGTCCGGTGATCCTGAGTGTGGGCACAGTACGCCCCGACAAGGAGTCAGCTCTTTGAAACTACTATGGGGTGATTCAGTGCAGTACAAAGGCAGAGTAACATGGCATAACATGATGGGCTTCAAAAGTATGTTGGACTCAAAATCATGTAATTGTGGCTTTTAAAAACTAATTTGTGTACTGATGTACAAGTGTACGTTTAACATATGGGAAGATATGGGCCTCATTACAAACCTGGCGGTTCTAAATTAAGGGTACCATTAGCAGCGTACCGCCACCCTTTCCGGACGGCCAGACCACAAGAATGCCTGCAGGGGCCGATGCTCCCGGCAGGACTGACCTGCCGGGGGCACTGGTCTCTGCAGGGGTGGTTTCCTCTGAAGCACCGGCACCGTTGTCAACAGTGGTGGTGCTTCCGGGTCCCCATTGCCGTGGAGTCCTGTGGGACTGGCACTGGGCTATCAGGCGGCGGAATGGTGTTTCGAGTTTAGCGGCATCCCGACAGTAGCATCAGCGGGTTACTGTCGAACTCGCAATGAGGCCCATTGTCAGATTTGTTTTTAAACGATTTGACCGAGGAAAAGAATGATCAAAGTACGAAGCTTCAAGACCCACGATAGTAAAGACAGCTTCTATGCAAATGCCCTCACATTCTTGATCACTTTGTTAGTGAGAACTAATGTTCATGAAACATGGCCATGTCCGAGAAATTGCACGTCCCGAATTAGTTGCATTCCATGAAATCTTGTATCATCCATGTCCCAGAGAAAGGGTCTGAAATTCAGCAGCATAGAAAAGACTTGGAAGTGCAGGACTTGCGTAGCCTCGCAGGTCCTTGTCGAGGAGCAACTCTCGGGCGATTGGAACAGGGACAAGGAAGCTGCCAAGAACGCTTACCTGTCACACTCTCCTTGTCTGCGATTCTTCTCCTGAAAGAGCATGTCTGTCACTCCTCTTCCATCAGATCTTCACAACAGCCCGTTGTGCTCGGGGGATCACTTTCTTTGAGAGACATCTGCCATTGCTTTAATAGAGTCCTGTGAACATTTGAGTAGCAAGTGTATTTCACCCTAGGAGCTTCAATGAAAACCCATTATATATTCATGTACTGCACAGTAATTGACAAAATCGTCCTCATAACAGAACACACCAGCCGCACCCATGCCATCTCTCATACAACTAACACAACAACAAAGGCCATACAAATGGCATAATTCCAACGTCTAAAAGCCTTAACTTTTGCACAGAGCTCACGACTCAGACCGAAGAACACAAATCATAGCGGCGACACCAATCACATGGCTTGGCACTGGAAACATCCTGTCAATCTCATTGTAGCACAGTTTCCGCACTTAATACACCAATGTACATGGCCTGTATTTAAGACTGTACACAAACGTATTACCATCACAGACTTCACGCATCCCATATAATATCTATACAAGGCAATGCGAATCGGTTTGGCATAAAAGAACTCAAACTACAAAACAACTACTCCAGGCTCATATACCACGGAAAACCAGCGCCTACTCTGATCTAAGCGAATGCAGAAATAAACACATTTCAGATATCCAACAATGCTATGAAGGCAGAATACCAGTAATACAACATAACAGTAAATGCAATGTTTTCTTGTCATATATCGATTGTTAGACGGCACTGCATAATCGTAAACAGGGGCATGGGTTACAATGGGCATCACTATGAGTAAGGCGGTAAAACGACAGTAATACTGATCCAGCAGTGTTACCATTACTGGCAGGGTTACCAGTGGAAATACTGCCATATTACAACCTGGCACAGGCGAGCGCACCACCCTGCTGTTAACAGTAATACAACAACATGCATTTGACGTAAATAGCGCCAAGTAAATAACGATATCACCATTGCAATACCATAGTCGGTAATACCAGCAGCAGAAATAAAGTCAGCGCCGGAATGGGAAGCATAGTGGCAGCTGTCTTTAAAAACTCAATCCATTCCGAATCCCCCATTTCCTGCAGCTATCCAGCCCCCATACCTGTGGCAGTATCATGGCACAAGGAAAAAAAACACGCCTTCCAGAACTGCGGCTCTCGAAAGCCCAAATTCACAGAGGCAGAGCTGACTGATGGAGCATGCAGAGGAGCTTTTTGGTTGCAGAAGGCGCAAGGCCTCTGCACAGAAGAAGACAGCCATATGGTCTGACATCATGTTAAGGGTGATAGTAGTGGGCACTGTTCCCTGCACAGCCAGTGACTGCTGGAAGAGGTGGGACTATTTGAAGGTGAGGGTGCGCAGCCTCATAGCCCGACACAGTAGGGAGAGTGCTGCCACAAGAGGTGGCACAGTGGAACACCTGACACTAATGCTTTGGGAGGTGACGGCCAGCTCCATCCTCCACATGGAGGGCATCGAGGGTAGCCAGCGCACAGGCCGGAGCAGGGTCCCACGGCAATGCAGATAAATCCATCTCACTGCATGTACATGTGAATTCTGTGACCATAAGCATGCATCCCCTAGCAGAGATGTACAACATGGGCAAGGGACTGGGACAACACATGGCCATCACAGCAAATGTAGAGTCAGGACACACATGTGCAAGGGGAGGTGGGGAAACATTGCCATGTACATGCACTGTAGGTGAAACTTGTATGCCATATAATAGACACATCATAAACACCCATGCATGATATGCAAGGTTCAGCTCAGAGCCACCACCTCTGTCTGTGACCAATGAACATGTTGGCAGTTAGTGCAAGGGTGGATGCCATACAGGCAAGGAAAGCATCCATAGAGTCACTTGCGGGCCAGCAGCTACAAGAAATGCAGGCCAGGCGTGACTGCCTGCAGGGGTGTTGACGTGGGATGTCCTGCTCACTCGGCCATGCCACCGCCACCATGACCGCAATGGGAGAGAGAGTGTGGGAGCATACAGAGTCTTCCTCAGCCTCTACCGAGTCACTGAACTAAGATATCAAGCTCACTGTGAAGTTCATCAGGGTCCGGGTCAGAACCTTCCACCTCTGTGGCCCCCACCCTTTGTGGGGGCCACAGAGGTGGAAGGTTCTGACCCGGACCCTGATGAACTGCTGGCATGCAAAGGCACTGCTCACAGTGCCACCACACTGCAAAGGAGCAGGAGAAGGTTCCCATGGTTAAGATGGGCAGAAAGTAACTGTTGGACACTGCAAGGGTGTATTGAGAGGGAACCTGGGGAGGGATGTTGGAGAGGGTGTTTTGAGAGGGAGGTTGGAGTGTGCAATTGGTGAGGGTTGTTGGGGCGGGTGCTTTGAGGGGATGTTGGTAGGGGTTTCTGGGATGGATATTTGGGAAGGGGGGATATTGTCATGGGTTAAGTCCATTCACATGTCTACATAACACTTGGTTTCCCTTGAAGCAACGCAAGGACATTCCTTATTGTGTACAAGTATTTAATGGATGAAGAGACAATTTACAAAAGTGCAAGGCAAGTGCAATACAATGGTGCTCAGAACAAATAGCCAATGAGTTCCTGACATACGAAGCATCCCTGGCATACCAGGCATCCCTCCCTGGCCTCCCCCCGCTCAGTGTGTGCCAGCACACAACCCACAGGGGGTGTTGTGTCCTCATCCAGGGGCAGGGGAATGTTCCGCCTGATGCAGATGCTGTACAACATTGTGCATGGGAGGAAGATCAGACCCACCTTCGTGGGCCTGTACCTGATGTCCCCTCCAGAGTGGTGTAAGCAGTGAAAGAAAGTCTTCAACAGGCCAAAGGTGCGCTGGATACACACCCTTAGTCCAGATGTGTGCCCGGTTGTATGCAACCTACTGTGGCATCTGGGGATTGCTCCGTGGAGTCATAAGCCATGGAAGCTGGGCGTATCCAGAGTCACCTGCAGGGGAAAAGGACATAGGTGTAAATTACGGTGATCTGTGGTTGTGTTGCCTGTAACAACATCATGGTGATAGATAGTCTGTGCATGCATGCCACATATTTGGTCACAGAACATGATTCCACATTCCAGTCCTTGCATTTGGAGTCCACTGCTCGGGGGGGAGGGGTGGTTGTCTGTCATGGTACATCTTGCACACATTGTGTGATGGTAAGATCTACATCACAAGTAACAAGGACATTGAGGGAAACATTGAGGGAGTGGTTCTGATTCTGATTGTGCTGGACCTCCCCATATGTGTGGGGTACCACCAACTCTACAGGGGTACAGTCCAAGGCTGCTAGGAAATTGGGCATGTGTGCCAAGGTGTACATTCATGCCTTTGTGACGTTCAACTGTGCTGGGGTGGTGGGTATGGCAATATGCTGTGTCACATGACGCAGGAGTGCTTCCAGCACCTGACGGAGCGCATTTGAAAATGTTGGCTGGGAGACCCATCTAGTGTGGCCACGGTGTGCTGGAATATGCACGTCGCCAAGAAGTGCAGGACCAACATCAGCTTCACCAGTGTCGGTATGGCTGTCCTGATGTTGATCCTGCTTGTGATGTCCATCCTGGATCAGGGTCAGCAGCTCAGCAATTGTCTCCCTGTTAAGCCGGTACAGGGTGAGTCTTTGGCTGTCCGTGCGGGTCCATGGTGAGGCCCTGACCCAGGATATGGGCGCTCGCCTTACATGACGTCACCTCCTTGCCATCATCCTCTTCCTCTTCTCCTCTGCTTCATGTTCCCTCTGTTGGTCCTCCAGCACCTGCAGCTCAATGTTCAGCTGGGGAAGCTGCACATCTATGTGCACAGAGACCAGTGGCAATAGGGTGGTGTTGGGATATGTGCTTGGGAAAGGCGTGGGCCTTTTGTTCCCTTCATGTGTGCACCGGGTGCCCATGTGGCCGTATTTTGATCACCTGTTGGCATTTACCTCATGCTTTCAGGAGGCAATTTCTCCACTGTGGTTTTGGTTGTATTACTGGCAAATCTAGGTGGCATCACTGCCATTTTCCCAATTTATGATTAACTGGTAATATCATTTTACCGGTAATACCAGCAAAACAAATACTGCCACTGGTAATACCATTGCCGGTAATACAGCCGACGGATTTCCCGTCCACTGTATTACCATCACCGGAATTACCAGCAACAGTATTTGCGCCGACCGGTGATTCAGCGGTCTGGTGAAAGTGGTGGTAATTCTGATTACTACCACTTTTACTGTATTACTCCTGACTCGTAATGACCCCCAAAGTCATATTTTGCTTGCCTTGACTAGTGCGCAGGTCACTTCACTAAAACACAAAAGTGTAACACCCCAATGTCCAATAATGCAATTGTAAACCCCTACTTAGAGAGAACTGTGTAATTCGGGAACTCAGGCTATATGCATTGTCATCTTTATTTTTCCGGATCTGCAGGGCGATAGGAGACAGTGCTGAGGGCGGGCATGTTTGTCCTGAATTCCCATAAGGAACCATTGTTTCCTCCGCCCACTCCTGCAGATAATGCCCTTCTGCCTTTATACAATGCTCCGACTGATATGATTTGTTTTAAACCTGAACCATTTTTTAAAAATCTTTTAATGATAATATGTCCCAAGCTGAAAGTTGAAGTTTTATGATCTTTTTGTATAAAACGTTTTAATATTGTTATGGATCTCTGAGAAAGCATTTTAACAAAAAGAAAATGTATGATTTCATTTGCAAATGTGAATGAGAAGTTAACACATGAGCAATGTGCTTTCCTATGTTTTTGCAATTACTTTTTGTCAGGTATGGTATGTGTACAGATATTATTATACAAATATGCAGCCACAAAATTGTTGAAACCATTGTTACAGAAGAGAGAGGGAATGGGGAGGGGATTCTGAACAGAGAATATCTGGTTTGCATAGCAATGGACAATGCCATTGCATGAAACTGCCAAATCACTCAAATCTCTTTTTCCAAACTCCCCTTGCATTCTGTTCAATGAGAATTCCCCTAACAAAATGTGCTGCAATCAGCAGCTGTGTAAGAAGCAAGATGGGTGCTGGGCTTTCCATTTCTCAGCTGCGCAGTGATTTCATATTGAGCTATTTTGGGCTATTCTATCACAGCATCTGTGGTATTTATCGGCTACTTTTTACTCCAGATCTGTTTTTTCATTCTACCGAGGCTGCATTTTTATAAATACCCTCCCAACCCACGCCCACTCTCTCTACCCATGGCCACCCCACTTCCACTCTCTCTAGCCCCACCCAACCATCCTACCTCCATTACACATGCTGTTTGGGTTTTGTTTTTGGTAATGTTGGGCTGTGTTTCACAAGTTACCCAGAGGCTGATTTGTTCTTCATGTTTTTGCCCCCAACCAACTACCATCACCCACCCCACCCTCTTTAACCACATCCACTCACCCACCTCTACACACACACCCATCCACCTCTGCCCACCTTAGCCCTACCCTATCACGCTACATACTCCCTCTCTATCCCCACCCACCCAATCCTCACCCACTCTACCCTCACCCACCCAATCTCCCTCTCTCTACCCCCACCCACCCTATCCACACCCTGTCTAGCACCATTCGCACTGCCCTCACCCTCTATAATCCTGGCCACTCTACTACCACCCACGTACCCTACCCCTGCTCTCTCTAACCCATCCCACCCACCCTAACCCCTCTCTCTCCAATCCCACTCCCTCTACCCCAACCACCCTACCCCCACTCACCCAATCCCCATCCTCTCAACCCTCACCCACCCTAGCCCCACTCTCAATACCCTCCCCCACCCACCCACACTACCCCACCCTGTCAACCAAGACAACCCACCAACCTACTCTCACTCCCAACACCCTATCCTGACTCTCATTACCCCAGCATGCCCAGTATACTCCCACTCCATCTACCATTACCCATCATACCCCACTATCTCTACCCTCACCCACCATACCCCAACTTGCTCTACCCCATGCCTCCTACGCCCACTCTCTCTATGCCAACCAAGTACCCTACTTCCACTCTCTCCATCCCATCCACCCACCCTACTGCTACTGTATCTACCCCCACCCACTCAACTCCCATTCATTCTACATGCATCCACCCACCCTACCTGCACTGTGTCTCTCTCACCACCGACCCTCCCCTACTCTCTTTTCCCCCACTCTCTCTACCCCAACCCACCCAGCTCTCTCTACAACACATCCATCCCACCCCCACTCTCCACCACCTCTCATCCGTCCTCTCACACGTTCGTTGTATTTCTTACCCTCTCACTCAGGAACGTCGTTTGGGGGTTAGCAGGGGGCACAGTTGCGACCCCTGTGGTCTCCCTTGCTACCTCCAAGGAAAGTATTTTGAAAAAAACGCTTCGATTTATTTTTAATACAGTTTCCCTCAGTCTACCCTTCCCTATATTATCAACCCTACTCAAAACCCCTTCCCAGCCCTTGTAACCCTTTACCCCCTCTATATTTCAATTCGTTTTTTCGATGTAATTGTTTCATTAAAAATTACTTAAAAAAAAAAAGTTGGGGATGATACCGTGTGATACTGGTGAGAGGCTCTGTAAGGCTTCCCTTATATCCCTGCTCAATTGTTATGGAGAGAAAGGTTTGGAGAGGTAAGTTACTGCAATTTAATGTAACATATTGTTGACAATGCAGAAGTACTTGATGTATGCTAACAAACATATTGAAAACCAGACAAGGCATTTCTGGACTGCAGACATGTGGTTAGATTTCTGCAGCCCAAGGATGTTGTGGGATGCATGGCTTACTCAAGAATCAATACATATCATTGGATGAAATCCAGCAAGTGAAATTTAACAACCTGCCCTGCGTGAACCCTACCATTCCATCCAGGTCCTTAAACTGGTGATAATAGCACCAGCCCGAGAGTCTGTCCCCAAAATCTCGGATAAGAAATAGACTGATTTTGATTATAATATTTTGCTTTTATTGCAATAAGTAAGTGAACAAATAATACAATACAAATAAGTGATCGCTACTTCCCAATAGGGCAAATCACCCAAACTCTACAAATAAGTTGGGGTTGTCAGGAAATGCCACATGTCATCACAGTACAGCCTGCATATTTGTCAGTCTTTCAAATGAAAACAAACATTGAATACAGAAATAGCATTGCTCGCTCAAATACACATCTATCCATAAATGCTGCACAGCGAATGGACATTGACTATTCTAAACTTGGATAACGCACAGTCAACTTACTTTAATGAATCGTGGCAATCATAAAAATAAAGAACACCAGACTATGAAGCTAACTACTTCAATACTTTTGGTTGAAAGAATTCCTCACTGTCCTACTACACACATTTCTTTTTACGGTGAATCACAATTTAAAATCTTTATTTGTATTTTGTCAGAAACAACTATAAAAATCAACACAACCAAAGAAAACATACAATTCATGTAAGTGTGAGGCAATAAATAACACAATTTAAGGGAGACAATGTTCATCCTCAAGCCAAAGTTCATAATGTACTTGGATTAATTATTTTGGACACATAACACTCCAGCTCAGTAGGCGTTAGATTGCCATCCCAACCTCCGGCTTTGTGTTAGTTTCTTATGGGCCCAACACTTTGGGGACCTCTTTCAAAGCTAAATATTCCCTGAAACGTGACCAGCTGTCCTTTGACTGACTAGCCGGTGGTTGCAGCTCAGCATACGACAGTGATTGATCAAAACAATATATCAAACCTTTCAACCAAGCATCTTCTTCCTCCCAGCACTCTGCAACCTTTCCGTCTAGCCTCCACCCCCGCTAAACTAACAAATCTCGATTCCTCATGTGTCTCAAGTGAGAATAACCCCAGCAACCAGAGCTTAGGGTCCACCAGCATATACGGACATTGTGTTCCCAACCTCTCTCCAATATTCCTGCACTCCCGGGTATCCCTACTCTGTAGAAATTATGCCTGATCGTTTGCCCACCTCTTGCATCTGTCCGGGATGTCTGCACTGTATGCATGTGCCTTGTGCAGAGTGTAGTATGCCTGGTGTAGGTGCTTAAAGTGGCTCAACACATGCCCCTGATTCAGGGATATGTTCTGGGTTTGTTGACATGCAGGGCCGGTCTTTGCATCAGGCAGCCCAGGCGGCTGCCTGACGTCAGTCAGCCTCTAGGGGGCGCTGCACCAGCAGTCCACTTTGCCAGTGCTAGAATACACATGTAATACGTTCATTTCCTAACATTATAAAAATGAATGTGCCTGTTCATTTTTATAATGTTAGGAAACAAACCTGTTAAACGTGTATTCTACCACTGGCACTGCTGCAGGCTGTGGCCTCGGCCAGGGCAGTTTCTAGTCCATTTGGTGCCCAGGGCGAAACACTAGGAATGCGCCCCCCACCGCACCGCATCCCATGCGCCACTCCCACCGTGCTCCACTCCTGCCGCACCCTGCGCACCAGTCCCCCCGCACCTCGCGCACCACTCCCACTGCACCCTGCGCGCCATTCCCAAACTACACTGTTAAGGAACTCCTACCCAAAGTCAAACAGTCCGTCACACAAGGAATTAATTGCCATTTGCAACTGTGGGTCACTTTTTCACTGGTGCCCAGGACAATTTTATGCCTCAGTCCCACTTCGGCTGCAGATAATGAGGACTGGGCACACCAACCAAGAGACCATGAATATGGCATAGGATGCAGTATATACAACCAACAAATAACACAAGATGCTGAAGGGGGTTTGGAGGCAACCTAAGCCAAAAGGGAAATGACAAGGAGACACCTGAACCCAATAAACAATCACTTTAACATTATTTGAATGGAAATCAAGTGTATGCTTTGATACAGTAAAGTCTTGACTGTTGGGTACCTGCATATTTATTTATTTATGCAACGTGTGTCGGATACAGGTATCCAACACATTCCATAAATAAATTATCCGTCTCCATGTACCCGACAAACATTGCATAAATAAATAAATAAATAAACCGTTCGTGGCTTAAAGAATATTTACTCAGCAACACTGGTCAAAACTATTATCCGCATAGTGAAGTAACTCATCACCATTGCCATGGAAGTGGTTTAAAGTGTAATTGTTATATAGTTTGGAAAAGAAGCGGCATGAAAGAAATAGCGCTGCTTTAAACTATTATTTTGGTCATTTTTTGGGCTTGCAGGGACGCACCATGGGCCCAAACAGGTCTCTGTTTGTACCGTGTCGGGGCCCACGGTGCGTCCCTGCAAGGCATGCCCACTCCCCACAGCCCACTGCACCTCCCCTCCCATCTCAATGCCAGCACAAAACCATTTAGTGACTAATGGGCCACCATTTGCAGTTTCCTGTCGGCATTGTGATAGAAGGGGCTGGTCTTAGCTGCAGGGAGACCTAAAGTGTTTTTATTGGTGTGCTTATGCCCCCCACCCCAAGTGGCGCAAAGTGGTAAGAGGGAGCCTCTGACTTCTGTAATGTCACGTAGTACTTTCGTACTACGTGACATTACAGTCGGAAGGGGCAGCGCCAGCACCTGACCTGCAGAACTTTCCCCACGTTAATGCGCCACCCCACAAACTGGGGAATTTCATCCCCTCCAGAAGCTCCAGGGACCGGGGCAATTGCACCCCCGCCGGGGCTATTGGACCCCGGGCAGTTGCCCGCCTCGCCCGGACCAAGAAACTGGCCTGGCCTCGGCCCTCAGGCAGGGCAGGGCAATTGGCAAATAAATTAGCATAATTTGTTGCTTTATTACATTCCCCCGGGTGGCGCCGGTGCCACTGGCGCCAGCCAGGCCCTTGGGCGCATGTGCGGTGTGCCCTCCTCCAGGCTATAGGTGCGCACTGACACTGAAGTGTGGATCGATTGGGGCTGGCAGGTGTTGTCTGCCCCGGCCATTACAGAAAAGAGGAGCGATTGGGTCACTTAATCCTGAAGTTGTTCCCATCACAAGCACACACTGCCAAGCAGCAGAATCAGCAAATACAAACAGTTGCTGCATACTGCCCTCGCTGATTGGCCTTGTTTCAGGACACCCAGCAGTAACTACAGCCTGCCGAGGCAAGCACACTTCTTTCCTCCTGCTCCCGTCCTCGCAGGTGAGGCCTATTGTTGCATAGGCATTTTATTTATTTTAAAATGGTATTGTGGAGATGACTGGGCCATTCAAGAACAGCCTCTGGAGGCCACAAAGCTAGGCACTATTGTCAAGGCTCAAGTAGTCATGAAAAAGGAAGCAAGCACTGTTGGTGGACTCTCCTCAGGAGATCAAAAGTCCGGTTCTCGGAAGACCTGGGCAGAGTGTCACCGTCAGCAGATCTTAGACAGTTGCACGTTCCAGTGGGATTGGATTGGTCCGTCTGTCGGCCATTCGGCCCGTGGCCGGGCCAAAATCACTTCGAGGGCGAGTCCCTGGGGACCGGTACCACGCTTGGGCCGGTTTGGGGGTTACTATGCGCCCTAGTTCCCGCTCCCGAGCATATTCGTCGTTCCCTCTTTCCTGGGCATGCACTGCTGACTTTATGTTAGTGCAAGAGTTTTATACATTTCACTGTTCGCTCAGACGTGTCTTATACTCTTCTTTGTCGTTGTGCTTCTTTTGTTTGGAACAGCAATCACGTTAGTCTAACGAGATAAACAAACACCTACACGAACGCGCCTTGTGAATGATGGTGTGAAGGATGGATGCAAGTGCTGGACCAAAAGCTGAGCGAAGTCTGCATAGCAGCTGGCTTGGGAAAGCAACTCAGCAACTACAGTAAAAACCGTCTGCGTGGACGGTTGGCCCGTCTTCCGTATAATGCAAATACCCAGACTTGGATGCATGCTTCACTTTCTTTGTTCCATTGGGGGTGACATGCTGTAGCATCAATTCATGGCCTTTAAAATACCCCGCACGGTGCAGCTTCCGATCTCCTTTAACACAAACGCTGGGAAATGGCCATGGCTAGCTAACGCTACATTAATCAAAGCCAGGTCTCTAAATAATGGTTCAAGTGTTGGGGAATCACCTGCTCACACTTTCTGTCGTGTGACCAACCAGTGCGCAAAAGGTGTTTCAGAGTGTGGGGCTCTTGATGCCACCCATTTCTGCATTTGATACACCAGCAGCTAAACACACCCTGCGGAGGCATCTCCTTCTGCATAGTCCATTTCGCTCCCAAGCTCGGAACAATGTTCTTTACCATAATGGAGAATGTGAAAAAGCACAGGGCTGCAAGGTTTGGGGTGAGGGTGGAGGGCAAAGCGTACTACACTTGGGATACACTGGAGATGCTTCCCCTGATACCCGCAGTACTCCAAGTCCCTTGAAATGAAATTCGTCTATACACTGCACAATGTGCAAGGGCTGCTGTTTTTCAAGCGGCACGCGACTAGTAATTTGCAAAAAGTAAACTTAAGGAGTCCCAAGAAAAGGTTCCCTTCCACCCTTTAAGAATTTGATTGTTTTTGTTTTTATGTTGGGATGGTAGACATCATTTTTCTTTGCGATCTTACTGTTTCATGGTGCTGTCGGGAGCTAAAATGAGTGATCACGAAGGAAACAATTAAGAATTGTGAGAGTTCACGGGCATGAGCTAAACAAACGCCAATACTCGATCTGCCATTTCTCTGCCGCGGTAATGCACTGCAGTGTGTTTCAATGTAAAGTCCACATTGTAATGTCATAATTTTAGAACGCCACCTCTCCAACATTAACATTGGGAGCTATGTTGAATTGTACATGCATGTCAACTCTCTGCATATGTTTAAAGTAGAATTTACCACTCACATGGAGTAGTGATATTGTTTACGTGTGTCCCTCCTAAATATATTTAACTTCCCATGAAAAAATTGCATAAATGCATGTATTTTAATGCTGAGAAAGACGGGCTTGTACAGCTATTGATGGGTATGTTGCTGGTGCTTGTTCTTGGAGGTTTGAGTAACACTATTCAAGACCAGTTCATCACCTTTTAAGAGTGGCTAAATGTTTGAGGTCATACGAATGACATTAGTGTATATGTGAAATTGTCGATTCTCTGACTGAGTCACAGCAGCAAACTGGCCATTGTTACTAAAAATGAAGAGCAAAAGCAGACTAACATAACCAGGCCTGTTCGGGTTTGACCCTCTTATTGCTGTTTTCTGAGGTTCATGAAATTCAGCAGATGCCAGCATTGACAATTTTGTTAACTCATAGTCCCCACTCTCGCTGCTCATCCCATGACACATGCATGAGATCACAGGTCATGTGAGGGGGGGCACCAATGATGCTTCCCACCTGGGGTGCAATCTGTTGTAAGACCGGCCCTGTTGACATGCCTGCAGACACTCCTGTTCTATAAGTGGCTCACCCAGCACAGCTTCACACCGTGCCCTAGCTGCCAAAGTAACAGGGTCCCTGCTGCTTTGTACTTTACAATATAGGTTGAAAACTTGATGTGTGCTAATGTTTCCAGATGCAAGAGTGTGTGGAACCGAGGACAGGCTCAGTTAATCTGGAAAGTGACCTAAGCGGCCCATCAGTGCTAGAATTAGTCTGTAATAGAAGAATATGTTTAGGCCACTGACCGGGCCTCTATTCCTGAGTTGCTCCAGGCTGATTCATTCCCTGTTTGTGAATAGGTCCCCTAGTCGTGTGATGCCCAGATTGCTAAATTGAGTGCTCAGTTGCCTTTCAAAGGTAATTGGGACCCCTGTTGTGTTATACAGGGGTAATGTTGGTGAGTACACCTTGTGCCCCACTTCTGTGAGTTACTTTATGTGGTTATCCATGTATAGCTCTGGCACGGTCATGGAGATCAGGATCCCTAAATATCTGATCTTGCTTTTCTGCTATATGAAACCTAGGTCATCTCCCACAGTCTGCATGTTGGGGGACAAGTGGTGGAGCTCCGATTCCATCCAATTAATCAAAAAAGCTGTGATTGTACAATATTTGTTAGCCCTGTTATAATGGGGGCTAAGTGTACCACTGGATCCTATACAAAAAGCGGCATGTCGGCCGCATACAGCAGCACTATCATGCCAATATCCTGAAGTCAGATGCCCCTAGGCCCATGAAATGTCTTCAATAATGTTAGCAGCTCAATAGCAAGCACAATCCGTAATAGGGATGGGGCAGACCTGACGCTTACTGATAGATATATTTTGGGGTTATATCTTTTACTTTGTGGTATTTTTTATTAAGGTGGTATTTGGTGGTATTTTTATAGTCCTTGGCAATATATTGTGGTAAACATGTTAGGATATTTTTTATAGTGGTGAGACTGATTTCAGAACACTGCCTAGTAATTATTTATACCAGGATCACTAACAACAAACAAAATACTGGAGTTAATACACTCTGAATAGATGGCTCGTGCCCTCTTGTGGTATCTTATGTACAGTACAACATTATAACCTTTTAACTGAGTTTCAACAAATGTAAAGCATGCAACTGAAATACAGCACATTCATTCAGCCTCTAGAAACAAAACAATTAATTGCGGCTACTTTGCTTTGAGGTATTTCTTACCTCACGTCTATACATCTCTCTATGCATGTCAAATCAAAGGGACTGAATGCAGAATAAATATAATGAGACTAAATTAGCTTTTTGAATTTTTTCTTTATCGTAAAATAGAATTATGCAAGTTACACAGACTGACACTTATGCCCACATTGTACTTCATAGTGCAAATATGTTTTTTCATGCAATGGCTTTCAGTGCTCTATCTGTGCAAAGCTATGCCTATTAACCCTGGCCTCATAGAACTTGGCAAGAAAAATACCCTTTAAAAAAACAGCAATACTTAGAGAAATATGAACACAGAATGACATGTACATTTAAATTTGAATCTCTAATGCAGCACCTAAAATGTTCTGAACTATTTAACCTGTGCTACATAGTTTCATTCACATCAACAGCACCTCAATTAACCTCATAGTTACCTATCTGTTGCCGATATTCCCGACTCAGTGAAATCTTCCCCAGCCCTTCTGCCTGCCTTGCACAGGGACAACCCAGATAAGGATTCTTGAAACTGCAGTTGTTCTGAGGATCGTCATCCCAGGAGAGACGGCTTCAAATTCAGCCTTAGCCCAGCAGACTGTCCGTCAGTGCCAGAAAAGGAATGCCCCTCTACTCTGCCTTAAAACCCTTTTTAATGACACGCCCTGTCAATATTGAGCACCTCTCCTTGCCCAGCTCATCCCACTTACAATCACACAATCTGCCCTTCTCATTGTGCTAACTGCACTGCTGAAGAGAAAAATGTTTCATTTTTCTCTTGCACCTCCTGCTCCAAAACAAAGCCATGTTTTCAGCAGAACGGATCTCCACATTTTTCAGCTTACCACACAGCGCAGATCCAGCCTGCACATTTAAAATCAATTTTTCTTCCCATTTTGAGAGCATTTTGCATTTCATCCGTCTGCATCCAGCTTTTTTCATGAGCTAATTTGCACTAAATGTTATTGTGGGTATCTGTTACATGGTAAATGGGGTTGCTTAATTAGTATGTTACATTTAAGTTTGTGTTATATTTTGTGCAGTTCAGTTAATTGAAATTTCATCATGGAGAAAAGTGACTGTTTCTAGCATGTGCTCTGTGCATTGGTATCTATTTAATTCTGCCTGAGACTCACACTATTGAGTCCAGCAATGAGTTTCACACCGTGGGCCCCAGTTGAAGTTCAAACCCTCATTAAAATGTGAATGTGAAATGCTGAGTCTAAATTTTGAAATGCAGATTCTAAATGTTGAAATGCAGAGCTCATACTCCTACAGTACCCCTCTGCAGCACAAACGGCAGCAAGGTTCTGTTATTAGTGTCATTACTCTCGAGGATGTGTATAGAAGCTGTATCATAAATTTCAATCCAAAGCCTAGCTCCATATAATTTAGTGTTTTGAAGAGAAACAGCCATTCCACTGAGTCAAAGACTTTCTCTGTGTCAAGACTATCCAGAATTGTGGGAACTCAAATGGAATGTTGTGAGTCATTGTGATGATATAACACCATATAGCCAGAACCACTTTATTAGAAAAGATATTCCTTCTGCTAAAGTCCCTAAAATGACTAAATGTCCCTAAAAAGAGGATCCAACTATCCCTCCATGTGATGTTATACTGCTAGAAAGCACTGGTGTAACGCCTATCTAGTGTGAGGTATAGAAAATAAGATCACCCTATCTACTCTCACTACTTTCACTAGATGCTAAAATTAATTTAATGCACACTGTTTGGAAATTGATTCTCTCCATTTTTATTTTATTCGCTTCCAAATTGTGTGACTTATTGATATGCAAATTACTCAATTGTTCACAAATCAAGTGTTAAAATACAATCCTACCTCTGGATTGCTTAGTGTCTATTTATATTTACACTTATCTAAAAAGTGGTGCAATTTAGCCGAGGTCACAAAAGATATTGTATGTCTCGGGAATCAGGTAATCGCCCTGAACCTTAATGTTGTCAACCAGTTTCAGCGGATACAGGAACCTTTCCGCTTTCTTCAGGACATATACTATGACATTAACTCATCATATTGTGTTGAAAATAAAAAATATTTTTTTTGCTCCTTGTCTTCGTCTCTGTTTGCTGGAGTAGGGAGAGCATCTTCTGCATGAGAAGAGAGCATGCAAAGTACTAAATGAAGACCGATAAGGATTTTCAAAGTCACTTACCTGTTAATATGTAGATTCAAAAAATAGAGCAGAGATAGACACTGATGATGCCCCCTTATGTGCATTCCCTTTTAGGGTATTTGGAAGAAAAACAAGACGTTTGTTGGTATTCCATGGCACACTGTAGTTGCTATGTGCTACACCAACCCAGAATTAATGTGTATGTAAGGAAATATGTTAAATGTGACTTTGTCATTTGTTACATGTCGCATGTTTTTTAAAGAAAAGTAAATGGTTTTGTGAAAAACAGGAATTCAAATAGAGTAAAGAATAAAATAGGTTTTCAAGTTTAGAATCAACAACTGTGTAAAGTTTGGTTTATAGGAGATACATTAATTGTTATCTCCTGGGTGATAACTTGGTTCCGACTACACAGAGTCATTGTTTGTGCAAGAGCAGTAGGAAGTCTGTGATTCCCTTTTTTTGTATTATATCAGTACCCTGATACATCACAGACCCCTCGAAAATCAAAAATATTGAGTATGACCTATTTTGCATTCGCCCATGACTTAGCAGACTCTTCTTGCAGCCAAGTATGGCTCGGCCCGTTTCTGCCAGGGCGCTGCCCCAGATTCGAAATATATCTTTCAAAGTACTCCTCCTGCAGCCTTCTGCAGCTACACCACTCTCCAGTCCAGCCAAGAAACCTCCACATACAGCTGCTCATGACAGCCCTCTCCTTTCAGCCAGCCAGCAGCACCTCTCTCTCACCAGAAACCTCCAAAAAAACCCTGTTCCTCTTTTCTCCTTCTTTTAAACCTCTCAGTGAAAGCCGCCTCTCATCCTATGTCTCCATACATTTTCTTTACCTTTTTCCAAGCCTCTTACGTGGTGTCATCTGTCATCCATCACACCACGTGACACAACCGTTCTCCTGCCTTAATTCTCTGAGAAATATCTGTGTCTCATCATGAAACGTGTCAATTGTGGACTGTTCTTTTCACAGTTTTATGATTAAACTGGTCATTTCTGTGACCTGTCCTTTGTGATCTGCAATTATTTTCAGACTTCTAATGCCCTCTGCCATTAAATGAGCAATCTCGTTTTCTAAACACTGTATATCATGAGACCACTCTGTGCTATCTTCACAAAATGACTCCAGCTCTGTTATGGCAAAATCCCTATCCACTTGAATTTGAGTTCATTCAGTTTTTAAATGGTCGCTCTGTTCTGAATCTTCCTGTGCCTGATTTCTCTTGACTGCCAATTCAGTTTGTAATATTTCAGAATGCTGTCGGCCTGTGAAAGTGGTGAAAGTGGTGACTGCCCCTCATCTGATGTACCTTCTATCTGAATCACTTTTTAATGTAATTCTGTCAATTGATTCTGACATTGAAGCATAGTTTGTTTATTGTTTTTCTTTTTCGTTTCTAGTAGTCTGTGCAGGATAAACCAAAGTGTTGGCCCAAAAGGCCTAAAAAGTCTCGTCAGAAACGTGTGTAACACTGTACCCTTTTCAAATAATCTTTCAGGAGGCTCTGTACCTATTTCAGCAACTAGGTGCTCTCTCCACTCATTCAAAGTATCTGAAGTCCATGTACCCAGAGCAAAGATTATGGCTTCTGCATACTCAGGTAAGTCAACATTAATCATGGACATGTTGCCCGCTGTTCAAATAAAGCACAGTGTGTCAACTTAAAAACCACTAAATGCACAACACTATTGACAAACAGGATTCAATGTGTGCCCAGCACAGCACACTGTTGTCAAATACAATGCTGTCACACCTGACTAATGCACTGAGCTAAAACATTCCCAGTCAATGCACCAATTATGTGGGACTAAGGGAGTCCATATTCTTCTCTTTCTTCCACAATTTCATACCACAGGATCTTAGCTAGACATCTACAGACCTTGTACTGTGCATTTCATTCTAGATGCACATTTACCCCTAGATGCAAACCAAAAGAAAAGAACTAGACACAATAATAACCACTGCACGCTTTCATAGCTAGGCATATGTATATTCACTCATCAGAAAGAACAGAAAGACAATCAAACCAGTTCCTATTTGGGAGGCATGGAAACACTTGTAGTAAGTGTTTGCAGTGGCCACATGGGAGAATAAAGGAAAACACACTCTATAACAATAAACACTTTGCATTGGATCAGCAAAGCAATTCAAATGTGATTTCCTTCTAACCTGATACATCCTAACTGGCACTCTTTGATTATGAAAGCAACTCACTATGAATACAGTTTCAGCTCTCAGTTACTCCCCTAACTTTGCCTAACATTAGATTAGTAGCAAGATTCTGAGATTATGAATTGCAAGATTTTGAGATAGGACACCCTCTGCATGAATGAAGAAACCCCCAGCTAATACTTTGTAGTCTGGCTACTTTGTTATTCCTTTGGCACCAGAAGGATTAAAGACGTTCTGCCAATTAAAATACCCTGCAGAAGGGGGTCCTAACTGGTTGTTGACCTGTTTATACTCGCACTGAGCTCTCTGCTTTTTGGAATTATCGCCTGGCCCTTGACTTCCAAGGCCCTTCTTTCAGTGAAGTACATTTCTGCCTGTTTCTGACAGAACACTGCCCCAGATTCGGAATACAGCCTTCAAAGAACTCCCCTGCAGCCACGCTGCTCTCCAGCCCCGCCGAGAAACCTCCAGACAGCTATGCAGGACGGCCCTCTCCTTTTAGCCAGCCAGCACCACCTCTCTCTCACCAGGAGGGGGCAGTTTGGGGGAAAGGTTTGGGGAGAGGGGGTAGTGGGGGAAATGAGGGGTAGGGGACGTTTGGAGGGACAAGTGGGCAGTTGGGGAAGAAGGTAGGCAGTTGATGAGAGGAGGGGGAGGTTGGAGGAGAAGGGGGACAGTTGGGGAGAGAAGTGGGCAGCTGGGGGAGATGAGGTGTGGGAGCAGTTGGGGATAGAAGGGGCAGTTAGGCGAGACATGGGGTCGGGGCACTTGTAGGAGAAGGTGGGTTGTTGGGGGAGATTATGGCTGGGGGCAGTTGTGGGAGGAGAGTATGGATACTGAGTGTGTATGAGGGGGCTAGCTGCTGTGTGTGTGGGGGCAGCCTGGGTGCTGAGTGTGTGTGTGTGTGATGGGGCAGATTGTTTGGGTGGCTGGGTGCTGGTTGTGGGGGGCACCTGGGTGTGGGAGGTTTGTGGGTGGGCTGGGTGGTCTGTGTATGGGTGGTTGGGTGCTGAGTGAGTGTCTGTGTCTGGGATTGGCTGTTGTGTGAGTGTGGGCTGGATGATGTGCCTGGGGTGGGTTTTGTGTGTGTGTGTTGGATGGGTGCTGTGTGTGGGGGGTTGGGTGTTGTGTGTGTGTGGGTTGGGTGCTGTGTGTGTGTATGGGTTGGATGCTGTGTGTGTGTGTGGGGGGGGAGGGTTGGGTGCTGTGTGTGTGTGTGTGTGTTGGTTGTGTGCTATGTGTATATATGTGTGTGGGTTGGGTGCCGTTTATGTTTGTGTGGGTTGTCTGCTGTGAGTATGTGTGGGTGAGTTGGGTGCTGTGTGTATGTGTGTGTGGGTTGGTAGCTGTGTTTGGGGGGGGGGGTTGGGTGCTGTGTGTGCATTGGATGCTGTGTGTATGGGTTGGGTGTTGTGTGTGGGTTGGGTGCTGTTACTGTTGGTTGTTGTGTGTGTGGGTAGGGTGCTGTGTGTGTGTTGGGTGCTGTGTGTGTGGGTAGGGTGCAGTGTGTGGGTGGTTGGGTGCTATGCGTGGGGGTTGGGGGTTGTGTGTGAGTGGGGTGGGGTGCTGATTATGTGTGAGAGTGAGGGAGGGAGGGCTGGGTAGAGTGTGGCAGGTTCTGTTTGGGTGAGAGGGCAGCAGGTACTTTGTGTGGGTCCTGGGGGTGGCTATGTGCTGTATTAGGAGATAGGTGCAGAGCGTGTTTATCAGGAGATAAGTGTTAAGTCTGGGGGCTGTGTGCTATGTGTGGGGAGGGTGTGTGTGGGGGGTGGAGAGCTGGGTGCTGTGTGTGGTGGAGCTGGATGTTGAGTGTTTGTGTGGTGGGCACACTGAGTGGGTGGGTTTCTTAGTCTGTGGGTCCCTGAAAATGTACTGAGTTTATGGGTGGGGCTGTGGGTGGGGGGTCTGAGTGCATGTGTATATGGGGGTTGTGTTATGGGTGAAGTGTGTGTTAATTCGGGGGGCCTGGATGCTTAAAATATAGTCCTTATCTGGGGTGATGAGGCAGTGTTTTGGAAAAAATCTTCCCTTAGTGCTAAGGAGGTGGGGTCTTTAAGTCCTGGAGGTGATTGTTGGCTGGCTGGAGGGCATTTTTGGCTGAGTGTGAGGGGACTTTGGCTGAGTATGGAGGAAGTCCTTATTTGGAGGAAGAACACAGATTAGTGGGAGGCTGGAGGAGAAGGGATTAGCAGAAAAGTAGGAGTAGGAGTGGGTGTAAAAGAGGGTTGTTGGAGGGGAAGAGAGTGAATTGGTAGATTGAGGTCACACAACGTGCTCTTACTATGTTTTTTAAATGAAGGAATATGTAACAGGTGATTTTATTTAACTATATATAAAATACATATTTTTTCTAACAAAATAATATATTATGGTATACTTGAGTTTTAATTATTACACAGTATGCTACAGAGTATATTAAGGGTATCGTTTTGATTAACCCAAGAATGTATAAGTTGCCCTAGAATCACCCTGAGTGGTTGCATTCGATCATAATGTTGTGTTGGAGACATCCTTTAGTAATCCACACAAATCCTGATGTTGTCATGGAGTCATCCTGAAGTAATTGCCATCCATTATAAAGTCGTCATAGTCATCCTTGAGTAATCACAGCCCATCCTGCAGTTGTCATGACGGCATCGTGGAGTAATCACAACGCATACTGAAGTTGTCATGGAGTCATCCTGGTGTAATCACAACCCATCCTGAAGTTCTGATGGAGCCATCCTGAAGAAGTACAAGATCACCACAATTTCCAGTCAAGTAATCAGGAAATCTCCCTGGAGCAGTCATTGTAATTACAATAGTCATCTCATTTAAATAATTCAGCCTAAACACACTTCAGGATAGCTTCAGATGATCTCCCAGATGATCTCCCAGAATTAGCTATGGATGACACCAGGATGGAGTCATTGTGTGGCTTCAAAATGATTCCATGAAGATCTTCCTTTTTGACTTGTGTCTGGAATTCACAGAAGTCAATTCATCAACATTCACACAAGATGATAAAGCACACGCAATAAGAGCATAGACAAAAACACCCACACCAATAACCCCACAAATACACACAGTTCATATCAGACATGGTGTGAGGTTGACCTACAAATAGCTCTTGTGTGCTAATTTACTCAGCAACATTCATAGCCCATGAGAAGGGAAAATGGTAAAAGTGGAGAAAGTTAATCATGGTGGAATTAAATGTACTCACCTGGGAGATAAGAATATTCTGCTTGTCTGTCAAAATCACACACATGTACAGATTTGTTACTTTATAATGAACATGTTCTGGAAAATACCAAACATTGTGTCATGTTGATGTTCTAATTATCCAACTGAGAGGCAAAGAAGAAACACACTCCTAGCCTCTCAGTAATGCTGCTGTCAAGATTGTCACAGCAATTTGTTACAAGTTAATATGCTAGCATTGAGTTGTTTGTTGCCAAGTGGGATGTACTAGGGTGTGCACCATTTGCTTTTTGCACAGTCCGAGGAGAGTGTGCTTACTATGCCACCCTGAGCTACCATCTTTGCCTACAATTCTTGATGTCAAATCTGTATCACCCTGTATTGGGGAGGCTATGCATCTGGACATTTCTACCCTGAACACTATATAAGCTATTGATAGTGTACCTTCTTCAGCTCACAATGTACTGTTACATTTTGATGAAATCCAAGACAGAGCCCTTTTGCCTGGGGTGCAGGCTTTGGAATTGGCACATTCGGTTCGGTTAATGTCTACAGTATCAACGCCAGTGCCTCTGCATCTACTGGTCCTTAAATGGAAAGTGAAAATCCCTTCAAGGAGGCTTGCTGTGCTCAGGATTCATCAGGGCTGTGCCTGTCTAGTATGGGGATTTGCTTGGCTGGGCACTTGAATCCTCCCTTACAGGAGGACTGTTGGGAGTTTCCATTATCAGCTTCTCCTAATCTCTATCCTGACTCGCCGGAGAGTTCACTGGAGTCCTCTATTTTGTTTGTACAGCAGCCAACACTCACAAGACCTGTGGGAGTTGTGCATGCGATCTCCTCTGGTTTAGGGGGTAATTGACCAAATTCAGACTCGTTGTTGATGCCTTTGATTAAATTGTTTGATTCTCTAAAACTTTTCAGCCCCATTGGGGCATGTCTCATCTTTAAAAAAGATTATACACTTAAACACAGTTCAACCTTTACAATACAACAATACATTCAAGAACATTTTAAAAATAAAGACAAAAAAAGCACACAGTCTGTTCATAAGAAGGCATTTCCAAATTTACATATATGTATGATTTCCAATAATGAATCCTAAAAAACACATTTAAATGTTAAAAAGCATACCATTCATTTTCCGAATAAATATCATATGATTACAATAGAAAGGCAAAATGAAATGAATGGCTCTAATGTATAAAATCAATATGTTTTAAAAACCTAAGCTATAAGACAGACCAATATACTTTAAAAATCCAATAACAGCCAAAGTAATGTTTACATACTGTCCACTGAAGAGCAGGACCCACCCTTTTCCCTCAGTTCATAACCTAAACTGGTTAAACATTTTTCTCAGGAATAGGTCACGTGCCTCAACCAAAAATGGACAAAGTAATAGAAGATGTTTCAGAGTTTCAACTTCTGACAGAGAAATGCAAAAGCGGCAGCTCCGTTCCTCCATCTCCTCCATAGGCTGGTAAGATAGCTAAGTGGGTTCAGCGCTCGCTGTTGTGATCTGAGTGTGATCGACTGGTCGCAGGTTCGAATACCAGCAAGGCCAACCCAGCCTTTCATTCTTCCGAGGTCGATAAATGAGTACCAATTTGGGTTGGGTGATATTGTACGTAAATATGTGCTCTGTAAAGTGATTTGGATTAAGGCACTACACAAATAACACATCATTATCTTCCATTTCTGGCACATGCCCAAAACCTCTCTGCTAGGTAGCAAGTTCAGATGCAATCTAAGAAAGTTACCTCTATATCCTGGAAACAGGAATTCCCCCAGGTATTTTGTAAGAGTATTAAAAGCCTTGAATTCACTCTCAAAATTTGAAAAAGATTTGTATTTTACACATTGTGTACATGTATTGATCCAATTTTAAAGCCAGAGCTTTCCTCTGGCTTTTGTTGGGTTAATAGGCAACAGGTGTAAATCAATACCTGGCGCCTTCATAGAGTCTAAACCGTCCTTAACCCATAAGGATAAAGTAACGTCTGACGGTGGCATAACACAAAATGTGGGCCCCCCCCCCTGCAAGCCCCGCTGAGGGGGGGTGGCCTCACCACCACTGTGCCCCACATCTGGGCATGGGCAGCATGGGGCCCCTGTTCCTAAGGTTGCTGATCACAAAATTCCCCTATGGCGGGTGTGGGGGTGGCGAGCTAGAAATATTTGAATCTGAATGAAGGGTATCAGGACATACTGCAACAGGAACTTCTGACATAGAAGCCACCAAAGGTATACTGACCCCTGCATTAAATTGTGTGTCCAATGGCAATGAAGTGTCACAGGAAAAGTCAACACGTGGGATTGCCCGATAAATTTCAGCTTGTTTACATATGCTATGCTCCGAAGCTGTAAAAGAGTTCCTGGCAGTTCTCAACACTGTTAAAAAGCCATCAGTAAAAGAGATTTTAGTGTTAATCTGCATCAATTAACCAGCCTGGTCGTTTAGTTTTAGATTTAGAGAATCAAACAACTTAATCAAAGGCATCAACAACGAGTCTGAATTTGATCAAATAACCCCTAAACCAGAGGAGATAGCATGTGCAACTCGCACAGGTCTTCTGGGTGTTGGCTGTACAAATGAAATAGAGGACTTCAGTGAACTCTCCAGCGAGTCAGGATAGAGATTAGGAGAAGCAGATTATGGAAACTCCAAACAGTTCTCCTGTAAGGGAGGATTCAAGTGCCCAGCCACGCAAATCCCCATACTAGACAGGCGCAGCCCTGATGAATACTGAGCACGGCGAATCTCCTTGAAGGGATTTTTAACTTTCCATATCAGGGTCCACTAAGTGCAGAGGTACTGGCGTTGATACTGTAGACATTAAGGGAATTGAAGGTACCAATTCCACACCCTGCACCCAAGCCAAAAGGGTTGTGTCTGGGATTTCATTGTAATGTAACAATAAATGGTGAGCTGAAGAAGGTACACTTTCAATAGCTTGTATAGTGCTCATGGTAGAAATGTCCAGATGCATAGCCTACCCGATACAGGGTGATACAGATTTGACATCAAGAATCGTCAGCAATGATGGAAACGCCAGAGGCACAGAGGCCACTACAGCTACCGAATGTAAAGAAGTGGGTCCCATCAAGGGACGTGCTGGACTCGATGCTCGTAGCTGACATAGAGGAGCGGAAGCAGCAGAAGCCACTTGTAATAAGGAGGACAAAGTCACAAGTGTGGAAGGGGAGTTTAACCCGACAGGTACACCAAAGCCGCTTCCTCCCGCGGACTGCCGCGGACTGTCTCCTTCACACTCACCGCCTCACTCTATAGAAGGAAATCTAGCCGCTGACTCCTCTGGTGCACCTCTGGGCCTTCAGTCCCCAACTCAACTGCAGGTCCTTTTTCCCACTGTACACAAACGACAGGTGGGGGGGCACTGCCCTGCTTTGCGGATCTCTCGGAGCACTCTCCCTCTCGCACCGTTACAGAGGCTGGAGGAACGGACCTCTCAACGCCTTGCACGTTCTCGCACGTCCTCGCCACGGATCTCCGCTGCTTGTTTTCGTAGACCATCACCTGAGGTGCCAGAATTGAAATTCTGACAGTGCATTCCTATTTCAATTCCTATTTACATAATTTCTTTCAATGGCTTTCTATGACTTTCTGAGTCTGATGTTTCTGATGAAGGGTGACCTCGTTATTCATCTGTACCACTCTACAAGACGTAACCCCTTTAAGATGGTACGACTGCTAAGTGGGTTAAGCAAGGTATGGAACCCTCTTGTTAATCGGCTGGTTGGAGGTTTAAATACCAGCAAGCCCAACTAAGCCTTTCATTCTTCCGATGTTGTTAAATGAGTACCAATTTCAGGTGGCTGATAATAATTGTTTATTAAAGTGTTGAATGTAAAGCACTTTCTCGGTAACAGAGTGCTATTGAGGTCGTACCAGTTTGTTCAACAGATTCTATAGGCATATACATTTAATGAGAGGGATTAGCTCAGGCACGCATAACATTGACTCCTACTCTAAAAATGTGAGCACAGTGCAGGCGAAGCAATATTTGGTCCTGCTTCTTTCTGTGCATCTGTACCCACTTCTTTTGAGCAGTGCCTGTTGCTAGCCAGCTAAGCATGGCCTATAAACATCCCATACGTAAGTGCATACATTTATTTATTTTGAAGCTCATATAGCGGGCCAAGCCCAAAGGCATCTGTGCGCTTTCTTACAGATTGTGGGCGTTACAGTTGTTGCAAGACAAATACAGGACAGAGTGTGAAGAGACATTACAGTTGTTGCAAAACAAATACAGTACTGAAACAGCGAGGAGAATGGATTTACAAGTAATTGGCTTAACAAGGTAACATAGAGACCTAGGTGGGAGCCGGAGAGGTGGTGGCGAGCTAGGTGGGAGGGGAAGCTTGGTTGCTTAGGCTTTGGAAGAAGAGATGTGTTTTAAGTTGTTTCCTGAAGATCCAGAAGGAATTGCCCAGGCATTATAATTACTGCTCTTTCATAAATGAACAATCGAAGGTCAGTGAACAGTCTCTGCCACTGGGCATGCTTTCTTCTGTGAACACCAATTACATCAGGGTGAAATGTTTGGAAATTGTCAAATGGGGTTGTTTTTCACTAATTTCATCTCCAGAGCCTTTTGGACAAGGCGAAAGGGTCGATTCAGATTTAACGGTATGAAGAAGAGAACCGAGACTCGAGAGCCCCCGGGCGAGATAATATGTAAAATATTTCAGCAACAGATCCTAGCAACAAAGGTGCTTTATTAATTCATGTGGCCCGTGATAGAGAGGGAGATTGGATACTGCGGTTCACCATCAAAGAAGTGCTCTATTTAAAGACACTTTACTTTCCAGATGCCTCAGTCTAAACAGCCGGAAACAAGATTATTTGTCTTATGCAATATACATTGGATGTATAAGGGTTGCTTTCTTGATTTTCCCGCCCTTCTCTTGCAAGATGAATAGCTTAACAACGGCTAAATGTTTCTGAGAGGCAAAGGGGCGCTACCAAGACTGAGTTAAACAACATCCTCTGCAAACACAACAGTGATAATTGAATTTAACATTGAGCCTGTAAACCCCGATCACCTGGGGCTGCATTGACAGCAGGGATGAAAGGGCAGCGCGCGCATAAAGTCTGATTGACTGTGGCACCAATGCGCATTCGGCTGTGAAGATTCCCATTTTAACTTCAAGACAAAAATAAAAGAGCCTAGTGTCTGGGTGCCTTCTAAAGAAACACGAGTGGATGTGATATGGAAGCGGTTCGTGACAGTGGGAGACAAGGCCCGCGGAGCGAACACCGACGGCCATTTTAAAACGAGGAGAGAGGAAGCATTTGGAATGACTAATCGCCAGAAGGCTTGTATACACAAGCCTTTTCCATAGAGATGACAATCATATTATTTTGTATGGCGGTTTCTCTTGGAGCGAGCGTCCCTTTGACGTTAGAAGCAGTCAAATGGGCTCATGGCTGTCCTTGAAAATGTACAACCTGGATATAAATGATGACACAAAAAAGTGTGTGATTCTGAACAAATCGCTGTTTTCTCTAAATCTCATTGTGTTCCCAAAATTGCAGATGTACATAAACTGTTTCTGTGTATATATATTATCAGACATAACCGCAAAATAAAGCTATGGCTATGGTAGCCAACTTTACAGAATAGTTTTGCAGGACACTTTAGACATGGTAGCCATCAGAAGCGGCTTGCAGTGCGCACGGTTCCACATGGAATTTTACCCCTCCCTCCTCCCATGCACTTTTTGATAACATTAGTGGCAGTGGCAGATGGCATTTCAACTCACACACAGCACAAAAATACGTTAGGACCATTATACATACAGGACACTCATCTGTTACAGCTCTGGCCAGCCCCTGTGGGAGAAAATATATACAAACATCAACATTTGCATACACGTTGACAACATAAGTGACTTCACAGAAAGAGCACTGCAAAAAGCAAAACCAGTCTTTGCTACTTGGAGACACCAAGGGAAGTTACATTTCAGTAAGTTGCTACGGGAAATTACACATGCATTCGAAGGCACCATTTGAATGCCAGGCCGTGAGAAATGATTGTGCGTTTGCTGAGGCGTTTGTCTTCCACTGATTCCCTGTTCCTTGCTGCAATGTGTTTACCCTGACTACTGTGTTGAAGGAGGCGAATTTTCTTCTTTAAAGATTCAATTCCGACGTGGAGTTTCCGCGGAGCCACTTCCACTGATTCCCTGTTCCATGCTGCAGTCTGTTCACCCTGACTACTGTGTTGAAGGAGGCAGAGCTTCTTTTTCAAAGACTCCATTCCTACGCAAAGCATCCGCGGTGCCGTTTGCTGAGGCATTTGTCTTCCACTGTCTTCGGCAGTGAGGGCTACATGGATTCAAGCAGACTTTATCCTCCCCCCCACGGTGTGAAGCGGTATGCCTCAGTCTTCAAATAACTGTTATCTCAATCCTTTTGGCCAGGCCAAATACTGCTCTTTAACCCTCTGGCGACTACGGGGTCCCCATTTGCTTTGAACTGAGTATTCTGATTCAGCAATAACACAGCCACTTTGGTCCTAAATTGGGTGACTGCAGAGTTGTATCTTCTTTCCAACTCTTTGAACGCAAAGACTAAGACACACAGCCCTACATACCGGTCTAAGAACCCAAATCCAAATGAACACCTTGGATATAAGTAAATTTATGGATGCTCCACCAAGTTCCCCCCATGAAACTAGTGGTTATACGCCTCCCGCCCCCAGCGACTGGCGCCATGGAGGGTGCTGAAGGGCGATGCAATGAGGCAGAGATCATTGCAGTTCTCAGACACAATTTAGGAGACACAAATATAAACATGCCACTTGAAGCTCTAGCTTTTGATGATGCTGTGAAGCTACAGTTTAAGGGAAGAGGCAAGTGCAGCACAAAAACAAACTCTGGTGTTTTGAAAGTAGCTACTCAGCCACCAATGTCACCGATAGCAGGTCAATGCATTATGGAGTATTTCCCAAAGCTATCTGGCACGAGCACAGAAGTTAAAATCATTTTGCCCATCAGAAGAACTGCAACTTTAGATCGAACACAGATGAACGTTCTAAATGACTTAAGTATAATGGAATACACTGACTCTTTTGTCCACATTAAAGTTTGTGAGACCTCAAAGAGCGTAATTCAACAGACATGCAACGCTTCCAGAGTCGACTCTCTCACCGAACATACAGACTTTATAACTCAAGGAAATAGCAGAGAGCCTGCGATTTCCTCATCTGACTATTCTGCTCAATCAAGTGAAGGCGCAATTCATCATACTCTCAGGGAGGCTAATGACTTTATTAAATTGCTTTCTCCCAGCCTCTCAGTCTTCAATATTTTTTTGAGCTCATTTGTAAAATGATATGACAATATTTGGGAAGAGGTGAGGCTTCATATCACAATGTTAATCTCTATAAACATCAAGGTCAAAGGTCTAGAGGCTTGCGTAGGTAACATAGCATCTCGAAGCACTGTCCCACTCATGGGAGAAACAGGTAGAAGCAAACAGATATTTGTAGATGATGACCCTATCACGATAGATGATTCTGTGACAGAAGTGGTTTCTTTTTCTAGTTCTGTCCCCCACCTGGGAAATTGACCCAGGAGGATGGGATGGTTTTGCAAAATGCTTCACACAAAAAACATATACAGCAAACAGTAACCATAGTTCATACGCAAGGTGCCCAAGCCCTTATTACAATGGCTGTAGGGGCAAAAAAACAAAAGTCAGAAATTGCTAAAAAGACGCAATGCATCATCTCGTGGATGTCTGTGCAACCTTTCCATAATTTAATCATACAAAAAAAATCAAAGGTCCTCAGAGTTGACTGACTGGTGCCAGAAGAAAGTGGCATGGAACTCCAATCTGTTTTTTCCATAGGTCACTTAACCCCTGCACGTCACATTTGCCGTCTAGGACCAATCTTCCTTTCGTAACCTGTGGTCTACCTTTATTCAGTTCCAACTGCTCCACCTGTTTTAAAAGTTGTCAAGTTGCTGCTCATCCAACGGTGCCCACTCATTTAGATCCCAATACTTTGACATCTGCAAAGGTGGACGTTGGAATGCAAACCCTGGCTAAAACAGTAACCTTTGAAGAGTCCACCATTCCGAAAGTTGGCCAGTGCCAACCCTCTAATCCAATATCCATTGTCGAGCAACCTGCCTTGTTCTTTGGTAAAGCTCTCCCGCCACCAACTGTTGCCACCTTGAGCCATTGTAAGTGTGATGTTGGGCAAAGGTGTGGTGTACTAAATGTGATCTCAAACTGTAATGCTGCCATACGAACTGTTAGGGCTGGGTCCTCAGTGGATGTTGCCTCCGCCCCTAGTAATCTTGATCCGGTTCCTATACATTCCAGATCCAACAACACTCACACCAACCTTTCTTTGGCCGCTGATATCACCTCTGTTGAACGAAATCATAATTCCAACCTGGGAGGACTCCTCGATAAGATGTATGTACCCAGAGGGTGGCGGCCCGAAGCTTGTCCAACTCCATTGACCCCAATACAGCCTTGTTAAACCCCCTTAGTCACAACTAATAATAATCACATCTTTGAAGGGGAACATTCCAGCATGAGCAACCAAAAAACTGTAAAGTAGGGGAGAGACCATGTGTATAACACTTGTAACCAAAGGCAAAGTGATGCATGTAGCTCCAACTTTGGGGCACCCAATTCCACTTCTTTGTTGTCAAGCATGTCTAGACCCATGCTGAAAGATCCTTACAGCAGAAACATGCTCTCTCTTGAAGATAAGAATGTATTGGTGATTTCTAATCTACTTGGAGATAGTTTTCCTATATGTTTGAACTGCACTAATATCGTGGTAATTATAGCAGAAATTCCAATCCTTAGTGCTCTCTCTTCAGCGGACATCGAGAGAGTAGCTTTTCCAAACAAACACAAAAGGACACAAGCACTGCTCTATGTCCGCTCCAAACTGGTGATCGATCTGATCCTGTCAGAAAGGATCCTCTTAAACAACATGGGTTTTTTGATCGATCAATGGACTCCTATATGATTCTGGCAAAGCCAAGCCACTAACTATTATCAATCGTATAAGGAGACTCACCAAGAAATATACATCCAGATTGAAGCCCAGATGGTGCTCGATCTGATAAACCAATGTAAATCCTCAAGAGCTGCAGGACCAAATGGTCTCGCCAATAATACTCTAAAAAAAGACCCAAATAATTGCGCAAAAGCCTTGGCTATCCTTTTTGAAAGCGCCATTGTTACCTAAAACTTTACCTATATCATGGCAGATGGCACACGTTGTCCCTATCTTTAAGAAAGGCGGAAGATCTGAACCAAAGAATTATAGACCCATCTCATTGTTAGATGTAGAAAGCAAGATCTTTGGATCGATATTACTTCACCATCTGTAATTATGGGCCTCAACATGTAATAGGCTATCTAGATTCCAGTCGGGTCTCTGCAAGGCCCATTCAACGAACGTTAATGGTCTTGCTTTGAGAACCATGCAGGAATCAGCCTGGTCCGCCCCTGATTACTGTACGTATGTTGCATCGGTTGACCTGTCATCCGCTTTTGATCGTGTTTACCGGTGCAGATTATGGGGAAAATTAGCTGGTTGGGGCATCCCTAATGGCCTGCTGAAACTAATAATAGGGCTTCATGAGAATTCTAGTATTCAGGTTAGGCTAAATAGAGAGGGAGCCATTTCCCATCTTATCCCCACTCCGTCTGGTCTCAGACAGGGTTGCATCCTTGCCACCTGTTTTTTAACCTATACGTATCAGACATAAATGATTATCTGAGCCCAGCCGTACTGGTGTCCCCAAACGTAGGTACCTTGAAGGTGTCCTGGCTAGCTTACGCTGACGACTTCTTACTATTTGATAAATCCTATGTGGGCTTAAAAAGGCTACTTGCTGCGTTTTCATCTTTTGCGAGTGACAATGGCCTTTTGATAAATCTGAAGAAAACAAACATTCTTGCACTTTCAAGAAGTAAGAAAAGGAGGGTCCGGTTGTGGTCATGGAAGAACACTGTAATTAGATCAGCGCCTAGCATCACAAATCTGGGTTTCTCCATATCGGTGTCCCCGGGCAATTGCAATGTTAGACAAACTCTCCACCAAACATCTGCTCTCCTGCTCAACCAACTTCTTATGATAAACCGAAAATTCAGACTTTTTTCCATTATTCCTGCATTGAAATTTTACAAAGGTAAAATAATTTCAAAACTTACCTATGGAAAATAACTATATTTTCATGTAGTCCCTAAATGGTTGGACTTGGCGCAGGCTAAGGTTTGGAGGAGAGTTCTGGGTGTACTGAATGCCGTTCCCCTCGTTGCAATACGATTTGAACTTGGTCTCATCTCTATCACAGCATGCAGAGAGTGGAAGTTATTATCTCTATATAGGAAATTACTTCTACCGGTTAATGGCTCTCTGAATAAAGATCTGAATGTGTGCATGAACTACAATCTCAGAGGGAAAACCACAAATTATATCAGTCAGATACTTATGTCAAGCGAAACTATTTTACAAAAGCTAAACTTGAATATTGGGGTTTTGATAGACAATCCTACAAAGGTAAAACGTTGCCTATATGATAACGACTGCATTGACAGCAACTCCATAGTTATCCATCGAAGTGCCATCTCAGCCATGAACACAAAAAATGGGGAACATTAGGTCCTATCTGGTTCGATTCCCTGATAAACTGCACAGAGCAATATTCCTCAAATTCCGCTGGAATGTTTTGGAACTAATTAAATCCTCTTGCGGAGAGGACTGATCATAGCTGCAGTTCTAGATGTAGATTTTGCAAGAACAAATGCATTATAGAAACCACTGGGCACCTGAATCTGCACTGTACAGCAATTAGTGACATGAGGAGGAGATATCTAGGCAATTTGTTCTCCTCTCGTCACTGGTGCAGTGGGGTAGACAAGAATTGATGTAGTAACCCTGTGGGAGACTACACAACCCTTGTCCTCTTGGTATTAGGGAATGCACCTATTGGTATAGGTCTGTACTACACAAGTTGGTAGTGTGACTGAGCGGCCAGACTTATCTCAAGAGGGGTAAATGTGAGTTGTAGAGCTTTAGCATCTAAATTCACCAATAGAAGTATCCAAATAACACTTACATCAATGTTTTCGAGTAAAATAATTATTTATTTAACAGTCATTTTTAAATAAGCATTCTTTAAAAAGGGCAATATGCAACAATAAAAATACAATTCAACATACTTTCTCAGAATCAAGGTTCAGCAAGTAAATACTTTTTAGAGATGCTGCACACACACTTCCTACACCCTGAGGTGACTTCACTAACTAGGACAGTAATGGCATTCATATATCACTTTTGCACTTGATAAGTTCTGAGGCTGGTAGAAGAGAAAGGTTAAAGGAAGGAAAAAGGTTAAACAGGTTCTCAGAGCATGTGAGCACTTTAAATCTTCCAATAAAGTCTAGATAAAAAACATTCCCAGCAATATTAGATAAAAAACAATGTATCACATATGAGGGACAGTAAGAATCAAAGTCAATGGAATAAAAGTGTCTTCAGGGAGCAAGGACAGCCAAAGTCAATTGGAGCAAAGTCTATGGAGCCGAAGCAATTCTTAGATATAAGTCTTGCACAAAGTTATAGAGTTTGTTGAAGAAAAATCACTGTAGGGTCACAAGCTGTTACACTTGTGAAAGTTAGAGCTACAATCAACTCTAGAAAAGCAGCTACTGCAAGTTTCAACTGAGAAAAGCAAGCTTCAGACGATGAGGTAGATAGCCCAAAGTCAGAACAGTACATTTGTTTAGAAGAAGAGGATCCTGCTGGCTTCTGTCTGGTTGCAGTGATGCAGTGCCTGTGTTCTTGGGTCTCAGTCGTGTTGACAAGAGGGAGGACATCTGGAGGACTCCTGAACAGCAATTCAAAATTCGCCGGTAGCTATGGGTGTTCTTCGGATCAGCAGCACTTTGCGGTTTCAGTGCTCAGTAAACAGCACCACCCTGGATCTTGGGCACTGTTGGGCTTCCTTCACTCCTTGAGTCCAGCACTCTGGTGAGGTGACTCAAGCTTGTGGCATCCTGCGTTGGGAGCATCCACAGGAGATTGCTAGAGCTTTTAGCCAGTTTACAGACGTTGCATTCGACTACGGATTTCTCGACCCCTGGGACTCATTTCCGGCAGCAGAAAAGAAGCACAGCCAGTTGAGGATGGTCTTCCAGCAAAGTTTGTCTCAGGGTTAGTTGGTCCCACTAGCCCAGGGGAAGAAGTCATGCTCTACGGAACTTCTCTTGTCCATCAGAAAAAGGAGTTTCAGCACAGCAGCAGGGCTTCACTAAGCAATTCAACAGGCTAGGAGGATGCAGCAAGCTTCATTCATGGTTTCTTCATTGGGGTGTTCTTCCCAGTGGTCGACTGTGTCTTTAGTCCAAGAAGCCTCGCCTTTTAAGCAGGTTTCTCTGATTCATGCACAGCCGAGCTGTCACTCACACAGCAGGGTGGCCAATCAGGACTGGTTGCAATCAGGTAACCAGGAGACAAAGTACAGGGGAGTTTCGGGCACCACCCTCACTTCCTGAACTTCCAGACACACTGGAGCCAGAGGCGGGTTTCAGTACTGAAACCCGCCAAAGGCAAAATCAACAAAGGGCTTAAACCTAGTTTGGCGCACAGAGTAAAACCTAAGAAAGACCTCACAAACAAGAAATGGCGAAAAAAGAAGACCAGCACCATTTTGACACAATGGTTACCCATGGGTGCTATACTGCAGCTGAGGATTCAGCCTGCGGTAGAAAAGCACAATGGTAGGAAAATTAAACCACTGCCACCTGCCATTTAAAGTAGTGAGGGTAACATAAAAAATGCTACATGAGTTTGTAGGAAAAGGGGCTACTAAGTAACCCTGCAGCACTCCACATTAGATGTGGGGTACTGGACCTACAAAGAGAAAAGGTAAGTAAAAACAATTTCACTTTACTATTCTTGGGAACTTTAGTTCAACCAAGAAAAGATATTTAAACCTTATGAGAAATCTAAAGGATTTCTCAGTGACGCTGCACTGAAGGTGCTGTTTGCCACCATACAAAAAGTAGATGTCTATGGAGTTTGGGAAAAAGGGCTCACTCTCTCCAGGGTTAAAATTAAAATGTCCTAAAGTCCAGCAAAATAACTGGGGGTCTCTACGGTTGAAGGGAATTAGCACAGAAATTTGAATTCTCCCTAACACAGTGAAGAACATTCCTGGCACAGATGCCTATACAGTGAAAATACCTCCGACACTATAGCCAGAGTGGCTTTTCATAAACATGTCTTCAATTAAAATTAAAAGACTAATACCACTTTTGGCCTTCAAATTGATGGTGTAATATCTAACGGGAAATTGTATAGATTCTCTCTACTGTTTCTATTTTATGTCAGTCCCTTTAGGTGTTTTAAATGTTTTAAACATGCTTATGTGCTTCCGCTATTTAATTCTGTTGACTTCTCAAAAGGTCCAAATGTTTTATGTATACCATTATTGTGTGATTAGTGTTGATTTTTTTAAAGATGAGTTATATGTTATGATGAATTGTAAAATGGTTTTTCGGTGTTGATTTGTAAAGGTTTTATAAAACACATACAATAAAAAAAAGTTGCCATGAGTAAATTGTGTGTCAAATAACTTTGTGGTGTGAAATGCACAAATGACACTATTATTATTATATAAGTAGCAACTCTATAGCTATTAAAACCATGAGTGAGGCTTTTTTTAATAACAGCTTATAATAACCTAATGGTATATTGTTGTAAGCTATGAACTGAATCACTTACAGGGTCTCCAGATAAGACACTGTGAGATTAAATGATTTCCCCCAGATCACACACTTTAGTTAGGGAGTGAAAATGGGATGTGGGCAATTTAAGGAGTTGACCACATATCTTTCAGGGTTTATTTGATAGAGATATTTATTTAGGCTTTGTTTATAGAAATGCCTTGGAAGAAAACACATACAACATTACAAAATCTAGCATCCCACAATAAACTTACCTTACACTATATAAATTGTTATAGAAACAAGTTGAGCAAATTGAGTACGACTTTAGCTTTATTTTCCCCATCCGGCATGAAAGGTCACAGTAGCACCACGCACACTAATGTGAGACAAAACATTCTCACTTGGGTTTTAAAACCATTGTCTTATTTCAAACACAGCATGCTGCATTATGCAATGTTCCCATTTCTAATCACCCCCAATTCACATTTCTTAAGGGAAAGAATGTCACTGCTAATATTCCCCCCTCCTTCCGATTGATGTCTGATTGCTGCCGTTGTTATGCTCTGTTGACACAGAGCAACGTGTTAGGATGCTGTGCACCCCAAGAGAAACGTTCTTCTGCCCTGAGCTTCAACTATCACAGAGAAATGTGAGCTCAGGGTAGAAAAGGCTTTGATCAGGCAGTGGGTCGAGGAAAAGTCAGGACTTTTGGAATACCGCAGAGGATGCCTGCAAATTGCGGGACAAAACCCATCAACGCGGGTTAATCTCACAAAATACGGGATGGTTGGCCACCCTAGTCATGGTTACCCCCATTTATAAACATCTCTGAAATTCACTGTAAGGACTTTAGTTGAAAGATTTTATGGTTACAATGCAAAGCCTTAAAAGCACTGAGCTTCGCTAGATATGGTAACCAATAAAGACAAACTCTCCCCCCATCATGTACAGCTCCTAAGGTCACATATGACATCACAGATAATGTCACAAAGTGCATAATTGATTACATCAACAATGACATCAGCAACATCAGATTAACAATATCATTATGGTCACACTTCATTAACAGTAGGCAGTTTACTTTGCAATGTTACCCCTAGCTGAATCCAAGCATACATAGTCTATGCAGCGCCACTACTGCAGATTTACCATGTGAGTTATTTTTAATGGGCATGGTTTATGGCTTGGAACTCAGCACATTACCTTTCTCAATCGTTCCCTCAGCTTACTGTCAGAAACCACTGGCTATATCCATGTACTGTGCAAGACTTAGTATCCTCACAATTCCCTCAATCCATGACTCTAAGGCACAAGAGTCCACAGATAATGGTCTGAATCCAAATTACGGTTCTGTGTCATTTCACCAAATCACAATTAGATGAATCCCCCTCCCTAAAGACTCAACACAGAACCCCTCACATGCATCCCCACCCGCCAGATCTTTCTCCGCCTAACACCTCCTGCATGTCTGTATTCCTAATGCGCGCCTCTGCCACCCATGCCCACCGCCCTGAAACCCAGCCCGTCTGAGGCCACCAGACATTATTCCCTCACCGTGTCCCCTGGCGCTCTACTCCCACTCAATGCCCCCAATCCCTTGCCCAATGTACTTAACTGCTCATCCATGCACCCCGCTCCACTTCCTGGCTCCACACAATGAACATTGGATAATGAAATGGGACTACAAGTGTGTTCATTCAGTGTTAGGTGTGTGCATTGGCCGTTGCCAGGGGTGCTGTCTACTCATAATCAGTGAATATAGATTTGACAAGACCATCTTTGTCAAATATGGGTAGAACTCATATTACATGTGTGTGGACACACAGCCCCACATCCAGATATCCCTTACCCCAGTATACTTCTGACTATGCACATAAGCATTATGCATACATATAGTGAGCATCTAATAGGCATTCACTGATATAAGATGCATATTTTGTGGAAACAAATTAAGAGACATGGAGAATGCCTCAATTTAAAGGTAAATTGTGCTGGAATAATGCATTGTTTTATTCATTAATGTTTCTCACCAGTTACCATGAAAAGGGCGCACCTGAGATATGTAGGTAGTTACTTGCTTTCATGAGGGACATCACCTGACAAATGGTGCAGAGTTTACCACACATCAGAAACATTACATAATTGTAAGGCAAGAATGCCCCCTAAGCCTAAGAACTTGATTCTGCAGAATTGTAAATATCACAACCAAGTATGCTGGATGTTTCTTATATATGTAAAACGTATAACATCAAGATTTATCAAGATGATGGCTGAGTATTTTCAATGGTTTGTCTCCCTGCTACACATTCAGAAAATAAAATACAGATAACATTAGTACTTAATTGCAGAAACACATATCTGAGAAATGGTGATAGGCACAGAACAAAGCTTAGTTTTCATTGGTGAAATGTAAATTAACTGCAGTCAACCAGGAAAGAAAACCATCTTAATTTGATAAGCTCACATGCAAAGTGTTCCAAATGGGGCACAAGTCGTTAATTATGAAGTCATGAAAAAAATTACTTTATCTTTTGGGTAGGAATTGTTGAACAAAAAGGAGTTAATTCCTTGTAAAGTATTTGGTAAGAATGGCTTACACTACATGAATATAATACAAGCACACAAGCCTTTCATGCATAAAACATGAAATTATGTCTTCAGGTGGTTTAGACAATGCTTGTGCTGCTGTTTTTTGCTTGACTATATTTTAAACTCTTATTCAACACAGCTATGCTGTGTGTCTGGATTTATGTTTCACAGGAGATTTGGCTGGGCTACCTACAGTGAATAATGTATGTTTGCTTTTAATCTTGAAAATGCATTAGGTTCTCAGAAATACAAAGGGCCATGTGGAACAGGCCTCCATAATAAGGCACAAACCACCCATTTCAAGGAAGCATCTTTAATAAATACTGCTTATAATTCCATTAAGACTGAGTCCTTGGTGTTCGGCTGATAAAAATCAGACTGTTCTCCTAATGCTGAGCTTCAAAGAACACATGCCACATTTAAACTTTGACATCACTTAAGGAATTGAAGCCAGCCAGATACTAAGCAGTGGGAAATCAACAATGGTGCCTCTTAGAGCTGTTTGCATGACTCATTATGCTGAACACAGTGTTTCACAAATCTAAGACAGGGACCTTAAAGTTGGAACTATGTTGCAAGAATACAATGGGCAATTTTAAATCAACTCTACTCAAGGATTTATAAATTAATGAAAGAATATGGAACATGGCCATGCCACATATCCAGATGTCCTTCTAGGCTGGGGGATCCCAGAAATTCATATTTCATCATTGTGGCTTGTTACTGTAATGAAACATGGAGAAAAAAATGATTTTGAATTAAAAAATGTTAAGAGGAGGTAGTCTTTGTCATAATTGAAAATATGACCCACTATGGAGGTTGGGGGATTGTGTTCTATGGGCATTTCGGACTATAAAGTAAACCAATGTAAACATTTGACCGATCAAAAAGTGTGAGGTCACGATGGCATAGTATGGAAATAATTCCAATTATAAATTTACAAACAAACAGGAAATTGGATATTTCTCTGGAATTAAAAGCTACAAAGAAGGGATAACACCAATTCCAAATGGATGAGAACTGAGCCTGGATATTACCTGGAGCTTTGAAACGTATCCACGAGGAGACTGTTACATGGAGCACGCCTGCTTTCCGAGAGGGAGGACATGCTTACTGGGAGTTTGTTTAAAAACCATAATGGTCCATCCGGACTCAGCACCTTAAAGTATTATTCCAAAGTGAGTATAACATTCCCCCAAATGTATTTAGCTAGGTCCCTTAGGATCATTGCTCTGCTAGGTCCCCGGAGTGCAAAAGAAATGAGGAGCTGGAATCCAGTAATGGGGATCTCGTTCCAAACAAAATATCTTGATATTTTTTGGTGAACTACAAGATAATAGTAGTAATAATCATCTTTATTTCAGAAGATAACATTTCCATAAAAGAAATTACATTTAAAAATACATGTACAATATCAAAACAATCACCCCTTCAAACTATTGCACCCCATACTACAATATATATTTAAAATATTCAAATAAATATTTAAAATGCAATCCAATCATTGTGGAAAAATGCTTTATTGCTTTTTTTCCCCTTTTTTACTTAAACAGTGAAAATCTTGACTCTCTAATCCTTAATATAACCGGAAAATAGTTCTCCAGACCCAAACAAACTCTGTAATCATTTTCTAGCATAAGATAACAATAAGTCACTCCGCATTGTCTGAAACCCAAAGTTTTCAAAAGGGGAATCAAGAGTTTCTGTCAGGGTACATTTTAGCATGGCCAGAAAATTGGAACATCTGTATTAGTTTACAGTGAAATACTATCACATTGACATCTTGTATCCTCTATATTCTTCCATTTCTCTCTATTAGCTGTAAATGGCAGCTGGTAAAACCTCAATTTTATAATTAGTTTTCTTGCCTTTACATCCCATACACATGATAACTAACACTCCTCATCAAAAGTAATATACATGATTGGTTCATAGGCTACTACCACAAATGTTGTTGTACCCTCTGAACAAACTGCACAGGACTTTTGCTTCCTCTTAAATAAGTCCACAATGTTCTTCTTGTTCATAGGCAAGAGAAAGAGAGGATCTTTAGCAGGACTTGGAAAACCAAAGTCATTCAAAATGTTAGAGATTTTGAATCCATCTTGATCTCAATTATTTCTTGTGATTAAATACATTTTTCAGTATGATTTTATTCAGAATGGTCCTACCATGCATACAAATTGAAAGCCCAAGAGATGGGGGGCCTAGCCTTACCTGCTCAATTATCAGGGATAGACCTCTTTCATAATATAAAATCTCTGTTGCTGATGCAGAGAAAACACGAAGTAATAAGCACAGAAACCTCTGTTCTGTTACTAAAATTGTTGACTGGTTTGAAAAGACCCATACGCTGCATTCATACTGAGCAATACCCCCAGACATTGCCTTATATGCCCTGAGTGTAGGAAAAAAAACTGCCCCACCACCCTTAAGATAGGAGAAGCGCAAAAGCCCAGCATGTATTTGCCGGTGTCAGCAAAGTTGTCAACTTCCAAGTATGAGCCAACCAGTTATTTTTGGCACAAAATCTCATTCCTAGATGATCATATCTCATGTACCTTTTTATGGTTGTCTCCCCCCACACGAACTCTGGGGTTAACCTTTGTATTCCTGTTAAAAACCAACCATGAACACATATTTGACACTATTCACTTTCATACACCTTTGATACACTATTCACTTTAATATCCCTTTGATTCATGAATTCCACCTAATAATCAATTAGTGTTTGCAGTGCTTTCGGCATCCTGCCCATTAGCACCACATTCCCAAGATATTTAAAGCTAAGTGACATTTGATTTCTTATAGAAAACATATCATGGTCTGTCCACAAGGAGCAGGGGGTAATTCACGTTTATCAACAGAATGAGAATAAGATAATGTAGTTTGCTAGAGTGAGTAATATTCTTATCTCACTGTACTAAAGCTGAGGGAGATTGCATTTAAATAAGAGCCACATTTCTTTTTTGCACAGTGTGCACAGTGTGCACTGTGTAAAACAGGGAACCATCCCCAGCACTGACAGTGCAGCTTTGAGCAAATGATAGCTAAAATAAAATAAATCCAACGGATGTCACAGGCAGAAGCAAACACTTTATGTTGTGAATCAGTGGCCTCTTCATAGCTTAAGTAGAGAATTGCTTGATGATTGCCGCCTACTAATGCCATAGATATTTAAAAAGTGAATGGGGAGATGAAGGGAGTTTACCCATCCTAATTGCATTCCCATGGAAAATGATACCAATACAAATAATTCCTCTCCTCTCTATTTCAGTGGGGAAAGGGCTCTGCACCTGTGGAACCTGATTCATGAAGTCCAGTGGGGGCGGGGGTACTCCTCCCTATAGCAGAGGCATCTTTTGGTGTTAAGAGGGGTGGATAATAGGGCACCAGAGGAAGGCTGGGGGGGTGCACTGGGAACCAAGGGAGAAAAAGAGTGGCCACACCTCCACCCTCTCCCCTGGCTCCGCCACTGACTCCTCCTTCTATTAGAAAATCATAAAACCGTTTTCCTATATTGGGTGGGTGAACAAATATCCTATGTTCTGTAAATTGATAACATAGAGAAAGATACAGCATACTTATCACTCAGTTTCTCAATATAGAAATACAAAAAAAAAACGAATAGCTACATCCTTAGATAAAATAACATAAGCTAACCTAATGGAATACATTTACATTCAATACCATTATTACCTACCAAATGTCCATGATTCAGGAGGAATGTATAAGAGATTGTATCGCGTAATCATTCTACCAATCAATAAACCAGGGGTTTCAATAAGGAAAGTAAATACATAAGCAAAACAAGGAGAATTGGCATTTCTATAAGTAACAGCGTTGTTTCAGATGGAAATTTCCAATAGGCTCTCTATGACTAGCCAAACATTGTACATAGCAATCAAGAGCCTAATGTTCAATGTATTAATGCTACTCCATCAGAAGAGAGATTCTGCTATACAGTCAAATCGGTGGATGTATCTACCATATTGGGTCTGGTATATCATGGCTAGTTTAGGGCAGTTTGTCACCACATGTTTCCCTGTTTATGCAATTGACTTGTTCTTACAAAGTCGTCAATAGCATTCTGCATCTGGTATCTGATTTATTACTCCTGTGCAAGCCAACAGTGGCAAGCAGTGTATCCTAAATAACAAGATAAAACACTTAAGCTCACTGCAGTTCACAGATTAAGGTAAAACTGCGATTTTTTATAAGTATATAAAGTATACTTAACAAAGTGATAGTTCTTGAGGCTTTCTAAGTGTGCATAATTAAGAATCCAGTCCCAAAAGTCTGCTTTTTTAGAAAGAGCAATACTAGCTCTTTGGGTAAACCCCTCAGCTCTAGTGTTCCAGCCAATTTCGTTTAGGTATGAATCAAACTTGATTTTTAAGCGGAGATTCCCAAACTGTTTAGCAGATTCAATCCTCAAGGTTTCAACGAATGGGTTGCCAGAATTACTTAACATCAACAGATATAGTTCAGCCCTCTTCTTAAGTACCAGAGATCTTGATGAGGTCAAACCTAGTTCTAGCCTAATAATGACCATCGGTATGCAGATTAGGAGGCCAAGGATCTTTCTCCAATATTTACCTTCCACAACCTGCAACCAGTTCAGGCCCATATTTGAAGGGTTTCAAGACCATAGATCATCATTGGTACTAAAACCTGTTGATAAAACAGGCATGCAGACCATATGGTAAAGCCGCCATGTGTCAAAGTAAAGCGGTATACTGGAGAGGTGATTTGGGCGGCCCTAATCTTTCTATTCCGTTTACACTGGAGATAGACCCCCTTTGTTGCAATATCAATTCCCAGATAATTGATAACATTGCCTTTCTAACGCAGACCTGCAGAATTAGATCAATCTCATCATAGCTTACTTTCTGAATGCAAAGGGGGGCAAACTGATGTATATGATATGATATGATATGATATGATATGGCATTTATAACGTGCCTATACACAATGTTTATGCACATGTCATTTTTCTATGCACCCTTTCTCTGGTAACAATACTTGTTTTTGATAATGGACAAAAAAAAGGTCCTAAACTTGCTGATTGATTGTAAAGCAATGCAGATTAGGTAAATGTTAATTGGAGAGAGTTTTAATATACTGGCCGATACACCACAACGTTGTCATAGAACTCAGAATGCAGTGTAGAGGGGGCATGGTATTATTTAGGATTAGAAATATTAGAAATATAGTTCATTGATATATTGTGTGACTGCATATGTGTGCCACCTTCATATTGAGCATGTCAGAGGCAGGCCAACTTTAATTGTGTATGTACTTTCTCCACATTCATGTATCTTATTGTGGTTACTTCTTCATAAAGCATGGGGGCCAACTTTGATTTTCTTTAATTTGAATACATTTGAGTTTCAATGATGCACACTGCGTGTTCCTTGTCCTGAAACTATGGGGTGGGATTATATATGAGGGTACATTACATTGAGGATTTCTACTTGGTGAAAAGAACAACATGTTAACAAATAGCTCAATAATGAAAATAATTCTTGTTCAGAAGGCATTTGGGCACAGGTCACAAATCTACAATATGCATAAACACATACACATTATTTATTTGTTTTTTATACAGTTGATACAAGATACAACTTTTACAAAAAAGTAAAAGACCAGAATTTTCCACTTAGACTTTCATTTTTTATTGATTAAAAAAGTACTCAGAAGATAGAGTCAACTGTCCTTCATAACAGTGTGATATGGATTAACCCCTCAGAATTTTCCATCATGTATGTCCTGCAAACATCCTCCAGAGGCGTATGCATGTGAGTTCCAGCATTTCGAAATGCTATAGTCCTTAAGGGTGAGAACGCTTCGCAATATAGCAATATGTGCTTGATGGTTTCCACACAGTTATTACCACATAGGGAACACAGCCTGGCCTTCCGAGGGATATTCTGCCAGCCACCACAGATTTCAAGAGATATAGCGCTGTTGAATTTGATTTTTAAATAGTCCCATATTAGATAGTTTCCTGCAAAGCACTCAATGTACCCCAGTTCACTTGTGCGAGAGGCAAGATATTCAACAAAGCCTACAGCCTGTGTCCTGTCTGACAGCTTGGTAATACACTGTACAGATTCCACCTGGCGTAGATGTGAGGTGATATAGTTCTTCAGTTTGTTTTGAGGCCAGTTTATTCTGTCATCCATATCCCTTGATAGGTATGTGAGGAAGCACTTTTTTTTTATTTTCACCACATTACTAGTTGACGTAAGGCTATACCTGGTTTGGGCAACATCCAGATGCATGTGGAACAGAGTTCCATCTGGTGTTGAGTGAATTATCTGGTACAGAAATATACAGGGTGATATTAATTTGGCCCAGATTGGTATAATATTGAATTCAAGATACATGTAGTCGGTAGGGATGTAGTTTGGTAAGAGGAATCATTTTCTGAGACATTTTCCTTCCAGCTTATCTAAGCTTTCCGCATGCCCCAGACTTTCTGGCTGCATCCGTACCCACATTTCTGCCCCGTACAGCATTTATTTATTAATTTATGTATTTATTTTATTTATAAAGCACTCAAATCCCAAGGGCAACTAGGCGCTAGTGTAAACATAGAGGATGGTTACAGGTTTGAGGGGCATAGCATCATCGTTGGGTAGTTACGATTTACACATTACACAGTAATATTAACATCATAATTAAGCATTACAGAATATACATTTATATACACAGGTAAAGCCATCATTGATCCTGATCTAAGAGGCTACTGGGGAGGAATTGTCCTGAAGAACAGATTTTTTCTGAATGACCAGAAGGAGGTGTCGTTTCTAAGGTGGTTAGGGAGGGCAATAGGTGCTATTGTAGGGAAGCTTGAGCCTCCAGCTTTTTGTCTTCTGAATTAAGGGGTGATGATCAGATTGGTATACTGAGAGTGAATAGGTCTGTTTGATTGGGCTTTATGGATAAGGTTGCTGAGGTATAGTGGTGCCTTGTTAGCCAGGCATATGTGAGTAAGCATGAGGATTTTGAAATTGATTCTGTCCTGGGCAGGGAGCCAATGGATCTTTCTCCTTGTTCGTTGCTGGGAATGTTTAGTGCGGCTCTAATGGCATTGTTTTGCACAACTTGTAGTTTTTTAATGTTTCTTTAGCTAGTACCTGCAAATAGGGAGTTAATGTAGTCGATCCTAGATAAGATCAAGGCTCTGGCCAGAACGGTAGTTTTGTCTGAAGAAAGGAACGGTCAACTAGCTCTTACCAATTTGGTAGTGTAGGCTGCCAAGGAGACAACAGCATTATCCTGTCTATTTAGAGTGAAGGAAGAATCGATTTACACACCCAATGTTTTTATTGTGTTGGCTACTGTATTAGTATTGCCGTTAATGTTGAATGATTTGCAAGGTTACTGAGTTTGGTTTTGTTTCCAATGAGGATTAACTCTGTTTTATCATCATTAAGGGATAGTTCCTTAAGCGCCATCCAGGCCTGGATGGCTTGGTAGATCTTGTTTAGGTTTTTTTCAATCAGTGTCATGGCAACCGGTGATAGGTATAAGTATTTGTGTATCGTCCGCATAGTTTGTATACGTGATACCCATATTGTCAAGTTTGTCAAATAGGAGCTTGATGAAGGCATTGTAAAGTGTGGGTGACACACAGGAGCCTTGCAGTACGCCACAGGTCACAGGGACTGGGGTGGCTGCTGATTTGTCTGAAAAGACCCTCATGGTCCAGTTTGTAAGGAATTATTTGATCCATATGATGGAGTGTAGTGAAAATTGGGAAGCAGTCTGAAAGTGTTGACAAAGGATATCATGGCTTACCAGATCGAAGGCTGCAGAGAGATTTAAGAGGAGGTGGATGCACAGTTCCCCTTTGTATTTGTATTGATCCATTTGTGTTTTAAGATCTAGTAGGGCGGTCATTATTGAGGCCACTTTTGCAGTGTGAAATTGTAATAGGATTTTTAAGGGAAAGCAACCTCCTTTTCCTGACAGAGTATTTAGCAGGCCAGTTGCCATGGCTTTTTTTTAAGGCAAACATAGTTGAATTGTTGTGTGGCTCTTAACTCTGCCTCCAGGTATACCCCCAGTCAGATACCACTTCCACTCTGTAGTCCCCCAAGGACCAAGCCGTCTTCTACACCCTCCTACCCCTCTTAACAAATGATACAATTTTGGTTTTATCAGTGTTAATGATTAATGTGTTTCTGTCAGCATAGTTAGACAGCTTATTTAGTGTCATTTGTAGGCCCCAGGGGGTGGAGTCAGGAATTACATGGTCATCTGCGGAACCCAGCCAGCGTAGGACAGTACCTCCCAGTTTGGGTGGATTTGCTGCTGGGTTGGACAATTCTGCACCAAGGTCCGCGAGATAAAGGTTGAATAAAATAGGGGCAAGGTGGCATCCTTGTTTTAGCCCCTTATTTGTGCCCACCAAACCTCTTGTCCAACCCCTCTGGTCAAGCCGGACCTTTACTCGTGTGGTCATGTAGAAGGGTGATTATTTTGAGTAACCCTGGTGGGATTTCCCAGGCTATCAACTGGGCCCACAGTCTAGGTCTCTCCACCATATCGAACGGCGCACTAAAATCTATGAAAGCGGCATGCACCAGCATATTACGAATGGACCAAGGTTGTTGTATGACCGTGACCAGGACCAAGCTATTGATGGTGGTATCACAGCTGGGTGAACAGTATGATGTTCTTGTTCAGTGTCCAATCCTCCAGCTCATCTAGAATGATACAAGAAAAGATCTTCATGGGGATGTCCAGCCTCACAAGCATACAATAGTTCTTAGGGTCTTCAGGTCTCCCCTTTTTGTGGATCGGCATGATGACACTGTCTCACCAGGAATCCGGAATGGTCTGAGTCCTTTCAATCCACATGAACAGCAAGTGTAAAGTTTCTGCCCACCTGCCTGCATCCTTCTTCAGAAGAGATCTACAAGCTCTGTCCGGGCTGGGTGCTTGCATGCTCTTAGAGGATCTGATGATTCTTTCGATGTCAGGGATGTGTAGGAGAAGAGATGCTGGAGATATGTGTGGAGAGATAATGGAGATGTAGGGATACCGTATATGAGGGGCAGGAAGTGAGCCATGACATTATATTCAGAAGAGGCAGTAAACTGAATACAAATATCAAATCCCTAAATACAGACAGCAATTGGAAATGCACATTAAGCACTTTTTAAAATGATCCATTTCAGGGAGAATAGGTCATCTGTCCAATTTGCACTGTATACATATATTAACCAATTAACCAACTAACACTTTCCCATTAATTAATAATTTACCTTAACAAATCAGTGCAAAATGATTCAAATGAAATGTCAAAGTAATGTGCTGTTTAACAGTTGAATTATAACGTGCAGGCAATTTGCTGGCTGTAATTTCATTACATAAACTGTGAAAGAAAATATATGCTCTGGTGAAAAACGCCATTGTACAGAGGAAATGATTGTTACAAATCATTTCATAAAGTTATGCTTCCAGAGAAACCAGCTCGGATGATGTGTAGACGTCAGGAGGAAGGGCATGTTTTAGTTAGCGTGACAGGGCTAACATATACATTCAGGAGACAGAAGAGGTGTGGGCAGATGTGGTTCAGAGAAGGACAGGAGAGCAGCAGGCAGAGAGCAGAATTGTGCAGTGCAAAAGTTTCCATAAAGCTGGGGCCTTGAGCTGTCATTCATGTGTGACAGAGCTCTGCAGAATTCGCGATACTCCCGTGTGCTGATAATTCGCTTCAGCGAGAGGTTTCCCATGACAACAGCGCAGAAGTCTCAAACACTGGAAGAGAGTATTGGTAAAATTGAGGAGCATTCACAAATAACTGAGTCAGTCAGGATTAAGTGGTCACGTTATGAACAGGTTTTTTAGCATTAGGAAATAATCAAGGCTGAAGTGTAAACAGAAAAATAAGTTGGCATGCCTACATTACATCACATTTATAGTGTGCACTATTGACCCTCAGGCATAAAGGCTGTCGTGCCTTTGTTTTTTTGTTTGTTTCTTCTCTTAGACTGTACAGTCTGCCAATTACCTTGGGACCCAAGTTCTGGGTAGGATGTGAAATGTAAATGTGTTTGTTATGAACTCAAGCTGGTCATGTAATACAATGTGGAGGTGCTATTTTGTATTAATGTTTATACAATATAACCTGTTTCAAAAAATAGTGCATATAAAAAAAGGCATTTTTAAAACTGAATCAGTGGGGTTGTGTTTTTCTGTGTCTAAGTGTATTCAGTGACAAAGAGGGTGTGATATTACAGGGAAGAGCCCCAGTGTGGTAAAAGAAAAGGGTAACCCCTTTTACCATGGGTGGCAAAGCAGGAAGTAAAGTTTGGGATCCTAGCAAGTAGGTTTAAAAACGTATGATGCATGTGTGACTGGGGAATTATTCATAATGTAAAGTGTCTTACGAACAAATCTGTCCAAAACAGTAGTCCAGTCTCGTAGATAAGGGACTGGAATGACAGTTAGCACTGTCGAGTTTCTGAGTGTGCGAGGCCCATCGTTCTGTGTTTAGACTTGACCCTAAATAGAATGCAGGTATAAAAGGGAGCCTTGTCACCCCATGTAAGGCATCACCATAACCACGCTGTACCACCATTTTACCACTATACTAAAATACCACCAAATTAGGTATAGCCCTCTGACAAAATCCCTAACAGATGCTTTCAGTGTAATGCAAAAACAAGGGGGGTTCTGGGAGTTTCTCTTCTACCGGCCTATATCAAAGGTTAGAGTCTCAACCAGAGTCTTTAGCTCACCATCCTTTCACAGAAGAGAAATGTCCACTAAATATCATTCTTTGTCTGGCCCAAGGGCAGTCCAGCACCGAAATGCCTGGCAATTCTCTTATGAACAAAAGTACCAACAGCAACCCCAGACACATGTTTCAGGCTCGTTGGGCCTCGTCAGTGAGGTGGAGCTGTACCTTTCTAAGAACAGTGAGCAAGGGTTCCACGTCTGGCTTATCCTAGTAATTTAGGGTGAACACCCTAAGCTACTTAATATGCAAAAATAAGGGGGGGTTCTGGGAGTTTCTCTACTACCCGCCTATATCCCGGGTTAGAGTCTCAACCAGAGTCTTTAGCTCACCATCCTTTCACAGAAGAGAACTTTCCACTACATATCAGTCTTTGTCCTGCCCATGGGCAGTCCAGCACCAAAACCCCTGGCAATTCTCGTCTGAAAAAGAGTACCAGCAGCAACCCCAGACATGTATTTCAGCCTCATTGGGCCTCTTCAGCGAGGTGGAGCTGTGCCTCTCTAACAACAGTGAGCAAGGGTTCCACGTCTGGCTTATCCTAGTAATTTAGGGTGAACACCCTAAGCTACTTAATATGCAAAAATAAGGGGGGGTTCTGGGAGTTTCTCTACTACCCGCCTATATCCCGGGTTAGAGTCTCAACCAGAGTCTTTAGCTCACCATCCTTTCACAGAAGAGAACTTTCCACTACATATCAGTCTTTGTCCTGCCCATGGGCAGTCCAGCACCAAAACGCCTGGCAATTCTCGTCTGAAAAAGAGTAGCAGCAGCAACCCCAGACATGTGTTTCAGCCTCATTGGGCCTCTTCAGCGAGGTGGAGCTGTGCCTCTCTAACAACAGTGAGCAAGGGTTCCACGTCTGGATTACTCTAGTAATTTAGGGTGAAAACCATAAGCTACTTAATACGCAAAAACAAGGGGGGTTCTGGGAGTTTCTCTACTACCGGCCTATATCCTGGGTTAGAGATTCAACCAGAGTCTTTAGCTCACCACCCTTTCACAGAGGAGAAATTTCAACTACATGTCCTGCCCAAGGGCAGTCCAGCACCGAAATGCCTGGCAATTTTCTTCTGAACAAGAGTAACAACAGCAACCTCAGACACGTGTTTCGGCCTCGTTGGGCCTCGTCAGTGAGGTGGAGCTGTGCAACTCTAAGAACAGTGAGCCCTTTAAGTGTTGTGTGACAAAGGCTACCCAGACCTCACTAGACACTCCGTTCAGCTCTCAGTGTTGAGCATATTTCCCATTTAATATTTTTCAGAATAACAATAGTCATTTGTTTTGCATGGCCACACAAGGGTGGCCAATTTATCACACTCTGTTTCAGTTTTGTGGTGTTTGAGCCAGTTCCCATAACGTTTTCCCTCTCCTTCACTGCCCCAGTGTGTGCAAGGGCATCCAGCTTGCAATGGGTGATTGCTCGAAGCTTCTGACACAGCAGTTTCTTTCTCAGCTGGATTTCAAGATCATAGCTGTGTGCATGAGCCTTAGAGTAGACCTTACCAAGTCTAGTGCAGGCTGTTTGTCGGCCCATTGAGCAGGCTTTAATTTATTCCATGCAGGCCTCGAAGTGGGAGAAAACACGGATTACCGGGCTGCTCAGGGCAGTGGATCTTATATCTCCCCAGACAGCACAGAATATTCCCAGTGTGAGCCGGGCTTTAATGGCAGCACGCTGAATGTTGTTGTCATGCCATGAAACCCTATTAGAGTGTGATTCACAGAGAGTGAGCCTAGTTCTACCTGATCCTCCATGATCAGGCATGGAGATTTGATCTGGTCTTTTTCCTGATCAACACAAAGTGAACTGCGCACCCCTTCAAGTACTACAGTCGGTCTCGTCTTCGCTGTGTAAGCACTCACTGGCTGACTTCGAGTTTCAGATATCAGGTTTAGTAGATTGTCCGGACACAGATGGCTTTTGCCAGATTATCTCCCCAGACCGCCGACTGGGTAGCAGCGTTTTGAATACTCACCAGTGAGATCGCCATGTCGTCACACTTTGCGTTAAGGCAGTCAAGCGAGGCTTCTAGTAGATTAAACATGGTGGCACTAGAGTTGCTTGCCAGTGACAGGTCCAGCACTTCTCTAGTGCATTCCGGGCTATTCTCGTCCGGCCTCTGTGTGAGGGTGAGACAGCGTGAATTTCGTGAGTGAATTAATGCCTGACACAAAGGGAGATTGGGGGCCTATCGCAGGAATGGTTAATGCAGGAGGCTGAGCAGGCAGGATGTCCTTCAGATCAGAAGTGCTCACCAAGTCACCATGGAGGCGTACAAAATCCTCATTTCTGACACCTAATGCGTCATTGCAGGGGTTGTCAAAGGCGAGGCGAGGATAATTTGTTTGACTGCAGTCTTTACTTCTAACACCTTAGGCTTCTCTAGCAATTCTAGCATCTTCCCCTGTTCAAATGACTCCATGGGCCTCTCTGGACTGTTATAACCAACAGGATCAACTTTATTTTAAGGGTCTGAGCAGTGTATGGGAGAGCTGGCCATGGGTGTGGCAGTAGTGGAGGAATTTCACCAGGCTTGGAGTCATCATGTCGACTCAGACAGGTTAATACAAGTGCTCTCACCACCTGCTCGATAGTTGTCCTGCCACAGGCAGGGGACAGTTGTTAACATTTCCTCAATGAAGTCTGCCTCAAGGTCAGCTGTTTCTACCATATCCATATCGGCAGTAGCGGGAGATGCCCCTCCCTTCCGCGTAACTGTAATGGGGAAGTAATCAGTCATAACAGCGGAATTGGTACCAGTGTCTTTTACAAGTTTGTAGACACTCTGTTTACTTTTAACTTTGTCCTTGATGTTTGTTTGGAGTTTGACAGCCGTGTACGATTTATCGAGTAGTGTAGTGTTCAACGCAACAACACGCTGCGGGCAGCCTTTCAGGGCTGAGTGAGTTATTAACTTCAATGGGTGTTGACAGTGCCCATGAGCCAGTTTTGTTCAGTAGTTCATTGCTGCGCTCCCCCGTACCATCGGATACCGTCCCTCCCACCCTGCCGGTAACAGCAGTTTCAATTAAAAAGTCATCACTGGATATGTCCATGTCCAACACTGGCCGCCCAACCCACCTTCCGTTTAGACGCTCTTGTTTTGGCTTGCGAGGACATAACGCCTCGTTTAGGCATAGGGTTCTAGAGAAGGGGAGGCACCAGGTGCGAGGATGTAAGTTTCTGTTGAAGACGTTTGTTAGAGATAAGGTAAAATATCACACAGACTTATCTGCAGCTCTACACAGCCCCAGGCCAGACCACAGCAGGGCCACTTAACCCAACCACTTCTACGCATCGTGTTCCGTGGAGAGAGTGAGTCTCTAAAGGATTGCAGCACGGTCAGCCTCAATAGGACACGCCTCCAAAGAAACAACACTGTAGAGGTATGCAGCAAAGGTCCACCACCACAGCAGGACCACTTAACCTCACTGCTTCTCTGTGCTGCATTCCATGGTGAGAGTAAGTCTTTTAAGGATTGCAGCAGTGTAGGCCTCAATAGGGCATGCCTCCGAAGAAACAACACTGTAAAGGTATGCAGCAAAGGTTCACGACCACAGCAGGACCACTTAACCCTTGCCACTTTTCTGCATCGTGTTCCGCGGGGAGAGTACGTTGTTGGGGAGAAGCTGGACCCCCACCAGGGCAGTGGGGGCCAGCAGCCATACCCTCACCATCTATGGGAGACCCCAACACCTCCCATATGGCCCCCAGAAATGCAACAGAGTCCCAAGCAGGCAGCAGCATGTTCCAAACTGCGTTTATTTCTGGGCAGCAAAAAAGAAGAAAAAAAAACACGCAGAGCATCGTGCACATCGAGAGTTCAGGCGCCGTCTCCCCCGGGGCTGGCTTGCAAGCCAGCTTTGTAATCACACTGCAGGCTGACCTCACAGAATTGGATCAGCTCCCAGAAACCTATCTCCTCCTGCTATTGGCTGCTAAGTGGTAGGTTACCTATATAGCCGTTATAGAGAGACTGACAATTGGATATTAACCTTTTTGCGTCAGTGGGTTGATTTAGCTGTGCCTGCCCCCCTTACCTAATTCTAACTTGTTGCAATATGACCTTGTTCCCATAACTTTTTAGCTGAACAAGCAGTTCGCACCTGGGCTCTGGGCGCTGGGCTGCGCCATTCTTGTTACAATTTATGTTTCAAATGTTGTGCGAGTCCTTGAGAAAGTGTCTTCCTTTCCCAGAAAGAAAAAAAAGCACACTGGGTTGCCGTGATTTATTCGCATTTGTGGATAGTTAAAAAATGTCTGTCTGCAGAAAGCAATCTTATCTTGAATGTGCGGCCTTGGCAGGTCGGAGATTTTGCGAGGAACATTACTGAAGGCTCCCGCAGCCAGTGTTCAGTGAGAGAAATGAACTTGGCTGTAATTTTCCTGAAACATGGCTTTACACTGTGCATTTAGACCATGTTAATTCATATAGGCATTTGCAAGCCTTTAAACAGGGATTTTTGTGTTTGTAGATTCTGATATTGCAGCATTGATTCTAATGTAGCATGGAAGTTGCACTGTTGGTGAAGTGGGTGTGTTTCAGCATATTTGTCACCCATGGGTGCGCTGGGGCCTGGTTCAAATGATAAGTGCGCTCCTTGTTCTTCCTGCTGTTCTTCTGTATATGCGCCTTGGGTGAGGGGGCATGGGTTTGGTCTCGATTTTCCCTCTTCAGTCCCCCCTCTGGTCGACTTTGTCGACCACACCACCAAGCAACATTCACCTCCTTCCGGTCTGCATATCTTTGTCAATTCCTTGAAGTGTCCATAATTTTTTGCATTGTTGTTGATGAACAGTACATATAGGAGTGTTCTCCTTCTGTGTTCCACCACACTCACTTCCCTTCGTACTTCCTCTGATCACAGGGAGTGGCCACCTTTATTACTGCTGGAACCATGTTGCACACCGCTATCTTAGTCCGGCTCTTCCTTTCACCATGTCTCTTATTTGCATTCCGATAACTTCTTCTGTTGTTCTCTTGCAATGTATCTCTATCTTGCACAATGATGCTGTGCTTGGTACTAGTCCTTCCGTTATCACCTTCAATTAACCAGGCAGTCATGATGTCCTCCATTACCATGCAAGCACTAGCTAGTTCTTTGCTTTCTCTTTTCAGATGCAGTTTTGCTGATCATTCTTTAGTATGCTGGTACTGCACCCAATTATTCTTCTGTCTCGCTCGAGAAGTAATTCCCCCCTCTTTTTACTTCTCTGTCTGTTTCTCTTCTTCCGTTGTTTTCCATCTTGGTGAATGTGTCACTCTTCACATCTTCCTTGGTCATCACCAACAAGGGCATGCTGATGCGCACCAATGAACACTATCCTCCCCAATTCAGTGGTAGTTTCTCTTGATCTTTGGATGCATGTGCTCAATAGTAGTCCATAAGCAGTGATGTTCCTGCTCTCATCTCGCAACTTCTCTCAACCTTCTCGCATCCAGAATGATTGTCCACTTCTTGTCACTGTTGTGCTGGTTACATAACGTTGGTACCTTAACAGTATACGTCCTTCTTCATTCTCCACCCAAGTGACCATCTTTGCTCTTTTCTCTCACTCCGTTAGGCACTTATCATATTTTTGTCTCTTTTATTTTATTTTTTCTTCTCTTTTTGTTTTTCTTTCTTCTTTTATTATTTATTTTTTCTTGTTTTTTTTTTTTTTCTCTTGCAGCTTGCTCACTGATGCATTTGCTCGTTGTTTCTTCTCTCTCTGGTCACTTTCCACATACAGTTGTTCTCCAATTAGCTGCTTTATGTAGTCATCTTCCATAGGGCATTACCCCCCCCCCCCTTTTTTTTTTTTTCAATCTCAAAGTTGCTGTCTTCCCTTGCAATCTTCTTTGCACCTTGTCATACATGGGCGTCGTGCTCTGCTGTAGTAATTTCTGTTGTAATCAATTCTCTTCCGGCATATGTTAAAGAACAGTCAGGACAGCTCTCTCCAGCGGTGTCCCTACCAATTTTGTACATGTGTGCATGTTGTTGGTCACTTCTGATATGTGTGTTATACTCCCTTTGTGTCTGCCCTTAACTCTCCTTACTTTAGCAGCAGCTTTTCCTCACCCACTGACGCCGTAACTCTTCCTGCTTAGGTTAGGGAATGTTAGCAGGGGATACAGCGGTAATGCTCACTATTACAAATAATTTTCAAATTACCACCCCCGTTATTTCGTTCATCATTAATAGTCCCATCGTGAAGGTAAAAGTCCTTATTTGCGTGCCCATAACCACTTACGCTGCTGGGTCCTTGCAGCTGATGAGTTGATAAAGTTGCCCGCCTGAAAATCGCAAGAAAGGCGTAAATAGTTAGTACTTGTTAGTAACCTCAAGCTCCGCGAACTAAACAATCACTAAGGGCAAAAATCAAACCTCCCCCTGGACATTTCGTGTTTTCAAAATTTCTCAATATGGGTAGGGAAAATCTTGGGCTGTTTATTCAATGGAAGCAAGGAAATATACTTCAGGGAAACATGCTCTAAGGGGTCTGAGGTTCTTGATAGGGTGGGCAATTGAGTGGGGAATGCTTCACGATGTTTTAATCAGTAGGCCTCACAATTTCTAATGGAAGATAACATTAAGGAAATTTCCTACACATTTCTAACAGCATACATACGCAACAACCTGCATGTGCGGGGAAAAGAGAAGAAACAAAACAGTGTTGCAGCTGTAGGTGCACAAAATGTAATATAAAACTCAATTAAACTTTGGAAATGCGTGTGTCAGTCCCTATTCTAGTTGCTAGTGTGCGTTGGACCATAGGATGGCCATGTTTCCCTAACTTGGGAGTGTTCGTGCTATTTTGCAGTTCATGAAAATCTCTTGCGTTGGCCCTGTTGATCGTTGTTCCCTCGTTGCCAGGGTGGCCACCGCTTTGTAGGGCTTGACCCCTCACACATCTAACAAGGTCTGTCAGGAGGGGAAAATGTCCCACTGTAGTCCATAGCCATTGGGTGTTGGTTGTCCGTTGTCTTCAGGCCTGCCCTGGGTCCTTTATATCTGGCGAGAAATGAAATGGAAGCGCTTGAGACCTGAGAATTTACATATTCTTCAATTTCTTGACCTAACCTCTCTTCACTACTCTCACACTATTCAGTGTCCTAGTGGGAGGAGCCAATGGTACACCTATGCACCATCCTGTCACCACCTGGTGGCGTTCAATGGCGGTCTGACTGTAAATTATTACACAATTCGGAATGTACCCAGAAAATGGGTAGGCACTTAATTTATGTGAAGATACTCATTACACACTTGGATCATATATATGCAATTTGGGTGCTAGTGTACAAATGGGCCTTTGGATCTTTATATTTACTGTGCTTTTGTTGTAAGCTATTTATAGTGCGTGCCTTTGTCCCGTGGGGCATCAGGCACTGACAAGCTAAATAGGGAAACATCAGGGTGGTAAATTTGTCATATAGGGTGGCTGTGTTTCTAAATTAAGTGCACCATGTTACTTAGTTAAGATAATCGCAGGGTTTTTAAATCCTTTTTTTTTTTCTATGGCTCTGTCTCACTTCTCAGGGCGTGCCTCGCAGTGAACTGCAGGCACTTTAAGCTGGTACTAATGAAATCCGCTACCAATTATTATTCGCTACCTGTCTCTCCCCCCTCTTTGTATTTATTTATTTATTTATGTATTTATTTATTTATTTATTAATTTCCTCTTTTCTTTCAAACCCAACCCTCACAAATGACTCCCATTCTCTCTATCCCACCCCATGTCCACTTTTTAAACCCTACCTACTCTGTTAATTACTCATTTAGTCTAGTATTTTATTACTCCACTACTGTAATTACTGTTACATTTAAACAATATATTTCTCCCCCCAATATCTGCTCCCAAATTTTAATACAACCATCATTCTCCAGTTCGTGCAGCAATGACCTCTTTCCCTATGTGTGTTGGCTAATGCATTTGTGCCAGTGCTATTTTCAAAAGCGCTAGTGGCATTACCACTTGCACTGTCATTTTGTCGCCAAATTAATTCTGTTGGGAACATGGATCATTCACCCCTTACCCCTATTTCTCTCCTCCTGTGGTGAACCGTCAATGAAATGTAGGCCTCCCCCCTCAAGTGCACCTTCTTCCACCTTGTGTGTCTCATTTAATTGTTCTGTGTTAATCGTGTATTCATGAGCCCAGTCTCCTCACTGAAAGATGTGTGCTCAAAATGTAGCTAAATGTACTCTCTTGTGATGCGCTATCATTATGCACCCCCCTCTGTGCCGTGCACCCCCATTATGCTTAAATAATCTTCCTTACTTTCAACATGTGTATGCCTGGTGTTTAACAAGTTATGGATTTCTCTGTTAATAAGGTGGTCATATCCACATCGCTCATGATGTCACAAATGTCTCTTCCCTAATGCATGGTCTAGTCGCCCCACTGTCACCCAGAAAAGAAAATGTTTTGATACCTATCACCACCCCTATACAATTGTCCTCTGCATTATTGTGTGTGCGTGAGTGTGTGTGTCGGCGCGCGTCTCGCCCGCTCTGTCGGGGAGGTGGAGCATGAGTGTGTGTGGCAGAGTGAGTCAAATCAAGTTTGTCTTGGGCTGTCCTATTAGCGGTATAATGTCAATCTATGTCCTTTGAAAGGTTTGTTCCCCATCAGGAAGACCCCACCCAGTCATGTAACCGGTACCATTGCTATTGTGTCAGTGTTCTGTATGGGTGCTGGCTGCTGTGCAGTGCCCCTGTGTTGTGATTCTAGTCAGTCCTGGGGTAGTGGTGCTGTCATTTGTTGTGTCTGTACATGTAGTGGTGACAGTACCTGCGTTGGTGCTTGTGGTGTCTGCTGAAATGATCCCATCCTGCCCCATGTATCCTCCCCACATGGGCGGTGCATATTGTGGTGATTGTTGACACTGCTATTGTGATTCTTGTGGGTGTGTGTTGAGGCTGTTTTTAACTGCCCCCCCCATTGCATACTTTAATAATTTATTTTGTGCCTACTTGTCCTCATCTGCCTTTCTCTGCCCCTGTGTCATCAAATATTACACTCCCGGAGGTTCAGAAGGGTGAGTCCCCTCTTCCCTCTGCTCGCGCTGGTTCAGCATCAGCTGACCCCTCGCATCTTCCCTTTCCTTCGTGCACACAGTTCAACTGTTGTCATGTGCTTTTAAAGCTATTCCCGTGTAAGTGCTGTGTATGTGTGTCCTTAGCGATTGCTGCACGCTTCTGGAGAAGCCGCCTATGAGCAGCCATGGTCTTTTTTTTAAATTTACCTTCAGTACTTTTCAATCTTTGCACACTATGTTTTACTTACTTATTTCGGCATGGAAGCTGTGTGCTACACAACAGGTGAAGGGGAGTCATTTCTGTATTGTGTGATACATTTTACCTCTATTCAATTCGAAAATTTCGATAGTCTGCTGTTCAGGGAGCAAAAGTTAGAAGATAGTTGAACATTTTTCAACTTCTGTGAGCCTTCTTGGCTCCGCACCTTAGCCAGTGCACTCCACGTGCAGCCCATCTTCACCAAACCATTGCCTTCTCCGGCACACCCCCACAATCTTGCGCATGTGTCTTCCACACACCGCCTCTGGGTCACCTATTCTCCAAATCCAAAACCACACCACTATCTCCTCACCATCAAAACTCTGTGTCCTATGCATCAATCTGAAGGTGACGTCACCAAACTAAAAACACAGTGCAAATGAACAGACAAATGTGCATACACAGAACAATAACTCATTTCTCCCAACCCCACAAAAATCCCAAAATAAAACCCCACAATCCCCACAGCTGTCTTCCTGTCTCAACTGGAACAAGGTAAACCACAATAAAACTCTTATAATTGGACTGCACACGCTGCGTCGCCTAACGTGTGATACGCTCCTCACCAGGGTACCTTAACCAGCCAACTATCATCCACTCACTGAACTAAAACGCTCAATTAGCAGGGAACCTCATCTACTCATTGATCTATAACGTCAATTCATAGGAAATCCAGACCCCGTACATGAAATCACCATCCAGACCAATCAGCGCGGCACTCCTGTTCTATATGTAGGGAGTCACTACCCCACCCAATAGGCTCAAAAACACAAGAAGGGACCACTGCCACCGCCCCAGTCCCAACTACAATTCACGTGCCGATCACCACCAATGCGCTGAATTTTGCGACAATGTACAATCACCCACCACCCAATTTACAATCCCTCCCTCAGTTTCTACCCAAACAAAAGAACTTAACATTTCTGCAACATACTGATCAACAATGCATCATAATACTTTAAACATTTCCCCCCCTCAAAGCCCATGTTGCTAGTTGACTTACATTTTCCTATGCTGCACTGGCAGTTGCTCCGCCGCTGGACACCCCCTCAAGGCGCTTCACCGGACCCCTTCTCCTGCAGGGCTCTCACCTGCCCTCAAGCGGGGTATTTCCAAGTGGCCGCCGAAGCCTTTAGCCGGTTACGCGTTTTCCGGTGGTCTTCAGGTGTTGGCGAGGGTCCCACAGCTTCCTTGAGTCGGCGGCAGGGAGTTCAGTTCAACGCAGGGCTTGCGCAGGCAGTGCTCATTCACCCATGTTACAATGAGCAGTGAGCCTCACAGAGGGCACCAACTTGTTGGGGAGAAGCTGGACCCCCACCAGGGCAGTGGGGGCCAGCAGCCATACCCTCACCATCTATGGGAGACCCCAACACCTCCCATATGGCCCCCAGAAATGCAACAGAGTCCCAAGCAGGCAGCAGCATGTTACAAACTGCGTTTATTTCTGGGCAGCAAAAAAGAAAAAAAAACACGCAGAGCATCGAGAGTTCAGGCGCCGTCTCCCCCGGGGCTGGCTTGCAAGCCAGCTTTGTAATCACACTGCAGGCTGACCTCACAGAATTGGATCAGCTCCCAGAAACCTATTGTAACGCTCACCTGAATCCCTCGGAGGCGCAGGTCCGGGCTGGGAGATTTCAGTGTCTTCTAGGGTCACGCGCAGGCCTCTGGTAACACCCTGGATGGGCCCTCTCCTCCGTAATTTTGACCTGGATGGTGAGGTGTCTGCAAGTAGGAGAACAAGGGGTTAATGTATGTCTGGTTGGCCAATCTGACCTTCCCCTTTCTGGACTCCCCACGTTACTGGTAGACTGAATGTGCTCACCTTAGATAGGTGAAAGCGGAGCTCTCCATCCTGCGTCTGTGCAGGGGCGCTAATGCCAGTTGCTTCACTGGTTAATAGCCCAGCCTCTTGATTGCAGAGGATGAAGTCGGGGAGCAAGGCCGTCGTTAGCCGCACGAACGGTAATTGCTTGAATATGGAGTTTTATTTATTTGTCCCCTTAAATGTCTCTTGCCTTTGCAGGTCCGGTATGCAGATAAGGTAAGCGAGAAGAATGCCGGAGCTCGTGAAGGCACGTAAGCAAAAGAATGTTATTCGAAGTTAAATGCACTTCTTAATGTCTCTTTTCCCTTTTTCAGGTAGCCGTAGCAGCCGGCGTTGGAGATGGACGCCGAGGTACGTGCCGGAGTATGGGCAAGCAGATTACAGCTAGAAGGCATGTGAGTAGTGATGGCGTACAGTGTCCTTAATGTTTTTGCAGGTGCGGTTAAACAGCGCTTGGCGGAGATCGAGGCACGTGGCACAGGTAAGCAAAATTATCACGGAGGTTCACTAACCACTGTTCTTTGTTTCCGCAGGGTTGCCGGAGTATGAAGAGTGCGGTACGCGGCCTCGGAATGCACCGATGGACAAGGCAAGTGCAGCGCTGGTTTTGCCTTGTCCTAACCTGGTGTCCTTGTTCTCTTTCAGACGCTGCTGAAGACTGAAGACTGGTTTTCCGGGAGGTAAGACTGAAGATTTCTTGTTCACAGATGCAGAAGCTGAAGATTCTCTGGAGCTGACACGGTGAGCGTCCTGCTGCTAGTGCAGAATAACGCGAAGCACGTTGCACTGATCGGGTGTGGTTTAAATAGGCCACTGGAGTGCTTAGGTGTCTCCTTCCCCAGCCTCGCCCAGGTAAGAAAGAAGTTCCAGCTTCCAGAACAGTTCCAGTATCCAGTCCCAGGGAGTGGTGCTGGCCACACCCAGAAGGTAAAGTAGTTCCAGCCAGGAATGGATGAGGATATCATCCTACAGGTAAGTGAGCAGCATGGTCTGCAGCAGGCAAGTCCACCAAGCACCATTCCTCTCAATATGATCCCGGCACTTCCTGTGCCGGGACTGGGTTACCTTATGAGCCTGGCGCCACTGGCGCCAGGACAAGGTCCAAAAGGCCCCTGTGGGGACCGACTGGTGCCTGGAATGGAAGTTGTGACCCTGCTTCCAAGGATGTTGGGCTGGGTCTGACTCTTTGGAGGCAGCGGTCATGACACCTATCTCCTCCTGCTATTGGCTGCAAAGTGGTAGGTTACCTATGTAGACCTTATAGAGAGACTGACAATTGGATATTAACCTTTTTGCTTCAGTGGGTTGATTTAGCTGTGCCTGCCCCCCTTACCTAATTCTAACTTGTTGCAATATGACCTTGTTCCCATAACTTTTTAGCTGAACAAGCAGTTCGCACCTGGGCTCTGGGCGCTGGGCTGCGCCATTCTTGTTACAATTTATGTTTCAAATGTTGTGCGAGTCCTTGAGAAAGTGTCTTTCTTTCCCAGAAAGAAAAAAAAGCACACTGGGTTGCCGTGATTTATTCGCATTTGTGGATAATTAAAAAATGTCTGTCTGCAGAAAGCAATCTTATCTTGAATGTGCGGCCTTGGCAGGTCGGAGATTTTGCGAGGAACATTACTGAAGGCTCCCGCAGCCAGTGTTCAGTGAGAGAAATGAACTTGGCTGTAATTTTCCTGAAACATGGCTTTACACTGTGCATTTAGACCATGTTAATTCATATAGGCATTTGCAAGCCTCTAAACAGGGATTTTTGTGTTTGTAGATTCTGATATTGCAGCATTGATTCTAATGTAGCATGGAAGTTGCACTGTTGGTGAAGTGGGTGTGTTTCAGCATATTTGTCACCCATGGGTGCGCTGGGGCCTGGTTCAAATGATAAGTGCGCTCCTTGTTCTTCCTGCTGTTCTTCTGTATGGGGTGAGGTGGCATGAGTTTGGTCTCGATTTTCCCTCTTCAACGTCTTTGAAGGATTGCAACAGGGTCAGCCTCAATAGGACATGCCTCCAAAGAAACAACACTGTAGAAGAATGCATCAAAGGTCCATGACCACAGCATGACCACTTACCATGCTGCGTTCCGCATGGAGAGTGAGTCTTTGAAGGATTGCAGCAGGGTCAGCCTCAATAGGACATGCCTCCAAAGAAACAACACTGTAGAAGTATGCATACACATTTGGAACACACAGCAGATGCACAACCCATTTGCACATAATATACATGTGTACAGACAACACACAATATGTATGTACATTATATTCCTAGGTAAACACAGATCATACACTCAGATTATGCATTACTCTAATAATATGCAGGCAAAGAGACAATATGCCATATGTATATGTATCCTGCTTGGAATCACACATTTGTAATAGGCACAAGCACATACATTCTTGAACCACAACCTGCAGACATGCAAACCATATGCAGGTAATATACATATGCACAGACAATATGCCATATGCACACACTGTCTGTCCACACAGCCAATATGTTCTTATTTTGAAGGCACACGAACAACTCACAAGATTCACATCCAATAACTTCTAATTTACTGGAGCATGAAGAATACACTAGGAAGACATGCAAACTCAAAAAGTGATGAATACACAAAGCAAAACCCGCAATAAAAAAGAAGAAATCATCGAAGAAACCATTTTTGGCACAAGTGCCCCATACCTTCAAACATTGCTCAGACATTTGAGATTCATGACTGTGGCCCAAAATGGTCCTGCGAATGAGGGCAGGCTGCTTTCCGGTCCCATGGCACTAAGTCATGATCCACTGCCTTACTCTGCACTGTAGCCCCCGCAGGATAGTGAGGCACTTATGCTGAAAATAGAAAAACATGTTTTTCAATTTCTTAGGGTTCTGTAGTGAGGAGGAAAGTAAGTTATGCTGTTGGGGTCATATGGGCTTAAGCGTGATTTGGGGAATGAGTTTTCCTGGTTTATCATCTCAAGTTAGGGGGTTTGCCTAGGAATTCCTGCTCAAATGTGAAGGGTTTAAAGTCAGTACAGTAACTCTTTTTTCCATCTTGACCTGTCTATTGACATCAAAAGGTAAGATTTCACACAGTCTATTGTTAGGGAGAATTCTCAGTCCCTCTACCTTAGAGCCCTCCAGCTCTTTTGCTATATTTTGGGACTTTTAACTTTTCATTTTCAATGTGTTTTACTTTTGTGTTCTTTGGATATGGAGTTTTAAAACAATTCCATAGGCATCATCTTTTTCTTGGGTGTCACACAGCACCTTCAGAGCAGTGGTACAGGGATGTGTTCAGAATTCCCAAGGTTTAAATACCTTCTCTGGGACTGACTAGTGTCTCCCAGAGCATGTAAAGTTAAATTGACTTTACTAGTCATTTTAAATGTACAGACCAAGCACACACTATCTTCCTATAGAGTGCTGGAGGGGTTGCCTAGCATCCCCTGAGTCTAAACACTCATATAACAGGCAAATGTTACCCTTTACCTCTTGAAATGGCTGGTGGCAGTGGTTTAAAACAAACTACCATTATTTTTCCCAACCGCGAACACCGGTAGCTAGAAATCGAGCCAGCCATGTTTTCAATATGGGGCCCAAGACCTATCTGTAAAAACAGACTCGGTCATCTTTTTTCGCCATTTCATTTAGGAAAGGTCCTTCTTGTATTTAACTCTGCGTGTCAAACCAGGTTTGGTCCCCTTGTTTGTTGGCGTTTGGTGGGCTTCAGTGCTGAAGCCCTCCTCTGGCGCCTGCGTGTCTGGGGTGGACAGGATGTGAGGGAAGTGCCCAAAACTCCCTGTGCTTAATCTCCTAGGAGACCTGAATGCACTCTGGCGTGATTGGCCAGCTGGCTTTCCAGCAAGGACAGCCACCCTGCTGGGTGATTGACAGCCAGGCTGGAATGAATGAGGGAAAACTGTTTAAAAGCAGGCCTCTGGGACTTGGGAAGCAGTGTCGACCACTGGAATAAGAGAACCGAAGACGAGCTGAAGGAAGACGACTGTTGCAACTTCTGGTCCACCGGTGAAGCCCTGCTGCAGGTCCGAATTACCTGAAACTCCCTTGACAGAGAAGCCCTTCAAGGACGACTTCTTCCCTTGAGTTTGGTGGGAACAACCAACTCGCAAGTCACCTGGACAACGTCTCTATACTGGTCAAATTTCTTTCAGAGTGCTGTTGAAAACTGGATAGCTAGTGAGAAGGATACCAGTTTGTGGTCTTTAAGGCACTCACTGTGACCACAAAAGTGATGGGTGGAAGGTTTTGAATGAATCTGCACCACTGGCGTTGCTCTGTGCAACCTTCCACAACACTGTTTTTTAGCCCGTCTGCGCCATTGCAAAAGGGTTCCAGCCATATACAAATCAGTCTGGTACTGCCACCAATGGTAGCAGCCCAGCCCGAATTGCTAGGCCAGGTCTCCTCTGCATGGAAACACAAGCAACCCCAGACATGTTTCGGCCTTGTTGGGCCTCCTCACTGAGGTGCAGCTTGGTTCCCTATGGTGCAGCGAGCAAGGGACCCACATCTGGGCATACCCTCTCTCACATAGTGAGACAAACTGTGACCACAAAAGTGATGGGTGGAAGGTTTCGAATGAATAGGTACCACTGGCGTTGCTCTGGGCAACCTTCCACACCACCGTTTTTTAGCCTGTCTGCGCCATTGCAAAAGGGGTCCAGCCATATGTAAATCAGTCTGGTACTGCCACCAGTGAGAAGGATACCAGTTTGTGGTCTTTAAGGCACTCACACCTTAAACCGACGTGTTGCTAAGCTCGTGGCTTGTGTTGCTAAACTGGGCAGTGCAGGAACCTCCCAATGTCCTCCTTCTTGTCCCCACGACTGAAGATAAGGAACAGCGAGATCTGCAGGAACAGCCAGGAACAACTGCCTCAGCTACAGCTCTTGTTCATTTAAAAGGTACTGTGCACGTGCTGTCAGGAAATCCTTTCTGCCACGGTGAAAGTTTGTGAAACCTTCCCAACTTTGAAGGCTTGTCCTTCCTTAAACCGACATCTAACTTTTTGGCTGACCAACTACTTCTAAAAACCGTGGCAAAGACTTAACCGTTTACTACCAGAACTGTGCTATCCTCTCCAAGACTCTGAACCATTGGCTTTGGCCCAGGCCTATTGAATTGAATATCTGGTTGTAGTGATCTGAAACTATTTGCACTTCCTCTGAATGTATTGGTGCTTTTGATTCTTTTAACCTTGTCTTTTTTTACCCCTTTTTAAAGTAACTGAAGTGGCATTTTGCTCCCACTTCATGGGAGCTGAACTTGTTCAGAAACTGATTTGTTGTGTATTGTAGTGAAGTGGGAGAATGGAAGACCAGGCTCCCGTCCTTCACCTCTCGCGCTTGGCCTAAAGGGTCACGACCCAGACACCCACCACGAGAAGAGTTTGCCCATCTACCAGACGACCAAATACCCTGGTACAGGAACATACGGATGTGTCCATCTGCCTGCCCAGCAGCCCGCACTAGCCATGCCGACACCTGCGGCACGGACCAACTAGACTAAAACCTACACGTCGTTAGAGATGCCATGACGACCTAGCCAACGGTCAGCACACCTGTACAAATATACACACTGGACACTCCCGCACCAATCTACACGAAGAATATACTCAGTGCTATGACGTAGGCGACAGACATACTCACGGACGTGCATCTTTATTATTTTCTACATAGGCTTTCAAAATGCAGAAACGCAAGACGCGTCATGAACTCATCTAAAAAAGCTTGCTCACGCTTCTCCTAAAACCAGTTGCCACAATGAGAAATAAAATGAAGACACGATACTGGTCATAAAACTATATGGTACTGTAACCTAAAGCGCCTGTGCACCAGACGGATCCACTTATACACCAGGCCTAAGTAGGCCGCAAGCAAGAGCTTCCATGGACGTTAAAAGAACAAGAGTCAGATTGCTGATCCTGCAGAATGAGCCCGGCGAAGCAACCAGCCAAGGTCGCAATGTTGCAAACCCACATTCCGAGAGCAAATCATCAAGGGCACGATGTTGCAACCTCGCACGCCGCACACCAACGTTAAAGTCACACCTGCAAATTAAACCAGGCACACAGTGGAAAAACAATATTAATTGTGCAGAATTATGCCTCAAACACGGTCCCACCTGACGTGACCAAGCCGAACCTGACAGGATGCCAAGCCCAGGAGAAAGAAAGCGTCTGGATCTCTCGTTACAAGACATAAGCAGATACAATTAAAAGGCTCAATGGACATCTGCGACAGTGGGAGTAGTCGGCCTTCCAGCTATGAATAAGTCCTCACATTGTCTGCACGTACCCATAGTGAAACATTGTTGCAAATGACAGGTACACCGAGAGCTGGGAACAGCGATGGTCCCAGGCTGGGAAGCTCGCGGGCGCACCAATCAGAACATGGGGCTCCTATCACTGACGCCATTAACTTTAACCAATCATCAGGGGTCTTCATGTAACAATTCTCATGTATCTAATCGTAAGGACAACCCAGATATATCACCTGACTAACCCTCGACCACTAACATTGTTCTCTATACGTGTGCTATACTAACCCTACCACTCGAGTAACCAATTAAGAGTGGCGATAGGTTTTTTGCTAACTTTCCAATGTGACGCAAGTAGCGCGTCATACCAAGGTAAAAAGGGCCGGCGAGCCCTACGATTGTGTGTGTGTCAGGACGGACACGTACGCTCCTTGACCCATCCCTGCCGTTTTTGTCTAATAAACAGCAGAGTCACCTTGCGTCTTGCGTGTGTCTCATACTCTATCTCATCTGGGATATACGGGAGGAGTTGGGGCCTCCCTGCCCGGAGGTCTGCGGACGGCCCGGCCGACCCCGGCAGAATTTCCCCCCGACAAGTTGGAGGCATTGCTGAGATCTGTTTAGGATCCGCCTTTTTTATTTTTACTTTTTCCAGGCACTCCCGCTGCGAGGAGGCCCGGCTGCGCGGCCCCCTCTGCCGTTGCCCCCTTCTGAGGACTACAGGACCATCGCGGAGCTGCGAGAAGACCGGACAGCGCAATCCGGATATAGGCCCTCGGGAGCCGGTTGAGAAGTATCCCGCCCGCGGTTGGCGAGTGTCCAGACGTGGTCCAGACGAGGGGAGGTGACGAGCCGCTTGGAGGGGAGCACGCAGTCGAGCGGCCCCGCATCAAGAGAACTTGGTGAGCATGACACGCACAACAAGCAATGCGAAATTGTGAGGGAGGGGGGAGGAACTAAATAAGGGAGGAGGGAGGTGTTGCACAGGTGCGCGGCGAAGGTTTAACAATCTAGTGTTGGCAATGGAATGAATGGTAGTGAAACGAGTGCGAGAGCAGTCGGCTACGTCACGCGAAAGAGGGGGGCGGAGCACGAAAACATCACGTGCGGCCGCTCGTAGACACTGATTGGCCTAGGTCGCGACTACGTGTAAGGGTGGGTGTGTGTGGTTTCCTACGATTTGGCATTTATTGATCAATGAGTAGATGAGGATCCCTATTGTTCGAGCAAGAAACTCGATAGGTAGATGACGTTTCCCTGTAGGTGATAGCTAGCTAAGTTGCCCAATACGGAAGATAATTGGCTGGTTAAGCCCTCCTGTTGAGGGGCATATCACACGCGAGGCGACGCAGCGTGCGCAGTCCGATTATATTATTGATTTGATTACCTTGTTCCAGGAGTGACAGGATGACAGCTGTAGGGTAAACGGGGGTAGATTGCAAGTGTATTTTGAACTTAAAGAATATACGAAGAGCTTACCAGTAGCTCGAAGAGATCGGTGACGTCACCAGTAAGGCTTTCATAGGATATCGCGAGCACAAGACATATTCATTCTAGAAGTGGGGGGGGGAAGAGAAATATGGTAAGGGAGTGGAAACGGAGATAAACGGTAAATGAGTTGATCGGGGAAAGGAGAAAGGGGGGTGTGGCTGCGCACGGAGAACGCCGGCCACGGCAAGTGTAAAAGGGGGAGGAGCACGTAAAAATAGGACAACTGTATAAGAGCGTCATAAGGGGTACGCAGCCGCAGGGGGCTACGTGCGCCTCGGCCGCAGGGGGCCGTAAGGGTGTTGTATAAAGAAAGAAAGACAGAAGGAAATATACAAATGTAAAATACCATATTTTTTATAACTATTCATTAGCGGATTGTCGTAAGTCCCCAAACTTACGGGGCCAGGTAAACAATATAAGGTTGTATATTGTAAACTGCTAGTGATACAAACTGCTACCAGATAGGGGAAGGGTAACAAGTGGAGCGCTACTATGTCATACGGGACAGGGTCGGGAGGGTGGGGGAACACTCTCACTACCCCACTACAACACATATGCACAACTCTGCCACCCCATAGGGAGAAACTAATCAAGTACAGCATAGAATGGACCCAGGGGACGGATAACAAAATGCTAACACCGTGGCCGCCTAATGGTAGCTTCGATCCATATGCCCAACATTCACTGCTAAACCATCTGCACAATACATACAAGGGGAAGAAGTTGGCAAACCATGTGGAGGTGTTTAACTTATGGAGGATGTTCCAGGGGTCCCGACCAGGACCAAATGGAATGTTTACTATGGGGGAAAAACAGGAAGAAAAGGAGATTAAGGAGGAAGGAGAGGATGGGAAAAAGGGGAGTGAAAGAAGAAAGAACACAGGGAACGGGGGAGAAGGAGGAGAAAAGAATAATAAATTAGATGACATAAAAAAGGAACCGAGCAACGAGATACCCATAACACAGGAAGTGAAAACAGAGGGAGGGGGGCTGTACCCTTTAAGAGAATTAGGTGAAATAGAAAGAGGACAGTTAAGGGCGGCTGAGGGATACTCGAACCCGGCATACAGCCCTCCACCATATGTGGCTCATAGGAAGATGCCAGTGGGGGAGGGGAGGACTGGAGAAGAGCAGACTGTGGAGATAGGAAATGATGAGTGGGTAGCTGCACAGATACTATTAAAATTACGAGGTTCGCTAACTGGAGAAGAGAAGGAGGTAGTAAAGAAAACAGACGAGGATAGTGCCAGGGAGAGTGAAATGAGGGGGGAAGAGCTATTACGGCAAAAGGAAGAGATTTTGGAGGAACGACTAGCAAAGCTAAGGGATGAGCAGAATGAATTGATCAAACAGCTCGAGAGGGAGGAGAGAGAGAGAGCGAGGGAAAGGAAAGAAGGTAAGAACGAATTGGAAAAAATAAGGGAACGGAATGAGGAGCAAAGGAGAGAAGCTGAAAGGGTAAAAGCAGCAGCAGAAAGGGTATCAAGAGTAGTGCTGCGAGAGAAGAAGAGGGAAGAAGAAGAAAAAGAAATGGCAATGTGGAAGAGGAGGTTACTATCAGAAACAACTAAGAAATATGAAGAAGGGAAGGTAATAGAGAGCATAGTAGAAAGAGAAAGGGTGAAATGGGAAAGGAAGAAAGAGGATGAAAGAATATTGGAACAGATGAGCAGTGAAGTGATGGAGGAATTAAAAAGGAAAAGGGAGGAAAATAGTAGGGAGATGGAGGAGAGGTGTAGGAGAAAGAGAAGATAGGAGTAGGGAGAGTGAAAGATGGGGGGATGTATACAGAAGCACAGAAGTAGCGACAACATCAGCACAAGGGGGAGCAGTTGGTAAAGGAGAAAAAGGAGAATTGGACCTAATAGACTTACAAACAGTAACAATAAAAGGGAAAAGACCGAGTGGGGGGTGCCGTTTATGACTGACTTTTGTAGTGAGGAAGAAGAAGGAGTGGAGAGGGAAGGAAGAAAAAGTGAAAGGGAAAGCTTAGATAAACTATACCTCACCCGAACCAACATAGACTCGCCATGGATCAGTAGGAGAAAGGATGAGCTGGAGAGAAGTGAGGAGGGAGAGCAAGGACTAGCGGAAAGACAAACACATGAAGCCACACCATCCCCATCCCCATCACGCCCTCCCCCATCGTACCCTACATGCTCAACCACCTCACGCTCGTTGCGCAAAATAAAACTCGCGCCCTTCACAGACGAACTGACACCCTATGCATGTCGGCTTAGAGACCTCCCTAGTCGCAGGCAGGACAGACGAATACACATGCCCACATTAAATACAGGAAATGATGGAAGGAGGGGAAAAGATGGAGAAGAAAGAGTTACGAGCAGGGGTAATAAGGACGAAATTGAAGATGTAGAAGAAAGGGAAGAGGAGGAAGGGTGTGAGGACTCGATATTATGGAACATAAAGGGTGAAACGAGACACAACTTAATGCCACTTTTGGAGAGAGGAGGGGTTAGACCACAGTATGTCCCTTGGAAGCATACAGATAAAGAAAATATAAAATGCAGGCTTCCATCATTAAGTGGAGGTGCGGGTAAGTGGATATATGAAATGGAAAAACACACCGCAGGACAGAAACTGGCAGTAGGAGATGTAAAGGGCCTTTTAATATCAATATTAGGGGATAGAGTGGATGACATTTGGAAGAGAGCGGGATTTCATGGGGTAACAATAACAAACACATCGCATGATGGGGCACCATTCGCAAACTGCAGACATGCACTATGGCAGGCACTGAGGGTACAGTACCCAGACACATCAGACATAGGAGCAATTACTTCCCGTAAGATGCGTGAGAATGAGGATCCTGTTGATTATATCCAGGAGATCCAAGAGAAGTGGCGCATGGAAACTAGAGAGCAATGGGATAAAACACCAGCAATATTCTATCATATACTAGTACAAGGGCTCCCAGAAGGAGTTCAGAAACAACTAAAGAAAGTAGTGGGAATGGAAGCAAAACCATGGCCAGAAATACAACTGACTATAGTACATCACTGCAGGACATGGCAAGGAAAAATGAAACAAAAGGAAGAGGACAGGAAAACAGAAGAGGCTAAACTAGTACAGAAAAAACTTACTAAATACACAATGGAAGGGGCACTAATAACTACGCCCACAACAATGGCCCAAAGCCCCACACAAGTAGTGGCTGCACAAGATCCCACCCAAATACCACCTTCACAGACTATAACACAACAGGCGCCGCCACTGCAATCATACACAACCAACATGGGAGGAGGGTACCCAATGCAAGGAGCTGGGTATTATAATTATAACAGGGGGAGAGGAGGATTTATGAGAGGGAGAGGATACGGATATAACACCCAACAGCAGGTGGGAGGACTTAGAAATTCCTACCCCACAGGGCAACCAGTATACCAGGACAACACAGGGAGCTTCCCATGGCAGAGTAGGGAACCACCAGTGTGTTGGAGTTGTGGATTATTAGGACACATGTCACGCACGTGTAGAGTTAGGCCAGGAACACCATCATGGAGTGAACAGGGACAACCAAGGCCCTCACAAGAACAGCAGGGCATACAACAACAGCAGGCGTTGCAACAGGGAAGTGAACAACAACAACAAATAACACAACAACAGCCACAGACATATTCACTGCCACAACAACAGGTAGCGATAACACAACAACCCCAAACACAACAAACACAATTGGGTAGGGTGACGGTCTTGGGACACAACCCTTACACAGGAAATGGCCAATCATTGTACCCTCAATAGGACAGCCCACAGACGGCCTTGGTGTGTCCCATCCTGTCAGTAACACCTAATAGTGCGGAGGAGCCACGCATAGAGGTAACGATAGGTGACAAAAAATTATCATTCCTTGTTGACACCAGGGCGACCCGGTCTTGCATAAGGGAAGGTAAATTTAAGATGTCAGGCGAAGCCATGAACACCCAAGGATTCTCTGGGGCTAGAGGGTTGGTTCCCTTTACTGATAACATTCCCTTATCTATTGGAGATTATGATCTGTCAGTTCCACTTTTATATTATAGTGCCTCACCGGTAAATATACTGGGGAGAGACATAATGAACAGGTTGAATATGACGATCTCCTTTACAGAGGACGGCATAATTTGCTCTACTCCAGGGATTAACATGCTCACAGCATGACAGATTATGCAAGCATACTGCGGACAGACAGCGATTAGGGCGGAGCCAGTAGATGGCGAGCTATTCCAGTATGGAACAGATATGGTATTTGCATGGATGCCAGGGATAGAAGGGAAAATATGGAGGAGGCCAGCAGCCTATCTGTTCCGACCAGAAACACCTGTTAATGAACCAGAAGGAAAGGTGGTTCTAATGGACATTGAGAGCATTATTGCAACAGCTGATTATATTGCTGTGCACGCCCAAGACAAAGAAGGAAGAGCATGGAGGGCAGTGATAGCACTAGCAGAAGGATGTAGGCTAACCCAGGTGTCAGATGAGGAGCTGTTCTCAGAAGAAAAGGAGGAAGGTGAAATGGTGTTCATGATGAGTGTAGAAATATGGCTAAGAGTGGCTCACAAACAAGTAGCACAGAAAATTGCGATGGCACTTGAGGCACCCGCATGCACCCCAGTCCCCTTCTTTAAGGAGGATATGTCAAAGGTACCCAAATCATTGTGGACTACTAGCCCTTATGACGTGGGGTGCATAAAAAGCATAGGGGGAGTAAGGATAAAATTGAAAAAAGGTGCAATACTCCCCAGAGTGAAACAGTACCCACTGTCAAAAGAGGCAGATGAGGGCATATATGAAACCATAACGGCCCTTATAAACAATGGCATATTGGTCCCCTCAGAATCACCATGCAACACGGCTGTGTACCCAGTGCGCAAGGCTAAAGGGGGGTCTTGGCGCTTCATACAGGATCTCAGGCCCTTGAACAACATAGTAGAAGCAGAATATCCCGTAACAGCAAACCCGGCCACAATATTGTGTGGCATTCCAGCAGAAGCATCACGATTTACAGTGATCGACCTTAAAAATGCTTTTTTCTCAATACCATTGCACCCAGACTCACAAGATCTGACAAGCTTCACTTACCGAAATACAAAGTGGAAACATACCAGATTGCCACAGGGGTATTGCGAATCACCCTCAATTTTCAATAGAGTAATACAGATGGATTTGGGTAATATTGAAGTGGAAAGCACAGTGTTGCAGTATGTGGATGACATAATAATTTGCAGTACAAACAAAGGTAAATGCAGAGAGGACTCCTTAAAGATGTTGACAATATTGGCTGAAAAAGGGTACAAGGTAGGCATGGAAAAGATACAATACTGTCAAGAACAGGTACTTTACATTGGTCAACTTATATCCCAACATGGAAGAAAGATTGCACCACAAAGAGCACAGGCCATTTCAAGCACTCCAATGCCACAAACTGTGAGGGAACTGCAGCAATTCCTGGGGCTGTGCAACTACTGTAGAGCATGGGTATTTGATTACAGCTCGTACATAGGACCCCTGCTTGAGGCTTTAAGGGAAGCTAATAAAGGGGAGAAAAAGTTGGGGTGGACTATGGAAATGAAAGAGGCCTTTGATGAATTGAAAGATGCGATATCAACTGCTCCAGTACTGGCATCCCCAGACTATGAGCGACAATTTTTTATATTTTCACATTGCGACTCAGCAGTAATGAAAGCAGTGTTGGCCCAAAAAACAAGCATGGGCTACAAACCAGTAGCATTTTACAGCGGTCACTTGGATCCTGTGATGTTAGGCCACTTCCCTTGCGAACAAGGTCTCGCTGCAGCTGCTTTTGCAGTGGAAAAAGCATCAGCAATAACCATGGGGTGCCCAACTACACTGTTTGTGGAACATGCACTATTTGCAATATTGAATAAACCTAAGTCCACCCTAACCACGCAGAGGGCATCAGGTTATGAGATCATTCTGTCTAGAGCTGAACTAGCAATTGTTAGATGTAGCACGGTTAACCCTGCAAGGTTCCTAGCAGAAGTAATTGAGGAGGGAGATTATGCCCATGACTGTACGCAAATAACTGAAATGTACTCATGTACTAGAAAGGTTGAAGAAAACGTACTAGAGGGAGGTGAGCTTTTGTTTATTGATGGGTCATCAACTATTGATCAAAGAGATGGGATAAGGAGAACTGGGGCAGCAGTGGTAAAAATGATGGAGGTACCGGTGTGTGTGGCTATGAAATGTGTACAATTACCACAGCATTATTCCGCTCAAGCCGCGGAACTGGTTGCACTAATATTGGCATTGAAGGAAAGCTTTGACAAACGAGTAACCATATACTCCGACAGTGCATATGTTACATCCACTGTCCACTCAGGGCTGTCGAAATGGAGAAGAAGAGGGTTTAGGAGAGCTGATGGCACTTCAGTGCAACATGCCCTCTTATTGGCTGAACTAATTGAAGTAATAAATGACCCCCAAGAATTAGCCCTAGTAAAATGCACCGCACACACCAATGGTGAAGACCACGTCTCAAAGGGGAATGCAGCAGCAGACGCACATGCGAAATATGCTGCATACTTTGGTGAGATATGGAACCCCCCAGAATCACAGAGAGGGAGAGGGAGGGGAATGGCTAAGGAGATGTTGATAAGAGAAGGGTACACCCATCTCCCAGCCACGCAGATTATGGAGCTACAAGCGGCTGCACCAATGGCTGAAAAAGAAATATGGGTAAAAAGAGGATGCACAATGTCACCAACCGACGCACTATGGTGCCAGGGTGGCACTGGAAAGGTTGTAATACCATTGGCACTTTTGAACACCGCCCTGAGCCAACTACATCACCCAGCCCACACAGGCAAGGAAGTAATTGCAGCACGAATTAGAGAAGATTGGTTCTGCCCCGAGTTAAATTCTCATGTGTCGAATTTTATCAGCAATTGTCTCACATGTCAACAGTTTACGGCCGGAAATACCCTAAAAGTAATAAGAGGTACTATACCCCGGCCAGAGGGACCTTTTCTGCATCTCCATATTGACTATGTTGATATGATCAACATATGTCAAGGTAATAGGTATATGATTGTAGTAGTATGCCCATTCTCTAGGTGGATTGAAGCAGGGCCTTGTTCACACCCAGATGCATTTAGAGCAGCTAAATTCCTAGTGAGGGAGGTCTTCCCCAGGTGGGGAGTGTGCGAGGTGTTAAGGTCAGACAATGGCCCACATTTCGCAAACGAAATGTTCCAGCATATCACATCCTTGCTGAACATAAAACATAAATTCGCATGTGCCTACCACCCACAGGCCAACGGTGTATGTGAACGCCTGAATGGCCTATTAAAGGAGGCAATTGCAAAGATACAACAAACAACAAAGAAAAGCTGGTTATATTGCCTTCCATTAGCCCTATTTGAACTAAGGAATAGACCAGGGTCCGACCACCACCTCACCCCACACGAGGTGGTTACCGGACGTCAAATGCGCCTTCACCTAACGCCAACATCAAGAGCATTTACCGACCACGAAAATACAGCGAGTGTTCTAGGTGATGAAATGTACCAATATGTGTCTTCTTTGATTACTAGTGTAGTGTTTGTGTCTCAACAGCTCGAGCGCACACGGGGCGGGTCTAACAGCAATCAACAAGAAGACGCGGATAAAGAATTGGAAAAGGAAAACCTGTGTAAACTTGCTAAAGGTGACCACGTGCTACTTCGCAATTTCAACAGGAAATGGAATAATGAACGATTTACTGGCCCCCATCTGGTAGAGGAAGTATCAACAGGAGCAGTAAAGCTACAGGACAAGCGTGCCTGGAACCACCTACATGATGTAAAGATCTACAAACTGCAGACCCGCCCCAGCGCCACCGACAGGTCCATTGGGAGAACAACAACAACATCACCAACGGAGGAAGAGAGTTCTACCACAGCCAACGACCCAATTGTTCCCATACCCTGTCACTCCCCAGATTCCCCGGAGACAATAACTGACGAAGAAAGGGGTGATCCCCATACTGCCCACCCCATGGTCACACGCTCAAAGAGTAAAAATACTTCCGCCAGCTGAGCCCAAACCCCCTGCCCATTGACCCCTACCCCCAATATAGTAATAACCGAACTGAAGGACATTGCCTGCACAAGTACACATGTAGACACGTGAATGCTCTCTTTTCTCTTCTCTCGCACATGCAGGAACTGCGTATTATTGTATTGTTAAGAAAATAGATAACTAACAAATTCACTGCCCAGGAGTAGATGGTACTCCCAGACGATAACTACCCGGAAGAATTGTCACACCAATTTGTATATGAAATAAAAAGGCCAACGTACCTGAAAAGGAGAAGGGTACGTGTCTACTACACAGCATTCCTCTTGGCCATAGAATATTCAATGCCCCACCTCCACCCATACTTGCCTGTCCTAAGAGATAGATCACTTAGAGTAGTGTGGGAACAGCTCTTCGCCTGGGCACTGAATGACTATTTGATAGGGAGAGCTTAAAGAAAAACAATAACTAACATTTAATAACCAGCATTTTGAGAATTTTCAGACGGGCAACTTTAACGTCGCAAGAATACGCTGCCAGGACTGCAGCAAGGTAAGAGCAAAATGCCGGTGAAATTAGCATATGTAATAAAACTAATAGGGATTTTGATGATCACCGGGTTCTTGGCTGCCTCTGTATGGCAGTACAGCTATGCTATTGATCTTATTGCTGCACCCAAACCTAATACACCCCATGCCCTGCTGCAACAGGTATTACGTCAGGTGATACTAGTAAAATTGCACACAAGCAAAATAGAGTTAAACGCAGCACATACTCAGATAATAAAGGTATTGATAATTACATACAAGATTCAGCACACGTCTCAAACAACATATGGTACCAACACATGACCCGCATTGGTAAGCAGACAACAGAGGACAGCTGCTACGTTTGCTCATTAATACCATACGCCATGAGCGCTTCTCGAACATTTGTTGCCACAGAAATAGATGAAAAGACAGCACGATGCATAATATACTTGGCACTGTTCCAAACGAAAGGAAGATTCCAAGGGACAGTGGTGCATATGGTGTGGAAAACACGAGACTCATACCCATATGAAAACAACTTCCTCAAGACCTATTTGAGTTACCACAAGAGCAGTTTACATGCTGAAGCATTCGAATACATAACAAGTGGTCCTGCAAAAGGGGAAACAAAGAAAGTAACACTGCAGTATCTACCATGTGATTGGTACGCCACTGAAGTTCCTGGTAAACCAGGATGTTGGGAAAGGCCACTGGTGACGATAACAGGGAAGGTGTACCTGGACAACAATTGGGAGATAGGAGTGATTGGCAGCAACATGGTAACAAAAGAAACTATCTCAACTATCGAGGCACACAACCACAGATGTTGGACGATGTGGATCAAGTACGTACCCATGCTCACGTGGGTGGAGACGGATGAAGACCCAATAACAATACTGCCGCTGACTGCGCCCAAGGTATGCTACCAGCATAAAGGAGAGGTGGACGTAGGATATAACACCAACTGTGCAAGCGTGATGGAGTTACCTGAGGGGGGAGCAGGAACAGCAGTAATAATGGACCATTATTGGGCTTGTGGAGAAAAGGCATACCATACACTGCCTCCCCTGTGGAATGGTGTGTGTACAATGGTGCACGTCAATGTACCATCACTAGTGGTACCAAAGAAGCATGTGAATGTGGCGAACTTTCCCAAAATGGATGAAGGGGACAAAAGAAGGAAGAGATCTGTACCACCTCAGGAGGAGCAAGGGAATAGGACCAAAAGCAATGATACCGTCCTAAACAGAAGGAAAAGACAAGGAGAACCTCTGACAGGAAATTACCTGTGGGGAAGGTCGGAAACGGCACTCACTTCAATCCCGCCAGAACACAGACTATTCAGCAGAGCAGCAATGTTTTTCTCCTCAATCATACATCCGGGACTGCAGGCCTACGCAAACGCAAAATGGCTCCAGATAACTAGATGGGAACTAATGATGACCATCAATTCTACAGTAAATGGATTCAACGCAATAAAAGAGGAGCTGCGAGCTATAAGGATAGTAGCACTCCAGAACAGATATGTATTGGACCTTCTCACAGCCATGGAAGGAGGAGTTTGTGCAAAGATAGGACAATCATGCTGCACGTTCATTCCTGCCAACGATGCTGACAATGGTACACTGACAGAAGCAGTTTCACAATTGGCCCAGATGCACTCCAAAATGATGGATGAAAGTAACGGTGTAAACAAGGATAAGAGCTGGTTTTCACTATTATGGTCATGGATGCCATCTTGGCTGTCAGATGGACTGAAAATTATAGTTGGTTATACTATTTTGGCTGGAGCTACACTGATCATAATAAGATTTTGGAAGGCCCGGAAGGCACGCACCACTGACGAGTTGCTTGAAATGGTCGGTATGCACCCCTTGATGCCAGCAGATGACGGCCAACACACAGGCGTAATAATACAAGAGAGGGAGAAGTTGCGCAACCAGATCATCACCAACCATCTGGACCCCCCCATCGGTGAAGATCGAGAACCCAAGAAACCCCAGGAGCTACATAGGGAAATGGGTATACTGTACTCCTGGAGGAACCTGTGAATATATGTATTGGTCATTTGAAGACCATGTGAACCACTATGGACATTTAGGAGGAATAACTAAGATATGGAGAGTAAGAGGAGACAACGAAAAGGATATGTTTGTGGTCGACAAGTCGACCAGAGGGGGGACTGAAGTGGGAGAATGGAAGACCAGGCTCCCGTCCTTCACCTCTCGCGCTTGGCCTAAAGGATCACGACCCAGACACCCGCCACGAGAAGAGTTTGCCCATCTACCAGACGACCAAATACCCTGGTACAGGAACATACGGATGTGTCCGTCTGCCTGCCCAGCAGCCCGCACTAGCCATGCCGACACCTGCGGCACGGACCAACTAGACTAAAACCTACACGTCGTTAGAGATGCCATGACGACCTAGCCAACGGTCAGCACACCTGTACAAATATACACACTGGACACTCCCGCACCAATCTACACGAAGAATATACTCAGTGCTATGACGTAGGCGACAGACATACTCACGGACGTGCATCTTTATTATTTTCTACATAGGCTTTCAAAATGCAGAAACGCAAGACGCGTCATGAACTCATCTAAAAAAGCTTGCTCACGCTTCTCCTAAAACCAGTTGCCACAATGAGAAATATAATGAAGACACGATACTGGTCATAAAACTATATGGTACTGTAACCTAAAGCGCCTGTGCACCAGACGGATCCACTTATACACCAGGCCTAAGTAGGCCGCAAGCAAGAGCTTCCATGGACGTTAAAAGAACAAGAGTCAGATTGCTGATCCTGCAGAATGAGCCCGGCGAAGCAACCAGCCAAGGTCGCAATGTTGCAAACCCACATTCCGAGAGCAAATCATCAAGGGCACGATGTTGCAACCTCGCACGCCGCACACCAACGTTAAAGTCACACCTGCAAATTAAACCAGGCACACAGTGGAAAAACAATATTAATTGTGCAGAATTATGCCTCAAACACGGTCCCACCTCACGTGACCAAGCCGAACCTGACAGGATGCCAAGCCCAGGAGAAAGAAAGCGTCTGGATCTCTCGTTACAAGACATAAGCAGATACAATAAAAAGGCTCAATGGACATCTGCGACAGTGGGAGTAGTCGGCCTTCCAGCTATGAATAAGTCCTCACATTGTCTGCACGTACCCATAGTGAAACATTGTTGCAAATGACAGGTACACCGAGAGCTGGGAACAGCGATGGTCCCAGGCTGGGAAGCTCGCGGGCGCACCAATCAGAACATGGGGCTCCTATCACTGACGCCATTAACTTTAACCAATCATCAGGGGTCTTCATGTAACAATTCTCATGTATCTAATCGTAGGGACAACCCAGATATATCACCTGACTAACCCTCGACCACTAACATTGTTCTCTATACATGTGCTATACTAACCCTACCACTCGAGTAACCAATTAAGAGTGGCGATAGGTTTTTTGCTAACTTTCCAATGTGACGCAAGTAGCGCGTCATACCAAGGTAAAAAGGGCCTGCGAGCCCTACGATTGTGTGTGTGTCAGGACGGACGCGTACGCTTCTTGACCCATCCCTGCCGTTTTTGTCTAATAAACAGCAGAGTCACCTTGCTTCTTGCGTGTGTCTCATACTCTATCTCATCTGGGATTTACGGGAGGAGTTGGGGCCTCCCTGCCCGGAGGTCTGCGGACGGCCCGGCCGACCCCGGCAGAATTTCCCCCCGACAGTAGTATATTAGATTGTGATATTGAGCTGCTTTTACTAGTGGAATGTTTTCCAACTGACTGTGTAAGTAAATGTATATTCTTTTACCAGGAAACCTTGAGTAAGTGTTTGTTTGAACCACTGTGATTGCTACTCCTTTGTGTAACCCCTTGTACTGCTCACTGTACTCTTGAGATAAATCTGGCTGCTCAACCACTGCTAGTACATTACTGTGTAGTACAGACTTTTACCAAAGGTGAAATTGTACTTGCAGTCTTAATTGTGTGTAGTATTCCCAAAGGGTAATGCATGTGATTCTGCCTAACAACACTCCCTGTGCTCTGAAAATGTTTTCCAATCACTATTTTAAAAGTCTGAGATGTATGACCATTGAACTGTGTAATGCTAAGCCTGTATGCAACAAAACATCCTTTATCGTTGACTACTTTTAAGCCAGCTCTCCTTTCATAGACCTCCTTGCTATCACTGAAACCTGGCATCCCTATACAACTCCAAACTATCCTCATTCACTCTCCTTGTCTAACTGGTGGAGATGGAGGCATCTGACATCTACTCTCTTTCTGCCGCTACACCTAAAAAACATCTCCAATGCCACACCCTCTCCTACCTCTTTTGAACGCACCATCTCTACTATTGCTCCACCTCACTGGGTTCATATCATCTACATCTGTCACCCTCGAGGTCCTACTGGACAATTCTTTGATGAACTTGGCCACTCCTTGATTCTATTTCCACTAAACGTCACCTCATTTTCTTAAGTGGCGTTAACCTTCCCTCTTCAACCACTTCTCAGAAATCTGAACTCCAAGTCTTTTCTTAGTGATCACACTCTCCCCTCTATTCATAACCTACCTACCCACACTGGGGGGAACTCTTTGTATCTCCTATTTATCTCATCATCTCTCTCAGCCACTCATACTACTGACACGCCAACACTATCTGATTAGTCCATTGTTTCCACCACCCTCTCCTTACCACTTGCCTCACCTATTACTAAAAGAAAATGTAAACTCTCTGCCAATCCTCCCTTTCTCTCGAACCAACAGTTCTCATTCTCCACCTTCACACCTAATGCCCCCTCCACTAACACTGCCTCCTCCAGCTTCGAACCACTACTATATGACTCACTCTCCTCTCACTTTCCACTGCTAACATTCACCACTAAGTTTCAGTATCCTCAACCATAGGTCACCCCATTTTTATGCTGTCTTCACACAGACATGCTTTGGCTGCTATACAAAGGGAGGCACCTCCACTCTCATTAGGACCTGAAACTCCACCTCTCTGCCTTGAACTGTCTCAAATCCTCTCTTGATAGATCAAAAATGGAATTCTACCTCACCATCATTGACTCTCACACCAACCATCCTCACCAGCTAAAGGGCATACTCACTCCTCGCTCCTCCTATGACTGTCAACTCCATTCTGACTGCTAATGACCTAGCTGAATACTTTGGTGCAAAAATGTCCATAATTAGAGAACCTCACATGACCTTCCTCACACTTGTTTATCCTACATTCTACACTCGACCCACTCTACCACCATCCTCTGTCTCCCTCTTTCACTTTAGTCACACTAATACTAAAGAAGTCCTATCTCTAATATTAATAATAATAATTTAGCATTTATATAGCGCTACAAAACAGCAGGCATCTGAGTGCTGCTTATTATTATCCACAGTGTGTGGTGCTCATTTATTGACCTTGGAAGGATGAAGGGCTGAGTTTGGTCCTGCCCGGATTTGAACCTGTGTCAGCAGGCTCTGCACAGATGTCAAAGCGAGCACTCTACTCACTGGCTATCCGACCGGCCTCTATTAATGAAGGCTAATCCCTCTTGTGACCCATCAAGCTCTCTTTCTCCTCAGCTAGTCAAGCATATTGCCTCTTTTGTGGCCTCTAACCTCACTGAACTATTCAACCTGTCTTTCGACTCTGCTTGCTTTTCTTCTGTTTTCAAAGCGGCCACGGTTACCCCGCTCCCAAAAATCGGCTGATCCATACCTATCGGCTAACCTTCACCCTGTGTCCCTCCCATTGCACTGCTCTAAAGTACTCAAAAGGGTTGTGTTCAACTGTCTTTCAAATTTTATAGGCATCGATAACCGTTGTGACCCCCTACAAGGAGGTTTCTGCTCCTGTCCCTCGAAGGAAACTGCTGTCATACATGTCTCCAACTTCATCGCCTCTGGTAAGCATGCCAACCTTTCCTCTGCCCTAATTCTCCTTGCCTTTGAAATCTATTGATCACTCTTCTTAATACTCTCTCTTTTCTTGGGATTCACGACTGAGCCCATGCCTAATACCCAGAGGTTTCTAAGCGGGACCAGGAGATTGAACCTGTGTTGCTCTGTGTCGTCTTGCTTCCAAGGCTAGCATGTTGCCCCTGAGCTATCGTCCCGAGAAAATTGTGCTGATCCATTGTGATTCGGTGGTCTATCCACAGAGATTCTTCAAGACCACACACCTGGCACAGCTCATATGGAGAAACTGTACCAATTTCTCCCACCTTGGAATCTGGAGACTGCAATATAAGGAATTTGTCTGTATTTTCCATCTGACGTCAATCTCAACTGCCCATAAAAAACTCATAAACAATTGCTCACTTCCTTTTCGTAATTAATTTATGCCTTATTAATGCATTTTAATTGTTGATATGTGCATGTACATGCACAATAGTTGCAGACAAAGTGTGTGGGGACAAAATTCCCATTTTAAAAGGGCCGCTTCTCATCTTCACCACATATCATCGTCGCAACCTACTATACACCATTGCCAAAAACGTTCAGTTCAATCTTCTACCTTGGCCTGTGCCAAGCACACAATCATGTCACTTTGAAGCTTTCATTGCTATTTGCTAGCCCCCACAGTTTTTCCTTTGACCCAATGTCTTATGCACCAGCTTGGATTTGCTCTATATGGCTCATTCTACAGCTTTACATGTGACATACTGGGCCAAAGGGTTGATCCTCATTTTAGGTTGTTTCCAAGACAGCCCACCTAATTATATTCCCAAGATAGCGGAAGAGAAATTGTTAAATGCTTCGAGACATTCATAAGCAGAGCACTCCAACACAGCATGAGTTAACAATAAACATAAATTGTTAGCTGATCTTCTGGTTCATCAATGTGTTTATACTGTTTCTCTTCATCTACAGTAGTCACACATGTTCCTGTCTTCTCTGTGATTCTCTAGGAACATCTAGTTGGACGAGCAGGGTTGCAGTGAGTACTTTTTGTACTTGCATGGAGACAGTACAGCTTGCAGTCCACCATCCTCTGTAATTCTGAATCAGGACTCACGTGTTGGAAAGGACATGGACCGCAAGTTAGCTTCAAGTGGGCTGACTGGGAAGGAAGGCTTGGTAAAGGGCAGTATACTGGTGTACCAAAGGGCAAACACAACTTGCTGCCCTTAGCGCCTATCCTGGCACCCTTTACAGCCTAGTCCCCTGAATGCAAACCCTTCTAGCTACATACCCAGACACAGGGCTTTAAGTGGGATAAGATATGGAGGTGGGGCTCTAATGCGTTGTGATGCAATAATTGGGGCATGTCATGAAAATGGTATTGAGCAGACAAACATCCTACATAGCTAATATACCTTTAAAAGTCCTGCTTTTATTAGTATGAACATGTGTTCCACGTATGTCTATCTCCCCACCTGTATATTAATGTTATCAAGGAGTATGACAACTGGGTTTACTTATTGTTTCACAGGTGGGAACAGCCAATGTGGCATGTAAGGTGACTAAGCATTGTCTTGGTTATATTTTGCTGAGTTGGATTTGTGGTTTAGGCAGATGTGCTTAAGAAGGATTAAATTGTTCCAGATGATTTCGAGAACAGCAGTGATGCATACAGTTTGGTATCAGCTGCAGATTTGCTTCTTGATGCGGTTTCTTAATACCTGGTCGCTCGTTAATGCCCAATGTGTGCTTCCCGTAATTGGTTTCACATATATACAGTGGTTCAGTGCAACAAATAGAGGTCATGCGGCAACATGGCACAGAACCAATTGCTGGAATATGCATTGAATATGTAGTGTCAATTACATTATATGGGCTTAGTCCTGTCATTACTGGTATTATGCAGCAGGTTCATGGTAAGCATACACCATTCCAATATGGCGGTGATGTTTGGTATAACACGGTACATCTGACTCCGGTAGGTATGATCTTTGATTTAAGGGCTTTTAACTGGCCAAGCTCAGTGGTTGTGACTTACGAGTGTGTATCGGCTCATTGGAGGGAAAAAATGAACCCTCTTCCTAGTATAAACTGAATGTTTTGTTAATTAATGGTACAGTTATTAGTAGGGAGCTTATGGTCTACCATCCATGCTATTTCTTGTGTCTTGGCAGCTACTACAAAGGTCCTCTTCCGCACTGTCGATGTTTGATTGTCCATGTGATCAGATACTCAAGATATTTTAAACACAACGGGCTGTCCAATACGGTACATGTGTGTGTTAATTGGCAGGCATCAGTGTGTAACTCTTGCAGTATTTTCTCTGAATTAGGTTCGTTCACCGTGAGGGTGTCATTAAGCAAGTATATCCTGCAGGTAGGCTGTGCATGCTAATCAAGGCCCAATATAGTTTAACTTAGACAACATTTTAGCACTAATTTGACAATGCACAAGGTGGCACTAGCTGTGCTTATTGGAGTTTGGTAGAAACGCAACAACTTGTGTGGGACAGTTACTCAGGTGGTGGGAGTGGCTACATGTGGCGCACTGGTTTCACATACATTTAAAGTGAAGGCACCTTTGTGAGAAGGAAGGTTGACATTAAGCCAAACTGTTGCTCTATCAGGTAACAGTCTGTTAACTAATTGACATTTTGTATTTCTCTCATGTCTTTAATGTTATGTGTTGTTTTTTGTCTATATGTTTTTATCTTTGATATATATCTGGTTATGTTTGTGATGTTGCCATGCAATTAATTTGTGGTTTCTTCATACCAACATATGTTTTCCACATATGCACATACACAGTGATGTATTCAGGCTTCCTGCTGCCCTAGGTCCAAATAAGTGCATGCACCCCCAACTTTACTCTGTTGGGGTAGTTCTCCGAGGCATACCAGAGGTTGTCTGGGGGTCCGCCTGACTCTCACGGGCCCAACACCTTCCCCAGAAAAATTGGAGGGCTCAGCCAACAGCAAGATAGAACTGCGGTTTATTACAAAAAACCAACAGGGATCATACAAGACAACCAAGATTCTCCAGTACTTCTCAGTTTCTATGGTGTGCATTTCATTTTTTTGAGCAAATTGTGTCATCCCTGGGCACTTCCCCAAAAAACCTATCACCACACATGAATGGGTATTGGGAGTGGTAATACCTATGGAAGTACCCTATAGACGTTATTCTACTGGTCCTCACATGCAAAGTGGCTTGCCTGCCCCACCCCCAAGAGACTCTCTATTACATTATTGCAGAGTAATGGGTTTACCATTGTTCTTGTCCTTGCCATCCACCCCTAATTTTCTATTCTGTGATTGGTTAGAGCTGATCTCCCAAGGCCTGGGACTCGATTCTGTTGTCAGCCCTCAATGCACCTCTTCAAGGTGATATGAAGGATTATGTGTCTGTATTGTAACTGGTAGTGTACCACCTTTGCCTATGAGAGTGCGCTCTGATGTTGCAACGCTTGTTGCTTTCCTTGTCTGAGTTTGCTGGGAGCGGATCTGCTTTCCCACCACAGGTGAATGCCCATTGTCTGCCTCGGCTGTATCACATGCTTGGAGACCACAAAATCGAGCTCTTGAACTTGCATTTATGAGGATTTATTACATTTCCCTGCAGCTGGTCCCCTGCCGTCTAAAGTTAGGAATGTAGTTATGTATCCCTGACCTTGGCTGTGAGCCTGCTTTGCTCTTCGTGCAGCCCGAATCAGCTTTTCTTGTCTCAGGCTGTGTGGCTTGAGGCCTTCTGTAATTTGCATTAGACTTATAATTTGATGTATACATGCTCATGTTATGCTAGGTAACCTATATGTTAGTGACATATGGTCCTATCAGGCTCCATATATACTCCTGTAGTCCCATAGGGTTATTTGCATTAAGCATCTGCAAGCTTGCTCAGAATCTCTTGCTGCCTTGCGTTTCTGTGTTACTGCATTTGGCTAATGAGAAAAATAATAAAAGCTTTGACAGTATGTGTATGTATATGTCCTCAAGCTATAGATCTGTGAAAGTTTGTTTTTCGTGTATACAAATGTGTGTCTGTGTAATGCGATGCAGGACTGCAAGTGTGCTTCATGGCTAACGCTGCTATGTCGTGGTGTCACTAGTGACATCAGCACAATGGTTGTTTCATGTTTAATCGAGAGTGTCCATTAAGGTGATCCCATCCACGATCTCCATTGTCTCCCCAATACCTACAAGAATGTGCATTAGGTCTGTATGGTTGATTGAGGGGATATCTTTCCATGTACATGTCAGCAAACAGTGTACTTGGGTTTCGTCCAAAGTAAAATGGGAGGCTGTGAGGGTTCCTGGCTAGTCGTCCCGTCATGCTTCTGGGGAGGAAGAGGGGCATTCTTGGGACCCTCTCTTCAACTCCATCTGTGCCAGATGCTGCAACATCACCACATTCTGTCCCTTCAACTCTGAGTTGTCCAAACTATGCCCCTTCACCCCCATTTCATCCCCCTTTTCTGCTTCATAATATAAGCACATGTTTAAGGTTGCAGGGATTAGAAAGGTATTGCTTCCTCTCTATTAATTTAAGCCTGTCTATGTTATGTTTGTTGAAAAAGTGGTTTCATATCTTTGCTGCCCAAGTTTTGGAGAATGCAGTGTGTTCTACAGTTTCGTGCAATAGAGGTAATTGTTATGGCTAACTGTCTACTTTCAGTTAAGTCTAAAAAACAATCTTTTAGAGGAAATGATAAGAACATAAGCTGTCTGCCAACCGGACACAAGTGAGAGAAGGTTCGAATAAGGAATGTTGGTTCCAATGCTAATATCTGGTTTCTCTCACAAATTGCCTGCTTTTATACGAGAAGCACCTAGACTGGTTTGTAATATTAATGCGACATAACTACATTTCTACATCCAGTCTTGTCAAATAATGAAGTTTACATATGAAATATTTGCAAGTGGTAGAGGCATTTTTTATTAAGATTTTGAATAAAAAGTGCTCAACCCCCTTCTCCTGGTGACAGCTCTGGTGGTAGCTGGAAATAAGGTGTGGAATATATTGACAAACTCAACAGTATTTCACCACATCACCAGGCTGCATTTGTGCAAGAAACAGCAAATGGTTGTGCTGGCTCCAGTGCGCACCAGGACCTCAAAACTGTGTTTTTGCAGGGACAAAAAGATGGCTGCACCGTCCTGCCAAGCACACTTCAGGCAGGATGGAACAAGAGGACACACTGAAGGAGAGTGCCAGTATGTTCTGAAACATATAGATGGAATAAAGTAAAAAGGCAGCACTGCTTTGCTAAAAACACAAAAATCCCCTTCAAAATGAAACATTTTCACCCATCCAGCTTTGATGCTAATTCCATCTGTTCATTCAGAAACTACTGCGATTAAAACGTCCCTGCCATGCCCAAGATATTTAATTGTGCCTCAGCAAAACCAGGCATAATTCCTGAATGACAGGCCCTGTCAAACCAACTCTGAGAGAAATCAACAAGGATCTTCACTTTTATTTCTTTCCAAATGTATCCAAAGCTCAGCAGTCGAAAGAGAGTCTAACTCTCTGAGTCAGGTCAGTTTCAATACATCTGTGCTTCAGAAAAAACTCTTGCTTTCAAGAAAATGACTTTGGCTGCAAAGGCAGTGTGGGAATCTGAGGGAGCTGCCAAACTGAATTAAAGAAAGAAGTGCTAGGTTTTCACCACGCATGTAAAAATGGGCATTTGCAAACTGAAGAAAAAAAAAAGTCCTGTTTAAAAGGGAAATTGTTGAATGAAAGCTTGCCTTGTTTAGCAATGTAAATTGTTGTTGGTGATAACACACACATGGGGTATTTTATTCCACAGGTTTGTTTAATTCAGGACCCAAAATAAGAAAATAAAGATTTTAAAAACATGGGCTGAATTTGCAAGCTCTCAAAAACCAGTTATTCCAGATGGCAGCCTGAAACTTCCCCCTGAGGAAGGGAGCCACACCATAAACTCTCAGCAGATACTAACACCTGAATGATAATTACGGGGTTGGAAAACATCTTCTCTAGGCCAACCCACAGGCAATGGGACTCCCAGGGCAAGGAAGTTTGAAGTGTGCAGGGGCAATAAATACTTCAGTTGCGCTGAGAAACCCCCACCTTGCTTTGAAGGAAATGACAGTTGGTTACAGTTGAAGGAAGGAAAAAGAATAATCCAGTGACAAAGCACTGGCATTTGTTTCCAAAGACTATTTCAGAAAGAAACTTTAAACACTTTTATCTCTGGAGCAAAACTTTGTAAAAATGTAGAATTTTCGCAGTTTAACAGTGAATTTTTGGACTTTCTTTTAAGACTTGGTAGAATTCATTGACACCTTGGGGACAGAAATGGTGATGTATGGCAGATTACAAGAAAAGCATTGATGTTGCAAATGCACATTTTTGTACATACATCCCTTATGATAATCCACACCCATATATCAAGTTATATAGTAATTTAAATCCCATTGAAAAGTGTGAAAAACTGGTAAAAATGTGAAACAAGGTCACACAAACTGGAAGATTGGACTGCAATGTGCTGCACAAAATATGTAACCTGTGTATATAATTTGCTAAGAGATTGCAATTGTATAAATGTATGTTTGTGGCAAAATTGGATTTTAGTTAAAGTAACTGTGGGAGGTTTTTGGACATTGTGAAACTCACATCATAAATCTGACATCATTTTCCTGAAATCCAACCAGCTGAGAGCGAGGCGGAGACTATCACCCTTGTTAGGGGTGTGTTTAGTTAAGCCTGCCCCAGTCATATACTTTGGTGATGTCACTATGTGTTATAAATAAGAGTCCCTGACAAGACGCTAGACACACACTTTCCTGATTTTCTTGCACCGGCTTCCTGTTCCTGTTCCATCCATCCAGACTCCAGATCCCAACTACAAGGCTAAATAATTTCTGACCCTACTCCAGGGCCCACTGCAAAACCCAAGCATTGCTGATCCTGCTCCAGAAAGGCCTCAAATCTGAAACCCACTATAATTCCCAAATAACCAAAGGGGAAAGCTGTGGTGTTTTTGGGAAGCATCCTGATACCACTAACTGCATGCAGCCTGCCATCCAGCTGATCATTAGTATCCAGTGACCAGAATTGCTCTTCCAGTCTAGTGCCATCCGGTGACCAGAACTGCCCAGCTGTTTGCCAGGCGCCCTGCCGTGTAGTGACCAGAACCGTTGACTGTCCAAAATCCAAAAACTAAAAAGTGGACTGTGAGTATCAATTGCCACCCCCATCTAAACCCATAGCCTATCTTGTCGTTGTCCTTATCCCACTCTCTAATTCACCTATCCTTATTCTGATACCTTGTTCAAACTTGGACAATCATTCTTGCGTCTCTTCCCATGATTTCTAGTGCTAGCGCCATCTGACCCTACTCCATGACCCACTGCAAAACCGAAGCATTGCTGATCCTGCTCCAGCAAGGCCTCAAATCCGAAACCCACTAAAATTCCCAAATAACCAAAGGGGAAACGTGGTGTTTTTGGGAAGCATCCCGATACCACTAACTGCATGCATCCTGCCATCCTGCCATCCAACTGATCTTTAGTATCCAGTGACCAGAATTGCCCTTCCAGTCCAGTGCCATCTGGTGACCAGAACTGCCCAGCTGTTTGCCAGGCGCCCTGCTGTGTAGTGCCCAGAACCATTGACTGTCCAAAATCCAAAAACTAAAATGTGGAATCTGAGTATCAATTGCCACCCCATCTAAACCCATAGCCTATCTTGTCTTTGTCCTTATTCCATTCTCTAAGTCATCTATCCTTACCCTGATACCTTGTTCAAACTGTCACAATCATTCTTGCGACCCTGCCCTTGATTTCTAGTGCTAGCGCCATCTCTTTAGTAATTATGTCTTGTTTAAATCCTAAACCATTAATCCTATTTTGAGTAATCGGACTGGTTGAACTCGCAAATCAACCCTGGAGCTTACTGTGTCCCTCCTTGGTGTCCCAGCCTGAATACTCTAGTGTGGAGTAAAACTGTTCTTGTCACAACTGATTTCCTTTCCTTTTTCACCGCCCCATTTTACTCAAAGCACACCTTTTTATATCTTACAGAACTCATCCAATTTACCAGCTAGAGACTTACTTGAGCTTCCTTATTGTACCTATGATCGATAGCTATCCCCCAACCAAAATACTGCACTCCAAATCAGTGTATGTCACCCGTTTTATTAAAAATCATTTGGGTAATTTCAGACAGGAATTGCAAATTTGCAAAGTTTCTAACGTGTCATTTTGCCGCAATCTGTTTTAACCCTGCCACTCATTTTCGAACTGTATGCTTTTGGTAATCCATTCTTTGTGATTGTTACTGTATTTGCATTGTGGCTTTAGTGAGGAATTATATTAGCTTCAAGGTTTTTCACTCACATTCATTATTTATTTGTTCATTTCAGAGTGTCATTTCATAACATTGCAAGGGGTTTAAAATCCGTTTTTCTCTCTTATTTGGAGGGGAGGTCAGATTTAGATTCCGATTCTTGCCTATTATTCCTGATTACCTACTGTGTTTTTCTATCCCTTCAGAATTCAATTATTTTGGGTCGAGGGAACATTGCAGGGAGAATTCTAACTTGGTTGCTATCTTTCCTAAATCAAAAAGTGCTCCTATTCCACTGTGCTGTGTATCTGTTTCACTAGGAGGTTAAATCCAGTGCATTTGCTCACATTCTCATTGTAAATTTCACACAATTGGTGATTGCTGCCCCATATTAAAAAGTGTATGATTTCTTTTGAATTTCAAAATAAATAAATAAATATTGTATTTTACCAACCAGCCTGGTTCATGGTCTTTTGTGACCCGGGGTGTTTGAAAAGGGGGTGTGATATGAGTGGTGTACCATCTCAATATTGAATCAATATAAAAAGATATGCCTTTCAGTCATGCGCTGCATACTAGGCCGAGACCAAGGGATGTGTCGCCTGATTGAAATCCTTAACAAAGGCAAGTTACCTGCTGCAGCGGATGTAACTCTAATCCCTTGGTCTGGAACGCCATTAAAATATGGCAAAATCACAAGTGAAATTTGTAAACTCTACCAGGGCAGAAACACCTCAGTATAGTAAAGAGAGTTGGGGAAGGTTCTTGGAATCTTTGGCTGTGCATTCTCACGGTGGAGTAATGGATAAAATTGACCCTGAACATTAATGTGTGGGAAGCAGCAGCATTCCTCATAGCTGCACAATGCAGGCAGCTTTTATAACAAATGCAGTGGGACAAACTGTTTTCATCATTGCTGTTTGTGCAATTGTTCAAAATACCCAACACTCCACAAGTAAAATTCAGCAATGGATAGGGCGTTCCAGCACAATATTACCTTTGTGGGTGGTGGGTTAGGCTATGGGTCTTGCCAGCTTGCGTTTAAGGTAATTTAAAATGTTTCCTAACTCCGTAGAGTTGGTTGGACTGTACAATACAAAGGAACATTTTGGGATTTGTGGGTATAGATATAGATGTCCTGCTGTTGTTTAAAGTACTGTTTCACAGTGAAAATCCTACCTTGTTTTTTTTAAATTTAATGAATATATAGATTACTTCCAAGCATCACAGTTATGCATTGTGTGACATACTTTGCCATTTGTTCTCCAGATAGTACTGAACCTTCAGCAGAATGCCATCAAAGACACATGAGTAACCCAGCAGGGATGCCATTTGCCTGCTTAGCACTGAGCAGCTTTTGTAAACATGGCTGAATTTATATCTTTACGGGACACCTTCACAGCTGTGAAACAGTGTGTATCTTTGGCACACAGTTTTTGTGCTCACCCTTCTATGGCTTTGGGTCTCCTTTCATAGGTTTCTTGGTGCACTTACGCATTCAGATTTACTCTTCACCATTTTAACTTCTCTAAGATCTATTTCATGCCTGCACCTTTTGGGTGGCCACAAACCTCTGAAATGTGGTGCCAGGAGGGAATTTGGTGCTTGTTTCTGAACATCATTTTAGTGCCACCTGTGGGAACTCTGTGCTTGACTTAAGCATAGGCATGAAATTAATAATGTAAAATAATGCATCATGTTTAACCTTTACTTTTCTGAAGGGAAACCCCACATTTTTGCAAAGGTTTTAAAAAAAGGCATGTCTTGTATTTGAATATAAAAGTGATAGCTTAACACAGTGTATGTGCATATTGATTAGAAAGAACTCCAAAGTTAATGTGAAGTAGCACCAGTAAAGATAATAAGGTTTTGGTTGTTTTGCATATTAAAGGGCATTTGGGAAGTTAAGATGGACCAAGGAGCTTAATATCATATATGTCTGTGAGAGTTGTAGGACTGAATCACTAAATGCCTAAATCACACTGGGTTTGGTACGTGTTGCCCTTTTTTTTAATATATATATATATATATATAAAATATATATATATTGTGGCCGTGTAGTTATGGTTAAGTTGCTGTTTCCATAGGAAGAGCACTTTTTGGGCGGCATATAACTCCGCCTCCCCTTGACGAATCCTCACCAAACTTTGAAAAAAAGTACATTGTCCACTCTGAATTTTTTTGCAAAGTTCGGTGATGTGTGGTCCAGGGGGGGAAAAGTTATAGGGGGGGTTCCAAAAGTTCTTTTTTCCCATAGACTGAATGGGGGAAAACTTTGCGCATGGCTACAGGTCAAACCGCTGGACGGATTTTCATGAAATTTGCGGCAGGTATAGAGGCTTGGTCCAGAAAGCGTGCTTCTGTAAATTTGGTGACAATCAGTCCAGTATTTTTCTTTAAAACGACCAAAAAGTATGTCTCAAAAAATTAGTCATATCTATGTCCGCTCCGCCGTCACACTTCCCTGTTTGCTCCGCAGACAAGATAACGATTGGCTAATGGGCTCGCGTCATGACCGCGGACACGCGACGTCGCTGCCGATTGGCTGCTGCGAGACGTGTTCTGCGTCAGATTGTTTGGCTGCGCCCGACATCTTGGATCCGCCAATATCAGAGCAACAACCAGCGTACACATGCTATATTTATAAAACTCTTTTGCTGTGTCACAGAGCGTTGGGACAGGTTCAAACAGTAAGACATGGGTGATCAATGCATTTGTTCTGGGGGTCGGTCTTCACAATGTATTTTCTATGGCCACCTTGTACGCACAGAAAATGAGGGGTGTAATAACGGTAGCATTTCAGTCCATGCAGTGCACAGGAAACGTGTAACTGTTGTAAGGACACGCGTAGTGGTAGCGAACATTGAAATTGACAACATGCCATAATTCCAATACTTTTTCCTATGGTTATTATATTCATTAGTATGCCGCCATGGGTGTTACATGCAACAGTGGTTTTGGCCAGGGCCTAGAGTCTTGGATGCATGGCCGTCGGCCGAAGGCCGAAGGCTGTACTTCCAAGACTGTAGGCCCTGGCCACAACCACCACAGCATGTCACACCCATGGATACACCCGTAGTATTGCGTATCGATTGCCAAGTTGTGGGGAGTGTGTGCAGTCTTGGGTGCATGGCCGAAATACAAAGTTATAAGTACTGGACGTGAAAGCCACTTCAAACCCATCCCATGTAATATCTATGGACATACAGCTAGGAGTGAAGCCTCTGGCCAGAAGCAATGAAGGTTACCACACCTACAGAAAAAACCCCACTACCACACATCACTGAGGTGGTTGTGGGGAGATCCTGCACTCTTGGACGCATGACCGAAGGCCATGCAGCCAATAACAAAGTTATAACCTCTTCATGATGTAATTTCTATGGCTACCTTGTACGCACAGAAAATAAGGGGTCCAATAAGGGCAGTATTTCAGTCTGTGCAGTGCACAGTGAACTTTTAACTGTTGTAAGGACACGCGTGGTGTTAGGGAACATTGAAATTGCCAACATGCCGTAATTGCATTACTTTTTCCTATGGGTATTGTATTCATTAGTATGCCGCCTTGGGAGTCACATGCTACGGTGGTTGTGGCCAGGGCCTAGAGACTTGGATGCATGCCCGTCGGCCTAAGGCCGAAGGACTTCCAAAACTCTAGGCTCTGGCCACAAACACTGCAGCATGTCACACCCATGGATACACCCATAGTAATGCATACCGATACGGATAGTATGTGTCCAGTAAATTGTTTTTTTTAGAATGTCTTGGTTGCTGGGATCATTTCTGGCAATTGTTTCTATGTCCTCATATGATTTCAGCACTCTTTTTCAAGATTTTGCAGGACCAAGACTTAGCCATACTATGTTGTCTGATTTTCCATACAAAGCAGTACCAGTTAAACGATCTGCTGCTTCATAGGTGCCACATTCTCTATGAGAGAGCATTTTTATGCCTAGGCTGTACAGTTTCTGTGATAATCTTTTGTCTAATGCTAGGTCATCCCAGAGGTCTTGAAGCTCTGTTTTTTCTGCTTTTGTTAAGTAGGCTGTAACATATCGTGCAACAGCAGTTGAATTAATTGTCTGCAATGTACTGCACATCTATATTTGCATTCCATAAGAGGGCAATGATTGCATTGTAATCATTGATATATTTTGATTCTTCCCTTCTTTTTATGTAATACGTGTTCTTAGGTGATTTACCTTTAGCACTATGTCGAACAAAAGACATGAAGTTGTTTACTTCACCTGTTTCTGTAACTGGTCTATGGAAACCAAAGCGGCATTTGGTGTAGTATTTACCTTTGTTTTTGTATTTGCGGCGACAATATTTGCCACATTTGTGTCTTTGAAATTGAAAAATCTGCCCACGCAGCTCACTATGTGTCTGTTGTGAAGGGATTTCAAAAGTGACATATTTTTGGATAAACTGCAAAACAGTGCTATCACTGTCGTGACCAAATTTTGGTGCACCTTTGATCCATAACAGCATGTGAATATGTGGTGCTCCTCTCGCTTGATATTCTTTTCTCCAAAATAAGTGTTGCACTTCTCCAAGGGGAGGAACAGTTTTATTGCAAATAAAGTGTAGCATGGCAATGTAACGATGATGGACATATATTGACACATTGGGCCTCATTACAACTCAGGCGTTAAGGGTTAACGCCGTCGTTAGCCCTTAACGCCTGATTCCAATTTTAACGGCTGCTTTTAGCAGCCGTTAAAATACATGGCGCTAAACCGCCTTGGTGCTAATTACGGGACCGTAATTTACGGTGCCGTAATTAGCGCCTTCCCCACTCCCATTATGCCCTATGGGGCAAAAATGGGAATGGGGAAGGGTAAATGGGAAATGGGGATTTACCGCCCCACTCACCTTGGAATGGGGCGGTAAATCCGCCATCCACCATGGTGTAAACATAGTTTACACCATGGTGGTAAAGTTGGTGTACTTACCGCCTGGGTCGTAATGACCCCCATTAACTGGATCTAGAGAGCAAAGTTCTCCAGGTGTTAATATATCTATGTTGTTTTTGTTGCTGTTTGCTATATGTAGGAACTCATGTAAATCTTCCCATGCATATTCTGCACAACTTAGCGTAACAAACCAAGTCGGTGGTCCAAGGTTTCTGATCATACAACACACGTCTCTGTGCCGTAGGAACCAGTATTCCTTTGTGCCATGAATGTTTGCAAACAAATTTGTTATACTTGATTGTAAAACCTCATCTTTTTCCTGTACTTTTTGTATTAACTGCGTAGCTGACATATTTTGAAAGTGGGTTCCAGATTTCAAAATGTGTCAAACTCCGTAATATAGTGTTGCTAATTCACTTTCATAGAGTAGGTGGAATATGCATTCCACATTTTGTCTAAATCTGGGATCTTGGGAATACATTTATAAAGAGCGGTATTCTGATGCCCCAATCTGAGTGGGTCTATCATCGTATCTTCCACCTTTGCCAGTAGGAAATAGCAGTGGAAAAGCACGTGCTTCTATACTTTTTCCCCATATACTCATTGGTGACCCTTTGGTTTGTCGCATTTGGTAAGTTTCTAGTGCATCATCTATGCTTTCGTTGGAATGCAATGGGTGAATTGTGTAATGGTCCAAAAGAGTGGATACTGTAGCAGGATCCAGAAGTTCGAATTGTCCAGTTTCTGATGGCTCTTTAATTATTTCAGTTGTTTCCCTTAAGCTTTTATTAATATTTATTTCCTTGTAGAACTCGTTATTGTCTTTTATATATTGCAATGCTTGTCTAACTTTATGTAAGTCCACCAGTTGTTGCCAATTTTTTTTTTGTCCTTTGTTGGTACACCATTTACCAAGACTATTAAAGAATGCTCTATTGAACGTTGCACTCCTAGAGTGTGTACATTTTCCGTTAGATCTAATGGCAAATAAACTACTTTGCCATGAATGCCTTTCACCAATTCAGAGGAAGGTAATTTGCTGTTTTTGGATGAAAGCGTATAATTGCTTGAAATGGGTGAACTGTTTGAATTATTATGCTCACATACAAATTGAGTTGTTACAGGATTTTTGGTATTGGGAACAATTCCAAATTATTTGTAATAGCACATGGAGTGTGGTTGTTGTCTAATTTTGTAGTACAGTAACTGCAACATATTAGGCGTTCAGTTAGTTCATATTTGTTTTCTGCTAAAAGGTAGAGAGCTAATTCAAACCATTTAGAGTCTTCATTGTCTTCTATTTTGTATGCTATGTCTACATTTTTTGTGTTCCTTTTGTAAAACGTTCTGCGGCAACAAACACACACATGGTTTGGTACTTCAGCCGATGACCTTTTAAATTTTATTATTTATTTTCTGTATGTGTGTAATAGAAGGTTGCTATGTGCAGAATTGTTGCTACTATGTTCTAAAACTATTGCATTTTGAGATTGGTTTTCACTTCCAAAATACTTTCTCTGAATACGGTAAATTTCTTCTTGTAAGTATTTGGGTGTACCATGCAGAAGAGTGTTATTTAAATTGCCTAATTCTGAAGCTGGACTTTTTGCATAGTATATTTTATACACTAGATTTCTTACATTTGAATGATGTATTGATATCCTTTTGATATCATGGAAGGTGCTTTTGCAAATAGGCCCAGAAATGCAGGCTAATGAATGTCCTTGTAGTCCTGTGTATTTGCGCACTGGACAAATATCCATATTTTGCAGCACTTTCATTTTACTTTTCTCTTTACCTTTTACATACTGATTGAGGAACTGATGTAAAGATTTGAAAGCTTTGTTTGGAATGGCACACATTGATGTGCACAGCCATTTGTATACTGGACGGTGTAGTTCTGCTGAATTGAGAGGTAATTCTGAGTTTTCAGAAGATGCTTTTGTAAGCAGTGTTTCTTGTTCCATGATGGTAGTATTGATTTTCTCATACCCTCGTCTACTGCTATGGATGGCAATTGTGTTTGTTTGATTTTGTTTGTATGCTTTCTCATTAAAATATGGTTCTGTGGTTGTTGTGTGACTCCATTCACCACCACAAACATTTAAAACATTATTTTTGTTCACATTCCGTTTATTGCTGAGTTTCTTTTGTAGTTTGGTACTTAGTTTTGTTAGTGCTTTCATCCTATTTAACACTAATATGAACAACTTCCATTTCAGAAGGATTGCACTGTCCACGAGAGCTTTTAGGATTAACTTTCTACGGTAAGTTTTAAGGGGTGAGGATGATTTTGGTCCTCTTCTTAGTAGATTCTGAAGGACTCTGTGACGAAACATTTTTGATAAAAAACTTTTTTTGCTATGGGTTCTAGTTACACTATCAGGATTAGTAGGAATATTGTTAGCTGTACTGGTAGCCGATTTTTTGACAACATGTTTGTGTTTTGTGACACATTTTGATGGAGAAGGTAAAGTTTCGGTAGTTGAAGCTGCTTTTGTTTTGCTGCCCGACTGCATTAGCTGGTTTCTTCCAACATTCTCTACAAACTCTACAACAGATGGATTCTTAGATTGGGCACTTTTATTTTTATTTGCTCTACTTCTGCGTTCCGGTCTACGGAGTTGATTTTTGGTAGGCATTCTTTGGTGTATGTTGAAAAAAAGAAGGCATACTTTGGTCTGTTGTACAATGTATGTCTGCTGTGTGCATGCGTGCATGAGTCTGATGGGAAAGCTCTTTGTCATGGTGTGTGAATGTGCATTGGACTCTTGATTTGATGTTTGACTCAATGATTTGGTAAGGCTATTTTACTGTTTGTATACTACTACAATGTGCTTCAGAAGAGAGTACAAAGTGGGCTAGTGGTGACGAGAAACATTATTAATAAACGAAATGCCATAAACTTGTAACAGCAACTCCTTTCTAAATCTAACCTTCTAAGGATTACGTATGTTATTTGAGTTCCAAACACACAGGGATTTGTGATCCATTCTGCCTGTTATTCTTTGTTCAATAAATGGATATTTGTAGGTAGAATGGTTCAGAAATCAATGTTTGCTTTGGTGCCCAAATTAAACAAACCATGCAGCCTCTTTGAGGAGTAGTTACAATATAAAGGTAGTACTGTACTTACTTTTTTTTTTGTGCAAAATGACCAGGTTTCTTCGGATATGTTGTCTGCAGTGTAGATGCTGTTGATTCTCAGGAGAGTAGTCTTCACTGCGATTCAAAAAAACAAAATTAATTACTTTGTGTGTTTACAGCAGTGCTGATACTGCACACATTAATTGTGCATCGTTCGTCAGAGCATTCTCCTTTCATATTTGAACCCAGTGCATGTGCGTTTTTTTACTTCACTCTGTGCAGGCTTTGCATGGTATTTGCAATATGTTACTTGCAAGTCCTTCAAAATTGCTAAAATTTTTAAGGTTATGAAAATGCCTTGTTTTTTAGAAGGTGTACTATCTATAGGAGAGAGGTTTGTAAGTGATAGGGCATAGTAGTAGATGGGAACAAAATGGCTACTTGCAATTTAAAAGCACAATGCTGAAAAATCGGGAGACCCTCAGAGGGAGATGTCACCACAGCAATCGGGAGATCTTACTTTTGTCATATGATTACATTGCAAGTAGCATTACTGTAGGCCGTAAACGGTATACAACTCCGACATTTTCTAAAACAAAATTGAGTTTCACCCTTAATAGGCATGCTTGCAACATTTGTATAGGTTATGCGGAAGACAGTAACAAGTGTCCTCATAACCAGCCCGTGTTGAATCCTAATTCCCCTATATTTTTGTCAGTATCTGCTTCCCCCGCTATTTCTTTGGAATGAAGTGTGTGTATGTGTGTGTGTGTTTGGAATGGTTTTGTATAGTAGTTGTAGTTATAGAGTTTTGAAGATTTTTTTTAAAAAAAGACTTAAAATGTTCGCGAACAGCGTGCCTGTTCGACCTATCTGCAAGGAAAGGAATGTGGGTGTTGTAAAGGCAGTACACCTACCCTTATGTTAGGGAGAATTCTCTCTTTAGGCTGAATTTCGTAACCTAGTAAGTCCCCCAGCAGCTTTGCTGGATTTCTGGATTTTGTTTTTTTCTCCTGCCAAGAGTGAGACTCTTTTTCTCCCACTCTTGGACATGATTTATGGTGTTCCTTTGACTGTTCATGTGTTTTATGGGCTATGGGGTCCTTTACTCCAAAGGGTCTCATGTGTTTTTACTATGTGTGTTACACAGCACCCTCCGTGCCGTAACACAGGGGTGTCATAGTGACACCCCACCATAGACTCTATACCCTGGGACTGACTACTGTCTCCCAGGGCATGTAAAGTCACCATTGCCTTTACTAGTCCCAAATTATTAACAGAAACCAGTACAAACCATCATATTGTGGACGTACTGGTCGGGGCAATTCGACTGCCCCGGGGTATGTTAGTCGAGGGGGCACGTCTCCGTCCCCCCTGATCGAGTTTTGGCTGGTGGCAGTGGAAACTACTTTTTATTTTCGACCGCAAATATTTCCCAATGGGATTTTCCCATTGTTCGAGGCTACCAACTTTAATTATTTAATTCTAATAGCCTCGAACATACCGCCGGTTTAATTATTTAATATTAATTTGCCGGTTGGTATTGTTTGCCAGGACTCGATTCTAAAATGGCGTTTGTGTTCTCTTCTGTGACTCCAACCCAAGTCGAGCCCTTTGTTCCACTTTTTGGTGGGCTTCTCCACAGAAGCGTCAAAAAGTGGTGCCACTCTGTCTGGGTACCACAGGGGTTGTGGGAGGGGGTCTAGGCACCCTGGACTGAGTTACCTTGGTAACTCAAGTCGCACTCTTGTGTGATTGGCCCAAGTGGTGAGCCGGCCGGCTCACCACTCAACATGTTTGATTGACAGCTAGGCTGAGTGAATGGGGGTATGCTGCATAAAAGCAGGGCTTTGGGGACTGGAACTTCAGAAGTCGCCACAGGACCTGAGAATCCGACGAGGGAGAAGCTGAGCCGACCTACCACGACGACACCTCTGGTGGAGCCCTGCGGAAACGACTCACCACTTCCCGACGACAGAGAACATATCCCGGCTGGAGAGGCTTCTTCCCCTGACTGGTGGGCACAACCAGTTTACCTTCTTTCTTCGCACCCCAGACCGGTTTGTGGTCGAATTGCCCGTGCCAAGCACCCCGGCAGCCGGATAGCCACTCACCACTGAACCGCGAATCAACGGACCGCTCCTTGTACCTGAGAACTCCGCTGCTGGTTTCTTCCTTGGCAGTGCAACAGACTCCTGTCTTCCTCCCCAACGAGATCCTCTCTTCCCCCGGACAAAGCACCGACTTGCATCCGCTGCCAGAAACAACTGCCCCTGTTGGAGTGTTCTCACCACTTTAAGGTACCGTGTCCGCAGGCCTCCCTTTCTAAAGATTGCTACAAGGTAATAATAACCCCTCAACCTTCTGGACTGGGCTGGCCGCCTTCACCCTCTAACTGGTCCCTCTCTTTGATCCAACTCCTTTTTGAACCGTTACAAGACTTTTGTGCACTGCAACCATGTGAACTTGGACACATTTCGTTTGGAACCTCTTAAGCGGATCCGGCCTACTGACTCTGAATTCCTAGTGTTACTTGGCCTTCCTCCCTTGTGTTCGTGAAAAAGTGTTGGGATCTGTTTCAATTTATTCTCTGCTTTTCTCTCCCTTTAAAAACGAATTATTAGAGTGCCATCTACGTTAAGCACTCACCGCTGTCTGAAAATAAGTGGGACTTTACTTAAGACTTGTCTAATATTCTTTTAAGGGAGTGTATATCTTTTAGTGACCGTGTTTTTGAATTGCTTACTATTATGGCCTGTGTGTCTTTCCAGATGTGGTTTTAAATAAATAATTATATCTCTTTTACACCAAGCCCTGGTCAGTGTTTACTTGTTCCATTGTGTTCTCCTGACCAATTGAGAATACTCTGTATACTGCCTAACTCTTCTTGAGGGAAGTCTGACTGCTCAGCCTTAGCTACCAAGGGAATTTGTGTGGTACAGACTGCTACCAAGTGGGTTTACTGCCAAAGACCTGTAGTCCTAAATCTTTTGCAGTGGTCCCAGAGGGAACTGCACAGGTTTCTGCCTAACACCTTACTAATGTCAAGTAAGATGGAGTTGATGTTTGACCGCAACATCTGTTCAAGTTGTGCGCACATAAACAGAAAGCGGCGTCCTAAGGACATTATACCTCGCCGTGCCTCTTAGAAACGAGATGAAACATGTTCGTAGAACACAGCAGGTGTCCGGGATGGTTGTAAATGAGCAAAGCAAAATGGGAGTGTTTTAAGGACAGTATACCTGTCCGTATTGTCTGAAGCAAAAATGGTGGCATCCGTAGAAAAGGCACGGTGGCCGGCAAGTACTTAGACAAATAAAATGGAGTTGTCCTAAGGACACTGGACCTGTCCGTACAGTGAGCATATCATGTATGCACATGTGCAGTACAACCATAAGTATAGAGAACATCGTGCCTGTCCCTAACTGTCCGTCTCACTTGTGTCGCACTTTGAATTCGTTTGAGAACCCGAACACTGTCCGTAGGAGACTTGCGCGCATGCACAAGTTTGTTACTCTGCATTTGCTGTCCAGCGGACTCCCATTTCTGTCGCGGATGTGTTCAGGACGTCATCATGTGACCGCACCCAAGCTGAGCGTGTGGACTAATTTGCGTAGTTTCTGTGCTTCCGCAGCAGTACAAAAGAACTTGTAGACACAAGGCAAAATATTGCAGAGTGCAAAAATATCATTTCACATATCCCAGCCAATAGCTTACCTAAGGACTGGTTCTGTAAAATTTTTGTACCGCTTTGCAGGGATGAAGATGGTCACGAGGCACACCCCTCCACTGCTATAAATGGCCACACCCCCGAGCGCATCTTCATTTTCCTTCTAGCTATAGCAGATTGTGGTGTATTGCCTTTACTGCTGTAGTGACCAAAAGGAAAGTAATCGGTATGGCTTCCATGGCTGCTGTTGATTCATTAGACTCTGCGCCACCCCCAAACCTGCCACCACCACCACCTCCACAAGGGCCTGCAGAGAGATATACGGGTGAGGATGTAGAGAGCGAGGAAGAAGAGGAGGAAGAGAATGAAGTGGAGGAACTCCGCACTAGGAGCACTCGCCGGGAGTCGTGGGTGTGGCGGTTGTTTTCCATTTATGGGAACGTACCAAAAGCATGTGCGAACCTGGTGAGGTGTAACCAGTGCGAGGTGGTGCTGAGTCGAGGGAGATTTGGTGCGTACAGCTTTGGTACGACAACCATGAAGTGACACCTCACTTTGTTGCACACTGCAGACATTCGCAAGGTGGTGCCATGTGAAGAGCGTAGTCGATTGAGTTTCTCCACAGCATCCTCTGAGTCTGATGCTCCCACCACAAGAGACACTCCTGTGGGGGAGCGCCTCCCTCCAGCTGCCTCACAATCCATTTGCAATGCTGTTGACCCTTACCTTTCAAAGGTGATAATAGTGTGTATGTATTGTGACGTAGTACTCTGCAGGGGGGAGAGTTTTCAAAGTGCTTTTGAGGCTACGGTCACGGCGCACCAGACGATCTGCTCCTTACCTAAGGGAAGCTCACCCTATATCTTTCTCTGTCCACTTGCCCTTTCTTATCCCCATGGCTGGTGTCCCTTCCTTACCCTCCTTTGGCCTCCTCTCCTAGTTTGTTGTGTGCGGAAGAAGCAATAAACGTGAAAACAACAAAAATTACAGAAAAGGCTCTTTTCAGTGACGCCTTTTTCAGTTTAACAATGGAACCAAGTAAGTGACCGTTGTAGACCCCCGCCAAGTTGTGGAAACGTTTGCGGACAGTTGAAGGGGAAAAAAAGGAGGATGCAAGCGGAGCAAACACAATGAAGTGTACGCTGGGAGTAAGTGGTGGCTCTGAAAAGAGCCTTTCAGTGGTGTGTTGTGTAGGTCAAAAACTGTGGATTGGAGAAAACGGATTGTCACATAGTTTATTGTGAATCCAAAAGAGGTCGCAATGCATTTTGTACATTGCGAAGAAACATCTGATTGCCAGCATACGTGAGATGGACTCCATCTCTGTGGAAAATGAAAGAGCTGCAAAGCTAAATGTTTTCATTGTGGAATGAGGACATGCCAACATCTCTTAAAAAGGCACAAACAGCCTTATTCACATTGCGTCTCGCTTTCTCCATTTGTGGACCAAAAGCAGAAGAACATAGCCATATTTGTCTTTGTGCAATACGGGGGAAAAGTATTTGACAATTTGGAAACATGTTCATGAGCTTCGCAAGTCCTTCCTTCATTGCAAATTGCATAGAAATTCCAGAGACATGGCCTAAACTGTTTCCTCCACAATGAATGATAAGTATATCTGGAGGACGCTCTGTCAGTAAAGTAACACAGAGAAGTACCAAGTCCAGCCACCTCATGCCACGCACACCATGCCAGTGCACTTCCACATGAGGAAATACGAGATCTGCAGATAAACTGCAGCTTTCTGCATGCACCTTCAACCAATGTATCCATGAGTCTCCCAAAATCCAGATAATCTGTTTGCGAGCACGCAAAGCTATGGCTGTGTGGTCTCCTGTCAGGGAGAAGACGGTCTTACTAAATCTCGCCGTTCAGAACACACCCACTGAACTTTACTGACCAATCCCTAGGTCCGCTCATTTTCATTTGCATGCGTCTCCACCCCAGAATCCCCGTTGTCAATATGCGCTGGCTGCAAACTACCGCCATGTCCGCGGACATGTATAGGATCAGAGCGTGACGACGGTACATTAAAGTATTATTCCCCTTTTTCCCCTTTAAGGTGGGCTCTGAAAAGAGCCATTTTTTTGTTTTTGGCCAGATACCTTACAGACATCTGTTATTTTGTTTATTTTTTTGTATTTTTGTATTTTTGTATTTTTTGTCCTTAATTTACTCCGACAACCATTACTGAACCATCTCTAAAGCATTACAAAAGAACATTGCATTTCCCAAAGAAGATAGCGCAACACCATCTGCTTCAAAATAATCTGCATTACTTGGAACAATGTTTTCGTGGCTGCAGAAAAACATACCAACGCATAACATAAACGCACGCATGCCACGATTAATGATACACCTCCCAATACTCTGATCTGGACAGAAAAAAGAATTGTTGTCCCATTTTACTCTAGGGAGTAAACCAGAAAAAATTACTTTCGCAGTTGGAAAGGTGTTCATGAGTGCTTGAACCAACTGTCCCAAATCTGCCAACAAAGTACGTGCAGTCACGTAGCCCAAATGGCAAGCACCATAGTGTAAAATTACCACATGAGGAGAGGTCATCGTACGTATGTGTCTGCAAACTTGGAGAATTGCCGCAACATTGGCATCAGTCTCAGCGTTCCACACCACCTCCACTCCTCTCACATCGTAATGGTGTGCCACATGCCTACTCTCTGCATAATTTTATAAGTCATGGACAAAAATGTCTCCAAGCACCAGAACCGTGACCCTCTACACCTCTGCCATCTTCAGTGTACGCACCGTCTTTCGAAACAAAAGAGTAATGTGAACATCTGATTGGCTGATGCCTACAGTACCCTTTCCATGCAGGATTTGATGTAGAAACCCGTATGTGACACGCCCTACCCGCGGACAAGCATAGCCTACGTGCAGCACGCAACTCTTACCCAGTCCTTTCACCCTTTCCACAGTGGTAGCAAATCGAGTCCCTCATTGGACACAACTAAGCAGTCACACAACCATCCACCTATCACATTGAAAATCGCTAAATGTAACTCTGTCATCAACATTGCGCACTTCACAATTACTGTCGATAATAATGAATGGAAGTCGCATGTCATTGCAAAGGACCTACTTCAGAAGCTACTTTGCAAGTGTTACAAATTTCTACGTACAGCTTCATGCATGCGCACATGCATGAGTATAGAGTCTGGTATGTATATTTTAATCAGAGAACATGTGCAACCTTTATGATTTAATTTAAAACAAATTAATGCTGCTAAATGTGCATAGGCAATACATACCAAAGCTCCCCCTTTTAAGTGCAAGATGTCCGATTTATCATTGACAAACCGCACGACTTCGTACTGTCTTCCGCATAACCTATACAAACGTGGCAAGCATGCCTATTTAGGGTGAAATTCGAATTTGTATTAGAAAATGTCAGAGTTGTATACTGTGTACGGCCTACAGTAATGCTACTTGCAATGTAATCGTATGACAAAAGTAAGCGCTCCCGATTGCTGTGGTGACATCTCCCTCTGAGGGTCTCCCTATTTTTCAGCATTGTGCTTTTAAATTGCAAGTAGACATTTTTTTCCCATCTACTACTATGGCCTATCGCTTACAAACCTCTCTCCTATAGATAGTACACCTTGTAAAAAACAAGGCATTTTCATAACCTTAAAAATGTTAGCAATTTTGAAAGACTTGCAAGTAACATATTGCAAATACCATGCAAAGCCTGCACAAAGTGAAGTGAAATGAGCACATGCACTGGGTTCAAATATGAAAAGAGAATGCTCTGACGAATGATGCACAATGAATGCGTGCAGTATCAGCACTGCTATCAACACACTAAGTAATTAATTTTGTTTTTTTGAATCGCAGTGAAGACTACTCTCCTGAGAATCAACAGCATCTACACTGCAGACGACATATTGGAAGAAATCTGGTCATTTTGCAAAAAAAAGTAAGTACAGTACTACCTTTACATTGTAACTACTCCTCAAAGAGGCTGCATGGGTTATTTGTTTAATTTGGGCACCAAAGCAAACATTGATTTCTGAACCATTCTATCTACAAATATCCATTTATTGAACAAAGAATAATAGGCAGAATGGCTCACAAATCCCTGTGTGTTTGGAACTCAAATAACATACGTAATCCTTAGAAGGTTAGATTTAGAAAAGAAGTTGCTGTAGCAAATTTATGGCATTTCGTTTATTAATAATGCTTCTCGTCACCACTAGCACACTTTGTACTCTCATCTGAATCAATTTGTAGTAGTATACAAACAGTAAAATAGCCTTACCAAATCATTGCAAGAGACCAATGCACATTCACACACCATGACAAAGAGCTTCCCCATCAGAATCATGCACGCATGCACACCGCACACATACATTGTACAACAGACCAAAGTATGCCTTCTTTTTTTCAACAGACACCAAAGAATACCTACCAAAAAGCAACTATGTAGAAAGGAACACAGAAGTGGAGCGAATAAAAATGAAAGTGCCCAATCTAAGCATTCATCTGTTGTAGAGTTTGTAGAGAATGTTGGAAGAAACCAGCTAATGCAGTCGGGTAGCAAAACAAAAGAATCTTCAACTACCAAAACTTTACCTCCTCCATCAAAATATATCACAAAACACAAAAATGTTGGCAAAAAATGGCTACCAGTACAGCTAGCAATGCTCCTACTAATCCTGATAGTGTAACAAAAAGCCATAGTAAAAAAAGTATTTTATCAAAAATGTTTCATAACAGAGTCCTTCAAAATCTACTAAGAAGAGGACCAAAATCATCCTCACCCCTTAAAACCTACCCTAGAAAGTTAATCCTACAAGCTCTCGTGGACAGTGCAATCCTTCTGAAAAGGAAGTTGGTTATATTAGTGTTAAATAGGATGAAAGCACTAACAGAACTAAGTACCAAACTACAAAAGAAACTCAGCAATAAACAGAATGTGAACAAAAATAATTGTTTTAATGTTTGTGGTGGTGAATGGAGTCACACAACAACCACAGAACCATATTTTAATGAAGAAGTATACAAACAAAATCAAACAAACACAATTGCCATCCATAGCAGTGGACGTGGGTATGAGAAAATCAATACTACCATCATGGAACAAGAAACACTGTTTATAAAAGTATCCTCTGAAAACTCAGAATTACCTCTCGATTCAGCAGAACTACACCGTCCAGTATACAAATGGCCATGCACATCAATGTGTGCCATTCCAAACAAAGCTTTCAAATCTTTATGTCAGTTCCTCAATCAGTATGTAAAACGTAAAGACAAAAGTAAAATGAAAGTGCTGCAAAATATGGATATTTGTCCAGTGCACAAATACACCGGACTACAAGGACATTCATTTGCCTGCATTTCTGGGCCTATTTGCAAAAGCACCTTCCATGATATCAAAAGGATATCAATACATCATTCAAATGTAAGAAATCTAGTGTATAAAATATACTATGCAAAAAGTCCAGCTTCAGAATTAGGAAATTTAAATAACACTCTTCTGCATGGTACACCCAAATACATACAAGAAGAAATTGATCGTATTCAGAGAAAGTATTTTGGAAGTGAAAGCCACTTACAAAATGCAATAGTTTTAGAACATAGTAGCAACAATTCTACACATAGCAACCTTTTATTACACACATACAGAAAAGAAATAGTAAAATTTAAAAGATCATCGGCTGAAGTACCAAACCATGTGTGTGTGTGTTGCTGCAGAACGTTTTACAAAAGGAACACAAAAAATGTAGAAATAGCATACAAAATAGAAGACAATGAAGACTCTAAGGGGCCGATTCATGGAACAAACGTGCGCCGAAAATCCTAGCGCAAGCTGGCGCAAGCGTGAGAAAGCAAGCACATGCGCATGGCCACGCGTGCAATTCAAGGAAGGTGCTGCGTGTGTTTTCCACAGGTTGTGCGTCAAATTCGTGCATGGCGCACGCGGGCGAACACGTCATCAAACGGCGTGCGCTATGTGCACAGCGAAAGCGCACATAGCGCGGCACACACAACAAAAGTGGGAGGAACAGTGGGCGTAACACGCGGAATGGGGAATAACGCGTGAAAACGAAGGCGTAACATAGGAAGTACTGCAGGGAACTACCTGGAATGCCCACATGCACGCGAACAACCCGTATTCATGGATTCGAATACGGGAAACCCGCGCACAGCAAAAGACGCGCACAGGCGTCAACGCATCTGCCACACGAAGGCAGGTTGAAGCGTCCCCGTGCACAGTATAAAAGTGTGCGCAAACAACAAACATGTATATACAGCTACGATGAATGCCCCATTTGTCACAGCACTGATCGTGGGACACAGTAGGAGGAGGAGAATAGCCAGGGCCCGCATTTTTTCACCCCAGACAAGCCTTTTTTGGATGTCTGATGACCAGGTCTACGGCAGGTATTGGTTTCCAACTCGCATCATCCTAGACCTGGTTAGGGAGTGGGAAGATGACCTTACATACCCCACCCTCTGCTCCCAAGCATTGAGCCCCTTTGAGAAGGTGCTCAATGTCCTGCATTTTTTGGCCACTGGGTCATTTCAGCAGACTACTGCCATAGTGGAGGGGTCTCACAGGCCACGCAGTCACGCTGCCTATATCAGGTCTTGGCAATCATGATAGCGCGCCCCTCAGTCCACAGGCACATATACATGCCCAGGATACCCGCAGAAAGGCAGGCCGTTGTCCAAGACTTTTACAGGGTGGCACACTTCCCCAAAGTGCTCGGACCATAGATTGCACCCATGTGGCTCTACGTCCACCTAGGGCCACTGAAAACATCTACTGAAACCGCAAGCACTGGCATTCCATCAACGTGCAGGTGGTATGCGATGCAAAGGGAATCATCGCCTCTGTCTATGCAAACTACCCTGGCTCCACCCATGACAGTTTCATATACAGAATGTTCACCCTGAGCCGGGCCCTCGAAGCTGGGCAGCATGGTGATACATGGCTCCTATGTGAGTACAAATGCCCATGCACATGCATGCATGTCACACACACACAAATACACAAACCTCAATAATCACAACCATCATCACCTCTCCAGGGGACAGTGCCTACCCTCTGAGCAACCACATGATGACACCAATCTGGAACCCCACCACACCACCCCAGGTAAGATACAATGCGGCCCATATTGCAACCAGGGCCATAGTGGAGTGCACATTCGGAGTGCTCAAGTCACGCTTCCGCTCCCTTGACCGCTCTGGCGGGCAGCTACTCTATGCACCCCCAGTATTGTGCAGGATCATTGTGGCAGCATGTGTCCTGCACAATGTTGCAACATGGCAGGGCGTACCGGTGGACATGGTGGTGCCCCCACATCCCCAACCACAGGCACAGGTGCTGCCCATGGGAGGGGATAGGGCACGTGGCGAGGAAGCCGGACCCAGCTTGTGGCCACATTTTTCACCTAAACTCCCACCCCTACGGAATGCACACAGGCCTGGCACATACCAGGTGACAATCGATGATGACAAAGAGACAGTCAACTGTCACAACCTTACCACCCTGAGAATGTTCCCATGGAAGTGCCACATTGTGTGCATCCCTAGCTACTTAAACATAAGCAATCCTGTTTGACCAGAAGGCACACATGCAAGGTGTGAATCACACAGACCTGCAAGACAGGCCATGAATATCACTGGTATGTCACCCAAACCCTCCCAAACCACAACAGGACATGGCAAGCAATAGCTATACTCCAACACAGTACCAATAAGGTACACATTGACACGTCAAAAATGCAAAGTGGCATCAGACAATTATGCCTGACATGGAATCAGATGAAATGACTGACCAACAACCTCCCACCCAAAAGAAGTCATATCCAAATGCATTCCAACAGTTGTAGTTGTAACATAACAATGAATGCCTGCCTACATGCACATTGTGCCTAGCTAAATCAACACTGCTGCTTCTGTGTGCCGTGTCCACCTCCTGCAACACACTGCTCAGCGCACAGCATAGTGAACAGCCATTGTGTGTGAAGCACACCCTGAGCATCACATCTAGGTGGCAAACCACATCAAAAATAAAAATATGCATGTACAGGATCCACAATTGTTCAGAGATCATGTGCTGCAGGGACACAGTGGGCACCAGAAGGCAAACAGAGTGTACATGTGGACATGGAAGGGCGGTTGTATATGTAGTGGATCATAGTGCGAGTGTGTGGGTCAGTAGGGATATGCACTCAATATATGCATGGGAAAAAAAGTGACCATCAGTTTCCTCTACACATGACATGTGAACATTCACCATGTGTACACCCCAGCATGTCAAGCCACAACTATTCCCTCACACCTGAAAGGTAAACACAACACATGAACAGGCATTGATCAGCAGAATACATCATGTACATAGATTACCGCAATTACAATGTCAGGGTGCGCATCACAATGTAGGGCAAGGCAACTGTCAACAAGAAACACCCCCCCTCCCTCACAAATCACCATGACCCATTGAACAATTGCACCTGGTTTATGTAGCCTTCATCCTTGAAGTTCACCTGGCCACAGGATCACCCTTCCCCTTTGTCACCATCTCCCACCTTGTGTGCAAAAAGTGTCCAGCACCCTCAGAGGCCACCTTGACTAGCAAAAACACCAAATCAAAGAGAATTCAAGGCAGGCCAACACAGAAGCCAAGCAAAAAGCCTGCAGGCAGCAAAACAAACCAGAAGAGCTTCCAGTACACGACTCGAAGTAGTAGTACGTCACAAAGCCCAAGTACTGCCACAATGACATAACTACCAAGGTAGCACAGTAAAACAATGTCACAACAGGATGTGTACCATGTGTGGTACATAACACAGAATAATGCACCATTTACTCATGTGTACTGTCACAACTCCTGTGTACAGGTGCAGGAGTGGCACAAACCAACCACCCCCACTGTGGTCTGGGTGCCTGTAAGGTCAAACTCACACAGGCCTCAGAGACCCTCTTGGGGAAGGAGGGTCAGGGATATGCATTCGGGACAGGCATTGCTATACTGGATAACCGGAATGAGGGGCAGGAGAGGGGAGTAGGATTGACACGGGAAAGTAGGAAATGCACAAAAATGTACTACTCACATTAACACATACACAATTACACCAAACTTGATCATCATGCACATATTAACAAATTACTCAAATGGAAGACAAAGCGAAACTTATCTCTGGGGTGAGTGATGGCCTCCTGCCTGCGCACTCTCAGGTCCGGTAACAGGAGCAGTTCAATGCTGCAAAGAGAGCCACAGTTACTAATCTGTGCGTGCCCATAAAACACAAACACACCACCATATATGCCCCAAAGTAACAAACTACTCTACAAACAAACAATCTGGTGTGGATGCTCCGTACCAATACGTAACATTACCCCTGTGATGGTTCATGCACAGTCAATGCAGTAACTCATGCGCCGGTGGGTGCGTGGCAAATGGAAGTCCAATGTGTCACGAATCACACAACATGCAATGTTCCCTGGGTAAGCAGCCAGACGCATACAGCAAGGTATGACTTCAGAACAAGTAGTTTTCCACCATGAACCAAACAAAGTATGTAGTGCATGTGTCAAGTTCTACATGGCAATGAAATGCACTGCACACAAGACTGTCCCTTGCTGTCTGTCCATGTGAGCTGCTTCTTTCCATGTCTTGGAACGCTACATGGCTAATACAAGTGCCTCAGTGGACCATGGTGGACCGGGGGGTATGTGCTACTGGCCCTGCAGGTGCCCCAGACAACTTTCCCATTAACTAGCCATTGGTCCACCAACGCATCTCAGCGGTATTGTGCACTTCAATACCAATATACGGCCAGGGTCACCGTCAGTGCTGCAACTAAGCATGCATGTGCAAGAGACCATGGTGGAAGGTCTGCTGCGTTGTAGCCCCCCTGTGCTGCTCACCTTGCCTGGAGTCCCTTGAAACACGTCAGCTGTTTTCGGAAGTATGAGCGCAATTCCTGTGCCTCTGCTTGTGCATACATGCACATGTCGCCACCACCAAACATGTCCAGCTTCCAGACGTCCAATGGCCCATGTCTGCTGGCAAAGGTGGTCTGGAGGCTCATCCTCCTGCAGAAAGGGCATGAAACACATGATTAATGTTTTTAAATCATCTGTGTGTGTCTCTTCAGGCATTTCATAACTGGACCATGTCCGAGACGTACATCACAAATCATACCATCAGTCTGTCTATCACAGGCAAACTGTTGAACACACTATCTACGGCATGAAAAGCACATGTACAGTAAAGATAATGAGCATACTACACAATGCATAGCAATGAATGTACACATCAATCATGAAACCCCCCATCTAGCAAATGAAGAACAGTGGTCAATAACACCCCTATCATCCCCCCTAGGGGTGTAAACACAAGTTTCACAGCGGCAGATATGCCACAGATATGACAGTCCATAGCCCTTGTGTAATAGGCTGTTACACCGAACCTTCCTTGCAAGCCCATGGATGAGAGAAGCAGGAGTGGCATATGTGAATCAAGGACCCCAAGCTGCAAACACATACACGAGACAAGCTTGAAGGGCCCAGCTGGAACAGACAGTGGATGCTTTCAAAAGGTTCAAAACAGGAGCCTGACCACGCCTAGCTGCAGCTTGCCCCTCATCGGCAGCAAGTCTGCCGGACGGGTGAGCCTGGTTCTGTGCGGCGATGAGACGTAGGTCTGCATGCAGAACCTCCTGTGATACACGTGCTTCCTTTTGCAGGGTAGCACGTGTAACACAGAGTTCTTCCTGCAAGGCCTGGCTGGACAACTGCTGCACCTCCCGGCAAGCATGTAGCTCAGCCGAGATGGCACGCTCAAGCTGCGCAAACCTTTCCTCTGTCCGCTGCCTCTGGGACATCATAAGGACACCCAAAGTGGATCTGAGGGAAGCATGCTCCTGCCTCAGGGTCTCCATGTGTGCCTCTGCGTGAGCAGCAATTGCTTTACGCAGAGACGACATTTCAGCCTGGTGTGCCCTGTCTGAGGCCGCCATGCCCAGCCTGAGAGAGCGGGCCTTGGAACGTGCCGCCTGCTGCTGGAGAAGCACCTTCCACACGCTACATGCGCTCAGCGATGTTCTTCATTGCTGTCCCCTGCCGTTCTGAATGGGCAGTCATGTCTTGCTCCCACTCAGTATACTGCGGTTGCCCGTGGCAACCGCGTTGCTGGACTTGACCCTCGCGGGACCCAAGGACCGGGTGTCCTCGCTGTGTTGGCACCGCCCGCGGCTGCACGACTACATGCCCCCGTCGATGTGATGTCCCAGGCACAACAGTGACTGGTGTGGAGGGTGACCCTGTGTCCCGATGCACCACAGGCGGAGGTTCCAACACTGTCTGACCCCTCAGTGTAGGTGTCGCGGACAGGGGAGTGCCCACATCAGAATCACTCACCCCTGAAATATGGACCTGATGCTCATCCAACTCGACATGGTCGTCAGAGTGTTCATCAGGGCTGGACTCATAGGTAGCCAGAGACAAGATGGACTGTAGCGCTTGGGGGTTTTCGTGGCCTACCACCCCACAACCCCCACTTGTGCCGGGTCGATGTAGTGATAACAACCCTGTGCCTGGCATGACAACACCATCCTCCGGCTCCATTGTGTCATCATCTGAAAAATAGAGAGAATATAGGTCACTACACATGTTAGAAGCACACAACACACACACCAACACCAAACACATCAGTCACACATGTGACACACAAAATAGAACCTGGCATGCATGCTGGATCAACTTGAAATTGCTTCTGTAATTACACCTGTGGAAAGGTGGCAGTTTGTACTGAAGTGGATCTATGCAGTGCAGCAAATATGTATGTTACTCACTATGTACAAGGACTTCATGATGTGTGTCAGAAAATGTGAAGGCAGTGCAAGGTCAACTTCAGGCATCACGTACAATGTGCATTCAATGGGTAGCATGTCTACAAGCAAACCACCCCTCCCCCCAAGTGCAAAAGCAGGGATGCCTAGCATGGTATCAAAGGGCAGACAATAGACCTGTGTATTGACAGACAGTGTTAACTAGCAATCACGGCATCATGTGAGTCAAGTGACAACACAGCAAATGATGATGGGACAGTAAGCAGGACACATGATGAAACCTCTGGAGTACACCCACGTGTGAAGAAGACACTACACCAGTTGGACAGAGTCATTGGCCTTTAAACAGGCTGAGGCCTGTGACCCACACAGATTGTCAGACCCTAAACATGTGTGCAACGCAGTACTGAGCCACAGTTGACATGGGAAGGCAGATGAAATGCCATGCAATGTAGGTCATCCAGGACTTGTATTACAGTGATCATCCAGTTAAGGACACATAGGGGCATGTGTGGAATGCACATGGAGCATGAATGGGCATTTATGTCCCTGCGGGGCATCTGACCTCTGCACAGTCCAAGTGAAACACCCTGCATCAAGTACTAAGGATGTACCACACAGCATATATATGGCAGATTGGCCGCTGGATGTTAGCATGTACACAGGACGCATGAACAGGGAAGGACCCAATGGCAATATTGTAGCAGACCAGTGCAAAGGTGGAATTGTGGTGCAGAGCGGGGGGTTGAGGGGCAAGGGAGCATGCCTACATTGAGTACCCGCTTGCCATGCAGAGGACACATGCACGTCAGTCATGCTATGCATAGTCTCTGGGCTGAGAGGAAGGTCACTCCATGCTACATGCAGAAGTACCAGTGAGCTGGAACATAGACCGGAGGGGCATACTGGTAACCAGCATGTGAGTAGGGTGCAATAGTGGTGATGTGGACAGTCCCCGTCTTCTCCATATGTCCACCATCCAGCAGAGTAGACATGCATCAGGGAAGCATTGCATTACTTGCTCATCAGAACCATGTACACGTGACATGTAGTGGCAGTCATGCAGAACACATCACACATGTAAAACACACACGTCGTCGACAAACACACATCAACACTCACTGGACTGGGCATCAAAGTCCGTCCACCGATTCAGATGGTATGAACTAAGCAACGAGTGACTCATGCGGAGTGAGGTCTTCCTCCTCCGGTGCAGGCCCACTGCCAGTCATCAGAGTCAAGTTGTAATTTAAGGCACGCTTAGCCTTAGCGCTGCGCTTGAGGTCATTCCAACGCTTTTTGCACTCTTGCACCATGCGCACCTCATGGCCGAATGCACTCACATGTTCCGCAACTTGCTTCCAGTGGGTACCACGGTGGTCAGCCGTAGTCTGACAATTAGCACCCACTAGCATGTCACGGCTGTGGTCCCGCACGTAGTCCACGAGGAAGTCCAGTCCCTGGTTGCAGAAAGGCTTCTTCCTCGACGTGCAGGAGGTCGTGGCTGTGTGTGGGGCCCCAGCCTGTGCTGCAGGTGCAACCTTCCTCCTCTTGGATTGTGGCACAGACCCTGGCTGGCTGATGCCGCCCTGATCAGTATGGCCAGTGGGACCGGTGGATTGAGCCAAGGGAGTGGCAGGTGGAGGGACGACCAAAGGTCTGACTTGTGTCAGTGGCAGCTGGGTGCCCTCTAATGGACCCTGTGCAGCAACATCCGCTGTGGCAGGGTCATTGACCGCGACCGTCCTGGTTGGCAGACTCACAACCAGGGTGTTGTTGGCTGCATCTGCCCCTGCACTTGCCAACACCTGGCTGTTTGGGGCAGTAGATGACATTACTGCCCCAGGGACACATGTCTTGGTCAGGGCAGCCCTGCGTGCCCCTACGGTTTCCCTCCTGTCCTCTTGGAAATCTTCCAAGGGCTCTTCAATTGCCAACGCAGCCTGCGCTGGCAGACCCTGAGCCTGGGTGGTGGTGTCCACAGCTGCACCTGCAGCTAACACTACCCTTGGGCCCGTGGCATTCGATGAAATGGACTGCCGGGACACACAGGCACCAGTGCCAGATGCAGGAGCTGCCTCTCCCGGAACCACAGGAGGTGGTGGCATGACTGCACCGACACATGGCACAACATCGTGCTCAAGTGGCGCACCCCTGCCTCTTCCCCCTCTGCAGCCACCCTGGACACCCTGGAGTCCCCCTACTCCCTGGTCACCCTGGCCACGTCCCTGACCACACCCACCACGAGGAGGATGCCCAGCTGAGGCGCCCCTCACCTTTGGTGGCCTTCCAACCGTGGCACAGATGGAGTAGTGGCTGCACAGATGGAGTAGTGCCAATGGGAGGTGTACACCACAATTGACCTGGGCAATTGGGGTGAAGGGGGTTGGATGCAAGATGTTAACAACCCCCTTGCACCTGCAAGGCTGTATATGACCCCGGTGATGTAGTGACGGGTCACGCACCGCTCAGGCACTCCAAAACTGCAGTAAAACTGTGCACGCAACCCTGCAGCCTACGTGTGTGGAATCAACCTCCCGCAGTACGCAGTGGCACCCAGTAGCACGAAAAACGCATACGGGTGGGACACGCAGGCTACTATGACCTCGAAAAACGGGTGCGATACACAGGGGCACCCGCAGTGGGAAAAATAGCATGCACGACTCACCGTCTGAATAGCGTGATAATGAAAAACACGCGTAGCCAATACCCCCGCCAAAAGAAGAGATACATCCTCGATCCGCTGTGAAGTTGTGATGGTGCGCGAAACAACATGAAGCAGCAACACACGTCAGTCTCCACGAAAGGCACGTACAGCGAACTTATGGCCCCACTCACCTTTAACCCGTGCTGAGGGAAACGCCCACGCGCATCACGTCACTTATGCGCTTAGGCCCTTTCCTCGGATCACACACATTCACACGCAGATGTGCAGTTTTTTCACGTGCGCTGAACCACTATGCCCATGTCACGAGGGAAACGCCCGCGCGCGTAATGTCACAGACGCGCTTACGCACTAAGTGCCTTTCCTCGAATTACACGCAGACGTGCAAGATTTTCATGTGCCAAATCACTCTGTATGAAGCTGGCCACACAACAACACACGGAAGACCACGCTCCTGCCCAGAAGGCCGAATTACTGCCCCCCAGAGCCCTGAGCACGCTCCCACCTGCCATCTGCTGCCGCCTGCCTGCCTGCTGCCCACGTGCCCTGCTATTTGGTGCCTGTACGTCAGCCAGGGTTCCAGTTGCTGTGTCCACCCCTGCTGGAACAGAAGACTCTCAACTGGGATACCATCACTCCACAGCCCAGTCCCAGGACCCAGTTGCCCACCCATGCCTGCCTCGGAGGTCGCCATGTCGGGGCAAACACATCTGAGACCACTGGCGACCCCCAGCCAGAGAGGCAGAGGGCCACCAGCTTCAGTGTGAAGTTAGTTGGTGTCCTGGTGGAGCATGTTCTGGGGCATTTTGATGCCCTCTTTGGAACATCACGCACCAACAAGGAAGGATGGGAGAGGATCTGGGATGACGTAGTGGTTGCCATCAACGCGGAGGGGGTGGCAACCCGTGACATCAAGCACGTCAAGAAGCGCTGGGAGGACTTCAGGTCCAGGACCCTCTACAAGGCCCGGCGCCTAGCGGAGGGGGGCCGGGTCAGCATGAGTGACATCCAGATGAAGGTCCTGGAACGCATATGCCCAGCGCTCCACGCCCAGTTCCTTCGGAGGAAGACCCATCTGGAGTTTAGCGGTAAGTGGCCAAGCATTTGTGTGTGAGACAGGGCATGTTGCAGTGTGCTGGTAGTCTGATACTTGCCTGTATGTGTGACATAGGCCATGTATGGATGTGTGTGTGCAGGGACATCATGGTCATGCATGTGAGACCAGTAATGTGTGAACCACATGGCTGGTGCATGTGTTACAATGCAACATGGGGAGCTGTATGCCAAATGCACACATGAAAGCATGCCAGTCTCTGTTTTTGGACATGGAGGGGGTGTGAGGAATGGGTGCTGCTGTCATGTACATGTATGGTGCACATGTGTGTGTGTCTGAGAAGTGTGTGTGTGACTTTGAAATGCCCTGGATGCATGACACATGCCCGTGATGATGTGTAGATTCACTCATGCAGTGCGGTCACCGTTGTATGCACTGTGTCTATCCACTGTGTCGGTGGTGTACAAGCCATGATGCATGACCCTCCGGTGATGTGTGTGCATGGGATCAGTGTGAGCCATGATGCATGTGCGTTTGAAGACAACATTTTGGTTAATAGAGGCCCCTGTACATGGATGCTGATGTTGATTGCAAGCGCCGTGCCTGTTTCTGCATGTGTGTTGCATGCATTCACCCATGTGTTGTGGAGGGACAGGATGGAAGTGACGTTTGACACTGCCACTCATGTGTTATTGCTTCCTGCAGGGGAATATTGTACTGTACCCTGATGCTTGTGTTCTATGTCTCCCTCTACGCAGCGTCAAGTGAAGAAGAGGGTGCAGACAGCACTGTGGAGCCAAGCGGTGGGGATGCCTCCACCAGGCGGCGACGCAAAGCCCAGCCACCCTCCCAGGACTTGCCATCATCCAGAAGCGAGAGGGCTGGTGCCGCGTCTGCCACTACGGCTGTGGCGGAAGGGCCGGGTGAGCCCCCACAGGGGCTTGCAATGGCAGAAGACGGTACGGAGACATCCAGGTTGGTGGTCTCCACAGAGGAGGAGGAGCCCGCTACTGAACCGCACATGGGGTCTGGTGGGGGTAGTAAAATTAGTGCAAGTGGTGCAGTGCAGGGCCAGGGTCAGGAGGCAGCACAGGTCACCGCGGAGGGGCCTGTGCATGTCGCTGTCCTTGACCCTGTGACTGCACCATCATGCACCAGCAGGGATGTCCCGTCCCAGGCCTGTCCGCAGGTAGGGGAGAGTGCCATATCATCTGCCTCTCCACTACCTGCGGACGAGGGGTCCCATGACCGCATGGACTCCGTCCTGATTGGTGTCGCATTGCGCACGTGTGACATTCATGATGACGTACGTTCTTCCTGGGCAGAGAATGCACGCCATCACGAACAGCAGCATCGTGACATGGCACTGTTGGGAGAGGCCCTGGTCGGTGGGTTCCTACATGTGACGTGCACTCTGGCGGACCTCTCCTCCTCTGTGGAGACTATGCGCCAGTTGTTCTCCCTGCCGTCTTCTGGCCCAGATTACACCAGGGCCCCTGTGGACCTGGCCTGACCAAAACAGCCAGCTTGGTGGAGATCCCATCCCTGCCACAGTCAGGAGTCGGCGGTCCAGCAGGGGTGGACACCACAACTGGAGACCAGCTGATGTAGGATGTGCAGGCATCATCGGACAGGGCACATAGACAGCAGCAGCAGCAGGAGCAGGCTCTAGGTGGGAGCAATGATGGCTCAGGGCCATCGACATCAGGGGGGCAGGCATCGGCCAGAGGGCAGGAGGACCCTGGAATGGGTATGTCTTCCGTGTGGCTGTGGTTGGGCCAGCGTATAGGAGCGGAGTGGCGGCGGGCGGAAGAGGCGCGGCTCACCATGGTCAGGGTGGGGTTCTCCATGCGTCGGGCGTTGAGGCGGGCAGAGTGCCTCGAGGCGACTCGCAGGGAGTTGGAACAGGCCATGAGTGCCTCCCTGCGAGACCTCGGGGCCAAGACAGAGGCCCGCCTCCAGCAAATAGACATGGAGTTCGATGATGCCCTGGCCGACAATATCACTGAGGGAGCCGCAGGACTTGCCCGCCGCCATTGTAAATAGTTTATAGTGTAAAGTTTCCTTTTTTTGGGGGGGGGGGCTTTTGGACTATGCCCCGCACTTTTGTGTATAGTTTTTTTGTTAGGTAGGTTATTAGATAGGTTTAATTTATTTTGTTGGGCTCATGGATCCTTGAAAATTGGATTGTACATAGTTGGACGTTGGATTTATTTGGACATTTTATTTTCATTTCACCATGGATCAATGGATTTACCTTTTTGCGTTTCATTTGGATTTGGTTTGGTGGACAGAGAGTTTTGGCCATTTTTCTTTTGGATTGCTTTGGATTTATTGAGGAATTATTATTTTTTTCATTGGAGATGCATTTCATTTCATGTTTGCCATTATTTTATGCTTTAATTACTTTACATTGATTTTCATATTAATTCATTTTGATGTTTTACTTCAATGCGTGGGATTCGCTCATTGGGTTCATGCATGTCGACATGTGGGTTTACTCACTCAATGGCAACCAGTGTGTGTGTGTATGTGTGTGTGATGGACATGTGTTGATGTACATAGTTGACTTTTGGTTTGTGTCATGAGATGGGCATGTCACTGCTGGGTGGGTGAGTGGGTGGGGGGACATGAGTGGGACATGAGTGGGGGCCTGCTGGCAGGTGCCCCTCAGTGCTGGGGGGTGGGGGTGCTGGGGGACATGAGTGGGGGCCTGCTGGCAGGTGCCCCTCACTGCTGGGGTGTGGGGGTGCTGGGGGACATGAGTGGGACATGAGTGGGGGCCTGCTGGAAGGTGCCCCCTCACTGCTGGGGGTGGGGGTGGGGGTGCTGGGGGACATGAGTGGGGGCCTGCTGGCAGGTGCCCCTCACTGCTGGGGTGTGGGGGTGCTGGGGGACATGAGTGGGACATGAGTGGGGGCCTGCTGGCAGGTGCCCCTCACTGCTGGGGGTGGGGGTGCTGGGGGATATGAGTGGGGGCCTGCTGGCAGGTGCCCCTCACTGCTGGGGGGTGGGGGTGCTGGGGGACATGATTGGGGGCCTGCTGGCAGGTGCCCCTCACTGCTGGGGAGTGGGGATGCTGGGGGACATGAGTGGGGGCCTGCTGGCAGGTGCCCCTCACTGCTGGGGGGTGGGGGTGCTGGGGGACATGAGTGGGGGCCTGCTGGCAGGTGCCCCTCACTGCTGGGGGGTGAGGGTGCTGGGGGACATGAGTGGGGGCCTGCTGGCAGGTGCCCCTCACTGCTGGGGGATAGGGGTGCTGGGGGACATGAGTGGGGCATGAGTGGGAGCCTACTGGCAGGTGCCCCTCACTGCTGGGGGGTGGGGGTGCTGGGGGACATGAGTGGGGGCCTGCTAGCAGGTGCTCCTCACTGTTGGGGAGTGGGGGTGCAGGGGGACATAAGTGAGACATGAGTGGGGACCTGCTGGCAGGTGCCCCTCACTGCTGGGGTGTGGGGGTGCTGGGAGACATGAGTGGGACATGAGTGGGGACCTGCTGGTAGTGCCCCTCACTGCTGCGGGGTGGGGGTGCTGGGGGACACGAGTGGGGGCCTGCTAGCAGGTGCCCCTCACTGCTGGTGGGTGGGGGTGCTGGGGGACATGAGTGGGGGCCTGCTGGCAGGTGCCCCTCACTGCTGGGGGATAGGGGTGCTGGGGGACATGAGTGGGACATGAGTGGGAGCCTACTGGCAGGTGCCCCTCACTGCTGGGGAGTGGGGGTGCAGGGGGACATGAATGAGATATGAGTGGGGACCTGCTGGCAGGTGCCCCTCACTGCTGGGGGCGTGGGGGTGCTGGGAGACATGAGTGGGACATGGGTGGGGGCCTGCTGGCAGGTGCCCCTCACTGCTGGGGAGTGGGGGTGCAGGGGGACATGAGTGAGACATGAGTGGGGACCTGCTGGCAGGTGCCCCTCACTGCTGGGGGGTGGGGGTGCTGGGAGACATGAGTGGGACATGAGTGGGGGCCTGCTGGCAGGTGCCCCTCACTGATGCGGGGTGGGGGTGCTGGGGGACATGAGTGGGGGCCTGCTGGCAGGTGTCCCTCACTGCTGGGGGGTGGGGTGCTGGGGGACATGAGTTGGGGCCTGCTAGCAGGTGCCCCTCACTGCTGGGGGGTGGGGGTGCTGGGGGACATGAGTGGGGGCCTGCTGGCAGGTGCCCCTCACTGCTGGGGGATAGGGGTGCTGGGGGACATGAGTGGGACATGAGTGGGAGCCTACTGGCAGGTGCCCTTCACTGCTGGGGGGTGGGGGTGCTGGGGGACATGAGTGGGGGCCTGCTGGCAGGTGCCCCTCACTGCTGGGGGTGGGGGTGCTGGGGGACATGAGTGGGGGCCTGCCAGCAGGTGCCCCTCACTGCTGGGGGGTGGGGATACTGGGGGACATGAGTGGGGGCCTGCTGGCAGGTGCCCCTCCCTGCTGGGGGGTGGAGGTGCAGGGGGACATGAGTGGGACATGAGTGGGAGCCTACTGGCAGGTGCCCTTCACTGCTGGGGGGTGGGGGTGCTGGGGGACATGAGTGGGGGCCTGCTGGCAGGTGCCCCTCACTGCTGGGGGTGGGGGTGCTGGGGGACATGAGTGGGGGCCTGCCAGCAGGTGCCCCTCACTGCTGGGGGTTGGGGGTGCTGGGGGACATGAGTGGGGGCCTGCTGGCAGGTGCCCCTCACTGCTGGGGGGTGGCGGTGCTGGGGGACATGAGTGGGGGCCTGCTGGCAGGTGCCCCTCACTGCTGGGGGGTCGGTGGGGCTGGAGGACATGAGTGGGACATGAGTGGGAGCCTACTGGCATGTGCCCCTCACTGCTGGGGGGTGTGGGTGCTGAGGGACATGAGTGGGGGCCTACTGGCAGGTGCCCCTCACTGCTGGGGGGTGGAGGTGCAGGGGGACATGAGTGGGACATGAGTGGGGGCCTGCTGGCAGGTGCCACTCACTGCTGGGGGGTGGGGGTGCTGGGGGACATGAGTGGGACATGAGTGGGGGCCTGCTGGCAGGTGCCCCTCACTGCTGGGGGGTGGGGGTTGCAGGGGACATGAGTGGGAGCCTACTGGCAGCTGCCCCTCACTGCTGGGGGGTGGGGGTGCTGGGGGACATGAGTTGGTGATCACCAGTGCAAGGTGACTTGTGGCAGGGCTGGGGGCATACCCATGGTGGATGGACTGCCTGCGGGACATGACCAGGGGTGCTGGGTAGTCCCCTGTGCTGTGGGTTGCCTGCAGGGTTCGTGGAGGGGGTAGAGGGCACAACTGTAAGAACCCACACTGCCAATTGACGTGTGGGATTCCCCGCGCACCCCCCAGGATACATGTACCCCACTCTGACAGCGAAAGCACGTGTGGAACTTCCCCCGTACCGCGTTATACATGTACCCCGCTCGCACTGGGCCAATCGCGTGTGAAACTGCACGCGCACCCCAGTAATCCACGTACCCTGCACGCACAGGGCCAATTGCGTGTGAAACTTCCCGCGCACCACCCAAATCCACGTACCCCACTCGCACAGGCCCAATCATGTGTGAAACTTCCCGCGCACCCCAGTAATCCACGTAGCCCGCACACACAGGGCCTGCCACGTGTGAAACTTCCCACACACCCCAGTAATACACGTACCCAGCACGCACAGGGCCAATCGCGTGTGAAACTTCCCGCGCACCCCAGTAATACACGTACCCCGCTCGCACTGGGCCAATCGTGTGTGAAACATCACGCGCACCTCAGTAATCCACATAGCCCGCACGCACAGGGCCAATCGCATGTGAAACTTCCTGCACATCCCCCAAATCCATGTACCCCACTCGCACAGGCCCAATCGCGTGTGAAACTTCCCACGCACCGCATTAATCCACGTATCCCGCACGCACAGGGCCTGCCCTGTGTGAAACTTCCCACGCACCCCCCAAATCCATGTACCCCGCTCGCACAGGCCCAATCACGTGTGAAACTTCCCGTGCTCCCCAGTAATCCACGTAGCCCACACGCACAGGGCCTGCCGCGTGTGAAACTTCTCGCGCACCCCAGTAATACACATACCCCACACACACAGGGACAATCGCGTGTGAAACTTCCTGCGCACCCCAGTAATACACGTACCCCGCTCGCACTGGGCCAATCACGTGTGAAATTTCACGCACAACCCAGTAATCCACGTAGCCCGCATGCACAGGGCCAATCGCGTGTGAAACTTCCTGCGCACCCCCCAAATCCACGTGCCCCGCTCGCACAGGCCCAATCACATGTGAAACTTCCCGCGCACCCCAGTAATACACGTACCCCGCTTGCACAGGCCCAATCGCGTGTGAGAATCCCCGCGCAGCTGGGTACGTGCATTCGGAGGGGTGCACAGGGAGTTTTACAGGTGTTTTCGTGGTTGTGGGCCTGTGTGCCATGTACAGGATTTGTGCACTGTACATGGCGCACGGGGAGGGTAGGGGGCGTAACTGGCGCTGCTGCAGGGACGCTGCGCCACTCTACGCCACGGGCTGGTTTTTGGATGTTAAAATCCATGAATCCGCTGTGCGCGGAAATGGATTTTAGCGCATGCGGCGGGCACAGAAAGTCGCTCGCGCACACTGTGCACCAGCCGCGTGCGCCACTTGTGCGCTGAATTCTATGAATTACCCCGTAAATGGTTTGAATTAGCTCTCTACCTATTAGCAGAAAACAAACATGAACTAATTGAAGGCCTAATATGTTGCAGTTACTGTACTACAAAATTAGACAACAACCACACTCCTTCACGTGCTATTACAAATAATTTGGAATTGATCCCACTACCAAAAATCCTGCAACAACTCAATTTGTATGAGAGCATAACAATGCAAACAGTTCACCCATTTCAAGCAATTATACGCCTTCATCCAAAATAGCAAAATTACCTTCCTCTGAATTGGTGAAAGGCATTTGTGGCAAAGTAGTTTATTTGCCATTAGATCTAACAGAAAATGTACACACTCTAGGAGTGCAACATTCAATAGAGCATTCTTTAATAGTCTTGGTAAATGGTGTACCAACAAAGGACAAAAAAATTTGGCAACAACTGGTGGACTTACACAAAGTTAGACAAACAATATCTAAAAGATAATAACAAGTACTACAAGGAAATAAATATTGAGGAAAGCTTAAGGGAAACAACTGAAATAATTCAAGAGCCATCAGAAACTGGACAATTCGAACTTCTTGATCCTGCTACAGTATCCACTCTTTTGGACCATTACACAATTCATCCATTGCATTCCAATGAAAGCATAGATGATGCACTAGAAACTTACCAAATGCAACAAACCAAAGGGTCACCAATGAGTATATGGGAAAAAAGTATAGAAGCACGTGCTTTTCCACTGCTATTTCCTACTTGCAAAGGTGAAAGATACGATGATAGACCCACTCACATTGGGGCATCGGAATATCGCTCTTTACAAATGTATTCGCAGGACCCCAGATTTAGACAAAATGTGGAATACATATTCCACCTACTCTTGTTGGGTGTCCTGACCCACGTTTGAGCTATCATGCTGCAACATTTGGTGCTGTGGGCTTAGAAAATCCAAGATGGCCAAAAAACCCACATGTGCGCCAGAATCCAGGAGAACCACGCAGTTTGTGCGTACACCAAAATGGCTGCCTAACTTGCCACCCACCAGTGCGAGCATGATGGGCCAGGGTGCCATGAGTGGAATGGGTGCCAAAGGTAAAACAGCAGTGCCTGTTAGCTCAAAAACGCTTTAAAATTACCTTTGGTTTCTCTGAATGCCAGCTCAAAATGCCTATTTTCAAACATTGCAACACATCCAAAAATCTCACTGAACACCAGCGGACATCTGGCAGAATTAAGTATGTGTGCATACAAAATCTGGGAAGATGAAGAGCCCAAAACAATGTTCATAATAAAACTGGCTGAGCTATGCATGTCAGCAGCCTAACTGAAAATGGATTAAAACCACCAAAATCGAAATGTTTAAATTAACCTAGTGACCTACTTTTGAGTGTCACATAGTTTGTAACTGTTAAAATGTCATAGTTTTGAACTTAGAATCAGCATTCTAGCTGCATATGTAAAAATTGTATTGACTTAAACTGGGGAACAAAAAGTGACATTTTAGCGGAAACCTGGCTTAAGGAAACTGGAATTCTGCCACACAGCTACCCCCGACAAGAGTGGGGGCTTGCCCAACAAATGCATTCCCAGGCCTGGCTGCATTCTGTTGCCCCTGCCAAAAGGAGGTCACACACTCTCTGATTGAATTACCAGGGGACTGCAAGAAACTAAACAAAGGGCCCAGGCAGATGGTTTATTGGGGGGATCGTAAATGGCTTCCTTTTGAACAAAGCCCTTCCTTGACTCAGGCAGATGTTATATTGGGGGCGTCGTAAAAGTGGCTTCCTCTTGGCAGAAACGGGGAGGGGCAGCCCCCTCTGAGAACAGGCTGAGCTTAAAGAAAGTGGGCAAACTGGTTTCTCAACCATGTGACCTGGGAAGACACACCCCTGTTGGCCAGAATATGATTTTAAGAAAGATGTATAACTCATGGTGCGGACTTGTCAAAATTATCTAAATGATACCATAATTCTTGTGATTTTTCTGCCCACATTTTAAGAGGTTTTAGGACCCGGTGGTATGATCTAGGGGTTTACGAGCGGAAAAGAGGTTGTTACTCTAAATGTATGCAGGTTAAAAATCCAACACTTCCTTATCTAAATGCCTACCTGCCTTGCACACAATTGTATAAATTTGGAGAAAAATCTGATATGGGGAAAGCTACTAAAAAGCGCAAAATGTTTCCATTTCTGAATGCAAGCGCCCAGGAAGAGCAGAGTTTGAACAGAGTATACCTCATGTGATATGTGATGGGTGCATGTAATTTTAAACAACTGTGTATCTGTGCAATATGTATTTGGGTCAAATATAGATTTATGTGCAATTTGACAGGGGAGTGTCCTTTCTGCAGGCCGTAAAACCGCATCACCATGACTCACATTTTCTTTCCCCTATCAAGGAAGAGAGAAAAGCTTGACCAATGATCAGTTGAGAGAGGGGCTGGCTTAGTGATGCTGCGCACACACCCACTTTCAAAAGACATAAAAAGAGCCACTGGAAGCTAGAGAGGAGATTCAAATCCAGTTGCTGCGGAGCATTTTGCCGGACCACACAACATCCAGAAGATACCAGTTCCAGACTGACTCCAGCTACATACTCCAGAACCTAGAACTTATACTTTAGAACCTAAATCAGAGGCCTAAAACCACAAGCTGAGTTCTCTGCAGCAGGCCTCAAATCATTGCAAGCTACTCACAGACGGGCGAGCTGCTTGAATCCCTTGTCAAGAATTTTTGCCAGGACCAGTGCAGAGATCCAGGAGCCGTGCAGAGACCGCTGTATCCGGACAGACCAGACCAGTGCCAGACCAGACCAGCCAGACCGTGCAGAACCACAGACCCAGAGACCAGATCGCTGTGAAGTGCCGCTAGCCTGATTGATCAGATCCGTGACGAGACCCAGTCCTTCCAAATATATTGTGAGTACAACTAGGACGGGGCAAAACCAAATCTCTTAGTTTAAAGTAATATAATTCAATCTATTTAACCTAAGTAGAACTGCCTCCTAACTGTCACCTGTCATTTGTAAAGCTGCACCACTGTCATTTGTCAATTTTGCAGCTGCAAAGCTGTCACCTGTCATTTTGAGTTTACTTTAAATCCGAAAAACGACCTTTACAAAATCGTTCATATCTCTGGAACCGTTTGGGCTACGAACTTGGTTTAACTTTCCTCTGAAAGCTTAGAATCTAAGCTTTCCAACAGAACCGACTTCCTACTCCTTCTACTTTTTCCGCAATCACGATTCACGCACTCGCGAATTTTACCGCGATTTGCGATTTGGTTAAAAATCCAGCCACGTGTAACCGTCAGCAGTCATTTCTTTCCTTGCTAAAAATTTGTTTGCCTCTTAATCACCATCTCTGAATCATTGCTAAAGTGAGCCTGAACTCATCCCAAGTATCTCTCACTCACCCTGAACCTCCTAAAGGGAATTAAAAGCATTTTCAGCATATTTTTCATCCATTGCCATCACATTTAAAAAGCATTTTGGGCCTGTGTTTCAAACTCCTACCTGTTTCCTCTAAGCTTGCTGGGGGGGAACTGAATTTCGTATTGTATTTGATTGCATTCCTGAGAACTGTGTGTGTTATTTCCATCTACTTCCATGTCTTACATTGCATAGGGGAGGGGGGTGAATTGCCAGAGAAAAAGGGATTATATTATCTTTTGCTAAAATCATCTCAAGTATTTCTGTACTGCCTTTTATTCCTCATTGCTTTTCCCTTGAAATCATACAAGTATTTTTGCTACTTGATCCATCCTATACTAACTCCTCATTGATTATAAAGAAGTGTGCTAGTGTCAGATTACCCATTGTTGATTAACATTATATTTATAAGGGCGATATCGATTATTAATTTATTATAAAAGCGTGGTATCTATATTTTGTCTTATTTCTCAAATAAACCTTTTAAACTTGCAAAACAGAACTACTTCTTGGCTCAGTGGGGTCAGGGGGATTCTAAGAGAGGGGTGTTATATAGGGGTAGTCATCCAGAACTCATGAACTGGACATAAAGATATATCAATAAGGGTTTCCATTCAGTATCCCAGACTAAGCATTGACTTAGCTGTAGTGTTGAATTGAATCTTCTTACAAAGTGGGGGCTCGAGCCGGGATATTCTGGGTTAGATTTACCATTTTTTCAGATTAATACAGGGTGCCAGCTGACCAGATACACATATCCGGTCGGATCACCACGCTGTGTTACGCTGTAAAGCACTCCTCAAAGGAACGCTCTAAGGAAACGGTCTGTTTTGCAAAAATAAAATACAAACTTCTGTAAGTCAGGAAGGAACTCAAATTCCAGAATGACGACACTGGTAGACATCAAAATAGCCAGAAAGCACTTTTTACATAAGCTATTTGTGAGAGGTGAGTGGACTCATCAGGACCAAACGGTCTGGTTGCAGGCAATCGCGCAACAGGTCACTGAAACAGGGTCAGATAAATGGGGAGATCAGGGTCCCCTACATGTGGCCCTGAGTGAACTATATATGGCCCCTAAAGCCAAAGATGAACATAATAAGATTGCCAGGATAGCAGCATATTTGTATCTATATATGGGAGCCATGCAGGACAAATGTGCTGAAGGCCAAGATCTGGCAAATAGGCAACAGCTGGCATTAGAAAAGGCCCAATCTGACCTGGTCTCTTCTGAGCAGAGGCTGCAGAGGAGCCAGGAGTCAGAAAATGATAGTAGGCAGTATATCATTAAAATAAAAGAGGACATGGATAGACTGCAACAGGAGAAGGCTGACCAGGATACCAGATTTCTGGCCTTACAGAAGGAGTACCAAGAAGGTTTGGACTCCCTTCTGCAGAGCCAGAAAAAGCTGGAGCAACAACTGGACTTCAACAGGGCATGCACAGAACAGGTAGCCACCCTGCAAATTCGATTAGACAGAGAGAAAGAGGAAAGCAATAAATTGATTCTGAAAGACCTGGATACCCAGGCAGAGTTTGATCAGGAGCACCAGAAAGCTTGTGCCTTCCAAAGGCAAAGGGACGACCTGGCGGCACAGATGCAGGCTCTTAGTCAGGAAAGGGACAACTTAGGCCAGGAAGTCTGCCACTTAAAAAGGAAAATGGAAGAAAATCACCTGGCCCTCCAGGGACTGGGTGACATCCAAAAAGAACACCAAAACTTGTTAGAGCACACCAGGAGGGTGGAGGATGCTCTGGCAAGAAAGGAGCAGGCCAATAGGGACACAGCTCAGGAGGTAACCCTCCTGCAGCAGAGACTGGCCCAGTACTCCAGGACCAATCAGGAGGCACAGAGAGAAAATGAGGCTCTCTGTCAGCACAATGATAGGCTCCAGCAACAGGTAGCGATGCAGGAGAGACTGATAGAGTCGAGTAAGGCCTTAACTGAGGAACTGAAAGCGCAGGCTCTTGCATTGCAACAGGAAGCAGGGGCGGATAGAGATGAGGTTCGCTGGGAAAGAGAAACTCCTGAGCATAACCTCAGGAGCCCTAGTACCAAATACCTTCATCTCTCCCAGTCCCTGGACTCTGCCACCCCCATGTCCCCTCGCGCACATGAGCCCAGGGCCACGGGATGGCAGATTACTATCCAGCTAGAAGTATGGGGCTCATAGGCCAGTACCTCCCAGGAATGGATGGGCGGGCATCCGGGTATGGGCACCCAAGCACAGTGCAATTTAGTGGGGAACCCCAGGAGAGTAGGCCCATTAAGGGCATCCTGAAAACTTCTGCCCAGTTAGGTCAGTGGGGGGTACCCATCAAATCCTGGCAGCAAGGAGGAATCTGAAGACTCCTCTGAACGGCGCAGGACACAGGAGACCAGGTCCCCACATTCTGCCAGCCATTCCCAGGCTCGCAGAATCCGGGAAAACCTGGAGGATCAGACAGGAACCTCTGGGAGCAGTGCCTCTGAGTCAGAGGATGAATGGACCAGGGTTACCCGAACCAAAAAGGCCAATAAGGCAAAAAGGGCCTTGCTTAAGGACCCATTGAAGCAAATAAAGGCAATAAGGAGTGTCATCACACCTTATCATAAGAACGCCAAGTATTCCGTTTGGGAACACTTGGAGCTCTATGATCAAATGATGGAGAATTTCCATTTGAAGGACAGCAGTAGCTGCATCCAGTACGTCAAATGGACATTCTCCCCAGAATACTCCAGTTTCTTTGCGGGGCTGGAGGACCAAAATCATTTAAGATGGTCCACCTATAAGGCGGCCATCTTGAAACATTTTTCTGTTCACAGAAATCCTCAAGAGGCTCGCAAGGCAGCCTATAATTTGCAATGTGGGGAGGATCAGGCCCCACAAGAGTTTGTGCAAGAATTAAAACGTGCTTTTGCGCAGACCACCAGAAGGGGGCGCACGGATAGCAGAGAATTTATCAATACGTTTATCCATGCCTTACCCAAATACATAATGACCCAGCTCGTGAGAGATTTTCATGAGAAAAGATCTTTAGACTGGGTCATTGAACAGGCTACCCGGATCTATGAGGTGCAGAAGCCATCGAAAATAAAAATAACGCACCGAAAAACCCCAAAACCAACAGCACCCCGGCTGCTGCCAAGGTGGCAGAGGTAAAGGTTGCCCCCGTTTTAGATTTGGAGATGGGGGGACCAAAAACCTGCCTGCACCAAATAATTCACAGTCCAGAAGGCTCTCGGGCCAGTCATCGACAGGGAGTCGAGGAGGTAGTCCCACAAATGGGGTCCCCCGCTCCCCTGACTATGTAAGTCCCCGCTATAAGGGAAACCGACCAATCCTGGGTTATTTGTGGACTCCTCCAGCCCAAGGGCGGGGGATCCGGCCAAGCACCTAACCCAGGGAACTTCCCTCCCAACTTCCCACAGGAGGGCAGAAATTCTCCAAATCCTGGGCAGAACATTTTCCCCAGGTATCCATCCAATTTCCAGCCCCAAAATCATCCATCCTTCTTTCCCCAATTCCCTGAGCCCAGACAACCTAATCCGGGAGAGGGGAGGCCAAGGGTGGAGGGGTACCAAAATCTTACCAACCAGGGGTACTGCCAGAGAAGGGATAGCTACCCTTCCCGGGATCAGCCCAGGGGAGAAAATAGAGCCCTGTATCAGCCTGAGCAGGTTTCACAACTTGAGCGCCAGGTCCAAAATATGGCACGAGATCTGGGTCACATACTGAGGGCTCAACAGAACCCTCAGATGAGCATGCCACTGCAGAATGCCCCAAACTCTGGACCTGGTGCTCCAGAACAATGACGGGGGCAGCACCCCGATAACACACCGGTTCCCAGGGAGGAGGCACAAGGGGAAGGGGGGTGTAAAGCCTTGGAGGAAGCTTCCTTCCCAACTTGTAAACAGCCCCTGGAAAACTAGGAACCGGAAACAAAATCTCCTACCCCTGAAAGCCTGCCTCCCAAGGAGCAGAGGGGGGTAGGAGAAACAAAGGACCCAAACAGACCCACTTTGTGGAGGAGGTACAGGTCTTCCAATTTGAGGGAGAGGGATCCTCAGAGGATCCTGGGGAAAGGATCTTCTCCTTTAGAGATGGGGGAACTCCTCCCAAGGAGAAATGGGTCCCAATGGATGCCAATTCAGACTGGGGAGATATGGAGACTGAGCTACCACCGCCCATCATCTCATCCCAGAACCCACAATACCGAAATCCCCTGGTTCAAACCCATCCTGATGACTGCCTCCAAAAAGGGCGGGGTGGCCCAGAACCGGAACCAGGGGAACCCACAATGGCTCTGATCTCCAGTTGCCAACTTTTTCTTTCAGATTCCCAAGGCTCTCCACAGAATTCTGCCAAATCTCTTCGCTAGCAATGTCCAAAACCAGAAAATTAGCCCACCAGTTGTCCAAAAATGTGCATTATCTGTGCCCCCTTGAGGAGAAGGAGGGAAGATACTATGCCCCGGTACAAGTACAGGGGCAGGGTACAATTTTGGCACTGGTGGACACTGGATCCCAAGCTACCCTTCTGTCCAAAAGGGCCTTTGAGGAACTAAATGCAGGAAGGGGGGAGAATTACCGTATTCCTCTCACCTCTCTTCCTGGACAACTGCAGAACTTTGACGGAAAGGAGATTCCCGTTGAGGGGACTGCAGACTTGGACATTAAAATTGGGCGACACAAGGTGAAACATCCGGTCATAGTAGTGACTCCGGAGGGCACCCCTTGTTTACTAGGGAATGACCTCCTGAGAAGGTTGTCACCCCTAATAGATTGTGTAAACAAGGTCCTCTGGTCCCAGACTAGCCGACCAATAAAATTAAAACAGAGTGTCAACCATGTTAGTTTAAACGGCACCTGCCACATGGTTGAACAAAAATCTGACCAAGTAGAATTTCACTTCCAGAACAACCAAACTCCAGACGTGACAGTAATAGCAGTAGGACAACAGACTGGTGATGGGGGGTCCTCTCTATTTATGAAAATCAACCTTCCTTCCAGTTTAAGGTGGTATTCCACACTGGAAGGAAACACCCTGAAATTCTTTACTAATTCACAATCAGAAACTCCCACTCCTATAGTCCAGAAAGATGTGAAATCAGCTCAGAGCCTGGCTGATATTCAGCAAATTGGAGAGCAGTTGTTCATCCCTGTTCAGTTAAATGATGGGAAGGACTCTGTTCTCGCTCGAGTGTACGTGAACAAAGGTAAGAGCTTCATCAGCGAAGCCATGTTCCACCAGCTCGCAAAAGATCCAGCCATTCCCACATTCAAACTGATAGACAAATGGGAAATTGACCTGGAAGCACCTAATTCCAAACATCTGCCAAGCAGGTGTATGCTCAAAATCTCCGTTGGCAACAAGCGCATAGTCCATAATTGTTGGGTCGTGCGAGACGTCACTGCCGCCTTTTACTTAGGCAGTGACATTCTCAATCGCTTTGCCATTAGTTTGGACCTAATAAACTTCAAAGCTTCGTCCCGATTAGCGGATAATCCCATGGGCTTTGATGATCCAGAAAAAGCATTTAGGTCAGCTCAATTGCTACCTTATGCAGTTGAAATTCAGATCAAAGAGGAAGTCACCATCCCAGAAAGGACCCGACAATTCTCCCTGGAAGTGAAAGTTAAAAGAGGACAACATTTGAAAAACCCTGATGCTTACATACATCTAAACGCTTCTCTCCAACAGCAAGGGTTGGGGGTAAACCCAACTCCATTAGTCAACATAGAACATGACACCATTCTAATAGAGGTGGATAACAGCGACTTAAAGAGTATTACTCTAGCCGCAGGCACCATTATTGGAATGGCGGTTGATGACCGACATTTTTCCATCGATTTAGGAAATGAACTGTTAGGACCAATCCCCAAGGACTGCTTTGACAGTGACAGTGATGACAATACAACACCAGACAGGATTTTTACCCGGCATGGGGGGAACTTCCTGGTGTACACTGCCTTCCCCTATGGTAAGGAAGATGTGACTTGTGACTTCAGGAGGGATGAGGTGATTTTCCAGGTCCATGAGGGTTGTCTTTCCCACCTGAGGCCTCCAGTCCAAATCAGCACTCTGGCCAGGGACTTCTCCACCCAGCTGGAGGAGGCCGCTGAGATAGCCGAACCAGAAGTCTTTCCAGGCTTCAGGCAGATGCTGGAAGAGAGAGTCAACCTGGCTGATGCCTGTGTGACTCTGGAACAAAAGCAAAAGTTGAAACAAGTTTTCTTGGATTTCCAAGATCTCTTTGCGGTAGACTCATATGACTGTGGCCGCACCGACATCCACACAACAACAATCCCCACGGACCCTGGAATAACTCCAGTGTTTGTGAAGCAATATCGCTTGCCTCTTGCATCCATGGAGTCCCTTACTGAAATAATTAAGAACCTTGAGTCCCGGGGAATAATCCGTCCAGTTCACAGCACCTTCAATAACACGGTGCTGGGAATATTGAAGCCAAACGGCCAGTGGAGACTCTGCGCCGACCTCAGGGAGCTCAACAAACGGGTCCATACTTCCCGATGGCCTCTGCCCTACATTGACCAAGGGCTGGCCCAGATCCAGGGGTCACAGGTATTCACAGCAATAGACCTGACCAATGGATACTGGACTGTGCCTGTCAGTAGGGAGGACCAATACAAGCTGGCTTTTACCCTTGGGGGCCAGCAGTACACATGGACCCGGACTCCCTTCGGATACCTCAACTCCGGCAATGAATTCAACATTTTCCTACACAAGGCCATGCCCGACCTGGGTGCAAGGGATAACCTGGCTTATGTAGATGATGTCCTCATCAAAAGTTCATCTGTGGAGGAACACATAGCGGAGATCCGTTATGTTCTGACCCAGTTGAGGGCCACCGGAGCAAAACTTTCCTTTCAGAAAGCACAGTGGTGTAGAACCCGTGTTAATTTCTTGGGGCATGAGATTACTCCTCAGGGTCTCTGTCCCCAAGAAAAGAAAGTGGAAGCACTCCAGAAACTGAAAGACCCCACCACTCTGCGGGAACTAAGGAGCCTCCTTGGACTGACTAATTACAGCAGAAAGTTCATTGAAGGCTACGCAGAGATCACTAGACCCCTGGTTCATCTCTTCAAGGGGGGAGGTCAAGTGGGAATGGGGTCCAGAACAATCCGAGGCGGTAAGACAACTCAAAAGAAACCGCTCACAAGCGCCCTGCCTAGCTTACTCTGTCAGAAACAAGGAGTTCTTCCTGGAGACAGGGTTCTCTAATACGTGCTTGATGGCAGTATTATACCAAAAGCATGACAAGGTCAATAAAGTAATCTCCTATGCGAGCAAAACCTTATCCTCTGTTGAGGAAAAATTCAACAATTGTGAGAAGGCACTCCTGGCAACAGTGTGGGCATTGAAGAATTACCGCCCGTTTATCCATGGGGAACACATCATAGTGGAGACTCCACACCAGCCTCTGCAATATCTCCAAAGTGACAGAATCCGGGCCGGGAATGTGAGTAATTCCCAAATTACTTCCTGGATTCTGTCAATGCAAGGCTTTCCTGTGGAGGTCAGATATGGCCAAAACAAGAAAAGTCCCCTCGCGCAAGGTCTGGCTGACTTGCATGATTGTGCCATAGAAAACTGTCTCGAGGACGAAAGTCTAAAAATCAAGGACAACATGGAGGCATACCTTAATTCCCCACACAAAGTCTTTGAAGAAGACAAGTGTGAGGGAATGCCCACTGTCTATGTGGATGGATGCTCTTACCATGTTGACAACGACGGGGAGAAAGAACTGGTGGCTGGCGTAGGGAATGCATGTGTGAAGGAGTTCCCAGAACCCTCCGCTGGATACAAAATTGGTCCCCGAAGTAGTCAGGTGGCAGAATTGATGGCTGTGCATCAGGCCATCCTCACTGCTGTCCAGCATCAACTCCACGAACTGGTCATAATCACAGATTCGGATTATGTACGGAACGGGTTCGTGGAGCACCTGGTCAACTGGAAAACCAGAGGCATGTTATGCGCTAATAACAAACCCCTGAAACATGGGAAGTTAATCCAAAACATTGATGATCTGGTCACCTCGAATGGGATGACCATCTACTGGAAGAAGATCAAGGGTCATTCCAAAGTAGAGGGACCAGACAAAACTGGAAATGACTTAGCTGATCAGCTGGCCAAAACCGGGGCCATCCAAGGGGATCTAATCGAAATAGAGTCCCTGTTGGGGGAAATCAAGGTCACCGCTATCAGTAGGTCCCAGACAAGTGCTCACAATGATCTTTCAACTGCACAATGGAGTAAGGAGACCCCTGATGCTGATTTAATTACAGCTCAGAAGGGGGATCCAATTATTGGTAAGTTTTACCAACACCTTGAGGACCCTGAGAACTTTCCCCTGACGGATACCGATTACATTGGGAAAGAGGACCTATGAGTGTTGATGAAATGTCCAAAAATGTTCCGAATCCAAGACGGTTTGTTGGTAAGGAAATCCCAAGCTGGCCATGATCAGTGGGTGGTTCCTACCTCATTCCGAAGCCTGATGTTAAGTCACGCCCATGATGCGGCCACCGCCGGTCATAGAGGGTTTCACACAACACTGGAAATCTTAAGAGAGGTTGCATACTGGCCACACATGGGGCAGGACCTCGACCAATACTTGAAGGGGTGTCTTGTGTGTGCACAATTTCAGCCATCATCCCTCACACACCGTGCGCCTCTCCAAAAGAGGAGGATGACACTGCCATGGTCAGATTTGCAAATCGACTTTGTAGGCCCTGTGATCCGCTCGTCTAGAGGAAACAAGTACATGTTGACCGTTACATGCTTGTTTACCAAGTGGGTGGAATGTCTCCCAGCCCCAAACTGCAAGGCAGAAACAGCAGCTGCCCTGATGATTAACCACATCTTTTCCCGTTTTGGTCTACCTCAAAGGATTGAGTCAGACAGGGGTAGCCACTTCACCAGTGAAGTAATGACAAAGATGTGGGAGATACTGGGGGTCAAAAGAAAGCTACATATTGCTTACCGGCCAGCTTCTTCTGGAGCATTAGAGAGATATAACCGAACCATTGTGAGCATCTTAAAAAAGTTTGTGGCAGATTCTGGGCTAAGTTGGGATATCCGATTACCTCTGGTCCTAATGGCCATCAGATCTACCCCTTCATCTGCAACCAAAATGTCACCATTTGAGTTGATGACTGGACGCAAGATGGTGCTTCCCCAGCATTTGCTCTACAGAACCCAAGAGCAAACGTTGATAAATGCCTCCACAACTCATGAGTATGTGGAGAATTTAAGGAAACACCTTAAACATGCTTTTGCCTATGCTCAGCGGAATCTAGAAAGATCAGCCGAGAGTATGAAGACCCACTATGACCTGAAAACTTCCAGGAAGGAATATCAGGTGGGGGACCGGGCCTATTTATACAACTTCCAAAGAAACCAGGCAAGACAGCGCAAATTTTTGCCTACATGGAATGGACCCTTTGAGATTATAGACAAGATCTCCCCTGTGGCCTACAAGATCCGCATCCCCAAAGGCGGTTTGGCAGAGGGGGAAGACAAGTGGGTCCACATAAACCAGTTGAAGTGTTGCCATCCCAGGCACACTTTGCAGCAACTGGAGGAGTCCTCTGCAATCCCAGAGGGTACCGCTCCAGAGTAATTCAATTCCAACCCTAAAATATCCTACATATAGCCTATCGAATTCTGTGTTTCTCAAGTTTATGTGTTCCTGTCGCTTAATTTAAATAAATGTGCATGTTCATATCTGTTGAGTTCTAAAATATATATGCCACCCCACTATATCAATGGTGGGGGAGAAATGTCCATGAATAGGTATTGCCGCTTTTCCTTTGTCGTCCTAGGAGAAAGAAAACCTGGAGACTGGCCAAGGAGGACGATCCGGAGACCGGGAGCAGAGACCCAAGGGGCCCAGGGTACTGCCCAATATTCCCATCAGGACCGGCGAGGAGAACCGATCGATCAGTACCGGATGGAGGAAAAGATGCTGAACTGTGCCATTTGCAGAATTGGAAAAAGATTATGCGCACATACCAGTGCGTGGGGCAAAACCTTCTGTGCACCCGACTCCCCATCGACTCAAATTCAAAGTGCAGTAGTGTGGAGGGGCCTTGTTGGGTGTCCTGACCCACGTTTGAGCTATCATGCTGCAACATTTGGTACTGAGGGCTTAGAAAATCCAAGATGGCCAAAAAGCCCACATGTGCGCCAGAATCCAGGAGAACCACGCAGTGTGTGCGTACACCAAAATGGCTGCCTAACTTGCCACCCACCAGTGCAAGCATGATGGGCCAGGGTGCCATGAGTGGAATGGGTGCCAAAGGTAAAACAGCAGCGCCTGTTAGCTCAAAAACGCTTTAAAATTACCTTTGGTTTCTCTGAATGCCAGCTCAAAATGCCTATTTTCAAACATTGCAACACATCCAAAAATCTCACTGAACACCAGCGGACATCTGGCAGAATGAAGTATGTGTGCATACAATATCTGGGAAGATGAAGAGCCCAAAACAATGTTCATAATAAAAATGGTTGAGCTATGCATGTCAGCAGCCTAACTGAAACTGGATTAAAACCACCAAAATCGAAATATTTAAATTAACTGAGTGACCTACTTTTGAGTGTCACATAGTTTGTAACTGTTAAAATGTCATAACATTTTTGACTTAAACTGGGGAACAAAAAGTGACATTTTAGCAGAAACCTGGCTTAAGGAAACTGGAATTCTGCCAGACAGCTACCCCCGACAGGAGTGGGGGCTTGCCCAACAAATGCATTCCCAGGCCTGGCTGCATTCTGTTGCCCCTGCCAAAAGGAGGTCACACGCTCTCTGATTGAATTACCAGGGGACTGCAAGAAACTAAACAAAGGGCCCAGGCAGATGGTTTATTGGGGGGATAGTAAATGGCTTCCTTTTGAACAAAGCCCTTCCTTGACTCAGGCAGATGTTATATTGGGGGCGTCGTAAAAGTGGCTTCCTCTTGGCAGAAACGGGGAGGGGCAGCCACCTCTGAGAACAGGCTGAGCTTAAAGAAAGTGGGCAAACTGGTTTCTCAACCATGTGACCTGGGAAGACACACCCCTGTTGGCCAGAATATGATTTTAAGAAAGATGTATAACTCATGGTGCGGACTTGTCAAAATTATCTAAATGATACCATAATTCTTGTGATTTTTCTGCCCACATTTTAAGAGGTTTTAGGACCCGGTGGTATGATCTGGGGTTTTATGAGCGAAAAAGAGGTTGTTACTCTAAATGTATGCAGGTTAAAAATCCGACACTTCCTTATCTAAATGCCCACATGCCTTGCACACAATTGTATACATTTGGAGAAAAATCCGATATGGGGAAAGCTACTAAAAAGCGCAAAATGTTGCCATTTCTGAATGCAAGCCCCCAGGAAGAGCAGAGTTTGAACAGAGTATGCCTCATGTGATATGTGATGGGTGCATGTAATTTTAAACAACTGTGTATCTGTGCAATATGTATTTGGGTCAAATATAGATTTATGTGCAATTTGACAGGGGAGTGTCCTTTCTGCAGGCCGTAAAACAGCATCACCATGACTCACATTTCCTTTCCCCTATCAAGGAAGAGAGAAAAGCTTGACCAATGATCAGTTGAGAGAGGGGCTGGCTTAGTGATGCTGCGCACACACCCACTTTCAAAAGACATAAAAAGAGTCACTGGAAGCTAGAGAGGAGATTCAAATCCAGTTGCTGCGGAGCGTTTTGCCGGACCACACAACATCCAGAAGATACCGGTTCTAGACTGACTCCAGCTACATACTCCAGAACCTAGAACTTATACTTTAGAACCTAAATCAGAGGCCTAAAACCACAAGCTGAGTTCTCTGCAGCAGGCCTCAAATCATTGCAAGCTACTCACAGCCGGGCGACCTGCTTGAATCCCTTGCCAAGAACTTTTGCCAGGACCAGTGCAGAGATCCAGGAGCTGTGCAGAGACCGCTGTATCCGGACAGACCAGACCAGTGCCAGACCAGACCAGACCAGACTGTGTAGAACCGCAGACCCAGAGACCAGATCGCTGTGAAGTGCCGCTAGCCTGATTGATCAGATCCGTGACGAGACCCAGTCCTTCCAAATATATTGTGAGTACAGCTAGGACGGGGCAAAACCAAATCTCTTAGTTTAAAGTAATATAATTCAATCTATTTAACCTAAGTAGAACTGCCTCCTAACTGTCACCTGTCATCTGTAAAGCTGCACCACTGTCATTTGTCAATTTTGCAGCTGCAAAGCTGTCACCTGTCATTTTGAGTTTACTTTAAATCCGAAAAACGACCTTTACAAAATCGTTCATATCTCTGGAACCGTTTGGGCTACGGACTTGGTTTAACTTTCCTCTGAAATCTTAGAATCTAAGCATTCCAACAGAACCGACTTCCTACTCCTTATACTTTTTCCGCAATCACGTTTCACGCACTCGCGAATTTTACCGCGATTTGCGATTTGGTTAAAAATCCAGCCACGTGTAACCGTCAGCAGTCATTTCTTTCCTTGCTAAAAATTCGTTTGCCTCTTAATCACCATCTCTGAATCATTGCTAAAGTGAGCCTGAACTCATCCCAAGTATCTCTCACTCACCCTGAACCTCCTAAAGGGAATTAAAAGCATTTTCAGCATATTTTTCATCCATTGCCATCACATTTAAAAAGCATTTTGGGCCTGTGTTTCAAACTCCTACCTGTTTCCTCTAAGCTTGCTGGGGGGGAACTGAATTTCGTATTGTATTTGATTGCATTCCTGAGAACTGTGTGTGTTATTTCCATCTACTTCCATGTCTTACATTGCATAGGGGAGGGGGGTGAATTGCCAGAGAAAAAGGGATTATATTATCTATTGCTAAAATCATCTCAAATATTTCTGTACTGCCTTTTATTCCTCATTGCTTTTCCCTTGAAATCATAAAAGTATTTTTGCTACTTGATCCATCCTATACTAACTCCTCATTGATTATAAAGAAGTGTGCTAGTGTCAGATTACCCATTGTTGATTAACATTATATTTATAAGGGCGATATCGATTATTAATTTATTATAAAAGCGTGGTATCTATATGTTGTCTTATTTCTCAAATAAACCTTTTAAACTTGCAAAACAGAACTACTTCTTTGCTCAGTGGGGTCAGGAAGATTCTAAGAGAGGGGTGTTATATAGGGGTAGTCGTCCAGAACTCATGAACTGGACATAAAGGTATATCAATAAGGGTTTCCATTCAGTATCCCAGACTAGGCATTGACTTAGCTGTAGTGTTGAATTGAATCTTCTTACACTCTATGAAAGTGAATTAGCAACACTATGTTACGGAGTTGCACACATTTTGAAATCTGGAACCCACTTTCAAAATATGTCAGCTACGCAGTTAATACAAAAAGTACAGGAAAAAATGAGGTTCTACAATCAAGTATAACAAATTTGTTTGCAAGCATGCATGCTACAAAGGAATACTGGTTCCGACGGCACAAAGACATGCATTGTATTATCAGAAAACTTGGACCACCGACTTGGTTTGTTACGCTAAATTGTGCAGAATATGCATGGGAAGATTTACATGAGTTCCTACGCATAGCAACAGCAACAAAAACAAAATAGATATATTAACACCTGGAGAACTTTGCTCTCTAGATCCAGTTAATGTGTCAAGATATTTCCATCATCGTTTCATTTCCATGCTACACTTTATTTGCAATAAAACTGTTCCTCCCCTTGGAGAAGTGCAACACTTATTTTGGAGAAAAGAATATCAAGCAAGAGGAGCACCACATATTCACATGCTGTTATGGATCAAAGGTTCACCGAAATTTGGTCATGACAGTGATAGCACTGTTTTGCAGTTTATCCAAAAATATGTCACTTGTGAAATCCCTTCACAACAGACACATAGTGAGCTTCGTGGGCAGATTTTACAATTTCAAAGACACAAATGTGGCAAATATTGTCGCCGCAAATACAAAATCAAAGGTAAATACTACACCAAATGCCGCGTTGGTTTCCATAGACCAGTTACAGAAACAGGTGAAGTAAACAACTTCATGTCTTCAGTTCGACATAGTGCTAAAGGTAAATCATCTAAGAACACGTATTACATAAAAAGAAGGGAAGAATCAAAATATATCAATGATTACAATGCAATCATTGCCCTCTTATGGAATGCAAATATAGATGTGCAGTACATTGCAGACAATTAATTCAACTGCTGTTGCACGATATGTTACAGCCTACTTAACAAAAGCAGAAAAAACAGAGCTTCAAGACCTCTGGGATGACCTAGCATTAGACAAAAGATTATCACAGAAACTGTACAGCCTAGGCATAAAAATGCTCTCTCATAGAGAATGTGGCACCTATGAAGCAGCAGATCGTTTAACCGGTACTGCTTTGTATGGAAAATCAGACAACATAGTATGGCTAAGTCTTGGTCCTGCAAAATCTTGAAAAAGAGTGCTGAAATCATATGAGGACATAGAAACAATTGCCAGAAATGATCCCAACAGCCAAGACAGTCTAAAAAACTATTTACTAGACACATACTATCCGAACAAGAGTAGCACTTTGGAAAGCATTGTCTATACCACATAGCTCAAAACTTTGCATACAAAAATAATGTAAAACCCGATGAAAGCAAACGTAGATATAGAGTGACCGATTGTGAAGGGAGCTTAGTGAAACTTACCAAACGAAGCTTAATTAATCATGTGAAATTGTCATTAAAAACTCCACAACAGAAAGAACTATATTACATGTCTCTGGTACAACTTTTCAAACCATGGAGAAAAGAGGAAGACATACTAGAAAACTATGACTGCTATGAAGATGCTTTCAAAGCAAATGAAAGCGCTATCACCAATGTGAACTTTATGCAGTACAAAACAATGTTACACAATGAGCAGCAACAGGAAGAAGAACTTCAGGCCCAACTAGATAAGGACTCTTCCGACAGTAGTCAACCTTCTGTAACAGGAAGTCAAGAACCACTAGGACAACCACTAATAGCAAATGAGGCTGAAGTAGCTATGGCAGAAGTAGAAAACACCATAAATCAGTATCAAGAAGATACAGAAGACTTAAATGTACAACAAGCAAAACCTAACAAAGGTCAGCACACCATTTTTGAAGATGTAACAAAACAAATTGTACATGGTGTACAACACGAAAATAAAGAATGTACCTGCCAAAATTACAAACCTATACTGCTGTACGTGAGTGGTGAAGCTGGATCAGGGAAAACATTCTTAATCAAAATCATCAGCAAGTTCCTTCAACAATTGACAAACAACAAACTGTCAGATGTTGTAATGGCCCCAACAGGTTTATCTGCCCACAACATAGGCGGTGTCACTTTACACCAATTACTACTGCTTCCAGTAGAGCATCAAAATAAATTAGACTATTACAAACTTTCTGCAGAAGCTGCAATGGAATTACGTAGAGTATTAAAACAAATGAAAATGCTACTAATAGATGAAGTGAGCATGTTCTCCAACCTAATGTTGGCTTTGATTCACCTCAGATTGCAAGAAATACTTAAAAGTAACAACGAAGAACTCTTTGCAGCGAAACACATTATTGTTTTCGGAGATCTTCTACAATTAACACCAGTGAAAGGCGAACCTATTTTTAAAATCTTAGGCCACAAACTCTGCCGGAAAACTGTTGGTAGCATAGGTAATGGCAACCTTTGGCAACATTACCAATACAGAGAATTAACTGAGAACATGCGGCAATCTGCAGATCTCACTTATGCCAACATCTTAAAAAGTATTAGAGTTGGTGTACTATCGCAAGAAGCACAAGTTGTATTGAAAAACTGGCACATTCATGCACTTTATGGCGATAATGCATGGGCAACTGATGTTATGGAACAAATAGCGCACATAAATGTCAATTGTATGGCCTTAATGCCAACTCTTGCAAGCTGTTTCAAATTCAATGAAACAAGGTTAAATAAAGAAATGCAACCAAAAATGGAAATTAGCGCCGCAGACAATCTAGACGTACATGGTATGACAGTACCCATGTGCGAGCAAGCCACAACAAGACTAAATAGTTTAGAAAATTCAATCTCCAACACAGCTGGGTTGGAAAAAATATAAAAATTATCCTTCAATTGTAGAGTAATGCTTAAATGTATCCTTGACGTCGAGCAAGGGCTAGTTAATGGAGCACTAGGTACAGTTGTTGGCTTTCAATCATACCCACATGACAGCAACCTTCAGTTTGTCAATATTCGCTTTGACAAAGTTTCAGAAGTGAAAAGCATAAGGCACTCAATTGCTCGATTCCTTCGCTTCAAAGACATGTATGTACATAGAGAGCAATTTTCTCTAACTCTTGCATATGCAGTTACCATTCATAAATCCCAAGGTTTTACCCTAGACAAAGCATTGATAGATATAGGAAACACAGTCTTTAAGGAAGGCATGAGCTACGTAGCATTATCACGCTTACCTACACTTGATGGCCTATTGCTAATGAACTTTGATGCAAGTAAAGTCAAAGCTGATATTCGTTACATTCTAGAATCCAATAGACTGCGCTCACTGTACACCCCTCATCTGAAACAATATCCTGTTCCAGATAAAGTAAAACGTGGTAAAAGAAATCTAAATGAAACAGAAATGCAACAGAATCCAACAGCAAATTCCTCAAAGAAAAGAAAAGAAGCTAAAGTTTCAGCAATTACCACAAACAAAGAAGAACCTATTAGGGAATGTAAACCAGGGACGTCGGCAAAGAAGGAACAGAAATTCCGAGCAATGCACTCAGATACAGAACTAGCTAGTCCATTCAAATTTGCAAATGAAAGTGGGGTAAGTTGCTATGCAAATGTAGCAATGGATATTCTATTTCAATTGCCACCAATTGTTAATAATCTTTACTTGCCCAGTACAGACCAATTGTGTTTGCAAATGTTAATGCTTCATAGAAATGCAACAGGCAATCCTGACAACACATACAGTGTTCGTGGAATACGGCAAAAATTGGACAACTGTGCTGGAATGGTGAGATTCACTGTGAACTCACAAGAAGATCCACAAGAATTTTTAATGTACTTACTATTAGCATTGGAAAACAAAAGCATACCTGTAAATTAAATCTTCCAGATTTTGTACATGTGGAAACAAACATGCACTCTCTGTAGCAATGTGATACAGGAAGAAAGCCCAAATGAGTGATTTGTGTATGTTTCCATACCAAATTGTGAAAGCATTCCATTTCAACAACTTGTACAGAATGCAAACCGTGGCAGATTATGTACTATTTGCAATTCAGACAATCGCTCCACCTTACTGATACAATCACATAGTGTCTACATAATACTTATGCTTCTACGTAATAATGCAGATGGTACCAAAAACAACTGCACACTGACTGAATTCAAACACGTCAAGTGTCACTTGGAAAGAAAACCTTTACAACAATAGGTATAATCTACCATGCAAGAACTACAACCAATGCAGGTCACTACACTGCATACATTAAAAAGAAATGTGGATGGTTCGAATGTAATGATAGCACCATTACTCTAAAGCAGAGATTGCCAGCTAATCTTACAAATGCGTATTTAATCTTCTTAAAGCCAAAATTTAATAAATAATGTGTACTTCAAGATTGCCAAAAAATTATGTGAAAGACTAAAAAGAGTTAGAATACGCCAATAGGTATCTAACTGCCCACGAGGAAATAAAAATGACACAAATAAATGAATATCACAGATTTGTAGGACCAAATGCACAGCTAGAATACGCCTACAAGTATGTAACTGTTGTTAAAAATCGGCAGGAAAGCAACAAACATAACATTATTCAGAAAGATGAAGGAAATACTCAAAGGAAACAAGGAAGTAGTTAGTACCATAGCAAATGAAGTTTTTTTAAATCCAACATGGATTTTTTTTCACCAGACTCAAGGATTAGAAAAGCAAACACAGAAACTGAGCACAAAGCAAAGTACACTGGTTTGTAAACTAAATATGAGGGTAAAAAAAGGTAAACTGTCTATTATGCAATGTAGTAAGTTTTCATAAAATGCAAATACTAACATACCTTTTTCTTTTATCACAGAAAATAAAAAAGAGATACTTCCGCCAAGTACGAAAGGCATTTAAAAAATATATGTGGATTCTGAACAAAGTAAGGAGTAAGTATATTGGCAGTCATTTTCTACACATGCAAATCTACACGTCTAATCTATGGTAGTAATATGCTGCAGTGGCTGGCCCTTGCATCTTCAGTGTGTAACCTACGACCTACGCCTTACGACCAAAGTACAAAGAGTATAGTTCCTAGCCGCAACCATTGCTGCATATCAAAACCATGGTCCTTGTAAATTAGCTACTTATAAATTTGCTGTTGGCACCATCGTCTGCAGCCATGCAGCCAAGACATTAGGGCGTGCACACAACTAGCGCATTACACCACACCCATATTCACTTATAACTCCACTGCTTATGACTTCAGTCTTGGGTGCATGGCCTTTGGGCATGCAGTCAAGACTCTGGGTCCTGGCCAGGAACACCACAGCATAACAGAACCATTGTGCCTTCTCATTTCACTATTTTCAAAGTTGGTTTTGGGAGCATGGCCTTTGACCATGCTCCCAAAATGCTACGCCCCCCCCACAATCATCTTAATGATGTTGCATAGTACAATTGTACCAATAGCTGTGATATGTTGCAGTAGTTTGAAGCCACAGGCTACAGACGTGAGTTTGAGGCCATAGAATTATCAATGTACGGATGCACAGTATATAAAATGCACAGTTGCTTACAACTGCAGTGCTTATTACTTTGTTCAAATACTCTACATCCTGGCCACTACTACCACACCATATGACACCCATTGCGGCATATAAGTACACTACATACAAATGTGCTTTTGGGGGAATGGCCTTAGGCCATATACCCATGATTGCAGCCCCTCCCCACAGCCGCCTGAGTGATGCACTACCACTCCATATCACACCCATTGTGCCTTGTAAGTACGCTACATACAACTGTTCTGTTTGGTGCATGGCCTGCGGCCATGCACTCATGACTGCAGACCCTCCCCACAGCCACCGGACTGATGTTGAATACTAGGGATGTCTCTGTAGCTCTGAAATGCTGCACTGTTTGTGGGCAGGGCCTACAATCTTAGGTGTATGTCCATACATTTCAATATATGGTTGTGAAGTGGCTTATAACTCCAGTGCTTACAAGTTTCCTTTTGGGTGCATGCTTGGTTGTATGGCATACAGCCTGCAACCATGCAGCCAAAAGTACACATCTTGACCAAAACCACTGCACTAGATAAAACCCATGTGGGCTTGTAAGTGAAGAGGTTATAGCTTTGTTCTTGGGTGCATGGCCTTCGGCCATGCACCCAAGACTGCACACACTCCCCACAACCAGGCAATTGATACGCATTACTATAGGTGTATGCATGGGTGTGACATGCTGCAGTGTTTGTGGCCAGGGCCTAGAGTTTTGGAAGTAAGGCCATGCATCCAAGACTCTAGGCCCTGGCCACAACCACCGTAGCATGTGACACCCATGGCAGCATACTAATGAATACAATACCCATAGGAAAAAGTAATGCAATTACGGCATGTTGGCAATTTCAATGTTCCCTAACACCACGCGTGTCCTTACAACAGTTAAAAGGTCACTGTGCACTGCACGGACTGAAATACTGCCCTTATTGGACCCCTCATTTTCTGTGCGTTCAAGATGGCCATAGAAAATACATCATGAAGAGGTTGTAACTTTGTTCTTGGGTGCATGGCCTTCGGTCATGCAGCCACCAAGAGTGCAGGGTCGCCCCACAACCACCTCAGTGATGTGTGGTAGTGGGGGTTTTTCTATAAGTGTGGTATCCTTCACTGCTTCTGGCCAGAGGCTTCACTCCTAGCTGTATGTCCATAGATATTACATGGAATGGGTGTGCAGTGGCTTGCACGTCCAGTACTTATAATTTTGTTGTTGGGTGCATGGCCATGCACCCAAGACTGCACACACTCCCCACAATTTAGCGATCGATATGCAATACTACGGGTATATCCATGGTTGTGACATGCTGCGGTGGATGTGGCCAGGGCCTACAGTCTTGGAAGTAAGGCCTTCAGCCTTCGGCCGACAGCCATGCATCCAAGACTCTAGGCCCTGGCCACAACCACTGTAGCATGTCACACCCAAGGCGGTGTACTAATGAATGTAATAATACCCATAGGAAAAAGAATTGCAATTATGGCATGTTGTCAATTTCAATGTTCACTACCACTATGCGTGTCCTTACAACAGTAACAAGTTTCCTGTGCACTGCATGGACTGAAATGCTACCGTTATTACACCCCTCATTTTCTGTGCGTACATGATGGCCATAGAAAATACATTGTGAAGACCGACCCCAGAACAAATGCATTGATCACCCATGTCTTACTGTCTGAACCTTTCCCAACGCTCTGTGACACAGCAAAAGAGTTTTATAAATATAGCATGTGTACGCTGGTTGTTGCTCCGCTATCGGCGGATCCAAGATGTCGGGCGCAGCCAAACAATCTGACGCAGAACACGTCTCACAGCAGCCAATCGGCAAAGATGTTGCGAGCCCATTAGCCAATCGTTATCTTGTCCGTGGAGCGAACAGGGAAGTGTGACCACGGAGCGGACATAGATATCTCTAATTTTGTGAGACATACTTTTTGGTCATTTTAAAGAGAAATACTGGACGGATTGTCACCAAATTTACAAAAGCACGCTTTCTGGACCATGCCCCTATACCTGCCGCAGATTTTTGAAAATCCGTTCAGCGGTTTGACCTGTAGCCGTGCGCAAAGTTTTTCCCCATTCAGTCTATGGGAAAAAAGATGTTTTGGAATAACCCCTATAACTCCCCCCCCCCCCCCACGAACCAAACATCACCAAACTTTGCAAGAAAATTCAGAGTGGGCAATATACTTTTTTTGCAAACTTTGGTGAGGGTTCATCCACGGGGAGCGGAGTTATAAGCCGCCCAAAAAGTGCTCTTCCTATGGAAACAGCAACTTAACCATAACTACACGGCCACCACCGTGGCAGTGTAATATACAAAAGTCACCCTAACAATAAAGCTCTTGCAAATAGCAAGCATATATGCAAGTTTGTCCAATAAAAACTTTAGCTGTCAGAGTGGAGCGACAGCTAACAGCTTAAAATTCAGTGAAGTGGATCACCCAGACTCGGAGAACCAAAATTGCCTTTATATATAAAAAATGGCAGCCAGTAAATTGAAAAATTAACTGCAATAAAATGCAGCCCTTTGGCAATCTGCCACCCTAGACCTGGGCCTAATCGGCCTTGTTGTAAATACGTCTATGCACATAGATGTATAATTTCTAATTCATTGTATATGTCTGGATAATATTGTTATGGTTGGGTTGCCCCATGTGTGCATTGGGGGCACACTTTTAAGCAATGCTGTCACTCAATTATTGTTATTTCTGCCATACTAGCATGTTGTATTATTTTTTAATTTCTCATGTTAAATTTAGCACAGCCCATGAAAAAGACTGGGAGGTGGAACGAAACACGTGTCAGGCTTTGGACTTCGCTATCAAGATTAAAACCTTATCAGACACTAGTTTTGCGTCGTCATAGCGCATTGTGAATGTGTATTTCTATTGCTTTTCCACTTAAATAGGACACTTGAGACAGGGGGCCTTACTCACACCATCACCCGCTGCTTGATTGGTTGTAGCATAATTAGTTTACCAGTAGTTTTGGTTTTGTTTTGAACGTGCGCAAGTGGTTCTTCTTTGTTAATTGCCTCAAACTTGCACAGTACTTTTAAAAGAGGTATATAAATAAAGGAGTGACCTGATGCAGCCAATCGAGATTTCATATGTTCAGTAAAAGGAGTACATTTTACTTTAAAAAATGTTTAAGAATATAATTGTGTTTAAAAATATCTACCAAAATAAATATATTCAAATATAATATAGAACATCAAATCAAAATATATCAGCGTACCATGCAATCCCACAGTTCTTTTGAAAGAAATCCATTAGTCTAACACATTACTTAAAATCATTCTAATTACAATTCTTTAGCACATGCTGTAAACATGAAACAATGGGGGTCATTACGAGTTTGGAGGTAGCCATGGCACTATTAGCGCATGGCTGCCTCCAAACCCGGGTCCGGGTCCAGTCTCACTGAATGGGGACTTACCGGCTCATTCCAACCTTGGAGGGCCCGGTGAGTCCCCATTCAGTAAACCATTCCCGATTTCCATTTGAGCCCCCATAGGGCTCAATGGGAATGGGGAAGGAGGAAATAACGGGCCCGCTAATAGCGTGCCCGTTATTTGCACCAAGGTCCCTTAACGGGTCCCACTAAGGGACCTCGGAATATGGCAGTAGGGGCTTAACGGTGCCGTTAAGCCCCTACCGCCATACTCGTAATGACCCCCATTGTATTTTCCTGTAAGTTCCATCAGTTTAAAAACAAACACATTTCTTCAACACATTTTGTGATTCTAAACATGGCTGTACTGGTGAAGAGCAGTATTGCCACTCATATTTTTCATTTGCATTACTGCAGGAAAGAAATCTGGTAGTTCGGGGAGACCTGGCAAAGCCCTAGTTCAAGGCCAATATATGGAGATTGCTGGGGCTCTTACCTGGCTAGCCCTGGCACACTTAAAGCCCTGCCCCCATAGAAAGGAAGGACCAGGAGAGAGGTGGCTAGCTGAGAAATGTTGACAGTGCTATCTCTGACCTTGCTTGAAATTGCCTGGGATCGGCTCCCATTCTCCTTTGTTGTTCTCTCGCCTCTAGCTCATGCCCCTCATAAATTCCAAATGTGCTAATCTGTGGGTCCTACTCCCTTGCTTTTGTACTTTTCCATTTTACCTCTGCAGACTGTGGTATGGTTAAACCAAGCAGCGGCACAATACGTCAATTTTTGGAATATGGTCCAACCTGTGTAAGACCACCAGAGTGATAATTTGCTTGGTATGAAAATGTTATAACATAACACTTCAAAACGTTGTTATTCCCAAGGTGCTGTGTCTGAAAGGGGCAGCGGAGGACAAGACTGTAGTTGGTGGAGGAGTTCGAAATTGGGTTGGTGTGTCCTTAAGGTGGTGTGGAAAGGGCTGGTGCCGCATTCTGGGCCTAACCTTCATCACTTACCCTTCAAGGACGCATCAAGCATCTTCACACCGAAAGAACTGAGGAGAGCGAATAAGCATAGGGAAAGATAGAGAGTGAAAAAATATGAAAAGAGTTGTCGACTTAGAAAATACAAGCAAATGTGGGATTGCAGAGGAGAGCATAATGAGATGACAGAAAGAAAAACATTTAAAAGACAACCAAAAGGGAGAGATGGCGGATGAAACAAAATGCATACTTCCCAACCCTACAGATTTAGGCAGTTGGGTACTGCTTTTTAAGCAGTCCTACCGCCTACAGATCTGGGTGACAGATCCTACTGCTTTTTACAGTGGCAGGGATTGTATGTGACTCTAAGTCAGGCTGCAGGACATAGCGTGCAACACATTAATTAGTTTGTCTGTACAGTGGGCTGGTAGGTGATTACTTTGATTGGACTCAGACATAGCTCTCAACTCACACGCTTTTGGCGGGTGTCACCCGCCTTGTAAAGGGCTGACTCACCCACCAAGCCTCCTGCATGCCCATTCAATCCAATGGGCGTCTCACCCGCCAAAAACAAAATCGGGTGATTTCACCCGCCATTGCGACACAAATGGTTGAGAGCTATGACTCAGACCAATCCACTGACCTGGCAGCTACTTGACTCTATCTTGCACTCTTGCCGGGACAACCCTTAGATGAACCACCAGTGAAGGCAAGTGGCAGAGTGTAACACCATCACACATAATCTGCCTATGATACTGTGTTGTGCACTTTAGAATTCTTTAATGGTGCCAACAATGTATGTTTTGTGTTTTCCTGTGATAGCATTGTTATGGGAATTATTATTTGTGAAACTTAAAAAATCCTACATCTTTTTGGTCACAGAATGTTGGCAAGTATGCAAAATGAAGACGCCAACAATATACCTGGAACAAGAATGAGTGTCAACTACTGCTCAGCTATGGGCAAGAAACTCAGGGACAGAAATCCATTTTCTCAGCGTTGAAAGAAAAAAACAGTCTTCACACAAACAGCATCCACACCTCTGAGATAATCACGTGATTCCAGCGAGACGCACGATCCACAAACGCCACTGAAAGAATGAACTGTTGGCGTAGAGAACAAGCGTGTCGAAAATAATACTGGTTACTTTGCGTAACCAATGCACGAAGACTTGGTTTTATTCTTTGAGATGGGTTTTTATAAACGGAGCAGTCAGAGACACAAAAGATGCCCCAAACTCTGCCAAATGAACGCTTCTCAGAATCTGCGTCATTAATATTTGCTTTCTATCCTACGAGAAGCACGAGAGGTGTTTTTGTCTGATGGTCATGTCAGGCCACGGGGGACTCAAGATGGCGCTCCCTTTGGCCTGCTAATGAAAAAAAACAGCTCGTCAAGCTTCAAGCTGGTATTGGCAAAGAATGCTTGACCATCGTTGTCAGGCTCTGATTGATGTGTTTCTGTATGTACAAAAATAACACACATTACCTTCCGACAGACTCTGCACGACATAGCCTGCAGCATGCCCGCGTAGCACTACTAAGAAAGCCCAGGCGAGCTGGTATCAAAAAACCCGAGCTGGGACGAGCTATCACTTTTAACTTGAGCCCCAGCGGACCTAACATTTGACATTGTCATCTCTGATAGTGACAGTCTGCCAGCTGTGTGTTTTTTTAAGCAGCCACTCCAGATTGCTTGCTAGAGAAACAGAGAGTTCAGAGGATGAAGGAGAAATTATGAATAAAAAGACAAACCTTGCGATGCGCCAAGGAAAAGGATGAAAAAGTGCGGATCGCAACACGAAGTGCCAGTTGTGGTTGATGTGTGTAGTTGTTGTTGATGTGTGTTTGTTATGTGTTGAAATCAATAAAGAGTTTTTTTTAAAAAAAGACAAACCTCCTTACCAAACCCAGTCTATCAGTTGTTACTGTGCAACCACATAAACTATTGGTATAGCTCAGCCGAATAATGCTCTTGCTGTAATATGGGTGCAGAATTCAGTGTCAAAAGATACAATAGGAGCAAAGGCGGCAAAAAAATAAGAAATATTGAGTACAGCATATGTTATACACAAACATTTTAAGATGAATGTGCCTCTCTCCAGAGTGATCAGAGAGGTATACAGGTGTTTATGTATATTTTTCAGATAAATGATCAGATGGCATCAGGTTAGTTGAAGGCAGGGCACAAGTCCAAAAAAATAATGGGGGCCTAATCAGCATATGTTGTACGCAAAAACATAGGACATTTTGTTAGATAATGTGAAGTAAAGTCACAGCAAATTATGCCTTGACTGAGTAAATGAGGATGCACTTGTGATAATATGACTTAATTGGCTATAGCACATATTTGCACTTCTATTGTAAAGAAGTAATACGCCTGGAAAGTAAATCATGAGGACGAAATACTGAATTTTTACAACCAAAGCAATGTTAACAAACCATTACCACCTTTCCTCAACAGTTATCAGTACTTAATCATTGTCATCTTTATAAATATGCAGCATCGGGAGGATAGGTGAGGGGCAACGTGCTCGCCTTGGAAGCAAGACGTCAAGCAAACACCACAGGTTCGACCCCAGGGCCCGCGCTTAGAAACCTCTGGGTATTAAGTGCGTCATAAATAACCTATCATATCATCTGTGAGTGATGTCCTGCATTGTGTCATTCTTTTCATTTGAGTTATGCACTTGTCATGGAATTTTCCTTTTAAATGTGTCAGGCAGCAAGTACCACGTTGCAAAGGAATATCAGCTTTGTGGCCTGGACTGGTTGAACACAGGGGTGGTCTGCCTATAGGGGACTCTGGAGATTTCCGGGTATGTCCCTGCACCCTGGGTCTCTTTTGTGTGGATACCTATTTTATTTCCAAATGTTCTTATAGGAAAACGGTTGGGCTTGATAAAAATGTGTAATATGGGGTCACTTAAAAAATGATTTCCAGGGCCTCTTTTCGTTCCCAGTCCACCCTTGGTTGAGCAAATTACATCTGACTCGGACAAGCAAACATCTCTTTAAACGTCCTAAATACTTTAAAGACGCAGGACCCTATTTTGAACGAAGCGCAGTGAGCGTGCTAAACAGTTCGCTTCACTGTGCATTTCCCTGACACCCAGGAACCACGCCGATCCTGAAGCATCAGCACAGTGCACGATAGTGCACAGTCTGCAATCCACCAGCCAATGTAGGTAACCGGCGGATTGCAATCTCGGCAGCACTTTCATTAAATAGCGAGCTAATCACAATTTAACAAATGTGTTGCCAAGAACACGTTGGCACCCGAAAGTCTACATTCAGATTAATAGTGTACAAAGAAGCACGAAAGAAAAATATGCCAGGCTACCAATGGCATGGGTCGATAGAGGATTGGGGCCCGAGTATGTTGAATGAACAATTAGAAGGAAACCTATAAAACCACCCAACATGGCATAGGGGGTGTTTCTCCTAAGTGATCAACTATATCTTTATTAGATCACTCAGTAGATTTCAAAATTATTGACAAAAAGACTAGTGATCATAGTATGCTGGGAGAAGTATTTAGGGGAAATCTGGAGCTTAACCTTAGGATGGAATTGAGTACCCTGTTAGTAAATGCTGGTCTTAATCACTTAAAAGGTAGCACGATAAGAACATAAATAGCTAAGTGAGGAACTTCTTGAGTGGGGATCTCATAAGGTGTACTCTCGCGACCCGTATGTCAGTGCTATTAAGGTTAGCAATGGTTGTTTTATTTTATTCTTGTGTCGCAAGGGTGTAGGTCAACACGGAGACATAGAGTCCCTCAGCTCCGTTTGTAAAGTAAGCAGTAGTTTGTTTGTGCCTACACCTCTTTGCGCCAAATTTCTGATCTGAATGAATCAAAGTACATAGTCAAGTTTCTTCAAGCATATTTTCTTAATTTATTTGATATATATTCTGCAGAATATATATCAAATAAATTAAGAACATTTATTTAAATTTAAGTACGTAGTCAAGTTTCTTCAAGCATATTTTCTTAATTTATTTGATATATATTCTGCAGAATATATATCAAATAAATTAAGAAAATATGCTTGAAGAAACTAGACTACGTACTTTGATTCATTCAGATCAGAAATTTGGCGCAAAGAGGTGTAGGCACAAACAAACTACTGCAAGAACATAAATAGATTTGATTTGTTTATAGCTTGCAAGTTTGCACATTGCCCTTATGAATCTAAGATCATTGAATGTTCTGTTAGATCTATGAGATCTGCCATTCAGCTGGCTATTGCCTCTTTATACAAAGGTTGTGCTTCCAGGTTTTGGGTATGTCTCATACCCATAGATTTGATTCTTATGTCCAAGTCCTTAAACAAGCGACTCAAAAGGTGATACTTGATTTAAAAAAATGTAATCTTAAGGAGGAGAAAAAGTTGTCATGCATTGAGAAAGTAAAACAAAAATTGAAGAATCGTATGATAGGTTTCTGGCATCAGTTATATCAACAAGATTGGGAGGTAATGTTGGCCACAATAAATGGGAGAAAAGATGCCAATTTCTGGTCCCTGGTCCATGGAGTTGAACTAAATTGGGGGCAGAGGGGTACAATTACATTGCATGTCTGAAGAGGTGTGGGTAAGCATTTTTGGCAGCCATATGGCAAACAGGAGGAGGAGGAGGATGCCGGATCAGAATGTATGACATCGGATAAATGGTCCGTTGGTTTTTCAGGTTAAGATATTGGAAGAAAGATTGTGAAAGCTAGTACCTCTCGGGCAGGGGGACCGAGTCCCCTTTCAAACAAAATCTTCCAATAGGCCCCGGGTGTTTGTCCAACATTATGAGAATTATATTTAAAGATAACATGAGTGCTATGACTACTCCAGCCTCATGGAAGACAGCATTTGTCATCCCCATCTATAAAAAGTGTGAGAAAGCGCTTCCTAGTAATTATCAGCCTATCACCCTATTAGATGCAGATTCCAAAATATTAGCCTCATTGATCTTGGACAAAATAGAGGATTAGAGCTTGGAGAATGGCATTTTAGATACATTTCAAACTGGATTCATAAGGCAGGTTGGTACAGATTGTGGGGGCTACACAATGTCCTGTTTACAAAAATCAGACTGGTGCGAGCAGAGAAGCCGTAGTTACATGGTGTCAGTTGACCTACCTATGGCTTTTGATTTTATTTGACCGTAGCTTGAGATGGGGATTATCGATGGGTATATCAAATATATTTATACATTTAAATGAAGGGACATCGGTGCAAGTATGGGTCAATAACGAGGGTGCTATGTCTAAACCAATTGTGACAAGGAATGGCCTTCGACAGGGGTGCATTTTGGCCCCCTGTCCTTTTAATTTGTATATGGCAGATGTTGGACAATCCTTGTTAAAGGTCTCTTTTATAGCTCCTAAAATAGGGGAGTTGCGTATGCCATGGTTGGCATAATGTCACAGTTTATTAGGCGGTCACACTCAACTCAGGGAGTTCCTTTCCCCCCCAAGCAAGGAGGCGCACAATAAATCACTTTTAATTTCAGGTTCTCTTTGGTAAGGCCTCCAACCTGTCTGGCACACAACCCCAACAAATATCCTGTGTCACCAATGGACTAGGGACCAGGCCTGTGTATAGTAAGAATATATATTTACGGATTTATTTATTTATTTATTTATTTATTTATTTATTTATGATGTGGCAAACAGACTAACATCAGCCACCAATGCTGTGGCAACAGCTAATATCACAACAATAACTTGATTACATAAAACAACACAGGTGAAAGTTTGAAACACGCAATAACAACTTACAATAGATTTCATTTCAATGTAACCAATAGACAACATTCACAATACAATACAAGGTCCACAGGAATTACTCAATTTGAAACAATACTTTTCTCCCAGCAACCCTCTCCCCTTCCAGGCCTCAATTAAATATTACTCCTTTAGGCAAGGTGCAGGGAGTGAGAGCACAATGGAAAAATAATGTTGGCTTTTGATTTTAAAAAGCGTTGTTTGGGAAGGGAATTCAATGGGAAAACATTGTTTTGTGCTTGTTACTAGAAATGTAATATTAGGGCAAGGAATACAGTGGGAAAAACAGTTTTTCAACTTTGATTTGAAAAGCAAGGTTGGAAAAAGGGACTCAAATGGAAATCGTTTTTAAACACCCTTGAAAATAAAAGGCAGAGCTTGGTAATTTGGGGTCAGAGAAAAATAGGAACGAAAGGGAAATTTCGTTTTGTAACACACATACTTTTTATTTTTTATTTAACATATTATGGTTTATACAAACCTTCCATGAAAGCAGAAAGAATCCAATTCCCTCCCTTCATTCCCACAGCACAAAGATATCAAAAATAAAAATGACACAAAACATCGTAGGCCTCCTACATCATTGCAGGACCAATACCTCCATAAAAAACTTGGCTATTGCCAACATTACTTTCATTCTTTCTCCCAGTATGGCATCCTCCCACCACTCCTCTTTTGATAAGGACCTGTACTCTTGGACAGCTTCACTCAAGAACTTCCCTCTTGTTGGCTCTAAGACCTCACATTCCATGAGAAGGTGTTTAATTGTTTCCAGGTGGGTCATACAAAACTTACACTTAGAGTCCCGCGTATTAATTTTCCCATGCCCAAAAACCTCTTTAATTGATAGGATATTCATCCTCAGTGTTTATACGAGGGGAATTTCACCAAATATTTTGGCATTTGGTTACTAGCCCTTTGCTCCCATCTTAAAAATGAGACATACTTTGTATGCCAATCTTGTGTTTATGGTCTCTACCCAATCCATCCTTCTCAACTTCATTTTGATCTTATCCAGGTTCCTAATCAGCATTCCCTCATCTAGGTCCATATCCACCAGTACCGCTTTACATACAGACTTCCAAGTATCTACTATTCTGTCCCTCAGTCGTTCCTGATTATTTTGTTCACTTTTCAGGATATTCATAACCGGGGACTTGCTTCGAGTATCATTTTCCTATATAAGGAGAGCAACCTCCATCTAACCAAAGCGCTGAGTGACTGCAACCCTAGTTCGAATCTGATTAGCGAAACAGGAATACTATTTGGGAGGTCCGCTACTCTCCTCCAAAATATCCCTTCTAGAAGATTCCAAACTGAGGGATATTTAAAGCTGTTTCCACTCAATATAACAGAATTGGCGTGAGCTTTTGCTTGTAAAAGGTCAAAGCCAGTATCAGAGTGTACCTACCAAATTTCCTTACTATCTGTTTGGTCTGAGTCACTGATATGGTGTATTTACGCCTCAGCTCTTTCATCCAAGATGCCTCCTTAAAGTTGTTATTCATCCTAATGCTCAAATAGGTTATGGATTCCACATGCTGATTTTTTTGTGTGTCTATGAACCAGGCCAGTTTAGAGTCTGCCCTCCTTCTGGATCTAGTGAACAACATGATTTTATTCAATTACCACCAGACCGTCCGCGTACATTACCCACAGAATATTCTGCCTGTATATTTGCGGAGGAAAAGCTCTGACCCCCTCTTGGCAAGGGCATATCGGAGAGGAATAAATTGAAAATGGTCGGGGGAAGGGGGCATCCTTGTTTCAATCTCCTACCAGTTGGGATATATGCGGAAAGGATCCCCCCAGATATTAGCCTCACTTGTATTGTTGTATGTGAATACAAACACCTAATCGCATCCAACAGATCAGGCGCACAGCCCCAGTTTAATATTTTGCTCCATAACATTTCTCTATTGATACTATCAAAGGCTTGCGCCAGGTCTATGAATGCCATATAAGTGTTCTGATGGAGTTCCACAGCTCTCCTCTTCAAGATGTTAAGGCTATGAAGATTCAGACTAGTACCAACCCCTGGGACAAATTCTGCTTGTCTAATATCGAAGTGTCCCGACTCCCGAATCCAGGAGTTTAGATGTTTTAAGAGAATTGCAGCAAAGATTTTTCCTAAGGGGTCCAAGAGACCAATGGGCCTATAAATCCATGGGTTGTCTCATTCCCCTTTTTTTTAGATGGGAACCTCTATAGCTGTTCTCCACGAAACAGTGATTTTTCTGGCAGCCAATACTTGTGTAAACAGAATCCTACAGAAGTCTGACCACTCTTCCGGTTTCTGTTTAATGATACTATTCGTTAACCCATCCGGGCTGCCACCCTCGACTGATTTAAGTGTGGCATTCGATCCAATATGTCACCCCTATCAAATGTAATTGCCCATGGATGAAGGTCCCTCTCATTCTTATGGCCCTCTCTCTGCAGAGTTGGAGCTGAAAATAGGTCTGTAAATAACTTAATCCAGACCTTCTCCGGGACTGCTGATGTCATAGCGACAGTTGGAAAGTTGCATTATTATTAAGGAGGGACCACAAGTCCTGAGTGTTCCTGTTAGATAAGACCCTCATCATATTTTCTGCATCGGCTTGAAAAATGTAAGCCCTGGTACCTGACAACCAATTCCTGTAAAGCTATTGTCTCTTCTTTTTCAGGGTCACCTTATCTTCTACAGTTTGCCGATTAATTGATCAAAGGTCAGATCTAAACTCTCTTTTCTTCAGCACAACTTCTCAGTCTACAGTATGTAGCCTCTTCACATCTTGTTTCATCCCCTATTGCTTTCCTTTTAAAATGCCACAAGAACCTCCCCATACTCCACCTCTCCAAATTTATTCTGCACAGTATCCTTTAGCCTGGAGGCAATTTTAGTGATCTCCTTCTGTGGGATTTTAATACGGTTGCATCCTTGATTGACCTGTAAAGACTCTTCTACGAGAAATTATATGTTTCCTGCATTTCCCTTAAAGGTTAGCTTTAACAAAGCGTGGTCACTACTTGCCATCGGGGTGACCCTTAGCGGGTTCAGGGTTGTAAAAATATCCTTGGATACAAAAATGTAATCCAGGTGAGCCCATAGTGTTTCTCTTGACCACATATGCCTTCCCAGGATATCCCACTTTAAGTCTCCATTTACCATTCTTATATTCCTCTCCTTCAATTCGGATACCCACAATCTGGCCTTTACGGATAATTTATCCTTATGCAATTTTAACCCATTTCTATCTAGGCATCTAATATTTAGATCTCCACATATTACAGCTGAAGTACTGTTATGATCTTCCATGGCAGCATCTAGAGCATTAAGCACTGAGTCAATCAGGGCCTCATAACCAATCCCCAATGGATTCCAGTAAATGATGAAAAGGAGAACTGTCTGCAGGCTTCCCTTTCACCCTCTCACCCTGGATAAAACCACTAAATGTACAAATGTATTCATCTGAGAGAAGGTTTATATTTTCAACCTACCCCCCCTTCTCACCAATGTTATGAGGCCTTCCGTCGGTCTTCTGCGCTTTTTTGTCAAATCTGTGGAAAAACAAATATCAAAGCCCTCACAAAGTGGTTTATCTACAAGCCATGTCTCCTGCATACACATAACATCCACTTGATCCAAATCCATGCCCCCCTCATAAAACAATTGCCTAAAACCCTGAGTATTCCAGTAGATCAGGGAGCGAGGCCACCTACTTGTATTTTGAGTCTACAGCTCTACCCTGTGTGCTAAAGATGCAGCTAGCCACTTCCAATCATCCTCCTTTAGTGTACCTCTTTCTGGGGCGCGTAGTAATTTGCGAACGCAGTCCACATCCCTTTGACAATCAAAAGTGACATTCAGGCCTACTCTCCACTCACCCCCCTTTACAATGCTGGTCTTAGTTGGTTTAAAAAAACTTTCCTCATCTCTCTCCACTGGCGTAACAGGGGCCCCTGCAGCCCCCGCAGTGCAGGGGGCCCCCGCCAGCAGCCAGCACATGTCCTGGGAGGGGGCCCCACTGGAGGCAAAAAAAAAGAAAAATATTTTTTTCAAAAATACTTTTTTTTCAAAAATATCTTTTTTTTCTTTTTGAATTTACTATGTATTCATAAAGAAATTATTTCTGTAACATAAATAATTTCTTTATGAAGGCAGAGTGACTACAAAAAGAAACATACTTTTTGAAGTGTGAGGGCTCCCCAACCCCATGACATGGAAGACCCCAGGCTAGAGGCTATGACTTCAAAAAGAAACAGTTTATATTTGAAGTCACTCTGCCTTCAAAAATAAATTATTTCCGTTATAGTTCAGTCCTTAACGGAAATAATTTCTTTATGAAGTCAGAGTGACTTCAAAAAGAAACAATGGGCCTCATTATGGGTTTGGCGGTAACCGTGCCGGTGCTACCAGCAGGTTGCCGCCGGACCCGTAATGATTTACTGGTTCCCAACTTCCCGGTAACACCGGGGATTACAACACCGGCGTTCCGGGAAGTCAGGCGCCGGAAAATGGTAAGTCCCCAATTCCATCGGACTCTACAGGAATGGGGACCACAGAAGCACCGGCACCTTTAATAACGGTGCTGGTGCTTCTGTGAAAACTCTGCAGGTAGCTGCCGTTCTGCCAGGCAGGTCTGACCAGAGCTGACCTGAGCTGTAACACTTAAATGTATAGGTGGCTACCTGTGTGAGTGTATGGTGAAAGGGTGCACACTTAAATGTATGGGTGGCTGCCTGGGTGCGTGTGCCTGTATGGTTAAAGGGTGCATACTTAAATGTATTGATGGCTGTCTCGGTGTGCCTGTATGGTGAAAGAATGCACACTTAAATGTATGGATGGCTGGGTGTGTGTGTGTGTGTGTATATGGTGAATGGTGTGTGTGCTTGCGTTCAGGGGCGCAACAAAACCTCCATTTGGGGGGCTGACCCTTCAAATGTCAGGAGAGGCACCAATTCATGGGCGGTGTGGGAGGGGCAAACATATTTGTTTGGGGGAATCTCATTTCTTTACACATTTTAATGATACTATTCTAGTGCAGCTTCAATGTTACACACAGTTAACTCTCTCCTTTAAGGTTGAAAGCACCCACTTATGGACTGCTGTAAGAATGAGTGGTCTCCTGTTCCCTCTCTACCCTTCCAATCCCTCCCCTGGCATGGAATTATTAAACCCACATCACGATTTCAATTACCTAATAAAATTGGCATTTGAATGCAGGTACTAACAGTGAAATGCTTTATGTTAGTAATTGCTGGGCTCTTGTTAACAGCGAAACCCAGGTGCCATTTAACATCTGTGTCCTGTTGTGTCTGGCAACTGCTTGAAGGTCAGTTAGGTCGAGTCAACATAGCCCAAAATGTCAGGGGGGTGGGGGAGTAGTGCTGAATCCCAGTCAACAGCAACAATGCTGTTGCTCCGATACTTGTGTTTAATGTCTTGATTACTCATTACTCCTAGCCCTATTCGTCCTCGTCCCAGTGTGTATGAGACAATACTTATTTATAAGGCCCTCTGCCTCATACACAAGTACTGGGATGAGGTAGAGGTACATGGAGATAATGCCTGACTTAGCTACCTGTAATCTTCATTACTCCTAGTCCCACTCGTCCTCATCCCAGTACTAACTTCTGAGGCAAAGAGCCTCATACGTAGGCTCTGGGACAAGGAAGAGGGACATGAAGGTAATTCTGGGCCCAGGAGCCTATTTGGGAGGTTAGGGTAGGGTTGGGAGGGAGAGGGGAAGTGTGTGGGGGGGCAGGATTGTGCAACAAATCATAATGGCTGTCCATGTCCAGGCTAAGTAGGCACGATATGTGGTATTACTGGCGAGAGAGGCATTTTGGTGCAGCCAGTCTAGTCATTTCTCAGTTTGGTATGACTTTTTTTTTACTGGGCATTTCTGATAAAGCAGTCCTGCTAAGTGAATTACCTGGCTAGCTTGCCATTTGGGTGCTGTCAGTCTAGCCGTTTCTTACTGCAGCATTGTATATTTTTCTGTGTATCTGTGATCAAACTATGTGATATAAGTCATTTATAATGTGCCTGTACACAAGTGTTTCTAGGCGCAACAAGACGCGGGAGGGATGATAGAGGGAGGACAAGACAAACGATTTTACTAGGCCTTGGGTCATTGAGATCGTGCAAGTGTGAGAACGAGAAGTGCAAGGGGAAAGGGAGGGGGGAGGTGCAAGGGAGAGGGGAGGGAACAACGGGGCAGCAATGCTCTGAGTAAGTGCGGCCAGGGCAGCGCGGCTCTGGGTAGTGCAAGGAGAACAAGGGACTGTAGGGCTACAGTTACAGCCCCTAAGTGCATGGTAGGCCCAGATGCAGTGCAAGGGTGACTGATCAAGAAAGAGTATAGACTCAGTGAGACTCTGACGGTAGCCAAGCAATCAGTCGGTACAGCAGAGAGGTAGGTCAGGTAGGCCAGCAGGGGAGGGAGAGAGAGAAGGTACAAGAGAAGAGGAACGTGTTGAGCTGCTTCCCAACCTTCAGATGGTCCGGCTCAAGTTTGAAAGGGGCAGGGAGGCTATTCCAGAGGGAGGCACCTGCAGAGGAGAGAGATCTACCCCCTACACTCTGCCTGGAGAAGCGTCTAACCCTTAGAGAGATGTAGGTAGCTGAGCGAAGGGCTCGAGAAGGAAGATATTTTGGAAGAGAGCGTTGGATGTAGTGCAGGCCCCAGGCCCAGAAAGCCATGTGGACAATGCAAAGGGTCTTGAGCTTGATCCTTGCAGCAAGTGGGAGCCAGTGGAGAAATTTCAGGGCTGGAGAGATAGGATCCCTGGGCTTGAGGCCAAGGATAAGTCTTGCAGTCCTGTTCTGGATTAGTTGCAGAAGGTGGAGAGTAGAGGAAGGCAGATTGAGAAAGAGGCTGTTGCAGTAGTCCAGCCTAGAGAGAACCAGGGCTCTGGTGAAAGTGAGGTTCTGGGGGAAAGTGAGAAAGGGAAGAGTCCCTTTGAGGAGGAGCAGCTGGTAGTGGAACGTCTTGGCAACATCCGAGATGTGAGGAGAGAAATAGAGAGTGGAGTCAAAGATGACACACAGGTGGTTTGCCTCACAGGATGTCGAAGGAAGAGGGCCCAAGGCGGGCGGCCAGAGTGAGAGAGGGAAAGCAGCTGCAGGAGTCCAAATGAGAAGGATCTCCATCTTACTGACATTTAGGCAGAGATCGTTAGAGACACACCAAAATCTGAATTGCAGATAGATAGTCAGGAATGAGCGAGAGAGGAGAGGAGTGTGAGGGGAGCCTGAAGGAAAGCGAAATATCATCTGCATAACACTGAAAGTTAGAGGAGAATGTAGAGATCAGGTGGGCCAAAGCAGCCAGGTAGAGGTTGAAAAACCAGGGTGAGAGGATGGAGCAGAGAGAAAGGGACCAAGTTGGACCTGAAAGGGGCTGTCCAAGAGGAAGGAGGACAGCCACTGAAGAGCCTGATCCATGATGCCTAGGTACTCATGGAATTGATTTATCAGGATGGCGTGGTTCACCATGTCGAAAGCAGAGAAAAGGTCAAGGAGGATGAGGACAGAAGGAATGCTGGAATCAAGGTTGGAGAGCAGATCTTCTGCTGTGTTCAGGAGAGCAGTTTCCGTGACTCTGGCTGCTCTGAAGCCAGACTGAAGATCATGGAGACAACCAACGGATTCTGTGTGGATAATAAGCTGGGAGATAGCCAGCTTTTCCAACAATTTGCTCAGGAAAGGGGTGATGGAGATTGGACGATATTTTGCCGGGCAGGCAGGATCGGCAGACAGCTTCTTGAGAAGTGGGTACATACAGGAGTGCTTAAGGGGAGAGGGGAACATTTCAGTGGTGAAAGAGTGATTACAAAAATCGGCCAAGGCTGGAGCGAGGGTGTCAATATGGTCCTTGATGGTTCTGGAGGAGCAGGGGCGCATGTGTTTGGATGACACTTTCATAGATCAGACTTGTATAGAAACCTCGTCAGGTGTTGTCATAGAGAAAGAGGAGAAAGGAGGAAGAGGGGTAGAGATGGCCTAAGGGGGACCGAGAGAGGAAGAGGGAGAGGAAGACGAGATGGAGGACAGTATGTCCTTCGTTTTAGCAGAGAAGTGAGATGACAGAGCCATACATAGGGCCTGGGAGGGAACAGGAGAGGTAAAGACTGTAACAGGATTGACCAGTTTCTTGCAGATTTTAAAGAGCTTGGCCGTATTGTTAGAGGCCACAGGCTTGAATTTGTGTTCTCTTCTTGGTGATTGTAATTGCTTCGATTGGCATTTTGGTGCAATAAGTCTAGGTATGGTTAAATGTGGCCTGGCATGCTTTACTGTAACGTTATTAAATGTCTACACTGGTCTACATTATGCAGCCAGTTGGACATGCTTTCATAATGGCATAGCATTTTTAATAGCAAAGCATTAATGTTCCTGTGCACTGTTGGTGACTTTCATTTAGTGGATTGGTGTTACCCTACAAAACAATTGCAAACACTCTGGCTTTTTAGGCAATTTTTCTCAGAAAGTGTGCTGTATATCACATTAAAACACATATGTATATCTTCCCCCTAGTGCAGTGTGCCGCATATCCCTTCAGCAGCACGTTTGCGCGTATTGCGCAAGCGTGATAATATATGCCGGGCCAGAATGAGGCGCGACCAGTGATTTGTTGCTGAGTTGGGGGGGGCCACATCAGCATGGCTCGCATGGGGGCCATCACATTTTGTGTTACGCCACTGTCTCTCTCTCCAGACACCTCCCCCACCTAGGAGGTTTCACACCTTTCTCCCACGTGTTAGATTTCCTCTGCCGAACATCATGATCTACCCACGGACAACTCAAAGCCTAACGGCATGAAGTCAGGTCTGACCTCCAGCCAGAAGTTTTTTATCATGACCGAGGATAAATGAAGTGTGGCCCAGTCAAGGCAGTCTTCCTCTACAAATTCAACTATACTTATATCTGCCGGGGTTATAAACTTCAATTTCGGGGAGCAGTGCAAGAGCTTCAAGACATTAATTCTAATCAATATCAGGCCATTCTTTTCTTGGATCAAGCGTTCTATGGGTACAAACATCTTTCCTGATTTTACAGCCTCCATCATGATAGAAGGATGTGGCTCTTTATGCCGATTGAACTTCTCCGCCCCTTGCTTCTCCCCTCTCCCAGAAGTCCTCTTGGGTGATCTCTTGAACAACTGAGTCAACCAAATCAAATGTCACATTCATCACATCTGGTTCCCCTATAGTTGACTTCTCTGTATAAGTGGAGAGAACCAACAGCAGTTTTATATCTTCTTCTGGCATCTCTATGGTTCCCTGATGTCTCTTTTTACCGTTCTCCTCAGGGCTCTTTCACCTTATCTTCTTTTCAAACTCATCCCCTCTTTATTTAGCTTAGGAAGGGAGAGGTTTCTGAGGAAAGCTCTTGATCCACAGGAGTGACACCTTGAATTTGAGATCACGGTTTTTGACTTCTTTTGCTGTCTATGTATTCCTGTATTAGATTTCTCCTGATTGCCACTTTCTTTGTTGTCAAAAATGACAAATACTTTCTGTTTTGCATCCCATAAAACTCCTTTAGCCTGGGATTCGACCCTGATCTTCCCTTTCCCAATCCCCATAGATGTCTGTACAGCTTCCATCTCAGTAAGATGTTGTTCCGAGTGCTCCTCCGACTCTCTCTGGTCGCTATTTGTCCTTTTTTACGAGGGCAATTCAGGCTTCTTCACCGGCCAACTCCTCTCAGCCCCAGACTTCGGGTTCCACTCTATGAACCTTGGGACTTCATCTTTCATTACCAGATGTTGTCTAATCCTTGATGGGTCCAGCGGGACATTACTTTTCTGATTGTCCTTCTGATGTCTCTGCCATTTCATCATATCCATTATAGCTGACATCATTACAATCTTCTCAATATTTTCACCACTCGCAAGGTCAATTAACCTTGCCTGCCATTGGGCAGTCAGTTCCGCTTACTTATCAAGCCTAGGTTATGTTATGTTATGTTATGTTGTTATGTTAACAAAATTTATTGAGCACACGTACGCCCTGAGGCATCTTGGCGATGATAGCACGATAGACAATTTTAATGATGAAACTGAATTTTTAGAATAGCGTTGTTTTCAGTAGCTGTTGGAAAACAAGGTGATCAGCAATACCCCACAGCGCAAGAGGAAGGTTGTTTCAGGCTTTTGTGGCGGCCACCGGGAAGGCACGTCCTCCTGCACGGGCAAGTCGATAGCGAGGAACCGCTACCAAAAGAGCCGCAGAGATCGATTTGACACATAGCGCAGAAATTTAGTTCACAGGTATTCTGCTCCAACACCATAGAAGGCTCAGTGCAGCATACACATGGACTTAAAGGAGATCCGGTCTGCAACAGGCAGCCAGTGCAGTTCCCTTAATAATGGAGACATGTGGTCTCCAAAAGGAGGGAGAAAAATAGCTCTAGATGCTGCATTCTGCAGTAGCTGTAGTCGCTCGATCAGGTAACAAGGTTGAGCCAGGTAAAGAGTGTTGCAGTAGTCCAGTACACTAAGGACCAAAGCTGCAACCACTTGGGCCTGGCAAGCTACAGGAATGAAAGGGAGGACCTTTTGGAGAATGCAGAGCTTGAAATGGCCAGACTTACACACCGCTGCCACCTGCTCATCCATGGAGAGGGATGCAGAGAATTTAACCCCCAGGTTTCTGACCGACATTATTTGGGTAGGAAGTGGGCCAAGTGAGAAGGGCCAGAAATCTGTGTGCCAGAATAGGTGGGGAGATATAGTACCCACGACTAAGACTTCGGTCTTACTACCATTGAGCTTTAGCCAATTTGTCCTCATCCAGGTCCCCAAATACTCAAGAAATCTTTTGAGGCGAATAGCTGTCTCAGATTGAGTAAGGTCCAGGCGGACCAGAATGTGGGTATTTTCTGCGCATGAGTAATAACGGAACTCAGAGGATTAGATAAGGACCAAGAGGGGTCTGATATAGACATTAAATAGGATAGGGGATAGTGCCGACCCCTGAGGGACCCCACACAATATAGGGACTGCATCAGACCAAAAGGGAGGCAGAGAGGCTGATTGAGATCGACCGGCTAAAAAGGCCTTGAACTGTAGGAGGTTTTTTCTTATTCGGGCAAATTTGGGATTTGGTGGTATTTTCTTACCGTGATATTTTGGTGGTAAACTGGCGGTAAACTGGCCTTACATTTAGAGATAGTTTAGTACCTTATTTTGGTGATAATATAGTGTTAGCTTGTGTTGGTGGTAAATTTAGTGGTACCTTACATTGTGGTATTTTCAGAATTACCTTAGTTTTGTGGTATAGTGATGAGCATGGCTTTTTGTACTACAGCCCCATCATAAAACAAATCTTTCCTCTCTATTAGAATATCTCTTGGTCGCCTGTAGAGAACCCCCCCCGACCCATTACACCCTTAGAGAACCCAGTAACTTTATTCAGAAATCCACCTATTGTATGTGGCTGGTATTACTGGCTTATTTACTTCCAGTAATCTATGTGTCTCATCTGACACTACCTTCTTTTCATCATGCAAAGAAGGACTCACAACACCTACACACACCTTCCCACCTTGGAGGTATTTATTCACTTTTCCTTGCTTGCTATTTTAGCTACTGTGGTAAATTAGCAAATGCTTTACTGCTCTGGTATAAACATCAAGCCCTTGTGATTCCCCTGTATAGAAATGATTCACAGTTGCATGAATGACACCAAAATCCCAGGCTTTGTTTTTTTACACTCTTTATTATATAGCAATTATAAACAGAAATACATCGTACCACATGATATCACAGCATCACCTACAAAATATAAAAGATAACAGAAAACAACAGGCACATTGCAAAACAACGAATTTGGTGTTTGGCACTTTTAAACATGGAGAAATATGAACATGCAGTATGCAGTATTTTTCTATCTCCCTGCACTGTCAACAAATTTTGACATCTCCCATTCATTCTTTTCCTCACTTGGCACTAACTCACCCAGGCCAGTGAAGTCTGAAACTCTCGTTGTCAGGATCTTATCTGTATTACCTTGCTGCTTTGCAGACCCAATGCTAAGGACTCCTTCGCATCAAAGCCACTCGATCTCTTTGAGTGTGGGGAGTTCCCAGCTGTTTAAGTTCATAGCTAGCGCTCACAGCCACGTGGAGTCCAGCAGCATTTATTATGTAGCACCGTCTGTATCTCTGTCCCAGCTCGATCTGAACTCTACCCCCTGGTTATTCCTTAAGAAAACTCCTACTGCCTATCACCCCTAGGTCAGCCCTCTATTGACTTGGCCCATCACCCTCAATCTCTATCAATCAGAATAAAATAATGTGTCCTGTACCAGCCCTCGTTTTTCAAGACAATGAAGATTTCAGCTCTGCAAAGCAACTTTTTCTGTTTTCCTTCCTTCCAGTGGAATATTTCTGTTCTCCACGGAAGAAAAAAAACGCTCACCTGGACTGAATTACAGCTCTTCATGGAAAATAAAGTGAATTTTAAAGTGTGCATGTAAAAACATAGAATGCATTTCATTGTTCACAAAAAAGACATTAATAATGTTAGAGGGGTTGAAGTTAATATATTAGTAAGGCAGTTAGTATAAGGTTAATTAATTATGTATTTCTAATGCAGTTTGCACACATGAAAACATCCAATTTGTAAAAATGTGCACCTTTTCATTTTAAAATGACACCACACTGTGCTAAAACATTTTACTAAATGCTCTGAAAATGCCTACTGGCTGTTACTGAAAACTGCTTTGCACCTATTTTGAAATGGCTGCATTTAGATATTGCGTATTATCAATAAAATCCCCAAATATATCTTTACAGAACCAGTCTTAGACTTGGCCGGATAGACCAGCCACAGAGAGACAGGAGATCAGGGTACAGTGGTCAACCGTGTCAAACACAGCTGAAAGATCTAACAACAGAATTGCTCCAACACGGTGTCCAGACATTTGGTCGACCTAAAACTGGTCGAATGACATTTGGTCGACGCAATTTGGTCGAAAACCAAATGGTCAAATTTGTTTTTTAAATTATATATTTATTTTTCCGGTTTTTGTTTTTTACAAAAATGGGTTTTTAGAAAAAAAAGGGGGTTAGGGGGGGACCCCCCCCCAAAAAAAAAAAGGTGAAAATAATAAAAAAAAAAATTCGACCATTTGGTTTTCGACCAAATTGGTTCGACCATTTGTCTGGTCGACCAATTTTTTTTCGACCAAATGTCTGGTAACCCTCCAACACCCCTTAATCAACCAGGTGCACCAAGTCATCTAGTACTGAATTCAATAAAGATTTGTTCCCTCTACCAGGTCGAAACCCGGACTGGAACAAATAGAAATAGCAGGATACCCCAAGAAATTAGACAAGAGTGGAGAGACAAGTGCTTCCAAAACCTTCATCATGAACGGAAGAAGGGAGATGGGACGATTATTGGCCAGGGCCTCGGGATCCAAAGAGGGCTTTTTTAACAGAGGAATGACCAATGCATGCTTCAAAGAAGGTGGAATCACTCAGGTGACAAAGGAAGTATTGACTGCAGTAGTAATGTGAGCAATCAGCTCAGTGGAAGCTTTTTGTAGAATGGCCAAGGATATAGCATCATCCGGGGATGCTGATTTAAGATGATAAATTGCTGCCAGTATATCGGAGCTGGAGAAAAGGGGAAACATGGACCAGACATTGTTGGCAGCAGGGAGTTCAATGCAGTCCCTGACGGCTAAAGGTGAAGATTCCTCGGCTTTTATATTGTCCCCGATGGTAGATATTTTGGTTACAAAAAATGCAGAAAGGGAATTACTGAGGTCCTGTGAGGGAGACACCAATGGACATCCTTTCTCAGGGGTAGATAGCGCCTGAACCAGGTCAAATAAGGCCTTTGGTTTGTTCAATGCCCCCTCCACCATATGACCAAAATAGGCTTTTATGCTTTGATAACAGCTTTGTGATAGGCAGTGAGGGTGTGGCGGAAGAAAATGTTAGCTTCCTTGGAATGGCTAAGATGCCACTTCCTTTCAGCCTGCCTGCAGTGAAATTTGCTTGCTCTAAGCTCCTCCGAGAACCAGGGTTCCCGGGGTTGGCTACATTGTTGACAGAGTTTAATGGGGCCAACGACTCAGCTGTTATCGTGAAGGAGGCCTCTACGGCCGACAGAGAGCACCCAGTAGCTGCACCACAGTGGGCTAGAGTGGAGGCAACCACATCAGGGTTAAACCCCCACAGCAGCTCTGCTTGTAGATAGCAGGTTTGGCCAAAAAAGAAGGTGGAGTTTTAAGAGAAATCGAGAAAGGCACCAAGAAGTGGTCAGACCACACAACTGGACAGGGGGGATAGCATAGTAATAGAAGTCAATGGCGCAAAGACTATATCAAGAGTATTCCCTCGTTGGTGAATGGATTCATTTGTCTACTGAGGGAGTCCCAGATCCTGCATTAGGGTCATAAAGTTAGCCACCTGCCCCGTGGTGGTAGGGTTCACAGGAAGATTAAAATCCCCAGTGATGAGCAGGTCGGGGTATTTAATCTGCAGCTCAGATACCAGCACAGGAAATTCAGCATAGAACATGTCCAATCTTGGAGGCCAATATACCACCAAGGTAGTAATAGTACAGCTGGAAGAAACGTATACATGAGCCAGAAGGCATTCCATTTTTAGAGAGTGTTGCAGGATCATATAGGTGTAAGAGGATTCAATCCAGCACTACAGCTAAGTCAATGCCTAGTCTGGGATACTGAATGGAAACCCTTATTGATATATCTTTACGTCCAGTTCATGAGTTCTGGATGACTACCCCTATAAAACACCCCTCTCTTGGAATCCCCCTGACCCCACTGAGCCAAGAAGTAGTTCTGTTTTGCAAGTTTAAACTGTTTATTTGATAATTTAAACAATATATATATATATATATATATATATATATATATATATATATATATATATATATATATATATATATATATATATATATATATATCACACTTTATAATAAATTAATAATTGAATATCACACTTAATCCGAGCAGTAATCAATAATGGATAGTCCGGCACTAGCACACTTCTTTATAATCAATGATGAGTGGTTATAGGATGGATAAGATAGCAACAATACTTTTATGGTTTCAAATGGATGCAATGTGGAATGAAATGCAGTACAGAAAATAACTTGATAGGATTTCAGCAAAAGACAATGTAATCACTTTCTTGGACAATTCACCCCCCCCCTTAATGCAATGTAAGGAGATGAAAAGAATGGGACTCAGTTCTTAGGAATGCAATCAAATAGAATTCAGTTCAATTCCCCCCCCAGCAGCTTATACAACAGATAGGAGTTTTGAAACACAGACCCAAGTGCTTTGAATATGGTGACAATGCAGTGAGAAATATGCTGAAAATGCTTTTAATTCCCTTCAGGAGGTTCAGGGTGCATGGTATCTAGTTAATATTAGTCCAGGCTCACTCTACCAATGATTCAGGGATGGTGCTTAAGAGGCAAACGAAATTTAGTAGTTCAGGCAAAAGCAGCTATCTTTTTACAGGTAAAGAAATCGGGCCAAATCGCAAATCGCGGCAAAATTCGCGGGTGCGAGAATCGTGATTACGGAGTAAGTATAAGGAATAGGAAGTTGTTTCTAGGCAGTTTTTCGGATTTGAAATTTTAAAAGTTCAAAGCGACAGGTTACAGCTTGCAGCTAGAAAATGACAGGTGACAGCTTTGCAACTTTGGAATTACATATGACAGCTCGCAGCTTAAGGATGACAGGTGACAGGATCTCTAGGAGACAGTTCTACTCAAGTTAAAATAGCTTGCATTAGATTATTTTAACTAAGAGATTGGGTTCTGCACAGTTTTGCTAGGTACTCACAATATATTTTGAAATAGGCCTCGCCACGGATCTGGTCAGGTTTTGGACTGGACTCCGGTTCTGGTCTCGGCACTTCACAGTGATCTGGGTCAGCTCTCTGGTTCTGCTAACAGCGGTCTGGGTCACTCTGGTTCTCTGGCCTCTGGTTCTGGATACTGCTCTGCTTTCTCTGGGTACAGCACTGCTTTCTGGCAAATGGCAAGAGTTCTTGCAAAGAATTCAAACAGCTCGCCTGGCTGTGAATAGTTGCAATGATTTGAGGCCTGCTAAAGAGGGATTTAGCTTGTAGTTGACCTCTCTGCTACAAATTCTGAAGTAAAGTCTTGGTCTCTGAAGGTGGATAGATTGAAGTCTCTGTGTTGGCTCTCTGGAGGTTGATGGAGGTAAATTATGGATTTTCCCGGCAGAGCATCCCGCAGCAGATGGAATAGAATCTCTCTATCTGTCCTGACTGTCTGCTTTTATGTGTTTTGAAAGTGGGTGGAGAGGCTAGCTTTCTAGGACCTACCCCTCTCCACTTGTCATTGGCCACTCCCTCCTCTTCCCCTTGATTGGGGGAATGAAATGAAGTGTCATCATGATGAGGTCTGTTTATGATACAGAGAACCCACCCCTGTCAACTTTACACACAATCTATATCTGATCCAAATACATACTTCCCCGATAGGCAGTTGTTTGGCATTGCATACACACATCATGCATTTACTGATGGTAGCCCCTGTTCCAATTCTGTCGTTTCTAGGAGCTTGGGTTAAAAAATGGCAACATATTTCACTTTTTGGTCGGGTTACCAATATTGGATTTGTCCCCGCATTTACACAAATGTTAGCAAAGCATGTGGGCATTAGGTGGTGGAATGTCAGATTTTTAACATACATACATTTAGAGTAATATCCTCTTTTCCGCTAAAAACCCCCCTGAACATACCACCGGGTCCTAACACGTCTTCAAATGTGCACAGAAAAATCACAAGAATAATGATATCACTTATAAAATTTTCACAAGTCCGCTCTATGAATGATCCATCTTTTTAGATTTATGTTCTGGCCCCAAAGGGGTGTGGTTTCCCCCCAGCACAAGGTTGAATTTCTGGTTTTTCCAGTTCTGTCAAGCCAGCTTGCTCTCACAGGCAGTGCTCCTCCCCTTTCCTTCCAGGAGGAAGCCACTTTTATGACCCCCCCCCCCAATAAAACATTTGCCTGAGACAGGACAGGGCTTTGTTCAATTTCCCGCAGAGCCCAGGTAATTCAATCAGAGAAGTGCCATATCCCTTTTGGTGGGAACAGCAAAAGGCAGCTAGGCCTGGGAACACAGCTGTTGTGCAAGTCTCAACTCCTGTCGGGGTAGCTGGTGGGCAAAATTCCCTCTCTTTTTAAGCCAGGCCTCAGCTAAATGTCTCTTTGGCTGCCAGTTTTCCTGTCCAAATCAAACTTCCAATTTTTACGCCTGCAGCTAGAATGCTGATTCTAAGTTTAAAACTATGACATTTAAACAATTGCAACCTATGTGACACTCAAAAGTAGGTCACTCATTTCTTTTAAACATTTAGATTTTTAGTGTCTTTCAGTCCAAATTTACTTAAACTGCTGAAATCCACAGCTCAGCCAGTTTTGCTATGAACATTATTTTAGGCTCATCCTCTTTCCAGATTTTGTATGCCCACAAGACTTTATTCTGTCAAATGTCTGCTGGTGTTCAGTGAGATTGTTGGATATTCTGCAATGTTTGAAATGGGCATTCTGAGCTTGCCTTCAGAGAAACAAAGGGTGATTTTTAAAGTGCTTTCTAGCGAACAGGCACTGCTGTTTTTCTCTTTGGCACCCCATTTCACTCATGGCTCTTCTGACCCAGCACACCCGCACCGGGGGGTGGGAAGTCAGGCGACCATTTTGGTGTGCGCACAAACTGCGCGGTTTTCATAGATTCTGGCGCACATGTGGGCTTTTTCGGCCATCTTGGATTTCCTAAGCCCACAGCACCAAATGTTGTAGCATAATAGTCCAAACGTGGGTCAGAACACCCAACATAGGTCACCTTATATTTGCTTTTATGAATCATAGCGACCCCGCCTCCAGGATGCAATGCTATTCTATCTACATGTACCAGTTCATATTTAGGGGGGATGGCCTGCACAATGGCAGGACCAGATGGCTCTGTCTGTTGGACTGCATTAAAAAATGACTCAAGGAAGATCAACCTAGTGTGTGACATCACTAGCAATGTTGCTTGGTCCTTGATGGTGCCTTGCAAGCTTTCGTACAGTTTTGTACACGGGTTCATCAAAATTGCCATAGATGCCATTATTAAATTTAGAATCTGAGCCATATGCAGAATGTCCCCCGTCGCACCGATGCATGATCCTCCCGATGAAGATGTTTGATTCATTTGTGATAGAGTAGATCTTGTAGATTCACAGAGTGTTTACTTCTGTGAATATGATGGGGACGATCCCTGCTCAGGTATCATTACTTTAGCATGATCAACAGCTGCAAGGACCAGTTCCAGGAGGCCAGATACTACCTTCCCTTTTGTCATTTCACTTACAGGCTGTATACTTTCCTGTCTTAGAGAGGTCAAAGATGCATTGGATATCAGATCTAATGACGTACTTGCTCCTCTGGCTTTGTCACATTTGCTTCATCTTCTTTGGAAGGAGCGTGTTGTATTAAGCTGCTCAATATCCCATGCCAATCTATTAGCCAGCTCCAGATGTTGTTGTTCTAAATCTGAGAGCATCTACAGGGAGGATTGATTGGTCCTAGAAATACCGAGCCCCTGACCCTCCCATACTTCATAATCTGGCAAATATGGTCTATTGAACACTTCTTCCAGATATGAGCAGTCTTCCATACAAATAGATTCCATCTTGGCAAATGGCATTTCAATACCTATTTCCTTATTTTTTTCAGTCACAATCCTTGTTTGAGGGAATACCCTAGGTGTAGAAACTACCAGTGTACTTTTTTTAAGCGGCTCTTCTTTGGAGTCCTCCCTATTTAGGGGTCTACCACCTACAGGTACCATAGCTTCAACGTCAAGATCTATCTCGTTGACTACTACAGGGATTATTTTATTCCCTTGTTTGAGGGGGGTTCTCCTCCATCCCGGCTCCTAATCTTGGCTCCCCACTTTACCAAATTCCAATTCCTGTTCCGGTCCCTCCGTCATTATCAGGGACATCCCTTCATTCAGTGAAGACCCTGCCCCTACCTCCTTAACTTGGAGCTCTTGGGGTGTCAAGTCTTCGCTGAGATACTTACTATTAGTTTGTTTTCTCATGCATGGCGCCATAGATGCATAGTTTCTTCCACTAGCAACCCCAAGTCAGTCCCAGAGTACAACCACTTTAATGTAGGGGCTCCCTTTCCAAGGATTCTAATGGGCTTCAAATAATCAGTGTCAAGCAGTCCCCAGGTAGTTGTTAAATCACATAAGCAATTCCCAGGCCAACACCAATATTAGTACTTGCAGTGAGCAAGTCCCATGGAAGGACGGATCCAAACACAAAAAGGAACAAAAGAGATTACTTAGTCTTTGAGTGTCCTGAGATGTCTCCACCTCCGTCTCTTGCCTCCCGCAGACCACAAAGAACATTTTCACTCCACTTACAGCTCTGCATTCCACAGAGTGAGTAGGGTTTTAGGTCTTCTGGTTTTGTGGCCCAGGATTAGGCCACTCCTACACACCTCCACTGCCTCCCGCTATGGCAATGATTGTTAGAATAGGGAGACTCGCTCCAAGAAACCAGCAGCAAAGCAACCATTTCTGTCAGCCAGGCAGGAGAGCGTCTGACCACAAAGACCAATTTCACTCCACTTTCCACTCTGTATTACACAGAGGGAGTGGAGTTTTAGGTCTTCTGGTGTCATAGCCCAGGATTTGGCCATGCCTCCACACCTCCAATCTCTCCTGCTAAGGCAACGATAGTCAGAAAATTGCGACTCGCTCCAAGAAACCAGCAGCAAAGCAATCAGTGCGGTCAGCCAGGAAGAACAGCGCCTGACCACAAAGACCACTTTCACTACACTTTCAGCTCCAATGCACATTCAGATGAGATGCAATACTTTGTAATGCTGGTTTAGAATGAATGGGGAATGTTGTTTTGCAACACACATACAGATGAGATGTAATACTTTGTATTTCTGGTTTAAAATGAATGGGGAATTTCATTTTGTACCCTCTACATTCACTTTAAAGGCAGTGTTAAGGATGACTTATTTTTGGATTATGGACCCCCCCCTTTCTATATAGAAGTGATGTATTATAGAAAACAATCAACCAAGTCTTTATGGGCTATACTGGCTCTATCACACTGGGCATAAGCTTTGTTTGTTTTAAATTCTAACAACACTCATCCTGTGATTTTCTATATGGGAATTAATTGATTTATTTTAATGAAATGTGCTAAGGGTCTACACAGATTCTCCCCTCCACACAATTTAATGGAAAGGATTAAGGTAGGCAGTTTCCAACACATGGCGATTTCAAGAGAGTGGGTGGTTTTCTATGGGAAAATAAGTTGAATGAGATTTAATAAATTGTGTGAAGGGCCTATCCAATTTCATCCCCCCTTATTACCCACAAATGGAAAGGGATAAAGACGGATCGCTCCCCACGAAATTGATGGCTTTGGGATATCTACTTACTTGGGAGTTCTATGTTCTTTGCCCAGGGAGGCAGCCAGATTTTTAGGACCCTCTTTTGGTAGGCAGCTCACATCAGGCTTCTCCCAGAGCAAGGTCCCTCCAGACAGGCCTCTTTCATATAGGGTTCCCAGGTTTCCAGGCAAGGATTCCCAGATGGTCTTGGTAGTTCTCCTTGCATCTCTGCTAGTGGTTCCTCGCTATAGTCGAGCAGCAGGCTGTCCCCTGGAATAAAGTCCAAAAAGCTGTGTCCTTATGCAAACCTGCCCTCATATAGCGTTGATGACACTGCAACCTTGTCATAATTCCCATGGTCAGGATTGGCTAACTCGCTCCCTTTACCTCCCACCAAGACGCCCACTGGCTGCTGACAGGACCAGAAGTTGGGAGACATGTATGATGTCGGCTAAGGGGGGAGAATAGATACATCATTTCAAGATGACAGGGAGTTTTAAAATGTGTGTTCTAAAATATCTCATCATGTGATATCACCCTTAATCATTCAGATAACCCCAGGAAGATATATATATCTGGGTTCTATAATGTATGACGAGTCAGACCATACACATTTTTTTTGGCGCAGCCTTCCTCAGTGGACTGTCATTTTTGGTGATTTTCTGCTGCGCCAAAATAGCTCAAATTGGGGCCATTTCCAATTCAAACTTTGAAACTTTTGAAAATGGCAGAATCATAATTTTCCCCATAACCTAAAATATGTACATCACAAAAGTTCTGTTTTTACAGGGTCCCAATGGGCGTTTTCTTCTGTTTAATATGAACCGAGGCTGGGCTCGATGTGACACACAATGCTCCTTTTATTTCAGAAAAACTGTATTCAATGTTTCATTTCTCTTAAGACATGTGCCCAGCCATTTGGTTTACCTTAACCTTTTCTCTCCTTTGGCTTCAAAGCTTTGCTGAGTGCTTAATCTACAGTTAATGGGAAGCTTTACCCTAAGGAGAGAAGTGGACAGTTATAGCACACCCTAGTCGTAAAGGTTTAGATAGACCTAGGAGTTGATTAAGCTGATAAGTAAATAATTTAGAAATGAATTTGAGGTGCATAGGAGAGAGAAGCAACCTTGACACCTAGGTTGCACAAAGTATTGAGAAAATAAACAAATTTGCAATTTGGGAACTCACGTCCCCTGCACACTTTCATATATCTGGAATACCAGACCAACAATTCATATTTTGAATAAACAGTATTTCAAATAGGTAGTTATATTGCATGTATTGTAAAAATGACAATTTTAAAGAATAATCATTCAGTCGGATAGGGTCACAAGAACCAATCTTCAATTTTATTCATGATGATTGAGCTGTGGAGGGCCTAACGCGTTTCGAGTGATACAACACTCTTCATCAGGGGAAATTCAAATTTCTGGAAAAAGATATATGTACAGTATTTACATCCAATATTGAAACAAACATATATATTTACAAAAATATATATTCAATCTCTTTAGATAAAGACATAATAGATTGCAAGTACTAAGTCAAAACCCATTCCTCAAATAATCAGGTGATGTCAAAATCTCAAACGTTGTTTAAAGTCAATAAGACCCCAGGGTTTAGTCTTTCATCCATATACAAACTAGTACAGTGGGAATGCATTATCATCACAATCTGGAAAAGTCATGTATCAAAAACAGTCATTTTTATGATTCAAAGGCTTCAAATAGAGACATAATTAGGAACTAAGTTGAGAAAATGAAAAATAAAGAGGTCTAACCTTGTGAATTTTACAAAGAAATCCTCAATGGAAGAAGTTTCACTCCAGATCATGGAGCCCGCACATGCGGGGATAGAGATTCTAAGCTTGTGGGAAGAAGCCTATCTGTAAAGAGAGGGTAGGTGTCTGTGTCAGCTAATCTGGATGATATAAATGTAAAAAACGAAAGGAAAAGGCAAAAACTATCACTTACAATAGCCGGCATGTTTAGCACTTAAATGGAAGGTCCCATCTTGAAGGACGCCAAGATTTACTAGTGTCTTGTGGAAATGCTGGATCTAAAGAAGCACAAAAATAAAATAAATAAAGAGGAAAAGAAGCAAGTAAGTGCTTCCATTTGAAAAATCTCGCTCTGATGTCTGTGCCTCCAGTAGGGTAGCTACACTATGCTTAAGTAACCTTACCTGGAACCGCTGGTGTTGCAGAAAGGAATCAGGAAACCCGAGGGACATCCGACTACATTAGCAACGCCACGGTTGTTTAAATGAAAATTGGATGCATGACATCATCACGCTAAGCATGCGTGACGTCTCAATAATCGCTGATTAACAAAAGAAAAGTAAAACCTATAAACAAAGTAAATATTCTACATAAGGCCTGTGCTAGTGAGTAGAAACCACTAAGGAGAATCTACTGAGATTATTAATCAGGCATAATCATCCTTGTTTACATCATGATGTCATTGCGCATGCACGTGGATGACATCACATGTAAACAAAGTGGCATCAATTTTGTGGATAAAACGGATTATAAACAAAAAGTTAGCTAGCGTTTAAAATCTACCTGAGAAACGGCTAATAATGTAATAACATCCAATACTGTGAGCCTGAGAGGCTGGAAGGACCAATGGGTCTCGGCTTGAGGAGACTTAATGGCATGGAATTGACTGATTATATGTGGAAAACGTCAGAAACTAACACATCTGGAACTCATCAGTAAAAGTGAATAGTGAACGTAAGGATGCTCATTTCCATGAATCTTAAATGCGAGATCATGGCTTTATAGACGAGTGTGGGAGGACTCATATTATGTAAAGCTCCATAGAAGTGATTTTCTAAAAAGAAAAATGTCAAGAGAAATGTAAGCTCTGCCAGCATCTGTGGTACAGATTCTGTCGTAGATAATGCCTACCAGAAGGAACTGTTTTACAAAATTGCAAGATCACGTATCAAGTGTTTGGAAAAACCTCGATGGAAAACATGTTACCAACATATTTCGAAAGTTTTGATAAAGTTAACACCAGAATTACAACATGATTGTTGCTTGCGTCATATAAAAGAGAAATCTTTCTGCCCAAAATTGGTACACAGTCTGGTGACAAAAGTTGGAAAGATTTACATGATGACCACATTTTCAAAAGTTCACACACGAATAGAGACTTGATTGTTGCCCACTTAGCCTAAAAAGGAAAAAGGAATCATTCTGCCCAACCTGGTTCACAGTCTGGTGGCTCAAGTTTTTATCATTCAACCAAATGCTTAAAAGGAGAAAATCCAACCCCATTTACGAAAAAGGGGGTGGAAAGAAAAAGATAATGGAAAGAAAAAGGTAATGTCTCAATTAGTGTGTGTATGCTTTTTAGATAAAGTGCCCTAAGTAATAATCTTCATTCAGGTGTAGAGGGGACATGGCATCAAGTTTATGGATCCAGTTAAGTTCTTTTTGAGCAAGTATTTTCAGTAAATCACCACCCCTTGGGAGAGGATGAATCACTTCCAGTATTGCAAATTGCATTTGCGAGATGTTATTGTTGTTTTCTCTTAAATGACGAAACACCAGTGATTTTAGGTTTTTTGTTCTGAACTGAGACTAGTGTTCCGTCCATCTTTCTTTAACGCGTCTACTTGTTTTACCCACATAATATTTACCACATGGGCTTCTGATGGTGTAAATTACATTTTTAGATTCGCAAGTAGTGTAGCTTTTCATAAGGATCTTCTTCCCATTATTTGGATGTCTTATGTGGTTGCCTTTTATAATGTTGGAGTAGTGTTGACAATTTAGGCAGGGGAAAGTCCCATTTGTTTGCTTAGTTAGTGTCCTCTGAGTGGATTTTTTAGGTCTTTCTGCCTTAATTAGAGTGTCTCGAAAGTTACTCTCTCTATTGTATGCCAGCATTGGAGGGGATGGTAATAGGCGAGTAAGGTTAGGGTCTGATTTGATCAGATCCCAATTCTTTGTGATGATCTTCTTTACCTGAAAACTTTGTGCCGAATACCTCAGTGTATAAATGAGGTTAGATTTTGTCTGTATTGGCTATTTGGTTTGTAGCACTTCAAGGAGGTTGTTTTCGGTCCTTGTAATGGCTTGTGAAACAACTTCTTCTGGGAATCCTCTTTCCAGGAATCTTGATCTCATGGTCTTGAATTCAGTTTGGAGACTCTCTGTGTCAGAAGTAATACATTGGGCACGTAAAAGCTGACTGTACGGAAGGTTCTCCTTTAGGTGTCTTGGGTGGAAACTATTAAAGTGTAAAGAGTTATTAACATCTGTCGGTTTCCTATACATAGATGTTACCAGTTCCATATTTTTCCATTCAACAGTGACGTCTAAAAAATTCACCTGTGGTCTTCCAATTTCTATGGTGAATTTTATTTGTAGATTACATTGGTTGATGTATTGCCAAAAGTCAGTCAGCTCCTGTTCCGTGCCATTCCAGATGCCAAAAATGTCATCTATGTATCTTGTCCAACAGTATATCTTGTTTTTCCAGTGTGGGTGATCCAAGACATGTTTTTTTTCAAAATAAAACATGAAAATATTTGCATACAAGGGGGCCACAGCTGAGCCCATAGAGGTTCCAGAGATCTGTAGATAGTATTGGTCATTGGGACTTTCTAATGGTCACAAGGTTTTCTGAATCCAGATGTCCTCATTTCTCAAGATAAACCATTCAAGGGCAGCTATTCCGTCACCATGTGGAATCGAAGTATATAGGCTGCTTACATCCATAGAAAACACTAAGGGATCAGTAAAGTTAATCCTAAGAGAGTTGATGGTCTGTAGGAAGTGCGTAGTGTCTTTAAGATACGTGGGTATTTTCTGTACCAGTGGTTGGAGTGCAGTGTCTAAGTACACAGCCAGAGGTTGGAAAATGCTGTTTGTACCAGCCACAATGGGTCTAAATGGAGGATCTTTAGAGTCGTTGTGGATGTTTGGTAATCCAATTAATACCGGAATCATCGGATTGGTTTTGATCAAAAATTCTTCAGTTTTCTCCGATATCCAATCCATTGAGCTTGCTTTCTCGACCAACTGTTTAATTTCAATGCATATATTGTTTGTGGGGTCATTATCCAATGGAAGGTATGTTTGTCTGTCTTCCAGTAGTTTTAAACAGCCTGCATTGTATAGATTGGTATCCATGAGTACCAAGGCTCCCCCTTTGTCCTCCTGTTTAATAGCAAGAGAATTGTCTTCTGCCAGATCCTTGATTTTTTAAGCTGATGTCTCTGGATGTTTTGTTTTGTATGTCCATCGTATTTAATCCTCTTTAGGTCTTGTGTAGTTTTCTTTTTAAACAGGTTGACCAATGGGTTATTTATTTGCGGATGAAAGGTACTTTTATTCTTCATCTCAAGGTAGTCATGTTCTTTTGATGGAGTGATTTGTCCAAGATTATCAAATAAAATCTTAAATTCCATTTTCCGTATTAACTTAAATAAGTTAATTTCCTCCTCGAACAAATTGGTTGAGTTCGTCAGTATGAATGAAATACCAAGGCTTAATGTGTCGATTTGTGCTTTCGATATTTGTTTTGACGAGATGTTTATGATTAATGGTGAGTCTATTTGTTCTTTTGGCGTGGCTTTCTTTTAACCTCATCTGGTCGGCCGTCTCCTAAAAAACGCTGTATTGGACTTGTAGAGATTGGAGTGTCTGTTGTTCTTGATATTTGAGCCGGAATGTCCGTTACTGATGGAGTCTGAATGGGATTGGCTGAACATGTGCTTGGTTGTCCTTCTTGTTCTCCACTGGTAACATCACTACTATCTGTGTTGTTGTTTGGAGTTGGTTTCCTAGGAGCTCCCGATGTACCTGGTCTTGGTTGGTAATTACCGTAATATTCTTGCCACGTATAAACAATCTCCCTGGCGTAGTCTAGCGTGTCTCTGCGGAATTTGCGAATTTTCCGCTGCTCTATGTCCCGTTTATAGCTTTCTAGTTTACTGTTTAGTAAGCTGCATAGATACCTCTTCAATCCCTGATGGATTGTATGTAGTGATTTTGCTAGTTCCTCTATGGTCAGTAGTATTAGGTCCAAGGAGCATTTGTTCAAGATATGGTCCCACCGCTTCACAAACTCTTTGTTGTCTTTACATAGTGTCGGGCGAAGGTAAACTCTTAGTCTTCTCGGTATTCTTTTAGCCTTATAATATTGAGTTAGGGTTGTGGTGTGAAGTTTTTGAGATATTTCTCTCCGTATCAGCCGTTCCAGTCGTTGGATTAGAATGTCCGAATTTTCTCCATTAGTTGCTTCTGTACTGGTATCCTTAATTAGGTTAAGGATCCTTTCAGCTTCCTCATCAGTGAAGGCTAAAGTTGCTGCAGATTTATCTGTTAAGGTATTGATTTTTGAAAATGACATTTCAAACATTGCGGGGTGCTAAAGTCCAGGGTAAGGTGCCAAAATGGATGCCACTTTGTTTAAATGTGATGTCATCCACGCGCATGCGCGATGACATCATGATGTAAACAAGGATGATTATGCCCGATTAATCATCTCAGTTGATTCTCCCTAGTGGTTTCTACTCACTAGCACAGGCCTTATGTATAATATTTACTTCATTTATAGGTTTTACTTTTCTTTTGTTAACCGGCGATTATTGATACATCACCCACGCTTGGCGTGATGACGTGATGCATCCATTTTTCATTTAAACAACCGTGGCGTTGCTAATGTAGTCGGATGTCCCTCGGGTTTCCTGATTCCTTTCTGCAACACCGGCGGTTCCAGGTAAGCTTGCTTAAGCATAGTGTAGCTACCCTACTGGAGGCATAGACATCAGAGCGAGATTTTTCAAATGGAAGCACTTACTTGCTTCTTTTCCTCCTCATTTATTTTATTTTTGTGCTTCTTTAGATCCCGCATTTCCACAAGACACTAAAAAAAGGTTGGCGTCCTTCAAGATGGGACCTTCCTTTAAAGTGCTAAACGTGCAGACTATTGTAAGTGATCATTTTTGCCTTTTCCTTTTGTTTTTTACATTTATATCACCTAGCTTAGCTGACACAGACACCTACCCACTCTTTACAGATAGGCTTCTTCCCACAAGCTTAGAATCTCTTCCTCGTATGTGCGGGCTCCATGATCCGGAGTGAAACTTCTTCCATTGAAGATTCCTTTGGAACATTCACAAGGTTAGACCCCTTTATTTTTCATTTTCTTAACTTAGTTCCTAATTATGTCACTATTTGAAGCCTTTGAATCATAAAAAATGACTGTTTTTGACACATGACTTTTCCAGATTTTGATGATAATGCATTCCCACTGTACTAGTTTGTATATGGATGAAGTACTAAACCCTGGGGTCTTATTGACTTTAAACAATGTTTGCGATCTTGACATCACCTGATTATTTGAGGAATGGGTTTTGACTTAGTACTTGCAACCTATTATGTCTGTATCTAACGAGATTGAATATATATTTTGTACATATATATTTTTGTTTCAATATTGAATGTAACTACTGTACATATATCTTTATGAATTGCCCCTGATGAAGAGTGTTTTATCACTCGAAACGCGTTGGGCCCTCCACAGCTCCATCATCATGAATAAAATGAAGATTGCGTCTTTTGACCCGATCTGACTGAATGATTATCCTTTCAAATTGTCATTTTTCTAATATATGCAATATAACTACCTATTTGAAAAACTGTTTATTCAAAATATGAATTGTTGGTCTGGTATTCCAGATATATGAAAGTGTGCAGGGGACGTGAGTTCCCAAATTGGGAACTTGTTTGTTTTCTCAAGCTTTACCCTAAGGTCATTTCTGGAGGACATGTTGTCATCAACTCCCATAAATCCAGTGCACTGCCTTGTATATATTAGAATTTTACATTGACAAACAGACCTGTTTCCATGGAGGTCCAGCCAAAGGTCTGGAGTCCAGATGTTCAAAAGTCTTTGTTCATGTCTAATGCACATTTTATGGGGAACCTGACCTTAAAAGTCCATTCTGTTAGTCATGTGAGCAGAGATTCACCACACATTCAACCTCTTTCTCTGTAGATTTAAGCATCTATTTGAAACCAGTCCTGTGTCTCTGGTATTCATCAAACCTATTGGCCGCAAGGTCAGGATCCAGACACATACATTCAGTTCACAGTTCAGTGGGGGATTTCAGCTTAGAAGGAAACAAAGGGGCAGTTTACCTTTCTGAAAGGCTAGCATATTATGTTCAGCATAATTACTTTTGAAAGGCACAGTATAATCTTTTCTTTATATACAGTATAACTGAAATAAGTTCATTCTAGCCACACAGATAGGCCATGGTTGCATAAGGAAGCCATATTCAACCCTACACCAAAGAAAATAAGCCCTTCTTTGTCCATGCTGTCATTTTATATGATGAAATTAAGTCTCTTTTTTCCTGATTAATGTAATATGTCCTTCACTTTATTTCTGAATTGCAAAGGCATTGTTTCTCCTTTTAAGCTTCCAAATGCACTATTTCTTTTCATCCAATGTGCACTGCTGCATTTTTTAAAACTGTCCATGTGTAATGCATTTCAATGTCAGTTTATTTGTGAGAAGTAAGTGACTTTCTCCACTTGTGCACTTGTCCATTACAGTAGAATGTAACTAGGCCAATTTCTTACCATGTGACTAGGCCTTACATCGGAAAAAGAAGTGTTCTGGACTGACCTGCATTTTCCAATGGATAGCACCAGCCAGTTTTACTCTTAAATACTTGGCTGGCGTGCCCTATTTCTGACATTCGGGGTCTATATTTTACCCCACAATATGCAGATGATTTTACGCTGTTCAATCGCACACCAATAGGTTGTTTGTTGTATATATGGAAGAAAATAAATTAAGAATCCACCCAAACAAAACAATCATTATGAAATTTTGCAAGAGGGACAAAAGAAATAATTTCACAGGTTATGTACATGAGTGCATGTTGTCTTTTAAAGAAAATATGTAGCGCTTAGGTTACCCAATTTTATCACACGCTTCCAAAACTTTTCGTCATAGCTTTTTAAAGAAATAGGGAGTGATACTTGCCGGGCAAATGGCAAAGGTGAATGTGAAGTTTAGCACATGTTCTATGCTTCCGGTTTTCAAATTTTACATTGATAGAGTGATCGCAAACTTTACGGTATGACGTCCTTTCATCGCCAGGCATTACAAAGCCTGCATTTTAAATGTGTAAAGAATAACACAAAAGTTCATCACATTTTATAGGGGAGTTGAAGGGGTGGGAAAGGACAGATAAGAGGTTGGGGGTCGGGAATAGTTAAAAATAGGTAGGGGAGGGTAGGGTTTGGGGGGACCCCCCATTAAAAAAAAAAAATTCAATGAAATTTTTTGTTATTTTATACATGTCAGAAGTACAGGCTTTGATATGCCTGGCGATGAAAGGACATAGAACCAAAGGTTACATATGGTCTGGAGATTTTACCATTATGGTTATTGGATGTACTTGACTGCTATGAAGCCATAATTTGGTCAAGAGTTTGATATTTGGCTGATCTCTGCAATCTCTGTTTTGCCACTGGAGTTTTTCCCAACTCCTCCTAAGCATTCCCTTGTGCACCCCCTGCTTAAGAAACCCTCGGCTGACCCCTCCATTCTGGCAAACTATCGCCCCCATCTCTATCACTCCTTTCCTGGGCAAAGTTCTGGAGAAGCTGGCTATCTCCCAGCTCACCCTCCACACTCAATCTGCTGGTTTCCTCCACGACCATCAGTCTGGCTTCAGAGCATCCATAGCACAGAAACTGCACTTCTGAACACCTGTGAAGACCTGCTCTCAAATCCTGACCCTAAGACCCCCTCTGTCCTCAGTCTTCTTGACCTCTCCTCTGCCTTTGACACGATAAACCACATAATCCTGATTGCACGTCTCTGTGACAACCTGGGAATCACAGGTAAGGCCCTGGCATGGTTAACCTCCTTCCTTTCCGACCGCCCATCCTAGTTTGAACTTTGGTCCTTCCTCTCTACTCTCACTCTTTCAACATGTGGCATCCCCCAGTGTTCTAACCTCTGCCTATGGTTCTTCAATGTCTACATGGCTGCTCTGGCATGTGTGATTGCCACTTTCTCCTCTAACTTCCAGTGTTATGCGGATGACACTCAACTCTCCTTCAGGATACCCTCAGCCACCCCCTATGACTCGCTCATATCTGACTATCTGTCCACAAATTCAGTCATGTTATGCTGCAAATGACTTCTGCCTCAATGCAAGTATTACCGAGATTGTTTGCATCAGGACTCCTGCTCCCGCTTTTCCACACTCACTCTGGCCGGGCTCCCTTGGCCTGGCGCCCGCACCCACCTGCAAGGCAAAAAAGTAGGGTCATCTTCGACTCCACTCCCTTTCTGCACTCACATTTTGGACATTTCTAAAAGTCCAACTACCAGCTGCACCTTCTCGGGAGTACTCTTCCCTTTCTCACCGTCCCCTAGCAGCTCACCGTCTCCAGAGCCCTGTTCTCTCTAGGGTGGACTACTGCAACAGCCTCTTTCTCAACCTCACTGCCTCTGCTTTGTGCCCTTTACAACTCATCCAGAACAAAACCACAAGACTTATCCTTGGCCTCAATCCCAGAGATTGCATCTCTCCGGGTGCAGAAATCCCTCCACTGGCTTCCAGTGGTTGCAAGGATCAAGTTCAAAATCCTCTGCATTGTCCACACAGCTGTTTGGGGCCTGGGACCTATCTATCTGCAACAATGCCCACCTACATACTGTCCTTCTCAAGCCCTCTGCTAATTTACCTTCAACCTTCTGCGAGTGATCCGGTTCTCAGAGTAGAGATTTGGAGGGAGATCTTTATCCTCAGCAGGGTCATCCCTCTGGAACAGCCTCCGTGCCGCCCCTGTATTGAGCCTGATCTCATTAAGTTCCAGAAACCCCTTAAGACATTCCTTTTCTCCTCTTCCTTCTCTCTCCCTCTACCCTGCTAACCTCTGTCTCTGCTCTATCCCTCTCCCCCTCCTTTTCACACTCAGCTTGCTGACTGGCCACTGGGTGTACCTCAGAGTCTCACAGGTCCCCGGCACACTCATCAGTCCTCTCGCACTTGCCTCTGGGCCTGCACTTGCCTTATCACTACTGCACTTGGTCAATTACCCATGAGAGTGGCATCTCTCAGCACTTACCACAGTTTCTTACTGACTGGGTGCGCTTGGACTCCCCCATGCACTTGTTCAACCCCCCTTTCCCCCTCCCTTTAATGTACCATCTGTGCACTTGCAGGATCTGAACGCACCATGCCCTTGATAATCATCTATCTACCTTCCCTGCATCCCTTCCTTGTATGATGGCACCTAATGCACTTGGAAAAACTGCAGAATTGTCGCCAGACCTATTTGCTGTTATCTACACTGTTAACTGTACTATATGCAGTTACTTTCCCTTGAAAACTTGTATCTTTCTGAAATTCAAGGGCTCTGAATTACTGTTGTTTTTTTCCCCTTGTTTCCTCCCTCCTTGAGCGCTTTGAAACACTTTCCTTGTTTGTAGGTGCTTTTCAAATAAACATAACCATACCATATCTATAGCGGTTGGTCGCCAGGAGTTGCAGTCTCTGGGAAGTAGAATCCGGTTGAAACAATTGGCTCTTTATTATACGTTTCTAAGCTCTCCTTCACATCTGTTGTATGCAGGCTTTGGACAGTTAGAGCAAAACCAAGTAAATCGGCAGAGAGAGTTTGGTGAACATTACACAAAGCTAATATTAAAAATCGACATAACGGTTGATATGTTAATTTCTGATCCTATGAAAGTGAAGGAAATCAACCGACGGAGCACATGGATCGCTACAAGAGAAACCTTGATTAGATCTCCCCTGTATACCCACTTAAACATTGGTCATAAAAGAGTGAGGATTATCGAAGGGTGTCTGAGGAGGTTTCCAGTTCCCCTCTTCAGAAATAAGGTCATGCGTTCTAGGTTAAATGTCCTCCTAACAAATGAGATCATATCTATCAGCAATCGCTTCCCACCGGAGATGGGATTTTATAGATTAAGTAAAAGCTGCATATGAAAGAGCATTTGCATCACTTGCTATTATTATGTCCTGCTCTTTTACCTTGGCGTGTTACATATGTTGGAAAATGGGTTTATAAATTAGCATATGTTGATAATCAGAATTTTTGGAGGAATATTCTGCATGGGAACTCAGTGGCTCTAACGTGAGGTTTTTACAGTCTTGTAATTTTTATAATGTATAGAGTATTTTAGATACCTTCATATGAAGAAGTAGAAATTAATGTTTAATGTTCCTATGGATCTGTGATGAATTTGTATTTAAAATGTTGGATTTAAAATGAAATATTTTTGTCAAAATGTTCCTGTGTTTGTAAAGGTATATTTTAAACAATGTGCAAATAAATTACTACAAATGGTGGAATTTCTTTCATGCTGCTTCTCTACAACCTAAACACTGTACACCTGCTCCACTTTACTGCAGTACATTTTAGTACATTAAAGGATCCAAACACACGTTCTGCAATGAAAGGCTAACAGGGCCGCATGTTGTTAATCATATCTTTTTTGCAATTCCTTATTAAAAAAAAAGTCCTATGAAATGTGCTTTTCCAGGGGGTGGGTTGCGCTAGTCGCTTGCAGGGGATAAGTAGGGAAATGTCTGCCCTAATAGTGCAAATCATAAATTGCCTTTATTTCTGATAAAGCACTTTCGACCAGCATATAGCATATTTATTTTTAGAATGCAGAGCACATCACATCGTAGCCCCCCTGTGCGAATCTGGGGGCTTGTCATGGCTGAGGCAGGCGTGTGCATACTTTTACTATACATAGCACTCCTCCACAACAGCGACCCAAACTACATCAAAATGGTACCGTATAACGGTACCACTTTTAAAATTGGAGGAGAGCCACGAGAATGGGCATCTAAATTCAAAGATTCCGAAATTATCAGTTGCTATGTTGCTTTTCAGCTCTTCCTAGCAACCGGCGCATATATTCTGAAAGTGCCGCATTTATTCCAACGACGGAACAATGGCTCACCTTCAGAATAGGTGTTAGTACAGAGAAATACAGAAACGCTTTCTACAGTGTTTTTGGTACTTTAAACTGGGTCCAGAATCACCCCCTGAGTCCAAAAGCCTGCGTGAATGCCTTTCAGTGATTCTATGACACACACATGCAACTTGATTTAATGCATGTTCACATTAAAGCTGCAGGTCAACATAACAAATCATAAAAACTATTTGCAGCACAGAATTAAACTCTGCTGGGTTGCTCCACTCGATAGGTTCATCCTTAAATGGGATATTGCCCCCATCCTCCTTAGCTATCATAAAGGGGCGCTCAGCTTCCCCCCATAACTCCATCCACGCATGTGTATCCTCATCAACTTGTGACCTGGTTGAAAGGGTCATTCACTGATGCATCCACTAGCAAGCAAAGTGGTGGTTCTGAACTTTTCCAACTGACTCTCAGAACACTCACACTACTAACAATAAACATGTGGATTTATATTTTATTGAATTTGTATAGCACTATTAGATGTAAAGAAGCTGGGTAATGATAATAAAACCCCACTATCGATCTAGGGACAATGCTCACCTAACCTGGGGTACTATGCCATTTTATTTGCTGAAATAGCCAAAGTATCACCACAGAAACTAGACAATCATTAAACCAAGAGAGAGAATATACCAACCCACAATGACTACCTGATACATAAACTAAACTACAGGGATTATGAGACATATAACTCACTAACCAAAACCTCTAATTTCTGCTTACTTAATTCACACAAAACCAACACAACCACCTCTCTCACTGCAAACTGCACAGACTTCACCACACCGCAACAACAAACAACCAACACATAGATCGCAACAACAGCACGCAAGGTCCCGCTTCGATCCTATTTGCACACCCAAGCTCAGCGCACGGTGAAAACCGAATTGCAGCTGCCAAAAGTACACCATCTCTCACTTTCCTACGCCCTCTTCACCCACTAACCCACCCCGTACACCTTTCTTTACAGATCAGCCTGAGTGCCTGGAGACCAACTCCATTGGCGACGGTGCGCTATATAAATGCCTTTAACCATAACATTAACTATTTGCCAAAGTTACAAAGAGTAAATTACCGTACACCAAATAGGCATGTGATTCACAAGTGTGACGTGTGTTTTTATTCCTGACGGCAAATCCATTGTAAGGAGAATACCACAGTCAAGTCTCTTCATTCACGTTGTTAGGTGGTATAAGGCATGGAAGCCCATGCATACTCCAGGCCCCATGCCTAAAACTGCACTATCTGGTGAATGCACTTTGAACTCCATCCACCCTGCGTGCATGCATGCACAGCAGATGCCAATAATGGTAGCTGCAATTAAGTAATGTGGTGGCGAGCATCACATCAGATTGATATGGACTCTGACTGACCTTTACAGAGCCAACAAAACAGAGAGAGTCTGTAGGGTTCCCTGCCTCTTTACCTCGATCATAATGCTATATCTAGGCTGTGACGCAGAATGGTTCAGAGGGCTGAAATACTTTCAACTAAAACCTAAACAACACGTACCTAAACATATATGACTTCCTGCCATTTGCAATCTTTTGAAAGTTGTGAATGCTCTTCATATCTTTAACAGTGTGTGGCTTCTAGGCACTAGATTAAAGAAAAATACTCTGCTTAACAACCTCCTCTGATTGGACACATAGTGCAACAACACATTGACATTTAGCACAGATGTACTGTTGTCTCATAGTGGTTTATGATGGAACCAAAGGCACGTATCTGCCTGAGGCATGCTGCAGCGGTCTCCATCTTTGGTCTGCTGAACATGGCAATGTTACTTAAAATGGTTTTTGGCTAGTTCAGTGAAATGATGACTTGAACAACAGGTAAGTGAATCCCTTTATTAAGTGCTCTGTAGTAATTCCACCACCCTCTTTGCCCTTAGCCACTAACTGCTGCCACCACTTCAAAGCACTCATACAGAACCACATTCCACCCTTGCATCCATCGCTTTCACTCACACTCTGCACTAATGTGCACAATTTGCATGTGAAGACATCCATTGCAGTCTCTAAACCTTCTTCATAGAGAAGCTGACTCCAACATCTAATAATCTGAAAATGTACTGCCATCTGCCTGTCTCTTGCATTGCCTCTTCTGCTTTAAATTATTTCCTTTTTTATTAGCAACTCCATACATCTCAGCCTCTTGCTCAAGCCCCCATTGCCAGTATCTTCTTTTATCACTGCAACTGCTGCTGGCCTAAATGTGCAACCATTTCAAAGGCAATTGCATTGAATTTAGGAACTGGCTGGGTGATGCTACGGACATTGTGAGGGATTGTATAATAAAGATGAGGCATAAAATGAGAAAGGCCTTCCTGGCAAGAGCAAAAAGAATAAGATGTATCGGCTTTGGCACTTATTAGGGATTTTTGCCTCTTGTTTGCTGTCACATTAACAAGGAATGCCTGTCAAATTGCAGAGCATGCCCAAATGTTGGAAGATAACTGTTGAACTAATTTATTTTCAAAGCCAGACTTCATAATAACAATGTTAAGTCGAATATTTTCTGTCAGCCATTGTGCAACCCACAGAAAGTGTATCATAAATGTATTTCCATCAATGTGCCCTGTGAACATGTGTTGTGAAGTACAGAGGCCTTTTCGGGAAAGATCATCACCGTTGTGTGTCAAATTCTGAGCCCAAAACAGCAAACACAGGAGGTGATGCTGTGTGATTGGGGTGCAGTTTTAAGTAGAGAGAGCTGTAATGTTTGAATGGAAGTGCCTTTATTTCCAAGAATGGATCATGCTACATCTGAAAGGCAGGCCCAGAATTGAAGTAGTTATTTCGCAGGGAATGCTGCATGCTATTTAATTAAAATCGTATAATTGGATTTCTTCATATGTCCAATACGAATAGCATATGTAAAAATTATGTAATTGCAGCAAAAGTTGTATTCCAGTCAATGTGAGAATTCATATATAATGTAATACTTGTTTCTGCCTTTTTATTATTTCATTTAAAACTATATTGTTTGAATCTGAATAGAAATGAAAATGTTATTGAAATTCCTTTTTGCTGTGTTATGTAAATTGAAAAGGCATGTCTGTATTGATAAATGAAGAAATGGAACCTACTAGCACTGGAATTTAAGAACAGTATTGAATTGCATGTTAAGCTACTGTCCTGACTTGTAGGCATACTGAAGAGAATAAAGGTCTCCAATCTAGGTGAATGGTTGTCTCTGCCCTCTTGTGAAGAACTGCTTCAATAGCACACCAAAGACATCCAAATGCATTTCTATAAACACAAATAATGCTTAAAATGTGTAAAAAAAAGAAATTAGGCAGAGATCAACATGCAAGCTCCGATTGTTTTGAGCTTTGGACAATTTATAGATAAAAGTAAGCTCTATCAGAATTGTGAAAAATAACTTAATGTCAGTATGTTAAGAAGTACTCAAAACTGCTGAAAATGTGTAAAAACAACAATTATCTGTTTTCCATCATTCCATATCTCAAAAGGTTTGCCACAAAGCGCAGAATCTAAAAATATACACATTATCAAGGTAGTGCAGGTGAATCAGAAATTAAAGCATAAAGATGAAATAGGTGTTTCTCAATAAGGAGGGCTTTCCTCCCACTCTTGGGAATGCAAAGCTACACCTCTGAGCAATCAGTGGTGGAGATAGAGGGAAATATAATGGGATTTGCATTGGGAAGGAGATACAGAATGATGGATTATGGAATATTAGACAAGGAAGAGACAGAAGAGGAACAAACTGGATATTGCAGAGCAAGACAACTGACTTGTGGCAGATGGCAGACAAGTCCATGGACCTGCCAATTGGGAGATGGAATTAAGAGCATGAACTGCTGGCCCTTGGCGATTGATTCTAAAAGGGCCACTTGTTTGATTTTGTATTTGAAAACTAATTTCAAAACTGAAAACATCTTGGCTGCCATTTTAAAGTGGGATTGCCTGTGTCATGATGTAGGAGGGGGTCGAATCCAACCTCTCCCCAGTAAGGTACAGGATGTACATGACTGGAAGACTCCCTCTACTCAAACAAAGGTGAGAGCCTGTTTGGGCCTCACTGGGTATTACCAAAACGCCATGGCAGACTATGGCACCATAGCTGCCCCTCTGACATGTCTGACATCGTCCAAGCAACCTAGGAAGGTTAATTGGATGGAAGACTGTCAGAAGGCATTTGTTAGCTTGAAGGAATGTCTGTGTAGGGCACCTGTGTTATATGCTCCTGATTACAGCAAACTCTGTATTGTTCAAACTGATGCCTATGACACCGTAATTGGATCTGTCTTGTCCCAGTTAGATGAAAAAGGGGGGGGCATCCTATCATCTTCAGTAGGCAAGTCAAAGGTAGGGAACTTTGGTGGGCTACTGTTGAAAAGGAATGTTTTAGTATAGTTTGGAGCCTTAGGCGTTTTAGGCCTTACCTTACTGGGTCTACCTTCAAGGTCCAAACCAACCATAAACCCTTAAAGTTGCTTATGCAAATGAAGGATGAAACCCCTAAAATGCTCAGGTGGTCCATTAGCTTGCAAGGGTCAGACTTCACTATTAAGCATAGACCAGTCAAGAGTCATGATAATGCAGCTGGGACCCCTGGCAGTGCAGCTCTTCCTCTTTTTGGTCATGGTGAAAAGAGACCCTTGGGATACACTTATGGCACCCATGGGTGGGTGTACAACCCTGTACCCCTAGTGTATGTTTTTGGGCACCTTGCCCACAGAGCAGGGTATGGGTTGGTGGCAGCTCCATGCTGAATGTGACAGGAGCTCCGAGTATCCTCCATGTTGGAATACCCCTGCCCTGCCATAGAAATCAGTGGATTCCTGATAGAAGACAAGATGGCCCCTGGCGCCTCTTGGTTTCTATTACTTGTTAACTTGTTTTCCCAAAGTCCTGGAAGCCCTTACTCAGTCCCTTCCCCTGACTGGCTGTAGGGTGGAAGGACCATATATGGTATTGTGGGGGAAGTCCAGGTCAGACTAGCTGGAGCATTCTGAGTGACTGTGTGTTGTGGGTACACCCTTGGGGTGGGACCTGGGTGAATGGAGTGTGTGACCAATAAGCATTCTATGTTATGGGTGTCTGGTTTATGTGTGTGTCACACAATGAATGAGACAGCCCTGCCCGAAACTGACATGAATGCATTGTGGTGTGTCTTGAAAGGCTGGGTGCTTGCCGCAATCCACATTCCTTGCTATGGGTGTCTGGTTGTAAGTGAATAGTCTGAATGCCTGTGAGCCTGATTTGCTGCCTGCATGAATGCTGTTTGGTGTGATTGGCTGACTTATCTTGGCTCAGCCAGAGTGAATGAGGGACAGATGTGTATTTTTAGGGAGCTCTCTCTTACCAATTTGTTCAGAAGCTGAAGTTGAAACTTGAAGCTCATCCTTGAAGCCCAGCTGGAAGAAGAAAATTGCTGCTGCATTTCCTTCAATTAAATCTAAAAGCTGTTGTGTCTGTCGAGGATTGATCCAATAGAGGACCTGTCTAGGAGACCTCTCTCCGACCTATGAGGGACCATCATGCAAAACCTGCGGCTCTTCATCAAGGCACTCTTGAATTCAGTCCCAAAAGGCTGTCGACCAGTGAAGGGGTCTGCCGAGGATCATAAAGAGAAGCTCCGGGACCTCGACGCCATCGAAGTCCACTGCCGTCGACCAGGGTTTGGAAGATTTCTGTGTCTACTGGAAGCCAGTTGAATCATGTTACCCATAAGCAGGGACACCTTGATGCCATGTTGCTCAATGACCGGAGCTCAGAAAGCTCCACCATTGCCTAAGAAAATTAGAACGAGGGCTCCCTTGCCAACACAGTCGACCACTTTGTCCCGCCGGAGAAAGTCGAGGTCACTGACTACCGATGAAAGGCCACTGGTGGGTTTCCTGCAACCAGAAGCTCACAAAGATGTCCAGAGGACACTGACAAAGCAAAGATCCAAGGTCTAGTTCCGATCACCAAAGCTATTCCGAGGTATTTGCTGTGGCTGCAGCACCAACAGGCCAGAGGGCCGCCGAACGTGACTCCCAACACCAGACGCCCGCTGCCGGGCCTGCTTCCATCACTGAGTCCTATTTGCGGCACCAAACACTTTGCATTGAGGTTTACTAAATGCCCCATCTTCCCAGGACTTCCACAATCAATCTTCAGAGAGCATTGAAGGTCAAAGCTACTGGATCGATGCCAGTCTTCCACTTTTCTTCGCGGATCTCAATGCCCAGTGGCTTCTGCTTTAAAGGAAGTCCACACTCGAGGGACACCATCGACGAACCGTTTAAGAAACCATTCCATCGCAGGTACATTAGGGTGGTCGAACGTTTTGGCTAGGCAGCCAGACTTATTAAGGATTTATAGACTGGGCTTGTTAATCCTTTTATTACAGGTTGCCCAGGTGCGGAGATCCTCACTCAGAATTGTGTCTCTATATCTAAAGAAAGCATTCTGCCATTGCCTAACCTCAACCTGCCTAAGTTCTTAATCTGTATGTTGATACACCTTGCTGTATGATCGGTATGTTCCATTATAACTGCCAGCAATTGATGCATCTTAAAGGAATCTAAAGCTTAAGTGTGGTACCACATAGAAACTGTATATATTTGTTGTTTTAGAATTACCATAGTACAAAGGGTGTTATTGAATTGTGTATATCTATATCTCTAAACCTTATTTTTATATAAAGAATTGTATTAGCACATAACATAGGTTGTGGACATTTCTTTGGGGTGGCTTGGGAACTCACTGTACTTAAGAACCAGCCTGCATCACCTCCTGAGAGCTTAAGCCTTGGTTGATCCTACCATATAGAGAACCTTGGTTGGGTGTTCTGTGCAACTACTCTGCCATATAGAGGGCAGAAGTACAGATACCCCCCTCCAGTCTTTACACTGGGAAGAGACCCAGGATGTAATTACTGGGTGTGAATTGCTGCCACAGGTTAAAAAATACATGCCTCCAATGCAGATGAGGTTGTTTCGCATGAATTGGATGCAATCACAAGTTTCATGCATCATCGTCATCTGAAATGTAAAATATAAAGTCTATGCAGATGCAAAATGGATGAGTGAAAACAAACAAACAGCTGCTACTGATGGTTGCAAAATGTATGCACATGCATCAGAGGGGCTTGTTTGCAGGTTTTGTGCACTGTGTTCCATGTGCTAGATGTGAAGGAGTTCATATCAAGGAGCCTTTACCCAACAATACGCGAGATTGCTGTGCATTGGTTAATTCACGCCTCATCTTGAGATCCGTGTCTGCACAGGGAGAGTCTTGTGGGGTCACATATTCCCTTTCAATGCATGATTTGATTTCCTAATTGGGCCTTCGTCATTAAAAAGAATGACTGACGTACAGGAGAAACGGTTCCAAAACATTATTTCTTGTTACATATGGGGTAATCTGGACAAAAAGTACACACGTCAGAATCAAGGTCAATCAACAGCAAGAAAAGGTGAACGCCATTTGCCTGATTCCTGTGCTCTGGGCAATTCCTCCTCTATGCACTTTTTTGTTTTATTTGCATTGCTCCTTTAGCTATTACCTGATACATTTTAGTTTCTCACTGTAATCACTTCCGGTTCATTTTTATGAAAAACATGTGCACTGCTGTTCATGCAATCTTTCTTTAGCTGCTTATGTATTATTCCCCCACCTATCTTTTTTATTGTGTTTTTCGACAGGTCTCTAATATACTTATATTCTACTCGGTCTGCCCGCCACTATCTCTGTTCTTTTTGTATGTTTTGCCCCTGTTTGTTTTATTCCTTTGAAGTTGTTTTTTCTGGGGCAGGGTGTGTATGAGCCAGAGAAAACACAGCTGTTGTGTGGGCTGCAGGGCTATGCCATTCCCCTCTATTTAACAGTGCAAGATGTCAGCTTGTGTCAGAGGCATGCTGATTTATGAAGCTTGGATCCTCATAGACTGGACTATGTAGGATATTTTGTGTAAATATGGGGTTTGGTTGTATTTTCTTAACGCTAAAAGATGAGTGGTAATTTGGTAATACTTATCCTTGCATTTAGATTGGGTTTGGCCTCAAATCATTCTAGTGACCATACCTTGTTACATTATATTGGAGCTTCTAGTAATATATACTACTGGTGGTATTTTGTGGTAATAGGTTATTTAGTGGTGAGCATAGTTTCCTTCCCTATATTATAACCCCATCATAAACAAAACCTTCCTTTCTATTAGAATACCTCCTAGTGATCTATAGAGGGCTTTGGACCTATACACACAAGGGGACCAACAATTTTATGTAGAGTGCCACCTACAGCCTGTGGCCGGTATCACTGATTTATCTACACCACTGATCTATGCGCCCGTAGGCATCATTACTGGTTCATAGACCCCCAGTAATCTATGTGTTATATTAGAATCCCCAAACAACATGCAAGGGGGGGAGACACACGCATACACCTATTTATCACTGCTTATTCTGTTTGTTTTTCTATCTGCATGGGCAAATTGGCAAATGTATTACCAAAGAAAATTAATCTTCCCTGTGTCCGCATATGCAATTCCCTTAGCAATAAAAAATCTGAACCATCTGTTTTTATACATTGGTTATATTTCAGACAATTACAATTCACGATACAAATCTTACCATGTAGATTTCAGCATTATCTGTAATAAAATAAGAAGAGAAAAAAAACATATACAGTGCAAATAAGCCCTTTTTAAAAATAGGCATCATTTTTTAGGATTCTAAACATGATGAATGAAAATGTAGGGGATTTTCTTTTTGCTACTCTGACTACCTGGTATTTTTAGATCAGTCATTCGTCCAACAACGGCACACAGTGACCTCTCTCAATTTCTCTGTTTACCAGAAATATTTGTGGCTTTCTCCCACACACGACCTTCCTTCGCTCGCCTCTGAAGAACAGGCCCAGTCAGTATGAATGGCCTCTGTAATCTTGGTGTCTGGGATGCACAGCGAAACTTCCAAGCCAGTGCTTAGTGATCATGCACTTATTTCTTCAAAGCCCAGACACCCACACAAACTGCTCCTGTTAATCTTGGATGTTTGGAATGCGCAGCGAGAACAGAGGGTTCTCCAGGCAGCGCTGAGTGAGACCAGGCACATCTGTCTCAGAGCCCAGTCATCCCCAACTACTTTCTTTCTGACAGTTTTCCCCTCAGCAGAGTACTGCACCTACCCTCTTTGCCTACGTGATAAATCTGCAGACACTTTGCTCCAATCAGGTTGAAAGGTAGAATCAGCCTTCACATTTACACAATAGACTCTTTACCCAGGGAATAACTGTATCTAATATAATTCCCTAGTATGCAGGCTCTCTGCTTTCTGCAAACTGAACACAGCAAAGAGAGAAAAATAATATGGAAGTGCACTTTTTAAAAAAAACAAATTTTCTTTTCACCTCATTTTGCACACAGAGATTATATTATAATTTTAAGAAGTTAGTTAATCAACATTAGTGATTAGCAATTTTTAATTAAGTCAGTCAGTTATAAATAATGTAGTCTCCTATGCATGAGGTATTCCAGAGAAGAGAAAAATATTTGGTGCACTTTTACTCTCTGCCGCTTCACATTGAGCTTTTTTTTTTACTGCATTATAAATCCTGTACCTTACATGCCTCCAGTCACATACTCACATGTTAAACTGGCAACATAAAACTGGATATATGTGTGTTCCACATTATTGCTGGCAACAAAATGCCATCACATTCAGTAAAGCGCCACACACTCCAAGGCGCTACAAATACTATAAAGCGCTATACATTACTACATACCCCTCCTTTTCTGACAATTTGGTAGCATTCAAATCCACAATTGGAAGAAACCCAACTTGTGCTCCTCTTTCCTTTTAAAATATATGCGCATTGGGATTTCTTTCATTCCCTATTGTTGCTAATATCATAAGCAACATCTTCACCTTTACGGATAAAATGATCAACCATCCTCCCATAATGAATACCACAACAGCAAAACCCACCATATTGCGTTCCACCCAGGTTCCCCAATTAAACATTTTCACTTTCATTTCACCCAGGCTACTAACTGTAATATTGTCCTTTCTCAGATGCATTCTAATAGTGTGTTTTTCTTTATGATTCAATAAGAACTCCACATCCGGGTCTATCGGGAACGTATCCTTTTGAAAAAACTCAATATTTTCCACTTGGCTTTCCCAAATATCATTTGTAATATGGAACAACGTTAAACCCCCAATCGAAACAAGTGTGTCCTTTGGAACCTGTAAGTAAAATAGATTATATTTCATTTGCTTGACAACAAATGTTCCATGATTCAAATGCATCATCGTTACATTTTTCATACAGGTGCTAACCAACCATTTATTTTTGATCATTTTAGCTTGTGCTAATTCCTCACCACCCAGATTGCTAATGACTACTTCACATCCTCCTGATGTACCTGGATCAGATTTTAAACCACAAATAGCATTTCTAGCATCAGGAATAAATGGTTTACCTGGACACATGTAATTTTGTTCTTTACATTGTATACATGTTTCCAGGTTCGGGATCAAGTAAACTTCAGGTTCCCATGACTGAAATGCCACCACTTCTGGAGTCTTCATTTTGATGTATTTATCTTCTTTCCAAAATCCCACGTTATGTACTCATTTGGTTTGATAAATAATTTCAGGTGCTATATATGGTATGCACAACAAAAACCCAATTTCTAATATTTCCAAATCCATATATAGGGGCATTGCATTGCCCATTTCAAATGCAATTTTCACTTGTACCATATCAATCTCCCTTCTGGTTAACCGTTCTATCATGTGATGAATAATATCTTGTGAAACAAAATATAACGGTACATGTCCTCGAATTAATTGGGAAATTGCAGTTTGGACTTCCAACATGTAATTTGTCAACAATCTATCAACAGGATTTATTACATTCAGGATTTCATTCACTATCCAGTCATGCTTAATTATTAATTTAGTAGTACGCTGTACAACTTCAGCCGGTTCATTTAATATTACTGCAGTTTCATTGATAAACTTCACTTGTTCGTCCAATCCACCTCTAATTCCATACAAAGTCTTTTGGATCATTTCCAAATCAAAACTCAACTGTGGTGCTTCTATACTCAGTGTCCCTACTGAAATGGCATTGGCTGTTGACATTGTAGTACCTATTATAGCTCCAATAATAGACATTACCAATGAGACCGCAAGCATTACTGCTCCTCTTTTTCCTCTCCTTTTCTTTTTGTCCCCTGAATTTACAAATGATTTTTCTAATTGCATCAACATATCTCTTATTGACTGCTTGGCATCCTCTTTTCTTAACTGTAGCCACTCTTTAGTTTTCTCAACCATGATCCCAGTGTTGTTGAAATGTTTTCCATCAAAGTATCATGATTCAAAGGTATCTAAATATTCTGAAAGATCATCCTTCTATTGCTCATAATAAATCTGGGCGCTTCTTCCATTGCAATGCCAGATGCTGGTCCGGGCTCAATGACAACCTATGCTTCCATAGTTTTGAGATTCCCTACAATCACTAGCATCGTCATCCATGTTGCTGGCGCCATCATCAATGATATCCGTTTTACAGGTTTGGTCTTCGCCCCCGCCTGGGGCTTTTTTGGATTCCAGGACTCCATCATCTCCCGTGTCCTCTGGTCCTGTGACCTCCAACCTCAAAACAGTTCATTGTTCTAAATTAAACAGAAAAGAGACAGATTAAGTACATAGCACAATACCAATTTCACCCTTATATCAAAAATGAAATATTTAGTTCAAAACATTTCGCCCTTTTTCTTTGGTCTCTGAAACTAAGCACATGTTACAGAAAAACAAACATATACATAAAGCATCATTAAACATTAAATATATTTCAACATTGTAATAAAACAATGCCATTTGCTTCAGCCCCCCTTTTCTTTTTGTTTATCACATATGCTATTTTATTTACATCTATTTCACTACAAGAATCACACTTATTTTTATTTCTCTGGTATTGGGCACTATAAATAGAACCATGTGTTTTCATTCATGTATTTAGGGCACTTGAGCCATTTCTACTTGCTCAAGCCTCCTTACTGTCATGATCTCTGCTTCCAAAAGGTCAGGGTTTTCCCAACTCCCTTGGAAGCAGATCCATAACCCAGGTTCCGAGTGCCAACCAGTCCCAATTGGGACCTTTTGGACCCAGTCCTGGCGCCAGTGGCACCAGGCTCATAAATATGCCCAGTCCCAGCGCTGGAAGCACCGGGCTCATAATGCTTGGGTGGACATACCTGCAGCAGACCATGCTGCTTACTTGCCTGCCAGTTGAGCCTCTGATCCTCTTCTGTTTGGAACTACTTTTCCTGTTGGGTGGTGCTGGAGCCACTCCCTAGATTTAGAACACTGGAACTCTTCTGGAAGGCAGGAACTCTTTTCTTACCAGGAACTCTTTTCTTACTTAGGCGTGGCTGTGGAAGGAGACACCTAAGCACTACAGGAGGCTATTTAAACCACACCCGGTGGATGAATCTTGCTTTGCGTTATTCTGCACCCTCTGCAGCAGGACGCTCATCGTGTCTTCTGCATCCAGTCCTGGGCCTAAGGAAAAAGGCTTACCATCCTGAATCCAGTCTTCAGCAACACCTATAAAGACAAGAAAGAACAGGTTAGCATTCCGGCATCTGAAAGGCAAAGGCTTACCATCCTGAATCCAGTCTTCAGCAACACCTATAAAGACAAGAAAGAACAGGTTAGCATTCCGGCATCTGAAAGGCAAAAGCTTACCAACTCTTCGCACGCTCCGGAGGCCTTTGGCGCTGCATCCGCATCTGAAAGACAAAACAAGGTGCGTTTAAAGACATTGGGGAACTTTAATACTCACGTGCCATTACTCCTTTCCACATCTAATCCAGTGGGTATTCCGGCACCCTGCAGCCACTCCGAACTCGTACCTGCAAAATAAAAAGACAGTTAGAGCGCATCGTGAAGCAGGCAACAAGCGCTTACTCACGTGCTTCCAGGCGCTTCTATTCATCACATGGGCTCCATCTTCAACTCACTTCAGCCCGTCATCCGCCATCGCCGGAACCCTGCAAAACAAGAGACATCATTACTAAAGACTTTAAAAAGACATTTGAATGACTCGAAACTTACCGTTCGTGCAGTAAACGACGGACAGCAGTCCTCTGAAGTCAAGAGGCCTGCGCTACCTATCCAGTGAAGAAACTGGCTACAGCACCCTGCCCCGAGGCAGATGGAGAGCTCGGCATTCACTTACCTAAGGTGAGAGCGTTAACCTTTGGGGGTCTACAGGAGAGGAGAAGAGGAAAGAGATAGGGACACCCCAATAACCCCAGTTCATTAACCCCATATTTTCTATCTGCAGACATCTTACTCTACACGTCAGGCATACAGTGCACAGAGGTCCAGCCCAAAGAGCCAACCGGGTGCTACACATCACCTTTGAAGATACGGTAGTCGCCCATTCAAGACCGGCGCCTCTGCGAGAATCAGGTGAGCGTTACAGAACGCAAAGCCTACCGCAAAACTCTCGCCCAGGCGCTATGGAAACCTCGGATACTGATCCCCTAGCCCGGTTACTTGGGGAACTAAGGGCAGAAGTGCATGCAACTCGTCAGGAAACGAATGCTCTAAGAAGGGAACTAATTATTTCCAAGGAGAGAACAGACAATCTTGCTAGACAAGTGCTACAGTCACAAGCCGGACAGACCCCGTTACCCGCATCAGGGGCAAATCTTCCTTCAACATCCTCTATGAATCCAGTGCAGATCAACCTACCTGGGAATGTACCTCTGGCTCCGCCCGAGCGATTTTCTGGTGACCCAAAGAGGTTTGCAGTATTTATCAATCAGTGCCGGTTGCACTTCTTATGCCGGCCAGCAACCTTTCCAACTGATCAAGCTAAAGTAGCTTTTGTACTTTCGTACCTTAGTGGCAATGCGGCAGACTGGTCGATCCCTCTAGTTCATCAAGATGATCTGGTTCTCCATGATTTTCAAGCCTTTCAGCTTAGTATGGAAAAACTGTTCGCAAGACATTCACAGGGACAGGCCTTGGACAATGAGCTTCTTTCCTTGCGACAGGGTAATCAAGACCTTTTGGCTTATATTGCATCTTTCAATAGACTAATAGTGGAAACTCAATGGCCTGAGGACAAAAGGATTACGCTGTTTTATAGAGGTCTACGTGGAGAGCTCAAAGACGTTTTAGCCCAAGTAGTGAATCCCCCACAAGACTGTTCGGATTACATAGACTTGGTCGTTCAAATAGATCACAGGCTGCAGAACAGGAAGGCCGATCGTTCCAAGTTTGATGCTCGAGTATTTTCCAAACCGCCAACTCCTTCCAAAGGAGTAGACTCCGGGGAACCCATGCAAATAGGGGGTCTGAAAGGTCCTCTAACACAACGGGAGCGGGAAAGGAGGAAACAGTTGCAATTATGCCTATATTGCGGAAACTCAGGGCACTTTCTTCGAGACTGTCCGGTGAAACCTGCCAAGAAGGCAGTAGGAGCTGCAGTTACCAAAGTTACAAACTCTGAGCAGGGAAACGACCTCGCCCGACAAGAATAGAGGTCCTCTTGCCGAGCGTAAAAACCAGTTCCGTGACCTCGCATTTCGTGATACCTATGGTCCTCATTAGCCCTGATAATCCGGATCGATTACATGCAATTGAAGCTTACGTCGACAGCGGTGCCATCGGCAATTATGTGGATCATGAAATGGTTTTGAGGATGAATCTAACTCTTTGTCCCAAGGCTGTAAAGGACGTCATTACTACGGTGGATGGTACGGAGATAGCCTCCGGGCCAGTAACGCATACCACTCAAGAAGTGACGCTAGTAAGTCAAGATGGACACCATGAGAAGATCGTGTTCGATGTGATCAAGGCCCCTCAGTTTCAGATTATTCTAGGAATACCTTGGTTAGAGAAACACAATCCTCTGATCGATTGGCGAGCAAGAACGGTCCAGTTTCCAGAATGTGTCTCTACTTGTCACCCTCCACCTGGTGTTGCACTGGCCGCAATTTCTTCAGAGACTCCCCAGTTACCTCCCGAATACCTAGAATACCAAGATGTTTTCCGGAAGGATCAGGCTAACTCTCTACCTCCTCATAGGTCTTATGACTGCCAGATAGACCTGATACCTGGATCTACTCCTCCTTGTAGTAGAATTTATGCCCTCACCGAGCCTGAGAACCTTCACCTTCGACAATACCTGGATCAATACCTGGCAAATGGGTTTATTCGTCCTTCCAAGTCCCCTGCTTCTTCAGCTTTGTTCTTCGTTCCAAAAAAGGAAGGAGACCTTAGAACTTGTATCGATTATCGCTCCCTGAACCAGATCACCGTTAAGAATAGATATCCGTTACCTTTGATCCCTGAACTCCTGGACCAAGTCAGAAAAGCATGCATATATACAAAGCTGGATCTTAGAGGAGCTTACCACTTGGTACGAGTAAAAGAGGGCGATGAATGGAAGACGGCCTTCCGCACCAAGTATGGGCTATTTGAATATCAGGTCATGCCCTTCGGACTTTGCAATGCCCCGGCCGCCTTTCAATATTTTATGAACGATGTCCTCAGAGAGCTCATAGATGTATGTGTTGTTGTTTACATTGACGACATCCTCGTTTATTCTTCATCGGAATCTGAACATCGGAAACACGTGAAAATGGTCCTCGAAAGATTGCGTCAACACAAACTTTTCGCTAAGTTGGAAAAATGTGTTTTCAACGTGACTGAAGTTGAATTCTTGGGATTCATATTATCACCTGGCGGAGTGCGTATGGATTCAAAGAAGGTCGATGCAGTTCTCAAATGGCCATCACCATCCTCCGTAAAAGGTGTGCAAAGCATGTTAGGCTTCGCTAACTTTTACCGCAGGTTTATCCCCGAGTTCTCTCGAATAGTCCAGCCCATCACTGCCTTGTTAAAGAAAAACAAACGTTTTGAATGGTCTACCGAGGCGGAACAAGCTTTCCAGGATTTGAAGACTAAATTTATCTCTGCACCAATCTTAAAACACCCTCGCCCCGAACTCCCCTACATCGTGGAAACTGATGCTTCAAGCCTTGCCAGGGGGCAGTTCTATCACAAAAGGACCCGGTAACCAATCAGTTGCATCCCGTGGCATTTTGGTGCCGCAAATTCTCGCCTCCTGAAGTCAATTACACGATTACTGACAAGGAACTTCTGGCTATCAAGTCTGCCTTTAAGGCTTGGCGGCATTATCTGCTGGGGGCCCGACACACCGTTACTGTGATTACGGATCACCGAAACCTGCAATATTTGAAAACCGCAAAAGCCCAATCCTCTAGACAACTCCGTTGGGCATTATTCTTTGCCGAGTTTGACTTCATAATTACCTATCGACCAGGTACAAAGAACGGTAAAGCCGATGCCCTTTCTCGGATGGGAGTGGAAGAACACTTGATCAACCCTAAACCTGTACCAATCATTCCCGAACAAAGAATTCTGGGTGTAATCGCCACAGAATCCATAGAGGAAGTTAAGGATAAAGCCAGGCAACTTGTAACTCCAGCAGATATACAGAATTGGCATCTGCAGGGAAAGGACTTTGCAGTAAAGGACAACTTATTGTATTTCCAAGAACGATTATACCTACCCAGCACAGATTTACAGAAAAAAGTAATCTCTTGTTATCACGACTCTTTAATGGAAGGTCATCCCGGTATAGCCAAGACCTCAGAAAAGATCAAGCGCTACTTCTGGTGGCCGTCTTGGAAAAAAGATATCAGAGACTTTATAATGTCCTGTGGAGTATGCGCCCAAAACAAGAGTCAAAAGGAAAGACCAGCAGGCCTCTTACGCCCTATTGACATCCCACCTCGCCCTTGGCATACGCTTTCTATGGACTTCATCACCGATCTACCTCCATGCTCCGGATACAATACGATTCTAGTAATCGTGGACTTATTCTCCAAGATGGCGCATTTCATTCCGCTCAAAGGCTTGCCAACAGCAGCAACTCTGGCCCGAGAATTTCTCGAAAACATCGTCCGACTGCACGGTTTTCCTTCGGTTCTAATTTCGGATCGAGGTAGTCAATTTATTTCTCATTTTTGGCGAAGTTGCTGTCGGTCGGCTCAAATTGATGTGAGACTATCGACCAGTCACCACCCTCAGACCGACGGACAAACCGAGAGGACCAATCAAACTCTGGAACAGTATTTACGCTGCATGCTGCAACAAACTGAAAAAACTTGGAAAGATATCCTTTGGATAGCCGAGTATGCCTACAATAACTCTGTCCATTCGGGAACTGGGAAAACCCCGTTTTTTCTTTTGTACGGCAGTCACCCTCGAACCTCAGAGTTGGATCCCCTCCAAGATCTTGAAACACCAGCAGTAGACTACCTGCATTCTACAATCACCCAAGCCTTTAAGGAAGCTGTTTCTCACCTTCAAAGGGCTAAAGAACAATACAAGAAAGGAGCAGATCAACATCGGAAGGAAGCCCCTCACTATCAAGTAGGGGATCAAGTCTGGTTATCCACCAAATATCTATCTCTAAAAGGGCCACGCACATTCAACCCAAGATACCTTGGTCCCTATTCCATCACTACCATGGTAAACCCAGTAGCGGTCAAGTTGGACTTGCCCCCGCACATGAAGATACATCCGGTCTTCCACGTCTCTCTATTAAAACCCGTGCAACCTCAAACCCGACTAACCAAATCTCCAAAACCTATCCTAGTGGATGGAGAACTCGAGTTTGAAGTCAAAAGCATTCTGGACTCCAAGATCTCCAAATCTAAACTATTCTACCTAATTGACTGGAAAGGCTACGGCCCCCAAGAGAGATCCTGGGAACCTGCTGAATATGTCCACGCTCCTCGCCTAATCAAAAGATTTCACCGAACATTTCCTGACAAGCCAAAACCCCCGGAGAAGCCCGGTTTGGGAGGGGCCTTGCGGGGGGGTACTGTCATGATCTCTGCTTCCAAAAGGTCAGGGTTTTCCCAACTCCCTTGGAAGCAGATCCATAACCCAGGTTCCGAGTGCCAACCAGTCCCAATTGGGACCTTTTGGACCCAGTCCTGGCGCCAGTGGCACCAGGCTCATAAATATGCCCAGTCCCAGCGCTGGAAGCGCCGGGCTCATAATGCTTGGGTGGACTTACCTGCAGCAGACCATGCTGCTTACTTGCCTGCCAGTTGAGCCTCTGATCCTCTTCTGTTTGGAACTACTTTTCCTGTTGGGTGGGGCTGGAGCCACTCCCTAGATTTAGAACACTGGAACTCTTCTGGAAGGCAGGAACTCTTTTCTTACCAGGAACTCTTTTCTTACTTAGGCGTGGCTGTGGAAGGAGACACCTAAGCACTACAGGAGGCTATTTAAACCACACCCGGTGGATGAATCTTGCTTTGCGTTATTCTGCACCCTCTGCAGCAGGGCGCTCATCGTGTCTTCTGCATCCAGTCCTGGGCCTAAGGAAAAAGGCTTACCATCCTGAATCCAGTCTTCAGCAACACCTATAAAGACAAGAAAGAACAGGTTAGCATTCCGGCATCTGAAAGGCAAAGGCTTACCATCCTGAATCCAGTCTTCAGCAACACCTATAAAGACAAGAAAGAACAGGTTAGCATTCCGGCATCTGAAAGGCAAAAGCTTACCAACTCTTCGCACGCTCCGGAGGCCTTCGGCGCTGCATCCGCATCTGAAAGACAAAACAAGGTGCGTTTAAAGACATTGGGGAACTTTAATAATCACGTGCCATTACTCCTTTCCACATCTAATCCAGTGGGTATTCCGGCACCCTGCAGCCACTCCGAACTCGTACCTGCAAAATAAAAAGACAGTTAGAGCGCATCGTGAAGCAGGCAACAAGCGCTTACTCACGTGCTTCCAGGCGCTTCTATTCATCACATGGGCTCCATCTTCAACTCACTTCAGCCCGTCATCCGCCATCGCCGGAACCCTGCAAAACAAGAGACATCATTACTAAAGACTTTAAAAAGACATTTGAATGACTCGAAACTTACCGTTCGTGCAGTAAACGACGGACAGCAGTCCTCTGAAGTCAAGAGGCCTGCGCTACCTATCCAGTGAAGAAACTAGCTACAGCACCCTGCCCCGAGGCAGATGGAGAGCTCGGCATTCACTTACCTAAGGTGAGAGCGTTAACCTTTGGGGGTCTACAGGAGAGGAGAAGAGGAAAGAGATAGGGACACCCCAATAACCCCAGTTCATTAACCCCATATTTTCTATCTGCAGACATCTTACTCTACACGTCAGGCATACAGTGCACAGAGGTCCAGCCCAAAGAGCCAACCGGGTGCTACACATCACCTTTGAAGATACGGTAGTCGCCCATTCAAGACCGGCGCCTCTGCGAGAATCAGGTGAGCGTTACACTTACTTCATGTTTGGGATGGCAGGGCATAATTTGGTTAACATGAACAAATTGCTCTGTTACCGTTTCAACCTCTGTTCTTAATAATTTATATACCACTGGTGACACCTTTTCTATATTTTGAAAAGGCCCTTGCCAGGCCGCCAGAAATTTAGAATTTTTCTGTTTACCCTTTCCAAAATGAAATGTATACATCTGATCCCCTACACTATACTCTTTCACAGATATCTTTTTATCATAATATGATTTTGTACTGTCAGCAGCCCTTTCCAAATTCCCCTGCACAAAAGCAAATGCATGTTGTAAATGCTTCCTCAGTTCTTGCCTATATTCATGAACTGTAGATGCGCTTACAAGTGTCTGTTCATGTGTCCTGTATAAAAGTGTTGTGGTAACACCATTTTCCTACCTGTCAATACTTCATGAGGGCTGATACCTGTTGCTTTGGCAGGAGTTGATGTGATTGCCATCAAAACCAGAGGTAAACGTAAATCCCAGCTGGAACCTGCCTCTGATACAAACTTCTTTAATATGTCCACAACAGACCTGTTGCAATGTTCAATACCCCCAGAAGAGGTGGGTCTGTACGCAATATGCAGCTTTCTTTTCACCCCCAGTATCTGCCACACTTTAATCATTAAAACACTTGTGAATGACTTCCTCTATCTGATTCTATTCTTTGTGGTAACCCAAATCTTGAAAATATATGATTCACCAGTAATGTAGCTGCTGTTTGCGCCCTAAAATCTGGTGCAGGAATACACTCTACCCATTTTGACATCAAGCAAACCATACTTAAAATATAACGGTTCCCCCTGCTCGACCTTTTTACAGGCCCTACATAGTCTATTTTCAAATCTGACCATGGAAGTGTTAACCCTCTTTTCATCAGTGGGGCCCTATGCATTGGTGAAGCTGGTTTAAATTGGGCACATACTAGACATCCCCTAGTATACAATTCCACATCTTGGGACATATGTGGCCAGTAAGCATAGTCTTTCAGTATATCTAATGATTTTTGTGAACCCCTGTATCCTGCAGTTATTGCATCATGTGCATGGTGTAGCATTAGCCCTCTGAATGAAAGGAGTACCACCCACTGTATTGGATTCCCTAATCATGAGTCCACCCTGTAGTCTGATTTGTTTTTTATTCTTTAAAAGCACCCTCAACTCTTCTTTTCCCGCACAATAATTTTCAGTTAAAGAATTCTTTTTTTCAGGGTCTATCAAATGATTATAATAGATTCCCAAAATTGGATCATCTTTTTGTGCCTTAATCAGGTCTTGATCTGGTGTATCATACCACCATTGCACTACTGGTTGTTCTAATTCTTTTGGAGCCTTAGAGTGTGTAACCGCATCAATCTGTATTTCACCAATTAAATGTTCAATAGGTAGTAACTCTCCCATCACAGCCCCAATTTTGGCTAAATGATCTGCTTTATCATTTCCCTCCTTATCCTCTCCTGGAGTTTTTTTTAATGCCCACAAATTTTCCTCCAGTATATTGTTAAATCGTTCTCTGACACTAATTTGTCTATGGCCTGTATCATTTTTCCATGTGTGAGTGGCCTTTTACTATATGTAAGCATGCCTCTTGTGTTCCAGCCAGGCAAATATTCCACAAAGCTATTTCGTGCATAATCAGAATCAGTCATCAGAACGATTTCACTAAATTTATTATCAACTGCAGTAGTAATTGCTTTATAAATGGCTGCCAGTTCCGCTACCTGACTGCTCCTAGCCCCAATTCTCCTCCCAATACTGGGAATTTCTTCACATTTCAACCAGACATTTCCTATTCCTGATACCAATTGTTTATTACTGTCATTTTCAATGTGAAAAGCACAACCGTCAACATATACAGTTAACTTTTCATCAAAAGCTTTGTGTGGAATTGTTCAAACTCCTGCAAGCTACATCCCACTTCATTTGAAATATGTTCAGCTGCACAGCCATGTAAATCTGCCAATCCTTGGGCAACTAGGCTCTTTTTATTTTGGCCATACCTCACTTCTACAGGAAAGCCTTGCAATGCCAATTTCCATGAAGTTATTCGGGACTGTGCTAGGTTGCCTGACCTCATCCTTTTACTCTCTAAAAATTGTAATGGCTGATGATTTGTTTCAATGATTACCTTTTCTCCCTGAACAATGGGGCAGTAATGCTGTAACGCCCACATAGTGGTCAAAAGGGCGTTTTCACTTTCACTGAATTTAATTTCAACTTGAGAAAATGGCTTACTTGCATAAGCAATGGTTTTATGATTCAAATCCTGTTTTTGTGATAACACTGCTGACATACAATGTTCAGAGAAACCTATTTCTATAAAGAAATCCCTGTTCTTTATGGGGTATGTTAAACATGGTGCCTTTATTAGACATTCCTTTAATTTAGCCACTGCCTCATATTGTTCTTTTTCCCATTCCCAGGGTGTATTCAGCTACAGTAGTTTAGTCAATGTTTGAGTAATTTCAGCATAGTTTTCAATAAACGTTCTGTTATATCCCGTCATTCCTAATAAACTTTTCAAACCTTTCACACTTCTAGGGTCTTTTAGTTTTTGTATGGCCTCTACCTTCTTCTTTTGTGGGTTTAGTCCATGTTCAGTCACTTCATGGCCTAGAAAATTCACCTTTTTCTTGCACCATTGTGCTTTCTGTAAAGATACTTTGGCACCTGCTTCTTGCAATTGGCCAAGAACATGTCTAATTTCATCAAAATGGCTTTTTAAGCTTTCATTTTTTATTAGGACATCATCCACATAAAGTATAGTTCCTCTTTCTGTTGCATCAGGCATAGCCTTTTTCTAAAATATAACAAATTCACTCCCACTATTGACGTACCCGAATGGAGTTCTAACCCATGCGTATTGGGTCTTATCAAATGAAAATGAAAATAAATTCTGAATATCCTCTGCCAATGGCACACACCAACATCCAGATGTGAGATCTAATGTAGTAAACAACTTTGAGCCATGCACCTGAGGCCTTGATCAATGAATGGCATTGGCCATCGGGACACTGGCACTCTTTTATTTAATTCTCTCAAATCTGCACACAGACGCCATTGACCATTTGGCTTTAACACACCCAAAATAGGAGTGTTGGGTGTGCTATGAATGGGCCTGATAATTACCCAAGACTCCAAGTTTTTAATTATTTCTGCCAGTGACTCTAAACATGCCAGTGGGAGCCGATACTGGCGCACAAAAACTGGATTTCTACTACATCCTTCTGGTAATGTGGCAACATGTAAATTAGTTAGGCCGCAATCATATGTATCTTTAGCAAAGACATCTTTAAATTCTATAAATATTTTCCTCAATTCATTTTAATCTTCATCGCTATCGCATGCATCTGCTGACAAGATCTGCTCCTCTACCATTTTTGAGAATTCTGGGAAATCCTCCAGTGGAGGAATCTCTGTGCTTTCTTCCAACTGTGTGGATGGGTCTCTCTGTAAAGCTGCCACTTTTAAATATTTTGGAATGTCAGCTTCCACTTCAATGTGCTGATTTTCTGTTTCATTGTCATTTAAGTCAAATACTGAATAATCCTCTTGGTGACAGCACACTGTCTCATTTGAATCATAAGGGTACACCGATTGAATTTTAAAGATCCCTTTGGGCTGAGAATCCAGATATTCTGGCAATACACCCACTGCAACCACATACCTTTCAGGGATATTTCCAATTACCATGTTATTGAAATCTGCAGTATAATGTGATTTTTGTATGGCTATACCTAATGATGCATTTTCCTCTAAACGAATATCCTGACACCCTTTATTATTCACCAAAATGTTTACAGACCCTTCACCAACATCTATCAATGGTATGTATTCAGAATCCAGGCCTTGCTGGTTTATGGATTCATTCAAGCATACAAATGCATCCAAAACTTTCATTTGCTGTTCATTTTGCAGTTTAGCATTATTGCAACCTGCTTGGTGAATGCAGGAATAATAGTATCCTTCTTCAACTGTAATTCAATTGTGTATGGGACCAGTTGTGCGCAATGATAAACCTTTCTTTTGTCTTCAAATTCAGGTGCAGGCCCACCTAGCCGTGACCATATTTTTTGATTAAATAAATCTAACACCATACACATTCTGTGCATGATATCATTGCCCATGTAAAAATCATTTTGTATTCCACTCACTATCCACACATTATGGTAAATTGTTTTCTGCCCAATATTAATCTTCAGCATGCATCTGCCTGCAATTCGATTTTCAAAGTCTGGACTGTCCAAACCAGAGACATATTGGTTTTTAATTCAAAATTTTGGGATCTCCTCCATCTCCATTATTTTCTGCAGTAATTTCTCATTAATAAAGCTTCTTTCCTGTTCAATTGCTAAGGTGGCTTTTATCACTTTAGAATGGTCATTTATACCAATGTAAACCCATGGTTGCTCATCTTCAAGTTTATTTCAGCAAGAGTGGTAATGTGTTTTTCTGTGTCTGTTTTAGGAGTAGTATTCTGTTTGCATTTCTTCTCTTTTAAATAGAAGCACAATAGATGTGTTCATCTATTTCAGTTTGCCATTTTTTCCTAGGGTCTAAATAAATCTGCACAGATTGTCTTTCCTTCCCACTTTGCATTTTATCTTGACACATCAAAATGACAGTAACGCTAGGTATATAGCTATTCTCGAGGTATACCTCCACTGCATCATTCGTTTTGGCAACGGTGTGGCATAGATTTATACTGCTGTTTTGTGCTTTTATTTTCTTAGGTCTCAACGTTTTTTTGGTTAAGGACCACAGTACTCCATTCACCCAATCTATCAGATGAGACAATCTTTTCAGGCAATCTGTCCCAATCAAAAATGGAATTTCACAAATAGATGTGATCAATACTTCCTGTTTCATTCTGGGTTTTCCTATCTTTATGTCTTCTTCTGTAAAACCTATAATAGGCACCTCCTCGCCGTTAAAATTATGCACTGGACCCTCACATTGCCTCACTGTGATCTGATTCTGTGGGGATCTCCCTTCATTGATACTTTTTACCAATTCTTTGGACATAATTGTGGCCTGTGCGCCGGTGTCAATCATCGCAAATGTATTGCATTTCTCTTCCACAGTGATGGGAGCATAATACATGTCTTCAACTTCCTCTAATATACATAAAAAGTGTGAATTCTTACTGATTTCAGGACTCAACTTTCTCAGGCCTTTTTCACTTTTGGCTAAGCACATTGGTAAATGGAAAGACATTTTTCCCTCCTTTCTGTCCATTTCTGTGTGAGAGACTTTATTCATTTACCCATATTCAGAGGTATTTTGGAGTGTGGCCACTGTTCGCCCATCCATCCGGGAATCATCAGAGGTCACACTACAATCCTCCAACTGAACATGTGTAAAAACATCCCTTAGTAATTTGCCATTTCTGTGGCTCAAAGAACTCTTCTGGTGATTGATCTGTACCCTCCTTTGGAGTATTTATTCTTTCTACCTGTGTTTGGTTAGTGTTTTGATTGCCTAGGGAAGGGGTTCTAGCATCCCCACTTACTCCCTGTTCACTTGTATTCCCCATGCATGAGTTGTATTTCTTAAACCTGTCCCTTTGTTCTTTTGGAACCTCATGTGTTCCTTTTTCATTTGTGCAAATCTCCAATGGGTTAAATCAAACTTCTTTTTTAGATGTATTTGCAATTTCTGTCACATGTTCATTTGTCTGCATTTTCCTTTTTAAATCATTAAGCACCCTAGAGTCATTATGCAAAACTAAATCAAGGCAATCTGTCTTTTTAGCAGTGCAGGTATCATTACTTTTAGTCACTTATTATCAGGAACCACCCGGTCCTTGCTATGGCCTTCTGCCCCCTCATTTTATGACTGTTTTTGAACCGTACATAGTTTTCCTTTTTGTTCAGCCAACATTTTCACTTGGGCCTCGAGACACTGGAATCTTTCCATTTCTCTAGAATCTTCTCCCTGCGGCCTAGATCGATATTGATTGTTTTCCCTCTGATTGGATATATTCTGATACCTCTCAGGCGAGTGATTTCTATTGGGATTGTTCCGGAACTCTTGATTCATATGTGGAGGGGAGCGAGGTGCACCCATCCTTTGATTGTTGTCCCCTGGTGGTGGTGATTCATTGTATTTATGTGGTGCATAATTCAAATTCTGCCTCATGTCCTGTCTCTCATTTTGTGAGTATTGTCCCCTCTGCTGATTCCCACTTTCAGTAAATCGATCCACGTATCGGGTCTATCGTGATTACCATATATCGTGGTATTAGAATCAAGTCTACTTTGTGTCCCCAATGTCTGGTAGGGACTATTATTTCTTTGATCTTGACTTTGTCTCTGATTATTGTTCATACCTGACCCATCAGGCCAATATCCTGCTCGGGGCCTGTCTCCAAAGTACATAGGACTAATGTAGCTCTCCCTATTACCAGAATCTTGTGATTGAAACATTGGTGCAGGGAGTGACAATCTCTGCTGATTACCCCTTTGTTCAGGTGCCACATTGTTTTTACCTGGACTTTGGTCAAATTCAAGGGACATTTTGGCTGACCTGATCTCCGTTACTGTTGCTGAGGGTTCTTTAGATTTTGGTCTAGTGTCTTTCATTTTATTATTCTCTCTACCCTGACAATAGAGTACTTCATATAGTTTTGTACTTTGGTGTACAATCCATTCAAGGGACTTGTCACGGTCAAATTCACGGACTAACTGTGATATGATGTCTTTCTGTAGCCCATAGAAGTATGCAGTTTTAAACTCATTGGACTTGGGGTCAAAAGACACATCAAAGCAAGAAAAAGCTCTTTTTAAATCTAGCAAGAATTGGCGAGGTGACGTGTTAGGCCCAGCCATAATCGTGTATGCAACCTTTTTTGCCTCTTGCAATGATTGGAAAGGAGAAAAATGACGTCTAATCTCTTTTTCAAACACTGCCCATGTCATGTTCTGCTGTTCATTTAACCCTCTAATGATACTGGCTGTGGGAGCATCCAGACTTAAGTGAAAGTATTGTCTGTATTGTTCCTTAGGTATCTAGAGAGCTTTAAATATATCATACACCGCCTCTATGTGATCCTCTATGCTGCACTTCCCTCCTTTTTTAAATGGTTTGATCAAAGCATTGATTGATTTCATTATTTTAACGGGATAACTCATGGTCATGCATGGAATTGCACTATTCTGTGATTCAACCCTGATTTCAGGTGTATGGGATTGGTGGCGGCCCCCAATTGGTGTGTCAAATCCCCTAAGGGTGCTGCAACCAAGTTCATTCGCTGGCCCAGCCACTGGAGTACTAGTTCTCTGCACAGAAATAGGATTCACCTCAACTCCATTGAATGTGGTGCCCTGTCGTCTGTCCTGGGACCTGGAAATGCATATTTGCTGTTCCAAATCCTTGCATTTTTTAAGGAGCCTGTCTGCCTCCTTATGCAAATAGTTGTTTTCATCACTCATCTTATTAATTACCTCTTGCATGTTGCACATTTGCATTTGGTATTCATTGAATTATTTGTCTCTCTTGTCTCTTTCTTGAAACATTTTAACTATTCCTGTTCGGCATTTTGAAGATCTCTTTCTTTCTCAACATGTTCTTTTTGTAAAACCTGCATTTCCAAAACAACTTCATCTTTATCTTGTCTGATATGATCCATCAACGCTTTCAAGTGTTTTTTTTTTATTATTGAAATACTACAGTTTTGACAAAAAGAAAGAACTTTTGTTTCAAGAAATCGACACATCATTTCTTTGCAATAGACACAATAGTCTACTGGCATCTTTATGTGCTACTGAGATTTCAGTTTAGAGTGTCTTTATGGTCCAAAGGAAACTTCAGAAGCATAGTTAGGTAATTTACAATGGCGCATACATGTTTGTTGTTTTGTCCAGAGGAAATCATGACCCACCATGTTGCCATGATCTCATCCAAGGGGGCAAATTCGCCTAAATAGGCAGTGCGCTGGTCGCATATTGCTGGACAATTTAGGATTAAATGCTTCAGTGATTCTACAGCAGCAGCACAAAAGCGACATAAATTATTATTTACATTGGGGTGTTTCCTTTGATATAGGATTTCCTTCGATTGCAAGGTGTTTAGCCGGAAGCGTAGGAATTGCTCATGATAGAAACAAGTATAACATTGTGACAGATATTGGGCTTGGCAGTTGTTTTTTTTTTTAGCATTACCTAGCCATTGAGAAGTTGGAATTGCTGAACGTTTTTCAACATTAACGATCCACGACCATGCATCACATTTTATTTTGGCAAGTTTGGGACGAGAAAATAGATCGAAGTTATTGATTTCTGCAGCCACGATCCACTCTTGGACTTTATTGAGCCATTGGTCTAACAGTTGGCTGGTGTGTGAGTCGTCAATAGGAGTAAATATTTTATAGGCTGGTGCCCCACTCACCTCTTTTATTTTCCGCCACAGCAAGATGGACTTCCATATCATAAGGGAATTCAATGATAATTCATGGCGTATCAAGATGATTGACACACAGTCCGGAAGATACAAAACTTGTCTCCAGAAAAGCCCCTCTAATTGGTTCCATTTTTGCTCACTGATGTTCTAACCGGCTTCTGCGCCGAATGTTAAGATAGGAACTACCTTATGAAGGTAGAACGTTAGAACTGGAGTTAGCGAAAATTTGCCAAAGGTATTATTGAGCTTTGCCGCTTGGATCGCCAATCTTGCTGCTTTCAGTTTTAGGACACTTAGCCACTGCTCTTCACAGATTGAATTGTTAAACTGGACACCCAGATAACGGATTGAATTAGTTGTGGATAATCGCTGTCCTCCAACGGCCCAATTAAATGCACAATCTTTTTTGCTAGTTTTTGTACCCATTGATAGGATTTTTCTTTTGTCTGGATTGATTACCAGCTCATTAATGGTTAGGTAATCAAAAAGACAATTTAAGAGCCGTTGTAGGCCGATCTGAGTTTTATCGATCAATACCAGATCATCTGCGTACGCAATGTAGCGTACAGAGGACAGATTTAATCTTGGGAGGAAACAGTGTGCCTGCTCAAGATGATTCGGGAGATCTGCTAGAAATAGTTTGAACAGGTCGGCGGCAAGCGGACAACCTTGCTTCACTCCCCTTGTCGTGGGGATACTGTCTGATAAGTCGCCGTTGTTATCAGGCGAACGCGAAATGAAGTGTTTGTGTGGAGAGCCATTATTGGGGTAAGGATATCTTCAGGGCAATTCCAATTAATTAATTTTTTCCAGAGCAGTTCGCGATTAATGCCATTAAACGCTTGCTTCATATCAATGAAGGCTAGATGTAGTTTGGATTTTTGTTTTAGGGCGTCTAGTTTCATGGCTGTTAATATAGAGAGATTTACGTCTACTCCTGTGCCTTAGAAAACCCTGTTTGACGTACATCAGGAATTCCTTTTTTTTTTAGCCCAGGATGCCAGTTTCACTCTCAGATTGGATCCGAATAGTTTACCGATGCAGTTTAAGAGAGCAATGAACCTATAGTTTTCGGGAGCCTCCCAACTGCCCTTCTTATGAACCGGGATCACAATTGCAGTAAGCCAGGACTCAGGCACTCTTTGTGCACTTGCGATGTTTTGAAAAAGGCGCTCAATAAAAGGGGCCCAGACTTGTGGATTTTTTTTTAGCATCACATTGCAATCATATCTGGCCCAGCAGCGCGCATGTTTTTGAGTGTCTTAATAGCATCCACAATTTCAGTTTGTGACATTTGAACCTCCCACGGCACTAGTTTAGCTTCAAGAGCTAACATCGGCACCATAGACTGGTTATTAGAGACTGCTGTGAAGTGCTTGCACCAACTGTCACCAGTGATCGTTTTCTGTGTTAGGTTTGTACTTATTGACGGCCCCATATTCAAGATTTTCCAAGTGTCTTGTGTGTTCTTGGTGACCAACAACTTCATCATGAGTTCAGCGCGGTCTTGCTCGACGATGAGTTTCTGGGATCTAGTCCAGTTTCTATAGGTTGCTCTTCTTGTTTTGAATTCATCGCGTATAATTGTCCATGAGACATTTTTTTGTTTTTTTAAACTTCGGATGTCACTTCTTAACTCTTTTTTTTGGCATCCATCACTTTGCTAAACCAATGATTGTGAATTGTAGGTTGACTAGGTACCGCGTTGTTTGTTGTTTTATGTATTGCTAACAGCGGCATGTAGTCGACCCCACTTGGCAGGTTTATCAGGTTTTCCGTTAAGGTGCATATCTTCTTGATGCTCAATCTTAGGCGATTGCCACTTGGATGTGCCTCGACTTGCACTGGATATCAGAGTACAGATTTGGGCCCTGGTAATAGGCAATCTAGTTTTAGTATCCTGTGATCGCTCTTTGTTGAGCTTATGGACTGCAGAGAGCTTGTCTTTTCTTCAAGATTCCTGGACACCCAGAAGTAATCAATAATACTGTGCAAAGATTTACGATGCCATGTCGGTTGAGCCGGCATGTCACCTCTCACTCTACCATTCAACATCACACAGTTATGCGTCTCCATTAGAGTGGACCAACGTTGTTCCTTCGCACCTAGATCCTCATGTGCGAGATAGATATAGATGTTAGACTGAGGATCACACTTGAACTAAGACCCATTTAAGTCTCCACAGCAGATGATTGTCAGGTTATGATATTTCATCAACGCGTCATACATTAGGCCACTGATCGCAGAGATGCAGTCCGCTTCTTGTATTTTCGCTGGATTCCAATAACAATTTATCAGTGGCAGGGAATAAGAGACGTTTGGATTTTCAGTCTGTGAGTGCATTATAGAACCTTGAATATATGGGTTTGGATTGACACAACTTGGACTAAACCAATTTTGCGACAGTCGTATCATGGTCAATAGTCCTGCACTCGGGCGCCCTTGTTTGTTTTTAATGGCCGGGTTGATCATTGTGAGAAATCCATCTCTCATTGGTGCATCGATCAACCAGGTCTCTTACAAGCAAATAGCAAACACATCATCTAAGGGGACCTCGAACTCCTGAAGCAGATGATGGTACCCTCGTGTGTTCCACGATATGATGGAAGAGGTGACGTCCTGGTAGCATGGTCATGGCTAATCCTGGTTCCGATTTCTCTGGAAACTAGCTTTTTTTTCTTTTCGGGTGTTTGAATCAGATGGTTTCCCCTCAGAGAACATGCTATGACGTAGAGATCTCACCTCCGCTGGATTTATGTCGGCCGAACTTAATACCGACTGATTGGAATCACTGGTCCAGGCTTGCTTTTCTGGTTCGACCGAAATATCAAAACCAAACAGCAGTAGATCTTCAGCTGCTTTGAGGAGTGTATTGCGTACACCTGCTGCGTCTATGTGTAACAGCACAGCATCAGAGCAACGTTCATTCACATATTCAATGATTTTAATGTCATCCGAGTTTATCAACCTCAGAGGAGGGATATGTTTGAATAGACGCAAGACATTTGTTCGATTCAGATTCAATTCATTGTCGTCTTTATGGATATTTTGTAGCCTCAATTTACACTTATGATTGTTTTGTCGCTGAAAGTGCGAAGCTTGAGACCTCCATGTGGGACGAATTTCCTGGTTACGTTGCTTTGTAGTGAATTTTGGGTTTAGACTAGATGTAGCAGCCTTGGAGTCTGAATCAGCCTTATGAGAAATGGTTGAACATCGACTTTTCACTGCTTGCCACTTCTCAGGTGAACGACTTTGCCTTAAGTGAGTAACTTTGGAAGACCTCCGCATCTCGAGCGGATTTTCTTCACTGGCATCATGCGATATTTCATCATCGCTCGAATTTGAGTACGTGGAAAGATCGCATAGGTCTGGCGAGTCTGATTTCACCGAGATAACTGATGAACTGTCGTCTGAGTTTAAATGACGATGCTTGGCACCTTGTTTCAAAGGTGGTTTCAAAACACACGTTTGTGCTGCTGAGAGACCATTCACATCCTCAATGTTGCGCTTAAAAAGCCCCAACCGCGGGGGAGTAGTCAGGTTTCTAATGAACTTTTTCGTGGAGGTGTGTGTTACCGGTTTTGCTTTTTTAGACATTGTAGTTTGCTTCACAGTTTTGGCTTGAACTATGGGCTTGGATTTTATGCTAGCTGTATTTGAGTGTGCAGAGCAGCTTGCAATTTTGTTCTTTTTTACAGGTCCCCCAAAGATGCCGGCTATGGAAGGTACACTTTCCTGCACATCAGCTTGTATTGCGGCTGTTGTTGCTCGCGATGTAACTTGAGATGGCGGCTCCACTGCCACTACTGCCGACATGGCGTCCGACGAACCATGCTGGTCGACCCTAGCCAAGATGTGGGAAGAACCAGCTGCAGCTGAGAGACATTTTGACTTATCACCTGCGGGACAGTGGGTGAATCATTTTGAAATGTCACTGAAACAGAGGAAGCACCACATTGCTTCTCAGCCTGCGACCTAGAGAAAGCATTCATCGATGGTACCGTACTATGCTTGTCAGCTTTAGACTGGGTTGAACAATGACCTGAGTTGAGTAGGGGCGCAATCTCAGTCAGGACTTCCAAGAGACATTTTAACTGAAGATCATGTCTCTCCTGTTGTAACGTGACAAGGTCATTTTGACGTGAATGCCAGTGCGTGCTTGCGTCTTTTCCTGCTTGCACATCTTGCTGGATGAACTTGGTAAAGGAATCAATTTGGTCCAATTTAGATGTGAGATCCACTAATATGGCCCCTTGGTCTCGGATTGTTTCATTTAGCGACTCATACAGCTTAACAAACGGAATCATGGCTTGCGAAGACGCCGCTAGCACATTGTTATGTAGCTGTATTGCAGCACCCACAGATAGATTGATTTTTGAGTTTGGTGTTTTCTGTCCATCTTTAACTGGAGTTGGAGCTATTGGGTGCTCGAGGCCGGACGTGGAAGCTTTTGATGGAGTGGTTAGTAGTGTTGAAAAATTTGGACCTGGTAAACAACTACTGCCTTCTCGTTGTTTCGCTGTACTCGACAAGTATAAAGGTTTGACTTTTTCTTGGAGACCAGGACACGGGATTGTTTGAGGTGTCAATGTAGATGTAGCCAACAGGGTTGTAATCGGATGTGCCACAGGTTTCTGGCCCATGTGAGTCGTCCGAGGATTGAAGTTCAGACGATCATTGGGCAGGCGCTGCTGGACTGGAATATCGCCAGACAACCCGTTTTGTGGCCGATGTTGTACTTGCCTGTCCACTTTAGATGCAGGAGGGGCCAATATTGCCCTCTCGGGCATGCCACCAGAGATTTGAGAGGGCAATGCTGGGGCTACGGCAGACTGCAGCATGTGCACCTTAGTGTGAGTGCTTGATTCGCTGGACTTTAATACTGGCAATTTCAAGGCCTTTGATGCCTCAAGCAGTTCATTGTTTTCCACCGGCCCTGTTGTCGGCTGCAAGATTTTTTTGGGGTCAGGGTTTTTGATGCCTGAAACAAGGGAAATCCGATCTGTTGTGCCATCAATGGGAGCATGCTGCGTGGTATAATTTCAGCATCCATAAGATCAAAGGGGGAAAAGAAGAATTCAGGTAGAGGAGTTTTCTCAGCATGCGGGACCTCTGCCACCTCACCATCGTCTGGTAGCGTGGGGATCGGTGCAAGGTCAGTAAGGCAGAGTAATACCAATGGTCTTGATGTGGATTGGGGGGGTACTGAGCCTACTGGGATAGAGATAGGAATTGGAATTTGATCGCAAATGTCAGTTCCACCTTGCGTAGCATTAGGCTCAGAATGGACCATAGAGTCATCAAGGTGCACTTGGGCAATAGTCTGAGGCATAGCTAGAGAACCCACAGTCATCGCGCAGGCAACAGGCTTACCTTGTAGCTTTTTGCTTGCAGCAGCAACTACAGCAGAATTTGCCGGCAGGGCAGTCCAGGGGTTTAACATCCGACGTTGCTGCAGCGTCTTGTGGCGCGTCTGTGGCCCGCTCGGGAGTGAGGCTTTTGGCGTGGCAACCATCGCCCCCGGTCGCCTCCGGGCAAATTGGTAATCAACCGGACTCAGCACCCAAAGCCCAGCGCCAAACAGCAGCAAAACAGTTCTTGCCGCCGAAAAAATGCGCCGCCCTTTACTCCGCGGCCGGGCTTAACGCCGCAAGGGTGGCTGGGGCTGCAATTTCTGTTGGGGAACAAGTCACGTGACCGCACACGTGAGCGCCGATGCGCTCCGCCTCCTCCAGGAAGCGAGCGCGGATTTTTCACGGCAAGAGTCTTCCAAGACTCGCAGTGCCAGCGCCAGGAAGCAGAGTTTAGGTAAGTAAACGTTCCTTCAAGGAAAGGTAGCTTCCTCAGCTACACAAACGTGCCGCTCGGGCGGCTGGGGCTGCAATTTCTGTTGGGGAACAAGTCACGTGACCGCACACATGAGCGCTGATGCGCTCCGCCTCCTCCAGGAAGCAAGCATGGATTTTTCACGGCAAGAGTCTTCCAAGACTCGCAGTGCCAGCGCCAGGAAGCAGAGTTTAGGTAAGTAAACGTTCCTTCAAGGAAAAGCAGATTCCTCAGCTACACAAACGCTGTGTTTTAATTCTTGCTCACTATCCTCAAACTGTTTCTTGCTCTAAGACAATTGAGCATTGAGATCTCTATATTTTGACTGCATGTCCTTTTGACATACCTCCAATTCTTCTCTTAACATTTCTTCCTTTTTACTTGCCCCATCTAGGCCAGCTTTTAACCTGTTAACCAGCTTAGTATCACTTACTTGCATTCGCAGGGACCTATTCAAAATAAACCATGTCTTGGCGCATAGCCGTATCAGACGATCTTTCTCTGCATGTTTATCAGCTGCATTTAATAATCTCAGAAGGCAGACCTGAATTATGCTGCCTTCTGCAAAAATGTTGTCTAGTGGTTCTTTCTGCACTTCACCATAAATGGAATCATGCCATTATGTGACATTATTCGATGACCACGTCCCATGTGCATATAACTTTGCCTCCAAATATTGTACTAGTTCTGAGAATGTGGCTTCCATTTGAGACATTCTGAAATTTGTTTTTAGTGACACACTGCCATTATGAAATGGGTTCCCTCTAATGCACAAATGGTAGTGTGAGACACACTTGCCATGCCCAGCAGGTGCTCTATGATCACTTTCCCGGCCTGCAACGCACCATAGATTTCCCGGCCTGCAACGCACCATAAATACGCATTTCAGCATGCTCAAATCTTGCCGCAGATCTCCAAGGCCAGAAGCTCTCTCAGGTAGACCAAGGGTGAAGTTTGGTCAGGTTCACTTTCCACTCTAGATGAATTTCCTGGTTCATGTGCCACTGTCCTGCTCTGTCCATCTGTTCTGGGTGACACCTACCTTTTGGTGACACAATGTTCCAAACGCTCTGTGTGTGACAAAAGGGGCATGCCCTCATGCAGCCCTAAGTCTCTGGAATGCGCTTCCTCTCAATCTCAGAGGGTGCTCCTCTTTTTCTTCTTTAAAGGAGGGCCTGAAGACAGCACTGTTCTGCTAATTTCTTGATCTAGTAACCAAACAGTTTTATCGCCTGGTTGCCTCTTTTTTTCTGCTTTATGTATGTTTGTATTGCTTAGTGCCCCCATGCCCACAGGGTCTCGTCTTTTGGGCTAGATAAATAAATTAAATAAATAACAAACGGTTGCACCAAAACTAAACTCTTCAGGCCTTTTCTAAGCGTCTTCCTCATGTTACCTATAAGTCAGTGCCTGCTATTGGAAGGTTTCGTTTCTATCTTGGTTCATCCTTTCTGATTGGCCTAAGCATATTCTGAGCCCACACGTGCCTCCTTGGTGATCCTCTTGCATTTTAGACACCCCAGTCACCTCCTTAGTATCAGGCTGAAGACAGGCCACCCACTGTGGGTTCTGGAACAATCGATTTGGCCTCCCTGCTCCATCTCCTGGGCTTGAGTACCTCCAGACTTCTGATCCGCCAGTTAGGCCTGGCACATGCAATACAGTGGTGAGTGCCAGTATGCTGCACCAATATGCAGAAGCACAATTTCTTTCCCTAGGCTCCAGGTAAAATTATGCCTGGGGCCATCCTGGGTTCCTGAGGTGTGATTTTTCAAGTGATGTTATTTCTTTGATATTTCCATAGGTTTAGCAATATATGGAGACACAATTGAATTCTAACTGCAGAATGCTCCAGATCTGTAGGGCTGTGTGTTTTTCTCTCTTAACTGCTATGTGAGTGATGATTGTGGTTGTCCAACTCCAAACCTCGAGGGCCGCATCCATGTCATGTTTTCAGGATAACCATCATTAATATACATGAGATAAATTAGCATACACTGATTCTACATGTATGCACATTTTTCCTCATGAATATTAATGAGGGATATCTTGAAAACCCATCAGGATCCCGGCCCTTGAGAATGTACTTTGCAAAGGACATTTCAGCAACTGTATTTTTGTGACATTTACACAAATAGAATTTTTAGCCTAGCGGCCTCTAAATGTTTTTAACCTTTGCCAGCCTCTATCAGCCTCTAAATGTGCTTATATAGTTCTAAATGTTTTTGACCTTTGCCAGCCTGTAGCGGCCTTTGACTATCTATGCCTTGCCAGCCTCTAGCGCCTCTACATGTGCTTATATAGTTCTAAATGTTTTTGACCTTTGCCAGCCTGTAGCGGCCTTTGACTATTTATGCCTTGCCAGCCCCTAGCGGCCTCTAAATGTGCTTATACAGTTCTAAATGTTTTTGACCTTTGCCAGCCTATAGCGGCCTCTAGATTGTGTATGCCTTTGCCAGCCTCTAGCAGCCTTTGACTGTGTATGCCTTACCAGCCTCTAGCGCCTCTACATGTGCTTATATAGTTCTAAATGTTTTTGACCTTTGCCAGCCTGTAGCGGCCTTTGACTATTTATGCCTTGCCAGTCCCTAGCGGCCTCTAAATGTGCTTATATAGTTCTAAATGTTTTTGACCTTTGCCAGCCTCTAGTGGCCTCTAGATTGTGTATGCCTTTGCCAGCCTCTAATGGCCTTTGACTGTGAATGCCTTGCCAGCCCCTAGCGGCCTCTAAATGTGCTTATATAGTTCTAAATGTTTTTGACCTTTGCCAGCCTCTAGCAGACTTTGACTGTGTATGCCTTTCCAGCCCCTAGCGGCCTCTAAAAGTGCTTATATAGTTTAAATGTTTTTGACCTTTGCCAGCCTCTAGCGGCCTCTAGATTGTGTATACCTTTGCCAGCCTCTAGCGGCCTTTGACTGTGTATGCCTTGCCAGCCCCTAGCAGCCTCTAAATGTTTTTGACCCATGCCAGCCTCTAGCGGCCTCTTGATTGTGTGTGCCTTTGCCAACCCCTAGCGGCCTCTAAATGATTTTAACCCTTGCCAGCCTCTAGCGGCCTCTTGATTGTGTATGCCTTTGCCAGCCCCTAGCAGCCTTTGACTGCTCCACTGATACTATACTAGTGGACTTGCCCAACTAGTCCTGCACAAACACTATACAGCATTTGTTTACAAATGCATTCCTCAGCTACCCACCTTACAGCTACCCACCTTACAGTGCCTACAGATCTCCTCTCCCCTTTCTCCATTTTACTCTCTCTCCCTGGCCCACCCACAGCTTGCTCCCTGCATACCCAGACCTTACACCACCACCAAACATCATGCACTCTGCTTCATACAGAACACTATACAACACACTTAACCGCTGCATCTCTAACCAGCCTGGACACCTCCTTAGGCGTTACAGACTAAGATCCCGCACTACACCACCCTTCTCGCTCCACAGCTCTCCACCATCCACTAACAGCAGGAACCACAAGCTTAGCTCTCGCACCCACACAACATTCTCACACACACCCACCTGTCCACGCACACATCCCCCATCACCCTGCGCCCAAACCTACACCCCAACCTCCATCACTCATACGTGCACCCACCACCTCGCCGACCCCGATCACCAGCGCTCATGATCCATCACCAGCTAATCTTGTCCTAAAATGCGCACTCATTAATGCATGCTCCATCCATGCCCATGTTATTAAGATTAATGACCTCATCATTACCCACAAACTAGAAATACTAGCCATATCCGAAACATGGCTCCATCCATACACCTTGCCCTCCCTCAGAATTACACCATCATAAAACAGGACCGCATAACCTCTAAAGGTAGGGGCGTCGCCCTCATCTATAAAAATTCCTTTGGTGACCTTAACCTTGGTTTAGATGACCCCAAGGATAAGGCTGACGCACACTTAGCCAAGGATCTCTCCCACAAGGGGTTCGAACACAAAATCACCAGACCAACTCACTGCAAAGGTCAGACCATCGACTGGTTAGCAGATCATAACTGCGCATTGACAATCACCTCCATCTCAGCCCTCCCTTGGATGGATCACTATCTCATCCAATTTTCCATTCCAACCACACCCATTCGTAAAACCCTTACTCATGCCCGCCTGCTAAAATCAGAAGCTCCAAAAAACGCACTGCTACCAACCTCGCTCCTCTTCTTGATATCCCTGGGCTCAAGCATCCTTGTAACCAAGAGCCCACCTCTCTCGCCAACATCTACAACAATGCCCTCACCCAAGCCATTGAGTCAATTGCCCCATTGGAAGATAAAAAAGAAAAAAAATCCATGCACTCCAACTCCTGGTTTTCAGAAGAACTATCTGCCTTGCGCACCAAGAAACGAAAAGCCCTATCCAACTGGCAATTAACACACAACCAATCCTCTCTCAACGAGTTCAAAGAAATCTCACGGACCTACAAAAATGCCATATTCAAAGCCAAATCCGAATCATATAATCAAAGAATTACCAAAGCTAGCTCCAAATCAAGAGAAATATTCTCTATATTCAAAGACCTCACTACTCGTGAGTCCAGCCATGACGAAATCATCAAGGATGAAGCATGGTGCACAGGCATCCAGATAGCCCTCCTAAACAAAGTTAAAATGCTCCAAGACAAAATAGCATCCCAACGTAAAGCACTCAACAACCTCCCCATGTCGCCCTCACTCTCCCCTCACAACCCTCGCCCGCAAATACCTCTATTTGCCTTTAGAGAAGTCACAGAGCCAGAAGTCTCCACCCTACTCAAAAATATCAAACCTTCCACATGCAAAGGGGATATATACCCACCCACCATGATCAAAGAGTGCACAGAAGCACTCACCCCTATCATCACTGCTTTCATCAATGCCTCTTTCTCCTCTGGAACTGTACCTCAATGCCTAAAAGAAGCCTGGGTTTGCCTGCTCCTAAAAAAAACCTCTCTAGATACCACCTCCCCCAATAACTATCGCCCTATCACCACCATCCCCTTCCTCCTCAAAATCCTAGATAAAGCCCCCCATAACCAAATCCAACACTATTTGGAAACCCATGCCATTCTAGGCAGAAGGCAATCGGGATTCCGCAAAGGCCATGGGACCGAAACTGCCCTCCTAGATTTAAAGAATCAAATTACCAAAATAATGGACACAGGCAAACCTGCTCTCCTCCTACTACTCGATCTCTCTGCAGCATTTGACCTAGTGGGCCATAGCATCCTCAGATCTCACCTATTCAATGCAGCTCACCTCTCTAACAAAGCAACTACTTGGATCACATCATTTCTAGAAGGTAGAGCCATGAAAGTGTACTCTGACCAGGCCAACGCTCCCCCTACCACCATAAACTGTGGAGTCCCACAAGGGTCATGCACTGCACCGACCCTCTACAACCTCTTCACTAAACCCCTATTTGACTTACTGGACTCTCTCGGCATATCCTACACAAACTATGCGATGACACACAAGTTCTCCTTCCCCTCACTGGAGACTATGTCCAAGACACAGAAGCTCTCCTCAACATCTACACCACGATCCAACTCTGGAGGGCAATTAATGGTCTTTGCCTTAACGGCAACAAAACAGAGATCATCATCCTGTCCCCCAGCGAAACTCTATCCAAGCTCAGCCAAGAATACTCACACATGACCATTGACAACATTAGCATACCTGTCTCCTCTGCCATGAAGACCCTAGGAGTCTACCTTGATGCTACACTCTCCATGGCAAGACAAGTCAGCGCTATCTCCTCTTCATCCGCACTGATCATCAAACTCATCTATGCCATAAAACCCTACCTTACCACTCCTAACTGCCTCTCCATCGCTATATCCACCATAGGAGCCAGACTAGATTATTGCAACGCCCTTTTATCCGGCACATCATCAGAAAATCTAAACAAGCTCCAAATAGTGCAAAACAATGCGCTCCATGCTGCTCTACACATCCCCAAATTTGACCATGCATCGCAGGCCCGAAGAAATGCTCACTGGCTCCCAGTCAAGGAAAGAATCAATTTCAAAATACTCACCCTCACACAAAAATGCATCAATCACACTGCACCTTCCTATCTAACAGAAACCATAACCAGGAAATCTTCCCTCTGTCCTACAAGAAGCCACCATGCCAACCTACTCAAAGTTCCTACCATAAGAAGAGCCAAAGCTGGAGGCATTGGCTTCCCACACATAGCACCCAAGCTCTGGAACGACCTCCCCAACTCTCTCAGAACTGAACCCTCTCTGTACTCCTTTCGCAAATCCCTCATAACCACTCTTTTTACATAATCTTTCCACCCTCCCCCCGCTGACATGAACTGTACCTTAACGTTTTGATGTCTGTACTGCCATTTTATGTAACTAAAAATGCAACTGTAAAGCAAAATGCCTTGTAATCATTATAAACCCTCCTTGTGTAACCAGCCAATGTTTTATATGTAACAGCGCCGCGATGCCCACGGGCTGTTGTGCGCTTTCAGAATACAAATAAATAAAAATAAATAAATACATTCATGATTTTAATGGCAACGAGAATTGGCAGGAAATTGTATCTGCTAAATTAATTGGTATGGACAAAAACCTTTGCTGTTGGTGTAGTAGAAAGATTTGACACTTTTCAACTTTGCGCAGCTGCGAAGTGAGTGAAATCACAAACGTGCACCACTGGAGATAAAACTATGAACACCCTTAGCTATAACCACATTTCACTGGGGCACCATCATGGGTCTGATGGGAAGGTAGACAAGACCAAAGAACTTCCAGTGGCTGTGTTCCAGTGCCGACTGCTGTTTCCATTGCAGGTCAGCATCGGGCCTTTCATAATAAATGAAAGAAATGGGGGATGAAATTGAGTCACTGCCCAAATGTCACAATTTGACATCCCCTAATCAGACACATAGGGCCTCATTATAAGTATGGTGGTAAGGCAACAACGGTGCCGGTAGTCTTATCGGCACCGTAGCTACCGTATCGCCATACTACGAGAGGTGCTCGCGGGTGCCTGTCAGCCTGCCAGGTCTGACCGGGCGGGCAGTGCGGCACCCGCGAGCACAGCATGTCGGATGCACCGGCACCGTTGTAACCGGTGCCGGTGCATCTGACGTCCTCATTCCCATTGAGTCCTATCGGGCTCAAATGGGAATGGGGATGTACCAGGCCCAGAACCCGTGAAAGGGCAATTACCGGGTCTGGCTGTGCCGGAATAGCCTGGTAATTGCCCATTCACGGGTGCCGGACCCAGATGCGAGTTAACCACTTAATGAGGCCCATAGTTTTCATAAAATGTGCATATGGTTTATTCACCTACTGCTTGGGGAAGGTGGCCAAAATGTCCAACAACCAGTTTACTCAAGTAATAACTGCTGGTTACAAATGGAAATGCTGTATGGGTGCTAGTGTGATGCAAGGGAACCCTGGTGCACCGAATGGCACCACTGAATACAGTGAGGTGAGAGCCCAGTGGCACAAATGACAAAGCATCTGCAAAATACGTTCCCAAAATGACAGCTGAACCTCGGTCAGAATGAGGTGTTCTATTTGGAAGAAGGAGCAGCTCCCAAGAGAGCGTGACCAAGTCTGCCCATCTGCCACTTCCACCCGTAGCCCACGCAGAGGGGACCATCTGCAACGCCAGGGCATGGACATGGCTAAAGCAGACATAATGTGGTGAAAAGAGAGGCCAAACTTAACTCTAGCAGTCACTTCTACTGAAAGTAGTTGCAGTCTTTTTCCCCCAAAACCTTCTTTGCCCTACCAAGCTGAGAACGGCAGTGATTTAATAGTACTTGACACCTTCATGACTACATTCATTGAGCCCTTTGGCATCCTTTCAGGCAGAACATACCAAAGCTGGAGATTTACAGAACCGGTCTTTGAGCTCTCTCAAGGATCCATGTCGGGTTTTCAGGATAACTCTCATTAATATTCATGAGATAACCATGCACATTTTTCCTCATAATAGTAATGAGTGATGTCCTGAAATCCCAGCAGCATCCCGGCCCTCGAGCCCTGGAGTTGGACAACCGTGAGCTAGGCAGTCGCGGATCAGAAGTGATGCAAACAACTGCAACAGCTTTTTTATATTTTAGTGGACTGTAATTCAAGAAGGGTTGCATTGTGCAACACTCTATCCTGCTAAAGCGGGCAAACCCCAGGATTTGCCTGCACGTGGTGTCTTTGTGCTGACACTGGAGAGATACTGCACAAGGTTGCAACAGGAGATGCAAACTGAACCAGGCTGACCTCCTGAACCCTTGATTTGTAATGGGCATTGTGAGAAAACACAAAACCTGTAGAAAGAACCCCTCGCCCCTCCCCATTGTGGATTTCCAAGGATGGCTGTAGGGACACAAAGTCCTAGGTTTGCCCTAAAAATCATATGCTGGAGCAGGTATGTCCAATGTGAGTCCAGAAGATGCTTATTCCCACATTATATTGACTGATGAACCACAAAACTCACCCCCACTAGAGGAGCCCTCCAGAAGAAGTGCCAGAGGTGTCCTGCCCTACTCCTGTGCCACACATAGGGAAAGAAGTCCAACAGGCCAGGACCAAAGATAACACTCGAACAGACCTAACCGTGTCTCCAAAGGCAGATACAACTATACCAATGAGGCAATGAATGACTCTGAATGACTTTGATGAACTGTGCTAACCAAACAGGAGTGGGCCCTGCTTGCAGCGTGGCTCTCTGAAACTTTCCAGATGTTGACCCACAAGACCCAGGGCATGCAGCCTCAACATCGTAACATGACAACACCTTGTGTCTTTTGAAGAACATGGAGATGCTGCGAGTATCAGAGACAATAGAATAGCCGAGGTGGAGGATCCATTGTGGAGGTGAAGGAGCTCCTGCGCTGTTTAATCCTTTGTGTTGGAACAGTACACTTGTTCATGCTTCTGATCTGACATAGGACATTCCCTAGCGCATATGTCCATGACAGAAAGGAGACAGACAGGGGTGCTGATACTGAGTGGGCATGTTCTAACTGCATCCAGAGCCATCTTGTCTAAAGCAGAATGCAACTAGAAGCCACAGCAGCAATCTCAAAGGCCCAATAGTTGTTGCTTTCCCTGGGAGCCGGCTTTCTTTGAATGGGAAAGATGTGGCATACAGCATCCATCCCCTATATTGGTGGACCATCAGTGACCATTAGCACAGGAGACATACTCCCCTATCTTGAATTGGAGAGTAAACCAGTTTGAAGGAACCCCCAACTCTGTGAATCCCGTAGAGAAGGGGACTCAAACTTTCAACGGCTGCTTGTCCTGGACGTACAGGCCGGGAGGATAGCTCACGGGCAACAGGTTGTCTTGGAAGAAAGAAAACACATAGCAGCACATGCTCGAATCCCAGGCTAGCGCTTAGAAACTGGTCCCCGGTATTAAGCGTGTTTTAAATGATCAATTATAATTATATAAATTGGATATATGAAGCCAAAGAAGTGGCAAAACTCCTGTTAATAGAGTAGGGTGACCAGAGGTCTGGGTTTTCCAGGACAGTCCGGGGAAATCACCTTGCGTCATGGGGTCCCGGGAGTTTTTTCATTTTAGAAACCCCGTCCCGGGAATTTTTTTCATTTTAGAAACCCCGTCCGAGGTTTGCATGGTTGGGTGGCTATGGTATTTAAAATCGTAATTATTTTTCACAATGCGCACAGAATTTTAAAGTTGGAGGTTTGTCTCGAACCGCCAACCTGAACACTTACTAACTGTGCCACAGAGACTGGCTTGGAAATGATTGTACAGCAAGCCATGTAATATCAATAAGAGCTAATGCTTGCTTTGAATTGACATGCCAAGATTCACAGACAAAACTGCACAAATGTGATCATATACAGTTTATGGAAAGGAGAAGTGCTGGAAATATGGTTGGGTGGTGGTTGTGAGGACGTGTTGGGGGAGGGGCAGTAATTGGTGGGCTGCGATGGGGTAGTCCCTCTTGCATGTTGTTGGTTGTCCCGGTTTTTCGTTTTGGAAATCTGGTCACCCTATAATCGAGTGCTGTCTGATGGGGAGGAGTGGGGAGGAGCGAGCAGCATGCCTAAATGTGTAACCTGTCAGTGGGTTTCTCAGCGCTGGGTAAGTTTACCACAGGACTCCACGTCACCAGGGACACCTAATTGCAATCTTGGGCTGTGCATTTTCTTTCATTTTACTTAGACGCATTGTATTTGATTGAACTGGCCCAAGATTGAAACTCCCAAACTCTCAAAGGATGCAGAAATGGAAAACCAGGACTGGAGCATATGTAGTGATCTAGTAATCTTAGCCGTGGGGATCCCGATACCATTATAGGCTACAGAAGGATGCCAGCTGTAGTTTCTGGATTAGGTGCACGAGTTTCGTCTGCCAAAGCATTGATGGGTTTGGAACCGCTTGTGGACTGCGAAATTCGGAGCTATCACTTCAATGACTCAGCATCTGGAAGAGAGGACGCTGCGTCTGTAGGCACGGAGCCTCGTGCAGCAGCCAGACACCGCTCAGTACGGTTGCAAGCTAATACCTGCTGCTTCATGAAAACTGATCTGGAAGCTTGACACTGCATGTTCCATGGACCACCCTGCTGCGTCACTGCAGATCTTTCTAGAACATTTACCATCAAGGCAGTCTGATTATAGCTTTCACAGTGAAAGCCTGAGAACTTAATAGAAAAGCCCTCTCACCAAATCTTACTCTTAGCATCTAAATACGCGCACTTAGCATCAGACTGCCGTGTTGTGCAGAATCATGCAAGCTCGGGTATTCTGTGTTTTATTTTTTTCATCAGGTGCTAAAACCGTCCTTCTAAATTAAAACAATCACTCCAAGCCTTTCAAGACCTCTCCACTTTTGGTAAATATGCAGCCATTTTGGAAGCTTGCAGGGCACTGCAAACCCTGCTTATGGGACGTTCCATCTGACTGAACCATGCCATGCTGTAGAGCAGGGGTGGACAAATGATATTGCCAGAGGGCCGAATGTAATGCCGATTGTGGAACGAAAAGTAAAGGTGAAGTGGGTAGGGGGGAGAAGGAACAGCAGTCGGGCGTGGGTGGGGACGTGGCTGTGTCAGCCCCCAAATTTAAATAAACACATGGATTAAAGAATACGTATTTTGAGGTTTGCTTGTCTTTATTTTGTTATCCCATGTCCCCTGATGCCGCCCCACCGAACTGCATGACCCCCACCAAACAGCATGGCCGTGAACCCCTGTATTATCCCCACCCCCACCAATGGCATGGCCATGGTGCCCCTATTCCCTACCAAACAGCATAGTCCTGGTCCCCCTATCCACCCAACAACATGGCCCTGGTCTTCCCCACCCCTCCAAACAGCATGTCCCATGCCCACACCAATCAGCATGGCTCTGGTCCCCCCGCCCCACTCCACCAGCTTAGCCCTGGTCCCCACCTATTCCCCCAACTAATGACATGGCCCGGTCCCCCCCCCCCCACCTCCACAAATGGCATGTCCCATGTCCCCCACCCCCACTAAACAACATTGTGCTGGTCCTCCCATCCCCACCAAATGGCATGTTTGTTGACCCCCACCAAACGGCATGGCCCTGGTCCCCTACACCCCCCGCCCCCACCAGCATAGCCCTGGTCCCCCTATTCTCCCAACCAATGGCATGGCCCTGATCCCCACCACCCCACCAAATGGCATGGCCCCCACCCCCACCAAACAGCATGGCCCTGGTCTCTCTTACCTCCCTCTAACAGCATAACCCTGTCTTCCCTAATTCCCCAACCAACAACATGGCCCTGATCACCCCACTCCCACCAAAGACATGCCCTTGCCTTCCACCAAACAGCATGGCCCTGGTCCGCCTCACGCCCCTCCACCAGCATAGCTCTGGTGCCCCTTATTCCTCCAACAAATGATATGGCCCTGGTCCCCCACAAAACGGCATGGCCTTGGTCGTTTATACTGCATCTCCCACCAAAGGCCTGTCCCTTGACCCTCACCACCCACCTAACGGCATGCTCATGACCCCCTAGCTCCAAATTTAATTTTCCATGTCACCCACCCCTCCAAACGGCATGCCAACCAGCACCCTCAAAAAACAACAATGCACTTACTGGGTTAGGTCGATAGGTGTCGGGGCAACCGTCAGACTGGCAGGAAGGCTAGCAGCAGGGCAGCAGATAGGATGGCGGACAGACGATCAGCAAGCTGGCTGGTTCGTGTCTGTGGGTGTCGGGAGCTCCTCACTTGTACTGAGGCTGGCGTTGCAAGGTTCAATGCCTTCCAGCAACAAGCCTTATTAGCCACACCAGTTGCAGTGCTGGCCTTCTATTGGTCCAGCACACGCACTACGTGGCTCATAAGACGTTCTACGAGCCACGAAGTGCATCCACTGAACCTATAGCGGGCTAGAAGAAGGCTGACGGTCCTGACCAGCATGCACTCCTAAACCACTTTACATAAGGTAACCACAATAAGTCCAGGTATTAACACCTAAATAGTGAATGATGTATTGCTGTATTCCACATTAACAAATGAATCTCAGCCAGTACATGTTTCGATCTTTCCAGGTCTTTTTCAAGGTCAATGTTTTATGATAATAAAAACATGTAAAGAATGGCAGTAAATTCCACTGGTCAGGACCTTTACCCTGCTTGTGTTACTTGTTGGTGTCGAGTGGACATCAACACATTCTGTCCAGACCTGTGTTGCCCCATAAAATGACGAGTTATGTTTCACAATTCAATTATATGTGTTACTATAGACTTGCCTTCAGGATCCCAATTTTCCCTTGCACAACAGAGGGACAGTATTGTTCCAGGCAACAAAGACTTTCCTAATGGTGGGGGCCCATTTTTGCTTGCGGACCACCCTTCATTAAGAAATTCTTCAACCGCGGAGGGCCGGAAAGCACAGTATAGCGGGCCGCACAAGGCCCATCGGCCGTATGTTGTGGATCCATGCTGGAGAGGATTTGCCTTTCAAGAAACCAGCACCTTAATGCTCTGACAACAACGGCACGATATTGCATATGAACGTCATATGAAACACTTGATAGCCATTGGTCACCCCTGGCCTGCGACTGCCACCCTTAAATAGGAAGGCCCAAGAATCATTCCCCTGCACCCCACGTCCTCCCTCACCCCAAACTGAACCACAGCTTTACCAGGCAAAGATGTTCATCCAAATTTGAAAAATAAGCAGTTAATAGACTATGACACGTGGCGGTTTCTTTTGGAGATTACATTTATTTATTCAAATGTATTTAAAATTCACTTCAAAGTGGAAACGCTTAAAACCTTTAAATCTGGGATGATTTAACAGCAGGGGATGCAGAGGTGAATGTGGCGGCCCGCCACCAGTCACCCGGAGGGCTGTGGGGGGGCAGCACTGGATGCCGGGATCACCCAGAGTACTGTTACATGTCTCCCCTGTTGGGAGGCATGGTATCGCCCAAGTGTGTTGGCAGTGGTCACGTGGAGAACCACGTGACCAAGTTAATAAAGTAAACTAGCCGCTTCCGGCTCGAGGGCGGGCCCAACTCCAACGGGGCCCCCAACATGTACCAACAATACTGCAGGCTCGCAGTAGGCGGACTGCAGGGGGCACCCTGCCCCGCCCGGATCACCAGACTTATTACCTTGGCTGGGGGCCCCCAGGTGACAGCGGCCTCGGCTCTAGGGGCCCCTAGGCTGGGGCGGATGCACCAGGCCGTGGTCACACGACAAACACAGACCAACAAACGACACAGACACGAGTTGCCACTTCCTGGGGCTCTGTTGCCCGCCCCTCACGTGCGAACAGACACTCCTTTTTATTGGGCACCGTCATGACACAATCTCTTAAAGGGGAAATGGGCCCCACAGTTAAACGGGCAACACACAACAGTGATGTCTACCTACAGACACACCTTCCATTCGTCTCTCATGGTTCTTTCTTACATGTGGCTGGCTCCTCGAGATCACAGGAAATGCAATGAAGAACACCTGAAAGAAATCGGGCATTTCCGGTTAGGCCACCTACAGAGAGGCTGGCACTACGCGGTGGGAGGCAGTGTATGCCCCAGGACCGAGCTAACAATGAATGGTCTTTCGTTTTATGTATGCATCATTTAAAGAATATTTGGGGAAACTGGAATTTTACAACATCGCACGCATGTGCTAACGTCCGTCATAAAGTACGGTGGACATTTTCTAAAACATATGTTAAACGCCTGTGATGGCACTTGCGCGCATAAACAAAATATTGTAATAGTTAGGCAATGCAGCGCTATCCATGTTTCCTGTAAAGTTACAGGAAGAAGGAAGGAGGGGTGTCACCTGGTATATTAATACATTGCTTCAAATGGCCGAAGAAGCACTGGGTAAGGTACGGACATAAATAAGGTCCTCGGCGAAACGGCCGCGCCAAAAGGGGGTGTACCGCCTCTTTTGGGCTCAGAACGGTCTCAGCGCCTTTTATAGAACAAAGTTAATTTCTATGTCGTTGAAGGGCGCATTGCGCCATCTAGTGGCCGTTTGGTGAGTTTATTCAACACAGGAACACAGCTTTTTGCATTTGAAGCGGCTCCTGCATTGCAAAATGCAACTTTTACACCAGTATAAATGCCGACCCATTCCCAGCATGCAATCGACATTGCATTTCATGCATTTCCCGCAGAAAAGCCATGCACTGGATAATGCAAGCAAGGGATTGTGGATCATAGGCACGATATTCGACCAAATGCTTTTCGCGAACAGAACCGGTCCCAGAAAAAACAATTCACTCACAGTCGAGTGGTGGTTTAACAAATATGTTTTCAGAATATGAGCCATTAATCAGATATGTAGCTATTTAACTTGATTTCGTGGTTTTTTTGTGTGCTTTAATATGCTCGGTGGTTTAATCACAACGAAATCTGTCTCAAAATGGCGTGAACCAGATCGTGGTCTGCAGAAGAAGGGACGAGCAGAGGTGAGAGAAAAGGAGAGGAGGGTGTAGGATACGTACCACTGGACAGACAAATAAAGAGACAATGATGATTGATGGAAAGGAAATGGTTGTGGCAGTGGGAATTCATATGTAGTAATTGTTGATGGATTAGATGGAGTGCTTATCAGAGGAGAGGCGATCAAAACTGCTCGTAATGCCAAGCATTTTCGGTAAAGCAGATGATAACATTGTCGAGTGGTACTAGAGGTAGTAACTATAGATTAGATACCCAAGCGTTTTGTGCGCTGCAATAAATGCAAAAATAAATAAATAAAATAAATACATGGATGTCCGAAAGATTATGATGTGATATATGATATGATATTCTATTCGTATCGTTCTCGTACACAAGTGTTTCAGAGTGCGACAAGGCAAGGGAGGGGAACAGGGGAGAACAAAACAACGTTCTTATTAGGCCCAGTGACATTGAGATTGTGCAAGTGCATGGGAAAGGAAAAGGGAAAAGTGCATGGAAGGGGGAGAGTGGAAAGTGCAGAGGATAAACATATACATAATAATAAATACAAATAAAATATATAATGGAGCAATAAACAGGGGTAGTGCAGCCAGCAAGTGGCAAGAGCTGTGTTTACGGCAGCAGAACTGGGTAAGTCTGATAAGTGCATAAAAAGAAAAACATGAGGGTGTGGAGATCTGTATAGGTACAGATACAGTCCCCAGTGCAAGGGGTGGCCGGGAGGCAGTGCAGAAGGGTGGCAGGGTGAGCAGGTAACTGAGCCAAGGGGACGGAGGGTGGCCAGATGCACAGTGCCAAGAGAGAGCAGATCAGCAGGGGAGAGTGGGAGCAAAGGCAGATGCAAAGAGGAAGGTTGTGAGATGCTTCCGGAACCAGAGCTGATTCTCCTCAAGTTTTAGAGTGGCAGGGAGGCTGTTCCAGAGGGAGGCCCCGGCCGAAGACAGAGATCTACACCTGGCTCGTTTCTTTGAGAAACGACTGACCCTGAGGGAGTTAGAGGTAGAGGAGTGAAGAGCTCGAGAGGGGAGGTATTTGTGGAGGGATAGCAGAAGATATTTTGGACCCAGGCCCCAGAAAGCCTTGTGGACAATGCAGAGGGTTTTAAATTTAATCCTTGCATCCACTGGGAGCCATTGGAGAGATTTCACAGCTGGAGAGATACAATCCCAGGGCTTGAGGCCAAGGACAAGTCTTGCAGTCCTGTTCTGGATAAGTTACAGAGGGTGAAGAGTCGAGGCAGGTAGATTTAGAATGAGGCTGTTACAATAATGCAACCTAGAGAGAACCAGAGCTTGGGAGACAGTGAGATTCTGGGGGAAGGAGAGGAAAGGAAACGGCCTCTGAGGAGGTGCAATAGGAAGTTTGACTTTTTAGAGACCTCAGAGATGTGGGCGGAGAAGGAAAGTGTGGAGTCAAAGATGACCCCGAGGTTCTTAGCCTCACAGGTGAGGATAGGAGGAGGGCCAAGCGAGGCCCGCCAGAGACAGAGGGGAAAGGATGGAGAAGAGTTGCCGATGAGGAGGATCTCTGTCTTGCTGCCATTCAGACAGAGATCATTGGCAGCACACCAATCTTGAATGGCAGTTGGCAATAAGCAACGAGGGAGTGAGAGGAGGTAGCCGAGGGCAGCCGAAAATGAGTTGAGTGTCGTCAGTGTAGCACTGGAAATTTGAGCATAGAGTGGCAATGCAGTGGGCCAGAGTTGCCAGGTATTGATTGAAAAGCCAGGGCGAGAGGTTAGACCCCTGGGGAACACCACAGGTAGAGAGGAAGATAGAGAATAAGGACACCAGTTGAACCTGAACAGGTCGATCAGAGAGGAAAGAGGTCAGCCAGGCCAGAGCCTGATCAGTGATACCCAGGTTCTCATGGAGACGGTTGAGCAGGCTGGTATGGTTGACTGTGTCGAAAGGCAGAAGAGAGATTGAGTAGGATGAGGACAGAGGGAATGTTAGAGTCAAGGTTGGAGAGCAGATCTTCACGGATGTTCAGGAGAGCAGTTTCCGTGCTTCTCGCTGCTCTGAAACCAGACTGGTGGTCATGGAGACAGCCAATGAAGGTTAAGCTGAGAGATGGCCAGTTTTTCCAGGAGTTTTCCCAGAAAGGGAGTAATGGAGATTGGGCGATAGTTACCCAGACCGGAAGGATCAGCTGTGGGTTTCTTGACAAGAGAATGTACAAGGGAGTGTTTCAGAGGGGAGGGGAAGGATCCTGAAGCATAGGAATGGTTGCAAAAATCGGCAAGGGCCATGCAAGGGTGTCAATGTGGTCCTTGATGGTTTTAGAGGAACAGGGATGAACCTGTTTTGACAAGGCTTTCATAGATCGGACTTGTTTAGCGACCTCATCAGGGGAGAAGAAAGGAAAGGAAAAGAAGGGGGGAGGGGGTGGTTAAAGGGGGGTTAGCAAGCAAAGAATGAGGGGGAATAGGAGGGGGAGGGGATACAAGATGTCCTGTGTTTTTGGTGGCAATTATCATGTGGCAATTTACACGTGCCTGTACACAAGTGTTTCTAGGCGCGACAAGACAAGAAGGGGAAATAAAGGAAGGATAAAATAACGATCTTACTAGGCCATGTGTCATTCAGATTGTGCAAGTGCAGGGAAGAGGGAAGTGGAGAAGTGCCGGGGGAGGTCAAGGGGGAAGTGCAGTGAACTCACAAGTGCAACCAGCAAGTGGCTTATAAGTGCAGAGATAAGGGAATGTCGAGTTGCAGATACAGATCCTTAAGTGCTGGGGAGCCTGGAGGCAGTGCAAGGTGCCACTGGAAATGCAGGAGCCTGGGCCCGGGTTCAGAGAGTGACCAGTGCGTGGGGCAGTCAGGTGCATCAGCAGGCGAGAGGAAGAGAGAAAGCAGAAGCGAAAAGAAAGTTCTTGAGTTGCTTCCGGAACCAGAGGTGGTTCTGCTCATGTTTGGGAGAGGCAGGGAGGCTGTTCTAGAGGTAGGTAGCAGGCGAGGAGATAGATCTACCCCCAACTCTCTGCTTGGAAAACGTCTGACGCTTAGAGAGTTGCTCAATGCCTGATGTGCTCAAGTATGCTCTTGAAGCATGGAGGCTTCCTCACTTGGAAAATGTTCCCTTTTTTCAAAGAGAGGATAGTCTAAGATTTTCCAAGTGGTCTGACTGAAGCACCAGCACCTATATTTACCCATGTATAGGTGTGTGTGGAGGTCGCAAAAGGTAAGAATTTCTATGAGAATAAGGGAAAACCAATTCCTTCTCCGTCTTTAATAAGTAGATAATAGGCCGATACGGCAGAAAATGAGGTCATTTCTGAGCATTCTGAAGGAGAAGGGTACACTCATGCCAGGGCAGTTTTATTGAGGTAAATAGGTATTGCTAAAAGTGGAGAGAGTGATCCTGTCTCAAATACAATCATTCGATGAAAGTTCAGGAACCTAAGATAGGAACCAATTCGGCTTCTGTCCTTTACAAAGTACTGAATAAGTTACAAGCTCAATTTTTGACCAGTTAAGTGACAAAACAGATAAGAATCAATCAGGTGGCCCAATACTATTGGGCCTGTAAGCCGCATTCAACACCGTAGATCACGATATCCTCCTCTCTAGACTCTTTTACTGTTTTTTAAGAGGCACACTGCTTAAATGGGTACATTCCTTCTTGACTTTTTGATAGCAACAAGTAAGGATGGGCCCCTTCCAATCTCAATTCTCAATTATAACCTGTGGGGTACCACAGGGTTTCGGCACTGGCGTCTATGCTATTTAATATTTACATCCACCCTTTACTGGAGATCATACATCAACATGGCCTAACATTTTTGAACTACGCCGACGATACCCAATTTCTAATAGATTGTGATCATAGATAGAATCCTCAACTTTTTCAAGCCAATGCATGTCCACTGGCAATCAAGGAATGGATGGGCACACGTGTTTAGAAGATCAATCATGATAAGGCAGAGATTATGCTGATTAAGCAGATTTCCAGTCCTCAAACGCTCATCTTCTGACCTTAAAGGTTTTGGAAATGCCCTGAGCATAAACAAGCGGTAAGGAACCTGGGCTTCATTCTAGATGATTCTTTTAGGCTAAAAAGCCTAGTCTGCACGCTGACTAAAACTTCTTTCTTCCAGGTGAAGAAATGAAGACCCATACTTGGACTTCTTTTCCTCAGCAAGTAACTGTCATTAATTCTTTAGTGATTTCTTGACTGGATTCTAATAACAGTATATATCTGTGTGTGTGTGTCAGAACATCTACTTCAATGCCTCCAAAGAATTCAGAGTGCAGCTGCTAGAGTCTTATTGAAGTTGAAGAAACAAGACCATATTTTCCCGCCCCTAAGAACTTTGCACTGATTCCCGTCGAGAACGCGTGACATCTTCAAAAGTATGTGCATCGTTTTCAATAGTCTTGCTGGGAAAACTCCTCCCCTTTTCCCCAAAGATCTAGACCTCGAATCTCCACTTGAACTCTCAGAAGTCATCAGACAAATTATTAATTATGCCTTCAGATAAAATGGAAAGGAAAGGTGGGTGTTCCTTCTCAATCCAGGCAGTATAGATTTGGAAAGCCCTAGCCCCTTCCTACCAGGGACGTCATTTCACCAAAATGCCAGGGGTAGCGGAAGTAGCATCACACGACCCATGAGCCCTGGGGACATCAAGTGATGTCATTTGACCCCACCCCGAAGTGATATCGCGGGAAGCGAAGGAACACAACCTTTCATCCGTTGACAAAACAGGAAGTGACATCACATAGCATTCTACACTACGAAAAATATGGTTACGATATCACTATAATGTGACGTATATTTCATCCAAGAATGGATCGCCATATGTAGCGTTAAGATCAGTGTGTGTAGGCCTATATTATCAAATTACTGTGAATGCAAGCAGACGTCCATGACCAAATGATAATGATGTGTTATTATATAGCACTTATGCTTAAGCGCTTTATATAGAAAAAATATACACCTGATATCATCCAACCTGTGTTTTACTCATTTATACTCATTTATCGACCTCAGAAGGATGAAAGGCTGAGTTGAGGCATTTAAGAACAGACTAAATCAGGGACTCACCCCCTGAAGTGTGCCTGAAATAAACGTTTAATGAGTCTAGCAATTATTGTATAGAATTCCAGGAAGACACATTATTTGGTTTCCTATTCTTTCTTATTTAGGGTGAGTGCTGAAAGTGTTAGACTTGTGGCACTCCTGTTCTTATTTTTCTTATTTTTTTTAAAGGGCCTGTACAAGAAAGCCAGCCACTCCAGGAGCTTGCATTCCAAAAAACGAAAACAATTTTTTATTTTATTTTATACAGAGGTAGCAAGGGAGACCTCAGAGGTTGCAGTTGCGACCTCTGATGACCCCTAAATGACATCCCTGCTTCCTACGCAAAAAAACCAACCTGCCAACTTTCAGGAAACACCTGAAAATGTTCTTCTTTAATCAGAACTACTGCTGTGATCCAACCCGTGAACCTCCCTGTACTCGCATGAGGTAGGAGCCTTCGGATGGAAGTTGCACGATATTAAAACTCCTATAACAAAACACAACATGTAAGACTTGTTCATCTTAAAAAGGTTTTATTTTATAATGCATTTATCAAAGGTTTGTGCCCTGTGCAAATGGTAAAATTACAACTTGACAAACACTACTTGCAATGATGAACCACCCCAAAACTGCAACGGCTACGTTTTCAATAACTCAGTAGTGATATTTTGCATGAAACAGCACCAGGAGTGCAAAGGTAACAGAGCGATCATTGCCTTGATGTTTGGTGCAAAACTGCTCCTTTAAACGTGCACTCTAAAACCACACTGACCATGCAATGGGCCTGCTCTATATAAGGTAGGCAAATGAAAACCTTTATATTTTATGTATTTAATTGTTTTTTTTATAACACTCCTAATACCATACCTGAGTTTGGTTTCTAAATGCGGATCTGGGATTCGAACCTCTGCTTGGTCTCGCTTCCAAGACCAGTGGGTTGCCCCTGTGCTATCCTCCGTTCACAAACGTGCTCCTGAATAAATATTCCAGAAATGTGGCTCTTTCCTTTATTTCCATTCAGGTAAGTAATATAAATGTGCTGCGAGAAAGTTGTGTGTGGGGACGTCCAATGTGGTGGATCAGAGATAGGACTTGAACAACTGGACATGTTTGCCAAACACTTTAGGTTTTGTTAAAGAAAAAGAAAATCCTTCGCCTGGCCGGCCCTACTGCTATGGGAGATATTTCATTATCTAATAACTCTAAATAAAAAGGTGCTCTTTGGGCTGTCTTACATGAACTGGTTCTGTTCTCTGTCTGAAACCTAAGCTTTCTATCTGACCCTACCACTTTTAAAGGAAAACAAATTCGAACAACTGGTCTGCTTGTCGTTGGCTGGTGCATGTACGCCTCTTAAACAAATGTCTTTGGAAATGGCCCCTCTTGGTTTTCCAGGTTCTCAGTTGCTTTCACAGTTCCAATGATACACAAAATAAATTGTTATGTAAACCAAATATACATGTCCCGCTGGTCTTTCTCAGACCTGAGTTCCTAGTATAGCTCAACAAGTCATAAACATTCCCAAGATGTGCTCACAATATAAAGGGCAAACTTTGGTGCCCCTTAATTCAAATCTGAAAAATGTTTACAAGTATCTTTCCAGTATGTAGGACTTGACTTGAATCTAACTTCGGTTGTGCAAAGTTTGAATTTGGATACCCACTTCTCGTCTGTTCCACACTCTGAGTGAAAGGACCTTTGGCAGTCTCCTGTGCACCATTAGATTCATTTCAAGTGACTGCTGAAGTGTTTCTAACACCTGTCTCTGTCTTTGGTTTTCTGTCCAGTCCCGGCCTCTTCCTCCCAGCTGGGTGTCTGTTCCATTAAGACTATGGGCCTCATTACACGGTAGGCGGTAGGGGTTTACCGGTACCGGTAAGGGCACCGGTACCGGTAAACCCCTACCGCCTTACTACGAGTTCCCTTTGCGGGACCCGACTTTAACGGCTGGTTTTACCAGCCGTTAAAGTAGGGTTCCGCAAAGGGACCTCAGAGCTAATTACGGTACCGCAATTTGCGGTACCGTAATTAGAACCTTCCCCATTCCCATTATGCCCTATGGGGGCAAAAATGGGAATGGGGAAGAGCCTTGGTGAATGGGGAAACCCCTACCGCCTTACTACGAGTTCCCTTTGCGGGACACGACTTTAACGGCTGGTTTTACCAGCCGTTAAAGTAGGGTGCCGCAAAGGGACCTCAGAGCTAATTACGGTACCGCAATTTGCAGTACCGTAATTAGAACCTTCCCCATTCCCATTATGCCCTATGGGGGCAAAAATGGGAATGGGGAAGAGCCTTGGTGAATGGGGAATTACCGCCCCTGCTCACCTTGGAGCAGGGCGGTAATTCCGCCATCCACCAAGGTGGACACGGTAAAATACCGGCGGAACCATGGCACTAATAGCGCCATGGTTACCGCCTACCATGTAATGAGGCCCATATAAACCCCTCTCCGGACGTTAACTCTTTTTGGCTCTACTCAGCTCTTGGGAATTCCTCCTGGTTTTTAATATCCCTATTAGTTGTTCAGGATTCTCGTATCCCTTTGTTGGAGTTTCTTCACTCTTCTTTGTTAGGCCTCCGGGACCCATGATCTACTTCAATGGCTCTGTTTCTCTGAGTCTCCTGCATAGGGACGCAGAACTCAACCACATTCTTCTTATTGCCTTGCATGTACCTGCTGTTCTGTGTTATATTTCCAATGGGGTGGCAGAAACCTCTGGCATTGGATGCTGGTTCCTGGCTGCCACTTGCGGGTACTTTCTCAGTGGCTGCCTTCTCTCCAGCTGCCTTCTCTTCAGCAACATCCTTTCCGGTTGGCCTGTCTCCCGCGTTGGTCGCTGTTTAGTCTCTTGCCGGAAGAGGCCTTGGGTAGCTGGCTCCCCAGGGCACCTGAGCTCGGCAAGGCTGGCGGACTCTCCACCCGCCACGTAACTGTTGTGCTCCTGCCTCCAGGCTGCATCGACCCCACACTGTAGTGGTGAGGTACACTCTGCATAGCCTCTTTTGGCCAGGCAGGCTTCATGTTAATTCCTATCTCTCAAGGTAAAGCCTGATTCCTTTATATGCCAATCTCAAAGTTAAGGACACCATCCCATTGGTCCTGGGGTTTCTTCTTTGAGGAGGGGTCAGCAACCAAACCAGGCATGTAATATTTGCATCTACTCCCATGTATGGAGACAAAACATGGGATATTGGGCTGAGGGAAATGTTACCAGCTTGTTCAACTAGGAGTCCTTGTCCCCTAAGTGAGAGACACTCCCAATGATACCCCACTTGCCCAAAACCCTAGGGAAGGTTTTCCATAGTGGACTCCTCTCCCTAATCTCACAGGGGGTGGCTTCCCCTTTGGGAGAAGGGACAAATCCCTGGATTTGTCGCAACACCCATGTATGTTTGTGTTTATGTGTCAATGTTTGTATGGGTATGTAAGTGTGGAAGCGAAAATACTAAACTACTGTTTTTCGTCATTCCCCCTTTCTATACAACCCAGCCCTGAACTCGCATTCACTGTACTCTGCCATATTTTTCGTCATTCCCCCTTTCTATACAACCCAGCCCTGAACTCCCATTCACTGTACTCTGCCAGTGGAATACATCTCCTCTAAGCCCTGGAAGAAAATCATTTCTCAATTTAGGATTCTCTCCAGTCAATCTGAGATTCTTGCAAACCAGTTAACTCTAACACTGCCTCCAGGTGCTTGCTCACAACAATCTTCTCATCACACTCATTGACCAGTTTGCACCCCTCCCCCTTAAAAAAATCAAGTTCTACCAAGAAACAACTCACACATGGATCTCCCATTACATCAAGGGAAGCTTCAGCTCTGCTAACTGAAACAAATCTTATACCAGCCCTAAAACCCTTCCTCTAACCTCCCCTATCTCTCCCACCTCAGTTTCCATACAAGACAAATCAAGAACATCAAGACCACTTACTTTATACTAATATTGTTTTGCACCAAGAACACACCCTTAAAAAATTGTAAAGTCCTATCTGAAATGTACACATCAACTTCCCCAAACTCCTCATCATCTCCCTCCACCAGCCTCTGCAAAGAACACAGGTCTCACCAAGAAGATATGATATGATATGATATTTTATTTGTATCGCGCTTGAACACAAGTGTTTCAGAGTGCAACCAGGCAAAGGGAGAGGAACAAGGGAGAAATGAAAACAACGATCTTACTAGGCCCAGTGAAATTGATAACGTGCAAGTGCATGGAAAAGGGAAGAAGGTGGAGAAGTGGAGAGTGCGGAACAGAGGAGAGAAACAGAATAATAAATACAAAATAAATAAAGGCGATGAACAGTGGAAGTGCAGCCAGCAGGTGGCAAGTGCTATAATTCGTCAAATAGGGTATATCTGATAAGTGCAGAAGAATAGTGGGACTGCTGGGGTACAGATACAGGCCCCAGTGCAGTGGTGGCCCAGAGCAGTGCAGGAAGGAGGCTGTGTGAGCAGGTAACTGGGCCAGAAGGTCAGAGCGGTGGCCAGGAGCACAGTGCAGAGAGAGAGGTCAGATCAGCAGGGGAGAAGAGGGGTAAAGGCGGAAGCAAAGAGAAAGGTCTTGAGGTGCTTCCGAACCGGAGATGATTCTCATCAAGTTTCAAGGTGGCCCGGAGGTTGTTCCAAAGGGAGGCCCCACCTGATTCCAAAGATCTACCCCCAGCTCGATTGTTTGAAAAATGACTGACCCTGAGAGATTTAAAAGTAGAGGAGCGCAGGGCTCGAGGCGGGAGGTATTTGCAGAGGGATAGTTGAAGGTATTTTGGACCCAGGCCCCAGTATGCCTTGTGGACAATGCAGAGGGTTTTCAATTTAATCCTTGCATCCACAGGGAGCCAATCTAGGGATAGATACAATCCCCGGGCTTGAGGCCGAGGACAAGTCTTGCAGTCCTTTTCTGGATTAGTTGTAAAGGGCTGAGAGTGGAGACAGGTAGATTTAGAAAGAGGATGTTACAATAGTCCAACATAGAGAGAACCCGAGCTTGGGAGACAATTGTGGGATATTTTGACACACTCAGATGTGCTATGTTACACCACTTTGCTGCTTTGATGCCAGAAACAGCATAAAATGGATGCGCTAACTCCTGTGCATGCCAAGATCCCTAAACTGGGCTTTGCAATAACCAGAAAATGGCTGCACTGCCCTGCCAACACCCATTTTAGGTGGGGTGGAACTGAGTACTCACTGCAGGAGTATGCCAGTGTGCTCTGCAACATTTTACATGGAACAAAGGAAAGAAGCAGCATTACTTTGCTGTAAACCCAAAATGCCTCTTTAAAATGTCATCCTTTCAACCTTAAAAAGTGCTGTTTTGGTGCTAAATCCATTCATTTCATATGAACCACTGTGATTAAAGGGCCCTTCAATGCCCAGGATCAGTCTTGAGTCTCAGAGGAACTGGGCCTCATTTGAATGGCAGCTCATACCAAAAGTATCTTTGAAAAAGCAACCCAGGGACTTTGTTTTTTCATTTTCCACGGGAAGTGCAGCTATTTCTTTGCAACAGTAACTTAAGAATCAGCTGTCCAGAGAAAGACTCCAAACAGATGCTTGATACATTTATCCATGCTGCAAACAATTCCAGCACTCAGAGGTAGAACTAGAGCTGTCTAAAATGTGTATTTGCTGCAGATGAAAACCGAATTTAAAGAAATAAATTTAATCAGTTTTTTCCTGAATGAAGAGCAAAATCGCCGATTTTTAAACTATATTATTGTGTAAAGGCTTGATTATTTAAGAATGTAAAAGGATTTGCTACTGTTAAAAATCCACCAATAAACTGTTTAATTCCATAGATTTAAAATAAAGATTTAAAGGTAAAACTCAAAGCTAAACCCAGTTTGAGTTGGTAAATTATATTTTTAAAAACACCCTGCTCTGCCAGTGCTAGCCCTGAGAAAGGGTGACACCTCAACTGCTGCAACAGGAAAGGGATAATTTCTACATTGGAGGATTTGAATCCCCAGGACAATGGGACTTTTCAAGTCACATTAGACATTTGTCTTTGCCCCAGGGTGAGACAATAGCAGACTAAGACACTACCAGTGTCTTAGCCTCCAGTGGGAGGGGCAGGAAGCTTCAATCACAAGAGAGAGGCCCCTCATTCTGCTTCGAAGGGATTGATATTTGCTTACACTTGGAAAAGAAAAAAAAAGAAACAAGTGACATTTGGTGTTTAAAATGCCTATTTTGCAACTGAACTTTCAAGACATTTAACTTTGCCACGAGAAAGAGGAAAAATCTGAAAGTTGGTAGTTTTAAATCTAATTTTATGCTATTCATTTGAAGACTTGGTAGGACTCAGTACTGCACAAGGAACATAAGTTATAAAGAATTACTGATTGCGTGGAAAGTATTATTGTTGCAAACATAACATTGCGTGCACATATATCAGGGGTAATTGTGCATCTATGTACAAAATTGGCAAATGTTAGGCCAAATCTTTCATGGTTAACATTGCCAAAATGTCACAGAAAGACTAAACCAGGTCCCACAGACTTGGGATTTGGATTGAAATGTGACCCACAAAATATGTAACCTGTGTATATGATTTTCTCAGAGGTTCTAAATGCGTAAATATGTATTTGTGGGAAAGTTAGATTTTGGTCCCAGTGGCTAGGGGAGGTTTCTAGTGATTGTAAAAATCATCCCATAAACATGGCATCCTTTTCTGTCATCCAATCAGTGGAGAGCAAGGTGGAAACTGTGTTCCTGCCCAATCCTGGCATTAGGGGTGTGGACAGTAAGCCTGTCCCTGCCATATACTTTAGTGATGTCATTTGGCATGATAAATAAGGGAACCTGACAGCACCCACACAGACTGATTCCTGGTTTCTTCCTGATTTTCTGCGTGGCGCCCTGTTCTTGATTTCTCCATCCTTGTTCCTGATTCCTGATTTTCCTTACAAAACTAAGGACTCAGCATTGCTGAACTCCTTTTTCAGCTAGGCCTCAAACTCTAAAAATCCCAAAAACCTAAGGGAAGCATTCTGATCCAGCGGCTTGCTACTACTAAATGCATGCCTGCTGCAAACTCACGATTCCACTGATCTCCAGTCTCCAGTAAACTAGAAGGGCCAGCCAAGTGACGTCCAGGTGACCAGAACCACCCAGCTGATCCTATCACACCAGATGTGCCCTGCTGTCCTTGGTTAGACCCGATCAGTGTGATGACCAGAACCCTTGATGGTCCAAAATCCTAAATTAAAGTGGACTGTAAGTATTAATAGGAAGCATAGAACATCATAGCATACCTTGCCTTGTTTTGTTCCCTCCCATCTCTAAGTCATCCAATCCTTATCCTGATCACTGTAATATTGTCACAACCATTCTTGAAACCCTGCCTTTGAATCTTTGCGCTAGTGCTAGCTTCTTTAAATAGTTTTGTCTTGTGAAATCATAAACTCTTAACCCTCCCTCGGGTAATTAGATTTGGTCCTCCAGGGCGGGCGCGGAGGTGCTGGGGTTGGTTCCTCAGATCAACTCTAGAGCTTACTGTGTTTCAATCTGGTAACCTAGCCTGAATGCCCTACTGTAAAGCATAACTATCCTTGTAAAAGTTGATTTCTGTTTTCTTTTTCAAAAAGCCTCTCATTCAGCATTGCATAACTCACTCTGTTTAACAGCTTAAAAACCATTTGGTTACTTTTTAGGCAGGAATCCGCATTTCTGCAAAGTTTTACATGTGTGATTTATGTTTAAAAATATTTTTAAACTTCCATTAAGATTCAAAGTGTTTACTTTTGCTCAAACTATAGCTCATGATTGTTTGCATCTGCCCAATGTTGCTACCATAGAAATTTATATTGATTTAAGGATTGTTGCACACATTCATTGTTTTGCTAAGCCATTTCTGAAATGTCATTTAAAGTGTAAAGATTTCAAATCCGTTTTTCTCTCTTGTTTGGGGAGGGAAGGTTGTATTCAAATTCTGTTTGCTGCTCTTTACTCCTGATTACCTGCTGCTACCTTATATTTGTTTAGAATTGCTTATTTGTGCGTTGAGGAATATTGCAGGGGGGAAATCCTAACTTAAGTGACATCTTCCAAACAAGCCAAAAGTGTTCTTTTCTCTGCTGTTTTCCTTCTGTGTTGCTAAAAGTGAATTTAACTGCCTTACATACCTTCTTATCTGTTATTGTCACCACATTGGTGATTGCTGCTCCCTATTACAAAGTATATGCTTGATTTGAATTTTAAATAAATAAATATTACCTTTACCAACCAGCCTGATTCCTGGTCCACCATGACCTGGGGTATTTTGAGAAGTGATGTGATATGAGTGGCATATCACTCAGAATATTGAACCTATAGACATAATAAAATAAGCATTTCAGTTATGCGCTTCATACTAGGCTGAGACCAAGGTGTATCGCCTGACTGAAATACTTAACACAGTGAGCTTCTGAGGGAAGGAGAGGAAAGGCAGAGTACCTCTAAGGAGGTGCAGTAAGAGGTTTGACTTTTTAGAGACGTCAGAGATGTGTGCAGAGAAGGAAAGAGTGGAGTCAAAGATGACCCCAAGGTTCTTAGCCTCACAGGCACTGCAATGTACCAGGCCTCATTATTGCTTACCTCACACACTATTCAGAACATCCCACTGTAGCCAGTACATGTAGATCTCTTGTCTTTCAATCTCAAATTTAAATTGTAATGTCTCTAACCCCTCAGTAATCAGTAAGTCAGGCTCACACTGGCACCTCTGCTTTCTCCCATTTTAAAAAGCAATGTATTCTTTCTCAACAGTCAACTGCTATACACGTACACATAATCAAATCAGCATTCCCTTCCTGAAACATCCATACATTCTGCAAGCATGCTGTCATCACACCTCCTTTGAAAAAGGAAGGTATATTTTGGATTTCAAAGAATCAAAAAAATATTGCCAAATTTCAAACCTCCCTTTTCCAGCCAGACCCCTGCAAAAATCACTGGGACACAACAACCCCAGCTGCACTTGGGAGACAATGTATAATTTCTTCAGTTTTTGATAGCATACAAATGTCCTCGACGATAGTGCAGACATTGCCTGCATCCTTCTGAACCCATTGGCAACTTGAAATGCGATGGACTACTACATCCTCCTCCACCATCCTCCACTATGCTGAGGTCCACGGCCCTGCCCTCTCTTGAGTCACCTGCTTCTTTTCTGTCAATTTCAGATCCCAACTTCCCCTCTTTATTCAATGCCAGAATCCACCTGCATTGATAAAACAGAGGCCTTAGTCATCAATCACTGCCCCCAGCATCATCCTTTATCCATTTGACAAAATGTCTTAACCCCCCCCTATGAGAGTCAGCTTCACTTAAACACCTTGGTATCTGACTCACTTTCCTTCCAAATTAATCCTGTAATCAGCAATTGCATCTCCTATCTCTGAATACTCAGAAAGGTCCTCACTGGGTTACTGGGTTACTGTGCCAAAGCCCTGCAACTCATCAAGATGGCATCAAGTCAACAGAATCTACACGGGGCTTCCAACTTTTCTCCTTTTCAGGGTTAAAATAGTGCGGAATGCCGCAGCTCACTTCCTTATCTGCCTCATGGGAAATGATTATATTAGACTCTTATCTCTTAACCGGCTTCCAGGTGAAAATAGCATCCGGTTCACGTGCCTTTTTGTGAAGCAATTATTGTGACTCTTGTGAACCTTTTTTTAGAAGTCCAGGGCTGCTAGAATACCATGCACATTGAATGTTCTCTCAGTTAATTTGTCCCAGGTCCTTGCACAAATATAATCTGCCCTACCTGTGCTTTTATAACACAATTTGGAGACCCAACATTCAATCATTCAACATTAACAATTAATAAGACAATGTTCTTAATTGCTCACATTACTTCTGAACGTTTTTATTTTTTAAGTTCACAAGAAAGCATTTGTTCGAGCTGCATGATTTGGCAAAATGGAACACATGCTTACAAACGTTACACTCTTTTAACAAAACTAGATATCACTGAGAATGTATATTGAAAAACCTCATACAACCTTTTGCTTTTTCCTTTTGTTGATATCTCTCTGTAGTTAATTCTGCCATTTTCTTTATCTTTTCTCTGCTCCTATACTTTTATGGATGAACAGTATGCTCCATCTTGTGCCTTTTTTGTCTAATGTCGTTATTCCTTCTATATACCGGTACATACTCATTGCAAAGCATAATGACAAAGTTGTTTTTATTGTGGGAGTGCAACATCATTTATTTGTAAATGTTTTGCTCAGAGTATTGTACACTCTTGCAGTTGTCTTCAATAATCGATAATAATAGCAATGATGAATCAATCAGTTTGTTTCGCAGTTGTCTTCAATAATCGATAATAATAGCACAGATGAATCAATCAGTTTGTTTCGCAGTTGTCTTCAATAATCGATAGTAATAGCAATGATGAATCAATCAGTTTGTTTCGCAGTTGTCTTCATCTTCAATAATCGTTAATAATAGCACAGATGAATCGATCAGTTTGTTTTCGCAGTTGTCTTCAATAATCGATAATAATAGCACAGATGAATCAATCAGTTTGTTTCGCAGTTGTCTTCAATAATCGATAATAATAGCAATGATGAATCAATCAGTTTGTTTCGCAGTTGTCTTCATCTTCAATAATCGATAATAATAGCAATGATGAATCAATCAGTTTGTTTTGCAGTTGTCTTCAATAATCGATAATAATAGCACAGATGAATCAATCAGTTTGTTTCGCAGTTGTCTTCAATAATCGATAGTAATAGCAATGATGAATCAATCAGTTTGTTTCGCAGTTGTCTTCATCTTCAATAATCGATAATAATAGCAGAGATGAATCGATCAGTTTGTTTTCGCAGTTGTCTTCAATAATCGATAATAATAGCACAGATGAATCAATCAGTTTGTTTTGCAGTTGTCTTCAATAATCGATAATAATAGCAATGATGAATCAATCAGTTTGTTTCGCAGTTGTCTTCATCTTCAATAATCGATAATAATAGCACAGATGAATCAGTTTGTTTTCGCAGTTGTCTTCAATAATCGATAATAATAGCGCAGATGAATCAATCAGTTTGTTTCGCAGTTGTCTTCAATAATCGATAATAATAGCAATGATGAATCAATCATTTTATTTCGCAGTTGTCTTCAATAATCGATAATAATAGCACTGATGAATCAATCCGTTTGTTTGCCCCTAAAGCTTTTCATACAACTTCTTTCATTCTAACACAAAGTTAAAATGTTCTTCAAATGCTCTTCTATATACATGATGAACTTATTGTATTCATCCTGCATCTCTTTTTTCCTCTCATCGTTAGTGAACCAGCAGTTGATCAAAGACATCATGGCCATCCATGCTAAAAGTGTTGAATAGCAGCATGTTTTTTACCTTTAAGGTCTATAGTTTTGGGCCTTAATCTGCACCAAGTGGCTGGCTTTCTAGTCAACTAACTCTTTCACTTCACCTATGGGGCACCAGCACTTGACACTATTGATGAGATGCTTGCACTTTTCTCACACACAAAAAATTAGTTCAAACCCATTTTTAAATGTGTTCTTCCTGTCCTGCAAGGGCCATGTCTGCCAATCAAGCATGTGCCATACAGTTCAGCCGTGTGCCTCTATAAAATGTGTGTTAAAATAACAGCATTTTCCCTTCAATGTTTGCAAACAACTGTGTGTAACCCAAACTATGCATTGCTTTATCAAAGTTAGTAAGCCGTCCATTCACTATTCTCTATATCATCTCTTTAAAATATACAACAAAGTATACCATGGCCAATTTTGAGTAGGGTATTACACAAGACTATGGGCCTCATTACGACCCGTGCAGAATGGGTTAACGGGTTCCGCTAATGGATGCGGACCCGTTAACACCAGTCTGCACTATTACGAGGTCCCCTCGCGGGACCCGGTAAGGATGCCTGGAAAAACCAGGCGTCATTACCGGGTCCCGCAAGGGGAAGAGGGAGCTAACAATGGGCCGTTCGTAATCGGCCCGTCGTTAGCTCCCACTCCCATTCCCAATCAGCCCTATGGGGGCTCAAATGGGAATGTGGAAGGTCCAGGCTTGGGTTCCCTGAAGGAGGAATTACCGGGCCCCTCCGAACTCGGAATGGCCCGGTAATTCCCCATTCAGGGAACCCGGTAAAGGAGCCCGGTTTGGCGGCAGCCATGGAGCCAATAGCCATGGAGCTAATAGCTCAATTTCTGTCCATTTAAAAGTAATAGACAGTCCATTCTTATTCTCTTTCTCCAAAATGGACTACTGGTTTTTCACTGCTGAATTATTCTCTTGCTCTAGTTTACGTCTCCATCTAGTAATGATGAAATATTCACAAGAGTGATCTATGTTGCCCAACAATGTCTCTCTCAATAAGCTGTCAGACATTGAGATGGACTATGCAGGCTGTATGAACAGAAGCATTCCCATTTCTTAGAAGACCTTTGAACACCGGTGTTTTAAAAACCAATGCACATTTTCTCTGAAATGTGTCTTGAGTGGCGGTTTTCCACACTGCTTCTAACCAGTCGAAACCCCTGTCAATCGATATCCTGCACACTCAAAATCAGCAAATGATCATCACATATGTGTACTATAATGTTTGAAATCATGCTAAAGGCCTAGCATGTCTTACGCAGTTGAGCCTACATGGAATGAGCGCACCTGCCTGCATATCTCTGCTTTTCTTCACAGCCAGCCTAATTCTTTAGCTACTACTGCAACTGCTCAAGCCCATGGCTGCACTGAATTAGCTTATCCTATGGCATGCATATTTGAAATAGCCCAATTCATAAAGTCTAATACTACCCCAAGCTTGTGAAACTACATGCTCCCAAAGGGCATTGACATAGCCTACTTTGCCTAATTTGCCACTGCTAAGCATACTCTGCCATTGCTGTCTCTGGTCTCTGCTAAAGTGTTTTGATGCTGCATATATTGCCCACTTTGCCACTGCTAAGCATACTCTGCCATTGCTGTCTCTGGTCTCTGCAAAAGTGTTTGACATAGCTTATAACTGTCGCTGATCCTTGCTGCTAAAGTGTACTGGCATAAACTACTTTGCCTAATTTGTCACTGCTAAGCATACTCTGGCATAGCCTACCTGATCTAGACTCCTGCTATACTTGTTGTAAACAGCCATGCTGTTGCTGCTCCAGTGTTTTCTGAAATAGCCTAATTGCTAACTGTACCCTTACCTCTCTCAGCATGTGCACCTTGCCACTGTATCTTAGCTTGCAAGGCACCCTACTCGCCTTCAACTTCAGACCCAATTATCTTAGGATAGAACACTCTAACTTTCCTAACTCCAGTAGCTTTAATCTGCTCACCATGGCCTTGCTAACTATGCCCGATCACCCAACTCACCACAACATGCAGGCACTCAATCATGCACCTAATTGTCAGTCCAGACTCCACATACTTAGGACACGGCAACTCCCCATGAACATCAGTGCTCTGCCCTTACAGATAGTACTCAGAAACACTCATCTAGGAACACGCACCGCACCCAAACTTAACTCAAATCAACACAATATACACAAACGCACCACTAATTCTCCCAAACCACCCCACATCACCTCGACCAAAATAAGAACCCCACCTCAGCCTAACAGGAACAACCTGGCACAGCAACTTAAATGCGCCTTACTCAATGTATGCACCCTCAATGCCCATGCTCTTGAAGTCAATGATCTACTATTAAGTCAGAACATAGATATACTAGCTATCACTGAAACTTGGCTTCATGAGGCATCTAGACCTGCCGTCATGCTAGCCCTACCAGAAGGCTACTCCATCCTAAAACAGGACAGGTTGTCAAAAACAGGAGGGGTGTAGCCTTGATCTTCAAAGAGGCCAGAGCTATTAGGCCCATAGCCCACCAAGGTGAAAATAACACAGACACTCTATCGGCCAAACTATCTCTCTCACCTAAAAACACTATAAATATTCATGTAATGTACCGGCCACCAGGACCTCCAACGGACTTCCCGGGACAAATTACACATTTACTCGGTAAAAACATTAAAATACCACCAAGACCTTACTTCTAGGTGACCTGAATCTAGGATTCAATGATCCTAATGATAAAACTGCTATTTCCCTCTCAAAGGACTTCCAAGATCTGGGATTCGCAAAAAAATCACCTCCCCCACCCACTCCAAAGGCTGCATCCTTGACTGGATGGTCGACCATAACTGTGGCTCCTTTATCACCTCCAACACAGCCCTCCCATGGACAGACCACAACTGTCTACACTTCACCATCCCCACAGCACCAAGCACCAAATCCACTACTCCTGCACCTGCTACATTAGCACATAGTGCCAAAAAACTAACTGCAGAGAACATCCAAGCCTATCCTGACCTCCCGTGCCTAGCACCACTATTCTCTCAAGACAGGACACCCTTACTAGTTCAGTCAATGCCATTGCCCCACTAGAAAATAAGAAAGAGAAAAAAATAATTCCACTCGAACTCGTGGTTCACAGATGAGCTCCAGACCCTGAGGAATAGTAAACACCAGGCGTTTAAAAAATGACAGGTAACCCCCTGTGACGCCACGAAAAAAAACTTTCAATTTATTGCAAAAAAGTACAAAAAAGTACAAAGACCCAATTTTATTGCCAAATCTGAAGCTTACAATCGCCGAATCTCTGATGCTAACTCTCAAACAAAAAAACTCTTCACCATCTTTAAAGAGCTCACAGATCCTCCGCACTGATGAGATCATCAAAGATGAAGCTTGGTGCTCTAGCATACAAAATGTCATGCTAAAGAAAATAGACCTACTACAAAACAAAATCAGAGACCACTATAATACACTACCTAAGCAGAACCAACACACTCAGACTCTGCCCAACTCCAAATCTATTGACTTTTCCAAATTTTAGGGGTACACATCGATGCCATGCTCTCCATGAACAAACAAGTCAGTGCTATCGTCTCTGCCTCTGCACTGAGTACCAAGCTCATTAATGCGATAAAACCCTTCCTAACAAAGGACAATTGTCTCTCCATTGCCAGAGCTACTATAGGGGCGAAGCTTGATTACTGCGATGCGCTCCAAGCTGGCGCTTCCAAAAAAAAAAACATAAACAGGATCCAGACTACCCAAAATAACTCTATCAGAGCAGCCCTAAGTAAACCTAAGAGACCACATCACACAAGCAAGAAAGACGGCTCATTGGTTCACGTTCAAAATTCTCACGATCACACACAAATGCATTAACTACACAGCACCATCCTACCTCTTAGACACACTATCCAGATCACTCTCATCTCGGGCCATCAGAAAATGCTACTCCAACCAACTCATAGTACCACGCATCAACAGGGTCAAGGCAGGAGTGTTAGGATTCCCTTACATTGCCCCTAAGCTATGGAAGGCGCTCCCACCTACACTCAGATCTGAAACTTCTCACCACGCCTTCCGAAAAAATCTCAAAACTGCCCTCTTCAACTAAATGCTCATACCTCTGCAGCCTCCCCTCCTCCCGCTCCCCTTCTGATCTATACTATTTGTACATATTATGATTGACTGTTGTTTCTGTTTTTATGTATCTAAGCTATGTTCACCCACTGTAACAAGCGCCATGATGCCCCTGGGATGCTGTGCTCTCAACAAATGTGAATAAATAAATAAACAAAACTTAATTGGAAATTCGTAGTCATACATTCCACTGTTTCCAGCAAGTCCAAGACCAACTATTCATTTGAACCAGCATATGTCCATTCACAGCTTCCTAAATACATTAATAGGCGTTGTAATTCTGAATTGATAAATTCATGGAACAAACAAGAGGTATATAGACTGAATCCCTAAAAGATCAAACTAGAGGCGCAAGCTGGTTATGGGCACAAGCGTGCTGTTCAAACATTGATCTATGCAGGTAAAGATGAGATTAAGAAACTGAAGAATTGAAACAAACAAGATCAATTCATAGAATAGCACATTTCATGTTTATGAAAGTTATTTCATGACAATTGTCAAAGATGCCCTTTAGACTACTTTGCTGAAGGACTCAGTCTAAGATCCTATTAAATGTTATTTTATTGTTATTTTAGTATTAGTTTGTATGAAGTGAGAACATCCCATTTAAAGGTATCAGAGAACAGTACATAACAACCTGCATAATGACAACCATTCAAAATACATTAGAAGCAACAACAATGAGTGTGCAAATGCAGTTGTTCATTGAAATAATCCTACCAATGTAAAGAAAACACTTCCAAGCGTGCATATATATTGAAGCTGGACATTAGAGTGCATGTCACTGCAATCCAATGAGGTAGGCTTCATTTTAACTTTGAAGTCAGTCTTTTGAACCCAATTATAAAAGAACACTTCTGTCTCAAATGAACATTATATTGTTAAAGAATTAATCATGCTGTAGATGAGCAGAGAATGTTCTGTGCTCGCCAACAGGGCTAGACAATGAGAGAGAAAGCAAGGGAGAGAGGGAGGGAGAGAGGGAGACTTTGAAATCACAGTTTCAAAAACAATGCAGCGTATTGTGCTATTTATATTTTGACAAATTGCACATTTTTATTTCAAAGGACTCTCTCATACATAGCCGTGGGAGGAAGCAGAAATGTCCACCTGTGGGAATTCCTGCCAGCAAAAGAATTGAACAAGCTCTCACTGAGACAAACTACAGCGTGAAAAAGAGACGGCCGAGCTGCCTCACTGAACATAATTCACACTTTTCAGGAAAGTCCAGACTCCAAATTCATAATTGTGTAGACAAATGCCTGTGTGAATCATCTTCACCTCCACTCCTGACATGTGATTTTTGTGTTGCCTTTAATAAGATGTACAAACACGAGAAGCTACAAAGAATTATGAAAAGCGCATATCTTGTATTTTCATTCTCTTAGGAATGAGGCAGAAAAAGCTTCCAGTTCACTGCCCTTAGGTTGTGTATATACCATAGGAAAACATTGGAGCTCTGCCTTATCTGCCGAAAGTGATGCTGCACCAGTCAGTGCTGCTAGGCTCAGCATCCTCCGTGGGTGAGCCTGAAGAGGAGGGATGTCAGCATCATCTATAAGATGGAAGACTGCGGCGAGGTCTGAGCTGGAAAACCGCAACCCCTGTTTAGACGGTGACTGGAACACATTCACAGATATAAACATGTGCCGTCTCACATGACTGAACACCTTCTAGTCTCTTAGTATGTTTCATCCGTGGCATGTGGCTGCACATTTATATTTTAAAAATCAATGTGTTGATTTAGGAAACCTATACATAAAATATGTGTGATAATAGTTATTGCACAAAATTAGCAATTAACTCTATACAATGTTTGTGTGTGCTGAACGACATAGGTATGATAACGGGGTCGGTCAATAAGAGACTAGAAAAGCATTGATCCAGAATTTGTTCGCAGTAAATGCAATCCCTGTTGAAGGCTTACTACATGGGTTCCCTGGGGCACACACTGAACAGGAACTGATTGCTCTGGATCTACTACTCAATGATTAAAGAGCCACAGCCACTGGATCATGTGTAGTTTATTGGAACCACACTGAATCCTTAATCTGAACTCACACTGAAGTGGTCTTAGTGATCGGATATATTGGACTGTCCTTTTGCGGGCGTTATCCAGGCTCATCCAGAATGCACTAACATAGCAGGACCCTATCCAGGATAGTTGTTCCCCTCTCTCAGAGGAAACCTTAAAGATAAGGTTGTTTGGACTGTCTTTTTGTGGGATTTGTCGATGCATTCAAAATGATTTCCGCATGTATGTAGGAAAACCACATAAAGGAGAGATGGTGAATCCTGCATGTGAAGTACTAAAAGATATCACCCGTGTATTTATGAGCTTGATTTTATAAAGTGCCAACCTAGCTGTGAAGCAACAGAGTGCTGTACACAAATGGGATGCAACAATATGGAGAAAATTGGAGAGAATATTAAGGGAACACTTGAAAGGTAAAATAGAAATTGAATACAGACGGCTATTAGCAGGCCAGGTAAGGTGGAGACTGGCAAACCCAATCTTGATTCATTTGTTGGTCGATTCACAGGTTTGCTCCCATTGAAGCAATATTGTTGCTCTTTTCCATCCTCCCTCAAGCACTCCCTTGTCCGCCCCTCCTTAAAGAAACCTCAGCAGGCCATTCCTGCCCAGCCAACCATCACCCCTTTCCTGGGTACACTGCCTGAGAAGTTGGCCCTCCCCCAACTTAACTCCCACACTGAATTTGTTGGTGGTCTTCATGACCATCAGTCTGGATTCCGAGCAGCCAGAGGCACGAAAACTGCTCTTCTGAAAACCCATGAAGAACTGCTTGCACCCCTTGATTCCAGCTCCCCAGATGTCCTCATATTCCTTGAGCTCTTTTCTGCTTTTGACACAGTGAACCATTCCATCCTCATAAAAAAGGATCCAAGACACCCTCTCGGAGCGGGCACCGGACTGGTTTACTTCCTTCTTTACGGACTGCGCTTCCATTGTCGACATAGGTAGACATAAAATGTACCTAAAGTCACACGGGGACCTTCTCCTCCCCTACTTCCTCCTCCTTCTGTGGAGTCCCCAAGGGCTGCATTCTTTCGCCTTGGCTAATTCAAATCTACCTTATTCTGCTGGCACGCCTCTTGTCCTCCTTCTGCCCCAACTTCCAGTGCTATGCTGATGACACACAACTCTTCTTCAAACTTCCTACAGATGTCCTTGCACCCTCCTTCATCCCTGACTGCCTCTCAGCCATACAGTACTGGTGTACTTTTAATTATCTTTGCCTCAATGCCAGCAAAACAGAGATCCTCCCTATTGGGACCCCGGTGCCCTACTTATTCCCTTCACTGTGGCCTTCTTCCATGGGCTCTCCCCCTGCTCCCTCTTCAGAAGCCAGAAACCTCTGAGTCATCTTTGACTCCTCTCTCTCTCCGTCCTCCCTCATACTCAGGACATTGCCAAGAAGTCCCACTTTCAGCGTTTCCTTCTGAAAGGTATTTTACATTTGGTCACCTTCTCCCAGAGACTCAAAGTTACCCTGGCTCTTTCTCTCTAGGCCTGGAATTACCATGGCCTATATTCTATTATAGAGTGTTAACAGCCAAGGCATCAACGCAATGTTTCAAGATTGGAGCTCCTTTGCAGCATGAGAGAACAGATGTTACAAAAATAGGAAGGTTTTCAATTTCTTCCTAAATGTTATGACTCTGTGAAGGGTTTCAAATTCCCCATTTCAGCCATTTAAAAATGCCCTTTTCTGTGTCTAGAGTCAGGTAGATCACTTTGAATTTTAATGCAAGGACTCCACGTGAAATATATGTATGTTAGAATGCATTGGAACTTCTATATTATATTAGATTATTGTATTTTATACTTCTTATATAATATGTTATATTTTGTATATGTATTGTCACTTGTATTGAAAGTTGTATACGTTCTGTGAACTAATTAACAACTAAATAAATAAATAAAATGAGTTCCTTTATTGTTCCATATCTCCTTATTTTAAGTAAAATAAAACTTAACAAATGCTGCCATTGAAATTGTATACAGTTTTCTATGTCACACAATTGTAATTTAGATTTCCTGTGTAGCAAGCTTTACAATTTAAATTCTATTCTACTCCATAACACATATTAAAGATGATCATTGAATAGGAATTACATTTTCACTGTAAATACAGTTTCTCTACACGCGATATCGCTAGTATAAGGGCATGAGAAGAAATCCAGTTATTTTTTAGAACATGTGTTTTTCAGACCCAGGCTGGGTTCTTATGTGGAATAAGATATTCCAAGTTCTTAGTCCTTGTCTTGATATTTCTTTGCATTAAGATACATGCTGGTCGTGACGCTCACCCCTTCGGTTCTCTTCCCAGGAAAACTAATATATTATATGATATTATGTGTCATAAAAAAAGTTCTGGTTTAATTACAGTCCATTCCTGAAATGTCTTCATTATCAATAAGACAACAATTGAGGAATGTTTTTGTACTATGATATATTGAATTCTGGGTAAACATAGTTCAGCATTTCTTCAGCAGTGATAAACCAGTCTTTACATATTGATGAAAAATACACAAAACCTTGCAAATTGTATTGCCTGCACAAGCACACCTAGTTTGACCTTGCATGGTTCCTGGGTCATCCTTTTGATAGAACACTGAGCAAGAGGCCTAGGTTTCCAACAAATAACAATATTGGTGACTGGTGCCTCTCTTGCTCTTTAAATTTATTTTAATTTAGGCATATTCTTTGCCCCAAAGTTCTCCACAGATCAAATGTGGATGGATGGGTGGTTGTGCTGGGAATGATGGAATAATGTAATTTAATAACAGATGGAGCACCATGTTCCGATCTACACCTTTATTACTACTTTCGGAACCATGTAAAAGCATTAAATAAGGTATTGCCTGTTGAAATAATGACACTCTAATAATGGATACCTTTCAAGTGCATCTCGCTTGAAACTCATCCAGATATGTAATGTAGAAGAAAAATGTGTTAATAATCAATGATTTCCATATTTTGCGGTTCCCTTCTGATGTAAGGGCAAAGAGTATTAAAATGCCCTATTGCTTCTGGTTGCTACATGGTCTGGTGATGGTTGTGGCTGGAGGGGTGAACTATGTTTTGGAATCTGACAGTCAAGTATGGTAAATGTACATATGCTGCCAGCAAATTTTGTATAAGAAACAGCACTAACTGAAATGATGTCCAAGGAAAGAATACGTTGTATTCCTTGATTATTAAGATAACTGTATATGTCTAGGTCCTGGACCGGATTGGCATGTGATTGCTCAATATTCCATAAAAACACAGGAATCATTGCTGTCCAGAAGAAGGAAGGAGGAGTAGCTTTGGTAAATTGCCGGTGTAGCTTGTACTTCTGATGTTGATTATACTGAAATGTGGAACTGTATCATAATTATTTTTCCAAGTAACACAGAGGACAGAAGTCATGAAATGAAGAGATGAAACAATAGCATCCCCAAATTACACCGAGAATTTGATGCACAAAGCCTAAAACCTGAGCCAATCTGGAGACGTTTGGAGCATCTTTCAGAGGCTCACACCAAATTCCAGAACATCTCAGAAAATCTCCAATCATCTCCTGTTCTCCAGCAGCATCAAGCTTTATGAGTTAAACAAAAGGCATGCGTAACAAGTGAGGGACATTTTTGTTGACACCTTATGAACTGGTACCTTGCGACCTGATAGAAAATATATTGAAATATATTGGGTATTTTGGTTTAGAGTGAATAGATGTTTAGATCCGTCGTCGCATTGAAGTAAGCTGCTACGGAGACCTAGAGACCCTCACCTCCATTTGTGCAAAGTAATTGTTGTTTGGGTGAGATTACAGATGACAATGCGCCGAGAAATAAAGAGATGAAGAGATTTTTAAGTGGAAATTGTGTGTTCCTTTTATTTGAAGTTGTAGCAAAGGCTAGAACTTCAAATAAAACCAAAATTAAATATAAGGCAGCAAGTGCAAATATGAAACACTCACAAGCATGTCCTGATGTTCAGCAGAATCAGGCAGAGAGAGAGAGAGAGAGAGGCAGAGAGAGCGAGAGAGAGAGACAAAGAGAAAGAGAGCGAGAGAGAGAACGAGAAAGAGTTTGGCCCACATTACAAGTTGGGTGATATCCCGGCAGTAAATCCACTGGAATACCACCCAACTGAATTACCATTATCACCACTTGGTCTGGCAGAATTACGGCTGGACTACAAGTGGCGGTGGCAGTGGCAGTGTAAGTCCCCATTTTTCTAGCACAATCGGCAGAATTATCGCAGTCAAAATTCTGCAGCGGTATTATGAGATAAAATCCCCAATGGACTCAATGGGGTCTTTTTGGCAGAATTACCACAGCAGAATTTCGACCGCAGTAATTCCACCGAGTGTGCCAATTTGTCTGCGGTGAGTAGGAGCATTTACTACCAGCATTTTTCTGGAGCTAAATGCTTCACTCTAATTTGGCATAGTGGTAAATTTGGCAGATTTACCACCAATTTTACCACTTAATGCCATACTTGTATTGGGGCTCTTTGTCTTTGTTTGTGCATGCGTGTGTCAGAATAGTGGTATTGGCCCACCCTTGGACAGTGCTACATTTATCTCATCGTACCTGTCTATGTATCTATCTACCTATCTATTCAGTTGTCTGTCTATCTATAAGTCTATATATATGTATATATACAACGTGAGACCATATAACTATCAGGATTAGAATGTATGTGGCAATGGTGTTATTGAAAACACCTTTACCACTCTATGCTTTCTACATCTGACACGCTCATTGGTCCGAACTGCTACCATACTTTCAAGGATGCCTTCAGAGAGAGGTTTACTTTACAGGATAGGCTGAGTTCGTAGTGTAAGAATGTCAATAATTGTGCACTATTGAGGCATTGCGTATTTAGAGTGAGATGTACAATGTTGGAGAGTGTTGTGTATGCAGCAGATGGCAAGAGTGCCTCATTTATTGAGTCGTCCAGTGGGACTCTGCATGTTGACAGGTGTGCATATAAAGTAAAGCTCCCACTCCCAAGCAGGTGTGAAGACAGCAAGAGAGTGGAGTCAGAAGCCAGGCCTATGACTAAGGTCCTTTGGTCAGCCGCTACATGTTTCGCCTACCCCAGGCACCTCACCAAGTTCCTTCTACCACAGACTGACAACAGGTCACAGTCAGTGGTGAAAGTGGGCGGGAGCGGGCGGGTGCGGTCGGCAGTGGTGCTCCTCTACTTCTTTTAATTACGTTTTAGCGTTCCTATACTTTTAGTTTAAAAAGAAACCATTCCGGAACGGTTTCGTTTTGAAATAAAAGTGTAGGAAGAAGTTGAAACTTGCACTTTCAGTGCACTGCACAGGACGTTTCTTTAAAGAACAGGCACATGTGTTTTGGTTGTTTTATTGTACATGGGAGGGAGCGCGGTGATGGGGTCTGTGGGGAGCGGTGCAGGCCAGTAGGGAACATAGTTCCACTACTTTGTTTCGTACACTTGGACCACTGCTTAATTTCCTTCCATTTCGGAAGGAGTCATCTCAACTAGAGAGCGGGTGAGATCAGACCAAAACCAACAGCGTGTTTTTAAAAATAAGCATGTCTGGTTTCACCTCTATGTGAAACTCTTGCTTGGCACTCACTTGAGTATGGCAAACGTGCATGTTTCTTGCAAGTGCATTTTGCGCATGGGTACGGGTGGTGACTTTTCTGTGTAATTGAAGGCCAATGGCTGCACATGTTTTTGTGCCAAAGAGATGTATGTTTACACTTGCTCGTGCCTCACCCAGCCCACCTCTTTGTGCGTAAGTGTTACACTAGTGAGTTGGTTAACTTTGATTGGGTTTGGAAGTGAAGCAGGGATGCAGGAATGTGGGTCACTATTTTGCCAGTCATCTTTCTGTGATCCCCTTTTCCTGACCCAGGTCTCCCCTGTCCAAGCGGAGACTCTTGCCACATGTCCCTCCCGTTGCACGAGGACAGCCTGTGACGCTCCCTTTTTTGTTGTTTAAAAACAGGATGCACAATCCTTTACTGCAGAAAGATTTGTATTTGTATTTGTATTTATTTGTTTATATAGCGCTTTACACCAAAGCGCTGCACAAGTGAGCAACTTGGTACATAAAACATGAAAACAATATAACGGTAGAAGCAAATTACAGTTATGAATCAATCAACAAGCCAGTAAGAAGAGCAATTAAACTGAAGGGAATAGGGAGAGTAGTGCAGTGGGACTGTGAGGGTAAAGGAGAGGTGGGGAGGAGAAGGAGGAGAGAATGGGAAAGGGTGAGAGTGGGGTGGTCAGGCAGTGGATGGAGGTGATCAAGGGAAGCAGAAAGAAAGGAGGGGGAGCAAGAAGGGGAAGGAGTTTCAAGGCGGGGGGTGGAGAAGGAGAGATTTAAGGGAGGTGCGAAATGAGGAGAAAGTAGGAATAGAACGGATTGAGAGAGGTAGGGATTTCTGTAATTTCTGTAGTAACGGGACCCTCTCCCGAGAAGCAAGCACTTCTTTGAGACAGCAGCAGTCTCTGTTTGTGCTATGGCAAATGGCACCTGGACACCGTGAGAGATGCTCTTAGCAACACCATTTTGGCCTCCAAAAAATCTAGAGAAACGGGAGTCAATTTATTTTTTCGTTTTTTTCTACTTGTGGTAATTAACTGCCTGGCGGTATCATTAGTGAAAGAAAGAGGCCACTGGTCGAGGTGGCTGGGAGCGGTTGGGAGCAGTGCTCCTCTTATTCTTACTAAGTTTTATTGTTCCTATATTTTTATTTTAAAAAGAGAGACCTTTCCAGAATGGTTTTGTTTTGAAATAAAAGTGTAGGGAGCAGTTGAAACGTGCACTTCCGTGCACTAAACTGAAAGTTCCCTTAAACGGCAGGCGCATGTATTTGGGGGTTTGGTTTGCGCCTGGGAGGAGGCGTGGCAAAGTGGTTTGTGGGGAGCGGGGCAGGCCCGTAGGGAACATAGTTCCACTACTTCTTTTCATACACTTGGACCACTGGTCACAGTTTCCCATAACACACGCACGCCTCGCACCAGCCCAGGCAAACAGGCTCAGCTCATTCTGCCTCAAACCTACAACAAGCCACAGCCCTGCCTGAACAGTGCCAGCCACTGCTGTGTGTACATTGTCTCTGGTTTCTGTCTTAGCTAGACATATGTTACGCCAGGTCTAGCTCGTTGTATGTATTGTTTTCTGTAAATTAGGAAAGCTAGAAGGAAGATAAACATACATCAAAATGGAGCTTAGGCTCCGAATTGAGTTAAAATCACTACATACATGTTTGCATTTTCTGATGTCAATTGCTGCTTCTGGTGATTTCTTGCTCCTACAATTCCAGCACCTAGGATTTCAGTTAGTCTGTGGCATTACTTTCGTGATCTTTTATTTTTATCACAAATGAAAGCTGCACATTATGCAAATGTTTTCTAGCCAAGTGACATACTCTCAGAAAGCAGCTTAAAATGCGGGCTAAACCCGGTCCATCTGTTTATAAAACCCATATCCAAGAACACAGGCAGTTGGAGGGCGGTCTTGGTTTACCTGGGGTTTCAACACATTAGGCCTTGGTGCAATACGTTACAGTGGGAATTTTGGGGAGTTTCCTGAGAGTATGACGCAGGCCAAAACATATGGGTCTTTTATGAACATGGGGTGGACATGATTCTTCCTTTATTATCCTTAACTCATACACAAGCTACACATTTTGATCTTGCAATGGTGCGAGAACGTGAGCAATGTATGGAAATCATGCATCGTGGTGAAGTGTGTTCCCTTTATTTGCGGGGCAGAATCAGCTTCCTCAAAAAAGGGTAATTTTGCCACAAAAATATGCAGGAGGGGGCTGTAGTCATCCTTTAAACCCTCTACACTCAATATTAACCTAAACCGACCCCCCACATATATTTGTGACAAAATCAGATAAAAAAACCTCAATGAAATCTACTTTGAGCAAATATGCTGCGGAAGACTCTCCCATTCACCCTATGCAGGCAGGAGACACCCATTCATTTTCTCTTCCTATGTAAAGCTTATAGTGGTTGGGGGGCACGTGACCTACAATGTTTTAAAAGAAGCTGGGTTCCCACAGATGCTGGAAGCCCCAGAATAAGCTGAAGGCTACTCTTGCTCTGCCAGTGGTATTTGTGGTGCTTCAATTACATGTTTATTCTCCCTCCCTCATGTTGGCTATGGAACTGCGATTCACAATTGTTTGCTTAAGACACTGGGCCGCATTATAAGTTTGCTGGTCCGGGAACTACTGTACCAGTAAGCATGCCGGTACCGTAGCTCCCGGACCGGCAAACTACGAGTTGTGCTTGCGGGTGCCTTTCTGCCCACCAGGTCGGACCTGGCGGGCAGAAAGACACCCGCGAGCACAGCATGTCGGATGCACCGGCACCGCTATAAACAGTGCCGTGCATCCGACCTCCCCATTCCCATTCAGCCCTATAGGGTTGAATGGGGAGCATCTTTTTTCTGGGGCCTTCAAATGGGCAATTACCGGGTCTGGCAGGGCCATAATGAACTGGTAATTTCCCATTCGCGGAGGTCGGAAAAAAAATAATACTGGCGGCAGCCATGCCTGTATTAAGGCACGGCTAGCGCCAATGGCATAATGGGGCCCACTTTATTATCGTTTATTATCGTATAAGACTCCTCCCTGAGATGAATGTCTGTATGTAAATGTTCTTTATCAGTGCACTAACCATGCTGTATTATTTAGGAGGGCTTATTTTGTGCCATGACTGAGTATGGTGTGGATTATTTTCAGAAAATGAGCTAATTGTGAATATATGTTGAATGGTGATCATTTACTCTCTTTTTCTTTTTTGTTTTGTTTTGCTGAACAGTACATTTGACTTGACTGATTCATATGCCCAGCACATGGTAACCAAGAATATGTTCATGGAAAAAAGGATTGTCAACTGCTGCACAAAATATTTTTTTTATATTTGAAAGTAACTCTAAAAAAAATGACCTGCACCCATTGCTACAATAATGGGAGAACGGGCCAAGTGTATGGGAAAAAATGTGCTACGGGAAAAATTAGGTCCAAGTAGGTGACTTTGGAGTCCAGTGTCCTGAGGTTTAATACCAGCTTTGGCAGTCAATGAGAAGAATGTTATTTGGGACCAATCCCTCCATCTACATTTTAGATATTTCAAAGCCAATGTGATATATAGTATCAAACTGTTCAGGATGTTAATGATGTGGTATTTATATAGCGCCTTTATCCAAAGCGCTTTACAGAGCACATATTCACATACAATATCATCCAACCTAAATTGGTACTCATTTATCCACCTCGGAAGGATGAAAGGCTGAGTTGGCCTGGCCGGGATTCAAACCTGCGACCTGCAGATCATAGGAGCGAGCGCTCAACCCGCTGAGTATCTTACCAGCATGTTGTCTGGTGTTTTCATTGCATGTGCCTTCTGGATTAGATCTCCATCTTATTCTAGTTTCTATAACCTAACCCCACAGTTCTATAGAAAGTACCTCATGTTGAGAGGCCGCTAGAGAGCCAGCCAAGATGGCCGCTTCCTGAGAGAGCTCCGTAGGGCTCTAATGAATCCTGTAACATCGATGCTCCTGTGATGGTTGGAATGACCCATCCTACGGCTGTGCACCTTCACGAAGCTCCACCGATCATTTTGGCATAAATCTATATTCAGACGCCTGCCTACAGCCCGAGACACTCGCTCGCAAAGCTGAGGCCTGCCGGCTGACGGATTGGGCGGTGCGGCCCCTGCGTGTGTGCGGAGCGGTCAGAGGCGGGCACTTGGCGGAGGTCTCGGCAGCGGGACCAGGAGCAGCGCCGCACAGGCGGAGCGGATGTGTGCATGCTGGCACCCGCGAGACGAGGAGGTCTCCATCCCACGCGGCGGCCTGTCGTGAGGATGGTGGAGCGGCGAGCCGAGGTGCCAGAGTCCCGAGACAACCCAGGAAGGAGCGGACTGCAACGCGGGCGGGCTCGACGTGGCCGCCGGGTGGGCCCGCCTGTCCCACCGCCGGACGCGGCTTAATCTGCGCAGCCCCCGCCAACGGCTGGCTGCTCTGTGGCGCAGGCCTGATGTGTAGCACGGAGGAGCTAACCACACGCTTTCTAGAGGCCTGAGGCGCGGCGCCCGTCCCAGCGGAGCCTCCCACGACGCCCATCAGTTCAGCCGCAGATGCGGAGGGGTCTGGTCCGGTTGACCGGACATCTGAAAGCGAGTAAACCCCAGCGGCATTGATCCTGGGCATAAGAAGATGTAACCCGTGATGGCTGGAGGGACGCTCTGATACAAGCCGCTGACTGCACCGTGTGCCGTGAGCCCCTCGACGCAGCTTGTATAGAAGGCCTGTGGCAAACTTTGGCGGCGCACGTGCAGGCCCCATGCTCAGTGCACGAACTCTCCACATCAGGCACCAAAGGCACCGTGCTAACATCCGGACTAAGACAGCCACAACCCAGCGCGGACACTCTCTCCGAGCTACCATGGGGAAGGTAGATAGGAATCAGAAGAAACTGACTTTCGAAGCCAGCTCACAGGCCAAGCCCTCGACCAGCAGCGGACCCAACTCCCCGCCACCTGACATGATGTCAACCGAGGGCCAGGGCCCACATTTTGATATAAGGGAGATTTTGATGGACCTGAAGGCCGGTATCAGCGGCCTAGGATGCAAGTTGGACACCCTATCGTCGAAGGTCGACCAGCTTCAACACAGGCTAGATAAAGAAGCCGATCGACTCGACAATGTTGAACAACGCGTGTCCGACCTGGACGATGGATCAGCGGCACTGACATCTCGTGTCTCTGTGCTCGAAACCCAGATGAAGGTGGTGTGCGCCAAGAATGAGGATTTGGAGGGTCGCTCCCGCAGGAACAACATCAGGATCATAGGGGTGAGGGAGCGACAAATCCCAGGTAAAATGGAAGACTTTGTGGAACAGATCTGCATAGCTCTCTTCGGCAGAGAAACGCTGTCTCAGCTTTTTGAGGTAGAAAGAGCACACAGAATCCCGAACACTAGGCCGGCGCCCGGCGCGCACCCCAGACCAATCATTGCAAGACTTTTAAACTACAAGGATCGCAACGCCATGCTCAGGGCTGCCAGAGATAAGGGGAAACTGCAATACGACGGCGACTCCATTCAAGTCTTCCCAGACTTCTCACAGGCGGTGCAAATGCAGAGAAGATCCTTTACGGCAGTCAAGCGACGCCTGCAGGACAACCAGATCCTTTATTCCATGCTATACCCAAAGAAACTGCGGATCCAACATGAGGGGAAGGCCCAATTCTTCAATTCCCCCGAAGAAGCCAATGACTACCTAGACCGGAATGGCTGCAGACATGGTGGGAACAATCCGAGACCCCGTCGAGAAGAGCGAGCGAGGGGAGACCCTCCGTAACCTACAATCACAGCAATTGGCAGTCGTGACCTGCGCACCTTCTGCTTCTATGATCAATATACATCGCAGGAACGAAATTACTTCGCCATAGGCAGCCCGGCACCCTCTTGGTGGACTACCAGTGCCCCTAGCGTGGCTATGCTTGCAACTCTGTTCTACATGGGGGGATTACTGTGGGCCAGTTGGGGGTTGCCCACACATGGGAGGGACTCGGGCCGGACGTGGCCGCTTTACTCACCCCGCTCTCATCTCACAACGTTGTTGTTATATAACTTTGATAACCTGGAAGCCAAACACTCTAGCCACTCCACTACCTCAAGGCACCACTCTCGCTCTCCCGCCCTGACAGGCATGAATTCACCCAGCTTTCGGAATGCCAGCCATAACCTTTAAAATAGCCACCTGGAACATCCGCGGCGGCAACCAGCCGGCAAAGAACAGGAAAATCCTTCAGTGTCTCCGTAGACACAAGGTTAACATCGCCATTCTTCAGGAAACCCATCTCCTGCCGGCATCGGAATCACAGTGGGCCAAATCCTGGGGTTGTCACAGGTACTTTTCATCGTACTCGTCCTTTGCCAGAGGGGTCGCCATCCTGATTGATAGGAGAACTAACTTCAGTCTCATTGAATCGGTGAAGGACACTGAAGGCAGGGGCCTGCTGGTGAGGGGAATAATTGCAGGAAATGAAGTCGTGATTGTAAATTCCTACGCTCCCAACACTGATGGACCCGACAACTTTAACTGGGTGATGTCCCAACTAGGGAAGTCCAAAGCAGAAACAATCATATGGGGTGCAGACCTTAACACACCGATGAACCCTATCCTAGACAGATCGCATAACACCACTGGACATCGATCCAAAGCCAGTGGTCAAGTTTGTGAGATATGTCAAGCGTTCGACCTATCTGACACATGGCGGCATCACAATCGAGATGCGAGGGACTTTACATTCTACTCGCCCGTTCACAACACCAGCTCCAGGATAGATTACATCATGGCCTCAACCCACTGTCCGTTTGCCTGGGGATCTAGCCAAATTCTACCGCGCACGCTATCCGACCACTCAATGGTCACACTTGACGTCTCCATGGTGGGCGCATCGGTCCCCGGATTGAACTGGAGATTCAAGCCGGGTGCGCTTTCAGACAAAGTTTTTGCTGATGAACTGCACAATGAAATAACATCCTTCAATGAGAGGAATCAAGGCTCAGTCAAGGCGACCAGCATCATTTGGGAAACGCTGAAATGCTTTGTGCGCGGTATTTGTTTGGGTAAGGAAAATGGTGTGCTGAAGCTGATCCGCAGTGAACTCTCAGACAGCGAAACCCGTCTGAAGGATCTTGAGAGGAAGGCCATCTCAGCTCCAAGCCCGCAAATCCAAGCAGAACTGAAGGAGGAGCTCCAGAAGTTCAGGGAAACAGCCGAAAGAGAGCTAAAATTCCTAGGGCGAAAACACCAGATTCGACAATATGGAGAGGGTCAGAAGCCAGGAGCCCTGCTTGCCCGATTACTATTAGTGGACAAAACCCTGACCCGGGTGGAATGTTTAAAAGACGCACAAGGCCAGCGTGTCTACGCAGAAGTGGACATCGCCAAGGCATTTCGAGACTTCTATCAGGACCTGTACAGCTCTAGAGGCAATTCAGATTCTGAATCTTTGCAAGCATACCTAGAGGACACCGAGCTGTACTGGGTGGAGGCAGACCTGCGAGAACCTCTCAACGCCCCGATAACAACAGAAGAAATACTGGAAGCAATAAAGTCCCTCCCGAGTTCCAAGGCACCAGGTCCGGACGGTCTTACCGGAGAGTTTTACAAGGCCTACGCAACTTCCCTTGCCCCTCTCTTGTTACGCGTATATGAAGAATCCATCGAAAGCGGATGCCTTCCCCCAACATTAGGGGAAGCCAATATAATTCTCCTACACAAAGCCGGCAGACCCGCTGACGAATGTGCATCCTATAGACCAATCTCTTTGATCAACCTAGACAATAAAATCCTGGCCAAAATTCTTGCCTCCAGGCTCCTCCCCCTTATGCCGGCTCTAGTGATTGGTGACCAAGCTGGATTTGTCCCAGGGCGCAGCACCACCTATGGCATCAGGCGTCTGTTTGGCGTCATGGAGGCCCTGGACCCATCGCACCAGGCAATAGCGGTGCTTCTTGACGCCGAGAAGGCGTTTGACTCTGTGGAATGGCCGTTCATGCTAGCAACGCTCAGACAAATGGGTTTTTGGCAACTTCTTTATTAAATTGGTGTCATTATTGTACAACAGCCCCAAATCCTATACTACACTAGGGAACTCCAGATCCAGATGCATCTCACTTGAACGCGGAACGAGGCAAGGATGCCCACTTTCGGCTCTGATCTTTGCTCTTATCATGGAACCCCTGGCTTCCAGACTACGCGAATTCCAAATACACAGAGGCCTCAAATTAGGTCCACACAAATTGATTATCTATCTCTATGCTGACGATGTTATATTATTTGTCGGCAATCCCCAGGAGAACCTTAATCCAGTTATGCGGGAGGTATTAAGATTTGGGCAAATGCCGGGACTGAAAATCAACCACTCTAAATCTGTGATATTCCCCCTGACCCTTCACACGGTGCACTTCGTTGACGACCATGGCTTTAAATGGGAGAATTCAGGGGTACGCTACCTAGGTATACTCATGTCTCGTAACCATCACGAGATATATAAAGACAACTATGTCTCCACGCTCACCTCCATTCAGGAACGGGTGCACAGGTGGAAAACGCTCCCACTAACACTGTGGGGTAGGACCTCCCTTACGAAGATGGTTATACTCCCCAAACTTCTATACCTGTTTACCAATATCCCGCTACTCCTCCCCAAATCCTTTCTCCTGAAAATCAAGACTGCAGTCCTGGAACTGCTATGGGCCGGTAAAGCGGCACGCGTGGCCTACGACATCCTGGTTCTGCCGACGTCAAAAGGAGGCCTTGCGCTCCCGGACATCGAGAAGTACTATTGGGCGTCCCAGGCACAGTTTCTAAGCCACTGGTACACGATCCACTTTGTGCGCCGTCATGTGCAGGTGGAGCGTGCTCTGGCCTCTCCCAATCTGCTCAGTGCCGTTATCATTAGTCAAATCCCAGTTCCGTACAACACTCTAAATACAGTCCTCTCTACGTACGCGGTCTGGAAGAAAATGGCTGCCAAGTATGGGGTGACCGTGAGATATTCCCCTCTGCCACCGATCAGGTTCATCCCGGGTGTTCCCCTCACGAATGAGAAAGTATTTTTAATATGGGCCGACAAGCTTAACATCCACTCCTTCGGTGATGTCTTCCCGGGCGGCACCTTCCTAACGCCTCAGATGGCCAAAGATAGGGGCGGTGCCACCTCTTTAGACATTTTTCTTTATTTCAGACTGCGCTACACCCTACAAAAAATACTGCCCTCCTTTCCTGCACAACCCCCCACATGGGAGTTGCTGCACAATACCATCCAGGCTGGGGGAGAGGGGAGGTTGGTCTCGGCACTTTACCGATCCCTGGTAGCAGACACCGGATCACCCAATGCCAGAACTCAACAAAGATGGGAATCGGACCTCCAGATGATGATAGAGTCTGGAGATTGGTCCTACATTCTATACCAAACCCAGAAAGTCGCGGTGAACACACAATATAAATTGATACACTTTAACTACGTGCACCAGACATATTACACCCCTGCCAAGAAACACCGTCATCACCCTGAAGTATCGGCCCAATGTGACCATTGCACAGCGACACATGCCGACTTTTTCCACTTGGCATGGGACTGCCCCGGAATCCAGCGGGTCTGGACCTCAGTCCTACAGATCGTCGCCGATATTATTGGGGAACAAGTAGCCCCGTTACCGTTGGCGGCCCTCCTCGGCCTCACAAAATACCTGCGTCCTGCATCCCGCAGACTGGCAGCGCTCCTCCTGGTGTTGGCCCGTAGGCGGATAGCTATGGCCTGGAGTCGGGGCCCCCTACCCAAAATTGAAGATTGGAAAAAAGACATTACCTACTGTCAGGATGTAGAGAGTGAATTTATAAGAACCCTACCACTGCATGCTCGACCCCCCAACATCTGGGGGCCGTATATTACATATCTGCTAAACAGTGCAGCTCCTTCCACTACTGAGAGCTCCTGATTCCGAAACAGAACTGTGAGGTTGGGAGACACTATATATTTGTGCCTTAATGATGATTGACAATTAACCAGGAAACTCCTGATGCTTGTTGTTGTGGCCATGAGTGGGTGGGACAGCTCTGCGGTCGTAACCGGGAGCGGGAAATGTTATGTTTTCTTTTTGCTTTGCTCTATTCCCTTCCATTCCCTACCCTCTCTTCAATTCGTCCCCTCTTCTCCTTTGTTCCGCTTTGCTACATTAGTTGCACATGTGTTTTCTGTTGTTCTGTAAAATTTCAAAAATAAAGTTTTTAAAAAAAAAAAGAAAGTACCTCATGTTATAGATATTCCTAATGTTATGACATGTTTTTTTGTAAATGGCCTTGCTCCCTCACTGGAGGTAGAGCAGAAGTACATCATATTCCTGTATGAATACAAATAAATACAATAAAAGCATCGTACAGGGACAAGTCGTGGCCACAGACTTACCAAGCACTAAACCACTGACCACTCTAAAGACTTACTGCACTCCTAAGAATACAGACCAGCGGGCTCATTATAAGTACCCCGGGTGAGAATAAGCGCCGGAAACAATGCTGGTAATTACGGCACCAGCATTTTTTCTGGTCGCGGGAAACACAAGTTGGCCTGACCTGCCGGTAGTTCAGACTCCTACCGGCAAATAAATGGCAGAATCAGGGACCAGTACTACAGGTGCTGGTAATTCCAGCATTCATTTGGGAGTCCATGGAATGCGAGCTTACCAGCGTCTCCAATGCCTATCATATCCCGGTATTACCAGGATATAAGGTGACAGGAACGGTAAGGCAGTTTTGACGGTATCCCACCGGAATAGCTGGTGGGGAACCAGCATAACTGTAATGGGGTCCCATGCATCGCTACAAGAACTTGTTAATTACACACATCCACGCTTCTCCGGATTTTTCAGAATAACATCTACTGCCTAAGCTTCAATGGTCCTGTACATAAAACGTTTGCTCTAAGCCACTTACCTTAATTCCTGACTTGACAATTCATCCTATTATATATCTCACCTGGGGGTTGGCTCCTCATTGTTGACCCTAATAGCTACCTGGTAGTAAAGTTGTGTTTTGCTCACCTGTGCCCCAGGTAGCATAACAGCCAATACTGAATAGGGTGAAGTGTTTATTTTGAGAAATGCATATTGGTGCAGAGTCTGTTGGAATTTACAAACTCAAAAACTATTACTGCATGCGGTAAGCAGGGCACAGGGAAAGAATCAGTGGGCCTTATTACGAGGTGGCGGAATGGGTTTAACGGCGCCGGTAATGATGCCAGTGCAGGTAAATCCATTCCACCCTATTACGAGGTTCCCTTGCGGGACCCACTTTGAACGTCTGGTCAGACCAGACATCATTTGCGGGTCCTGTAAGGGGACCAGGGAGCTAATAACGGGCCCGTTAATAACAGGCCCGTTATTAGCTCCCTCCCCATTCCCATTGAGCCCTATGGGGGCTCGAATGGGGATGGGTTTTTTGAATGAGGAATTACCGGGTCCTCCAAGGTTGGAATGGCCCAGTGTGTTTCAGAGCCATGCAGACCCTTCAGTTAGTCACTTTGAAACTCTAAATTCAGTAGTGTAGGAAAAATGGGGGCAACCCTGTAACTACCACTTTTTTATTACCACACTCATCTACAGGCCCTATCAAAGAGCAGCTATGCGACCTTAAAGTGAGACTCTGCGTGTGGCATTATTCTTCGATCTGCTCACTAAACTCCATAGTGACTTAAAACGTTGTTGTGAATTATGTATGACAGTAATGTATCCCGTAAGTGTATATGCATACGTGTGTGTGTGCGCATAATGTGCACGCATTAGTAGTCCTACTGCTAGTCTCCGAGTTTTGTTTTTGAACACTTCCAAATAAATAATATGAACTCACTTTAATAGTGTATATTATAGGCAGCAAAAAAGATGCAATTTTTATACATGCTCCCCCCGGCTATGTTTCTGAAAAATCAATTGTGAGCCTTGATAAAAGAGACGTTTCATTATGAGCCATCCTAGAGAGCGCATTCTAAAAGACTTCGCTTCTGAAAACCATGACAACGCAGAGGAATAGTAGTTTCCCCATCTACTGCAAGTCATTTTAAAAAGTGTTCTTGCCATTGATCCCATTACTTCACTTTGCTATTTTATTTATTTTTGGGGGGATGGAGAGAGGAGGAGTGGTGAGAATAAAATGTTTGTCCATTTATGTAGCAAAACCATCATTCTTAGATTCAGTTTGTGCCTCTTTTTGTAGTAAAAAAGCAGACTAAGTAATAGCATCCATTCTACAATGAACGGATCTGCTTTCAATGATTTTAAAAGTGGAATAATGGTTTTAAGCAAAACGTTGATCAATCAATCTGCACTAATTTTTAGTTTGGCTATTGGGTGGCGCATGTGCTACCTATAAGCCAAAACTATAGTAAGAAATAGCATATGAGGCGGGACAAGCAGCCTGTTGGTGTTATTTAGTTATTTGCCCACCCATTGACTGCCCATGGCCAAGCTAATCACTATGGCCATTCCCACCCAGTACCTGCCCTCCCCGTTTTAAAGACCTCCCCATGGCAACTCTGTGAGCCAGTTATATTCAAGCCTTACCATCAAACTGTACACTCCAAGTGCCTGCCATTGCTCTTTCAAAGTAGTCTTCTGAGTTATTGACTTACTTGGAACAGTAAACCTCCTACTGCTGTAATAAAAATGTCTGCCTTCAGCCACTCAATTTATAAGCAGTTTGCTGTGTCTTTCACTGAAGGCCTGTTAAAAACAAGCATTGGCAAAGCCAACAATTTTGGCCTGTGTATAGGTTTTGGACATTTGCCTGTCACTGCTATTAGATGCCCAGGTACTCGCACCATTTTGCACCCGCTACCATCAATGGCCAGTTAATACCACCATGGCAGTGCATGGCAAGTGCCTTTCCATGCCAACACAAAAGCCCAAACGGTTGGCATTGCCAATTCTTGTGGTTTTGAAATGACAACACAGAAAAAAGAATAACAAGTTAAGAGAGATCATTTCGCAGGATCAAATGTTCCAAAATGAATCACACAATGTTTAAGTTTGCTTGGGCAGCGAAAGACAACTGAAAGCAGTTTTAAATTAGATTAACCAAAATAGATCATCTTTGGCAACAGGAATCCATTATTGATATTGATATTTTATTTCTATATCACTCGTACAGAAGTGTCAAGGAAAGGGAGGGGAACAGGGGAGAACAAAACAACGATCTTACTAGGCCCAGTGACATTGAGAATGCGCAAGTGCATTGGAGAGGGGGAGGGGAAACGTGCATGGAAGGAGGGAGAAGTGGAAAGTGCGAAGCAAAGAAGAAATAGATAAATAATAATACTTGAACTATTGGATTCTGCTCATCTCTCTTATGCAGTATGCTTATTACAGACACGTCCAGTATAACCATATAATAGACTACAAAATATGAAACAGGGTTGCAATGAACTCACTGTACAGAGAATAGTTTACGTTTGTGGACTGCTAAGGTCTTTTGTAAGTGGTCAAGATTATTCTGATCTGCACATGGCATTTTTCAAACGGTCAATAAGAATTAAAAAAAATATACTCTTGGGAAAGACATCAGCACAAACAAATAAATAATATATACATAAAGTGCCTGCGAGCAAGTCACTATTTTTTTATCCATGCAAACTTAAAAAATAAATTGCTAGACTCAGATAGTGTAATTAAACAGCTCGCTTGTTTAATAGAACATTATAACAAACATTTAAATTGGATGGAACATAACACAGATCAAGCTGTAAAGTTCAAACTTCATTAAAACAAATAATCCCATCACCAATATGTGCGTATGTTTACCACCACCCTACAAATTGCATGTTCAGACAATACATATACATTCTGTACACATTCAGGCTTGATTATACTATGACGTTACTGAGGACCGTCACTGAAGACCAACTAGTTTCGGCAAAACACCCTCAATGTATGGCCACGTTCATCAGGGTCTGTTTGTTCTTAATACCTGTATTAAAACACATATATATGAGCCATAGTTGGTATGTAATCACTCTGTTTTATGCACCATACAGACATGAAACTGACGGAGAAACCTTTCAATTTCTGACTCAGTCATGAGTCTAAAGATGGCACAATTGCTATGTTTATATATGATTGCACTACATGCAAACCGCAACATAGAAAGAAATGTCAACTTAAAGTTACCCAGAATATAAAAATAGCATGCAGCAGTTAATGGAAATCACACAATTATATTACTCACATTCTCAATGATGAAGTAGAAATACATTATTTTCAACACTCGTGTGACCCTCAGCCATGCTGGCCAGGCATCAAAAAACAACTCTGATGTAAAAATTAGCTGAAAATAAAGGCAAGAACACATCTATAGCCATAAGACAAAAATGCACCACACTTAAGGAATTGTACAGGCATATACCTCTAATACACTTACTAGATTTAGAAAATGATAACTGTTGTTCGTTTAGACTCCCTGGCATCGAAGTCGGCCGCAGGGAAAACACTGATACGGCACAGGAACCGGAAGTGAACCACTCCATGCTATCGGATATAAATATGTGAGAAATCTTGCGCGCCATCTTATAGTTACTATACAGCATTGACGTTGTAGTGTTTTTCTTCACTTGAGGGTCCCACGAGTATATTGAGACTGCATGTGTACAGACTGCCTACAAACATACATATAACATAGATAATAAAAGTGGCATGCAGTAAACGTAGTGGAAATCAAAAAATGATGACACTCACATTTTCATTAATATAATAGAAATACATATTTTCAACAGTTGTGTGTCCCTCAGCCATGCTGACCACACATCAGAGAACATCTCTGATTTAAAAACAAACTAAAAATAAAGTCAAGAGCAGATCTATAGGCATGAGCCAAAAATGCACGAAAAATAGAAAGTTGTAAAGGTGTATACCCCTCATCCACGTAATGGGTTTGGAAAGAAGTAGCTCTTGCTCAGTAAGACTCGCCCACATCGATGTCTCACAACCATGGTGGAATCACAGATACGGCGTAGGAAGCGGAACTGAGCCATTCCATGTTGTAGGATATAAATATGCAAGAACATCTTGCACGCAATCTTTAAATGGCTAAGCAACATTTATATGTAGTGGTTTTCTTGGCTTGAGGGTCACACGTATATATTGCGACTGCATATCTATAAACTATAGAGAAACACAAAATGAGTCAAAAAGAATGACTCAAAAAGAAATAAGACAAAGGAATACAAAGAATTCAAAGAATACAAACAATGAAGGCCAAATATCAAAATATAAAGTTTGAAAATAATAATGAAATTAGGTTAATTGTTCAGGCAAATAACCAAACACCTACAGAACTGGGATGTAAACAACAAGGTTTGCAGCTATAGCAACTCTTTACTACACTGTAGCAAGCCCCACATGTAACCACATCATTCAATCCATGGAAGTGGTTCCAAAATACAGTTAATTGACACCATGAACAAATACTAAGGTTCAGTATATCTAAGCCTCATAAATAAAGGTTGTTGTTGAGGCCGGATGTTTGGCTCTGAGCTATAAGGATCAATTTCTTCTCAATACAGCACAGGAAGGCGTGCATTGTTCGACATCGGTCATTTTTTTGTATTGTCTGTAAAACAACCCACATTAAGTCTTTGTTATAATGTCCATGTTCAATGTAATGGGAAACCAGAGGTGCATTCATAGCTTTTGATTTAAGTCTAGATCGGTGTTCGCCAGTCCTGATGGTAATTTTGTGGCTTGTCCTGCCAATGTATCTTCTCTTGCATGGACATGTAATCATGTAAATACAGTTCTTTGTCTGACAATTTGTGAAGTTTTCAATCTGCCATGTGTAGGTCCAAAATGTCACTTTGCATTGTAGGCACAAATGTGCAGTTGACACATTGGAAGTGCCCAGCAACATAATGCAAACCCCATGCAGCTGTTAAGCTTGTAGGGGGATTTGTTGCTCTGTGTAAGGCCAGAGTAAGGTTATCTTTAATGTCCATACCATGCTCAAATCCAAAAACTAGTTTATCCCATTCAGGAAATCTAGCCTGGACAATTGGCCACAATTTGTTTATGACATCCTTCACGTGATTGCTTTGTCAATTAAAAGTGGATACACAAACAATATGTTGGTTTGATTGAGCAGTGTGCGATGGTTCCAATAATGCCATTCGATCATATTAATGTTCTTTTTTAAAATCTTTTGTTCAATTTGTGTGTATATTTGCCATCTCTGTGTCTTTTTCTAGCTTGGAAACTGCCTGATCATAGTCTGTGAATTTAGAACAATCAGGGCATAATCTTAAAATGTAAGGGCAGATTATCTCTAAAGAGTGAGCATGTTGACTGTAGACCATCAGTAAAGTGTTTCTATTAGTAGATTTCCAAGACAAGGCTGTTATTAATCTATGAGGATCATATTTAATAGACAAATCCAAAAACGGAAATTCAAGTCTATTGCACGTAGATGTGAACACTAAATTGTGATTGCAGGTGTTAATCCAGAAAACAAATTCAGATGAAAAAAATCTCGCCTGTCCAAATGAAAGACATTTCATCTCTCTATCTCCGCCATTGGCGGGTGCATTCTTGAAAGGGATTTTTAGCAAACATGTCAAGGATTCAAATTTAGACATATATCAGTTTGCGAGACTGGGGCAAAGTGAGCCCCCATCGCAGTACCTTTGATTTGTTGGTATAGGGTACCATCGAATATAAAATAATTCTGTGTCATGAATATAGCCAATAGTTCAAAAATAAAGTAATTGTCGGCTTCAGTCATGAAGTCCCAGCTCTGTAGTGCCTCACTTGCCACCAATAGAGGGTCATTCTGTGGAATGTTAGTATATAATGAGGTGATGTTTAGTGTCACTAAAATCTCAGTCTCCGGATGAAAAGGTATCCAATCGACCATATTGATCATTTCCTGTGCATCTGCTAAGTATGCAGTTGTTTTTCAGGCCAGTGAATGTAAAATCATATTTACATATTTACCAACCGGTTCAAGGACCGATCCATTTGCAGAAACAATCAGTCTACCCCAAGGGTTTATCATGTTTTAATGTACTTTAGGTAATGCGTACATTGCTGGAATTCTGGGGCATTTCCAGAAAGACATGTTCATTTTGACTCAGAAAACCTTGTTGTAGGACAATCATTTTGAGTTGTTTTATCATACCATGAATAGAGTTTGTTGGGTCTTGTTCAAGGACAGAGTAATGATCTTTATTCTGTAACAGAGGATCAACAATGGTGTAATTTGTATCTGTGCTCATTACCATAATTCCTCTGCCTATCAGCTGGTTCTATAATAAACAATTCATCCAACTTCAACTGATGTAATACATTCATTTTACCCTTTAGTAAGGTTATCTGTTGTGAAGTGTGACACCTGAAAAATATAAAGGACACTATTCAACACAATATTCTCTAAGACCAACAGTTTTAGGGGACTATCTATGTCTGTGGGCCAAAAGGAGGAAACTGGGTCGAGGTCAGTGCTTGAGGGTTCTAGCTCACTCAGATGTTCAGTAAAGTAAGCCTTATGGTACATCTTTCAAAAGAACTGATGTAGTTCTATCTCGGTCTGGGTCACAGAACTATGATGTGTAGGGAGAAAGATTAAGGCTTTCTTAAGTAGTTTTAAGTAGTTATAATGAATCTCTCTCAAGACACTTTATTTGACAAATTAAAGACTAGTATAATAATCTCATATAAGCTTGTTGTCTGGTGTTGAATAGATCTGGTGAGCCTTGGTTTGAAAATTAACAGTCCAAGCCTCTCATCTTTCTCTGGCCCCTCTGCTGGCATCTGCCTAAAAATATGTTGTCTGTCCTCAATTGGTCCAGGTTCATTGTCTGAGGTCAACTAGGGGAAGATGGTGGTGGCCCAGAGTCCCCAGACAAAGTCAAAAATCAATCTGTCTTTTTCCTGAAAGGCTCCAAATATTGACCTCTCTCTTTCCTACTAGTCATGTGATATTCTAGAGAAACAATCCCTGTTAAGCGAATCCATTGCCCGTTTCAAATGTACATGTGCTATGCTAACTTAGAAAGGTGGTACAAAAATAATAAAACAAATATCCAGAATTAAACAAAAAGTAAGGATTGGAGATTGAATTATTTAATTTTGATCCAGTAATAGATGCAGGTGAAGAACCAATGATATGACTACAAGGGGTATTTTGTTTTTAAAAAAAAATTAAGTCTCCTTCGGTATAACTTGGTTTTAATTCTTTTTTTAATGTAGTAATTTTGATGACAACATAAATGCAATCATGATCTATCTTTTTAAAATAATTTGGGGCCATGCCATACCCTGTTGGATAAGTCCCGATCCAAGTAGAAAAAAACAATCCACAAACTGAATGCATGGGATATGAGAGGACACATTATTATAACTGTCTAGGCAGGGAAACATCTAAAAAGACATTCAAATGTATTATGAAAAATGGCCGGTTTTATAGTGTATGACAGAAAGGAAAAGACAACAAAGGTCACACATCACTTACATTTTCCAGGCTTCTGATTCACCTGCATCATTGGCACTATAAGCATTTCCATATATTTCCTAGCTCTATTGGTTTAATCTAACTACGTGACTAAAAAAGGTAAACTCAGTTAAATTGAGCTCATCTCTGTTCACACGCTTCCTAATTGGATGGCTCTCTTTTAAAAATGTATCAGCCGAACACTACTTGCAATTGGTTACTTCACAAGAAGTATGAGTGGAGTGAATGATTACATACATTTCAACCAATCCCTATGTGAGGTGAGACAGTGTGACATTGAGATTGTAACCTGACATCCGGTGACCTAAGCGGTTTGGCACCATCTTACTGTTCCCATCATAGTGAACACCTATCTCCGGTAAACTCTGCAAATGGTCAGTGGAAACATTTACTGGACTGTCTTCATTTTATCATGATTTCATCAATCCTGCTATTGACCTTTCATGCTGGGATTTAGCTGCTTGCGAAATTCATTCTCTTACAATGACATACACATGGGTCTTATATGTTTGTGTATCTATAAAATTTGTGACTTCATGAAGGTGCCTTTATTTCTATTATGTACATGCAGTGAGGGTTTTGTTTGCGCTTCTGGGAAACAAGTCACTTATTCCTAATCAAGCCTACTTTATGTGTATTGGCTTCTGCATAACTTCTTCCTTAACAAATGGAGGCTTATTGGGGTGCTTTACCTTGCAGATGGCGGTGTTGGGCCTTATTCACTTTGTTCTAGCAGGCATATCTTCCAAAAATGATTGCTTTATTCTTACTGGCTTATGGCCGTCATAGTATTACATCGTGACATACTGTTCAGTAATACAAGATGGTATACGTCTTTCGCATGCTTTGCCTGGGAACTCAGCTAACGTCTTAGCCAATAACTGGGCGGCATTTAACTGTGTGCTCCTGAAACTTACATTTCAGATGGGTGTATGCTTCCTTGCAAAGGCTTGGTTCATTATTTCTGCTGTCGGGGTGAGGGTTTTCATTCTTGTAGGGAGGCTAACTAGCTTTCGAGGCCTGCATATACGGCATGCTCAATTCAGTGTAAAGGGCTATTGTCATTCATTATTATTGTTAGTACGTGTTATGTTTCCCTAATTAATGTTAAACACAGCTGTGTCCAGTATGGAAAAGGGGTATGTTCAGCTATAATGTGACTACGTTATGCGTCACTAAAGCATGGCTGCTCGTATTTTGTTGGACCTTCATTTAGGAATCTTATTTGGATATGTGTGTGAGTGCGCGGCTGCTGCCTTCCATGGTGTTTGCTCATTGCAAAAAGGACTTTCGCAGCTTGTATTTTCGTGCACCTTTAGGACGCTGGATGCACTCTCCAATGCTATTGTAGGCACCCATATTCCCCTACTTCACAACCACCCTGACGTCTTTACTTTCAAATATTATTTTGAATTGGGGTGCTATGGTCACAATACATTCTTTGTAGTTTCACCATGGTTTTAGAATAGAAATATGTTTTATGTTGATGATGGAGAAAACTGTAAATGTTGTGTTATTTTTCTATTCATTAAACCCATTTACTTTTAATTACGTGAGCTACTAATGAAGACCCGCCATTGCTTTTTAGCATACATACTACTATATACTATAAATACATGTTTTTGATTAATACATATTTTACAGTTTTGAATTTTCAAACCAATGCAAAGATCTATATGTGTTATGTTGTAATGCAACTAATTGATAGGTTTCCGCCTCTTTGGGATGTTGGCATTTTTTTAAATCAATATATGGTGTATTATTCCCTTTATTTCTCATGTATTGAGTACATTAGTGCACTTCCTTACAGCGTTCATGTCATGATCTAAAACACAGTTCTCAGTGGCACTGTGGTATTTTATTCATTCATAAATAGAAACACCTCCCTTCCGAAAAAGTACAAACCACTGCTGAAAGAGATCAGATTATTTTATTTAAAGTCTGCAATATGTGTTAAGTTTACACAATGAAGTGATCCATCCAATATTCTGTTTTTCTTTTTTCATAGAAAAGATGTTAGGGAAAGGTTATATTGGATTTAGTGTTGAATATTTTCTTGTCTTTCCTATACTGCCTATTCTTTTCTACAAAGGAATAGCAATATAGGCCATAGGCCATAGAAACCCCCACACGCCATCTTTAGTGCTGCCAATAACACGCACATCAATTCAGACCATCATGCCAATTTTGGTACTCGCCTCTCATGGCTTGCATGCCACTGCACCTTTCTCAGAGCACTCTAATCCCTGTTCAACTGTACTTAGTACCCTTTCTAAAAGAGCTTCTCACACCTCGGAAGGCATGTCACTGGAATACATAAATGGGATTTCATTTGCCAAAGTTATTTGCTCTCGATCAGCTTTGCTAGCTGCAAAACCACCCCCTGTCCCAGACTGCTAACAACACTCGTTCAAGACAACACAACATTGTGTGTCCTGAGGTTAGTGTAGCTGGTTCTGTGTACAAAAGACCAATACAAAACATAAGATTCCTTAACACTTCCCAAATGCCTACTATCCGTGGTAACACCAGAGTCAGCCTTCATATTTCAACACCAAGCACCCTCCCTACACCAGACTCTGACATTATAGGTCTGGAAAATATTACAGGATCATACCAGTTACAGGAACAGCGTGTGCGCCTTAAAAGACAAACTCAATACCTCTATGATAAGTATGTCTTCATGCATTGTAAGAATCCTGCAAAGGGTCACATTTCACCAGATCATATGACACTATGGGGGTCATTCCAAGGTGGGCGTTAAGGGGTTACCGGCACCGGTAAGGATGCCGGTGCCGGTAACCCCTTTCCACCCTATTCCGAGGTTCCCTAACGGGACCTGCTGATAACGTCTGGTCAGACCAGACGTCCTTAGTGGGTCCCGTTAGGGGACCAGGGAGCAAATAACAGGCCCGCTATTTGCAGGCCCATTATTAGCGCCTTCCCCATTCCCATTGAGCCCTATGGGGGCTCGAATGGGAATGGGGAATGGTATTCGGCATGGGGACTTACCGGGTCCGCATAGGCCGGAATGTCCCGGTAAGTCCCCATTCCGCCTACCCGGACCCAAGTTTGGAGGCAGCCATGGTGCTAATAGCACCATGACTGCCTCCAAACTCGGAATTACCCCCTATGTCTATCACCTGACCTTATGGGCCTCATTACACGGTATGAGGTAACCATGCCGCTATTAGCGGCATGGCTACTCCCTTACCGCATACCGGGTCCGGTCCGGGTAGGCGGTATGGGGACTTACCAGGTCATTCCGACGCTGGAGAACCCGGTAAATCCCCATGCCAAATACCATTCCCCATTCCCATTGAGCCCCCATAGGGCTCAATGGGAATGGGGAAGGAGCTAATAACGGTACCAGAATTTGCAGTACCGTTATTAGCTCTGAAGTCCCTTAGCGGGTCCCGTCCTTAATACCTGGTCAGACCAGGCATTAAGGACGGGACCCGCTGAGGGACCTAGTAGTAAGGCGCAAAGGGATTACTGGCACCGGTGCCCTTACCGGTGCCGGTAATCCCTTAGCGCCTACCATGTGATGAGGCCCTACGTCTTTAAATATCAACAAGAAAAAGCCCGGAATGGTGACCAAGAAGCAGATACAGACCCATACAGAGCAAATGAAAGACCTGACCTTGGCATATGCATACCAGCTGAAGTTTAACACAGATCATTCTCCCAATTCAACTTTCTTAGCGGCCAAATTAACTCAGACTGTTGTACAGCTAGTGAAGAATGTACTCCTCCCTTTGGCAAAATAGCTCAAACTGCCATTACGTCACAAACCAAGTGTGATCTTTCTGAGTGAAGATGCTGCTGATACAAGAGATTATTCAGTTCCTGCACTGGAGCGCAGTCTTTCACGTACACATACAGCCTCTGATATTTAGTGTGCTTCTATGGACACTCTTGCACCAGACCATGAGCCAGACATTGAGACTGCTCCTGAAATGAACCTAGTACCAGTATGCAATCCAGTTTTGGCATTGATCAATACCCCAGATCCAGCATTCAATATGTAAACACAAGATTCTAAAGGCCAGCCACCTGAAAGCCTGCCCTTCCCTGATAATTCCCTAACCAACAGGGAAGACGGAAACTTGAATAAAGTTATGTAAGATCTACTGGTAAGCACAGTCATTGGTGTCATGCTGCTCGAAGCCTTTCCTCTCCATTACCAATATTGGAACAATTCTTCAATGGAATCCACAGGCATTCCGCAAATCACACTGTAGTGGAACTGACTTCTAGTGTATCTACTGAGACAAGTGAGTGCCTACTGGATAGCGCTCCATTAAAGAAACCGTCCAGGTACTGGATTGTCAGTGAAGATTCACCCCTGTTTGCACTGTGCAATGAAAATCCTGTCTTCCTTGACTTGCCTTCCAATGAAAAAATCCCACCACTTATCAATGCTTTTGAAGATTTGGAAAAAACATGTGCCTTCAGAAAAGAAGAAACCATTGGGTATACAGCAGAGCTTCACAGTTCCCCAGTCCATAAACACACTTCAGTGTTGCGTGCCTCTGAAACCTTGTCTATCCAGGATTCAAACACCAAGGTTATAAAAGATGGCAAAGTTTCCTCTGCTAAAGGCTCTCACCTTCAAGCCTTAAACAGGCTGTGGACCTTCATGTGCTACTATTAGAGTATTAGACCCTTCTGTAGTGAGACAAGCCTTGAACTTTCTCTTCTTTTTGGTCTATCTACATGGGGCCTGGGGAAGGACTTACTGTCACGACTGTGCCACTGGAACAGCAATTGACACCTATTGTAGACTATTTGGGTCTCAAGCTTCATCAGCATAACCCTCCCAGAAGAATGTACATTCATATTTGTGTATTTACTTTCCATTTGCAAGACTTTGATACTTCCGTATTACTTGTCAGAAACTACATAACCCAAAATGAAGTGTCTGTTCTCATTACCTGGCCATTCCTATGCAGGAGTCTTAGAACTACAACCCCCAGAAGCCTTATAGATCAGTGGGCTTTCATTTTCCCAGGACCCGAGAAGGAGGAGGCAGATCACCTTCAGGTGTAATGCTCCAGGTGCTGCTAACGAGCCTACTCAGCACAAGGCATACAAGTATTTAAGCAGCTCAATGCAGGGGCACAGGGCTCTTGTATTAAGTTTGCTATCAGACCCTCATGCTTTTATCCTTGGATTTCTGGTGTGCACTGTTGCTGCTGTTTCTAAAACCTGTTCCTGTTCCAGTGCCCTCTGCTCTACAGCCCTGCTACTTTGCCAGCACTCCCCGCCTTCTTCCCTGCACCCCTGCTCCCCTGCTTACAGTCTCCTGCTCTCTGTCTGCAGTCCCTTGCTCTCTACCATAACACCAATTGTCTTGTACCCTGACTGCTGTTCCTTGCTCTGCCCATAGTCCATGTTACCTGGCTTTAGCTTCCTATATACCATGCCTGAGTTTCCTTGTTATCTGTTAGAAGTCCTGCCCTTGTAATTCTAGTCCAGAGTTACAGTTCCTTGTATTCCCTGTTATCAGTCCGCAGTTCACTCCTTGTTATCGTACTCCAGAGTTTCAATCCAGAGTTTTCTTTTTCCTGCTCTTTAGTTCAGTATACTTTTCCTTGATTCCGGTCCTTTGTTTCCAGTCTGCAGTTCCAGTCTTCTGTAGCCGTTTACTTAGATTCCTGTCTTTTTGCTTATACTCTTTCTTTCTGTTCTCTGTCCTGAACCTTGAACACTTTTACTTCCTGATCTTAGCCTGAATATTTCTGTTACTGTTCTTGTACTTGTGCTGGGTTTCCCCGACAGGCAATCTCTGTCCTTTATCTTTATTGCGTCTCAGTCTTGCCCATTGTTCCTTAATTGTTAACAGTGTGCAAGTTCCTGTTTCAGAGGTTTCAGGAGGCAATCACTGTTCCGTTCCTGCCTTAGAGTCCAGACACAGATGTCCACTCCTGCTTCTGCTTCCTATGAGCACTCGGAGTGCGGGCCTGGGGCCGCAATACCTTCAACTCTCCCTTCCTAAATATCTTCCTTATTCAGCTCTTCGCTCATTCACCTTCAACTCCCTCTGGGTCAGACGCTTCTCCAACCAACGAGTTGGTGGTAGATCTCTTTCTTTGGCTGGGGCCTCCCTCTGGAACAGCCTCTCTGCCTCCCTTCCTCCCTGAAACTTGAGGAGAATCATCCCCGGTTCCAGAAGCACCTCAAAACCTTTTCTCTTTGCTTCTGCTTTTTCTCCTCCTCTCCTCTGCTGACTTCCTGGCTGATAATGATACTGCACTGGTTACCTGGCCTCCCGTTGATCTCAGGCCTAGGCCCCCTGTCCGCCAGTCGCACTCCTGCACTGCCTTCCTGGCAACCCTCGCACTTGGGGACTGTTTCTGTATCCCTACAGTCCCTTACCAGCACTTGACACCTATTGTCTGCACTTACCCTGGCACTTGCCACCTGCTGGCTGTACTTTTACTTTGTTATTTATCTTATTATCCCATTTACTGCACTGTCCCCTCTCCCCTCCCCCTCTGCACTTCCCTCCTTCCCCTTCCATTGCACTTGCGTGATCTGAATGACACCTGGCCTAGTAGGATCGCTTGTCTGTCTTTCCTCTGTTCCCCATTCCTTGCCTCGTCGCGCCCTGAAACACTTGTGAATGGGCGCGTTATAAATGCCATATCATATCATATTATAATAACAACCAGATCAAAAGGCTAGAGTTTCCAATGACCCTAGAGATACTCTTCCCCCATTCTGTGTACACCCCAAGTGGGAACCTAATGTGTCTGTCTTGTTCCGTTCCCTTGTTGAGGTGGTTGATAAGGGTCCCAATAAGGGAGAGGGTTTCATGTTGCACACACCATATTGGTGACTGGGGAGGCGACGATGTTGTTGCAATGTTGTGATTCATCATGTGTCTAGTGTAGTTAATGGGAATGGGATACATGTTACTTTTAGTGTTACTTTGTGTTTAAAGTAAGGATCTTCATATGTGCATGTTAGAGGAGATTTGCAATGAAGAAATCGCTGTGAGAAGACGTGGTAGTATTGAACAGACATGCACAGACATGCATACATGAGGGTCTTGAGGGATATGTGTTTGGGACAAGTTGGGGTACACAATTAATATACAAATCTGTATGCCGCATGTCATCTCATAGCTAGGAATTGTGTAAGCCTGAAGCCTGAGTTGGCTAGATGAACTCTGTGTGACTGGGAACACTGGTTTAGCAAGGTTGAAGGCTGAGGAAGGGCAGCGGTCAGCTACAGTAATATCAGATGGTCAGCTACAGCCAGGCTCAGGTTGTTATGACTTGGTACTATTGTGGAAAGGAGATACAATCTTTTTATGTACATGAGAACCTGTTATTCATTGTCCAGGGAAGTCAGGCCATCTGTTTCTGACCCAGTAATAAACTCGGTGCAAGGGCGTCTTAAGGGCAGGGTTAACAAATGCTTTATGGGTTTTCGATAAGTTTCTCAGGATGTGCCCAGAAGCCATATGTGCTGAATTGGGAGTCTTGTGGATTAGAGTGAACCAAGGACATCAGTATTTCTGGGTGGGTAAGACATGTATCGCCAGTTCAAATGGAACTTGTTTATTTTTCCCTCTCCTCATGTCATTGACATGTTCCTGCAAAGACCATGTGCATCACGTTTGGGGTTAGAGGTTTCCGGCAAGCTAGAACTTGAAATGATTTATATTTGTTGTGTGAATGTGCAACCATGGGACAATGTCATGACCTACCATGGAAGCATCCCAAAAAGGTGGTGTTCTATAAATATGAGCGGATGTACAAATATGTTGAAAGGGGATGGTAGTCAAATAATTGTGTCCAATGTGAGGGTGGGAATGAAAGGAGATTGGATTTCTTTTGTATAGGTTTAACCAAGCATGTGTGGCGGGATGACTTTGTAAAAAAATATGTCAGAGTGTTTTAACTGTTGCAACATGTGTAAAATATGTAAACTTGTGTGGTACACAGAGACTCTGGTTAGTTTGTCTCTACAGCGTGATCTAGCTCCTCCGGGCCGTTTCTACAAAAAACTTGCTTTATGGACAAATGTGCACTCGCTTTATAAGAGGTGGGCCTACTTTGGGTTAAGGTGTTCAGAGACATATCCCTACACCCATGTCTGTTCACTGACTTTGTTGCCCATGTGTAGTTGTTGATTATCCTCCCTTGGAAGGATTACACTCTTTTCTCATGTGCACTATTTCCCCTGGGCGTTGAGGGCATGTCACTACATTCAAGCCCCTTACTCCTTCAGATCTTGAAGTGGACAAAATAAATCCCAAATACGTTACATATTTACATCTATCAACAGGATCTTTATCCATATACAATTGGAAAATAGGTTGTGTTCTCTGCTTAGTGAAGATCAAGATTTTCGATGTTATTGCATTTATGACCAAATCATTATCCTGGGTGTATTTTGCAAATGTTTCATGCTCACGCAGTAGGTCTATTGCTGTTGAGTTGAAAAATGTTAGGTCATCAGCATAGGTTAGCCAGCTTAATCTACAATTACCAATCTTCACTGGGTTGTCTTGAATACTTGTCCAGATTTCAGCAATGTCAGAAAGTTGTAGGTTGAAAAGGGTTGGCACAACATGCAACCCGGGCATAAACCTCTGGTTGTTTTAATGGTGGTTTATATAGCCCCCTTCCTATTAAGTCTGAAGTCATGGAGCATCATTAACCACTTCAAGAGAACTTCAGGGATATTTCATTTTAGAAACTTTTTCCAAAGTTCCCCCTATCCACTCTGTCAACCACAGGCAGTTCTATGCAGGGCATATAAATCTGTGGTTTTCTCAAGCTATTTGAGATATCGGGCCGCATTATGGCCATGGCGCTCCTGTAATGAAGGGTGCCGGTACGGGACCGGTACCCTTCATTACGGGATGCCCTACTATGAGGTTCCCTTGTGGGACCCGGTAAGGACGCTTGGTAAAACCAGGTGTCCTTAGCGGGTCCTGTGAGGGGACCAGGGAGCTAATAACAGGCCCATTATTAACGGGCTCGTTATTAGCTCCCTCCCCATACCCATTGAGCCCTATGGGGGCTCAAATGGGGATGGGGATGGGTTTTTCCAATGAGGATTTACCGGGTCCTCCATGGTTGGAATAGCCTGGTAAGTCATCATTGGAGGAACCCGGTACTGGAACCCGGTATGGAGGCAGCCATGCCCTTATTAAGGGCATGGCTGCCTCCATACTTGTAATGAGGCCCATCATGTATTATTTATTTGTATTTATTTTATTTATTTAAACATTTGTAATGCACACCAAGGCCGTGGGCATCTAGGTGCTGGTTACAGTAAAAAAGGGGAGGGGAGAACATGGGACAAAATAGCAGTAGAAAGTATCTGTTCAAGAGGTGAGTTGTTAGTTTCTTCTTGAAGATTTTGTAGGACGGTTCATCATGCAGGTGGGTGGGAAGCTTGCTCCACAGAGTGGCGGCCTGGACTGGGGAACTGGACCCCCTGGCTCTTTTCTGATTGAATCTCAGGGTGATGAGGCAGTGTTTGTAAGTGGATTGGAAGGGCCTTGTCAAGGAATGTTTTGTTGAGCTTGCTTACAAGGTAGGGTGGTGTTAGGCAGCGGTGGGTAATGGAGAGGATCTTGAAGATGACTCTGTCCTTGACCAGGAGCCAATGGGCAGATTCTCTTGCCTCAGAGATGTGTTTGCAATTGCCAGTGTCTAGGGCCATTTGCAGTGCATTGTTCTTTACCACTTGAAGCTTACTCAATGTTTTGCTGGAAGTGCTGCTGAACACTGAGTTGTAGTAATGGAGGTTTGAACAGATCAGGGCTCATGCTACTTTGTGGTCAGGAAGGGTGTGCTGGCAGTGATGAGCTTAGTAGTGGATCCCAATGTGGAGGCAATATGATTGACCTGGCGAGTCATGTTTAGCAAGGAGCCCAGATACATGCCAAGGTTTTTCACAGAATTAGCCACCGTGATGTTGTGACCATCGATGGTAAAGTCTTTGTAGGCCTGGTGAATTTTGGATAGGTGAGCCGTGGAGCCGATGAGGAGTAACTCTGTCTTGTTGTCATTGAGACAGAGGCTGTGTGTGGCCATCTACGATTGTATAGTTTCATAAATAGCGTTCACCCTGATGTAGTCTTGAGTGCACTTGCCGGAAAGGGGAATGAGGATTTGCGTGTACTCAGTGTAGTGGGTCTATGAGATGCCTAACGAGTCCAGGTGATCATAGAGAGGCCAAAGAGTGGTTTAGTATATTTATATTGTATAGAGTAGGGGCGACACATTAGCCTTGTGGCACTCCGTAGGTGGAGGGAGAGGGAGAAAGAGGGTCATGTAGCAGCTTCATCGGCAAAAAAAACCCAAGAGGTTCCCCCGCTAGGAAGGATGCAATCCACTTTACAGCATCAGATGAGAAGTGAGCTGAAGATGTGAGGTGGTGGCAAAGCGGCTGGTGGTCGACCAGGTCGAATGCTGAAGATAGGTCCAGGAGAAGCAGATGGAAGATGGGACCTCAGTCGTTTGGACAGCATCTGCCAACTTAGAGTCATTGCAAAGGGTTTGCTGAATCCAATCTGAAACTTTGAGTTTCTATGTATAGAATTTGCCCATGATTCTACCTCCTTACGAAGGCATGTGGCAAAGATTTTACTTGCTATGTCCAAACCGGAGATAGGACGATAAGCACTGAACCATGAGAGAGGTAACCTCACACATCTTATGATATTTGTAAATAAAACATTTAAACCAGCTGCCCAGAAGTTATGCACCTTTCTTATATATATTTGCCAATGCATGTGGACCTGCTGCTTTCATGTTGTTATACTTCATTACAAGCTCCTTCATGTTTTGGCGAAAGAAAAAAAATGTCACCTTTCAGTTTCTCAAGGTCAACGCATTGACATATAAAACTATTTTACCAGGAAGAAGGCTTTTGTAAATTTTTACGTAATCCTTCAACCATATCATTCTTCCTCACTAAATTGGATTGATGGATATCTCCTCTTGTTTTAACTTTCGTCCATTAACAATGTCCTAAAATGAAGCATGTGATTTGGCACACAAAGTGTTTTAACATGCATTGACTGTCAGAAATATGCATATGATATTTATACATGAATATCCACTATTTTATTTCCGCTTTACTTTACATTTTGCTGACTGAACATTTTTACAATCTTCCCTATGGGTTTTATCCAGTATTATAATTGTCACTCCCGTCTCTTTATCACGACTACCAAGTTATAATACATATGTAGATGAACCCTGTTCTTATACAGTAGGGAATTCCTGGGGAGTTTCTCCAGAAGCCCTTCATGGCTTGATTAAATAGAAGGGGAGGTACCTATACAATCATAGAACTACTATTATCTTGCCTCCATATTATCTCGCCTCCCTGTGGACATTGAAGTAAGCAGCCCCAGCTGTAAGTGTTCAAGGTGTGTCAGGCACCATGATTTCATACGAGCCTCCCATTGCAGTCCATTATGTAACGCTTTTTTGTTTTCAGTGTTTAAGGTGGGGAGGCCAATCCCGCCTGATATTCTGCCAACAACATCACAATACCTATTGAGATTGCCCACTGATAAAACTCTATCTAAGTGCCCCTCCGCATACCAATCGGTTAAGATGATTATTTAAATATTTGAAGGGAGATGCCTCTGAGTAAGCCTCGGGATTCCAATAAATGTTAACCTACGGCAGTTGTTCACTTCTTACTCGGAGTTTCCACCATGTTTTAATCCCTAGCATAAAATCACTACTCAGTCCAAAAGTGTGAGCCCATATTCCTAGCGATTCTTTTCAAGAGGTGATCAGACCACGCCAAGGTGTTTCATATCAAAGAAAGCCATCCAGATTGAAAGAACTGCTTAACCAAGTTTCTCATAAAGAAATCAGATCAAAGACACACAGTCTTTGCAACAAGTCCATATTTCTTTGTAAGAAAAACCCACCTCTATAGTTCCAAGACAGTAAGTTACAATTGTGTAGACTAGAGAGGTTTAGATTTACCATCTGGAGCCCTTGAGGAGGGGAGGGTATTGGGGAGCCAAGACCAGTCCATGTTTTCTGTTATGGGTGCCAATCTTGAGAACATTACTGTCACTGTGCATCCCTTCCTCCCTTATAATTGTTATGGCCTCCCGGTTTCCCATAGACCTATTATGTAGAGTTGTCGCAGTCAAGGATCTACTCATAATGGACCATTCATTTTCTACTGGACTGGAATATGTCCAGACCCATTTGTCAGAACTCATCAATATGATTCAAAATTGATCTTGCCACTATTAAGGATTGGAAATGTACAGTCACTGAATACATACGATTCAGCATGAATTCTACCCTGTTGATGTCCTTGGAATTGATCAGCCTTAGAGCTGGAATATTTGCAAAGACGTGCAGGAGCTATGTTCTGTTGAGTGGACTGCAATCCTTCAATCCCAGTACTGCTTCAAAGCCGATGGTTCAAGAGTTTTTCATGATAGTTGAAGAGTTTTCCATTCCTAATCTCCTTCTTTGGCTTACAACCTCCAAGTCTTGATCTTGATTTTGGCGCATTAGGATAATTGGCCTGGGGTTTCAGGCATAGAATAATGGATTTCTCTGGAGTGAGATTTTTGGGCCCTGACTACACATACTTAAAGGGGGTCTACGTACTAGGATCCAGCTCTTCTTGTTAATCAGTCCCATTACTGGTTATTCCTTTCATGGATTGAAAACATATTGCAATGTCCTTAGATAGAGCTCTGTATTCTTTTATTTTTTCACCATAGACATTTTTGATTGGGGTTTTCTTTTCTGTGTCCAGCAATATATTTTGGTGCTCTGAATGGAGGATCGGTTAGTGTTTACATTCTTTTGTCTTTTTCTTCTTAGATTTTTTGATCTTTTCCCTTTTCCTTTTGGGAGCCCTCTGATTTAACATTCAAAGTTTACTTATTTAAATTCCTAGAACCTTCTGAAGTACGGTGAAACAGGAATGTTGTGATAATTAGGGCCTTAGTCTGGGGTGGGTGTTATAATGGAAAAATGCTATGCCTGACTTCAAAGACATTTTTCCATGAAGACACGTATCCTGATGTAACAGGGGAGTGGCAGCAATAAGCGAAGTCTGCCACTGCTGCAAAGCCGTGATGTATGGCATGACAACAGCCATGCCAACCACCTCACAAGCTGGCAGGGCAAAGCTGGCAAGGATTGTATTCAGAGGCCAGAGCACCCTTCCTGCCCCAGCCTAAAGAGGCATTCATTAACAGTACCCTGGGAGCTGCTGTTTAACTCCACCGCACACTTTTTCCCATTATGAACATAGCATTTCTCAGACTGCAGCATCGCTTTTCTAGTTTAATGAAAGTTTAAGAAAGCGTTCTTAAATTAGAAAAGTGGCCCTCTTTTTGAGAAATGCTCACAATGCCACTGGATCACATGTTTCTCGCTCAACCTGTGATTTTAGCAGCTTTTGCTTTTGCTGCTTTAAAGCATGCCATTTCCCTCCAATATTTTCGCCCATGTCAGAATGATGGTGCTGGAAACTGGAGGGGAGAGTGTCAGCTTTCCTCGCTATATTCAGCAGGAGCTCAGAATCAGGCGCTGAGTCTCTCCTCTTCATTGAGCGAGCGCTCACTAAACTCTAGACAGGATTTATTCCCCTGCTGCCATGTAACAGTTATGGCCACACATGCCTTTTTCAAAATTGGAGAGGCACCATGCCACATATTCTTTTTACCTTCATTGTTGCCCTTCCTTTCAAGCCCATGCTATCCAGTAAGGTCTTTAATAACTGTGATTTGCGACTTCGTAGTGGGAATCGTCATGTAAGCACACCAGTGATTGCAGCAGTAGATGTAGTGCAGAGATGGTTGTGGGGTCTACTTTTGGGTGAGAACTGTTACTATTCCTGAGGGAGCCCGTTGTATGATTTCCTGGGGTTCCCATTAGCAGCGCCATTACTTTGGTATGAGACTCATTCCTCTTATCATTGTTCATCACGTGTGAATCAAGCTCCTTTGGAGCCAGGCGCCCGGATTCTACAAACAGGCTCAAGCACAATCGTAGGATGTAAGAGTCCAGCGGTGGTACAGGGCTCTGGTCTTGTGGTGTAGACGTAGACAGACAGTGTGGTCCAATTGGATCAGTGCACCAAGAGGGAAACTTGTGCATTGGCAGGTGGGAAGTAGTAGGTCATTTTCCCGCCTCCAAGGTTTTTTTTTTCACATTGGGGAAATTAGAGTGTTTTACCTATGCCGCTTCGCACTCCTCTCAGAGAGCATTGTTTTTTACATTTTTCAGCTGCAAAACAGCATGGAGTGTCTCTACCTTCAGTTGTCGGAATCAGGTAATAATTAAGCAATATGACCCAAGTGGCGGGGGCATTACCAACTCAGGTAATGCCACAGGGCCCATAGTTATAGGCCCGAGCTAAGCGAGGTCTGTAATGCCCACGCCGCGAGGGTCATATTGCTATTAGTACCCCGGCCCGCATTATGTGCGTGACCGGGGCACTAAAAGCATTTTTTTCTGTCCCGAAACGCTGCATCGAAACGACCAAGGAAAATAGCCACCACAGAGTCTGTTTTACCTTTCCATGGCGGCGATCGGGAGCAGACGCGCTGGGAACACAAGTGTTCCCAGTGTGTCCACTCCCAAAAAAGGATCAAAAAGAAGGTAAGTGGGTTTGGGAGGGCGGGAGAGGGACGGGAATACATTTTTTTTTAAAAAAAAGCGTACCTGCATCCCCAGCGAGGGATTAGGGAAGCCTCCAGCCATGTGGAGGCGCGGAGCGGGGATGGCCCCGTTCCAAGTCTCCAAACGGCTAGAGGCTTCCCTCGTCCCTCACCGCGGAAGCAAGAACAAGAAGGTAAGTAGGGGCATGGGGGAGGAGGGAGGAAAGGGAATTTAAAAAAAAGCCTTACCCGAGTCCCGGCGGGGGGCGAAGGCAGCCTCTCAGCCGCGGGGAGGCTCGGAGCGGGGATGGCCCCGCTTCCAGCCTCCTCATTGGCTGAGGGGCTGCCACGCCCCCCGCCAAGGACAAGGCGGCTGGAATCCCGGCTGAGAATCAAATGATTCTCGGCCGGGTAAGGACCCGGCGAGAGCCAATCAGAATGCGTGTTGCATTCTGCTTGACTCTCACCCAGTACTAATGTCCCCATATATAATGTCGCTGAGAAAAGCCATTGGCAACATTATATATGGTGACATTATGTATGGGGACGGGTTGCGGGGATGTCCCCTTCTCCCCTTATAAAAAAAAAAAACAATTGGTGGTTGCGGGTGTGTCCTCCGCATGTTCGATGTAACAATGTCTCCGCAAAAAATGGGGACATGTTTGTCAGTAGACATTTTTGTGGGGACATTATTACATGGAACCCAGTAATGTCTTACAGTCTTATTTGCTGTGCAAATTATAATTGAGGCGTTTTTGTTTGGAAATTCTTACCGTTTTAGGATAAATGCTGGAAATTCTTACAGTTTTAGGCTAAATGCTTTTCTTACCTCTTCTTCTGTTTTGCAGCAAGCCTTTCTTCCTGGCCCTCCACTCATACAGTCAACTTAAGCTGACAGCATGTTCACCAGCTCTGCAGCACGTTCCTGTGGGTTTTATACAGCATAGTCTTTCTCCTCAAGTGACCTCAAGGCACACACAGAAGAACTCCCAGGTGGTGCAGCTTACCCCCCCGCCCCGCCCTTTTGTCTACCTCTCTGGGTTTTAACTGGGGGTTTGGTAATTTCACTGTGTGCATTTGTGTTGTTTAAATGCGCCTCAGACAACAGCACTGCATATCCCTACATGACTCGTCTTTAACAAACAAATACTATACAACAAGTTGTATCTAGTGCTCCATTGCTAGGTTTTCACTTTTTTAAAACCCAGGACATATATACATACAAACATATATACATAAGTTCCATTAAATACTTTTGATTGTAAGCACCACTTGCCATGTTTGCATGGCAGCGGTTCTAATGGTAAGCAGTGCCCGCACATAAAATTAAACCCTCCCCAACATGCTGTAATAGTTTTCTTAGGTCTAAGAGGGCGGTTTCTATGCCATGGCTTGGTCTAAAGCCCGACTGTCGTAGGCCTAGGAGGTTGTTTGCTTCCAAAAATGACTGGATTTGGGTGTCAGGTGCCATGTCCAGTATTTTTGGAAGAAAGGGGACGGTGGTGATGGGGCAATAGTTAGTGGGTGTGGCTGGGTCAAGTGTCTTATTTTTTTAGCAGGGGAAGAACCCAGGCATCTCTTAGATTTGTTGGGACAGAATTCGAGGAATTTATTAACGCTGTTATGAAAGGGGATAGTGCATCAGCTGAATCTTTGTCCACTGTTGCAGGGCAGATGTCGTCTTGGATGCTCAAAGGTTTTAAGCCGTTAATGATTTGTAAGGTTTCTGCTTCATGCAGGTGTTGACGTTAAAGGTCGAGTGGGCTGGAGTGGTCTGGGATACCCTCTCTGTAGGGGTTTTGATGAAGGCATTTTTTTTATTGCAATCTTTTTCTGGAGCAGAGTGAATTTGTCTAGTAATGCATTTGGTACATTAATGCACCATCTACTGCCTTTAGGGCATTATTGGGGGGTGGGGATTCTAATTCCCGAAGAATGAGGATTCGTTCAGGGGAGCTGGCCTTGTGGATTCTTTCAATGTAAATAGATTATTTTGCTGAGAGGAGTGCTTTCTTGTACGTTTTAGCGAGAGTGACAACGATTTCTTGGTTTGTATCTAATGGTACATTTCTCCAAGTCATCTCTCCCTCCCATTTTTTTAAGCGTAGGCCTTTGAGGTCGGGAGTGTACCAGGAGTTGCAGTGTGATGAGGGCTTGGCATTACGCAGTGTGAGAGGGGCTACTGTATCAATGGAGTTGGCCATTGTTGTATTATAGATGTCCACCAGGGTGGATGGATCGTCCGTTGAGGTCTGGGAGAAAGTAATCTGGTTCAGCAGAGGTAAAATGCTGGCCGCAGTTATGCTTTTGAGCTTCGGGTTAGTGTGGGGGCTTGTTATCATCTGCTAGTGCAAACTTTGTTTTAGGTATGGGAATAGTGAACATTATATAATTGGGGTCTGACCAGGGACAGGTTGCATTGGAGGTGACTGAGATATTGCAGTTAGAGTCTGCTAGCCAGTCAAGAGGTCTGCCTTTAGAGTGTGTGGGGTCCAGGATAAGTAGGGTGAAGCCTAAGGTTGCCAGGGTGTTTGCTAGTGACTGGGCATCATAGACTCTTTTGTCGTTAAGTCTGAGGTTTAGATCTCCTATCAGGATGGACTTTGACGTAGATTTGGTGGTAGTGGAGATGATGGGCAAGATATTCTCTTCAAATGATAGTTGTGTTCCTGGGGCTCTATAGATTAGGTGGATTACCAGTGAGATGGTGTGATAGAGGGTACATTTAACTCAAGCAGTTCCCCTAATTTTAAGGGTATATTGTTTATTTCTCTAATGACTAACATGTTTTTAGCTATGACGGCCAATCCACCTCCTCTGGAGTCGTGTCTATTGTTTCTAAGGATTGTGTAGTTAGGGGGTAAGGCTAGTGAGAGGGCTGGGCCAGACCCCGAGTGCAAATGTGATTCTGTGATTGCTTGTCAAGTTCAAGCACTGAGATGAGGTCTTGGCTCTCTGTAGCATGTGCCATTAAGGATCTTACATTGATTAGTGGTCCTTTTGAGGTGATTATTGGTGCGGGTTTAAGTGCCGAGTCAGATAGTGATGAGGCTAGTGTCAATAGGTGAGTGTCACTATTTACTTGCCTGGCGGGGGCGAAAGTACCTGGCTACCTTTCACTTTTTTATTGAAATTTTTATTGTTCTTGTGGGCAATGGTGGTGTTTGGCTCTTTTAAGGTTGACTGTCCTAGGCATGTCAGTCCATTCAGGGCCTTCTTAAGCACCTTTGGAGCCCTGGGTAGGGACATCTTTGGGAGCCCCCTCGACCACACCAAAGGAATTAAGTTATCAAGAATATCTGGTCACACCCTTCCCTCTAGCCTCCTTGTCATGATCACAACCTATACATTGATATGCTGCCTCGCAGCATGTAAAAGTAAACATGCTTACTGCCTATAAGTCCCCTTACCCACTTAATTCTTGCTCTAATCAGAATAATAAACAAGTAGCATTTGAAGGCCAACATTAGCAGTCTACAAAGGGGTTACTCCTGTTCTAGTATAACTACAAGAGACTTTTTATCAATAGCAGCCAGGAAGTAATTCAGCCTGTAGTATTAATACAGGACCGTATGTAAAAGGTACATGTAACCCAGAATAGACAGAGACTCACATTAGCTGCCTCACAGAATGCAAAAGTGCTCAAGCATGGATACAGGACAACAATGGTAAGGAAGGTGAAAGCATGGATAGTGGATGCAGATTAGAAGCCACTAGGAAGGTGTCTGTATTCAGACAGACTGAGATTAGAAGTGGGACATGGTTTACAAATAGTGCTGCCATTAGCGATCAAAGGATCGCTAATGCCTGTGGTGTGCAATATATCAATGCCCACTAGTATAGTAGAAGCAACACTATAGCCAGTGAAACCATGAGTGAGGATTTTGTGAAGATCATACCCTGAGAAGGATATCACTCTGGAGGGCTGAACATTTTGAAAGGTTTAAGGACTGGCAATTTTCAGAGTTTAGGTAATACAAGATTAAATGAGATGCCCTGAATCAAACATTGGTTAAGTAGTAAAGCTGGGATTTGTGCCAACGCTGCAATTTCTGCATTAGAAACTTTCTTTAACAGTTATTACCATGAACTAAAATAATCTAATTTTATAAAACTGGCTTGAAAAGTACACAAATCACATTACGAAAGATGACCATTCTTTAAAACAAAATGTTATAGAAGGGTGTTATGCAGAATGGGAATGATTCTAGCTTCGTTTTCTCCATTGTCAAGGGAAGTAAGTACCAGCATACCAATCAATGTGATGTAAAAGATTTAATTTGGGTTTGTCCTATGTATGTTAAAGCTTTAAATACTTCCAAAAGACTGGCTTGTGAAAATGTAATTTATAAAAGTGCAGAAAAACCTTTGACGTTTACAAAAAAGCAAACCTTTAATGTGTTAAATGAGCAGACCTTAAAATATGCTTGCCCGAGGCCTACAACATCTGGTCCGCCCTGATCTACCACACCTTCCACTCAAATGGCCTCCATAAGAAGAAATATCAAGTAATGGGCTAAACGATACCACCAGCATGTGAGAAGGCAAACCTCACAGAAGACAGCATAGTGATGTAAGACATAGTAGATAATTTGACCAGGATCACTATCGCCTGCTGGCGAATCCAGGAAAATAAGCATAAACGCTTTGGTTTCACAGTCTTGAATTTGGATAATTGTTCACCTCTTGGACTAACAGTTTATGCTCATCATTGGAGGTGATGAACATCTGAACAAGCCAATGTATAGCAACACCTATCTGGTGCAGGTACATTGCTGATAATAGCACTTTTTGTTCTGCAAAACCAAATACATATGCAGGCACGTTTATAAACTTCAGTCATAACAAAGGCTCAGCCAACCCTGCAGGAATGTGCTATTCTAATCTTGCATATAAACACATGCCTCTGCAATAAGTGCTTAACACACTGAGCTAACTTCTGAACTATCAATATGCATTAGACCTTTGGCTATTGCACATGACCAACATAATTCCCACAGGAATGACGGAATGCTACAAGAGTTGTGCAGTAGTGAGCACACTATGTATACCGCAGTAAACACACACAGCATTACATGTTGAATTGATCAAGGCAGAACAACCGACAGGCAATAGGTTTCGAGCCTCAGCAGCACGGCATCAAATATCCTGACGTGTGCTTTTTAAGTCTGGTGACAAATGTAATCTTATTTCTTTAGATCAGGCAACCTTGTGGGGCCCCCTTCAAGTTGGGGGACTAGGGCAAGTGCCCTTTTTGCCCTTCCCATAAAAACGTCTCTGAGTCTATTTGGTGTGTAGGTGGGGTTATGTGTAGGCGATCTTAGGCGTTCATTCCTACGTGTCAGTGCCAATGGATCTAGTATTGATCAGGATGTATTTTAGTCCATTGCTAGGTTGAGTGTTTGATGTGAGGAGTTGAGGATTCGGGGGGGGGGGTTGGTGGGAGAGTGGGAGCTACCAGGTGAAAGTGGGATGGTTGGTTTAGAAGTAAGGGTGGGAGAAGGTTGGTGCTGTGTTAGTTGCCGAGAAGGGGGTAGGGGGCACAGGGAGCAGTCCACTGAGTGGCTGGGGTGTGCTGAGTAGTAGGATCTGCAAGAGTGGATGAGTACCATGGCTGAGAATTGCTAGATAGATAGATTTCTTAGGGGGTTTTAAAGTCTCAGTTTCATGGAGTGGTGATGGTGACAAGAATGTTTTGTTGGTGTGTGAAGAGTGCTCGCGAGGTTTGAGTCCTCTGGGTAATGGCGGGTTTAGTGGTTAATAGTGGTGGGGTGAAGTGGAGACCCGATTCTGGGGTATGAGGGGGAAGTGGATACAGAAGTGGGAGGGGGTGGTAGGTTATGCAGGGCTGTGATTGGGAAGTTCAGTCTTGTTTCCTGTCGTGATTGGGAGGTCTGTTGACAGGCTTCTAGAGTCGGGGAAGGAATTGAGGGTCTGAAAAATTCTAAATGAAGCAAACCACTAACAATATCCCTGAGGGAAGAATGCAGAGTGGCGGCACGATACAGCAGCAAAATTCAAAATGAAGCAATCCTCCAACAGTACACAGTAACAAAGTATGTCTGCTAAACACATGAAACGTTGCACTCTGACAAACCCAGCTTTGTTGGCTTGTTTAGCCTGCTAATAATCTATGCTGTGAAAAATGTAATAATAAAATTAAAAACAGCCATTATTTTGCCTGATTTTCATCAAATAATGGCTTGGGAGTTGTTGTATCCTCAACTATCATCCAATGTATTAAAGGGTCCTCTGCCATTCCAACATGGCTGCTTTGTTTACTGCCTCAAAGGGAATTCTTTGAAACAGCGTTTCTCCTCCTTCACCAGGGTTAATAGGACTATTGGTATATTGGCTCGCTCCTACTACATGATCAGGACAAGAGGGCTCAATTTCCAAGTACCTGTAGCATAAATGGAGGAGCTAAAGGCAGGTGTAAGGGTGTTATGCCTGTCTTAACGCTTATATTCATGCTGGTGGGGGGGATTTTCATTGTGTATGAAGACTGAGGGCAGAGGCAGCATGGGAGCTATGCTTCAGCCTCCAGTTTGCCCTCTGCCTTCATAACTAATTGGTTTAATGCCATAATCCCGGCATTAGCATAACTGGCATAAAAAAATTTGACCTAAAACATTTGATTGAATTTTTTTTTACCTTTTACCTTTTTTTCGATCAAATTAAATTACATATATATATGGGGTGGGTAAGGGCATACATTAGGTTGAGGGGAAGTTGTGGGTTGTGGGGGCTCTCCCCCCACATTTTAGACCAAAAACAGTGTCAAATAAATTCAATGAAATGTGATTAGGTCTGTAGGATTGTTTAGCATGTTTTGGGAGCACAGAGCGCAGCACCACTGCACAGGATCAATGTATAGCATGTTTTCTGAAGTGCAGCGCCACTGCATGGGTTTGATGCATTGATATAATGTGGTACAGCAAGACATGTGTTATTGAGCATTTTTTTATGCAGCGCCACTGCATGGGTTTAATGCAATTGCTGCAAGCTATGTGTTGCCAGTGCAACATATGGATATGTAAATGAAGACAGGCTACACAGGTTAAAAACAAACCATTTTCTCATTTAAAAGCGCATTTTATTTTTCATATTCAAAATGCACACAATTTCTTTTTTTTTCATCTGAAATGCCTGTTTCAAGAGACACATTTGAAGATTAATGAACTAATATAATTAACCGTACTAACATGATTCTAACTTCTTAATAATATAATGTGTTCTTCACTGCAAAATGAGGCAGGCTGAAACTCATTTCAGACTGTGTGCAGGTTTTTTTTTCTTCTTGTTTTTTCTGTGCTGCTTTGTCCACAGTATTTTGCAGGAAGCAAGGATTCGAATAGCAGGAAATCAGTTTTGTTACAGTTGCTTACTGTAAAAGATTTCTATTGTGCGCAGAGGGTGGATAGGGCATGATAGAATTGTATTGGTTAGGATCCTTTGGTAGGAGGTAACCAGAGTTTTCTTGTATAATCTCGAGGAAGAAGCTAGGGAGACGACATCTTGACACAGCTCGGAGAAGGACTGGGTTGATAGCTGGGGATGCCTGATTCCTAAAGCAGATTCAATACTGCTACAGAGGCTGGGATTTCCAGTCAACAAGTCCCAGTTTGAGTGACAGCAAATGCTTGTCCTTGCTGGGTGAACCCCTCCAGAAGGCGAACAGCCAAAGAAGTTACATGCTGAACAAGCCTGGTAATTATCTCGCTGAAGTGTGGGAGCTGTGCGTATGTGTGCGAAAATATTCAGTCAGAATAGGAGAGGAGATTCCTGTGTTTTAACCACACATTAATGTTGCAAATTGAATTCTTGTTCCTCGCCACTCTCCCTTCATTGTGTTACAGATAATGTTGTTACTGTGAGCTTTCCATTTATTTCTGTAAAAAAAAGTAATCCTGTGTTGAAATGCAAGTTTTATAATACAAAACATTATCTGAAAGCAGGCGGGAAGTGTGTTTCATTTTATCTTGTCCTTTGTGCATCTATCATTATAACACTGGGAATATGGGAAGACCTTTGCACAGTGCAATTGTCATTTTTAAAAGTTGCTAAAAGATAAGACATGGCAGTAGCTGTGTACACATGAATCCATTCAGTATATGAGTGTGTTTGTGTTTTCTGAATGGAACATAATAATAACAAGATGAAATAGCCGGCTGCCGAAGGTCTATGAGTTGGCAGGAAGAGAGGCCCTGGACATAGCTCACCAAACGTAAATAAGTTGGTGATAAATACAACATATAGCTTGCTGTCGTAGATAAGTCAGTGAGAACAGCCCATGGTGGCACTCCAATTGGAAATGTGGTGTTTCTGAAATGCAAGCCTGAGGTCTCTCTAGTGATCACACGAACAAACTAAAAAAAATAAGGGGTTCTGGATATTGTGGTCACATATATAAAACAAAGGATTTAAGCTCACCCATAAATAACACCAATAACGCATACCAACATAATGTATACCACTAAATGTATCAGTGTGCTGAAATAATGTATGTATACTATAGTACTATATACCAAATCTAATCTGAATGTAAAGAGTGATTATTACTAAATTATTTTCATTTTGGTGGTAAGAAAATACCGCTAGGCCCCAGATCTATACAAAATACCCTACATATTTATGGTGCGTTGCAGGCCGGGAAAGTGATCACAGAGCACCTACTGGGCGTGTCACAAAGGGAAAACACATTCTCAGACCTAGTGCAATATTTAGAGGCAAAGTTGTTTGCACATGGGACGTGGTCACCGAACTCTACTTTAAAGTGGCATGACCGCATTCAGGGTGAGGTGCAGAAAGAAAAACTAGATAATATTTTTGCAGAAGGCAGCATAATTCAGGTCTGCCTTACAAGGTTATTGAATGCAGCCGATAAAACTGCAGAGAAAGACTGTTTAATACGGCTATGAGCCAAGATCTGGTTTATTTTGAATAGGTCCCTGCAAATGCAAGAAAATGATAACCAGCTAATTAACAGGCTAAAGACTGATTTAGATGGGGCAAGCAAAAAAGAGGAGATGTTAAGAGCAGAATTGGATGTATGCCAAAAAGACATGCAATTAAAATGCAGAGATTTTGAGGCTCAGTTGTCCAAAAGCAAGAAACAATTTGAGGACAGTGAGCAAGAATTGGTAAACTTAAAAGCCTTAGTGGACCACATTGGACAGGATAAAGATGAGATTGTTTCAGAAATGCAGATTTTACAAAAATAAAATTTTGAAAAAGAAAGTGATCTCCAAGGTGCAGAGCAAGAAATGGTTAAAATGATTCAAGAAAAAGACAAGAGAAACAAAGAATTCAATGAATGCCAAATGCAAATGTGCGACATGCAGGAGGTAATAAATAAAATGAGTGATGAAAACAACTATCTGCAAAATGAAGCATGCAGGCTCCTTAAAAAGGGTCAAAGACTTAGAACAACAAATGTGCATTCCCAGGTGCCAGGAGAGGCGGCAGGGTACCACATTCAATGGAGTGGAGGTGAATTATAGTTCTGCCCAAAGAGCTAGTGCTCCAGTGACTGGGCCAGTGACTGAACTTGGTTGCAGCGCCCTTGAGGAATTTGATACTCCCATTGGGGGCAGCCACCAATCCCATACACCTGAAACCTGGATTGAATCACAAAGTGGTGCAATTCCATGCATTGCAACACGTAGCCCCATAATGATAATGAAATCCATTAAAGCCCTGATCAAACCATTTAAAAAAGGAGAGGAATGCTGCATTGAGGATCACTTAGAAGCGGTTCAGGACATTTTTAAAGCACTCCAGATACCTAAGGAACAGTACAGACAATATTTTAATTTAACCTTGGATGCCCCGACGGCCAGCATCATAAGGGGATTAAATGAACAGCAGAATATGACATGGGTGGAGTTTGAAAAGGAAATTAGGCGTCATTTTTCTCCTTTTCAGTCATTGCAGCAGGCAAAGAAAGTTGCTTACACAATCACTGCTGAGCCTAACACATCCGCTCACCAATTTTTACAGGACTTAAAAAGGGCATTTTCTCGCTTTGATGTATCTTTTGACCCCAATTCCAATGAGTTTAAAACTGCCTACTTCTATGGGCTACAGAAAAACATCATATCACAATTGGTATGCGAATTTGACTGTGACAAGTCCCTTGAATGGATTGTACATCAAAGCACAAAACTATATGAGGTACTCTATTGTCAGGGTAGAGAAAGTGATAAAATGAAAGATATTAGACCTAAATCTAAAGAACCCTCAGCCACAGTGATGGAAATCAGGTCAGCCAAAATGTCCCTTGAGTCTGCTCAAAGTCCAGGCAAAAATAATTCGGCACCTGAACAAAGGGTTAATCAACAAAGGTCATCACACTCTGCACCAATGTTTCAATCACATGATCCTAGTAATAGGGAGAGCTACATCAGCCCTAGGTATTTAGGGGATAGACCCCGGGCAGGATATCGGCCTGATATGTCAGGTATGAATAATAACCAAAGACAAAATCAAGATCAAAGAAATGAGGGTCCCTACCAGACATTGGGGACACAGAGCATATTTGATCCCAACACCATGATATATGGTAATCAGGATAGACCCCGATATGTGGATCGATTTGCTGATAATGGGAATCAACATAGGGGTCAGTACCCACAACATGAGAGACAGGACATGAGACAGAACATGAATTATACTCCACGTCAGTACAATGATTCCCCACCAGGGGACTACAACCAACGGATGAGTGTGCACCCCGCTCCTCTCCACAAATGAATCAAGAGTTCAGGAACCATCCCAATAGAAATCACTCACCTGAGAGGTATCAGAATAGATCCAGTCAAGGGGAAAACAACCAATATCGACCTAGGCCCCAGAAAGAGGATTCTAGGGAGATAGAAAGGTTCCAGTGCCTCGAGGCTCAAGTGAAAATGTTAGCTGAGCAAATAGGGAAGCTCTATACAGCGCAAAAACAACCATCCAAAGAGGGGGCTGATGGCCATAGCAATGACCGGGGGGCTTCTTCTGAAAAGTGACTAAGTACTCATGATACCTACAACACCGAAAAGACAGATTGCCCTAATGTAATTTTGCATAATGACTCTGAGATGCCTAATGATGTAAAAGTGAAAGCACCAATGAATGAACATGTAATAGAAAGTGCAAATAATTCTAAAAGAGAGGTACGGTTTAACCTAGAGCTAAATCAAACATTAGAGATTTGTACAAATGAAATAAGAAAACCTGAAACTCCAAGAGAACAAGGAGACAGATTTAAGAAAAATGACTCATGCATGGAGAATATCAGTGAACAGGGAGTAAGTGGGGATGCTATAGCTCCTTCCCTGGACAGTCAAAACGGTGAACAAACACAGACAGAAAAAGGGAATACTCAAAAGGAGGGTACAAATCAATCACCTGAAGAATTCTTTGAGCCACATATTTTTGAAGAAACTGAAAGGGCTGGTAAAACACTAAATGATCACAAATGCACAGAATTAAACAATGACAAATTACTAAATGATGTTGTTACACATGTTCAGTTGGAAGGTTGTAATGTGGTCCCTGATGATACCCAGATGGGTGGGCGAACAGTGGCCACACTCAAAAAAACCTCTGAACATGGAGAAATGAATAAAGTCTCTCGCGCAGAAATGGGTAAAAAGGAAGGAAACATGTTTTTCCATTTACCAATGTGCTTAGCCAAAAGTGAAAAAGGCCTGAGAAAGGTGAGCCCTGAAATCAGTAAGAATTCACACTTCTTATGTGTATTAGAGGAAGTTGAGGACAGATATTATGCACCCATCACTGTAGAAGAAAAATGCCAAACATTTGCTATGATTGACACTGGCGCACAGGCCACAATTATGTCCAAGGATCTGGTAAAGAGTATCAATGAAGGGAGACCCCCACAGAATCAGATCACAGTGAAGGAAAATCAAGGTCCAGTGCATAACTTTAATGGGGAGGAGGTGCCCATCATAGGTGTAACTGAGGTTGACATAAAAATAGGAAAGCACAGAATGAAACAAGAGGTATTGATCACATCTATTTGTGAAATTCCATTTCTGATGGGGACAGATTGCCTGAAAAGATTGTCTCCTCTCATAGATGGGGTGAATGGAGTGCTGTGGTCCTTAACCAGAAAACCATTGAGACCTAAGAAACTAAAATCACAAAACAGCAACATAAATGAATGTCACACCGTTGCCAAAACAAATGATGCTGTGGAGGTATATCTCCAGAATAGTTGCATACCTAGTGTCACGGTTATATTAATGTGTCAAGACAAAATACAGAGCGACAATGAAAAACTACCTGTACAAATATACTTGGACCCAAGGAAAAATTGGCAGACTGCCATAGATGAGCACACATTACGTTTTTATTTAAAAGAGAAAATAATCAAACAGAATATTGCTCCTAAAACAGATTCAGAAAAACACATTACCACTCTTGCTGAAATACACATGGAAGATGAGCAACCATGGGTTCATGTTGGTATAAATGACTGTTTTAAAACAATAAAAGCCACTTTAGCGCTTGGACAGGAGAGGAGCTTCATTAATGAGAAATTGTTGCAAAAGATAATGGAGAGGGAAGAGATCCCGAAATCTAGGATTAAAAACCAATATGTTTCTGGATTGGACAGTCCAGACTTTGAAAACCGAATTGCAGGCCGATGCATGCTTAAAATTAGAATTGGGCAGAAAACAATTTACTATAATGTATGGATAGTGAGTGGAACACAACATGACTTTTACATGGGCAATGACATCATGCACAGAATGTGTATGGTGTTAGATTTCCTTAATCAAAAAATATGGTCGCGCCTAGGTGGGCCGGCACCTGAATTTGAAAACAAAAGAAGGGCTTATCATTGTGCACAACTGGTTCCTTATGCAATCGAATTACAAATGAGGAAAGATACTATTATTCCTGCATTTACAAAACAGTTTGCAATAACACTGAAATGCAAAAATGGACAGCAGATGAAAGACTCTGATGCATTTGTATGCCTGAATGAATCCATAAAACAGCAAGGCCTGGATTATGAATACATTCCATTGGTAGATGTTGGTGAAGGATCTGTAAAAATTATGGTAAATAATAAAGGTTGTCAGGATATTCAATTAGAGCAAAACTCCCCATTAGGAATGGCCATACAAAAATCACATTATACGGCAGATTTAAATAACATGGTGATTGAAAATATCCCTGAAAAGTATGTAGATGCCAAGGGTGAGTTGCCAGAACACCTGGACTCTCAGCCCAAAGGAATATTTAAAATTCATTCTGTGTATCCTTATGATTCAAATGAGACAGTGTGCTGCCATCAAGAGGATTGCATAACATTTAATTTAAATGAAAATAAAACAAAAAATCAGCCCATTGAAGTGGAAGCTGATATGCCAAAATATTTAAAAGTGGCAGCGTTACAAAAAGACACAGCCACACAGTTAGAGGAAAGCGCCGAGATTCCCTTACCAGAAGATTTTCCAGAATTTTCCAAAATGGTAGAAGAGCAGATCTCCTTAGCGGATGCGTGTGACAACGATGAGGATAGGAACGAACTGAGAAAGATATTTATGGAATTTAAAGATGTATTTGCAAAAGATGCTTATGATTGCGGTTTAACTGATTTACATGTGGCCACACTTCCGGAAGGGTGTAGCAGAAGTCCAGTATTTGTACGCCAGTATAGACTACCGCTGGCATGTTTAGAATCATTAGCAGAGATTATAAAGAATTTGGAAGCTCGGGGAATCATCAGGCCCATTCATAGCACATCCAATACACCTATTTTAGGTGTGTTAAAGCCAAATGGTCAATGGCGGCTATGTGCAGACTTGAGGGAGTTAAATAAAAGAGTGCCAGTATCCAGATGGCCACTGCCATTCATTGATCAGGGCCTAGCTCAGGTACATGGTTCAAAAGTGTTTACCACATTAGATCTCACCTCTGGATATTGGTGCGTGCCATTGGCAGAGGAGATACAGAATTTATTTTCCTTTACATTTGACAGGACTCAATACGCCTGGCTTAGAGCTCCGTTCGGGTACATCAATAGTGGCAGTGAATTTGGCATATTTTTGAGAAAGGCCACGCCAGATGCAGCGGAAAGAGGAACCATAGTTTATGTGGATGATGTCCTGATAAAAAATGAAAGCCTGAAAAGCCATTTTGATGAAATAAGACATGTGCTTGGCCAATTGCAGAAAGCAGGCGCCAAAGTGTCTTTACAAAAAGCACAATGGTGCAAGAAAAAAGTGAACTTTCTAGGCCATGAAGTGACTCAACATGGGCTAAATCCACAAAAGAAGAAAATAGAGGCCATACAAAAACTAAAGGACCCTAAAAATGTGAAAGAGGTAAAAAGTTTATTAGGGATGACAGGCTATAACAGAAAGTTCATTGAAAATTATGCTTAAATCACTCAACCATTGACTAAACTACTTAAACTGAATACACCCTAGATATGGGAAAAAGAGCAGTCTGAGGCAGTAGCTAAATTGAAGGAATGTCTTGTAAAGGCACCATGTTTAGCATATCCCATAAAGGGTAGGGATTTCTTTATAGAAATAGGGTTCTCTGAACATTGTATGTCAGCAGTGTTATCACAAAAACATGATGTGAATCACAAAACCATTGCATATGCAAGTAAAGCATTTTCCCAAGTTGAAATGAAATTCAATGAATGTGAAAAGGCCCTATTAACCACTGTGTGGGCGCTACAACATTTCCGCCCTATTGTTCAGGGAGAAAAGGTGATTATTGAAACAAATCATCAACCTTTGCAGTTTTTAGAGAGTAAAAGAATTAGGTCAGGTAATCTAGCGCAGTCCAGAATCACTTCATGGACGCTGGCATTACAAGGTTTTCCTGTAGAAGTGAGATATGGACAAAATAAAAAGAGCCCAATTGCTCAAGGGTTAGCTGACTTACATAAAACGAAGAGAAGCCCTCCTCTAGCGCTTCTCCAAAATTAAATGTTATAATATAGAGACTTTCTCGTTTTTAGGTTCCATTTGTCATTTTTATTCAGAATTCTATTGTGCTGTAAACAAATAGGGATTCCTTTTTACATCTTGAACATAACATATAAGTTGATGGGAAGACAAAAGAATGCAAAATTTAAATTGGTTTAAAGTTTTTCGTTGAGTTCACTAAGTTGCTGTGTCCCACGTTGTCACTTGAAAGTTGCGAAGCCTTAGTATAATTCACTCGACATTTGGGTTGATGGAGAGACAAAAGAATTCAAAATTTAGATTGGTTCTAAGTTTTTAGTTGAATTCACTAAGTTGCTGTATCCCACGTTGTCACTAGAAAATTACGAAGCCCTAGTTTAATTCACTAGGCAGTATTGGCCTCAATTTGAATTGGTTCAAAGTTTAGTCAATGTTGTCTTCACGTTGTTGCTCGAAAATTGCGAAGCCCTAGTTTAATTCACTAGGTAATATTATCCTCATTCACTAGGTAATATTATCCTCAACACGTGTTTCTCCGCCACATGGTTTATGGCGGTTCTTCAGGAGGAATTTGTAGGTAGATAGGCAAATGGAAAGATCTGAGAGGAAAAAGGTGGGAATAAAGAAAAAAATGGGCAATTTTGAACAGAGTGTTTTATGTTGACGTTTATACAGTCAATGTTGAGTTAGATACTTACAACTAAATATCAAATCTTGTTCATGTATATGATGGTTCCTTTGATGTAGGTAATATTATTAATTCCATCCGGTTTGGTCTGAAAGAGTGAAGAGCATCTAGTTTATATTTGTATCTCTGGGTCAAAGGTACTTTCCAAAAAAATCTAGTCATAATCATCCTTATTTGTTATACTTCAATAGTTCAGTATTATCTTCATGTACAACTGATTCCTGGATTTTGACAATGTAAATGAACTCATATGTTGCCTTGGAACAGTACGGTTTGGTTTAGTATCTAAGTTTGCTTGTGCGGACTTTGAACTTAAAGACTGTTCGAAGCAACGAAGTTAGTCTAAATACCAAGTTTTCTTAAGAGTTGTAAATAGTTGTAAAAGACCTTGCTTACCATGTGAACGGTGTTTTCCTCGCTCTCTCGATACTGTCTGATGTGGTCAGTGAACTCCACATGTTGTGAATGGGTTTCACATAGAGTCGCGTGCGGAGTGACGTCATGCGTGTGTCGCGTGCGGAATGACGTCATTCGCACGTTGCATCACGTGATGACTTCACGCGCACGTATCTAATGGTTGTTTATATTTTTAAGAGCGCCATATTTGCTCGATCCAATTCTAGTGTTCCTGTAGCCTTGTATTTGTTGCAAAATTTACAAAGTAATATAGAGGTAAATATCTCTTATTATGATTTACAAAAAATGACATATCTCCTGGTCTGTGTTAAGACCTGTATGGCAAGTGTCCATCATACAAATCCATCTTGCTTCTTGTTGTCGAAGTCTTAATTGTAGATTCCCTCCTCTTGGGGCCGGTTTCAATTTTACTATTCCGTAGAATTTTATCTGACTGATCTGAGAAGGATGATGTGATTCTGTGAAATGATTGGCTATTGGTGATCTTGTATCTCTGTTGGTAATAGCCCTGATATGTTCACTGATTCTTGTCTTGAGTTTTCTGATCGTGCTCCCAATGTATAATTTTTTGCATGCGCACTGAATGATATATATAACAAATTGACTATTGCAATTGATCAGCTGTTGTATGGTGAAGTTGGTGCCGTTGGGTTTGATGACGGTTGTTTTACCATTTTCTGCATATTGGCACATGGAGCATTGACCACATTTGTAATAGCCTTTGATAGGTTTTTGAAGCCACATTGTTTGTATAGTGGATTTTTCATCAGGATATTTCAACTCAAAATGTGACGGACTGAGCATTTTTTTGAGATTGCTTGCTTTCTTGAAAGTGATGGTAGGTTTGACTTCCAGGATCGGTGTAAGGTCAGAATCTGATTTAAGGATGTTCCAGTATTTGCTAAGAATTTTCCGAATGATTGAATTGTTAGAACTATAGTTCGTGGTAAAATTGATGGTTCTGTGTGGATCGATCACAGTTTTGTCGATTTTGGGTCTTACTTGTAACAACGATTGTCTGGTCCTAGTTGAAGATTTCTGATAGCTGTTTTTGATAAGTTTGTTTGGGTATCCTCTGGAGATGAATTTGCTCATTGTGGATGTTACTTTCTGTTTGAAATCATCAGTTTTTGAACAGTTTCTTTTGACCCTTAGTATTTCACCATAAGGTATATTGTAGATGATGTGTTTGGGGTGGCTGCTTGAAGCATGTAGTAGACTGTTAACAGATGTAGGTTTAGTGTACAGTGTTGTACAGATGGTATTGTTATCGATATAGAAGGTGATGTCCAAAAAGTTGATTGAAGTTTGACTGTATTCTGTGGTTAGTTTCAAATTATAGGTGTTGTGATTTAGATAGTTGAAATAATCTTTAAATGCTGTTAATGGTCCGTTCCAAATCAAAAAGATGTCATCAATGTATCTGGCCCAAAAAATTATGTTGTTTAGGTGTGTGAATGATTGATGTTGCCAGGCAAATTCTATCTCAAAATGGCCCATGTAGAGATTGGCATATGGTGGCGCATATTTTGCTCCCATGGCTGTGCCTTGTATTTGTCGATAGAGAGTGTTGTTAAAGATGAAAATGTTGTTTTGAAGGATAAATTGCAACATTTCTAAAATCATATTGTTGTGATCGTTGAGAGATATAGATCGTGTTTTCAAGAAGTATTCTGTAGTTAGAAGTCCTTTTTCATGCAAGATGCTTGTATAAAGTGCTGTTACATCCATTGTAACTAGCCAATAGTTGTCATTCCAAGGTATATTGTCGATCAATTGGATAATGTGCGTGGTGTCTCTGATGTATGATGCCAATGAATTTGCTAATGGTTGAAGCTGATGATCTATATATTCTGAAATGTGCTCTGTGATTGATCCAATACCATTAATGATTGGTCTGCTTGTTGGTAGGTTGATGTATTTCTTATGAATCTTAGGTAGAAAATATATTGTTGGAGTAATCGGATTAGTTGTGATCATATATCGGTATTCATCTTCATTAAGTAGTTCCAAGTCTTTCCAATGACTGCTCATGGTTTTCCATTGTTCGCTGATTTTGATGAATGGGTTTTCTTTGATTTTTTCATAACATTTATGATCTTTTAGATGGGTGAGTGCCATGTGTATATAGTCTTCTGTGTTGAGTAGCACAATGTTTCCGCCTTTGTCTGATGATTTTATGGTAATCTCAGGATTGTTCTTGAGATTATTTAATGCTTGACTTTGGTTGGGTGTGAGATTATTCCTTATCTTGAGTTTTGCATGTTGGTTCATTTTATTGTTGATGTAGATGTCTCTGAGTTCTTTTTGAACTACTTTGCAGAAAGTATCAATAACATTTTCTGGAGGTAAGATTGGTGTGAATTTGGATTTTTCTTTAAGTTTGGTTTCTTGTGCTAATCCCAATGGTATATTTTGTTCTTCCATGAACTTCTCCTTAGTATAGGGATCTGTCTCATCATTGATGTTAAGAAGATCGACTGTGAGTTCCACATGTTTAACTGTTAATTCCGATGGTACTGGTGTTATTTCAGTGGTGTGTCTTTTGATTTCCATATTTGCAAAATATTTCTTTAGTTTGAGTTTTCTACAAAAACTGTGGAGATCAACTACTGTGTTGAAATAATCATAATTACGACCTGGACAAAAGGTGAGTCCTTTATTAAGTGCTTGAATTAGTGGTGTCGTTAGTTCCAAACTTGAAAGGTTGATGACTAGGTCTTCCGTTGGGGTAATGGGGTCTGAGATCTGGTCTGTACTCTTGTTTTTTCTTCTATGTTTGCGTTTGATTCCTCCTCTCTTGCCACGTTTGGTTTTGGTAGAAGAGTCATAATAGGGTTTCTTTTTCCTGGTGCTGAATAATTCCTCATATATTTTTGTTGTTGAAATTCCTCTAAAAAAGAGGAAGAGGATCCAAATGAATTGTATTGGGATTCTTTGTTCCTGTTGGGAATTGTCATTTGAGATGCAGTGGGCAAGATTGATGGAGGTACGCTTCTTTCTTCCAATTCACTATCACTCACTGTGTCCGTATCTGAGGAAAGAGGAGTTGTAGCTGTTTTTTGTAGCTTGATGTATGCTGATCTGCCCCTTGATGTTGTTGTAGGTCTTTTATTGAATGTATAGACTCTTTTGAATTTATAGTCTAGTTCATCTCGCAAAAATTGTCTCTGTTTTTTAATCTTGATATCTGATGCGTATTTATCTATGATTTCATCTAGAATTTCATAATTCTTAAAAGTTTTCTCAGGAATATTTAGTTTTTCAATATTTTCTTTCACTTTGGTGATTTCTTGTATTAGCCGAATATGTTTTACTTTGGCATATTTGATTAATCTATGTATCATTTCGTTGGATGTGGTGGTAAGTAGTTGTTCCCAATCTTTGATCTCTTCTATATCGTCGTCTTCAAATGGAGGAAATATACAGACTCTTAGTCCTCGTGGTATGCGTCCTATCTGAAGGTATTTGTCTAAAGATTTGATTTCCCACCAGCAAGTAAGTTCTTGTTTGAGAAGTTTTTCTTGGGTTAAGAATAATTGTCTTAATGATGTATTATTGCTATCCGGTTTGGTTGTTGGATTTTCTGATAATCCCGAAAAGATGAGTTCCGCTTCTTCCTCTCGTTTTTCATAGTTCCTAATCATAGTGTCCTGACTGATGATATCGCTTATTGAGTTTCTCCTTTTAGAGCTGCCCACTGCTGACAGAATATATTGAGAAAGACTTTTTCAACCTTAGAAACAGTGTTAGCGCTCTGATGGAGAAGTGTAGCTAAATTGAATATGAAAAAAAGTAGAGATGCTGCAAATGGAGGGATGCCACAGAGGTTGACCTGGGCTTGGACAAAACTAAAACGAAGAGAAGCCCTCCTCTAGCGCTTCTCCAAAATTAAATGTTATAATATAGAGACTTTCTCGTTTTTAGGTTCCATTTGTCATTTTTATTCAGAATTCTATTGTGCTGTAAACAAATAGGGATTCCTTTTTACATCTTGAACATAACATATAAGTTGATGGGAAGACAAAAGAATGCAAAATTTAAATTGGTTTAAAGTTTTTCGTTGAGTTCACTAAGTTGCTGTGTCCCACGTTGTCACTTGAAAGTTGCGAAGCCTTAGTATAATTCACTCGACATTTGGGTTGATGGAGAGACAAAAGAATTCAAAATTTAGATTGGTTCTAAGTTTTTAGTTGAATTCACTAAGTTGCTGTATCCCACGTTGTCACTAGAAAATTACGAAGCCCTAGTTTAATTCACTAGGCAGTATTGGCCTCAATTTGAATTGGTTCAAAGTTTAGTCAATGTTGTCTTCACGTTGTTGCTCGAAAATTGCGAAGCCCTAGTTTAATTCACTAGGTAATATTATCCTCATTCACTAGGTAATATTATCCTCAACACGTGTTTCTCCGCCACATGGTTTATGGCGGTTCTTCAGGAGGAATTTACATGACTGTGCAGCTGAACAAGTATCAAACGAAATGGAAGTGGAACCTATTTTGCAGGAATTTGAACAATCACCACACAAAGCTTTTGATGAAAAAACATGCAAGGATCTGCCAACTGTATATGTGGATGGTTGTGCTTTTCACATTGAAAATGACAGTAATAAACAATTAGTGTCAGGAATAGGGAATGTCTGGTTGAAATGTGAAGGCGTCCCCAGTGTAGGGATGAGGATTGGAGCTAGAAGCAGTCAAGTGGCGGAATTGGCGTCCATTTATAAAGCAATTGCTACTGCAGTTGATAATAAATTCAGTGAAATTGTCCTGGTGACTGATTCTGACTATGCACGAAATAGCTTTGTGGAGTATTTACCTGGCTGGAAAGCGAGAGGCATGGTTACATACAACAAAAAGCCACTTAAACATGGAAAGATGATACAAGCCATAGACAAATTGGTGTCAGAAAATTATTTGACAATATGCTGGAGAAAAATTTGTGGGCATTTAAAAACACCTGGAGAGGATAAGGAGGGAAATGATAAGGCAGACCACCTGGCTAAAATTGGGGCTGTGATGGGAGAATTGCTACCTATAGATGATTTACTGGGTGAAATACAAATTGATGCAGTAACACGTTCTAAAGCACCAAATGAGGTAAATTAACCAGTGGTACAGTGGGGTCATGATATACCAGACCAAGATTTGATTGAGGCACAAAAGAATGATCGAATTTTGGGAATCTATTATAATCATTTGATAGATCCTGAACAAAACCCTTTAACAGAAAATGATTGTATGGGAAAAGAAGAGTTGAGGGTGCTATTAAAGAATAAAAAACGAGTTAGACTGCAGGATGGACTCATGATTAGAGAGTCCATAACAGGACAAATACAGTGGGTGGTACCCCTTTCATTCAGAGGGCTAATGCTACAACATGCACATGATGCAATAACTGCAGGCCACAGAGGTTCACAAAAACATTGGAAATACTAAAAGATTATGCTTACTGGCTACATATGTCCCAAGATGTGGAATTATATACTAGAGGATGTCTAGTATGCGCCCAATTTAAACCTGCTTCACCAATGCATAGAGCCCCATTGATGAAAAGAGGCCTAACGCTTCCATGGTCAGATTTGCAAATAGACTATGTAGGCCCTTTAAAAAGGTCGAGCAGAGGAAACCGTTAAATTTTAAGTGTGATATGTTTGATGTCGAAGTTAATTGAATGTATTCCTGCACCAGATTGTAGTGCGCAAACAGCAGCCACATTGCTGGTGAACCATGTGTTCTCAAGGTTTGGGTTGCCACAAAGAATTGAGTCAGACAGAGGAAGTCATTTCACAAGTACTCTAATGAGTAAGGTATGGCAAAACCTGGGTGTGAAAAGGAAACTACATATCGCATATCGGGCAACCTCTTCAGGTGGAGTTGAACGGAGCAATAGGTCTGTTGTGGACATATTAAAGAAATTTGTGGCAGAAGCAGGTTCCAGCTGAGATTTACGTTTACCGTTGGTTTTGATGGCAATCAGATGAACTCCTGCCAAAGCAGCAGGTATTAGTCCACATGAAGTCTTAACAGGTAAGAAAATGGTGTTACCACAACACCTCCTATACAGAACACATGAGCAGACACTTGTGAGTGCATCCACAGTTCATGAGTACATTGATGAATTGAGGAAGCATTTGCAACATGCATTTGCTTTTGTGCAGAGAAATCTAGAAAGAGCTTCTGACAGTGCAAAGTCATACTACGATAAAAGAACATCAGTGAAAGAATACAGTGTAGGGGATCAGGTGTATAAATTTCATTTTGGAAAAAGTAAACAGAAAAATTCTAAATTTCTAGCAGCCTGGCAAGGGCCATTTCGAATTATAGATAAGGTTTCTCCTGTAGTTTATAAAATTTTAAAGACTGAAGGTGAAACAGTAACTGAACAGTTTGTGCATGTAAATCAGATTAAGCCATGCCATCCCAGACACGAGATCAGGCAGCTTGAGCATGTAGAAACAGATAAAGTCCCTTGAACATAAAAAAGTGGAGTGACTATGTCTAGTCAGGAGGCAGTGACAGAGAAGTTAAAAAAAAAAGATGGTTGAAATGGTACATAAACACTGTAATATATGTAAATATATATAAAGTATAAATAATATAAAAAGTAAATAAATAAAAAATATATAATGGAAGCTCATGGTCGGTGTGCAGAATGAAAATGCATTAAACATTGAATGTTGTTTTATGTATGCTTGTTCTCTATAACCTGTGTTTAATTTCAGAAGGCGAAAGAAAAAGAGCAAAATATTTTACAGAACGTGTTTTATTTTGGCAAAAGGGTGAAATTAGTATTGTGCTATATACTTAATCTGTTTCTTTTCTATTTGATTTAGAATATTAACATATTTGTATCGGAGGTCACGGGAGACGATGGAGTCCTGGAGCCCACGTGGACGGATTCCGGAAAAGCCCCGAAGGGGGGCGAAGACCAAGGCTGCAAGGCGATCAGCATTGAAGATGACACCAACAATATGGTTAATGATGATGATATTCGGAGGGATCTTAAAAAATTCAGAAGCACAGGTTGTCATTGAACCTGGACCGGCATCTGGTATCGCGGTAGAAGAGGCACCAGGATTCATCATGAGTGATATAAGGATGATTTTCCAAAATATCTACATACCATTGAATCCGGGGATTTTGATTGAAAAACATTTGAACAACACCGGAATTAAGATTGAACAGACTAAAGAGTGGCTGGAAATAAGATTAGAGGACTCTAAGCAGTCAATAAGAGATATATTGATGCAATTGGAGAAAACATTTGTGAATCCAGCAGACATTAAGAAGAGGAGAGGAAAGAGAAGAGCCGTGATGCTGGCGATCTCATTGGTAATGTCTAGAATTGGAGCCATAATAGGTACCACGATATCAACAGCCAATGCCATTTCAGTAGGGACACTAAGCACTAAAGCACAACAACTGAGTGTTGACCTAGAAATAATACAAAAAACATTAGATGGAATCAGAGGGGGATTGGATGAACAAGTAAGGTTCATAAATGAAACTGCGATCATATTGAATGAACAGGCGGATGTGATGCAACGAGCAACTAAGTTAATTATTAAGCATGACAAAACACTCAGTGAGATTTTGAATATAATGAGTCCTGTGGATAGACTATTGATAAATTATATGAGAGAAGTTCAAGCTGCAATTTCACAATTGATTCAAGGACGTATACCATTGTATTTTATTTCACAGGATATTATTCATCAAATGATAGAAAGGTTGACCAGGAGGGAGATTGATGTGCTACAAGTGAAAATTGCATTTGAAATGGGTAATGCAATGCCTTTATATGTGGACTTGGAGAGGTTGGAGATGGGGTTTTTACTATGCATCCCATATGTGGCTCCTGAACTTATTTATCAGACCAAGTGGGTACACAATGTGGGATTTTGGCAAGAGGACAAATTTATTAAGATTAAGACTCCAGAAGTAGTGGCATTTCAATCGTGGGAACCTGAAGTTTATTTGGTACCAAACTTGGAAATGTGTTTTAAAGAACAAAACTATATGTGCCCGGATAAACCGTTTGTTCCTGATGCCACAGACGCTATTTGTGGTTTGAGATCTGACCCAAGTTTATCAGAAGGATGTGAAGTGATCATTAGCAATATGGGGAGTGAAGAATTGGCACAGGCTAAGATGGTCAGAGGTAAATGGTTAGTCAGCACCTATTTAAAGAACATGACAATAATACATTTGAATCCTGGAACATATGAGGTTAAACAGGTGAAATATCATGTTTTTTACTTGCAGGTTCCGAAGGATACAATTGTGTCAATTGGAGGGTTAACATTGTTTCATGTAACAAATGATATTTGGGAAAGCCAAGTAGAAAAAATCGATTTTTTTCAAAGGGACACATTTCCAATAGATCCGGATGTGGAGTTTTTATTGAATCACAAAGAAAAACATGTAATGAGAATGAATTTAAAAAAAACAATATTACAGTTAGTAACCTGGGTATAATAGAAGTGGAAAGATTTAATTGGTGAACCTGGGGAGAACGCTCTATACTGGGTTTGGCTGTCCTGGTGCTAATGATGGGTGGATGGTTGATTGTACTATCAGTAAAAATGAAAACGTTGCTAATTTTAGTAGCTACGTCAGGAAGAGAAAGATATCCCAATACACATACATTTTGAAAAGAAGAAAAGAAGCAGGTTGTTTTTTTAAAATTGGGTTGGATCGTAGCCAAGTTCTAAAAAAAAAGGAGGGTATATATAGGATTGTTTAGCGTGTTTTGGGAGCACAGAGCGCAGCACCACTGCACAGGATCATTGTATAGCATGTTTTTTGAAGTGCAGCGCCACTGCATGGGTTTGATGCAATTGCTTCAAGCTATGTGTTGCCAGTGCAACATATGGATATGTAAATGAAGACAGGCTACACAGGTTAAAAACAAACCATTTTCTCATTTAAAAGCGCATTTTATTTTTCATATTCAAAATGCACACAATTTCTTTTTTTTTTCATCTGAAATGCCTTTGTTTCAAGAGACACATTTGAAGATTAATGAACTAATATAATTAACCGTACTAGCATGATTCTAACTTCTTAATAATATATTGTGTTCTTCACTGCAAAATGAGGCAGGCTGAAACTCATTTCAGACTGTGTGCAGGTTTTTTTTCTTCTTGTTTTTTCTGTGCTGCTATGTCCACAGTATTTTGCAGGAAGCAAGGATTCGAATAGCAGGAAATCAGTTTTGTTACAGTTGCTTACTGTAAAAGATTTCTATTGTGCGCAGAGGGTGGATAGGGCATGATAGAATTTCATTGGTTAGGATCCTTTGGTAGGAGGTAACCAGAGTTTTCTTGTATAATCTCAGGGAAGAAGCTGGGGAGACGACATCTTGACACAGCTCGGAGAAGGACTGGGTTGATAGCTGGGGATGCCTGATTCCTAAAGCAGATTCAATACTGCTACAGAGGCTGGGATTTCCAGTCAACAAGTCCCAGTTTGAGCGACAGCAAATGCTTGTCCTTGCTGGGTGAACCCCTCCAGAAGGCGACCAGCCAAAGAAGTTACATGCTGAACAAGCCTGGTAATTATCTCGCTGAAGTGTTGGAGCTGTGCGTATGTGTGCGAAAATATTCAGTCAGAATAGGAGAGGAGATTCCTGTGTTTTAACCACACGTTAATGTTGCAAATTGAATTCTTGTTCCTCGCCACTCTCCCTTCATTGTGTTACAGATAATGTTGTTACTGTGAGCTTTCCATTTATTTCTGTAAAAAAAAAGTAAGCCTGTGTTGAAATGCAAGTTTTATAATACAAAAAAGTATCTGAAAGCAGGCGGGAAATGTGTTTCATTTTATCTTGTCCTTTGTGCATCTATCATTATAACACTGGGAATATGGGAAGACCTTTGCACAGTGCAATTGTCATTTTTAAAAGTTGCTAAAAGATAAGACATGGCAGTAGCTGTGTGCATGAATCCATTCAGTATATGAGTGTGTGTGTGTTTTCTGAATGGAACATAATAATAACAAGATGAAATAGCCGGCTGCCGAAGGTCTATGAGTCGGCAGGAAGAGAGGCCCTGGACATAGCTCACCAAATGTAAATAAGTTGGTGATAAATACCACATATAGCTTGCTGTCGTAGATAAGTCAGTGAGAACAGCCCATGATGGCACTCCAATTGGAAATGTGGTGTTTCTAAAATGCAAGCCTGAGGTCTCTCTAGTGATCACACGAACAAACTAAACAAAAATAAGGGGTTCTGGATATTGTGGTCACATATATAAAACAAAGGATTTATGCTCACCCATAAATACCACCAATAACGCATACCAACATAATGTATACCACTAAATGTATCAGTGTGCTGAAATAATGTATGTATACTATAGTACTATGTACCAAATCTAATCTGAATGCAAAGAGTGATTATTACTGAATTATTTTCATTTTGGCGGTAAGAAAATACCGCTAGGTCCCAGATCTATACAAAATACCCTACATATTTATCAAATGTTTTAGGTGAAATAGACCCAACCCATCATGCCAATTTCATGCTGGTGCGAAACCAATGATTTCCCATGCGGTTTCCACAGGAAATCATTGGGAACGCCACCTGCCATACGTATTTGGCAGGTGGTGTTTACTCTATTTCACTGTGGAGTGCAAATGGAGAAGTCTAGTGAAAATGGATTTCCACCACCTCTTTACGCTTCAAATTTGCACTTTGCAGCACCACCAACAAAAATTGCACAGAGGGGACCTGTTTGTAGATATGTGCAAGCGTAAGTGGTCCCTACCGGGCAGTTATGTTTTTATTTAAAATTAGCTCCAAGATGTGCTTGTGGCCTTTGCTGACAGCATTGAGGGTGTAGCCTGCAACTTGGCAGCCTCTACTAGGCCCTATTTTATCCCTAAGGAGGTTTCACCATCCTGAGTTCAGCCCTATTTCCTGAGTGTGCGGACTGCCCGGGTTGCAGGGCCTGCCATGAACGACAACAACCAGAGACAGAAGCAGTCTGTCCATGGAGTGGTGAAGACTAAGAGCTCCAGGAGACCCAATCAGAAACACAGTTTGCACCTGAGACAGGGAGATTGGTAGTTGAGCGGGGTCCGAGACCTCTGCATGGGGGGTTGCCTGACAAATACTAGTGATTTTAGAGCTCTGCTCACAAACAAGGAAATTATACTAGTCCATAGGGGTGCAAAGGATCCCTTGAAATCAATCCCTTCTTTTATTCAGCCAGAGGAGAGAAAAGTGAAACCACAAACACAGGACCTTTCCACAAAGCTGCACCCTTAGTCATGCTGGGCTTGGCTTTGCCAGCATGTATTGTTTCCGACCTCCCATTATTACTTTGCTTGCCACATCTAACGCCCTGACCATCTGAGTATCAGACCCTGCTTGCCGTGCCCCATCCTGGCCAGTTTTGATCCTGTACGCCTACCGGGCATCAACCTGGGCAAAGCAACGGGGGTTAACTTGCTTATTTCCTTTTTTTATTTATTTTATAATATTCTTGTTTTACTTACTCTAACCGGCTATGTAATCCCTGATTACAAACTCCATACTATGCATAGTTAACCTGCCTGCTACTTGATGACTTTTAGCCTTGCGTTGTATATGTAGCCTGCCTGCTACCTACCTGATTATGACTTGAGCCTGCACATACTTTTAATTTGACTGTGACCCACCTGATTGACTTCCCAGCCTCGTGCTGCATATGTAACTTCCTTGCTACTTACCTGATCATGACTTTCAGCTTCGTGCTGCAGATGTAGCCCGCCTGTCATATCATATTCTACCTGTTAACATCTCGGAAGACCTAATCCACTATAACTAGCGCCTCGATGCTTCAGGGCTACTATAAATACAAAAATAAAATAAATAAACCCAATACTAAGTAAAGTTATTCAAAACACATTGACCACAGCTTCTGATTCGAAAATGCATGGATTATTTATTGTTATTATTATAATGTGGGTATATATTGAGCGTGGACCCAGCTTCAGGAAGCAACAGAGTGCTTTACAATCATAGGGGCATGAACACAATGAGGGAAGCAGAGAAAAAGGGGGAGCAGGGCATTAACAGGGGAGGGCGAGGGTGGGCAAGGCAATTGGCAGCAAGGGATCTATAAGCAACCAGGGAGGAGACAGTGAGGAGCAGATGGGGTGGGGAGTGCAGGGTGGGTGGACCTAGATGTTCTTCTGGCATAGACAGGTGCATTCTAGGGGTTATGGGAAACCTGGGGCAGGAGGATGGGTGGATGGGTGGGTGGATGGATGGGTGCATGATTGGATGAATGAATGAATGAATGAATGAATGAATGAATGAATGAATGAATGAATGAATGAATGAATGAATGAATGAATGAGTGAGTGTATGGATGGATGGGTGCATGGATGGATGAATGAATACATGAATGAACGGTTGTTTGGCGGAATCTCCTGATGGTTAAATGAAATGTGAAGAAGCTCGTCAGATGTCCTATGCTTCACCTGTAGATCACACATCAGAAGAAAGGGATTCCCTGTGAGTAGTCTGGCGCCGTAGCAACTTCTCCCAATAAAACCTATATGTACGCCTGCCCAGCAGAGTAACGTTTACCTAAGTAACGAATACCATTCTCTAATTATAATTGCGGTTAAGAAATGCTTGTTGTGCTTTTACAGAACAAAGCATACGGCAGGAACACTGATTGAGTATCATGATGACCCCTCCATTCGCTGAAATAATTGTAAACATTCCCAAAGGGAGTTACTTTGAAGAGTTCAAGGGAGAAAGGCGTAAAGGACACTCACAAATGAAAGCACGCTCCCGTGTCCCCTGAGAGTTCGTGTTTGCAAAAATCTCTCGTGTAAGTTCGCCTGTCAATCTTCCTCTGGCGGGTCCAATTATAGGAGAGTTAATTGAGCAAGGGTACCCTTCACAGTCTTCTGGTCATGGGCCGATTTAAATGGCCTTCAATGCCACTGACCTTGTTAGTGGGAAAAGGAAGGTGGCGGCTGCACACGGGGTTGCCAACAAGGGCTCTTGAACAGCCACAGGTTTCAGGGACTGCTTTCCCGGGCTGGCATCCTGTCTCACACAGACTCAGCAGCAGCATCTCGCAGTTCTGCGTTTCCGGCGCTGGTGCCAACTGCCAATTGCCTCTGATCCCCCTTTCATGTTATCCCACTAAAAGACACTATTTGACAGGGACGAAATGCTAGGTGTAGGGGAAAGGACATCATGTACCTGATGACATCACAGGATGCGACATCACCTTCATGATAACACTGGAAATGCATGGCATAAAGGTGAAAACATTGCAAGGTGTTTATTCTATTTATTAAAACAAAGGGGGGGGTCTGGGAATCTCTCTACCAGCACGAACGAAGCCCAATTACCTGTTCTTGGGTGAATAACCCCTGCGAGAGACTCTACCAAGTCCTTAGCTCACTGTCCCTTTCACAGAGAAGAATTGTCCCCACATATCAGTCTTTGTCCTGCCCAGGGGCAGTCCAGCGCTGAAATACTAGGCAATTCTCCTCTGAACAAGAGTACCAACAGCAACCCCATACACGTGTTTCAGCCTTGTTGGGCATTATCTGTGAGGTGAAGCTGCGCCTCTCTAAGAGCAGTGAGCAAGGGGTCCACGTCTGGATTCCCCTGGTAACTTAGGGTGACACCCAAAGTTACTTGGTATGCAAAACAGAGGGGGGTCTGGGAAACTATATCCCAGCACCAACACAGCCCATTGACTTGTTCTTGGGTGGATGGCCCCTTGGAGGTCTCAACCAAGTCTTTAGCTCACTGTTCTTTTCACAGAAAAGACATTTCCCCGCATATCAGTCTTTGTCCTGCCCTGGGCCAGTCCAGCACCAAAAAGCTAGGCAATTCTCCTCTGAACAAGAGTACCAACAGCAACCCCAGACACGTGTTTCAGCCTTGTTGGGCATCATCAGTGAGTTAGTTTATTTATTAAGCACGTATTAATAAGAGTGCTGCCTTAATGTGTGAAGGTCATGCCAAGGGTGCACCCAGCAGAACCATCATAGCACTACTTTCTGGTGATTATACACATTCACATGGCCAGTCACTGCCATCTTACATCTGTTAAAGTCTCACATGGCAGGTGTGATCATATTTTGGTGAATAGTGCTTCACCGGTCAGGCACTGCTATAATAAACTAATTGCAGCCTCGCCTACACATGTAGGGCTATCTTAGGCTGCATAAGACATGATAATCATCACAAGAGAGCTACAACTCCGTAAGCCTAAGTGCGCCCTGAGACCTGTGGGTCAGTGGTGCGTTATACAATTTTAAATAAATAAATAAATATGCCAATTGCAGCTGCAATCACCCCAAGCACGTTCATCTTATGACTTCATACATGATTGAACGTCTTTATTCTTTGATGGGGGAAACTGAACAGATTCACTTGCAAAATGGTCTTACTTTGAAAAGTGAATGAAAATAAGGCTCCATGGGGTAAAGCCATTTGGTCGGAATCACGCATGTTGTTCAAGGGGAGAAACCGAGATGTGTGCCCAGGTGACCTGTATCACTGCTCCCAATTTACCCAGGAAACCACATCTGCTACCACCCCATCTTGCATTTTACATCGACATACTCGGTTTTCTGCATTGTTTTCTTTTTACGAGCCGAAACAGAAGTGCCAAGGACGAGTATGCTCATCCTTTTTGCATAGACTTGCATAATAGCCTGGCAGTTAAGGGGTTAATATTGAGGAAATGCGAAGCACCAAGCCACATTCTAAATGTCTGGAAATATTAAATAAACCTTTACCAGGATGTGTTGGGCAAAACAAGTATGATTTATTGTAATGGAATGCAGGATGGACATATTTAGTGGCGGCAGGCACTTATTTCACTCAGCTATCTCCATGCCTTTCTAGAGGCTGCACCTAAAAGGTAACCTCCTAAATGTAAAAATGCACATAGAGATAGGTGCTTTGCACATTTTTCAATGAAGTGCCACATGTAAGACATAAAATATCACACTTAAGGTAACTGGAGACAGCGAGAAAGTGCCTGCATAAACATACACTTTATGTCGAGAAATATAGCTAGTAATCATTCTGGCAAGGGCTCTGAATGCTAAATTCTTAGTGTCCTTATGCCAATGGACAAAGAATGCCTTCTACGAGAACTTGCTTTTGGTGGAGGTGGGTGGCTTGCAGTATACAAGCAGTCATGACTTTTTTTTATTGTTCTTTTATAACGCGCTTAACACCAGTGAATGGTTTCCAAACGTGGGATCGGGATTGGAACCTGTGTTGCGCTGCGTTATCTTGCTTCCAAGACAAACGCGTTGCCCCTGAGCTAAAAGTGAATGATATAAAACATACATGGGGGCTCATTATGAGTTCCCATGTCTGGAAAAAATACTGGTAATTCCGGCACCAGCATTTTTCCGGACCGGGTAAACACAAGTTTGCTGGTGGGGGCAGTGAACTACCGGCAGGCCTGACCTGCCAGGACTTCAGCCCCCTACCGGCAAATAATTGCAGTAATCACACCGGTGCTGATCATTCTGGCAAACCCATCTGAAGGAGTCTCTTTGGAAGCTTTTTGGTATGAAATGTTGGCAAAGATTTTTTTTTTTAAAGAGCAGTAGGCAGCTCTCAGGTTTTTTGTTCAGGTGAGGTGTACCTCCACGTCAGAACTGCATTTTGACATTGAGATCCAGAGATATGCAATTTGAATCAAGTTGGTGACTCCCTCTAGTCTCACCCTCATAAAGCGTGGGACTCCCATAATGCACATGGAAGATAAATGAGGTTGCCTTTGGGTCAATATTGGATCAGGTTGTCTTTTAGGAACCGCTGTTCCATAAACTGCAAAACCAGGTGGGAATGCAAAGTGACTTGAAGCTGATGCAGGAGAGGTCCCCGGGAGACACTGCAACAGTTGAATTCTCCTGAGATGTGCTTTCTTGGGTCAAGGTGGAGCATTGTATCTTGAAAATGCTGGAGGCTGCATATCGGATTGGCACACCACTAAATGAACGATGCATGCAGATCTGAGGTGGGGTGCACTATTACCATGTTTGTCTGAGCTCATTGTGGCAAAGTGAGGAAAGGAAACATTCTGAATCATTTTGGGGTGGAGGACAGATGCTTTGTGTACTGAATTTAGTTGGCATTCAGGGACAGATCAAAGTCAATGATGACAGTGAGATTACTTGTAGTCGTGGATGGGGCATAAAGGGGGCTAACCTTGGTGGACAGAGGAGGTCTTCTCGAATGGGTCTGGGTTTGGTCACGGATTAGCTTTAATTGGATTACTGCCACCGATCAATCTACTTCGACAAGTCTTCTGTCCAGGTTGCTGTCATTTCAGGATGATTTGGGTGCTTAAGGGTTGTTACAACAGGCCATACTCAAAGAACCTATTGGCGATGTCCAGATGCTAAGCATATTATGAGTAGGTAAGGTTATAAATGAAGTCTTGAAGAGCCTTGTAAGCAGTGATCACATTGGTAAGCAGAAAGACAGGGAAAAGTAGACTGACTCTATGGCTAGGTCAATAAGGTTGTGCTGCGCAATTAGTATGGAGGGATCTTTCATGTCAGGTGAAGTATAACAGTCCAGGGAAAATAGGGCAGCCTCTCTATCAACATCTTCCTGGATATTAGGGCAATCGCAGAAGGAGCGAAGGGCAGAGAAGAGCATATTTTGCGCCTCTGCCTAATCATATGCCCACGTGCTTGGTCAAGTTAGTTGTTTCTATAAACCCAGCATAGGAGTTGCAAACATCACGATCCTATAATTATTTTTCAAAATATATATAAACGTGCCAGCATTTGCCCACTTCGAATTGCCTGTAGAGTTACTATCAGGTTTACCGTCACACTCAGCCGTGACCACACTTCGACACCCATGAACCAATAGAATGAAAACTTTTAGCGGCCTGTCCTCCAATCACTCCTACTGAACAGAATCAATCAAACAGGTTGATACGTGAACATCCCTGGAAGAAAGATCTCAGAATACATTTGAAAATGGAAACCTTTTTCAAAAAGTGTGGTCTTAACAAGCAGGTCACAAATGAGCCTCTAAGCCTTTTGAAACTCTACTTATTTACATTATTAACATGCCTTTGAATATCTAAGACTGGCTTAGAGATGTCACATTGTTTTAAACTGTATCTTTGGTCACTTACCGTCCTGTGATAGTTTTGAACTGCATTTGTATTCACCTGTGGCTCTGTGTATGTTTTGAACTGCAGTGTTGGTCATATATGTCCTAGTGTACTCTAACAGCATCATTGAAGCTAATTTAGTGACCATTGCATTCTTCTCCACACATCATTGGTGTTCCACAGGCCCTGCCCCCTGTACCATCCCACACTTCCTTCCTAACATCCTACTACCCATCCCATTGCTTCTCCTCTCTGTTCTTCCCTTCTCTCTTGGCCCCCATTTCCCAAATATTCCCTCTGGCCTCCACTCCTACTCCACCCCTCACCGTGCCTAAATCTCCCATTCTCTAGCTGGCATTCTCCTGCCAATTGCCAATCAGGCTGCCCACCTACCTCCCACCCCATCCTCTCCAACCTTATCTATCCAATTCATCTCCCTTCATTTTACCTCACCATGAGTGTTGATATACCCTATACTAACATCACCAAGGCTGCCCTTCACAAATGTGTTTATTCTCTCTGTTACTTCCCAAGACTCTCAAATTCCAATGTGTCCAACAAACATATCAATGCTCAATTCCTACCCCCTTATTGTACTCCCCATCTACCGCCTGCTGAAATTCCACAGCCTCTTCTCCACTGTTCTTGACCTCTTCCTTGTCATACTCCCAGTGGATGATTCTGCTGTGATAATGGGTTGCCTCAGCCTCTCCAACATGTCTTTCGACCAATAAGCTCCAAATTGTCATATACATAACCATCCCACCCACTCCCAAATCAAATCTATTCATTTCATATTCCTATCTTGATCTCCTTTGCTCTCACAATTTAACCTTCCTCCTCTGATCACTCCCTCACTGACTTCACCATTTCTATTACCCCAGTATCCCACCCACCTAGTTTATCTATCACGAAACATAAAGTCAAACCTAATTCAATAGCCTGCTCAAGCAAAAAGGTCTTGCTTCAAGCTCTTCCTCCTCCACTTAGTTATTCCGTTCAACACAGCTTCATCGACTTCAACTCTGCAGTGTCATCTCACTTCAATGCTCACTAACATGCCCATTAATTCAGCAATCTGATGCATGCCGTCAGCCATGGATATCTCTAGATATAAAATGGTTGAGAAACAACATGCAATGCTATGTTGCTGCCTCAAAGATCACGCTACCTCTCCTCATTGCTTACAAAGAAGACTCTTTGCTTACATTGACCACAGCTCTTGACACTCCTAAATCCTCCCACACAAACAAAATAGTATTTCATCTCTATTCTCCCGCTCTCGTAAATTCTACAGGGCATGCTTTGTACAGTAAGCCCAAAAAACGATCAATAAAAAACAATCAAAGGAAAACGCCCTCAACACGCCCTTCCCAGATTACAGTTTTTATAGATGAGACCCACAAAACAGCCTTTCTTACAAATATCAAGTACATTTTAATCCAACATTTCCCATTGGCTAGTCCCTATACAAGAATCTAAACACAACCTATGCAACCCAAACCGATTGGTCTGTAACCTCTCCATAATCATTTGAATGGCGACCCCTAAGAATGGTATCATTGTGCAGTTAGCAAAAAATACTCATTTTTGATTGGAAAAGATAATTGATATTACTGTTGCTACAATGGCCTCGTCCCATTGGTCAGGACAATTTCAAGATGTGCATGCCCCCCGAGACGATCCAATCCTGAAGTGAGTGTGAACAGTGAAGTCAATACCCTGTGGCAACAAAATCTACAAATTACTACTTTCTCATGAGACCACACAACTTGGCAACCCGTCCGTGATTCTAAGACCTCGCAGTTGTACATTTGGCAACACCTCATGCGACTCATGTCTTGAAACATGTTGCTTTCCTAGCACACATCCGCCCATATAGGGAGGATAGCTCAGGGGCAACATACTCGCCTTGGAAGCAAGATGTCACGGAGCACCACAGGCTGGATCCCCGGGTCCGTGCTTAGAAACCTTTGGGTATTGAGCACGTTATAAATAACCTATCATATCATATCTCTGTCAGGAACCAGGGCGCTTCATAAGAATGCAGCAGGGGTACTGCTCTTGAGGACTAATTTTGCAGATTTATTTGCTCTATTCAGCTGCATTACCAATGGTCCTACCACTTCTCGATGGGGGCAGTATATCAACACCCTTGTTCAACATCCTAGCTAGGTCTTGCATCAGGGCCTTGTTCACACCAAAACGTGACCTTCACTGCCATTACGTTTATCTAATGTTGGGAGTATAGCATTACCTATCTCATGTCTGAAGCATCTAGGAACAGCTAAGTCTTGCAACAATAATCAATCTTTGTGTGGCGCTTCATCCTTCCACGAAGGCCTGGATCGCCAGAACACTTTCTGTGGAGAGAAGCAGGAATAAAGCCTAATTAAATGATCAGGACAGAAGCTCAGAAATAGTAAGCAGCCCCCTCTCCCCCCCACGTCACAAAAGATCCATGGTAGTCTAGTGGCATTGCTGGGCATGGATCGAGCACTCCTCCCCTGATCCGTGCCCAGCAATGCTTCTAAAATGGTGTCGTTGGAAAGGGGTGAGTTTCCCTATTCCAACAACACCTCCCTCAATCAGGACGGCACAATAGTGCCACAGGTCGAGGGAGAGAATGGTGGAAACTCACCGTTCATTTTCACTGCGGCAGCCGGAATGGCTGCTACTGAGAAAATTACTTTCAGTTTCATGTCCGCGCCCATTACTCGGGCCGATGTGAAACTGACAGAAATCCAACCACCGGGCCGTGTGGAAGAACCTCCTCCTCACAAAGCCTGGGGTTGGATTTCAGTTTTGTGTGATCCTTTGCAGGGATCGTACAAAACGGAGTGCCAAAAAAGACAAGCTATCTCGTTCTTGGCACTGTGTACGTAATGTGAAGGACGAGATAGCTCGTCCGTGGCACTACAGAGGTTAATGTCTTCTGTTAGACACAGGGCATCATCCAGAGTTGGGCTGTAGGCATTAAATGTGGCAGTAACAGTATTACCGCTGCATTTAAGGGCTGCTTTACCTCCAGCTTTTTTCTGGAAGTGAACATCCCATTTAGATGCCTGTTTTTGGCAAAATTACTGCTAGCTGTTTTAGCACACAGAATCTGCGCTGAAAATGCCCCATTTGGGTCCAATGGACCGAATGGGAATTTACTGTTAACGATGAAACCGTGATTGGGCGCTAATAGCGCAAGATAGGTTGGTGCTAACGCAATTACAGTTCGGCAGTAATACAGCTGGGATACCGCCCAACTCGTGATGAGGCCCACAGTGCAAAAGGGAAATCCCCTAAAAATACATACAACATTAAATGGGGCCAGACATCCAAGTACATGAATGATTACAATGCAATCATTGCCCTCTTGAAAAATAGACATACAATACATTGCAGTTGCAATATATGTCCTAGTCTTTCTCACCAAAGCTGAAAAGACAGAGCTAAAAGACCATTTTGATGGCATATCATCTGACAAAACCCAGTCACAAAAATTGGACAGCTTTGGTATAATAATTCTGTCGCATAGAGAATGCAGGTGGTATGAAGCTGCAGGCTGTTTAACAGGTACACCCTTATATGGGAAATCTTAAAACATTGGACCTCATTACAAGTCTGCCGGTCCGGACACAATGTTGCTGGTAAAACTGTACTGGCACCATTTACCGGATGGGCTAATTCCGACCTGCGATCCCGGAAACACCATCACCTCGAAGCCACCCTGGCGATGACAACACACCTGGAATTTGCATCGGTGGAAACAGCGCGACGACTTCCCAATGCACCCCCAGTCACTGACAATGCGTAACACCGTGCTCATTACGAGTAGCATGGACACGGAAACACTGCCCAAGAAATGGCAGAAACACCATGACCATCGTAGCAGTACTGCTGGCACCACAGGGATGGCGTTAAACAGTGGCAAGTGAGCTGAATTAGGCCACAAGTGCACAAAATGAGGCCAGCTGCACCACGTAGGCAACTGGGAGCCTACAAAAGGGCCACACCCACACACAGTCCACCTTCCAACACAACCATGCTGACTGCCGCTGTAGCAGCATTTGAGCTAGTGAACCTACAGGCAGCAGTGCACATTGTGGCAGCATTGGGGCAGAGGAGGAGGAGGAATAGGAGGCGGCGGCGCAGGTGGCAGATTGCAAACCCGGTACCCATACCAAACATAAATGTGCAGCCGGCATGACCCCGCAGGCAGCCTGCAATATCCTGCATCAGGGCCTCACTCTGGAACCTGACCCCAAGGCACATACATACACTATTCCGGCTTGACCATCCATCAATCATGTCCATCGTCACCCTAATCAAGGAGGACATCAGCAGCCACATTGCCATCCAGACAGCAATCCCCCCTACTGAAGGTTGTCTCTGTACTGCATTTCCTTGGAACTGGAACATATCAGCACACTGTTGGTGAGCTGCACGGGCTGTCACAGCCCTGTCTATCTAGAATACTTGACCAAGTACTGGATGCGCTGCTGACTCATGCGTCAGAGTACATCCCCCTACCCCGTACCCGTGCCCAGGTCATTGCCACCAAGTTGGCCTTCCATGCCATCACAGGCATGCCAAATTGCATAGGTGCATTAGACTGTACCTGCGTTGAGTTGACAGTTCCACATGCAATGGAGGCAGTGTACCACAATAGGAAACAATTCCACTCACTGATTGTCCAGATGGTATGTGATGCTGGACTAGTGATCACCCATTGCTGTGCAGTTTTCCCTGAGTCAACACATGACTCAATGGCCTTGCTGAATTCGACATTGCCACGCTACATGGAACGCAATGCAGGTCAAAGCACATGGCTATTGGGTAAGTACAACTGCCAATGTATGACCCCTGTGCACGGGGGAGTGGCAAAGGCACACCTTTCCCGTGCATTTGGATGTGCACAAATGCCAATGCATGACTCCTGTCCAATGGCCTGGACAGTCACCACACCCCACACATTGCAACGCTTCACATTCAAAATTGCCACAGTGTGCAAGTACCTACCCTGCTAATGCCCATGCACACCCGAGACATATTGTGGCACCACAAGCAAGGTCGACATGAGGATGTGAGTCCCTCACCTGCCCAATGCACCTGTGCTCCCAAAATGCACACGATGTGCGCTTACCCGCAGAGTGCATTGCTCACATATTCACAGTGACCAGTGTCTGACTGCTGCAGGTGTGTCCATCCCAGCACAATGCCATAGTCACCCACCACATATGAACTCATGGGCATTGACCTGTGTGCAACAAGTCGTTGTCCAATTCCAATGCACTAATCTGACCATCAATGACCCCTGCATGGTATTGTCCACCAAGTTTGATCATAAGATGTCCCATATAACAGATTCACAAACGGGCCATAATTGTAATGCATCTGATTCGGACAGTGAAACCATGAACACTAACATGTGCCCTTGCTTTCACTCCCATGCAGGTGATGCAGGATATGCACCCACACCGTAGCTGATGATGCCCATACGAAGGCCGAGGAACAGGCATGAGGAGGCCTACAACAGGGCACCCATACGCACACGTGGCATGATAGAGTGTAACTTTGGATTACTCAAGGCCAGGTTCCGCTGCTTGAGCCGATATGGAGGCTCATTGCTGTACAGACCAGTCAAGACGGGGAAAATAGTGCTTCTATGTGCCATGTTGCACAATGTGTGCATACACAGGAACATTCCACAGCTCCCGGACACAGAGGATGATGATGATGATTCTGACGACGGTGATGAGGATGACGATGCGGATGGGATGGGTGCACTCCCTGGCAGGGGTGCCCAGGATTGACAACAAGCACGGGCATCACTCATTTAGATTTCTTTTTTAAAGACTTCACATGCACATCATGTACTTCATGTTTTTGCACAACATTAAATGGTTTGAATACACATGAAATTAAGGATTTCCACTCATCACTTGCATTTCCAAAATAGTTTATTCACAACATAACAGGGGTGTGGGGAATTGGATGGAAAATAAGTATGGTGTGTTCACCCACCACCCCAATGTGCCCACCCCCCAACCAGGCCCCAACCGACTAATCCCACTAAGGACCACCACCATCTCCCCAACTTACCCACCCCCATACGACAGCCCCATTCCAACTGTGTGGATGACAGTCCAATTTTCATCACACTATTTGCAACCACGCTTGTGGGAGTATGTTTTCTTCCCAGAGGGTCCAGTCAGCCGGGAGGACAGCCTCCGCAGGCTACTTGCCACAGAACCTGAGGGGGTGCTGCTTGTAGATGGCACTGGTGGTGTTGCATCTGGCACATTGCCCATGAATGCCTGTTGGGCCACTTGCATTGACTCTGCTATGGTCGACATTACATTGTTCCCCTCCCTCACCCGTCGTGACAGGACCATGTTAGTGGTTGCAAATCTTCCTATTGCCCGAGACAGCCTACACACAGAGGTGGCAGTGCTCTCCCTCTGCATTCTAGCCTCCTCGTGCTGCAGCCTGGCCTCCTCACGTTGCAGCCCCGATTCCTGTAGTTGTTGCTCTACTAACTGCGTGAGGCTGGCCTGGTGTTGCTCAATGCGCAGGAGGTGGGCGCTGAGTTCAGCGATTGAGGGTGTGGGTGAGCGCATCGGGCTGTGGAGTCCTGTCGGACTGAATACTAAGTCCTGTAGGGGCGTGAAGTCTCCCCTGTCATCCTGATCCTGTGGTGCGTCAGCACACTGTTCCACTGGTGCACTATTGCCACTACATGCATCCTCCTCAGTATTATCTGGATGGACACTGATGGGTGCGGCAGATGTGGCAACATGCTGCCCTGGGTGTGCAGCAGGGATGGGGTGTCCATAGCCACCATTGGCGGTGCCAAAGGTTGTGTTGCAGAGGTGCTGGCAGTGGCACCCTGCGATGGATGAGTATGTCAGCTCCGTGTGGTAGTATGTGGTGTGGGCTGTTGTGCAGAATCACTGTCGGTTGAAGTGCCTGTGGAGAGATGCAGGGCATGCTGTTAGTTGTGTGGCAGGATGTGAATTGGTCCATCACATGCAACGCAACACTCATACTTTGTCTCTTGCATGTACACACATTTGACAGGTGATGCACTCAGGTGTGTGCATCTCAGCGTGCACTCAATTGCACGCTGTCTGCCCATCCTGGGGGGCATGTCTCATGTGCATGTGGTGTGTGATGTGGGTCATTGGTGGATGCGTTGGATCACTCTGGGCCTGGCAGGGGTGGGGGTCAACATTCACACTCATGGCTTTCAACTCTGTGTACTTACCAGCATTGCCAGGAGGGCTGACTCCGGTCTCTGCTTCACCTATGCCCTGGATCCTTTTGCGGTGCAGGACACTACTGCACCTCTCCTCCCATGTCTGGAGCTTCAGGGGTGATGCAGGCCCTCCACCTGTGCTAGTGCTGTGTTGGCTGTGTGCTGCAATTAGGTTGCGCACACACAGCTGGAGATCATCCCACCGCTTGTGGCAGTCTTTGACTGTGCGCACAGTCACACCAACTGCAGTGCACTTCTGTGCTGCTGCCACCTAAATCTCCTTGTGCCGCTGCTGAGTGCTGCGCCTTTGGTTGGCACTAAAAAGAATTGGGCATTTTCTACATTGTGCTCCGCCAGCACTGTCAATTCAGTATCGCTGAAGCATGGGTTCCGTTGGCAGGTGGCTGGGATGCGCAATGCCATCTTCCTTGTGGTGTGTAGCAAGTCCCAGTGGAAGTAAGCCCTCTGGTTGCAGAGGATGTCAGTGGATTGTGGTTTAAGTAATGGCTGCTGCTCTCTTTCTGGTTTTTCATGATCACAGTGTTTCCAGAACCGGTATTTCCGTATCCGTGACGGCGGAGATGTATATACCGCTGCCATGTTTCACGGTTCATCCATATCCCGGCGGTGTTTGCGTCCCAGCGGTGACACCGTTTCCGCAATGGTCTGGTGCGCGCAACCGACAACCCGTAATCCCACCTTATTTACTCATGTTTACGGACGCGGTAACGGTGTTACCGCCTTCATGGAAGTTACAGATTCCAGACTGGCAGACTTGCAATGAGGCCCATTATCTTGCTAAACCTTGGTCCAGCTTCTTCATGAAAAAGGGTACTAAAATCCAACCAAGAGATAAAAACAATAGCCACAAAGGATCCCAACAGCCAGGACATTTAAAAAAACAGTTTAATTGACACATAGTACCTAAACAGAAGTACTGCTTTGGGAAAGCCTGTACAACATAGCCCAATACTACTCCTACAAAAACAATATCATGCCAGATGAGACAACTGACAAATAGTCTGTCTAAACTTGTGAAGGTAGTCTAGTAAAACTTGCCGACCCCAGTCTAATTAATCATATAAAGGTATCATTTAAATCTGTGAAACATAGAGAACTTTATTACATGGCCCTACTACAACTTATCAAACCTAAGAGAAAAGAAGAAGAATTTTAGGTGACCATGACTCATTTGAACCTGATTTCGATACAAATGAAAGCAGTATAACAAATATCAATTTTAAACAATGCAAATAAACGTTGCACAATGAAAGCCAGCAAGAGAAAGAAGTTGAACTTCTACTAGATAAAGACACTCCTGAAGACATTCAACCTTCTCTTACAGGAAGCCAACAACCACTTGGGGAACCATTCATTCTAAATGGAGCAGAAATAGCCATGGCTGAGGTAAAAAATACCATGCATCAATCTAAACAATCTGAAGAAGAATTGTCGGTGCTCAAATCACAGCTAAATGATGAACAACTCACCATTTATCTAGAAGTCACTGAAGAAATTGAACATGGTTTTAAACATGAAAACTAAAACTTGTACCTGAAAATACTATAAACCTCTGCTCCTCTGTAAGTGGTGAAGATCGTTCTGGCAAAACGTTCTTAATTAAAATAATTGTAACTGTTGTAGCAGTGCCCACAAGTCTTGCTGCCCACAACATAGGTGATGTAACTTTACATCGACTACTTCTCCTCCCAGTAGAACATCAAAACAAATTAGAATACTACAAATTATCAGCAGAAGCTGCTATTGGAATAGGCAGAATTCTGAAACAAATGAAAGGCCTCCTGATTGATTTACTAAGCATGGTTTCCTACCTCATGCTGGCTTTAATTCATCTCAGAATGCAAGAAGTCCTGAAAACCGACTACGAAGAACTGTTTGGAGAAAAACACATTATTGCTTTTGGAGACCTCCTATAGTTAACACCAGTAAAAGGTCAACCGATTTTCAAAACATTACAACACAAACAATGCCGTAATACATTTGGCAGCATTGGAAATGTAAATCTCTGGCAACATTTCCGCTGCAGAGAACGAAATCAAAAATGTGTCAGTCTACAGATCTAACCTATGCTTACATTTTAAAAAGCATTAGAACTGGTCTGTCTACTAAAGATGCAGAATCCATCTGAAATACTAGAGTAATCCATGAGCTATATGGACTAAAGACATCTGCCCCTGATGTAATGGAACAGTTAAAATGTAAAATGCATGATGTTAATGCCAACACTTGCAAGCTGTAGCCAATTCAACGATACAATGTTGAAAAAAGAAATGCATCCCTAGTGCATATCAGCTCCACAGGCAAACTAGAAGTGCATGACAAGACACTCCCTATGTGCAAGCAAGCAACAGCATGACTAAATAGCTTAGAAAAATGTATCTCCAACACAGGTGGGTTCGAAAACTCTGTGGGCCTCATCACGAGTTGGCAGTATCCTGGCTGCAATACCACCCAGCTGTAATAGCGTTAGCGCCCACTGATCCAGTGGTATTACTGCCTGATCATGGATTGGGCGTTAACGGTAAATCCCCATTCCCCATTGGGTCCATTGGGGGCATTTTTGGTGCTAATAGCACACGCTAATACAGCCGAAAACAGGGCGCTAAATGGGATTTTCACCTCCAGAAAAAAAGCGGGAGGTTAAATAGCCCATTTAGCACCCAACAGCGGTAATACTGTTACTATAATACGTAATACTGGTAATACGGTAATGCTGCATTTAAGGGCTACAGCCCAACAAGTGATGAGACCCTGTGTCTAAACTGCAGAGTATTTCTAAAATGTAACCTTGATGTAGAACACAGTTTAGTCAATGGACCAATTGGTACAGTTGATTCCATACATATCCACATGACAACAACATTCAGTTTGTCAACATCCACTTTGACAAACTTGCAGAAGTTAAAAGAACAGGCCGCACAATAGCATGTTTCCTTCTTTTCAAAGACGTGTATACACAGAGAACAATTCTCTCTATCGCTTGCATATGCTGTCACTATTCACAAATCCAAGGTCTAAGTCTTAATCACGCACTCATTGACTTTGGCAGCAGAGTCTTCAAAGAAGGTATGAGTTAGGTAGCACTTTCACATCTCTGCACACTCAATGGTCTATTCCTAGTTAACTTTGATTCAAACAAGGTCAATGCTGACATGCCTTGCATCCTAGAATACAACAGAATATGTGCACTTCACACACCCTCTAGAGATGTACACTGAACCTAAAAAACAAAACCTTTAAAAAGAAAACTAATAAAAACAGAAACCATACCATATTTCCCTGCAATACCACTAAAAAAACAAACTAAGAACACCTGCTGCTAAATCAAATAATACAAGTACAACACTCTCTAATCCAAAAACAACTGCATATCCATCAAAAGACAAAGAGACAAATATCTTGTCCCAATAAACAACTGAAGGCTCATCAAAGGATACAGAGGCACAACTCTCTGGTCCATTCAAATTCAGCAGCACAACTGAAGTTGTTGAGGAAAAGCCAAGTTCCCCCACCTCAACCACCTCACCCATATTGCCTATATGTTGGGAGCCTGAATGCAAAAACCGTGCAGTACCAGTGGGAATACCAATACCTCGGAGAATCCTGGAGGCAAGGTTCCCATTTAGAAAACTGTACCTGCATACAAGAAAATATGATGGCCATTTGAATGAAATCGAACAAGAAGCAGTTGAAATGAATGGCAAAGACGAATGGTGACATCATACAGAGCTGAGCTGACGTGCATCGAAAAGATGCAGAGACTAGAGAATGAAGATATTCTATAAGGCATCAAGAAAGTATCAAGTATAAGTGACAAGTTGGAAGCAAGGTGAAGATGCAAAAAGAAATACAAGCAGACGAAGTAATCCTGAGGCTAACTTATTAATGAATAAATTGCAGCAAGCGCCAACGTGTGTATATATATATATATATATATGAACAAGTGAAGGGTGGATGTTTCCACTACGTATTGTAGCAGTGCTGGCCTCATTTAAAGTGTGTTGCAGCAAACAAAAATTGAAATAACAAAGTGACTCTCGGAAAGGCGAGGTTGGATGAGCTATGAAGCCAAGTCAAGAAGACAAGTTCTTATCAGGCTGAAGTTAACTAACGTTGGATACAAATCGTGGGAAAGAACAAAACTCCTGTTAAAAAAAACATGAACAAACGAAGAAGACGTCAGTGGTCTATTAAAAAATAAATATTTTAAAGACAGTGAAAGCTCAAAATCATGGTCTTCAGTCACGTGGAAGGATGAAGTTGGACGAGCAAGATGCTCACAACCTATGCATGAGGACAGAGCGTGCCTTCACTCCCCTGAATTCTCCACAGTACAGAACAAACACAAGGCCGAGCTTCAAAGCCTAATTGACGAAACAGACCACTGAGGTGATGATGGATTGATATACTAATTGGTGGGAAGCTATGGTTCAAATGAGCTCACCAGCACCTGAAAGGCCAGCTTGCATGCTGCTAGACCTGGGTGGAAAAGTACTGACAAAGGTTAGAGTGCCAACCAATTGTAGGGGACCGCATAATTAAGGGTTGTATAGTTTGTGTGGCCAATGGGACGTCAAATATTTTGTGACGTTCATAAATGGTCATTTTAGAGGGAGGGCTTAGTTGCCTCACCTGATGATAAGTAACCAATCACATGTTCATACATTTTTGGGTAGATGGGTAGATGTTCACTAAAAGCCTATCACAGTTACTTGTAGGTTTTTGTAGTTTGCCACGTAGCATGAAGTTAGTAGTAACGTAGGTCAACGTCAATGATGACGAGTTTTTGATATATAAACTCTGTTTTTTATGAAAGTAGTTGAGAAAGAGGATCTAGCGAATTCGTTGTTCTCCCTGTTTTAGATAATTGATAACAAAACAGTTATCCTTTTTGCCAACTACCTGAGTCGTTTTGATTATTGATGTATAAAAACTGCATCCACATCCATCTCCAGGGTAATTGCTACTCATCTTAAAGGGCTGAGTTATTCAGTTCACTTGCTAGCGGAGAGGATGGTTTAAAAAATCCATCGACATAAGTAAACTTTGGAGTCTTGGCAATTTTGCACGACCTCTGCCATTCAGCTAACAGGACGTGAAGCTCCCCGTAGATAGTGGTTTAGTTTAAATTGCTAAAATCTTGCAAGTAGGGTGTGACGGGTCCATCCGGTTTCAGACTGAATCCCCTACCGCGTTCTATGAGAAGCTGAATGAACTGGAAGTTGAAGAGGTGGTAAAAGAGGCATACGATCCCGAGAGTCGGAAGACCAATATGCGAATGGTGAGTAAAAACTGAGCAAGGTGGCAAAACTGTGTATGGGAAATGGGTGACAAGAAGTGATAATGGAAAGAAGTGTAAAGGAGGGAGGTGGGGTAAACATAACTTGAAAATAAAAGTGTTAAATATTGAGTAGAAATTGACTTGTGAGAGGCCAAGCAATTAAGAGGTATTGTGAGGAGAATGCCACTATAATAGAATATGCCCTGTCCCTGCATTTTAAAATAAGTAACAGAAGAATCTGAACCTAAAATCCCGTAGTGGATGACGTGAAAGACGAGTTCGGTTAAAGATGTAACTTAAAGAGGTTGATTTAAACTCTGTAGGGATATTGATTTAGAGGGCAAGATGAGTCTTAGAGAAATGATCATAAGAGATAAGAGATATATATGACCGGTCGAGTATGTCTGTTTGTCTGTTTTGTTTTATGTATTTATGTGTTGGTGATGACGTAATAGTCAAAAGTGATTGATGAAAAAAGGAGAAATATGAGGTTGAAAAATGTAATTGTTTGTACAAATTTAAGTTGATGGTGTTTTTTAGCAAGACTAAAGTAAAAAACGTGATTTAAAAGGATTGGACCCTGTGATGATTGGTGCACGCTCATATTATATTGTTTTTATGAAACTTATTTTTTCCAAATCTGTGACAAAAGCAAACGAGTATTGATGGTCAAGAGTGACGATACAGAAATGGAGGATGTTACTCCATTTGTGCTCCTCTGCAAGCAATTGCCAAATCATGCACCTAAGCTTAGACATTATAGTGCAGAATGGGTTAAGGGAACCGCAGACAAAATGTTTATGCTGTGGCCACAAGGAGGGTCACTATCGAAGGTAGTCCTGCAGCATATGATGAAATATTTGCATGCAGCATATATGGGAAAAAAGCTAGACAAGCGACTAGCGAGCTCAGAGCTTTGGATAATGTACCAGGTGGAAAGAGAACAGTTGCCTCCTATAGATTGGATCCTTAATATATGCAAAGAGGGGGGTGAGGAGCCTTCTGCTCCCCCTGCCCCACTTGATATAAATGGCAAAAACAAGAAAGACGATTGGTTGTACTCATTGAGGGAGCTTAAGGCAGCAACAGGGTATAGCAACCCGCCATATGAGTCGCCTGCCCAAAGCAATGACGAGGGCTCGGAGAAAAATACTGAGAAAGATGTAATCCCTAAGGTCCCGAGGGACAAGGAGAGATGCGACAAGGAGAGAAGTGATCGAGCAAGCACATCTTTAGATGTAGGAGTATAAATAAAGAGATGGAAGGGAGAAAGAGATAAAGCTGATGAGTTAGTACTTCTACAGAACAAATGGGTGAGTGGACAGATTTTGTTCAAACTCGATGGTAAAGGCATCGAGGATGTAAGACAAAGAGAAGATAAAGATGGGCAAGATAAAAAGGATAGAGAAAGGGAGAAACGACTGAAAGAAGAAGAAGCAAAAAGGAAAGATAGACGAAGACGGGAGAAGTTATATCAAGATGAACAATTGAAGAAGCAGGAAAGAGTAGAGGAACAAAGAAAACGAGATAACAGACAAAGGGCAATCGATGAGCAGGAAAGGTTAGAAAGAAAAAGAAGAGAAGAGGAGGAACAGAAGTTAAGGGATAACAGAATACAAAGACAAAAGGATGAAGAGATACAAAGGGCAAACGAAAGAAGGGATATTAAGAAAAAAGAGGAAGACAGGGTGAGGGAGGGAGCAAGAAAGCGTATAGAGCTTGATGATGACATAGAATGAAAAAGAAGGCAAAGAGCACGCAACCTCGATCGCTTGGAGAAGGAGGTAAGGAATCCTAATCCAGAAGTAGCATGGAAAGACATAGAGGAGTTCTTCCCGGAATATGAGTCATTACCAGGCCCATCTAGAGTAAATCTAGAGGATGAGTTTGACTCTAGGAGCATTGTGGAAGCGATTGATAAAGTTTATCATGACATGAGAGCCCAGAAAGAATTAAAAGGGAAGGGAAAAAACGATTGGCTCGAGAGTACACAGTTGTACGATTCAGAGGGAGCCTCATGTAGCACGAGACCCAAGGAGTTGTCTTTAGATAGACTGACTCTACACAGAGATGAAGACGAGAGAAATTATACGAGTTGGGCACAGTAAATGTCAGACGAAGATAGAGACACCTTCCGTGGAGAAGAGCGAGGTGACGTATGTGATCTTGAGAGTTGTTTTACAATGGATAAGGAAGTGAGATGGTCCGATTTAGATGTACCTATACCTCGGGTGTCAAAATCATTATCGCAGTCGGACCAACCTAAAGTGCAACGCCATGGTGAGTGGGGGGAGTTGCCAACTTATGTGAGCAGATTAAGGTCACTGCCAGGAAGAAGGCAGTGCAGAAATTCTGTCTTTGCCTTGAATAGACAGACTATGGGAGATGAGAGTGAGTTTGGGGTTTCAGAGTTTCCCTTGCCAGAGAAAGGGGGAACTAGGCCACAGTATATACCTTGGCCCAGATGGAGAGGGATAATTTAAGATGTAAACTTCTGAGTTTAACTTCTGGCACTGGGAAATGGATACATGAATTAGAAAAGATGACAGGAGGAAATACATTGGCTATAGGGGACATTAAGGGTCTCCTGATTCCCATCCTTGGAGAGAGAGCTGATGACATTTGGTCCAGAGCAGGGTGTGCTTGTGTTACTACAGTTAAAACTGCTCATGACAGCGCACCGTTCCACAACTGCAGAGCAGCAGTCTAGAAAGCTCTAAGAGTACCGTATCCAGAAAGGTCTGATATGGGAGCTATAATGACAAAAAAGATGCAGGAAGGGGAAGACCCGCTTGTTCACAATCAGACTTTACGAGAGCAAAGGGCCTTGGAGACACATAAGGCTTGGGGGAAATCTATACCTGTGTTCTATCATATATTATGCCAGGGGCTGCCAGATCTAGCACAGAAGCAGCCCAAGAAGTTAGTGGGTATGGAGGCAAAACCATGGTTAGAAATTTGTCATCGCACATTATTGCATACTCTTGCGACAAAAGAATCACAAAAAAGATGATATAAGGAAAGGTGAAGAGGCAAAGTTAGTGCAAAGGAAGTTATCTAAGTATGCTATTGAAGGGGTGATGATAATTAGTGGAGATGGATCGAATTCACAGCAGGTAACAAACATGCTGCAGATGAATAATCAAAGAGAGTTTGATCAGGGTTATAATGGATTTGCTTCACGAGGAAGAGGAGGATTTCGAGGTAGAAATGTTTAATATGATCAAGGGAATTGGCAGAACAATCAGGGACACTTTCAGAGCAATCAAGGTAAGTTTCAAAATATGCAAAATGACAATCAAGATATGCAGGATGGGCAGAATAGGAAATGTCTGCCTCCTATATGTTGGGCATATGGAATGACAGGGCATTTAGCTTGTGTGTGTAGAAGTCAAGGGTTTGTGCAGAATGGTCAATTTTCAAGAGGGAGGATTCAAACCTGCCTGCGTATTCACAGCAGAGTGGAGATGGGTTTGCTCAGAGTTAAACAGTGCAACAGGCACAAGTGCCGAGAATGCAGCAAGGTTTTCAAACGCAGCAAGCAGCAGTGAACCCACCGCAAGGACAGTCGCACCATTCAACAATGCAGATAAAGCAAAGCACAAGTACGGGGCAGTTAATGACTCCTAGGATAGGGGGTGGCACTATAGAGGGAGGGAATCCTTTTACAGGTACATGAATCAGGCTGTATGCACAATAGGACAGCTCACTAGGAGACTTGATGTTTTCAATACTATCCGTGACGCCAAATCCTCACGAGGAAGCGAGGGTAGACGTCAGTATAGGAGGCAAACATTTTTCATTTTTAGTAGACACGGGTGCAAAACGCTTGTGTATAAAAGAAGGAAAATGATCAATGTCTGGCAATACCATGAAAATTCAAGGTTTCACAGGAGCTACAAGCAGAGTTCCTTTTACTGAAGAATTATCAGTCTCTATAGGAGAATGTGACATGTTTGTGCTATTCCTGTATTCAAGGCAGACACCTGTCAATATATTAGGTAATGATTTGATGACTAAGTTGAATATGACAATCTCATTTAGTGATGAATGTATATTGTGTTCAACACCAGGAATGCATTATTTAAACATGGGTAAATTTATTATGGTGTTTGCAGGACAAGTATTGTATTCCTAAAGTGTTCCCCGGAGATGCGGTCCTAATCCGCAACTTTACAAGGAAAAAGTGGAACGAGCCCCACTTCAAATGTGCTTTTATCATAGAGGACGTCATGCTGTCTGCAGTCAAAGTCCAGGGCAGATGTGCTTGGACTTTTCTGGGAGACGTAAAGATCTATGCTGGAGAGACCTCTTCACCCAGCACCCTTCAGAATCAAGCATTGAGGAAGAGCCTCAGCATGTGCAGACTAGGTCTATGACGAGGGAGAAGGACGCAGAAGCTGTCGAGTAAAGATAAAGAGTTTATTGGACTGTGGCTTATTTCGAACACTCTTTTCAGTCATTCGGAAAAGAATCAAGAGAAGATATTTATTCTTGAGCCATAGGAGTTTGTGACATTGGACTGAGGCACGCTTAAGCCTTGATAAGAAGAAAAATGTGCCAGATCTTGATTTTGTTTCAACAACTGGAAGAGGGTACAGTACCCTGATTCATTTCTCACTGAGTTGCTGTTTGGATTTGTCCATGGTGGTACCCAATGACAACGTTTCACGGATCATATTTGAAGTTTTTCTTTTTGTGTTGCGCACATATCTTGCAATTGTGGGGAGAACTACTAGCGTTCACGTTTTCCTGCAAGATCCTAAAAATGGTCCGATCATTAGGAGATTGCTCAAAGCGATTATCGAGCAAGTTCTGCAGCTTCCCGAATACAGTGTGGAAAGTAAAAATGCCTCTATCACTGGTAACACGCACAGACTGGTCAGTCTCGTTTTTTACTACTTGATTGAAGAATGCCCACAGCTTCATAATAGACACACAGATGTCCGCACTTTCCCAAGGGACCCGAGAAATAATACAGCATTGAATGAGATTTTGAGAGACATTATACTTATTCCGAGAGAACTCTGAGATCGGAATGATGCTTTCCTTCGAGGGACAGATTGAGGGACTACTGGCTAAAAATAACTCTTGTCTCATCCTGAAAGGAAATCATCATGTCGTCTGTTGAAAGGCTGATTTGTGGGATTCACTGGGAATTCGTGTTCATCGTCCAGTAATCAGTCAGCTGATCAAAGAAGTTTATCAAGTTAGATCAGCATTTTCCAGAAACAGTACATAATGTTGCCATATGAAAGTTATATTTTTTTTCTTCCTTGGACAATAAAAATGGGCAGCATTAGTAGCAATATCATCATGCCTGAGAGACGTCCACATTGTATTAAAAATTAATGCTGCACGTTCTCATACCTCTGTGTTATTTATGCTTGCATTCTGTTCATAATAATACTGCTTTCACTCACTGTGTGTACATCCTATTACATAGATGTACATGGAGCAAAGACTGATGAGAATCTTCCTAAGCAGAAGGATGGTATAAATGTGGCAACTACTGGGCAAACAAGACCCTATGTAGTTATCCCTGTTACAAGGAATGATGAAGAATCACCTAGGTCTGAGGTAAATGTTACTGACAGTCATTCACATTCAAATGTCTTAGAGATTATGTTTGGACACCAGAAACAGGCTTTACAAGGGAGACAAAAGAAATGGGTGTTTAAAGGTGAACCTACTCATTTAATGCATGCAAATACACCTAGTCCACTGACGAGTGTTCCTGTGATTGGTCCAGTTAGAAGAAACTATGTTGACATACTTCATGAAATGATTGTAGAAGGTCACAAGAGAATAATGAGACCTAAGAGAGATACCAGGGAGCATGACTTTGAGCTAAATGGTTACTTTGATAGTACAGCACATTTGGGAAACAACATATGGTATCTAACATATGAGGGAAGTAGGAAGAAGAACCTCAAAGGAGGAATGCTTTGTATGTGCACTCCTGCCTTATAGTATGGGGAAGTCTAAGATCTTCATAGCTATTGAAATAGATGTCCAGCATTGTCTTTCCCACATAGCACTTTGCTGAACAAGAGGCCAGTTTATGGGCCGAGATGCCTATCTCAAATGGGCAACTGAATAGACAGATCCAGATGAAGATGATTATGTGATTATGTTCAAGACTCTAAGACAAGGAACATAGAACACACCATGAATCATGTGATCAGGTATGAGAAGCCTGGAATAAAAAGAGTTGGAATCAGATGGGAAGTAAACAAAAGACTGGAGAGTCCAGGAAAATCTGCAGAAGATATTCATAGATGGAAGAACAAAGGCCAAATGTAGATCTGCAGATCAGTACTGTCACCAGATGGATTGGAAGAAGGAGTGGTGATCTGCAGAGCCTGGGTGGTCATTGGTTGTTATAAACCGGCCATTGACATAGTACAAAATGGCTGCAAGCCACAATGGACAAGACTTGCTAAACTACTGACCTGAGTTGAAGACAGGGGAGGAACCTTGCAGATAGTGCCTTTGCAGAGAGCAAAGTTGTGCTTCAAAAATAATGGCACACGAAAAGTTGGAGAAAATCAGAACTGTGGTTGAATCTTTGATGTACCAGGAATGATACTTGGAACAGCAGTATTGGGCTTGTGGATCCAGAGCATATATGAGGCTACCCAAGGATTGGGGAGGACAATGCTCATTAGTGAATGTTCATGTTCCAGCATTGGTCATTCCGAAAAATGACTTAAACCCTGATATTTTTCCAAAGACAGATACTCACCTGAGAAAAAAGAGATCTGTGGAGCTGATAAGAAGAATGAAGAGAGATAACTATTTCTCAGCAAAATCTATAGAATCTTTTCACCCTATTCCGTATGAACAAGACTATTTAGCCAGACAGCTTTGGTGTTTTCATTGATCTTCATGCCGAGTGTCCAGGTTGGAGCAAATACCAAATGGCTGCAGATTACAAGATGGGAATTGCTACAGACAATCAATACAACCATAACGGGATTCAATGCAATCAGAGAAGAGATGAGAGCCATACGACTGATGACTCTCCAGAACAGATATGTCTTGGACATGATCACAGCAATGGAGGAGGTGTTTGTGCAAAAATCGAGAATCATGTTGGACATTCAAACCTTTTCATCATGACGATAATGGAACCTTGAAGGAGGCCATAGGTATGCTGACAAAGCTCCATGGCCAGATGATCGATGAAGTAGAAGACATTTCTAAAGACAGCTGGTTTGGATCACTCTTCTCTTGGGTTCCACAATGGATGGCAAACATTTTTAAGTTCCTTGGAGCTCTGATACTAATGATATTGCTTGGATTCTGTGTGATCAAAATAATAATCTCGCAATGCAATAAAAAACACAGCCAAAAAATCCATAGGGATGAAGATCATGATCGATGTTGAACCAGGATGGAAGGCAAAAGACTTGACAAGATTAAGAAATTAGAGACTTTGTGAAGGTCAGTATCCATGCACCTGAGGGGACGAAGTTCCTGTATCCAAATAATCATAAGAAGTATGTGGGAAGGTGGATCTATTGCAGTCCAAGTGGAAAGTGCAGGCTCATGATATGGAACAAAGATGAGCATGTGAAATCAGGAGGATGCCTGAGGGATTCATAAAGATATGGGTCTCAAGGAAGCTCTTCTTTGAACCAGGATGTCTGGATGTGAAGGATGATGAAAGAGTGGTCGATAAATCGTCCAGAGGGGGGAGTGTAGAGGAGGAGCCAAGTATTCCCACCTCAAACACCTCACCCATATTGACTATATGTTGGGAGCCCAAATGCGAAAAACCGTGCAGTGCCAGTGGGAATACCAATACCTAGGAGAATCCTGGAGGCAAGGTTCCCATTGAGCAAACCATACCTGCATATAAGAAAATATGATGGCCATTTGAATGAAATCCCAGAAGAAGCAGAGCAAATGAATGGCAAAGACGAATGGTGATGTCATACAGAGCTGAGCTGACGTGCATAGAAAAGATGCAGAGACTAGAGAATGCATATATTCTATAAGGCATCAAGAAAGTATCAAGGATAACTGACAACTTGGGAGCAAGTTGAAGAAGCTTAAGCCATAAAATGGATGAAGATATCAAGTCAGTTTACACGTGTACAGATGCAAGAGAAACGCAAGCAGACAAAGTAATCCTGAGGCTAGCTTAATAGTGAATAAATTGTGGCAAGCGGGAATGTATATATATATATATGTATATATATGTATATATATGTAATTGAACAAGTGAAGGATGAATGTTTCCACTACGTATTGTAGCAGTGCTGGAATCTAGAAAGAAGGCCTCATTTCTAGTGTGTCGCAGCTAACAGAAATTGAAATAACAAAGTTAATCTTGAAAAAGGTGAGGTTGGATGAGACATGAAGCCAAGTCAAGAAGCTAAGGTCTTATCAGTCTGAAGTTAACTAACATTGGATACAAATCGTGAGAAAGAACAAAACACCTGTTCAAAAGACATGAACAAACAAGGAAGAAGTCAGAGGTCTATTAAAAAATAATATTGTAAAGACAGTGAAAGCTCAAAATCATGATCTTCAGTCATGTGGAAGGATGAAGTTGGATGAGCAAGATGCTCACACCTACACATGAGGGCAAAGCGTGCCTTCACTCTCCTGAATTCTCCACATTACAGAACAAACTCAAGGCCGAGCTTCAAAGCCTAACTGACTAAACAGACCACCGAGGTGATGATGGATTGATATGCTAATTGGTGGCAAGCTATGGTTAAGACAAGCTCATTAGCACCTCAAAGGACAGCCTGCATACTGCTAGACGTGGGTGGAAAAGTACTGACGATGGTTAGAGTGCCAATCAATTGTAGGGGACTGTGTAATTAAGGGTCCTATCATTTGTGTTGCCAATGGGACGTTGAATATTTAGTGACATTCATAAGTGGTCATTTTAAAGGGAGGGCTCAGTTGCCTCACCTGATGATAAGTAACCAATCACATATTCATACTTTTTAGGGTAGTATAGATGTATATTTAGATGTTCACTAAAAGCCTATCATAGTTACTCGCAGGTTTTTAAACTTTGCCACGTAGGATGACGTTGATAGGAATGTAGGTCAACATCAATGATAACGAGTTTTTGATATATAATCTCCGTTTTTTAAGAAACTAGTTGAGTAAGAGAATCAAGCAAATTTGTTGATGTTCATTGTACTCCCTTTGTTAGATAATTGATAATAAAACAGTTATCCTTTTTGACAAATACCTGAGTCATTTTGATTATTGATGTATGAATAAAATCTGCATCCCCATCCATCTACAGGATAATTGCTACTCCTCTTAAAGGGCTGAGGTTATTCAATTCAAAGTAAATTGCTGTTCAAATGTAGCAATCAATATTCTCTTCCGATTGCCACCAATTATTTACAACATTTACTTAAACAGCTCAGACCAGTTGTGCTTGCAAATGCTCACCCGTCATAGAAATGCCACAAATAATCCTGCTAGCACCTACAGTGTCTCAGTTATAAAGCAAGAATGTACTTAGTGCAAGTACTAGAAACCAAAAACATCCCTATAAATTAAATCTTTCAGATTTCATACACGTGAAAACATGCTTTTTTCACAAGAACACATCCCTAATGAAAAACTTGTCTACATCATACCAATTTTTATTTTTATTATTGTATTTGATTCATCATAGTAACTTTACAATTTACAAATTCATTGTTACGCTCACCTGGTATCCACAGGGACGTCATCCAGCCGGGTTACTCACTGGTATGCTTCTCATCTTTGGCCTGATGTGGTCTGCGGGGAAGGTTCTGCTTGAAAATACAGGAGGACTGTGTTCAAGACTGACCGACTGGGGTAGGTATCCTCCCTCCACCCCCGTATGATTTCAGTCCCTCTGGTGCCCTCTCCTCACCTTGTTGTAGAATTAGGCATGCTCTCCATCCTGCCTTCTTTGCAGGGGCGCGTTGTCTTTCATGGGCGAGTGCGGTCCAGTTACTTCACTGACGCCGGCCCGTTTGATATTGTTCATGTAGGTCTTATTGCTGTTCTTTAGTTTTGTTGCTATCCTGCATGCCTTTCTTTGTTCAAAATATCTCTTTTTCCCCTCTAGGTATGCGGAGCTTCAGCGCGGTGAACTGGCTTGGTTGAGCCACGCTGGTAAATGATGGCGCATTAAGAGCGCTATGATGCGGTAAGGAAGCGCTATGCGCAGCGCTGCGAAGTCTTGCCTTTGCTAACCTGTGTTTTCCTTCCTTGTAGGTCGCAGTGTTCTTCAGCGCGAGTGAAATGTCCAGAGTGGTGCCAGCCGAGAGGCGACCAGCCAGATAAGCCTTTTGAGCAGTTCGTAATTTGTAAATATCTCTACTGCTTTCTTTAATGTTGCCTCTATCTTCCTCTTTCAGGTCGTTCTGTCCGGGAGGTGTGCAGATTCGAGGAAGCTGTTCTCAGTAGCTGCAAGTATTTAAAGATGAAGACTGCAGGTAAGATGCTGCTGCTAATGATGTTCCTTTTGTCTCCTTGCAGGTTCTGCTTCTGTGAGGTTCGAGGGAATAGCTGGACACAGTGAGCATCACGCTGCAAGCTGCAAAGTAACGCGAAGCGTGTTGTCTTGCTCAGGTGTGGTTTAAATAGCCCCAACAAAATAGTCCAGGTAAAGTAGTCCCCAGGCTACCACACCCAAAACACTAGACCGCATAGCTTGGTTATTAGGAACCAAGCTATGTGGATGCCTCCATGTTGGCTGACAATAAAATAAAGTAGTTCCCAAGCACATTGTTTTTCATGATGTATGAGTCTGGCGCCATAGACGCCAGGACTGGCCCCGTGAGGACTTTTGAAGAGGATGCCAGGCTCTAGAGGCCCGAGTCCTGACTCCACCTGGCCAATGGGTTTGCCAGAGGGGGTTTTGCGCGAGGGTTGTGACATTCATATAAAATGATAGAAAATTGAATTTCTCGTTTTAAAACTTGCTAATTCATACACAAATTTACAGAATTGGAAGAAAATTTGATTAAAACAAATAAAGCACTATAGTAAAATCAGAAATTCAAATCATTAAGAGCTTTCATACGTAGAGCTGTCACTTCAAGAAAGTTTGGTACACGGATGAGTAAATTAATACTATTCCCCCACATACATCTATTCCATAGTGTAAGCCTCGAAAGCTCCGTGCCAGAATGCCAGTGGCTCCCAAAATACTTAATTCTAATCTCCTCGAAATATCCACAGTACATCACCAAATGTTTTAGAGATTCAACTGTTCCAACAGTATACCAAAAACGACATTGCATACCTGGGTTCCCAAACGTATCCTTATTCCCAATCCTACTACCAATTCGGTCATGTGTACAAAACTGATTGAGTCGAAAGCGCATATATAAATTGCTTGCAACCGAACACGGAAATTTGATAGATATATCAGGGCAAATCACCCATTTTTCTTCTAAATACTGCTTATTCTTTATAGGCTTTATAATTACCTATGCTATCTGATTGCAAGCACCAGGTCAACAATTCGAATTTGCGCTTATTGGAAGGTAAACATAATATGAGATCCTCCTTAGATATATTTGTCACTTCTAGAATAAGATCCGTTTTCTTTGCAAATTTGGATATATCAGGTAGAGATCTTAGATCAATCATTTTGTTCAAATCTACATAAAGAGAATTTCTGTGGGGGCTCACCATTTTCCTGTAATTATTTAGTTGCCTCCAATTCCGTTTGGCAGAAAGAGGTAGTAATCCGAGTTTGTGCCAAATTATGTCGCTGGGAATAGATTTCGCTAAACCCAATTCCTTTTTCCACAGTTTACCTTGAAACATATCCAACATTTCATCCATCTCTGCAGTGCATAAATCAAGTATATATAAAATGCATGGTTCAATTTTTAACAAGTAAAATTGGATAATAGGGATTAAAAAAAGGTACAATATTTCCTGTATAAAATACACATTTGTGAAGTCAAAGGTTTTATCTTTTTCCTGAGCAGCTTTTTCCACCGCATTTTGGAATTCTGGTCGGTAAGTGTGTCATGATCTCTGCTTCCAAAAGGTCAGGGTTTTCCCAACTCCCTTGGAAGCAGATTCATAACCCAGGTTCCGAGTGCCAACCAGTCCCAATTGGGACCTTTTGGACCCAGTCCTGGCGCCAGTGGCACCAGGCTCATAAATATGCCCAGTCCCAGCGCTGGAAGCGCCGGGCTCATAATGCTTGGGTGGACTTACCTGCAGCAGACCATGCTGCTTACTTGCCTGCCAGTTGAGCCTCTGATCCTCTTCTGTTTGGAACTACTTTTCCTGTTGGGTGGGGCAGGAGCCACTCCCTAGGTTCAGAACACTGGAACTCTTCTGGAAAGCAGGAACTCTTTTCTTACCTAGGCGTGGCTGTGGAAGGAGACACCTAAGCACTACAGGAAGCTATTTAAACCACACCCGATGGATGAATCTTGCTTTGCGTTATTCTGCATCCTCTGCAGCAGAACACTCATCGTGTCTTCTGCATCTGATCCTGGGCCTAAGGAAAAAGACTTACCATCCTGAATCCAGTCTTCAGCAACACCTATAAAGACAAGAAAGAACAGGTTAGCATTACGGTCTTCAGTGACAGCTCTTCACTTACCCAGGCCATCGGCTGTCACCAACGCCTCGCGCTGCATTCTGAAAGACAAAGGCTTACCTACTCTTCGTGCGCTCCGGAGGTCTTCACACTGCATTCCGGCATCTGAAAGACAAAAACTTACCAACTCTTTGCACGCTCCGGAGGCCTTCGGCGCTGCATCCCGCATCTGAAAGACAAAACAAGGTGCGTTTAAAGACATTGGGGAACTTTAATACTCACGTGCCATTACTCCTTTCCACATCTAAACCAGTGGGTATTCCGGCACCCTGCAGCCGCTCCGAACTTGTACCTGCAAAATAAAAAGACAATTAGAGCGCATCATGAAGCAGGCAACAAGCGCTTACTTACGTGCTTCCAGGCGCTTCTATTCATCACACGGGCTCTATCTTCAACTCTCTTCAGCCCGTCATCCACCATCGCCGGAACCCTGCAAAAGAAGAGACATCATTACTAAAGACTTTAAAGACATTAGAATTACTCGAAACTTACCGTTCGTGCAGTAAACGACAGACAGCAATCCTCTGAAGTCAAGAGGCCTGCTCCCCTTATCCAGTGAAGAAACTGGTAACAGCACCCTGCCCCGAGGCAGATGGAGAGCACGGCGTTCACTTACCTAAGGTGAGAGCGTTAACCTTCGGGGTTCTACAGGAGAAGAGAAAGGGAAGAAGAGAGAGACATTCAATAACCCAGTTCATTAATCCCATATTTTCTATCTGCAGACATCTTACCCTTCGAGTCAAACATACAGTGCACAGAGGTCCAGCCCAAAGAGCCAGCTGTGTGTTACTCATCACCTTTGAAGATACGGTATACGCCCAGTCAAGACCGGCGCCTCTACGGGAATCAGGTGAGCGTTACAGAACGCAAAGCCTACCACAAAACTCCCGTCCAGGCGCTATGGAAACCTCGGATACCGACCAACTAGCCCAGTTACTTGGGGAACTAAGGGCAGAAGTGCATGCAGCCCGTCAGGAAACGAACGCTCTAAGAAGGGAACTGATTATTTCCAAGGAGCGAACAGATGATCTCGCTAGACAATTGCTACAGTCACAAGCCGGACAGACCCCGTTACCCGCATCTGGGGGAAATCTTCCTTCTACATCCTCTATGAATCCAGTGCAGATCAACCTACCTGGGAATGTACCTCTGGCTCCGCCCGAACGATTTTCTGGTAACCCAAAGAGGTTTGCAGTATTTATCAATCAGTGCCGGTTGCATTTCTTATGCCGGCCAGCAGCCTTTCCAACTGATCAAGCTAAAGTAGCTTTCGTGCTTTCGTACCTTAGTGGCAATGCGGCAGACTGGTCGATCCCTCTAGTAAATCAAGATGATCCGGTCCTCCATGATTTTCAAGCTTTTCAGCTCAGTATGGAAAAACTGTTCGCAAGACATTCACAGGGGCAGGCCTTGGACAATGAGCTTCTTTCGTTGCGACAAGGTAATCAAGACCTTTTGGCTTATATTGCGTCTTTCAACAGACTGATAGTGGAAACTCAATGGCCTGAGGACAAAAGGATTACGCTGTTTTATAGAGGTCTACGTGGAGAGCTCAAAGATGGGTTAGCCCAAGTAGTGAATCCCCCACAAGATTGTTCGGACTATATAGACTTAGTCGTTCAAATAGATCACAGACTGCAGAACAGGAAGGCCGATCGTTCCAAGTTTGATGCTCGAGTATTTTCCAAACCGCCAACTCCTTCCAAAGGAGTAGATTCCGGGGAACCCATGCAAATAGGGGGTCTGAAAGGTCCTCTAACACAAAAGGAGCGGGAAAGGAGAAAACAGTTGCAATTATGCCTCTATTGCGGAAACTCAGGGCACTTTCTTCGAGACTGTCCGGTGAAACCTGCTAAGAAGGCAGTAGGAGCTGCAGTTACCAAAGTTACAAACTCTGAGCAGGGAAACGACCTCGCCCGACAAGAATAGAGGTCCTCTTGCCGAGCGTGAAAACCAGTTCCGTGACCTCGCATTTCGTGATACCTATGGTCCTCATTAGCCCTGATAATCCGGATCGATTACATGCAATTGAAGCTTACGTCGACAGCGGTGCCATCGGCAATTATGTGGATCATGAAATGGTTTTGAGGATGAATCTAACTCTTTGTCCCAAGGCTGTAAAGGACGTCATTACTACGGTGGATGGTACGGAGATAGCCTCCGGGCCAGTAACGCATACCACTCAAGAAGTGACGCTAATAAGTCAAGATGGACACCATGAGAAGATCGTGTTTCGATGTGATCAAGGCCCCTCAGTTTCAGATTATTCTAGGAATACCTTGGTTAGAGAAACACAATCCTCTGATCGATTGGCGAGCAAGAACGGTCCAGTTTCCAGAATGTGTCTCTACTTGTCACCCTCCACCTGGTGTTGCACTGGCAGCAATTTCTTCAGAGACTCCCCAGTTACCTCCCGAATACCTAGAATACCAAGATGTTTTCCGGAAGGATCAGGCTAACTCTCTACCTCCTCATAGGTCTTATGACTGCCAGATAGACCTGATACCTGGATCTACTCCTCCTTGTAGTAGAATTTATGCCCTCACCGAGCCTGAGAACCTTCACCTTCGACAATACCTGGATCAATACCTGGCAAATGGGTTTAATCGTCCTTCCAAATCCCCTGCTTCTTCAGCTTTGTTCTTCGTTCCAAAAAAGGAAGGAGACCTTAGAACTTGTATAGATTATCGCTCCCTGAACCAGATCACCGTTAAGAATAGATATCCGTTACCTTTGATCCCTGAACTCCTGGACCAAGTCAGAAAAGCATGCATATATACAAAGCTGGATCTTAGAGGAGCTTACCACTTGGTACGAGTAAAAGAGGGCGATGAATGGAAGACGGCCTTCCGCACCAAGTATGGGCTATTTGAATATCAGGTCATGCCCTTCGGACTTTGCAATGCCCCGGCCGCCTTTCAATATTTTATGAACGATGTCCTCAGAGAGCTCATAGATGTGTGTGTTGTTGTTTACATTGACGACATCCTCGTTTATTCTTCATCGGAATCTGAACATCGGAAACACGTGAAAATGGTCCTCGAAAGATTGCGTCAACACAAACTTTTCGCTAAGTTGGAAAAATGTGTTTTCAACGTGACTGAAGTTGAATTCTTGGGATTCATATTATCACCTGGCAGAGTCATATGGATTCAAAGAAGGTCGATGCAGTTCTCAAATGGCCATCACCATCCTCCGTAAAAGGTGTGCAAAGCATGTTAGGCTTCGCTAACTTTTACCGCAGGTTTATCCCCGAATTCTCTCGAATAGTCCAGCCCATCACTGCCTTGTTAAAGAAAAACAAACGTTTTGAATGGTCTACCGAGGCGGAACAAGCTTTCCAGGATTTGAAGACTAAATTTATCTCTGCACCAATCTTAAAACACCCTCGCCCCGAACTCCCCTACATCGTGGAAACTGATGCTTCAAGCCTTGCCATGGGGGCAGTTCTATCACAAAAGGACCCGGTAACCAATCAGTTGCATCCCGTGGCATTTTGGTCCCGCAAATTCTCGCCTCCTGAAATCAATTACACGATTACTGACAAGGAACTTCTGGCTATCAAGTCTGCCTTTAAGGCTTGGCGGCATTATCTGCTGGGGGCCCGACACACCGTTACTGTGATTACGGATCACCGAAACCTGCAATATTTGAAAACCGCAAAAGCCCAATCCTCTAGACAACTCCGTTGGGCATTATTCTTTGCCGAGTTTGACTTCATAATTACCTATTGACCTGGTACAAAAAACGGTAAAGCTGATGCCCTTTCTCGGATGGGAGTGGAAGAACACTTGATCAACCCTAAACCTGTACCAATCATTCCCGAACAAAGAATTCTGGGTGTAATCGCCACACAATCCATAGAGGAAGTTAAGGATAAAGCCAGGCAACTTGTAACTCCAGCAGACATACAGAATTGGCATCTGCAAGGAAAGGACTTTGCAGTAAAGGACAACTTATTGTATTTCCAAGAACGATTATACCTACCCAGCACAGATTTACAGAAAGAAGTAATCTCTTGTTATCACGATTCTTTAATGGAAGGACATCCCGGTAAAGCCAAGACCTCAGAAAAGATCAAGCGCTACTTCTGGTGGCCGTCTTGGAAAAAAGATATCAGAGACTTTATAATGTCCTGTGGAGTATGCGCCCAAAACAAGAGTCAAAAGGAAAGACCAGCAGGCCTCTTACGCCCTATTGACATCCCACCTCGCCCTTGGCATACGCTTTCTATGGACTTCATCACCGATCTACCTCCATGCTCCGGATACAATACGATTCTAGTAATCGTGGACTTATTCTCCAAGATGGCGCATTTCATTCCGCTCAAAGGCTTGCCAACAGCAGCAACTCTGGCCCAAGAATTTCTCGAAAACATCGTCCGACTGGACGGTTTTACTTCGGTTCTAATTTCGGATCGAGGTAGTCAATTTATTTCTCATTTTTGGCGAAGTTGCTGTCGGTCGGCTCAAATTGATGTGAGACTATCGACCAGTCACCACCCTCAAACCGACGGACAAACCGAGAGGACCAATCAAACTCTGGAACAGTATTTACGCTGCATGCTGCAACAAACTGAAAAAACTTGGAAAGACATCCTTTGGATAGCCGAATATGCCTACAATAACTCTGTCCATTCGGGAACTGGGAAAACCCCGTTTTTTCTTTTGTACGGCAGTCACCCTCGAACCTCGGAGTTGGATCCCCTCCAAGATCTTGAAACACCAGCAGTAGACTACCTGCATTCTACAATCACCCAAGCCTTTAAGGAAGCTGTTTCTCACCTTCAAAGGCTAAAGAACAATACAAGAAAGGAGCAGATCAACATCGGAAGGAAGCCCCTCAATATCGAGTAGGGGATCAAGTCTGGTTATCCACCAAATATCTACCTCTAAAAGGGCCACGCACATTCAACCCAAGATACCTTGGTCCCTATTCCATCACTACCATAGTAAACCCAGTAGCAGTCAAGTTGGACTTGCCCCCGCACATGAAGATACATCCGGTCTTCCACGTCTCTCTATTAAAACCCGTGCAACCTCAAACCCGACTAACTAAATCCCCAAAACCTATCCTAGTTGATGGGGAACTCGAGTTTGAAGTCAAAAGTATTCTGGACTCCAAGATCTACAAATCTAAACTATTTTACCTAATTGACTGGAAAGGCTACGGCCCCCAAGAGAGATCCTGGGAACCTGCTGAATATGTCCATGCTCCTCGCCTAATCAAAAGATTTCACCGAACATTTCCTGACAAGCCAAAACCCCCGGAGAAGCCCGGTTTGGGAGGGGCCTTGAGGGGGGGTACTGTCATGATCTCTGCTTACAAAAGGTCAGGGTTTTCCCAACTCCCTTGGAAGCAGATTCATAACCCAGGTTCCGAGTGCCAACCAGTCCCAATTGGGACCTTTTGGACCCAGTCCTGGCGCCAGTGGCACCAGGCTCATAAATATGCCCAGTCCCAGCGCTGGAAGCGCCGGGCTCATAATGCTTGGGTGGACTTACTTGCAGCAGACCATGCTGCTTACTTGCCTGCCAGTTGAGCCTCTGATCCTCTTCTGTTTGGAACTACTTTTCCTGTTGGGTGGGGCAGGAGCCACTCCCTAGGTTCAGAACACTGGAACTCTTCTGGAAAGCAGGAACTCTTTTCTTACCTAGGCGTGGCTGTGGAAGGAGACACCTAAGCACTACAGGAAGCTATTTAAACCACACCCGATGGATGAATCTTGCTTTGCGTTATTCTGCATCCTCTGCAGCAGAACGCTCATCGTGTCTTCTGCATCTGATCCTGGGCCTAAGGAAAAAGACTTACCATCCTGAATCCAGTCTTCAGCAACACCTATAAAGACAAGAAAGAACAGGTTAGCATTACGGTCTTCAGTGACAGCTCTTCACTTACCCGGGCCATCGGCTGTCACCAACGCCTCGCGCTGCATTCTGAAAGACAAAGGCTTACCTACTCTTCTTGTGCTCCGGAGGTCTTCACACTGCATTCCGGCATCTGAAAGACAAAAACTTACCAACTCTTCGCACGCTCCGGAGGCCTTCGGCGCTGCATCCCGCATCTGAAAGACAAAACAAGGTGCGTTTAAAGACATTGGGGAACTTTAATACTCACGTGCCATTACTCCTTTCCACATCTAAACCAGTGGGTATTCCAGCACCCTGCAGCCGCTCCGAACTTGTACCTGCAAAATAAAAAGACAGTTAGAGCGCATCGTGAAGCAGGCAACAAGCGCTTACTTACGTACTTCCAGGTGCTTCTATTCATCACACGGGCTCCACCTTCAACTCACTTCAGCCCGTCATCCACCATCGCCGGAACCCTGCAAAACAAGAGACATCATTACTAAAGACTTTAAAGACATTAGAATTACTCGAAACTTACCGTTCGTGCAGTAAACGACGGACAGCAGTCCTCTGAAGTCAAGAGGCCTGCTCCCCTTATCCAGTGAAGAAACTGGTTACAGCACCCTGCCCCGAGGCAGATGGAGAGCACGGCGTTCACTTACCTAAGGTGAGAGCGTTAACCTTCGGGGTTCTACAGGAGAAGAGAAAGGGAAGAAGAGAGAGACATTCAATAACCCAGTTCATTAATCCCATATTTTCTATCTGCAGACATCTGCAGCAAATACAGTTCAATTTGAGATGGCCAAGGCTTACAGGATAATTCATTCGATCCTTCCATAAGATATCAATGGATGAAAGGTATAAATTAAATAAATCCGCTGCCAAAGAACATCCTTGTTTCAGCCCGATGTCTGTTGGAATCGCTTGCGTTAGGGTTCCTATTTTGTTGACACGTACCCTGTAGTTCGTCTTTGAGTGCAGTAGTGCTATCAAAGCCACTAAGTGTACAGGGATCCCTATGTATATCATTATCTTCCAAAGTTTAGATCTTATTACAGTGTCAAAAGCATAACTAAGGTCAATCACAGCCATATAGACTGCTCCTGGTCCCTTTCTTTTCATTTGACACTGAAGGAACGATAGGATAGTGGCATTGAGAGTGCACCCCATAGCTTTTCGGAAGCCAATCTGAAATTTTGACAGGGTATCATTCGTAAAGAGGAATACCTGTAATTCCTTTAAAATAAGCTGGGAGATGACCTTAGATGAGGCATTAGTTAGTGCTATAGGTCTAAAGTTTTGGGGATTATTTATAGGGCCTTTCTTGTGTATGGGCACTATTATGGGTGAACACCATGAACTAGGAATTTGTTTGGTGGCGAATATTGTGTCAAATTTTTATTTCAGAATTCTAGCCCAAAAATGCAGATCAAGTTTTATTGCACACGAGGGGATCCCATCCGGGCCAGATGCTTTAGATTCCTTTAGTTTTGCTATTACATCTATAATGTCCTCCACAGACCACGGACAGTGCTCCAAAATGAACTCTGAATACTCCACAATAGATTCAATATAAAATAGATTCAGTAATTCAATTTCTTTTTCTGATATATTGAACCCAGGTGGAAGCTAGAATAGATGGCTCATTGGAGATGTGAGGGGCATTAAGAGTTCTGATTAGAGTCCATATATTTCTTGTGTCGTGGGCCAAGATGTTATGCATCATACGTTGGTTGTCCTTGATGGCAATAACCTGCCTAAATTCTTTAATCTGGTTCTTGTGTGTTAGAATGATACGCTTCTTTTCAGCACAATATGCATCATGACCTAGATTCAATCTCGTTAATTTCCTCAAATTGAAATTTTTATGATTTTTTGATTGTGGATATTTAGGTCAAATGCATGTTTGTGCTCCTTTGAGGTTGGATACGGCTTATTATCTTGAACAATTTCCAACAGATGCGCCTGAATGTTGTTACTTAACTTTGCTTCAATTCCTGCATTCACAAACAAAGGATTTCAACTGATAAATATAAAGAGTGCATCCTCCTTGATTTTATTGATCAGTCTCTTGCAGATATCTGGCCTGTCGATCTCTATCAGTTTCAGTGAAGGTTCAGTGCACAGGCTCCAATTACTGATGTTTATGTTAATGGAGATGGCTAAATGGTCTCCATACCCGAAATTTTAAATTTGCGTAGGTTCACAAATCTTACACAAAGCGGTGGATATAAAAAAGTGATCTATATAAGATCTGAGGTCACCTCGCTTCCAAGTAGACAAGTGTAAACTTTATATGGGCTCCACCAATTGCATGTACCATCCCAAAAGGTATCTCACCCACTTTTGTCCATTTTTTATCGTCAACGGTAACATTTTCTTTTCATTACACACTCCAGAACACTTGCTCTTATAGCAGGAAGAGTTAAAATCCCTGCCTATTATAATCCCAACATGTTTCATACGTACAAATAAATCTTCCAAAATTCCATCTAGTATGTAAACAATTTGGTCCCAAGTGATTCGAGCCTTGTTCCAATATATACATAAAAATACCAGTACTAGATCCTGTGTTTTACATGGATTCAGTTACAATACCATTACACTTGCATCTTTATACAATAGCAAAGCATCAAATTTGCATCTATTGCTTACACGTATCGCTAGACCACCGGAGGGCCTACCCTTTAGAGCTCTAGTAGCATCAATCGAGTAACAACTATATCTGGCAATATTGAAAGATGACATATGCATCGTCTCTTGGAGAAGAATAATTTCAGGACAATTCCCTAGATCTATTTTACCAAACCACCGAAGAAAATTTGCCAAGCCACAACAATTCCATGATGTGACTCTGAGGGGACCCACGCTACGCTAATGCATCTTCATTAGCTTTCACAGGTGGGCATGAAGTTCCACTTGGACCTGGTGTGACCCCATTCAGTGCAACCACTAGTGCTAGCAATTGCTTCAAGGTGTATGCACTAATGTTGAGCTGTGGCACGGTTTATAAACTCACTTATTTTATGGTTTCAATTACAGGGGGGGTTTCCAAGAATTTCTCTGCATCTTTTACATTCATGAAAACAAGTGGGACGAGACCAAGTGCAATAAAATGTTCCCTCTGTTCCCAAACCTTCTTCATGATTAACATAGACTGGAAGCCACATAGCATACAGTGGTTACAATTGGTAGCAAGCCGTATCCAATCAAGATCATCAGAGCGTAGGGTTCTTAATGGGAGAATCGCTTGGAAGGTTTTCAAAATAAATATTCTATTCAAGCTAGTTCTACCATTCATTTGCACATTGCTTTCCCATCCCATACTAACCGGCATTCCTGAAACCAGTTTCTTCTCATAGGTCACTTTCATTGTACCAGACACTAGATCACTTTCTTCTTTGTACACCTCTTGTTCAACTTCCTCCTCATTCTCATCTGTTGTAGGATTAGGACCTATCATAACACCGGAGGGTTGATTCTTAGACTTGTTCGTAGGCCTACTCCCTACCTCAGGGAATACCGCCTCTTCTCCATCCACAGCACCACACTTTACATCCTCACCTCGGTTATCTCTATCATCCATTCCTATCATCCCAACTTCATCTGTCGGCTCGCTCCTGCCAACTTTATTACTACAAGGGTTGTTGTTTTTAGATGTTTTTTTTTGTTTTTTTTCCCGTTTTTTTATTATTTGCTGGATAGAATTGCGATAAAGCAGTTTCCACACCCAAAGTACCAATACCAAAGGGTTCAAACTGTCCCTTTTTCTGAGGCTGGGGATTGCATTCATTACCAACCTTCTCCCCAACATGAGCAGGTCCTACATTCAGGTGTTTAGTCTTTTGTGTACATTTTTTCGGAGGCGGGGGAGCTTTTACATGGCCCTCTGAGATGAGGTCTAAATGAACCTTAGACTCTTCGTCTAGTTGGTGGCGATCAATACCATTCTCCTCATCATGGTTCTGTGCCACTACTTTTCGTGAGTTTTCAGGTACAACCTCCAAAATATTTTTTGATTTTGCGTTTAATAATTTTTTTCCACGCATTTTTAGACTTGTTACTCTTCGCCTCCATTTTCTTTGCACAAGCTATGGTTCTTCTTTCTCTCCTTGTCAGCACCTCAGTCTGCTTTTCACACTCGCTTTCAAGATCAGAGTCAGTCATGCTTCCACACATCCCTTCTTTTTTGTTATCAGACAGATCAATTAAGTCCAGAAGCACTGAGGGACTATCAGATTCTTTTCTCTCTGGCATCAAATTCTGCTTCGGTGAATGCGGGCACTCAATCCCATTATTATTACCTCTCAAGATGGATTTCTTAACCACCTCAATGTCCAATTATATCTGTTGAATAGCACTGCCCAAAGCTCCTATTGATTCTAGAGTCAGATTATTAGATTTCATCTCAGGCTTCTGATGACTACCTATGGGTACAGCCGCCATTTCAGCAAATGATTTTCTTTCTGCATTTACCATTCTTTCATCTCCAGGGGTTTGTGTGGAGCAGTCCTTAAGGGATACTCCCATTTGATTGCCCACTACTAGGGTGGACACAGCATCACAAGTAAATAGAAGTCCCTCTACTTTATTCAATTTACGTAACAATCCGGTCAAGTTCGCTCTTAAATCAGTTAATTCACAATGGGTTCTTTCGTGGCCCTTATCGAGCAAGTCCAGAATTCTTGTTAGAACTGGAAAATCACCACCAAACCCCGAGGCATCCCGGGCACGTAAATCCAACTCCTCATCCTGTCTAGCATCTACTCGTGTTTCCACTTTGGGGCAAATACCTATATTTTATGCAAATAGGTCAATCTATTCAATGGGATTTATAAAGGGATTGTTAATTGTTAGAGGGTGGGTAGGATTAGCCAGCAACTTCTTTTCATATTTATATCCTTTTTGTTTTTTATCATTGCATACCACATCCTCAGTCATGTCTCCTGAAAAGGAATGAAAGCTATGGTTATATTGAACAGGTAGACCAAACATATGTACATCCTCTCTTCCACTTGCTCTTTTAGAAACTGGTGTGGAGGGCCCCAAGGAAAATTTCATTCTCTTACCCACTTCGGCCTATATTGTGGGACCAAGGATAGAACAATAATTCAAACCTCCCATCGCACTTTTAATAAAATCCTCAGTGTCCAGCTTTTTCCTCATCCATTCGTCAATCTCTGCCTCTGTTTGATCTAGACTAGCTGGCATAGAGAAATAATTTACTTCATTGACATTGTATTTAATCGGTGAGGATGCAAGAGTAATGGGCGCCCTTCCATTCTGCTGTTCAATCTTAGAAGCATCCAATATCACCTCACCTTCCTCGTTCATACTCTGTAACAGGGGTATACTAACAATACTATGTTCACTACATTCAAAATTAACCACCTCATCTTGTGAGGCACTTTGATTCACTAGATCCTCATGAATGGATCTTTCATTTAGCAGTTCCATGGTTTCTGCAGCAGGACTTTGCACCCCTGTAAGCTTCCTACCACTTCTGAGGCCATTAACCATGGTAGCTGGCTCACCACGCAGACTAACTACAGCTATGCACACTTTAGTGTCTAAAGTCACAGGTTAGCAGAGTTGCCAAGTTCGAAGGACAATTTCAATTACAATTCCACATGGAGATTAGTCAAGAGCATATGCACAGTGGGCAAAGCCAAAACCTAAACAGATTCAAGCAAGATGCAGCTAAATAGTAATTTACACACCCGCCACCATGCCAAACAGCCTAACAGCCACTTTCAAGGCACTTCCAATGCACGTGCGCAATGCGCTCGATCCTCACTAAATGTAGACAACACAGGCGGATGCTGACGGGTGGGGGGATGTGGCCAAAAAGAATTTCTGCAGAGAGAGAAAGCAGACTCAAATAAGATCTAAAGCAATGTGAAGAAACACTGCAGTCCGCAGTGAACAAATAAGAAAGAAACAATGTCCAAATAATTAGTCCATGATTTGTATGCTGGCTATTGCAGTCCTGCCATGTTGCGGCAAATAGAAACACATAAAAGTCTTCCTCTCGCCGATGGCAGCATTCACTTTGAATCACAGGAATAGCAGGTTAGCAGAGTTCCTCCCAGACTAACAGCCACTTTCAAGACACTTCCAATGCGTGCGCGCAATGCGCGCGAGTCTCACTAAATGTAGACATCACAGGAGGATGCTGTCGGTGGGGGGCGTGGCCAAAAAGAAACACTGCAGAGAGAGAAAGCAGAACCAAATAAGATCTAAGGCAATGGGAAGAAACACTGCGGTCCGCAGTGAACAAATAAGAAAGAAACAATGTCCAAAGAATTATTCCATTACTTGTATGCTGGCTATTGCAGTCCTGTCGTGTTGCGGCAAATAGAAACACATAAAAGGCTTCCGCTCGCCGACGGCAGCATTCACTTTGAATCACAGGAACCGCAGGTTAGCAGAGTTCCTCCCAGCCTAACAGCCACTTTCAACCACTTCCAATTACCAATTTATGGTAATGATAATGTTTATTTCTAAAGCGTCTATACACAGGCAAGTGTTTCAAAGCATTCAAGGAGGGTGGGGACATGGGGAAAAAAGAACAAGTTGCTCAGAGCCCTTGAAATTCTGAGACATAATAGTCTGCACAGGCAGAGTAAGTGCATATAATACATTTACAGTTGAGACACAGCAAATAGGCATGAACAGCGCTTCTGCAGTTTTTACCAAGTGCATTTAGGGGTGAAGACAAGGGAGAACAGACAGACGATCATCAGGCGCAGTGCATTCGGAGCATGCAAGTGCACAGGTCTCAGGGAGGGGCGTCCAAGTGCACCCAACCGGTGTTGACTGGGGTAAGTGCAGATAGCAACATTCTCTAGGGTAATTCCCAAGTGCAGTAAGTGTGGGTAGGGTGTAGGCCCTGAGGCAAGTGCGAGAGAGGACTGGATGGGTGCCCGGGACCTGTGAGATCTAAGGTACACCAGATGGCCAGTCAGCAAAAGCTGTAGGGAAGAGTAGGGACAGTGGGAAAGAGCAGAGAGCTAGGTTATCAGGGAAGATGGAGAGAGAAGGGAAAGGAGAAGAGGAAGGTCTTGAGGAGTTTCCAGAACTTGAGAAGATCAGGCTCAAGATGGAAGGTTGGCAGGAAGGCTGTTCCAGAGGGAGGCACCTGCTGAGGATAAGGATCTCCCTCCAAATCTCTGCTTGGAGAATCGGCTCACTCGCAGAAGGTTGGAGGTATATGAGCGGAGGGCTCATGAGGAACAGTATTTAGAGAGGCAACGTTGTAGGTAGGTATGTCCCTGGCCCCAGAAAGCCTTGTGGACAATTCAGAGGGTCTTGAACTTGATCCTTGCAGCCACGGGAAGCCAGTGAAGGGATTTCAGCACCTGAGAGATGCGGCCCCTGGGCTTGAGGCCAAGGATAAGTCTTGCAGTTCTGTTTTGTATGAGTTGCAGAGGGCGCAGGACAGAAGCAGGGAGGTTGAGGAAGAGGCTGTTGCAGTAGTCCAGCCTAGACAGAACCAGGGCTCTGGAGACAGTGAGCTGCTGGGGGAAGGTGAGAAAAAGGTAGAGTGCCTCTGAGGAGGTGTAGATGATGTCCAAAATCTGCTAGAAGGAGAGAGTGGAGTCGAAGATGACCGCAAGGTTTTTAGCCTCGTAGGTGGGTGCAGCTGCAGGGCCAAGGGAGGCCGGCCAGAGTGAAATTGGGAAAGCGGGTCCCAATGCAAACGATCTCAGTCTTGCTGGCATTAAGGCAGAGGTTGTTTGCAGCACACCGTGACTGAATAGCAGACTGGCAGATATGAGCATGGAGGAGGAGATGCTGAGGGTAGACTGAATGATAGTTGCGTGTCATCTGCGTAGCACTGGAAGTTAGAGGTGAAAGTGGCAATCACACGTGCCAAGGCAGCCATATAGATTTTGAAGAACAAGGGGGATAGTTTAGATCCCTGGTCAAACACCACAGGTTGAGAGAGCGATAGTCAAGAGGAAGGCTACGAGTTCCACCTGGGATGGCCAGTCAGAGAGAAAGGAGGTTAACCATGCCAGAACCTGACCTGTGATTCCCAGGGTATAACAGAGACGTGTGATCAGGATGTTGTGATTAACTATGTCAAAGTCGGAGGAGAGGTCAAGTAGAAACAGGACAGAGGCAGTGTTAGTGTCAAGGTTTGAGAGCAGGTCTTCACAGGTGTTCGGGAGAGCAGTTTCCATGCCTCTGAATGCTCTAAATCGAGACTGATGGTCTTGGAAGCAACCAATAGATTCAGTGTGGAGGGTGAGCTGAGAAATAGCCAACTTCTCCAGGAGTTTTTCCAGGAAAGTAGCGATAGAGATAGGGCAGTAGTCTGCCAGAATTGAAGGGATTTATTGAGCAGAGGGTGCACAAGGGAGTGTTTAGGAGAAGTTGGGAAAACTCCAGTGGAAAAGGAGAGATTGCTAAGATCAGCCAAGGCTAGGGAAAGGGAGTCAATATTGTCCTTAATGGTTTTGGAGGGGCAGGGGTCCACCTGTTTGGATGAAGCCTTCATAGGCCATACTTGTCTGGAGGCCTCATTGGGTGTGACAGGTGAGAGAGAAAAGAGGAGGATTGTGGGAGGCTGTGGGAGGCACCGGTGTTGGTTTGTGCTGTGGAGAGGAAGAGAGGGAGGAAAGGATGCCTTGAGCTTTTGTGATGAAATGTGCAGCCAGGGCCGAGCAAAGGTCCTGGGTGGGTGTGATAGAAGAAGAGGCTGCTGGAGGAGTGGCCAGTTCCTTATAGACTTTGAAGGGTTTGGCTGTGTCGCTTGCTGCGGCGGAGATGCAGGCTTGAATAAAGGCTCTTTTTTTAGAGTGCATGCAGAGTCGGTATTGCCTTTGAATGAGGCGGCAGGCCAGTTTATCAGATGGTTCGCCTGATGAATTACATTTCTGCTCAGCTGCACTACAATTGCGTTTAAGGGCAGCCAGATCAGAGTCCCACCAAGAGTTGCACCTTTTGGGAAGCTTCAGTCGGACCCTCATGACAGGGTAAAAAATGTCGAGAGTGTTGGCGATAGAAAGACTGAGGTTAGCAAGGGCTGTGTCAGGGTTGGGGTCAGCTGCAGGAGTGGGAGAAGGAGAGTAGGTGGGGGCAAAGGCAGCCACTGTCACTCTTTTCATGGGTCTGGTGACTAGCCAAGTGGCCATGGAGGGTCAGTCACTGCAAGAGGAAAGGAGAGTTTCATTTGTTGAGAGAAGAGAGTGGTCAGTCCAAAAGAGAGAGGTATTGACAGGGATAGAGAGAGGGATGTCAGTGGAAATCAGAGCATCCAAAGTGTGGCCAGCAGTGCGTGGAGCCAGGGGGTAGGATGTTGAGGGATAGTGAGTCGCAAAGGTTGTGGAAAGGACCGGAGGAGTCCATTGAATCCATTCCATTTCAGCAGCTTCTGCAAAATGCAAATCATGGCATATTATGCTCTTTTTGCAATTCAGACAATTGCTCCAGCTTACAAATAAATTCACATGGCCAAAATGACATACAAATGCTTCGAAGGTACAATACAGATGGTATCAAATATAACTTTAAGCTCACTAGCATTACACACGGCCAAGTATCTCTTGCCAAGAAAACCTTCACATCATTAGGCATAATCTATCACACTGGTGCCACAACCACTTCAGGCCACTATACCATATATGTAAAAAAAAAGAAGTGGTTGGTTTGAATCTAACAGCACTTCTGTTACTCCAAAACATAGGTTACCAGCAAATCTAACAAATGCCTAATTATTTTTCTTGCAAAACAAATTTACTCCCTAAACTATTGTACAATACACAGTTAAAACACGCCGATGGGTATCTAACTACTTTAAACATACCCTTCATTACAACACTCTTCAAACATGACATTACATACTTTTACATACAAAGTACATCCATAATACTGTAATAGTACTTTTAAAACCCAATAGCGTTAGAATACACCAACGGGTATCTAACTACTTTAACCATACCCTGCATTACAATACACTTCAAATGTCCTATCACACGTACACTCAAATAATATATCCATACTACCACACACATGTATTCTGTAACATGTATATACTTTATAACCATGTAAATGCCAACAACTGTTTGTCACTATAGTAGGGTTTTATTAATCCACGATCGATTTTTTTCCCCCAATGAACCAATGATTACTTCATGTTGATACAACAACAGTGTCACACGCACAAATGTTATACCTAACATAGTGCATACAATGTACTATTTATGAGTGTCAAAAAAGAAAATATATGTATATAATAAAAATATATATATATATATATATATATATATATATGTATATATATATATATATATATATATATATATAAAACACGCCACGGTAGGGGCCGTGTAGTTATGTTTAAGTTGCTGTTTCCATAGGAAGAGCACTTTTTGGGCGGCTATAACTCCGCTCCCCCTGGACAAATCCTCACCAAACATTGCAAAAACAGTATATGGGCCACTCTGAATTGTATTGCAAAGTTTGAAGATGTTTGGGCCAGGGAGGGCAAAGTTATAGGGGGGTCCCAAAACGTCTTTTTTTCCCATAGACTGAATGGGGGAAAAACTTTGTGCAAGGCTACAGGTGAAACCGCTGGATGGATTTTGATGAAATCTGCGGCAATTACAGGGGCTTGGTCCAGAAAGCGTGCTTTTGTAAATTTGGTCACCATCCATGCAGTATGTTTCTTTTTAATTATCAAAGGGTAGGTCTGACATAATTAGTGATATCTATGTTCGCTCCACACTCACACTTCCCTGTTGGGTCGACGAACAAGATACTGATTGGCTAAGGGGCTGGCGTCATGACCGGGGATACGCAACGTCTCTGCCCATTGGCTGCTGCGAGACGTATTCTGCGTCAGATGGTTTGGATGCACCCGACATCTTGGATCCGCGGAAAGCGGAGCAACAACCAGCGTACGCATGCTTTTTTCATGAAACTATTTTGCTGTGTCACAGAGCATTGGGAAAGGTTCAGACAGTAAGACATGGGTGATCAATGCATTTGTTCTTTGGTCGTCATGATGTAATTTCTATGGACACCTTGTACTCAAGGAAAATGTGGGGTGTAATATCGATAGCACTTCAGTCCATGTAGTGACAGGAAATTTGTAACACTTCAGTCCATGTAGTGGATAGGAAATTTGTAACTGTTGAAAGCACACGCGTATTGGTAGGCAACATTGAAATAGACAACATGCCGTGAATGCATTATTTTTTCCAATGGCTATTATTATATTCATTAGTACGCCGCCATGGGTGGTACATGCTACGGTGGTTGTGGCCAGGGGCTACAGTCTTAAAATATGGGTCATTAATGCATTTGTTCTGGGGGTTGGTCGTCATTATGTAATTTCTATGGACATCTTGTACGCACAGTACACTTATATCCACTTAATGACGTATGTTCTATGGCCTCCTTGTACGCACAGAAAATGAGGGCTCCAATAAGGCCAGTATTTCAGCCCGTGCAGTGCACGGGGGAGTTGTTACATTTGTAAGGGCACGTTTGGTGTTAGGGGACATTGAAATTGACAACATGCCGTGAATGCATTCTTTTTTCCAATGGCTATTATTATATTCATTAGTACGTCGCCATGGGTGGCACATGCTACTGTGGTTGTGGCCAGGGCCTAGAGTTTTGGATGCATGGCCGTCGGCCGAAGGCCGAAGGCCTTGCTTCCAAGACTGCAGGCCCTGGCCACAACCACCGCCGCATGTGCCACCCATACATACACCCGTAGTGTTGCATTTTGATTGGCAAGTTGTAGGGAGTGTGTGCAGTGTTGGGTGCATGGCCGCAGACCATGCACCCAAGAACAAAGTGGTAAGTATTAGACGTGGAAGACAATGCACACCCATCCCATGTAAGATCCACAGACATACAGCTAGGAGTGAAGCCTCTGGGCAGACGTACTGAAGGATAACACACCTACAGAATAAACCCCAGTAGCACACATCACTGAGGTGGTTGTGGGGAGACCCTGCACTCTTGGGTGCAGGGACGAAGGCCATGCACCCAATAATACACTTATACCTACTTAAGGACGTATGTCCTATGGCCTCCTTGTATGCACAGAAAATGAGGGATCCAATAAGGGGGATTTGTTACATTTGTAAGGACACGTGTGGTGTTAGGGAAAATTGAAATTGACAACATGCCGTGAATGCATTATTTTTTTAAATGGCTATTATTGTATTCATTAGTACGCCGCCATGGGTGGCAGATGCTACGGTGGTTGTGGCCAGGGCCTAGAGTCTTGGATGCATGGCCGTCGGCCAAAGGCCGAAGGCCTTACTTCCAAGACGGTAGGCCCTGGCCACAACCACCGCCGCATGTGCCACCCATGCATACACCCGTAGTGTTGCGTTTTGATTGGCAAGTTGTGGGGAGTGCGTGCAGTCTTGGGTGCTATTTTGTATGCTATGTCAACATTTTTTGTGTTCCTTTGTAAAACGTTCTGCAGCAACACACACACACATGGTTTGGTACTTCAGCCGATGACCTTTTACATTTTACTATTTCTTTTCTGTATGTGTGTAATAGCCTTCTATTGCTATGTGCAGAATTGTCGCTACTATGTTCTAAAACTGTTGCATTTTCTATGTGGCTCTCACTTCCAAAAGACTTTTTCTGAATACGGTCCATTTCTTCTTGTAAGTATTTGGGTGTACCATGCAGAAAAGTGGTATTTAAATTGCCTAATTCTGAAGCTGGACTTTTTGCATAGTATATTTTATACACTAAATTGCTTACATTGGAATGATGCACTGATATTCTTTTGATATCATGGAAGGTACTTTTGCAAATAGGCCCAGAAATGCAGGCTAATGAATGTCCTTTTAGTCCTGTGTCTTTCCGCACTGCACAAATATCCATATTTCGCAGCACTTTCATTTTATTTTTGTCTTTACCTTTTACATATTGATTGAGGAACTGACGTAAAGATTTGAAAGCTTTGTTTGGAATGGCACACATTGATGGGCATGGCCATTTGTATACTGGACGGTGTGGTTGTGCTGAATCGAGAGGTAATTATGAGTTTTCAGGAGGTAGTTTTGTAAGCAGTGTTTCTTGTTCCATGATGGTAGTATTGATTTTCTCATACCCTCGTCCACTGCTATGGATGGCAATTGTGTTTGTTTGATTTTGTTTGTATGCTTCTTCATTAAACTATGGCTCTGTGGTTGTTGTATGACTCCATTCACCACCACAAACTTGCAAGAAATAATTTTTGTTCACATTCCGTTTATTGCTGAATTTCTTTAGTAGTTTGGTACTTAGGTTTGTTAATGCTTTCATCCTATTTAACACTAATATGAACAACTTCCTTTTGAGAAGGATTGCACTGTCCACGACTGCTTGTAGAATTAACTTTCTACCGTACGTTTTAAGGGGTGAGGATGATTTTGGTCTTCTTCTTAGCAGATTCTGAAGGACTCTGTGATGAAACATTTTTGCTAAAATACTTTTTTTACTATGGGTTCTTCTTACACTATCAGGATTATTAGGAACATTGTTAGCTGTAGTGGCAGCTGTTTTTTTGACAACATTTCTGTGTTTTGTGACACTTTTTGATGGAGGAGGTACAGTTTCGGTAGTTTAGACTTCCTTTATTATGTTACCCAACTGCATTAGCTGGTTTGTACCAAGATTCTCTACAAACTCTACAACAGGTGGATGCTTGCACTGGACACCTTTATTTTTCTTTGCACTAATTCTGCGTTCCTTTCTACGGAGTTGCTTTTTGGTAGGCATTCTTTGGTGTCTGTTGAGAAAAAATATATACTTTGGTCTGTTGTCCAATGTATGTGTGCAGTGTGCATGTGTGCATAAATCTGATGGGGAAGCTCTTTGTCATGGTGTGTCAACGTACAGTGAACTCTAACAATAATTTGGTAAGGCTACTTTACTGTTTGTATGCTACTACAATGTGCTTCAGATGAGAGTACAAAGTGGCCTACTTGTGACGAGAACCATTATTAATGACCGAAATGCCAAAAACTTGCTACAGCAAATTCTTTTCACAATCTAACCTTCTAAGGATTACCTATGTTATTTCAGTACCAAACACACAGGGATTTATCAGCCATCTGCCTGTTATTCTTTGTTCAATAAATGGATATTTGTAGGCAGAATGGTTTATAAATCAATGCTTGCTTTGGTGCCCAAAATAAACAAATAACCCATGCAGCCTCTTTAAGGAGTGGTTACAATATAAAGGTTGTACTGTACTTACTTTTTTGTGCAAGATGACCAGGTTTCTTTAGATATGTCGTCTGCAGTGTAGATGCTGTTGATTCTCAGGGGAGTAGTCTTCACTGCGAATTAAAAAAACAAAATCAATTCCTTTGTGTGTTTGCAGCAGTGATGATACTGCAGACATTACTTGTGCTTCTTTCGTTAGAGGGTTGAACTTTCATATTTCAACCCAGTGCACGTGCACATTTCACTTCACTCTGATCAATCTTTGCATAGTACTTGCAATATGGTACTTGAAAGTCCTTCAAAATAACGAAATCTTTTAAGGGTATGGAAATGCCTTGTTCTTTACAAAGTGTACTATTCATAGGAGAGAGGTTTGTAAGCGATAGGGCAAAGTACTAGATGGGGAAACATTTTGTACTTGTTAATGAAAAGCACAATGTCAAAAAATCGGGAGACCTTCAGAAGGAAATGTCAGAACTACAATCGGAAGCGCTTACTATTCTCACACGATCACATTGCAAGTAGCATTACTGTAGGCCTACAGAGTACAGAACTCCGCCATTTTCACATACAAAATTGAGGTCTGCCCTAAGTAGGCATGCTTGCAACGTATGTACAGGTTATGCGGAAGTCAGTAAGCAGTCGTGCGATTTGTGAATGACAAATCGGCAATCTTGCACTTTAAAGGGGGAGCATTGTTATGTATTCCCTATGGACATTTAGCAGCATTATTTTGTCTAATTTAAATCATAAGGCTTCCACATGTTCTCTGATTATAATATACATACCTGTACTCTATACTGATGCATGTGGACATGTATGGAGCTGTACGTAGAAATTCGCAATCCTTGCACAGTAGCTTGTGAAGTAGGTGCTTTGCAATGGTATTCGACTTCGATTCAGAATCATTAACAGTAATTTTGAAGTGCGCAATGTTGATGACAGAGTTAAAATTAGCGATGTTCTATGTGATTGGTGGATGATTGTGCGACCGCTTAGTTGTGTCCAATGAGGGACTCGCTTTGGTACTGCTGTAGAAAGGGTGGAAGGACTGGGTAAGAGTTTAATGCTGCACGTAGGCAACGCTTGTCCGCTGGTAGGGCGTGTCACATGTGGGTTTCTACAGCAAATCCTGCATGGAAAAGTGACTGTAGGCATCAGTCAATCAGATGTTCACATGACTCTTTTGTGTGGAAAGACGGTGCGCACACTGAAGATGGCAGAGGATGAGAGGGTCAGGGTTTTGATGCTTGGAGACATTTTTGTGCAAGGCTTACAACACTATGCCGAGAGTAGGCATGTGGCACACCATTTCGATGTGCGAAGAGTGGAGGTGGTGTGGAGGGCTGACACTGATGCCAATGCTGCAGCAATTCTGTAAGTTTGTAGAGACATGCGTAGAATGACCACTCCTCATGTGGTAAGTTTGCACTACGGAGCTTGCCATTTGGGATACCTGACTTCACGTACTTTGTTGGCAGATTTGACACAGTTGGTTGAAGCACTCATGACCATCTTCCCAACAACGAAAGTCATTTTTTCTGCTTTACTGCCGAGAGTACAATGGAACAACAGTTCTGTTTTCTGTCCAGATCAAAGCATCGGGAGGTGTATAGTCAATCGTGGCATGTGTGCATTCATGCTACGAGTTGGTATGTTTTTTTGTAGTCACAATAGCATTGCTCCAAGCAATGCGCATTACTTTGAAGCAGATGGTGTTGCGCTATCTTCTTTGGGAAATGCGATGTTCTTTAGGAACATAAGGCTTGCTTTAGAGAAGGTCCTGTAATGTTTGCAAGAGTAAAGCAAGGACAAAAAATGCATAAAATACCAGATGTCTGTACGGTATCTGGCCAAAAATAAAAAATAATAAACGGCTCTTTTCAGAGCCTACCTTAAAGGGGAAAAAGGGGAATAGTACTTTAATGTACCGTCATCACGCTCTGATCCTGTACATGTCCGCGAACATGGCGGTAGTTAACAGCCAGCACATATCACCACCGGGGATTCAAGGGTGGAGCCGCATGTAAATGAGAATGAGCAGAGCTAGGGATTGGTCCATAAAGTTCAGTATGTGTGTTCTGACCGACGTACTTTAGTAAGACCGTCTTCTCCCTCACAGGAGACCACACAGCCATGGCTTTCCATGCTCGAAAACAGATTATCTGGATTTTGGGAGACTTAATGGATACATTGGTTGAAGGCGCATGCAGAAAGCTGCAGTTTATCTACTAATCTTGGATTTCCACATGCGGAAGTGCACTGGCATGGCTTGCATGGCATGAGATGGCTGGACTTGGTACCTCTTTGCGTTACTTTACTGACAGAGCGTCCTCCAGAAATACTGATCATTCATTGTGGAGGAAACAGTTTAGGCCATGTAACTGGAATTTCTTTGCAATTTGCAATGAAGGAAGGACCCGCAAAGCTGATGGACATGTTTCCAAATTGTCAAATACTTTTTTCCCGTATTGCCCAAAGACAAATATGTTTGCGTTCTTCTGCGTTTGGTCCACAAATGGAGAAAGCGAGACGCAATGTGAATAAGGCTGCGTGTGCATTTTTAAGAGATGTTGGCATGTGCTCTTTCCACAATGAAAACATTTTGTTTCGCAGCACTTTCATTTTCTGCAGAGATGGAGTCCACCTCACATATGCTGGCAATCAGATTTTTCTTTGCAATGTACAAAATGCATTGCGACCTCTTTTGCAATCACACTGACCTATCTGACAATCCGGTTTCCCCAATCCACTGTTTTTGACCCACACAACACACCACCGAAAGGCTCTTTTCAGAGCCGCCAATTACTCCCAACGTACACTTTATTGCGTTTGTTCCACTTGCACCCTCCCTTTTTTCCTCTATGACTGTCCGCAAACTTTTTCAGAACTCCACAGGGGTCTACGGCCGTCACTTCATAGTTCTATTGTTATACTGAAAAAGGTGACTCTGAAAAGAGCCTTTTGTGTATTTTTTGTTGTTTTTACGTTCATTGCTTAACAGCACACGGCACACTAGGAGAAGAGGCGAAAGGAGGTTAATGAAGGGACACCAGCCACAGGGATAAAAAAGGGCATCTGAACAGATTAATATTTAGGGTGAGTTTTATTTAGGTATGGAGCAGATTTTCTGGTGCTCGGTGACTGCAGCCTCAAAAGCACTTCGAAAACTCTCCCCTCTGCAGAGCTGCAGAGTATTGCGTCACAATACGTACACTACTGTCACCATTGAAAGGCAAGGGTCAACAGCATTGCGAATGGCTTGTGAGGCAGCTGGAGGGAGGCGCTCCCCCACAGGAGTGTCTCTTGTGGTGGGAGGATCGGATACCGAGGATGCTGTGGAGGAACTCAAACGACTACGCTCTTCACATGGCACCACCTTGCGAATGTCCGCAGTGTGGAACGAAGTGAGGTGTCGCTTCATGGTTGTCGTACCAAAACTGTACGCTCCAAATCTCCCGCGACTCAACACCACCTCGCACTGGTTACACTTCACCAGGTTCGCATGTGCTTTTGGTACTTTCCCATAAACGGAAAACAACCACCACACCCACGACTCCCGCCGAGTGCTCCCAGTGCAGAGTTCCTCCACTTCATTCTCTTCCTCCTCTTCTTCCTCGATCTCTCCATCCTCACCCATATATCTCTCTGCATGCCCTTTGTGAGGTGGTGGTGGTGGTGGTGGGTTTGGGGTTGGTGCAGAGGTTAATGACCCAACAGGAGCCATGGAAGCCATACCGATAAGTTTCCTTTTGGTCACTACAGCAGTAAAGGCAACACACCTCAATCTGCTATAGCTAGAAGGACAATTAAGATGCGCTCGGGGGTGTGGCCTTTTGTAGGGGTGCAGGGGTGTGCCTCGTGACCTTCTTCATCCCTATAAAACAGTACACAAATTTTACACAGCAAGTCCTGAGGTGGCCTATTGTTTGGGATGTGTGAAATTACATTTTTACACTCTACAATACTTTGCCTTGTGTCTACAAGTTCATATGTATTGTTACAGAAGCACACCAACCACGGACATTAGTCCCCATGTTCAGCGTCGGTGCGGTCACATGATGACATCCTCAACACATCCGCCCCAGTAATGAAAGTACCCTGGACAGCAAATGCAAAGAATCAAATGTGTGCATGCACACAAGTGTCCTACGGACAGTGTTCGGGTTCTCAAACTACTTCAAAATGCGACACAAGTGAGACGGACAGTTAGGAACAGGCGCGATGTTCGCAATACGTACATTTCTACTGCGCATGTGCATGCATGCTATGTTCACTGTACGGACAGTTCTAGTGTCCTTATGACAACTCCATTTTGTTTGCCTACGAACTTGCCGGCCACCGTGCCTTTTCTACGGACGGCACCATTTTGGCTGCGCCCCATACGGACCGCTGTACTGTCCTTCACACACTCCCATTTTCCTCATTTACATCCATTCGGGACATCTGGTGTGTTCTACGAACATGTATTATCTCTTTTCCAAGCGGTACGCCGAGGTAGTATATCCTTTGGACACCCCTTTCTGTTTACATAAGCACAATTCCAACAGATGGTGCAGTCGCACATCACATCCATCTTAATTGACATTAGACAGCACCCACATTCCATACCTTGCGGATAGGTCGAACAGGCGTGATGTTCGCGAACATTTTACATCTTTTTTAAAAAAAAATCTACACACAAACTCTTTCTCTACAACTACTGTACAAAAACAATTCAAACACACACACACACACACACACACACATCATTCTAAAGAAATACCGGGGGAAGCGGACACTGAAACAAATATGGGGGAATAAGAATTCAACACGGGCTGTTTATGAGGAGAAGATTTGTGAGGGGAAGAAGGGATGGATATTTCGTCAAATTTTCCTGTTCAAGGTTTGGGGATGGTTCACTAGGGAATGGAGAAGCAGGGCAGGTGCAGGTGGGGCAATGATAACAAACTTTTCCTCTCACACAGTCCTCCACAAACTCCCGCAAACTTTGAAAATTGTCATTCAATATGTCCATTTTCTGCTCTGTCCTTTTTATCCTGTCTTCTTCTGTCTCGTTTGTTGCCCTTTCTTCTTTTATTTCCTGGTTTGTTAAAAAAAATATACATAAATTGTATGCCTCTTAAATATTGGTCACTATTTTGCATATGCAGAGCACTCTGTACCATTATTGTCGCTGTCTTCAGACATTTCCCCATGCGGGAAGTACTCCTCCAGCCACTCCAAAGTACTAGCCATTTCTGAGTCAAAACAGCAGAAAGAAATTATTATTTCTGCACCATATACCACAAAGAAACATCATCCATATAAAAAAATGACCTACACTCACTCTCTTGCTGTAATGTCCCTTTGTCCTACTGCATCCGTCCACTGTCGTTCCAGGCTCCTGAGTTTCTATGAAGTGATTACGCTGGAAGCATCCTTTCTTTTCTATGGTACCTTTTCTTTTCAGGTTTCCATATTTACGTATTACTACTTATAATAGCTTTATGTCCTTCTTCTACGTTGCACATTTTTTGTGTAAGACAATAGTACATTTTCAGCTATCCCCCACCTCTTTGGGTAATGTTGATCCTGTCCAACCCCGTCCGCAAACAGGCGCTCAGTCCGTCCCTTTCCAATATCAATAGGGAGGGGGTCCTGTATGTTCTATGTTAAATGTATGCCAAGTACGTAGATTATACTACATATCTCTCAAAATCACATGATTACAGTGTATATTCTGCTCAACGACTTCATTGCCACAATTTCATGCTTAAGTTCCACCTTCAAAATTCCCTACAAAAAAAACTTTGTTGAGGGAACGTTATGGTTAAGTTGCCCTAACAAAAACCTGTACACTTCACTCCACTTTATGCTTCAAATTAAAACTGAAAAACCCTGAAATTCGCCAGTTATGGTAAAGTAAGCCCCCAACCCTGCCACCACCCTTGTGCACTGCTAACACTAACACCCAGACCATGAATGATGTCATCTCAAATGTGAATGCTAACATCAATGACAACATCACTTGTTTAGCTCCTTTCTTTTCCTTCCCTGCCATACATATATATATGCATTTGGTGAAATAATTTCACTAAATGAATGTTATACTTCACTGTGCAACCAAACACCACTGCACATTCCCCCATTATAGTAAGCTAAGCAACCATAACTCGCACAATCTACGTGCATTGCTAAGACTAACACCCAGGACATCAAAGATGACATCACAAATATCATGTGATGTCATCTTTCATGTCATGGGTGTTAGTGTTTGCAGTGCAGAGTGGTGGCGCAAGTTATGGTAGCTTAGCTTACCATAACTGGTGAATTTCTGGAGTTTTTCGGATTTACTTGTTAGCATAGTATGGATAGGTTGTGGTTAGTGCAAAGTAGCTGTAACGTTCCTGTAACAAAAGATTTTGCACTGAAGTTGCTAGGTTGTTCTTAGTGCAACTGAAGCATAACATCCCTTAACCAACGCGTTTGCACTGAAGTTGTTGTTTGTTAGTGAATTTCATAGGTTTTTAGTAGGGCAGAGTAACCAGAATGTTACTTTAGCATAGTGTTTTCTGTAAAGGTGATAGCTGTTTGGTACTGCTACTGAACGATAACGTCCTGTTAAGAACAGGTTGTCACTGATTCCTTGGCTGCCCTCATGATGAACGTGTGGAAAGGCCACATGGTTAGTGTTGGTGAGTGTTTGAGAGCTTTCTCTTTTCTGTGTTAACATTGCATGGTGAGTCTGTGCTGCACAGTACTGGCCGAGATGACTTCAGATGAGCAATATGGACATTTCATAGGGAGATTGCACCTGCCCGGCGTATGTGCAATCACACTGCAAATATCTGTAGGACTACATTAGTGGCCGCATGTCTGCATCTTCTAATGCACTTTTAAATAGTTGTGGGAGCACACGTGCATCCGTTGCACAGCTATAGCCATGCGTAGGGCATCCTCTGTGTGCTGGTAACACCGCCCCTGTCGCCATTCCTACGTATTCATACGGTAGGCTACTGCATTACAAGTACTTCTGCCGACTACGCGGGTGGCTCTGCAAACCTACCAATGTATGGCTGCAGCACGCCTGGCTGTATGTGGCCCACTGGTAAACAAGCAACAGCAACCTGCAGTGTAATGTGAGCGTGTTAAATGTTGCATTAATTTGATTGATTTGCTAATTGCCTTTCCATGACCCGTGAAACAGGCACACCGTCTCTGCACTGAGCACTGTGACGGAAAGTGTCAAAAGGTTGCCTGCGGGTCGTACAGTTGAAGAAAACATGTAACTGCAGGAGGGGCAGTTTATAGTGAGTCTACAAAATGGCAAAGCTGGTGCGGCTTGGTCACGCACTTAGTAGTGCATGTATAGGCAAGTAAGCAAACAGCAGACTGTTCAGAGCGCAAACAATGTCAGTGGTGGTTAGAAAAGTAGTGTAGCTTCATGGGTCGCACTGAATAGTTGTCTTCCTGCTCCATGTAATGAAGCTGTGATTCGTGTTGTTGTAAACATTCTTGTAATCCAGAATGTATGCATCTCCGTGAATGCTACTCCTAAGGCTAATGGCATAGCATGAAATGTTTGTACTGCATGTGACGACAACTGAAATGGAAGCACAAGGGACCAGTGGGAGATCTACCACCCTTCCAACAATAAAATAGGGTAATTTCATGTACAGCATTTTCCACATCTGCTGCGGCCAACAACAGGGGCACTCCTGTAGGGCAGCAGAGCTCTAAAACATCCTTGCAGACCATATGCCATGCTACAGACCCTTACCCGGCAAAGGGAATTGTATTGTGCATGTACTGCAATGTGCTACTCTACAGAGGGAAGGTACGTGTAAGTGCGTGGGAAGGGTCCGTCCGAGAGCAGGATAATGACTGGCACCTATGTAGGTGAGGGTCACCCAATAATTCTGTCTCTTTGCACATCCCCTATGGTATCCATGCAGGTGCTGCCCCTTCCGTAACAGGCCTTTCCTGCTGTTCCTTCTGTGCCATGTGTTAGAAGACCAAAAAAAATGGAAATGAACTGGGAAAGGAAAAAAGGTAAATAAAGAAAGCACCATACAGAGATGAACAATGGAGGAATTGCCAATGAACGGATGCAGGGCGGGAGGAGTAGCACTGTGGAAAACACTGTAGTTGAATCGGTTGGATGGGGTTCACTGCAGAGGTTAATTTACGTGTTGCAGAGCATTTTGAAGGGTTTCATTGCACAGCACTTAGCCCATAAATTCTTCTACTACTTTCAAGAAGGGCTCGAAGGCAATTTGGACGGGGTGTGCAGAAATCGGGATGGGAGGCATAGTAAGATGAATGTTATTGCTGGGAAAAACTGTTTGTGCTGTGAAACATCAAATTCCTATGTGTGAAGGTCACCATTGGCACATAAATGTTAAGCAGCCTCATCAGTGTCTGCACAATGCGATAGAAAGTTATGCAGGAGATCAGAAATAGATGCATGACCTCGGCAAGTGCCTCCTTCATCGCAAACGGCACTGAAACTCATGTAACATGCTGTGCAATTTTTCCTCCACAATGAACAACAATAATGTCGGCATGATCGCGTGTCACCAAAGTGTCACACAGAAGAGCCAAAATCAGTCACTTCATTGTAGGTACTCCATAGCACTACACATCCTCATGATAGATTCCAAAATGAGCAGCCACTGCACAGTGTTTTCCATTCACTTTCAATCAATGTATTTTGAACTCCCCCAAAACCTGCACGCTGTGGCTCGTGAAACACAGAGCCATAACCGCACCATCTGCATGTCTGTCGACAAATAAACTGTGTACCAGTCTGTGCGTACACACCACACCCAGAGACCTTATTGACCAATCCCGTAGCCTCTACAGGCCCATTTCTATGGCCGTCATCTGCAAAATGGGCATATCTAACACATGCCACCCTGCAACTATCGTGATATTCACAGACTTTAAATGCTATGCCTGTGCAGGAGTAGAGGAATAACTTTCAACCAGGGTAGGGGACGTCGTTAGTTGTGCCGGCTCTAAAAACAGCCTTTTCTTTTTTTTTTAAAGGTGCTTCCATAGAAACACCTTTTTTGTGGTTTGTATATGTTCTTTGTGTTTTGTAGGTCAGCTCACATTCTTAAAATAGGGTCTTCAGTGCATCCTGTAGATTGTGAAACAAAATTTCATTGCCACTGGTCGACAAAGCTATGCCATTTCCTTGGAAAAGGTGTATATATCGAGAACATTTTTTCCCATTCTCACGGGAGAACATCGCACCAGCACTCAAGAAGTCACACATGCTTCTGTTGATGAGACCCCTTCCAACCTCTGGCTGGCTACAGGAATCATTGGAATAGTCCCATACTATTCTCGGTGGTATACATGAGAAAAGCACATTGGCAGTGGAAAATATGCACTGCACTGCTTTCATCATCTTCTTCAGTTGACGTACACAAGGGAACAACGCATGAAACCCAAAAAGAAGGCTCCAAAGAGCACAACCATAACATGTACAGTTGCAGAAGTGGCCATGTGTCGACATTCTACATGCACTCTGCTGAAACAACACACTTCGACACTGCACCACAAAGCCTCCACTCCCTCCAAACCGAAATTGCCACAAAAGCCTTCTTGGAGGGCATAAATGTACAGATCTTCCACAAAGGCATCACCCACATCGAAAATTGTGTGTCTTGCCATGTTTGCCAGCCACACTACACAAAGTAATGGAAAAAAATTATTACTGCCCTTTCCTGTTATGCACACATCCTGAGCACCTGATTGGACATTCCCCACAGTCCCATTTCCATTGGCCACCATGGTCAGAAGCGCATAATGTGGCACGTGCCTTTCCCCAAGTGCCGCGCCCCAGTGAAGCAGGAGGAGTCCTTCTCCCTATCGGTGCTCTTGCCTGTGACGCACACCCTGAGCACCTGATTGGACAAAGGCCATAGTCCCATTTCCATGTTTCCATGTCCTGTTTCCGATCCCATGTATGTACCCTGCTCGTAACTAATTGTCCTGATTATTGTCTGTCTGGATATCCTTGCAATTCTGCATTCCATGACCCTGCATACCTGTAATTATTGTATTCTGATCACTGCCTGATTGTTCATCCTTGCAATCCTGCATTTCTTGATCTGCATATCTGTAACTTCTGTAACTGTCAAATGCACCCAGATACCTCTGGGTTAAGGTGTACTATAGAAATAAATAAAACAAACAGACAAACATTGGCCAGCACGGTAAGAAGCGCAGAATGTTGCACGTACGCTTCCTCAAGTACTGGGAGGCCGCACCCCAGTAAGCAGGAGGACTCCTTTTTTCCCTGTGCACTATTTCTTGTCCATCACTACCTCATTGGGGACTGTTAAATAGTCACACACGCATCCACCAATGGCATTCAAGACGTTAGCATTGTACACTGTCACTTCTGCACAACACTTCATATGTACTGTTGCACATTATGCCTCCAAGTGACGCGTCATTGTAAAGCACGAAAGTTCAGTAAAATAATGCAAAATTTGTGTATCAACATTCATCCACGTGAGCACTCATCACCACAACCTCGAGGTGTGAATATTATTTCTGCAAAATGTGTGCAACTCCGATATAAGAAACTGTGCACATGGTTTGTGCCACTGAGCGTCCATTACATTCGTAAAAATGTTAGTTTTTTTCTCCCATCCACTGCCATGAAGTGACATATCAATTGCATATGCTTGGAACATTTCCATTTACCCATATCACCCATTGTTATATCGCCACAGGAACTCCGTTCTTTCCTTCCAACAATAGTTGAAATTTTTTCAGCCCTAATCCATGTCTTCCAGAAATTGTAAAAATGTGTCTTCAAAGCCAGCACTGAATGTATAGTAGCAAAGTAAAGCAAGGTCTGAAAACCTCACTGTCGCCATAGCTGTGGTTCTGTGTAGGCAAGAGTACTGAAACAGCCTCGGTCAGAATTTGCCTCCTTCCACTCTACACCCTCTGCAACTCATCCAGGAGAGGACTGTGCAGCTTGTCCTTGGCCTCAAGCCCAGGGATGGTATCTATCCGGGACTGACATTTCTGCACTGGCTCCCAGTACCTGCGAGCAATAAGGTGAAAACCCTCTTCATAATGCACAAGGCCTTCTGAGCACTGGGGCTTCAATGCCTGCAACTGTCACTTTGTAAATGTGTGCGTGCTCCAGCTCTTCCCTCATCTACCTCCAACTCTCTCAGGGTCACTCACTTCTGCAAGCAACCACTTGGTGGTAGTGCTCTTTCTTTGGCTGGGGCCTTACTCTGCAATAGCCTCCCTACCTCCCTGAAACTTGACACAAACCATTGCCGGTTCCGTAAGAAACAGAAAATCTTTCTCTTTGCCTCTGCTTTTGCTTCTCCTCTCCCCTGCTGACTTACTGCCTGAAACTGTATATGCACTGGTTACCTAGACACCCTCTGATGTCAACCAGGTCCACCCGCCCTCCTCCCTCCTGCCAGTTGCACCCCTGGACTGCCTTATGACAAAACCTTCACTTGGGTACTGTTTGCTGTATCCCTATCAGTTCCACCATCTCCAGATGTCTGCACTTATCCTTGCACTTGCCACCATCGGGCCATATTTTCACTTCTTGTCATTTTTTCTTCTTCCCATGTACTGCACTTTCGCCTCCCCCTCCCCATGCACTTGGGTGATCGGAGTGCCAACTGGCCTAATAGTTTGTTGTTTCTGTCTCCCCTCTGTTCCCCCTCCCTTGCATTGTTGCACCTTGCACAGCTGGTGTATAGGTGCACTGGAAATGGCATATCATACAATTTGACATATCATATCGTACCCATATTGCATTCATAACTTGCACGCTTCCACCATAGGCTTCTCCACTTCTTTATACAAAGGGACCATCTGGCACACTTTTTGCTTACACACCACAACTACAAACCTTTTTGAGCAATGCCTTAGTCTCCACAATCCCATTTCCATAGCTCCCATCCTGAAAATAGCTGGAGGTGGCATGTGAAATTCTGAAACTACTGCAGAATTTGCTGAGTTTTTGTGCTGGGGGGCAAAACGGGGAGAGGGGGAGTTTGGTGTTTAGTACTGTGTGAAAAGATGTGGGTTTCTTTTTGTTATCTTTTCTTTGTCCTGTTTTTGGTGTGTACGTGATTGCTTGTCCTCCTGACATTTTTACTGACTGAAGGCAAACGCTTCTCTTACATTTCTACAGGAATCTCTGCAACGCTTCGTCCATAGTAGCAAACAAAACAGCATTGCCAATGGCGGTAAATAAATGCCATTTCCTTGAAAGCACTGCAAATCTCGCTCGTTAATGCTGTCATAGTCTGTGCAGAACATCCCAGCACTGCACAGGAAGTCACACATGCTTCTGTTTATGAAACACCTCCCAACCTCTGGCTGTGGACAAATTACACCGGCATGGTCCCATGCTACTCTTGGTGGTATGGCTGAGAAAATCAACTAGGCAGTGGGAAAATTCTGTGTCACTGCTGTCATCAACTTCTTGAGGTGACGGAGAAAACGTGAGCACAACATGTACCCCAAATATAGGCCTCCATAATGCACGATGACTACATCAACAGTACCGACAGAGGTCACACATGTACAAAGCAAAACCATTGCACCAAAACCCCACTCATAGACTGCGCCCCAAAAAGCCTCCACTCCTTCCAAATGAAAGTTAGCAGCAAAGCCACTTTCCACTGCATACCTGTGCAGATCTTGCACAAAGGTATCATCCACAATGAGCACTCTGCGTCTCTCCATCTTTACCAACCTCACTGTGTCGACTTTTGGGGAATGATATCACCGCCCCTTCCTGTCAACCACACCCTCTACACCTATTTGGGTAAATCGCACAGTTCCATTTCCATGCCCACCATCCGTAAAAGGACCGGATGTGCCACATGCATGTGTCCACCTACAGTGAGTGCTGAGCCCCAGTAAAGCAGGGACACTCCTTTTTCCCTTTCCACTCCAGCCATGAATGCAAGGCGCTAAGCCCTCAACACAGAAAACTCGCCATAGTACAGGCTATGGTTAAATACTCATTTCATGTGCACTGCACTCCCCATCTGCAATTGAGCCTGACAGCTTTTACCTTGGGCACATATTTGCATGCATGGCTGTATAATGTTGCATTGGTTGTGCTAGGAGGCTGTGTATGTTATCCATAGTTTACATGTGTGCTGCTGAGCACAGCCTTGCATGCTGCAATATCTTAAAGAACTCCCAAAAGCAAGGGGATCATAAGGGCGAAACCATAGGAAATGCACATGTTGGCATGTGGCTCCCTATTCTTCAACATGGGCAATGATGTACACTGTTTGCTAATGTGCACATACCAGCCCACTTCTGCTGCTGTACCAAGTCTACAATGTCCTCCACAACCATTGTGTAAAATTCACCAACTTCAAATGCATGCAGACACCATCGTACACGCTATGTTTAAATGCTCATTTCATGTGCACTGCACTCCCCATCAGCAATTGAGCCTGCCAGCTTTCACCCTGGGCACATATTTGCATGCATGGCTGCATAACATTCTGTTGGGTGTGCTGAACGGTATGTAGGAGGCTATGTACATTAGCCATAGTTTACATGTGTGCTGCTGAGCATGTAATTTCATGCTGAAATATCTTAAAGAACTCCCAAAAGCAAGGGGCTTATAAGGGGCAAACCATATGAAATGCACATGGTGGCATGTGGCACACTATATTGCAACAGGGGCAATAATGTACACCATATGCTAATTTACACATAGCAGCTCTCTTCCGCTGGTCTACCAGGTGTACAATGTCCTCCACAACCATTGTGTAAAAGTCACCAACTTCAAATGCATGCAGAATGACAACTGCATGGCTGCAATATGCTGTGGTGGCTGTGATGAAGGCCTAGGCTGTTGGGTGCAGGTGTGGTGAACGGTATGTAGGAGGCTGTGTACATTGGCCATATTTTACATGTGTGCTGCTGAGCACGTCCTTTCATGCTGCAATACCTTACAGCACTTCCTAAAGCAAGGGACTTATAAGGGCCTAACCATAGCAAACGCAGATGGTGACATGTGGCTCCCTATTGTGCAACAGGGGCAATGATCTGCACCGTATGCTAATGTGTGCATTGCAGCTCACTTCTGCTGCTCTACCAAGTCTACAATGTCCTCCACAACCATTGCGTAAAAGTCACCAACCTGACATGCATGCAGACTGACAAGTGCATGACTGCATTACATTGTGTTGGATGTGATGAAGGCCTAGCCTGTTGGGTGCATGGCCTACAGCCTTTGGCCATGCACCCAACAGTCTAGGGTTGCCCACACCCACAACATAATAAAGCCATGCAGGCAAACATGTAGGCATGTGCCACAGTTCAGAAAGGCAACATATGCACCAGCACTTCTACCCAACCTCTGCACCCTAAAGTAGGAATGCAAGCACACATGTTCCACTTACCGTAATGCACAAACATACCACAGGGTGTGGCACCACTACCCACTTCCATTCAGAAACCATTGTAATAATGCAAACCAAATAACACAATCTTCACAACATTGGTCCTGCTCTCCACACTGTACTACGTGCATAAAAGCAATACTGTATAGTGCACTGCAACACTTACTAATCTGTGCAATGCACTCTACTCAAGCACATGTAAGAACCAGTTGCACCGTAACCTCTACCATATTTACACTATTCCATTAGTGCACCCAGTGGACACAGTACATGACTGGTCACTGCAGCATCTCCACCCATACACCGACAACTGTACGATGTTCTACCAATCACCACACTCATGCAACCAAAAATGTGTGCAATGCAGCCAAACCACACACACAAAGCGATAATGTGGCACCGACTTTCAACCAGTGGACATACCTTTTCAACCAGTGGACATACTTTTCTGTGCAAGGGCTGCAGCCATGGATTAAAGAGGCTATGGACTTACCACACACAGCACACCATAGTACACCCTATCTGTAAATGTTCATGTCTTGTGGAATGCACTCCTATTCTGAAAATGTGCCTGCCACCACTCCTCACAGAAAGACATTGCCGCTGCAGCTGGCTTGCCATAACGAAGGCTGACTGCAATGACTACACATGATTGTTGCCTGTTGAGGTAACCGCAAATTGGTGTTTCTACACAGATACCGCTGGCACACCACCGTCTTCTCCTAATGAGATGTATCACTTGCAGCACTTCTCACTCCCCGACCCTTTCCATCCCTTCTTCCCACCACCAGATGCCGTAAACTATGTTTTCCAGGCCCTTTCACCACCACACTGCCCTCGGAAACAACATGCTGGCGTTATCGAAACTATTCACGCACAACACGTCACCATACACTGCAGTGCAATCACATTTTTGACCATGCAACGAACAGGGAAAAGGGATGCCGGAGCAGAGGCAGATATGACTACTTTTAGTGGCCACACAGTTAAATACAAGAAGCCCAGCCATGAACACAATGCATTAGGGGCTTGGCACACACACCACAACACTGTCCTCCGATACACCATGGCACCATTTCCCCAAAACGTTGATGCACAGCACGCTTCCCTCCAGCAAATCACCGGCCGCGTCCAATGTTTGCCGACATCACGGCATACTGCAGGCCAATGAGACTTCGGTCAGCGGAGCGAACAGGGAAACAGCGGACCCAAATATCACTAATTATTTGAGACATACATTTCAGTTCTTTACAACAAAAGTACTGGTTGGATTTCCAGCAAACACACAAAAGCACACTTTCTGACCCAGGCCCCCACTCCTGTTGCACATTTGGTGAAAATCCGTCCAGCCATTCGGCCTGTAGCCTGTTTTTCCCCATTCAGTCTATGGAGAAAAAAATAATGTTGGTACCCCCCTATTTCTTTCCCCCCCCTGCACGTATCCTCCCCCAACTTGGTGAAAAAATTCAGAATCAGCCATATACTTTTTTTGCAAAGTTTGGTGAGGATTCCTTCAGGGGGAGCAAAGTTATAAACCGCTGAAAAAGTACTCTTCCTATGAGTTTAGCAACTTAACCATAACTACACGCCCGCTACCGCGGGCCATGTAATATATATATAAACACACACACACATGTGTTTAAATTGTTGTTATGTCCCCTGGTTCTGCCTTAGGTTTATATTCCAACATTCCAATGTGTACCCCTTCATCATCCTGTGTACCTAACAATGCTATTATGTAAAGGCACCTTACGCTAGGACTGCCTTTGCTCTTTCCAAATGCCTACTTTGGATATATAATTTCTGTTCAAAATGACAGCCTTGTTTCTCTGTCAGTGCAAATACAATATAAAATGAATCTTTAATAGATTAGAGCAATGAATAATATGAGTTCTCACATAACACATCATTTCTGATTCCTTGGACTTCTAAGCAGTGTAATAGCAGGTGTTATTATAACCCAATCTAATGGTACTCAATGAAATTACCTCAGAGCGGCAAAGGGCTGAGTCTGCTATGCCATTTGCAAAGTGTGGTCTGGCCCATCCATGAGTAGAGCGCCTGTGAGCTATTATTCCGGACATGTATAATACGAGGTATGCCTATTTGTAAGCCTCAGATACACGATCCATGTACATAGCCCACACTGAGAATTAGAGATGTAAGGATATTACTTTTAAAAATGACTAATCAGTTCCAACATCTGCCAAGGTTGTTCACCAGGAATCAAGCGCTGGTAACAGTGGAAAGCGGCAGACTCCAACTCATTACACCAAACATTTGCAGACTCTATGCAATAGGAAAATATGTCTTTACAGTTCACACAACAACTGAAAGGTGCGAAGCGGCATAATCTGCTCTAGTGGGAACGATCTAAGATCGTTAATTCTACTGTATGTTTAGAGGTGCTGGTGCATGACACCTGATTATACAAAACTGAAGACAGTAACTAACAGAGTTCTCTTTTCATGTGTCGATATTGATCACTGACACACATATGCTGTAGCTACCGGGAATGTGAATAAATAAAACACGTTTCCACTGCATTGCATGATGGCAGGGTGATGGGTTTGAAAGAAAGAGATGTTCAGGGATACTGCTAATTTAAATTTGTTTGGTACCTCCGGCAGTTTTAATTGGGACGAATTAAAGTGCCAACTGCCCTCACCCAGTGCTTTACAGGAAGTGGGTTAAGAAACAAGAGTGGGCCTGAACGAGTCACAAAACTCTTATTTGGGGGCAAGGCTAAATAAGTGTGGGGTACAGCCTAAGAATTGCATTTTTGGAAGGAATTTGAGAAGGACTGCATCCTATATGACTAAAGGTATTGCCTACAAGATGTGGTCGAGTGTCTGACATGAAAGGGAGTGAAATCAATTTCAAAAAGATATGTTAAATATAATCAAATCATCCAATAGTCAAAAAATGGACTAAAATAATAAAAGTATTAAAATATAAAAATGAAATAAAATCAAAATATTTCAATTTAAGTTCACATTTCTTACTTCTTTTGAAGGAAATCCTTGATTGGTATCTATTAATTAAGTGTATTAAAACATGTCAGTATGTTATGTTGCATTATAATTTCGCTTGAGAGAATTACAAAATAAATAAAATAACCCCAAATGTCTGAAACTGATGATGCTAAACATGATTGATAGTGACATCTAATAGACAGAAGCAGTATTTTCACACATGATCTTTTCATTGAGTTCACGCAGGGAAATTAGGTTGGGAACAAAAGGAAATTTGTTTTTTTTATCGTCACCTTTCGGGATTACACTTTATTTTGGGATCCTTGGCTATGCCCCATTAAACCTTATATGATATGATGTGATAGTCTATTTATATAGCGCCTATACACAATGTGTTTCAAAGCGCTTCAAGGCAAGGGAGGGAACACAGTAAAATACAATGACATTCTTACAGGCCATGAACAGTAAGGATGTGAAATTAACTATCATACTCGGCCTGATGACATTTCAGATAGTGCAAGAGCTAAGACATAGATAAGGAAGGGAGGGGGAGAGTGGGAGGAAATGGAAACAGACAGGCGACTACCGTACTAGGCCTGATGACATTTCAGATAGTGCAAGAGCTAAGACATAGATAAGGAAGGGAGGGGGAGAGCATGAAGGAAATGGAGACAGACAGGCAACTACCATACTAGGCTTGACGACATTTCTGGTAGAGCCGGAGAAAAACAAAGGGTGACGGAGAGGGGTGCAGAAAGGGAGGGGAGGAACAAAACAAGCGACTATCGTACTAGGCTGATGACATTTCAGATAGTGCTGGAGGGGAGGGGACAAGTAAGGGGAGGTGGGGGGAGACAGACGAGGTTGCTATCATACTAGGTCCAGGGACAATTCTAATAGAGTAAGTGCAAAGAAGAAAGGGGAGGAGATAGAAAAAGGGAGAAAATGAGAGGAGGAGAGAACAGAGAGTAAGCAGTCACAAAGAGAGGAGAAGCAAGAGGGGAGAGTGAATACAATTGCAGAAGTCAGTAGTAAGACATAATGTTGCAAGCCTAGATACAGATGAAGATGGGAACAGCATGATTCAGGGCCACTATGAGTACAAGATGCAAAGAAGTCCAGCATGAGAGTTGAGAAAGGGTGACGCACCATGAATCAATGACGTCCATAAAAAGTCAAATCCAGCATTGGCCACAAGACGGTGATGGTGAAACCAGAATGTATCAGGGCAGACTCCTGCAGAAGTTGGCTGGAGAGGGGCTAGGGGGAGCAGGCTAGAAGGATCAGGCAAACAGTCAACACCTGTGTGTGAGAAGGAGGGGGGCATAAGGGAACATCACAGGGGGAACAGAAGGGGTGGGGTGGGGATGACCTGTGGGGACAGAGGGAGTAAACACATGTTGGTGCATGCTTACCTGCTGCCTGAGCAGGGGTTCAGGCCCTGGGTCCTCCTGGTCTGAATAGGTCCAAACAGGAATTACCCTTTTCTTCATCTGCCCTTCACTTCGGATGCCCTGGCGAGAGACGCCCTTGAACTAAGAGTTAAGAGCAGGAAGGAAGAGGCAGGGCTAAGCAGGTGGGCGGGGCTTAGGCCAGGTGACCTAGATCCACTTGCACCTGCTCCCCATCTGCAAAGGAAAAAAGGCTGTAGGGCTCCTTAAGTAGGGAAAAGAGCGGAAACCAGGAAGGCACCAGTTGGGTGGGGCTTGCTAAGTGGGGAAAAGAGCAGCAACCTGGAAGGTACCAGGTGGGCGGGGCTTAGGCCACGTGACCTAGATCCACTAGCACCTGCTCCCCATCTGCAAAGAAAAAGAGGCTAAAGGGCTCCTTAAGTAGGGGAAAGAGTGGCAACCTGGAAGGTACCAGGTGGGCGAGGCTTAGGCCAGGTGACCTAGATCCACTTGCACTCTGCAAAGGAAAAGAGGCTGGAGGGCTCCTTAAGTAGGGAAAGAGTGGCAACCAGGAAGGCACCAGGTGGGTGGGGTTTAGGCCAGGTGACCTAGATCCACTTGCACCTGATGACATCTACAAAGGAAAAGAGGCTGGAGGGCTCCTTAAGTAGGGAAAAGAGCAGCAACCAGGAAGTTACCAAGTGGGTGGGGCTTGCTAAGTGGGGAAAAGAGCGGCAACTTGGAAGGCACCTGGTGGGTGGGGCTTAGGTCAGGTGACCTAGATCCACTTGCACCTGCTCCTCATCTGCAAAGGAAAAGAGCCTGGAGGGCTCCTTATGTAGGGAAAAGATCAGCAACCAGGAAAGCACCAGGTGGGTGGGGCTTGTTAAGTGGGGAAAAGAGTGGCAAACTTGAAGGCACCAGGTGGGCGGGGCTTAGGCCAGGTGACATAGATCCACTTGCTCCCCATCGGCAAAGGAAAAGAGGCTGGAGGGCTTCTTAAGTAGAGAAAAGAGCAGCAACCAGGAAGGCACCAGGTGAGCAGGACTTGCTAAGTGGGGAAAAGAGCAGCAACCTGTAAGGCAGCAGGTGGGTGGGGTTTAGGCCAGGTGACCGAGATCCACATGCACCTGCTCCCCATCTGCAAAGGAAAAGAGGCTGGAGGGCTCCTTAAGTAGGGAAAAGAGTGGCAACCAGGAAGGCACCAGGTGGGCACCAGGTGGGCGGGGCTTAGGCCAGGTGACCTAGATCCACTTGCACCTGCTCCTCATCTGCAAAGGAAAAGAGCCTGGAGGGCTCCTTAAGTAGGGAAAAGAGCGGCAACCAGGAAGGCACTAGGTGGGCGGGACTTGCTAAGTGGGGAAAAGAGTGGCAACCTGGAAGGTGCCAGGTGGGTGGGGCTTAGGACAGGTAACCTAGATCCACTTGCACCTGGTCCCCATCTGCAAAGGAAAAGAGCCTGGAGGGCTCCTTAAGTAGGGAAAAGAGCGGCAACCAGGAAGGCACCAGGTGGGCGGGGTTTGCTAAGTGGGGTAAAGAATGGCAACCTGGAAGGCACCAGGTGGGCGGGGCTTAGGCCAGGTGACCTAGATCCACTTGCACCTGCTCCCCATCTGCAAAGGAAAAGAGGCTAAAGGGCTCCTTAAGTAGGGGAAAGAGTGGCAACCTGGAAGGTACCAGGTGGGCGAGGCTTAGGCCAGGTGACCTAGATCCACTTGCACTCTGCAAAGGAAAAGAGGCTGGAGGGCTCCTTAAGTAGGGAAAGAGTGGCAACCAGGAAGGCACCAGGTGGGTGGGGTTTAGGCCAGGTGACCTAGATCCACTTGCACCTGATGACATCTACAAAGGAAAAGAGGCTGGAGGGCTCCTTAAGTAGGGAAAAGAGCAGCAACCAGGAAGTTACCAAGTGGGTGGGGCTTGCTAAGTGGGGAAAAGAGCGGCAACTTGGAAGGCACCTGGTGGGTGGGGCTTAGGTCAGGTGACCTAGATCCACTTGCACCTGCTCCTCATCTGCAAAGGAAAAGAGCCTGGAGGGCTCCTTATGTAGGGAAAAGATCAGCAACCAGGAAAGCACCAGGTGGGTGGGGCTTGTTAAGTGGGGAAAAGAGTGGCAAACTCGAAGGCACCAGGTGGGCGGGGCTTAGGCCAGGTGACATAGATCCACTTGCTCCCCATCGGCAAAGGAAAAGAGGCTGGAGGGCTTCTTAAGTAGAGAAAAGAGCAGCAACCAGGAAGGCACCAGGTGAGCAGGACTTGCTAAGTGGGGAAAAGAGCAGCAACCTGTAAGGCAGCAGGTGGGTGGGGTTTAGGCCAGGTGACCGAGATCCACATGCACCTGCTCCCCATCTGCAAAGGAAAAGAGGCTGGAGGGCTCCTTAAGTAGGGAAAAGAGTGGCAACCAGGAAGGCACCAGGTGGGCACCAGGTGGGCGGGGCTTAGGCCAGGTGACCTAGATCCACTTGCACCTGCTCCTCATCTGCAAAGGAAAAGAGCCTGGAGGGCTCCTTAAGTAGGGAAAAGAGCGGCAACCAGGAAGGCACTAGGTGGGCGGGACTTGCTAAGTGGGGAAAAGAGTGGCAACCTGGAAGGTGCCAGGTGGGTGGGGCTTAGGACAGGTAACCTAGATCCACTTGCACCTGGTCCCCATCTGCAAAGGAAAAGAGCCTGGAGGGCTCCTTAAGTAGGGAAAAGAGCGGCAACCAGGAAGGCACCAGGTGGGCGGGGTTTGCTAAGTGGGGTAAAGAGTGGCAACCTGGAAGGCACCAGGTGGGCGGGGCTTAGGCCAGGTGACCTAGATCCACTTGCACCTGCTCCCCATCTGCAAAGGAAAAGAGGCTGGAGGGCTCCTTAAGTAGGGAAAAGAGCAGCAACCAGGAAGGCACCAGGTGGGTGGGGCTTGCTAAGTGGGGAAAAGAGCGGCAACCTGGAAGGTGCCAGGTGGGCGGGGCGTAGGCCAGATGACCTAGATCCACTTGCACCTGCTCCCCATCTAACAAGGCACGCCTACTGCACTAGGCACACCAGATTTTCAAACTGACTGCACTGGAAACACCAGACTTCAACTATATATATATATATATATATATATATATATATATATATATATATATATATATATATATATATATATATATATATATATATATATATATATATAGTGAATTAAATAGGCCACACAATAACACATTGCTGCATAAACTTGCATGGGATGGCATTCACCTACTGCATACCCATTGGCAAGCATACTACTCCAAAGCAGCAAAATCCCCTCCATTACAACACATCACAATGACCCATGTGGCCAGACCTCTAAACTTCACCTCACCATGCCAACCACCTCAATCCCAGCCAAGCACACAGTTACTCATCACCATGCAACCTTCACCACCTCACCCTGCTCAGGCCAATCTAGACTTGAGCTTCTATGCACGTTTGCTTCAACTAACAACTTGCTGTAGCCCATTGAGAAACTGCTTGCCCTCAAGACCACCACTGCTTCCCGCCTCAAGGTCTCTACCCATCCTCCAGGAGTCTTCACCTGCTGAACGCTTACCCACTACACCACTACCCAACACCCTCTCCTCTGCCCTCATAAATGTGCACTCCCACTGCACCAACGCACAAGATGTATATGATCTGCTACTGTAAAAAGACCTTGACATGCTTACCATCACCGAAATATGGCTGCATGATGCTATCTCTAGCCATCCCACTAGGTATACCATCTAAGATCTGGCAGAGCAGCCCAACCTGGTGGAGGAGTTGCTGTTATCGCCAAATCATCCTTACCCATCAGGGCTTCCCCACTACAGGTTCTGCAAGACTATAAAGTCTTGCTTACAAAATTGGAACCTAGCCCGCAACCCACCATCAACATCCTCCTCTACTGCCAGTCAAACCACACCAACTCCCCGGATACAGACACCTCTCTTCTCTTTGCTCTGCTCATCAAACCTAATACCAAATTGTTAATTCTCAGTGACTTCAATCTTGGTTTAAATGACACTGCAGATATGAAAGCCACTGCACTCTCCTCCTCTCTACAAGAGATGTGTTTCACTCAAGCAGTCAGCTCCCCCATGCATGTCAAAGGCCAGGCACTTGACTGGATCATGCACTGGATCATGCACCTTCACCTGCCCATCACAATTAAAACCATTGACCCCTATCCCCTGGACAGACCACTCCCTAATCCAATTCCTACTACCACTATAGTCCTCAACTGCGTGCAAAGACATCATTCACCTCCCCATTGCCTCTAGACACACTCGCAAACTCACGTCAAAGTTCCTTGAACCCACCATCTCCTACTACCTTGCTACATTGCCTGACAGTAACAACCCCAAAACCATTCTTGCCGCCTACAACTCCTTGACCTCTACGAGCCTCTCAAAACTATACTCCAAAAGAAATCTACCATTCGCAACTGGTTCACTAATAAATCTACCATGCAGAGAAACAAAACCATCCTTAAGAAAACACTGCTATCTGCTAAAGACGCATCTCCTATCTTCCCTGAACAAACCCCTGTCACCATTCCTTCCACTTCACAGAAGTCTCTCTTCCTGATATCCCCTTTTTCATCCAGAACCTAAACCATCCAATTGCAACAGTGACTTCTGCCCCTCCCACATCATCAAAATGTGCAGACAACCTTTGGCACCCATCATCTCCAAATTTATAAATGCCTCTGTTGACACAAGCTCTGTCCCCTTAACTATTAAGGAAGTCTGGACACCCCTATCAAAGAAACCCTCCCTTCACCCTACCCTCCCTACCAACTACTGCCCCATCACCACGGTATCCTATCTCCTCAAAATTCTCGTCTGTATGGCATACATCCAACTTCAAGCTCACTTGGAAAACCACTGCCTCCTTTGCTCTCATCAATCTGGCTTCAGACCTAGGCACAGTACGGAGGCCACCCTCCTCAACCTTAATATCCAGCTTGATGGTATTTGCAATGCTGGAGAACTCACCATCCTCCTCCTATTCAACCTCTCTGCTGCCTTTGATTTAGCCAACCATGACATTCTGTACCAGCACCGCACCACTAATTTTAATTTCTCCAAAGAAGCTGCTAGTTGGATCAAATTATTTTTCAGCAAGCGCTCGTCTAGGGTTTTAGCTGGCTCAGAGGTTGTCAACCCCATTCCTATGCCTTATGGTGTTCCTTAATGTTCCTGCATTTCAGCCACTTTGTACAATATGTACACAAAACCCCTCTTTGACCATCTTGGAATCCCCTATACAAACTTTGTAGAGGACACTCAAATCATGCTAAAACTCACAGGGCAGCACACCATTGACTCTGCTAACATCAATTACATCTACAGTATCATTCAGGCCTGGATGGCTGGACACCATCTTTGCCTGAATGATGAAAATCAGAGCTCCTCATTGTAGGATCCCCACACCGACACTAATAACTGGACCCAGCGTTTGCCTCATTCTTTATCGATAGTAATCCCACCGTCATCTGGTGCCATTTAAAAACCCTGGTTGTCTAGGCACAAACATGTTAAGGCCTTGCCTCATCAGCAGCTTACACCACTAAGCTCATCAACCTCAGTGGAACATTTCTGTCCATCAACAATTGTCTCACCCTTGCCAGTGCCATCATTGGCAGCACATTGGAACATTGTAACACCATTTTCTCAGGCACCTCTTCCAGAAATCTTACCAAACTTCAATTGATTCAAAATAATGCCCTTTGGGCTGTCTGGGGTCTGAAGAGTTCAGACCACATATGCAATTCTAGATGGGAGGCCCACTAGCTGCCTATCCATAACACACAGATGCGTCCATAATGTTGCACCTTCTTTCCTCAATCAACGCATCTCTAAAAGATTGAATACTCCCTGTTTGCGGTCCGCTACCACACTGGCCCCAGCCACTCCAAGATTCACAAGTAAAAGAGCAGGGGGAGCAGGCTTCACTGTCTTTTCAACCACCTATTGAACATCTATCCTATCCAAGAAAAACCCTCCTACTTAATCTTCAAAAAAAGACTTAAGACTTGGCTGTTTGACAAATACAAATAATATGTTTACCGGCAACCTTGACTATCTCACTTCTCCTTGCCTGATTTCTGTATAACCTGGTTTTATGTACTTTACATGTATCCATTCACTAAGTTGTACCTGCGCCATGATAGTTACGGGTTTGGGTGCTGGCAATAAATACAATAAATAAATAAATAAGCGTATAATTTCACATCTTTATTTGCACATATCTTAAAATCCATCATCACAATGGAAGACATTGGGTCTCCATATGAGTTTGCCGGTCCGGAAACAAGGGTGTTGGTAAGCTCACCGCAGTGGCCACGGTAGGCAGACCGGTCAAGGAAGCACCGGCACTGTTAGAAATGGTGCCATTGCTTCCATATCCCCACTCCCATAGAGGCCGATTCATGGAATAATTAGCGCGGCGCAAGTGGGCAAAAACGTGCGAATCGCAGTGGAATAGCGAAAATCGCAGTGAACGTGCGAAAATCGCACGAAAAGCAGCGCACGTCGATTCATGGAAGGCCGTGCGCGAGAAAACCAGCGGATGTGCGAAAAAAAAGTGCGCGGCGCACGTTGGCGCACGTTGGCGCACAGGCCATCTAACAGCGTGCGCCAGGTCACAGCGAAAATCGCACAGGCCACAGCGAAATTCGCACATAGCGCGGCGCACGCAATAAAAGTAGGCGGAACACGGGCGTAACACTCGGAATGGGGAACAACTTGCCAAAACGTGGGCGTCACGGGGGAAGTACAGGGCACAAGTGCGCGGAACGCCCACACGCTCGCCTACAACACGTATTCATGGAATAGAATAGGGGAAAAAAGCGCACGCTCAAACCAGCGCACAGGCACAAACACGACCGCCACAAGAAAGGAGGCGGTAGCGTCTCTGCGGCTGTAAGAAATGTGCGCCAAAAGGTGCGCCAACAAATAGCACCTATATACTGCCATGATGAATGTCCCATACTGTGGCCCTCCAGGAAAAATGACGTGCAAAGGGGTACCCACAAACACGGACACCCGCTGACAAAAAATACGTGTGCATGTATACCGGGGTGCGCGGGAAGTGTCACACGCGATTTGCAGGGTACGTGCATCACAGGGGTTCGCGTGAAGTCATTCACACGATCGGGCCTGGGGGAGCGGGCTACGTGTATTACAGGGGTTCGCGTGAAGTTCCTCACGCGATCGGGCCTGGGGGAGCGGGCTACGTGTATTACAGGGGTTCGCGTGAAGTTCCTCACGCGATCGGGCCTGGGGGAGCGGGCTACGTGTATTACAGGGGTTCGCGTGAAGTTCCTCACGCGATCGGGCCTGGGGGAGCGGGCTACGTGTATTTCAGGGGTTCGCGTGAAGTTCCACACGCGATCGGGCCTGGGGGAGCGGGCTACGTGTATTACAGGGGTTCGCGTGAAGTTCCACACGCGATCGGGCCTGGGGGAGCGGGCTACGTGTGTTACAGGGGTTCGCGTGAAGTTTCACACGCGAATAGCCTGGGCGCGTGTATTTCAGGGGTGCGCGGGAAGTTTTACACGCGATTTCTGCACGGTACGTGTATTTCAGGGGTTCGCGTGAAGTTTCACACGCGAATAGACTGGGCGCGTGTATTTCAGGGGTGCGCGGGAAGTTTTACACGCGATTTCTGCACGGTATGTGTATTTCAGGGGTTCGCGTGAAGTTCCACACGCGAATAGCCTGGGCGCGTGAATTTCAGGGGTGCGCGGGAAGTTCCACACGCGAATAGGCTGGGCGTGTGTATTTCAGGGGTGCGCGGGAAGTTCCACACGCGAATAGCCTGGGCGCGTGTATTTCAGGGGTTCGCGGGAAGTTCCACACGCGAATAGCCTGGGCGCGTGAATTTGAGGGGTGCGCGGGAAGTTCCACACGCGAATAGCCTGGGCGCGTGTATTTCAGGGGTGCGCGGGGAGTTCCACACGCGAATAGCCTGGGCCCGTGTATTTCAGGGGTGCGCGGGAAGTTCCACACGCGAATAGCCTGGGCGCGTGTATATCAGGGGTGCGCGGGAAGTTTAACACGCGAATAGCCTGGGCGCGTGTATTTCAGGGGTGCGCGGGAAGTTTTACACGCGAATAGCCTGGGCGCGTGTATTTCAGGGGTGCGCGGGAAGTTTAACACGCGAATAGCCTGGGCGCGTGTATTTCAGGGGTGCGCGGGAAGTTTTACACGCGATTTCTGCACGGTACGTGTATTTCAGGGGTGCCGGGGAGTCCCACATGTGATTTGACAGTGTGGGTCCTCCCAGGTGTACCCTGTACACCCTCCACGGCCCCTGCAGGCAGCCCACACCACAGGGGACTACCCTGCATCCCTGGTCATGTCCCGCAGGCAGCCCACCCAACATGGGCATGCCCCCCAGCAAAGGCACATGTCTCCTTGAACTAATGAACACCAACACATGTCCCCTTGCACCCCCACCCCCCAGCACTGTGGGGCACATGCCAGCAGTCCCCCACCCATGTCCAACTCATGTCCCCCACCACCCCCACCCCCCAGCACTGTGGGGCACCTGCCAGTAGGCCCCCACCCATGTCCAACTCATGTCTCCCACCACCCCCACCCCCCAGCACTGTGGGGCACCTGCCAGTAGGCCCCCACCCATGTCCAACTCATGTCTCCCACCACCCCCACCCCCCAGCACTGTGGGGCACCTGCCAGCAGGCCCCCACCCATGTCCAACTCATGTCTCCCACCACCCCCACACCCCAGCACTGTGGGGCACCTGCCAGCAGGCCCCCACCCATGTCCAACTCATGTCTCCCACCACCCCCACCCCCCAGCCACCAGGGTCACCCTCCACCAGGGCCCCACTCATGTCTCCCACCACCCCCACCCCCCAGCAGTGCAGGGTCACCCTCCACCAGGGCCCCACTCATGTCTCCCACCACCCCCACCCCCCAGCACTGTGGGGCACCTGCCAGCAGGCCCCCACCCATGTCCAACTCATGTCTCCCACCACCCCCACACCCCAGCACTGTGGGGCACCTGCCAGCAGGCCCCCACCCATGTCCAACTCATGTCTCCCACCACCCCCACCCCCCAGCCACCAGGGTCACCCTCCACCAGGGCCCCACTCATGTCTCCCACCACCCCCACCCCCCAGCACTGTGGGGCACCTGCCAGCAGGCCCCCACCCATGTCCAACTCATGTCTCCCACCACCCCCACACCCCAGCACTGTGGGGCACCTGCCAGCAGGCCCCCACCCATGTCCAACTCATGTCTCCCACCACCCCCACCCCCCAGCCACCAGGGTCACCCTCCACCAGGGCCCCACTCATGTCTCCCACCACCCCCACCCCCCAGCAGTGCAGGGTCACCCTCCACCAGGGCCCCACTCATGTCTCCCACCACCCCCACCCCCCAGCACTGTGGGGCACCTGCCAGCAGGCCCCCACCCATGTCCAACTCATGTCTCCCACCACCCCCACACCCCAGCACTGTGGGGCACCTGCCAGTAGGCCCCCACCCATGTCCAACTCATGTCTCCCACCACCCCCACCCCCCAGCACTGTGGGGCACCTGCCAGCAGGACCCCACCCATGTCCAACTCATGTCTCCCACCACCCCCACACCCCAGCACTGTGGGGCACCTGCCAGCAGGCCCCCACCCATGTCCAACTCATGTCTCCCACCACCCCCACCCCCCAGCCACCAGGGTCACCCTCCACCAGGGCCCCACTCATGTCTCCCACCACCCCCACCCCCCAGCAGTGCAGGGTCACCCTCCACCAGGGCCCCACTCATGTCTCCCACCACCCCCACCCCCCAGCACTGTGGGGCACCTGCCAGCAGGCCCCCACCCATGTCCAACTCATGTCTCCCACCACCCCCACACCCCAGCACTGTGGGGCACCTGCCAGTAGGCCCCCACCCATGTCCAACTCATGTCTCCCACCACCCCCACCCCCCAGCACTGTGGGGCACCTGCCAGCAGGACCCCACCCATGTCCAACTCATGTCTCCCACCACCCCCACACCCCAGCACTGTGGGGCACCTGCCAGCAGGCCCCCACCCATGTCCAACTCATGTCTCCCACCACCCCCACCCCCCAGCCACCAGGGTCACCCTCCACCAGGGCCCCACTCATGTCTCCCACCACCCCCACCCCCCAGCAGTGCAGGGTCACCCTCCACCAGGGCCCCACTCATGTCTCCCACCACCCCCACCCCCCAGCACTGTGGGGCACCTGCCAGCAGGCCCCCACCCATGTCCAACTCATGTCTCCCACCACCCCCACACCCCAGCACTGTGGGGCACCTGCCAGTAGGCCCCCACCCATGTCCAACTAATGTCTCCCACCACCCCCACCCCCCAGCACTGTGGGGCACCTGCCAGCAGGACCCCACCCATGTCCAACTCATGTCTCCCACCACCCCCACACCCCAGCACTGTGGGGCACCTGCCAGCAGGCCCCCACCCATGTCCAACTCATGTCTCCCACCACCCCCACCCCCCAGCCACCAGGGTCACCCTCCACCAGGGCCCCACTCATGTCTCCCACCACCCCCACCCCCCAGCAGTGCAGGGTCACCCTCCACCAGGGCCCCACTCATGTCTCCCACCACCCCCACCCCCCAGCACTGTGGGGCACCTGCCAGCAGGCCCCCACCCATGTCCAACTCATGTCTCCCACCACCCCCACCCCCCAGCCACCAGGGTCACCCTCCACCAGGCCCCCACTCATGTCTCCCACCACCCCCACCCCCCAGCAGTGCAGGCTCAACCTCCACCAGGCCCCCACTCATGTCCCCCTGCACCCCCACCCCCCTGCCACCATGTGCAGCCCCCACCAGGTCCTCACAATCCCCAATCATGTGCGTAATGGTCAGCCTCCACAGCCAAAAAGACCTACCAAGTAACCCATTCACCCACATGGAAATGGAAATCACATGTTACACCCCCAATGTACATGAAGCAAATGAACCCATGTCCGTCACACACATATTTTCAAATTGAATGGGAAAACACACAACATGACATGCATGAAACCAATGAGATGAAACCACACAGTGAACAATGTAAAAAAAAATGTATTGAAAAAAATACAAATGCCAAAGAAAGAAAACTAACTACAATGTAAATGTGAAAAAATAAGCTGCATGTCCGCATAAAAACACAAAACTAGAAAATCAAATCAAAAAAATTATGTCCAAAGTGAAATGTAAAAACTCTCCATGCAACAAAGAACTATGTACAAAAATAACAAGGGTCCATCATCACAACTGAACTAAGGAAACCTCCTAAAAAACCTACCTAAATATCAACTATATACAAAAAGTGGAGCAGTGTCCGTCGACTCCAAATAATAATAAGAACGAAAGGAAACCTAAAACTAAAGAACTATATACAAAGGCGGCGGGCAAGTCCAGCGGCTCACTCTGTGGTGTTCCGGGCCAGGGCATCATCGAACTCCTGTTCGATGTCCCGGAGGCGGTCCAGTTCCATGGCCCCGAGGGTCCGCAGGGACGACGCTGTGTCCTCCTCCAACCCCCTGCGGATTGCCTCGAGGCACTCGGCCCGCCTCAGGGCCCTCCGCATGGAGTTCTCCGCCCTGACCATTGTGAGCCGCGCCTCTTCCGCCCGCCGCCGCTCCGCACCTATGGCGTGGCCCAACCGCTGCCACACGGAAGACACTCTCTGTCCTGGGTCCTCCTGCCCTCCGGCCGATGCCTGCCCCTCCGATGTCGAAGGCCCCGAGCCTTCATGGCTCCCACCATCTTGCTGCTGCTGCTGCTCTGCCTCTGCCCGTGCACTGCCTCCTGCTGCCTGCACATCCTCCGCCGGCTGGGGTGCACCTGTTGATGTGGCCACCCCTGCTGGACGTCCGACTCCCGACTGTGGCAGGGATGCCTCCTCCACCAGCCTGGCCGCACTGTCAGAGGCAGCTCCACAGGGCACCCAGGTGACTGATGGGTGGGAAGATGGCACAGAGGACGACTGGCGCGTAGGGGGTCCAGTTGAGGAGGGGGTCGGAGCAAGCCCCATCAGACAGCGGAATCCGGCCTGGGTGACCTGTCCCAGCAGGCTGACGTGGTCAACGAGCCATTCGAGATGACGTGCAGTCTCTCCATGAAAAGACTGCAGGTCACCTCGCATGGCCCGTTGACGCAACGCCACACCAGCCAGGACAGGCTCAACCCGGTCCTGGATGGCCACGTCCGCAGGCAGAGGAAGGCCAGTTGACGTCAGCTCATCCCCTGCCTGAAAACGGGTCTGGACGTAGGCATCCCTGCTGGTGCAAGATGATGCAGGGACAGGATCGGGGACAGGATTGCACACAGGCACCTCCGCGGCCGCCTGTGCTGCCTCCTGTCCCTGGTCCTGCACTGCACCACTAGCACCAGTGGGATCCCCACCTCCAGACCCTGTCTCTGGTGCTTGCGCGGCCCCCTCCTCCACCAAACCCCCCACCAACCTGGATGACTCTGTGCCATCTTCCCCTGTTGGGCCCTGTGGGGTCCCAGCTGCCCCTTCTGCTGCCGAGGAGTCCAACTGCAACCTCCGCCTCTTGGACCTCCCCCCGGCAGCTGCGGCCTGGGACGCGGCACCGGACTCCTCACTCCCCGACGAGATGACAACACGGGAGGGGAGCCGGGCCTTGCGTCTCCGGCTGGCGGTCGGATCCCCGCCGCTGTGCTCCACAGCACCTTCTCCGCCCTCTTCATCAGTTGACGCTGCAGACAGGGAGAAACAAAACACAGGCATCAGGGCACTGTACAATGGACACATACACGCATGACAGTTGCACATGAGTGGCATTGGCAAACCTCAGACATGTCATCACAATCCCCAACACACATGTCATTGCAACTGGCACACATGAGCCATACCACAGCCATATCGCAACTGCCACCACCATCCCCACACATACAACAGCATCAGCAGCCAAAGGGGAGCCATACATCACATGCAACACAGGAAGTGCACCACACATGTACACACACCACCACACTTGCATGCATGTCTACACCTCTGCCAAGTGTCGCACTGTTCAGACGGGCATCCATGTCACATCTGCCAATCAGGCTTCCACATACCGCTGTCACATGCATCCATGTAGCATCACTGTTGCACCTTTGACAAATACACACACATGCACATGTACACAGTGCTCATACATGCAGCCGAAAACAACATACATGCCTGACATCACGGACATGTCTACTTACATACACATTCATCCAAACATGTGTGCACGCACAACTGCATTTGCCATGCAAGCCCACACACACAAGCACCATCCATGTCTCACACATTACAGCCCTCGCATGTGTCAGCCCCACGGCCCTGTACACCCCCACCCATACTCCACCCCATACAAACAGATGTGCAACTGGCACAATGGGGAATGATCACCACACGCCCTGCTCACAACCAGGATGCATGTACACTCACCGCTCGACTCCAGACGGCTCTGCTTCTCTAGGACCTGGACGTGGAGCGCTGGGGATATGCGTTCCAGGACCCCCATCTGTTCTTCCGACAAGTGGCCCCGGCGCCCCTTGGCATCCGCTGCCTTCAAGAGGCGCCGGGCCTTGTTCAGGGTCCTGGACCTGAAGTCCTCCCAGCGCTTCCTGACATGTTGTAAGTCCCGGACTGCCACCCCCTCCGCGTTGATGGCAGTCACGATGTCTGTCCAGATCCGAGTCCGTCCTTCCTTGTCGGCGCGGGAACTTCCAAAGAGGGCATCATACTGCCCCAGGACTTGCTCCACCAGGACACCAACTTCGGTGGCACTGAAGCTGGTGCCCCTCTGCCTCTCTGGCCGGGGGTTGTCAGTGGTCACAGATGGTGTTAGCCCCGACATGACAACCCCAGAGGCAGGAGTGGGTGGGCAACTGGGTCCTGGGGCTGGGCTGTGGAGCGATGGAATTCCAGTCGGGAGTCTTCTGTTCCAGCAGGGGTGGTCACAGCAACAGCACCCCTGGCTGATGTGCAGGCAGCAAATGGCAGTGCACGTGGGCAGCAGGCAGTCAGGCAGCAGCAGATAGCAGGTGGGAGCGTGCTCGGGGCTCTGGGGGGCAGTAATTCGGCCTTCTGGGCAGGAGCGTGGTCTCCCGTGTGCTCACGCGTGGCCAGCTTGGTACGGAGTGAATTGGCACGTGAAAATCCTGCACGTCAGCGTGAAAACCGAGGAAAGGCCCTTAGCGCGTAAGCGCGTCAGCACGCATACGCGATTCCATTGGACCAAAGGCCCTCAGCGCGTAAGCGCGTCTGTGACGTGACCCGCACGGGTGTTTCCCACACAGCACGTGATGACAGAGCACACGTGGAAAGACTGCACGTCAGAGTCTCATCGCGTGTAATTGGACAAAAGTGCGTGTACACGCGATTGGCCTATGTACGTGTATATGAGGTGTGCGCGGACACTTACACACGCAAGTACGTCAGCGCACCTGTATCCCGGTGTACGGCCATTTCCACCAATCACACGCAATGAGACTCTGACGTGCAGTCTTTCCACGTGTGCTCTGTCATCACGTGCTGTGTGGGAAACACCCGTGCGGGTCACGTCACAGACGCGCTTACGCGCTGAGGGCCTTTGGTCCAATGGAATCGCGTATGCGTGCTGACGCGCTTACGCGCTAAGGGCCTTTCCTCGGTTTTCACGCTGACGTGCAGGATTTTCACGTGCCAATTCACTCCGTACCAAGCTGGCCACGCGTGAGCACACGGGAGACCACGCTCCTGCCCAGAAGGCCGAATTACTGCCCCCCAGAGCCCCGAGCACGCTCCCACCTGCTATCTGCTGCTGCCTGACTGCCTGCTGCCCACGTGCACTGCCATTTGCTGCCTGCACATCAGCCAGGGGTGCTGTTGCTGTGACCACCCCTGCTGGAACAGAAGACTCCCGACTGGAATTCCATCGCTCCACAGCCCAGCCCCAGGACCCAGTTGCCCACCCACTCCTGCCTCTGGGGTTGTCATGTCGGGGCTAACACCATCTGTGACCACTGACAACCCCCGGCCAGAGAGGCAGAGGGGCACCAGCTTCAGTGCCACCGAAGTTGGTGTCCTGGTGGAGCAAGTCCTGGGGCAGTATGATGCCCTCTTTGGAAGTTCCCGCGCCGACAAGGAAGGACGGACTCGGATCTGGACAGACATCGTGACTGCCATCAACGCGGAGGGGGTGGCAGTCCGGGACTTACAACATGTCAGGAAGCGCTGGGAGGACTTCAGGTCCAGGACCCTGAACAAGGCCCGGCGCCTCTTGAAGGCAGCGGATGCCAAGGGGCGCCGGGGCCACTTGTCGGAAGAACAGATGGGGGTCCTGGAACGCATATCCCCAGCGCTCCACGTCCAGGTCCTAGAGAAGCAGAGCCGTCTGGAGTCGAGCGGTGAGTGTACATGCATCCTGGTTGTGAGCAGGGCGTGTGGTGATCATTCCCCATTGTGCCAGTTGCACATCTGTTTGTATGGGGTGGAGTATGGGTGGGGGTGTACAGGGCCGTGGGGCTGACACATGCGAGGGCTGTAATGTGTGAGACATGGATGGTGCTTGTGTGTGTGGGCTTGCATGGCAAATGCAGTTGTGCGTGCACACATGTTTGGATGAATGTGTATGTAAGTAGACATGTCCGTGATGTCAGGCATGTATGTTGTTTTCGGCTGCATGTATGAGCACTGTGTACATGTGCATGTGTGTGTATTTGTCAAAGGTGCAACAGTGATGCTACATGGATGCATGTGACAGCGGTATGTGGAAGCCTGATTGGCAGATGTGACATGGATGCCCGTCTGAACAGTGCGACACTTGGCAGAGGTGTAGACATGCATGCAAGTGTGGTGGTGTGTGTACATGTGTGGTGCACTTCCTGTGTTGCATGTGATGTATGGCTCCCCTTTGGCTGCTGATGCTGTTGTATGTGTGGGGATGGTGGTGGCAGTTGCGATATGGCTGTGGTATGGCTCATGTGTGCCAGTTGCAATGACATGTGTGTTGGGGATTGTGATGACATGTCTGAGGTTTGCCAATGCCACTCATGTGCAACTGTCATGCGTGTATGTGTCCATTGTACAGTGCCCTGATGCCTGTGTTTTGTTTCTCCCTGTCTGCAGCGTCAACTGATGAAGAGGGCGGAGAAGGTGCTGTGGAGCACAGCGGCGGGGATCCGACCGCCAGCCGGAGACGCAAGGCCCGGCTCCCCTCCCGTGTTGTCATCTCGTCGGGGAGTGAGGAGTCCGGTGCCGCGTCCCAGGCCGCAGCTGCCGGGGGGAGGTTCAAGAGGCGGAGGTTGCAGTTGGACTCCTCGGCAGCAGAAGGGGCAGCTGGGACCCCACAGGGCCCAACAGGGGAAGATGGCACAGAGTCATCCAGGTTGGTGGGGGGTCTGGTGGAGGAGGAGGCCGTGCAAGCACCAGAGACGGGGTCTGGAGGTGGGGATCCCACTGGTGCTAGTGGTGCAGTCCAGGACCAGGGACAGGAGGCAGCACAGGCGGCCGCGGAGGTGCCTGTGTGCAATCCTGTCCCCGATCCTGTCCCTGCATCATCTTGCACCAGCAGGGATGCCTACGTCCAGACCCGTTTTCAGGCAGGGGATGAGCTGACGTCAACTGGCCTTCCTCTGCCTGCGGACGTGGCTATCCAGGTCCGGGTTGAGCCTGTCCTGGCTGGTGTGGCGTTGCGTCAACGGGCCATGCGAGGTGACCTGCAGTCTTTTCATGGAGAGACTGCACGTCATCTCGAATGGCTCGTTGACCACGTCAGCCTGCTGGGACAGGTCACCCAGGCCGGATTCCTCCGTCTGATGGGGCTTGTTCCGACCCCCTCCTCAACTGGACCCCCTACGCACCAGTCGTCCTCTGTGCCATCTTCCCACCCATCAGTCACCTGGGTGCCCTGTGGAGCTGCCTCTGACAGTGCGGCCAGGCTGGTGGAGGAGGCATCTCTGCCACAGTCGGGAGTCGGACGTCCAGCAGGGGTGGCCACATCAACAACTGCACCCCAGCCGGCGGAGGATGTGCAGGCAGCAGGAGGCAGTGCACGGGCAGAGGCAGAGCAGCAGCAGCAGCAAGATGGTGGGAGCCATGAAGGCTCGGGGCCTTCGACATCGGAGGGGCAGGCATCGGCCGGAGGGCAGGAGGACCCAGGACAGAGAGTGTCTTCCGTGTGGCAGCGGTTGGGCCACGCCATAGGTGCGGAGCGGCGGCGGGCGGAAGAGGCGCGGCTCACAATGGTCAGGGCGGAGAACTCCATGCGGAGGGCCCTGAGGCGGGCCGAGTGCCTCGAGGCAATCCGCAGGGGGTTGGAGGAGGACACGGCGTCGTCCCTGCGGACCCTCGGGGCCATGGAACTGGACCGCCTCCGGGACATCGAACAGGAGTTCGATGATGCCCTGGCCCGGAACACCACAGAGTGAGCCGCTGGACTTGCCCGCCGCCTTTGTATATAGTTCTTTAGTTTTAGGTTTCCTTTGTTTTTTCTTATGATTTGGAGTCGACGGACACTGCTCCACTTTTTGTATATAGTTGATATTTAGGTAGGTTTTTTAGGAGGTTTCCTTAGTTCTGTTGTGATGATGGACCCTTGTTATTTTTGTACATAGTTCTTTGTTGCACGGAGAGTTTTGACATTTCACTTTGGACAACATTTTTTGGATTAGATTTTCTAGTTTTGTGTTTTTATGCGGACATGCAGCTTCTTTTTTCACATTTACATTGTAGTTAGTTTTCTTTCTTTAGCATTCGTATTTTTTTCTAATACATTTTTTTTTACATTGTTCACTGTGTGGTTTCATCTCATTGGTTTCATGCATGTCATGTTGTGTGTTTTCCCATTCAATTGGAAAATATGTGTGTGACGGACATGGGTTCATTTGCTTCATGAACATTGGGGGTGTAACATGTGATTTCCATTTCCATGTGGGTGAATGGGTTACTTGGTAGGGCTTTTTGGCTGTGGAGGCTGACCAATACGCACATTGTGAGGACCTGGTGGGGGCTGCACATGGTGGCAGGGGGGTGGGGGTGGTGGGAGACATGAGTGGGGGCCTGGTGGAGGGTGCCCCTGCACTGCTGGGGGGTGGGGGTGGTGGGAGACATGAGTGGGGGCCTGGTGGAGGGTGACCCTGGTGGCTGGGGGGTGGGGGTGGTGGGAGACATGAGTGGGGGCCTGGTGGAGGCTGCCCCTGCACTGCTGGGGGGTGGGGGTGGTGGGAGACATGAGTGGGGGCCTGGTGGGGGCTGCACATGGTGGCAGGGGGGTGGGGGTGGTGGGAGACATGAGTGGGGGCCTGGTGGAGGGTGCCCCTGCACTGCTGGGGGGTGGGGGTGGTGGGAGACATGAGTGGGGGCCTGGTGGAGGGTGACCCTGGTGGCTGGGGGGTGGGGGTGATAGGGGACATGAGTGGGGGCCTGGTGGAGGCTGCCCCTGCACTGCTGGGGGGTGGGGGTGGTGGGAGACATGAGTGGGGGCCTGGTGGAGGGTGACCCTGGTGGCTGGGGGGTGGGGGTGGTGGGAGACATGAGTGGGGGCCTGGTGGAGGGTGCCCCTGCACTGCTGGGGGGTGGGGGTGGTGGGAGACATGAGTGGGGGCCTGGTGGAGGGTGACCCTGGTGGCTGGGGGGTGGGGGTGATAGGGGACATGAGTGGGGGCCTGGTGGAGGCTGCCCCTGCACTGCTGGGGGGTGGGGGTGGTGGGAGACATGAGTGGGGGCCTGGTGGAGGGTGACCCTGGTGGCTGGGGGGTGGGGGTGGTGGGAGACATGAGTGGGGGCCTGGTGGAGGGTGCCCCTGCACTGCTGGGGGGTGGGGGTGGTGGGAGACATGAGTGGGGGCCTGGTGGAGGCTGCCCCTGCACTGCTGGGGGGTGGGGGTGGTGGGAGACATGAGTGGGGGCCTGGTGGGGGCTGCACATGGTGGCAGGGGGGTGGGGGTGGTGGGAGACATGAGTGGGGGCCTGGTGGAGGGTGCCCCTGCACTGCTGGGGGGTGGGGGTGGTGGGAGACATGAGTGGGGGCCTGGTGGAGGGTGACCCTGGTGGCTGGGGGGTGGGGGTGATAGGGGACATGAGTGGGGGCCTGGTGGAGGCTGCCCCTGCACTGCTGGGGGGTGGGGGTGGTGGGAGACATGAGTGGGGGCCTGGTGGAGGGTGACCCTGGTGGCTGGGGGGTGGGGGTGGTGGGAGACATGAGTGGGGGCCTGGTGGAGGGTGCCCCTGCACTGCTGGGGGGTGGGGGTGGTGGGAGACATGAGTGGGGGCCTGGTGGAGGGTGACCCTGGTGGCTGGGGGGTGGGGGTGATAGGGGACATGAGTGGGGGCCTGGTGGAGGCTGCCCCTGCACTGCTGGGGGGTGGGGGTGGTGGGAGACATGAGTGGGGGCCTGGTGGAGGGTGACCCTGGTGGCTGGGGGGTGGGGGTGGTGGGAGACATGAGTGGGGGCCTGGTGGAGGGTGCCCCTGCACTGCTGGGGGGTGGGGGTGGTGGGAGACATGAGTGGGGGCCTGGTGGAGGGTGCCCCTGGTGGCTGGGGGGTGGGGGTGGTGGGAGACATGAGTGGGGGCCTGGTGGGGGCTGCACATGGTGGCAGGGGAGTGGGGGTGGTGGGAGACATGAGTGGGGGCCTGGTGGGGGCTGCACATGGTGGCAGGGGGGTGGGGGTGGTGGGAGACATGAGTGGGGGCCTGGTGGAGGGTGCCCCTGGTGGCGGGGGGGTGGGGGTGATAGGGGACATGAGTGGGGGCCTGGTGGAGGCTGCCCCTGCACTGCTGGGGGGTGGGGGTGGTGGGAGACATGAGTGGGGGCCTGGTGGAGGGTGCCCCTGCACTGCTGGGGGGTGGGGGTGGTGGGAGACATGAGTGGGGGCCTGGTGGAGGGTGCCCCTGGTGGCTGGGGGGTGGGGGTGGTGGGAGACATGAGTGGGGGCCTGGTGGAGGGTGCCCCTGCACTGCTGGGGGGTGGGGGTGGTGGGAGACATGAGTGGGGGCCTGGTGGAGGGTGCCCCTGGTGGCTGGGGGGTGGGGGTGGTGGGAGACATGAGTGGGGGCCTGGTGGAGGGTGCCCCTGCACTGCTGGGGGGTGGGGGTGGTGGGAGACATATGTGGGGGCCTGGTGGAGGGTGCCCCTGGTGGCGGGGGGGTGGGGGTGATAGGGGACATGAGTGGGGGCCTGGTGGAGGCTGCCCCTGCACTGCTGGGGGGTGGGGGTGGTGGGAGACATGAGTGGGGGCCTGGTGGAGGCTGCCCCTGCACTGCTGGGGGGTGGGGGTGGTGGGAGACATGAGTGGGGGCCTGGTGGAGGGTGACCCTGGTGGCTGGGGGGTGGGGGTGGTGGGAGACATGAGTGGGGGCCTGGTGGAGGGTGCCCCTGCACTGCTGGGGGGTGGGGGTGGTGGGAGACATGAGTGGGGGCCTGGTGGAGGGTGCCCCTGCACTGCTGGGGGGTGGGGGTGGTGGGAGACATGAGTGGGGGCCTGGTGGAGGGTGACCCTGGTGGCTGGGGGGTGGGGGTGGTGGGAGACATGAGTGGGGGCCTGGTGGAGGGTGCCCCTGCACTGCTGGGGGGTGGGGGTGGTGGGAGACATGAGTGGGGGCCTGGTGGAGGGTGACCCTGGTGGCTGGGGGGTGGGGGTGGTGGGAGACATGAGTGGGGGCCTGGTGGAGGGTGCCCCTGCACTGCTGGGGGGTGGGGGTGGTGGGAGACATGAGTGGGGGCCTGGTGGAGGGTGCCCCTGCACTGCTGGGGGGTGGGGGTGGTGGGAGACATGAGTGGGGGCCTGGTGGAGGGTGCCCCTGGTGGCTGGGGGGTGGGGGTGGTGGGAGACATGAGTGGGGGCCTGGTGGAGGGTGCCCCTGCACTGCTGGGGGGTGGGGGTGGTGGGAGACATGAGTGGGGGCCTGGTGGAGGGTGCCCCTGGTGGCTGGGGGGTGGGGGTGGTGGGAGACATGAGTGGGGGCCTGGTGGAGGGTGCCCCTGCACTGCTGGGGGGTGTGGGTGGTGGGAGACATATGTGGGGGCCTGGTGGAGGGTGCCGCTGGTGGCGGGGGGGTGGGGGTGATAGGGGACATGAGTGGGGGCCTGGTGGAGGGTGCCCCTGGTGGCTGGGGGGTGGGGGTGGTGGGAGACATGAGTGGGGGCCTGGTGGAGGGTGCCCCTGCACTGCTGGGGGGTGGGGGTGCAGGGGGACATGAGCAGGTGTGCAGGGTAGTCCCCTGTTTTGTGGGCTGCCTGCAGGGGCTGTGGAGGGTGTACAGGGAACACCTGTGAGGACCCACCCAGCCTAATTGCGTGTGATAATTCCCGCACACCCCTGTAATACACGTACCAAGCCAAATCGCGTGTGATAATTCCCACGCACCCCTGTAATACACGTACCTGGCCAAATCGCATGTGAAACTTCCCGCATACCCCTGTAATACACGTACCCTGGCCAATCGCGTGTTGAACTTCCCGCGTACCCCTGTAATACACTTACCCTGGCTAATCGCGTGTTAAACTTCCCGCGTACCCCTGTAATACACGTACCCTGGCCAATCGCGTGTTAAACTTCCCGCGTACCCCTGTAATACACGTACCCTGGCTAATCGCGTGTTAAACTTCCCGCGTACCCCTGTAATATACGTACCCTGGCTAATCGCGTGTATAACTTCACGCGTACCCCTGTAATACACGTACCCTGGCCAATCGCGTGTTAAACTTCCCGCGTACCCCTGTAATACACGTACCCTGGCCAATCGCGTGTTAAACTTCCCGCGTACCCCTGTAATACACGTACCCTGGCTAATCGCGTGTTAAACTTCCCGCGTACCCCTGTAATACACTTACCCTGGCTAATCGCGTGTTAAACTTCCCGCGTACCCCTGTAATACACGTACCCTGGCCAATCGCGTGTTAAACTTCCCGCGTACCCCTGTAATACACGTACCCTGGCTAATCGCGTGTATGACTTCACGTGTACCCCTGTAATACACTTACACTGGCTAATCGCGTGTTAAACTTCCCGCGTACCCCTTTGATACACGTACCCTGGCCAATCGCGTGTTAAACTTCCCGCGTACCCCTGTAATACACGTACCCTGGCCAATCGCGTGTTAAACTTCCCGCGTACCCCTGTAATACACGTACCCTGGCTAATCGCGTGTATAACTTCACGTGTACCCCTGTAATACACTTACCCTGGCTAATCGCGTGTTAAACTTCCCGCGTACCCCTGTAATACACGTACCCTGGCCAATCGCGTGTTAAACTTCCCGCGTACCCCTGTAATACACGTACCCTGGCCAATCGCGTGTTGAACTTCCCGCGTACCCCTGTAATACACTTACCCTGGCTAATCGCGTGTTAAACTTCCCGCGTACCCCTGTAATACACGTACCCTGGCCAATCGCGTGTTAAACTTCCCGCGTACCCCTGTAATACACGTACCCTGGCTAATCGCGTGTTAAACTTCCCGCGTACCCCTGTAATATACGTACCCTGGCTAATCGCGTGTATAACTTCACGCGTACCCCTGTAATACACGTACCCTGGCCAATCGCGTGTTAAACTTCCCGCGTACCCCTGTAATACACGTACCCTGGCCAATCGCGTGTTAAACTTCCCGCGTACCCCTGTAATACACGTACCCTGGCTAATCGCGTGTTAAACTTCCCGCGTACCCCTGTAATACACTTACCCTGGCTAATCGCGTGTTAAACTTCCCGCGTACCCCTGTAATACACGTACCCTGGCCAATCGCGTGTTAAACTTCCCGCGTACCCCTGTAATACACGTACCCTGGCTAATCGCGTGTATGACTTCACGTGTACCCCTGTAATACACTTACACTGGCTAATCGCGTGTTAAACTTCCCGCGTACCCCTTTGATACACGTACCCTGGCCAATCGCGTGTTAAACTTCCCGCGTACCCCTGTAATACACGTACCCTGGCCAATCGCGTGTTAAACTTCCCGCGTACCCCTGTAATACACGTACCCTGGCTAATCGCGTGTATAACTTCACGTGTACCCCTGTAATACACTTACCCTGGCTAATCGCGTGTTAAACTTCCCGCGTACCCCTGTAATACACGTACCCTGGCCAATCGCGTGTTAAACTTCCCGCGTACCCCTGTAATACACGTACCCTGGCCAATCGCGTGTTAAACTTCCCGCGTACCCCTGTAATACACGTACCCTGGCTAATCGCGTGTATGACTTCACGTGTACCCCTGTAATACACTTACCCTGGCTAATCGCGTGTATGACTTCACGTGTACCCCTGATATGCACGTTACCCGCTTTGCGTTCCTTGTTTGGCTGCCCTGTAAACTGGTCCAGGGTTAGCGCAGCCCTTTGCGATGATTTAGCGATTTTGCTGGCTTTTCCTTGCGCGAGGGCGTTCTTGGGGGCGTTACTGGCGCTGCTGCAGGGTCGCTGCGATACTCTGCGCCACGGCTGGTTTGGGAGCATGAAATCCATGAATACGCTGTGCCTGGCGCAGTCAATCGCACGCGGACACTCTGCGCCAGCCGCTTGCGACACTTTTCTGCGAAATTCTATGAATTACCCTGATAGAGTCTTACGGTTCTCTATGGGAATGGGGACTTACATTTTTACCAGCGCCTGACTTCTCAGACTGCTGGAGTTGTAATCTCCAGGTGGCACCGGGAAGTCAGATGACAGTAAAATTTTACGAGTCCGCTGGCACCCGCTGGTAGCACCAGCAAGGTTACCGCCAGACTCGTAATGAGGCGCATTTACATGCACAACCTATTTCAAAAACCATCAACAAGACATCACTTTAACTATGCATTTTGTTCTCAAAACAAAACACAACGTGCAATTTCACACTGATATTTTCTTTGGGTTCTAAAAGCTATCTAGCGTTCATTAATACTGCCTGCACCATAGATGAACACCCCTTATCATTTCTCCCCTGTATACCATTAATAAATTGAGGATGCAATCAGGACTGACAATAGCATGCAGTTCAGTGTTTATGTGGGCAGGTACTCTTTATGCCTCAGCCCCACCTACTGTCTACCCCTTGACCTTATAGTCAAAGGTCAGGTTATTCTGATGTTAGAAATAATGAGATCTCTTGCAAAACATAATTATTTTCATAACCAATTTAGATTAAGAAAACGTCCATGTATTTCGGGTACTGTGAAAGATAAGAAAATTCCCTTTTAGGTCAATTTGTCCTGGCCAAATCAAAATTCCCTTGCAAGAAACCCCAAACACAATTCTTTGAAGAACCATATTTATACTTACTTCACTTGAATTGAAACTCTATTCGACCCAGCTCCGCAGGCTGGCCTGCAGCTTCTGCTCCCCTCAGCAGCTACTTCCCCTTTCAGGTCAGGCCTCTTCCAGCTCGGAAACCTGCTACGTTAGCAAACACACAGATATCGGACTGCTCGCAGCCTTCAATTAAGTTTGGCACAATGCCTTAGGCTCCAAGGACACAGCTACAGCTTAGCTCTCACACATGAGAAAAGTCTTTCAAAAGTTCAAAAAAAACAGCTACAGGTCTTTGCTCAAAATCAGGGTTTGTAAAATCAGAATCCCTGCTCTTTTAAAATCTCAGCAATGCGATAGACATAGAAGGTTCCATCTCCTGCCTATGCAGCTCTGCTTTCTCCCCAGCCTGCAGCCTCACAGCTCAGCCAACCAGCCAGCAATTGATCCAACATCATCAAATTTTGTTTTTTTCTCCTCCTCCTCCTCCTTCTTCTTCTTCTTCTTCTTCTTCTTCTTCTTCTTCTTCTTCTTCTTCTTCTTCTTCTTCTTCTTCTTCTTCTTCTTCTTCTTCTTCTTCTTCTTCTTCTTCTTCTTCTTCTTTTCTCTCTCTCTCTCTCTCTCTCTCTGTCAAGAATGGGTTCTTATCCAGATTAACTCGGTCACTGAAACCTAATGACTGAGGTCTCATTCCATAGGGAGGCTTTTCCACCAAGAGTTCAGCTTTCAGGACTCAACAACAACCTGACAGGCTAGGGGCTCAGGTCAAAAGGCAGGAGCAAGCAGCAGTGCTAGAGAGGAAAAACAAACATACAGAATGTCAATATTAAAATGGATGTGACAGTAGGCAATAAATCACCACCGCACTTTTTCTCTTGTATAAATCCTACCTGGTTTCCAATGTGTAATGCAGATAAACCTTCCTTACCTTCCCCCAGAAACTCAATGTCTCCAAAGCTCTGGTTCTCTCTAGGCTTGACTACTGTAACAGCCTCCTCCTTAATCTACCTCCTTCCTGTCTTCGCCCCTTCAACTAATCCAGAATAGGACTGCTAGACTTATCTCTGGCCCCAAGCCCACGGACCACATCTCTCCAGCCCTTAAATATCTCTATTAGGCCTCGATTGCTGCAAGGATCAAACTCAAGACACTGCATCATCCACAAGGCCTTCTGGGGCCTGGAACCCCACCTCATCCAAATCTCTTCCCTGCTAGAGCCCTTCGTTCCTCTAGCTTCAACTATCTGCAGATCAGATGTTTTTCAGATGTCAGATGTTTTTCCAAGCAGAGAGTGTTGGGTAGATATCTCTCTTCAGCGGGTGCCTCCTTCTGGAATGGCCTACCTGGCCCTCTCAGACTTGAGCTGGACTTCCTTAAATCCCACAAGCTTCGCAGGACCCTGCTCTTCTCTACCTCCTTCCCTCTCCCCCTCCCTTGTTTATTCCCCCCCACTGCCACTGTGACTGGCGGTCTGGTCACCTGTGATTCTCACAGTGCACCAGGCCCTCCCGGACCTGTCCATACCAGCACCCCCTCCAAACCAGCACTGCCTTTCTGGGCTCATGCCCTGACTAGCCTGGTGAGTCGGGCATCACAAGCCTGGCCTACCCCCTTCTTCGCACTTAGATGGTGGTCTGCCCCTGATATCCCCTGGCACTTGGCCCCCCTAATCCCCATCCTTAACTCCCCTCCCCCTTCACTTCTTGTTACTGCACTTGCATGATCAGAATGTCACAAGACCTAGTAGGACCATTATATTTGTTTATCTCCCCTGTTCCCCCTGTCCCGTTTTGCCTTGTGGCTCCTTGCAACCCTTTTTGCTGTATAGTGCTCCTTATAAATATTAAATAAATAAATAAATATAATGACAGTAGCCAACGGATGCCAGTGTTCTCAAGGAATATACAAGGACCTGGCTCATATGGCACAGGGGTGCAATCTAAGTTAAAAGGCAAGTTGGGATATTGTATATCCAGTTTTTGACACCAGTGCAGGCAAAGTAGTTCCAAATTCTTCAAATCCAAACAAGAACAATCGAATCACAATCCAGAATCCAATGGAAGAAATAAAAAATCCCCCAAAAATCCCCCAAAAAAGGAAAAAATCCTTAAGAGTCACAAGTCAATCTAGTACACAAACAATCCAAAATACATAAGGTCCAGGGATAAAAGCTGTAGATAAAACAAAGAACAAAAGAAAAGAAAAAGGAAACAAACAAGGTAGCTAAAATACTCTAAATTTCACAAAAGGAATGGTCACAGCAAAGCAATCGAAGAGGCAGAAGAACGGGTTGAAATGCCAATAAAGGGGTTCAGGAATAAATGTAGAAACACTGCTCACTGTCCAGAATAAACAGTTGAGGAGCACTGCACGGCTCTTTCTGGCCAATTATATACAGTTCTTCACAGTGTCTCAGGGCCTCCAGGTTGCGTTTGGTGAACCTGAGCATAACTGCATCAGGCACTATGGTGCACAGCAACATGAGAATTGTAGTGCTGCACCCTGCCATGTGCAGTGTCGTACATGCCACTGTGTACTCAGTGAGAGACACCATGGGACGCACCACTGCTGTAACTGGGGCAGAGTCCCGTTTGGAGGCAGTACCCAGCCCGAAGGCAGGTGAGTCACAAGAATGTCTTCTTGCTCTTTGCATGTCCAACACTTTTCTCTCATCCCCACCCTTTTAAAGCTGTCTTTCGTTCACCTCCCATCTACCTATATTTCCATACGGATTCTTTATTGTTTCTCCACCTATTCTCAGACACCATCCTGATTGTATGAATGATGCCTCTGGTCACCCCCTCTTTAGCCAAAACCCCTGGTAGCTTTTCAGCCTTTTCTACAATGACCTCTGCACAGCAATTGTGCCCACACACCACGAAATGTGAAACAAAACTTCCTTTCTGTTTCCTGGTTTGCACCAGCCTGAACAATGAAATTCTTCTTTCCAGCGTACTGCTATCTCAGTACCAGGCCAGTAGTCATGGCCTTTTGCCTTGGCTGGTGGGCACGGCCACTCTATATTTTAAAACACTTTCAACCCATTGCCCAAAGACGTTCATAAATCATTAACTGATTTTGAACTGTTTTGATAGTGATATTGTTATTGTCAAGATCTGAGGTCCACGTGGATTAGTATACCTCTGTCCCCAAGCACCAGTCAGAGAAGTAGTAAAAACTTGCTGACCGGTTATTGAGGCCACAGGTGGTGGTTGGAACAGAGAACACCGGGTCCCGGATAGCTGCAAAGGTAAGCACGGGGTTAGGTAGTAATGTACAAGGACTTATAACAATATAGGAATATAGGAAGACAAGAGCACCTACCCGTAGGATGACCAGTAACAGTTTTATACCTAAATGTTACCCCTGTGGCTGATGGAAATGGCAGAAAGTAGAGGAGATGGAAGATTCCTCAATTAACACAGGGTCCACCTTGAATCACAACTTGGGTTCAGGACAAGGAGGGTCAGCAGGCTTGGTTCCTGGTATTCAAAACTTGAAGAGTGGGCAATCCGTGTATACAAATTCCAGAGGTAGAAGCAGTTCAAAAAGGCAGTCCAATATCAACAATTCCAATGAGGGTAAATCCAAAGACAATCCAGGGACAAAAACAAGGTCCAAAATCCAGAAGTCAAGAGCAGGAAGAATCAGAATGCATGAGTTGCCTAACACCATCAGGACAGCTGAGAAGCAATGAGTGAAGGATTCGGGCTTCTTTTATTTCGTGACTTCCTGGTCACGTGATCGCTATTCCGGGTCACGTGACCGGCATGCTCGCATCACGTGACCAACGCGCGAGCACTTTCTACTTTGTGGAGCATCGTGCGAACCCTCATGTGAGCGGCCGGAATGCCATCTCGATAGTAAGCGCCATGGCCGCCCCCAAGATGAATGAGGCCAACAACGCCACGGATGCAGCCAAACGGGAGCCGCTGAGGCACGGTGGAGACGGGCAAGCACAGCTCACAGGCAGGCGTGGGGCCCAATGGCAAGCGTGACCTCTGCCGATGCCGGGCCGGACCCCCAGCAGGGCGCCGCACCACAGGAGAGGGAGGGGAATGCATGACATCGTGCATGACAGAGCCCCCAGTAAGGGCCCATGTCCACGTGGCCTATGAGGATATTCCCTGTGAAATCAAGATGTCAGGAGCGGAGCATGAACCTCGCTAGTGGGCTCCCAGGACCTCTCTTCCAGACCGTACCCCAACCAGTCTACCAAATAGTAAAGACGTCCCCTGCAGACACGAGACCCCATTATCCCATTAACGTCGTATTCCACAGAGGAACCCTTCATCACAGGTGAAGGGGGTAGGACAATACGCATGGAGACAGGGCAAGGTTTTAGGAGGGAAGTGTGGAAGACAGCATGGATACGCCATACACTAGGTAGGGAGACACCATAGGTAACCAGATTGATGACCTTCGTCACTCAATACGGACCAAAAAAATGAGGCAGTAGCTTTCGGCAACCTGGTATGGGCAAGTGTCTTGTAGAGAGCCATACCCTATCTCCCACAGTGTATACGGGAGCTGTAGTACGTTTCCTATCAGCCATCTGATGCATGGAGTCTTGTGCCTCTCTAAGGTGCATTAACATCTGATTGTGGACATCTTTCATGTTCCTGATACAAGAGGTGAGAGTGGACAGATGAGTGGGAGAGTGTTCCGGAAAGGGTAGGACACGAGGGTGCTGACCATACAGGGAGTAAAATGGCAAAGAACCCGTGGAGGAGTGTGGAGCATTGTTATATGCAAACTCGGCTATGTGTAAGACCTTGCGCCAGGACTGTTGATGTTGCAAAGAGAGACAGCGTAGATACTGCTCCATGGTCTGATTGATCCGTTCGGTCTGCCTGTCTGTTTCAGGATGATATGATGAGGAATAGTGGGAATCTATGCCTAGCAACGTAGTGAGTGATCGCCAGAAACAAGAAGTAAACTGAGATCCACGATCGGAAACCACAATGGATGGCAACCCGAAGAGACAAAACACATGGCAAAAAAACAGGTCCGCCAAAACAGGTGCGGTGGGGATACCGGTACAAGGGACAAAGCGTGCCATCTTAGTGAATGAATCCACCACTACCCAGATAGTATCATACCCCTTCACCCTGGGCATGTCAGTTACAAAATCCATGGATATATTGTGCCACGGTCTGGTTGGGAGCGGTAGGGGTTGCAGTAAACCTAGAGGTCGGCCTTTTCTGTTCTTGCACTGTGCACACACAGAGCAAGAAGCAACATAAGATATTATGTCCTTATGCATGGAAGGCCACCAGCACCAACAACGGAGCAGAGCTACGGTCCGAGCCTGACCGGGATGCCCATTGATAACTGCATCATGGGACCAATCTAGAGCTATGGCATGTGTATCAGGCATGGGAAGGTAGAGTTTGTTCTGTATAAATGGTAAACCATTGTGTATAACTATGTGCCAATCCCTTAATTGTTCGGGGTGTGTGGTGACCCATTGGCGTATCAGGGACAAGAGGTCAATAGATGGTGTACATAAGTAGATCAAGTGTTTGTTCTGCAGTAATTTTTCAGGATAGACAGGAAGGGATACACCCCTGGGTATTCAGGAAAGGGCGTCTGCTTTTCCATGTGCGGCGCCCGAACAATATTTTATGACAAAGTCGTAGGCTAAAAAAAATAGGTGCCATCGAACCTGTCGGCTATTGGTACATTTGAACATAGCCAGATCTTGGAGGTTACGATGGTCTGTATACACTACCACTTGATGTTTGGCCCCAAGTAAGTGATGCCTCCACACCTGAAAGGCGTCCTTCACCGCCATGAGGTCCTTTTCAGTGACAGTGTAATGATTCTCTGTCGGAGTAAATTTACGTGAATGGAAAGCTACTGGATGCATCAAACCCATAGATGGACAAGATTGTGACAGTACGGCTCCTAGAGCGTATGATGAGGAATCGGCCTCTACTACATGGGAAAGATCAAGATTGGGATTTTGCAAGTTGGGAGCAGTGGTGAAAGCTGTTTTGAGAGCCACAAAGGCTTCTTGTTGTAATGGTGTCCAGACAAACGGGACATGGGAACTTGTGAGTTGTGTCAATGGTGCAGTGATGGCGAAAATCCTGCAATAAATCGCCTATAGAAATTGGCAAAACCTAAAAATGACTGTAATTCCTTGATGGTTTTGGGAACAGGCAAATCTAAAACGGCACGTACCTTGGTGGTATTCATCGTTAGATCCCCAGGAGTGCTATGAAACCCTAGGAAGTCTAGTTCCTGGGCATGGAATAGGCATTTCTCAGTCTTAGCAAAAAGACAGTGGGCACAAAGCCGACTAAGGACCTCCCGTACCTGCCTGATGTGTTCCTGTAGCGATTGTGAGAATACCAGGATGTCGTCCAGGTATAACACAACAAAGATATCAATATTATCATGGAAAATGTTGTTCATGAATCTTTGAAAAGTAGCAGGGATGTTGCATAATCCGAATGGCATGACGGTATATTCATAGAGTCCGTAACGGGTACAAAAGGCTGTTTTCCACTCATCACTCTTTCGAATACGAATCACATTATATGCACCTCTTAGATCAAGTTTGGTGAAGACTGTGGCATGTGTTAGACGGTCCAATAAAGGCGTAATGAGTGGAATAGGGTATCAATTCTTGACAGTAACCTGATTGAGCCGACGGTAGTCTATGCAAGGACGGAGATCGCCTCCTCTCTTTGGTACAAAAAATATCGGACTGGCAGCGGGGGATTGGGATGCTCTTATGTGACCCAGCTGGACAGAGTGTTTTAGATACTCTTTCAATATCAAGTCTTCCGATGGAAACAAAGAGTATATACGCCTGCATGCTATTACGGCCCCCTGGGACTAGATTGAACGAGCAATCATAGGGGCGATGTGCGGGTAAGTGTTCTGCAGACCCCTTGTCGAATACTTCTGCAAAATCATGATATTCGGGCGGGCAGTCAGTACTAATGAGACCCACCACATGTCCTGGGGTATCTATGTCCATGGCTTGTGGTTCATGTATTGACAACCGAGCCAGAGCCCCCAGAGCCTGAGTGGTGTGTTCGCTACTTCAGGGACTAAAAGACAATGGGCCTCATTACACGGTAGGCGGTAAGGGTTTACCGGTACCGGAAACCGCCTTACTACGAGTTCCCTTTGCGGGACCCGACCTTAACGGCTGGTTTTACCAGCCGTTAAAGTAGGGTGCCGCAAAGGGACCTCAGTGCTAATTACGGTACCGCAATTTACGGTACCGTAATTAGCTCCTTCCCCATTCCCATTATGCCCTCTGGGGGCAAAAATGGGAATGGGGAAGTGCCTTGGTGAATGGGGAAAAACTGCCCCCACTCACCTTGGAGTAGGGCGGTAATTCCGCCATCCGCTAAGGCGGACACGGTAAAATACCGGCGGCAACCATGGCGCTAATAGCGCCATGGTTACCGCCTACCGTGTAATGAGGCCCAATGTTCCTGACAAAACAACGAGTCAAAGATGATAGACCCCCGAACCCAATTAATTACTGGATTGTGGGCACATAACCATGGGCTGCCGAAGATAAGGCCGTATTGAGGGGTAGTGATCAAATCGAAGGTGATGGATTCACAGTGTATGTCCTGGAGAATCATGGTTAAAGGGGCAGTTTGTTGTTTTATAGGGCCAGAAACCAGAGGAGAACCATCCTCGGCCTGTACCAGTTCGGGATATCTTTTGTTTTGCAATGGTAAATTCAGAGAAGCGACCAGGGATATGTCTATGTAGTTCCCCGTTGTGCTGGAGTCAATAACAAGCTGTACCTGGTGTTTTATGTTGTTAGTGGAAAACAAGAATGCTTGTAAGTACAAAGGCCTGGCTATCTCATGTAAGGTATGGGGAACATGGGATTGTACAGACTGGCTCGTCTGTCGCCCCTGTTCTAGGGACAAGCCTTCTGAAAACCCAGGGACTTCCACTTGGGTCTTCTGGGACATTCCTTGACAAAGTGACCAGAAGTTCCACAGTAAAAAAAAGCATTCGCTTGTCTACAGCGTTCAAATTCTGTGGGTGAGATGGGACTGCAGATACCCCCAATCTGCATGGGTTCACTGGGTGATGCTGTGGATGTTGAGCCTGTTGAAAACAAGGGAGTTGCTTTCCTGTTTTTGGTCTTTCGTTCAGTGTGTCTGGCATCGACCTGGAGTGCTAAATCCACTAATTCGGGATACTGGTTAGGCAGTGCTGGTACGACGGCAAGGGCATCTTTTATTTGGTCATTAAGACCCCTGTAGAACACCATGGATTTCTTTTCTTCAGGCCAAGCAATTTCAACTGATAACTGACTAAAGCGTGTTATGTATTCGATTAACATAGTTTTCCCTTGTGTTAACTGAAGTAGTTCTAAATCACGGGTTTGGGCTTTATGACGTGTGTCAAATACTCTGGTCATCTCGTCTACCAGCCGATCAAAGTCGTAAAGGACGGGAGAATCGCCCTCTAACAAAGGGTTGGCCCAGGTGGCTGTGATACCACTTAGATGGGACAAGGTGAAGGCGGCCTTGGTGGTGGAATCAGGGAATGCCTATGGACGGCACAAGAAATGTAACTTGCATTGATTTAAAAAACATACAGAATTTACGTGGATTTCCTTGAAATTTCTCTGGTGCCGCCAAATGGAAAGGAGTAGGTACATTTGCAGGGGCCAGAGCTGCTGCCGCAGCAGGAGGTTCTGGTTGGCCAGGGATGTCCCCAAACTCCTCATCGAGGGGCAACGCATGCCTTTCACTTTGTATGGTGTCTAAGCGTTGGTGAATGGCTGCTGTGGTGGCTGCCATGTCAGCCCTAAGGATGGTAATTGCTTGTACCAGAGCAGCCACCTGGTCCCTGGCCGAGGTATCCATAATCCCGTGGAGTAGGGTTTCTCAGTCTGTCAAGATCTGAGGTCCACGTGGATTAGTATACCTCCGTATACCTCTGTCCCCAAGCACCATTCAGAGAAGTAGTAACAACTCGCTGACCGGTTATTGAGGCCACAGGTGGTGGTTGAAACAGAGAACACCAGGTCCCGGATACCTGCAAAGGAAAGCACGGGGTTAGGTAGAAATGTACAAGGACTTATAACAATATAGGAATATAGGAAGACAAGAGCACCTACCCGTAGGATGACCGGTGACAGTTTTATACCTAAATGTCCCCCGTGGCTGATGGAAATAGCAGACAGTATAGGAGATGGAAGATTCCTCAATTAACACAGGGTCCACCTTGAAGCACAACTTGGGTTCAGGACAAGGAGGTTCTGCAGGCTTGGTTCCTGGTATTCAAAACGTGAAGCGTGGACAATCCCTGTATACAAAGTCCAGAGGTACAAGCAGTTCAAAAAGGCAGTCCAATGTCAACAATTCCAATGAGGGTAAATCCAAAGGCAATCCATGGACAGAAACAAGGTCCAAAATACAGAAGTCAAGAGCAGGAAGAATCAGAATGCCTAACGCTGTCTGGACAGCTGAGAAGCAATGAGTGAAGGATTCGGGCTGCTTTTATTTCGTGACTTCCTGGTCACGTGATCGCTATTTCGGGTTACGTTACTGGCATGCTCGCATCACGTGACCGACGCGCGAGCACTTTCTACTTTGTGGAGCGTTGTGCGAAGGGTCACGTGAGCGGCCGGAATGCCATCTTGATGGCAAGCGCCATGGCTGCCCCCAAGATGAATGAGGCCAACAACGCCACGGATGCTGCCAAACTGGAGAACCCATAAGGCGCTGCAGAGGCACGGTGGAGACGGGCAAGCGCGGCCCTCAGGCAGGCACGGGGCCCAATGGCAAGCGTGACCTCCGCCGATGCCGGGCTGGACCCCCAGCAGGACACCGCACCACAGGAGTGGTAGGGGAATGGGTGACATGGTGCATGACAGTTATGTATAAAAGATTGCAGGATTTTAGAACTCACAAGGTTTTTAGGTAATGCGCAGTGAGATTACCAATGATGCCAAGCATCACACACTTTGATTAAGCCGTGTGCTACAAGCCCCTTGTTTAATGGCCAGTCTCTTGGTGACTGTTGTGATTCCTCACACAACCCCAACTATCCACATTTAAGCAACACGGAAATGTGAAAAAATGACCGGCTGCAAGAATAAAATATGGCTAGGTCATTTTACCTGATCGCAAAAACCAAAAGCTGGCCCACATTAATATACGCACAGTAAGTGAACATACATCTTAAAGTGAAATATACAAATACAGTTCAATTGACCTTCCCCTTAGAAGAAAGTGTGCAAGAAAAAATAGCAGTGGACTTTAAAAAAAATATTGACCACCAATAACCTGAGAGAGAAAATGTTCAAATGAATATGCTGGTAAAGTATAAAAGGTGCTCACAGTTTAATCCCAGCTATCTGTCATGAAAAATTCCCAGGAAAACAAAATCCCAGTAAGAAAAAAGTGCTTGTGGGTATGCGTCTGCGCTGGGAACATGGCAACCTGAGTGAAATCCTGGTAGCCAAATACTTGAGCAAGCTTGCCAACCTAAAAAAACAGGTTGTTGTGTCAACCCACTGAAATAAAGTTACTTTGTTTACCCACATATGTCATTTAAGTGTAACCTGAAAGGCAGCCACAATCAGGGGCAAATAACTGCACCAGTGGCCAGGATTACAACCTTTCTTACCACATCGATGGCAAATACTCATGACTTACTTGCTTTGAGGAGCCAGGAATGAGACTCAGACACAATGGAGTCATGGTTTTGGTCAAAGACTTTAATTAAAATAAAAGGGAGTGGGGAAATCTCTCTCTGCCCCTGCTCTAACAGGTGTTGCCTACCTATAGCCAGAACTAAGGGTCTGTCAATGTCAGAATGTCCAAAGCTAAACTGTCCAGAGTCCAAAGTTCTATTCTGGCCCTCAGATTCTAAAGAAATTAACCCTAAGGTGAAAAGGGTAATGTCTTTGGCCTTGAGTGGTTTATAAATGTTCAAAAAGGAAAAATGTTTAACTCCAACACAAAAGTTCCAGAAAGATAGAGGTCGTTGTTGCAGAGTGTGGTTCCCTTCCCCTGGATTTCTCGTACTCTGTTGTATATTCCAAAATGTCAGTTATGTGAGTTTGTTTTGATACACAACACAACTGGTATACACAACAACTTGGTTCATTGTCTTTCTCTCGTTAGGATACCTGGTGTACTCTCTTGCCAGGTTTTCACTCCTTTTTCCTTGAAAGCGCAGCATTTATGCTAGTCCGGATATATCTTTCTCAGGACCTCTTTAGGTGTTGTATTTGTTATACACTGTTCTGCTTGTCTTGGCATGGTGTGCTTCCCTACCAGGGCATTCTTTTATATACACCCACTTGCAATTGCCTGCTACACTCTCCTGCCAGAGCTTTCTTATAAGAACACACTTGCAAATGCCTAGTATATCTCCTGCCAAAGCTTTCTGATATATGTATTTTCCTTGCAGATTAATTTGCCTGGTATACTCTACTGCCCGGCGTTTCCTCATGTGGGCTCTGCACACTCTCCCAAACTTGATATTCCATTGTGTTTGCTTTATCTGATATTGTATCTGCCGTGTACACTATCCTACCAAGGCTTTTCTTACATGTGTATTGCATAAACTCACAAACTTGAAAGTCTCTTACTTTTGTTCCGTTCCGCATTTTAAAGAAATGTTCAGTTGCTATTTCTCTTTCATATGCTTCATTTGATTCATTAACAATTATCTGCATTTGGCATGGCTGCTAAAATGCCCCAGTGTCCCCGATTCCCTTGGGTGGACTCACCTGCTCTTCCTGGCGCACTCTGTTTCTCCTGCGGCAAGCCAGTGGTGGTTGTTAGGTGTTTCCTTCCATCATGCTGCCTCCATTCCTCAGCTTCTCTGCCTCTCACAGCTCCTGCTGGTCTCTTGTGCTCCGTTTCATGCTTCGGTAAGGCAATCGTTGCCTCGCAACACCTGAAAATAATGCCCAGGAGCCCTCTGTCTGCTTCTGGCATTCCTGAAGAATGTTCTCTCTCACGGTCAGCTTTCCTTTTCCTTGTCTTTGAGCAAGTTGGCTCCACGGAATGCTCTCCAGCCTCACTGTCTCTCCGTCCATACCTAGGGCAGCATCTTTCTCCCGGCAACAGCAAGCTTCAATCAGCTGTTTTCGCTGTTTACATTTCCCGGCCACATGCATGCGCTCACAACATCTACAGTCCAGCTTGTGCTCTTGGCCTTCTTTGCTCTGCATTACTTGGCTCATCTTCCTCGCCCCAGTATTCTTGTAGTTATGGGAATGGAAGTCCATTTTTGAGGACTTGCAAGTAAATTCTGGGTATGTCTTTTTAGTGATCTTGAAGGGCAAGTCAGCTCTGGATGACTAGAAGGTAGAGGCTTAGAAGGTGTTTTCATGAGTCGTAAAAGGCAGGTCAGATTTTGGTGGCTTGCATACAGCAAGGTCTTCAGTACCATAACTAGGTGGATGAGCGTAGATATAACAATATGCCATTAAGGCATTGGGCATTGCGGGGATATCCTTAAAAGAAGAAGCGGTATACCATGTCTCATCTGATGGTACCCTGCCACTCCCCGGAGGATGTCTTCCCCGTGAGATCCTCCATCATATAGCTGCCCCTATATGTCAGGATCAGGTGGTGGCTGCTGTCCCCTGGCCCCACGGGGAGAGGTCACCACTGGGAAAGCAGTGATGACACCATCGGATTCATCACATTGCCCTCTCATTATTTTGCCTCCTCACCTCCATGTTTGGCTTTCAATAACACTCTGCTTTATAACAATAACTTGAAAAGTACACATACTATAGTGTCAATCATATATATAAATCCTTATAGAACTATGTTAGTTAAAAAATGTACAATTGTGGCATTATTCCCCCCCATCTTGACTGGAAGACTACAAATACCAGGATGCAATTCAGCAAAATGCAAAAAATGAAGTCTAATTCTTTAAAGGACTGATAGAAGCATGGTTTAAAAAATAATAATGCAGATGCTGTGTCTTTTCTTAGTGTGTTTTGAGATATTTAAAACTAAGAAACCACTTGGTATCCGGGAATGTGGACTGTCTACCATCCATGAAGTAATCGGGACCGAACCTGCTTAGCTTCAAAGCTAAAACGGAGCCAGCCACCTCAGGCCATGTTGCTCTAAGTGGTCTTGTCTCTTGGGCTCATCGGTTCATTTATTAAGCAACATGGCCTGAGGGGGCTGGCCGCTTCCTCGCTTTGACGCTAAGCACGGCCTGTCTTGGTTAATGCATGGATGAGAGACCCTGATGCCTATCGTGTCACTGTGACTTTTCACCCTTGATGTCACTGTAGCTGTAGAAACATATATATATATTGTTCTATAGCCATGGGTACAGAATTACAGATACTCTTGGCTATCTGTAGTCATATTATAGCTGTGAATATCAGGAAAATAGATGAAAGAAAGCTACAGAAAAGCTTCTTGTTGCAAACTCAGTCCCTAGACACCCTCCAACTCCCAAATTTCCCTTGGTGTTCTCTTATCTCCCCCACAACTCTAGACTAATAGTATGTGCATGTTTTGTGACCTGCAAATAGCTTTTTTCCTGTGTTTCATTTTCCAATACCCTTGGCTAAAGCCGCATCTTTCTCTCGCATCGAGATGGTGCTAGGGAGAATTTCCCTTACCTAATGAGTCCCTCAGCAGCTTTGCTAGATTTCTAGGATTTATTTTTTTCACCTGGTAAGAGTGTGAGCCTTTTTTTTCCCACTCTTACATGTGCTTTGCTGTGTGTGATTTAACATGCTTGTGTTCATGAACTGTGGAGCCTCACCTACTCCATAGGCATCATCTTACTGTTTGTTACACAGCACCTTCAGTGCAGGGACACAGGGTTGTCTTTTAGACTTCCCAACTCAGACTCCATTTTCTGGGACTGACTACTGTCTCCCAGAACATGTAAAGTTGCCATTGACTTTATTAGTCTCTTTAAAACCACAGACCCAGTGCAAACTATCTTACGGAGAGTACTGGAAACGGTTAATATTTATCCCTTTTTGTCTGTTTCTCTTGGAGCATTGTTTCGCTCCCTTTTCATCAAGACTTGGCTGATGGCAGTGGTAACTACCCTAGTTTTTCTACCGCGGTTATCTTAAATAACCTTGGTATTGTTTTAGGCTATCTTGGTAGCCTCGAAAATAAAACCTGCTGGACCATATATGTTTTTATCTGGTTCCGACTGGGTTTATTCACCATTTTTTAAAAAAATGTTTCTCCCGTGTTTTACTCTGCATGCCAAATCAGGTTTGGTTCCTTTGTTCACCGTCTTTTCGCGGGCTTCTCCGCAGAAGCCCCCCTTAGGCGCCTGAAAGTCTGGGTAGGCAGGATGTGAGGAAGGGGTTTTAGGACCCCTGCCATAGGTTCCCTTGGTAACCCAAGTCGCACTCCTGTTTGATTAGCTAGGTGACTGTCCCGCCAGGACAGCCACCCTGCTGTGTGATTGACATCCAGGCTGTGTGAATGGGGGAAAACTGCATAAAAATCAGGTCTCAGGGATTGGAAAGGCAGAGTCGCCACTGGAACGAACGTGAAGCCCTGCTGCAAGTCTGAATCTTCAGACTCCAACGACAAAGAAGATCTACCAGGAATATTCTTCCCCTGAGCTGGAGGGACCAACCAGTGCGCCCAACTGCAAGCCAGGACTCCCTCCTCTGGTCAAACTTGCTGTACAGAGCTACAGTGAACCGGATAACCAGGAAGGTGGGACCCTGCTTGGGTTTTAAGGAGCGCACTTTTTATTTGTTGCATTGCTCTGCTGCTGGTTTTTTCCCAGGGCAGTGCAGGACCCTCCAGTCTTCCTACTTCATGTCAGTCCGACAGTCGCTTCAGGAACCATGAGCCTGCAGGACCTGGCAGGAACGTCCGCCTCAGCTACAGCTTCTCATCCATTTAAAGGTACTGTGCAAATCCAGTTGTTTGTTTCGTCCAGCTTCGGTGAAGGTGTGTGAAACCTTTTGCCAATCCGAGAGCTTGTCCTTCTGTACTCTTTAAACTAACTTTTCTGCTGACCCACTTCGTTCAGAAATCTTGGCAAAAACTTAACCACAAACTACGCTGAACTGTGTGATCTTGAGCAAAAGACGTTTGTCCTATTGACTTTGGCCCTAAGCCTTTTTGATTTGATTCCATCATTGTAGTTCCTCTTTCTAGATTGCCCTGCTTACTTACCTATTGGTGCTGCTCAATTTATATCTAATTTTTACAACGGTAGCGGGCGCCCCTCTCTCGAAAGAACAGACTTGATAACCTGTTCAGTGGTTATTAACCACTTGAGAGTTCGCAGCCACTGCTTTTACTCACTGTGCCTTTCACAGATGGGAAATATCCATTTGCATATCAGTCTTTGTCCTGCCCAGGGGCAGTCCAGCACCGAAATGCAATGGCAACTCCAACCTGAACGAGAGTACCACCAGCAACCCCATACACGTGTTTCACCCTTGTTGGGGATCATCAGTGAGGTGAAGCTGATGCCTCTCTAAACACAGTGAGAGGGAGACCACGTCTGGTTGCCCCACAGGAGACCTAGGGTTACCAATCCCAGGTTCCTTGAAAAATAGTTTTACAACGGTAGCGAGCGCCCCTCTCTCGAAAGAACAGACTTGATAACCTGTTCAGTGGTTATTAACCACTTGAGAGTTCGCAGCCACTGCTTTTACTCACTGTGCCTTTCACAGATGGGAAATATCCATTTGCATATCAGTCTTTGTCCTGCCCAGGGGCAGTCCAGCACCGAAATGCAATGGCAACTCCAACCTGAACGAGAGTACCACCAGCAACCCCATACACGTGTTTCACCCTTGTTGGGGATCATCAGTGAGGTGAAGCTGATGCCTCTCTAAGCACAGTGAGAGGGAGACCACGTCTGGTTGCCGCCAGGAGACCTAGGGTTACCAATCCCAGGTTCCTTGAAAAATAGTTTTACAACGGTAGCGGGCGCCCCTCTCTCGAAAAAACAGACTTGATAACCTGTTCAGTGGTTATTAACCACTTGAGAGTTCGCAGCCACTGCTTTTACTCACTGTGCCTTTCACAGATGGGAAATATCCATTTGCATATCAGTCTTTGTCCTGCCCAGGGGCAGTCCAGCACCGAAATGCAATGGCAACTCCAACCTGAACGAGAGTACCACCAGCAACCCCATACACGTGTTTCACCCTTGTTGGGGATCATCAGTGAGGTGAAGCTGATGCCTCTCTAAGCACAGTGAGAGGGAGACCACGTCTGGTTGCCCCCAGGAGACCTAGGGTTACCAATCCCAGGTTCCTTGAAAAATAGTTTTACAACGGTAGGGGCGCCCCTCTCTCGAAAGAACAGACTTGATAACCTGTTCAGTGGTTATTAACCACTTGAGAGTTCGCAGCCACTGCTTTTACTCACTGTGCCTTTCACAGATGGGAAATATCCATTTGCATATCAGTCTTTGTCCTGCCCAGGGGCAGTCCAGCACCGAAATGCAATGGCAACTCCAACCTGAACGAGAGTACCAGGACAAAGACTGATATGCAAATGGATATTTCCCATCTGTGAAAGGCACAGTGAGTAAAAGCAGTGGCTGCGAACTCTCAAGTGGTTAATAACCACTGAACAGGTTATCATGTCTGTTCTTGCGAGAGAGGGGCGCCGGCTACCTTTGTAAAACTATTTTTTAAGGAACCTGGGATTGGTAACCCTAGGTCTCCTGGGGGCAACCAGACGTGGTCTCCCTCTCACTGTGCTTAGAGAGGGATCAGCTTCACCTCACTGATGATCCCCAACAAGGGTGAAACACGTGTATGGGGTTGCTGGTGGTACTCTCGTTCAGATTGGAATTGCCATTGTATTTCGGTGCTGGACTGCCCCTGGGCAGGACAAAGACTGATATGCAAATGGATATTTCCCATCTGTGAAAGGCACAGTGAGTAAAAGCAGTGGCTGCGAACTCTCAAGTGGTTAATAACCACTGAACAGGTTATCATGTCTGTTCTTGCGAGAGAGGGGCGCCCGCTACCTTTGTAAAACTATTTTTTAAGGAACCTGGGATTGGTAACCCTAGGTCTCCTGGGGGCAACCAGACGTGGTCTCCCTCTCACTGCGCTTAGAGAGGCATCAGCTTCACCTCACTGATGATCCCCAACAAGGGTGAAACACGTGTATGGGGTTGCTGGTGGTACTCTCGTTCAGATTGGAATTGCCATTGTATTTCGGTGCTGGACTGCCCCTGGGCAGGACAAAGACTGATATGTAAATGGATATTTCCCATCTGTGAAAGGCACAGTGAGTAAAAGCAGTGGCTGCGAACTCTCAAGTGGTTAATAACCACTGAACAGGTTATCATGTCTGTTCTTGCGAGAGAGGGGCGCCCGCTACCTTTGTAAAACAATTTATATCTAACTTTGTCTTTCCCTCCCTTTTTAAATTGTTGGAGTGCCATTTTGCTCACACTTCATGTTTTAGCTTAACTTGTCCAGAATCTATTGGGAGTGGTGTGGTGTGTTAAGAGTGTTCTTTTTTCAACTGCCTTACTTCAGTGAGATGTTATGCAACTGATGTGTAAATAAATGTATATTCTTTTACTCAGAAACCTTGAGTCAGTGTTTGTTTGAATCATAGTAATTGCTGTCCTTTGTGTAACTATTGATACTGATCACTTGGTCTTGAGATAAGTCTGGCTGCTCAGCCATCGCTACCACTTTACTGTGTAGTACGGGCTTGTACCAAAGGTGAATTTGTACTGTCACTTGTAGTCTTAATTGTGTGTGGTGTTCCCAAAGGGTACTGCATATAATTCTGCCTAACAGATGGAATAACGCCAAGCCACAAAATGGCCTCAAGGCAACGCTTCATTCCCAAGCTGTTTTGTACCTGGTCCAAATCCATCCAGAGGTTTGAGCTGTGTGCCCTGGCAAGAATTGACCTCCTTTGTGTTTGGGAAAATGAATTGGAAGTAAGCTGCAACTTTATTTTCTTAATTTTTCTTAATAGCTTTTTTATTTTTTAACACATCTTTACCCAATTTTGCCGCCTCCGGGGTTCGGGGGCATGGGCGTGGGAGGGGGGTATGTATCCCTAATTGGCTTCAAAATGTCGGCCACATCTGACACATGAGTCAAAAGTTATTAGGAATTCATTTTTGTTTGAGGTTCCTATGGGAGTCTGAGTCGCTTTAACAATAGGGCGGTGACTGCCGCCCTATAGTATAATGCCTGTATCTCAATATATAGTCTATACCTCTAAGTATAGAATGTATATATCTCAGCATAGAGTGTGTATATTTCACTATCTAATATATGCATCTCATTATTACACGGCCCACGTTAGTGGCCGTGTAGTTATGGTTAAGTTGCTAATCCCATAGGAAGAGTACTTTTTTGGGCAGCTTATAACTTCACTCTCCCTTGGCAAATCCTCACCAAACTTTGCATAAAAAGTATATGGCCCACTCTGAATTGTTTTGCACAGTTTGGTGAGGTTTGGTCCAGAGGGGATAAAGTTATGGGGGGGTCCCAAAACTTCTTTTTTTCCCATAGACTGAATGGGGGAAAAACTTTGCGCACGGCTACAGATCAAACTGCTGGATGGATTTTCACCTCACTTCCCTGTTGGCTCCATGGGCAGGACACCGATTGGGTAATCGTGCGCGTCATGTCCGCAGACATGTGACGCGTTCGCTCCTTGGATGGTGCAGGATGTCAAGTGCGTCAGGTTGTTCCGATGCGCCTGCCATCTTTGATCCATGTTTTGGTGTCCGCAGACATCGCTGCAAAAACATATAAAAAACCACAAATTTATCAAATAGTGTCTGGGGAGGAGAGTGTTGATGAGGATGGGACGGGATGTGGCAGCAAGAAGCAAAAAAGTGGTGTTTGTTTGTCACAAAAGTCATATGGCATATTTGGAGGTAAGGTGAGCAAATGTCCCGTAATTTGTGGGATGGTCCCGCAATTGACCCCTGTGTAGGGAAGTTTGCTGAGCGGCTCTGCGGGACCTGGGTTGTCCCGACTTGCTCTGTTCGAGCACAATTTGTGATCTAACAGAGTAAGTTAGGAGCCACAATTAGTCATGCTGGGGGTTGGGGCCGAGCGGGGAGGGGGTTATATACATACCTATCCCGCGAATGGAAATAACAGTGGCTGGCAAGTGGCAGCTAATCTGTAAATAAGAGTCCTATTGTATTGCATTACAACAACAGCTACTGACGTGACAGGCTTGCAGCCCGGTCATGTCAGTAGCTTCGGGTGCATTGCATTCATTCTGCCAGGTGAATGATGCCCTGACATCATCACCACCTTTTGTCCCGCAAAGGGATGTGACAAAGTTAGCCACCCTATTTGGAGGTATTCCTCAATAGATTGTGCGTAAACTACCGATGAAGGAGTAATGTGTCTGTGTTACAATGTATGTAAAATAATATTCACATTGGTGCCCCTAGAGTTCAGCATCTGAGGCAGCCACCTGCAGTGTTTGATGGAACAGCGGTTGTGCATGTGTATGACAATACGAGTTTTCATGGGTGCGTTGAGCCGTGTTGTTGCAAAGTGAGAATATATTTAGATTCTGAGTGAAGGTCAGCAACTTTCATTTTTTGGTTGCGAGCTAAGCCAGCCCATGCATGGGACAGAAAGTAGGAGGGTCAATTGTTTTTTGACCTTGAGATAAAGGCATTTTTTTGTAAAGAGTAAGTGAGAGGAAGTTTGTATTAAAGAACATTTGATAAGGTTATGCATTCCAAAAGTGTGTACGGAACATGTGAATTCCGTTCATGAAGATTCTTTGATGCAAGTGGATTGAGCATTACTGACTGATTTTCACAAATACAATGGAGACGGTGAATATTATGTAAGTGTGCTTTTGACGACTGTATACCGGAACAAGCTTTAACCTATTATTCTCTGAAAATTAATTTTGGCAATGTAACTCAAGCACTATTTTTCTGTGTGGTTGTCTTTTTTATGTGGTTATGGGAAGTGCAGAATGTAGGCGTTTGTCGAGTATAACTAGATTCACCCTGGTTCAACGTTAATATTTCTTTAAAATGTCATGTATGCCTATATGGAATTGTGTATCAGTTTCTAGGTTCTTTTTGTATTTTTTGAGATTGTTTGATGTGTGTGCTAATCGTATGCCGAAATAAGAAAATAATACATATATTGCAATAAAGTGTAATAAAGGTCAGGTATTGATACATATTTTGTGTTATGTTTTCCAAATAGGTACATGCTGCCTTACTGCGATTGACATGGATTCCAGATGCCAACTGATGGGTTCTTCAATAGGCAGGTGTACATACTCGTGAATGGGTGCATTACTGTGACTATTTTGTGGGACGATCGCCCAGGACCCATGTGTATGTACGCTGCACTAGCGATTAGGAGTAACATAACATCTTTTATGGGGGTCTAGACGTAAGTTGATGCAGACGCCCTGGAATTCACTGTGGGACCCAACCGGTTCCTTCATCAAAAACTAACAGTTTGTGTATGGAAAAAGAAGAACGTGTGTCTCACAATTAACTTTTTCGATCACTAGCAAAGAAACAAATTTGCAGTTTCATTGAATATGGGAACAGTCGGATGTTCTCGGAGAGTTGATTGTGAAATAAAAGTACTTTACAAATTGTATACTGTTATCATTTTCTTTTAAAGAGTGGTTTAATAATTTGAATTGTGACGTGGTATGTTGTTAGTCGCTGTGTGTTTATTTTTGGGTTCTGCATCATGTCTTGTAGGTGGTTATGGGTGCATTTGGCTACGCTGAAGAGGAACGTCACTGAGAAAGGTGTTCATTATCGCTAGGGTTGGTTATGTGAGGGTCAGGGGCGGGGCATATGATTTAGTGATGGATTTTCACCAAATTTGCAGCAGGAGCAGCGGCTTGGTCCTGAAAGCGTGCTTTTGTAAATTTGGTTAAAATCCATTCAGTAGTTCACAAAAAGGTCACAAAAAATGTGTGATATCTATGTCCGCTCGGCGGACACACTTCCCTGTTCGCTCCGCGGACAGGAAACTGATTGGTTAATTGGCTTGCATCTTGTCTGCGGACATGCGACGTGTTCACTTCACAGTACAGTACATTTCTTTCTTTGTTTTCAGTGTTTACTTGTTGTTTCTGGCTAATGTTCTATCTGTTGGCTTGGATTGTTAAATACCTGTTGTCGAATTGTAACTGGTTATACTTTTTTATTTATATTCTCAAGTTGCTCATCTATCTGTTGGGTTGTTGCAGATTTTTGGGGCAGTTAGATACCTGTTGGCATATTCTAACAGTTTATTTCTTGTTATATTTTAGTGGTATTGATTTATTTGTTTGGTTGTTGCAAAATCTTGGGGGAGTTAGATACCTGTTGGCGTATTCTAACTGTGTATTTCTTCTTATAATTTAATGGTATTGATTTATCTGTTTGGTTGTTGCAAAATCTTGGGGCAGTTAGATACCTGTGGCATTTTCTAACTGTTTATTTCTTCTTATAATTTAGTGGTATTGATTTATCTGTATGGTTGTTGCAGAATCTTGGGGCAGTTAGATACCTGTTGGCGTTTTCTAACTATTTATAGTTTCCTAATTGACGTTTTATTAAGGTTTATGCACAGATTAGTTATTAGTGGTATTGATTTATTTGTTTGGTTCTTGCAAAATCTTGGGGCAGTTAGATACCTGTTGGCGTATTCTAACTGTTTATTTCTTCTTATAATTTAGTGGTATTGATTTATCTGTTGGGTTGTTGCAGAATCTTGGGGCATTTAGATACCTATTGGTGTATTCTAACTGTTTATTTCTACTTATAATTTAGTGACATTGATTTATTTGTTTGGTTGTCGCAGAATCTTGGGGCAGTTAGATACCTGTTGGCGTATTCTAACTGTTTATAGTTTTCTAATTGAAGTTTTATTAAGGTTTATGCACAGATTAGTTATTACATTTTGGTTTTAAAAATATTAAATAAGCGTTTATAAGATTTGCTGGTAATCTCTGCTTTACAGTAATGGCACTATCATTACATTCGAACCATCCACAATTGTTTTTTATATATGCAGTGTAGTGACCTGCATTGGTTGTTGCTACTGTGTGGTAGATTATACCTATTATTGTGAAGGTTTTCTTACCAAGTGATATTTGACCATGTGTGAATCCAGTCAGCTTGCAGTTGTTTTTGGTACCATCTGCATTGTAACGTGGAGCATTCGTATTACGTATTTACTATGTAGGTATAGATACATACACAAAGCGTTCATTAGGGATTTGTTCTGTGCCACATTGTTGCAGAGAGTGCATGTATGTTTCCACATGTAGGACATCTGGAAGTTTTCATTTATAGGTATGTTTTTTGTTTTCCACTACTTGTAGTAAGTACATCAGAAATTATTGTGGATCTTCTTGTGAGTTTATAGTGAATTTCACGGTTCCAGCACAGTAGTCCAATTCTTGTCTTATTCCATGAACACTGTATGTGGTGTCAGGATTGTTGCTTGCATTACCATGAAGGACTAACATTTGCAAACACAATTGATCTGTATTGTGTAGGTAAATGTTGTCAGCAATTGGTGGCAATTGCAATAGAATATGTATTGCTACATTTGCGTTGCAATTTACACCAGTTATATTTGAAAATGTGAATGGACCAGATAGTTCTGTGTCCAAGTCATTTCTTTGTAGTGTGCGTTGCTTCTTTGAAGAAGTACCTGAGTTACTTTGAGTAGTAGATTCTTCTTTGGTTGTAGTAATTGATCAATTATTCACTTCTTTTACTCTCTTTGGAGGATTTGCAGTGAGATCCTGTTGCATTTTTGTTGGAAGTAGTTTTCTTTTACAACATTTTGTTTTTTGTGGAACAGGATAGGTTTTTAGATGGGGGTATACAGTGAACATAGTCTATTGTATTAAAAAATTCAAGGAATATCAGCATGTACTTTAGTTGCATCAAAGTTGTTTAGAAATAGACGTGAAGTGTACGTAAGCATGATAGTGCTACGTAGCTCATGCCTTCTTTGAAGACTGTGTTCCCAATATCTATTAATGCTTTATCTAGGGGAAGACCTTGTGATTTGTGAATGGTGACTGCGTATGGTAGAGTTAGAGAAAATTGCTCTCTGCCTACATACATGTCTATTAAAAGAAGGAATCGAGCTGTTGAATGTCCTAGCTTTTTTTACTTATGATAGTTTGTCAAAGAGAATATTGACAAACTGAATGCTGTTGTCACGTGGGTATGTTTGAAAGCCAACAACTGTACCAAGTGCTCCATTAACTAGTCCTTGCTCCACGTCAAGGTAACCTTCAGGCATTACTCTACAGTTTAAAGATAATTTTAATATTTTCTCCAAACCAGATGTGTTGGAGATATAATTTTCTAAGGTATTCAATCTTGTTGTGGCTTGTTGACACATGGGTAGTGTCATACCATGTATGTCCAGTTTGTCTGTGGAGCAAATTTCAATTATTGGTTGCATTTATTTTTTCAACATTGTTTCATTGAATTTTGAACAGCTTGCAAGAGTTGGCATCAAGGACATACAAGTGACATTTTTGTGTGCTAATTTTCCATGACATCAGTAGCACATGAAATATGGCCATACAGTGCATGGATGTGCCAGGTTTTTAATATTGATTGTGCTTCTTCAGGTAGTACACCAACTCTATTACTTTTTAAAATGTTGGCGTATGTGAGGTCTGCAGACTGGCAAATGTTTTCCGTTAATTCTCTGTATTGGAAGCAGCTTTACGGCAGAGTTTGTGTTCTAAGGTTTTAAAAATTGGTTCACCTTTCACTGGTGTCAATTGAAGAAGATCCCCGAAAACAATAATGTGTTTTTCTCCAAAGAGCTCTTTGTAGTTTGTTTTGAGTACTTCTTGTAATCTGAGGTCAATCAAGGCCAATATTAGGTTGGAGACCAAGCTCACTTCATCTATTAGTAGCATTTTCATGTGTTTTAACACTCTGCGTAGTTCCATTGCAACTTCTGTAGAAAGTTTGTAATATTCTAATTTGTTTTGGCATTCTACTGGAAGGAATAGTAATCGGTGTAAAGTGAAACCGCCTATGTTGTAGGCAGCTAAACCTGAGGGGGCAGTTACAACAGCTGACAGTTTGTTGGTTGTTAATTGTTGAAGGAACTTACTGATGATTTTGATTAAGAATGTTTTTGTCACAATCACACTTTAAAGGAAAGGAAGAGAGATCGACACTCTCCCCCGAACCACAGAAGCCGAATGAACTCGACCCTCCCACCGTGGTTGGCACAGATGCCTGATATATAAAACAGGTCACCATGTGGCAGCCAATGGGGGAAGAGAGGTTAGGGAGAGGTAGTGGAGAGGATGGGGAAGTTAGGAACACCGGAAAAAGGGTAAGGAACTCCTACTTTGGATGGGACAGGGGAAACACCAGGAAAGAACCCTACTCTGTCCAGCATGTAACACTGTCCACGTATATAACCTGACTTCCTACCTAGTACACCTTAATACGTGTACTAACCCCTGTTGGTTCACAAGAAAACCCATAAGCAAGCAACATGGTGAAAACAAACATTAGAAACTTCCCATCATGATAGACAAGACACATGGCCCTTCGGGCAGCAAAGCAACATATAACATAAATGATTTTCCTCCTACACTAGTTTACTGTACCAATGCAGATTTGGTGAACTTGGTAAACGTAATGTACATGTATCATAATGAGTCTTTTGTCAGTAAATAGTTCATTACTCATAGACACCCATTAAAGATGCAGATTCACTATTGCTTGATACACACTGGGTTTGCCCCGCACAACCGTAAATGAGTGAACACCCTGGATTTACCAACGCAGCAGTACATGAGCACATACACTGTGTTTTCTCAGCACAACATTCCAAAAACATTCGCCGCTATTTATCTTATGTCTGGGATCCCCTCGGGACTTCCCAGACGAAATGCGACCCGCTGTAAATCACTCCCAACAATGTAAGAAATCACCGTGCATTTCCCCGTACTTATCTTTGGTCTGGGGAGCACCACGGGACTTCCCAGACAATGACCGTAAAGCCGCGATCCTTATCTGCACTCTCCTACTTCTTCCGAAATGCGGCCGTCTGTAGTTCATGCAGTCCTGCTCTGCATCGCTCCTCTCCGCACGCGGCCTGCCTGCCTCCACGCTGAATCAGAATAAACCACACCTGAACGCTGCTGGTACCAGTTAATATGCTGTCCTTAATCCCAGACAGCTGGCCAAGCGCGCGCGTGTTGAACTACACGCAGACCCAGAGAATGCTGGGAATTGTAGTTTCTAGACCTTCCCAGCTTAAGAGGCATATCTAAACACTCCTCGTCTTTGCCAGCCCTGAGTTCTGACATTACCTCCCCTTCCAGGGCTCCTCCCAGGACCTGGTTTACCGGATGTCGTACATGAAATTGTTCAACCAACCTGGGAGCATGGACATCTCGTGCTGGTTCCCAAGAACAATCCTCAGGCCCGTAACCTTCCCATTGTACCAAATACCATAATTGTTGAGATCTTCTTCTGGAATCCACAATGCGTTTTACTTCATATTCAGTTTGTCCTTCTCTCACTATGGCTGGAGGTTTTTTCGTCGTCGTTCCAGGAGCTGCAGGTTTAAGCAAAGACACATGGAACACCGGGTGTATAGGTAGAGTCTTTGGCAAACGCAATTTCATAGCTGTAGATGACACACATGTAACGATTTCATAAGGTCCAATAAATATAGGCATACATTTACGAGATCCTACTATAGATAGATTCTTGGTTGATAACCAAACTCTGTCTCCTGCCTTATAGCGAGGACTCTCCTGTCTGTGTTTGTCAGCGTGTCTTTTATAGGTTTCCTTAGCCTGTTCCAAATGTGTGCGCGCTTTCTGTCTGATCTAAAAAAGCAACTGTTTACGTCCTTGTAAAACTGGTACATTCTCTACTTGAGGTAAATGTTCTGCTATCATGTTTTGCTCATGTCCAAATAAATATTCATTGGGGGACATAACCAAGGACGTGTGCAGCGTGTTGTTATAAGTAAACTCTGCCAACCATAATGCCTGCACCCAAGACTCTCGGCCATCCCCTAAATAGGCCCGCAAGTATTGTTAGAGTGTTTGATTTACTCGTTCTGTTTGCCCATCGGTTTGAGGGTGGTAACTGGTAGATAAGGCGCAGTTGATTCCCAACATGCGACAGAAAGCTCGCCAAAACTTTGATGTAAACTTTGGTCCTCTGTCCGAGACAATACTCTTGGGCAACCCATGTAATCTAACCACATGTTGAAGGAACAACTCTGCTAACTTGCCTGCTCCAGGTATTCCTTCACAAGGAATGAAATGAGCTTGCTTGGACAGAACATCCACCACTACCCAAATGGTGTCAAACTGCTTATTAGGTGGAAGGTCTGTAATAAAATCCATTGATATGTGTGTCCATACTTTCTCAGGTGTGGGTAATGATCTGCTTTATTCCTCATGCAATTTTCACATTGTAATAAATATTTGCCCACATCCTGCCTCAAAGTAGGCCACCAAAAGTATTTTTCCAACATGGTTTGCATTTTACTTTGACCAGCGTGTTCCGCTAATGGAGAATTATGGCACCAATATAGGGCTTTTCCCTGTATTTCCTTAGTAGGTAAAAACAATTGATCTTGATGGTACGGCAACCCCTGCCTCACCTTCCTTGCTGGATGACTGGCCTGCCACTTATGGATTTGCCGGGGGAGGAGAGCCTTCTTGACTTCATCAATTACATTTTTTGTAATAGCTCCAATGACTTTTCCTGGAGGAACAATTGCTCTTACTTCACTCACCACACTCTCCAAATTTTGCTGCCTAGACAATGCATCTACCTTGCCATTATTCTTTCCTGGTCTGAATGTTGCCACAAAATTGAATTCATTAAATTGAGATCTACCTAGACCCAGACGAAAGCCCTCAAGTGACTCTCCCACTTGTACGCACCAGACAAACATATCCAGACCGGCAGACGCATCTAGATAGATGTTGGCCTGCGTCGCATCTGGATAGGATCGATTGAAGGATAACATGCCCACGCCTAGAAAAGCATGAATACTAGCATGTGCCACATTTAGAGTTGTGAACACCAGCCTGCGTGGCGTTCGGATGGAGTTGTGAATGTTAGCATGCCCACACCTGGACGGATCTCTAAACACTAGCCTGCGCTGCATCTAGATAAAAGTGTGAATGTTGGCATGACCACACCTGAATGGTGTCCTAAACATTGGCCTGCGCCTTGTCTGGATGGGAATGTGAGGGCCAACAAGTGCCACACTAGACAGAACTGTGAATTTTAGCATGGTAAAGGTCAGGTAACCCACTAACCAAAATAAGCTCAAACTCTGCATACTTATCTCACTCAAAAAACTCACACAACCATCTCTCGCACAACAAGCCGCACACACTTCACAACACTGCAACAACACATAAGCCGGAACAACAGCACATGCGGACTGACTCTGATCCGATACCTGCACCAAAGCTCAGCACCCGGTGTATACTGAGTTGAAGCTGCCAACAGAACACCAGTCCTCTCACTATCCTACTCCCTTCTTCACCTTACTAACCCATCACACCTTTATCATTTACAGATCCGCCTGAGCGCCTGGGGACCAATTCCGTTGGTGACGGTGCGCGGTACAAATACCTTTAACATTTAACATTTAAAGTATTGAGACCAGCGTAATTGCCTGGGGCTAAGTTTATGAGCAGTCTTAAAGTATTGCAAGTTCTTGTGATCCGTTACCACCACTACCAGATGCTTAGCCCCCAATAGGTAATGCCTCCATTCTAAAAAGGCTGATCGGATAGCCAGCAATTCCTTGTCCGTGATAGAATAATTCTGTTCACACACTGATAGTTTTCTAGAATAGAAGGCCACTGGGTGCCATACCCCCTCCTTATCCTTCTGTGACAAAATAGCCCCTACCGACAGATTACTAGCATCTGTCTCCACTTGAAAAGCTTCATGTGTGTCTGGGTGTTTCAACACAGGTGCAGTAGTAAAAGCGATCTTTAATTCCTGAAAAGCCCTTTCTGCTTCAGGACCCCAAATGAATGGTGTTGCTTTCTTGAGAAGTTGAGTAATCGGCGTTACTAGTGCTGAGAAATTACTAATAAAACGCTGATAGAAATTTGCAAATCCTAAAAATGATTGGATGTCCTTGATGCATTGTGGTGATGGCCAAGCTGTCACAGCCTGAACCTTCTTGGCATCCATCACTACACCCTCTGGAGTTAGTATGAACCCCAGAAATTCCACTTGCCTAGTGTGAAAAGCACATTTCTCCAGTTTTACACAAAACTGATACTCCTGCAAGTGGAGCACTGCCCTCACATGTTGAACATGCTGTTCCCCTGAAACTGAATAAATCAAAATATCATCAATGTACACTATAACAAATACATCAATAAAGTCCCTCAACACTTCTTGCATAAAGAATTGAAATGCCGCAGGAGCATTGCATAATCCAAACGGCATAACCAAGCATTCGAATAATCCACATTTTGTCTGAAATGCCGTTTTCCACTCATCCCCCTCTTTTACTCTTATCAAGTGGTATGCTCCTCTTAAATCCAATTTAGTGTAAATTTTTGCCGCCCGCACCTGATCCAGTAACACTGAAATTAGAGGCAATGGAAACCTATTCTTAATGGTTACCTTGTTCAATGCGCGATAGTCAATACAAGTGTGTAATGTCCCCTCTTTTTTTGGAACAAAAAACAAAGGAGAAGAGACCGGGGATGTGGAATGTCTAATGAACCCCTTCTCTAACATCCAAATACTCTCTTAAGTGTTTATTTTCTGTCTCTGTAAGGGCATAGATTCTACTGCAGGGTAGCTACGCCCCCTCCTCCAATTCAATGACACAATCATAAGGTCAATGGGGAGGTAATTGTTCTGCCCTTCTTTTGTCAAATACCTTGGTGAACTCTCGTTATTGCAGGGGAAGTTCTGCTTCCACGGCTTCCACCAATTGCTCTCTGCTTTCCTGTTTAACTGACCACGCCGTGGGTCCCACTTCTGGTGACATGTGTTCTTTACACCTCTGTTCATCAAACTCTACTGTCTCTTTTTCCCAATCAATCCTTGGATTGTGTTGCACTAACCAAGGCATTCCCAAAATCAAACCAAACTGTGGTGAGGCTATCAAATCAAAAGTAATGTCTTCATTGTGACCTGATGTAAATGTCATCCGCAACATTTGTGTTTGTTGTCTTATAGGCCCTGACACTAAAGGAGACCCATCCACCGACTGCACCTCTTCCACTCTTTGTTTGTCTTGTAAAGGAAGGCCCAATTGTTTGGCCAATGTAATGTCCACAAAATTACCTGTGGCCCCTGAGTCTATCATAGCCAGTACTGTCTGCTTGGATATTGCCCGACATAAAGTCACTAATAAATACAAATGAGATGTCTTACTCCCAACTGTATTTGCCACCAATTTGGGGAACTTTACTTCCTTCGGGACTGTCACCTAAGTTCCCCCTAAGGTCGGCCCACTTCTTTTCCTGCCTCTTTTTTGCTCCGTTCCCCTCCTATACTCCTCTGGGGAGTATTAGGACAAGTGCGTATAAAATGGCCTACCTGTCCACAGTACAAACACAATTTGTTAAGCTTCCTCTGTTCTTTTTCTGCCTCTGATAATGGTCCTCTCACACTACCAATCTGCATTGGTTCTACCTCACTACTCCTTCCTCCCTTAATCCTATCTAATCTCACAAATGGGACAGTTTCTGGTTTCTTTTAATCTCCTTTTCTTTCATTCATCCGGTGATCCAGCCTAAGGGCCAGATCTATCATGGCCATACAAGTGCTTGGTTGCGGTTCTACCTGCGCAATTGCATCTTTTAGTTCTTCCCGTAAACCTTGATAAAACGATACTGTCTGTTTAGCCACTGGCCATTCTGTTTCAATCACTAGTCTACTAAACTGTGTCACATATGTTACCAGATCTCGTGACCCCTGTCTTAAACCTAACAACTCTTTGTCTTGTGCCAGTGAGACTTCCCCTCTATCAAACTGTCTGCCAAACTCTGATAAGAAATTATCCCAATTGTATAACAAAGGATCATCTTTCTGTACCAGAGGCATCGCCCATGCTGCAGCATCGCCTGTTAAATATGATATTACAAAGGCAGTTCTGGCTTGGATAGTTTCAAATGCCACAGGCTTGCACAAAATATGAAGTCTACATTGAGTAAGAAAGGTCATATATTTTCTAGGATCCCCAGAAAAACGCTCTGGTGCTGCCAGGGGTACGTTACTAGGAGGTTGCACAATGACAGTGGGATTTCTACTAGTGGAAACGCTCCCAGTATTGGCTGTACTAGGGCCCTCTAAAGGGGTACCTTGGGCCACCAATCCTTGTACTTGTGCTTTCAAAGTGGTAGTTTCCTGCCGAGCATGCGCTAATTCCATTTGGATATCTTGTAGTGCCTTTAGCACGTCGGCTAAAGGTGGAGGTGTCGTGTCCATTTGGCTTGGGTGGTTGTGATTATCCCAATCTGGGGGTGGCTTATTATGTCACAATCACACTTTAAAGGAAAGGAAGAGAGATCGACACTCTCCCCCGAACCACGGAAGCCGAATGAACTCGACCCTCCCACCGTGGTTGGCACAGACGCCTGATATATAAAACAGGTCGCCACGTGGCAGCCAATGGGGGGAAGAGGGGTTAGGGAGAGGTTGTGGATAGGATGGGGAAGTTAGGAACACCGGAAAAAGGGTAAGGAACTCCTACTTTGGATGGGACAGGGGAAACACCAGGAAAGAACCCTACTCTGTCCAGCATGTAACACTGTCCACGTATATAACCTGACTTCCTACCTAGTACACCTTAATATGTGTACTAACCCCTGTTGGTTAACAAGAAAACACATAAGCAAGCAACATGATGAAAACAAACATTAGGAAAACTTCCCATCATGATAGACAAGACACATGGCCCTTCGGGCAGCAAAGCAACATATAACATAAATGATTTTCCTCCTACACTAGTTTACTGCATCAGTGCAGATTTGGTGAACTTGGTAAACGTAATGTCCATGTATCATATTGAGTCTTTTGTCAGTAAATAGTTCATTACTCATAGACACCCATTAAAGATGCAGATTCACTATTGCTTGATACACACTGGGTTTGCCCGGCACAACCGTAAATGAGTGAACACCCTGGATTTCCCAACGCAGCAGTACATGAGCGCATACACTGTGTTTTCTCAGCACACCATTCCAAAAACATTCGCCGCTACTTATCTTATGTCTGGGAGCCCCTCAGGACTTCCCAGACGAAATGCGACCCACTGTAAATCATTCCCAACAATGTAAGCAATCACCGGGCATTTCCCCGTACTTATCTTTGGTCTGGGGAGCCCCACAGGACTTCCCAGACAATGACCGTAAAGCCGTGATCCTTATCTGCACTCTCCTGCTTCTTCCGAAATGCAACCGTCTGTAGTTCATGCAGTCCTGCTCTCCATCGCTCCTCTCCGCACGCGGCCTGCTTGCCTCCACGCTGAATCAGAATAAGCCACACCTGAACACTGCCGTTACCAGTTAATATGCTGTCCTTAATCCCAGACAGCTGGCCAAGCGCGCTTGTGTTGAACTATACGCAGACCCAGAGAATGCTGGGAATTGTAGTTTCTAGACCTTCCCAGATTAAGAGGCATATCTAAACACTCCTCGTCTTTGCCAGCCCTGAGTCCTGACAGTTTTGCCTTAACCAGCTTGACCACTGACATATAGTAGTATAGGTTTGTAATTTTGGCAGGAACATTCTTTATTTTCCTGTTGTACACCATGTGCAATTTATTTTGTTAATTCTTGAAAAATGCTACGCTGCTCATTGTTCATTTTTGATTGCAGTACAGTTAAGTCTTCTGTATCTTCTTCATACTGACACATGGTGTTTTCTACTTCTGCCATAGCTAAATCTGCCTCATTTGCTATTAGTGGCTGTCCCAGTGGTTCTTGGCTTCGTGCTATAGAAGGTTGACTACTGTCGGGAGTGTCTTTATCTAGTTGAACATGGAGTTCTTCTTCGTGTTGCTGTTCATTGTGCAACATTGTTTTGTACTGTGCAAAGTTTACATCGGTTATAGTGCTTTCATTTGCTTTGAAAGCGTCTTCATAGAAGTCATAGATATCTAGTACCTCTTCTTCTTTTCTACATGGTTTAAAAAGTTGTAGCAGGGACATGTAATATAGTTCTTCATGTTGAGGAGTTTTAATGACAATTTGGTATGATTAATTAAGCTTCGTTTGGTAAGTTTCACTAAGCTGCCTTCACAATTTGTCACTCTGTATCTACCTTTGTTTTCATCTGGGTGTATAGTATTTTTGTATGTGAAGTTCTGGGCTACGTGGTATAGATACATGGTTTCTAAAGTTGTACTCCTGTTTGGGTAGTATGTGTCTAGTAAATTGTTTTTCAAAATGTCTTGGCTGTTGGGATCATTTTTGGCTATTGTTTCTATGTCGTCGTATGATTTGAGAACTCTTTTTCTAGATTTAGCAGGACCAAGACTTAGTCATACTATGTTTTCAGATTTTCCATAGAAAGCAATACCGGTTAAATTATCTGCAGCTTCATAGCAGCCACATTCTCTATGAGAGAGCATTTTTATGCCTAAGCCGTACAATTTCTGAGACAGTGTTTTGTCTGATGATAGGTCATCCCAGAGGTCTTGAAGCTCTGTTTTTTCTGCTTTGGGTAAGTAGGCTGTGACATATCGTGCAACTGCAGTGGAATTGTCAGCAATGTACTGCACATCTATATTTGCATTCCATAGCAGGGCAATGATTGCATTGTAATCATTGATATATTTTGCTTCTTCTGTTCTTTTATGTAATATGTGTTCTTAGGTGATTTACCTTTAACACTATGGGCCTCATTCTAGGTTGGGCGCAAAGAGATTAACGACACCGGTGCCGGTAAACCCTTTGCACCCTATTCCGAGGTCCCTTAGCGGGTCCCTCCTTTAACGCCTGGTCTGACCAGGCGGTGAGGACGGGACCCGTTAAGGGACTTCGGAGCTAATAACGGTACCGCAATTTGCGGTACCATTATTAGCACCTTCCCCATTCCCATTGAGCCCCCTATGGGGGCTCAATGGGAATGGGGAATGGCATATCCAGTGGGGACTTACCAGTCCCACAAAGGTCAGACTACACCGGTAAATCCCCATTGAACGAGACCGTTGCCGGTACCGTTATTGGTGGCAGTCATGACGCTAATAGCGCCATGACTACCACAAATCACGGAATGAGGCCCTATGTCTAACTGAAGACATGAAGTTGTTTACTTGACCTGTTGCTGTAACTGGTCTAGGGAAACAAAAGCGGCATTTGGTATAGTATTTCCCTTTGTTTTTATATTTACAACGACAGTATTTCCCATGTTTGTGTCTTTGAAATTTTAAAATTTGTGCATGAAGATCACTATTTGTTGCTTCTGATGGAATTTCACAAGTGACATATTTTTCGATAAACTGTAAAACAGTGGCATCACTGTCTTGACCAAATTTAGGAGCATCTTTAATCCATAAAAGCATGTGGATATGTGGTGCTCCTTTGGCTTGGTATTGTTTTCTCCAAAAGAAGTGTTGCACGTCTCTGAGGGGAGGCACAGTTTTATTACAAATAAAGTGTAGCATAGCAATGAAGTGATGATGGAAATATCTTGAAACATTAACAGGATCTACAGAGCAAAGTTCTCCAGGTGTTAGTATATCTATGTTTGTTTTGTTTTTGTTTGATATTCGTAGGAAATCATGTCAATCTTCCCATGCATATTCTGCACAACTTAATGTAACATTGGGCCAAGGTTTCTTATCATACAACGTATATCTCCGTGATGTCGGAACCAGTACTCATTGGTACCATGCATCTTTGCTAACAGATTTGTAATGCTTGATTGTAAAACCTCATCTTTTTCCAGCACTTTTTGTAGTAATTGTGTAGCTGACATATTTTGAAAGTGGGTACCTGATTTCAATGTGTGTGCAACTTCGTAGCATAGAGTTGCTAGTTCACTTTCAAAGAGTAGATGGAATATGTATTCCACATTTTGTCTAAATCTGGGATCTTCAGAATACATTTGTAACAAGTGGTATTCTGATGCTGTTATCTGAGTGGTCTAACATCGTACCTTCCTCCTTTCCCAGTAGGAAAGAGTAGAGGAAAAGCATGTGCTTCTATATTTTTTTCCCATATGGTGATTGTTGATCCTTTGGTTTGTCGCAATTGTTACGTTTCTAGTGCATCATCTATGGTGTCTTCAGAGTGTAATGGATGAATTGTATAATGGTCTAAAATATTGGATACTGTAGCAGGATCTAGAAGTTCAAATTGACCAGTTTCTGGTGACTCATAAATTATTTTGTTTCCCTCAGGTTTTCTTCAATATTCATTTCTTTGTAGTATTCAGTATTGTTTTTTAGATATTGCAAGGCTTGTCTAACTTTATGTAAGTCTACGAGTTGTTGCCAATTTTTGTTGTCTTTTGTAGGTACACCATTTACTAAAACAATTAAAGATTGCTCTATTGGACGTTGCACTCCTAGAGTGTGTACATTTTCTTTCAGATCTAATGGTAAATAAACTTCTTTGCCACAAATGCCTTTCACTAATTCTGAGGGAGGTAATTTTGCTGTTTTTGGTTGAAGGCGTATTATTGCTTGAAATGGATGCACTGTTTTAATTATGATGCTCTCATATATATTGAGTTGTGGCAAGGGTTTTGGTAGTGGGAATAGTTCTAAGTTATTTGTGATAGCACGTGAAGGAGTTTGGTTGTTGTCAAGTTTTGCAGTGCAGTAACTGCAAAGTATTAAGGGGTCATTTATTTTGTATTTATTTTCTGCTATAAGGTAGAGAGCTAATTCAAACCATTTGGAATCTTCATTGTCTTCTATTTTGTATGTTATGTCTACAGTTTTTGTATTAGTTTTATAAAAAGTTCTGCGGCAACACACACACACATGGCTTGGTACTTCAGCGGATGTACTTTTAGATTTTAGTATTTCTTTTTTGTATGTGTGTAGTAGAAGGTTGCCATTTGTAGAATTGTTCCTAGTCTGTTGTAAAGCTATTACATTTTGTAAGTGGCTTTTACTTCCAAAATATTTTCTCTGGATATGCTCTATTTCTTCAATTAGGTCTTTGGCTGTATCATGCAGAAGATTGTTATTTAAATTGTCTAATGCTAAAGCTGGACTTCTAGCGTAGTACAGTTTATGGACTAGATTTTTTATAGTTGAATGATGTGTTGATGTCATTTTGATATGATGGAAGGTGCTTTTGCAATTGGTTCCTGAAATGCAGGCTAATGAATGTCCTTGTAGTAGTCCTGTGAGTTTGCGCACTGGACAGGTATACATATTTCATAGATGTTTCATTTTGAATTTGTCTTTGCCTTTTACATATTGATTGAGGAACTGGCGTAAAGATTTGAATTTATTTTTGTCAATGTTACACATTGACGTTCACGGCCATTTGTATACTGGACGTTTTGATTCAGTCTGATGGAGAGGTGATACTGAGTTTTCTGGGGATATTTTTGTGAGCAGCGTTTCTTGTTCCATAATGGTATTATTAAGTTTGAAATTTGGTTCTGTGCTCGTGGTGTGACTCCGTTCACCTCCACAGATATTTAAGAAGTTATTTTTGTAGACATTCTGTTTATTGAGAAGTCTTTTTTTGTAATTTAGTAGTTAGTTTTGTTAGTGCTTTCATTCTGTTTAACACTAAAATAAATAACTTCCTTTTGAGAAGGATTGCACTATGAGAGCTTCTAAGATTAATTTTCTACGGTAGGTTTTAAGGGTTGTGCCTGATTTCTCTCTCCGGTTTTTATAAGATTCTGAAGGACTCTGTGGCGGAACATTTTTGGTAAAATACTTTTTTTCATACGGTTACTTGCCACTACATCAAGTTTATAGGAGCAGTGTTAGCAGTGGTGGTAGCTGATTTTGAAAGAGGAGGCAACATTTTTTTACTGGAAGCTTGTTTTGTTTCGCTTAATGACTCTATTAGGGGGCCAATTCATAGAATTCGGCGCACAAGTGGCGCACGCGGCTGGCGCACAGTGTGCGCGTGCGGTAGTCTGCGCCAGCCGCGTGCGCCGAAACACATTTCCGCGCACAGCGTATTCATGGATTCCAGCCACCAAAACCAGCCGTGGCGCACAGTGGCGCAGCGACCTTGCAGCAGCGCCAGTTACGCCCCCAAGAACGCCTTCCGCGCAGGGAAAAGCCATCAAAATCCCCAATCCAGCGCAAAGGGCTGCGCTAACCCTGTACCAGCACGGCAAGCGGGCTACGTGTATTCCAGGGGTTCGCGGGAAGTTTCACACGCGATTTCAGCAGGGTACGTGTATTTCAGGGGTGCGCGGGAAGTTCCACACGCGAATAGCCTGGGCGCGTGTATTTCAGGGGTTCGCGGGAAGTTTCACACGCGATTTCAGCAGGGTACGTGTATTTCAGGGGTGCGCGGGAAGTTCCACACGCGAATAGCCTGGGCGCGTGTATTTCAGGGGTGCGCGGGAAGTTCCACACGCGAATAGCCTGGGCGCGTGTATTTCAGGGGTGCGCGGGAAGTTCCACACGCGAATAGCCTGGGCGCGTGTATTTCAGGGGTGCGCGGGAAGTTCCACACGCGAATAGCCTGGGCGCGTGTATTTCAGGGGTGCGCGGGAAGTTCCACACGCGAATAGCCTGCGCGCGTGTATTGCAGGGGTGCGCGGCAAGTTCCACACGCGAATAGCCTGGGCGCGTGTATTTCAGGGGTTCGCGGGAAGTTTCACACGCGATTTCAGCAGGGTACGTGTATTTCAGGGGTGCGCGGGAAGTTCCACACGCGAATAGCCTGGGCGCGTGTATTTCAGGGGTGCGCGGGAAGTTCCACACGCGAATAGCCTGGGCGCGTGTATTTCAGGGGTGCGCGGGAAGTTCCACACGCGAATAGCCTGGGCGCGTGTATTTCAGGGGTGCGCGGGAAGTTCCACACGCGAATAGCCTGGGCGCGTGTATTTCAGGGGTGCGCGGGAAGTTCCACACGCGAATAGCCTGGGCGCGTGTATTTCAGGGGTGCGCGGGAAGTTCCACACGCGAATAGCCTGCGCGCGTGTATTGCAGGGGTGCGCGGCAAGTTCCACACGCGAATAGCCTGGGCGCGTGTATTTCAGGGGTGCGCGGGAAGTTCCACACGCGAATAGCCTGCGCGCGTGTATTGCAGGGGTGCGCGGCAAGTTCCACACGCGAATAGCCTGGGCGCGTGTATTTCAGGGGTGCGCGGGAAGTTCCACACGCGAATAGCCTGGGCGCGTGTATTTCAGGGGTGCGCGGGAAGTTCCACACGCGAATAGCCTGCGCGCGTGTATTGCAGGGGTGCGCGGGAAGTTCCACACGCGAATAGCCTGGGCGCGTGTATTTCAGGGGTTCGCGGGAAGTTTCACACGCGATTTCAGCAGGGTACGTGTGTTTCGGGGTGCGCGGGTAGTTCCACACGCGATTGGCCGGGGTACGTGTGTTCCGGGGTCCCGTGAACTTTCACACGCGATTGGTTGGGATCCACGTGTGTACTGTCATCACGTGCAATGAGGGATACTCCCTCGCACGTCACGTCACAGACGCGCTCACGCGCTGAGGGCCTTTGGTCCAATGAAAATGCGTATGCGTGCAGACGCGCTTACGCGCTAAGGGCCTTTCCTCGAATTACACGCTGACGTGCAGAATTTTCACGTGCCAAATCACTCCGTATCAAGCTGGCCACGCGTAAGCACACGGAAGACCACGCTCCTGCCCAGAAGGCCGAACTACTGCCCCCCAGAGCCCCGAGCACGCTCCCACCTGCCATCTGCTGCTGCCTGACTGCCTGCTGCCCACGTGCCCTGCCATTCGCTGCCTGCACATCAGCCAGGGGTGCTGTTGGTGTGACCACCCCTGCTGGAACCAAAGACTCCCGACTGGGATTCCATCGCTCCACAGCCCAGCCCCAGGACCCAGTTGCCCACCCACTCCTGCCTCTGGGGTTGTCATGTCGGGGCAAACTCCATCTGTGACCACTGACAACCCCCGGCCAGAGAGGCAGAGGGGCACCAGCTTCAGTGCCACCGAAGTTGGTGTCCTGGTGGAGCAAGTCCTGGGGCAGTATGATGCCCTCTTCGGAAGTTGCCGCGCCGACAAGGAAGGACGGACTCGGATCTGGACTGACATCGTGACTGCCATCAACGCGGAGGGGGTGGCAGTCCGCGACTTCCAACATGTCAAGAAGCGCTGGGAGGACTTCAGGTCCAGGACCCTGACCAAGGCCCGGCGCCTCTTGAAGGCAGCGGATGCCAAGGGGCGCCGGGGCCACTTGTCGGAAGAACAGATGAGGGTCCTGGAACACATATCCCCAGCGCTCCACGTCCAGGTCCTTGAGAGGCAGACCCGTCTGGAGTCGAGCGGTGAGTGTACATGCATCCTGATTGTGAGCAGTGCGTGTGGTGATTGTTCAGTAGTGTGCAGGTTGCACATCTGTTTGTATGGGGTCGAGTATGGGTGCGGGTGTACAGGGCCGTGGGGCTGACACATGCGAGGGCTGTAATGTGTGAGACATGGATGGTGCCTGTGTGTGTGGGCTTGCATGCCAAATGCAGTTGTGTGGGCACACAAGTTTGTATGAATGTGTATGTGAGTAGACATGTCCGTGATGTCACGCATGTATGTTGTTTTCAGCTGATTGTATCAGCGCTGTGTACATGTGCATGTGTGTGTATTTGACAAGGGTGCAACAGTGATGCAACATGGATGCATGTGACAGCGGTATGTGGAAGCCTGATGGGCAGATGTGACATGGATGCCCGTCTGAACACTGCGACACTTAGCAGAGGTGTACACATGCATGCAAGTGTGGTGGTGTGTGTACATGTGTGGTGCACTTCCTGTGTTGCATGTGATGTCTGGCTCACCTTTGGCTGCTGATGCTGTTGTATGTGTATGGATGGTGTTGGCAGTTGCAACATGGCTGTGGTATGGCTCGTGTGTGCAAGTTGTAATGACATGTGTGTTGGGGATTGTGATGACATGTCAGAGGTTTGCCAATGCCACTCATGTACAACTGTCATGTGTGTATGTGTACATTGTACAGTGCCCTGATGCCTGTGTTTTGTTTCTCCCTGTCTGCAGCGTCAACTGATGAAGAGGGCGGAGAAGGTGCTGTGGAGCACAGCGGCGGGGATCCCACCGCCAGCCGGAGACGCAAGGCCCGGCTCCCCTCCCAGGTTGTCATCTCGTCGGGGAGTGAGGAGTCCGGTGCCGCGTCCCAGGCCGCAGCTGCCGGGGGGAGGTCCAAGAGGCGGAGGTTGCAGTTGGACTCCTCGGCAGCAGAAGGGGCAGCTGGGACCCCACAGGGCCCAACGGGGGAAGATGGCACAGAGTCATCCAGGTTGGTGGGGGGTTTGGTGGAGGAGGAGGCCGTGCAAGCACCGGAGACGGGGTCTGGGGGTGGGGATCCCACTGGTGCTAGTGGTGCAGTGCAGGACCAGGGACAGGAGGCAGCACAGGCCGCCGCGGAGGTGCCTGTGTGCAATCCTGTCCCTGATCCTGTCCCTGCATCATCTTGCACCAGCAGGGATGCCCATGTCCAGACCAGTTTTCAGGCAGGGGATGAGCTGACGTCAACTGGCCTTCCTCTGCCTGCGGACGTGGCTATCCAGGCCCGGGTTGAGCCTGTCCTGGCTGGAGTGGCGTTGCGTCAACGGGCCATGCGAGGTGACCTGCAGTCTTTTCATGAAGAGACTGCAGGTCATCTCGAATGGCTCGTTGACCACGTCGGCCTGCTGGGACAGGTCACCCAGGCCGGATTCCTCCGTCTGATGGGGCTTGCCACGACCCCCTCCTCAGCTGGACCCCCTACGCGCCAGTCGTCCTCTGTGCCATCTTCCCACCCATCAGTCACCTGGGTGCCCTGTGGAGCTGCCTCTGACGGTGCGGCCAGGCTGGTGGAGGAGGCATCCCTGCCACAGTCGGGAGTCGGACGTCCAGCAGGGGTGGCCACGTCAACGACTGCACCCCAGCCGGCGGAGGATGTGCAGGCAGCAGGAGGCAGTGCAGGGGCAGAGGCACAGCAGCAGCAGCACCATGGTGGGAGCCATGAAGGCTCGGGGCCTTCGACATCGGAGGGGCAGGCATCGGCCGGAGGGCAGGAGGACCCAGGACAAAAAGTGTCTTCCGTGTGGCAGCGGTTGGGCCACGCCATAGATGCGGAGCGGCAGCGGGCGGAAGAGGCACGGCTCTCAATGGTCAGGGCGGAGAACTCCATGCAGAGGGCCCTGAGGCGGGTCGAGTGCCTCGAGGCAATCCGCAGGGCTTTGGAGGTGGACACGTCGACGGCCCTGCGGACCCTCGGGGCCATGGAGGAGGACCGCCTCCGGGACATTGAGGAGGAGTTCGATGATGCCCTGGCCCGGCACATCCAGAAGTGAGCCGTGGAACTAGCCCGCTGCCCTTGTACATAGTTATGTAGGTAGTGTTAAGTTTCATTTTTGTTTTTATTTCATTTGGACCTTTTGGACATTGGCCACATTTTTGTATATAGTTTTTTTTATTAGTTAGTGTAGTTAGTTAGGTTTCCTTTATTTTGTTGGGATGATGGACCCTGGCTTCTTGCATTGTACATAGTTGTGGACTTGTACATACTTTCTTTTTTGACATTATCCATGGATCAATGGCTTATAATTTTTTTTTCACATTGGATTTTGTTTGGTGGACATTGACTTTGTACTACATTACTTTGGATTTCTATATTCTTTAATTTTTTTCTTTTTTTGAACGGACATGCTTCTTTTCATTTTTTTCCATTCACATTTCTGTTTCTTCATTTTTGTTTCTATTCATCTTTCCTTTAATACATTATTTATTTGTTGCACTTCAATGTGTGGTGTCTCATTGTTTTCATGCATTTCATGTTATGTGTTTAGAGAATCACTGACACCCATTGGGTGTATGTGAGGGACATGCGTTTGTTTTGGAACTTGCAATTGGTGTTCTATGATGTAATTGCAGAATATGAGTGGGTGGATGCAATACTCGGGTGGGTGTTTTGCATTTGGGGGCTGACCATAGAGACCAGGGATCTGGACTGTGATGACATGTTGGGTGGGGAACATGAGTTGGACATGGGTGGGGGCCTGCTGGAGGCTGCCCCTGGTGGCTGGGGGTTGGGGGTGGTGGGAGACATGGGTGGGGGCCTGGTGGAGGGTTCCCCTGGATGCTGGGGGGTGGGGGTGGTGGGAGACATGGGTGGGGGCCTGCTGGAGGCTGCCCCTGGTGGCTGGGGGTTGGGGGTGGTGGGAGACATGGGTGGGGGCCTGGTGGAGGGTTCCCCTGGATGCTGGGGGGTGGGGGTGCAGGGGGACATGTGTGGGGGCCTGCTGGAGGCTGCCCCTGGTGGCTGGGGGTTGGGGGTGGTGGGAGACATGGGTGGGGGCCTGGTGGAGGGTTCCCCTGGATGCTGGGGGGTGGGGGTGGTGGGAGACATGGGTGGGGGCCTGCTGGAGGCTGCCCCTGGTGGCTGGGGGTTGGGGGTGGTGGGAGACATGGGTGGGGGCCTGGTGGAGGGTTCCCCTGGATGCTGGGGGGTGGGGGTGCAGGGGGACATGTGTGGGGGCCTGATGGAGGGTGCCCCTGCACTGCTGGGGGGTGGGGGTGGTGGGAGACATGTGTGGGGGTCTGGTGGAGGGTGCCCCTGGATGCTGGGGGGTGAGGGTGCAGGGGGACATGTGTGGGGGCCTGGTGGAGGGTGCCCCTGGATGCTAGGGGGTGGGGGTGCAGGGGGACATGAGTGGGGGCCTTTTTGAGGCTGCCCCTGCACTGGTGGGGGGTGGGAGTGGGGGGAGACATGGGTGGGGGCCTGCTGGAGGCTGCCCCTGGTGGCTGGGGGTGCAGGGGGACATGCGTTGGTGGGCAGTAGTGCTAGTTGATATGTGGGTTGGCTGGTGGGCATGGCCATGGTGGATGGGGTGCCTGCAGGACATGTGCTGGGTAGGCCCCTGTGGTGTGAGCCACCTGCAGGGGCCGTGGAGGGTGTAGAGGGTACACCTGGGAGGACCCACACGTGCAATTCACGTGTGCTACTCCCCGCGCACCCCCGGAATCCACGTACCCCGCTCAATCGCGTGTGGAACTTCCCGCGCACCCCCGTAATACACGTACCCCGCTCAATCGCGTGTGGAACTTCCCGCGCACCCCCGTAATACACGTACCCCGCTCAATCGCGTGTGGAACTTCCCGCGCACCCCCGAAATACACGTACCCGCCCAAATCGCGTGTGGAACTTCCCGCGCACCCCTGGAATCCACGTACCCGGCCAAATCGCGTGTGGAACTTCCCGCGCACCCCCGTAATACACGTACCCCGCTCAATCGCGTGTGTAACTTCCCGCGCACCCCCGGAATACACGTACCCCGCTCAATCGCGTGTGGAACTTCCCGCGCACCCCTGGAATCCACGTACCCGGCCAAATCGCGTGTGGAACTTCCCGCGCACCCCTGGAATCCACGTACCCGGCCAAGTCGCGTGTGGAACTTCCCGCGCACCCCTGGAATCCACGTACCCGGCCAAGTCGCGTGTGGAACTTCCCGCGCACCCCTGGAATCCACGTACCCGGCCAAATCGCGTGTGGAACTTCCCGCGCACCCCTGGAATCCACGTACCCGGCCAAGTCGCGTGTGGAACTTCCCGCGCACCCCCGAAATACACGTACCCGCCCAAATCGCGTGTGGAACTTCCCGCGCACCCCTGGAATCCACGTACCCGGCCAAATCGCGTGTGGAACTTCCCGCGCACCCCCGTAATACACGTACCCCGCTCAATCGCGTGTGTAACTTCCCGCGCACCCCCGGAATACACGTACCCCGCTCAATCGCGTGTGGAACTTCCCGCGCACCCCTGGAATCCACGTACCCGGCCAAGTCGCGTGTGGAACTTCCCACGCACCCCCGTAATACACGTACCCCGCTCATTCGCGTGTGTAACTTCCCGCGCACCCCCGGAATACACGTACCCCGCTCAATCGCGTGTGTCACTTCCCGCACACACCCGGAATACACGTACCCCGCTCAATCGCGTATTTTACTTCCCGCGGCGCCACTTTTTTGATGCGCTGGGACTCTACCGCCTGCCTTCGTGTGGCGGACGTGTTTCAGCTTGTGCGCGGCTTTGGCTGTGCGTGGGTTTGCCCTATTCCATTCCATGAATACGTGTGGTTCGTGTGCATGTGGGCGTTACCTCTGCTTCCGTGCAGTGCATCCCCAGTTACGCCCTTATTTTCGCGTGTTGTTCCCCATTCCGCGCGTTACGCCCCATGTCCCGCCCACTTTCTGCTGTGTGCGCTGAGGTTGTGCGCTTTCACTGTGCGCGTCGCGCACCGTCGCGCACGCCTTTCGCGATGTTGCAGTGACTTGTGCGCCATGCACGGGTTTGGCGCACATCCCGCGGTGGACACGCGCAGGGACTTCCATGAATCGCACGCGTGCGCGTGCGCCTGTTTTTTTCCGCTTGCGCATGCTTGCGCATGCTTGCGCCTGCTTGCGCTGGGATTTTCGGCACACGTTTGTTCCATGAATCGGCCCCTAGATCTTTTGTTTGAACTTTTTGTACAAAATCAGCTAGAGATTTATGCTTATTTTGGACACTTTTATTTTCATTTGCTCTACTTCTGCGTTGCTTTCTACGGACGTGCTTTTTGGTAGGTATTCTTTGGGGTCTGTTGAAAAAAAAGAAGGTATGGGTTGGGCTGTTCTGCAATGTATTTGTGCTATGTGCATGAGTGTCTGAGTATGATGGCAAGGATGGATGTGGTGGTGTGTGATTGTGTATTGGGCAACTACACCTAGGTTGGAAGACTATTCTTGTATTTGTGTGTTAGTATACTGGGGTTCAGATGACAGTAGAAAGTAAGCTAGTGGTGAGGAGAAGCACTAATACTAAATCTAATGGTATAGAATTAAAACAGTTCCTTGTTCTGCAATACTAACATTCTAGGGGCTGAGTTATGTAATATGTGCGCCGGAAAACAGGGATTTGTGCACCATTCTGCCTGCAAATCCTTGTTTAACAATTGAGGATTTTTTTGGCAGAATGGTGCACAAATGTCCATTTTTCAGTGTACAAATTCCATGAATCAACCCCACAGTGTGTTTGAGTAACAGTAAGAATATTTTGGTAGTATTTTACTTACTTTTTTTGTTTGGAATGAGCAGGATTATTCTGAGTTGTTGTTTGTACTTCAGATGCTGCTGCTTTTCAGGGGAGTGGTCTTTACTGCAATTGTAAAAGAAAGAAGTTAGTAATTTCGTGTGTTTATAGCACTGATGTTAATTTAGACATTGATGTTTATGTTTTTGTAGTAATATTCTTGTTTGATAACTGAACATAGTGTGTGCATGCAGTTTCCTTTGACTATGCACCCATGACTCTAGGCCCTGGCCACAACTACCGCAGCATATCAAACCCATAGATCACACCCATAGAATCAAACATTATAACTGGCTATATGGGCTACTGCATTTTTTATGTTGCAGCCTTTATATTTTACTTACAATATGTTAGACAGTTGTGTGTGTAAAAAAGGAATTTAGATAGGAGACAGGTTTGGAAGTGACAGTTGATTATAGCAGATGAGAAAAATATTAGTAAGTTCATTTTATAGGTCATACAGGTTAAGTGGTAGTCATTCTGTTTATATGCATTTATAAGATTTGTACATGTACTGTGCTGTGCATAAAATATGCATACCTGTGGTTTGTATTCATGCATGTGGATATGCATGCAGCTGCAAGTAGAAATCTTGGAGACTTGTACATTAGTTTTGTAGTAGGTGCTTTCCAATGATATGAGACTTGTACTCAGAGTGATCAACAGTACATTTGAAGTGCTGAACTCTGATGATGGAGTTAGATGTAGAGGTCTTGGATGTGATTGGTGGATGGCTGTGTGACTGCTTAGCTGTATCCAATGAGGGAATGGCACACAGAGTGAAGTGGAAAGGGTAGAAGGGCTGTCTAAGAGTTACACGGTCCATGGACACCGCAGCTGTTTGCAACAGGGTGTGTCACATCCGGGGTTTTCCAGCAAATCCAGCATGGAAAGGGGACTGTAGGGATTACCCAATCAGGTGTTGAGGTTGTGGATTTGTGTTGAAAGAGATTGTGTGTAGTGAAGATGGCAGAGGTGGAGAAAGTCAGGGTGTTGGTGTTTGGAGATATGTTTGTGCATGGTTTACAGCAGTATGCTCAATGCAAGCATGTGGAAAACAATGTTGATGTTAAAGGAGTGGAGGTGGTGTGGAGCACTGTGCCTGATTGCAATGTACAGGGAATTGTACAAGTTTGTGAAGATATGGGCAGGATGAACAGTCCCCATGTGGTAGTTTTGCACTGTGGTGCTCTCCATTTGGGCTATGTCACTGCCCCTACTTTGTTGGCTGATTTGGAACACTTGGTTCAAGCAGTAATGAACATCCTTCCAAATGCCAAACTTATTTTTTCTGGATTAGTACCTAGGGCAATATGGGACAATAGTTTTGTTTTTTGTCCTCAGCAAAACATTTCTAGGTGTGCAATCAACCGAGGCATGTGGGCTTTCATGCTTAGAGATGGTATGTTCTTCTGTAATAATGAGAATATTGATTCCAGTAATGCTGTTTATTTTAAAGAAGATGGCATTTCTTTAGCTTTTATGGGGAAATGCCATGCTGTTCTGGAATGTAAGGGTTGCTTTGTAGAAGGTTATGTGAAGATTTTAGGAGTAAAATTAGTAGAAAAAAAAGAAAAAATATAAAATAACAGGTCTGTCAAGCATTGGCAAAACAAACAAAAAAATATGGCTCTTTTCAGAGCCAACCTTAAAGTGGAAATGGGGAACACTACTTAAATTTAAATTCACCACGCTCAGATTTTCGATATGTCCACGGACATGGCGGTAGTCCGTGGACATTGCCTCTTACATACGGGGATTTTGGGGTGGAGAGGCATGCAAATGAGAATGAGCAGAGCAAGGAATTGGTCAATAAAGTTTACTTGGTGTGTTGTGTAAGGAGAGAGTTTGTCAGAAAGTCTTTTTTCTTAGAGAAGAACAGATAGCTATGGCTGTGTGTTTCAGAAAACAGATTATCTGGATTTTGGGAGACTCATGGATACATTGGTTGGAGTTACATGCAGAATGCTGTGGAGTAGCTGCAGATCTTGGATTCCCTTATGTGGAAGTGCATTGGCATGGACTGCGTGGAATTAAGTGGCTGGACTTGGTACCTCTCTGTGCTACTTTGGAGACACAGCATCATCCAGACATAATTATAATTCATTGTGGAGGGAACAGTTTAGGATATGTGTCTGGAATTTCTTTGCAATTTGCAATGAAAGAAGGACTTGGGAAGGTCATTGACATGTTTCCAAATTCTCCAGTCATTTTTCTCGTATTGCGCAGAGGCAAATGTGGCTGCGTCCTTCTTCATTTGGTCCACAAATGGAGAAAGTGAGGCGCAATGTCAATAAGGCTGTTTGTGCCTTTTTAAGAGATGTTGCCATGTCCTCTTTTCCCAATGAAAATATTATGTTTTGCATTTTGCAGTGGGTGTTGACCATTTGAAATTTTTCAAACACAAGCAAACACCACCAAAAGGCTCTTTTCAGAGCCACCACTTCCTCCCAGAGAAAAGTGCAATGGTTATGATAGGGCAGCACCCCAAAATTTTAGATGTCCGCGGACTTCTAAAAAATGCACAGGGCCCTGCTCCGTTTATTTGACACTTCTATTTTTAAACAGTGAAAGACGGCTCTGAAAAGAGCCTTTTTCGGCAGGTTTTTGTTGTTTTATATTTTTTTTGTTTTTTTACACATGACACACTAGGAGAGGAGGAGAAAGGAGAGTAAGGAAGGGACACCAACCACGGGGATGAGAAAGGGCAGGTGGAGAGAGGAAGATGTAGGGTGGGCCTTATTTAGGTAGGTAGCAGACTTTCTCATGCTCCTTGACCACAGTCTCGAAAGCACTCCGAAGACTCTCCTCCCTGCAGAGTACTGCGTCGCAGTACATACACAATATTTTGACCCTCGAAAGGTAAGGGTCAACAGCATCATGGATGGCCTGTGAGGCAGCTGGAGGGATGTGCTGTCCCACAGGAGTGTCTCTTGTGGTGACAGGAGGGGAAATGGAGGATGTTGTAGAGGAACTCAACCTACTACGTTTATCACAAGGTACAACCTTGTGAACGGGCCCACCGTGGAACGACCTTAGGTGTCACTTCATGGATGTCGTACCAAAGCTGTACGAACCAGGCCTCCCATGACTCAGCACCATTTTGCACTGGTTGCAGGTGACCTTGTTCGCACGTGCTTTTGGTACATCATCATGAATGGTAAACAACCGCCACACCCAAGAATCACGGCGAGGGCTGGTAGTGGGGACTTCCATTACTTTTCCCCCAAATATGTTTTCAGTAGCAACTTAGTAAATTCAAGACTTGACTATTGCAACAGTCTATTAGTCGGGACTTCAAAAGGCAACGTATTCATTCTCCAAACATCACAGAACGGAGCTGGTAGAGCCATCTGTGGCTTAGCCAGGACTGAACATGTGACGCAAGCAAGAAAATGTTTGCATTGGTTGCCAGCGCACCATTGCATTAGTCACAAAGTCCTTTCACTCACATATACATGTGTTCATGGCATTGCACCGATCTACCTACAGCAGCATCTGAAAAAGACTTTAAATGCATGCTTTCTTCTCTCTAACGCACTTGGAAATCTGAGGGTACCCCATTCCAACCTTAAAAGATTTCCGGGGCCCTTGTTATGATGCATGTGCGCCTAGACTCTGGAATTCAATCCAGCCAGATTTAAGAAATATCCCAAATCTTGCCAACTTTAAAAAAGTCATACAAATGTTCCTGTTCAATTCTAAGGACTGTATATATATTTCTATGCTGACTTATTTTTGATTCAGGCGTCCCCCTACCGTTATGTTCATCCTTCTTCCTTGTCTTCTGTTATATGTGCACACTGAGGCCTTTGGGCGTGTGGCGCACTACAAAAACCAAACAATAATGATAATAATAATAACATTGGGCCTCATTACGAATGTGGCGGTAAGGCAACAAGGTTATTACCATACCGCCACATTACGAGTTCTGCTTGCAGGTTCCGCTCTGGACGCCTGGTCGGACCAGGCGTGCAGAGCGGCACCCACAAGCAGAACTCGTGATTGCACCAGCACCGTTATAAACGGTGCCGGCACAACCATGCTCCCCACCCCCATTCTGCCCTATGGGGCAGAATGGGGGTGGGGAGCATGGTTGCGCCGGCACCCGCGAATGGGCAATTACCGGCCCATTCAACTCGTAATGGGCCAGTAATGGCCCATTCATGGGTGCCGGTAGCGAGTTTGTCGGTAGCCGTGCCCTTATTAAGGGCACGTCTACCGCCAAACTCGTAATGAGGCTCATTGTGTCTCTTCTACTGAGCTATCTAGTGACCCCCATTCCTTCCCTCTCTTATCCTGCACCATTCACCAGCTCCTTCTCTCCCTCTCCATTTCTTTCTCTCCTGTAATCCTTCTCTCTCACTGCCTCTTGTCCCCTTCCCTCTCTCTTCCTCTCACTTTCTCTCTCACTCTCTTTCAATGTTTCTATTTCCAGTATGTCTCCTATTTTTACATCTCGTCTCTTCCTCTGTCTGCCATCGTCCTGCACTTTATCCCATTGCGCCACTTGCTCCAATTCGAATATAGCCCAGCAATAGTTCCACTGGAAAAGTAATCTGCATGGATATACTCGGCCGGATAAGCAAAATATTTTAGAATCAATGTAAGCAATTGTTGTGTGAGGGGGAAAACAGGAAACCACTGCTAAACAGTTAAGAAAAACACCAAAAATCACATTTAGAAAACAAACACTCAAAAATTAAATCCACAGGAATAATTTTCAGGCTTCTGTAACAATTATGCAGCATGACACAGGGTCTTGTTTGTTAATGACATGTTCATTTATTGTTTTAGGCACTATAATAAATATATAAAGGGTCACTTTAATGTTGATTGATATTCAAGCTTCCTATCCACGTCTCCTCAATCTTCTCAATCCACAAGGCAGATGAAAACGGATAGTTTTAGTGGATAGTCCCTTTGGGAAGGTGATAAAGGTTTTTGCTGAGTGGCTGACCCCATTGAAGTCCACAGAAGGCATGGGGCTTACTGGAAGATGAAAGTAATTGATGTCCTCCATATGAGAGTGACTTGAGAAGTGTGGCCTTCTATTATATGGTTAAGTTATCTGGGAGAGACTCGACATTCTGCTGCACTCTTTAAATCAAGTGAACATTAGCTAACATGAGAGTTCCAAACCCACACTGGGAATGGTGCTTGCATAGTTGGCATTATCACAGAAAAACAGCAGAGAAGCGTTGAAAAACTGGGCCTAATTTACGAAGCTTTTTTCAATGACGTTTTCCCATTGAAAAACGGTTTTGTAAACCAGACCCCGTGTCTGCTTCAGGTCTAGTAGCACATATCAAAGGGGACTTGCTGACACATATTTGTAGTGTCACAATCTGACTAGCATGTCATGCTCCTTCTTTTAGTTGAAAAATGGTCTTTTGAGTAACCAAGTTCACCCGAAAACTAGTGTGTTGCCCAGATCCTGCTGGGACACTAGAGTAAGGCTGCAAGCAGCTGAACTGCTGACTTGTTTATTTGCTCTTTTCTTCCATGATGGGATTCCTTTAGGTAGTGTCTTAGGTTTCCAGTGCGATGGCCCTCTGCCTTTCTCACTCACACCACAAACAGAAGTCAAGCCAGACCATGAGGCACTGGCTCACTGGATCTCGCTCCCATCTGATGTGAGTGAATGTGACATCACACCTGAGATTATAGCTGGCCGACCACTTGGCAGCGTCCTACACACACCTTAATGAAAAACTCAAACATCCCTAAAAAGTGATCTTATCCCCCAGTTTCAGGGGATACTACAGGCAGCTCCTCTTCAATTGTCACTGATGTTGCCAATTAAAACGGTATTACCCAATTCGTTTGAATTTAATTGATCGTATGGTGAATTTGGCCGAATTTGGCCAGTACCATTTGATCGAATAACTTCAAACAAATTTTGTAAGCAATACTGAATATGTGGCGCTGAGGTTGTGGGGGTGTCCCCGCTCCCCACGTTTAGTAGTGATTGCCTTGGGGAGGTAGCAGGGGTGTCCCCCACATCCTGAGAACTGGAGGCAGGGCACGGGAAAAAAAGAGGAAAAGCAGCCCCTGCGATGTTGGATCCGACACGTAAGAGGGACGGAACAGACACTGCAGGGTCAAAAGGAAGAAGAGAAACAAAGGGTTAGTGTGGGGGGTATGCATTGGGAGTGGTGTGGGTCAATGTTTTGCCAGATTTGTGAGCAACAAAATTGTAATTACAGAGGAAATGCATTAAAACATGTTTGCTCTGAGATTTCAAAGCTACTGAAGGCAGAAACACGATGGGGTGAGGGGCGAGCTCTCATAGACTTTGTGTATGGACTTACCACTGCACAGTGGGGTTCACGTGGGTTTTTCTCACTCCCCTGTATTTCAGTCATGCAGTTCTTATCACCGATTGATCACACTTGGAGGTCTTGTCACTTGCTGCTTCTGTTGTTTGCACCTAAAAAACTCCCGAATTAAATGTCCGGTTGAAAACAATGAGACAAATGAATAAAACGTTTAGAGTCACCAATGACACGCCTGGCTCTGTGTGACTCCTTTCCTTAGGACAACTATGGAGGCAATTAAGGGGTGTAGACTTTGCAGTGAGGCAGCGGGACAGACCACATGCAGATGCCAGCTGCCCCATGCCATGCTTTTTCTCTGGGCAAGCAGACGGATTTGTCTCTTGCTTTCTTCAGCCAATAACTTGAAATTCGAGTCGAGCTTGATCCATCCACTTGGTCCAAGCCGACCTGAGCCATGCTGGACTGCCATTATCTCTAGCTGAAAGGCAAGGAGACCCATATCCACCATTATCTCTAGCTGAAAGGCAAGGAGACCCATATGTTTGTGATACGAAGCTACCCCAAGCCCTTTAGGGGGGTGTAGTATCCTCTTTGCTTATAGCGTGCATCTGCACGAGAGTATGCTCGTGCAGAAGAATGGAAGGACGAGATGGAACGGAGGAAAAGGACAGTTGGAGGAGAAGCGGAGCTGTGAAGACGCACACGTCGTGTCCCTTGTTTATTTATATTATTAACCTAAAGTATAATTATAAAACGTTTAAAGAATAAAATATATTTATTCATATTAACTTGCCCCTCCTTACTTCAATGGCGACGAATATAAAACAAAAAAAAAAAAGAAGACAATAGTGGCCGTTGAGAAGGATCTCCGGCCGCACTGCAGGTAGGAACGCGGTTCGCATCCCAGCCGCGCGAAGATCCTTTGAGAGAGACTGCTGGTCGAGATAATTTATTCACTGCTTTTGGGCCCCGCCCGGCGCACACCGCATTACCTGCTCTCAGAGGGGGGCGGGCCCAGCTGTTGATTTCTGGCCTCATTCACCGCCGCGTCCCACGCACTATAGACATTGTGTGCTCTCGGAGGAGGCGGGCCCAGCTCTTGACTTTGTTTATGATTTCACCGCCCACTGCCGTGTGCACACCCTTTGCCTGCCTAAATCTATTACGCATTACTCCGCGTCGAGTAATCGGCAATCCTCACTACTCCTCGTGATCTTCCTCTTCACAGTGGAAATTTAACATTAAGAAAAAAAAATATAAACTCACAAACTTACCTACGTCATAATCTTCATTACATCCTTCAGCGATCCTCATTGCTCCTCACACTCTTCCTCTTCACAGTAAAAAGGGAGAATATAAAGTACTCTAAATTGTACAAAATACAGACTTTAAGCTGAATCCTTGAACCGATTACATACAATCAAAATGGCCATGCAAGGAGTGCAACCACCACACATGTTTTTACCGGAAATTTGTGAACCTATACTTCCCTGGAAGCGATGTCTTAAAGCTTTTGAACATTATGCACATGTAGTTTGTGGAGTAAACTACAGTATGGAAAGAAAGAAGTCTTTACTATTACATTGTTTAGGGCCAGCGGGCCAAGAGAAATTTGAGGACTTGCCTGATCTCACAGAAGATGAAACAAGGGACATGAACATGTATGAAATTGCCATTGCCAAACTCAATAAACATTACGACAAGAAAATGAGCACCATCCTAGAAAGATACAAATTCGGAAAGCGAGTTCAAGAGAAAGAAGAATCTGTAGAACAATATGTCACTGCTCTGAAGAAAATGGCCCGGAATTGCAACTTCAACCAACAACTCGATGAAAGGATCAGAGACCAATTTATGCTTGAATGCAGGAGCAGCAAGGTCAGAGAGAGACTTTGGTCTGAAGATGATCCCACTCTCGATGTTGTACTTAGATTAGCCAAGGAAGTCGAGCACACAGAAACGTGTGTTTCTACCTTAGAAAATAGAATGAAGGACATATCAATCAAATCATCGATCAGTCTTGTACAATCAGATCAAGATGAAGAAATTGGAATAGTTAGAGGCAACAAGAAAAAGAAAGTGAGATCACAAAGAGATGGAACAATACCCAACACCAGCAATTTACGGCGAAGATCCTTCGAGAGTAGAGATGTGTACAACAACCAAGCCAATACAAGAAGACCTGGCAGAGTCGAATCTAGGAGAGGGAATAGACCCGACGTGATGAGGACGTCTACGTCAGGTGGTGAACGTCAAAACAGGAGCATGTTTCCCCAGGATGGTAGAGGAAGGACCAGACAAAGAGGATGTTACCGATGTGGTAGCCCAAGCCACTGGGCTGACAATAAGGAATGCCCTGCTCTTAAGATGATTTGCAGAAGGTGTGGGGGAAAAGGTCACATAGCAAGGTGCTGTAGGACAAACCCAAATGGCGAACAAGAACAATCCTCTAATTGGATTGGAGATGATGACGATGAAGAAGAATGTGTTTTCATGGTCACTGATGAAGACACACACATAGAGAGCCCCAGAGCTGAAATTGTTGTGAATGGATTTCCAGTCAATATGATGGTTGACTCTGGAGCGAAGTATACGCTGATACCAGAAGAGATGTGGAGGAAATGTGGCCCAGAATATTTACATGAAGTTGATGTAAAACCCAAGGCATACGGTGGAGTCAGAATAGAATTGCTTGGGTGGTTCGTCGCAAATTTAGACTTCAAAGGGAGGAAAGCAAGTGGCCGCATTTATGTATCTAAAAGCAGAGAGTCTGCACTCCTCAGTTGGACACACCAGAAATCGCTCAAGGTCCGGTTAGACCCTAATGCTGATGAAATGGTTTACCAAATCGATGGATCATACATGGGTGACATTCAGAAGATAAAGAGTGAAATATTTAGAGATGATGTAATAGGATGTTTAAAAGGTTTCTCACATTGGATACTGCTAAAAAAGGAATCAAGACCTGTGGCCCAGAAGCTCAGAAATGTTCCGTTGGCTCTCAAGAAGGAAGTCAAGGAGGAACTAACCAAATTGGAAATGCAAGGAGTAATTGAGAAAATTGATGCAGCGGAATGGGTTTCACCATTGGTCATTGTTAGGAAGACCACAGGAAAAATAAGAATATGTGTCGACATGAGAGAGTTGAATAAATGTGTGATTCCTGACAGACACCCATTACCCGATATACAAGAACTAATATCTACCTTGGGCCCTGCAAGGGTTTTTTCCACACTAGATCTCACAGCGGGATACCACCAAATTAAACTACATGATGATTCTAAATCTTTGACGGCTTTTATCACGCCAGAGGGGCTCTATCAATTTCGCAGGATGCCATTTGGGTTAATATCAGCGGCTTCAGTTTTTCAAAGGATAATGCAGAATATACTTGGTGATATGGAAGGTGTAGTTTTTTTTCAAGACGATGTATTGGTTTTTGCAGATGATCAAGATAAACATGATATGAGGTTGAACAGAGTTTTGCACAAACTACACCAGGCTGGAATGGTTTTGAGTGAAGCCAAATCGAAAATCAATAGAAAAGAGATTGAATATTTAGGACATGTAATATCTGGTGATGGCATTAGACCCAAGAGAGACTTGGCAGAATCTATCCGATCCATGAATACTCCAGACAACAAAGATCAACTAAGAACTTTTCTTGGAATGGCAGAATATTACGCCAAGTTTATAGAGAATTTCTCAGACCACACTGTCGAAATGAGGAGTCTAATGAAAATGAATAAGAAATTCATCTGGAGCAAGAAGAGTGAGAAAGAATTCCAATTCATAAAAAAGGCTTTAGCCCAAGCCCCGGCACTGCAAAGTTATGTTAGAGGCAGGAAGACTGTAATAACCACTGATGCAAGCGACGTGGGTTTAGGCGCATCCTTATCGCAATATTATAATGGACAAGAATTAGTAATTGCCTTTGCATCTAGGTTACTCAAAGCACCAGAAAAGAATTACGCTACAATTGAGAAAGAGGCTTTGGCAATCAAGTGGGCCATTGAGAAATTCCGGTCTTTTGTTTGGGGGGTACAATTCACCATACACACAGATCATAAACCTTTAGTGGAAATATTCAGTACCAAAGGTCTGGACAGGGTATCCAGCAGGATTAGGAGATGGGTCACAAGACTTCAGGAATTCAGTTTCAAAGTTACATACATTCCAGGTTCAAAGAACATTACAGCGGATTGTTTGTCTCGTTTGACCAATCTTAATGATGTTGAAGAAGATCTTGGAGATCATGAAGCCGTGTGTGAAATATCGAGCCAAGCTGTATCCAAGGAAGATTGGAGCGATGGCATGGTGAAGGATATTACTCTATTAGAAGTTGTGAAGATGGTCAAAGAAGGGAGATGGAAGAAGAATGAAGTACTTTCTCCAGAAGTAAAGGCTTTTTGGGACGTACGAGAAGAATTATATCTTCAAAGTGATTACCTCATGAAAGGAGACAAATTGATACCCCCTACCAATTTAAGAGAGAAGATTATAACGATGGCTCATGAAGGACATCAGGGCATTGTAAAGACTAAAAGACGAATCAGAAGCACATATTGGTGGCCCGGTTGTGATAGACTGATCGAAGACCGAGTTAGAAAATGTATCCTTTGCTCTAAGAGCGATAAAGTGTGCAAGGGTGCAGAATATCCAATGGTTTTGAGAGAGGTTCCTGAGAGTCCGTGGAGTGAATTAGCTATGGATGTGATTGGTCCTGTTTGGAGTGATGGGTGTGCTAAGTATTGTTTAGTAATAATTGACATGTTAACCAGGTGGGTTGAAATTGAATTCTTACCTCAAGTTACCACAAGGGATATTAGAAGGTTCATGGAAGAGGTGTGTGAAAGAGAGGGATATCCCAAAACAGTCCTCACAGATAATGGCTCACAATTTAAATCTGAGGAAATGGAAACGTATTTGAAAAGTAAAGCCATTTACCATAAATTGTGCGCCATTTACCACCCACAAACCAATGGCATTGTGGAGAGGTTCAACAGAGTGATAAAAGATGCTATAAAACTGGCATGGGCCAATGGAAAGGAATGGAAGATAGCAGTCAAAGAGACTCTGTTAGCCCACAGATTCACTCCTCACAGTTCCACTGGAGTCACACCATTTGAACTCAATAGAGGCAGGAAAGCCAATACAAACATGTCTCCTGGGTGGATGAATGACCTTGTGAGAAGTGAGAATAAAATAGAGATAGCAAAGGAAAATATTAGACATAGACAAATTGACAACAAAATAATGCAGCATGATAAAAAACGCTTTGGGAAATTACCTGAATTTCAAGTGGGTGGTTGGGTGAGGATAAGACTACCTGTGAATTTGAGAAGAGATGGTTGCAAATGGTCCAAGCCCGTGAGAGTGGTAGAGACATATTCCCATGCTATTAGGACCCAGGATGGCAGAGTATGGAACAATGAAAGGGTAATGGATATAAGTGGTCAATGTTGGGGAAGTCAGTTTGATGACTTGGGCGAAATGGATAGTGAGAGAAGTAGAGTTGGTACAACTGTTGGCATTGTTGATAGGAATGCGCGAGGTGAGGGTGAAGTGTTGAGCAGAATATCTAAGAGGGTTCCTTCCTTGGCAACAGATTCAGATGAGTATCAAGAAAGAAGTTACAGGATAAGATCCAGGTCGGGAAGAGAATCCAGACCACCAAGATATCTCTGTGACTATGTGGGATGATGAAAACCATGCCAAAGAGTCCTTCCATATAAAGAAGGGAGATGTGTAGTATCCTCTTTGCTTATAGCGTGCATCTGCACGAGAGTATGCTCGTGCAGAAGAATGGAAGGACGAGATGGAACGGAGGAAAAGGACAGTTGGAGGAGAAGCAGAGCTGTGAAGACGCACACGTCGTGTCCCTTGTTTATTTATATTATTAACCTAAAGTATAATTATAAAACGTTTAAAGAATAAAATATATTTATTCATATTAACTTGCCCCTCCTTACTTCAGGGGGTGTGACAAGCTTGGCGACAAAACCAATAGATGTTGGAGTCACGTTTGTAAGTCTGAATAGATTTGAGTAAAATGAAACAGTAAGGTGGTTGGTCAGGGGTGTGCTTTGTGATGGTCATTGTGATTGTCACTATTGGGTGCAAAGAAAACTCAGATTAGACTGGATATATTTACTCTCACGTTCTCCACAAGGTCAGTTCCCTGAAATGACTATTTCCTGCTTTTGTGACTCTGTTGCCAATATGATTGAACCAGGAGGATAGCTCACGGGAAACGTGCTTGTCTTGGAAGCAAGACAAGGCAGAGCATCACATGTTCATAGCCCAGTCCAACGTTTAGAGACAGTCTCTGATATTAAGCGCGTAATAAAAGATAAATTAATCAATTAATAGTGTGACCTTATACAAAGGGGTTCTCTGTTCACTGCGTCATTCAGAACGCAGTATCCCTTTCCCCAAAGGTTTTCTTAGTTCCCTGTGGGACTTTTAAGTCTCCCCGTTGCAGAACTTTACACACATGTGCTATGGGACCCGTAACTCAGTCTCGCATTATGCAGCGTTTCTTTACACAAAATGATTTCCCAGTTCGCTGGAGGAGATGTGCTTCAAATTACCAGTATGCTACATTTCTTTAAAGAAATGTTTTCTCGGTTTAATAGGGCACCTGTAATTCAGTTTCCTAAACTGTTTTGCTTCTTTACAAAAATGCCTCTAAGTATACTGCAGATTTGTTACTTAGGGCCCGATTCATGGAAAAGAGTGCATAGATCCCGCAAAGCCTGCACGCCAAGAACGACTCTGCTCGAGCCTGCGGGCATATGTTATCTGCGCACTCTTTGTGTTCATGGAATCGATCCTGCATAGTAACCCTATACACAAGTCGTGGAGGGAATGTCCCTGGTACGCCCCCATGCAAAGCAAAATCAGCCACGTACACCTACCTTTGCGGGCTCCTTGGGCGCAAACACATACACCCCGCTAATCCTGCATAGGGTGCCCCACAAGCAAGCCAGCACCCTGGTGACAATGCATGTGGTCCACCGTAACTGTAACCGGCACCTGAACCACATGCATACCATGAACCATAAATCGAGTTAAACTCTGGTAAAACTGTGTGCGAACTCCCGTAATCCATACCTGCACCCAACTTCACTGCATACACGCACCCCTAACTACAATCGGAACCCCGACTGCGTGCATGCACCCCTTACTCAAACATCCGATCTTACCTCTGCACATTGATTTCTATCCGCAAGTGTCTGTAAGCCTGCCTTCGGGTGGCGGATAGATTGGGAGCTTTGCGTGGTCATTTCTCTGACGAGAGGTTGCGTTGTCGTATCCATGAATACGCTTGGTTGTGTGCATTTGTGGGCGTACAATGGGCTGCCTGTTGGCTGTCCCTTGTAACGCCCACATTTTCCATTATTCTTCGTTATTTGGGTGCTCCGCCCCCTACTCTGGTGTCTGCGCAGGCCACGGCCAAGCTCTGCGTGGTGTCTCGCTCAAGGCACTTGGCTGCTCACAGAGATTGCCGGGCCTGCATTAAGTCCCTTCAAAGTATGAAAAAGTCCTGCATGACCTTAGTATGTCCAATATGACCAACAAATAGCATGTCTTTAAACAAATGGTTCCTCAGTTCATCGTAATGATTGTGGCCCTAATTCCCAACTTGTAAAGTGTCTTTAAACAAATGGATTTTCAGTTCTCTATGAGGTTTGTGACTCAGCTTCTTGTGCAGTTTCTTTGCCCAAATTAATTTTGGCTTTACTAGGGGGACTTGTGAGTCAGTTTCCCTACATATAACACTTCATAACACAAATGGTTTCTCTTTTCACTGTGGGACTTGTGGCTGTTTACCAAAATGCAGTACTGGATGTACTTATTTGCACACATGACCATTTAATTCACTTTGGGATTGTTACACTGACATTCCATTGTGCTCTATTTCTTGCTTCACTATTCTAAACAGTGCCTGACATGTTGTTTCTACCCAGATACCTCTGGTGACAACTTTACTCCTTAACTTGCGATTTTTCTTCCCTCCTCCCTTGGGGAGGATCACTGCCCTTCCATCAGGTTCGGACTGGCCAATAAGGCAATAGGGCAATGTCTGAACCGAAAACGCAAAATGCTGGTGTGGGGGATCAGTTTTTTGGGTGAAGGTGGACCACTTTTCTGGCAATGTGGGCCAGTTTGAGTTACTTCACTGTGCGTCTAGTAGTTTTGACCAGTGTTGCTGAATAAATATTCTTTAAAATGCACAATTCACATCATATTTTATCAAAAAACTCCCCCTTGGGTACTATTCAAACCGCCTGTAACAAATGTTATTTTATTTATTTTATTTGCATATGTATATTGCGCCAGCAGGCGCAGCATCGGACCACAACCACTAACACAATTGACATAGCAGATAAGACGGGACGGGCAGAACTGGAGGATCTATGACAGGAGCAGGCTATTCAGTTGAAGAGAAAGGTTTTTAAGGCTTTTCTAAAGGATTTCGGATCAGGGTCAAGTCTGAGGGCAAGTGGCAAGGTGTTCCAGAGACTGGCTGATTTGGCTGGAAAAGATCTGCTTAGGCACTTCATTGTTTTATCATAGCACCCGGTCTCAACCCTAACCTAAAAGAGTGAAGGGTTCTGGTGGGTTGGTATGGAGGAGCCAATGTTTTAAAATATTCTGGGTTGAGCCAAAAAGGCGGCGGTGTACCAGGGAGGCTGCTTTGAAAGCAATCCGTTCCCGGATCGGCAACCAGTGCAAGCTCCTCCTGAGGTCTGAGATGTGTGATCTTCTGGAAGTGTTGGTCACAATTCAAACTGCATTGTTTTGGGTCATCTGACATCTCGTAGGCAGTTGCACAAGTCTTATCTAGTTAGATTGGTAGCACATGCAACGGTGGCGCAGTTTATCTCGGAAATGTAGTGGCGGCTGTTTTAAAGGAGGCGTAGGTAGTAGTTGCAGGTGTGATTCACATAGGTGGTATGGGCATCCGCATTTAAGGAGGCCTCCAACTGGCCCCCTAAGGTTTTTACTATTTGTTGAGTTTTAATTACATTATCTTTCAGGGGGAAGCTACTGTATTCCGTGCTCAATTTGTCCCGGGCCTGTTTGGATCCAAAGATCATTAGCTCTGTTTTGCTGCTATTTAGGCACAGCCAGTTTTCAGACATCCAACTATCAATGTGATTGTAAATGATGGACAAAATTAGTTCCAGGATGATTTGGGTGTCAGTGGCGTAGTTTGTAAAGTTGACACCCAACTTATCGAGGAGATCACAGAGGGATCTGATGTACAAAGTAAAGAGCACCAGAGAAAAAGATGCACCCTGAGGCACTCCACAGTGGGTAGGCGCAGAGGAGGAGAAGGCGGAACCCCAATGTATTCTGGATTCCCATTCAGTGAGGAAGGACCAGAGCCAATTTGCCAGCTCATTAGAGCAAAGACCAGGGTCCTTTAGGCAGCTGAGGAGATGTTTGTGATCAATGAGATCGAACATCGCAGAGAGGTCTAATAGGGTCAGTATCCCGACCTTTCCTCGGTCCATGTTCTCCAGCATTTGGGTCTGGAGGTCGACGAGGGTGGTCTCTGTACTGAAAGTAGGTCAAAAGCCTGATTGTCGGTTGTGTAGGATGCACATTCTTGTAACTGACAGGTGGCAAATTTGTCAATTATTTTTAATAGAAATTGACAGTTTGTGATGGGTCTCAGATTGCGGGATTCTCTAGAGTCAATGTTGGTTTTTTCCGGGATAGAGGCGGTTGTGGCTTTTTCGATGTCATCAGGAACATGGTTGTCCCTAAAAGAAGCATTGACTAGGTGGGTCAGAAAGGGAGCAAATAGGTCATTGTGTTCCAAAATTATTTTAGGAGGTAACAGATAGTATGGACAAGAGATGGGGCACATAAAGGAATGAACTGCCATTTGCAACTGTTGGCCATTTTTTCATTGGTGCCCGAGACAATTTTATGCCCGAGTATGGCCCTGCCTTCCACATGGAAGCCTGTGGCACTCCACAGGCTTACCTCTTTGACTTGAATTGGACTTCTACAGGCTTCTCGTGTCTCATTTCCCTGACCTTCAGGACCTCATAGTTTGGGACGTGGATTTGATATTTCTCTCCCTCTTCTTCCACAGGATGTCTCCTGTTTCAGCATTCTGCCTTGGAGTATTGTGAGCTTTCATCAGGTCTCCTTAGGGTGGGTGGTGTCACCATTCTACTGTCCTTCTCTGCAGACTGCATCCCCAACCCCTTCTCCTTCTAGTAGTCAGCATTCTGCCTTGGAATATTGTGAGCTTTCATCAGGTCTCCTTAGGGCGGGTGGTGTCACCATTCTACTGTCCTTCTCTGCAGACTGCATCCCCAACTCCTTCTCCTTCTAGTAGGATTGGGTTAGCAGGGTTTCACTTCTGTGCAACAATGCTCTGCCTCACATTCAAAACACTGAAGGGACATGCTGTTCACCGCCACTGGAAGAGTGTACTTCTTCTTTGGCTTTTAGAGCCCCATGTTTTACTGCTGGATTTCTCACATCTCCATGAAAAGTGAAAAATGAATTCTGAGGTGGATTGTTCTTCCACAGGTCACTTCCCCACAAAGCATTAATTGGGGCTGAAGGAATAGCATGGTGAATTTGCACATAGCAGAAGAAGGGTTTCCTGAAGAAAGGTCAGGATCAATAACACCAGGGGAGGCATACCAGTGCTCCTACAATGATTGAGTCTGGGGAGAACCAGCTCAGAACGCTGGAGGGAGATGAGACATCATCGAAAGCGAGCACCTAAAACCTCCTCCTGAACACATGTTAAGTACAGAGCTCCCCAACACATCCAGGTCCAAGGTGGGGAGCGAGAGATTGCAAGGAACTCACTGTTTATGAAGGTGATAGAACACAAGTTAATTGAGATTTTCACGTGCCTTCTCATCGCAGTTTAGCATCTGTAAAACATACAGAAGGTCTCAATGCCTGTTTTGTTTATTGACTTGAAGGGAAATGCCGGGATTACAGAAGTGCTTTCCCTTGAGGACATTTCAAGATTCTAAAGTCTTGAGAAAAGAGGAATCCTTTCAACTTGGTTGTTTAGTCATTGCAGGCAACATTCTTGAACTTTTGGGCAGAAAGCATTTTTATCTTAGAGGAATCGCACTTCTCCTTAGCATCCCAGAGAGGTCAGGACAGTGTATGATGAGAGTTAGAGAAGAAGCAAATGTTTCCCCTTTTTTTCTAAATTATCCAGAACACAGGTGAATGAGTTGATGAAGAGCACTTTGGCAAAGCTTATATACGATGGTGGCTTTTGGCGTCTTCATTCGCAGAAGAGGGGAAGGCTAGTTTACCATGATGAATACTATGGATCCTGTCCTTGTTCCTATTGTTGTTCCCAGGAGTATGCCAATGTGGAGGAAGAAGAGGTGGCAAAGAAGGAACAGATATTAGCCCCAGGGCGATGCTGGTACATACAATCTTCCTTGGGTCATCGGGTGTCTAGCTAGAAATCTAGACTTGAACTTAAAAGCTGATCAGGCTACTACAAGCTCCATCTCCAGTGGCCTGTTTACCAAGTTTTAGAAGCCAATACCCTCTGAGGTCAAAGTAATTCCTGTGGTGTTGGACCTAGTTTAGATTGATTAACAAGATGCACTGCATTGTTAATGCTTCTGAGTTTTCCTTGAGATGAGAGTTAGAATCCATACTTGAAAGTTCTGCCAGAAGGCCTTCAGTGGCTATGGAGGACACCTTAGCCAATTGCTCTGATGCTACAAAAGCAGAATTGACCAAAAAATAGTCTAACTCATGAAAGAATATACACATAGGTGTTTAAGTTTATTCAGTGTATGTCACTAAATCCCTGGTAAAAAGATGAAAAGGCTTTCTAGTAGAACGTCTTGCTATTAGGGATAGATAGGAAAGACCGGTAAGAACCTCTAGAGAACAGGAGAAGCACTCTTGATGGTTTAAGTCCATTTGAGATGTTAAAAGGAGCTTCAATTGCAGAAAGAAATCATCTCTGGTCCAGAGATTGGAAGATGCATTGTCAATAGAAGGTGAACAATCCGTAGCTTCCATTTAAGTGCCAAGGGCCAGAGATTGCTTGTGGAAGATCTGAAAGGGATGGTACACCACTTATTTAAGGAACATAAATGTGTCAATGTGTTTCTAGTTGACATATCATGTATCCTACTGCAGATTCTGCTACCAACATGTTAAGTCCAGGAGATACCAGAGATAGAAGTTCCCTTCCCAAAAAGATAGATTTTAGAGGGGCAGGGCTGTACGATGTCAGAGCAGCAATTGTCTGGTGCTGGCTCTTAGAAATCATTCAACCTCTTTGGCAGACAAGGCAATGGGTGCATGTAGATAAAGAATGTTAACCAAGGTCTACATGAACGTAGTGCATAAGGATAATGCTCTGTGACTGGGCTGGACATCCAGTTGGGTCTTTAGTAAGATAACTATCTGCTCTATATTTCTGCCATCCACAGCAAAGGATGGACAACTCACATGAAGACAGAGTGAGTAGGGTGTTCCAATCAACCCAGTCCTTCCAAAGTAATGTTTGGTGGCTTATGCCAAAGATTCAGGACCAAGACTCCTGTCATGGGCCATCCTACATCCCTTAGTTCTGTCCATGTTTTGAATAGGAGGGAGTGTGGAAGGTTTGGATGTCAACTCTACTTTTCCCCCAGCATCTCCAATGTGCATGTCCTCTCTTTCCCTGATTTGCTAGGTTTTATCAAGGATCATCAGAGACATTCTTTGGTGTTTCTGGCAGATACTTCCTGTGAGTGAACATCCCTTTTCACTCTCCTCAAGGAGATATCAATGGCTATGAAGTGGGGTTTCCCTTTGTCCTTGAATCCCAGGTGATCTTGCAATGCCTCTGCCTATCCCCCATTTATTCAGTCATGGATTTTCACATATTGTGAAGTAGTTTGGCATCTATATAACCTTAGTCCCTACATCACCTTCACAGCATTTACCTTCCCAGACGTAATACCTGATGTATGAGTCCTTAAAGCAGTGGTGCACAACATACGGCCTACTCACCTGAGTTTAATGAACTGCTCCCTGGCCTAAAGTCGATTTAGTCTTTGAATCCTGATACCTCCAGTTTTGCCTCTATTTAAAACATGATTTAAGACCCATAATACAAATAAATGAAAGTGGCAATGCCTGTATAAGGCAATATATGACAGAGGTTTCAGTTAAAAAATAGAGCAATAAATATCTCAAAACTCAGGTTTTGTTTTTATTTTAACTCAGATTTGCTGACCGATGCCCCTATCACCCGCTCATCCCCATAGACAGTCCGGCCCTCTGCATGAAACTTGAGTGGTGCTTTTGGCCCTCTGGTGAAATCAGTTGTGCACCCCTGACTTAAAGGGGCATAACATTGAGCTCATCCATGATACTATGCAGTATTTTAGTAGTTTTCAAGGTATCTTCCTATATTTGCTTTGCATTAAGTTTGTTTTCCTGGTAACAGGTACTTTACATTGTTACTTATAGAAGCTAGGGTTTTTAGCGACCAAACATTCTTAATCAAATGATTTCCTTGTTATGTTATGTTATTTTTCTTATAAAGCGCCAAAGCCCTTTATAGCCCTTTAAGCCCTTCAGTCCAGGCACTGAACAGAGGAACAGAGCTATGAAGTATAGATATCCAACATCTCAGTGATTTCCTAAAGGCAAGATGGTTTTCCTCCTTCCGGAATGATTCTGGCAACTCATTCCAGGCCCGTGCCACCAAGACCGGGAAGGTGTGGGCATTTCCTCGGGCTCTTTTGAAACGTCCACTCTGAGGAGACAAGCCTTAACAGAGCGATGTTCCCTGGTAGGGTGGTAACTTACAAACCTCTCTTTGAGGTACAGGGGGCCGGCCCCAAAAATGCACTTAGGACCTAAAGTCAAAAGCTTGAAAATGACCCTTGATGATACTGGTAGCCAGTGCAGATCTCTCTTAGCAGTGGACACTGGTACTCTCCACACTAATTGGTGGACTATGCGTACTGCTGCATTTTGGATTTTCTTTTGTTTTTGAATAGCATCCTTGCTGGCACCTCCAAGGAGGGAGTCGCAATAGTCCAAGCGATGTAGTATATTGCCTGCGCTAACTTTGCCCGGTTATCTTTAGTAATCATAGGGCCAACCAATCTTAATACTCTAAGATAGTAATCCTATTTTTTACAATGAAGTCCACATTTCCACATAGGCATCTGCGTTCAGGTTGGCCTTCATATATGTACCAAGGGTCTTCACTTTAGCAGCTACTACAATCTGGCTACCCTCAATCAAAAAGCTGGCAAAAGCCTGGTCAAGGCCTTCTCTAGCTTGTTTGGACCCGTAGATTATCAACTCTGTTTTTCCGGCATTTAAACATGACCAATTTGTAGACATCCAGTTTTTTATAACCAAGGAGAGATTATTTAACTTCTCCTGGTCCTCTGCTGAATCCCACTAATCTCCATGGATAGCTGGAAGTCGTCAGCATAGTTGGTGAAGAAAAAGCCCAGTCTCTCTAACTCCACACATAAAGGTTGGATGTATATATTGAAGAGAGATGGGGACAAACATTCCCCCTAAGGGACTCCACATCTAATGAGTTCCGCTTCTGATGAGGAGTCTCCCCAGTACACCCTCGATCTACGACCCTCCAAGAACGATCTCATCCATCTAGCCGCTTCACCCGAGAAGCGCCCTGCAACCATCAGTCTCTCCAGCAAGATCTTGTGGTCCAGTAGATTGAAGGCTGCTGATAGATCACTCAAGATCAGCAGCCCCGTTCTACTTCTTTCCAGCGTCATCAACATCTGTGTCTGTAAATCAAGCAAGGCACATTCCGTGCCGTGGAAGCATCGAAAACATGACATCTTCTTAAGTAAAGTTCCTGCAGCTCCCATATATAGTTGGAGCTGCATGGTAGCCACCTTGTCGACCAACTTTAGGAAGAACAGTACTGGAAATGGGTTGCAAGTTTGCTGCATTGTTGATGTCCAGGCCCTGTTTCTTCAAAAGTGTGGTCACAACACAATCTTTGACAAATGGCAGAATAGTGCAATGTTTAAAATAAGCATTAACAAATCTGCACAAATAAGGGGAAAAATACTGTGGTGTTCAGGATGACCTTAGGTGGCAAAAGATCCCCAGGACAGCTGGTAGGGTGCAAGCCTTAAGAATGTCTTTAGTTTCCATAGTTGTTATCATTGAAAAACTAGAAAGTGTGGTGGACACCCCTTTGCTTTGCTCCCCATGCTCCGGTGGTAGAGTCAGCCATCTTATCCAATAGCCCATCTCCAGAGTTAACCACCGCTGTGGCAGGCTTCAGCCAGTTTAGCTCTTCCCTGATCTTATTCTGGGCAAGCAGAAGCTTATCTGAGAAGGCCCCTTTGGACTCTTGCACAGTTTTCCATAGATGGATTTATGGTCTGGTTTAGGGCTCGGGTTTTTCCCATGTTTTAGAAAGTTAAAAAAGATCCTTCGTTTGATTCCCTGCCCTGTTCATTTGATCATTATAGTGATTACATTTTGCATCAGTAATCTTATCTTTATACTCCTTCTCCTTGCATTTTCATGCCACCTTTTTTTTAACTTTTATCTACGAGCCAGGGATGCTCTGCATGTCTTTTATTGGCCTTTAACTGGGCCAGTTCTGGGGAGAACCATTTTTGGTGATTTCCTTGAGTGATCTATCCTAGGTTTAGGACCAGAAATTCTCTGTCAAGTTATTCTGTTGGTTTCTCATGGGTCACAAGTTAATTTTGACCTCTTTTTTTCCTTAGCATTCTTCCCAGGTGGAACAATTCCAATAGATTAAAGTGGCCTGTCAAGATTCATTTTAGGGGCTAAGGTAGTGCTTTAGGCCAATTGTATCTTCGCCATCCTCAAATGTACTTCCATCCCTCCCCATAAGTGATATCCTTGCTTTGTTGTGAAATGTTCAGTATGGAACACACAGAAGATTTGGAGCAGAGACTGCTACTCATAGCTACTGACACTGGGCAGTGGATGGGGCCTGATTGGAAAGTTAATTTAGAACATCAGACAGCCTCGTGCCCGACACTTACCTCAGACTCATAAAGACTTGGTTGATGAAAATACAAACTGATTAATGAAGATTACTGGCAAGTAATGAAAGCATTTCCCACTTGGATTCACTGCAATTGGCTCTCCTCCAATACTGTAGTGGGACAATGAATCAAAAATAGGCCTTATCTCTGCAGTGAGGTAGTGAGGGTCCCTTCCATTCGACACTGAGCCCTGCAGCTAGTATTAAAGAAACACTGCTTGGGTGAGTGACTATGTGAAATAGAATACTAAACAAGGGAATAACCTCTTTAAATAGGTGAGCTGAGGACCATGAATGAACAGAGATGCAAATGACGTACTAGGATTGCTGAAGTCATGCATTTGGAAAATCCAAACCCTGCAGCAACTAGACACCCAAAGACAACATAGAGGTTAGTAGTGGAAGGAACAATTGGAGAAGGGGGAAAAAACAGGAGGCAAGTCGGAGCACTGGGAAAACAGAAAGACGGAAGAAGGTGCCGGATCGGAAAAAATCACAGAGACTAGCATAAAAACGGGCCCCTGCCACAACTCTTCCCACAAACCCATGGTAATCAGGGTACAGATCCTGAAACCAACAATAAAACAACCAACAACCACACTGTACTAACTATTAACCACCCTTGCTCGTCACTCCTCTCCAGCACACCTCCCTCATACCATACATGCACCATAGGGCCAGCTTTTCTACACACTAAACACACAAGCCACATATATGCCATAAGAACAAACTACTGAAAACAGACAAGCCAGACACTTGACGTTGCTCTCCAGACACAATAACGCCACTGCACACAATCTAAGCACACTTAGAAAGCTGAAAAGCACAGACACCAGTTTGTCCTCGTTCTGCAAGCACCAACAGAAGAGCAAACTCTGTCCTATCCCTCTTCCCTCACTAACCTAACCCACTAACTTTCTTACAGAGCCACGTGAGCATCTGGAGACCATGCAAATGGTAGCAGTGCATGGTATAAATCAAATTAACATAACATAACAAATGCCTAAACAAGGGCCAGTGCAACAATTAACCTGGCTTGTTGCAACACTTGGACCTGCTCCCCGTAGCTGGCTTCATACTGATGGGATTGCTGTTAGTGGAAGTAGAAACACAACTTCTCCTAAAATCCCAGCAGCCAGCTTAACAAGTTGTACATTCCTAATACCTGCACTATCTGTGCCAAAAACCATACTGATGCATTTGAGTATGCACCCTCCCCAAGGCCGGGCACCGGGCTTCAAGCATGAGTATGATAGAACCCGCTCACCATGGACAGAAGTGGCTGGTTTCCATGAAAGATGACAGGAGAAATACCCCTTCCAGTCCTCCAGGAAATAAAGGCAACCATGATGGAACTTGGTGTCACAAATGCCAGTGACTTCATACTTTGATATACAATACTTAATGACTGGAGAAGGTAACTTCCCATGCCAGAAAAACCTCTGATCCAGCGCATAGTCTTTGATGATTCATTTGTGAAACACTGAATACATCAGCTTCAAGAGGTGGGCAGACGGAGGCGATAAGGCACTGGGTTGATTTTTTGCCAGGATAAAAAGTAGAGGGGCTAGTTTAGCTTACCATGTGCCGGGTTATAATAGTGTACTTGAGTTGTTGGTAGGTTGGTTTTGGCCAGTTGGTGTCCTGAATGAATATCATGTAGGAGTTGGTCTAGCAAGGGCATCTTAGTTTCTGGCCTGGGAACTGCAGGAAAGACATTCGGGATAGCATTCAAAGATACAACAAAAAGTGCTGAGTCCAGTGGAAGTGTGAATATCCACCATAGGGAAGAAGTCATGCCGTTCATCTTGATTCATAGTGAAAAACAGCTAAGGAATTGTTAAAGCATTTTCTTTAGTTTCTCTGTTTACCCATTGGATGTGGGTGGTAACCAGAGCACATGTCTTGTCAGATGGCCAGCATTTTACACAAGTGGATCCAAAATGTCAGCATAAATTGGGAGCCCCATTCCTAGATGATAACAGATAGCAATCCATGTAGCTGAAAGATATCCGAATGGAAAACCTTGGCCATTTTTGCTGCAGTGGGTACCTAATTCAATGCTAAAATATTTGCTAACTTAGAACAGGAGTCAACAATCACCACAAAGACTGTGTGTCCTTGTCACTAAGGTAAATTGGTAATGAAATCTGTTGTAATGGTGTGCCATGGAAAAGGGAGGCAAATTAAAGTGTAAGAGTTTTTCTGTTAGATGAAGAGGCACATGCTTGGAATGGGCACATATAATATATCAGGTAGCATACTGGTGATGTCTCATGTGAAGAAAGGCCACCAATATGAACGACAAACCAAGTCAATATTGATCTTGGTCCTGTATAGTATTTTGTATAAACTTGGGGCTTGGCGGTATTTTCTTACCGCCAAACACAATGGTAATTTGACAATGACTATTCCTTGCATTCAGATTGGGTTTGGCTTTATAGTGGAATACATTTTGTTGGTGGTATTTTGGTGAGCATAATTTCTTTGTTTTATTTGTGGCCCCAACATACAAAACCCCCTTCTTTTGTTTAGACTATTCTTGTGATCTCTAGAGGCCTCGGACTTCTACATTATTCAGAAACACCACATTTTCATATGGAGTGCCACCTATGGCTGTTATCATTGATTTATCTACACCAGTGAGCTATGTTTCCATAAATTATTCACAATAACATGTGGTATTATCACTAATTTATTTACATTAGTGAGACTATGTTTCCATAGAGTATTCACAATAACATGTGGTATTATCACTAATTTATTTACATTAGTGAGACTATGTTTCCATAGACCTTTCTCTGCTGATTCATATACGCTCAGCAGACAATTGCATTATATTCCACTCAGAAGCCACACACACATACCCTGAGTGGAATCACGCACACAGCTATTTATAATTGCTTATGACATTGCTTCATCTGTATAGGAAACTTGGCACATTAAACACCCTTCCCTCTCCTGCAGAGTATTTTGTCTAGAGGCATCAAATGAAAAACAGAGGCAAGAACACTCTTAGGCAGACTGTGTGTTATCACAATTTCATTTCAAAATGATACATTACCATTCTTGTGAGACAATCCTCTCTGAAATAAACCTAAGAGAAACAAATGCAATAACACCACGAATTTCATTTCATGTTTGCAACAAGAAAAAGAAAGATTACATCATTTGCCTTGTAACATAATAACGTGGCAGTTAAACACAGGAGAATTCCCTATCGCTACCCTGCCTGCCTGATAGTAAATCATTTGTCCGGCAGTCACAATAATCTCACTCCATTAGTATATTTACCAGCTATTTGTAGCTCTCCCACACGCAATCTCCCTTGGCCAGTCGCCTTCGATGAATGAGCCCAGGGTTTTCTTTGTGTTTGAAGTTTGAAGTGCACAGCGAGAACACAGAGTTGGTGCCAAGTGACTAGGAAACCCCAGTCACTGAAGGTCAGCAATGCAACTGGGACGACCCCTCCCAGCAGCCCAGCCAGGAAATCTCACAGCAGCTCCAGCCATGTGACCTCACTGTAGCTCCGCAAAATGTCTTCTCCCCGTAAATCTGTCAGAGCTATTCCAAAAAAACTCTGTTACCTCCCCTAAGTTTACGTAGCACCAATCAAAATTCATAGTATGCCTCCTCCTTCCTCAAAAATAGCTCACTTTTACAGAAAGCAACTGTATCTAACTGATTTCCTGGCATTCAAATTTCGCTTCCTGCAAAGACATTGAACAGGGCAAAGAAAAATTACACATTTAAACAATGAATCTCAGCCCACCTCATTTTGCACATGGAGAACACATTATAATGTTAAGGAGTTAGAATCATGTTAGTATTTGTTAGTTAAGTTAATTAATCAAGTATCAATGGTGTCTCCTGTAGGTGAGGCATTTCAAGTGAGAAAAAAAAAATGGTGTGCTTTTAAATAGGTATTGAGAAAAAAAATGGTGTGCTTTTAAAATAAATAGCCTGTCTTCATATACATGTCCACACGTCACCCCGGCAACACATGGCTCGCTGCACCACATCACATCAACAATGTGATCTCATGCAGTGGCGCTGCACTCCAAAACACGCCAAATTACACTACATATCCCCTCCTTTTTCTGAGAATTTGGCCATGGTCCAAGCCACAATTGGAAGAAACCCAACTTGCTCCCTTTCTTCTTTTAAAATGTAGCAATCCAACAAAATGAATATTCATATGTGAAAAATGAAAATTGAAAAATCACTGGTCAATCATCATAATATCAAAATTAATCTCTGAGTCCATCAGTTCTTATAAAATATTTTACATATTTCTTCCCAATGGAAGTGTCCATAGTCCAGTGTCTTACTTTTATACTTGACGTCAATCACAAAACAATAAAATAAAACAAATAGTTAAAATAAAGAATTAACATAACAGATTAAAATAATTAATTAAAATAATAAATACGTGGAACTCTATACTTCAGGACACTTGCCTGCCTCTGATATGTCCCGACCAGCGATGTCACATCATTTGGTTAATTCGGATACTCTTTCATCCTGGCACTCTTGGATCCTTTTTCCATTGGAGTTATCTCTTTTTGGCATTCCAGTTACTTTGTCTTCACCTTCACCCGGAGGCAGGCATCATTTGATCTTCATCTAGGGGACTCCAGGACTCCGGTCCTGGAACCTCCGACTAAATGTATGTTAATATTCTAAATCAAATAGAAAAGAAACAAATTAAGTACAAAGCACAATATTAACTTCACCCTTTTGCCAAAAATAAATTATATTTATCCATGCACTCCATAAATCATTTTGCCCTCTTCCTCTCACTTTCTGAAATTAAGCACATGTTAAAGAGAAAACAAACATACATAAAATATCATTCAACATTTAATGCATTTTCATTTTGGAAACCAACTCCATTAATTTCAGCTTCCAATTTTCTTTATTATTATTTTTTTTTAATATATATAAATATGTAATAATCAATCCTCTATTTTATTTCTCTGTTGTTGCCCTTTGACTAAACCCATTTACCTTACCTTCTTTTATGTATTCAAGGGACTCTATCTGTTTCTACATGCTCAAGCCTTTTAATTTCGTGTCTGGGGTGCCATGGTTTAATTTGGTTTACATGAACAAACTGTTCCGTTGCTGTTTCACCTTCAGTTTCCAAAATGTTATAAACAACAGGAGAGACCTTATCTATAATTCGAAATGGCCCCTGCCAGGCTGCTAGAAATTTGGAATTTTTCTGTTTACCTTTTCCAAAATGAAATTGATACACCTGATCGCCCACACAATACTCTTTCACTGATGTCTTTTTATCAGAATATGACTTTGCACTGTCAGCAGCTCTTTCTATATTTCGCTGTACAAAAGGAAATGCATGTTGTAAATGCTTCCTCAGTTCATCAATGTATTCATGAACTGTGGATGCGCTCACAAGTGTCTGCTCATGTGTTCTGTATAGCAGGTGTTGTGGTAACACCATTTTCCTACCTGTCAAAACTTTATGGGGGCTAACACCTGTTGCTTTAGCAGGAGTTGACCTGATTGCCATCAAAACCAAAGGTAAACGTAAATCCCAGCTGGAACCTGCTTCTGCTACAAATTTCTTTAATATGTCCACAACAGACCTATTACAGCGTTCAACTCCCCCAGAAGAAGCAGCTCGATATGCAATATGTAATTTCCTTTTCACACCCAGTATTTGCCATACCTTACTCATTAGAGCGCTTGTGAAATGACTTCCTATGTCTGAGTCTATTCTTTGTGGTAACCAACCCCTTGAAAACACATGATTCACCAGCAATGTAGCTGCTGTTTGCGCACTGCAATCTGGTGCAGGAATACACTCAATCCATTTCGACATCAAACACACCACACTCAAAATATAACGATTCCCCCTGCTCGACCTCTTTACAGGTCCTACATAGTCTATTTGCAAATCTGACCATGGAAGAGTTAAGCCTCTTTTCATTAATGGAGCTCTATGCATTGGTGAAGCAGGTTTAAATTGGGCACATACTAGACATCCTCTAGTATATAATTCCACATCTTGGGACATATGTGGCCAGTAAGCATAATCTTTTAGTATTTCCAATGTTTTTTGTGAACCTCTGTGGCCTGCAGTTATTGCATCTTGTGCATGGTGTAGCATTTACCCTCTGAATGAAAGGGGTACCACCCACTGTATCCGTCCTGTTATGGACTTTCTAATCATGAGTCCATCCTCTAGTCTAATTCGTTTTTTATTCTTTAATAGCACCCTAAACTCTTCTTTTCCCATACAATCATTTTCTGTTAAAGGGTTTTGTTCAGGATCTATCAAATGATTATAATAGATTCCCAAAATTTGATCATCCTTGTGTGCCTCAATTAGATCTTGATCTGGTGTATCATAACTCCACTGTACCACTTGCTGATCTATCTCCTTTGGTGCTTTAGAAAGTGTCACTGCATCAATTTGTATTTCATCAAGTAAATGTTCAATAGGTAGCAATTCTCCCATCACAGCCCCAATTTTAGCCAGCTGATCTGCCTTATCATTTCCCTCCTTAGCCTCTCCTGGAGTTTTTAAATGCCCACAAATTTTCCTCCAGTATATTGTTAAATCATTCTCTGACACCAATTTGTCTACGGCTTGTATCATTTTTCCATGTTTAAGTGGCTTTTTGTTGTATGTAATCATGCCTTTTGCCTTCCAGCAAGGTAAATATTCCACAAAGCTATTTCGTGCATAGTCAGAATCAGCCACCAGGACAATTTCACAAAATGTATTATCAACTGCAGTAGCAATTGCTTTATAAATGGCTTTATAAATGGCTGTCAATTCCGCTACTTGACGGGGGCGCTGTTGAGCAGCCGGCAAAATGGCTGCCTAGTCTAACAGCTCCGTGCGCCACCGCACTTCATCCACTCGCATCTGCGGCAATTCAATACATTTAGCGGAGAAACCTGTCTCCCTGCATACCTGCTGCTCTGGGCTACCTGCGGCCGTAACTTCGGCTGGAATCCGCGCCCTGGAGCCGAGCCTCGGGCCATCTCACTCGCTCTGGGCCTGAACCCGGCCGGCTCTGCCGAGGCCGACCGCTTCCGGGAGGTTGCGCAGTGGCCTGACGGGAGCCGCTCCTTTTCCGGACAGAGACTCTCATCCCGGGCCGCTCACATCTTGCTGCGGCTGATCCGCGGTACTGCTCTCCTGCCTCTCTGTGGCCCACGTCGGAGGCTGGGGGCCGCCTGAACTCGCGCTCCCGGAGGCTTCCGGAGCTCTACTACGGCGGCGCCCGCTCTGAGTCCCCGGGGCCCGCCCTCCTGCTTCTCGGCACCGGACCGCTCCTTGCCCCCCCGGCGGGCACCCTTTGAGATCCAGTGGTGCCGCGCCCCTGGAGGGGCGCCGCGTTACCTGGGGGCTGTCCGCGCTGGTGCGATTTCCTGTGCGGTGCACATCAGGTGAGGAGTCGGCGGGGGGGCAACCACACGGAGGGACCTCGACGCCCCCCCTGCAATACATACCTGCTCCCATACAGCCTCTGACACCAGTTAAGTCCAGTGCGCTCCCACTCATACTGCGCCGAGCCGGCTGAAGCAGTGGGCTGGCGCTGGCTGCACTTCTATCCTCCCTGACCTGATCGCACTGTCTGCCCACTGTTCACCATCACTACTAACGACTCATACTAGTGGAGCTGCGCTGGTGGCGTTCTGCTTGACCTCGCAACAACTCTCCGTGCATCGATTGCCTACATCACCTTCTGCAACTTACCCGTGGTACCGGTGGGTGGCTCCCGCACACCTGAAGGATCCGTGTTCCATTCCTGACATCGTCTCCCTGCGCCGCACACTCTCTTTGCTTTCGCAAGATGTCTAATAGATCCAGAAATGTAAATAAGTCTGGCGCAATGGACAAATTCGCCAAGTCGACTCCGAGACTTGAGATAGCCCAGTCACCCGATGGTCAGACGGACAAGGCTGTCCCTGCTGAGGCATCAACCTCGGAGCTAACTGTAATGATGGAGTCCATGGCCAGAAATTTTGCGTCGTTCCATGAGAAATTGGACGACATTAACGCAAATGTTGCATCTCTCAAAGCCAAACTGGACCACCATGGCTCGAGAATCACCGAAGCTGAGACCAGAATAGGCGCTTCCGAAGACAGCATTGCCACATTGCAAGATACAGTGGCTACACTGGCCCGGGACATGAAGTCTGCCAAAGCTAAGTGCGATGATCTCGAATCTAGGTCCCGCAGAAACAATATACGCATTATTGGCGTCCCCGAGAATGCACTCAAGGGCCGACTCGAACTGGCAACCGAGGACCTCCTGAAGGAACTACTGGGCAATCCCGTCCTATCACCCTTCTTCACCATCGAGAGAGCGCATAGAGCACTCGCTCCACGCCCCAAACCCGGGGACTTCCCGCGGCCTATCATCGCGAAAATTCTGAGCTTCAGAGACCGTGACCTGATCCTTCGGCTGGCGCGAGAGAAGGGTGAATTCAGGCTGGATTCACAGTTAATCAGGATATTCCCGGACTTCTCCACTGGTGTGCAACAGGAGCGCCGCCAGTTTCTGGGGGTCAAACAATTGCTCAGGGAAAGGAACATTCCTTACGCCATATTGTTTCCGGCATGGTTGAAGTTCACATTCAACAATAAACTTTATTTTTTCACGGTACCCGCAGAGGCTGTGAAGTTTATAGAGGCGCATATCCCCCTGCACGCCCCGGCCGAGGACCACATGGACACCGAGTGAGCACCCCGCTCCCATCCTATCGTGAACCTCCTGCTTGCATGATGACATGACGCCAGTTTACCCTGCACTGCCAATCATTCGACGACCGGCTAGGTTGCACCAGGCACCTTGCCTCATTGATCCCGCTGCTCATACCGTATAAAACTACGGTGCCCTTGTCTGCTGGGTTTACGCTGGCTTGTCCCACACCTCTAAGTATCCCTACTGCTCGGTAATGGCCGGGCTTTACTACTCCGCGGTCCACGTCCTCTATGCTCCCCGGCTCTGTGCGCAGTTGGAATCTGCCCGGGCTCGGGCCCAACTCCCACCTGTCTTACGTCACCCCTGACTGCCTGCCTTATGGCTTTATCTATGCAAATGCTGATTTCTTTACCTGGTACACACACTGTTTTCTTGCTGGCACAAAGTTGAACTGATTACTTTGCTCATATCTTCGTTTATTTGTGCTCATACTACCATATTCTAACTTTATACTTTGGTCCCTGATCTCCGCCTAGAAATGCGGGGAAATGCACTAAATTGTCGCAGACACTGCTCGCTCTGTAACGTAACCACTGGTTCTATGCGTGCTGGCGCACGGCAATGGCGCACCCCATTGCGATTGCACTGCTTTTCAACACACCTCTGTTGTGGGTTAGCCCCAGTTGGGCTGTTTTACAGGCTGAGCCATGTTGGGGTCGGCTTAGCCGGGTACAGTTAAGGGTGGTTGATGGGTACACTGCTACTGTTGGTCTAGTAGTGAGGGAGGTGGGAGGGTATGGGGTGTTATTGAAAATTGGCACACGAGGTTGCACGTCACACGTACTGAATGTCCGCGTCCTCACTCTCAACGGTATTGATTGGAGCTTGTACTACTGCTGGATCTGGGACGTTCATTAAACATACACTATGGGTTTAGTTATATGCTGCTGAAATGTCTACTAGCATAATGTCCTGGAACGTCCGGGGATTAAGCAACCACACTAAGTCCCGCAAGGTGATGGCCTATGCTAATAGGCATGGCTGTAAGATACTGTTCCTACAAGAAACGCACTCTCAAGGCTATTTGACAAAACTGATGGCCCCATCCTGGGGCCCCGCGAGATACTACACTTCCTTTTCTACCCAATCCAGGGGTGTCCTCACGATGGTACATAAAACGATCAAGTTTGTCCTTCACAAAAGCTACGTAGACCCTGGGGGACGATATGTCATATTGCACTGTATGTTGGTGAATAGGGACTACTTACTGGTTAACACCTACTGCCCCAATGTCGACTCCCCCGAGTTTTTTGACAATGTAGCTACCATACTGCTGGGCTATGTTGGAGTTCAGGTTATATGGGGGGGGGACCTAAATCTTATCCTCGACACTGCCCTTGACCGAACTGGCACTGCCGCCCGTGCCCAGTCCAGCGCTGCACGTAGACTGCTTGGCCACATCAAGGCACTTAATATTTGCGATGTTTGGAGAGTGCTACATCCCCAGCTGCGAGAGTATACTTTCTATTCATCTGTCCATGATAGCTCATCCAGGATAGACTTGTTTCTAGTGTCAGGCGAGATCGTGGGCAGGGTTGAGGACTCTCGGATCCTACCCCGCACGCTCTCAGACCACTCCCCAATCACACTAACTATAGGTTTGGGAATACCCACTCCGACATTTAGCACTTGGCGCTTTAAATCGGAGGCCCTCAAGGATATTGTGTTTAAGGCTGAAATATTAGCTGACGTCGACTCCTTCTTTGAACACAATTCCCTTCAGGACACTTCCGCTGCGGTCAGATGGGACGCCTTCAAGGTGTTTATCAGGGGAATGTCTATCTCCCGGGAGGCTGGGGTGCTGAAGGCAATCAGGGCCGCCCTCGGTCGCTCTGAATCCAAACTAAAGCAACTGGAGCTTCAGAGCTCCACTGATGCGGAACCCGCCATACTCGCCCAAATCAGTGAAGAACTCAAATCGTACAATGCACTCGCCACCAACGAGGTCCAGTACTTTAGCCGCCCACAGGCTGCCAGGAAATACGGTGAGGGAGACAGACCTGGGAAAACACTGGCAGCACTAGTGAGAGGAGAGTCTGGCCGGACCCAGATTGCCTCTATAAAAAACGAACATGGCGACACACTATGGTCGGACCAACAAATCCTAAATACATTCACTGAGTTCTATAAATCCCTCTACACCCAGCCTGCTGAGCACACGGAACAACATATGCGCAATCTCCTCGATCAGATCCCCACCACAGAAATTGCCCCCTCTACGAGGGACCAGCTAGATTCCCCAATAACGTTAGACGAAATTGTCACGGCCATCTCGGAGCTGCCCAGGGGGAAGGCGCCGGGCCCTGATGGGCTTACCACTGAATTTTACCAGGAGCACATTGCCATCTTAGCCCCTAAATTGCATGAGGTATGGAACGAAGCACTCCGAGACTCCATCCTCCCGCCCTCCATGCGCAAGGCTCTCATCACGATCCTACTTAAGCCTGGTAAACCTGACGATGAGTGCGGATCCTATAGACCCCTCTCCCTCATGAATCTAGACACAAAAATCTTTGCTAAAATCATAGCGAATCGGTTCCTGCCAATCATGACATATTTAGTTCATGAGGACCAGGCAGGCTTTGTCCCTGGAAGATCCACCTCCCACAACATTAGAAGGTTTTTCAATGTCATGTCCCGGATTGATCAGGAGGCGCAGGCTGTGGCGGTCACACTTGACGCTCAGAAGGCCTTTGATATGGTCTCTTGGAAGTACATCTGGTTGGTATTGGAGACAATGGGTGTTGGGCCAAAAATGATTAGCTACATTAAACTTCTATATACCTCACCAGTGGCGCGCGTAAGAGCCAATTCACTGACATCTGACCTCTTTACACTTTGCAGGGGCACTCGTCAAGGTTGCCCCTTCTCCCCGATCCTGTTTGCCTTAGCAATAGAACCAATGGCGGACTATGTTCGCGCACACCACGCCCGCAAGGGAATTAGACTGAAGGACGACCCCGAGATCATATCTCTATATGCGGACGATGTACTATTATACATCAGGGATCCCGCGAATCACCTTGACCCCATACTTCGTGACATCACGCGCATCGGCACTCACTCCGGGTTCACAATCAACTATTCAAAATCCGAGATCTTCCCTCTCACTAAGTCTACCCAACAACCTGCCACCGAATTCCCTCTTCGATGGTCCCCGCACGGTGTCAGATATTTAGGCGCTAGGATATCCCTTACCAAATCCGCCTTGCTTGCGGACAACTACCTTGCGGTGGCACAAATAGTTGATACTAAACTCTCGCGGTGGCGCACTCTCCCATTATCCCTGGCCGGGCGGCTGTCCCTCATTAAAATGATACTACTTCCCAAATTACTCTATACCTTCAACAACATACCTGTATGGCCTGGGAGGGAATACTTCGTCAAACTACATACACTATGTGCACAGTTCCTATGGCACTCTGGCGCGGTCCGCAAGAAGTGGTCTGACATGGCGTTACCATACGAACAAGGGGGACTCACGGCTCCGGACTTCTCACATTATTGGACTGCGGCCCAAGCCCAACACGCCACTCACTGGTACCCGGGCTCCCCGGCGCATCCGCATGTTAAATTGGAAAGGATGGCAACCAATGGCACTAATATAATGTCCCTTATACTGCATCAACATTATACACCCGACTCTCCTATTGATCCTGTTGCCACAACTCTTCAAGCCTGGGCGCGCCTACTGTACCCAGCGCCAGAATCCTCCCCATACTATAAGTGGCTCCCAGTGTGGTCTTTCCCTGGTCTGGAGCCCACGCATGACGCTGCTCTGGCCCGACATTGGGGGGCGTTGGGATACCGGGCGCTCTCAGACTTCTACCCCGAGGGCAGGTTTATTGACCCCCAAACTTGGAAACAAGGGCATACCAGATCCGCACTAGAGACCCTTCAATTTTACCGTCTCCGGGCCGCATTTCGCTCCAGATGGCCATCCTTCCCGGATGAACCCCCTGATAATCCTGCTATTGCATACATTGCTAACTCGGGCGGTGCCCGGGGAGTCATCTCCTCATTGTACAAGATTACGCAGGATTCCACCCCGGTGCGAGCCCTTGGGGCAAGAGATGGGTGGGTTGCTGAACTGGGCCTAGAAATACCCGACGAGATGTGGGGGAAGATGTGCCAACACACTAAAAAGGTTTCCCTCAATTTCCGCTACCGCGCAATGCAATATAAGCTTCTAAATAGGCTATACTATACTCCGTATAGAACCTCGAGGTTCAACCACAACTCACAACACCCCTGTCCCCGATGTGGGGAGGAAGTAGCTGATCACTTAATCATGTTCTGGTCCTGCAACAAATTGTCTGAATTCTGGGAAAGTGTTTTAGAAACGCTCACCACGATCACTGAAGCTGTGGTTGACCCCGATCCTTTAGCAGTCCTGTTTGGGATCTGGAGAACACTGGACACTAGACGTTCGGCTAAATTCCTGAACATAAGCTGCATGGTAGCTAAAAAATGCATACTCCAGAATTGGAGGAGCTCCTCTCCGCCAGCCTATCAGAAATGGCTACGATTGCTTGCCTGGTCGCGAAACTGTGAGGAGGAATACCTAACCATGCTCCCGACCCGGTCCCGTCCCCAAAATATATGGACTGCGTTCAACACGTATCTCAACAACCTAAGTGCAGGTACACCCGGATCCGATTTGTCCCCTGCCCCCCCAGGACCTACCCCCACTCCATGATCCTTTGTATCTTCTTCACCTCTGTAAGGATGTATGGACATTGTTGTGTTTAATGTACTATGATTATTGTACTGCTCCAGTAATTGCCTTTCCCTTTTCATTTTTATGTTTGCTACATACTACTGTTGCCATGATGTATGTGTTTACTGCAAACCTCTGCCACCAAAAATAAAAGTTTTAAAAATAAATTCCGCTACTTGACTGCTCCTAGCTCCAATTCCCATCCCTATACTGGGGACGCCTTCACATTTCAACCAGACATTTCCTATTCCTGACACTAATTGTTTATTACTGTCATTTTCAATGTGAAAAGCACAACCATCAACATGTACAGTTGGCAAATCCTTTCATCAAAAGCTGTGTGTGGTGATTGCCCAAAATCCTGTAAACTAGATTCCACAGTCATGTAGATCTGCCAAACCTTGAGCAACTGGGCTTTTTTTTATTTTGGCCATATCTCACTTCTACAGGAAAACCTTGTAATGCTAGCATCCATGAAGTGATTCTGGACTGTACTACGTTACCTGACTTGATTCTTTACTCTCTAAAAACTGCAATGGTTGATGATTGGTCTCAATAATTACCTTTTCTCCCTGAACAATGGGGCGGAAATGCTGTAGCGCCCCCACAGTGGTCAAAAGGGCCTTTTCACATTCACTGAATTTAATTTCAACTTGGGAAAACGCCTTACTTGCAAAGGCAATGGTTTTGTGATTCAAATCATGTTTTTGTGATAGCACTGCTGACATACACTGTTCAGAGAAACCTATTTCTATAAAGAAATCCCTATCCTTTATGGGGTATGCTAAACATGATGCCTTTACAAGACATTCCTTTCATTTAGTCATTGCCTCAGACTGCTCTTTTTCCCATTTCCAGGGTGTATTCAGCTTTAACAGCTTAGTTAATGGCTGAGTAATTTCAGCATCATTTTCAATGAACTTCCTGTTATAGCCCGTCATTCCTAATAAACTTTTTACCCCTTTCACATTTTTAGGGTCTTTTAGTTTTTGTATAGCCTCCACTTTCTTATTTTGTGAGTTTAATCCATGTTCAGTCACTTCATGGCCTAGAAAATTCACCTTTTTCTTGCACCATTGTGCCTTTTGTAAAGATACTTTGGCGCCTGCTTTCTGCAATCGGCCAAGAACATGTCTTATTTCATCAAAATGGTTTTTTAAGCTTTCATTTTTTATCAGTACATCATCCACATAAACTATGGTACCTCTTTCCACTGCATCAGGCATGGCCTTTCTCAAAAAATATTCCAAATTCACTCCCACTATTGACATACCCAAATGGAACTCTAACCCACGCGTATTGCCTCTTATCAAATGAAAATGAAAATAAATTCTGAATCTCCTCTGCCAAATGGCACGCACCAATATCCAGAGGTGAGATCTAACGTGGTAAACACTTTTGAACCATGTACCTGAGCTAGGATCTGATCAATGAATGGCAGTGGCCATCTGGATACTGGCACTCTTTTATTTAAATCCCTCAAATCTGCACACAACCGCCATTGACCATTTGGCTTCAACACACCTAAAATAGGTGTGTTGGATGTGCTATGAATGGGCCTGATGATTCCCCGAATCTCCAAATTTTTAATAATCTCTGCCAATGACTCTAAACATGCCAGCGGTAGTCTATACTGGCGCACAAATACTGGGCTTCTGCTACACCCTTCCGGGAGCGTGGCCACATGTAAATCAGTTAGACCGCAATCATGAGCATCTTTTGCAAATACATCTTTAAACTCCATAAATATCTTCCTCATTTAATTTCTATCCTCTTCGCTGTCACATGCATCCTCTGATAAAATCTGCTCCACTACCATTTTGGAGAATTCTGGAAAATGTTCTGGAAGGGGAATCTCTGCGCTTTCCTCTAACTGTGTGGCTGTGTCTCTCTGTAAATCTGCCACTTTTAAATGTTTTGGCATATCAGCCTCCACTTCAATGGGCTGATTTTCTATTTCATTTTCATTTAAGTTAAATGTTATGCAATCCTCTTGATGACAACACACTGTCCCACTTGAATCATAAGGGTACACAGAATGAATTTTAAATATTCCTTTGGGCTGAGAATTCAGGTGTTCTGGCAACTCACCCTTGGCATCTACATACTTTTCAGGTATATTTCCAATCACCATGTCATTCAGATCTGCAGTATAATGTGATTTTTGTATGGCCATTCCTAATGAGGAGTTTTCCTCTAAATGAATATCTTGACAACTTTTATTATTCACCATGATTTTTACAGACCCTTCACTAATATCTTCCAATGGAATGTATTCATAATCCAGGCCTTGTTTGCACTTCAGTGTTATTGCAACCTGTTTGGTGAATGCAGGGATAATAATATCCTTCCTCAGTTGTAATTCAATTGCATATGGGACAAGCTGTGCACAATGATAAGCCCTTCTTCTGTCTTCAAATTCAGGTGCAGGCCCACCTAGGCGTGACCATATTTTTTGATTAAGGAAATCTAACACCATACACATTCTGTGCATGATATCATTGCCCATGTAAAAGTCATTTTGTTTTCCACTCACTATCCATACATTATGGTAAATTGTTTTCTGCCTAATGCAAATTTTTAGCATGCATCTTCCTGCAATTTGGTTTTCAAAGTCTGGGCTGTCCAAACCAGAGACATATTGGTTTTTAATTCTAAATTTCGGGATCTCCTCCGTCTCCATTAAGTTTTTCAACAATTTCTCATTAATGAAACTCCTTTCCTGTTCAAGTGCTAAAGTGGATTTTGTTGTTTTAGAATAGTCATTTATACCAATGTGAACCCATGGTTGCTCATCTTCCATGTGTATTTCAGCAAGAGTGGTGATGTGTTTCTGGTTTAGGAGCAATATTCTGTTTGCATGTTTTCTCTTTTAAATAAAAGCGTAATGTGTGCTTGTCTATGGCAGTTTGCCATCTTTTCCTTGGGTCCAAGTATATCTGTGCAGATTGTTTCTCATGTTCACTCTGCATTTTATCTTGGCACATCAAAATGACAGTGACGCTAGGTATACAGCTATTCTGGAGATATACCTCTACTGCATCATTTGTTTTGGCAACGGTGTGACATTCATTTATATTGCTGTTTTGTGATTTTATTTTCTTATTTCTCAATGGTTTTTTGGTTAAGGACCACAGTACTCCATTCACCCCATCTATGAGAGGAGACAATCTTTTCAGGCAATCTGTTCCCATCAGAAATGGAATATCACAAATGGATGTGACCAATACCTCCTGTTTCATTCTGTGTTTACCTATCTTTATGTCAACCTCGGTGACGCCTATAATAGGCACCTCCTCCCCTTTAAAATTATGCACTTGACCTTGATTTTCCTTCACTGTGATCTGATTCTGTGGGGATCTCCCGTCATTGATACTCTTTACCAATTCTTTAGACATAATTGTGGCCTGGTGCCAGTGTCAATCAATGCAAATGTATTGCATTTTTCTTCTACAGTGATGGGAGCATAATACCTGTCTTCAACTTCCTCTAACACACATAAGAAGTGCAAATTCTTACTGATTTCAGAGCTCAACTTTCTCAGGCCTTTTTCACTTTTGGCTAAGCACATTGGTAAATACATAGACATTTTCCCTCCTTTTTGCCCATTTCTGTGTGAGATACTTTATTCATTTCCCCATGTTCAGAGGTTTTTTGGAGTGTGGTCACCATTCGCCCATCCATCCAGGTATCATCAGAGACCGCATTACAACCCTCCAACTGAACATGTGTAACAACATCACTTGGCACTTTGTCATCGTCTAATTCTGTGCATTTGTGATCATTTAGTGTAGTACCAGCCCTTTTAACATCTTCAAAAATATGTGGCTCGAAGAATTCTTCAGGTGATTGACATGTACCCTCCTTTTGAGTATTTCGTTTTACTGCCTGTGTTTGGTTATTGTTCTGATTGCCCAGGGAAGGAGTTATAGCATCACCACTTACTCCCTGTTCACTGGTATTCCCCATGCATGAGTCATTTTTCTTAAATCTGTCTCTTTGTTCCTTTGGAATTTCAGGTGTTTCTTTTTCATTTGTACAAATCTCCAATGTCTGATTTAGCTCTAGTTTAAACCAAACTTCTCTTTTAGAAGTACTTGCACTTTCTGTTACATGTTCATTTACTGATACCTTCACTTTTAAATCACTAGGCATCTCAAAGTCATTATGCAAAATTACATCAGAGCAATCTGTCTTTTTGGCACTGCCGGTATCATAAGTACTTAGTCACTTTTCAGAAACCCCCCGGTCATTGCTAGGGCCTTCTTCCCCCTCCTTGGATGACTGTTTTTGCGCTGTACAGAGCTTTCCTATTTGCTCAGCTAACATTTTCACTTGGGCCTCGAGGCACTGGAACCTTTCCATCTCTCTAGAATCTTCTCTCTGTGGCCTAGATCGATATTGGTTGTTTTCTCCCTGATTGGATCTATTCTGATACCTCTCAGGGGAATGGTTCCTATTGGGATGGTTCCTGAACTCTTGATTCATTTGTGGAGGGAAGCAGGGTGCACCCATCCTTTGGTTATAATCCCCTGGTGGGAAATCATTGTACTGACGTGAAGTGTAATTCATGTTTTGTCTCAAATCCTGTCTCTCAGGTTGTGGGTACTGACCCCTATGTTGATTCCCATTATCAGCAAATAGATCCACATATCGGGGTCTATCCTGATTACCATATATCATGGTATTGGGGTCAAATCTGCTGTTTCCCCAATGTCTGATAGGGACCATCATTTCATTGATCCTGATTTTGTCTCTGGTTATTGTTCATACCTGACATATCAGGCCGATAGCCTGCCCGGGGTCTATCTCCTAAGTATCTGGGGCTGATGTAGCTCTCCCTCTTACTAGGATCATGTGATTGAAACATTGGTGCAGGGTGTGATGACCTTTGTTGATTACCTCTTTGTTCAGGTGCCAAATTATTTTTACTTGGACTTTGAGCAGACTCAAGGGACATTTTGGCTGACCTGATTTCCATCACTGTTGCTGAGGGTTCTTTAGATTTTGGTCTAGTGTCTTTCATTTTATCACTTTCTCTACCCTGACAATAGAGTACCTTATATAGTTTTGTGCTTTGATGTACAATCCATTCAAGGGACTTGTCACAATCAAATTCACGAACCAGTTGTGATATAATGTCTTTCTGTAACCCATAGAAGTATGCAGTTTTAAACTCATTAGAATTGGGGTGAAAAGATACATGAAAGCGAGAAAATGCTCTTTTTAAGTCTTGTAAAAACTGGCGAGGGGATGTTTTAGGCCCAGCATTGTGTAAGTGACTTTCTTTGCCTCCTGCAATGACTGGAAAGGAGAAAAATGACGCCTAATCTCATTTTCAAACTCTGCCCATGTCATATTCTGCTGCTCATTCAATCCTTTTATGATACTGTCCGTCGGAGCATCTAAAGTTAAATGAAAATACTGCCTGTACTGTTCCTTAGGTATCTGGAGGGCTTTAAAAATGTCATGAAACACTTCTAAGTGATCCCCTATGCAGCATTCCCCTCCCTTTTTGAATGGTTTGATCAGGGCTTTAATGGATTTCATTATCTTTATGGGGCTACTTGTTGCAATGCATGGAATTGCACTACTTGGTGACTCAACCCTGGTTCCAGGTGTATGGGATTGGTGGCGGCCCCCAATGGGAGTATCAAATTCCCCAAGGGCGCTGCAACCAAGTTCAGTCACCGGCCCAGTCACTGGGGCACTAGCTCTTTGGGTAGAAATAGAATTCACCTCAACTCCATTGAATGTGGTGCCCTGCCGCCTCTCCTTGGACCTGAGAATGCACATTTGCTGTTCCAAGTACTTACACTTTTTAAGGAGCCTGTCTGCTTCGTTTTGCAAATAGTTGTTTTCATCACTCATTTTATTAATTACCTCCTGCATGTCGCACATTTGCATTTGGCATCATTAAATTCTTTGTTTCTCTTGTCTCTTTCTTGACACATTTTAACAATTTCCTGTTCTGCATTTTGGAGATCACTTTCTTTTTCATAATGTTCTTTTTGTAAAATCTGCATTTCTGAAACCATCTCATCTTTATCTTGTCTAATGTGGTCCACCAATGCCTTTAAGTGTACCAATTCTTGTTCACTGTCCTCAAACTGTTTCTTGCTTTTGGACAATTGAATATCAACATGTCTGTATTTTAACTGCATGTCTTTCTGACATCCTTCTAATTCTGCTCTTAACATTTCCTCCTTTTTACTTGCCCCATCTAGGTCAGCCTTTAACCTGTTAATCAGCTTGGTGTCATTTTCTTGCATTCGCAGGGACCTATTTTAAATAAACCAGATCTTTGTGCATAGCCATATCAGACAATCTTTCTCTGCATGTTTATCAGCTGCATTTAATAACCTTAGAAGGCAGACCTGAATTATGCTGCCTTCTGCAAAAATATTTTCTAGTTTTTCTTTCTGCACCTCATCATGAATGCGGTCATGCCATTCTGTGGCACTGTTTGATGACCACGTCCCATGTGCATAGAACTTTGCCTCTAAATATTGCACTAGCTCTGGGAATGTGGCTTCCATTTGAGACATTCTGAAATTCGTTTTTAGTGTCACACTGTTATTATGAAATGGGTTCCCTTTAATGTACAGATGGCAGTGTGAGACACTTGCCACACCCAGTAGGTGCTCTATGATCACTTTCCCAGCCTGCAACGCACCATAAATATGTAGGGTATTTTGTATAAACTTGGGGCTTGGCGGTATTTTCTTACAGCCAAAAACAATGGTAATTTGACAATGACTATTCCTTGCATTCAGATTGGGTTTGGCTTTATAGTGGAATACATTTTGTTGGTGGTATTTTGGTGAGCATAATTTCTTTGTTTTATTTGTGGCCCCAACATACAAAACCCCCTTCTTTTGTTTAGACTGTTCTTGTGATCTCTAGAGGCCTCAGACTTCTACATTATTCAGAAACACCACATTTTCACATGGAGTGCCACCTATGGCTGTTATCACTGATTAATCTACACCAGTGAGCTATGTTTCCATAAATTATTCACAATAACGTGGTATTATCACTAATTTATTTACATTAGTGAGACTATGTTTCCATAGAGTATTCACAATAACATGGGGTATTATCACTAATTTATTTACATTAGTGAGACTATGTTTCCATAGGCCTCTCTCTGCTGATTCATATACGCTCAGCAGACTATTGCATTATATTCCACTCAGAAGCCACACACACATAACCTGAGTGGAATCACGCGCACAGCTATTTATAATTGCTTATGACATTGCTTCATCTGTATAGGAAACTTGGCACATTAAACACCCTTCCCTCTCCTGCAGAGTATGTTTTCTAGAGGCATCAAATGAAAAACAGAGGCAAGAACACTCTTAGGCAGACTATGTGTTATCACAATTTAATTTCAAAATGATACATTACCATTCTTGTGAGACAATCCTCTCTGAAATAAATATAAGAGAAACAAATGCAATAACACCACAGATTTCATTTCATGTTTGCATCAAGAAAAAGAAAGATTACATCATTTGCCTTGTAACATAATAACGTGGCAGTTAAACACAGGAGAATTCCCTATCGCTACCCTGCCTGCCTGATAGTAAATCATTCGTCCGGCAGTCACAATAATTTCACTCCATTTGTATATTTACCAGCTATTTGTAGCTATCCTACATGCAATCTCCCTTGGCCAGTCGCCATCGATGAATGAACCCAGGGTTTTCTTTGTGTTTGGAGTGCACAGCGAGAACACTGAGTTCTCAAACCGGTGCCAAGTGACTAGGAAACCCCAGTCACTGAAGGTCAGCAATGCAACTGGGACGACCCCTACCAGCAGCTCAGCCAGGTGATCTCACAGCAGCTCCAGCCAAGTGGCCTCACTGTAGCTCTGCAAAATGTCTTCTCCCTGTAAATCTGTCAGAGCTATTCCAAAAAACCTCTGTAACCTCCCCTGAGTTTACATAGCACCAATCAAAATTCATAGTATGCCTCCTCCTTCCTCAACAATAGCTCACTTTTACAGAAAGCAACTGTATCTAACTGATTTCCTGGCATTCAAATTTTGCTTCCTGCAAAGACAGCGAACAGGGCAAAGAGAAATTGCACGTTTAAACAATGAATCTCAGCCTGCCTCATTTTGCACATGGAGAACACATTATAATTTTAAGGAGTTAGAATTGTGTTAGTATTTGTTAGTTAAGTTAATTAATCAAGTATCTAATGTGTCTCCTGTAGGTGAGGCATTTCAAGTGAGAAAAAAAATGGTGTGCTTTTAAATAGGTATTGAGAAAAAAAAATGGTTTGCTTTTAAAATAGATAGCCTGTCTTCATATACATGTCCACACGTCACCCCGGCAACACATGGCTCGCTGCACCACATCACAGCAACAATGTGATCTCATGCAGTGGCGCTGCACTCCAAAACATGCCAAATTACACTATAGTCCCTTAATGTCCACCTGCTTGACTATCATGGCGCAATGATGACATCACTTGCCCTTGAAGCTCCCCAGTAGAAAAAAGAGTCTTTGGGGGTGGAAATTCAATGCTTGGTGTCTAGTCAGTCCCTTTTGTTGAAACACATGTGGCTTCACATTATTGGTAGCAACGGGCACATTCTCACAAAAACTTCCTACAATGCAAATTACGTTTTTTTTTTTTCTGGCCAAGATCTTTTTCAGAGGTTTCAGAAAGAGGCCCATATTTGGGCTATTGCCAGGATAGCACATCCACTATAGTATTATGAGTGTCTGATATATCAGTAGAACACAAAAGTCATATGGGGCAAAGATGTTGGTCCATCAAGTGTGTAGACTATTTCTGCACTCCATTTAATGTAATAATTTGAGGTTGCCGTGGTCAGTCCTAGTTTCCATATGGTATAGTGCCCCCTTCAATGGATCTCTCCACTCGAGCCATGCATCTTTGATTGCCCAAAACTCTTTCTTGAGAACTGAATAGTTTCTTTCACTGGAGGAGAGGGAGCAGGAAAGATATGTTATATTTGATGTTTTTCATTCTCTTGCTCTTGCTGCATGACTACCCTTATCACACATTCCAAAACATCCGTGTTGACGACAAAAGGTATGCGAGAATTCAGTTGTCTCAGGATTGGATATCATATAAACACTTCTTTTAGTTGTTCAAATGCATAATGAGACACGGTGCACCACAACAAGGATACTCCCTTCTTTAGGAGATGAGTGATAGTAGGAATACCGATGTGTGAGAACCCTGGAATGAATTTCCTATAGAAATTTACCATAGCAAGAAAACTCTAGATGTCTTTACACCAGTAGGGGGTGGCCATTGCATTATGGCAGAGACCTTTTTGGGGTCCATATCAATACCTTCCTCAGGGAAGATGCAACCCAATAAAGGACTGAGAAACTTATCAAAAGTGCACTTGTCGAGTTGTCTTAGCAGGCAATGCTGTTCTAACCACTTAAGGACCTCTTTAACATAAAAGGTGTTTGTAGCACTCTCATCTCACGTGCACAGTGTGGAACATGGATTATCCTCTGATTCCATGTTCCACCTTAGAAGAGTTGTCAGTTGACAGGAGCTGGTGGGCCATAAGGACATGGAGAAAATACCTCTCAACGCATGCACCCAAGCAAGTCCCCTCAAGTCCCGCTTAGCCACGGTATTCTGTTCCTAATGCTACTGCTTTGAAGCTATGAATCTTCACAAGCCTTACAAGGACGCTTTGTGAACTTCATAATCCAACAGGTGAACTCGCTACCCAGAGAATTTAATTGTACAACAATGAAAGTGGCAATATTGTTTCTAATACCTATTTCTTGTATTTGAATATATACATAAAAATATACTGTATTTGTATAGGTTGGTGGAATACTATATAAACGTGAGCGTGCACGCAAGCAAGTCCCCTCAAGTCCCGCTTAGCCGCTTTGCCGCACTTGTCGCGGGTTGCGGGCAGAACTCTTTTAGTCTTACATAACGTGTTTTTCTTTTCTTCACTCTCCACATTTGGAGTTACTCTAGTAACTCATAAAATGAAGCGGTGCCTGACAACTTTAAAATCAGGCATGCCGCCAGTGACGGTGGCACACCGGACAAACGGAGCAGCCGTTGCGTCACATTCTCTGCAGCATCCCTTAAAAAGAGCGCAGCTAAGTTCCACACCATGCACTGGGTCGTTAAAAATTAAAGCAAGCTCTGGAATGGATACATCTGTGGGCGTGGACATCTGCAGATTTTGTCACGATCTGTCTACACATGGAACTTCGCGACTAGATAAACAAGGTGAGATGGTTCCCACAGCTTCATTAATAACAAACATCCTGGCTCCTGTCCATCACGACGTGTATGATTCCATACAGGATATGATGGAAAAGAAGGATAACATAAATCAGATTGCTCTAAAACAACAGAATGCACAGGCAAAAAGTCATATTGTTCCAGATAAATCAGTGGTATTTGCAAACGAAAAAGTTTCATTAACAGACAGTGCATTACTTTGCAATGTGTTAACCAGTCCTGGTGAGAATGTCTCTCCTGATTTGGCAGTTATTGAGTTGGATCTAAATGTGTCATATTTTACATCACACACTTAATCTGAAAATCTGTCTAAGTCACCTGTGCTATTTACCAATGTCAGTGACATGAATTGTGCTGAAAAGTTATCTTTTATAGCTCCTACTCCAAGAAAACTAAAGACAAATCAGACACTCTCAGACAAGACCGAGCAAACAGAGAACACAAATGGCTCAATAGAAACAGCCTTGACATCTATAAATTCTGCAATTCATTCCTTGGCCAGATTGTTTGAAACACTATGTTTAAAATCTGACCAGCAGTCGCAACAACTTGATCAAATTATAGCATGGCAGCAGACTATTAGCAACAAGGTGTGTATCTTGGGTGTTACAGCAATTCCGACCAGTGCAAATGCTCCAGCAACTGCTCAAACTCATTTAAACACTAAGACATATAGTGAATGCAAGTCGCAGGTTCACGCAGTGCCCTTTATTCCAGATCCTATTGTTGATTTAATCAGTGATGAAAATAACAAACCTGACCAGGGCTAGAATGAGAGAAATTCTATTTTAAAGCAAAAAAAACAAATTACGCTCTATTTGATGGAGCAATAACAAATGAATCAAGAATAAATAATAAAGCCAAGCAACTTAAATCTGACCTCACAAAGAAGAGTAAAAATCTAAAAAGTGTTAAACCGGTTCCATCTTCACAATCAAAGAGATTTGTTAAAAATCTTACTCACCCACGAACTACGGCCACAATAGTTTCTAAAGCTATAACAAAAAAATATATGCTTCAGACACAGACCAAAAGACTACAATTATCCGCAGATAAGAGCAAACAAATTGAATCTTATGAGCCACTCAACGCTTTGGTAGATGCAGTCTCGGGCAATGTGTTGCAAAGCTCTAAAAGTAAACCAAGTGAAACAGTTCCACAATGCCAGCCCCTCCAGTCAGTTTCGAACAATGAATCTGAACCAGAAAGACAAAGATTGATTGCTCGGAGGAGCGAAATTAGACAAGCAATAGATGAGTATATGGCTGCTCAGCCAGTTTCCAAATGCCTAAAAGTTCCGGTAGATGATAACAAGGAACTGAATAATGAGGACATTTCTAATGGCGTTGACTTGCAGCCATATAAACAACTACAACAAAATATATCACCTCATTTACAGGATAGAGAAAGTAGGGATCAAGATCTGCTTAAGGGGCCACAGGGAACTAAATTTGATAATTACTCGGTTCACTCACCAAATAGCCCCGACATAAAAGATCTAATTAAACTGACAATAACACAGTTTCTGAATGAAAAAACAAATTAAACTGGACAATTGATTTCAGCTCATGTAGACAACACTCAGAAACTAAAGAAAATGACCCCTGGACTAAAACGTCCAGCAGTCCATTCGCTTACAATATCATGCCGCCCACTTCCTAGAACGCAGTACAATTTAAATTGTGCATCTGTCTTGGCTATTTTCAGTGAGATACCAGCCTTGGATGACATTAGCTCAATTAACATTGAACAGGTTGAATTCACTGAGATGTCGAATAGAACCTCAGTGACTTTATGGATAAACTCTAGAGTTGTACTGAATTCAATTTGGGCCACGAAAACCAAGCTGTATGATTTGGGCTTTGTGATTCTACCGGGTCCAGAAATGCCAGTTAACACTATGGTTAATGCAGGTATGATATGATATGGCATTTGTAACGCGCCTATACACAAGTGTTTCAAGGCGCGACGAGGCAGGGAGGGGGGAACAAGGGGAAGACAGACAACGATCCTACTAGGCCAGGTGTCATTCAGACCGTGCAAGTGCAGGGGTAGGGGGAAGGGAAAAAGTGCAAGGGGAAGGGGAGGGGGGAAGTGCAGTACAAAGTAAGTAGAATAAAGAATAAATAGGGCCAGCTGGTGGCAAGTGCAAGGTAAGTGCAGACAAGTGCTGGGAAGGGGGGGCTGTAGGGATACAGAGACAGTCCCGCAGTGCAGGGGTTGACAGGGAGGCAGTGCAAGTGGAGAGAGGCTGGGCCCAGGACCGAGGTTGGTGAGGGTGGCCCAGTTGCAGATTCAGTGCAGTTTCAGTGAAGAATTTAGCAGGGGAGAGGGAGAGAGAAGGCAGAAGCAAAGAGGAAGGTTTTGAGGTGCTTCCGGAACCGGAGATGGTTCTCCTAAAGTTTCAGGGAGGCAGGAAGGCTGTTCCAGAGGGAGGCCCCAGCCGCGGAGAGAGATCTACCCCCAGCTCGTTGCTTCGAGAAGCGGCTGACCCTGAGGGAGTTGGAGACGGATGATAATCAATATAGGTAATCAATCAGCAGTAAATCAATTAATGCAAAAGAAAATAACACAAAAGCAGGCTTGTAATTGCAATCAGCAAGTTGTACAATGCTAGATATCTACACTAGAGCAAACTACATTATCCTTGGTCAGCTGGAATTCAAGAGGCTTTAAGCATATAATAAACAATAATACTCCCAACTTGCAGATCCATGTCATTGTATTATTACAGGAAACATGGTTAATGACGACTCCATCATGGAATAATTTTGGTATACACTTGAAGCCACCAAAAAGGGTACTACTGGGAGGCCAGTTTCGGGTCTATTAGTTGCAATCAAGTTAAGCACATTTACTAAATCTGAAATGTGGTTTTGCCCAAATCCTTATGTGCAAATGATCAAAGTGACCAGATATAAGATCTGTTATGCACTCATTAATGTATACTGGAATCCGGTAGGAATATCCGACGACAGGTTCATATAATGTATGAATGAAGCTTTGGATTTGACAATACAAGAGAATAAAATCAATTATCTAATCATAGCTGGTGATCTAAATTTACATTGTCTGGAATTGAACAAACAGAAAGAGAAAAAAATAGACTACTAAAATGGTCTAAATTAGTTGAGAATCGAAATCTCTTCATGCTGAATGGATCTTTGTCATCGGACATACCTCCGAAGCCCACATAGCACAGAGGTCATAGCCATGGAATTATTGATTATATATATGTGAAGGCTGCCTTCTTGAACCAGATAAACTCATTTCAGGTTCTTCACTCTGATTTGAGCGATCATAATATTTTGAATGCAAATTGGAAATCCGACTGTAAGTCGAAAGAAAGAAAAAACGAATATAGCCAAGGCACACTAGTTGTAAACTCAGCTTGAAACAGAATGACTTCGACTGAGACATCCCTCAAAGCGTTTAGAGATTATTATGAGCTACAGATTAATGAGAAATCACAATATGCTGTGATATATCCTGAATTAATGCAAATGTTTCAGTCAGCCTATGTTAGGCAAAAGATAAAACAAACGCCACATTTGCACATTTTTTATCAGGGAATAAAGAAATTGAAAACTCAAATGCAATGGGAGAAAAGAGAAGCCATGAAGTTATCATATGATAACAGAGTAGTGGCCTTAACTCGAATTAGAACACGATATAGGAACTACTTAAGGGGAATGAAAGCAGAACTCTATCAAAATGACGGAAGTAATAGGTTGAAAATACTGGCTAGTAAAAACTCTGCCCAGACCTGGAAAACCATTAATCAGGTTACAGCCGGACACCAGGTTGCAATCCAAACTAACGATGTAAAGGAAGAAACTTGGGTTCAATATTATACAAACCTATATTCCTCTGTCGACCCAATAATGAATGCTCCATTTATTAAGGAGCTCAATGCCTTCCATGTAAAATTCGACCGAGAAGACATTTTGACTTATATATATAAAGCTAGTCAATCAAGGGCACCAGGTCCCGATGGTCTGTCAAACCGGATTTTGAAGCAATTTCCAGAAATTTGGGCAGACATATTGTTCCGCATGTTTAATAACATACTGTGTTCTCAAGAATAACCAACATCTTGGAAACATGCAATTATCATCCCAATCTACAAGAATGGTGATCGTGCTGATCCCGCCAGCTATAGACCATATCCTTGCTCGACGCACCTTGTAAAATCTTTTGTCGTATCATTCTAAGGGAATTGAATGACTGGTCAAGTAAAAACTTTGGGACCCTTTTGAGTCAGGCTTTGTCAGTGGGTTAGGCACCGTACCCAACATGATTGCCATAAATATGCTAAAATCAAAATATGCTATCTTGAAACAACCCCAATACTTTGCTTTTATTGACTTTCAAAAGGCCTTTGATTCCATCGATAGAGCCTTGTTATTTCAAAAATTGAAACTATTGGGTTGCCCGCCTGCTCTACTATCTTTGATAAAACATCTACATACTGACACTACCTTGCAGATTCATTTGACCCTAAAGGGGTTCTTGAAAACATCCTTTAATACCTTTTTGGGCTTAAAACAAGGGTGTATTATGGCATCAATCCTATTTAACCTCTTTATTATGGATATGGAAAAAGTTTTCCTAAACACTGTTTCTGACGCTCCGTTGCTGGGTAACCAGCGCATAGCCTGTCTACTGTATGCCGACGATCTTGTGTTAATGTCTCAGACCCCAAAGGGTCTGCAAAATCTATTGTCGGCTTTCACCACGTACGCTGGAATAAACAAGTTGGTAGTTAACCTTAAAAAATCACTAGTACTTATATGTAAGAACTCAAGATTATCTCGCATTAACAAGTGTACTTGGATGCTACAGAATGAGTGGATGATGATAGTATCAGAGTACAAATATCTGGGTGTGTCAATACAGGATTCCGTCAGAAGCACACTGTTTTTAGCCACTATACAGTCCAAATTGTTAACTTTGATCCCACAAACAAAGACTCAAAAATATGGTAAATATACATATAAACATGTGTTACTTTTTTACGAACAAAAAGTTATTCCAACTTTTACCTATGGAACAGAAACTATGCTGTACAACACAGATAGTGGCCCTCATTACGAGTTCGGCGGTAACCATGCCGCTATTGGCGGCATGGCTGCCGCCGAAATCGCGTTGGGGTCCGGGTCCTCGGAATGAGGATTTACCGGGCCATTCCAGGTTCGGAAAGCCCGGTAATTCCTCCCTCCAAGGACCCGGACACAGTACTTCCCCATAGGGGTGAATGGGAATAGGAGAGGGAGTAAACAACGTGCCATTACGAGATGGCCCGTTGTTTGCTCCCTCTTCCCCTCGCGAGACCCGGTAAGCATGCCTGGTTTTCCTAGGCCTGCTCACTGTGTTCCGCGAGGGGAACTCGTAATGCGGCGGTACAGAGTGAATGGCGCCGGCACCTTTTACGGTGCCGTTCACTCCGTGCTGCCAGGGTCGTTATGAGGCCCAAATTGTGGAATGTTATTGAAGCCTGCTTCTGGAAGAAGGTATTACATCTCCCAAATTGTACCCCTATGCCAATCCTACGGTTCGAACTGGGTTTAGTATCACTAGCTGCTCGAGTCTTATGGCGCATATGCACCTTTTTTCGTAAATGCTTACTGAGTCTGGAGTCTAATACAATTCTGAGCACTGTAGCCTATCAATTAATTTCATCTAATCTTGAATTTTCTCAAAAGTGGCTTAATTGTATATTGAACATCTTGGTCGAAGCTGACATCACGGTAACATTGTTACTTGAAAACTTCACACGAGCTAAGGCTACATTTTTACAGTGGGATTGGATAAAAAAAAATCGAGAAAATTGCCTGAAATATAAAGACTTTGACTCTGATAACTTTGGGCATAAAAGGTTACGACATATGTCAGGTTATCTATTGAAATGCTCTTCTCCGATTATAAGAAGCAAATACTTATGTTTCAGATTAAATTTGTGGATAACAAAAGATATACTAGCAAGAAGAAAAGTTATAACTCCTGACTTGAACCACTTTCGATATTGCAAGATCACTAATGAAAAAACAACATTACAACACTTATTAGTATCATGCCAACAATTGAATGTACACTGCACTAGGCACTTTAAAAACCTGATATGTATAAATAACGTTACAGAGGAAAAGCAAACATGGCATCGGTTATTCTCAAGCACAAAGTTTGCAATAATCAAAGCAATAGTGCAATTTTTAGAAATTATTATCCCAGATGAAATTAAAGAATAGAAATGTACAAATGCACAAATGATAAATGTATAAATGTATTGCAAATTTAGAACAGATGATTGTAAATAGTAATGCCTTTTAAGTGAATAATTTATTTTATGGATTTTTTTATTTTATCAAACTATTTATAGATAATTGTTTGTGGAATATTGAATGTGAAACAAATAAGTTTGTATTTATAAAGTTGATTCAATCAGCTAAACCAAATGAAAAAGAAATACCCCTCAACATACCATGTGAGGGCTCTTCATTTATTAAATTGGAGACGAGCGGTTGATGAGAGTGGAGCCCCACCGAGGAGCTGCAGTTCCCTCTCGCATGTGTAGCCGAGATCCTTCGACCTGCGTGCCGGAGTCTGGAAGTCTTCTGCATCGGCAGCAGTTTTCCATGACAAGCCGTTCCAGTGGATCGGAGATTGGTTTCAGCTCCAGGCAGCAAATGGTGTATGTTTGTTCATCCTCCCGTGCGCATGACCCATTTGAGTAAAGCAACCAGCCTTGTGTGAGTGTGTGCTCTGGCTTTCAGTGAAGCGGAGTCAGACGGTCTCTCTGGAAATGACATTTGCACAAAGATGCCGGAGAGACATCGGGATAAGAAGGTCAGCATTGTGCTTGACAGGTATTGTTTGGGAAATGAGTGCAAGAAGAAGGGGATTCAATCGAGCAATATATCAATGCACTCAGGGGTCTTGCCACAACTTATGAATTTGGGCCTACTTTGGAGGAGAAACTCTGTGATCAGTTAATGTTGGAATGCAAGGATGGGAACATGAAAGAGGAGTTATGGTCGAAAGGAAATCCATCCTTGGATTAAGTCCTCCTGGGTTCCAAAGAGGTCGAACACATCAGTAAGTGTGTGAAGGAGTTGGAAAAAAGGGATGAGGCAGAGATAAAGAAGAGCCAACTGATTACTTCATCAGAAATGTTAGTTGTTCAAGCAAAGAAGTCAGAAAAAAGAAGCCATTTGTGTGAAACTAAGACATTTTGCAGAGATAATAATGAAGTGGAAGTAAGGAAGAAGTGCTTTAGGTGTGACAGCTCATTCCATTTAGCCAACAGTGACAAATGTCCTTGGTTGAAGGCACTGTGCAAGAAATGTAACCGTAGAGGTCATTTTACTATTTGCTGCAGGACTAAGGCAGTGTCTACGGATTATGTAGATCAACTGTGCGAAGAATAAGAGGACTCCACGTACATGATTAATGAGATGTTGGATGCCATTCTGTTGATTCAGAAGAATCATGTAGGCACTGAGAAACTTATGGCGCAGATTCAGGACAGAGTGATTTGAATATGATTCTGGCTTTTATGGGTAGCCAGTGAGCTACCCGCCTGGTAGTAGAGATGTGGTCTGATTTTTTAGTCCATTTATTTTGCAGCAATTGTAATTTGGCCAGGTTGGTGTTTGAGGTACCTAACAGTAGAACATTACAGTAGTCTAACTTCGATAAGATGAGAGCCCGGGCTAGGGCGGTGCAGTCATGCAGCGTGAGGAATTGACAACTTAATGCAATCAGTTTTCATGTGTAGGAGGTGGCCAAGAATAGTGCATTAACGTGTTTAGACATTGTTAAATTTGCATCTAAGTAGAAACCTTGATTTTTAACCTGCTTTAGGACTGGAATGGTGGTTCCATCCATATTGATTGCTGAGTAGTCAGAATGTAGGGCATTGATTTTGGCTGGGGAGCCCACGATGAGTATCTCCATTTTCTCATCGTTGAGGCAGTGACTGTTGATCTCCATCCAGTTTTGAATTATTGCATAGATTTTATTGATCATAGTTGTATCCTGGTCATAGTTACCAGTGATAGGGATGAGGATCTGTTTGTCATCCGCAGAATTTGTATAAATAACACCCATGGCATCCAGGGCAGCAAATAATAGCTTAGTGTACGCGTTGTATAGCATAGGCGACAAACAGGATTCTTGCGGGGCTCCTAGTGGTACTGGGATGGGGTCTGTGGCCTCCTTGCTGATGGAGACTCAGGATGTTCGATCAGCAAGGAAAGATTTATCCCAAGAGGTGGCCTCTTGTGAGAACTGAAAATCCTTAGCTAGTGTGGCACATAGTTTGTCATGATCGACTAGGTTGAATGCCACAGGCAAGTCTAATAGCAGAAGAATGCATAGTTTGCCGGCGTCTCTTATGGAATCCATCTGGATTTTAAGGTCCAGAAGTGCCGTTTCAGTGCTTTGGTTGGGCCGATAACCAGATTATAGAGGTCCGAGGAGGTGGTTTTGTTCGAGGTGAGATTGAATTTGAGAATAGGCTATTTTATCGATTATTTTCAGCAAGAAGGGGACAGTAGTTAAGGGGCGATAGTTCGTAGGGACTGTCGCATCCAGTAATGGTTTTTATTCAGGAGGGGGGTCACCCATGCTTCCTTTATGCTGGTAGGGACGGTGTTTGTGCTGTAAGAGGCATTAACACATTTGGTAATGATGGGTGTGAGCGTAGGGGCACACAATTTGACTAGGCAAGCTGGGAAGCTGTCTCATTTACAATTGGAGGGTTTTAGTTTGGAGATAGCGTCTAACACTTGGTCTTGGCTTACTGGGGTGAATTTGAATTGGGTTTTGGTTTATCACTGGTTCTGTCAATGGTAGGTGAGGGTCAGTTTTTGTTAGCTAATAGCTTTATTTTGGTGGCTATTTTGGCTTGAAGCACTTGGATTTTCGAGGCTAGAGCATTCTGTATGGTTGTACACCATGCTTTACTCGAGTTGACCTGCGTGGAGGATATGATGGGATTCTCCAATTCTCCAAGCATTGTCAAGAGCTCTTTGGAGTTTGAGGCAGCATTGCTGATACAAGTGTTCAAGGCATTGGCTTTATGTGCTATGATAGCTGCTTATTTGGCTTGCTTGTAAGAATGCATTGGCAGTGTCAGTGGTACAGGTTTTTTTTATGGATATCTTCCAAGGACCTTTTATTACGCCTGAGTTCATCATTGAACCAAAAATGTGAACGTTTGTCTGGGCGTCGTGTTTTAGTTGTAAGTGGGGCTAAGGAGTCAATGGTAGTTGTTAGGCATTCATGGTAGATGTCTGCAACACATCTAGGGTTGTCACTCTAGAGGGTGTTAGAGGAGAGGGCTTCCTCCAGAATAGGGGTGAGACTGTCTGCTGTCAGGTTCCGAATTAGTAAAACTAACAAGATGGTGGTCTGGTTCAATCAACTGGTACAATGGAATCTATTATGATATGAGTGTTTAGTGTGAGTATCCAGTCCAGCCCCCTTATTGTGAGTGGGGGCATTGACTAACTGAGAGAAATTAATATCTGTGAGTGAGGCGTGAAGGGCATTAGCTTTGTGGTCTTGTTTATCGTTGAAACCTAAGTCAATATTGCCAAGGATTATAGACCTGGTTTTAGGTTTTAGGTGGGGTGTAAGGAGAAGTGGGATATCCGATTCAGGGTGGGTGTTATTATTGGGTGAACTGTAGATAACCAACATGTTGAAGGTAGTTTTCGAATTTATTGTGAATTTAACAAAAAGTAGTTTGTATCCTTCTAATGAGTCAAGTGGGCAAGATCTAAGTTGTAGGTTGGCTTTAGCTATTATGGCCCCTCCACCTCCCTGTCCATTAGGTTTATTGGTCCTTGTAATGTTGAATCCTGTTGGGAAGGCCAGTGCTAGTAGGGGGCCTGAGGCTTGGGTCAGCGTACATTTAGAAGTGCACCTCTGAAGCTATGAGGGGTCTCTGGGATAGGGTGGGGGGATTATGGACTAAGACTGTAAGGTCATGGGCAGGGTGCATTGTTCAGGTGCAGTATTGTATTGCAATATTCATTTGTTAGATTGAGGTATAGGGATGGCCAGGATTGTTTTTTTTTTGTTGGAAGGACTAAATGTGCAGAGCTTTTACGTTTGTGTGTGACAGGAAGCCTTTAAGGTAGAACAAGCAGGATCATGGAGGGAGGTGTGCGCTTGTAATCTATTTAGCCTAGTGGTTCCTCGAATGGGGCACATGGTAATGGGGGAGGGTAGCAAGGGTCTGGATCTGGGTTTTATATAATGGTACCCAAAGTTATTGGGGATGGTGTAGCAGTCTGAGTATGGCAAGGTCTTGCTAGGGGAGTCTGTACTCATCACAGACTTGTTGCTACTGTTGGCGCTCTGAGTGCTCCTCTGGGCCAGAGTGACTTGAAATGGGAGGTTTTAGGTAGAAACAGAGTGGGTCAGGGGATAGGATGGTGACAGTGACATCCCAGTCTGGCAAGGCCATTATCCACTGGGATGAATGCGCCTCCTGAGCAGGGTATGGCGTCATCTATAAATCGGAATGTGCTCATATTGGCAAGAGGCAGAGCTGGGTGACTCCGACACTAAGTGAGTTATGACCAATAGGGTATGGAGAGGAGCAGATAAGGAAGTGGCTACACAGGGACAGATAACGGCACAGCCATCTTGGAAATTCCTGTGCTATGCAGCAAAAGCAGATTCTGCAGCTTTTCTTTGATTTTGCTTCTTTGGGGATGATGCGCGGGGTCGTTGGGTGTAGTTAGCACATGTTGCAGAGGAGGATGGGCTCAGTGGCCTACCTTACTAGATAGAGCAGTGTGCTTAGACACCATATGGTAAATTACGACGGGGGTGGGCTCATCCGAGGTGCTTCAGATCTATGGAGCATGCACTCTGTAACTCTGCTGTGACAGTCCTGTAGTAAAAACCATGAGTAAACAGGCATTAGTTAGAAAATCATAAAATTATGAACAAACAAAAAACACAATCTGGTGTGGGGGATCAGGGGAATGGGATTCTGGTGGGGGGTCAGCCTTTTTTGTGGGGGGAATATTTCGATCTTGAAATCTTTCACTGATATTGGTTGTTTTCAATATGCTTTGCATATTGTTTGCTGTGGGGGTCGTGGGGCATAGTGTTTGCTTGGGCGTTGGGTCAAGGCGCATAGTTTTTGCTTGGGGAGATAAAGCACCTACTCAGCCCTCACACTCCAAGAGCGAACCCAATCACAAAGCTAAAACAGGCACATACGCACCTCCTTTGCCTTTTCTGGAATCCTGACCCAACGAAGGCCATACTCCCAAGAATATGGCCAACCCAAACAGCAAAGTACAGCAGTCCAAAATAACAGAATATCCAATCAAGGGTCCATGAAATATATATGCTTTAATTAAACAGACCATATGCAATTATGAAATAGAAAACAACTACAAAAAACCACCCCAGTAGAATTAATGCAGAATATGCAGGATAGCAAGATACAGCACTCTAGGTGATGAGACAGGGGGAGAAAGGCAATAAAACAACAAAGTTCAAAAAGGATATGCTCCTGAGATGCAAAACATGGGTTAATGTAGCTTAGCCAGTCTCCAGGGCTCGAAATGGACACCCCTTCGGCCCCCCAACAGAGAATGCTGTTTTCTTCAGTAATTTCATCAAGACGTGCCCTTTAGCAGGGAATCTCAGTGTAACATGCTCCCATCAACCACATGTTTGCTCGGAGCCTGTCACACAGTATGGTCAGAAGCGTGTTGCACAGCCTAATCACCAGACCCCCATTTTGTCTTGGGCCTGCTATCTATAGCTCCAGTTCAACATGAGGACAAGTTGTTTGCTATCTTAAAGTGGGAAATTTGTTCTATCTTTATCTTGCCCCTTTTTTTGGCTAAATTGTTGTCAATAAGCTTAGTTGTGCCAGTGACAATATTTGAGTTCATGAAGTGTAACATCTGAAGAGTCTATGTGTATGTTCTAGTCTCAATTGTGCTTAGGGGTGTTAAGAGGGCTATCCTTCGGAATATTCTCACTAATCTTTTTCTGTATGCTGGTCAACCATTGTCTCCCTCAGGCATGTGACATTTCACTCTCGTTCCTTCCAGCTGAAGAATACATTCCATCCTGCAAACTCCAAGTGGCATCCAGATCTCAGCAGACGGCGCTTACACTCTCTAGGTATGTTTGCAGCATTGCCACAGAATGGTGCAGCTAGTGCTGCTCTACTGTCCCTGCTACTGCTCTCCTACATTGAGCACTAACTTTCCAGGGCATGGTCATGCTATGGCAGTTGTACATTTGCAAAAATGATTTTTCTAATATGTAGGGGCTTCCAACAGTGCACTTGTACAGTTTTCTACATTTTGTGTTCTGAGTCAATATGTGTTTCAAAGGTGGGATTAGTATGTCGCAGTACTGCCACTTAGAAATTGCAAATGGCTACTGTAGTAGGGCCAGGCTACCTTTGCATTCACCACCTTAATCTATTACAGAGCAGTGTGATATGCTAAGTATCCATCAATAAGTGCACGAAAAGGCATGCCAGAGAGGCTATATTCTTGATGTGATCTTGTTATTTTGTCACTTCTAGGCTTGTCTAAAAAGTATATAATTTTTCTATACTGTAGACTTGGCCTGTTCTGTTAAGAGCAAAACAGTGGAGTTCTTATCTTGCCCGAAGTACCATTGAACCAGAACTTTACCGTTGGTATGCCATCTCTGTGCACAGGCCACAGTGAGCATTGCATCACTATTTGTGCTCCGAAGATGTCTCTGTCAATGTCCAGTGCTGTTACAAAAACAAACTTAACCAGGAGAACCGTCAGTTTACGGTTGAGCAGACTGAGATTTTTTTTTTTTTTATGGAGTCCAAACCTAATGGCTCATGACTTAATTCCCTCAAGCGAATTGCAGTCCCCAAGGAATATAATGTCCACCACCATTGTGAAATGAAACATTCACAATATCAGGTTTTGCAGGGAGAAGCGGGATTAAAGAAAGCAGAGGAGATAAGCACACAACTGGCTAAGCAACAAGGTGTTTCTGAGCTGAAAAAAAAGAATCTGAATGTGCCACCTTAGCTACTTATAAGGTTACACAGCTTATTGCAAGGTCAACATTGCCTTTCACAAATGGGGATTTTGTAAAAGAGTGCCTGATGGAGATTTCCGATGCAGTGTGTAAGGAAAAGAAAAATGCCTTCCCAAATGTTCCCCTTTCACGGATGAGTATCCAGCGGCATATTGTGGATATGGCTGACAATTGTTACAGCCAACTGAAAATGCTAAGCAGCGACAACAAATTATTTTCAGCAGCCCATGATGAGAGCACATAAGCAAGTGACTCAGCCCAGCTCTTAATTTTCATTTTTGGTGTCAATAACGAATTCAAAGTATATCAGGACCTGGCTTCCCTGGTATCTCTGCATGGCGGAACTACTGGTGTTGACATTTGTAATGCCTTTAAAATAGTCAAATAATATAGGAGTGGGGGGCGATGAGACGCTCTTTTTTGTTTTCGGGGGGCCTGACTGTAGAGGGTGAACAGGTAACAGAAAAAGGAAGTGCAGAGTCAAAAGGCTTCCCCTCTCTTTGACGCACAGGAGGTGCAGGCCAGCTACAGAAGGCTAGGTTAACATATAGACTAAACAAAAGATCACATGGCTAAACAAGGGAATTTGTACAGGTAAAACAAAGTTTATTCATAGTGAAGATTCTTGTTTAAAAAGCCAACAGGGACTAGACCATTGGTCTTGCACAAAGTTGAAAGGCAATCAATTCTATATGGTGTGCGGGTTAGTAACAACAAAGGTGAAATTACATGTACTGCTAGAACATTAAAGTATGTAATTACTGTCACTACTGAGAGTGGTAGCCTTTTGACTCTGCACTTCCTTTTTCTTTAAAATAGGCATCAATGATTTAAAGTTGGCATGGGATAATCTGGTAGGCACTGCGGGCCACCCAGCCATGATTGTAGAGAATCATTATTTTATTGGCTGCTTGAAAAGACACTTGGGTGAGAAGGCTGTGCATTTGAAAAAATATCATTGAATTATATACATCTGGAGGCATTATGTGCAAAACATTTTCAATACACAGAAGTCATGGACTTCATTGTGAACACAGTTAATTTTATCTCTGCAAGCTCTTTAAACACTGACTGTTTCAAGCATTTTTAGAAGAAGCAAAAGCAGATTATGTAGATGTCCTATATCACATTGAGCTTCACTGGCTTAGTTGTGGCAATGCTCTGATGCAATGCTTTGCTTTACGACAGGAAATAAAAGCATTCATTGATGAAAAGGGAATTGGACACTTTTGTCATTCAAGATATTGAGTCGGTAGCTGACTTCGCTTTTCTGACTGACCTGGCATGCCATTTTGAATGACTTACATTTAAGTTGAAAGGAAGCCTCTTATCTGCTTGAGACAGTTTCTGCTTTTGAAATAAAGGTAAGCAGGGGGCGAAGTGTAGGAAAAGAAGTAGTGGAACTATGTTCCCTGCTGGCCTGCATCCACTCCCCACAAACCCCATCATCACGTCCCCTCCCTCCCACACACAATACACACACCCAAACACTTTCACCTGCTGCTTAAGGGAACATTCAGTGCAGTGCACTGAAAGTACAAGTTTCAACTTCTTCTTACACATTTATTTCAAAATGAAACCATTCCGGAAACGGTTTCTTTTTAAAATAAAAGTATAGGAGCTGTAAAAGGTAATTTAAATAAGTAGAGGAGCACTGCTCCCGACTGCTCCCGCTCACTTCGACCACTGAAGTTAAGACTTCTGACAGCCCAACTGGAAAAAGGGATATTGGTGCACTTCCTACATGTGCAGAGGCTTTCCCCCGTGAGAAGTATGTACAATGGCATCGGCATGTGACAGTCCAGATAGAATTGCAAGTTGTTTTAGGGAATCATTTCACACAATTGAAATCCCAGTGTGCCTCTTTGAAACTTTTTGCAGACCCTTTCTCTGCTGTTGTTGAAAATGTGCCACCTGATCTTCAGCTCAAAGTGTTTGAACTTCAGTGCTATAGTGCACTCAAAGATAAACACAGAGAGATGCCTTTATTAACATTTTACCAGTCTCTGAATACTGTTCAATGTCCCAATCTGTCCTGGGAATCATTAGGGATGGTGTCCATGTTTGGCAAAACCTACATTTGCAAGCAAGATTTCTCTCAATATTGTATAAATCTAGTCTAAGGACGAGACTCAATGACCACCATCTCCAGGCTATTCCTAGAGGAGGCACAATGTTGCTGGAGCCTAAGATCCATACACTAACATCTGAGAAACACTGTAATGTTTCTCATTGATCAAGTATATCAGGGTTCATTGCCCACTTACAGCCGTGCCAGAAGCTGTACAAATAGAAGAGCTTGTGCCTTCTGATTCTAAAGCAACATAGTGGGCCTCATTATGACCCTGGCGCTCCCGTAATGGAGGGTGCCGGTACAGGACCGGCACCCTTCCTTATAGGAACACCTATTACGAGGTCCCCTTTGCGGGACTTGGAACAGAAGTCTGGGGAACAGGGAGCTAATAACGGGCCGTTATTTACGTGCCTGTTATTATCTCCCTCCCCATTCCCATCGAGCCCTATGGGGGCTCAAATGGGAATGGGGAATGGTTCCTTCAAGGAGGAATTACCAGGTCCTCCAATGTTGGAATGACCCGGTTATTCCTCATTGAAGGAACCCAGTCTTGGAGCCTGGTATGCTAATAGCACCATGGCTGCCTCCATACTCATAATGAGGCCTGAATGTGTGAAATGTATTTTCTTATTATATTGCTTTATAAATGTTACACATATTTTGGTAATACTTTTATGACCTCCAGATCGAAGGGCTTCTGTGTTCCTACTTATTATTTACATTTCATCATCACTTTTCAAATTAATGCAATTACTGTACTAATTTTATTTGGAGGATGTGTGTCTATTTTAAAATGTTTAATTATGAGGTATGTTTTCCTGAACAATGAGTTATGTTCTTTTATGATTAAGAGTCACGTTTCTGTGTGCTGCCCAAATTAGATGTACCAGCCATTGTGGATGTATGAACTCTGAAGAAACTGCAAGTGGGAATGCCTTGAATAGGACATCTGTAACCCTTAAAAATGAACACTGAATTGAGGTATTCATGTTAGTTTCTGTTTTGGTCTATGAACAATATGAGAATATATATTGTAGCCTTTGTGATAGTCGTAAATTCAACGTTCTTTCTTTACTATGAAGACTCTTCGTGGGCACGATGACGTCCTTCATCAGGCATCTCCCAGTTGTGGATACATGTGCACGTTATTCTTAGCGTTTTTCACACAGCACACACCCAAAGAATGTTGACTGCTGTGTCTAGTACATCTTGTGGAGAATGAACAGGTCGAGTTATATTAAGGTGAGGATGTACACAAGAGAGAATGGCTTGGCGAATATAGGGCCACCATCAAGTACCCACAAGAGATATCTTGTATCATTATTCTGATATTGGGCTTGATTTGTTTCAGATTCTACCTTATATAATAAGCATCATTCAGCAAGTTCTTTGATTCTTTCGTGAAAAGAGGTATGGGATGTATTATTTTGGTTACCATCCCATTATGGGTGCTTTTTCTTTTATTTATAACGGATGAAAGCCATGTATTAATGGACATATCTTTGGTTAAGTAGTCACTTAATCTATTTTTTCCATTTGGTTATCTTGCAGACCTTATTTGAAATTTTAATTGAACATATTTCATTGATATATTCCGCATCATCACTGATGGACAGGTTTCAGATTGCCCCAGTTGGGTTTAGCATGTAATTTGTATACACTGAAATTGATGTAAGTCATGACAGTGTCAAACAGTTATAGTCTGATTATGTACGTTATAATTGTTTCAGCTTGATGCCCTGAAGATGGACCTGTGGTGGGAAATTCATTGGCCAAGTACTGGCAGTTTCATATTTTTTTTAGCTAAAATTCAGTATGAAGACATCAATAAAATAATGTTTTAAGATCAAGTAGAGGAAAATAACTGTTTATTACAGGAAGAGCAACATTTATGAAAAACCATGTAGAGTGTATTCTACAGGGGCGCATCCAATATCTTGGTAGGTTTTCAAGATCTATTGGTTTATATTGTTTGTTCAGCCAGACGCAAGTTGGATTTGGTATGCGCCCAAATAAAGTTGTGAAGTATTTAGTATCTGTTTAGTCGAATAATAGTATAATTTAGTTTACAAAGGGTGGCGCCCACCATTTCCTTATTTTGATGCTCTCTTCAATTCTAGCCAGGAATACCATGCTGTTATTGGCTTCACCCTCCCCTTCCTCTAGTTCAGCCAATGATAACCCAGATTTCCCACTGTTAGAAGAGGTGTCATACTTTGCTCAGCACATTTTTGGCAAAGTCACAATTTTTGCCATAAATAATGCAGTGTCTCTCTAGCGCTGAGCAACACTTGGCATGGACCAAGAAATGTGTGTTTTCTGTTAACTGGCACTTTGATGTCAGCGTTCAATACCACTCTCACTTCTTCATCGCTGTGGCTCACAACACCAACCATTGTAGCAGATTTATATCTAGTTGTTTCAGATAACGCTTTCATATTCCAATACCCTTCCCAGGGACAAGGCTTGTTTCTGGAAGAAGTTGCCACTATGATTCATCCGGGGTCAGATTCTGATTTGTCTGTCACATAGTTGCACAATGAACTCATTACCTCATTATGGAACTGGACAAAACCACATGACAGGTGAGAGAACTGTGCATTTCCATGACTACTGTGATGAATCCGATGAGGTCATCACTCTTTCCCAGAGGTGGCCTCTCCTCATGTGACCAGGGGACGGCGGCCGCTACCCAATCCTTACCCTGGAGGTGGCTATTTGAGGGAGGATTACATGGGTGAGGCACCCCTCAGGGGGTTAGAGGGATGAGGCATTATCGGATGAGACAGAGTATCCCTGATTCCCTTTTAGGGATAACCCCTCCATTCCACATGTTTTGATGGCATATTCTAATCACCCTCAGCAACCCACAAAGCAACTTGACAATATCATGCAATATTCTGAAACAAGCCTACTGACAAACACTGACATGAGGAAAAGGGCAACCAGAATGTAAATTGTTCAACTGAAGCAAAACGAGCAGTCTAGTAGTTGGAGAAATCCGATTGGCTTTTAGCATCTACCTTTCTCAGTGCAGGAGTTCAAAGGTGGAACATCTGAGCAACACAGGGAGATCCGACTGGCTATCTTACGCCGAATAAACCAAGCTTTGAGGAGGCTCAGACGCGCATGGAGGCACAAGGAAATTGTGCTGGAAATGGAGGAAGCAAGTGAAGCTGGAGAGCGGAGAGCAGGCAAGCGGGCGTCTGTGTTGGCTGTGCACTCCCACAGGCACCAGAGACGCCAATGAGAGACACAAAGCAGAGAAGAAGCTTTGTGCCAGCAAGACACACTGAATGCACAGAGCTGTGCCATCATAACCGAAGAGAGAGAGCAGATGCAAAGCAGGACCCAAACAGGGGTCAAAGAAGCTGTGGAAGCCATTCAAGCACTGATGAGCCCATAATTAAAGGCTGGGACACCGGGTGGGAGTCGAAGAAGGCAATCCTAAGCACAAGTGTCAGGGCGAATGCCTACGGCTTGGTACATGGCTAATATTCATAGTCCCAGTACTTGGGGAAGAAGGAAAATACAAGTACTCCAAATGAAAAGGGGAACTTGGGGAAGCTAAATACCGCCCTTGGTTCCGAAGCTATTGACTGTTGTGTTGTAAATCCTGGCAGGAGAGTACACCAGGCAAATGGCCAGTCTGGGACCCACACCCATGAAGTTGAAATTGAAAGTCCTGGCAGGAGAGGATACCAGGCAAGCTAGAGAACTGAAGTAAAACAAGAAGGAAGAGCAATACCCTTTCTTGAAAAGAACTGTATAAAAAACCTTGCAGTATACCAGGTTTTGTGTGAGTCTGGAACCTGCCCCCAAATTGTGGCATTCTAAAGAGGGAATCCATATGAAGATTCATACCCTTGTGATTTTGAACTGCATTGCATAAGGAGGAAACCTGGGAAGGGAGTAATTTCCCTCGGTGTGAATTACAACACCAAGAAGAGGGAGTTATCCTCTTGGGCTATATGAATTTGGTTATTCTTTTTGAATTTTTTTATTTTGTGAAGAGAAACCTGGGGAAGGGAGCATCCCCTGGAACTGTGAAAACTTTGCACTGGGGATACGAGTTTGGCAGTATTCTGACAGTAAATCTGTTGGAATACCGCCCAACTGAATTACCATTACCGCTACTTGGTCCGGTGGATTTACTGCCAGATTACAATTGGCGGTGGTGGAGTTAATACCAATTTTTTAGAGTCCATTGGACTCTACAGGGATTTTTTGGCAGAGTTACCTCTTCATAAAGTGATGCTGGTGGTAAATCCCCTCTTCAGGGCCATACTCGTAGTATGGCAGTGCGGGAAAAGTGGTGTCAATTCTCTGCTGCCAATTTTTCCCCACACCGCCATACTTGTAATGAGGCCCATTATCCTTAGCACCTTATAGATATTTTTAGTGTGAGAGGGCGAAGATAGGATTTTGGAAACAGGACATTTTTGCTTTGGACATCCTGGGAACGGACAGACCCTTAGTTTTTGGTTCAGGCAGGGAAATACTTCATAGATTAGGGACAGTGACGTCTTTCCGAAACCCTGTTATTATTTCCACAAACATAAGTCTTCTGTGCCCACGTCTCATTCGTGGTTCCTCACACTACTTTCATTTGGGAAGAGCAGTGTTTTTCCAATCACACACATGCCTCTTCAAATTCTTCAAAATTCACCTTGTGTTCAACAGGAGCAGGGGGTAAGGTGAGATAGGACATTAAGGCTATCAAGCCCAAACTATGCATGATTACCAGCTTGTGCCTTTGAAGGTGAATGTTTGAAGCACCTGTAGAATCAAGCTAAGTTAAACACTCCTTTTGAACTCTCTCCAGGGTGGGGCTAATCCTCCTGGCACTTGCAGGAGCATTGGAATATGGGGAGGTTGATGCAATAGCTGCATGATGAAAGGAGATTCCCATGCAAAGTGACTATTGGAATAGGTATTCCAGAAAAATGAACACAGATGAGTTGTGACCTATCAGCACCCTATGCAGGCTTACCCGTCGATCAGGTTAGCCCAGTCCCGGGCTCAATCTCATCATCTAAGGCTGCATTCAGAGCACCGGCCCTTCTGCAAGCCACAGCCAACCATCCACCAACCCTGCCTTATATCTCTGCCATGAGACATATCTCCCAGCTTCCAACTATGCCCCTCTGACCTTCACACACCCTCCTCATTAACATTCTGCTACTTTAATCTGCCACAGCAGTGTCACTTCGCCCATCTGCTATGGACATTTTATTTATTTATTTATTTATTTATTTATTTATTTATTTATTTATTTATTTATTTCAGTAACGGTCATACTAGGCATTGTGACATTCTTACTGTGCAAGAGCAAAGACAAAAAAGTGCACAGGAGGGTACATAGGTGGAGGGGGGCTGGGATGGGGAAAGGGGGGAGACGTGCAGGAGTGGAGCCAGGGGGCTGAGCAAGTGCAGAGGGGAGCCATGAAGGGCAAGTGCCAGCAGAAAGGGGGCAATGGAAAAACAAGTGCGATGGACGGGGTGGACCAGATTCAGGCTAGTCCAGGAAGGGTGCCCAAGGGCAAATGCTGAATAAGGGTCCTGGGGGAGACTGGTCAAGGTGGGGGTCTGGCCCCAGTAAGGCTCATAAGGGACCAGTAGCAGTGGCAGAGGGACATTAGCATGTGAATCAGAGAGGGAAGGAGGAGGAGAAAAGGAAAGTCTTGAGAAGTTTACGGAATTTAAGAAGATCCGGCTCAAGTCTGGGGAGGAAGGGAGGCCCTTCTAGATGCAGGCTCCTTCCAAGCAAAGGGATATGGCTCCCACTCTCTGCTTGGAGAAACATCTGACCTACAGAGAGTTGGAGCTAGAGAACCGAAGATCTCTAGCAGGAACGTATTTAGGGAGAGAAAGCGGGATTTAGAGAGGTCCCAGGCCACAGACAGCCTTGTGGATAATTCAGAGGGTCTTTGATTTGATCCTTGCAGTCACCGAGAGCGAGTGAAGGCGTTGTAGGGCTGGAGGATGCCGCCCCTGGGCTTGAGGCCAAGGGTAAGGCTTGCAGCTCTATTCTGGATTAGTTGAAGAGGGCGAAGGGAGGAAATAGTCAGATTGAGAAAGATGCTGTTGCAGTAGTCCTGCCTAGAGACAACCCGAGCTCTGGAGACATTGAGCTTCTGGGGAAAAGTGTGGAAAGGGAGAATGCCTCTGAGGAGCTCCAAGAGGAGCCCCATCCTTCATCTGCACAGCAACCAGTCATTTCCCCCTCTCTCTCCATTGGCTTGCTGCACCCCATGTATTCTGCTTCTTAATAATCAACCATTGGCAGAGCTTAACTGGACTTTAATGACACCATGGCCACAGAACTAAGGCTATATAAATTTAGCACTGGACCTTACCATATGTAGAGTGTCTCTGTATGCTAAAGTAAGGTTGTGCCAAGCATGTCTCCAATCAATCCCACTAGCTCTTGGCTATGTGTTCCCTGATAATGTGATTGACATGGGCAACCAAACCGTTTGTCTTTGGATTATTAATGCAATGCAGACCTGCAATTGGCAATCCCCTGCTCTCTCACTTGTTGAGGGCCATTATCAGATATGTTGCACCTGGGATATTCCTCTCCCCTAAATAATTCCTCCAGGACATGAATTCATCTTTCCTAAGTGATACTGTCAACAAAGGACAGTTCAAGCCATCTTGATGCATAATCCTTCAACCTGCAGCTCTGGCCTGTCATCCCCATGGGACCTCTGAAATCCATAGCCATCTTATTCCACTCTCACACAGCTACCTTCACAGGGATTGAACCCTGTGTTTGAGTCATATGTGCTGTATCACTTTCCACACATGCACTGACATCATTAGACAACTCTCCACTTACCCATCTATACTAGGCCACCAGTATTTTGATCTCAGTTGCCTCTCAATTAAACTACAGCCCAAATGCATGTGATGAGCCAGGTCCACAAGTGTCATATGCAATAAGAGGGGAATGACGGATCACCTCAGGATAAGCCAAACTTACTTTTGCACAGCTCGTCCTTTACTTTGAAAAATACAAAATGTTGGGTCTCTCTTTGGTACATCTGTAATAACCTCATCATTATGTAGTTCCTCTAGCCACACAGCCCTGTCCACAATGGTCCACACAGTGTAATTCACCCTCCCTATCCGTTGCTCATCAACCTCATCGTTAAACATAATCTTTATGTCTAGGGATCATAAGAGGCAATTGTCTACAGGAGTCTGCTTCCCAGGTGCATAAACCATTATAAGGTTGTATTCCTGTATGCTGGTTAGTTACCTCGTAATGTCTGGTTTGGCAACCTCAACCATCATGTGGAAAATAAATGTTGCAAGGCTTTAGGGTCACTATGCACAGTGTATGGAATGCTACATAGGTACATCCTGTAGGTCTTTTCACAGGCACGCAACCATGACTGAATGCCATCTGGGACGGTGAGAAAGCCCTATCTTTTTTTTATTTTTATTCAAATAAAATTATGCCGGAAATGTTGTTTCTGAAAGGGAAGGCCTACTAATCAGACTGCCCCTTTCATAAAAGCTCTATTCCAAAAGCATAGTGCATCCATGTGCATTTGCTGAACCAGTCTCCTGACACCTGCAGCCTCTGCTCTTCAGTGGCACGAAACAGTTTCAAAGGTCACATATGTATTCCTGACAGTTCCTAGGGCACCACATCCTGCAGTCAGAGGTGGCATACCTACTACTGCACCTCTGACCTAAAATAAAATAGTTGTTGCCTAATCAGAACTGTGGCACATGTAAGGAGCCAGGAATGAGACCCGTACATAGAGGAGACATGTTTGTGGCTACAAACATTTATTAAAGCAAATGGGGGTTGTAAAATGATTCTCTATCCCTAATCTAGTAGGTATTTCCCTACCTCAACCAAAAATAATGGGCCTGTCCTTTGTCAAGATGCCTAAACACAAAGTATGTGCATCATTACAAGTGTGTCGGTCCGGTAACAATGGTGCCGGTAAGCCTACTGGCACCGTTGTAACTGGACCGTCACACTATGAGTCTGTGGCCCCGAGAGTTACACGGAAGCACCGGCACCGTTATTAACGGTGCCGATGCTTCCGTGGTCCCCATCCCCATTGAGTCTTATGGGACACAAATGGGAATGGGGATTAACATTTACCAGCGTCTGACTTCCCGGAACGCTGGGGTCATAATCCCCTGGCGATTCCGGCAAGCCAGGCAAAAGTAAATATTGCAAGTCTGGCGGCAACCCGCCGGTAGCACCGGCAGGGTTACCGCCAGACTTGTAATGAGGCCCTATGTCCCATGGCCGAAATCATATTTTGGCCCTCATGCTCCAAAACTAACTTAAGGGTGTAAAGGGTACTGTTTCTTGATTCATCAAAGTGCTCAAATGTTTAAATACAACACAAAAGTTAAAATCCAACGAAAAGATTTCCAATGGACAATATTCGCAATTCCAGGAAATGGCTTTCTTCCCAAGACTCCTTGTAGCAATACAATAGGTTCAAAAATAAAGAATAATCAAGTTCCTCAGAATCCAATAGGATAACTCTCTCCCATTGGTGTATTTTCAGTTCTCTGGGAAACAGCTCCCTTCCCCAGGTTTTCTGTTCACCTTTAATATTCTGCACCTTTTTAAAGTGGGTGTTCCATTTCACAAGTTATCTGGTGTCTTTCTTGCCAGACTTTTCTCACACTTTTATAATAGGTCATAATCTTAATGTGTGGGGTTTCCTTGAGATTCTATCTTTCCACCTTTATAACAGTTCATACCACAGTTCACACTCTCAAAGGCATGGACCTTGCTTGAGCTTCTCTTTACATTATAATTTGCATACACACTTGTCTTCACCTTGTGTACTCTCCTGCCAGGGCCTTATTAAACAAACCCTTAACTTCCCCTGGTATACTCTCTTGCCATGACTTTATTAGACAAAACACGTTCCCTTTCACATTAGCCCAACGCCAGTTCAAGAAACCTTGTTTGATACTGTTCTCTCTTCATTGCCTATTTCCTTTTCCTCAAATGGGCCTTTGCCCCATTTCCGAGCACCTTCAACTTTAGTTTGCTATCTCCTTTAAGGTTGGGGTTCAATAACCCATTCATAGTCGGCTTTATACTTACTTTCCCTTCTTTAATGTCTTCCCTTTTGGTCTCTCAATGTATTTTCGTGAAGCGATACACTTTGTTAAACACCCCGGGAACCTACTTGTGTTCTTTGGGCTTATCTGTGTTTCAGGCCTCTGCTCACTTGGGTTCCCTTCTCTGTGTGTTACTCCTACGGAACTACATATACTTGTAGGAAACCCGGTAACCCATTTGTTTTCCCTGGGCTTATCGGTTGCATTCAGTGTTTCTTCACTTCAATCTGCTTCAATTTGTTGGTTCTGCCTGTGCCCATTAAATGCTGCCACCTCGCTGCGTCCCCCTTCACTGTTCACAGTTCCTGTTGCTCTCTTTCCTTAGCGGTAAACCACCTGCACTTGGGCTTCTCCTTCCCGGGGTTGGGTTTGTCTCCATGCCATCTACCACAGTGTGTTTCCCCTCAGCGTGGTGCTCGGCGTTGGTACGGGTTGCGATGCCGCCTCACGCCTACAACTCTCTCTTCTCCTTCTCTCCGTCAGCTGTGTCAGGTGCACGTTTAAACTTCCCGGCCTGATTATATATTTTTCAACAACTAGACCACTGCGTTGGTCGTCCAGTCTTGGTGATCTTCATTGTTCTGTTGTTCTTTCTCATCTCAGCGGCGAGGGGGCCATTTTTGAATGATGTTGAGAAAGTGGATATTGAACTTCAATGTCAGTGATAATCCCTGCTCCCTGCCTCTTCCTCATCCCAGTTGTCAATACACTATTCTTAGTGTGATATTGGGAGTATCCACAGTAGATCTACCAAAAGGTTGAGGAAGAGTGTGGCAATATGCCATTAAGGCATGTGGAATAGAGGAAACATCCCTGAAAGGAAAGGGTGGTATGTGGTTTCCTCCAACAATGCCGTGCCATCTTGCCGAGGTTCACTAACCCCCAGGTGGTTGTCTCTGATTTATCTGCCCCCAGGCTCAGGATCAGGTAGTGGCTGCCGTCCCCTGGCCACATAGAGGAAGGCTACCTTAGGGAAAGAAATGAGGACATCGCCTGATTTATCACTCATGGTTCTCAATAATAAGCCATAACTGGTTATAGTATAGTGACTGGTAGGTGCTGTCACAAACCTAATATAGCCGACCACTGTTAGGTCAAGAAAGGGAGTTATCCCAATATACGGTGGCTTTCCTCCAAAGATCACAGTCTTCACAAAGTACAAGCAAGACATGATGGCTGGTGGCTCAGGTGAAAAGGCAGAGGTAGATAGTCTGAACCACTCCCAGGCTGTGGGAATAAAGGAAAACACAATGAGACAATGAAGCCCTTGAATCCATTAACAGCAAAGTCCCCCATTCCAGCTCCCGGTTCCCAGTTCCCCTTGTCCTACCTGACTGCTGAGTCAAAACCATTGATTAACCTATGCAGGAATCGCCTACCATCAGCAAACAGTGTCCATAGACCAGGAAAACTGCTTGACGAGGTGTTACAAGGTGGACAAAAGATGAAAAACAGATCACAAAAACGTAAGGATCTATAGCAGGGTGGAATGAGGATAGAAACTATGGGAAAGTAAATTATAAAACAAAGAAAAAACACATAAGTTCCAGGATGAAGTGTCCAAATCGCAATCACAGGGGAAATCGAGGCAAACTGGCAACGTCCATTTGCCAAAGTTCCAGATCCACAAGTGACCAAAATCTAGAAAGAGTTATCCAAGAAATAATCCAGAAAACAATCAAAAAACCAGCAGATTCAATAATACTATGTAACCATGAACAGACAAGGACACATCAAATAGCAATCCAATGGTAGAGTAAATATGTCTGAGTCACGAATAACACCAAGAACAAAGTAAATTCAAGAGTAGCTACTCACAGGAGAAAATGTAATAAAGAAGCACTGGTTCCTGATTCTTGCCTTCCTTTATTGACGTTTATGTGTGATGGCAAAAGCCGTTTACGCTGCATTCCTGGAAAGCACTGTTGGAGCGTGACAACGTCATCCTTTTCTGTGTGCACACACACATGGGTTTCTAGGGATTGTGGGCCCACAGGAAACGCATTGTGTGAGGTGCCATGGAAGATGCCAGCCATGAGCAGAATGGCTTGGTTGGCGGCGGGCAACAAGCTGATAGCTAAGTCCTGACAGGTGCATACAATTATTAAAGCCACAACAATTTGATATCATGCAAGTGTTAACCCTGTGAGCCCAGTCAGTGGTGTTAAAGAAATGTATATTCAGAGCTAGCTTGGCTGTCTCGACTGCTCCCAATGAGACAATAGCCAGGATGTGGTCTTCTTTGATTCCCTGGGAGGAAGGGTAACTCCTCTCCTCAAGACACAGGGGTTCTCACCAGGAGAACTCCTGGGAAACCTGCTTTAAAAGGGGTACTCACATAACAAAGGCCAGTCTCACACCAGGTTGTTGCACAACAGAAGGGCCTTAAAATCAGTAGGCATAGAAAAAGGGGCATAGTTAGTGTAGCCAGAGAAGAAAGGGTCCTGAGAAGTGATTTCACCATCTCTGTTTTCTGTTAGGGCTCTCTTTCTTCCTGTCACCTACATTTCCTGCAGAACAAGGTACTATAGGTATGATGTTAGAATGCAAGGGTCACTTGTTACAGGACAGGGGTTTAGAACCCTTACAGCATGCTTGTTTTTGTCCAATTCCTTACCAAATTGTGACTTTATGTTATGTTATGCTCTGTTCTGTTATGTTGATTTATACCATGCACCGCTACCACCCAAGGGCAGTCTCCAGGAAGGTGCCTTATCCCTTCCTTGATTCAATCTTGTCCACCAGAAGAAGAATGCACATTTGGGTCCAATCCAAAATCCTCTGACATAGAGGTGAAGGCAGAAGCCTTCCAAGGCAGAGGAGTGCTCTGTCTGCTAACCATCCCCACAGAACATTGGAAGTGAATTTCTGTGGGCCAAAGACTGCCACTCTGCCAGCTGCACTGAAACCAGGCTCTTCTCTGGAGGTGAAGGAAACCCATGTTGATGCCAGTCAAACTCCCTGGGCTTGGAGTACAGAGTGAGAAGGACTCAGTCTTGCTTTATAGCCCTTGTATTGGCAACCAAAGAAGTCCAAAGACTGGAATCCTTTTTCACAGCTTCTGGTTTCCTTCAAACTGCTGTACATGATAGCTTGTAGCCGTAACAGGACCTGCAGTGATGCTTTTGGCACACTTTTGCATCTGAAAACCGCTCACTAAATCTTCAAGCTACTTCAGCTTCATTTTATGCCAGTAGCTCTCCTTGAAACATCAATTTGAACACCAGGTCATTGTTGAGGAGGTATCCGTCTCACTTCAACTTCAAGTACTGCTTCAGTCCAACAGGACATCACCTCAACCCAACTTGACAACCGACTTGAACCTGTTGGACCCATACAACCTCAGTGCTGTTCTGCTTTAGGCTATAGAGGTGAAGCTGTGTTTAAATTCTGAAAATAATTTGAGGATAGGTTAATATCAAGTGCTCTTGAGGTTTATACAGTGCAGGCGGTGTTGGCATTAACATATGGCACAGAAGACTATGGTTACATTGACACTTCCTAAATTCAAACTATGGAGAGGAACATTTTCAAAAGATTGTTGTTGACACTCTATAGGGCCTCGTCGATGCAGACTTTTCTTGAAGCAGGCCTGAGGAGTATTTCTTATAAAGTGTAACTAAGGCCTCTACTATATTGGGTGAAACTATGGACAAATGATATACTTTTCTGATGTTTTTATCCAATCTCCTAAAACTTTCAGATGCACACATATTACCATGGTTAAAATAGGTGAAAGGTATGTTTTACAGATTATGTAGACCGGAATTCTGGTCCCACCTGCAAAATGTGTGCCCCCATTCCAAATCCCTTTTAATAAAGGCGTTTGACCTGTGGGTCATCAGTGAGACAAGCCGATTAGCGGCCAGAAGTATTTTGGCAAAGGATTTTTTATGGATGAAAGAATCTATTGTTTTTTTTAGCATTACCTTGATCGGTGGTATGCCAGAAATCACTCTTTCTTTTTGGAATTACGATTGGGCATCCTACTGGTTGGGCACTACTCCTCCAAATGGGGACACAATGCTGCTAAATTCTGTCATTATTGCAAAACTGCTGACAAAACTGTTCTGCATTTCCTTTTGATCTGCCCTTTATATGGAAACCTTAGGGCAGGCTGGTTGAAGTCATTACTGGTACAGGAAGGTGTAAGGAACGTTAATCGTGCGTTAGTTACGCAGCTAACTGAATGATTATTGTGGGATTCATTATAAGTTTGCCGGTCCAGTAACAACAGTGTCGGTAAGCTTGCCGGTACTGTTGTTACCGGACCAGCAAACTATGAGTTCTGCTTGCGGGCACCTTCCTACTCGCCAGGTCTGACCTGGCGGTCGTACCAGCACCCGCGAGCAGAGCATGTCGGATGCACCAACATCATTCTGAATGGGAAGATGGCACATCCACCTTCAGCATGGTCTCCACCAACTCTGGATGGGTGTTGATCCCTTTCCTCTTTTTTCACTCTCAGAGCCACCTCCTCCAAAATTCCCAACAGGTTTTACACCCTCCCACCCTCTTCCAAAGCGACAAAGTGCAATTTAAATTGGTCCTTCCAATTCTCCAACATAATGGGAGGTTCACCTGGTGTGGCTGGACACTACCGTTATACACTAGTGTGTCACATTGTTCCTCACGCTCAACAAATGCCATCCTGAGCACTTTGTTATTCTGGTAACTGCTTGAATATGTCAACAGCGCACAGCTGCACTTGCTCAGCCTTGAGCCTGTCTCACCTGCCATTTTCCCACTGAAGCAATGTTCCCCAGGACATGTGGATGAACAGGATCTAGATGTTTCACCGGAGGAACATACTACAGAGTCAATGGGCCTCTTACTGGCCCAGCGGTGCTACCGGCGGGTCGCCGCCAGAACTGTAAATATTTACTGGTGCCTGACATCCCGGTGCCGCCAGCAAATTACGAATCCGGCCGCCGGGAAGTCAGGTGCTGGAAAATGTGTAAATCCCTATTCCCATGGAGTCCTATAGGACTCTATGGGAATGGGGACATGGAAGCAGCGGCACCATTGTTAACGGTGCCAGTGCTTCTGTGACGGCTTTGCTTAGATGACTGCTGCACCTGGCAGGGTCAGACCTGTCGGGCACAGCGGCTCGAGGAGGCAAACCTGTAGTTTTCCAGTCTGGAAACAAGGGGGCTGGTGAGCTTACCGGCACCCTTATTTCCAGACCGGCAAACTTGGCAGGAGGTCAAATGTGTTTAAGACTCAGGGAAGTACACGCACCCTACTTAATACAAGGGCAGTACCTACTGTGAGTGACATTTACTTAGATGGGAGAACTCTTAAATGACTGTGCAGGTCAAAAGTACCATTTCGTTGGGTGGAAACAATCACAAAAGTCACCTTGTATTGATCAATGCCATATCACAGGGAAATAGCCCATCCAATTATCACAAACTAGTGTGAAAGCCTGTGTACATGGGCCAAAGTGTGCGAGGAGAGAAATATTCACAGTGTTAATACAGCTGGCCTAACATATTTGAAAGGCAACAGCTCCCTCCACCGATGACAACAGGCGAAGCGAGCAGTCTCTAATTGGCATGACTGCATCAGACAAACATACATCTGGCCTTTTATCATATTGTATGATGGGGAAGTACCACATTGCTATGAGGATGCAACAACCTCAGCCATTGCCTTTACAAAGTGCTGCAAAAACATGCCTCCAGCTTTGATATGTGGGATATACGACATTGATAAAAGAAGGTGGTTGGCTAAAGGGGATGAAAGGCAGGTTACTTAGCAACACAAGCGTTACATGTGTAGACCATCTCCCTCCCTGTTGCACCACCTGTCCTGCCCTTCCCTGAGCAGTGCTTGCAGGTTCTGAGGGACTGGGTATATGCATAGTGGAACATAAAGCCCAAGTGTAGTCTGCAAACTATGAGTTCTGCTTGCGGGCGCCTTCCTGCTCGCCAGGTCTGACCAGCACCCGCGAGCAGAGCATGTCGGATGCACCAACATCATTCTGAATGGTGCCGGAGCATCCCACCTCCCCATTCCCATTCCCATTAAGCCCTATCAGACTCAAATGGGAATGGGGAGCATTTTTTCCAGCGCCCGCGAATGGGCAATTACAGAGTCCGGCGGGGCCATACTGACCCGGTAATTGCCCATTCGTGGGTGCCGGAAGAAAACGCAAGTTTGGCGGCAGCCTACCAGTTCTACCGTTAAGACTACAGCCAAACTTGTAATGAGGCCCTCACCTGTATGAGAATGCATGGAAAAAGAGAACTGCATGTATGTTGGCCAATATGTAATGCACGCAGAATAATCCTACACCACCTTGTAGTCCTCTAATTTTATCTTCAAGGTTTTTGAAATTGGCTCATTGCAGTCCTATTGTGACCTCAGTTATATTCCGTCAAGTCACTGTTGGTGATGTTACTTTAGCAGAAATATTGGGACTACGTGCTCTATGTGGAGGGTTGGCCCTTATTGTGATTTTAATGTGTTGTACTCTGCATATTGTTGTTTAATATTTGAGGTGTTTTAATATGAATTAGATTGATGCATGTATCTGAGAATCTTTGCGCACTTTGCAATTTAGTCTAATATATATTATTTTTGTGCTTCAGTTTGTAGATCACCGCTGAATATTTTTTCAATTCCTGACTATTGGGCATTTTAACGTATTATTCATTCTTCCATACGTGCGGTGTTTTAATGGTAATATGTTTTAATGTATTGTTAATTGTATATTCATGCAGTTATTGAACTTTGATGATGAGAACCTCATCGTTTTGAGCACAGACTTGCACCACACAAAGCTTTGCTTTGACACTGAGTCAATGCCGGCACACCACTGGATAAAAGCCAGGCACATTATGTCTTTTTGGTTAATTTCTGCATAGCAGAGGGTAGGCTAGCAACATCCTTGATGAATGTGGAGTAATACTCCATCAGACCCAGAAATGAACAGAATTGCTCTTTAGAAGATGGCACATCCACCTTCAACATGGTCTCCACCAACTCTGGATGGGTGTTGATCCCTTTCCTCTTTTTTCACTCTCAGAGCCACCTCCTCCAAAATTCCCAACAGGTTTTACACCGTCCCACCCTCTTCCAAAGCGACAAAGTACAATTTAAATGGGTCCTTCCAATTCTCCAACATAATGGGAGGTTCACCTGGTGTGGCTGGACACTACAGTTATACACTAGTGTGTCACATTGTTCCTCACGCTCAACAAATGCCATCCTGAGCACTTTGTTATTCTGGTAACTGCTTGAATATGTCAACAGCGCACAGCTGCACTTGCTCAGCCTTGAGCCTGTCTCACCTGCCATTTTCCCACTGAAGCAATGTTCCCCAGGACATGTGGATGAACAGGATCTAGATGTTTCACCGGAGGAACATATACAGAGTCAATGGGCCTCATTACTGGCCCAGCGGTGCTACCGGCGGGTTGCCGCCAGACCTGTAAATATTTACTGGTGCCTGACATCCCGGTGCCGCCAGCACATTACGAATCCGGCCGTCGGGAAGTCAGGTGCTGGAAAATGTGTAAATCCCTATTCCCATGGAGTCCTATAGGACTCTATGGGAATGGGGACATGGAAGCAGCGGCACCATTGTTAACGGTGCCAGTGCTTCTGTGACGGCTTTGCTTAGATGACTGCTGCACCAGGGTCAGACCTGTCGGGCACAGCGGCTCGAGCAGGCAAACCTGTAGTTTTCCAGTCTGGAAACAAGGGGGCTGGTGAGCTTACCGGCACCCTTATTTCCAGACCGGCAAACTTGGCAGGAGGTCAAATGTGTTTAAGACTCAGGGAAGTACACGCACCCTACTTAATACAAGGGCAGTACCTACTGTGACTGACATTTACTTAGATGGGAGAACTCCTAAATGACTGTGCAGGTCAAAGGTACCATTTCGTTGGGTGGAAACAATCACAAAAGTCACCTTGTATTGATCAATGCCATATCACAGGGAAATAGCCCATCCAATTATCACAAACTAGTGTGAAAGCCTGTGTACATGGGCCAAAGTGTGCGAGGAGAGAAATATTCACAGTGTTAATACAGCTGGCCTAACATATTTCAAAGGCAACAGCTCCCTCCACCGGTGACAACAGGCGAAGCGAGCAGTCTCTAATGGGCATGACTGCATCAGACAAACATACATCTGGCCTTTTATCATATTGTATGATGGGGAAGTACCACATTGCTATGAGGATGCAACAACCTCAGCCATTGCCTTTACAAAGTGCTGCAAAAACATGCCTCCAGCTTTGATATGTGAGATATACAACATTGATAAAAGAAGGTGGTTGGCTAAAGGGGATGAAAGGCAGGTTACTTAGCAACACAACCGTTACACGTGTAGACCATCTCCCTCCCTGTTGCACCACCTGTCCTGCCCTTCCCTGGGCAGTGGTTGCAGGTTCTGAGGGACTGGGTATATGCATAGTGGAACATAAAGCCCAAGTGTAGTCTGCACTTTGCTGGCCCTGATCTCTCAATTCACTCTCACAAATTCAGGTTTATGATATATGATATGATAGGGCATTTATAACGCGCCTGTAAACAAGTGTTTCACTAGGCCTTATGTCATGCAGATCGTGCAAGTGCAGGGAAGTGGATGGGGAGAAGTGCCAGGGTGCGGTGGCTCAGTGCAGGTGAAATAAAGTGCAGCCAATGGGTGGCTCTTAAGCGTAGATAGGGTGGGACTGTAGGGTTACAGATACAGACCACAACTACTGGGGGAGCCAAGAGGCAGTGCGAGGTGCAACTGGACATGCGGGGATTGGGGCCGACGTTCAGAGGGTGGCCAGGTGACCAGTGCATGGACCAGAAGGGTCATCAGCATGGGAGAGGAAGAGAGAAACTGGAAGCGAAGACGAAGCCATTGAGTTGCTTCTGGAACCAGAGGTGGTTCTGCTCAAGTTTGAGAGAGGCAGGAAGACTGTTCCAGAGGGAGGCCCCAGCCGAAGAAAGAGATCTGCTCCAAACTCTCTGCTTGGAAAAGTGACTGATCCTCAGAGAGTTGGAGGTGGATGAGCGGAGAGCTTGAGTAGGGAGATGTTTAGGAAGAGAGTATTGGGGGTAGTGCAGTCCCAGGCGCCAGAAAGCCTTGTGGACGATGCAGAGGGTCTTCAACTTGATCTTTTCTGCCACTGCGAGCCAGTGAAGAGATTTCAGTGATGGAGAGATATGATCCGTGGGCTTGAGGCCAAGTACAATTCTCGCAGTCCTGTACTGGATTAATTGCAGAGGAAAGAGAGTAGAGGCAGGAAGATTTAGAAAGAGGCTGTTGCAATAGTCCAGACTAGAGAGAACCCGAGCTCTGGAGACAGTGAGCTTCTGGGGAAAGTGAGGAAAGGAAGAATACTTCTGAGGAGGTGCAGCTGATGGTTTGACTTCTTGGAGATGTCAGAGATGTGAGGAGAGAAGGAGAGGGTGGAGTCGAAAATGACCCCAAGGTTCTTAGCCTCACAGGTAGGAGTAGGAAGAGGACCCAGAGTGGGCGGCTGTAGAGAGAAAAAGGAAAGGAGGGAGCTGGTGTTCCCATGAGGAGGAGCTCAGTCATACTGGAATTAAGGCACAGATCATTGGCGGCACACCACTCCTGGATTGCGGACAGACAGTCTGGAATGAGAGAAGTAGTAGAGGTGGCCGAGGAGAGCCTGAAAGAGAGGTCAGTGTCATCTGCATAGCACTGAAAGTTGGCGCAGAGAACAGTGATCCAGTGGGCAAGAGGTGCCAGGTATTGGTTAAACAGCCAGGGAGAAAGGTTAGACCCCTGAGGTACACCACAGGTATAGAGGCAGATAGAAGAGAGGAAGGACCCCAGTTGGACCTGGGAGGGTCGATCGGTGAGAAAGGAGGTCAGCCAGGCCAGTGCCTGATCAGTGATACCCAGGTTATCATAGCTCTTATGTTCTCAGACCCCTCTTACGTAACCCCTTTCCAGCATTTAAATTCGATGGCTCCAGCCAACCCATGGCTGCGAGACATTGTGTTGGTTCCACGCGGAAAACACTAGGGTGAACACAACAGTTGTGGAGAGCGAAGCTTAAAACCTTTGAACAATGATAATCTAAATGTTGCACATGCAACTCAGAGCAATTGAATTTCACTCCATCATCCCCTGCAGACCGCCTAATCACCACCCGATGAGTGATAAGCAGGGGTTTCCTTTAAGGCCCCGATTACAACTGTCCTTAATAATAGATTGGTATAGAAAGAGGGGGGCGGAAAGCAAAAATGTGGCACTCTGCTAACTGATGAATTTGATAAATGCACACGGGCTTTATGCTCTACAAGCCGCAGCACACCAGATGTTCCGCATTAACATTAATATATTTTCCTGCAGGGGCATTTCTGCTTTGTAAACTGAAAATATTACAAGAGGATAGAACATATTTTGCCCTGTTGCTGCATTTTGGATGTAAGGAAACAAATCAAGTTAGGAACCGTGTCCTTGTAGACAATAGCAATTGCAAACCCCAAAGCGTTACGGACAGATGAAACGAAAACACACTAGGATGTGTTGTTAATTTTCAGCTCCCCTATATTTATTAATGCGCTTCCTCGCGCAGAGGCTCGAGGCAGCAATGTGCGCACTGATGGTGCCTCTGCTCCTGACTCACAGAACATTTTCCTATGGGATTGCACCATTATAAAACGTTTCTGTGAATCAGGCCCTATTATTCAAGGGCCCTCATCAGGTACATAGTTAACACGCAGCAGCAAAGTCAATCGAATCCCTTGTGCATTGATTATTAAAAACGTGGGCATGTTTGGCATGAGCACGCCTTTGTGCTTTTGTGACTAGGATTATAATTGTTGCGGTAGTGATTTGCAAATTCGATATTGTAAAAGGCGAGCAGTGTGTACCGCAATGATGTGCCTTGTTCATCGTGTGCCAAGAACATTGAAGGGAAACAAGGGGGTTTAAAGATAGCCACAGAATGAGAAGTGGGAATGGAAAGATGGATTTGCAGACTGAAACTCATACTCTTGCTTGAGGAGAACCCCCAGAGAGCAGCTGCCCCGCCTGCCTACTTCGCATCAACGGATTGGCTGTTGCCAGGAGATCCTCCTCGCATTGTAAACCTGCACATGTTTGTCAGAAATGCTCTACACATATGCATTGGATTCTGCTAAGCATCCTGGTAAAAGGCTGATTGACCCCCGAGAGTGACTGTCTTTGTGCAGGGTCCAGGTCTTGCCACCATTTGCAAAGTGTAACCTCGTTTGCCGCGATAATGCGATCATTTGAGCTAGTAAATAAGTGACCCCATGTGTATGGGGCCTTAAACAGACCACACCAGTCATCATTAACTGCCAGGGGGGAGAGGGAGTCTGTGTTGGTGCTAAGAAAGAGGTTTCATTATTTATTTTTTGCATTTGCAAAGCGCACAAAACCAGAGGGCATCACGCCGCTGTTGCAGGAAACCAGGAAACCAGGTTGAAAGGAAAACATTGAGCTGGCCTTCTTACCAAAGCTAAGTGGTTAGAATCCTTCATATGAGACAAGGGCCCTCATTACGACCCTGGCGGAGATCGTGGTGCAAAATGCACCATGGAGCACGGCGGAAAGCTGCCGATACCGCCATGGGGGTTGGCGGATTTACCGCCCCATTCCGACCTTGGCGGGGCGGTAAATCCCCAATCCCCATTTTACCCTTCCCCATTCCCATTTTTGCCCCATAGGGTATAATGGGAGTGGGGAAGGAGTTAATTACGCCACCGTAAATTACGGTGGCGTAATTAACGACGAGGTCCCGTAGCGCCATGGTTTTTTCCGCCCGGAAAAAACGGGCGGAAAACTCACCATGGCGCTACGGGATCTCGTAGTAGGGCGGACGGGTCCGCCGCGAATAACGCTGGCGTAGACCCACTCCGCCACGGTCTTAATGAGGGCCAAGGACATTTAGTTTAAGAAACTCGGCACCTGAATACTAATGCCTGCTCTACCTGTGTATTTCTTAAACAACAGCAAGTCCACCAGCAATGAGAGCTTTCCAGAATAGGGAGTAGCTCTGTTTTTTTTTTAACCTGAAGATATCCAAGGGAAAACCCAACGAGGATACATGTGTGATATAATCTTATCCCTGTCATTGGCTGGACTTCAATGACATCACATGGTCATTTTGATGTGTGTATACATCAGAGGGGTAGTGAAAGGTTACACTTCAATCCATACATTGGTGGAGAACCAATGCAGGACTCTCCTATGTTTGGAACAATGTATCCCATTTGTGAGCTCCCCTAGCAGCAGCATGTTGCTCCTCCTGAAGTAGGCCAAGAAGGCTCTCGTAGAGTCCACCACAAATGTTCTTCACATAGTCTACCCGATGTCTGTGCGTGCCCCACATCTCAAGCACAGATGCCGGTTGAGAGGAGAAGTAGAATGGGATGTGTTCTCCTAGTTAAAAGTAGACTACTTTCAGTGTGGCTCCAACTTGTGTTTTAACTGGAAAATTGGAATCCCACTTGATGTCTAGATTTCCAGATTCGTAATTTTGTATTTCACAGAACTAGAAGCTCCAAAAAAGCTTTGAAGGGTTATATATATTGAGGCCCACCCCAACCAAAACAAATTGCAGTTTAACCTGTACAGAATGGAGCCAGTTATAATTTTTTTATAAGGTTTCTAAGCGTGGACCCGGGGATCGAACCTGTGTTGCTCTGCGTCGTTGTCCCTGAGCTATCCTCCTGAGACTCGAGAAAAGACAAGGCAGATCCAGTTGTTAAGGTCTCCGAGATAACTTGATAGTATAAAAGACCTGAAAGGCCCTACATCTGCTGAAACACAGATTGGTTGAAATCAGCATTTAATGGAAGGGGAGACCAAGTGAAGAAATGTGGTGGAGGAATGCGGAACCCGGAAGCACAAAATAATCTGCTTGCAAATACATTTTTCCTACCAACTATGGCACACTCAGTTGCCGCACTCAGTTGCCGCACTCCTTCCACACACAAGTGCCACTGCAGCCCCGAGTTTGAATTTTAAAATGAATTAATGTAATTCTTTCATGCAATAACATGTTTTCAAAAAATAACAATTTCTCTTAAACGACACATTCATGGTACTCATGGCATCCACAAAAGCGCGCAATGTTTCGGCTTCTTCCCTTCTTCAGTCTCTAAAGTAAGGAAGTATCAGAAAATGTTGCCTACCAAAGTTCCAAATCAAACTCAACGTATTTTCTGACAAGTAAAAAACAATCTATGCAATCGAACAAAGAAACTTCTTTTTCAAGCATTCACTATGGGCCTCATCACGAGTTGGGTGGTATCCCGGCTGGGATACTGCCCAACTTTATTTGCGTTAGTGCCCACCCTTCTGGGTTGGGCGCTAACTGTTACTCCCCATTCCCCATTGGGTCCATTGGTCCCAATGGGGAATGTTCAGCGCAATTACCGCCTGCGGTAATTGTGCTGAAAATTAAAAATGTTCTAGTGTTTACCCCCAGCTCTGACCTGAGGGTAAACACGCCAGACTCGAGATTGGGCAGAGCCTTAAATGTAGTGGTAACGCCGTTACCGTTACATTTAAGGGCTACCGCCGAACTCGGGTATCAGGCCCTATGTCTGACCCCTTCTCCTATTGTGCATATCCTGTTTACCAGAAGAGATTAAAGAAAGAAATGACAGCAGTCAAAGTTGCACCCTTCACCTGGAATGTTCTCAACTGATATAGAAAACATACTCAATTCTCAATGCCAAAAATGATATTCCTGATTAAAAATACAACTATGTATTATGAAAAACACATTTGTTATAAGAACAAAAAAATATCGTTTCTCATTCAATCCCTAAGGACTCAAACCTAATAGGTAGTGTTTCCAATAGATGGCAGTTTGTTTGAATGTCTGCCTCATCAGGTACATTCAATTGCAAACATTCAAGATGCTAGAAGCTAAGTTGTAGTACTGTGTGTCCCAGTAGTTCAGGGGTCTGCAACCTTTGGCTCTCTTGTTTTCGAGTACAACTCACAGGAATTTCATTTGATGGACTATACACATATATAGGTGGAATAAAAGTGACAGTTCTGAAATCGTAGAATTTTCCCTTCAACAAGGGTTTCAAAGATGCATTCTTGAATGAACTAGAAACCAGGCCTTTAAGGAGCGACTCATTCAATATGTCTGTAGGGAAAGGAGAGCGCGATTTATTGTAGGCCATGCTGGCATTGGTTTGACAAAGACTCTGCGGGTGTTATGGCCATTAGCAGAAGAATAGCGTTTTAAGAGTTCCAATTAAACCATTAAGTCACAGAAGACTGCTTTGAAGAAACACTGGCATGCACTTCGAGGTTAAGGCTTGCTTAAGCTAGCTCAAAGAGATCACAGGAGGCTGTGGTTTTGGCGGTGAAGGGCAGTAAGTGGGAGGGGAATGGCCATAGGCCTTAGGAGGGCATGGGAGTCAATGGGTGGGTAAATAACTAAACAACACCTATAAGTAGTATGTCCTGCCTCATATGCCATCTCCCCAAGCTGTACCCCAATGCAATGGTTTCGGCTTAAGGGTGGCTCTAATGCGCCACCTTGTAGCCAAAATTAGAAATAGGACTGGAGCAAGCAAGCAGTCCTGCCATAAATCCCATTGAAGTGCTAAATATTTACTATATTTTCCCAGAGCAGCCAAAGCAAAGTTGTGAGGTGGTATTATTTTTATAGGCCCTTGAAAGTATTCAATAGAGAGACTTCATACCCATTTTAGCCAGCTTTGACAAAAGTTTGCTCCTGTCAACCAGATGTAAAGCTGAAGAAAAATCAAAATGTGTATACTATTGGCCTCACTACAAGTTTGTGGTTATTCTGGTGGTAAATCCAACGAAATACCACCAAATGGAATTATTGTTCATAGCACTTAGTCTGGTGGATTTACTGCTGGATTACAAGTGGTGGTAGGCAGTGAATGTCCCCAATTTTTAGAGCCCTAGACTCTATGGGGATTTCGGTGCAATTACTGCTGGTGGTAATTCCGCCAATTTTGCTGATTCTTTTATTGTATAGGCAGCAGATTTACCTCCAGCCTTTTGCTGGAGGAAAATACTCCACCTCACCACCAAACCTATAGTACCACGGTGCGGCGAAATGGTAATAAAGCAATTACCGCCACATTAGTGCTGTGTTTTACCACACCTCCATACTTGTAATGAGGCAAGTAATGTGTGGCAAAATAAATACCTCCTCAATGGCCGATTCTAAAAGCATTTGTCTCAGTATTGGTCCTAGACTATGGCAGCCTATTTGTTGAATTTCCTTTAGTGCCAGATTTTAGATGTAAAACTGGCATTTTGACACTCTGACAACCAAACCGGTTTTTGCACACAAGGGACGGCACACTCTTGTGAAAATACATCATATGATATTTATAGCGCGCTTAATACCCAGAGGTTTCTAAGCGCAGACCCAGGGATTGAACCTGAGTGTCTCCGTGCCATCTTGTTTCCAAGGCGAGCATGTTGCCACTGAGCTATCCTTCCAAAACAATGTAGAGCTTTTATTGTGTGTATGTGTTCAGGTGATTCACAATTTGTATAGTTTTTTTTTTTAAGCGCTTGTGTACAGCACTGAGTAGATGGTAAACTGCATTAATGCTGGTCATCAATCAGTCTCTATCAGGCTACATAGCCTTATGGGGTCAACAGAAAGTTGCTTTACGTTTTTGAAGATCATAAGACCACCTTATGGAACGCAGCAGTAAACATGCTGATGGAGATACATTTGAAAAAGGCTTTCATATTTAATTTTAAAAACAAAAGTTTGAAAACTGCGATGCTTGAAAACTAAAGATAACAAGTATTGGTTATTTGCCAGACACTGCTATTAGATGCCCAAGTACCTGCACCATTTTTCACTGCTAACATCAATGCAGTTAATACAACTATGGCAGTAACTGGCCAGTGTCTTTGTAGAGGAGGAGCCAAGAACCTCTACCAGAAGTTCCACCCCTATTCTGCCTACATGTTGACCAGGGGTCAAGTCCTAAAAATTAAAGTGGGGGGACTCATCAACAAATGCAATGGGATTTGACGTCGCCAGAAATTAGCATACCAAGGTGAAATATGCACATTGCATTAAATTGGCTTTGCATAATCACCCAAATTGAACAGGAACAATGGCATTTGCCTTTCATAAAATCAACACACACTCAAAACCAAGAGAGGATATTTTCTTCTAATAGTATTTTTTAAAACGTTAAAAGGTGTGCATGTTTTAAACTCCAAGAACCTAAACAAATGTTTTCCCTGGGACTTGCAGTATCGAAATGGGATATTTCACCTTTAGTTGTTTATTATTTTTCATCAGGTTCTATAGTGAGCGGTGAAGTGTCTGACCTACAAACCTGACGACTGCAGATTTAAGCCCCGCGATTGGCTTTAATTCATAAATTCAACGAAGACATCCAGTGTTTCTCTTTTCGCTGGGGGGGACTGAGTCCACCCTCTGGATAAAGTGGGGGGACTCCGTCCCCCCGCGTGTACCCTCGACTTGAGCCCTGATGTTGACATTCGGAAATTGCAAAGCCAATAATGGTGCCGATATCACGAAAAGTCCTTGAAACATCCAATGAGAAAACCCTACATGTGTACACGACAAAATGACAGTCTCCTGAAGGAAATTCCAGAAGAAGTGTGAAAATTAATGAAAGAAAGGATTGGTGATGTCACATGAAGCAAACGTGACACACTCGGAAGATTTGCGAATGAAGAAAGAATATAGACGTAATAGAATTTGATGACTAAGAAAAGAATTGAGCAACATTTCGGGAGAGAGATGAAGTATGCACGTGCAGAGAAGCACTGAAGAAAATGCAAAACCATTTTACAATTGTACAGACGCAGTAACCCAAGTAGACAAAGTAATCATAAGGCTTTCTACTTAGTGAATAGATAACAGGCGAAGCGCCAATGTATATATATGGGAATGTATAGAATCTGGATGTTCCACAATGCATTTTAGCAAACTTGGACCCCGTGAATGAAAGGGCTGGAAGTGTGGCACAGCAGACTAAGAATAGCTGACAGCAAAGGAAGATTCGAGAAAGGCTTGCCTGGCCCAGTGTCAAGAGTCAGGGCTGCTAAGAGCCTTGCCATGTACTCGAGAAGATACGATAACGTGAGAAGCAAGCTGAGCTCCTGTTTGAGGTGGAACGAAAGTCACTGAGGGTGCCAGGATTTCTTCATTTAATAGTATTAAATACAACAAAGAGCTAAAAAATGTGGTCTCCAGTCACATGGTCAGATGAAAATAGACTTTGGGCGAGCTACACCGAGACCAGAAGATAAGGCCATGCCACACTTCCTTTTATTCTCAGGGATAGTGAGCCTCTGCAAGTGGAGTTCAAAGGAGCTAATTGAATGGCAGACCGCAGGAGTGATGATGGATGTTGGGATAATTGGGGAGAGGCATGACCAGGCCAAACCCCCAGCACCAGGTTTACCAGCTTGCGTGCTGCTAGCAAGTGGAATATTCAAGAAGGGTACAAGCATGCCAACCAATGATAGAGGGTCATGTATTAAGGAGCCCCATAGTTTGAGAAGCCAATAGTATGTTGTGCATTAGTCTGACATGGAAGATGACTTGCACTTGGGTTGGGCTTAACTGTCCACCTGATCTTAAAGACCCAATCACCTCCCTGTATCCCTTAGAAGGTATATGTAGATGTTCCCCGTTAACCAACCACAACCCCTAGTAGGTTTTCTTATTTGCCACATAGTATGATGTCACTTATGATGAATTTTTTTTATAAAAGAATGGTTTTATGATGTGTTTTCGAGAGAACTCGTTGATCGAGCTGTGCGGTGTCTGTTGATGTCTGTTGTACTCCCTCTTTTAAAGACTTGTTATTAAAACAGCTTTGACTTTTGCCAACTTCCTGAGTCGGTCTGATTATTGATGTATGAGTAAGATCTGCGTCCCCATCCATCTCAGATACTGTTACCTCATCTTAAAGGACCCGTTCCCCGGGTTCACCTTTCTCATGCCTACACAAAGGCTGAAACTGTTGGCATTGCCAATGCACGTTAGCGTCATGCTGCCTTCTACGCAACGCCGCCATAATGTGTGAAAGTTGTTCCAGTTGTTCTGGGTCCGTTTAACTCATCTCAAGGTTTATTGTTTTCCAGGCTGAGGTCATTTGTCTGTGCTTTCCACTTCTCATTTGCAGCCTTTTCATCAGGCTCTTTAAAACATACCCCTCTTGCACCCACCGATACATACCAGCGCTCTGATGCGCCCGAGCTAGGTGTAAACATGAATACACACTCATAAAGATAGGATTTTGATTGTTGGGAGTAAAAAAGTAATTCCTATTCCCAACCAGGGTATTTTTGGGCAAGTACAAATATGATTTACCTCCCAAATAGATACTGGGCCTCATTACGAGAAGCGAGCTAAAAACAGGGTCATTACCGGCATGGAGGAACTAGCGGGTTTAACCGGCATGGAGGAACTAGCCGGTTTATGCTTGTATGACGCCGCTAATAGCGGGTGATTACGAGTGCACGAGCACGTGCGAACTCCCATGTCGGTAATGGCCATTTGTTCGCTGTTGACTGAAATGGCTATGGTGGATCTCAAACCTGTTGAAAGCATCGGAGATCCTATGATTGGTGTGTGATTTTAAACTTGCTGGCCTTGGCTTGCCAAGTCACTGCTTATATTTTGTCCAGTTTGAATCTAAAATTAATAGCATAAAAGCAAAATATATAAATAACGAAAGTGGTTCTAATCTCACCAGTGGAGGCTGGTGACTTTGAAAGGTGGTGGGGCGTAAATTTCTCCCTGCGAATTTTGGAGTGTGCCCAACGCACATCAGGGGTGTGAATGGGGGTCGTTCACCCCCCCCCCAAGAAACATTTTGAAAAATGGGTTCTATGGTGTATGCATAAAAAAATTAATTATATAGATATCCAGGAATGATATATAATATCCAGTAGTTTCCCAATATGTTTTGCCAGCACAATAGAAGCATTCCATTTTATTGAGTAGCTTGATAAGCCAAAAAATGTAAAGTATGCTCTGGGATAAAATGCTCAACGGACGGGGCACTAGATTGGCAGGATTGTTGTGGGTGGCATACCACCAAAATAAGCAAGCACGGATTAAAGAAATCAAATGGTGTATTTAAGATTAAGAAACGTGTTTCACTATGGAAATGCCTTTTCATTGTTTCATATTAAACTGAAAGCGGAGCATTTAGCAAACAGTGCGCCCAGCATGTGAGAAACCCATTTTTAAGAGAGATGGCCCCTGACCCAATGATATTTGTATCCCATATTTACCCCGAAAAGACAGGTTAAGCCAAGAAAAGACGTGATTGCTGGCCTGTCAGAGGAGTACCTTTAAGCCTGTTGAAGTGTCCTTTGCAGGCGAGAGTAAACCACCAATTATGGGTGACAATGTTCCCCTTTCCTTTTCCGCACCCCATGGGATATCTATGGACCTAAACAAACAAACAAAGAAGGATGTACTGGGACAGGGGAGAGAGATGTCGGTTGCAGGGGTGGACTGAGCACCAAAAGTGGCACTAGAAATCCCTTATAAAGTGGCCCCACTAAGCAGTGTTTGAGCGGAACTCCCGCAAGACATTTCTGAATAAATTTGTCCAAATAATGATTTTTGAGCAGTTTTGCGGCTATATAGGGATTCAAAACTAGTAAAGCATTAAAACACGGACATAACATTTGTTAAGATTGGCACTTTATAGCACATTCTTTACTTCCGATGGATGTTTGGGATATGGGGGTTGGAAAGAAGGGGTCCGTACGTTGGAGCTAAGAGGAGCAGAAAAGCAGGTTACCCACAAAAAAGAGGCCCATGGTGTAGAGGCCGACGGGAAATTGCCAGAGTTCCCTGTAGACCAGTCCACCCCTGGTCGGTTGTTAGTTCTGCCAGATGACCTAGACTTTGGTATGCTTCTGTGCATACACGGTTGCCTCCCTCGCCCTCTCCCGCGCCCCGTGACCCAGCAAAGGCTAAGTGCACTCAATAACAGCCTGCATAATAAATCATCACGCTCTTTAAACATAAACCATAAATCACCTGAACAAATGTACCCGAGATAAGGGCCGAAAAAGGAGAATAGATGCACAGACACGGCCCGGGTAAATCACTCACCAATGGTGTGTCATGACTTACTCAAAGTGTGTCTGGAAAGTAGTGCTAGTAAAAACCAACACACGGAGAAACACTGCACTTTACGATTTTACCCAAAATATTCTAGGAATGCTTCCAGGAATGGTAAACAAAAACTTAGAAACCGCAAATTGCTTCAATTTGGTGAATGCGTCTGTAAAATGCGCACACGTTTTATTCCACATCAAACTCTAGGACATAACAGCACTTCTCTATATGTCAGTGAGCAGAGTGCTTCAATGCCGCCGTTACATATGGCAGGAGGTGCCGTGCTATACAAATATAAGCGAGCAGTGAGTGACCATCACAGACCACAGGAGCAGCAGAGCCAGGCCGGGGTAGGCCCTGCTGCATCGACGCTCGGCTGGGGTCCAGAAAATACCAATGCAATGCTCACACAAAGGTCAAAACTGTTGGCTATGCCAATGCTTGTTTCTTTCTTTTAACAAATTTTCGGGACGTTTGCCAAAGGCCTAAACATCATGTGATAATCGCATTTCTCCGCCCATGACAAATAAAGGGTTCTGTGTGTTGTACGAACTGGGGAACAGTCTGTCCTGAAAGCGCCGTGACTTCGCATAATTTTGCCTGACTCCATCAATAATCACCCAATGCTTCTTGGCCTTTAGTTCGGCTCAATGAACAATAAACAGCCTGTGAAGGACTGCCCGTTTCCCTTTCTTTTTGCCCCATCTTTGAAGTTAAAATCTGAATATCTGGCAAAGGCTTTGGGAGCGCGCAGGATATCACAACTTCAAGGAGCGCACATTTTTCCACATGGTGGATAGAGGGAAGACAAATAGCTTTGGGCTTCCTCGGCACTGCAGTGCAACTTGTGTCGATAATCGCGACTAACTCCCCCAGGCCGGGGTAGGCCCTGCTGCATCGACGCTCGGCTGGGCACTCTCTCTCACCCAAGTGCTGAGTTCACACCAGCCGAGCGTCGATCGGACTACACGGTCTGGCCTAGACGGTGTTGTCCGTGGTCCAATAACTAGGCCCTGCATTCTGCAGGGCTCTGCCTCTGGAGAATGGTTTGAAGGCTGTCCAGGAAGCCACTGCAAGCTAAGTTATTTAACTTTACTTACCGGCGGTGGCGGTCCGGAGGGTTGGCAACTTTGGCATGGTAGGCCTGTGCACGTGGGCCCTAGCCTCTGCTGTTTTCTGGGCAGCTCTTATACACCGTCACCACCAGCACGATTCCCTGAGACAAAGTGAAGGTGGCAGCACTGTGCGCGCATCACCCCACCTCCACACTCAAATGTCATTGGCTGGAATGCAGCCAATGACATTCTGTTTCTATGGTCAGGTCAGATGAGAAGCAATAGAATCTTCCTAATGGCTGTTTGCGCACACCTTAACACCAGAGGGGCCACCCCTCTAGCGCCCCGCCAGCCTTGTAGTTTGATGGGTTTACGTAAAGTGCGTGGAGCTATGAGCTCCACGCACTTTACTGCAGGAAAAGTCTGCGTAAAACGGGACGCGCCCCTGTGGCAGCTGGCCCAGACAGCACTGCAGATATTTAGTTATTACACGGATTCGTCAATGCAGCTTCGCGCTGCTTACGAATGCAGAAGTTGGCAGAACAGATCAGAATAGATTCAGAAGAACTTCTGAATCTGTTCTACACAACTTTACTAGTGGAACACACCGTTTGCAATCGCACACTGTGGGGGCCCTGGATGGGGAGGGTGGCGCCCCTCCGCCCTATGGAAGCGGCCGCCACTGTATCTCACACGTGTTAAAACAGCACCCTGCAAACTACTGTTCACCCATAATTGATTTTGGGGGTCAGAGGGGTTGAATGTACCAAAATCGTGTGTCCTGTTACTCCGAATGTCGCCATATTAACATGGTGTAAAATTGAGTTGGAAAATACTTTGTGAAAAGAGTTCGCATTTAAAAACCTTGTGCAAAATCAAACAAGAGAATCATAATTGAGGATTGGAGTGGGCCCGATCTCAAACACCTAAGGTAAACCACCATATCACATCTCCACGCTTACTCTCTTCTTTACACCACCACTCAACTAGAACACAGTGATACGATGACACCATTCGGTATAGCTGTTCTCATACCATCTTCTGCCTCATACTCCCCATCACTCTAACTAAACACTGCTGGTTATACACCCTCCAGCCTAGGCGTTCTCCTCAGGCCAAACGCAGCCAGAATCGGTCTGGATAAAAACTGTCCAGAACGAACACATACTCTTGATCTCTCAACCACCACACCTACCGCTAAGAAGCAGCTATCACAAAAATGCCACACCATCTGCACACATATCCGGTGCTCACACGCACCTTTGACTCTCTCTATTCTCTCTACTGACTTGAACTTCGGTTCCCGAGGGCGTTCAACCTACCAGCGCCTTGAGACCATACCAATGGTACATAAGGCGCTATATAAATGCAAAGTAACATAACATACTGCCATGGCGCTAAAGGCCCTCCAACCCCCCGATAGCGCCATCACGGGACTCGCCGATATCGCCTCCGCCTAGGAGGCACACCTTAATACCGACCCAGTAATAACATCATGCTAATACCGGACTCGTAATACCAGACCCGGAAGTAACGTCATCGCTTCGGAATGGGAAATGCGCTGGCGGCCATCTTTAAAAACACAATCCATTGCAATCCTCCCAAACCACCACTGCTACAGAAGAGAGACCAGGGCCTATCTATTGAAAATGTCCAAGGCTACCAGAAAATCGAACCCCCCCTGCGGAAAAAGCGTTTTTCGGACGAAGAACTCAACATGTTGGCGGACACCTTTGCTGCCCATGCTGAGGAGATCAACCAGCACAACCTGAAAAGGGAGGTGCAGCAACGAAAAAAGGAGATCTGGGAGGAGGTAGCCCGCAAGGTCTCGGCAGTCGGCACAACCCCACGGACAGTCAAGGACTGTAACAAAAGGTGGGATGACCTCCGCCTCAGGGTATGGAACATCCTGGCCAGCAATAGGAGAGAGGCCATTGCCACAAGCGGGGGTCCCCACTCACCCACAAACCTTTCACGCTGGGAGGAGACGTGCAGTACCTTCATACAGATGGAGTCCATCGAGGGCTTTGGGGAGATGGAGACGGGTGCTGCAACATCTGCAGATGGAGGTGAGTGACCCTGCAGATCCCAGTAGGGGAAACCATAACGTAGCACAAGTAATGTGGAAGAGAGTCTAGGCAAGGCAATGCATGTCCCAACACACACATCAACATATCCTTGTCCAGATGGAGGCCCAAACCCTGGCACACTGAAATGCATGCTGAGTGCCAATCCCATTACCAACATACAGCCAACACACACAGACTGTGCCCATGTAATACATCACACAAACCCCAATACAACGGCATGCCACCTGCCATGCAGCGTCCCTGCACTGAGACGTCACGGCACATGCCAAAATGCCCCCTTCATACTACCCTGTGTGACACACCTGTAAGATATGAATGCATGATAAATTAAATTCTCCACAGCACCATATAATGCATCTTGCATGTAACACCATCACTGATGCCCTGCATCTCTTCTACCCCCCAGGGCACCGATGGAGCGGATGCCAGTGAGGAAACAGCCACGTCCCGGCGCAAGACTACTCCCACAGGCAAGACCACCTCCGGGCCAGCCTCGCAGGCCACACCGAAACACAGGGCGAGTGCCCAGGCCATGGCCGCACATGAGGGCCCCGCATCAACGCCTGATACCGGGAACACAGAGCTGGCAATACCAGTGGAAGGCGAGGCCAGTGGCACAATGTCGGCAGCAACAAGTTCGGTGGGCAAGGCAGCAGCCACTGTCCCACTGAGCGACATAGAAACTGCAGTGGAGGAGTATGTGGACAAGGATGTACTAACCCATGTGGCATGTCCACACTCCCCAAGCCCCGTGTCCACCCCCAACCCCACCCTCAGCCCTCACCCACTAGCAGCAGTGCAGATCCTTTACTACACGATTCGGACCTCAGCACCCTCCCCGAGGACAACACTACCAATGCAGGCCCGGTCACAGCACCCTCAAACACTGCTGCTCCTACCACCAACCTTGAAGCACGGCTAGCAAGGGTGGAGGCTAGACAAAACTCAATGTTGGACCTTCTCCGACAATATGTTGCGGATGGGGAGGACGTGAGATTGCGCAGGCCATAGCGGCGAACACAGCCGCCGTTAATGCCTCTGCATTGATGATGCGAGACAGTCTGGGGGCTGTCACGCAGGTCCTCACCTCTATCCTGTTGCACATGCAGCAGCCACAACCCGCACCAGCCGTGCAAATCACCACAGCTTCCACCCCATTCACCACACCCCCATTCTCCACACCCGCTTCCTCTGCACCCTCCAGTCCTGTGCGTCCAACAAGACAGAGTGTGAGGCACTCAGAAATGCTGCCCCCGGACAACAAGAAACCAAGGAAATAATGTAGGACAACAATGGGAGTGGGTGGTGTATGGGTGTATTAAGGGGATTTCATTGAGGGGTTTTGGGAGTTCATTGGGGGTTTTGGGAGTTCATTGGGGGTATGGGGATTTCATTGGGGGGTTTTGGGAGTTCATTGGGGGTATGGGGAGTTTTGGTGTTGTGGGGGGGTAGCACATTTCTGTAGTTGATATTCATACACCCATTGTGTGAAAAATCATTCAATGCCTGGACATTGTTCATTTCGTCGGTATCCATTTAATTCATGACAGTGCACAGTGCACAGTGCCCAACTCCCCACATTCACTGTGTGCATGTCCACATGGACCCAGTGTACAATGTGTTACTGACACATATCCATTAACGTCCCTGTGGGTCAGAAGTATTTGTCAATCAGTGATTGGCGTACTGCACGGCCATCTTGTGCATCATGTACTGGCAGGGGTGCTGGTTCTCCTCCGTCTTCATCCCCATCATCCTCACCCGGTGCATGCATATCAATGTCAGGTGGCAGTGGTACATTACTCCCGACGCACATGTTGTGCAGCATGACACAGGCCATGGTGATCTTTGCCACCTTCTCAGGCCTATAAAGGAGTGCTCCACCAGACCTGCTTAGGCAGCGGAACCGCGCCTTCAACAGGCCAATGGTCTGCTCAATCACAACACGGGTATGGATATGAACCCGATTGTACTCCTCTTCATGGCTGTTCCACAGGTTCCGCACAGGGGTAAGTAGCTACGGCTTCAAGGGATATCCTCCATCACCTGCAAGTGAATACAAATAGGTCTATGTGAGTCACTGTGAGCTGCCACCTTCAGAGATTCACAGCCATGATTGCAGCTATTTGCTGTCGACATGCACATGTCCCTGTACGTATGCACAAATATTATTTAGATGCATTCTATACTGCAATATGGTGTTGTAGTATGGATGGCGTTGTACAGATGATGCAGGTCGAATTCTTGCATGCTGATGCGGATGTACTGTGGTTGCAGGACGATGTTCTGCCTCACATTTTTGCTGTGTATACTACACTGTGCATGGTCACACTAGCCACATGGGCACAGTCGCAATCATGTTTAGTCATGCATTGCTTGACATACCAATGGTGGCCAGGTTGTGCGTCTTACATGTTGTCATTGATATACGGCATTGGTCCAATGTGTGCCAGTGATGTGTCATATTTATGCTGGGAGGTTCAGGTCAGGAGTGTTTAGCTCTGTGTGCATTATACACTCATCCCCCATTCCCACCCAGGTGGTGTATGCAACCCCCCATTCCCACCCAGGTGGAGTATGCATCCCCCACCATTCCCACCCAGGTGGACTATGCATACCCCCCACCATTACCACCCAGGTGGACTACACATCCCAACACATCACAACCCTGATGCACTGCCATGGGCCAGTCAGGCAACTCACCAAGCAGCCAGGCACGTCGTCCAGCATGTCGCTCCATGTGATGGGTAGCGTGGAGTTACACAGGACTATGGCACCATGGCACCATGTATCGATCCGGGATATCGGGCGCAGCAATGTGTGATGATCTTGCTGGAGTCACATACCATCTGCACGTTGATGGAGTGGTATTGCTTGCGATTGCGGTATACCGCCTCTACGGCATGGGGGACTACCAATTCTACATGGGTGCAGTCGAGGGCACCAACACAATTGGGCATGCCTGCCAGTGCATGGAAGCCTACTTTGGTGTCGGCTATCTCCTGGGCACTCCGTGGTAGGGATATGTGGGTGCTAGCGTGCTTCAGGAGGGCATCCAGCACTTGGGTCAGCATGCGTGAAAATAGTGGTTGTGAAATGCCATGCAGCTAACCCACTGAGTGCTGGTAGGTGCCTGTGGCCAGGAAATGGAGCACAGACACCACCTTTAGTAGCGGGGGATGGCAGTGCGTATTTCTATGAGGCTGACAATGTCGTTGTGTATCATGTCCACTATGGTGGTGATGGTGTCCCGGTCCAACCGGTACAGGGTGTGGATCTGTTCAGGGGTTAGATTGAATGGACTGGGTCTGATGCGAGGGATTGGTGGCTGCCTATGAGGTACTACTGGCTGCACTGGTGGTAATTGCTGGCCCTGTTTCAACCTCCTTCTCCTCCTGTGTCTCCTCTGTGCTGACTGTTGCTGTGGCTGTAGTTGTTGTTGTTGCTGTAGTTGTAGTAGTATAGGCATGTCCTCCAGCCCCATGATTGCAAGAGCTAGTCGTATCATTTTGGTGTAGGAAGGGGTGTGGTGTGTGGGTGAACTCCTTTTATACTGGGACAGGCTCCATTGACTCCACCTGTGGTGATTGTGTGCACCTGTGGCAGTTGCCTTGATTGCAGATTGCTGTTTAGGGGTGGTCCGCGATGCCTGTATGGCTGCCATCGTGCAGGCCCTAATTACCGCCTTCGGGATGCCGGTAATTGCATGCCCGCGTGAGTTGTGATGTCCTCCTATTACCGGTATCCCGTTATTTACTCCGTGAAGGGGCGCATGTACGCGCACGTGCCGGTATGAAAAGGCACGGTACGAGCGGTGGCGGTATTGGCGGGTTGTCGGGTCGTAATGCCCCGGACCCGTTAACGATGCCGGTATTACCATTCCGCCTTCCTTTTTTCAATACCCCCATTCTCGTAATGAGTCCCACTGTTTTGCAATCCATACTTGCACCCAGTAATTTGTGTGCACAAGTCAAATTTGTACCTTTAAGATCAGGCATTAAGAACCTTACAGCGCCTTCGTGTGGCACCGCTGCACAAGCAGCAACGGTATGAATGTCTGTGGAGGCAAACAGGAGGGCAGGTACATTGGTGTACATTGTTTTATATTATCGTTGAGGCTATTTTTACTCCCCAATTTCTTTTGTTGGGAGTATTTGCCTGTTTTTAGGCAGTAAAAGCGGACGGCATGCCACTTAACTGTAGGGATATACCGAATGCCGTCTGCCACTACCCATACCAGTAGATTTTGCTTGAGAGTGTCATGGAAATCCCAACTAGGACTCAAAAGCCAACCCTTTATAGACTTTAAGAGTCGAGGTCGCCAGTCCAGAGGCAGGGACTGAACATGGTATTAAGGTTAGGCAACAGCTAAGAAAATGGGAAGCCGAGAATGACTGGCAGGACTTTTTTCTTTTTTGCAGGAGGATTGGAACCAAAACAGACCCCTGCAACAACATTCAATTTACTCCTCATGGCACATTTTTTCAACAGACCCTTTTTTACAAAGTTGCTTTTATTGTATCCTACTATGCAGAGGTTTTGCAGTGGGTGTTTTACTAATCTCTTAAAAATAAATACTATTTTTCCCACAGGGGGCTTGCAACACTGCTTGCCGACACCTCCCTCCCCCCTGCAAGTCTGCCGCTCTGTGTGTTTTGTAGAGGATGGAGGGACAAGACTATTTTGAAAAACAAAAATGTAACAGGAGTTTGTGCAAAATTACAATTTTTTTTGCAGGTTGTGAAAAATGTGCTTTTCCCTTCTAAACAAACATATTCCACCTTCGCAAGCTGCCGAGTGGTTTTGAGCAAATATTTGTCCTGCTTTTATGTCTGTGGGTTTAGCCCAGTCCTTAACCCAGAGTCTACCTCCGACTCACCATCAATGGACGCCCCCTCGCCTACATGGAAAACTGTCCCTGCTCTTAACTCATGATATGATATGATATGATATGGAATTGATAACGTGCCTATACACAAGTGTTTCAAGGCGCAACGAGGCAAGGGAGGGGGAACAGAGGGAAGACAGACAACAATCCTACTAGGCCAGGTGTCATTCAGATCGTGCAAGTGCATGGGAGGGGGCAAATGGGAGGGGACAGTGCAGTACATGGGATAATAGAATAAATAACAAAGTAAAAGTACGGCCAGCTGGTGGCAACTGCAGGGGTAAGTGCAGAAATCAGGTATCAAGTGCTGGTAGTGGGACTGTAGGGATACAGAAAACAGTCCCCAAGTGCGAGGTTTGCCAGCAAGGCAGTGCAGGTGTGCAACTGGGGCGTTAGGGGGGCCTGGGCCCAAGAACAGAGGGGGGCCAGGTAACCAGTGCAATTTCAGTTTCAGCCAGGAAGTCAGCAGGGGAGAGGAGGAGAAAAAGCAGAAGCAAAGAGAAAAGTTTTGAGGTGCTTTCCTGAACCAGAGATGATTCTCCTCGAGTTTCATGGAGGGGGGGCTGTTCCAGAGGGAGGCCCCAGCCAAAGAAAGAGATCTAACACCAACTCATTGCTTGGAGAAGCGACTGACCCTAAGGGAGTTGGAGGCGGATGAGCGAAGAGCTCAGGAAGAAAGATATTTAGGAAGAGAGAGTTGAAGGTATTGAGGTCCCAACCCCAGAAGGCCTTGTGGACAATGCAGAGGGTTTTGAACGTAATCCTCGCAGCCACTGGGAGCCAATGCAGAGACTTCAGTCCTGGAGAGATACGATCCCTGGGCTTGAGGCCAAGGACAAGTCTTGCAGACCTGTTCTGGATGCGTTGCAGAGGACGGTGAGTAGAAGCAGGCAGATTTAGAAAAAGACTGTTGTAATAGTCCAGCCTAGAGTGAACCAGAGATCTGGAGGCAGTGAGCTTCTCGGGGAAGGAGAGGAAAGGAAGAATACCTCTGAGGAGGTGAAGCTGGAGGTGTGTCTTCTTAGAGACATCAGAGATGTGAGGAGAGAAGGAGAGTGTGGAGTCGAAGATGACCCCAAGCTTTTTAGCCTCACAGGTTGGAGCAGGAAGAGGGACAAGGGAGGCTGGCCAGAGAGTGACAGGAAATGAAGGAGTGGGCGTGCCGATGAGGAGAATCTCAGTCTTACTGGCATGTGTAACACAGTACGCAAACATTAAACATAGCCAATTTGATGCTCTGTAAAGCAAAGAGGGTTGTGGGGGCATTTTTATGTTTGGAAACCATGCTTTTATTGCATAGATGCGACACAAAAAGGTATAGGAAAGCGTCGGTGTTCACATTTGGTTTGGGACGTTGGAGGTGGAAAGCTTCAGATCTGCATATAGAGAAACCTTTAGGATGCTACAATAAGGATGGGTCACCATCGATGTCACGGCGAGTCCCCGCACCATCCTCTCTGAATATAGAAAGATAGCTCACTGAGTGGATGCATGTACTTCAGTGATTTAGGGCTCGATTCATGGAAAAGTGTGCAATTAGCCCACAAAGGCTGTGTGCCGGGAACGACACTGCATGAACCTGCGTGCAGTATGAAAAACGCACACGCTCACCGTATTCATGGAATTGTCTGTGCAAAGTAACTGTATATGCAAGTCGTGGCTGGAATGCCCCAGACACGCCCCATGCAAATCAAAAACAGCCAGAACAACTACCTTTGTGCTGCCCCCGAAGGTGTGAATACATGCACCCTACAGACAGTGTGTGAGGTCTCCCGCAAGCAGGCCTGCAGGTTCCCTTGTAACTGTTAACAGCACCCCGACAACATGCATACGATTTATCCTAACTCAGGTAAAACTCAGAAAATCTGCATGTAACTTTCTGCACCCTGCTACACTGCAACATGCAACACTAAGTCATATCGGAACCAAGGCTGCGTACACGCACCCGTAAATTCGACACCCAATCTTACTCCTGCGCGGTGAAGCCTATGCACATGTATCTGTACGCCTGCCTTCAGGTGACGGATAGTATGAGGGCCTTGCATGGCTGTTTCCCCCACCAGAGGTTGCGTGCTCAGAGCCATTGATAAGTATTGTTCCATGCAATAGTGGGCATGCAATGGACTGCCTGCGGTCCTTCCCTCGTAATGCACACTTTGCCTTGTTCTTCCTCATTTTCCATGTTCTGCTCGCTAGCCTGCCCTTTGCACAAACCACGTCCTTGCTATCTGTCTTGTGTCTCGCACATGGCACTCAGCCTCTAAAAGTTACGTGCTGAGCCTCCGTAAAGTCCACGCAAAGTATGAAAAAGTGTCTTGCAGTCGATTCTATGAATCAACAAATAGGATTTTGCACGCAGTTTGTCACGCAAAGTCCCGATTTTTCACGCAGATGATTCCATGAATCGGGCCCTTAGCTGTAAGAGGCATTTCACGGAATTGCCACAACCTTTCATTTCACCCAAGTTGATTAAATGGTGTACACATTTTTTTGGAGCAACACTCTAATTCACCTTAATGAAAATTTCCTTTGAACAGTCGTAAGCGATTGATTCAACTGGGCCATACAGGTCTTTGGCCGTTACACTATGAAAGAAGAAAGAGGTGGGGGGCTCCACTGGTATAATGAAAACACTAACCAAAACCTTTAGGAATAACTACGTCCATGATGCAACCAGACTTTCTCTTAAGGCCCAAGCCATTGGGAAAGAGTAGTCCTGTGGGCAGCCTATTGAGCAATACACAAACCACAGTGATTATGAAACACCTGCTGCTCGCAAGTTAATAGGCCCTACTAAGCAATTCCAATTTTCTCCACATTAGTGACGGCACAGGCATTCGCACTCGCACCAAGCGTATTGCTGCAGAGTCTACCCATCTTTCCTAATGGGCACAGTGGGCCAGCAAAATAAAAGGGTCGGGGAACTTGATGCATTGGTCTCCTCTGATTTATGAGGAAGATTGACCCCTTAGCGTAGGGTACACGTCGGTCTGCGAGTGGTACGTTTTAGGATAATGAACAGCGAAACAGTGTCATGCACACTGCTGGCTTTTCGGAAATTGATGCGTGTGGTATTGGCAAGCAGCAAACGCTGGTTTAATATGTTCCTGCTGGCATAACGTACGTTCACATATCGCATTTGGAAATTCACTAAAAAGACAAAATGTTACCAGCGCTGAGGAAATAGGTAACTTTAAAAACACAGCGTGCATTCTTAAATCGATTGCAGTAAGCCAAATTGTTGCGAGCGCTTAGCTCCTACTTGTCCACAAGAAGAGCTGGGCTACTTCAACACCTTGGCACACAGTAATAATGCTAAAATAAAGCGGCTGTCTTGGGAAAACAAAGGCAGACGGGCGATCCAATCATATCCTACTGACATCACCAACTGCATATCCAATCAGGTACTCCTTACAGCAGAAAACAATAGACGCCCCCACCCACAAGCAAGTCCATGGACAATTTCAAAGCCATTTTACAAAACATGTATCTTTAACAGTAACTTCTTTATTATGAAAACCAAATACAAGAAAATATGTAACATAACTTAAAACATGCAGTAAATATGCTTAAAAGCATCAATCAAGTCAAAGAACATTTGAATAACATTAACAGATGGTAGCAGCTATTTTGGAATTAAAAATGGCTGACAAATTCACCACACAATACAAATTCAGCCAAAGAGTGCACAAAGAAGTGTGGTTGGAGAGAAAATGGGAGGAACATCCTATAGATTTCACTTAGCAATGGGAGTTAAATGGGTGGGACACATAGCCAAATTACATAAATCCACCGTCATATGTCATCTGAATTGAAACGCATTACAACCCTACATTCAAAGCCCCTATTTCAAGCTCTTATGTTAAAGCTCTTATTTTGATGACAATAGTTTCGGCTTTAAATGTAGCACTTTCAGAAAGGGTTGTACCCAGTTTATCAAGGCGCTGTACATGCCCACTGAATGCAATCTCATGCAGATTGGCAGCTGTACATGCTATGCACTAGCTAAACCACAGACATAGCACATATATGTGGGCTGCCCTTTCAACTATTTAGCTGCCGCTGGTATTGCTGCTGCTCGCACATGCCCAAGTTATCCACACTGTTGTGGCAGTGTTGGTGGCTACTTTAGTAGTCAAGTAGTGCCAATGTCATGCACTGGCATATACTGCATGAACGTCAGCCCTAACACCTTCCACCTCATTGTTAGTCATTTACATGTATGACTAGTGTAGACCTGTGACTGTGGATCAAAGGGTTCATGAATAACAATGAGCTGATCCAGATGCCGAGCCCCATGGCCCATGCACACTGGGCCTCATTCCGAGTATGGCGCTAACCAATGGCGCTATTAACGCCTTGGTTGACGCCGTACCCGGACCGGCAGCGCCTTGGTGGATGGCGGAATCACCGCCCCATTCCAAGGTTGGCGGGGCGGTAATTCCCCATTCACCAAGGCTCTTCCCCATTCCCAAATGAGCCCCCATAGGGCTCAATGGGAATGGGGAAGATGCAAATAATGGTGACCATTCATTACGGTCACCGTTATTGGCTTGGAGGCTCCTCTGCGCCCTCGACTTTAACACCTGCTCAGAGCAGGCCTTAAGGGCGAGGGCGCAGAGGGAACTCGGAGTATGGCGGTAAGGGAATACCGCCACCAGTCTCGTTACCGGTGGCCGCTATCCCTTACCGCCATACTCGGAATGAGGCCCACTGTCTTTGATTGTTGTGTGGCGAGCTGACGTGCTGACAGTTCAAATATTAAAGTTGCCAAAACACCACATACAAATTGATGTGTCTGAGACAATGTTTGTCAGTACTCAGATATAAGTCCCAGAGCTCAGCCCGGACAACCCGCTGAAAGAATGGAGCCAAGGTACCGGATGTATCCAGCACTTGATTGTGCACTGGGAAGCAACAAGGTCAGAAGATGGTCTAATGTTATTGACTAGGAAATGCTAGAGGTTCCATGATGTTTCCTCGAGACAATGGGCCTCATTACACGGACGGCGGTAAGGGTTAACGGTCACTGTTAATGGCAACGGTGACCGTTAACCCTTACCGCCGTACTACGAGGTCCCTTTGCGGGTTGGTGCTTTAACGCCTGCTTTTTGCAGGCGTTAAAAACCAACCCGCTAAGGGACCTCGGAGCTAATTACGGCACCGCAAAATTGCGGTGCCCTAATTAGCGCCTTCCCCATTCCCATAGAGCCCTATGGGGCAGAAATGGTAATGGGGAAGGGCAATGGCGGAAGGGGGATTTACCGCCCCACCAACCTTGGAATGGGGCGGTAAATCCCCTTTCCGCCAAGGCGGTGCCGGTATTTTACCGGCATGAGCCATGGCGCTAATAGCGCCATAGCTCACCGCCTTCCGTGTAATGAGGCCCAATGTGTTCCAGGCACATTTGTTCGAATTTCTTTTACACATTCCACTGCATGCAAAAGCGAGGGAGATCCCCTGCAACACCCCCTAAACCCCACCACTCTAATAAATACCTAAACATAACCCCATCTACATTTTCAGCAAAATGTGTGAAAAAACTCGAATAAATGCTCCTTGAACAAATGGGTCTGCAAACAAATGGGCTGGTACCTTTACAGGCAGTTGTGGGCTGGTGGGCATTCAAAGTGTCACAACAGTCAGTGCCCTATTTTGGGCCAAAACCTGTTTTCTCTCTTATAAGAGTAAGCACAGGTGATAGATTTTTTCCATCTATAATGTACTTTAAAACAAAAATAATAGGTTTTTGTAAATCCTGTTGATTGTCTATACAGGCTACAGTTTGCAGACTGTCTGTCTGTCTGGAAATCAGTGATGCTGACACCATGAGCTTGCAAAGAGCGGCCTGAATAAGAATTTGTCTGGGTGCCAATCAACAGCACATGACGTCTAGAAAAATAAGACGATAACTACTCCTTTCAGGCACCGCTCTATTTGGCAAAAGCAGATGCTTAAATAAGCAACTGCTAGAACCTATATTCCCATGCTGCTCCTCTTGGGGACTGGCCAGGAAGGTTGCATGGGGTTTCCTGTGTGTATACAGCATGCACCTGTTGGGTACTGATACTTCCTAGCCTACGAACAGCGAGGCACGAGAGGAACATTTGGATCGTCCACTTTAATCATAGTCCTTTAGTTACTTTTGCAGCCCCAGGTATGATGCTTCCTCTGTCTAGTTGAAAAATGTGGTGCTGAAGATCGCAATATCCCTCTTGGTAGGGGCGAGCTGTGGCTTCATTTTTCATCCTTGCTTTGCCAAGAGCCTATACTGATGGATATGTTATATTATTGTCATTTATACCACGCACAATGCCATTTTCATGGTCTCCCAGCGGTCTGGTGGATCTGTAAAGGAAAAAGGCCTTGGGAGGTTTAGTTAGTGCAATGAAGAGGGAGAGCACAAGAGAGCTTTGTTGTGCTGTTGGTAACTTCTGTTCAGAAAAAACAGGTACAGGGTGCCCAGTTTGCTTTTAGTTGGTAAGGATTTGTCGGTGTTTTGATGTATGAGTGTGTGTGGGGTGGATTGCCTGCCTCTGGTTTAATTTTCTCTAGTGTGTTGGATGTTGCAGAGTCTGTGCAGTTTGTGGTGTTTTCAAGATTCTGCTGTGGTAGAGGTATGCGTGCATTTTGTTTGGTCGCTGAAGGTGAGCATGCAGGAAAATTGAACGTTTTTAGTAGGCTTAATGATGAGGGTGCTTTGGGTGCTCCTCTGCAAGGGTTATGTTGGTTTGGCTGGGTTCATATCCTCGTATGGTGGTTTAAATTAGAATGCAATGTTCCAGTTTCAGTTCACTAGGTTTCAGTTGTTTTTAGTTTTTGGTGTAAATAAGGGGGGACTCACAAGATCTGCCTGAACTCATTTAAGTAAGTCCTGAACTTTCTGTTTTAGTAACCCTGCCCTCTTGTCATTTCAAAATTGTATATTCGCAAATCTGCAATGCTCGTTCTTTCTATTTTTTAAATGTTTTTTTTTAATTTTATTTGTATTATTATAATGATCATTAGGTAACTTAAAGTATGCTTCCCTTTCCCCCACTTATCCCTGTTTAACAGAGGAAATGTAATGAATGTTAAAGAACTGGATTTCATTAACATGTAACAAAAAAGCATTTTGGTTAAAATAAATTGGTGATCAAACGGCAAGAACACAAGGGAGGATTCCCACATGATATCATAGACGCAGGACTGAATGACTGTCTAGAATTGGGAATCTTGAGGGCTTTGGCCATGTAGTGTGAAAGGGAACAAAGGGAGAACGGGGAGATGGGGGCAATAGATACTAGAGGGGAAAAAATAAAGATCGTGAGAGACTGACAGGGACAGAATGAGAGCGTGAAAGCTTGTAACTGAGAGGCAGAGCGGTCCAAAAGGGTATTCCACACCTTTGCCACTTTTTTTAAAACAAAAATGCACATGGTAAGTTGGTGTACGGTATGTAGAAAGGGGGAGGGTTGTGGTGTGGTGCACCCCCGCCCCCTCTGCATTTTGCAAGTAAGAAAAGTGGTAAAAATCGGCAAAAAGTGTATTTCGCCCAAAAAAATGTCAGAAAAAGCCTCATAGATCCGTCCAAACTGCTTTGGAGATGTTGCCTGGAGTCAACGTGGAGTGGGAGAGGCGGCCTGTTTGTTTTAGAGCTCGTGTTGCAATGAGAAAATAAAATAAATAGAGGTGATGTATTTTTTGCATCGCAGCATTGTATCTCCTTATTTTTCTTGAATGTTGTATAATAAAGACTGACCTCATTTGGTCACTGACTTATTTCCAAGGCGAGGCAATCAGCAGCAGGCCAGCCCTGCACAGATCTCACAGGCGCCTCCAAAACAGAAAATATTAACGAAAGGATTACTTTAACTCAAAGCAAAATAGAATTCCTGACCTATTAGATTAGCCATGGAGAGGTGACTGCGGCGCTTAGAAGGAACACTGCTGGCGTGTCACAAACTCAATTATTACCAGATCTCGGCTTGCGTAGCTGGATACACACAGACAGCCACGCACACACAGGCATGCACACACACCATGATAAATTACTATTTGCCGGTAAATACAGGGAACCGGCGCTTTGCCGTCCATGCTTGCAGTTCTGTGCAGGCATTAAACTTTCATTACATTTGCTGCTGCTGCTGCTGGAGGGGCTATGATTCACTCTCCTCCAGGGCCTCCTAAGCCTGGCACGGGGGAGGGCAGCGCGTGCTACTCCTTCAGATATGAGCTTGTTCTGAAACAAACGTGGAATCGACAATACACTGCCGTAAATGTGTGAAGTAAATGGTGGGATGTGAAGGAGGGAAACTGAGGGGAAGGAACTGCGAATGCGTCCAGCCATAGTTCATGTGTGTTTTGCAGGCCACCAGTGTTTCTGCTGCTAATCTTAATTAACCCCCTTGTGCAGAGGTCTGCCACATGTGGCTCTGCAAATGTTTAGACAATCACTTCTATGATCCTTTACTATTGACTATGTTGGCGAAGGATGATGGGAGGTGTAGTCCGAAATATCCAGAATGGCCTACGGGTGACCACCTTTCTTGTGTTCTAATTTCAGCAGGGCTTCTTTTACCTCTTATCTCTGTATTGCCTGTCTGTTACTGGTCACTGTGTCCCTACACCCGCTCGCTCCACCAGCCCTCATCTAAGAGCACCACGTGCATGTCGCCATGCCCCTACCACCACTCTCTCCATCTGACCTCATCTAAGAGTTCCATGCACATTTAGCTATGTCCCAATGACCACTCCTTCCACCTACCCTCAAATAAGAGCACAACGTGCATGCCGCCATGTCCCTACCACCACTCTCTACACATACCCTCTCTAAGAGCAACATGCGCATGTCGCCATATCCCTACCACCACTCTCTCCACCTGACCTCATCTAAGAGCACCACACACATGTCACCTTATCTCTACCACCACTCTCTCTACCTGCCCTCCTCATAGAGCACCAATCACATGTCGCCATGTCCCTACCACCACTCTCTCCACCTGCACTTGCCTAGCAAATCAACGCGCATGTCGCCATGTCCCTACCACCACTCCCTCCACCTGCACTCATTTAAGAGCACCACGTGCATGTTGCCATATCCCTACCACCACTCTCTCTACCTGCCCTCCCCTAAGACCACCACGCGCATGTCGCCATGTCCCTACAACCACTCTTTCATCTGCCCTCATCTGTCAGAAGCACACGCATGTCACCATGTCCATACAACCACTCCCTCCACCTGCCCTTATTTAAGAACACTACATGCATGTCACCATTTCCCAACCACAACTATCTCTATGTGCCCTCCTCCAATAGCACCACGATCATGTCAACATGTCCATACCACCACTCTCTCCACCTGCCCTCCTCCAGGAGCACCACGCACATGTTGCCATGTCCCTACCACCACTCTCTCCACCTGACCTCATCTAAGAGCACCACGCACATGTCACCTTATCTCTACCACCACTCTCTCTACCTGCCCTCCTCATAGAGCACCAACAAATGTCGCCATGTCCCTACCACCACTCTCTCCACCTGCACTTGCCTAGCAAAACAACGCGCATATCGCCATGTCCCTACCACCACTCCCTCCACCTGCACTCATTTAAGAGCACCACGTCCATGTTGCCATATCCCTACCACCACTCTCTCCACCTGCCCTCCCCTAAGACCACCACGTGCATGTCGCCATGTCTCTACAACCACTCTTTCATCTGCCCTCATCTGTCAGAAGCACACGCATGTCACCATGTCCATACCACCACTCTCTCCACCTGCCCTCATTTAAGAACACTACATGCATGTCGCCATTTCCCAACCACAACTATCTCTATGTGCCCTCCTCCAATAGCAGCACGATCATGTCAACATGTCCATACCACCACTCTCTCCTCCTGCCCTCCTTCAAGAGCACCACGCACATGTCCTCATGCCACTACCACCGCTCTTGCAACCTTCCCTCATCTAACAGAACCACGCGCATGTCACCATGTCCCTACCATCACTCTCTCCGCCTGCCCTCATTAACAGCACCACAAGCATGCCGCCATGTCCCTACCACCACTATCAACACCTCCCCTCATTAAGAGCACCACAAGCATGTCGCCATGCCCATACCACCACCCTCTCCACCCTCCCTCATCTAACAGAACCAAGCGCATGTCCCCATGTCCCTACCACCACTCCCTCCACCTGCCCTCATTTAAGAGCATCACGCACATGTCACCATGTCCCTACCACCACTCTCTCCTCCTGCCCTCATCTAACAGAACCAAGCGCATGTCACCATGTCCCTACCACCACTACCTCCATCAGCCCTCATTTAAGAACACCACACACATGTCGCTATGTCCGTACCACCACTCTCTCCACCTGCCCTCTTCTAAGACCACCACACGCATGTTGCCATGTCCTTATCACCACTCTATCCAACTGCCCTCATCTAACAGAACCATGCATATGTTGCCATGCCCCTACCACCACTCTCTCCACCTGCACTCCTCCAAGAGCACCACACATGTCGCCATGTCCCTACCACCACTCTCAAGATCTGCCCTCATTAAACAGAACCACACACATGTAACCATGTCCATACCACAGCTATCTCTACCTGCCCTCATCTAAGAGCACCACAGGCATGCCGCCATGTCGCTACCACCACTCTGTCCACTTGCCCTCCTCCAAGAACACCAAGTGCATGTCATCATGCTCCAACCACCATGTCGCCATGCTTCTAGCAACACGCCCTCCACCTGCCCTCATCTACCAGACCTCCATTCATGTCGCCGTCTCCCTACCACTACTCTCTCCACCTGCCCTCTTCTAAGAGCAGAGCACCATGCGCATTTAGCCTTGTCCCTATCACCACTCTCTCTACCTCCCCTCCTCCAAGAGTACCACACGCATGTTTCCATGTCCCTACTTCCGCTCTCTCCACCTTCGCTCCTCAAAGACCACCAAGTGCATGTCACCATGCCCCTAATACCGCTCTCTCCACCTGCCATCATCTAAGAGCACCACATGCATGTTGTCATGTCCCTACGACCACTCCCTCTATCTGCCCTCTTCAAAGAAAACCATGCACAGGTTTTCATGTGCCTATCACCACTCTCTCCACCTGCCTTCCTCCAAGACAACCACACCCGTGTCGCCATGCCCCGTCCAACACTCTCTCACCTGCCCTCATCTAACAGAACCACAAGCATGTTGCCATGTCCCTACCACCACTCTCTCCACCTTCCCGCCTCTAAGAACACCACGTGCACATAGCCGTGTCCTTACCACAACACTTTCCACCTTCCCTCGTCTAAGAACACCAGAGCAAATGAATCAACATCTGAAAAGCAGTTCATATGCTTGTTGTTCATATAGTGTTATTGGTGTTTCAAACCAGTTGGGGTGACTTTAATGCAAAGGTGAGTCCCTCTTCAACACCCTCGCTTAGGGTAACAGGCCAAAAAGGGACTGGACAGCACCACATCTGGGATATGTAGGCAATGAATGATGGTGCCACCAGGGTTGTTTGTGCAGGGTTCTCCTCCCTGGCGACTACAGAGTGGGTGAGTGGCACCCCCTGCACTCAACAGAGGGTCTGGAGAGAAGGCCAGGTGTCATATTAGAGGTCAGGACAGGATGCCTGCAAGGGAAAAGAGAATACCTTGCCCTCGAAACTGGCACCACATAGCAATTTTTAATGCAGCGTAAAACACAATGGGCCTCATTCCGAGATTGGAGGCAGTCATGGCGCTATTTGCTCCATGACTGCCTCCAATACAGTACTGGCACCGGTCTCGTTCAATGTGGACTTACCGGTGTAGTTTGACCTTTGCAGGACCGGTAAGTCCCCATTGAATAAACCATTGCCCATTCCCATTTGAGACCCCAAAGGGCTCAATGGGAAGGGGGAAGTAGCTAATAACGGTAACGCAATTTGCAGTACCGTTATTGGCTCTGATTTCCCTTAACGGGTCGCGTCCATAACGCCTGGTCAGACCAGGCGTTAAAGAAGGGACCCGCTAAGGGAACTCGTAGTAGGGCTGTAAGGGATTACCGGCACTGGTCTCCTTACCGGTGCCCGTTATCCCTTACCGCCCCACTCGGAATGAGGAGTAATGTCTGTGTGCAATAGTATACAATCCTATACACTATTTATTATTTAGTCTTGCCTAAGCAACTACACACACCACCAAGCATGATCTTGTCAAGTGCATTCACCATATAGTGTATACTGCATGGATCGGCTCCTGTACAGTCACGAAAAACTCACAAGGGCTGTACCCTGAATGTATCAGATATTACTACTGGCTAAAGTGCTAAGAACTAACTGCCCAAAATGGTTGGTCTTGACAAGAGTGCAGTGCTGTACTCATTTGCATATGAATCCTGGTGGTGGGGAGCTGGAGTGGTTGTCTGTTTTAGCAACGACGAAACATTGTGTAAATGTTACATATGACTATGGAAAGATAGGCTAACTCAGTGGTAGTAGTGTACCGAAAAAATTAGTAGAACTGTGGTCTCAGCAGGGGAGAGGGTAGGCGGAAGCATAGTGCAACACGTGACAAGGTGCGGCCGGGCCATTGCAATAGTCTAAGTGGCTAGTAACTAAGGCTCCTATGATGATATATGATATGGTATGATTTGGTATGATGTGGCATTTATAATGCGCCTGTACGAGGGTGGTTCTGGGCGCAACAAGACAAGGAGGGGGAAACAACGGGAGGTCACAATAATGATCTTAGTAGGCCTTGTGTCATTCAGATCGTGCAAGTGCGGGGAAGAGGGAAGAGGATACGTGCCAGGGGGGAGGGGAAGGGGAAATGCAGTTAACTCACAAGTGCAGCCAGCGGGTGGCTCATATGTGCAGAGAGAAGGTATATTAGGGTTGCAGATAAAGACCCTTAAGTGCTTGTGAGCCCAGAGGCAGTGCATGGGCAACTGGACATGCATGAGCCTGGGCCTGAGTTCAGAGGGTGGCCAGTGCACGGACCTGTCGGGTGCATCAGCAGCAGAGAGGAAGAGAGAAAGCGGAAGTGAAAAGGAAGGTCTTGAGTTGCTTCCAGAACCAGAGGTGGTTCTGCTCAAGTTTGAGAGAGGCAGGGAGGCTGTTCCAGATGGGGGCCCCAGCGGAGGAGATAGATCTGCCCAGGGGCTGTTGCTAGGGGGCTGACGGAGCTATAGCCCCTGATCTTTGGATTGTAGCCCCAGACATAATCTCAGGAGATACAGCCAAAAGACTAGCTAGCCCCCAGTCCCAACAATTCCGATATCAGCTTAGCCCCGGGTCTTTTCCAGACCTAGCAATTCCCCTGGATCTGCCCCAACTCTCTGCTTGGAGAAGCGTCTGAGCCATTCCCGCAAACTTGGTCTCCATGTTGACCCTCTCCTCTGGCTATCTCACCGCATTCCTCTCACTGCTAAATCTTGTCACTTTCACCTCTATAACATTCGTAAAATTTGACCCCTCCTTATCTTTCACGCCACTAAACTTTTAATTACTTCCCTCCTCTTCTCCTGACTCTTCTACTGTTCCTCCCTTCTCTTCGGACTCCCATCCTCTCATCTCTCACCTCTTAAATCCATCTCCCACTCTGCCATCCGCTCCCTATGCCTTCTCTCACCTCTTGACTCTATCTCCTCCTCCCTCACCTCACTACGTTGGCTCTCTTTCCACTCCCAACTCAAGTTCAAGTTCCTCTGTCTTGTTTTCAAATCCCTCTATGATCTTGCTCCCCCTTACCTCTCCTCCCTTCTTTCCTTCTACACCCCTTCTCGTCCTCTCCACTCTGCTAATCCTTTCCTACTCTCTCCTCCTCCTCCACCCTGCGCCCCCTCCCGCTTCTGCTCCTTCCAACTCCTTGCTCCTTTCCACTGGAGCCGCCTTCGCCTTCACATCTGCTCTTCTCCCTCCTACCCTTCCTTTCGCTCTTCTCTAAAATCTTACCTCTTCCACTTGCCTCCCTAACACCCCACCTTCCCTACCTCCTTCCTTCCCTTTTACCCTTACCTCTTACTCCTCTTCTTCCTTACCCTCTCCATCCCCTTCCTCCCTTCCCCCGCCTGATTCTTGTCTCACCTTCTCCGCTCTTCTTCCCTCACATTCCTGCTCTTTCCCCCGTCCTTACCTCCTCTAACACTTACCACTCCTTGCTCACCTCCCCCCTCCCACACCCTTCTCTCCGCTGCAACATTGTAAGTTGTTCTTTATGCTGTTATCAGGTTGTGGTTCAATTGTCATCTTATGCTTGCTGTATGTTTATTTGTTATTATGTAAAGCACTTTGGAGTAAAGGGCTATAGAAATTCAATAAAATACAAATACAAATACCATCAAAGAGTTGGAGGGGGATGAGCAGAGAGCTCGAGAAGGAAGATGTTTTGGAAGAGAAAGTTGAAGGTAGAGCGGCCTCAGGCCACAGAAAGCTTCGTGGGTGATGCAGAGAGTCTTGAAGTTGATCCTTGCAGCCACAGGGAGCCAGTGCAGACATTTCAGAGCTGGAGAGATACGATCCGTGGGCTTGGGGCCAAGGACAAGTCTCGCAGTCCTGTTGTGGATAAGTTGTAAAGGTCTAAGAGTGGAGGCAGGAAGATTTAGAAAGAGCCTGTTGCAATAGTCCACCCCAGAGAGGACCACAGCTCTGGAGACAGTGAGCTTCTGGGTGAAAGTGAGAAAGGGAAGAATACCTCTGAGGAGGTGCAGCTGTTAGTTTGAATTTTTAGAGACATCAGAGATGTGAGGAGAGAAGGAGAGGGTGGAGTGGAAGATGACACCAAGGTTTTTAGCCTCACAGGAAGGAGCAGGAAGAGGGTCCAGTGCGGGCGGTCAGAGAGAGAGAGAGAGAGAGGAAAGGTGTCCCAATAAGGAGTATGTCAGCATCACTGGCATTAAAGCAGAGATCTTTGACAGCACACCATTCCTGAATTGCGGCCAGACAGGCTGGTATGAGAGAAGAAGAAGAGGCGGCTGAGGGGAGCCTGAAAGAGAGGTGAGTGTCATCCGCATAACATTGGAAATTGGAGCAGAAAGTAGCGATGCGATGGGCAAGTTGTGCCAGGTAGTGGTTGAAGAGCCAGGGAGAGAGGTTAGACCACGAAGGAGCACCACAAATAGGGAGAGATAGAAGAGAGGAAAGACCCCAGTTGGACCTTGAGGTTCGGGCAGTGAGAAAGGAGGTCAACCAGGCCAAGGCCTGATCAGTAATAAAGAAGGTTGCCACAGAGGCATAGTTGACCGGGTCAAAAGCACAGGATAGATCGAGGAGAATGAGGACAGAAAGAAGATTAGAGTCAAGATTGGAGAGCAAGTCTTCACGGGTGTTCAGGAGTGCAGTTTCTGTGCTTCTGGAAGCTCCGAAGCTAGACTAGTGGTCATGGAAGCAACCAACAGATTCAGTATGTAGATTAAGCTGGGAGATGGCCAGCTTTTCCAAGGGTTTGCCCAGGAAGGATTGATGGAGATCGAGTGATCGTTAGCCGGAAAGGAAGGATCAGCCGAGGGCTTCTTTAGAAGGGGGTGCAGAAGAGAGTGCTTAAGGGGGATGGGAAAGTTCCAGAGGCAAAGAAGTGATTGCATAAATTGGCCAAAGCTGGAGCAAGGGTGTGAATGTGGTCCTTGAGAGTTCTGGATGAGCAGGGGGAACCTGCTTTGATGATACTTTAATAGATTGGACTTGTCTAGAAACATCGCCAGGGGTGAATATGGGAAATGAGGAGAAAGGAGGGGGGGAGCCGGCCTCAGACAGGCAAGAAGTGGTAGAGGAGGAGGAGGAAGAAGAGGAGGTAGCGGAAGAGAGGGTAGCCAGGATGTCCTGAGTTGTAGTAGTGAAATGAGAGGCCAAGGCTGTGCGCACAGGTCCTGGGAGGGAACAGGAGAGGTAGAGACTGCAGCAGGATTGGCCAGCTCCTTGCAGATTTTGAAAATGTCGGCTCAGTTTTTAGCTGGGCTTGGATGTAGGATCTCTTCCTAGAGAGGACAGAGAGTCAGTTACAGCCTTTGGAGCAGGCAGCAGGACAGTTTGTCAGGTGGTGTGCCCAATACCCTCCACTTCCTCTCTGCCACCCTACACTTGCATTTAAGGGCGGCAAGTTCAGAATGCACTTGGATTTAGGCTTCAAGCGGATCCTCATGACAGAGGCAAGGACATCCAGAGTGTTAGAGATAGAGAGATGAAGGTTAGAGAGGGATGTGTCAGGGTGTGAGTCAGCCAAAGGTGCAGGCGGAGGAGAGAAAGCAGCGGTGAAAGCATCAACTGATACACGCTTCATGGGTCGGAGGACCGACAAGGTAGGTGGCAGTGCTGGAATTGGCTTGACCTGCAGGGAGTGAAGAGAGAGGTGCGACAGAAGGAGAAAGTGATCACTCAAGAGAGAGGAGTGGTGAGAGGATAAGAGAAGGGGAGATCTGAGGATATCAGAACATCCAGGACAACTTTATACTTGGACGAGGACATGAATGGACAAATCCTCTGTATAGAATGGTGAATATGGTCGTAAAAAGTAGAGGAGTGGTAACCAGAAACAATTGAAAGTAGTGGAACTCCACTCATGATGGGTCCTGCTCACTGCAATTGATGAGGGTACTGCAGGCAGATAGAAATGCAGATCAAGCTCTGTCTTTTGGAAGGAGTTGGTCACTGCAGGGGCACCAAGATGTCAGTTCTAATAAAAGGACAATCCTGAGCCTTAGCGTTCAAGAAAGATGTCTACCGCCAGGCTGATGGTAATTGGCTACAACGCAGAACATGGTCTGCTTCTCAGGCCACGCTGGAAGGCAGTAACCAAAATCCCCAAAGAAACCCATATAAGAAGTACTTTGGTCGCTGTCCTCTCTGTATCCTATGATCTCATTCCAATTGGGTTCTCTGTCAGAAATGTCCTAGTTAACAGGGAGCAGAACTTTGACAAAATCAATGGCCAAAACACAGTGGGCCTCATCCCGAGTTTAGCGGTAACCCTTAAATGCGGCAGTAGCGCTATTACCGCCACATTTAAGGGTCCGCCAGATCATGACCTCGGCGGATTTCCCCCAGCTGTGAGCTGGAGGGAAGTCTGCGGCAAATTTGCATTGGGCCCAATGGGGAATGAGGAATTCCCGAATCGGCCCAATGGGGAATGGGCAATAACCGTTCTGCCAAACCTGTGATCCGGCGCTAATAGCACCGGGGATTTGGCGGTAGGGCTATTAGCGCCGGTGTTACCGCCCAACTCGTGATGAGGCCCAGTCTCTAAACTGGGAGAAACCTACAAGAGGGATCTTAGAGAAAAAGTAATGCAAGAACAAAACTGTGAATTGAGAGTACAATGTGTAGTGATAGCAGGGCTGCACCGCAATGCATTTGCTCGGTGCATTGGAAACAATATGCCAAATCTAGAAGGTGCAACTAATGCACCCTTTGCACAGCACTCCACTGATTCCCATTCAGGTTCATGCTTTATAAATGCCATGCATAGATATATGTGTATATGTATGTGATAGATGATAGAGGGAGCGTTCTAGATATCCAGCACACAAGTTACAGACACCAGCACTCCACTAACAGCAACAACATATACAGAATGTTTACGTATGAACTTTATTCGCCTGTCTTCTGGGTCAATGATATAAATGTTGGGATCTTTGCTTTATTGTAGATGTAAGGCGACCTCTCTTGTTCTTCATTCACTTCACTGTAAAGGTGTTGTTCTTACATGAAATACCTTAATCTTGACTTACAAACAGCTTCTCAGTACATTGCCCATGACAAACACCAGTTCTTCTTGACATCACCCTCCTCATTTTCAAAAAGCATCCTGATAAGACAAGGGGCCCATTCATTTCCCTTTGCATGTGTGGCTCCACGCCACCACTGGCTTGAAAATACCCATTCAATGGCCTTTTTTCAGAACTTACCACAAAGGGCAAACAAATGACAGAAATTTAACATATTTAATGGTCCATGAAATCACCAGATTCTCTTTCAAGAACAGAGCAATTGATTTCCTAACCCCTAAAAGAGCACACACTCTTGTGCAAACGTGACTCTAAGACCTACACCCGCTTCATGTTACTTTGCTGCACTGACAATGTTGCCAGTCAGAACCTCGTTTTGACTTTTGCTTTAACTAGCAGTAGCCCACTGGCATAACTGGGGGCCGGGGTACCTAGCCACCACATGTCCTGGGAGAGGGGACGCAATGGACTTAAATTTTTTTTTTTGTTTTTTTTGTTTTTAGTCGTGCTGCCTTCATAAAGTACTTATTTTTGTTACGCACTGGGACAAGGAAAAGGGACGTGGAGGTACTTCTGGGCCGAGAAGCTGATTTTGGGGGTTGGGGCAGGGGGTGGGACGGGGATTGTGCGATAAATCATAATGGTCATCCATGTCCAGTCTAAGCAGGCATGATATGTGGTATTAGTGGCTAGAGAGGCATTTTGGTGCAGACAGTCTAGTCATTTCTTAGTTTGGCTTGATTCTTTTTTTAACTGGGCATCTCTGATAAAGCAGTCCTGCTAAGTGTAATAACCTGGCTAGATTGGCATTCAGGTGCTGCCAGTCTAGCCGTTTCTTACTGCAGCATTATATGCCCACAGCATTGCTCATGCTGTGGGCATATAACCCCTCAAAGTTTGTGTTAGCCACTGGGGTAGCCCACTGTACTTCTCTTACCCCTCTTCTATCGCCCAGCCCCTCACCCCCTCTAGTTCCTCCTGATTAGAAGGAATGACATCACTAGTTTTTAAATACAGAAAAAATGACCTAATATACCTACCCAACTAGCATCAATGTTCAGGAATGTTTTATAGTGAGAGTCAAATCTGTCCAAAATGACGGAACTGCAGATATTCTCTTTCGCCTATGCAAGCCATATCACTGATGAACCTTTAAAGTATTACGTTATCGAATATGTGGAAATGCCAGTCAGAGAGATCTAGTACAATTTAGATGGGCTCTCTTTCATTAGCAGACTTGGGACAGTATAAGGTCCACAGGGCACAGGCTGTCAACTAAGCACTTATGGCATAAGTGTTTCCTTCTGGAACCGCAGTGGAACTGCTGGCAAGGACCATGATAAGTAGTATACCATCTCAGGTGGTTGTGAGTCAGAATGGAGCGCTTTTGGACTTTATGCGAATGGGTTGAGGCTATTTTGTTTTATTTATTTAATTAATTGTTTTTTTTTATAACACACCTAATACCATACCCGAGTTTGGTTTCTAAGCGTGGTTCCAGGATTCAAACCCCCATTGCTCTGCGTGATCTTGCTTCCAAAACCAGGGCATTGCCCCTGCGCTTTCATCCTTCTCAGTGAATAAAACTGTGTATGTTCATACTTGTCCATACCAAATTCAGAAGTCCTAAAGCACGAATGATGGTGCACAAGCAAATTACAATACCAAAAAGCAAGCAAGTAATGTATTACCACACATTTAGACTTACCATATCCCATGGACTTATTTTGCATGAAAACTAAGATGGCTGAAGCTAATTTTAAAGACTAATGTAAGACTGAGTTACTGGCAGAAAGTCAGCCAGGGTAGTAATTTGAAATTTACATTCAATTCAAACTAGAAGTGGGCATAGAAAGCCTTAATTTATAACATGGAAGAAAGAGGCAGGGAGATGAAAAAAGAATCAATACAGAAGGGGGTGTGGCAGATTTTTGAGAGGACAATGGAAAAAAGATGAGGGAGGGAAATTCAATATGCAGAGTTGCCATGGATTAGATGAGTTAAAGGAAAGGTTCACTCACTTGTTTAATTGGACAAATTAGAATGCCATCCGCCTGGCACCATATATCCATGCATTACACTTTTTTTTTCGTGGAGCATAACTTACATTTCAAACTATTAATATCTATGAATGGCATCTGTTTCCTGCCACCATCTTCTGATACTGTAATCTATAGTGCAATCAACCCAAGGGCAAGTGCCCGGGCGGCACTAAACAATAGCGGTCACCCAGCTCTTGGCATCAGCAGCCGCAGCCGCAACATCGCTCTTTTAGTAGTGATGTGAGTGGACGACGGAGGTAAACATCCTGTCTACGCAAAGCAGTCACATGTCAACATGGAAAAGTGCAAGGTGCTTTAGGGTTCTATAAACATCAACAAAGCCTTTCTCCCTTGCCAGAATTATAATCACGCGTTGCTCAGTGTTAATTGTATTTTTTCTCACTGACCAGAATCGTAATTTGTGGTCAACTCCGATAAATCTGCAACATATGTTTTTTTTCACCACTATGCATAATGCAGCCCGTTGACTTCAAAACTGGCCACCTTACACGGTCGTTTCGTCATGCTGATTGTTACTCACCGGTGAGGAGAGTACGTGACAAGAGTCCAGGACTGCACACTGGTTACTTGCTTGAAGAGCTTGGGTTGGAGCCTCCACCCGAGCCTCCTCTCTGTGAGGGTAAAGGTTCTTTACAATGATATGACCCCTTGCTGAATGAGGTACCAGACAAGGGGACCGATCATTCAAAAGAGAGGGGAGAACACACCACCACGGACCCAGCTGTAAAGAAAGGACAAGAGGTGAGTATTAGACAGAACAAATCCCTTCCCTTCCCTGTGTTCCTAACTTTTAAATTAATACCTGTGTCGTTTTCCCATTTAACCAAATGAGAGAGTCTGAAGCAACCTACAGAGCAGAAGAGGAATTAGGTACTAGGCTAATTAGGAGGAATAAACAAAAGTGATATGTTAGGAACAGGATTTTACCACTGGATAGGGTAGTACCAGATTGAATAAGTCTAGGACACAACAAAAGGGTAAAATGAAAAAAAGGGAAGGTTAGTAGGGTAACTACACCCGAGCGGCACGAGGGTCGCACTGGGTCCGGGATGGTGCACAAGCTGCAAAGCGTCCCTATGTGCACATAAGGATGAAGGAGACATAGACAACAATCTTTGGGAAATATTTCAGCAGGAATATGGATAGGTCCTACCACCTTGCAGGAGGAGATGCAGGTGTCGTAGCAATCCCACGAAACGGAAGCACACAGTGGATGCAGGAGAGGAAGATTGAGGCAGTCCGTGCAGGCAAAAGGAACTGGTACACAGGAGGGCAGCAACCGAAGACAGTATCAATATCAGAGGAATCCAGGAGCAAGTGAAATGGTCTGATACACGGGCGAGCAGTGAATTTATAACAAAATTGGTATCCAAGAAGTTCATAAGCATAAGCAGAAGGTCTGGTACACGGGCGGGCAGCAAGCAGGTCAAACACTGTTAGCAAGGCAATCCGAGTCAAAGGTAGGGTCGTAGCACAGGAAGGCAAACAGGCAATAAGCTTTGTAGCAAGGAATCCGGGTGGCAGGCAAGGTCAGAACACAGGAGAAACGGTATTCCAACATCTGCCGGGCGTAAATGTAAACAGAAGCAGTGTTGATCGGACGGCCACAGGTTAAATCACACAAGAAGGCAGTTCCTTGGTAAAACGAGGCTTTGAGTTAACGCCTCTGAACTACAACACTAGTCAGGTTTTCTGGGTAATGTAGTTCGTAGTGCAGCTAGTTTCCATGGAAGCTGCCACTGCGAGTAAAAAGGTGCAGTAAAGCATTGCACACCCTTGTGGAGAGTTATAACTCTCTTGTGCTTCCTGATTGGATTATTTAGGGGATCCCTATTATCTCCATGAGAATGGGAGACCTGAGGGGCATGAGGCGGAAGGCAAAGCCGATGACGAGGTAAGTGTTGGAGTGTAACACTGATAGTCCTTTTGCATGCACTTCATACTACTAATTTTCCAAGCATTCCCAATAATGAGTGAGTATTGTGTATTGTACTGATTTACTGACTTATGATATATTTCAAATTAGCTTACTGTCACGATTCAGAGTGCTTGGTTGTTTGGGAGACGCAAACACCAGTGCAGAAGTGTCCACATCACAAAGGATGCCCCGTGGCCTGAAAGGCTACAGATGTATGCGCAATTCATGCTAAACCAAAAGACATGTGCACATTCCACACCAGTGTCAGGAGCACGCCAGACACTAACACAGGTGATTCCACACACAGGATGTAGAAGACGGAGAAACAATGACACTTTAACCCACTACAGACCCTGGACCTAGCACTCAACAACCGTGAGTACCATCATGTGTAACTGTTCTTTAGTATTATTCTTGTTTCCTGTTTTTGACCCTCCCCCTGCCTCCTGACCTGTCCATGGATTCCTCTTACTTGTTTGGTTGCTATCCCAGATGGGTCACTTGCCCCTGGAACCTTGAATTGTTTGCTTTTGCTACCTATTGTCAACTGGATTTACCCTGTTTGGCCACTTGGACTAGTCCTGGACTGACATGTATCCTGACCGTGTGGAGGGTTCTGTTCTGTCCCTGAATTCTGTTGCTTCTTGCCTTGTGCTTTGTTGCAGTTTATTAGGCGGTCACACTCAACTCAGGGAGTTCCTTTCCCCCGCAAACAAGGTGACACAAACCCAAAGCGCTATTACAGGTTCACTTTGGTGAGGCCTCCAACCCGTCTTGCACCCACCCCAACAAATACCCTGTGTCACCAATGGACTAGGAACCAGGCCGGTGTATAGTAATGATATATATATTTTTTTTATTTGAGGTTTAACAAAGAAGAGTAGTAGCCAACATCAGCCACCAATGTTGTGGAGCTACACCCAATATCACAACTCCAAATTACTTTCTGTTATTAAAACAACACAGGTAAAGTGTTTATGCAGTCACAACTTACAACATATTTAATTGCAAATTAACCAAGAGAAACCATTCACAATACAATGAAAACATTGTTTTGCAACACACATTCAACGAACAGGCAGTGCTTTGGGATTCTGGTTTGGGAGGCAAGGGAATCAATGGGAAATTTCATTTTTTAGGCTTTAATTTGAAAGGCAAAGTTGGGAAAAGGAACTCAAATGGGGAAATAGTTTTTCAACACACATTCAAGTGAGAAGCAATGCTTGGTAATTCTGCTTTGGGATACAAGGGAATAAAGGCAGAGTTTTGTTTTGCACCCTCACATTCACTAGAAGAGCAATGTTTTAGGGTTACTTATTTTGGGTTATGGACACCGCTCTTCGGGACAGGAGTCAGGGGTTTCAGGAGTACAGTCCTCCACGTCTGTATATTCTATACTGGCTCTAACACATTGGGCATGAACTTTGTTAGTTTTTAATTCTAACAACACTTATCCCATGATTTTCTATATGGGAATTAATTGATTTAACTTAAATTCAATGTGCTAAGGATCTACACAGAATCCCCCCTCCCCACAATTTGAATGAACAGTTTTAGGCAGGCTGTAATGGATAGTGGAATTAATTTGAATTGAATGTAATACAATGTGCCAAGGGCCTACCCAGTTTCCACCCCCCTAACCACTAATGAAAGGGATAAGTCAGGTAGCTCTCCACACAATTGATGAATTATGGATTAGTTTACTTACATGAGAGGCTTTGGTCAGGGAAAAACAGCAGGGCTCCTCTGCGGACAGCACAGATCTGGTCAAGGGCTCTCAGTCAAGGATTTTCTCCTGCAACCAGACTCCCTTTGGCTCCTCAGGTCCCAGCTAGCTTCTAGATTTCCCTGTCACAGTCTCCAATGCAAGGATTGAGACCTCTTTGCTAGTTGCTCATCGCAAGAGTCGGTCAGCAAGCTATCTCCTGGAATAAAGTAAAAAGCCCTGTTCTGATGCAAAGATGACACTCCAACATTGTCATAGTTCCCATGGTAAGGATTGGCTTACACTCTCCCTTCACCTCCCACCAAGACGTCCACTGGCTGCTGATAGGACCAGAAGTTGGGAGATAAGTATGATGTAGGCTGAGGGAGGAGAAAGATTTGTCATCTCAAAATGACGAGTGGGTTTAACCTTTTTGTGTTCTGAAAATCTCATAACATGACAGCTATGCTAATTTTTCAGATAACTACATACATCTATATATTTTTGGATTCTACATTTTATGGCAAGTGGGAAAATACAAATTTTATTTCAGCTCGCCCTTCCTGGGCGGAGCCATCTTTTTTGCAGGTTTCTACTGCTGCGAAAAAGTTACAACTCTGACACTACATACTTCCAACATTAATTTCACCGTCTATTAGTCTATCAATATTTATAAAAATGGCAGAATAATACTTTTGGTCATCACCTAAGTTATGTACATCACAAAAATTTCGATTTTACATGGTGCCAACTGGCTTTTTATCCCCTTTAAAATGAACCCAAGGTGAGCTCGATGGGATACACAATGCACTTTTAATTAAAGAAAATGTATTCAATGCTTAATCAATGGCACTGCATAATAGGTGCTCCCAGTTTCAGATGGCCCAATCCCATTCCTAAATTTCTATTTCTCCGGAAGCATGTGACCAGCCACCTGCTCGAGCCAATGTGTAACCTACCCTTTACTCCTGAGCTTCAAAGGGTCTTTGGTGAGAGCTAATGCGCCATTAATGGGGAATCTGACCTTCAAGGTCATTTCTGTTGGTTGTGTTATCTGTAAATCCCATGATTTCAAACTACTCCTTTGTATATCTTAGCATTCAAATTGACAACCAGACCTTCTTCTCCTAGGGCTCTCTGCCAAAGGTCTTGAGTTCAAATTTACAAAGGCACATCCCTTTTAGTTTAGGGGAATACAGCAGCTGCGCCCAGCCTTCTGAAAATACAGCTTTAAATCAATAAGATGTGCTTACATGTAACATTTTAGCATTATATCTAGGCCTGCTGTTCATAGCTACAATCCTTCTTTTCTACTACATTAGAATAGATGTAGATTCACTATTAGTCATGTGCACACATATAGGCCAAAGTTACAGAAGAACCAGTGTTCATTGCTGCAAAATGAAATAGGCCTTTCCCAATAAATGTTGTCATTTTATGTGCTGAAATTAAAGTCTCTTTATTCCTCATGATGGCAATTTGTCATTCAACTTTATTTTTCCAATGTAAGGCATCATTCTTCCTTTTGAGCTTCAAAATGCACAGTAATTCAAATGTATGTGTTTCTTCCATGAGCACTTTACACAAAGTCAGCATCTGAAATGCCACATGTCCTTGGAATCCATTGCATGCAGTTAACACTATTCCAGTTCTAAATCTCACTCTTTTCTGGCTGAATGCTGTACATTCTAACAAAAGGGAAGAAGGCCCATTCTCGCTCATTTACTAGGCCTCATGTTGAAATCACTGTATTGTACTGGCATTTATATTTCATTGGAACTCCACACTGAGCCAGCTACACTCTCACAATGGGGCCTAGCATGGCCTCTCCATCTCTGTTGCTCTGGGGCTGTCTTTTTACCCCACACCTTCCGTGGAACCTTGGAACTTATGTTATCCCTAGACCTATTATTGTGCTTTCGGGTAGCCCCTACTTTCTTTTCAGTTTTGTTTGTTTATTGCGATACCTCCACTATATTCCTATTAAAATATCCCTAACACTCTGTGGTTTTGAGTCATTCATCACAGTTGCAATCTACATGTCCAAAAATCTGAAGTGATTTCCATATTTGGTATCTAACTTTTATTGCTTGTTTATTGAAGTCAACCAATCATGGTTTGCATGTTACTTTCTTTTTACAATATGTTTACAACATTTCTGTTCACAACAAAACATTATTTCCCCCTGGTTATATGGCATTTTATTTAAATATTATTTTTCTTATTTTATCCCTATCGGTTGTCAAAACCTGATGTTCAGTACTTTTGCCTTGTCTAGTTTTAGCAGGGTTTAACATTAAAAAAAGATAACATATTAAACTTTATAGTTCACTTTTGGTAATTTCCTTTTTTCTAACAGACAGTACAGGCTTCAGGCATATAAAGACCACATTTCGTGGATTCATGGAAGACTGGCAGTCAGAATCCAACCGCATGTGTTGTATGAGTCCCAATACATAAGGGAAACCCCTACTGTAGGGTATTTGGGGTTACCAAAGCATTCTTACACAAATGTACCAACATTTTATCTCCAATTCTCAAATTATCTCCATTCCAGCTGCACTGAATGCCAAAACAATTTTCACGACTCTTAGTGACCAATCTCATTCAATTTATTTGCTTCAATTATTTTGTGCAATATAGTTTGTTTCAGATCTCTTTACACAAACATGGTGTCTCCTTCATAATCCTTTCCGATGTACCTTGCTTCTGAAACATCAGAACTAGGACAAAGAAATTACAATTTTAAATGTCTCTATGCTCCCATGGTCAGACGGAGCATACCTAAATATATTTCTAGGATCCCATTGTAGCGCTATGGTCTAATTGGCTTCATATATCACCTTTCAAATGTGATCTAAGTGATATTGTGAAGCACCCTTCTGCAACTATAGCTTGTCTCGCTGCATTTGGCTCTGTAAGAAAAAAAGTAGGGCAAAGTTCATTAGTGGGGCTGGTGGAGATTTTTAATACAAAACCTGTATTTTCAATTAGGGTGGTTAGTGAGTATCAAGTTTCCAAATGCTGCTCCATTTTCTATGTGTTTGGTCTAGAAACTGTTTGAAATGTTAACCATGGCGTAGAAACCAACATCTGTTTGTGCCACCAGTTGGTATACATACAATCCAATTATATTGGGTATTCTTCAAACAGGGCTCAGCAGACCTACCTGCTGTGGGTATATGTTCACTGGATATCCTATAGAGACCACCTAGATATTTTATACAACATAGCATGCTAAGTGTATTACAAACTATCCATAAGGTGGATGCACCACTGGTCATGGAGGAAGTGAGAAGGGCCCACATTTCATATTCAATATAAAACAGAAGGGAATAGTAAAGTAAGTAAGTACAGTAAATACATCTTTTGAGCGCAAGCCAAGGCCAGAAGGCATCTGGGCGCTAAATACCAAGCAAGACAGCCAACATAACCCAAACCCTTCTCAGAACAAAAAGATATTAAGAGCACTGCAGATGGGCAAATGATCTGAGATCTCTCGCAGGAAGGCCAAAAGTGATTTCCACAATGTCAGAGCCAGCACCGAGAAGGGGCGCCCTCCAGTTTGAGATTTACAGAAATTAGTGACTACCCGCAGATCAGCAGAAGCTGACGGCAGAGAACATTAAGGAAAGTAGCGAGTCAGTTTAGACTGAAAAAATAAGGCCCCATATGGAAGAAAGCACAATGTAAAATACAAAGTGCTTTGAATTTTATCCGGCTTCTGACAGGAAGCCAATGAAGTTTGTCCAATAACAATGAGGCATAAGACTAACTCATGGCACTCATCGCCAGGCGAGCAGTAGAATTTTGCAGGATTTCCAGTCGATGAACCAGAAAATCAGGTTGGCTCAAATGGATGTCATTGTAGTCGTCCAATGCACTCATAATCGACACTGTGACTATGGTAGCACAGAACTTCAGCAGACCGAGCGACAATACTATTCTGAGGATCCTCAATTTGAATAATCCTCTACAGCACATTGTGGCTATCTGCCCTTCTCTAGAACCAGAGGGAAGAAGCTTTTAACAGAGGGACCAGGGGTAGGACAGGCCCCAGAGAATCAGGTCAAAAGTCAGTATGCCAAATGGAATGAGTATTAGGGGCACAGGCAACCATAATCTCTGTTTTATTCCCCTTCACCTTCAACCAATTTTGAGTCATCCATCGACCAATTTCAGCCAAGCAAGATTTTAATTTGAAAGGGGATCAGATACCGGGGCATTCAATTTAAAAATGAATTGCGTATCGTCAGCGTATGTATAAAAACATACTCCACACGACGGAAGAAGATCTGCCAAAGGGACCAGATATAAGTTGAAAAGTAAAGGGGGCAGAGATGAGCCCTATGGTACGCTACATAAAACTGAGATGGTGGGGTGCACGAAAACCCGATAAAGTCACAGTCTGCATGCGGTCTACCAGAAAAGAGGAAAACCAGGCTAGGACGCACCCTGCCAGTCCTGCTTGTTCTAGGTGCTTCAGGAGAATTTTATGGTTGATAGTATGAAACACTGCAGAGAGGTCAGGGAGAATCAAAACTCTGACCTCCCTGTGGTCTTGAAGCAAGGCCAGGTCCTTCAGGATTGAAACCATCACCATTTCTGACCCCATAAGGGACCTAAAACCAGATTGAAAATGTTGCAATCGCCCATTTTCTTCCAGAAACCTTGAAGGCTGGAGGTTAACAATGGCTTAATCAGTTTCTTGATAACTGGGAGAAGGGAAATAGGTTGGTAGCTGGCCGAGGACAAAGGGTCCAGTGAAGGCTTCTTCAACAGAGGCGTGACTATTGCATGCTTCAAGCAAGCAGGCATTACCACACTCTCAAAAGATTGCTGTAGCGCAGCAGTAAGGAATGCAATTGTATCTAGAGGAAGAGACTGAAGCAAATGTGAGTGAATGGGGTCAGAAGCAGATGCTGATTTCATCTTACATATAGCAGCCAGTACAATTGCATCAGAAACAGGATCACAACAGGAAAATATTATACCCAGACCAGCCAACATGATCATCTTCTTGATCTTGTCAATCTTATCTGCAAAAAAAAAAGACTAATGGCATTGCAGTGTCTTGAGAATGAGATGGATTGAAGCGGGCAAGTGGGCACGGGGGAAGAGAGTTCCTTTCTGACTCTAAGCAGCTCTCGGGATGCACAAGGTCCCGTAATAATGCACTCCGCCTAATGCTGAGATAATTTGTGCCAGATCATGAGTAGTGGTAAGGCTGTAATTCCCCATTTTATTAAGAGTCCCTGGGACTCTATGCAGACTTTCAGCACTATTACTGCCGGCGATAATAGCGCCTGCAGCAATAGAGCAGAACATGGGCAGAAAGCTCCAACGTTAGCCCAACTTGAGATTGGGTGGACCCTTAAATGCAGTGTTAATAGCATTACTGCCACATTTAAGGGCTAAGGCCCAACTCGTGATGAGGTCCAGTGTCTAGAGCTAGTCCTTTGTTGGCGGTCCTACCAAAAAAACATATGTCATTGATCCTGCTGGACACTGGAGACACATTGGGCCTCATTACGAGTGCATTTGTAAGGGGTTAACGGTGCCGGTAAGGATGCCTGTGTCGTTAACCCCTTACCGCTGCATTCCGAGGTCCCTTACGGGTGCCACTAAGGACGGCTGGTTTTACCAGCTGCCCTTAGTGGGAGCCGCTAAGGGACCAGGGAGCTAATAACGGTCCCGTTATTAACGGGCCGGTTATCAGCTCCCTCCCCATTCCCATTGAGCCCTATGGGGGCTCAAATGCAAATGGGGATGGGTATTTTGAATGGGGACTTACCGGGTCCTCCAAGGTTGGAAAAACACAGTAAATCCTCATTCAAGGAACCCGGACCGATTTTGGAAGCAGCCATGGCGCTAACGGAATAAGGCCCAGTGTCTTACTTAACTTAGACATCATCACCACAACCTCTGAAATGGTTGGCACAGCACTGGTCCTGCAAGAAGAGGCAGCTGTCCTCTTTTGACATTCAAGTGGGTAAACATAGCAATACTGCACAAACAGGCAATTTTTCTGTCAATAATTTATTGAACACGTCTTGATTTCTCTATGAAATAGTAAAAACACTGGCCACAAGTAAATGGTTAAATTAAATAATTTTGATACCACCTCTGGCTTCTAAGTATAGAAAGCATATTACCATTCTATGTCACTTTTTTTCCTGCCCCCTACAGACACTATCTAACCTATTCAAAGGACAGCCCATTATGTATCTGCCCAAAGTTCACAGATACACCCTTGGGTATAAATTTGACTTTGACTTAGAATCCCAAAGAAGACTATTGCCTTACTTTATAATGCTGGGGTGGTCGATGAAGGTCTCGATGGGAAAGAGGGGTTCATATTGCGTGCACCATATTGGTGACTGAGGTGACAGTGATTTTGTTGCAATGTTGCAAGTTAGCATATATCTAGTATAGTTAATGAGAATGGGATAAGTGTTAGTATTAGTGTTACTTTGTGTTTAGTTGATACATATTAGATTCGCACACACATAGCAACATAATATCAAATCTGCCGATGAAATAGGAAAACCCACGTAGTCACGTGGAGTGCCACATAGCCCCTAAAGATAGGAGGCTAGGAGCTTCATATGTGTATGTGAAAAAGGTGATTTACGGATTGAGGAACCACTGTGTGGGGACGAAATAGTCTTGAACATATATGCACAGACATAGATACACAGGAGTTTCTGGGACTGTTGGGGCACAAGGAGTACTTGGCAAATACACAAACATGTATGCTGTGAGTCACCTTAGAGGTAGGGGTTGTGCAAGCTGCATAAATCTGGGGTGGCACGATAAACTCTGTGCTACCTGGAAAGCTTGAATGTGGGGAAGGCAGCGGACAGCTGCAATAACATTAAATGGTCAGCTTCGGCCAGGCTCAGGTTTTTACGACTTGGTACTGTTGTGGTGAGGCGATGTAATCCTTTTAGGTACATGGGAGCCTGTTATTCATTGTCCAGGGAAGTCAAGCTACCTGGTAGGGTTAGTTTGGCACCGGGTAATAAACCTGGTGCAAGGAGTCCTTAAGGGCAGAACAGACATATGGTTTATGGATTTCAATCAGGCTCTCAGCAATGACCAGTATGTAGCCAGAGTCTATGCATGCTGAAATGGCAGTCATTTGAAATTAGTGAGAAATGAGGACGCCAGCAAGTCTGGGTGGATAAGATGCTTATCGCCAGTTCAAAGGGAACTTGTTTGTTTCTCTCCCTGCTCATATTGTTGAATTATCCTTGTTAAAGCCATGTGCATCACAACCGGGGTTAAAGGTCCCCGACCAGTTGGGACTTGTAGTAAATTAGGATTGTTGTGAATATGTAACCATGTGATGATGTCATGACCTACTATGAAAATATCCTGATAGAGAGCGTGCTGTTAATATGAGATGATGCAAATGTATGTTGAAAGGGGATGGTGGTGAAATAAATGTATCCAATGAGAGTGGGGCAAACTAGAGGGGATTTGATTTCTTTGTATAGGGTTGACCAATCATGTTTGGGGGATGACTGTGTAATGAAATATGTGGGAGTGAGTTAACTGTTGTAAAATGTATATAATGTGGGCTCTTTGTGTGGTTCCGAGGGGACTCAAGTTAGTTTGAACCTACGCCATCATCAAGCCCTTCCCGGCCATTTGTACAATAATCTTGTTTTACAGACAAACGTGCACTAGCTTCTTAAGGGGTGGGCCTGTTTTTGGGTCATGGAGATGGGAGGTCCACCCATACATTTGGTGATCCTGACATGATCCCCAGGCTTTCCGAGATGTTGAGGTTTTCCTGTCTGCACGAATTGACTGCAGTGATTCTCTGCATGATAAAAGGAAAGGTCTACAAGCACCATATTGGTTAAAGGCCTGTTTGCTCCACAAAGGCGCGGTGCTGCGGTCCAGCAGTGGAGGGCAAATTAAAGTAGCACCACTTTGTAGCGCTTCGGGACCATTTTTACATGAGTGCACTTTTGGAAGGTAAAGAAAGAGGATAATAGAGGAAAAAGAGTATTTTCTTTGATTTGAGTTTTTTTTTGGTAAGCGTAAATTAGGCTTATATCTGTGGAGTCAGACAAGTTGAGGTGGGTTGAAAGGGTGAGTGTTTTGGAGGAGTGAATTAACTTTTTCATGTTGTAAGTGTTATCTTTTCATTGTCGGGGAAAGACAACGTTGCAGTCGGAAATGTTCTAAAAGAGATGAAGAAGAGCTGAAGTCAAGAGGATTTGGACCGGCATTGTGTTTTTGTAATATGCTGTCTTTTGAGTAGGAGTGGGAAGTATAATTACAAGTGTATACTTACGTGAGGTAATTGTGGTGAAAGCAAATGAGGTAAGTGATTATGGGGGAGTTTTGATGATTTGGGAAGGGGAAAAAAAGGGTTATTCAGTTTGAAATGTTTGCCGCTGGTTCGAATTCCATGTTTCAGGTTGCTGATTTTTTAAGTAACATTGTTAGAGTTAGACTCGTTTGGAGTATGGAGACTCCACTGAATCACTTGTGTCATGTAAAGATGTTGAAACATAATTAAGAATGGTTTCAGGAATGTAAGGGCAAAATGCTCAATTCTGTGCCTAATGGGGGACCCATGATAAGGGAATGTTGGAAAACCTGTGTAGCTTCTTAGTCTCTAGCCATAAGGGATCGAAGTTAGAAATGTGTTTAAATATCTCAGCAGCCAATCCAGTGGTTATGAGACGAACACGGCTAACACCTCCATCAGCTACAATTTCTAAAAGCTGGGATATCAGGGAAAGCTTTTTCCACTAGTATAGAGGACAGGCTTCGCATGGCAGTGAAAAGGCAGGTGCAGAAGAAGTTGGAAGATGCATTGATGCTAGCGAAGGAAGAGGTAGTGCTGTTATGACAGCAGAGAAGTGAAGAGCAGGGAGAAGCAAAGAAGCAGTAAAAGGATGTGGAAGAGGAAAGGTGGAGGCATGGACAACTCCTTGTTATGCTTGATAAGTCGGTCATCAAGGAGGTCAATGTAGGCCTTGAAAGGGAAAGTGTCCATATGGTACAGGACTTGAGCAAGGAGAACGGGTACCAGTACACTACAGTAGTGTTGGGTATGCCTCCATGCCCATAGAATAGCCAGGAGATGGGATAGACAGGGAAACATAGGATTTTAACATTGAGCAGGGAGAATAGGTGTCACAGCCCCACCTCCCACTCCAGCAGCAGGGATAGAGATCACACCATGGGGTTGTAGGATGCATTGTAGTACTCATATGGCCATAGTGAGTAGTAAGGGAGAGCCCCAATAAAGGTGAGTGCCACTCAATTTCTGTTGCTACAGAAAGGTCAGGGAACAGCGTATCATGTCCCATGTTCACATATGGACCGGAATAACTTGATGAAGACACTCCCGTCACTCACTGCATGGGTGGGGAAGTGGATTTATGCATTGGAGAAGTCAACTGCTGGTGTCATGTTGGCCATAGGGGGCATGAAATGTGTATTCACGGCCCTAATGGGGGAACAGTCCAACAAGCTTTGGAGGCTATCAGGATATCCAGGAGTGCAGTTGAATATGAACACCCACGACAGAGTTACTTTCAATAATTACAGGGCACAGGTTATTCTTTATCATATGCTAAAAAAGGGACTTCCCAAAGAAATCCAGCATGATCCGGTTAAGGTAGTGGGAATGGAGGGCAAAGATTGGCCAGAAATTCGAGCACACATTGTGCATTTTTGTGAGACGATGCAAGAGAAAGAAAAGGAGAGAATGGAACAGGCACAAAAGGCAGAGACCAGGCTTGTTCAGAAAAAACTAGCAAAGAGGGACAACAGGGACACATTGAATCAGATATGTCACAAGGAAGTACGAATGGGTATGCTCCCGCAAATGAGAGGGTTTTCGAGGGGTATGGGAGGATTTCAGCAGGGAGGGGGGACATTTGGCGGGTTTGGAGGAATGGGGCCCTGGTTTAACGGGCCAATGAGAGATAATTATGGGGAATTGCACAAGATCCAATGTTGGTCGTGAGGAATAATGGGACATGTGGCACGAGATTGTCGAAGCAGGACACAGTATTTCAACATAGGTGCCCAGAAAATGCAACCACCAAACATGCCATATACCACTGGTTCTGTGAAATTGCAGCAGATACGGGTTGAACAGAACCCAGCGCCTGGGGGTGCACAGAACTATGAGTTTCAGCCGACCATGCCAGTGTGTATTCAAGTGTATTCACAGGGAATCCTTTTTTGCTCCTGGGTGCTAACATGTGTCCGGATTAAGATATGGCATAGGGATCTCTAATGTGCCAGTCCTGTAAATTACTGCCAATAGAGGAGAGGAACCTTGGGTAGGTATAAAGGTAGATTATCAAACGTGTTCATTCATAATCAATATAAGGGCTAGAAAATTCTGCATCAAGGAAGGTGAGTTCCCATTGTCAGGCACAATGATGGACACACAGGGATTCTCTGGGGCTGTCCTGTTGGTTCCTTGCACCGAAGATCTATGTATTAAGCTAGGTACACAAAATGTATCTGCTCCCTTGGTGTATTGTACAGATACCCCTGCAAACCTCTTGGGCATAGATCTCCTCAGTAAACTCAAGATGACTATCGCCTTGACACAGGACGTATGTTCAACTCCAGGTTTGTATCTGGTGAGAGAAGCAATGCTTTTGCATGCATTTTACAATGACAGTGTGGCAAGGGGGTTGCCTCTTGTTAGGCAGAAACCTGTGCAGTTCCCTCTGGGACCACTGCAAAGATTTAAGACTACAGGTGGTTGGCAGTAAACCCAATTGGTAGCCGTCTGTACCACCCAGATTTACCTGGTAGCTGTGGCTAAGCAGTCAGACTTCTCTCAAGAAGAGTTAGGCAGTATGCACAGTATTCACAATAGGTCAAAAGAACACAGTAGAACAAGCAAACACTGACCAGAGCTTGGTGTAAAAGAGATATCATTATTTATTTAAAAACACATCTAGTTAAACCCACTGGCACTAATATCAAGCAGTTCAAAAACACGGTCACTAAAAGATATACACTCCCTTCAATGATTGCTAGACAAGTCTTAAGTAAAGCAACACTTATTTTCAGACAGTGGTGAGCGCTTAACGAAGATGGCACTCTAATCAATCGGTTTAAGAGGGAGAGAAAGGCAGAGCAGAGGTAGAAAAAAGATCCCAACACTTTTGGAAGAACACAATAGGAGAAGAAGTCAGGTTAAAACCGTAAAGTCAAAGTTAAAAAGGCCGGACCCACTTTAAGAGACTCCGGACGAAATGTGTCCAAGGTCACACGGTTGAAAGTGCACAAAAGATTCGCAACAGGTTCAGAAAGAGTTGGACCAAAAGAAAAGGACCAGTTAGATGGTCAAGGCGGCCAGCCCAGTCCAGAAGGTTAAGGGGTTATTGTTACCTTGTAGCAATCTTTAGAAAGGGAGGCCTGGCGGACACGGTACCTTAAAATGATGAGAACGCTCCAGCGGGGGCAGTTGTTCCTGGCAGCAGGTGCAAGTCGGTGCTTCGTCCGGGGGAAGAGAGGATCTCGTCGTGGAGGAAAACAGGAGTCTGTTGCACTGCCAGGGAAGAAACCAGCCGCAGAGTTCTCAATTAAAAGGATCAGTCCTTTTATTCGCGGTCCAGTGGTAAGTGGCTATCCGGTTGCCGGGGTGGTTGGCACGGGCAATTCAATCACGAGACATCCTGGGATGCGAGAAAAGAAGGTAAACTGGTTGTGCCCACCAGTCAAGGGAAGAAGACTCTCCAGCAGGGAGATCTCCTCTGTCGTTGGAAAGTGGTGAGTCAGTTCAGCAGGGCTCCACCGGTGGTGTCGTCGAAGCAGGTCGGCTCAGCTTCTCCCTTGTCGGATTTTCAGGTCCGGTGGCGACTTCTGAAGTTCCAGTCCCCAAAGCCCTGCTTTTATGCAGAAAGCCTCCATTCATTCAGCCTAGCTGTCAATCAAACATGCTAAGTGGTGACCGGGTGGCTCACCACTTGGGCCAATCACGCAAGAGTGCGACTTGGGTTGGCAAGGCAACTTAGTCCAAGGTGCCTAAACCCCCTCACACACTCCCTGTGGTACCCAGACAGAGTGGCACCACTTTGGAGGGCTTCTGTGTAGAAGCCCGCCAAAAGTGGAACAAAGGGCTCGACCTTTGGTTTGGAGTTACAGAGGCGAACACAAACGCCATTTTTAAAACCGAGTTTTGACAGAAAATACCAACCGGTGAATTAATATTAAATAAATAAACTGGCGGTATGTTAGAGGCTATGTTAAAAAAGTATTAGCTTCGAACAATGGGAAAATCCCATAGAGATATATTCGCGGTTGAATATAAAAAGTATTATCCACTGCCACCAGCCAAAACTCGACGAGGGGGGACGGGACAGTTCCCACTCGAACAACAGACCCAGGGGCAATCGAATTGCCCCTACCAGTATGTCCACAATATGATGGTTTGTACTGGTTCTGTTAGTAATTTGGGACTAGTAAAGCCAATTGTGACTTTACATGCCCTGGGAGACAGTAGTCAGTCTCAGGGTATGGACTCTATGGTGGGGGGTCACTATGACACCCCGTTGTTACTGCACAGAGGGTGCTGTGTAACACACATAGAAAAAACACATGAGACCCTATGGAGTAAAAGACCCCATAGCACATTAAACACATTAACATTCAAAGGAACACCACAAATCATGTCCAAGAGTGGGAGAAAAAGAGTCTCACTCTTGGCAGGAGAAAAAAACAAACTCCAGAAATCCAGCAAAGCTGCTGGGGGACTCACTAGGTTAGGAAATTCAGCCTAAAAAGAGAATTCTCCCTAACACCTCTATATTCAGGTTTGTTCCCTTATGGAGTAATGGTTGTGTTGAGTTATGTCCCTGGGATCAGATTTATTTATTCATTTATTGGAATTCTTGTTTGTTTAATGCGCCACATGCCCGCATGCCTCAAGGTGCACATACAAAGCACAAAATGAGGAGACAAGACAAAGTAAATGCACAGGTAAGAAAGGTCATGTTATCAGGGGTGTCCGCAGGAGTAGCACAGATGAACTAATCCGGGGATTCATTGAAAAGCATTGTTTTTAATCCCTTTTTGAAATCTAGGGTAGAAGCAATCAACCGAAGGGTCAACGGGAGGGAATTCAAAGCTCTCAGGCTAAGCACATCCAAGCTCAGTCCGCCTGCCGTAACCAGTCTAAACCAAGGCTGAACAAGTTTGAGCTGATTCTCAGATCTTAGAGAGCGAGTAGGGGTATAACGCTTGATATGGACTGAAAGATATTTGGGTGCAGGATCTAGCAGTCACTGTGTGTCAACGTAAGGATCTTATGAGTTACTCTGTGTTTTACTGGCAGCCAGTGCAGTTGTTACCTTGCTTGTGTGATATGTGTGTCTTTAGCCAAACCTGTAATGGCACGCACAGCACCATTCTGGGTGACTTGAAGAGAAGACAGGGCAGACCGAGTGCCGCCACTCAGAAGTCTATTGCAATAATCAAGTCTTGAATGTATGAGGACCATGGCCAGAATGGCTGCGTTTTCTTTTGACGAACACAGTTGAATGTTACTGAGCAATTTATTGACAAGGCCACAAGAACTACGTATCTGAGCCACATGATGCCCCATGGTTAGTTCAGAGCCAAATGTGATGCCCAGGGTTTTCACTTTCTTAGCCACTGGAATAACAGCATTCAAAATGGTGAAGAGAAAAAACTCTGGGGGAAGAGTTTTAAGTTTATGAGCAGCTACCACAAGAGCAGCTCCGTTTTAGTGGCATTAAGAGCCAGCAAGTAAACGGTCATCCACTCATGAATGGCAACATACATCTTATTCAATCTTGCAGAATCCGTGGAATGTTGTCCTGGGAGCTTAATGGCAACCTGAGTGTCATCCACATAATTTGTATACTGGACACTCAGGTTGTCCACAATACCAAAAATTGAAGAATGTAAACATTAAAAGGAGATGGGGTTATACACGAGCCCTGAGTCACCCCACAAGTGATGACAGAGGGCATACAATGGGAGACCCTGCTGACAACTCTAGTATCTAATGGCCCAAGAAAAGAGAAGATCCATGAACTAGCTAAGATGGAAGAACCAACCACAGATTGGAGCTGTTCAACTGGGAGGGCATGGTCCACAAGATCAAAAGCTGACGAAAGGTCAAGAAGCATCAGCATGGCAGAGTGGCCTTCATCCACTATATTAAGGAGGTTAGCTTTAAGATTGAGAAGGGCCGTCTCAGTACTGAGGTGGCCTCTAAAGCCGAACTGATGAGTGTCCAGGATATTATACTGCTCGAGAAAATCCTGAAATTGTACGTATGCTGCTTTGTTCAATATCTTTAAGATAAACAAGACCTTGGTGATAGGGCGATAGCTATCTCTTGCAAAGGGGTCTAAATTTGTCTTCTTAAGAAGGGGAGAGATCCAAGCATCCTTGAGAATGCCGGGAACAGAGCCTTCTGAGAAAGATAGGTTGACAAGTTTTGGGACTCAGGGGCACAATACGACGAGGCACTTAATGAAGATGCTGGATGGACAGACAACCGCCTGACACGAGGTTGGTTTAATTTGCAAGACCAACTGAGCAATTAAGTGTTTTCAGTGCATGGAGAAAAAGAAAAGATGGGTTGTATAGAAGTGGAGAAAGGAGGCAATTCACCTGAACCTTGGAATGCTTTGCTGGAGTTAAGGGAATTCCTTAGCACAAGGGTGGCATTTTGATGCACAGCAGCCTTCTTAATAAAAGCGCTGTGAATCTATTGACACGAGTCATCGTTTTTGACAGGTCCAGGCACCGGACAAGGATTAGTCTTAAATTTGTTAAGTATCGCAAAAAGCTCCTTTGAGATAGCCTTGGCTAGACTGATCCCGTCATTGTAGGTTGCAGATTTTGCCTTTATAATAGCAGTCTTGTATTGTAGAATAAGACTTTTGTAGCTGGCCAGGGTGGTGGGGGAGGGTTTAGAGCACCAGGGTAATTCGGCCAACCGTTTTTTCCTGTTGGGGTATAAGAATTCTTTAATTAAACTAGTTTTTCTTGCCAATTTCACTTTTAACTAGGCTGGATCTAATTGGTGTGAGAATATTAATGGCATCTTCAAGCGTGGAAAGGAGATGGCTGGCCAAGTCATCTGCCTTCTCAAAATAATCTGGTGATCCCAAGCATGCAGTAAGAAGGGAAGATCTTTTTTAAGCGATGCGTTCTTCCGGGTCCTAGACTAAATGCTTAGTCTAGTGTTAGTGTCAAGCCTCGCATGTGGCTTGGTATTCACGTTACAAGAAATAAGGTGATGATCTGACCAGAAGCACAAGGATATTGTCAGATCGACAACGGTCAAGGCGTGAGATAAAACCCAGTCAAGAGTATGGCCGGTGGAATGTGTAGGGCCGGAAGAATGTTGAGTGTAACCAATATCGCCAAAGGCTCCCAGTAATGAGGCAGTGAATGAGTCAGTCGGGATGTCGACCCAATTATTAAAGTCACCTAGAACCAACACTGGGGTGTTGCTCCTAGTCTCCCCATTAAGGATAGAAATAAACTGCTCTTCAAAGCGAGCAAGCACTCTAGGGGATGATAAATAGAAACAATGGTGAGAGAGGTATTGTCGGAAACCTTTAGCCTAACGATCAGGCATTTGCAGTCATTTGCAGTCATCAGGGGCCTCATGTTGCACCTGGTGGCAGTGTAGGGTATCTCTGACAAAAAGAGCCACTCCACCACCAGGCCCATCATCACGATTGGCCCGGAAAAGATGGTAATCTTCTGGAATGGGGAGAATAGCATCCGAAGAAATGGCACCATTAAGCCAAGACTCTGTAATTGCCAGAAAATCTAGGGAAGAAGCCCCAATAAGATCTTCTACCTCCACACCATGAGCATGTAGAGAGGGCATATTCAAGCAACCAAACTTTAGTGAGGACGCAGGAGGAAGTTTCATTGCACTAACAAAAGTCCTAGTGGATGAGAGGGGAGTAGGCGGAAAAGATATCCTAGAATTGTGACTCATGGGCATAATATGATCTGCATTAGTGATCAAAGGTGGAGTAATAAAATCTGCAGCAGAAAGGCCAGTAACATGAGGTGGAATGGGGTTGGTCATATCAGAGGTTTAGGGCAAGGTACCTTGCAGGAGCCTATCTCCACTTACATAGTGGAGTGAGGCACCAGCAGGCATGGAGATGCGGCCTGAATTAGGGCAATAAGCACATAATACCTCTAATCTGATTTTGTACCTATTATGAATGTGTTGAACTAAGTCACCACGAGACATGCTGATGAAAAAAGGCATGGAAACTTACTACAAGTAGGAAGCAGAGCAGTTAGCGCTGCACCTTCCTGCACCATTCCCAAACTGGCACAAAACCAGTCCGTTCGCGCCAGGCACCGTCACGCCTGTGGGCTAATTAAATACTTGAGGAACTACAGAGCATGCTGGGAATTGTAGTTCAGAGAGTGTAGGGAACAGAGATCACACATGGTGGGTAAGATTGCATTTTTGTTTCAGCCTGCTGAGCCACAGGAGGTAACACCAGGCACCATTGTCATGATTCTCCTAGAAGCAGTAGTTATCAAAAAGGACAGGTTGGTTCTCTCAGGCAAAGATGAGGAAAGCTAGAGTGGCGAACAGTTTTGTGCTTTAATCCGACCTTATCGGTAAGGGACATGTCTGATTACCATTATGGCATGATTGAAGCAAGGTAGACTACACCTTCCTGCGTCCCCATGTAACACAGCCATCTGCCCTGTGTAGAAAACAAAGGGGCCCATTTGGAGGATGGTTCTGGATTTGTGCTGTCTAAATAACCTTGTCGAGGCAGTTTCTGGTGGTACCAAATCCTGCCACCATTCTCTGTAATATCCCAACTGGGTCAACCCGCTTCACTGTGATCAATTTAAAAAATGCATTTTTGTCCACCCCCTTACAACCTGATTCTCAGTACCTGGCAGCATTTACGTATCGTGGTCAGAGATTTGAGTACACAAGGTTGCCTCAGAGGTACTGTGAATCTCCAAGTGTTTTTAACAGGGTGGGTGAAATTGATCTGGGGAATGTAAATGTGTCCAATACAGTAATCAAGTAAGTGGACGATTTACTAGTCTGAAGCACTTCAGAAGAGCAGTGTCACGAATATGCAAACACGCTCCTCACCCTGCTTGCGGAGAAGGGGTACAAAGTGGGCAAACAAGAATTGCAATACTTCCAGAGGTAGTATATTTTAGGCAAGTGATATAGGAAGAAAAGTAATGCCCAAGAGATCCACTGCAGTTTAGAACACTCCCCAGCCAGTTATGGTGAAACAGATGCCGCAGTTAATGGGACCTAACTATTGTAGATCATGGATCTTTGACTACTATAATTACAGAAGGCCCTTAATACAAAGGACTTAAGGAAGCACAGAAGATTAAAGGTCCAATTTAATGGTCTGAAGAGATGGTGGGCCTCATTACACGGATGGCGGTGAACCATGGCGCTATTAGCGCCATGGTTCATGCTGGTAAAATACCGGCACCGCCTTGGTGGAAAGGGGAATTACCGCCCTATTCCAAGGTTGGCGGGGCGGTAATTCCCCCTTCCACCATTGCCCTTCCCCATTCCCATTTTTGCACCATAGGGCTCTATGGGAATGGGGAAGGCGCTAATTACGGTACTGCAAATTGCGGTACCGTAATTAGCTCCCTGGTCCCTTTGCGGGTTGGATTTTGAACGCCTGCAAAAATCAGGCGTTAAATTCCCCAACCCGCAAAGGGACCTCATAGTAAGGCGGTAAGGATTTACCGGTACCGGTAAAATACCGGTACCGGTAAACCCTTACCACCATCCGTGTAATGAGGCCCGGTGACTTGTTCTTGAGAACTCAAGGCTGTGATCAGCAATGATCCAGTCTTTCTGACCCCGGATTACAAGTAGCCATTCTATTTATTTTCACATTCGGATGGTGAAGTGATGACAGCAGTCCCGGCCCAGAAAACATCACTAGGCTATAAACCTTTAATTGCAGCAGGCTCCTAGACCCAGTTATGGAAGGCCAGTTCCTGTGCGAACAAGCTCTAGCGGCAGCGGCTTTTGCGATCCAAATTTCTTTGACCATTACAATGGGTTGCCTGGTAACATTGTATGTGAAGCATGCAGTCTTTGCTATTTTGGAAAAGTCCAAATCAACTCTGACCACACAAAGAGTCTCGGGTATGAGGTTATTTTATCAAATGCTTCCATAAATCCAGTAAGGTGTCACCTAGTCAATACGGCGACATTTGTAGCCGAACCAGTGAAGTCTGATGACATTGTCCACGACTGTGCAATATATGCGGGAGAAGAGGAAGACAGGCCGAATATTAAGGAGGATGCCTTGGAGGAAGTTGAGGTACTATTTGTTGATGGTTCCGCGACAATTAATCAGGACACTGGTGAGAGGCATATGGGTGCAGCTGTTGTAGGCCTTGTGGATGAGGAAATACCAGGTTGGGATGAAGAAATAGTTGACTTCACATTACTCCACTGAAGCAGCAAAACTAGTGGAACTCATAGAGGTGCTGGAAATTAGTAAGGGGAAGGCAGTTGTTATGAAGGTAATAGCACTTCAAATCACAGTGCATATACATGTGTACGTTGTTATAAGATTAGGTATATAGCTTGCAATGTTAATGCAAGCTTGTGCTCCATGGGCTCTGTTGTGTTCCATGGTTAGAACTGGGCTCATGCACCATATAGATTCTGGGGGAGAATGTTTAGACTTGAAGAAGGGTCGTTGGTGTTGATGGGAACGGCTTGGGGCTGCTGAAGATACAGCTAAAATAAAGAACTGTAAAAATCTTACCGAGTCCAGAGGATGTTTGAGCGTAATAGCAGTCACTATTTATTCTGACTATGCATATGTCATCTCCACTATACAGTCTTATCAAGATGGGAGAGAAGAGGGTTTAGGAGATCTGACGGGAAACCTGTTCAGTATAATGCATTGATATCCAGATTAATCGAAGCACTAACACTGTTCACAGAGGTAGGAATAGTTAAGTGTACTGCGCATTCTAACTTTACTGACCTAATAGCACTTGAAAATGATGTCGCGGACAGAGCAGCAAAATAAGCCACGTATTTGCTATTCACAGATCCCCAGAAAATGGAAACGGTGTCCCACCAGGTACAGTTGCCAACCCTGCACACTGCGGTCCATTTGCTTCAGATTGTGGAAATGCACGAAAGAGCACTTAAATATGAAAAGGGCTCTGGGCAAAGAGGGGATGTGTCCTATCACCCATGGATTTTCTGTGGAGACAGGAACTTGCGGGAAAGGTAGTAATGCCTGTAGAACTGCTTCTTGTAGCCCTAGAGCAAATACACTATCCATTGCACTCATCTCCACGACAAATCACAGCAGAGCTCCAGGAGGAATGGTTTATACCAAACCCCCAAGAAGAGGTGAATAGATGTGTAGGCAACTGTATAGTTTGTAGGGAATTCAATCCTGGAAACAACAAGAGGAGTCTTGCTCCGGCCCTCAGCCCCATGTTTATTTTGTAGATATGATACAAAGGTGTAATCATTTTCGATACCTTATTGTACTGGTTTGTCAATTTTCCTGATGGCTTGATGTTGGTCCCTGCTTACACCCTGGTGGTAAGTCTGCAGAAAAATATTTGGTAAGGGAGGTATTTCCGCAGTGGGGAATGTGTGAGGTCCTGAAGTCTGACAATGGAACCCACTTCTTTAATGCCTTGTTCTCAAAAATCACTTCGCTCTTGGGGTGGAGTGTTTGAATTGAGTTCTTAAAGTTAATTTATCAAAGTTGTGCAGTGATTTAAAAAACTGGCTTTACCGTTTACTGTTTACCGATCGTGCTGTTTCATTTGAGAAATCAGCCAGGGAAGGACCACCACCTGAGTCTACACACAAGATTGTGCCTAGGTGTAGGATACACACACACCATTCTCACCTGCATGTAGAGCATTAGATGCACACAACTCAGCATAGATCCTTGGCGAGGAGTGCTTTAAACAAGAGTGTCAGACGTGTATCTTTACAGGTTGTGTTCTCTCACCAAGAGTCTACAGGAGAAAACACCAGAGAATCAGAAGATCTACACCAGCCACAGTTGCTCCACGGGGACCTGGCTTTTGTCGAGTCCTTTATCAGATGCTGGAGCAAGCAGTGTTTCCATGGGCCACACTGAGTGATTTTTGCGACTCTGTCTGCAGTGAAGGTGGAGGGTAGCAAGAACTGGATTCACATCAGTGACATGCAAAAAGATACCAGCGCCCCTCCACCAGCACAGGAGCAAGAGCAGGCTCATAATTTAGTATGCCCTATGCCTTCCAGTAGAAAAGGGGGGAGCGAACGGAAACCAGAAACTGTTATTATAAACACACAGAAGAAACCTTGGATCGAAGACGTATATTAGAACGTTTAATATTATGGTTTTATCAATTTTATTTGGTTCAGGCATGACAGACGATATGAATATTTTTAACCTGGCTAGTACTATAGGATTTGATGAAGTGTTATTAAGGCCGCAAAGGAGCATTTATTCAGACCTCATGAGTGATTATGGCAATGTAAATTTATATCCAATAGTGGCAGCCTATAATGTCTGGTACAAACATATGAGGAGGGTGGGGGAGAGAGATCTGTAGGACTTTGCTATATTTGCTTTCTTATCCCTAATGCTTCTGTTGTTTCTAAACTAGAGTTAGCAGTGACAATGGCCCTCATTACAACTCAGGCGTTAAGGGTATAACGGCGCCGTTGGCGCCGTTAACCCTTAACGCCTGATTACAAGTGTCCCTTTGCAGGTTGGTGTTTAACGCCTGCTTTTAGCAGGCGTTAAAAATCCAACCCGCAAAGGGACTTTGGAGCTAATTACGGCAACGTAATTTACGGTGCCGTAATTAGCGCCTTACCCCTTCCCATTATGCCCTATGGGGACAAAAATGGGAATGGGGAAGGGGCCATGGTGAATGGGGAATTACAGCCCCACCAACCTTGTAATGGGGTGGTAATTCGGCCATCCACCATGGTGGAATCGTAACCTTAGCGGCATGGACCATGGTGCTAACAGCACCATGGTCCTCCGCCAAGGTTGTAATGAGGGCCAATGTGTCTGGTGCAGCAAGCCCTACGCAGGGTCTGAAAGCAGTTTCAAGGGAAGTTAGTTACAGCTTCTATCCTACCCATCAGCGAGGAGTGCTCAAACATAGATTATAAAGAGCAGAAGGATATATGCTGTAGGCAAAGAGTCCAGTTGATCTTGGAGGTATCCATCATAGTGAATAACTGATGGGTACAAGAGGTGAAGAATTGTAGAGCTGGAGGAATGAGGGGATTATCGGAAGAAGGGGTGGCACAAATCAATCAAGAGTGTGCCAATGTCTGAAAAAAGGATCTAATATATCAGAGAAACCTGTTATGATCCAGTTACTCACACTTCTCTCTGTTTTAAGGGTGATGGAATGGTGTATGTTGGCACAAATGGGAACTGCATCAGCACGCTTTGAATTGCTGACCGGGCTGGAGGTACATCAGCACTTCTCAATGTGTTTTGGTGGTGTGGAATGTTCTCATATAGACAATTACCTCCAGACCGTCAAGGTGTGTGCAGTCTCAGTACACTGCATGTGCCTGTTCTTATTGTTCCCAAAACCATTTGACACATGCCAGTCCAACATCTAAAACCACATCTGTGCCTATTTTGTCAACTGTGCCCCTTGCACCGTTTGTGAAATCAGATATGGACAACTCAATGGCTTTGCCGGAATATGGAGAAGTAGAACTGTTGCGATGGACACAACTGTCAAATTATATTTTATTGGCATCAACAGAAGCTCTACTGGACATTCCTGAGCAGTATCGACTGGTCAGCCGGACTGAGATGTTCTTTTCTTTTCTGTTGTCCCCTGGCGTTCAAGCCATTGTGAATGTAAAGTGGCTGCAGGTGACCCGTCTTGAACTTTTACTGCTTGTTAATTTTTCATAGTCAGCTTTTAATGCAATTAGAGAAGAGCTGCAGGCCTTGAGGCTGAGAGCCCTGGAAAACAGGTATATTCTAGATCTAACAGCAATGGACGGGTGTGTGTGTCAAATAATCGGGAGTACGTCTTGTACTTTTGTACCTCCAAACTAATTGGAAAAAGTGACTCTGACACAGACAATTGCCGCTTTGCATAACCTAAAGGGGGTCATGGAGAAGAAAGTGGGAATTACAAGTGACCCTTGGTTGGACTCTCTTTTCTCTTGGGTGCCTTCGTGGTTGACCATAGCTGTGAAGATCCTCATGCCCATTTCTTTCAGTTTGCTCATTATCTTTTGTGCCAGTCAGATGCTCTTGCAATGCTGTTCCGCCCAGATTCCTAAAACAGCTGCCATGTTGACTGTGACCCTGTTCAAGGCTAGGACCACTACCACTTCATATCACATGGGTGTCTTATGTCCTCCACCAAATTGGGATGATTGTGTGGAGAAGCGGTTAGATTGCAGAAATGGTGTGGGGGTGAGTTGGGTTTGTTCAGCAGAGGAGAGTGTCTATGGCTAGACTAGCATGACAGATGTTTTTAGGGTCTTATGACCCCAAGAAGATGATTTAAAGAATAATAAATTGGTTTATTAGCTAATGTGTTAACTTAAGGGGGAATGTTGGGGTGGCTGATGAAGGTCTCAATGGAAAAGAGTGTTTTGTGTTTCACACGTCATATTGGTGCCTGAGATGAGGGTGATTTTGGAGTGATGTTGCGAGTGAGCATATATCTACTATAGTTAATGAGAATGGGATAAGCGTTACTATTAGTGTTATTTTGTGTTTAGTTGATACATTTCAGATTTGCACGTGCATAGCAACATAATGTCAAACCTGTTGATGCAATAGAGAATAGAATATAGTCATGTGGCTTGGAACATAGTTCCCAAAGATGGGAAGCAAGGTGCTTCATATGCACATTCAAGAAAGGTGAGATTTGCAGATGGAGAAACTACTGTGTGGGACGGGTAGTCTTGAAAATACATTCACAGACATACATACACAAGGGTTTCTGGGACAGTTGGAGAAGAGGGGGTAGATGGCAAATACACAAATCTGTATGGCGCAAGTCCCCTCAGAGCAAGCAGTTGTGCAAACTGCAGAAATCTGGGGTGGTGAGAAACTCTGTGCGATCAGGAAAGCTGGTTCAGCGAGGTTCAAGGCTGGGGGAAAGCAGCAGGCAGCTGCAATAACATTGAATGGTCAGCTATGGCCAAGCCTGGGTTTTTATGACTTGGTTCTATTGTGGAGAGTAGATATAATCGTTTTAAGCACATCAGAGCCTGTTATTTATTGTGCAGGGAAGTCTGGCTACTGGAAAGGGTCAGTTAGGGGCCGGGTAATAAACCTGGTGCAAAGAGTGCTTAAGGGCAGTGCGGATATATGGTTTATGGGTTCCGATCATGGTCTCAGGAATGACCAGGATGTTGCCAGAGGTCATACGTCCTGAAATGATAGCAGTTAGAAATGAGTGTGAAATGAGGATGCCAGCAAGCCTGGGTGAATAAGATAATTATAGTCAGTTCAAGAGGAACTTGTTTGTTTCTCTCCCTCCTCGTATTGTTGAAGTATCCTTGGTAAAGTGATATGCAGATTTTTGTAAATATGTAACCATGTAAGATGACATGACCTACTATGGAAAGTTCCCGAGTTGGGGCATGCTGTACATATGAGATGATACAAATGTATGTTAAAAGAAGATGGCTGTTAAATAAATGTATCCAGAGAGAGCATGGGAATTAAAGGCAATTGGATATCTTTTTATAGGGGTGACCAATCATGTTTGGGATGTTGACTTTGTAATTAAATATATCAGAGTGAGTTAACTGTTGAAAAACATACATTATGTGGGATCTTTCAGTGGTTCGAGGAGACTAGGGTTAGTATGACTCTACAGCATCATCAAGTCCCTCCTGGGTGTTTTTAAAATAAACTTGCTTTACGGACAAACGTGCACTCGTTTCTTGAGAGGTGGGTCTGTTTTGAGTTACAGCGATTGGAAGTCCACCCACACAATACTTACAAAAATATTGCCATCAAGCACTTTGAGTCGTTTTATGAGTTTGACGTTATTCCTGTGGTAAATCCACCAGAATACTGCCAGATGGATTTACTGTTACTGTCACTTGGTCTCATGGGTTTACCACAGGAATACAAGTGGTGAAGGCAGTGTTAGTGCCAAAGTCCATTGGACTTCATTGGGGATATTTTGCGGAATTACTGAGTGGTAATTCTGCAGATTTTTGGAGAAAAAGTAGAGGATTTACCATTGTCACCATACAGTTAAATCAACTTTTTGTACATGTTATGTTGATATTTCTATGGACAAACTTTAATTTGTTTGTATTTTGTCTAAACAAAACATGTCTATAAAATATTTCCTTCTGATCATACCACAAACAAAATTTTATATTTAGCTGTATAACAATTTTCATTATTATGAAATCTTTAAATAAAATTTGTATTTTTTTTTTAAAGTTGATTACTTTCAGCCCACAATGTAATGTCAATTAGTGCAATCGTTTTTCCAGGAATTCATTTCTGAAATAAGATTCCTTCCTGCACCTTGGCGGGTTATCCAAAGTTTATTCATGCTTAAACAACTCGTACGGTGCTCCACATTTTCTCAAAAGACATGTTATTGATACATCTAGGGTTGCTCAACTGTGGATTTCTAGATTTCGAAGAGGAGCACTCATTTTCTGGATGCAGCAAGCACTTTTCCACTGCGATGTACACCTCTTCTCAATTTACAAAAAAGGGACATCCAAGAAAGACTCTTAGGTTACTGGCAAATTATGTTCCCACTGTCTTTCTTCATTCACACACACACAGTTAAGTGATTATAAAGAAGACTCAATTTTTACATTTATTAAGTGCACATAACCCTCGGGCATCAAGGTACACTTAAACTTGTAGTGAGTCGGGAAGGAAGAAAAACAGCAGAAGAGAAAATAATTGTCTAGGGGCCTCATTCCGGGTTTGGAGCTAACCATGGAGTAATTAGCTCCATAGTTGCCTCCGAAACCGTCCCAAATTCGGCATGGTGAATGGAGTAATTACCGGTCCATTCCAGGGTTGGAGGGACCGGTAATTCCCCATTCACCTTTTGCCCTTCCTCATTCCCATTTCTGCCCCATAGGGCTCAATGGGAATGGGGAAGGAGGTAATTACGGCACCGTAAATTACGGTACCGTAATTACCTCCGTAGTACCTTTGCGGGTCCTGTACTTTACTCCTGTTAAAAGCAGGAGGTAAGGAAGGACCCGCAAAGGGACCTCGGAATACAGAGGTAAGGGATTACCGGCATCGGCACCCTTACCGGTGCCGGTAATTCCTTACCTCCAACCTCGGAATTACCCCCTAGGGCTCTAGGTAAGGAGCCAGGTTTTCAAAGTGTTTCTAATGGCCCAATAAGAATTTTCCTATCTTAGGTCAGGTGCGACTAAGGTCCATTGGTGGCCGGCCACGGAAGGGAAATTCGCACCTCCACTTTTAGCTTGATTGGCCTTGGGCAGCACAAGTCTGTGAATATGGGCCCTCCTGATAGGTCTGGAGGATTGAGCTTTCATGAAGCATTTAGTCAGGAATGATGGAGCAGGACAAGCAGCGGTGTGTGATCGAAAGTGTTTTAAAGATGACCTTTTACTTGACCAGCAGTTAATGGGTGTTTCTTCTTGCCTCGGATATATGCTCTCTTTTGGGGATGTTATGAGCTGTGCAGATTGCATTGTTCTGGATTACTTGTAGTTTATTAATGTTGTGTGCAGATGTGCTGGCAAAGCGGGGGTTACACACCAGTCAACAGAGGATAGAAGAGGGGCAACGCGCTGGTCTTGGAAGCAAGACCAGGCAGAGCAACAGAGGTTTGAATCTCAGATCTGTGCTTAAAAACTAAAGTCGGGTATGGTATTAGGCACATTATAACAAAACAATAAAATAAATGAATAGTTCAACCTGGCTCCAGTGATGGCTCTGGCAATGGTGAGGCAGTTGATTGGGGCTAGGAAGGGTCTGGCAGCATTAATTAGCTTCATCATGTAGGTGGCTGATGGGGCAATGGCGCTGACCTGGCATGTCAGGGAGAGAGAGGAGTCCAGGTAGAGCCCAAGGTTCTTCAGCAATGTGGAGACAGGAATCTGCAGATGGTCTATGCTGAAATTGGCATATGGGGTAGAGGTTTTTGATAACTGATGGGGGCCCAACCTGTCTTTTCAACATTTAAGCATAGGCCATTAGCTGCCTTTCAGACTTGGACGGTTAAGTAGATTGTGTTTAGAGAGCAAGAGTCTTCCATGTAGTTGCCAGTGAGAAGTAGCATGATTTGCGTATCATCAGCATAGTTGGTGTAGGGAATGCTGATGGAGTCCAGAAGGTCGAAAAGGGGTTTGGTAAATACATGGCATAGTGTAGGGGAAACACAGAAGCCTTGGGGCACTCCACATGAGATGGTGGATGGGGGGCGCAGACAACTTCTGAGAAGACTTTTATTGATCTTTCAGCCAGGAATGAGGCTACCCATGACGTGTCTTCCATTGAGAAATGTGCTGCTGAATTAAAATGGTGCCACGGATTTTTGTGGTCAACCAAATCGAAGGCGGCAGGGAGGTCTAGTAAGAGAATGAGGGTGGGCTTACCTTTTGTCTCTGAATGAGTCAAGTTGGTTTTTTAAATCCAGCAATGCTGATTCGGGTCCAGGGTCTGGCCTAAAGCCAGACTGGCATAGACCTAGGACTTGATTGGTTTCTAGATAATGCTGGATTTGAAGGTATGCATCTCTGTCTAAGATTTTTAGCAGGAACAGGACTGTTGTGATGGGACGGTAGTTGTTCGGCATAGCAGGGTTTAGTGTGCATTTCTTTAAGAGGGGGAGGACCCTTGCTTCCTTTTAGGAGGAGGGAACTGTTCTTGATGAGAAGGAGGTGTTAATGAAACTGCTGATGAATGGGATAAGAGCTTCAACACAGTCCTTGATGATGGAGGCTGGACAGGTGTCCCCTTAGCATCTGGAGGGCTTGAGGCTTTTGAGGATGGGTCCAACTTCTGTTTCAGAGAGCTGATGCAAGTTGAAGGTGGCTTGTTCCTGGGGGTAGGAATGGGGCAGGGTAGGAGGAGGGTTTTTTATCGAGGCTTGCTTGGAAATGATTTTCTCCTGTAGGGTGGCTACTTTGTTTAGCAAGGCTGTTTAGATATTCACACACCAGAATTCATCTTTGGTGATGTCTAGGGGGGGCGAGGCTATGGTTTCCTATTCCTTAAGGATAGTGAACAGTTCCTTAGTGTTGGATTTGGCATTAGTGATTCTGTTATTATAAGAGAATGCTTTAGCTTGAATGATAGCTCATTTATCGGTGCTGGTAGCAGAATTGAATAGGGCCTTATGTGTGCCTATTTGAGATTTCTTCCAGGATGCTTCAGTCAGGCGTTTCATTGATCTCAGGTCTTGAAGGTCACCTATGTACCAGGAGATGGTGTGGGAGAGGATTTAGCCTTACATAGTGCCAAGGGAGTGACAGTGGCCAGTGTTTTACGATAGATGTCTGTCAGTGACACTGAGTTTATTGGCCAGAAGGGAGAGAGGTTTGAGAGAAGTGGCATTATACTCTCTTTCATGATTTTACAGGTGCTCCTAGCCCAGCTTGGTCGCATGCGTGTGTCAGTATGTGGGTTGTCCCGGGGCTGTAGGATAGTGAAGGTCATCACAAAGCGGTCAGACCAGGGGCATGATGAGACAGCAATGGAGTTTACTTTCCACTTGAGGTCCACCAACCAGTCCAGGGTGTGGCCTTTGACATGGGTTGGGGAGTTTACACAGTGCAAGAATCCTAGGGCATTCAGTGCATTCACAAGTGGGTCAGCATTTCGGTCTGTAGGATCCTTGAGGCCCAAGTTCAGATCCCCTAGGAGCATGACTTTGGAGGTTGGTTTGAGGTTAGCATTGAGAGCATTGAGGAGATGAAGAAGGTCATCCTCGAAAGTGCCAAGTGGTCCTGGTGGCCTGTATATTAGGTTGAGAAGTATTGAGCAGGTATGGGAGGTTGTGAGTTTTAAGGAGAGTATGTCACAGTTTCCCTCAGATTTACAAGGATATTGTCAGATTTTCAGGGTGTCTTTGTATATCAGCGCAACCCCACCTCCCCTGGTGTCCTGTTTATCTACTCTCAGGATAGTGAAACCAGGGGGCATGGCAAGGTACAAGACAGGGACAGAGGCTGCATATGGCCATGATTTGGTAATGGCTAGGCGGTCTAAATCTAATGAATTAATAAGATTGTGGACCTTCAGGGCATAGGCAGGTAGGGATCTCACATTTATCAAGGCAACTTTGATATGAAGGTGTTGGGTGTTAGTGTGATCCTTGTTAGCAACCTGGTGCTGTAACGGTATCTTGGGTGGCGGGGGTGGGAAAGGCGGTGCAGGTCATGCCAGAATGGGGTATTTTGGAGGAGGTGGGATTGTATAGGTTTCCCAGCTGGATGAGCTGTGGTTTGCTAATCTGTTGATTCTAGTAGAGATAGGTTGTGCATATATAAAGTGCATGAGGTAAATTATTCTGGTTTGGAGATGCTTGTCTCTTGTGATGATCAGAGGGGGCGTGTGGGCCTGATGTCTATTGTGCACTGTCTAAGATGTAGTCGAAGGCTTGAGCGGGGAGTCTACCAGACTGCCAGCAGGTGCAGCATGGTTATGGCACAGTGGCAGGCAGAAAGGGCCTCAATGTGGTGGTGATCAACTGTAGCAGCACCGGGCTGGTCATGGATGTGCGTGGCAGGGCTGGTGGATCATACAGGCATCTTTAAGGCAATCGAGGGGGAGGGTGGATTGGGCAGGGATTTATGAAGGCAAGATGTGGGCAATGGAGCGCTAGATATAGTAGCGTGAGGGTCAGAAGGTGTCACAGATTGCGCTTGCAGTAAGCAAATTATCATTTGTGAATGTCGGTTTTAGATCAGGTGTGGACAAATCGGTAACAACGAGGGAAGAGCTATAGCGGCATTGGATTTGCAGCCAGATGCATGCTTATCTTTAGGAAACAGGTGGCTTTCTGTTATTGTTATCGATTGTATTATGCTTCCTCCATTTCTATTATATTCTACAACATGTCAACTTCTACTTGGTCTATGGCCTGCTTATATTTCATGAAGAATATATGTGATTAACCCACAATTTAGTTTATCATTATTGAAAGTGATTGAGGAAATATCCTGATTTACTGTGCCACTTGTTATGGTCAATGCCTCCATTGTCATCAGTGAGTTGTAGTTCTCAAATTTCAACTTCCCATGTCAGTATCCTTATTAGAGATGCATGTTAAAATATCTAACTATCACTGGTCATAACCTACACTTGGCTTCTTTCCTATCATAGACAGAGCAACTGGAAGGCCTTTCAAGTAATGTGGGGGAAAAGACAGACACTTCACTTGATCCTAAGGCAACACAATATGTATTTTACTGTGCATGGTGTTGTTTCCAAAAAGTAATTTCTATTGACTGAGAAAAAATTCTATTTGGCGCTGGCTTTGTGTTGTCTATGCTGTTGCTATTGTCATATGCTTTTACTCTGTTTTTTGTTCAAGGTGACTATATATTTTCAATGGGGCCAAACATAAAAGCAAAGTACTTTACCACAATCCATTGATACGTTTCTTGGTGATTCGGTATCCTATGTCACAATGGCAGGATTTTTATATCATTCTATATTTTGAAACTTGATCAATATTATATAATAAAATACATTCTATATATACAGTGCTATATTTGATGCTGTTCGGTTTTGTCTTTTGATTGCATTATGTTGTAGTCATGCAGATCCTATTTTTGATTATTTTAATGCAAGGAAAGTGTCATGGGTCTGTTGGCACCAACTGATAATTATATTTATACACATGTGTATGACCAAATTGGCATTAGCTGTACTTTTTTCTTTGATTTAAAATTCTATTGTGTCAATTGAACAAATCCTCACATATGGTTTTCTGTCCTCACAGTAGATATATTACACATAAAAGCTACCTCTAAGCAAAAATGTCATTTTTTATACTTTCATCACAATGTCTATGAACGAGGAGATGAGTAGGACATCTGTCTTCCACACCATCATTTCAAACCACGGAGCAAGCACAGGTATGATTTGGTATATTACATGTATTTTGTATTAATCTTTCTGGCTGTATGATAGATGTAGATAACATGTCATCAATATTTTTCTTCAGCTTTTGACAAATTTTCTTTTTTTGCTAGACATGTAATTTGATTTCACAATAGGTAATACTTTCACAAATTCCCAATCCTGTTCCTCGTCTTGTACACAAATGTGTACTGTCATATGATTTTCGTGTGTCTCCAAAACATATCTGGATATTTGCATCACAAGTGTTGATATGTTGATTAGCTCAATGCTTTCCTTTGTATTTCATAATAAATCAGAGGCACGATTGCTTATGTCATTATTATTTGTTGCCCAATTAAAAAGCATTTGCCAATATTGTTTGCTGGTGTAAACAATATGTTATATAATCTTGTTCATGTTCATAACTTTTCAGAAGGATTACATTTAGTCAGTTTTATCATCACTCCCTGTTCTAAAGCCCAAATTTATAGGTGATGATTTGTCCTGAGATCAACCTTCTAGAAAATTGCTAAAGAAAAGTTGGTGGAAGTTCTGAATAATGCACAATACGCAAGAGGTCATTTTTTGTCCCAGATATCTGCAGAGGATCCCCTAGTCAATGTATTAGCAAGTGAGAAATTGATGACTTTTATCTCCGAAAGGTGCAGGTATTCCAGCAACTCTGTTTTAGCTGATCAATCAAGGAGACCAGTAGGGTCACATAATGATGCCCGATGCTTTGACATGGAGTGTTGTAGAGCTAAGTTTGCCTTGTGGTTAGCATATAGAACATAAAATACCACAGACAGGACCAGGGACATGGCCAAGTGTGATTATAAAAAAACTCCTGAGGTTAAAGGAAAATGTTTATGAATCTCAGTGGGAAAGACTGGAAGTATCTATATGGGATAGAGATGCAATTGTTTTTTAGAATCTGGTGTCTTGTTGATTCCGGGATGATATTCAGAATATGGTTTGTCCTATATCAGACCGTGAATGGACCCAGCACTTTAGGGCCATCATGTCTGAGGAAGGTATAATAGCTATTGCGCTGGCAAATGTAGAAATAGGTCTTATTTTCTCACTTGAAGAAGTGGAGCATGCTATCACTCAGACCAAGACTGGCAAGGCACCAGGTCTGCATGGTATTAAACCAGAAGTATACAAGTGGTTCCCAGAATGGTTGTCAAAGGTTCCATTAGCACTTTATAACTCAATTGCTGCATCAATGACTATTCTCCATTCTTGGTCTCTGAGTCTTAATAAACCTATCTTCAAAAAGTGCTTAAGGCTGGATCCTCACTATTATCACCCCATATAATTACTAGATAGTATTTCAAAAATGTATATTAAATGTCTGTTGGTCAGGCTAGAGACTTGGGCTGTGGAAATAACATACTTCCCATTTATCAGGCCGGATTTAGAAAGGGATTCTCTACATCGGACCATGTTTTGTGCTCTCAACCATCTTAGATAAATATGTGAAGATTGGGAGCGGCGTGGTATATGCCGGTTTCTTGGATCTAGCTAAAGCATTTGACTCTATTGATCACTCGCTTCTCTGGAATAAGCTCCAGAGATTGGGAGTTCCTGTCTCTCTATTACAATTGATTGTCCCTCTGTACTCTGGCACCAGCGCCTCTGTAAGAGATAATCCCATAGGTTTTCCTACTAGCTTGTTCTTCACCAATAAAGGTGCGCGCCAGGGTTTGTCCACTGGCTCCACCTTTGCTTATTATATTTTTATCAGATTTGATGTCTGCCCCATATCTGCCAGGATGTTTTCCTCCCTCTCTGAATGGGGTAATGTACCCTACTCTTCTTTATGCAGATGATGGTATACTATTAGATCTCACCCCAAAGGGACTTGCCAGTAGTCTTAAATATGCATCAGATTAAAGACAACGGTCTAAAATGAGATCTGAAGAAAACTAAGATTGTTGTTTTGGGATTAAAAAGAAGAAAACACCTATAAGTGGTGTATAGATAATTTGAAGTTAACTATGGCAGATTCATACTGCTACTTGGAGTTACGTTCTCAAGCAACTACTTGTGGTCTGCACTTTTAACATCAGTAGAAAATCATTTAAGGACAAGTTTCGGAGGGATCATGAGATTTTATCAAAAATTCGGGACGATTTGTTTTGATAAATGTGTTCAGGTGCTAGAGGCTGATTTATTCTTCCATATTGCATGGCAGTGAGATCTCGGAAGTGTGAGTCCAGGTTTCCAAATGTTGGTTGGTGTTCAGACTGAATGTAGCTTTTTATAGTATTTTTGTAAACTACATTCTGTCCCGATGGTGAAACTTATTATTGTGAACGTGAGGGAAGAATTAGCAAATGCGGTCATGTATGTTATTTACCCCTGCTATGAGAAGTGTTCCAGGTTGTGCAAAAAATGGGGAACAGCCTTTAATTTATTTATTTATTTTTACATTTGTATACATTTGTATAGCGCACTAAGAAGCCAGTTACACAAAGCAAAAACAAGAATATGTACAGAGAAGAAACATTAACGATAAATAGAGCAAGTTTCATCAGTGATGGATACATGCAAGTGGTGGCGAGAAATTGGTTGCTCTTCATTGCTTGTTGGTCGGCCTCAGAGGGACAGTGAGAGCTGAAGGTTAGGTGAACAATACGGTTTTTAATGATTTCCTAAGGGTCTGATAGGACTGTTCTGCCCTGACGGTGGGAGGGAGAAGGTTTCATTGCTTGCCTGCAAATGTAGGGAAGCTGGATCCTCCAGCTTTTGCCATTTGAATTGAGGTTGAATAATATGGTGGGAGTATGCTGTTCTAGTTGGTCTCGAGGAATTTAATTTGGAGTTTTATTGGAATAGCTAAGGGGAAGTTTTGGATAGACATATGTGTGTGATAGAGAGTGTTTTGAAGATGATTTTGGGAGCCAATGGGCAAGTTTTCTTGCTGCAGTGATGTGGTCAGCTCTAGGGATGTTACATACAGCTCTGAGACTGTTATTTTGAATAACTTTTTTCAAATGTTGGAGTCTGTGGTGCCTGCAAACAGGGCATTACAATAGTCCAGTCTGGACCGTATGGTGTCGCGGGCTATAGGGGTGATGAATTAAGGGGTGGCTGGATTACAAAACAACAATTGTTTATGAAAGCCAGAAGGAGAGAATTCGATTTGGCGTTAAATAGTATGGAAAATGTATGTTCACTTGGCCACCACTTGATGAGGACTCTTCAGATTTATTGTGAGAATTTCTTGCTAAGTGTCATTCGGTCTCCGGTGCAAAGACGTATCATTGCAATGATGCGTTTCAATGTCTTCCCACTGAAGGCCCGGATGATATGTTTATTTTGCCCTGCAGGAGGAAACAGTTATGCTTACTTTTATGACAGGGCCTTATGACACCCCTGAACAGGAACATGTATATGACATCATTTTTCTTATTTCTTTGATATTGAAAGGTACCAAAATTGAGAAGTATAACAAATGTGTTAATATGAGACGTGCATTTTATCTACATATTTCAATATAAATGTATAGCATCAAGGAATTGTACCAACTTTTGATTACATTTTTTCTTCACTTATCTATTCACTTTTTTGTCCCGAATTGGGAGAATGGGATGAGCAGTCTTCTTCATGGAATGTACACCACCACCTATGGCATGATAAATGCAACCATATCACAACTAAAAGTTATTGCTCTCCCCATGTGTAGATTACAGTGCTTAGCAACATGCCTTTTAACTGTTATAATAGTGTGCCTTTTTTAAATTCTCTTATAATTTCTTCTTCCAAAGGAGTCAACTCTAATGCCAGCATCATATGATGTACCCCAATGAGAACAGGTGTATTGAATTTGTGATTTTTAGGTGGATCCTTAAACATGGGTATGTTTTTATGTCACAGCTTCCCGTGTATGCCCACTTGAATTAATAGTATTGGGCCCTGTACTTGTGCCCTTATTCTTCCTTTATACAAAAGTTTAAGTTCATTCATTTTACAGTTGGGTTCAAACATGATGGCAGGTATTGATTCAGGATCACATGGGACAATACAAGTAGCACAGGTGTGTCATTAGGACATGCTTTTTATTTGTGTTATTCTTTTTTAAATGTTCTGTTCACTGGAATCTTAAATGTATATGAACTCATCATTTTAAGTGGATTATGCAAAATAAAATAAAAAGAGAATGATAAAATGCCACACAGAATGTAATGTTCAATATAGTGTCATTGATACAGATACAAAGGAAACTGAGTGAATACGTGTGCATTATTTTGATTGTCCTATTGTTGAATGAGACTGACATGGGCACAGTATCAGCTGTTGTTACCAGGTGCATCAAGAAAACAAGGGTGGCTATGTAGGATTCATGAAAATATACAACATACAATAAAAATGAGGCCTTTTCATGGCTATCTTTAGTATGTTTACAGTTAGTAGTGACCTACTATGCTAAAAACGTGTTTGTATCCCACAAAATAGAGGCTTAGGAAAAAGAAGAACAGGAAAATGTAAACCTTTCCACCATCCAGAATTGGAGTTGAACACCACAGTGAAGCCTTGTTAGGTAATGAAGGATCATTGTTACTCCACAACATGTACTCCTCACCTGCCACTGTCAACCGGCGATGCAATAACATTCAGCGTCGATCGGGTCACATAAACACCAACATTGAAATGCGTTGTGCTTTGTGCCTTATTTAGAGGTCGTTTTCCCTGTTTCACTGATTGCATCACAGCCACCTGATGTATCCTTGTTGGAAACCAGTAAGGCAATCTCTAAATTAACTGATGACAGAAAGACCCCAACTACAACATGGCAAGTGTGGAGGAAGTAACTACCACCTTTGAAGCTGAAAACACTCAACTGCCTGATGAGTGGCTTTTGTGGGAACCAAAATACATAGTATTTTACCGCTTCCCTGTGAGATTTTTAATATGCGGAAATGCAACGCATTGACACGGGGCAAACTTTGTGGCAACCTTCCATGGATTTTAAAAGATAAGTAGTTCAACAAACCTGAACATTCTAGGAAGCTGTGAGGACAAAAAATGTAGACTTATTTGGTCTACTCGACCAATGCTTGGTAACGTTCCTGCGGGATATGTACTAAGTTTGTGTGCACTGTTATTTAGTGGCTCGGCATATATAAAACTCTTAAACTTTTCTACATATTTTGGGTCGGAGTCTCTTTCCAAAACCTCATACTACAAATACAATTGCAATTACTTATTTCCTGCAATACATGATGCAAGGAATCGAAAGCAGGTATTACTGGACAATGCTCTTGCTGGCAAACGGTTTTGGCTTGCACGCGATGAACAGTGTGACAGTCCTGGAGTATTGCACTTATTACTTGCAGGAATTGGGCACTAAACAAATGGTAAACTCTGTGGGATTACAGGTGACCAAATGTACATCATCTGTTGTCATGGAGAAGAACGGTTTTGTGAAATCCCTAGAATATTTTTGCATGAAGAGGAATACAAATCGAAGTACTAGCTGCAGACAGACCTGTGGACATTGTCAAAGTCACACAAAAGAGTCTCTTATAGATTAGATATCAAACAGACAGATAGCCTGTGTCAAACCCAGTTGACAAGAAAATGAATACTGCAAATTAATAGTGCTGCAAACAACTACTGAAATTACCACAGTCCATGAATAATCATCTCTGGTGGAGTTCTAGAAACTGTGTAAGTACTCTGGAAATATTGGATGAAAAGTGGCAATTACTTATCCACCATGCTGCCAACAAACATCCATGGAGGTAAACTCATAAGGTTAGGAGTGCACACATCCTGCAATGAGTAAGGAAGAAAAGCAAAGGAAAAATGGCTAGAGACCTTGTGAACTCCTCATATAGCTGTTGTAAATATAGCTTTTGACACAAAACTCACAAGAGATATGAAGGGCCTCACAGGGTTTTGCCACCACATGGGTGATTTGGAGGTTTTCCACAACATGTGTCTCAAATTCAGGCCCAAAAGTTTGCATTTTAGCATAGACGGCGTGGAGGCTCGTACATGGTTTGCTGTATTGGCTCATAATGAGAACGTTAGTAGGCAACAGATTAATACGGCTGAACTTTCAGGAGAACTGCATTACGGGTGGGATTCACAAAAACAAAAAAGGGGCCATTAAATTAATGGAATTTGAGTTTGTGAAAGATTTCACTTTGGCTATTTTTGTGATGGAAACATGCCATCTAAGAACATGTTTTCTTCCAGGAGCAGAATTTGTGGTCCAGTGGAATGTCCTCTCACAATTGCCATTGTAGGCAAAATAACCAGCAGATTTAAATAAAATAGTGTAATGGTGGTCGAAAATATTTTATTATATTAAAAAGTATTTGTATTTGCGCTTCCTACATCAGCATCCATTAAAGTGTTCAGTTTTTCAAAGTATTGGTTTGCAACACAAATATGTCTTGACCCTTTAAATAGACCCTGTAGAGTCCTATAAGTTTAACAATAAGAGAAAGCATTACACTTCTTATGTGTAAGTAATTCCTCATAATTATTTTCCACTTTTCGAAAGACCATTTAAATATTTTGAAAATTCCTCTACTCGAATACAATTTGGAGCATTCATCATCTGCCTTATCAAGGTAAGAAGGCAAGAGAAAGTGTAGTGACTGCAGACACAAGTCTATAATTTAAACCTGTAATTGAAAGCATGACACTTTGAGGAAATAACATTGGAAGAGGTAGGTGAAAAAACAGTACATTACATAATAAAGCAACACCTGAGTATCAATAATAAATTGTGCTACATCTTTATGTCTGAAAGGTGTATTACTAGGTCATGAATATATATTGTGTGAAACAAAAGAGCACTTACACACTTCAAAATCACTCTTTCACATTGTGGTCTACACATTTTCATGCTTGTACAAGTTGAATGCAGGTAGGAAACTCTTCTCACTGCCTCTACCCTCTCTTCAAACATCCAGGTAACCTGGTGTGAACTTGCCTCTAACTCTTCTCCATGTCAGAAGAAAAATAATTTCTGGTTTCTTATCCCACCATATAATCTATAAGAAAGTCAACATAGCATATGTTCTTTTTTTATGCTTATCCAACAATTTGAAAGTTATTACTTTCTACTTGCACTATGATTTATGCAGCAACTTCCTCAACTTACTGCAGGCCCATCAACGCACTGTAAAAATACGTATTCTGCATTTTTTGTTTATAAGTCTGAATTCCAAAGCGGTTAGTAATTTACGGTTCACATGTGGAAGGTGTATTGCAATCTTAAAGAAGAATAGAATAGAAACGCAAATGTTTTAAATCATATTCATTTAGTTTGTCAATTGGTTAATTTAAGGTGGATTGTGACATAAAAAGTAAGCACCGGGACAAGGAAGAGGGATGTGGCAGTAATGATGCACAAAAAGATCACATTTTATATGTATTAAAAAAGATTACCTTTGTTATCAGTATGAGTCTACTCACATGGGTCTTTTCACTAACTCAAATTTATCAGACGGCATTCTGGACGAATAATTGTTTTCATTGTGTACAATTATTAGGCAAGGGCTTAGCATACTAGAATATCATAATCATATGGTCAGTAGATGTACAATTATGAAAATAGGCCAATGTAAAATAGAGGTTACAATACAATAGTTATGATTGCTACTACTTCGGAATGTCTGCTCGTAAAATGTGACGAAAATGGAGTGCAGTCATTGACAACCTTCATCAGTCAATAAATGGATTCTCTGGAAAATACGACAATGAAATAGGCCACAGTTTCTCATGCAACATATGTACAATGAGGAGTTATTCATTTTAAAATAATCATATTGCATTCTAAAATGCCAGTGATTCACCGTCAGCTGAGTATTCACGAGAGCGCAGAGTCAACATCGAAGGGGCAAGTATGTTATTAGCACATGATTTATTTTTGATTATTATGAAATAACCTGTAGATTCTACATTTCAAAACAGAATTATTAACTTATAAATAAATAAATAAAACAGATAATGTAACATGTATTCATAGGGGCAGAATATTAAAGTTTTCCTCATCCACAAACTGGTACATCTGCGTAACCTGTTGCCACAGAACTTCAATTTCGGCCGACAATGCCTTCAGCAGGCATGCAAATGTAATACTCCCTAATATTCAGATATTGCCTATTGTATGGGAAGACAAAGCAGGACAGGTGCGCCTGTTCGTATGTCCCTGCTATCAAAAGCAATGTGCCCATTCAAAGCCTGTTGTAAGAAGATTTGGCATACCCCTCAACTCGCACACGGTTGGAGGTTGTCAGCCGCCATGCAATCGGTTAACACGCAGCAAGCCCTTTCCAGGGCCATTTAGGCCAATGAGTATCTGCTCACAAACCATGAAATAGGGAGTTTTCAACCACACTGGGAACAGAAACGGTGGAGAGATATGGATTTGGATATGGGGCTGTCAATCGTTAAACATTACAAGTGTGACTATTTAAATCTGCATCTTCAAAGATTTAAAAGTAAATAGTCACATAGGGATATTGGATTGTGGCATTTGGTATAACAACTGGAAATTTTGCATTGCTTTTTCAGGGACATAAAGGACAAATAATAAAATGGAGAGGAAATAGCATGCACAAAACAAAAACTAATTATGTAATTAAACATACGTTCTTGGAGCCATGTTGAAAAGTAGATTAAAAAAAAATGTTTTGTTAGCTATAGTGATAACTGCACTGTTTAAATACTTGCCATCAGTGTGTTTCAAAATGTATTTTTGAATACAAACGATATGGATATATTAATGCCTCGACTCATTTAATTTGTTCTGCATACAATAAGTACAACAAAAAAACATGGTGTAATAGCAGGGGAAAAACATAAATGTGGGTCTGCATGGCAGAAGTGAGTGTCGTCCACGTTTGCATGTAGAAATGCGATTGAGTAAGTGCGAGCACATTACGTTTGGTGACATCATGCACTAACGTCATGACGTAGTATAGTGAATGCGGAAGTTGATATCAGAAACAGGGGACTGTTCTATAGTTTATTACTGCAAAGGAACTTAACCTTAGGTTTATCATGCTGCAGATTAGATTACCATAAAACGGAGGAGGAGAAAAGGTCTGGTTTACAGATGTTAATCATTCGAAATGTAAGTTAAGCTTCACAAAATAAAAGTTAAATCCATCGATACATGTTGCGATTTGGATGCAATCATGATTGGTCAAATATAACACATGAGTGAACGTTTCCTTTAAGATGATATGCTATGATCCTACAATACTGCCTGCTGAGGAGCCCAGAGACCCCCAAAATCATGCTTGATGAAAGTAAAGACGATACTCGAATAAGTGCAAAGTGAGAAGTGTGGAGACCCTTGAAGTAGTCTTTGGTAAGAGGCGCTGAGAACCCTGATATAGCACTTGATGGGAAGGGCTGAGGCACCAGAAATAGTGATTGGTTAATTGTGCTGACGCCCCTGATGCTGCCCTGGATAAGGCGAGCTGAGACTCATGAGGTAGTGATTGGTTCACCCTGCTCAGACACCTGAAGTGGATTGGAATTTCGTCATTAAACCTCCCTGTAATACTGGTCTCTCAATATGTGCATTTTCAAGTTATGTATAAAAAAATGCTAGCCCCTTTCTATATAGCCTGCATTTTCCTGATAAATGACACAAATCTGATTCGGCTTTAGGATTTGCTGACCACTAGGTTTTATGCATTCCCACGTGACTTGGATGGCTGTATTCTCACCTCCCTCCCGGTCTTCTTACTTTGGCGTCCCTTTGATCTTGCGCATTTTAGCGTTCTGGGCCTTGGCTTCTGCAAGCCTAGCTGGCTCAGGCTCTTATCAGTACTGTATATTCGGCCATCTCTCCTGTTCCTCCAAGTCATGTTTATAACCAGTGTGTGTCTCAGTTGCAAGAAATGTGTATCTTAAACGGTGGATCAGATTGATGTATGAGATTAATACCTCGGCCATGTGGCAGAAGTGAGCAACTCTCCACCGACCTAACATTCGGGTCCATGTTTCTTGAACTGAAGCCAGAGGCAGACTTTGAAAAAAAAGATCAAATTACCCAAGAAAGTGGACGTAGATGCTCAGTGTTGCAGAACTTTCAGATAAAACGTTAGAATCTTTTTGTTAAACCCCTTTATTCGCATATGCTTTGACAACTTCTCCTCAGTTAACGATTATCATAATGGCTTCAGTCTTATTCTGTCTATGTAGTCAGCCTAATTAACATGTCCATTTCAGAACTGTACAGCTGTGCAAGGTATATCACGCTTTCCTTAACAGCTGGGAGTGAAGACATGCCATCTGTGTGCTGACATAAACACTGGCTTCTCTCAACCTTCTGTATTTATTTATTTATTTATTTGTTTACTTATTTATAGTTCATGTATAGCGCTACTCGCCCGTGGGCCTCAAAGCACACACAAAAACGGAGACAGGACATACAAAACGTGAAGCCAGAGGGGGTTCAGCAATAATTGTCTGAGCTGATGAGAGCAATAGTTTAAGAGCAAGTGTTTAATAACATAAGACCCTGTATACTGTGTGCAGGACTTTGCATGCCTGCTTTCAAAATGCTATTTCAGTCAAAACATGCAGCCTTGCCAACTATAATGTTTTCCTTGTAATGGTTTGTTTCCCAGAATAATCAATAGAGTGTGGATGTGTTTCAGAACATTGTTTACAGCGCAAGTGCACCTCTTTGAATCACATTCAAGGCACTATCCTAGTGTGAAGGCAGTGCCCTACTGCCTGAATGCATGGTTTTGCTTTTCGCATGTGGCGTTTGTGGAGGGTAAAGGCCCAATCCTTGCTCCATGCCATGGAATTCATGACAATAGTAGCGCTGTATTCAGAAGTAGCGCTTGATGAGAGGCAATGCCAACCCCGAAGCAACACTTGATTAGAGCAACTGAGACCCCTGAAGTAGTTCTGGATGATAGTCACTGAATCCTACAGTTGCACAAGTCTCAGAGGCTCTTGGAATCTTGCAAAGGTTCATGAACCTTGTATGTGATGAAGTGGCACTGAACCTTGAAATGGGGTTGAAAGCTATTCACTGAACCGGGAGCAGCACTGGTATAATTATTCCTCGATTCCTAGCGGAGCTGTATCTTGACTTCATGCTAGCCCGGGTCTTTTGGTTGTAGGCCCGGAAAGAAGCTCAGGGGCTACAACTAGCCCCGAGTCCCGCCAGTACCGAGATCCGCCCAGCCCCTGATCTTTTCCAGACCTAGCAACACCCCTGAACTAGAAGTGCTAAGTATAAGTAGATACAGAAAAGGGCGTTTCTTTTTTGGTTTAATCTTTTCCTTTTGTACAAGAAAAGTATTAAAGTTATATATTTCAAGGATATGTTGGACTGTGTATGTAAATGGTGGTTGTGTCCAGCTATCCTTGTTTAAATAAGGGCTCACACTGCCCTCGGGCATTGAGGCGCTCTTACAGGAATTGTTTGCTTTTTAGTTGCGTAATTGTTTTTTTTGTTTTAGTTGGATATTTATAACGCGACCCGGGGATCGAACCTGTGTTGTTTCCTGTCCTCTAGCTTGCAAGGAGCACACGTTGCCGCTGAGCTATCCTCCCGGGTTGCGTGAGTGGAATACATTTAAGTACATAATGTTTAATTAGCTAGTCAAGTGCCAGCTGAATAGGAAACACTTCAATCTTGCAAGCTGGAGTGGAACATGCATTTGTACGTGTTGGATCATGTGACAAGGGTAGAACAGTGCCAAAGCAGTGTGAGTGAGTAATCACACATGTGGTCAGATGGTGATACATCAAAGCGCTTGATATTGACAGGTGAGAGCTCAATGTAAAGGTGCACGTGGCTTTATGATTAGTGGTCTTTCTAATGTATGTATATAATGTATGGTTCTGCTCAAAACTCGACAATGGTGGGCTTATGTCCTACCAGTTGGCAGTAAACGTGTAAGGCTGCTGCAATCGATGTATCAAGCATACTTGCCAACATGACCCATTCCAACCTGTAGGTGCTTATCCAGTCCTGTTTTTTTTTTTAGCATTCTGGGATTTTTAGTTCCACTTTTCCCATTATAAAACTTGGATTACAAGTCCCAAAATGTAAAGAAAAAAACAGGACTGGATAAGCACCTACAGATTGGAATGGGTCATGTTGGCAAGTATGATCAAGAAGTCTATTTGGTTTTGTAATTGTGATTATCTCTTTAGTGAAAGACTTCATGCAGTGGCCGAAGTGTACGAAAAGAAGTAGTATAACTATGCTCCCTGCTGGCCTTCCCCGGCTCCCATCAAACTCCATTCCACCCCACGCCCACGTGCAATCCAAACCCCCCAAAGAAAAACGCCTGCTGTTCAGTGCAGTGCACTGAAGAGCAAGTTTTTATTTATTTTTATGTGCACACTTAGTTTAATACAAAAACCCTTAGCAAGAAGAAAAGAAGAAAAAAAGAAGACAAGAGTCATTGATTTGTGAGCCGGGGTTGTCCAAAGTCAGAGATAGATTTGGTTCAAAGGGAACAGAAAGTTCTGAAATGTTGTAATTGTTAAACTGGGGCCCCTTTCAGAGCCAAACATTATTTTATGAAATGTACTGCTGCGATGGTAAGGCGCACCCGTTCACCACTCAAAACCATCGACCACCGTTCGTCGGCTTACAGTGACGGAGTGGACGCTACAAACCGGGCAAAGTACTTGGTTCTCAGTTCGATTAGACCGGGGCATCGAGTGAAGAGATGTTGTACGTTTTCCAGCGAGTACGCCATTCTACAGAACCTACATGTAGGTTGCTGAATGTTCCCTTCCGACCTGACCAATATAAGCTCCATTGTAGGAAAGAGGTTAAACCTGATCCTCATAAACTTTGTTCTGTAAAAGGAATCCGGGAATTTCTTTATGTTGAGTGGAGTGTGGCTGTAGGTTCTGGTTCCGTTTGAGAGTTGTCAAAATAGTTTGTATTTATTAACAGGTAGAAATCCAATCTTTTCCCCAGAGCTTCTTCTTTGTTCTATAGGAGTTTGTCAGAAGATCTTCGCACGAAACACCTAGGTCTTTTAAAAGTCTTTTACAAGCTCCGTCCCATGCTAGTCCAGCAACGTTAGCTCTGCTTAATATCTCAAATTTTATGATGGCAAAGCTTGGTGCTGGGTCAGATTTTGTGTATTTCCTGAAAAAGGACACAGACTTTCATTCAACAGAAGCCTTAAGTGAGGTTAAGCCCAATTCTTTTCTAATGATTTGGATTGGTATGGACCTCGGTAGACCAAGTACTTACTTCCAGTATTGCCCTTCGGGAGCTGGCCACAGTTTTCCAGAGATACTTATCATCGCCTCAGTGCCATACGTTACAGTAGGCACTACTTTTGCTCTGTAAAATTCCATCACCAGCTGTTGAGAAAATCCACAGATTCTTTGTTGTAGAATAAGAGCTTGGTCAGTCAGTGCTCTCACTTTTGCTTTCAGTGAGCACATGTTCTCCTTTTCCGCCCAGTGTGTGGAGATCTGAATATCCAGGTATTTGAAGGAATCTACACAGTCAAGTGTCTTATAGCCCAGGTTCCAAGAAAATGACACCTTTTTCTTTCTTCGCTTCTGGAGTTGTATGATCTTAGTTTTTTTCTATGTTGATCGACAGGTTACTTTAGATAGTATACTCATCCAGTCGCCACAGTTGACTCTGAAGACCTACTGAGTCCTATCTAACAGTACTAAGTCATCAGCGTACAGAAGGTGGGTCATTTCCACACCTTAAATTTTTGGATGAAAACTCCTACATGTCTCCATGAATGTTGACAGATCAGAGATGTAAAGGTTAAAAATAAATGGAGCCAGGGGACAACCTTGTTGTACACCACACTCCGTTTTAGTCCTTTCGCTTAAGAGCCCAGATGCGTTTAATCACACACAAGGTGTCAATGTGGAGCACATTTATCGGGGCTACCCAGTCTGCTGGGCAGTTCTATCTCCTCAGTCCTTCTCAGAGCAGGTGTCTGTTAATGCTGTTAAAGGCTTTAGACAGATCCACAAATGCAAGATAGAATTTCTGAGTTGTGTTTCACATTTTGCTCTCCAACAACGAGAATAAAAATACAGGTGGTGAAGTCCCCAAGCCTTTAGTAAATCCAAACTGCAGATGATCTTTTTGCTCATTTTCCTATGCCCACTCTTTCAGTCTCTGCAGAAGAAGGGTTGCATAAAGTTTCCCCTTAACGTCTCTGTCCCCACTTTAAAAAATCGGGACTACAATTCACGAGGGAGGAATGATCCTTGTTGTCAAAATCATCTTCAGAATTGAGTCTGGCACCAGTACCCACTCCTCCGGATTTTCCTTTAACATCACATTTGAAAGACCATCAGGTCCTGGGTCTCGGGATGGGCTTATCTTGCTGAATCATGGAAAACAGTGTATCACAGTCATACTTCAAGTACCATGGTTGTAGGTTAACAGGCGGCCTTTCGTTTGTTTGAGGATCTGTGTATAGGGTCTCAAAGAAGGTTATCCACTTTCCTTCTGCTACCCTGTTTATCAAAGGTAGATTTTGATTGGGCCTGTGGAGTTGATGATAGACCACATTTCTTGTGTATTTTTCTTTTTCTCTAAAGTTATCAGCATCATTTGAGCGTCCTTCCTAACCATTTCTTTCTGATGTCCTCTGAGCCAGTGTTTGTAAGTGTACTTCAGTCTATCAATAGCCTCCGTGGCATATTTAGTTTCCAACCTTTTGAGTAAAAAAAAAAACTGTGCATCTTAAATCAGTCTTTTTTTAAGGCTACCTGTTTATCGTAGCCATGTCGGTGGGTTCTTCTCTTATCGTTGTATGTTTTTTTAATTGGTTCTCAGATGGACAGCTAACAAGGGAATGTAGTAAACCATAGATGTTGGGGCAGAGTTTCCAGGAGCAAAAGGATGTATCTGCATCAGGACTTTCCCTTCAACAAGCCATTGCTCATTGAGTAAATTGTGGTCACTTTGGTCAGTGGGGAGAACCTGGAGGAATTCAATGGCACCAATCAGGTTTCTGGAGACAAAGACAAAGTCTTAACTGAAGATTCATGCCCTTGATGCCAGGTGGGATTACATTGTTTCTCCTTCTCAAAAAAGCCATTCAACAAGTTTAGGTCGTGGGATTTCATAAATCGACTCCACTGTGTACCTCTTTGTTGCTTCGAACTAGGTGTGTTAAGTGCCTCTCCTGAATATCCTCTGAGCTCCACCCATTAGAGCAGGTTTAAGGCCCTGCACAAGATAATTGATACATTTTCTAAGCTGTAAGTCTCATCTATAACATCCATCATGTCGACCATCATATGCTCCACTCGCACTTATTTTGGATTCCAATATATATTGACCAAAGCTAGATGTTTGTTGGAGGGGTTATGGGCCATTTCAGTGTTAAGACAATGTTTCAAGGTGGTGAGTTGAATGAACGGGCCGTAGTTGATTGATTTTAAAGGTTCAAAGTTGACTGCAGATTTTATCAGAGTAAATACACCTGCCGATGGCCATCCCCCGCCAGAAGTGAGTGCTGGGTTAAGGAATGATGTAAAACCATCCATTGCTATTTTTATTTAACAGCCATACTTCTTGCAGACATATAAATTATGAGTCTGCCCCTTTACAGTAAGGTGAGAAAACCCTCTTGTGTTCCAAGACACCAGAGAGTCTCAAGAGGGTCCTCCTTCCTCAATGGCTGTCTGCTAGTCTTTCTTTCCATCTGACAAGGGTGAAGCTAGCCAAGCCCACATCAGATCCTCCAAACATTTGGAGGGTCTTGTGGATTTTATGGTCACTTTCCGACCCATGTGGTTTTGCCCCAGCTGATTTATTGTCATGGTTAGGTTTTCTCTTTCCTTTAAGTAAGTTGTTGATCTGGTATCTTTTCGAAGGGGAGGCTTTGACCGGAATCCTCGAGTCTGTCTGGTCAACTTGGGAATTTGTGTCCTTGATCTTTTCAAAGAGGGTGATCCTGGATGAGTTACCACGATCAGAGTCTCTCACAGCTCCTGTAGCTACCGCTCTCAAGTCCGTTAAGTCAAAACCCAAAGACAACAGACTAGCAGCTGATGACAAAAGTAGCTCCCTTACAACAGTTGTTCGAAGATGGAGGAAAATAAGGTCCATGCGGTCTTCCGTTAGAAACTCAATCATGGAGAACTCTTTGGATACAATTTGGTGCAATGGGGGTACATAATGGCACAGCTTTAAGATGTTATGTCTGTTTCGTATGCATTCTTGACCTTGGTCCACCAATCACTCCAGCCTCATACTTCGGGTAAGGACCACGATCTTAACTATCCCTAAGTGTTCCTGCGGACAGCCATGTAGTGGGGACTCGGGCCTCTTCTTTTTTTCTTACGAGTCTTAGGTTTGAAGACGTTTGCCGACCTCAGATGGACAGGGTGCACACACTTATCCTGCAAGGCTGTCTGTGGCCTATTGGTTTTTAGAGTTGTGGCGTAGCCGAGGAGGCACTTTTCTTATCCGTGACTATCGCCAGGAGGTCTATAGATTTGGTCTATAGATTTGGTCAATTTGTCATTTGTATGTTTCCTTACTGCTATTTGTCTTCTTTCAGCTAGTGTCAGGAATGGGCTGCCTGGCAGAATGGGAATTGAAAGAACCTGGTTGGTAACTTCTAAAACAGGCAAGGTAACTTAGATTGGGCTTCATGCAGGCCCTCCATATTATTGTCTACTGAGTAAGTCGATATGTTTGTTAGGGAGATGATGTCGTTTTTGTCAGTACTAGAAACCTGATCTCTCACTTTTTGTAGATCAGTTGGAGGGCGTCTCTTAAAAAATGGAGTGTTGTCCGTCCGTTTGGTCCTGTTTTTCTTTTCGGTTCTGACCATGTGATGGAGTTATCTTACTTAGCGACTTCCTAGTCTTTTGGTTTTGCTGTTAAAGATAAATTCAGTCGTTTAGGTGACCTACTAAGTGATGTAAAATGCGTTTCTGGTCTAACAAAGAGCAGACATTTTTTTTAGGTGGTTTCACAGTTATGGGATACGGGATAACAACCCCCTCCCAGACAGATGTTGTGGCAGAGTTCTGAGATGACGAGCCTTTAGAGAGGCTATTTGTTGTTGGCTTAGATCATTTTTGAGTGTAACATAGCGAGGAGTGTCGTCTGATCTTTAAATGTATCATTTATCGCATCGTGTGGTGGCCATCCCTTATGGTTTTATTTGTCTTGTCCCCGGAGTCATGCTGTACCATTTGAGGTTGGACTCTGGCCCAACTCCATTGCAGATCAGACTTTAGGGCCACGGTTTTGGGTCTTATCACTTTGCTCAGGCTGTTAACTTGGGCTGCCGGGCCGTTACTCCCCCTCCCGTTCCAGCGTTCCAGCCTCTGGAACCGGGGCTTAATGGCACAAAATTACCCCTATTAATCCACATTTCCCAATTTAGGCTTCTTTGTTAATTTTGTATGTGAATACTGGAGGCAGTATACAGGGATTCCCCAGGGCCTTGCACATGTCCGAATCAGTGTCCGTGCACCATTCAAATAGTGGTGGATGCTGCTTATGTGCACATAGTTCTAAAACAATGAGTAGTCTGGGGCTTTCATCTGGAAGAATAATTTGGCCTACCTTCACCCAAATACCTTTTATTTGAGAGCCTATACAAATCCTGCACCCTAAGTCAATAGAGTGTTCAGACAAAGCACACTCTCAGCTACTGGAGCAGACACTGATGTCCCTACTTTCATACACTCTTGTCTATAGCAGCCTGTGCCAGATCTGCAAGCAGTGAGCACTCTTCCAGATGATCAGCCTTCCAGCAGCAAACAATTTATATGCCCTGGAGCCGGTTCATGAATGAGAAAATCAAACTCTCACCTGGGAGAGAGACACACGGGGCATGAGTGGGGGGTGGGTGGGAGGGGAGAGACACACGGGGCATGAGCAGGGGTGGGGGGGGAGGGAGAGAGACACACCGGGCATGAGCGGGGGGTGGGCGGGAGGGGGAGAGACACACGGGGCATGAGCGGGCGTGGGCGGGAGGGGGAGAGACACACGGGGCATGAGCGGGGTGGGGGGAAGGGAGAGAGACACACGGGGCATGAGCGGGGGGTGGGGGGAGGGAGAGAGACAGGGGGCATGAGCGGGGGGGTGGGGGGAGGTAGAGAGACACACGGCATTCGTGTGCAGGCGACAGATCCCGCTCCTTGGCCCTCCGCTGGCCACTGTGTGCCGATGGCATGAGCGGGGGGCTGGAGGAACAGGGGAGACACGGAGCATGAGCGGGGGTGGGGGGGACAAGGAGGACACCCGGGGCATGAGCGGTGGTGGGAGGAACAGGAGACAGACACAAAAGACTTAATGTGCAGGCGGCAGATCCCGCTCCTGCTGACAAAGCCTCTCATGCGAGGAACAAAGATGGCGGGCGTCTCTGAAGCCAGACGCACTGCACACTTTCACCGCATCCAATGAGAGAGCACGTCAGATGTCCGCAGACATCATGCAAGCTGCTTGCCCAATCACCGCCCTGTCCGCGGAGCGAACAGGGAACTGTGTCCGCGAAGCGAACACAGATATCACTAATTTTTTTCACTTACATTTTTGTCATTTTTTAAAAAACTGCTGGACGGATTTACACCAAATAAAGCAAAGCACGCTTTTGGGACCAAGCCGCCACTCCTCCCGCAAATTTGGTGTAAATCTGTCCAGCGGTTTGGGCTGTAGGTGTGAGCAAAGTTATTTCCCATCATGTCTATGGGAAAAAACAAACGTTTTGGGACCCCCCCTATAACTTATCCCCGCCTGGACGAATCCTCACCAAACTTTGCAAATAAATTTAGAGTGGGCCATATACTGTTTTTGCAAAGTTTGGTGAGGATTCGTCCAGGGGGAGCAAAGTTATAAGCCACCCAAAAAGTGCTCTTCCTATGGAAACACCAACTTAACCATAACTACACGGCCACTACTGTGGCCGTGTAATATATATATATACAGAAGTGGCCATGTAGTTATGGTTAAGTTGGTGTTTCCATAGGAAGAGCACTTTTTGGGCGGCTTATAACTTCGCTCCCCCTGGACGAATCCTCACCAAACTTTGCAAAAAAAAGTATATTGGCCACTCTGAATTTCTTAGCAAGGTTCAGGGGGCAAAAGGTATAGGGGGGGTTCCAAAACGTCTTTTTTTCCCATAGACTGAATGGGGGAAAATCTTTGCGCACAGCTACAGGTCAAACCGCTGGACGGATTTTTACGAAATTTGTGGAAGGTATAGCGGCTTGGTCCAGAAAGCATGCTTTTGTAAATTTGGTGATAATCCGTGCAGTATTTTTCTTTAAAACAACCAAAAAGTATGTTTCAAAAAATTAGTGACATCTATGTCCGCTCCGCAGTCACACTTCCCTGTTCACTCCACGGACAAGATAACGATTGGCTAATGGCTTGTGTCATGACCGCGGAAGGGGGAGAGACACACAGGGCATGAGCGGGGGGTGGGCGGGAGGGGGAGAGACACACGGGGCATGAGCGGGGGGTGGGTGCGGTAGGGACAGACACACGGGGCATGAGCGGGGGGTGGGCGGTGGGAGGGATAGACACACGAGGTATGAGCGGGGGGTAGCCGGGGGGAGGGATAGAGACACGAGGTATGAGCGGGGGGTGGGCGGCAGGAGGGATAGACACACGGGGCATGAGCGGGGGGTGGGCGGCGGGAGGGAGAGAGACACGGGGCATGAGTGGGGGGTGGGCAGCTGGAGGGAGAGACACACGGAGCATGAGCGGGGGTGGGCGGGAGGGGGAGAGACACACAGGGCATGATCGGGGTGGGTGGGAGGGAGAGAGACACACGGGGCATGAGCGGGGGGTGGGCGGGAGAGGGAGACACACACGGGGCATGAGCGGGGGTGGGGTGGAGGGAGAGAGACACATGGGGCATGAGTGGGGGTTGGGCGGGAGGGGGAGAGACACACGGGGCATGAACGGGGGTGGGCAGGAGGGGGAGAGACACACGGGGCATGAGCGGGGGGTGGGCGGGAGGGGGAGAGACACACGGGGCATGAGCGGTGGGAGGGAGGGGGAGAGACACACGGGGCATGAGCGGTGGGAGGGAGGGGGAGAGACACACGGGGCGTGAGCGGGGGGTGGGCGAGAGGGGGAGAGACACACGGGGCATGAGCGGGGTGGGGGAGCGAAAGAGACACACGGGGCATGAGCGGGGGGTGGGCGAGAGAAGGAGACACACCGGGCATGAGCGGGGGTGGGGTGGAGGGAGAGAGACACATGGGGCATGAGCGGGGGTTGGGCGGGAGGGGGAGAGACACACGGGGCATGAGCGGGGGATGGGCGGGAGGTGGAGAGACACGAGGGGGTGGGCGGGAGGGGGAGAGACACACGGGGCATGAGCAGTGGGAGGGAGGGGGAGAGACACACGGGGCATGAGTGGTGGGAGGGAGGGGGAGAGACACACGGGGCATGAGCGGGGTGGGGGGAGGGAAAGAGACACACGGGGCATGAGCGGGGGGTGGGGGGAGGGAGAGAGACACATGGGGCATGAGTGGGGGGTGGGGTGGAGGGAGAGAGACACATGGGGCATGAGCGGGGGTTGGGCGGGAGGGGGAGAGACACACGGGGCATGAGCGGGGGATGGGCGGGAGGTGGAGAGACACGAGGGGGGTGGGCGGGAGGGGGAGAGACACACGGGGCATGAGCAGTGGGAGGGAGGGGGAGAGACACACGGGGCATGAGTGGTGGGAGGGAGGGGGAGAGACACACGGGGCATGAGCGGGGTGGGGGGAGGGAAAGAGACACACGGGGCATGAGCGGGGGGTGGGGGGAGGGAGAGAGACACATGGGGCATGAGTGGGGGGTGGGCGAGAGGGGGAGAGACACACGGGGCATGAGCGGGGGGTGAGCGGCGGGAGGGATAGAGACACGGGGCATGAGCGGGGGGTGGGCAGGAGGGAGGGATAGACACGCGGGGCATGAGCGGGATGTAGAAAGACACACGGGGCATGAGCGGGGGTGGGCGGGAGGGGGAGAGACACACGGGGCAAGAGCGGGTGGTGGGGGGCAGGGAGAGAGACACATGGGGCATGAGCAGGGGTGGGCGGGAGGGGGAGAGACACACGGGGCATGAGCGGGGGGTGGGCGGGAGGGGGAGAGACACACGGGGCATGAGCGGGGGTGGGGGGGAGAGAGACACACGGGGTATGATCGGGGGGTGGGGAGAGGGAGAGAGACACACAGGGCATGAGCGGAGGGTGGGCTGGAGGGGGAGACACACGGGGCATGAGTGGGGGTGGGGTGGAGGGAGAGAGACACACGGGGCATGAGCGGGGGTGGGCGGGAGGGGGAGAGACACACGGGGCATGAGCGGGGGTGGGCGGGAGGGGGAGAGACACACGGGGCATGAGCGGGTGGTGGGCGGGAGGGGGAGAGACACACGGGACATGAGCGGGGGGTGGGCGGGAGGGGGAGAGACACACAGGGCATGAGCGGGGGTGGGGGGAGGGAGAGAGACACATGGGGCATGAGCGGTGGGTGGGGCGGAGGGAGAGAGACACGTGGGGCATGAGCAGGGGGTGGTCAGGAGGGGGAGAGACACACGGGGCATGAGCGGGGGGTGGGGGGAGGGAGAGAGACACATGGGGCATGAGCGGTGGATGGGAGGGAGGGGGGAAAACACACGGGGCACGAGCATGGGTGGGCGAGAGGGGGAGAGATACACGGGGCATGAGCGGGGGTGGGGGGGAGGGAGAGAGACACGGGGCATGACATGAGCGGGGGGTGGGGGGAGGGAGAGAGACACACGGGGCATGAGCGGGTGTTGGGTGGGAGGGAGAGAGACACACGGGGCATGAGTGGGGGTGGGGTGGAGGAAGAGGGACACACGGGGCATGAGTGGGGGGTGGGCGGGAGGGGAGAGACACACGGGGCATGAGTGGGCAGGAGGGGAGAGACACACGGGGCATGAGCGGGGGTGGGGGGGAGGGAGAGAGACACACGGGGCATGAGCAGGGGTGGGGGGGAGGGAGAGAGACATACGGGGCATGAGTGGAGGGTGGGCGGGAGGGGGAGAGACACACGGGGAATGAGCGGGGGTGGGTGGGAGGGGGAGAGACACACGGATCATGAGCGGGGGTGGGGGGAGGGAGAGAGACACACGGGGCATGAGCAGGGGGTCGGGGGAGGTAGAGAGACACGGGGCATGAGCGGGGGCGGGGGGGACAAGAAGGACACACGGGGCATGAGCGGGGGTGGGACGAACAGGAGACAGACACGAAAGACTTACTGTGCAGGTGGCAGATCCCGCTCCTGCTGACAAAGCCTCTCATGCGAGGAACAAAGATGGCGGGCTTCTCTGAAGCCAGACGCACTGCACGCTTTCACCGCATCCAATGAGAGAGCACGTCAGATGTCCGCAGACATCACGCAAGCTGCTTTCCCAATCACCGTCCTGTCCGCGGAGCGAACAGGGAACTGTGTCCGCGAAGCAAACACAGCTATCACTCATTTTTTTCACTTACATTTTTGTCATTTTTTTAAAAACTACTGGACGGATGTACACCAAATAAAGCAAAGCACGCTTTCGGGACCAAGCCGCCGCTCCTGCCACAAATTTGATGTAAATCTGTCCAGCGGTTTGGGCTTTAGGCGTGAGCAAAGTTTTTTCCCATTATGTCTATGGGAAAAAACAAAAGTTTTGGGACCCCCCCTATAACTTTTCCCCGCCTGGACGAATACTCACCAAACTTTGCAAATAAATTCAGAGTGGGCCATATACTTTTCTTGCAAAGTTTGGTGAGGATTCGTCCAGGGGGAGCAAAGTTATAAGCCGCCCAAAAAGTGCTCTTCCTATGGAAACACCAACTTAACCATAACTACACGGCCACTACTGTGTAGTTATGGTTAAGTTGACTATATATTACACGGCCGTGTAATATATATATATATATATATATATATATATATATATATATATATATATATATATCACACGGCCACAGTAGTGGCCGTGTAGTTATGGTTAAATTGCTGTTTCCATAGGAAGAGCCCTTTTTGGGCGGTTTATAACTCCGCTCCCCCTGGACGAATCCTCACCAAACTTTGCAAAAAAAGTATATTGGCCACTCTGAATTTCTTAGCAAGGTTCAGAGGGCAAAAGTTATAGGAGGGTTCCAAAATGTCTTTTTTTCCCATAGACTGAATGGGGGAAAATCTTTGCGCATGGCTACAGGTCAAACTGCTGGACGGATTTTTACGAAATTTGCAGCAGGTATAGGGGCTTGGTCCAGAAAGCGTGCTTTTGTAAATTTGGTGATAATCCCTGCAGTATTTTTCTTTAAAACAACCAAAAAGTATGTTTAAAAAAATTAGTGATATCTATGTCCGCTCCGCAGTCACACTTCCCTGTTCACTCCACGGACAAGATAACGATTGGCTAATGGGCTCGCGTCATGACCGCGGACATGCAGCGTCTCTGCCGATTGGCTGCTGCGAGACGTGTTCTGCGTCAGATTGTTTGGATGCACCCGACATCTTGGATCTGCCGATAGCGGAGCAACAGCCAGCGTACACATGCTACATTTATAAAACTCTTTTGCTGTGTCACAGAGCGTTGGGACAGGGTCAGACAGTAAGACATGGGTGATCAATGCATTTGTTCTGGGAGTTGGCCTTCACAATGTATTTTCTATGGCCACCTTGTACGCACAGAAAATTAGGGGTGTAATAATGGTCCATGCAGTGCACAGGAAACTTGTTACTGTTGTAAGGAGACACGTAGTGGTAGCGAACATTGAAATTGACAACATGCCATAATTGCAATACTTTTTCCTATGGGTATTATTATATTCATTAATACACTGCCATGGGTGTGACATGCTACAGTGGTTGTGGCCAGGGCCTAGAGTCTTGGACGCATGGCCGTTGGTTCGAAGGCCTTACTTTCAAGACTGTAGGCCCTGGCCACAACCACCACAGCATGTCACACCCATGGATACACCCATAGTAATGCGTATCGATTGCTAAGTTGTGGGGAGTGTGTGCAGACCTGGGTGCATGGCCAAAGGCCATGCACTGAACAACAAAGCTATAACCTCTTCACTTACAAGCCCACATGGGTTTTATGTAGTCCGGTGGTTTTGGCCAAGATGTGTACTTTTGGGTGCATGGTTGCAGGCTGTATGCCATACACCCAAGCATGCACCCAAAAGGAAACTTGTAAGCACTGCAGTTATAAGCCACTTCACAACCATATATTGAAATGTATGGACATACACCTAAGATTTTAGGCTCTGCCCACAAACAGTAATGTATTTCAGAGCTACAGAGACACCCCTAGTATTCAACATCAGTCCGGTGGCTGTGGGGAGGGTCTGCAGTCATGAGTGCATGGCCGCAGGCTATGCACCAAAGAGAACAGTTGTATGTAGTGTACTTACAAGGCACAATGGGTGTGATATGGTGTGGTAGTGCATCACTCAGGCGGCTGTGGGGAGGGGTGCAATCATGGGTATATGGCCGAAGGCCATTCCCCCAAACGCACATTTGTATATAGGGAAATGAGAAGGCACAATGGTTCCGATATGCTGTGGTGTTTTTGGCCAGGACCCAGAGTCTTGACTGCATGCCCAAAGACCATGCACCCAAGAGTGAAGTCATAAGCAGTGGAGTTATAAGTGAATATGGGAGTGGTGTAATGCGCTAGTTGTGTGCACGCCCTAATGTCTTGGCTGCATGGCTGCAGACGATGGTCCCAACAGTAAATTTATAAGTAGCAAATTTACAAGGACCATGGTTTCGATATGCAGCAATGGTTGTGGCTAGGTAGTATACTCTCTGTACTTTGGTCATAAGGTATAGGTCGTCGATTCGACACTGAAGATCAAAGTGCCAGATTAGCCATGTAGATTCGCATGTGTAGAACATGACTGCCAATATACGTACTCCTTACTCCTTACTTTGTTCAGAATCCACATATATATTTTTTTAATGCTTTTTGTACTTGGCAGAAGTATCCCTTTTTTTAATTTCTGCGATAAAAGAAAAAGGTATGTTAGTCTTTGCATTTTATGAAATTTTACTACATTGCATAATAGACTGTTTACTTTTTTTTTAACCCTCATATTTAGTTTACAAACCAGTGTACTGTGCATTGTGCTCAGTTTCTGTGTTTGCTTTTCTAATCCTTGGGTCTGGGGAAAAAAATCCTTGTTGGCTTAAAAAAAAACCTTGTTTTGCTATGGTACTAACTACTTCCTTGTTTCCTTTGAGTGTTTCCTTCATCTTTCTGATTAATGTTATGTTTGTTGCCTTCCTGCCGATTTGTAACAACAGTTACATACCTGTAGGCATATTGTACTTGTGCATTTGTTCCTACAGATCTGTGATATTTATTTGTGTCGTTGTTATATACTGTTTCCTTCAACTTCCTGATTAATGTTATGTTTGTTGCCTTCCTTCCGATTTTTAACAACAGTTAGATACCTGTAGGCGTATTCTAACTGTGCCTTTGTGCCTACAAATCTATGATATCCATTTATTTGTGTCATTGTTATATCCTCTTGGGCAGATAGATACCTATTGGCGTATTCTAACTGTTTGTAGTCTTTCACATAATGTTTTGGCAATCTTGAAGTACACATTATTTATTACATTTTGACTTTAAGAAGATTAAATACACATTTGTAAGATTAGCTGGCAATCTTTACTTTAGAGTAATGGTGCTATCATTACATTCGAACCATCCACATTTCATTTTAATGTATGTAGTGTAGTGACCTGCATTGTTTGTAGTTCCTGCATGGTAGTTTATACCTATTGTTGTAAAGGTTTTCTTTCCAAGTGACACTTGGCTGTGTGTGAATCCAGTCAGTTTGCAGTTGTTTTTGGTACCATCTGCATTATAACGTAGAAGCATAAGTATTATGTAGGCACTATGTGATTGTATCTGTAAGGTGGAGCGATTGTCTGAATTGCAAATAGTACATAATCTGCCATGGTTTGTATTCTGTACATGTTGCTGAAATGGAATGCTTTCACAATTTGGTATGGAAACATACACAAATCGTTCATTTGGGAAGTCTCCCTGTAACACATTGCTACAGAGAGTGCATGTATGTTTCCACATGTACAAAATCTGGAAGATTTCATTTACAGGTATGCTTTTGTTTTCCAATACTAATAGTAAGTACATTAGACATTCTTGTGGATATTCTTATGAGTTCAGAGTGAATCTCACCATTCCAGCAAAGTCGTCCAATTCTTGCCGTATTCCATGAACACTGTATGTGTTGTCAGGATTGCTTGTTGCATTTCTATGAAGCACTAATATTTGCAAAGACAATTGGTCTGTACTGTGCAAGTAAATATTGTTAACAATTGGTGGCAATTGAAAGAGAATATTCATTTCTACATTTTCATAGCAACTTACCCCACTTTCATTTGCATATTTGAATGGACCAGCTAGTTCTGTACCTGAGTGCATTTTTCAGAATTTCTGTTCCTTGTTTGCAGACCGCCATGGTTTGCATTCCCTAATAGGTTCTTCTTTGTTTGTGGTAATTGCTGAAACGTTAGCTTCTTTTCTTTGAGGAATTTGCTGTTGGATTCTGTTGCATTTCTGTTTCATTTAGTTTTCTTTTACCATGTTTTACTTTATCTGGAACAAGATATTGTTTCAGATGAGGGGTGTATAATGAACATAGTCTATTGTATTCTAGAATGCAAGGAGTATCAGCTTTCACTTTACATGCATCAAAGTTGATTAGCAATAGACAGTCAAGTGTACGTAAGCGTGATAATGCTACGTAGCTCATGCCTTCCTTAAAGACTGTGTTTCCTATATCTATCAATGCTTTGTCTAGGGTAAGACCTTGGGATTTATGAATGGTAACTGCATATGCATGAGTTAGAGAAAATTGCTCTCTACGTACATACATGTCTTTGAAGAGAAGGAATCCAGTAATTGAGCACCCTATCCTTTCACTTCTGAAACTTTATCAAAGCAAATATTGACAGACTGAATGTTGCTGTCATGTGGGTATGATTGAAAGCCAACAACTGTACCTAGTGCCCCATTAACTAGCCCTTGCTCGACGTCAAGGTTACGTTTAAGCATTACTCTACAATTTAAGGATAATTTTAATATTTTTTCCAACCCAGCTGAATTGGAGATTGAATTTTCTAAACTATTTAGTCGTGTTGTGGCTTGCTCACACATGGTTACTGTCATACCATGTACATCTAGTTTGTCTGTGGCGTTACTTTCCATTATTGGTTGCATTTCTTTATTTAACATTGTTTCATTGAATTTGAAACAGCTTGCAAGAGTTGGCATTAAGGTCATACAATTGACATTTTTGTGCGCTATTTGATCCATAACATCAGTTGCCCATGAAATATCGCCATAAAGTGCATGAATGTGCCAGCTTTTCAATACAACTTGTGCTTCTTGCGATAGTACACCAACTCTAATACTATTTAAGATGTTGGCATAAGTGAGATCTGCAGACTGCCGCATGTTCTCAGTTAATTCTCTGTATTGGAAATGTTGCCAAAGATTGACATTACCTATGCTATCAACAGTTCTCCGGCAGAGTTTGTGAGGTTTTAAAAATAGGTTCACCTTTCACTGGTGTCAATTGTAGAATATCTCCGAAAACTATAATGTGTTTCCATGCAAAGACTTCTTCATTGTTACTTTTAAGTACTTCTTGCAATCTGAGGTGAATCAAAGCCAACATTAGGTTGGAGACCATGCTCACTTGATCTATCAGTAGCATTTCCATTTGTTTTAAAACTCTGCGTAATTCCATTGCAGCTTCTGCAGAAAGTTTGTAATAGTATAATTTATTTTGATGCTCTACTGGAAGCAGTAGCAATCAGTGTAAAGTGACACCGCCTATGTCGTAGGCAGCTAAACGTATGAGGGCCGTTACAACAGCTGACAGATTGTTGTTTGTCAATTGTTGAAGGAACTTGCTGATGATTTTGATTAAGAATGATTTCCTTGATCCAGCTTCACCACTCACGTACAGCAGTATAGGTTTGTAATTTTGGCAGGTGCATTCTTTATTTTCGTGTTGGACAGCATGTACAATTTGTTTTGTTACGTCTTCAGAAAAGGTGCGCAGATCTTTGTTAAGTTTTGCTTGTTGTACATTTAAGCCTTCTGTATCTTCTTGATACTGATACATGGTGTTTTCTACTTCTGCCATAGCTACTTCAGCCCCATTTGCTATTAGTGGTTGTCCTAGTGGTTCTTGACTTCCTGTTACAGAAGGTTGACTACTGTCGGAAGAGTCCTTATCTAGTTGGGCCTGAAGTTCTTCTTCCTGTTGCTGCTCATAGTGTAACATTGTTTTGTACGGCGTAAAGTTCACATCAGTTATAGCGCTTTCATTTGCTTTGAAAGCATCTTCATAGCATTCATAGTTTTCTAGTATGTCTTCTTCTTTTCTCCATGGTTTGAAAAGTTGTAACAGAGACATGTAATATCGTTCTTTCTGTTGAGGAGTTTTTAATGACAATTTTAAATGATTAATAAAGCTTTGTTTGGTAAGTTTCACTAAGCTCCCTTCACAATCGTTCACTCTATATCTATGTTTGCTTTCATCGGGTTTTACATTATTTTTGTATGCAAAGTTTTGAGTTATGTGGTATAGACAAGTGCTTTCCAAAGTGCTACTCCTGTTCGGATAGTATGTGTCCAGTAAATTGTTTTTTAGAATGTCTTGGCTGTTGGGATCATTTCTGGCAATTGTTTCTATGTCCTCATATGATTTCAGCACTCTTTTTCTAGATTTTGCAGGATCAAGACTTAGACATACTATGTTGTCTGATTTACCATACAAAGCAGTACCGGTTAAACGATCTGCTGCTTCATAGGCGCCACATTCTCTATGAGAGAGCATTTTTATTCCTAGGCTGTACAATTTCTGTGATAATGTTTTTGTCTTGAAGCTCTGTTTTTTCTGCTTTTGTTAAGTAGGCTGTAACATATCGTGCAATAGCAGTTGAATTGTCTGTAATGTACTGCACATCTATGTTTGCTTTCCATAAGAGGGCAATGATTGCATTGTAGTCATTTACATATTTTGATTCTTCCCTTCTTTTTATGTAATACGTGTTCTTAGGTGATTTACCTTTAACACTATGTTGAACTGAAGACATGAAGTTTTTTACCTCACCTGTTTCTGTAACTGGTCTAGGGAAACCAAAGCAGCATTTGGTATAGTATTTACCTTTGTTTTTGTATCTGCAGTGACAATATTTGCCACATTTGTGTCTTTGAAATTGTAAAATATGCCCATGCAGTTCACTATGTGTCTGTTGTGAAGGGATTTCACAAGTGATATATTTTTGGATAAACTGCAAAACAGTGCTATCACTGTCGTGACCAAATTTCGGTGCATCTTCGATCCATAACAGCATGTGAATATGTGGTGCTCCAATCGCTTGATATTCTTTTCTCCAAAAGAAGTGTGGTACTTCTCAAAGGGGAGGAACAGTTTTATTGCAAATAACGTTTAGCATGGCAATGAAACGATGATGGAAATATCTTGACACATTAACTGGATCTAGAGAGCAAAGTTCTCCAGGTGTTAATATATCTATGGTGTTTGTGTTGCTGTTTGCTATGCGTAGGAACTCATGTAAATCTTCCCATGCATATTCTGCACAACTTAGCGTAACAAACCAAGTCGGTGGTCCAAGGTTTCTAATCATACAACGCACGTCTCCGTGCCATCTGAACCAGTATTCCTTTGTACCACGCATGTTTGCAAACAAATTTGTTATACTTGCTTGTAAAACCTCATCTTTTTCCTGTACTTTTTGTATTAACTGCATAGCTGACATATTTTGAAAGTGGGTTCCAGATTTCAAAATGTGTGCAACTCTGTAACATAGTGTTGCTAATTCAATTTCATAGAGTAGGTTGAATATGTATTCCACATTTTGTGTAAATCTGGGATCTTGCAAATACATTCGTAAAGAGCTGTATTCTGATGCTCCAATCTGAGTGGGTCTATCATCGTATCTTCCACCTTTGCCAGTAGGAAATAGCAGTGGAAAAGCACGTGCTTGTATACTTTTTTCCCATATACTCATTGGTGACCCTTTGGTTTGTCGTATTTGGTAAGTTTCTAGTGCATCATCTTTGCTTTCATTGGAATGCAATGGATGAATTGTGTAATGGTCCAAAAGAGTGGATACTGTAGCAGGATCCAGAAGTTCGAATTGTCCAGTTTCTGATGGCTCTTCAATTATTTCAGTTGTTTCCCTTAAGCTTTCATCAATATTTATTTCCTTGCAGTACTCGTTATTGTCTTTTAGATATTGCAATGCTTGTCTAACTTTATGTAAGTCCACCAGTTGTTGCCAAATTTTCTTGTCCTTTGTTGGTACACCATTTACCAAGACTATTAAAGAATGCTCTATTGAACATTGCACTCCTAGAGTGTGTTCATTTTCCGTTAGATCTAACGGCAAATAAACTACTTTGCCACAAATGCGTTTCACCAATTCAGAGGAAGGTAATTTTGCTGTTTTTGGATGAAGGCGTATAATTGCTTGAAATGGGTGAACTGTTTGAATTATTATGCTCGCATACAAATTGAGTTGTTGCAGGATTTTTGGTAGTTGGAACAATTCCAAATGATTTGTAATAGCACATGAAGGAGTGTGGTTGTTGTCTAATTTTGTAGTACAGAAACTGCAACATATTAGGCATTCAGTTAGTTCATATGTGTTTTCTGCTAAAAGGTAGAGAGCTAATTCAAACCATTTAGTCTTCATTGCCTTCTATTTTGTATGCTATGTCTACATTTTTTGTGTTCCTTTTGTAAAAGGTTCTGCGGCAACACACACACGGTTTGGTACTTCAGTCGATGACCTTTTAAATTTTACTATTTTTTTTCTGTATGTGTCTAATAGAAGGTTGCTATGTGCAGATTATTTGCTACTATGTTCTAAAAATATTGCATTTTGTAAGTGGCTTTCACTTCCAAAATACTTTCTCTGAATACGGTCAATTTCTTCTTGTAAGTATTTGGGTGTACCATGCAGAACAGTGTTATTTAAATTGCCTAATTCTGAAGCTGGAGTTTTTGCATAGTATATTTTATACACTAGATTTCTTACACTTGAATGATGTATTGATATCCTTTTGATATCATGGAAGGTGCTTTTGCAAATAGGCCCAGAAATGCAGGCTAATAAATGTCCTTGTAGTCCTGTGTATTTGCGCACTGGACAAATATCCATATTTTTCAGCACTTTCATTTTACTTTTGTCTTTACCTTTTAAATACTGATGAAGGAACTGATGTAAAGATTTGAATGCTTTGTTTGGAATGGCACACATTGATGTGCACGGCCATTTGTATACTGGACGGTGTAGTTCTGCTGAATCGAGAGGTAATTCTGAGTTTACAGAAGATACTTTTGTAAGCAGTGTTTCTTGTTCCATGATGGTAGTATTGATTTTCTCATACCCTCGTCCACTGCTATAATGGCAATTGTGTTTGTTCGATTTTGTTTGTATGCTTCTTCATTAACATATCGTTCTGTGGTTGTTGTGTGACTCCATTCAGCACCATAAACATTAAAAAAAATATTTTTGTTCTCATTCCGTTTATTGCTGAGTTTATTTTGTAGTTTGGTACTTAGTTTTGTTAGTGCTTTCATCCTGTTTAACACTAATATAAACAACTTCCTTTTCAGAAGGATTGCACTGTCCATGAGAGCTTGTAGGATTAACTTTCTACGGTAGGTTTTAAGGGGTGAGGATGATTTCAGTCCTCTTCTTAGTAGATTCTGAAGGACTCTGTGACAAAACATTTTTGATAAAATACTTTTTTTTACCAGGGGTTCTTGCTACACTATCAGGATTAGTAGGAGCATTGTTAGCTGTACTGGTAGCTGATTTTGTGCCAACATTTTTGTGTTTTATGACACATTCTGATGGAGGACGTAAAGTTTTGGTAGTTGAAGCTTCTTTTGTTTTGCTAACTGACTGCATTAGCTGGTTTCTTCTAACATTCTCTATAAACTGTACAACTGATGGATGCTTAGATTGGCCACTTTTATTTTTATTTGCTCTACTTCTGCATTCCTTTCTACGGAGTTGCTTTTTGGTAGGCATTCTCTGGTGTCTGTTGAAAAAAAGAAGGCATACTTTGGTCTATTGTATAGTGTATGTGTGCTGTGTGCATGCGTGTATGAGTCTGATGGGGAAGCTCTTTGTTACGGTGTGTGAATGTGCATTGGACTCTTGCAATGATTTGGTAAGGCTATTTTACTGTTTGTATACTAGTACAATGTGCTTCAGATGAGACTACAAAGTGGGCTAGTGGTGACGAGAAGCATTATTACTAAACAAAATGCCATAAACTTGCAACAGCAACTACTTTTCTAAATCTAACCTTCTAAGGATTACGTATGTTATTTGAGTTCCAAACACACAGGGATTTGTGAGCCATTCTGCCTGTTATTCTTTTTTCAATAAATGGATATTTGTAGGTAGAATGGTTCAAACTTCAATGTTTGCTTTGGTGCCCAAATTAAACAAATAACCCATGTAGCCTCTTTGAGGAGTAGTTACAATATAAAGGTAGTACTGTACTTACTTTTGTTTTGCAAAATGACCAGGTTTCTTCGGATATGTCGTCTGCAGTGTAGATGCTGTTGATTCTCAGGAGAGCAGTCTTCACTGCGATTCAAAAAAACAAAATGTATTACTTTGTGTGTTTACAGCAGTGCTAATACTGCACACATTAATTGTGCATCGTTCGTCAGAGCATTCTCCTTTCATATTTGAACCCAGTGCATGTGAGCATTTCACTTCACTCTGTGCAGGCTTTGCATGGTATTTGCAATATGTTACTTGCAAGTCCTTCAAAATTGCTAACATTGTTAAGGTTATGAAAATGCCTTGTTTTTTTACAAGGTGTACTATCAAAAGGAGAGATGTTTGTAAGCGATAGGGCATAGTATTATATGGGAACACATTTTCTACTTGCAATTTAAAAGCACAATGCCGAAAAATCGGGAAGCCCTCGGAGGGAGATGTCACCACAGCAATCGGGAGCACTTACTTTTGTTATACGATTACATTGTAAGTAGCATTACTGTAGGTCGTACACAGTATACAACTCCAACATTTTCTAATACAAAATCGAGTTTCGCCCCAAATAGGCATCCTGCCAGCGTGTGTATAGGTTATGCGGAAGACAATAAGAAGTCGTGCAGTTTGTCAATGATAAATAGGACATCTTGCACTTAAAAGGGGGATCGTTGGTATGTATTGTCTATGCCCATTTAGCAGCATTAATTTGTTTTACATTAAATCATAAAGGTTGCACATGTTCTCCAATTGAAATATAAATACCTGTAGGTTACCAGTCATTTGGTCGAAAAAAATTGGTCGACTGGACAAATGGTCGAACCAATTTGGTCGAAAACCAAATGGTCGAATTTTTTATTTTTTTTTGTTTTCACCCCTTTTTTGTTTTTTTTGGGGGGGGTTCCCCCAACCCCCTTTTTTTAAAAAACGAAAACCCGAAAAATATATATATAAATAAAATAAAAAATTTGACCATTTGGTTTTCGACCAAATTGCATCGACCAAATGTCTTTCGACCAGTTTTCAGTCGACCAAATGTCTGGACACCATACCTGTACTCTATACTCATGCATGTGCGCATGCATGGAGCTGTACGTAGAAATTCGCAACACTTGCACAGTAGCTTCTGAAGTAGGTGCTTTGCAATGATATGCGACTTCCATTCAGAATTATCAACAGTAATTTTGAAGTGCGCACTGTTGGTGACAGAGTTACATTTAGCGATTTGCAATGTGGATGGTTGTGTGACTGTTTAGTTGTGTCCAATGAGTGACTTGATTTGCTATAGCTGTGGAAAGGGTGAAAGGACTGGGTAAGAGTTGCGTGCCGCACGTAGGCAATGCTTTTCCGCGGATAGGGCATGTCATATATGGGTTTCTACAGCAAATCCTGCATGGAAAGGGGACTGTAGGCATCAGCCAATCAGATGTTCACATTACTCTTTTGTGTCCAAAGATGGTGTATACACTGAAGATGGCAGAGGTGGAGAGGGTCAGGGTTTTGGTGCTTGGAGACATTTTTATCCATGGCTTACAACATTATGCAGAGAGTAGGCATGTGGTACACCATTTCGATGTGAGAGGAGAGGAGGTGGTGTGGAACGCTGACACTGATGCCAGTGTTGCAGCAATTCTGCAAGTTTACAGACACATACCTACGATGACCTGTCCTCATGTGGTAATTTTGCACTATGATGCTTGCCATTTGGGCTACGTGACTGCACGTACTTTGTTGGCAGATTTGGGACAGTTGGTTGAAGCACTCATGAACATCTTTCCAACTGCGAAAGTAATTTTTTCTGGTTTACTCCCTATACTACAATGGGACAACAATTATTTTTTCTGTCCAGATCAAAGTAGTGGGAGGTGTATCATTAATCGCAGCATGCATGCGTTTATGTTACGCGCTGGTATGTTTTTCTGCAGCCATGAAAACATTGTTCCAAGTAATGCAGATTATTTTGAAGCAGATGGTGTTGCGGTATCTTCTTTGAGAAATGTGATGTTCTTTTGGAATGTAATGCTGGCTTTAGAGAATGTTCTGTAATGTTTGTAGGAGTAAAGTAAGGACAAAAAAATACAAAAAAATAAACAAAATGACAGATTTCTGTAAGGTATCTGCTAAAAAATGTTAAAGAAACAGCTCTTTTCAGAGCCCATCATAAACGGGAAAAAGGGGAATAATACTTTAATGTACCGTCATCACGCTCTGATCCTATACATGTCCGCGGACATGGCAGTAGTTTGCAGCCAGCGCATATCACCAATGGGAATTCTGGGGTGGAGACGCATGCAAATGAAAATGAGTGGACCTAGGGATTGGTCAATAAAGTTCAGTGGGTGTGTTCTGAACAGCGAGATTTAGTAAGACCGTCTTCTCCCTGACAGGAGACCACATAGCCATGGCTTTGCGTGCTCGCAAACAGATTATCTGGATTTTGGGAGACTCATGATACATTGGTTGAAGGTGCATGCAGAAAGCTGAGGTTTATCTGCAGATCTCGGATTTCCTCATGTGGAAGTGCACTGGCATGGCGTGCGTGGCATGAGGTGGCTGGACTTGGTTCCTCTCTGTGTTACTTTACTGACAGAGCGTCCTCCAGATATACTTATCATTCTTTGCGGAGGAAACAGTTTAGGCCATGTCTCTGGAATTTCATTGCAATTTGCAATGAAGGAAGGACTTGGGAAGCTCATGGACATGTTTCCAAAATGTCAAATACTGTTTTCCTGTATTGCACAAAGACAAATCTGGCTGCGTTCTTCTGCTTTTGGTCCACAAATGGAGAAAGCGAGACGCAATGTGAATAAGGCTGTTTGTGCCTTTTTAAGAGATGTTGGCATGTCCTCATTCCACAATGAAAACATTTTGTTTCACAGCTCTTTCATTTTCCGCAGAGATGGAGTCCATCTCACATATGCTGGCAAACAGATTTTTCTTCGCAATGTACAAAATGCATTGCAACCTCTTTTGGATTTACAATAATTTGTGTGACAATCCGTTTTCTCCAATCCACAGTTTTTGACCCACACAACACACCACCGAAAGGCTCTTTTCAGAGCCAGCACTTACTCCCAGCATACACTTCATTGTATTTTCTCCCCTTGCACCCTCCTTTTTTTTCCCTACGACTGTCTGCAAACTTTTCCACAACTTCGCGGGGATCTACAACGTCCACTTCATAGTTCTATTGTTAAACTGGGAAAGGCGGCTCTGAAAAGAGCCTTTTCTGTAATTTTTGTTGTTTTCACGTCTATTGGTTCTCAGCACACGACACACTAGGAGAGGAGGCCAAAGGAGGGTAAGGAAGGGACACCAGCCACGGGGATAAGAAAGGGCAAATGGACAGAGAAAGATATAGGGTGAGCTTCACTTAGGTAAGGAGCAGATCTTCTGTTGCTCCGTGACCGTAGCCTCAAAAGCACTTCAAAAACGTTCCCCCCTGCAGAGTACTACGTCACAATACATACACACACCTTATAGGTAAGGTTCAACAGTTAAGATATTTGTGATGTCATCTTTGATGTCCTGGGTGTTAGTCTTAGCAATGCACATAGATGCTGCGAGTTATGGTTGCGGAGCTTACCATAATGGGGGAATGTGCAGTGTTTTTTGGTTTCACTCTGAAGTATAACATCCCTTTAACAAAGTTTTTTTTTACTGAATGTACATATATAAATATATATATATATATATATATATATATATATATATATATATATATATATATATATATATATATATATATATAGAGCAGGGAACGAAAACAAAGGGGCTAAACATGTGATGTGGTCAGTGATGTCATCAGTTACATTTGAGATACATCTTTCATGTTCTTTGTGTGACTGTTAGCAGTGCACAGTGGTGATGGCAAGTATGGGGGCTCAGTCTGCCATAACTGGCGAATTGCAGGGGTTTTTCAGTTTTAATTTGAACCATAATGGGGAGGGCGAATATTTTTTTTAGTGAAGCGCACAGGTTTTTCGTAGGGCAACTTAACCATTACGTCGCCTCAACAAAGTTTTTTTTGTAGTGAATATATATATATATATATGGGTATGGGGTTAAAACAAGTGGGGAGGGAGTTATGATGGGTTAAAACAAAATGTGGAAGCAAGGGTGTGCGGACGGGGCACCCCCAAAAAAGTTTCAAAAAAATAAAATCTGTATTTTTTTGGTATTTTGGTTTCGGTAAAAATTACCATAATAAAACATTTTTCGTTAAAAATCACATTTTTTTGCGACAAGACAGAACATGTGCACCTTTCCTTATAATCACACACTCACTGGCCCAGAACATTTAAATTTTACTCTGGTAGAGGAGGGAGACCTCAGACTGGGGGCACCATGTGCCATGCAGGAATTCTCCACCAAAGCAGTACATCGCTCCACCCAGTAGTTGCCAAGTATTGGTATTCTGCCAACAGCCTCACTTTTGCCATGATGGACTGCAGTGCCACAACACGATGCCTCCCCGTAAAAACAGAAGTAAGTCTCTTATTTGAAAATGCAAAATGTAGTCTGTGTTTCACGATCTGGGCGACCCACAGGGAACGAGACCCATGGGTAGCCGTATCTTTTGGATGTTTTGCCACAAGCTTCACCCCAAGTGCCCCAGCTAAATGAAAACTAAGTGAAAGGAAATGTCTCTAAATTTGCCCCATCAACTGTAGCGAATAAAATTGGTTTGGACTCTGCCAACAGAAGCAACCTTTCCCATAGCAAAGGCTATGAAGTGAACTAATAGATTTGATCCTCTTGCTTGATCTATCAGCTACTTGCTCCAACGACTTGATGATATTGCAATCCATGAACCCTGTTGGCAGCATTTCTAAGGATGTTACTAATGCCAATAATGATAATGCCAATGTTATTCTTTCTGGATGTGCTTTCATGTTTGTCCTGTCTAGACATTAGGAGGATATGGATATTTGGTTTGTAGTTAAAAGTTTGCCAATATAAAACATAACACTGTCGGTAACGATAAATCCTCCACCACATAGGCTGATGGCTATTTTCTGGCCTGTTTAAAGCCTCTGGAGGGTAGGGATAGCTCCTGTATTGCTTCATCTGTCATCAGTCACTGTGATTGAGTTGCTCAAGGTGGGGATGAGAAAAAGGCTGTTACATCAGGGGTTGTTGCAGAATATAGTAGGGGTTGTCAAGCCTCACGTGCCTATCCTGTCAGTACTAGTGCATCACTCTGCAGGATATCCTCTTCCTTTTAGTAGTGGTAGCGCTCATCCTAGGACAGGTCGTAGAGGTGGACACACCGAATACAATCAAGCTAATCCCTTGATGAGTAACCCTATGTTTATCCCTTACTGTAAGTGACATTGCCAGAGTCTCAACACAGCCGACCCCGTCGTAGGTTAATAAAGTTTCTATTGGGCTGGTTTTCAAAGATTAGATACTTGCCAATAGTTTATTGATGATCAGTTTCAGGACTTTACCTCTCCGAGGGTCTACAATCCAAACGCTTAGCCATCTTCCCATTGACCATTCTTACAGACACAGTGGACCTCTTCTTAATGTCCAAGAGTTTAATTCCATTGGTGCATGAACGGTCAGGTACATCATTCCATTGCAGATGGCAACTTAAATTATATGGATTGATACAGGGCATCCTTTCCATCCACAATTTAAATTTAAGCGCTGACTCATGTTAATTCATGAATAAATAATCTGGTGATTTTGTCGGAAATGTCTTCGATTCCAATTCAGTTTGAGATAAGATTATGTAATTCATGCAGTACTTAACCAAAAGGGTGAGAGGTGCTTTTTAGTGGAGGTTTGTTAACAAGGACTGACATTGCCCCAATTCCCCTTATAACCTATTGGTACCAATTCTCTTGACATCCAGTTATAAAAAATATTTCCTATGAGTGTGCACTAATTTATTGTTAATATTTATCTGAGATTTCAGTCTTCCACCCTGTAAATTCCATGAAAAACCCCTTGGTGATGAAAAAAGTGCATACAATTTTTTGGGGGGATTTTAATGCACAATTGAGTATTTATGGAATTTAGAGGACATTGAGCAAGAGGATTGGATTTAGGGCATCTCGGGGCTTGATCTGGCTTTTCCTAGCCATCAACACTGGAATGGTGTGATTGTGTCCTCTTCTTCAAATTAAGGTGTCGAACCTGCAGAGGGAAACTCTCCTGTGACCACCCAACTTTTAACTATGTTGGAACTGCAATTGCATCTTGAAGGTAGGGACCTGGTCGTAAGACACCTGTAGGGAGTAACCATAACTCTCTATGTCTTTCAGTCTTATCTGATGTATTCTTGGGCCATGTTTCGAGGGTGTAACCTATGAATACTGAGATTGTTAGTATTAACAATTGCAGCAATCTAAAGTGGGCATCCCTGGAGGAAGACAAACTGGTTCCAGAAATATATCTCATACTCTCACAATTTCCTAGCAGGTCCTCTTGATGTTAGTTCAGTTTACTTTTATGCGATCAACTTATAATATGAACAAGTATCATTGAAACAACCCTTTGTCATCTGTCTTAATACTGTCCTAAGAAATAACTCTGCACAGAGCTTCTCATGGTTCAACACTGAACACAGGGAACTCAAAAGCATGCCATTACCTGGTGGCACTGCTATTAACGTGTCCAAGCTGAAGTCAGATTAGAAACTGATACATTCTAAAAATAAAAAAATAAAACAATATGTGGAATTTCGTAATTGGAAGCTGCTTTTATTGGCAGTAGGTACCAAAAACCTGTCAGCTGTTTTGCAAATTATCATTGAAGGCACGGGTCTGTGTCTCTTCTATTACTGACAATGCACTGCTTATTCATTTTAAAGACCAGCACATTGCTCCTGAGCTATCCTCCCGAGACAATATATCTCAGGCAACCCTCTTTTGTGCGTCTCTCCTTTCTGTACCCTCCTCCCCAGTTTCTCTCGGCTCCTTTTTGAAGTAAACATTTTAAATTGGCTGATACAATAAATTACCACTCTTATGGCGAATAACTAACACAATTCCATTCAAAACGGGCAAAAGATATGCCCTGGCTAAATATCTATATAGTATTTTTTTCGAAGTGTACAAAAAGGTTTTGTTACAAAAGATGGATTGTTGCTTTACAGGGAAGACTATTGTCACCCATGAGCAGGCTAGGTTTAGTAAAGGGATCGGTACAACCAGACATGCCTTCCAGCTTGTTTCCATAAATATCTCCTTATTAAAAAAAATCAATTTGTACAGCATATTCAATTTCATAACACTGCTACAGGAAGAAAGGCAAGCATTTATGACATTGCTATCACGCACATTGCTCTTTCATGCCTCCCCTCCCTTATAACACCACCCCCCCCCCCCCCCGCAAAAAAAACAATCCCTTGTAAACACCTTTTGTGTACCAATAAGACCCCATCTGGGTCTTGGGTCGAGTATTCTTATTTGAAGTCTTCGGGGGCAATTGCCCTTATCCCTTTCACTAGAAAGTGTCTGATATTTATATTTGGAATCTCGCCCTCTCTTGAGTAAGTATTGCGTTGTTTTGTATTTCTTGAGGAAAGGAGACCATTCCTACTCAAAGTCCACTAGTGTCTGTTGGAGCAGAGCAGTAAAGTATTCCGTCACATATATTTTGTTTGCTTGTCACGCCCATTCATCCGCCACTGGGAGTTAAGCTCTCTTCCAGTACATTTTCAGACACACTTTTGCTGCTGGGTGAATATTGCTGGCCAGATGAGGCACAGACTGAAAGCCTTTTCCATCCACAATTACCCCAAACAAAATAGGAAAATGACATAGATCCCACGTTTCCACCGCTAAACGCTTTATCCATGCCAACAACTCTTTTCAGTACGACTGGCCGAAAGGACATTCTCACAATATATGCCAGGAGGACTCTGTTGCTCCACCCCCCCCCCCACGCCCCATCCCTCCATAGTGTGGCTAAATAATGTACAAACATTTGAGACAATTTAAGAGGGGAGTATTGCCATCAACATGTCAGTCTGAAATGCTGCATTTTGTAATGTAGCGAGATTGAGGACTTTAATGCTATTTGGTGGCATATTTGGGTCCATTGTTCCTCTGGCAATTCTCTGGTCAAGTCCTTCCACCATTGCCATTTGCTCCTCGTATCCAATAGCGTTAGCCTCTGTTTTAATGCCTTATACATTTTGGAGACCAGGCATTTCATGGCTGTTTATTGGTCTAATATCTTTTGAACTTGTAGTAACTCCCTCTATAATTTCTCTCTCCATTTAGCGTCTGTCACAACCTTTGAGTTTGAGAAACATAAATGTACAGTTCTTCCTGTAACTTGTCTATACAAATAAATGAGTTCTTATTTCAATGTTGTCCAAACCTGGCTTATTGCACCTCCTATGACTTCTGGAATCAAAATGGTTTAGGTATATGGTCTCTAAGTGGAGGAGCCCAAATAAAACTATGAGGGCAGGGCCAAGTAGATACACACTGTGTACTACCTATTTCCCTCCATGGGTCCCACAATCATTTTAGGACTGGATGGTCATATATCCTTTTGCAGGATCTTGTCCGTCAGGACCAACAACCCATTGTTTTTCTTAATTAGTCGGATGATCCACCGTAACATCAAGTTTGGATGCTCTAAGATAGCACTCTATCTGTGGGGTCCTTCTCCTACTGCTTCCTTATGACAGACCAGTGAGGTGTACGCTATTCTAGGATTCTTACCATTCCACAAACATGTCATAGTGACCTTCTTCACTTCTACAAAGATGGCTGGCGGGACCTGTGTCAGAGGCATCTGGAAGAAAAAGAGTAACCTGAGAAGGACATTCATATTGAAGGCTTTAAGTCTCCCCGCCCATGACAAGGTTTGTTTCAACCACCTAGCCATGTTCTCTCTTAATGTTCTCCACGATTGCAGATAGTTTGCATGAAATAAATAACTTATGTTTCTTGTTATCTGGCCCTCCAAATATCAGATACTTTCTTCTTCCACACAGGTTTGAGCCCTAGCCAGTAGGTGCCTTCTTTACGCTATGGCAAAGAGCAGGGGAGAGAGGGCACAGTCCTGCCTACTATCCCTACCCAACCAGATGTATTCTGATGTCACCCCATTGACTGACTCCTGCCAATAGATTTTGGTGGAGGGCCTGTACAGCTGTGGTCCACCTCTATCCAAACCCCATCCTCTGAAGAGTCACGAAGAAGAAAGACCAGCTGACCCATCAAAAATCTTTTTGGAATCCAGTGAAAACACTCAAGGGTCTCTAGTACTCATTCTGCTGTGCCTCACACTCATTGTAGGGGGCTCTGAGATCCCTCCCTTTTGCCAAGAGCAAGCAGACCTGTAGTTTCATCTACACCTGTGATGAATCAACTTCCCGAGCACCAGTGGTCCAGGGGTGAATATCGGTTTCTAAACCCTCAATCAAGCCCACACTTCTAGTACGTCAGTAGGAATGTAAACAGATTGGAATAACAAGCAAATTATAAAGCTCCTTGTCCAATTTTGGTAACGTGGACGGAACAGCACACTTATCTCCGAAAGGTCGTGGATCATTGGTTAGTTGCAACAAAGCGAAAATACAATTACCCAATGATAAAAGGAACTGTCCAGTCACGGTTGTATACAAATATCTACTGTACTATTATCACAACAGACAGTTCTAGCAACACTACAGAATACAATCGGCCCTGTAAAGAAATGCCGAGGACAGACAGTTTCAAAGAAGGACAAGAGTTGCACTCTGGATACTGACAGGAGGGTAGTCAGTATGGTTAATAATCACAACAGTTTAGGGTGTCTTGGCTTCAGCAAAAAGGAAGCAATGGGTCTTAAAATTGCTCCAGGGGCCTTCTAAGAAGGACCAGGGGGGCAGAACCACAATGTGCCTTGTGCTGTAGATGTTCTTAGTGTTCAACAGGGTCAATTTGGCTTCAGGACGCTTTTCAGGCTTCTGTGACAGAGTTCGAAGCGGGAGTTGCTGCGGGTATATGGCATAACGATGGTTCAGCGAGCAAAGCTGGACAAAAGGCTGCAGGCTGGCCTGCACAATGGTTTGGGGTCAGGACTCAGTCTCAGTGCTGATTGGCGGTTCTGAAGCACTGATCGAGACATCTTTAAGCGACGGTGGCTTGACAAGGAACAGCATTGCCGTCGGTTGTGAATCGAGGAACTCGACTGGCTCGAAAATGTCCTTTAAGGCGGACAGCGGTAAGTGCTTGTCGAGTCACTTCTCTTCTCCCAGCTTCTTCAATGGGCTTGTGTCATCCTTTAAAGTGGACAGCCCAAAGCTGAGGAGTGTGTGGCAGGCAGATTCCTTGCCATTGGTTGTAGGTTCAGAGACCTTCTGGCACTCTCTGTCCGGGGAGCTTGCTGAAGAGCCTAGCAGGGCATGCTGTGTGCTGGCTTGGTACTGGTTCCTGAGCAGCTGGATGGTCCTCAAAGTTCTTTATCTCCTTCTGTTACTTGAGAGAAGTTAAGGGGAGGGATCCTGCTTCCCTCTTTGGATGCCCCGGCCTTCCTTCAACAGGCAGAAGATGCAAGGCAGACTGTACCTTCAGCCAGAGTCCAAAGTTAAATTCTTCTTTGTTACTTCAAGTTAAGTTTTTAGATGATCTACCAAAAGAGGGGCCCGGCCCTCTTTTAAAGTCAATTGGACCACCAACCTTCTTCTGTACGTGTGAGGTCATAAATGGAGTGCTTTTTGCGACAGGTAAGGTAAAAGGGTGAAAACATGTGATACCAAGTACTATACATCTTCCAGTCTGTTATGGATCAAAGAGTCTCACTGGTTAATGGATCGCTCTGTGGTTCCTTATTAAAGTGGCAGGTCTCCCTTGAAGCAGCAGTGAGACCAGACTCTAGTTTCTGCAAACCACATTAACGTACCTTCTGAATGGGGTCTCTCTGTGGGGTGGACTACTATACACATGTAGTTCCAGGCATGACATTTCACTGCCATCAATAGTGAGGGAGGGAGCTGGGTACAGGTTGACACAGTTACACATGAAAGGTTGTTGGGGTTTCCGGTTTCCTTTGCTAACTTCTGCAGCCAAGCCCCATGAGGGCCTGTTAGATTTCCTTCCCTCTAATATGTATGCAAATCACTGCCACCATCTGCAGGGCCCAATAAAAGAGCAGGGCAGATCCTTTTTTAGTTAATTAGGCTGGCCATGGCAGGGGGTAGATTTGGTTCTTCCCCTTCTGGAGATTCATGGTGAATCCCTGGCTGTCATAACCCAACTAAATATGACAGGGGGGACTGTGCCTGTAGGCTCTGTCAACCTAGAATACATGCGTCTATGTCTTTGTCCTGCTGTGAGAATAGAAAACTGTGTGTGGATTAGCCCCATATATTTTCTTGAGGTTGGTATAGCATCATTCTATTTAATAAAAACATGTAAAAAAAGTATCTTAAACATGATCAGAGCGGAAACCATGGGAACTAGATGCAACATGCTGAAAACATGGGTCAACAATTGCAAAGCGAAGATAGACGAAATTCAATTACCTGAGGCCGTGCTGATACAAAACCCCATGAAAATAAAAAGAAAAATGGAGGAACTTGACTGGATAAAGACCCTAGATACCGCCGCTGATTTCAAATCAACAGGCCATTTACCACCACAGTCGAGGAAATTAAACTGTGTTCCGAACTAGCTGGCAAAATTTCCTAATAAGTCGATAAGGAACACTTTTATGAGAGCCCGTATAAATCTCCTTGAAACTAACGAGATCCTGGCTGTAAGAGGTCTAGCAAGTTCAAACAAATGCCGCTTGTGTCCACACGCCGACCAGATTGAGTCAATACAGCACTTACTTCTAAACTGCCCTGGAACCAAGATTAGAACGAAATACTTGCTGTCGCATGTGACTTCTTCCTACACTCAAGAAGAACCGGTATGTGGTGGGAAAGATTAATTGCTGGCAAAAGAACTACTTGGACTATTGCAACCGCGCAGCCACAGAAACAAATTCTTGGGTCGTTAAATCAGTAAGCAAAAAGGGACTCGCCGCTTACACAGGAAAGTGTCTAAATCTTAATTTGAACTTTTTTCAACAGGAACTACAATTTAAATTTTTGCTACAACTGTATACTGCTACGTGTTTCTTTTCTTGTAAAAATCATTAATTTGATTCAATCAAGTAAATAAAAAAATAATAAAGTTAAAAAAGCCCAGGTGGACGCACGCCCACCGTGCGGATGGTCGAATTCCTCACAACATCTGTCTGGCTTTTCTATCGGCCAGGTTACTCACTCCCCACTAACTAAACCTAGTCATTAACTCCAGCACTTCTCATGTCTCTCCATGTGCCAACCTCATTCTCTTTCAATTACATCTTGTTGCCTTCTGGCATAGCATCACCTCGTTTATGGTGTGCCATTCTGTATGTGGTATGGAGCCCCATAATGACATTCAGTACTTCTGAATTCATAGACCTCTCAGGCCAGTAAACTATTAAAATATTGAGATTACCTGATCCAACAGACTGCATAATTTGCTCAGTTGGACCCCTGTGAGGGAGAGCTAACTTGTGGCGATGGGAGGAGTTATTGGGTTCTGATTTGGCTACATCCAATTTAAACTCAGTACATTTCAGCATTTGGAGCTTCTGGGAAACACCCTTCAGAACTCCCCCCCGGAGATTGAAGTGTGGTAGCCATGCAACCAAATAACTCCTTTATAGTTGTCCAGACTTGCAAACTCGAAATTCCTGCTCACACATGCATTATTACGTGGGTCCAGGAAAGACCAAGGGATAAGGTTCAACAATCCCAGACTGCCAACCAATTTCTACGATTGCACGCAGTCTGAAAATACAAGGTGGCATACCGCTCTAAAAAAGCTAGGCCTGCAAAGATGAAAGGGGTAGGGCTAGAGAGACAAGGACAGACCACCCAGGAGGAGCCCTGGCTTAATCACAAACCCAACATCTTGAATACACAGATCTGAAACCCTTACTCCAAATGCCAACCCTGGGGGTAGGGTTGAGACAGTAGGAAAGGGAAACCAGAAGTGCTAGGTAGTGTGGGAATTTAAAGAATATTACTTTGTACATAGCTGGAGGAGAGAAAAGCAGGTGCCTGGGGCAGAGAGAGGGGGTAAACTGGAGGAGAGTGGTTTTGAAAAAAGGAAGTAGGTGGTGAAAAACAAAATAAGAAGCGGGGGGGTGGTGACCAGGATTTAGAGAATCCCCAAATGTTGGGGAAAGACTATCTCAGGAGATTAGAAGGAGGGAATTCCAGGATGCTGAGGAAAGAGTAGAAGGTGGAGAACAAGGTAACACAATGGTAACACACCCAGGAGAAAGGAAAGGCGGGTAACACACACAAAAAAGGTGTTGAGCTATACGGGCAGAAAAGACAGCCCATGAAGAGTTACAGTAAGAAGGGAGAGAGAAGGCATAGAAGGGGACCTCAAGGATGTAGGCACATTCGAGGATAAAGAAGGAGAAAAGCAGAGGGCAAACAGGGAGATGTATGGTGCCATAGATATATTCTACATTTGGTAAAGCAGTGGGAGCAGGCTAGTTACAAGCACATGGTGGAACATCCAGGAGTTCAGAGTACGGGAGAGTAGAGGAGACAAAGTGCAAAGCCAGAGGGAACTTTAAGGAATGAGCTGTCTTGGTGTGGGGAAGGAGGACAACCTGCGGGGTGAATTGGAGGTTATCCAAAGAATCCCCAAGTTGGAGTCGGAATCCCTCCTTGGAAGACCACAACGCACCTGCCAAAGATTCAGCAGGGGCTCTTTAGACTACAATGGGTACCCCCTACTCACTTTATAGTGGTCACTGGTACTTAGACTGCATTAGCATGTGATCCCTGCAACACGGTTTTAGGGATCCAATAAAGAAGACAATGAGCATTGCAGAACTCTAAGAAGGAAGGGTTCAGGGATCTTAAAATGCTTCACAGATTGGCTGGCAGGGCGACCCGAATTTAAGCGCGTGGATTCTAGAAGGTGGCTTGTTATCCTGTAATTAAATTGCCATTAAACTCGGGGAGAAGACATGCTGTTATTTGTCTAAGTTGAACTTGTGTACTCACGAATACAACCCCCTTAAACTGTCACCTTGGTGTGTATCTTTTATCCTCACTCAGCTTAGGGACAAGTAAAAAGACTGTTAGAATGCTTTAGGGGAACAAAGTAAATAGTCTGTGGGGGTGGGTGGCAAACCAAGGGTACAAACAGTCACAAAACAGACAACCATGCCATCTAATCCATGATGGAAAGAGTTTGGAGGTTGGGATCTTCCAACATTTAGACATGGGTGTGACCAATGGGAGGCTAGAAACAGATTAGAAATACCATTCGGGGATGAGTGGTCTCATGTTGGTGACGGGGTGCAAAACCTCGATAGGAGCAGAGAGGAAGGGAGTGGTCCCAAAATCTGAGTGCAGAATAAATCAAATGCTGAGGTTTAAGGACAGTATACTGGTAAGGTTGTTAATTTTGAAGACTATTTACTTGAGACAATTGTGCATGTCACACATTTGCTTTACAGAAAGTCTGTCAGCTATGTAATGCTGTCTTTCTGGGTATTAAAGTGCCTTTTATACACTTTTAAAGTATTCATATGCATTATATCAGAGCTGACGTTCACCCGAAACGAAAATGTAATTATGCATATGATTTGCACACCGCTCTTTCCCTACAGAGAGTATTTTCTGTAAAGAAATTGGTGGAACCCTGGAATTGGAACATTGGGTAAGAAAGAAAGTCACAAGAGCAGAGGTGAATGGTGGGGGAGCAACAGCTGTAAAGCTTTCACTCCTACAGGTCTATTATTTGTATTGTAATAGTTTTTGGCTTGCAGGAAATATTTCACCCCCTCATTGGGGTGTTCGCTGCAACACTGCTGCCAGCACCTTTGGTAACATCATGTTATGTGGAAGAGCTGTACAATGAATGAATTTGGGTAGCCAGGACTAGCATTTTAAAGAGCAAAAACCTTGTTTGCATGGGCACAGAGGAGACACAGATTCTGTAGAATAACTGTGACAAATCGAATTCCGGGGTACCAGTGGTCCAGGTGTCAATATCGGTTTCTAAACCATCAATCAGTCCCACACCCATAATACACCAGAATGGATCCGAAGAGACTGGATAGGATAGCTCAGGGAGCAACGCGTGTGTCTTGGAAGGAAGGCAACGCATAGAAGAACAGGTTTGAAGCCTGGGCTCTGGTCTCCGTTATTAAGCGTGAAGTGGGAGAATGGAACAACAGGCTCCCGCCAATCCCCTCTCGCGCTTGGCCTAGAGGATCACGGCCTAGACACCCGCCACGAGATGAGTTTGCCCATCTACCAGACGACCAAATACCTTGGTACAGGAACCTACGGATGTGCCCACCTACCTGCCCTACCTACCCAGCAGCTCGCCCTACCCATGCCGACACCTGCTACATGGATCAACTCGACTAAACCAACACATCGTTAGAGATGCCATGACGACCTAGCCAACGGTCACACATGTACGACCATGCACACTGGACATTCCTACACCAACCTACACGAAGAATATACTCAACGCTATGACGTAGGTGACGAACACATCCACGGACGTGCATCTTTATTATTTTTCACATAGGCTTTTAAGATGCAGAAACGCAAGACGCACGATGAACTTATCTAAATGGCTTGCTTACGCTTCACATAAACCCTATAACCTAAAGCGCCTGTGCACTCAACGGCTCCATTTATGCACCTGATTCAAGTAGGCCGCAAGCAAGAGCTTCCATGAACATTAAAATGAACAAAAACTCAGTTGCTGAGACTGCAGAATGAGCCCGGCGAAAACAGACAGCCAAGGACGCAATGTTGCAATCTCGCACGCCACACACCAACGTCAAGGTCGCACCTGCAAATTAAACAAGGCACACAGTGGGGAAAAACAATATTAATTGTGCAGAATTCGGCCTCAAACACGGTCCCGCCTCACGTGACCAAGCCAAACCTGAAAGGATGCCAAGGCTAGGAGAATGGAGGCGCCTGGATCCCTCGTTACAAGACACAGGCAGATACAAATAAAAGACTCAATGGACATCTGCGACAGTGGGAGTAGTCGGCCTTCCAGCCTATGAATAAATCCTTGCATTGTCTGCACGTACCCATAGTGAAACATTGTTGCAAATGACAGGTACACCGCGAGCTGGGAACGGCGATGGTCCCAGGCTGGGAGGCTCGCGAGCGCACCAATCAGAACATGGGGCTCTTATCACTGACGCCATTAACATTGACCAATCCTCAGGGGTCTTCATGTAACAACTCTCATGTATCTAATTATAGGGACAACCCAGGTATACCACCTGAATGACCCTCAGCCACTAATACTTTTCTCTATATGTATGCTATACTAACCCTACCACTCAAGTAACCAATCCAGAGTGGAGATAGGTTTTTTGCTAACTTTTCGAGGTGACGCAAGTAGCGCGTCATACCAAGGTAAAAAGGGCCTGCGAGCCCCACGATTGTGTGTGTCAGGACGGACGCGTACGCTCCTTGACCCATCCCTGCCGTTTGTATAATAAACAGCAGAACCACCTTGCTTCTTGCGTGCGCCTCATACTCATTTTTGTGATACGCGGGAGGAGTTGGGGCCTCCCTGCCCGGAGGTCCGCGGACGGCCCAGCCGACCCCGGCAGAATTTCCCCCCGACAAGTTGGAGGCACTGCTGAGATCTGTTTAAGGTCTGCTTTTATTTTTATTTTTCCGAGTACTCCCGCTGCGAGGAGGCCCGGCGGCGCGGCCCCCTCTGCCGCTGCCCCCTTCTGAGGACTACACGACCATCGCGGAACTGCGAGAAGACCGGACAGCGCAATCCGGATATTGGCCTTCGGGAGCCGGTTGAGAAGTATCCCGCCCGCGGTTGGCGAGTGTCCAGACGTGGTCCAGACGAGGGGAGGTGGCGAGCCGCTTGGAGGGGTGCACGCAGTCGAGCGGCCCCACATCAAGAGAACTTGGTGAGTATGCCACACCCAACAAGCAATGTGAAATTGTGAGGGAGGGGGGAGGAATTAAATAAGGGAGGTGGGAGGTGTTGCACAGGTGCGCGGCGAAGGTTTGACAATTTAGTGTTGGCTATGAAATGAATGGTAGCCGAACAAGTGCGAGAGCAGTCGGCTACGCTACGCGAAAGAGGGGGGCGGAGCACGAAAACATCACGTGCGGCCGCTCGCAGACACTGATTGGCCTAGGTCGCGACTACGTGTACGGGTGTGTGTGTGTGCGGTTTCCTACGATTTGGTAATTATTGATCAATGAGTAGATGAGGATCCCTATTGATCGAGCAAGAAACTCGATAGGTAGATGACGTTTCCCTGTAGGCGGTAGCTAGTTGGTTGCCCAATACGGAAGATAATTGGCTGGTTAAGCCCTTCTGTCGAGGGGCGTATCACACGCGAGGCGACGCAGTGTGCACAGTCCGATTATATATTGTTGATTACCTTGTTCCAGGCGTGACAGGAAGACAGCTGTGGGGTTAACGGGGGTAGAGTGAAATGTATTAAGAACTTACTAGTAGTTTGAAGAGATCGGTGACGTCACCAGTAGGGCTTTCATAGGATATCCCGAGCACAAGGCATCTCTCTTTCGGAGGGTGGTGGGGAAGAGAGTTGTGGTAAGGGAGTGGAAACGGAGATAAATGGTAACGAGTGGATCGGGGAAAAGGCGAAACGGGGGACGTGGCTGCGCACGGAGAACGCCGGCCACGGCAAGTATAGAAGAGGGAGGAGGAGCAAATGAAAATAGGACGACTGTATAAGAACGTCACAAGGGGTACGCAGCCGTAGGGGGCTACGTGCGCCTCGGCCGCAGGGGGCCGTAAGGGTGTTCAGTAAAGGAAGACAAGAAAGAAAAGAATATGCAAATGTAAATACTATATTTTAATAATTTTCCTTAGCGGACTATCGCAAGTCCCCAAACTCAGGGGGCCAGGTAAAGGTAAAAGGTTGTGTATTGTAGGTGTTAGTAAAATAACAGCTACCAAATAGGGGAAGGATAGCAAGTGGAGCGCTGCTATGTCACACGGAGCAGGATCGGGAGGGTGGGGGAACACCCTCACTACCCCACTACAGCACATATGCAAAACACTGGCACCCCATCGGGAGAAATTGATTAAGTATAGCACTGAATGGACACAGGGGACGGACAACAAAATGACAACACCATGGCCGCCTAATGGTAGCTTCGATTCATATACCCAACATTCACTATTAAACCATCTGCATAATACATACAAGGGGAAGAAGTTGACACACCATGTGGAGGTGTTTAACTTATGGCGGATGTTCCAGGGGTCCCGACCAGGACCAAATGGAATGTTCACTGTGGGGAAAACGCCGGAAGAAAAAGAGATTAAGGAGGAAGGAGAGAGTGGGGAGAAGGAGAGTGAAGGCCCAAAGAACACGGGGAACGGACAAGAGGGAGGAGAAAAGAATAACAACCCAAAAGAAAATGAACTAAAAAAGGAACGGAGCGATGATATAACCCTAGTAAAGGTAGTGAAAACAGAGGGAGGGGGGTTGTACCCTTTAAGAGAACTAGGAGAAATAGGAAGAGAACAACTAAGGGCAGCTGAGGGGTACTCGAACCCGACATTCAGCCCGCCACCATATGCAGTGACAGGTGTCCACAAGGGAGGGGAGCGGACTAGTACGACGGGATCAGCCTATAGGAAGATGCCAGAGGAGGAGGGGAGGACTGGAGAAGAGCAAACTGAGGAAATAGGACATGACGAGTGGGTAGCTGCACAGATACTATTAAAATTACGAGGTACATTAACAGGAGAAGAGAGGGAGGTAGTGAGGAAGATGGACGAGGATAATACCAGGGAGAGTGAAATAAGGGTAGAAGAGCTGATAAGACAAAAGGAAGAGATTTTGGAGGAACGGCTAGCAGAGCTAAGGGACGAGCAGAATGAACTAATAAAACAACTCGAGAGGGAGGAAAGAGAGAGAGAGCGAGGGAAAGGAAAGAAGGTAAGAACGAGTTGGAAAGAATAAGGGAACAAAATGAGGAGCAAAGGAGAGAAGCCGGAAGGGTAAAAGCAGCAGCAGAAAGGGTATCAAGAGCAGTACTACGAGAGAGGAAAAAGGAAGAAGAAGAGAAAGAAAAGGAAATGGCAATGTGGAAGAAGAGATTACTATCAGAAACGACCAGGAAATACGAAGAAGGGAGGGTGATAGAGAGTATATTAGAACGGGAGAGGGTGAGAGGGGAAAGGAAGAAAGAGGATGAAAGGGTATTGGGAAGGATGAGTAGTGAAGTAATGGAGGAATTAAAAAGGAAAAGGGAGGAAATTGGTAGAGAGATGGAGGAGAGAAATGAAGGGGAAAGAGAAGATAGGAGAGGGGAGATTGAAGACAGGAGGTATGTATATAGAGATACAGAAGTAGCCACAACATCAGCACAAAGGGGAGCGGTTGGTAAAGGAGAAAGGGGAGAAACGGACCTAATAGACTTAAAAACAGTAACGATCAAGGGGAGAAAGACAGAGTGGGGGCCGCCACATACAGATGACTTTTGTAGTGAGGAAGAAGAACGAATGGAGAAGGAAGGAATAAATAGTGTCAGGGAAAGCCTAGATAAACTATACACCACTCGAACCGATACAGACTCACCATGGATATGTATGAGAAAGGATGAACTGGAGAAAAGTGAGGAGGAAGAGCGAGGAATAGCGAAAAGGCAGGTACATGAAGCCACACCCTCACCATCCTACCATCAGTCAACCACCCCACGCTCACTACGTACAACTAAACTGGCGCCTTTCACAAACGAAATGACACCTTATGTAGGTAGGCTTAGAGACCTCCCTAGACGTAGGCAGGAAGGACGAATACACACGCCCACATTACATACAGGAGATGATGAAAGAAGGGGAAAAGATGGAGAAGAAAGAGTTACGAGCAGGGGAATTACGGACGGAATAGACGATATAAGAGAGGGAAGAAGAGGAGGGGTGTGGGGACTCAATTTTATGGAACCCAAGGGATATAACGAGACACAACTTAATGCCACTTCTGGAGAGGGGAGGGGTGAGACCACAATACGTCCCTTGGAAGCATGTAGACAAAGAAAATATAAAGTGCAGGCTCCCATCATTAAGTGGAGGTGCAGGTAAATGGATATATGAAATGGAAAAACACACCGCAGGACAGAAACTGGCAGTGCGGGATGTAAAAGGCCTTCTAATATCAATATTAGGGGATGCAGCGGATTACATTTGGAAAAGAGCGGGGTTCACTGGGGTAACAATAACCAACACATCACACGATGGGGCACCATTCGCAAACTGCAGACATACATTATGGCAGGCACTAAGGGTACAGTACCCAGACACATCAGACATAGGAGCAATTACCTCACGCAAGATGCGTGAGAACGAAGATCCTGTTGATTATATCCAGGAAATTCAGGAGAAGTGGCGCATGGAAACTAGAGAACAATGGGACAAAACACCAGCAATATTCTATCATATACTGGTACAAGGGCTCCCAGAAGAGGTTCAGAAACAACTGAAGAAAGTGGTGGGAATGGAAGCAAAGGCATGGCCAGAAATACAACTGACAATAGTACATCATTGTAGGACATGGCAAGGTAAAATGAAACAAAAGGAAGAGGACAGGAAAACGGAAGAGGCTAAACTTGTACAGAAAAAACTTACTAAATACACAATGGAAGGGGCACTAATAACCACACCTGCAACAATGACCCAAAGCCCCACACAAGTAGTGGCTGCACAAGACCCATCCCAAATACAACCCTCCCAGACTATAACACAACAGATGCCGCCACTCCAACCATACACGACCAACTTGGGAGGAGGACACTCAATGCCAGGAGCTGGGTACTATAATTACAACAGGGGTAGAGGAGGAATAATGAGAGGGAGAGGATACGGATATAACACACAACAACAGGTGGGAGGACTTAGAAATTCCTACCCCACCGGTCTACCAGTATACCAGGACAACACAGGTAGCTTTCCATGGCAGAGTAGGGAACCACCAGTGTGTTGGATTTGTGGCTTGGTAGGGCACATGTCACGCACGTGTAGAGTAAGACCAGGAACACCATCATGGAGCAAGCAGGGACAACTAAGGCCCACACAGGAACAGCAGGGGATACAGCAACAGCAGACGTTGCAACAGGGAAATGACCAGCAACAACTAGTAACACAACAACAGCCACAGGCATTTGCACTGCCACAACAACAGGTAGCGACAATACAACAACCCCAAGCACAACAAACACAACTGGGTAGGGTGACAGTATTGGGACACAACCCTTACACAGGAAACGGTCAATCGTTGTACCCCCAATAGGACAGCCCACAGACGGCCTTGGTGTGTCCCATCCTGTCAGTAACCCCTAATAGTGCGGAGGAACCACGCATAGAGGTAACGATAGGTCACAAAAAATTATCATTCCTTGTTGATACCGGGGCGACCCGGTCTTGCATAAGGGAAGGTAAGTTTAAGATGTCAGGTGAAACCATGAACACCCAAGGATTCTCTGGGGCTAGGGGGTTGGTTCCCTTTACTGATAACGTTCCCTTATCAATAGGGGATTACGACATGTCAGTCCCACTTTTATATTCTAGGGCCTCACCAGTAAATATACTGGGGAGAGACATCATGAACAGGTTGAATATGACGATCTCCTTTACGGAGAACGGCATAATTTGCTCTACTCCAGGGATCAACATGCTCACAGCACGACAAATCATGCAAGCATAATGCGGACAGACAGCGATTAGGGCAGAGCCAATTGATGGTGAACTATTCCAGTACGGGACAGATATGGCATTTGCCTGGATGCCAGGGATAGAAGGAAAGATCTGGAGGAGGCCAGCAGCCTATTTGTTCAGACCAGAAACACCAGCCAATGAACCAGAAGGAAAGGTCATCTCAGTGGACATAGAGAGCATTATAGCAACAGCTGATTACATTGCAGTGCATGCCCAAGACAGCGAAGGAAGAGCATGGAGAACAGTAATAGCACTAGCTGAGGGCTGTAGACTTACCCAGGTGTCAGACGAGGAGCTCTTCTCAGAAGAAAAGGAGGAAGGTGAAATGGTGTTTATGATGAGTGTGGAGATATGGCTAAGAGTGGCGTATAAACAAGTGGCACAAAAAATTGCAATGGCACTTGAGGCACCCGCATCCACCCCAGTTCCCTTCTTTGAGGAGGATATGGCAAAGGTACCCACATCACTATGGACTACTAGCCCCTATGACGTGGGGTGTATAAAAAGTATAGGGGGTGTAAGGATAAAATTGAAAAAAGGTGCAATACTCCCCAGAGTAAAACAGTACCCACTATCAAAAGAGGCAGATGAGGGCATATATGAAACCATAACGGCCCTCATAAATAATGGCATACTGGTCCCATCAGAATCACCATGTAACACGGCTGTATACCCAGTGCGCAAGGCTAAAGGGGGGTCTTGGCGCTTCATACAGGACCTCAGGCCCTTGAACAACGTAGTGGAAGCAGAGTACCCCATAGCAGCAAACCCGGCCACAATATTGTGTGGCATTCCAGCAGAGGCATCACGATTTACAGTGATCGACCTTAAAAATGCTTTTTTCTCAATACCATTGCACCCTGACTCACAAGATTTGACAAGCTTCACGTACAGAAACACAAAGTGGAAACACACTAGATTGCCACAAGGATACTGCGAGTCACCCTCAATAATCAACAGAGTAATACAGATGGATTTGGGTAACATTGAAGTAGAAAGCACAGTGTTGCAGTATGTAGACGACATAATAATTTGCAGCACAAACGAAAAAAGATGCAGAGAGGACTCATTAAAGATGCTCACAATATTGGCTGAAAAAGGTTACAAGGTAGACATGGAAAAGTTACAGTACTGTCAGGAACAGGTACTTTACATTGGTCAGCTCATATCCCAACATGGAAGAAAGATTGCACCACAAAGAGCACAGGCCATTTCAAAAACGCCATTGCCGCAAACAGTGAGGGAACTGCAGCAGTTCCTAGGTCTGTGCAACTACTGTAGAGCATGGGTATTTGATTACAGCTCATACATAGGACCCCTGCTTGAGGGGTTAAAAGAAGCTAACAAAGGGGAGAAACAGTTGGAGTGGACAATGGAAATGAAAGAGGCTTTTGGTGAACTGAAAGATGCGATATCAACTGCTCCAGTACTGGCCACCCCAGATTATGAGCGACAATTTTTCCTATTTTCACATTGCGACTCAGCAGTAATGAAAGCAGTGTTGGCTCAAAAAACAAGCATGGGCTACAAACCAGTAGCGTTTTACAGCGGCCACTTAGATCCTGTAATGTTGGGTCATTTCCCTTGCAAACAAGGTCTCGCCGCAGCTGCTTTTGCGGTAGAAAAAGCGTCAGCAATCACCATGGGGTGCCCAACCACACTATTTGTGGAACATGCACTATTTGCAATATTGAATAAACCTAAGTCCACCCTAACCACGCAGAGGGCATCAGGTTATGAGATCATCTTATCTAGAGCTGAACTATCAATTGTTAGATGTAGCACGGTCAACCCTGCAAGGTTCTTAGCAGAAGTAATTGAGGAAGGAGATTATGCACACGATTGTACGCAAACCACTGAAATGTTCTCATGTGCTAGAAAAGTTGAAGAAAACGCACTAGAGGGAGGTGAACTCCTGTTCATTGATGGGTCATCAACAATTGACCAAAAAGATGGGATAAGGAGGACTGGGGCAGCGGTGGTGAAAATGATGGAGGTACCGATGTGTGTGGCAATGAAATGTGTGCAACTACCACAGCATTACTCTGCTCAAGCGGCAGAACTAATTGCTCTGATCTTGGCGTTGAAGGAAAGCTTTAATAAACGAGTGACCATATATTCTGACAGCGCATATGTTACGTCCACTGTCCACTCAGGGCTGTCAAAATGGAGAAGAAGAGGTTTTAGAAGAGCTGACGGCACTCCAGTGCAACATGCTCTTTTATTGGCTGAACTAATTGAAGTAATAAACAACCCTCAGGAATTAGCCTTGGTCAAATGTACCGCACACACCAATGGAGAAGATCATGTCTCAAGAGGGAATGCAGCGGCAGACGCACATGCGAAGTATGCTGCATACTTTGGTGAGATATGGAACCCCCCAGAGTCAGAGAGAGGGAGAGGGAGGGGAATAGCTAAGGAGATGTTGATAAGAGAAGGGTACACCCATCTCCCAGCCACACAGATAATGGAGCTACAAGCGGCTGCACCAATGGCAGAAAAAGAAATATGGGTAAAAAGAGGATGCACAATGTCACCAACTGACGCACTATGGCGCCAGGGTAACACTGGAAAATTGTAATACCACTGGCACTATTGAATACCGCCCTGAGCCAACTACACCACCCAGCCCATACAGGCAAGGAAGTAATTGCAGCACGAATTAGGGAAGACTGGTTTTGCCCCGAGTTAAATTCTCATGTGTCAAATTTTATAAGTAACTGTCTCACATGTCAACAGTTTACGGCCGGTCACACTCTGAAGGTGATAAAAGGTACTATACCCCGGCCAGAGGGACCCTTCCGACATCTCCATATTGACTATGTTGATATGATCAACGTATGTCAAGGAAACAGGTATATGATTGTAGTAGTATGCCCATTTTCGAGGTGGATTGAAACAGGGCCATGTTCACACCCAGATGCATTCAGAGCAGCTAAATTCCTAGTGAGGGAGGTCTTCCCCAGGTGGGGGGTGTGCGAGGTACTGCGGTCAGATAATGGCCCGCATTTCGCAAACGAAATGTTCCAGCACATCACGTCCTTATTGAGCATCAAGCATAAATTTGCATGTGCATACCACCCACAGGCCAACGGTATATGCGAACGCCTGAATGGCCTACTAAAAGAGGCAATTGCAAAAATACAGCAAACAACAAAAAAGAGTTGGTTGTATTGCCTTCCGCTAGCCCTATTTGAGCTAAGAAATAGACCGGGTTCCGACCACCACCTCACCCCGCACGAGGTGGTTACCGGACGCCAAATGCGCCTTCCTCTGACACCAACATCAAGAGCATTCACGGACCACGATAGCACTGGCACTGTTTTTGGTGATGAAATGTACCAATATGTGTCTTCTTTGATTACTAGTGTAGTGTTTGTGTCTCAACAGCTCGAGCGCACACGGGGCGGGTCTAACAGTGATCAACAAGAAGACGCGGATAAAGAATTGGAAAAGGAAAGACTGTGTAAAATTGCTAAAGGTGACCACGTGCTACTCCGCAATTTCAACAGGAAGTGGAACAGCCCACGCTTCACTGGCCCCCATCTGGTAGAGGAGATATCAACAAGAGCAGTAAAGCTACAGGACAAACGTGCCTGGAATCACCTACATGATGTAAAGATCTACAAACTCCAGACCCGCCCCAGCGCCACCGACAGGGCCATCGGAAGAACAACAATAGCGTCACCAACAGAGGAAGAGACTTCTGCCATTGCTGACGGCTTAAGTGTCCCCATACCCTGTCACCCCCCAGATCCCCCAGAGACAACTACTGAACCCACCCACCCCATGGTCACACGATCAAAGAGTAAAGAGACTTCCGCCAGTTAAGTCCCAAACCCTCTGCCCATTGACCCCCCTACCCACTGCAGTAACAACCGAACTGAAAGACATTGTTTTGCACGTATACACACGTAAACACTTGAATGTTCTCTTTTTCTTTTCTCTCGCACATGCAGGTACTGCGTATTATTGTACTGTTAAGAAAGTAGTTAACTAACAAATTCACTGCCTAGGAGTAGATGGTACCCTCAGATGATAGCTACCCAGAAGAATTGTCACACCAATTTGTATATGAAGTAAAAAGGCCAACGTACCTGAACAAAAGGAGGGTACGTGTCTACTACACAGCATTCCTCTTGGCCATAGAATATTCAATGCCCCACCTCCACCCATACTTGCCTGCCCTAAGAGATAGATCACTTAGAGTGGCGTGGGAACAGCTCTTCGCCTGGGCACTGAATGACTATCTGATAGGGAGGGCTTAAAAAATAACCACTAACCTTAATAACAGGCATATTGAGAATTTTCAGGCGGGCAACTTTAACGTCGCAAGAATAAGCTGCCGGACTGCAGCAAGGTAAGAGCAAAATGCCGGTGAAATTAGCCTTTGTAATAAAATTGATAGGGATTTTGATGATCACCGGGTTCTTGGCTGCCTCTGTATGGCAGTACAGCTATGCTATGAATATTGTTGCTGTACCCAAACCTAATATACCCCCACCCCCAGCTGCAACAGGTGTTACGTCAGGTGGTATTAGTATAATCCCACACAAAGATAATAGAGTTAAACGCAGCACATACTCAGATAATAAAGGTATTGACAACTACATACAAGATTCAGCGCACATCTCAAACAACATGTGGTATCAACACATGACCCACATAGGTAAGCAGACAACAGAAGACAGCTGCTACGTTTGCTCATTAATTCCATATGCCATGAGCGCTTCTCGAACATTTGTTGCCACAGAAATAGATGAAAAAACAGCACGATGCATAATATACCTGGCACTGTTCCAAACGAAAGGAAGATTTCAAGGGACAGTGGTGCAACTGGTGTGGAAAACACGAGACACATATCCATATGAAAACAACTTCCTCAAGACTTATTTAAGTTACCACAAGAAAAGTTTACATACTGAAGCCTTCAGATACATGACAAGTGGTCCTGAAAAAGGAGTAACAAAGAAGGTTACACTACAGTACCTACCATGTGATTGGTATGCCACTGAAGTTCCTGGTAAAACAGAATGTTGGGAGAGGCCACTGGTGACGATAACAGGGAAGGTGTACCTGGACAACAAATGGGAGATAGGAGTGGTTGGCAGCAACATGATAACAAAAGAAACTATTTCAACTATCGATGGACACAACCACAGATGTTGGACGACTTGGATCAAGTACGTACCCATGCTCACGTGGATAGAGAAGGATGAAGACCCAATAATAATACTGCCGCTAACTGCGCCTAAGGTATGCTACCAACATAAAGGAGAGGTGGACGTAGGATATAGCACCAACTGTGCAAGCGTGATGGAGTTACCTGAGGGGGGAGCAGGAACAGCAGTGATAATGGACCACTACTGGGCCTGCGGAGACAAAGCATACCACACACTGCCCCCTCTGTGGAATGGTATATGCACAATAGTGCACGTTAATGTACCGTCACTAGTGGTACCCCAGAAACACGTGAATATGGCCAACTTCCCCAAAATGGATGAAGGGAACGAGAGGAAGAAGAGATCTGTACAACCTCAGAAGGGGCCAGAGAACAAAACCAACAGCAATAATACTGTCCTGAATAGAAAGAAAAGACAAGGAGAACCTCTGACAGGAAATTACCTATGGGGTAGATCAGAAACAGCACTCACCCCAATTCCGCCAGAACACAGACTGTTTAGCAGAGCAGCAATGTTCTTCTCCTCAATAATACATCCGGGATTACAGGCTTACGCAAATGCAAAATGGCTCCAGATAACTAGATGGGAACTAATGATGACCATAAATTCTACAGTGAATGGATTTAACGCAATAAAAGAGGAACTGCGCGCAGTGAGGATGGTGGCACTTCAGAACAGATATGTACTGGACCTCCTCACAGCAATGGAAGGAGGAGTTTGCGCAAAGATAGGACAATCATGCTGCACATTCTACCCTGCCAACGATGCTGACAACGGTACACTGACAGAAGCAGTTTCACAATTGGCCCAGATGCACTCCAAAATGATGGATGAAAGTAAAGGTGTAAAAAAGGATGAGAGCTGGTTTTCAATATTATGGTCATGGATGCCGTCTTGGCTGTCAGATGGACTGAAGATTATAGTTGGATGTACTATTTTGGCTGGAGCTACACTGATCATAATAAGATTTTGGAAGGCCCAGAAGGCACGCACCACAGACGAAATGATCGAAATGGCCGGTATGCACCCCTTGATGCCAGCAGATGACGGCCAACACATAGGCACAATCATACAAGAGAGAGTGAAGTTGCGCAATCAGATCACCACCAACCACCTGGACCCACCATCTGTGAAGCTCGAAAATCCAAGAAACCCAAGGAGCTACATAGGGAAATGGGTATACTGCACTCCTGGAGGAACCTGTGAATACATGTATTGGTCATTTGAAGACCATGTCAACCACTATGGACATTTGGGAGGAATAACTAAAATATGGAGAGTGAGAGGAGATAAAGAAAAGGATATGTTTGTGGTCGACAAGTCGACCAGAGGGGGGACTGAAGTGGGAGAATGGAACAACAGGCTCCCGCCAATCCCCTCTCGCGCTTGGCCTAGAGGATCACGGCCTAGACACCCGCCACAAGATGAGTTTGCCCATCTACCAGACGACCAAATACCTTGGTACAGGAACCTACGGATGTGCCCACCTACCTGCCCTACCTGCCCAGCAGCTCGCCCTACCCATGCCGACACCTGCGACATGGATCAACTCGACTAAACCAACACATCGTTAGAGATGCCATGACGACCTAGCCAACGGTCACACATGTACGACAATGCACACTGGACATTCCTACACCAACCTACACGAAGAATATACTCAACGCTATGACGTAGGTGACGAACACATCCACGGACGTGCATCTTTATTATTTTTCACATAGGCTTTTAAGATGCAGAAACGCAAGACGCACGATGAACTTATCTAAATGGCTTGCTTACGCTTCACATAAACCCTATAACCTAAAGCGCCTGTGCACTCAACGGCTCCATTTATGCACCTGATTCAAGTAGGCCGCAAGCAAGAGCTTCCATGAACATTAAAATGAACAAAAACTCAGTTGCTGACCCTGCAGAATGAGCCCGGCGAAAACAGACAGCCAAGGACGCAATGTTGCAATCTCGCACGCCACACACCAACGTCAAGGTCGCACCTGCAAATTAAACAAGGCACACAGTGGGGAAAAACAATATTAATTGTGCAGAATTCGGCCTCAAACACGGTCCCGCCTCACGTGACCAAGCCAAACCTGAAAGGATGCCAAGGCTAGGAGAATGGAGGCGCCTGGATCCCTCGTTACAAGACACAGGCAGATACAAATAAAAGACTCAATGGACATCTGCGACAGTGGGAGTAGTCGGCCTTCCAGCCTATGAATAAATCCTTGCATTGTCTGCACGTACCCATAGTGAAACATTGTTGCAAATGACAGGTACACCGCGAGCTGGGAACGGCGATGGTCCCAGGCTGGGAGGCTTGCGAGCGCACCAATCAGAACATGGGGCTCTTATCACTGACGCCATTAACATTGACCAATCCTCAGGGGTCTTCATGTAACAATTCTCATGTATCTAATTATAGGGACAACCCAGGTATACCACCTGACTGACCCTCAGCCACTAATACTTTTCTCTATATGTATGCTATACTAACCCTACCACTCAAGTAACCAATCCAGAGTGGAGATAGGTTTTTTGCTAACTTTTCGAGGTGACGCAAGTAGCGCGTCATACCAAGGTAAAAAGGGCCTGCGAGCCCCACGATTGTGTGTGTCAGGACGGACGCGTACGCTCCATGACCCATCCCTGCCGTTTGTATAATAAACAGCAGAACCACCTTGCTTCTTGTGTGCGCCTCATACCCATTTTTGTGATACGCGGGAGGAGTTGGGGCCTCCCTGCCCGGAGGTCCGCGGACGGCCCAGCCGACCCCGGCAGAATTTCCCCCCGACAAGCGCGTTATAAAAGAACAATTATAATAAACAAGCATGTAATAAACATTATAATCCACCTTATACAATTGTGGTAATGTGGATGGAATGGCAGGCTTATCTCCTCTAAAGGTCGTAGTTCGTTGGTTATTTGCAACAACATAGCAAACTGATCATTGGGTAATAATTGTACACGGCACGGTCCAGTCGAGGTTGTATAAAATCTACTTTATTATCGCAACAGACAATCTAATAACACTAAGGAATACAGGCAACCATGTAATGGAATTCAGAGGACAGACAGTTAAACAGAAGGAAAAGGGATGCACTCTGGATACTGACAGGAGGGTAGTTGGTATGGTTAATAACCACAATAATTCTTACTGCTTATTGGCTTTAGCAGAGAAAAACGGTCTTAAAATGTCTCAAAGGTCAAGTCAGCTTCAGGGTGCATTGCTTGCTTCTGCGACAGAGTTCGAGACGGGAGTCAGTGGCGGGTATCAGGCCGCAAGACAGTTCGGCAAGCAAAGCCAGAGGAACGGCTGCAGGCTGGCCTTCACGGCAATTCAGGGCCAGGAATTGTTGTTTCAGTGCTGATCGGAGGTTCTGAAGCAATGGCGGAGATGTCTCGGGTTTCTTTCAGCAACTGCTGCTTGACAGCAGTCAGCGTTACAGTAGTTGCAGATCAAGAAACTAGACTGAAGTGAGAAGGTCCTTTAAAGACGGAAGGTGGTAGATGCTTGTCGTTGCACTTCTCCCAGCCTCTTCAATGGGCTTGCGTCACCCTTTAAGTTGGACAGCCCAAAGCTAAGGAGTGTTTTGCAGACAGCTGCCTTGTCCTTGGCTTTAGGTTCAGAGATCTTCTGGCACTCCCTGTCCAGGGAGTTTGCTGCTGACCCTACCAGGGCATGCTTTGTGCTGGCTGGATAGTGGTTATGAAGCACTGGATTGTCCTCCAAGTTCTATTCTCCCTTTGTTCCCTGGGAGAAATTAAAAGGAGGCATATTGCTTCCCTCTTTGGATATCCTGGCCTTCCTTCACTGGCAAAATATGTAAGGCAGACTGTACATTCAACCAGGGTACAAGGGAGGAGTTCTTCTTGCTACTTCTTGTGAACTCTTCAGATGATCTGCTTAAATAGGGGCCCCAGCACTCTTTTAAAGCCAAATGGGCCACAGTGATTGGTGTAGGCTGAGCCTACCCTAGTGATCCAATCCTGGGGTCCCTACCAATAATCCTCTGTATGTGTGAGGTCATAACCAGAGTGCTTTGCAACAGGAAAAGGAGTGAAACAGGAACAGGGGGTGTCTCCGAACTAATATGGTGGCAACCCTTGTCTCAACACAAAGGCTCTGTGCTCACTCCCTTGTGCTAGGTCCCACCCATCTTCTTGTCTGCTGTGATCAAAGAGTCTCTCTGGTTCATGGTCCTCCCTGTATAGTCCCTGTTTAAAGCAGCAGGTCGCCCTTGAAGATGAATAGAGACCAGACTCTTGCTCCTGCAAACCAGATTCTCGTATCTTATGAATGGGGTCCCCCTAGCGGTTTGGCCGAGTGCAACAATAGATCCAGACATGCAAATTCACAGTCATCGATACTGAGAGGTGGGAGCTGGCTTTAGGTTGACATAGTTACATACGAAAGATTGTTGGTTTTTTCTGTCTTCTTTGTTATCGTCTCCATCCATGCCCATGGTTGAAGAACCCCCTGTTGGTATAATTGCTGCCACCAGCTGCAGGGCCTAACAAAAGAGCAGGATAGTCCCATGGAGCCTTTGTCAGTTAATCAGGCTGACCATGGCAGGGGGGACCTCGTGTTGCCCACTCCTTGCGATAACATCGTGCCCTCCTCTGCTGTCACATTCCAACGAAATAGGACAGCATCAGACTGCATCTGTAGGCTGTGACCAACCCTGAGTACACAAGTCTATGCATTTGTCGTGGTGTGAGCATAGGAGAATTTGTGTGGATTAGGCCCACACATTTTCCTGAGGTAGGTCTGCCATCATCCATTTATTACAAACATGTCAAAAAAGCCCAGGCTAGCCCATGCCCACAACGCAGATGGTCGAATTCCTCACAACAACTCGGCCTCCCTTCGCCAGAGTCATCATCACTCCGATAGCCAAAGCTGAAAGCAAGCACCCAGTCCAAGGGATGCCAGAAACTATGCAGGAGCAGTGACTTGCCATTAGAGGTGCGTCTTCAAGGCAATCAGTTCTGTCCCTAAACCATGGTGCCCCTTGTTGCACTCAAAGGGTCTGATGGGAGGTCTAATTGCAGAGCCAATTGAGGCTCCAATTATTTTATTTTGGCAGTCGGCAGCTGTCAGGTGGGAGTCTTTGTTTACACCACCCAGTTGTTTACAAGTTGTTATACCTGGACAATTTCTACATCATAATACCCTACAGTAGAACTTTTTGGAGACAATACCAATAGGGCTTGAGATTATTAGTCAAATGTATGTTTCCTTGTAAATCCAAGAAGAAATAAGTAGTTATAACGCCATTCATGTGTACAATATACTTGAACCTGTTCAGCAATCTCTTTGCATTTGCCAATTTTTCCGGAGCAAAACTTTGTGCTGATATCTAGGAAGCTGGTAAGGCATTATTGCAATAGGTTGCCTTAGGGGCCACATTGCCTCTGGTGGAAACACCAGTATTAAAGGTGTTTTAATGGCACTGAATTTAATGCTATGGTCGTCAGCTCTGTCTATCCTTCGTTGACTGCTCAGACTGATTTCAGGAAGGAGCAGCCACAGGTAGCCAATTGCTGAAAATGCTTTTAATTCCCTCTAGAGGTTCATGGTGAGTGAGAGATACTTTAAATCAGTTCAGGTCAGCCCTACCAATGATTCAGGGATGGTTATCAGGTTGAAAACGGGATTCAGTAATGGAAGCAAAAGACAGATATTTTTACACGTGGTTGAAATGAAGCAAACTGTCAATTTGCGGTACTTTTTTCCGAGTGTGTCGATCGCGATTGCGGAGGAACTATAAGGAGCAGCAAGTCAGGTTTGGACTGGGCTCCGGGCGGTTTCTGGTACTGGTTCTCTGGTTCTGGTCTGGTCTGGTCTGGTCTGTGGTTCTACTGTCGGCACTTCACAGCGGTCTGGTCTGGATCCCTCTGGTCTCTCTGGATACAGCACTGCTTTCTGGGTCTGCTACCGGTTCTGGCAAAAGTTCTTGGCAAAGAATCCAACAGCTCGCCCGGCTGTAGAATAGTTTGGTTGGATTGCTGGATTCTGAAGGCCTGCTGAGAAGAGTTCTCAGCTTGTGGGTTAGGCATTTGCTTTAAGTTCTGTAGTCTATCTGGAGTCTAAGTTCTGGATGTTCCTTCTAGATGTTGTGTGGTCCGGCAAAATGCTCCGCAAGAAAATGGAAAATGAATGTCTTGCCTGTCCAAGAAGTCTCGTTTTATGTGTTTTGAAAGTGGGTGGGTCGGTTCATTCTGCATGCCCAACCCTCTCATGATTTGATAGGTCAAGGATTCTCTGTGACCTGATTTGAGAAGGGATAGTGTGTCAGAGTGAGTCAGAGTCTTACAGTCTATTGAAGAAACGCCCCTTTGCTTTTACTTAGAAAATGAATTTTTCATAACTAACAGGTTTCCCAGATACACACGTTGTTGAAATTACATACACATGTCACAGATTAATTTAAGATACACTCTCGCCCAACTCTGATCCCCCTCAGAGCCCGGGTTCACAAATGGCAACATTTTGTGCTTTTTAGTGACTTTCGCCATATTGGTTTTTCCTCAAAATGTACACAGACCTGCCCCCCTTCCCTGAGCATATTACTGGAGATTACTATGTCTCTATCCCCAGTGTCTGCAATATTAATAAATAGCAGGGTTCGGTCCCAGAACACCGTACAAAGTGGAATTTGGGCTCAAATCGTGAGGGCATTTTCATTTTCAGGATCCCCAAATTGTACATTTCTGTGCGCTTAATACAAGATTTTAGAAGCATTTAACTTAAACATATATTTGCTGCAATATGAATCCACAGTCCTGTCTGGCCCGCCCCTAGGAACTGGGGGAGTCAGGGATCACATGTCTCTCCTTCCAGGCAGAGCTCTGTTTACAGTCCACACCCAAAATCAGCATACCCCATTCAATTGAAAGGGTCTATTGTGCTGGGTCTAGCAGACTGCAGGGAAGTCCCCTACCTCTCAATCAACAGGGCCATGTGATATCCTGCCTCCTGGTGTGGGTCTCTGGGGTGTTAAGAGTTCTCAGGAAAGGCCAGTCTTTTGAACTTTTAATTACATAAGACCCCTTCTGTTCACTGCACAGTTCTGCAAAACAGCTCTCCTGTCAGGATTTATAGAGCGCCAGCGCCGGTCAGTGTCCAATGCCGGTACTGCACCTATTTTTGACAGCTATCTTGAATTAGTAAATTTTAAAAAGAAAGGATTTTACTTGATAGTATATGATCCTTTCTTGACATGGCATTGATGTGGATCTGTAGTAGAGTAAAGTAAAACACTCAACCATAGTTGGATTTTTGTTTGGTGTTTCGGGCCCATGATCTTAGCAATTTTTGACATTAATTAAAACGGATTTTGAACAGAACCATCTTTCTTTGCACTGGTGGGTGGCAGGTCAGGGGACCATTTTGGTATGCGCAAAACTGCACGGTTCTCCTGGATTCTGGCACAAATATGGGCTTTTCCGCCATCTTGGATTTCCTAAGCCCACAGCACCAAATGTTATAGCATAATAGTCCAAAAGTGGGTCAGGACACCCAACAAGCCCCCCCCCCCCCCGCCCGACTGCGCTTTGATTTCGAGTCAAGGGGGAGTCGGGTGCAAAGGATGTTTTGATCCACGCGCTGGGATGTGCGCATCATCTTCTTCCGATTCCGCAGATGACAAAGTTCAGCATCTTTTCCTTCATCAGGGTGAATCGATCAGTTCTCCTCGCCGGTCCTGATGGGAGTTTTGGGCGGTACCCCGGGCCCCTCGGATCTTTGCTCCCGGTCCCCAGGTCGTCTTCCGTGGTCAGTCTCCAGGTTTTCCTTCTCCTAGGATGACAAAGCAAAGCAGCAATACCTGTTTGTAGACATTTCTCCCCCACTATTGATATAGTGGTGTGGCGTATACATTTTATAATTGAATAGACATTTGCATTCTTATTTAAAAAAAAAAAAACAAGATATATTAGAAGACATGTTCATTCAAGAATCATAATATTTTAGAGACTATATGTGGGATATTTTAGGGTTGGAACTGAATTACTCTGGAGCGGCCCCCTCTGGTATTGCAGAGGACTCCTCCAGTTGCTGCAGAGTGTGCCTGGGATGGCAACACTTTAGCTGATTTATATGGACCCACTTGTCTTCCCCTTCTGCCAAACTACCTTTGGGGATGTGGATCTTGTAGGCAACTGGGGAGATCTTGTCTATAATTTCAAAAGGTCCCTTCCAGGTAGGCAAACATTTTCGCTGTTTGGCATGGTTCCTTTGGAAATTGTATAGATAGACCCGGTCTCCCACATTATATACTTTCCTGGAAGTTTTCAAATCGTAATGGGTCTTCATGCTATCAGCTGATCTTTCTAGATTTCGCTGAGCACAGGCAAAAGCATGTTGGGGGTGTTTCCTTAGATTCTCCACATACTAATGAGTTGTGGAGGCATTTATCAACGTTTGCTCTTGGGTTCTGTAGAGCAAATGCTGGGGAAGCACCATCTTGCGTCCAGTCATCAGCTCAAATTGTGACATTTTGGTTGCAGATGAAGGGGTAGATCTGATGGCCATTAGGACCAGAGGTAATCGGGTATCCCAACTTGGCCCAGAATCTGCCACAAACTTCTTTAAAATGCTCAATATGGTTCTGTTGTATCTCTCCACTACACCAGAAGAGGCTGGCCGGTAAGCAATATGTAGCATCCTTTTAACCCCCAGTATCTCCCACATCTTAGTCATTACTTCGCTGGCAAAATGGCTACCTCTGTTTTACACAAAACTTTGGGGTAGACCAAAACACGAAAAGATGTGGTTGATCATCAGGGCAGCTGCTGTTTCTTCCTTGCAGTTTGGGGCCGGGAGACATTCCACCCACTTGGTAAACAAGCATGTGACCATCAGCATGTACTTGTTTCCCCTAGCAGAGCGAATCACAGGGCCTATAAAGTCGACTTGTAAATCTGACCATGGCAGTGTCTTTTGGAGAGGCGCACGGTGTGTGAGGGATGTTGGCTGAAATTGTGCACACACAAGACACCCCTTCAAGTATTGGTTGAGGTCCTGCCCCATGTGTGGCCAGTATGCAACCTCTCTTAAGATCTCAAGTGTTGTATGAAACCCCCTATGACCAGTGGTGGCTGCATCATGGGCGTGACTTAACATCAGGCTTCAGAATGAGGTAGGGACCACCCACTGATCATGGCCAGCTTGGGATTTCCTTACCAACAAACCGTCTTGGATTTGGAACATCTTTGGACATTTCATCAACAATCTAAGGTCCTCTTTCCCAATGTAATCGGTATCCGTCAGGGGAAAGTTCTCAGGGTCCTCAATGTGTTGGTAAAACTTACCAATTATTGGATCCCCTTTTTGAGCCGTAATCAAATCAGCATCTGGGGTCTCCTTACTCCATTGTGCAGTTGAAAGATCATTGTGAGCATTTGTCTGGTACCTAGTGATAGCAGTGACCTGGAGTTCCCCCAACAGGGACTCAATCTCTATTAGATCCCCTTGGATGGCCCCGGTTTTGGCCAGCTGATCAGCTAAGTCATTTCCAGTTTTGTCTGGTCCCTCTACTTTGGAATGACCCTTGATCTTCTTCCAGTAGATGGTCATCCCATTCAAGGTGACAAGATCATCAATGTTTTGAATTAACTTCCCATGTTTCAAGGGTTTGTTATTAGCACATAACATGCCTCTGGTTTTCCAATTAAACAGGTGTCCACGAACCCGTTCCGTACATAATCTGAATCTGTGATTATGACCAGTTCGTGGAGTTGATGTTGGACAGCAGTGAGGATGGCTTGATACACAGCCATCAATTCTGCCACCTGACTACTTCGGGGACCAATTTTGTACCCAGCGGAGGGTTCTGGGGACTCCTTCACCCATGCATTCCCTACGCCGGCCACCAGTTCTTTTTCCCCGTTGTTGTCAACATGGTAAGAGCATCAATCCACATAGACAGTGGGCATTCCCTCACACTTGTCCTCTTCAAAGACTTTGTGTAGGGAATTAAGGTATGCCTCCATGTTGTCCTTGATTTTTAGACTTTCGTCCTCGAGACAGTTTTCTCTGGCACAATCATGCAAGTCAGCCAGACCTTGCGCGAGGGGCTCTTCTTGTTTGGGCCATATCTGACCTTCACAGGAAAGCCTTGCATTGACAGGATCCAGGAAGTGATTCAGGAATTACTCACATTTCCGGCCCGGATTCAGTCACTTAGGAGATATTGCAGAGGCTGGTGTGGAGTCTCCACTATGATTTGTTCCCCCTGGATGAACGGGCAGTAATTCTTCAAAGCCCACACCGTTGCCAGGACTGCCTTCTCAAAATCGTTTAATTTTTCCTCCACAGAGGATAAAGTTTTGCTTGCATAGGAGATTACTTTATTGACCTTGTCATGCTTTTGGTATAATACTGCCGTCAAGCATGTATTAGAGAATTCTGTCTCCAGGAAAAACTCCTTGTTTCTGACAGGGTAAGCTAGGTAGGGCGCTTATGAGAGGCTTCTTTTGAGCTGACTTACTGCCTCGTATTGTTCTGGACCCCATTCCCACTTTACCCCGCCCTTTAAGAGATGAATCAGGGGTCTGCTGATCTCTGCGTAGCCCTCAATTAACATTCTGCTGTAATTAGTCAGTCCAAGGAGGCTCCTTAGTTCCCGCAGAGTTGTGGGGTTTTTCAGTTTCTGAAGTGCTTCCACTTTCTTTTCTTGGGGACAGAGACCCTGAGGAGTAATCTCATGCCCCAAGAAATTAACACGGGTTCTACACCACTGTGCTTTCTGAAAGGAAAGTTTTGCTCCGGCAGCCCTCAACTGTGTCAGAACATAACGGATCTCCGCTATATGTTCCTCCACAGATGAACTTTTGATAAGGACATCATCTACATAAGCCAGGTTACCCCTCGCACCCAGGTTGGGAATGGCCTTATGTAGGAAAATGTTGAATTCATTGCCGGAGTTGAGATATCCGAAGGGAGTTCGGGTCCATGTGTACTGCTGGCCCCCAAAGGTAAAAGCCAGTTTGTATTGGTCCTCCCTACTGACAGGCACGGTCCAGTATCCACTGGTCAGGTCTATTGCAGTGAATACCTGTGACTCCTGAATATGGGCCAGCACTTGGTCAATGTAGGGCAGAGGCCATCGGGAAGTATGGACCCGTTTGTTGAGCTCCCTAAGGTCGGCGCAGAGTCTCCACTGGCCGTTTGGCTTCAATATTCCCAGCACCGGATTATTGAAGGTGCTGTGGACTGGATGGATTATTCCCCGGGACTCAAGGTTCTTAATTATTTCAGTAAGGGTCTCCATGGATGCGAGGGGCAAACGATATTGCTTTACAAACACTGGAGTCATGCCAGGGTCCATGGGAATTGTTGTTGTGTGGATGTCGGTGCGACCACAGTCATATGAGTCTACCGCAAAGAGATCTTTGAAATCCAAGAAAACTTGTCTCAACGTTTGCTTCTGTTCCAGAGTCACGCAGGCATCAGCTAGGTTGACTCTCTCTTCCACCATCTGCCTGAAGCCTGGAAAGACTTCTGGTTTTGCTATCTCAGCGGCCTCCTCCAGCTGGGTGGAGAAGTCCCTGGTCAGAGTGCTGATTTGGACCGGAGGCTTCAGGTGGGAAAGGCAGCCCTCATGGACCTGGAAAATCACCTCATCCCCTCTGAAGTCACAAGTCACATCTTCCTTACCATAAGAGCAAGAAGTGTACCCCAGGAAGTTCCCCCCATGCTGGGTAAAGATCCTGTCTGGTGTTGTATTGTCATCACTGTCACTGTCAAAACAGTCCTTGGGGATGGGTCCTAACAGTTCATTTCCTAAATCAATGGAGAAATGTCAGTCATCAACCGCCATTCCAATAATGGTGCCTGCGGCTAGAGTAATACTCTGTATGTCGCTGTTATCCACCTCTATTGGAATGGTGTCATGTTCTATGTTGACTAATGGTGTTGGGTTTACCCCTAACCCTTGCTGTTGGAGGGAAGCATTTAGATGAATATAAGCATCTGGGTTTTTCAATTTTTGTCCTCTTTTAACTTTCACTTCCAGGGAGAATTGTCGGGTCCTTTCTGGGATGGTGACTTCCTCTTTAACCTGAATTTCAACTGCATAAGGTAGCAATTGAGCTGATCTAAATGCTTTTTCTGGATCATCAAAGCCCATGGGATTATCCGCTAATCGGGACCAAGCTTTGAAGTTTATTAGGTCCAAACTAATGGCAAAGCGATTGAGAATGTCACTGCCTAAGTAAAAGGCGGCAGTGATGTCTTGCACGACCCAACAATTATGGACTATGCTCTTGTTGCCAATGGAGATTTTGAGCATACACCTGCTTGGCAGGAGATGTTTGGAATTGGGTTTTTCCAGATCCATTTCCCATTTGTCTATCAGTTTGAATGTGGGAATGGCTGGATCTTTTTGGAGTTGGCGGAACATGGCTTCGCTGATGAAGCTCTTACCGTTGTTCACACATACTCGAGCGAGAACAGAGTCCTTCCCATCATTTAACTGAACAGGGATGAACAACTGCTCTCCAATTTGCTGAATATCAGCCAGGCTCTGAGCTGATTTCACATCTTTCTGGACTACATGAGTGGGAGTTTCTGATTGTGGATTAGTAAAGAATTTCAGAGTGTTTCCTTCCAGTGTGGAATACCACCTTAAACTGGAGGGAAGGTTGATTTTCAGAAATAGAGAGGACCCCCCATAACCAGTCTGTTGTCCTACTGCGATTACTGTCACATCTGGAATTTGGTTATTCTGGAAATGAAATTCTACTTGGTCAGATTTTTGTTCAACCATGTGGCAGGTGCCATTTAAACTAACATGGTTGACACTCTGTTTTAATTTTATTGGTCGGCTGGTCTGAGTCCAGAGGACCTTGTTTACGCAATCTATTAGGGGTGACAACCTCCTCAGGAGGTCATTCCCTAGTAAACAAAGGGTGCCCTCTGGAGTCACTACTATGACCGGGTGTTTCACCTTGTGTCGCCCAATTTTGATGTCCAAATCTGCAGTCTCCTCGACGGGAATTTCCTTCCCGTCAAAGTTCTGGAGTTTTCCAGGAAGAGAGGTGAGAGGAATACGGTAATTCTCCCCCTTCCTGCATTTAGTTCATCAAAGGCCCTTTTGGACAGAAATGTAGCTTGGGATCCAGTGTCCACCAGTGCCAAAATTGTACCCTGCCCATGTAGGGTACAATAGGCTACCATAAGGTAATTGCAAGACCTTACAGACGTCTTTTTAACATCAGACATGCGCACGGGATCAGCACCTTTTCCAGTGCTCCCAGCGCACACTCTCAAACACGGCTCTCTACCGCACATGCGCATTAGCACGCACCAAAACACACTACTTTCCTTGCGCGTGGGCGGTCTGCTCCATTCAACAACAGCTCGTCCCGGACTCCACTCTTTTAAACACGGAGCCCCTGTAGCAACTCGCAATCGCGCTCTGCATGATTACCTGCATACGGATTTCCAAAATAAGGTATTTTTGTCACTTAGCCCACTCCACCAGGCCATTTTCTGACTCCCTGTGCCCCATGTCTAAACTTCGTTTGTGCACTTTCTTTCTTTAAATTCACCAGGAAAGTGCCTATTGGGAAAAACAGCCTGAGAACTCTCTCACTCAATCGCTTGCCCTCCAGAGTTGCCAATCACTCAGCTGGCATCCACCTCCATTGACTTCCCATTTAAAGAATATTGAGGAAGGTGAGCACAGATTCGCTTTTACTTACCTTCTTCCATTTTTAGTTCATGTTTTCATCTTATAGGCTTACATAAGATGCTTTAGGCTGCATTACTAGTACCTATATTTGTATTTTGATTTTCCTAGCCTACAGCAGTCAGACGCTGCTGTCCACAAGCAAGGACTTACTGAAACCCTGCTCCACACCTACAACTCAGACATCCAAAGTTTCACTCTACTTTGCCACCCCCCAGGTCAGTCCCGTGCATCCCTTGCTATTATCCTATTACGATCTGTGGTGTTTCACAATTATGGATTTGTATATCATGTTTTTACATTTTAACCTCAGGCACTAATAGAGCCCTCCCCCTGCTTTCTTTTAGGGAGACCTCTTCCAGGCCCAAGATGAAGGCACCTTGCCGAAACGTCTAAGGACCAGCATTCCATTCTCTACTGGGTCCTTTCCACCTTTTGATTTAGATCTAGACGTCGACCATGTGTTAGGTCACCCTCTAGCCTGGCTACATTTAACCAACTGCAACATTACTTATTGTTGTTTATTGAGTTGGAGTTTTGTATCAAGTGCCTGTACCACCTGTACTATCACTTGTCACAATAGGTGGTGGTCACTCACTGATTCTCAAAGCACAAAACTGTTCTTAGCTTTGTATAAAAGCAATGTATGTGTTAATTCAGTTTACAGTAAGGAATTGTGAATATAAACCACCCCAAATGTACTGAATCCCCCCTTTTTTACAAAAAATTCACTAAAAAACAAACAAATGCATGATGTTGAAATGCATTTACAGCAAAATAAATAATTTAAAAGCTGTAACCTTCTTTTCTATTGTGTGTCTGCACTTTCCAAAACGCAATGAGCACTATTACACTTAGAGTGTCTCTGCGAGTTTGTGACATGATGAAATAAATCTAGGTCTCCTAGAATTATTTAGTAGACCTCACTCATCAAAAACGTCAGGGAAAACCCCTCTTTGTATCATCCTGTACTTGTACCGGGGCATAGTATCTTCCCTCCTTCTCCTCAAGGGGGCATAGATAATGCACATTTTTGGACAACTGGTGGGCTAATTTTCTGGTTTTGGACATTGGGAGAGAAGAGATTTGGGCAGAATTATGTGGAGAGTCATGGGAATCTGCAAGAAAAAGTTGGCAACTTGAAAGAGGATATTCGAGTTCCCCTGGTTCCGGTCCTGGGCCGCCCCCCCTTCTTGGAGGCAGTCACCAGAATGGGTTTGAACCCGGGGATTTTGATGCTGTTGGTTCTGGGATAAGATGATGGGGAGCGACAGCTCAATCCCCACATCTACCCAGTCTATTGATGCAGTTTTGGGTTCCCCTGGTTCCGGTTCTGGGCCGCCCCCCCCTTTTTGGAGGCAGTCACCAGGATGGGTTTGAACCAGAGGTTTTCGGTCTTGTTGGTTCTGGGATAGAATGATGGGCGGCGACAGCTCAATCCCCACATCTACCCAGTCTGGGTTGGAATCGCTTGGGACCCATTTTTCCTTCGGAGGAGTTCCCCCATTTCTGAAGGAGAAGATCCTTTTCCCAGGATCCTCTGAGGATCCCTCTCTCTCAAATTGGAAGACCTGTACCTCCTCCACAAAATGGGTCTGTTTGGGTCCTTTGTTTCTCCTACCTCCTCTCTGCTCCTTGGGTGGCAGACTTTCGGGGGTAGGAGATTTTGTTTCCGGTTCCTGGGTTTCCAGGGGCTGTTTACAAGTGGGGAAGGAAGCTTCCTCCAAGGCTTTACACCCCCCTTCCCCTTGTGCCTCCTCCCTGGGAACCGGTGGGTTATCGGGGTGCTGCCCCCGTCATTGTTCTGGGGCACCAGGCCCAGAGTTTGGGGCATTCTGCGGTGGCATGCTCATCTGAGGGTTCTGTTGAGCCCTCAGTATGTGACCCAGATCCTGTGCCATATTTTGGAATTGGCGCTCTAACTGTGAAACCCGCTCAGGCTGATATGGGGTTCTATTTTCTCCCCTGGGCTGATCCCGGGAAGGGGAGCTATCCCTTCTCTGGTAGTACCCCGGGTTGGGAAGATTTGGGTACCCCTCCACCCTTGGCCTCCCCTCTCCCGGATTTGGTTGTCTGGGCTCAGGGAATTGGGGAAAGAAGGATGGATGATTTTGGGGCTGGAAGTTGGGTGGATACCTGGGGAACAAGTTCTGCCCAGGATTTGGTGAATTTCTGCCCTCCTGGGGGAAGTGCGGAGGGAAGTTCCCTGGGTTGGGTGCTTGGTTGGATCCCCCCCCCTTGGGCCGGAGGAGTCCACACATAACCCAGGATTGGACTGTTTCCCTTATAGCGGGGATTTACATAGTCAGGGGAGCGAGGGACCCCATTTGTGGGACTACCTCCTTGACTCCCTGTCTGTGACTGGCCCGAGGGCCATCTGGGCTTAGAATTATTCGGTGCCGGCAGGTTTTTAGGTCCCCCCATCTCCAAATCTAAAACGGGGGCAGCCTTTACCTCTGCCACCTTTGCAGCAGCAGGGGTGCTGTTGGTTTTGGGGTTTTTGGGTTGATTCTTATTTTCCACCGGTTTCTGCACCTCATAGATGTGGGTGGCTTGCTCAATGACCCAGTCTAAAGATCTTTTCTCGTGGAAATCTCTCACGAACTGGGTCATTATGTATTTGGGTAAGTCATGGAAAAATGTATTAACAAATCCTTTACTGTCCGTGCGTACCCTTTTTGTAATCTGTGCAAAAGCACGCTTTAAATCCTGCACAAATTCTTGTGGGGCCTGATCCTCCCCACATTGCAAATTGTAGGCTGCCTTGCGAGCCTCTTGGGGATTTCTGTGAACAGAAAAATGTTTCAAGATGGCCGCCCTGTAGGTGGACCATCTTGAATGATTTTGGTCCTCCAGCCCCGCAAAGAAACTGGAGTATTCTGGGGAGAATGTCCATTTTAATTACTGAATGCAGCTATTGCTGCCTTTCAAATGGAAAGTCTCCATCATTTGCTCATAAAGCTCCAAGTGTTCCTAAACAGAATACTTGGCGTTACTTGGCGTTCTTGTGTTAAGGGGTGATGACACTCCTTATTGCCTTGATCTGCTTTAAGGGTTCCTTAAGCAAGGCCCTTTTTGCCTTATTGGCCTTTTTGGTTCGGGTAACCCTGGTCCACTCATCCTCTGACTCAGAGGCACTGCTCCCAGAGGTGCCCGTCTGATCTTCCAGGTTTTCCCGGATTCTGCGAGCCTGGGAATGGCTGGCAGAGTGTGGGGACCTAGTCTCCTGTGTGCTGGGCCGCTCAGAGGAGTCCTCAGATCCCTCCTTGCTGCCAGGATTTGATGGGTACTCCCCCCCAACTGACCTAACTGGGTAGAGGTTTTTAGGATGCCCTTAGTGGGCCTACCTTGCTGGGGTTCCCCACTAAATTGCACTGTGCTTGGGTGCCCATACCCGGATGCCCGCCCATCCATTCCTGGGAGGTACTAGCCTATGAACCCCATACTTTTGGCTGGATAGTAATCTGCCATCCCTGTGGCCCTGTGCTCATGTGCGCCAGGAGACATGGGGGTGGCAGAGTCCAAGGACTGGGAGAGATGAAGGCCTCTGGTACTAGTGCTCCTGAGGTTATGCTCAGGTGTTTCCCTTTCTCAGCAAACTTCATCTCTCTCAGCCCCTGCTCCCTGGTGCAATGCAAGAGCCTGCGTTTTCAGTTCCTCAGTTAAGGCCTTACTAGACTCTATCAGTCTCTCCTGCATGGCTACCTGTTGCTGGAGCCTATCATTGTGGTGACAGAGAGCCTCATTTTCTCTCTTCGCTTCCTGGTTGGTCCTGGAATGCTGGGCCAGTCTTTGCTGCAGGAGGGTTACCTCCTGAGTCCCACCCCTACTGGCCTGTTCCTTTCTTGCCAGAGCATCTTCCACCCTCCTGGTGTGCTTTAACAAGTTCTGATGCTCTTTTTGGACGTCACTCAGTCCCTGGAGGGCCAAGTGATTTTCTTCATTTTTTTCATTTAATTGGCAGACTTCCTGGCCTAAGGTGTCCCTTTCCTGACTAAGAGCCTGCATCTGTGCCACCAGGTCGTCCCTCTGCCTTTGAAAGGCACCAGCTTTGTGGCGTTCTTGATCAAACTCTGCCTGGGTATCCAGGTCTTTCAAAATCAGTTTATTGCTCTCTGTCTTCTCCCTATCTAGGTGGCTTTGCAGGGTGACTACCTGCTCTGCGCATGCCCTATTGAAGTCCAGTTGTTGCTCCAGCTTTTTCTGGCTCTGAAGTAGGGCATCCAAACCTTCTTGGTACTCCTTCTGCAAGGCCAGAAATCTGTTATCTTGGTCAGACTTTTCCTGTTGCAGGATATCCATATCCTCCTTTATTTTAATAATATACTGCCTACTATCATTTTCTGACTCCTGGCTCCTCTCAGAAGAGACCAGGTCAGATTGGACCTTCTCTAATGCCATCAGATGCCTATTTGCCAGATCTTGGCCTTCAGCACATTTGTCCTGTATGGCTCCCATATATAAATATAAATATGCCGCTTCCCTTGCAATCTTGTTGTGCTCATCCTTGGCCTTAGGCGCCATATATAGTTAACTCAGGGCCACATGTAAGGGACCCTGATCTCTCCATATATCTGACCCTGTTTCAGTGATCTGGGGTCCAGACCACCTGGTCCTGATGAGCCCACTCACCTCTCACAAATAGCTTATGTAAGAGGTGTTCTCTGGCTATTTTGATATCTACCAAGGTCGTCATTCTGGAATTTGATTTCCTTCCTGACTTACAGAAGTTTGTATTTTATTTTGCAAAACAGACCGTTTCCTTAGAGCGTTCCTTTGAGGGGAGCTTTTACAGTGTAACACGGCATGGTGATCCAACAGAATTTATATATCCTGTCAGTTAGCACACTGCATTAATCTGCACAAGTGATAGCTCTAATCCAGAATCCCGGACGAGCCCCCAATCTGTTAAGTGACTCCAATCAAGCACTCCCACTAAGTCAGTGCCTTGTCTGGGATTGCTCAAGGGAAGCCCTTATTTATATATTTTTATGACAAGTTATACTCTGGATGATAAACCCTTATATAACGCCCCTCTCTTTGAATCCCCCTTACCTCACCGAGCCAAGAAGTAGGTTTGTTTTGCAATTTAAAAGATTTATTGGAAAAATTAAACAATATATATATATCACACTTTTATAATAAATTAATATTTGATATCACACTTAGGCATATGAATAAAATGTTGATCGACAATAGATAATCTGACACTAGCACACTTCTTTACAATCAATGAGGAGTTAGTATAGGAAGGATAAGGTAGCAGAAAATACTTTTATAATTTCAAGGAAAGCACTGAGGGAAAAATGCAGCACAGAAATAAACTTGATATGTCTTCAACAAAAGATAATATGATCACTTTTTCTTTGACAATTCCCCCCCCCCCCCCTATGCAAGATAAGGAGAGGGAATAAGAGCACACAATTCTCAGGAATACAAAATGCAATACAAATTTCCAGTTCCCCCCAGCGAGCTTAGAGGGAAATAGGTATGGTTTTAAAGCAGGCAAGATCCTTTTAAATGTGGTGGCAAGGAAGTGAAAAATATGCTGAAAATGCTTTTAATTCCCTCTAGAGGTTCAGGGTGAGTGAGAGATGCTTTCAATCAGTTCAGGTCAGCCCTACCAATGATTCAGGGATGTTTATCAGGTTGAAAACGGGATTCAGTAATGGAAGCAAAAGACAGATATTTTTACACGTGGTTGAAATGAAGCAAACTGTCAATTCGCAGTACTTTTTTCTGAGTGTGTCGATTGTGATTGCGGAGGAACTATAAGGAGCAAGTTGGTTCTAGGCTTGTTGGAAAGCTCAGCATCTTAGCTTCAAAATGAAACTCGCTTCTAGCACAAACGGTTCAAGAGATACGGATGATTTAGTGGAGGTAGATTTTCAGAAATGAAATTACAGTTTCAGAATGACAGATGCGCTAGGAAGGTTTGAGTCTACAGGATGGACACACGATTCCTTATGATGCTGTTCAAATAGGTTAAAACAGTTCTGGCTGAGTACTCACACTATGAATTTGAAATAGAACGTCAGGATCCGGTCAGCAGGTTTGGACTGGGCTCCGGGCGGTTTCTGGTACTGGTTCTCTGGTTCTGGTCTGGTCTGTGGTTCTGCTGTCGGCACTTCACAGCGGTCTGGTCTGGGTCTCTCTGGTTCTGGTCTCTCTGGATACAGCAATGCTTTCTGGGTCTGCTACCGGTTCTGGCAAAAGTTCTTGGCAAAGAATCCAACAGCTCACCCGGCTGTAGAATCGTTTGGTTGGATTGCTGGATTCTGAAGGCGTGCTGAGAAGAGTTCTCAGCTTGTGGGTTAGGCCTTTGCTTTAAGTTCTGTAGTCTATCTGGAGTCTAAGTTCTGGATGTTCCTTCTAGATGTTGTGTGGTCCGGCAAAATGCTCCGCAAGAAAATGGAAAATGAATGTCTTGCCTGTCCAAGCAGTCTCTTTTTATGTGTTTTGAAAGTGGGTGGGCTCATTCTGCATGCCCAACCCTCTCATGATTTGATAGGTCAAGGATTCTCTGTGACCTGATTTGAGAAGGGATAGTGTGTCAGAGTGAGTCAGAGTCTTACAGTCTATTGAAGAAACGCCCCTTTGCTTTTACTTAGAAAATGAATTTTTCATAACTAACAGGTTTCCCAGATACACACGTCGTTGAAATTTCATACACATTTCACAGATTAATTTAAGATACACTCTCGCCCAACTCTGACCCCCCTCAGAGCCTGGGTTCACAAATGGCAACATTTTGTGCTTTTTAGTGACTTTCGCCATATTGTTTTTTTCCTCAAAATTTACACAGACCTGCACCCCTTCCCTGAGCATATTACTGGAAATTACTATGTCTCTATCCTAAACACAGTGTCTGCAATATTAATAAATAGCGGGGTTCGCTCCCAGAACACTGTACAAAATGGAATTTGGGCTCAAGTTATGAGGGCATTTTCATTTTCAGGATCCCCAAATTGTACATTTCTGTGAGCTTAATACAAGATTTTAGAAGCATTTAACTTAAACATATATTTGCTGCAATATGAATCCACAGTCCTGTCTGGCCCGCCCCTAGGAACTGGGGGAGTCAGGGATCACATGTCTCTCCTTCCAGGCAGAGCTCTGTTTACAGTCCACACCCAAAATCAGCATACCCCATCCAATTGAAAGGGTCTATTGTGTTGGGTCCAGCAGGCTGCAGGGAAGTCCCCTCCCTCTCAATCAACAGGGCCATGTGATATCCTGCCTCCTGGTGTGGGTCTCTGGGGTGTTAAGAGTTCTCAGGAAAGGCCAGTCTTTTGAACTTTTAATTACATAAGACCCCTTCTGTTCACTGCACAGTTCTGCAAGACAGCTCTACTGTCAGGATTTATAGAGCGCCAATGCCGGTCAGTGTCCAATGCCGGTACTGCACCTATTTTTGACAGCTGTCTTGAATTAATACATTTCATCCGGCCGCGTCTCACAACTGCATTTCCATCTAAGGGACATTATTGCGGGCATAAATAGGAGCAACATATAAAGACATTTTACTAAATGAACAGCATCACAAGAGCTCAAGAAAGACTTACCAATCATAAGGAGAAGCATAGTCGCAGCTGGACTGGACTAAACCTTGTCAGGGATCAGTGAAGGAACTAGATCACATTTGACGCGCCCCTGCCAGAAGTAGCAGGACGGAGAGCTTATCTTCCATAATTCACAGGTGAGTTTTATGGGCCGGCGTATGCTCACAGAAACCGTACTTTGGGGTGAAGGGTTCGAGAGGTACAACAATCACAGATTGGCGCACTCACACACTCTTATCTCCACGCAGGAGCAGTATCACTACGCACCACTGCTCACAGCTTTTCTACTGAGGGAGAGGCCTGAAGGGGGTGATTCAAGATTATGGAGGGCTGCAACCGTGCCCCAATGCCTCCACAGAGACCAGGTGAGCGTAACAGATTTTGACGATGATACAGGGTTGCAGCAGGAGCCAGTGCAGTACGATGAGGTTCAGGGTAATATGGATGAATTTGCACAGTCCTTCGATGAGTCAGCCGCTGCATGTAGGACATATCTCAGGGAGGCCAGGGTAGTCGCCAGAAGACCTTCCAAAAGGGCATTACCAGCATCCAGGTGGGAGAGGACAAAGGCTTGGACAACAGATCTGAAGTTGTTTTCTGGGATGAAGGGCTTGATTTTCTGCAGGAGAGAAAGTTGGTACCAAGCCGTTTGTGTCTTCCTTTCTGTGTCGATGTCAAACCCAAGGGATGCAGGTAGCTATCTGGGGTGCGACGCCCTCGAGGTTCATAGCATAGAGCCAGGTCTGGATTTAAGGGTGCTCTGTGTTGTTGGTTAGCAATGGGAACTCCGTCTTTGAGGGGGTAAGTCTGAAGAATCCTGCAGATCGCTCACTAAAACTCTGCCTAAAGTCTGTCTCCTCCCTTGAGGCATGGGGAAGGCGGACTCTTCCTTATCCCAATCTTTGGGGGCGGGTGTACTGTGGGATGATCTCCACCTGGGAAGTGGGGAGAATCAGTGGGATGAGACACTTTTATTCCCCTAACAAGGAGACTCTTACCACTGTACCAGAAGAGGTTATGGCTTAATGCCATTTTAATATATCTCAAACTCCTATTAAATCTAAGTGGTACAATCCAAGGTTGTAACACCCAAACCTATTATACCAAAAGAATCCTTTTAATTCATAAAAGCAAAGGTCCTGCTCAATACCAAGGGTGGACTATAAGGAATACCCAAAACTGTGTCTTCTCGAAGTCAACTTTCTTGAATAGAGTTAAAACCTCCAACCCCCTCTGCTAAAAGTGATAAAGGAATTAAATGTGTCCTTAAAACGACTAGGGAAGTAGAAAATCAAACTTTAATGAAGCAAACTACATGTCCCAGAATCTTGTAGGGACTGAGACAAAGAAGATGGCTAAGGAGGAATTTAGAGGTTGCAAGCAAGCCTAATAGCAATAGTAAGACAATCGAAACAAATGGCTCACACCTGAAGCCAATTGTCAAACCTGAGAGGCATAAGAGGCTGCAGCCAGAAAGGAGCTGGGGAAGGAGTTGGAAGGCTGGGAGTAGAAGTAGCAGTAGAAGAGCATGAGGCTGGCAACTCTTGAGGAAGTGCGATCAAAGAAAGGACGTCAGAGCATGGAGACAGCAGATTCCCCCCTCAAGCTCTGAGAGGGTCCTGTGGCCTCAGACCCTGCATTGCAGTGGCTGCACTGAGTAAGAAGAGTTAAGAGTGGAATTTTCCGCATTCGCAGTAAGAAGCTGTGACTGCGCTGACACCCAAGTTCTGTAAGCCAAGGTAATTGAGGGTTGAAGGAGAATCCAATTGGCGTGGCCAGACACCTGTGCTGCAGAAGGGTGTGGGTCTCAAGAGTGCCGGAAGCAGCAGTAGCAGTTAAAAGTCCAGAGTGAAGCAGGCCGCAACTGCAGTGTTTCTGGAGCCAGGGAATGAAGTTCAGCGTGCAGTTTCACACAGAAAGCCTAGTTGATAACCGTTGCCAGTTCCAAAGTCACTTACGTAAGTTAATAAGCGAGTATAAACTGTTTGTTGTTTTCTTTGACAATGGAATTGTAACACGTGCACTCGTAGTGAGAGCAATAGTATTCGCATAGGAAGAGAAGTCTTTTATTTTCCATTGTTGAACCAATTGCTGTTACTGGAGTGTTTGCATGTCCCTAAATAAAAGAAGGAACACTTACAGTTAGTCTTCCGAAATTGGTTTCAGTAACATTTCTGAATGTTACAAATGAAAGCAGAATCAAAGGGAAGTCACGCGTGGCCAATCAGGTTCAAGATCAATATTAAGGAGTGGTCACAAATACCTAAAATTGGTTTTCCTTTGACGTCTGAACCTTGCAGAATCTGATACACGTACTCTTTAAATTTAGAAGGTGTTGTACTGAATAAAAGAACCAACATTACCTTTAGTCAAGAGGTGAACCCTTTCCAACGTGGAACAAGCCCTATTTAAATCTGTCCATCTGGTCTACAAAGTTGTTTAAAGTCCAGTGTCCTCCGATACAAGTGTGACTTTGTTACCGGAGGCTGGGAAAGTGTTAATACAGCTTCACAGTAATTACTGGAACAAGGAGGGTTGAACAAAGCTGGGGAAGAGGACTGGGTGGTTGTGAAGATTACAAAAAAATAACATATCATGCTAAAGGCTGCTGGAGTTGAAAGAGAGTTGGTCTTGAAGCAGAGACAGGTTATACTGATGGCAGTAAAGCAGACGGAAGAGACAAAGAGGCTGCCCTTTTCTTGGAGCATAGGAAATGAGTGCCTTGCCTACCTGTAACAATCCATAAGAATCAAGTTGAAGCAGAAGTACCTGAACTGTAGTGGTGTATAAGAATTACATTACAAGTCGGTTGAAGTAGTAGTAGATTGTGAAATCAGAGAGTATGTCTCCATAGTAGTAGAAGGGTGGGTGTCCACAAGAAAGCAACCACCCACAGGGAAGCATTCTGACAATTATACAACGTACTGCAGAGGTCTTAACCAATTGTAGAGTTGCAGAACAAGATATTAATCATTTAACTCAACTGTGTCAAATAATCTTGGAAGAAGGATATTCAGGATTATCATCAGTGCTTTTGTCTTGGGGACTGGATAGATCCTTGCCCCGGACTCCACAGGTGACTAGAGTTGGTGATTTGGAGGAATCCATTTGTACAAACTTGGCGATTAGCAAGGTAGGATTTCAACCAGCTGAGGATGGTTTCACTGATCCCCAAGCGACAATGCAGATTGTCAGTGAATGTCTGGTGGTCTACTGTGCCAAAAGCTGCTGAGAGGTGAAGGAGGACCGGGAGGCAAGGATGACCAAGGATTTTAAAGGCATCAAACATTTTGATGGTAGCTGTTTCTGTGCTGTATCTGGGTCTGAAGACGGATTGGCAGGACTGAAGGCGGTTTTTAGATTGATGGCGTTGCGTGGCTACAGCTTTCTCAAGGATGATCGTCATATAAGGGAGGAGTGCTACAGTCGGAAGATTCTTGAGTATGGAGGAAGGGAGGATGCTGCCTGCATTCGGTGTGGCAGTGAGGTCTTCCATAGTTAGTGTCTTGAAACTTGTCCAGGTAGTTGTGGTTTTGCAGAGGGGATGTCTAGTGTGCTGTCAGTTGTGGCGTTGATGTCTATGGATTGTCAGATCATGCTCATCTTGTTGACTAAGAGCTTATGGCTGTGGAGTTTTCAATGGAGTGTGTTGTGGGTGGGTGGGTGCATTCAGGCAGAGGTTTGATGCAGTGCTTGATGGCTTTGAAGAGTGGTCTACTTTAAATGTTGGCCTGCATGTAGCAAAGAGTTCCTGGGGCAGGACATCTGATGTGCAGGATTTACACCATTATGTTCTTGTCTTCCATTGATTTGCTTGTTGAGGTTCAGTTCTTGCATGTACTATGGTGCAGAAGACTTAGGCAGGAGGGTGCATGGTTTCACTGGGGCATGGAGGTTGATGTTTGTGAGGGTGATGTTGGGTTCTTGCAGTCTAGGTTAATCAGAGGTAGTTCCGCCCATATGAGGTGGAGATTCGCAAGAGCATCCAATGGGAAGTTCTTTAATGATAGGACAGCTTATTTGCTGTGTTTCTGAAGGGTTTGCTTGAGGGGTGTGGTCTGACTAATCTCAAAGGGGATTAACAGGTAGTCTGATCAGTCGATCATGATAGAAGTGCAGTGATGATGCTGCGGTCGATGATATTACGTTTTCTGTGGGTTGGGTCTTTCGAGTGCTGTGCGAGGTTGAGTAGGCAGTGGAGATTTTCCTTCTCTGACTTGGTTGCTGGGTTGCCAGGGATGTTGAAGTTGTTGGAGGAAGATGTTGGCATGAGTGAGAGACATGGTGGCGACCAAGTCAGTTATGTATTCTATGTAGGAAGTGTTGTGCTTGGGTGGTCTGCAGATGAGATGAGAAATCACTCTCCAATGAGAGCAGAAAGTGACAGGATAGGTTTTCAAAAGAGCAAATGGTGGAGACATCCAGTTGAGTGAAGGGCCATGATGCTTAGTGAATGATGGCGAGGCCTCTGATGATTTCATATGGTTTTGTTACATTCTGTACCCATTGTGGATGAGGACATCTAGGACATGGGCAGAGGTTGATGTCATCCAGGTCTCTGTAATGAATATGGCATCCAAGTAATGTGTGGTGATGAGGTTGGCAATGGTTGATTGCTGAGCGGTCATTGGCGAGCATCAGTTTTCATGAAGAGGCGTATGATGGATTTCTGAAGGGGTATATGGTGACACAGGTCAGGTTGCTGCAGTGCCCATGATGTTGCGGCATTGTTGGTAATGAGTGGTGATTGTAGGGATGGACTGTTGGGAGAGAGGTGTGAAACATATATTGAAAGGAGCATACCTGATGATAGAGGAGCTGGGGTGGGTTCTGGTCCAAATGAGATTTGCCCTTTTCTCAGACTGCCCTTCACTTCAGATGCGTGGTGAGAGACGCGCTTGAGTTAAGGGAGGGAAGAGGCAAGTGGTGGTGGGTTTTGGGTCACATGACTTAGATCCACTTGCACCTGCTCACCAAATGCCACAGAATCCATGCCTTCGCACTGCACTTCCTCATTGTCCGGCAAGCTCTAATTTGAGGAACTATTCCTCTACCCAGACTTCTTTTCTGAACTTTAAACACAGGCTTTTTTGCAACTCAAAGTTTCTGTTGAGACACTTTTGCACGCTCTGCTAAGTCCAAGAGTAACCCCATCCAAATAGTGGAAAAGAACTAGAAAACAGGATTTAGAAAACATCACAGCACTCAGTATCTCTTCCCCATCAAAAACATCAGTCCAAAGTACCTACCCCAGAACAACCTAACATTATATGGACAAGGTCCCCAATTCTCTGTCAGCCATAGCATGCATCAATTTAGGGAGTCATAAATACCATTTAGGGAGCCAATAAAGACAAAACTGCAGTCTTTCTTGCGTCTGTCTCAGTGGGGTTTTAGCACATAGTCCCCCCCCCAACTCTTGCACCCATTGATGCCTCACCCCATCTACCCTTCGAAGGAATTTGCCATTTTCCTTCATAATCTTAAAATATGCCACCAACCTAAGCAGTGTTCTAAGGTAACCACACACAGGATTCAAAATTAAAATTGGATAAGCAGGAGCTACAAGCAGCTACTAGGTATCCAGTCACCAAGAGCTATCATTGCAGAACGAGGCGCTAGTACATACTGTTCCACAAATCTTACTTCCACATAATATGCAAACATAATTGCATCCATTATTTATGACCCCTTATTCTTTAAATGTTATATAGATGTGTCCTATTATTAATGCAGAGTTAAATTCACATAGTTGTGTTTGGTCAGCATCAGTTTTCCTGGGTATCCATAAGTAGCTCATGGTAACAGTTTTAAGCCAACAAGGCACTTCTAGACTGCAGGCAGGAGCTAAATAGCTCCCAGCTCCCCTCAATTTCGAATCCTGGCATAGGTCAGGCCTCTAAGGCAATGGAGCCACCAGCATGCCCATGTTTATCCCAAAGAACTCCCTCATGGGTCAGCAACAGAAATGATCTTTATGCTTCGGCCCAAACCTCTGAAGAAAGCGAACAAGTTGGACCATCCGCTGACCACGTGTCACCCACCTTCAGAATACCCACAGTAATCCAACACTTCCTTTGTAGCATCTTGTTATTCTTTTGAAGGAATTGGGGATGAGGCAGATCTACGGCATTCATTTTTGCCCATATTCCCAGGGTTAATACCCCACTTATCAACATCAGTGTCCAGTCTCCTCAATATTGTTACAGACATGGCCCCATGATAAAGTACACCCGGTACCCCTCCTCGAGGACAAAGTGAGGGGATCACTGGGATAGTGGAATTCTAGACACAGATCGAGACAAGTCTCACACATGTAACCGCTCAGTCACAACCACACATGAACAGAGTACCCGACTACTGTCATTAGCAGAAGAGGAGTCAGCCTAGTCGATTGCGCATCGCTACTGTGTAGAAACCTCAATGTGAAAGAAGAACAAGTTACTCCTATTCCACATCTCTGACAGTAATGTACACAGCTGTGCTGCTTTGGAATTTTTATCCGGCGTCTGCGTACTGCGTCAATGACGTTGATACGCTGTCCCTTGAGGGCCTCCGTCGAGCGCCAACGTCACCGGATGTTATATGTAGGAGGCACGACGCCCGCAGCCTCAGTTGTAGTATTATTTCCCAGAACCTGTGGCACCAATCTTCTACCTGTATGACTACAGACAGCCTTGTGGAAACGTAAGCTGCAATCGCATAAGAAATTCTGTAGAGGAACAGACTGGGAGGGTTCGATGTGGAATACGTCGGAGGAAAATCCCATCAAAAGAACGTTACCAAGTAAGAAAGTAACTTGTTCTTCGAGGGGATTGTGTCCTCCGACATATTCCACATCTCTGACAGACTCCCAAAGCAGTACCAACGTATGGAGATGGGAAAAGAATTTAGAATGCCCAATTAAATTGCTGAATAGAGGACCACCTTAGCAAAGGCCAAATCTTGCCCATGGATGGAATCCAGGGACAAATGTCTTACAAAAGTATGGACAGAGGCCCATGTGGCTGCTTCAGATATTACGAATGGGAACACCCCTCTGCAGATCAGTGGAGGCAGCCACACCCCTAGTGGAATGAGCCCGTAAACCTACTGGAGGGTCCTTTCCCATCAAACAGTAGCATTCAGAGATGGTCAAAATGATCCAACTGGACAAGGTCTGCTTATAAACAGCTTTACCTAAACGCCTTCCAGCATATCCAACGAAGAGCTGATCGTCCACTCTGATCCGGGACATCCTTGAGATATAGGAACTCAAAGCTCTCCTAGGATCCAACCTATGGAGCCTCTCCTCTTCCTTACCAGGATGCGGAGGAGGATAAAACACCGAAGAATTACCTTCTGGCTCAAATGAAATTCCGACACAATCTTCGGAAGAAAAGAAGGACGAACCCTAAGGACAACCCTGTCCTTATGGAACACTGAGAAAGGTGGTTTGGCGGAAAGTGCCTGCAACTCACTCTGCGAGCGGAGGTAACCGCAACTAAAAATACAGTCTTAAAGGTCAACAGTCTCAAAGGACAAGAATGTATGGGCTCAAACGGAGCTCCAATTTGGAGTTTTAGAACCAAGTTCAAATCCCATTCCGGCACCTGGAAAGGTGATGGTGGAAACACATTAGTTAGCCCTTTTAGAAACTGAGAAATCAAAGGAATCTTAAAATAAGAACACTCCTCAGACGAGCGCTTAAATATGGACAGCGCCGACAAGTAACCCTTAATGGTACCCACTTGTTGTGGGCTAATGAAAGCAAAAAAGACAGAACCACAGGATTTGAACATTGAAAAGGATCCACATTCTGTACCCTGCACCAGTCGCAGAACTTTCTCCAACGGCAACGGTACAATGATTTCATTGCGGGCCTTCTGGCTGAAAGCAACACCTCCATCACGTCTTTGGGGAGAGCCCAAACCTTATACCTCAACCTTTCAGATACCAAGCATGAAGGCTTAGGGACTTGACCTCTGGATAGAGAACCCAACCTCCCTCCCATGAGAGCAGATCATCTCTGTAGGGAAGACGGTGTGGAGGGCAGATGGACATGTCGAGAAGGTCCAGGTACCACGCTCTCCTGGCCCATGCCAGAGCAATGAGGATCATTCAGGAACCGAACCTGCGTAACCCCTGCAACACTTGCAGAATGACGGGGACTGGAGGAAACGCGTACAGCAGTGGGAAGGACCACTCCACTACGAACACGCCCCCTAAGGCTCCTCTTAGAGGAAATTCCCGCGAGCAGAATCTTTCGTACTTCCGGTTGGCACTGGTGGCAAAGAGATCCACTTGTGGGATCCCCCAAAGAGCGAAGATCTCCAAAAGAACTTCCTGAGCCAGCTCCCACTCGTGAGAGACCGTGCTCTGCCTGCTCAGAGCATCTGCCACTGCGTTTTCGTCTCCGGCCAGATGAACTGCTGAGATCGAAATTTCCTGCTGGATGGCCCAGAACCAGAGCTGCATTGCCTCTCTGCACAGTGGGAGTGACCCTGCCCCCCCCTTTTTGTTGAGGGAGTGCATTGTCACTGTATTGTCCGTCATACTCAGGACATTTTTCCCCCACACAGATGGTAGAAAAGCCTTCAGGGCTAGCCTGACAGCCCGCAGCTCTAACAGATTGATGAGGAGTCTGGACTCCGATGGAGACCAACGACCCTGACTGTCAACTCGTTGGCATGAGCTCCCCATCCCGTGAGGGTTGCGTCTGTCAAGCTCGTCACCTCTGGCCAGGGTAGCCAAAATGGTGCTCCCTTCATCAGATTGCCTTCGGCAGCCCACCACAGAAGATCTAGGCGACTGAGGACGGCACCTGAACGGGATCCAACATCCTGCCAGAGGACTGCGACCACTGCATCTTGAGAGCACACTGCAGAGATCTCATCCGCAGCCTTGTCTCTGGCACCAAGAGAATACAGGATGCCATGAGGCCGAGCAACCTCAAGAACTTGAACGCCGGGAGACTCTGGGCATGTTGAAACCTGTCGACCATCTGCAGAATGTGATGAGCCCTTACCTGGGGAGGCGAACACTGCCCCAGGGATGTGTCGAGCACTGCTCCGATGTACTGGAGCCGCTGGGTAGGTGTCAAATGAGACTTCTTTAAGTTGAGGGGGAAGCCCAGCTTGTGAAGGGAGTGGCAGGTGATGGACAGATGATCCAGGGCTTGCTCAGGAGAGCGCGCCCTGATCAACCAATCGTCCAGGTAGCGGTAGACGTGAATCCCCCCCTTTCCCGAGATACGCTGCCACCACCACCATTAGCTTGGTGAAGACCCTCGGGTGGAGGTCAATCCGAATGGCAGGACCCGAAACTAAAATGCGAGTCGCCAACCGCGAACCTCAGGTACTTCCTGTGCTTGGGATGAATCAGCACATGAAAGTAAGCATCCTTGAGGTCGAGAGACACCAACCAATCCTGAAGCTGAAGGGCCTGGAGGACTTGAGAAAGAGTAACCATCTTGAACTTGTCCTTCCTGAGGAGCTTGTTCAAACCACGCAAGTCCATGATGGGTCTCAATCCCCCGTCTTTTTTTGGGATCAAAAAATATGGAGAATGCCATCCCTTGTTCCTTTCCGCTAAAGGCAGCAGTTCTATGGCACCTTTCTCCAGCAGTGATAGGATTTCCTGCACAAGGAGCGGATCCGGACGCTTCAAAGAGAGCTTCCCCGGTGGATTGTCGTGAGGCCTCTGCCGGAAAGGAAGACAGTAGCCATGGGCTATGATCTCCGGAACCCACACATCTGAAGTAATGGCACGCCATTCTACCAGATGCTGCGCCAGACTTCTCCCAACCGGCGAACCATGGGACATAGCCTTATGACTGAGCGGAAGTGCCAGTGCCTGAAGGCAAAGAGGCAACTGCCCGTGTGGCTTTGGCACCTCAATTACCTTGTTTTCCCCCTCTAGTACTCCTACATTGCCCCCTTTTACTGGCAGTTCCCCTCGATCTACCAAAGGAAGAGTAAGATCGAAAGGAACCTCCCCTCCATTGCTGTCCCCTAGGACGAAAAGGTGGAGGTTGATTTACTGCAGCGCTCAACGACTTCGCTGCAGCTTTGGAGGTCTGCAACCTCTCAAGGCTCTCGTCAGCCTTGCTGCCATAAAGATGGACACTATCAAATGGCTTGTTGAGAAGCCAGGACTGTACATCAGGAGCAAACCCCGATTCATGCAACCACGCAAACCTGCGCATCATGGTGCTAGCCGCCATGGACAGGCTGACATTGTCTGCCACGTCCAGACCCGACTGAACGGATTCACAAATGGCATCCTTGCCACCCTGAACGATGGCAAGAAAACCATCCCGTTCCTCCCCTTCGGGAATATGTTCAGCCGCCAAAGATACACAATTCCACAGATTGTGAGTGAATCTTGGCAAGGAAAAAACTGAGTTGGCTGCCTTTAAAGCCATACCCCAGATGAAAATACTTTCTTCGCCCAAGCATCACAGCGCTTGTCGTCCCTATCCGGAAGGATGGTAGGGCACTCAGCCTGCTTCACTAGGGCCGTAGCTGCCTGCACCACCAAACTCTCCAGAGTGGGGTGCGTAGCAGGGGTCGCCACTGGCTGGATGGTATTTTTTCGGCAACAAATTATTCACTGCTGGGCGACTCTCCGGAGCAGTCCAAGCTGCCGCCACCCTTCTTTGTAAGGCCTTATGAAATGTCAGCACCGGGTCAGTGGGTGGACCTTGGTCCGATATATCTGTCAGGTCATCCTGCAGAAAATACACAGGTGGAGCAGACCACTCCAAATACTCAGTCACCCTCGACATGAGACGCCTGTACGAGGACTCAACATGTGTACCAGGCTCAGGCCTGCCAAATTCAACCTCCGGAGAGGTGTCCAGACCACTGGCGTTATGTAAGAATTGATGCAGGTCTTCCATCTGGCTATGACCAGACAACAGGTCATCAGGTACCTCAGTAGGCACAAGCCCCTCCTCATCCGACTCTTCTTCCACCTCTGAGATGTAATCCAAAGACTGGAAAAAATCCCTGGATGAGGGAACAGAAAAAGGCTATAAAATAGGCCTTACTGACTTAGAAAGAACCTTCCTCTGAGCTTCCACCGTCCTCCGGGGTTACCTCCGGTAAATTCTCCTCAAAAGGTGTCGAGGGCGCCGATGGATTCGGCGTCAATCGAGGTGCCGACGACTTCGACAACGGCTTCGAGGCCGGAGCCCGGAGCCCGGAGCCCGGAGCGTGTCCTTCGAAGGCCTCGGCGCCAATAACTTCCTCGGAGCCTCGAGAGAGTCCCTCGTCGAACATGGCGTTGACGCCTTCTTAGAAGGCCGCACAAGGCTCTGACGGTCTCGAGGGTGTCGAGGACCGGGACCTGGCACAGCTATGGCGATCAACCTTTTCCGATCGGGACCTCATCGGCTCCCGATGATCGCGCCGACCGCCCGAGCCCGAAGGCGGACGAGCGGTGGCCCTAGCTCGTTCCTTGGAGGCTTCACTCGAAGGCGCGGATGGAACGGTGCCCTGCGATTTGAAAATCGCCATCATCTCCTTGCGGAATGCGTCCCATTCTGCCAGTGATGAATGCTTGGTGGGACAAGCAACACGCCGTCTGGCGGAGTCCTTGGATGAGGAAGGCGACCAGTAATGGTGCTTCCGCAAATGCCTAGAAGAGGCAGATGAATGGCGGGAACCACTCAGAGAACGAGACCCCCTGGACTTAGGCCAGCGCGGAGGGTCGCCCCTCGAATCGTCGGTCAAAAGCCCAGCGGATTTCGACTTAAGGGGTTTGGAAACCCTACTTACAGACAACTTCTTCCGCTCCTGCAAGTTCTTCGACGTCAAGGACTGGCATTCATCGCAGTCGTCAGTGGCATGGCTCTCGCCGAGGCACCAGAAGAAGATGTCGTGCTGGTCCATAAGGGACATTTTGGAACCGCAGTCCCGGCACTTATTGAAGCCCAACTTCGGAGTAGAAGAAGACAAAGACATAATTCTCAATCACAAGTTAGAAGAACCGATTCAAAGGAGAAGAACTAAGGTGCGCCGAGATTCCAAAGCGAACACGTTGGCGGAAAAAACAGAACTACAACTGAGGCTACAGGCGTTGTGCGTCCTACATATGACATCAGGTGACGTCGGCGCTCGACGGAGGCCCTTGAGGGACAACGTATCGACGTCATTGACGCAGACATTTTTTTCCGAAGCAGCACAGCTGTGGACATTACTGCCAGAGATGTGGAATACGTCAGAGGACACAATCCCCTCGAAACAAGCAGCCTCACCTTGTGACTAGACATGTGCTTTCAGCACCCACCCCCTCACCACCAACATGACAAGGAGCACTTCTGTCAGGACCTGGACATCCTCATCACAGATTCACACCATTCTTGCTGGTGTGTGCTCAAGAAAGTGTGCTCCCCCCTGCCGACTCACTTCAATGAACTTTGAATCTGCCTGCATGAAGTTGCCAATAACTGGATGGTTCCTGGTTTCTTGGGACATTGAACAAATCCTGTGCAAGAACACCTCAGTTCAGGTGCAGTCTGTTCTCAGGAGCTTGACAAATAGTCAAATCACCTATTCTGTGTACATTTCTGGATAACTGGATGGCCAAGTATTTAACCCATAAAGTCAAATACCTGCTGTCCCATCCAACAAAATCCTCCTGATCCACTAGTGAGTGGCTTATTAAAAGATTAAATGGGCTAAGTCAGATTTCCTTAAAGTTTCACAAACCAACATACCTTTCATCAGTGGCCAGCTATCGTCACACATGGTCTTGTATTCAACATATCTAAATCTTGTGCCAATTATCAAGTCATTCTGTCTGAGTGACATCATTGGCTCAGAAGCGATATTAAAAAGTAAGGGGTATGTCAGACAGCCATGTTAGGGCCTCCTTTTTGGGGAAAGCTTTCAGATTGTGCCATTACATCAGACTTGGCAGCTGTAGACTTGTGCATGGTCTGAAACATACATATAATACCATACCCAACGTTAAACCTATTCCTGGAAATTTTAGTTCACGCTATGAAACACTCTCCCACCTTCCAAGAATCCAATGATAGTCGAAGCTATGCATACGGTTAGGAACAGGCACATCTAAATTGCCAGTGAGCACTCTAGAAAGCAGTTTCCCATCTGCTTTTATCTGAGACACTGGCACACAATTTTCACACAGAGTGGATCCTCCACAGCTTGGGGATTTATGTAATTAATTGTGATGTAATTACACCTGGGATCCATTGCTTCACAATTGTTTGGTGGATCTCTAACCTGGTGGACGGATGTATAGAAGGCCAACCTAGTTTAGTGACAGGGACAACTCTGGGAGCCGTAGCCAAACCAGTTCAAGGTAGCTGGATGAGTGGTCAAGGCAAAGTTTCAGGAGAGGTGAGCCTGGTAAGGGGTCCTCAATGAGTATACACAGTGAAAAGTAAAGGAACAAAAAGACAGTCATACAAATAATTTATGGCCACATAACACTATGAAAAATGACTACTAGCATGTCTGCAAAGATTCACATGCTTTGCATAGGCCGACATCTAGAAGTTGCAGCATATTGCACATGAAGTTTTCGAAGTTCGAAAAGGGACATCAACAGGGCGTGACTAATACTCTCCCTAGTGTGACACACCGTGTACCCATGATCCCTCACGCAACAAGGTCCCTCAGATTATTTTTTTTCTGACAAGAGGGAGTGCAAGTGTGAAGTGTAAGTGGAGACCATGAGGTGTGAAAGATCTATGTTTTTTTTCCCCCAGGCACCATCTAGTCCAAGAGGGGAGGATGGGCAGGCGCATGTGAATCAAAGCAGATACAAGCATCCGAACTACAATTATGGTGAGTAACGTATTCCTTCTGAGGCTTGTGGAACTGCTTAGAATCACATGCTTTGCAAAGATGAACGAGCAGTACTAGTAGAAGGAGGTGGGTTATTAGAAGGTAGCGCTGCCAAGAGATGTTTCAGGGCCATTTGTCCCACCTGTGTATCCCCCCTAATGTGTGTCCAGACAGTAATGTTGGGGGAAGGTGTACTGAACTCCAAGTGGTAGCCTTGCAAACGGTATCAGAGGCATGTTTGCTATGATGGCTAAAGTTGCCCCAGTGCCTCGAGTTGAGTGTGCTTTGGGTTTAAAGGGCAATGTTCTCTTGGCAAGAGAGTAACAGAGTTGAATGCAGTTGACAATCGATTTAGAAATAGCTGCTTTAGAGATAGGGTCCCATTCTCTTCCAGTGGCTACAGATACAAACAAACTCTCTTTCTGATCAACTGTCTTTTGAAGGTAAAACATGACAATTTCAGACGAAAGAAATGCTGAATGTGCATTCAGAAGGTGTACAAAAAAAACCAAAGCCCAAAATAATTAACAAGGGAGTATGTCGCTCCCTTGTTCGGCATTATGGGCTTTGGGGTTTGTGGGGGTGTCCTCTGCTAACATGACCTTGGAAGAAGGGGACAAAGAAATAAAGGGAAAAGGGACCCCTCTGGCACGAGCACAAACCCATGTTAGTGGGTGGGAACTGACGCCGAAGGGATAGAGGCGAGGTGAGGGCACACTTCTGTGTTAGCCACCTAATATGCAAGTGGGGGGGTGGAAGGATGGGTAGGGAGATGCAGGTTGCTGGAAAAGTATGTATACCTGCGCAGCGCGGCTTTGGAATTTTATATTTTTGAATTTGCAATTTCGAGCTGCGTAGTAATCACACAGATCCAACATGACAGCTCTGCCTACATCCAGTGCATGTATACTTCCCTCTGCTGCGTTAGTAGGGTTTTGGAAAAACGCAGGAGGCTCTACACTTTGATTGACATGGAATTTTGATAAGAATTTGTTTGAGAAGCGAGGGTGTGTGCGTTGCACCACCTTGTCCTTGTGTAACTACGAAGGTGTCATGTACTGACAAAGCTTGTAGTTCACTAACCCTTCTGATGGAAGTAACGGCTATTAGGAAGGGTGTTTCGTATGCAAGATGTTTAAGTCTGACTTTATGCATAGGCCCGAAGGGGGGCCCACATGAGCTTTGAGAGTACGACATTAAGGTCCCAGCCAGGAGTAGGATTAGTAATGGGAAGGTATAGTTTTTTGACACCATCCATGAATGATTTAACTATGGGCACCTTCCACCACAACATTTGAGACATGGTGTAAGCTGAGAGAGCCACTAGGTGTACTTTGAGTGAGTTAAAGACTAATCCTGAGTCAAGTAGGTAGAGCAGGTAGCCGACTATATTAGTGGGTGAACAGTCGGTTGGACTGAGAGACTGTTCTGCACCATAACACACAAAGAATTTCCATTTGCTAAAATAGCAGTGTCTTGTGTTAGGCCTGCATGCCTCTGAGTATTTTCATGCACCTTTGGTCTAGGCTGCTTCTGTGGGCGCATACCTGCAGCATTGTTCCCTGATCCTGGGTCAGCAGGTTGTCCGTGCAGGGTAGTATCATGGGAGGACACAAGGACATCATTTGTAAGTGTGAGAACCAGGTCTGGCGGGCCCACATTGGAGCTATTAGGATCAGTGTTACTTGTTCCCGGTGTAGCTTGTGGACTATTTTGTTGAGCAGCAGTGTCAAGGTGAGGTTGTATGCAATTTGCATCTGACCAGTTTGTCAGAAGTGCATTTCCTTGGATCCTTTGTGGGGAAACCTGGAGGTGTAATATTGGCATTGCAAGTTTTCCAGGGTTGCGAAAACTTCTCTCTGGGAACCCCCAGTTTGAGAAGACGTTGTTTAACACGTCTGTTTAGTTTCTATTTGTGTGCTGAGGGTAGCATCGTACTCCTGTTTAGTACGTCCACAATAGAATTGATTTCCCCTGGAACATGTTGTGCCACTAGGAACATGTTGTAATGTAGTGCCCATCGCCAATTGTTCTGAACTAGTTTGGACAGTCCTGGAGAGTGTGCACCCCGTTTACATACAACATGGCCATTGTACTGACCATCAGGACTAGGACTATCCTGTGCGCTAGTTCAGTCTTGAAGGCTTTACATGCTTTGAGAATCACTAGTAGAAAAAGTTCATGTGCTTGGTAGTTCGCGCCAGTTTCCACAAGCTGTGAGGGGACCGCCCCACCCGGTCATCCATGCATCGGTTGTGAGAGTGGCCTCGATTGCTTGTGTGTGGAAAGGCTGTCCCCTTAGCAGATTGCCCCTGTCCCACCACAGTAGAGATTGAACCAGAGATTGCGAAACCACCACTAGATTGACCCACAACCCACTTGCTTGAGACCATTGTTTCGCTAGCCACTCTTGCATTGGACACATGCGTAGCCTGGCGTCAGGCACTAGGAAGATGCAGGAAGCCGTCATTCCAAGCATGCGCATTGCCTTTCTTACAATTACTTGATGGACAGCTACGTACTGAGGTGTTTGAAACTGCATGTTTTGGACCCTCTCTTCAGAGGGGTAGATGAGTCAGACATCTGCTTTGATTAGTACCCCCAAAAATTGCTTTACTTGGCTGGGCACTAGACTGGACTTCTTTTCGTTTATGGAGAAGTCCAATCGGAACAGTGGATTGATAGTTTGCTGCATGCTTTGAAAACACCTCTAGGGAAAGACCCTGGTAATTAGCCAGTCGTCTATGTATTGGCACACTGGAATGGACTGCCTTCGCAAGTGGGCGGCCACCAATGCTAGAACCTTTGTGAATACCCTGGGGGCTGAGGCAATGCCGAATGGTAGCACCTTGAATTGGTAGTGCTCATTTCACAATTTGAATGAGGTTTTTTTTTTGTGCACGGGCAACATTGCTATATGAAAGTATGCATCTTTCTTGTCCAATGTTGCCATGTAATGCCCTATTTTCAATAGTTGGATGACTTCCTGCAGCGTTGTCATCCTGAATTGTTGAGGTTTGACAAACGTGTTTGCAGGGCGCAGGTCCAGCACTGGGCACATTCTACATCTTTCTTTGGAACAAGGCGGTACATTCAATAAATACCTTGATTTTATTCCATGTAGAGCACCAGCTCGATGGCTCCTTTTTGTAATAGGATTTGGATCTCTGAGGATGTGGAGGTGTTCAAAGGGCATTCGCCCCAACACACAATGGATGGTGGCGAGGTGCTTCAAGGAACACAGAGTATCCTTTGGCCACAGTATGAAGGACCCAGCGGTGTGACGTTATTTCCTCCCATTGCTGAAGAGTGTTATGCGTCCCCTGACAGGGGACGTATGGGAGGGAACATGGAGCGGCACATTATTTGGAGGCAGCGGCTGCTGCGCCCCTACAGACAACAGCTCTGCCTAGTCCTTTCCCGCGGTGAAACCCACACTGCTGGTACTGGTAGGATGACTGAACATACAGACTGTAAAAGGAGGCACCAAACATGCTTACTCCGGCTTGGCCTCGTATTCCTAAGCCTTGCACCTGAAAGTTACAGCGTGTTAAACACTTCTCTAGGAACAAAGGGCTTGTTGGAGATCTGCGCAAGGCTCTTGATTGTCTCATACTCCCATTTTGCTGTCTCCAGCTAGTCATCAACAGCTTTGCCAAAGAGGAGATCCTCCTAGATGGGCATGCCGATTAAGGTCACCTGTGTCTCCGGCTTAAAAATCCACATTCTGAGCAATTAATGTCTTTAAGGGAGTACCCTCAGCAATAACCCTTACGGAGGGGTCTGCGGAATCCAAGATATTTTTAAGGATGTTTTGGGTAAGCTGTTTGCATTTGGTTGCGATGTTGAGAAGGTGAGGTGAGAGCGAGCTGGTTCTGGTACGGGGTCCAGACCTCATCCCACTGAGTGCTGATGTAGCTGGTAAGCAAGGTGGTGTTGTTTGCTATCCTGGTGAGGTACACATCAGAGGTCTTAATATGCTTTCCAAACATATAGACTCTTGCAATCCTTGTTGGCGGGGGAAGCGGGGGGCTCAGAGGTTGAGCATGGAACACCAGCTCTCTTTCTGGTAGTGGTCACCACCAGAGAATCAGGCTTGACGTGACACCTAATGTTATGTTTATTACTTGTAGTGCGCGCCTAACCCAAGGGTAGCAGGGCGCAGAAGAAACAAGAGGATTGTAAAGCTTAGGTTACAGGAGCGCAATAGATGGAGTCCAGCTGAGGTTACATTGCTGGCCAACATCAAGAACAGTGAAAGCCAATACGGCAAATTATAATTACAGGAAATATACAATACTTACAGGTTAAATGATATGTTTGAACATAGATGATCAGTAGATGTACATAGTTATACACAATTTACAATAATTAAGTATAGCGCAGCAAGGCAGAGCGTTAGGTGTCATGTTCCTTGAGCCAGAGGATGGTATTGGATCTGAATTGAGGGTAAGGAAGGTATTCCCTGATGGATGGTGGTAGGGAGTTCCAGAATGTGCTGCTTTAACAGGAAAGCGGTTGCCTCCAGACATAGTGCGTTATAATCTTGGCATCAGAAGGAGGTTAGAGTTGACCTTTCTGGAAGGGTGGTAAGATACTGGTCTGGTGAATCTCGTTATCAAGTATTGAGGGGCAGCTTGGTGGAGGCATTTGTGAGTCAGAGAGACAGATTTAAGGAGTATTTTGTCTTTCGTTGAAAGCCAATTGACAGATCTTCTAGTCTCTGAGATGTGGGCTTTCTTCGAGAGGCTTAGTGCAGCTCTTAAAGCATTATTTTGTAAAATTTGAATTTTGTTCATGATATATTTGTTGCTGCCTACATATAGAGCATTACAGTAGTCCAACTTGTACAGGATCAAAGCTCTGGCTAGGGTGATGCAGTTAGTGGGTGAAACAAATGGTTTGGCTGCTCTAGTAAGTTTGCATGTATAAGATGTGGTGGATGCCATAGCATAAACTTGTTTTTTGAAGTTAAGTGTGGAGTCTAAATAGAAGCTGAGGTTTTTGACCTCCTTGGCTACGTGATGTTGTTGTTGTCAATTACAAAGGAAGAGTAATTTTGGCATAGTTTATTAAGGTTGGATGTGGTGACTCGTCATCATTCAGACATAGACCGTGTGAGGCCATCCATGCCTGGATGATGAGGTACACTCTATTTACAAAGGCCAAATCCTTGTCATAATCCTCCCATCAGCGGGATGTGGATCTGGGTATCATCAGCATAATTTGTGTAGGTGATACCCAGACCATCTAGATCATCGAAAAGGGGCTTTGTAAAAATGTTGTACAAGGTGGGAGAGACACAAGAGCCCTGAGGCACGCCACAGGTGATGGGCGTTGGGTCAGCAGCTGCTAGTGGGGAAAAGACTTGCATAGTACGGTTGTAGGAAACAATTGGATCCAGTCGGTTGCCTCTTGGGAAAAGCGGGCTGCCCATTGTAAGCGATTGCAAAGGATCTCATGGTTGACCAGATCGATCAAGAAGTAACAGTAATGCTGTCTTACCCTTGTCTCTCAGCTCATCTATCTGTGCCTTAAGATCTATTAGTGCAGTCTCAGTTCTGTGCTGGGGTCTGAAGCCTGACTGTCCGACTCCTAGAAGGTGGTAGTGTTCAAGGTAGTGTTGGATTTGTTGGTATGCTATTTTATCAAGGATTTTGAGAAGGAACGGCACTGTGGTGATGGGACGGTAATTTGTGGGGGTGGAGGGATCTAGATTAGTTTTTTGAAGGAGTGGGATGACCCAGGATTGTTTCAAATTATTAGGTATGGTGCCTGATGTGAAGGATGAATTTATTAGTTTGGTAATAAATGGTGCATCTTTTATCAATTGTGCAGGGCATAAATCCCCATGGCAATTCGAAGGTTTGAGCGTAAGAATAACATTTTCAACCTCTTTGGTGGATACTTTACCGAATTTGAAGTGGGGAATCAGCACAGGAGGAGGCGTCAGGTTGGATTGTGACGAGGAGCTAGTGATGCTAGGTTTGGAGGTGGAGAGAAGGGAGTCTTTTTTGATACTAAGCTTGGTTTGCAAGGAGGTTCATTTTATTAGCTAGAGCATTTTGTATACCTGTGCACCATGTTTTATCCTTGATGCAACAGTCAGGCATCTGTACAGGGGATTCTACCTCATTCAGAATTACAAAAAGCTCTTTTGTGTTAGATTTGGCTTGAGAAATTCGAAGGTTATAGGAAGTTTGTTTAGCCAGGATAATTTCTTTTTGTACTGGGAGGCTAGTTTGCTCAGGTTTTTATTATTGTTTTCTGAAGGATCTGACCTTACAGCGTTGTTTCTCCTGTCTGATAGCCTTAAGATGCGGAGAGAACCAGGTATTCATATGTTTGCGAGGTTTACTCTTTCTCATCTTCATGGGTGCTATGTCATCAAGGGAAGATAGCATTTACAAGTCTACCATAGTGGAAGGATCTGTGTGGTCCGGAATGGCATTGAGATTAGGTAGGATCAAGGGGATAAGGTTTTCAGGAGTAATGTTTCTTTTGTTTCTGGTCGGGGCAGCTGGAGCTATACTGTCAGGTTGCGATGGCACAGCCTCTAAGGAGAACGAGATCAAGTAATGGTCAGACCAGGGCTGCAGCATTATAGATGAGACGAAAATTGGGCAATTATGCACAGCTAACCAATCAAGAGTTCTGCCTTTGGTGTGGGTGTGAAGTGTGATCTTCTGGGTAAAGCCTAATTCCTCTAAGGTGTTGTTAATTAGATTGGCATTCGCATTTGAGGGGTCGCTGAGACCAAGGTTAAAGTCTCCTAATAGGATGCTTTGGGAGGAGTTCTTGAGATTGTTTGTAAGGTCCTCTTCAAAAGATCCTAAAGGGCCGGGAGGTCAGTATGTAAGGTGAATAGATACAGACTGTGTATTAGATAAGGTTAACTTAGCAGTTAGGGATTCACATGATCCTGTGTTGTGGGGAGGAGAGATTTTCAATGTTAGCTTAGTTTTAGCTATTATGACAAGACCTCCACCTCGAGAAGTGGTACGGTCAAGTCTTAGGGTATAATCGTCTGGTAGGGCTAGCATAATTGTTGGACCAGCTGCTGGGTGGTGCCAGGATTCTGTCACAGCTAGGAAGTCTAAATCTTCATTGTGTAGTAGATCAGTTGCGTGGGCTACCACAGAGCGGGCATTTATAAGTGCACACTGTACTGGTTTCAAGAGTGATGGCTGAATTTTGAGTGCCTTTCGGGCGAGGAAAGGCTTTCGGAAGAGTCTGCTGTTAAGTTGAAGGGGGTGCTGGGAGTGGCTAGCATTGTGAGGACTAATAGTGACATTGCTTTGCGCTTATTTGGTTAAAGGATCATGGAGCCTTGGGAGTCTAACACGTAATTTGAGGTTCCTCTGTAGTACAGTACAGGGTAGTGATCATGACGATCTGTTTAAGGACATTGTGCGCTGGCGCAAGTGGAGGAGAGTTGAGTATCATAGTAGGATACTGTAATATGATAATATATAAAAGTGATCTTAGTAGAACAGTGTAAAGCAGTGGGAGATACATTATGTACGTGGAGCTAGTTAGGAGTTATGCAGTGGGGCTACCGGCAATTAGCATGTGTGGCAGCTTAGATCTAGCAGTTCTGACACAGTAGGATGCATGGAAACCTAGTGTTATACAGTGGGACTAAGCAAATACCACACATGATAAGGTATTAATTTGCAGTGGGAGCCAGAAAGGCAGCAGTTCAATATGCAGACAATGGATCACCTAGATTCTATTTTTGCAATGGGAGCCAGAAAGGCAGCAGTTCAATATGCACAGACAATGGATCACCTCGATTCTATTTTTGCAATGGGAGCCAGAAAGGCAGCAGTTCAATATGCACGATGGATCACCTCGATTCTATTTTTGCAATGGGAGCCAGAAATGCAGCAGTTCAATATGCACAGACAATGGATCACCTTTGTTCAAATTTGCAATGATAGGGCAAAGTGTAAGTGTACAAAAGGATGCAGAGTGCGCAGTCAGATGTGCATCTGGATTCAGGTTATGTAGTGGAGGCTGTCACTGAATAGCACTCAGTATTAGCCATATAGTAATGGAACACCTAAGTCCAATTTGTACATTGTAGGCTTAGAGTGATATATGAGTAGGCATATAGTGCACAGTCATCAAACAAGCATTTAAAGTCTAAGTAAGCGCAGGTTATTGATGCTAAGGTTGTCGCAGTAATTAGGCGGCAAAGCGAATGCAAGTAGAGTGTTGAGTAGGAAAGTAAGTTACGGGTGGCTAGTTATATTAAGGGTGCAGGGCAGAGAGTTTGGGAAGTCATAGGTTGTCTCAGGAGCACGAACAGGGGGTATGGCCCTGGGCTCTGGTCAGCTCGGGAGAGTCTAAGGACAGTTGCTGGCCTTGCCCTCAGGGCCTTTCCAGGAAGGGCCGGCTTGCACCTCCCAGCATCGGATAGGTGAAGATGTAGGCTGCAGAAGCCAATCATCAGGCGCCTCTCGTCGGATGAGGGAGCAGAGTGAAGGGGATGATTCAAATGGCATGGGCGGCCATCTTGGAGTTGTTTCCAACTCATGTGCTGCAATGGCGATCGTGTAGCAATGGCTCAGCCAGATGGATGGCCACAGCTTAAATTAAATTGCACATATGATAATAACACGTGTGTTTCAATTGCCAATATTATAATAAATAAAATGATTCAAGCGGATACCGCGCCTAACGTGCTATGAATAACCAAGAAAGTAAGCTAATTTCGTTAGCTTATGGTGGCATACCTTAGTGCAATCCTGCACTAGAGGTGGCAGCTGTGGTCCACTGCTCCTGCAGTGGACAGGAGCTCCTGCTCCAACTCGGATGAATGTGATCATCCTGCTCCAACTCGGATGGATCTGAAGGAGAGGACCTAAAAGACTTCTCCACCCGTGGGTTAACCGCGCTAATAAGAGAGGGAGTAGACCAGGAAAGAACACTTTTTTAAATTAACTCTAGGAGAGGAATAGTCTGGCTAAGTGGCTTTTACTCATTTAGAATATTTTCAACTAAGTCTGTCCCAGCGGGACTGGATTTCTCGGTGTCTATGCCAAAATGGTGGGCAGCCTTTTTCAGCAGCTCATTGTAGGGCAGTTGGTCTGCAATAGGAGACGAATGACAGCCCTCAACTACGGTGGGGTCAACAAAGATGTCTGGGTTTTCCTGGTCCTGAAAGTAGTCATTCTCAACCGCCTGGCAGGGTCATCCACCCACATATCCTGGTCAGCTTGTGTGGACTGCTTTTCCTCCTGAAGAGATCCCTGTGATGGCTCACTGGGCGGCAGGGCTGGGGCAGGGAGAGAAGGGGTTGTTGACATTGGTGGCAAGTATAGGCGGTTGCTCAGCAGGCCTTGAGTGAGTGGGCAGCTTACTCATGAAGTCCACAAAGAATAGAATTGTGCCCATAGTGTCCTCTGTGATTGGGTCCAGGGGGCACTAGTCAAGATAGATCTTGGCGGCTCTGGAGCAACCTTAGGGACCACAGGAGACACTTCCACTGGCCAATCCGCTCGAGGGGTGTCCGCCAGCTCCCAAGGGTGGTTTCTTGTGGAAGATAGAAGGGTGAGGATGACTTCTTATAACGTTCAGAGGGTCGAGAGGCCTGTATTTCCTGATCAGAATGCTCTTTGTGAGGTTTTTCTGGGCAAAAATGTGATTTTTGCTTTTTCGGCTGCTGTTTCGGCATGTCCACCTCAGCCGTCAAGCCGTGTTTGTGCACAGCCTTCACCGTAGTGTCTGTGTGATCGCCTTGTGGTTATCGCATAGGCGGAACCATAGCGGACGTGGTCAGCATTAAGTTGGTAGGCTAGGAGGCGTCAACGACTGCGTGCAGCCCTACGCCGATGAATCAGTCGAGGGACGCTAGGCGGTATGCGTTTATGGCACTCTGAGATCAGGTGCTGGCCTGCTTTGTGTTTCACAATTTTGCCAGGCACGGGTTGGTGGACGTGCCTTCTCCATCGCAGCAGCATAGCTGTGGAACAAGCTGCCCACAGAATTGAAAAATACTCTCAACCACTTGGCCTTTAGGAAGGCTTTTAAAACACATCTATTATGATGGTGACTTAGTTTATGACTATGTTTTTGGGGCCTCCTTCCTCCTCTCCAGAACCACGATGCCTTCAGGCATCCGCGCACTTTATAAGCTGGCCTAACATAACATGTAAGTGTACGTCAGTCTAGCAAGAGGCCTTCCTCATAGCGGCGCACTGCATGAGGGAGCTTGATTGTTCCATGAGCTCCAAATCAGAGTCTCAGCTGCCTTGGCCTTCGAGGAGCGACTCAAAAATCCCAGCAGCTGTTTCCAACTCTCCCACATGGCGTCTGCAGCCCACCACTTGGTCCAGTGCTTCTTTAGGGTCTTGGGACTAAAGAGCTTGCACACCACACAACAGGATTCAAGATGATCACGTAGAAGGCAGTGGCTGCAAACTGGTTTCTGTTGCACTTGGGACACAATTTAAAAAGGGTGCGCTCCATAGTGGAAGCGGACACAGATGCAGCAGGACAAAAATAGTAGGGGCAGGAAATGGGGGTATACATTCTTTTAATAAAGAAGGATCAGTCCCCCCCGCCCCCCATAACTCTCCATACTGGTTAGGCCAAAGCCCCATCGTTGGAACAGAAGGTCTGTTTCTGAAGCCAGGATCACCCGTCGAGATGTTCAAAAGAAACAACCGTAGAATGAATGCATCATAATGCAAAAGACAGAAGAGGTTTGGATGAGTTTTAACACGCAAAGTAGCTGAAATTACGGACTCTGCGAAAGAACAACTTGCCACAATGGCAGATAATTTATCTGAGAGACCCCAACACAAGGGATCATGGGTACAGGGTACGTCACACTAGGGATAGCATTAGTCATGCCCCGTCGACATCGCTTTTCGAAAACTTCATGTGCAATACTCTGCAACTTCCACTAGATGTAGGCCTATGCAAAGCATGTGATTCTAAGCAGATCCACAAGCCTCAGAAATATATATATATTCACTGGAGTAGGGCAAAATACATATCAAACCTCTAAAAAGGAAGTAAAGTATTAGTATGCAGCACTACAACACTAACTTTAAAAGCCCATCCCATAGATGTATGGGGCCTGGAGCCCAAAAGTTCACCAAAGTTCCACATAGTTTGGTGAGATGGGGAAAATGTTTGTGGAGGTCTTCTGGGGTCCAAAGAAGAGTATCAAGGGGTAGAGGACAAGTTAAAAGTGTCACCCATGGAGAACACTAGGTGGCGTGGTCACCAATGGCTACCTGAAGCAAAGCTTTGCAAGTCAAGGGGCTTAATGAGAGGAGAAAGAGCGATTCCCAGAGTCTGAAAGTGGCTGAATTGGGGGCAGAGATGCTGGAGAGAGTCAAGAAGACGCAGCGCCCCCCAAAGTGAGATGAGATCCCAAGGAGGGCTTCAAAGAACGCCACAGAGGAGCCAGCACCGCAGATTTTCCGAGACCAACAGGCCACCGCCTGCGGGAAGCAAGGAGGAGGTGGGGGAGGTGCGGCATCCCAGAGTTTGGTGCGTGGGTACCAAAAAGGGAAGGAGGCACAAAATACAGTCCCTGGAGTGAAGACTGAGGCACAGAGCGGTGTCAAGAAGACACAGTGTGCTCCGGAGCGGGGGAATAAACCGAGGAGGGCTAGTAAGAGCCCAGCAGAAAAGAGCCAGCGCCACGAACGAGCCGTCAGCAATGGCCCTCCAATGGCAGGAGGCGAAGGAGAGGTTGGTGGGCGGAGGGGAAGTGCAACATCCCTGAAAATGGTGCTGGGGAGCCAAGACACGTGACACCAGCAGTGGTGAAGGAGAGGCAGAAGAAACGAGGCACCTCAAAACAGACTTCCGAGCAGCCAACCCACATCAGGGAAGAGAGAGAAAGAGGAAACAGCCACTGAGGGATCCCGGAGAAGCAGTGAGCAACAGGAGCTGGCCAGAACAGGAAGCCCCCAGCACCCCAAGCCAAAGAGAGCGCAGCAGGTACAGTGGGGCGGCACCATCGTCCACACAGGGCACCTCCCCCCCATTGGAACAGCACCAAGGGGACAGCACGAGACAGGGAAAGGCTTGCGAGACCCAGAATAATCCCCACTACCATAAAGAAGCCCTAAACCCTGCTGGCGCCAAAGGTGGAGAGAAAAGAGAGCCCAACTCCCCCACAACATAGCAAGGGCCAGCCGGCACCCCACACACCACAGGACCAGCCCCTCTAATGCAGCAGCTGAAAAAGAACCTATCTCCGCAAGGACCGACTGAAGCAGCAGAGCCCACCTCAAAGGGTAACATGACAGGGCATACACAAAGAGAGGAGCGGGCAAGCCCCCACATCAGGAGGTGGGAGAGCCAAAGAAGAGGCCCATTGAGGGATAGGACTTGCAGAAACTAAACATGAGGGGCGGTGGCAGGGAGGAGAGAGGCGAGCAACCAAGGAGGACTAAGGAGCCCCACCATTTCACAGAACTCCCCCCTACCCCCCCCCCCCCATAGCAACCAGCAATAAAGGGGGAGCTCTCCCCCCCACACCAGACCCACCTATAGTAGCAAAAGGGATGCTAGGGGCTGCGCGATAGCACACAGACTCTCCGAATAAGCACCACAGAAGAGGAGGATCCAACAGACACCCCTCATGGGGAGCAAAAAGGGGAAAATACCAGACCTCTCCCTCCGACTGAAGATCAAAGAACCCATCAAAGCAAGGCCCCAGGGGGGAGGAACCGGCCCACAGCAGAGTTCTTGTGGTGGGACAAAGAAAGCACCAACATAGGCTCACAAGAAGGAGAGGCTCACAAGAAGGAGAGAGGCGGCCAACGCAAGGCCTGCACTCTAGAGGACTGGAAGCGGTGCAACCACACAGAAGGGAAGAGGCCCATCAAACGAGGGACACCCTCAACTTGGTCCCAAAAATTAGCACTGCATCCATAAAGGATGGACATAGCAGGGGTAATGGTGGAAATAAGAGCCCTGCGGACAGACATCCAAACGTCCATTTCTGAACTGCGAGGAAAGATGAAGAAAATGGAGGGGAAGGTAGAGAACCTCGAGCAAAACCAGATCAATGTCGACCTGGTGGAGATGAAATTGAATGCCAGAACGACAGACATTGACTTGAGGGAGGAAAAGTTCACCCTGAAGCTAGACGACATGGAGAATAGAGAACATAGAACAAACATACAGATAGCCTGGAAGAAACAGACAGAGAAATGCCAGCCCAGGTTGAGAAGAAAGTGCAGGACATTGTGAACCTTCTCTATCAAGCGGAAGGAGGGAAAAAGTACAGATTGAAAGAGCCTGCAGAGGAGGGAGCGCGTTCAGCTGCGGTCCACGCTCCGTGGTAGTGAAATTCCTGCAACATAAAGAAAAAGCAGGTACAAGACATTGACTATAAGGAATCAAAGGTCGAAGTGTTTCAGGACCTGTCTGGCTTCACCTTGGGGCATAGGAGGGAATGCAAACCGCTCACCACATGGATCACGGACAAAGGAATACTGTACAGGTGGGGGGTACCCCTTCGCACTGATGTTCGAGGTCGCAGGAGAAGAATACAGAGTCACCACAGCGGAGGAGTCAAAGCAAGTCCTGCAACAACTAACAGAGAACACGGAAACAAGAGCTCTAACAGGCCCACAGGGGGCACACTCTGCCAAAACAACGCAATCCGAAGTAAGGCCCCAGAAGTGCAAAAGAAGTCAAGTGGGAAGGAAGTACGTGAAACTGAGCTCTGTGTCAAAGCCGTCCTGATCTAGAAGGGGGAACGGTGGCAGCTTTAAGGAAGGACTCAGGAGGTAAACAGGAAAGGCGAAGGGAACAAATAAGAGGACTCCAGGCTGTGGGCAGTTCCTAACCTAGTGGGTCTCAGTTGAAAGAGGGCGTCTCAATACAGGGTACCACAGGTTGGGTCCACTATTGTTGGTACATTTTGTTAGTTTTGTTATTAGTTAGCGGGTGGGGGGAAGGGAGGGGATACAGATGGGGTCGAAACAAGGAGAAAGTGAGGGGTCGGGGAGATATGGATGGGGAAACGGTGGGTCCACAGAACAGAGATATAAGAGGAATTAGCCCAGGAATGGAGGCACAATTAATGGAAACAAAGGAAGCAGCCTCCTGAGGGTGGGATCGCTAAAGGTTAAGGGAATTCCCCCCCACTAAAAGGTTGCTGATGGTGCGAGAATTTCAGAGGGCATCGGTTGATGTTCTCTTCTTTCAGGAAACCAGATTGACAGCTGGGGAGGAAAAGCCTCAGAGAAAAGGGGGGTGGGACAAACCTACTGGGCCTCAGCCACACAGAAAAAAGTAGGGTTAGGTCCGATATTACACCCGCGGGTGCAGCTTCTTAATCTTGGGGTGCAATTATTGATGAGGGGTAAGGCTCTTATTGGTCCAGGGTAGCTGGGAGGGAACCTGGGTAACCCTAGCCGGAGTATAGACCCCCCCCCACCCAGGGCCAGACCGCTTTTAACGACGAGGCTCTCGCCACCATACTGGCAGGAGTAGAGGGGTAGTCCCAATAGGAGGAGACTTCATGGGCTGACCCACAAATGCCCAGATAAGTGATGAGAGCGGAGCATAGGGGGCAACCACTGGGAGGGGGAGACGCATTTAAAAGTGCCTTGAAGTCAAGGGCCTATTAGACGTCTGGAGGACGACACACACTGCCCAGAAGGGATACACATTCCTATTGAGTGTGCACGCAACCTTCGCTAGAATGGATCATTTGCTAATAAGCAGCGAGCATAAGTCGTGAATAAGAAATTGCACAATCCACTCAGTTGGCTGGTAAAACCATTGTATGGTCACCATGGACCTTGATATGGAGGGCATAGACAGAGGTGACTTCAAGCAGCACAGCAATGAGTACCGGTGGCAAGATATGCTCTTCACCCAAGATCTCACTGCTGTGATAGAGGAATATTTCCAGATCAATGATAACGGGGAAGTAGGGGAGACAACAATCTGGGAGGCAGGAAAAGCTACTTGGATGGGGACCCTAATAAGGGAAAGGAGCCAAGAAGAAACAAGAGCTAAGATGGCAGGAAGAGAAACTGGGCAGGGAAATTAAGAAACTGGAGGGCAGACTACATTCCCTGGGGATCTACCAAGATGAAGACCTAAGAGCACTCAAACAAAAAAGGGCTGAACTGAACATGTTGGGAGTAGGGGACAGAGTAAGGAAATTTAAATACTTAAAGCAAAAATGTTAGGACAAGAGGGATAGGAGGTTTGTCACCAGGCTGAGGGCTCAGAGGGTAGAGAGATGGCTGGAACACATTCAGGGGGAAGAAGGATACTGGGCCACCTCCACAGGAGAGGTAGCAAACCAAACCAAATACTACAAGGAGCTTTATAATAGTGAAGGCTCTAGGGATAGAACGGAGATGCACGAACATATTACCAGGGTAGGGGTAACACAACTGACCCCAGCTGCTAAGAGACTTCCTGGAGTCCCCATTCTCTGCTGAGGAAAAAAAGGCAGCGATAAACAGGCTACCAACGGGAGGGGCGACGGGAAATGACTATACAATGGGATTTTATAAGAGGTTTTCAGGAACCCTGGCTCACCACATGACCAGATTATTAAATTATATACAGGATTCAGGTCAATCCCCACCCTCCTCCTGAAACACACACGTAGACGTCATCCCCAAGAGTGGCAAAGACCCCACCAACTGCAAATCATATCGCCCAATACACCTCTTGAATACAGACGCAAAGGTCTATACCAGAGCACCGGCCCTCGCATGGAGGGAATCCTGCCCCGCCTAATTCACCCAGACAAAGTGGGCTTTACAAAAAGGTAGACAGGGAGTGGACGCCATGCACGAAACCCTAGACATTATGGAGCATTCGAGGAGGAGGGAAAACCATGCCTTGCTCAATCTAGATTCAGAGGAAGCTTTTGATGGGGTAGAATGGGAGTTCCTCTGGGCCACACTAGAGCGCTTTGGATTTGGGGAGCGGGCCATGACAGGGATTCAAGCGATATACAATGGCCCCACAGCAAGGGTGTGTTACGCTCACCTGGTATCCACAGGGACGCCACCCAGCTATGGGGACTCTCGTGCCCTTCTCAGCCGCTCGCAGGTATAATCAGCGGAGAAGTTCTGCCTGGAAAACAGGTGGGCAATGTTCAAGACGGGGCAACTGGGGTAAGAGCCTCCCAACACCCCGTATGCCTGCAGCACCTTCCCGGACCTTTCCTCACCTTGTTATGGGTTTTGGCGTGCTCTCCGTCCTGCCTTCTCGGCAGGGGCGCGTTGTCCTTTGTGGGTAAGTGCGATCTAGTTACTTCTCTGATGCAGGCCCTTTAGAGTCTTTCAGGAAGGTCTTATTACTGTTATACTATAAAATTTGATTTAAATAATGTCTTTTCTCTCTCTCTCTCTACACTTAGGTGCGCAGAAGATCGCTGTGGAACGTTGGCTGAATTGGGACTCGCCGGCAGGTGATGCTGCTTCGAGAGCGCATTGATGCGGCAAGTAGGCCCTTTGCGCAGCGCTATGATGCCTTGCCTTTAATAACTTGTTGTCTTTTGTTCCCGTAGGTTGCAGTGCTCACCCGGAGCAAGAAGTCCTAAGGCGATGCTGGTCGATGGGCGACTCGGGAGGTAAGCTGCTGGCACAATTGTAAAATGTCTAATGTCCTTTTTCTCTCCTTTTTGAAGATCCGATAGTCCGGGAGGCTCGGTGTTCCTTGGATGCTGGTTGTAGGAGCGGAGGGCAGCTTGCGGTGGAATCACAGGTAAGCTGCTGCTATTAACGATGTCCTTTTGTTTTTCAGATGCTGTTCTTCCGAGGTTCGCAGATGCAGCTGAACACGATGAGCGTCACGTTGCAGTAACGCAAAGCGTGTTATCCAAGTCGGGTGTGGTTTAAATAGCATCAAGAAAGTAGTCCAGGTAAAATAGTCCCTAGGCTACCACACCCAAAACACTATACCGCATAGCTTGGATCCAAGGAGCCAAGCTATGTGGATGCCTCCATGTTGACTGGCACTGAAATAAAGTAGTCCCCAAGCACAAGTCTTCATTAAGTATGAGCCTGGCGCCAAGAGCGCCAGGACTGGCCCCAAGAGGGCCTAGGCAAAGGATGCCTAAGCTTGTTGGGGGCCCGAGCCGAGACCCCTCCTGGCCCATGGACCTGCCAGGGGGGGGGGGGGCTTTTAGGAAGTGGATCGTGACAGCACAGCACCCCCCCCCCCCAGGCCCCTCTCAAGGTGTTCCTTCTGTCCAGCCCTGGTTTAGTTGGAAAGTTGCAATGATATGTTCTGATCAGACGTGGTGCATGAATGTTTTCACTGGGTTCCCAGGATCTGTCTTGGGGTCCAAATCCTTTCCAATCAACTAGGTAGTGTAGCCTTCCCCTCAAATACTTGGAATCCAATATGCTTCTGACTTCGAATTCTTGTTCTCCGTCAATAAGTATGGATTTTGGTGTCCCAATCCGTGTATCGGGCTGCATTGGTTTTAATAGGGACACATGAAATACTGGGTGAGTCTGTAGGTTAGGTGGTAAGTCTAGTTTGACGGCCGCTGGATTGATAATTGCCTTGATGGTGTAAGGTCCTAAGTACCTGGGTTGAAAAGTCCGGGTTCCCTTGATGGGTACAAACTTGGCAGCCAGCCAAACCTTGTCTCCTACCTGATAGTCTGGGGCCATTTTCCAGTGTTGGACGGTAAATTCTTTTTTTTTTTCTTTGGTGAAAATAAGATGTTCTTTGGCCTTTTTGAAAGTCTGAGTGATGTTGGTGTGAAGAGTTTTTACTGCTGGCATTTCCAAACTTGTTGGGACATCTAGTTCTGAGGTACGTGGGTGTCTACCATAAAGGGTATAAAAGGATGTTTGTCCGGTACTGGTGTGCAAGGAGTTGTTATATGCTTACTCGGCTATCCATAACAAATCTTTCCAGTCTCTTAGTTCATTGTGTAACATGCACCATAGGTATTGTTCGAGGGTCTGGTTGGTCCTCTCGGTCTGACCGCCCGTTTGGGGGTGAGGGCTAGTGGATAGCTGGACATCAATTTGTGCCATTGCACAACATTTTTTCCAGAAGTTGGAGATGAACTGGCTACCTCGATCAGAGATCAGGACTGATGGGAGCCATGTAGTTTTACAATACCATCGAGGAACACTTTGGCTAGAGTGGGTGCGTCAGGGAGGCCTTTGAGTGGAATAAAGTGCAACATCTTTCAGAACAAGTCCACGACTACTAGGTCAGTGATTAAGTCGAGGGAAAGTGTGCCAAGGAGAGGGAGGAATGTCCAAAGGTTGCAGAAGACCGGATGGTTTTTGTTTTTGCAACTTGTTTTGCGCACAGACTCCGCAGGACTGAACGTATTGGATGACATCTTTACGCCAGGCAGGCCACCAGAAATTCTGTTTTACCTTGGCTAGGGTCTTGGTGATTCCAGGGTGCCCTTCGATCAGGGAATCATGATAACCTGAAACAATTTGTTGTTGTAAGTCTTTGGTGGATACATATAACAGATCCTTAAAAAAGGGTAAGTGATCTTTGATGGAATATTGTTCTCCTTGCGCTTGCCATGCGAGGAAGGCATCCGGATTCATGGTTCGTTGAATCTCATCTCTTAGTTCAACTTGGGTTAAGGCCGTAGTGAGGCCCAAGAGCTTGTCTTCCAGTATGATGGGGACTGGATCTGGGGGTGCATATACCCAGTCATCAGTGCCTGTACGAGAGAGTGCGTCAGCTTTTCCATTCTTGAACCCTGGTCGAAAAGTGACGACAGTCGTATTCGGCGAAGAAAAGGGCCCACCGCAATTGGCGTGAAGACTGGGCCTTAGCTGTCTTAAGGTATTGCAGGTTTCGGTGGTCCGTGATAACTGTAATGGTGTGTCTAGCCCCCAGAAGGTAGTGCCGCCAGGCCTTAAAGGCAGATTTGATCACTAAGAGTTCTTTGTCCGTGATGGCATAATTCATCTCCGTGGGGAGAATTTCTTTGACCAAAAGGCCACTGGATGTAGCTGGCCTGTTACTGGGTCTCTTTGTGAGAGGACAGCTCCCATCGCTATGCTGGAAGCGTCCGTTTCCACGATATAAGGAAGATCTGGGCGAGATGTCGCAGGATCGGTGCGGAGGTGAACTCGGCTTCTTCGGGCGAGGCACATTTTTTGTTATTTTTTCTTAGCAATATGGTGATCGGGTGTACGACCCGTGAGAAGTCTGGTATGAACCGGCAATAGAAGTTCGCAAAGCCCAACATGCTCTGTACCCTTTTACTGATGTTGGTGATGGCCATTTCAAAACGGCGTCCACTTTATGCGGGTCCATTCTGATGCCTCCTGGAGTAAGAATAAAACCCAGAAACTCAACTTCGGTGACGTAAAGAAAGAACTTCTCCAGCTTTGCATATAAACGATGTTCTCAGGGCTTGGAGAGGACTGAACGGACGTGCTTCATATGATCCTGTTTTGAAGTTGAGTACACTAAAATAACATCTATGTACACTAGGGCGCAGACATCAATTAACTCTCTCAAAACGTCATTCATGAACTACTGAAACGCTGCAGGAGCGTTGCATAACCCAAAGGGCATGACTTGATATTCGAACAAACCATACTTGGTGCGGAAATCAGTTTTCCATTCGTCTCCGCTTCTGACCCGCACCAGGTGGTATGCTCCTCGAAGGTCCAGTTTGGTGTAAATTTGGGCATCTTTGACTTGGTCCAGCAGTTCTGGGATGAGCGGCAAGGGGTAACAGTTCTTTACAGTGATCTGGTTTAATGCGCGGTAGTCAATACAGGTTCTTAAGTCCCCTTCTTTTTTCGGTACGAAGAACAAAGGACTAGTTGCAGGGGACTTGGATGGGCGAATGAATCCATTTGCGAGGTATTGGTCTAAATAAGCCTTCAGATGAAGGTTTTCAGGTTCAGTGAGAGCATAGATTCTGCTGCAAAGAACTTGAGCCCCAGGAACAAGGTCGATCTGGCAGTCATAGGGCCTGTGCGCTGGCAGCGTGTTTGCTTGGTCCTTCTGGAATACATCCTGGAAATCGTGGTATTCCTCAGGCAAGGTACTAGTCACTCCCAAAGTTGCCACTTCAGGAGTCGTAGAGATACTGAAAGCAGGTTTCTGTTCTTGGTAATAACAGGCTGGAGAGCAGTCGCTGGGAAAGGTTAATTTTCTTGCCCGCCAGTCAATCAAAGGGTTGTGAGCAACTAACCATGGCATCCCTAGTATGAGCCGGAATTGAGGTGCCTTGATGAGATTGAATGAAATAAGTTCCCGAAGTCCGTCCTGACACAGCAAGGTTATCCCGGCTGTGCGCTGGGTTATGGGTCTGGAAGCGATTTCTGTTCCATCCACCGTGGTTACCTTGTCTCTAGTCGGCTTGGAACACAGGTGAAGCCCCATCTCTGCAGCCAGGTCCTGATCTATATAATTCCCAACTGCTCCGCTGTCTATGTATGCTTCAATGGCATGCATTCTTGACGAGCGTTGGTTATTAATTAAGATCACCGGAATTGCAAAGTGTGAGGTCGGTGGCTCTTTTCCCCTCACACGACAAACTGACCTCTACGTTTGCCGAGCTGGGTAGTTTCCCGACTGACACTCCTTCTCTTCATCTTTTTTCGTGGCTCCAACGGTCTTCCTCTGAGGTTTTACTGGGCAGTCCTTCAGGAAATGCCCCGACTTCCCGCAGTACAGACATAGTTGCTGTTGTCTCCTTTCATCTCGCTCTTGTTTTGTTAGCGGATGTCGTACCCCTCCGATTTGCATGGGCTCACACTATTTTCTTGCACTCGAGTTACATTGTCTCTAGGTCAAAAGTACACTGGCCGAGGGTCCATTTCAGAATGGTCTGCTTTTCGGTCTTGCAACCGGTGGTCCAGTTGCACAACCAAGTCTATGAATTCAGAACAATCTCTGGGAGGATTAACCACTTGAGCGAGGACGTCTTTTAATTCGCCTCGTAAGCCCCGATGAAACCACGTGGTTCTTTTGCTTTCAGGCCACCTAGCTTCAGCAACCAATCGGTTGAAAGTAGCAATGTATGTTAACAAATCCTGATTCCCCTGTCGGAGGGAAAGGAGTTCATTGTCCACAGCTTGTTCTCGGGTATGGCGAGCTAAGAGTTTTTCCATTTCCCTCTGAAAGTCCCCAAAGTTATGTAATAAAGGATCATCATGGGACACCAATGGTACCGACCAATCTGCGACGCTGCCACTTAGATATGATAAAACAAAGGCTACCCGGGCTTGGTCATTTGGGAATGCTCCCGGCCTGCAAAGAAAATGAAGGCGACACCGATTCATGAAAGCTGCGTATTTTCACGGATCACCAGCAGACCTCTCCGGTGGTGCCAAAGGTAGAGGCGTCTGACCCGCTTGTGATTGCAAGACTTGCCTGCTGATATCTTCGGTACGCTCTTTAGTCACCAATAAGTCTCTCCGGAGAGTGTTAGTTTCCCGTCTGGCAGAGTGAACCTCGGCACGAAGTTCTCCCAACAATTGGGCCAATTGGTCTAATTCTGATGTTACCATGGCGCCCAGGTGGATTGGTTTGGCAGGCTTCTCGTTCTGTTACGCTCACCTGGTATCCACGGGGACGCCACCCAGCTGTGGGGACCCTGGTGCCCTTCTCAGCCGCTCCCAGGTGTAATCAGCGGAGAAGTTCTGCCTGGAAAACAGGTGGGCAATGTTCAAGACTGGGCAACTGGGGCAAGAGCCTCCCAACACCCTGTATGCCCGCAGCCCCTCCGCGGACCTTTCCTCACCTTGTTATGGGTTTTGGCGTGCTCTCCGTCCTGCCTTCTCGGCAGGGGCGCGTTGTCCTTTGTGGGCGAGTGCGATCTAGTTACTTCACTGATGCAGGCCCTTTAGAGTCTTTCAGGTAGGTCTTATTACTGTTATACTGTATGCCTTTCTTGGATTTAAATAATGTCTTTTCTCTCTCCTTAGGTGCGCGGAAGTTCACTGGGGAACGTTGGTTGAATTGGGACTCACCGGCAGGTGAAGGTGCTTCGAGAGCGCCTTGATGCAGTAAGTAGGCGCTATGCGCAGTACTATGATGCCTTGCCTTTGCTAACCTGTTGTCTTTTGTTCCCGTAGGTTGCGGTGTTCACCCGGAGCAAGAAGTCCCAAGGCGATGCTGGTTGATGGGAGACTCGTGAGGTAAGCTGCCGACACAATTGTAAAATGTCTAATGTCCTTTTCCTCTCCTTTTTGCAGATCCGACGGTCCGGGAGGCTCGGTGTTCCTTGGATGCTGGTTGCAGGAGCAGAGGGCAGCTTGTGGTGGAATCACAGGTAAGCTGCTGCTATTAACGATGTCCTTTTGTTTTTCAGATGCTGTTCTTCCGAGGTTCGCAGATGCAGCGGAACACGATGAGTGCAACGTTGCAGGATTGCAAAGTAACGCAAAGTGTGTTATCCAAGTCAGGTGTGGTTTGAATAGCATCAAGAAAGTAGTCCAGGTAAAATAGTCCCTAGGCTACCACACCCAAAAACACTATACCGCATAGCTTGGTTCCAAGGAGCCAAGCTATGTGGATACCTCCAGGTTGACTGACACTGAAATAAAGTAGTCCCCAAGCATAAGTCTTCATTAAGTATGAGCCTGGCGCCAAGACTGGCCCCAAGAGGGCCTAGGCAAAGGATGCCTAAGCTTGTTGGGGGCCCAAGCCGAGACCCCTCCTGGCCCATGAACCTGCCGGGGGGGTTTTTGGGGGGGGGGGATTAGGAAGTGGATCGTGACAGGGTGGTAATCAACAGGAATACTTCTAGGGAACTCAATCTCGCAGGGCTGCCCGCTCTCACCACTCCTGTACACCCTCTCCATAAAACCCCTGGGGAACATGGTCAGGAAGGATCCCACCATAGAGGGTATCAAGGTGGGGAACCGCGAATAAGCTGGGAATGTTCGCCGATGATATGCTCCTTTACATGGCAAACCCAACCACCTCCATCGAGAAATACGGCCGTGGGGTGGTTTGAAGCTCAAAATAGAGAAATCCACAATTTTCCCATACAATAACCCAAGGTACACTGCAGAGGAGGACTTAACTCAGCCTAGGAATCCCAGTCGCCACGAAAACACTTAAATACCTGGGAATTAATATCACACGAGACAAGGGATCTCTATGAGGTAAACCTCCCCCCGCTTATGTCAGAGCTAAGCGCCGAGCTGGACAGGTGGACGAAACTGACGATGTCTTGGTTAGGGCACCTCAATGCAATCAAAATGGCAATTCTCCCCATAGTCCTCTATCACTACCAGATGCTGCCAATAGAGATCCCAGGGGACCACTTCACCAAACTGAAGGGCAAAATCGGCAAGGGAAGAAGCAAAGAATAGCATACAATACCCTGATATGGGGCAATGAGGAGGTGGTGGGTGGGAGCAGGCCTTCCGGACTGTTATACATACTACCGCGCAGCTCAGTTCAGGGCTCTGGTGCCACATCTCAGAGGAGACAAAGAGAAGCAATGGGTGGAAATAGAAAACTACCTACGGAGACCAGTGACAAAGGGGGAATGGCTCTAGTACCGAAATCAGCATACCCAAATAAGGCCATAAAACACAGGATGCTAGGCTGCTCCTTAAATTGTGGTGGAACAAAGGCGAGATGAAAGAGCACACAACATGGCCTTCTCCCATGAGCCACAGCTGGTTCCCCGATTAGAAATGGGATTCAAGACCCACGGCGCTTCAAAGAATCATATGAAGCAGGCCTGGAAAGAGTTGGTCAGATGATAAAGGAAAATCATGCATCTCCCTCCAGAACTAAAAGAGGGGCTAAAAATCAAACCCATAGCAGACTTTCACTTCCTGCAACTGAAGGGGGTCCCGACATCTTCGAAATGGAAGGACAAACTGCAAAGAGACCCCTCTCGGCTGGAAAAGATATTGAGCAAGACCACGTCGACAAGGGGCCTCATCTCCCAGATACACAAAACCCTTTTGAGCAAAGAGACAAAGCCCTCAGGAAAAGGTGGGGAAAGGATTTGGGTGACCCAATTCACAAAGACCTTTGGAAACGCCTCGGTGAGAACGCCCATAAAACCTCCATCTCGTGCCAATACAAACTGCACAGACTAAAACTTCTCCACAGGTATGATGCCAAGTACCTCTCCAAGATGTTTCGAGGGTTGAGCCCACTGTCCTGGAGAGGGTGCGGCAAGGTGGTTGTGTCCGAAAGCGCAATCATTCTGGAAGAAGGTGCTGCAATGGAATAAAAGCATAGACGGGGTGGAGTGTAGATGCAACCCCAGGCTAGTCATATTTGGGCTGGAGGAATTGGAGGGCTGATGGCGGCGTCTTCTGCACATGCCACACTTCCTACTACTGGCAGCAAGAGTATGCTTCACGATAAGATGGAAAGCACAGACCCTCCCATCAGAAAGAATGTGGGCCCAGAAGGCCAAAGAGATTTATGAGATATAAACATTACAGAGGCGCTCACACCAGGAACAGAAATGGAATGGCTACTGTTCCTCAACATATACAAAATAACACCCATGTTGCACCTCAGGTTCATTGCCAGCCCATCCCAACTCCACAGACAGCAACTAGTATTATCGACCCATCTCATCTCCGGGGGGGGAGGGAGGAAGGCAGGAAAAGGGGAGCAGGTGGGGGGGCAGAGGTAAGGGGTTACATTGCTTAAATGGATATGTGCAGAATTAATGTTAGTTGTTTCGGTAATTGTCCAAGTTCACTCATTTGCTGAGGGGATGAGGGTAGTGCTGTGGATGATACTTTTACTTATGTATCTTGTTAACCTCAAAAATGCTCAATAAAGAATTAAAACAAAATAAGTGTCACCAATTTTCAGAATGCTTGTGTGAACAAGCAATGGCAAAGACAAGTTCCTAAAAGTTATCAAACTTTTAAAGGGAGTTAGGGGTTCGGGTAAGTACTGTTACAACTCACCCCGCCGTATTCAGATTCTACTTAGGACTTAGCAGGTATTCAGAGGGTCCAAGGTTGCTTGTCGCTCCGTCCGCTCCAGTCTTTGATGCCCAGGGGCTGCAAGATCGAGCACTTCACCAATCAGCAACAAATGCTGGTGCAAAGTCTTCAGGATGGAGCATGCAGAAGAACTCAATGCATGGCCCCTCAACACAAAACTGGATAAAGGAAAGCGGTTTTGGATGACAGCCACCAATGCATGGTGGCACAGGGGGACACACTTGTTGCAGTCAGACTTCACCTCCTATCTCGGGCCACCTTGACGCTGGAACCACAAACTATGCAATAGATGAGTCCTGTTGAACAGGCTGTCTATCCCCAAATATTCAGGCCTCTATGCAGAGCTGCGACATCTGCAGCACAGTAGACCAAACTCTGAGCTGGGCAACCACTGGGTGATCCAGGGGCACTTCCGAGAGCTCTTCTTCGCAGGACTCCAAGCTGATGTCGAGAATGGATGTTCCTTTCATTCCAGGGTCGAAGCTCCTTTGCAGGACTTCTAAAGATCACCTTCAGGACAGATGTCTGCATCGGCCTACTATATAAGGCTGCTCACACATTCGCCCATTTCTATCTCAGAAAGGCTGCAAAACAATTGCTAGAGCTCTTGTCTCCACGAAAATGGACTATTGCGGCTACCTACTTATTGGAGTGAGCAAAACAGAGCTACCCACACACCAGGTGGTGCAGAATAGCACCATTAGGGCAATCATGGGCCTATGGAAGTATGCGCATGTTTCGGAGATAAAGGAGACCACTACACTAGCTACCTCGAGTCAGGCTGCTTACCATTAGTTTTAAATCTCTCATATGTTCCTTCCCGGCTTATGTTTGCAAGAGACTAAAAACCAAACAGGCGGTACGCACCCTTTGGTCAAATAGTGATAAAACATTACACATACACAAAAATTCTTTGGAGTTACTTAGAAGGAGCGCCTTTTAGGCCGCGGCCCCAGCCAAATGGAATGCCTTACCTTTGATCCTAAGAAATTGTCCAACTCTGCAGATATTTAAGAACAAGCCTAAAACACACCTATTTAAATAAAGTGTTTGCTCACTGACAGTTATCTAAATCCCATGTCTGAGATAGTCTTCGGCACCCATATGGCAATGGGCCATTGTGGTTGTGCCCAATAAATAATATAAAGTAAAGGGCTCTTCCAGGATATCAGCAGAAGTTGGTCGCCAGACCTTCTTCCACTGGGTCAAAGTTCTCCTTCTGCATCTTGTAGCTGGACATGAAATTTGGTTTCTTCCAGGATCTTGCTGGATCAGGTGCAGAGGTCCTCTTCTAATCGAAAAGCTAGGTAAGAGCCAAAACTCCCACTAGCCAATCAAAGATCTGGCCCACACATACACCCCAGCAGTGGTCCATTTGGGACAACTGATGACACAGCTCGTGAATACCATTCAGACACACTGAAACCAGTTTGTAGATGGGACCAGAAATTCCCAACCCACTTCCGGTTGCAAACACACATGGCCCTTCAGTAGCCCGCGAAAAGCCTCAGCTTTCCCCAGGCAGTGGAAATCCATACAAGGATTTTTCTGTTCTCACAGTTCAGGAAGAAGGGTTGGCGAAAAGATGTCCAAGGGACAAACAAAAAGCCTAATAGCATGGCCATGTTTTGACACTAGCCACAGTATGTTTCGTTAGGACATGTCAGTTTCCCCATGACAAATTAGCAAAAGCCAGTATGACACTGAAGGCTTCACTGCACTGTAAAAGTTCAGGTCAGATTCAAAAATAAAAGCAAAAGGTTTGCGGGTCAATAAAAATGGAGGCAAAGATGCTGCAAAGATAAATCTTTCCTAACAGTGTGGCCATCGAGTCTTGGATTTTTGCCCAATTTAAGTGGCCCAGCCCATGAGTGACCCACCTACCCTCTCTAGCACGTTCATCTCTACTCACTTGGATCAGCCCCAAGATCTTTGTCTGAGGGATACAAGGCATCAGAGTACAAAATTCTACATTCCCTCTGAAACTGGGCAACAAAATGCCCCCATCCACAGTTTTAGGGTTAGTGCCATCATCCAACAGCACACAGATTTCCTGTTCATCACCCCCATTTAGCCTGGTGGCTCAGGGCCGGCCTGTCTGCTCTCTAGCCAGTCTCATAATGTTGCCTGGATAAAAAGATCCTCTTGTGGCCGAGCTTCTATTATCCTTTTCTAGCTCCAAGCCAGGGAACACAAAGTATTTGCGCATTCCACAACCTGGTATACTTTAGTAGTTCACCTCCAAACATAGGGTGCGTGTGACTAATGTATCCTTCCCACCCCCTCACCAACATAAACTGTGTACTAAGCTGTGCAACATCTTACCTCATGCGCCCTGATACTCTCAGGTCTGGCGCGCATAATTAATAAACAAACCATGGCCTTAAAGGAACCCCAGACTACTTGCAGGTCAGCAGGTCCCATATTGTCATCAAGATCATTTTTTGGGCTCAATGACAAACTAATCCCAGTTCTGAAGTGCACCAATTGTTAAGGTACACCTGCACAACCTTTTCTTATGTCAACCTAAAGCAAGAACCATCACCACACTAGAAAGGGCAGATATGCGGATATCCTGAAAGCGCACACTGACCACATAACGGACCATCATGTCTGAAACTCAAGAGGTCTAGCCTGGAATAGGATTCATGATATGGCATTTATAACACACATATACATCAGTGTTTCAAGGCACGAGGAATTAGAATGAAAATTATCTAATGGGTGTGGGGTTCTGAAAACATCGATCAGGACCCAAGAGTCCACCAAATTTCCCCGATGTCTGGTCCCCAAGGCACCTTTCTCTTTAGAACCTATCCATTTGGGTTTTGATAACATGGTTCAAGTATGCCCCAGTAGTGGACTTGGTTGAAGCCAATTTAACAGCCACTACTCTATTACCACCCTTCATATTAGAAGGTAGGAATGGGGGGAATTTGGGTGAGCTCATGAGGTCTAATTTTACCTACATAATGGAAACAATCGAAGTAGTTGTCGCTGAAAAAAGACAATATAAAACAGTAGCAGAAAGTAACAAATCGATCAGCATACGCAAGGGTTATGACAAATTAATAAATGGAGCTAAAAAGAATATGCGTAATGAAATTAGGAGGATAACTACACAAAAAGAATATAGGGGCATGTCTACCTTAGTAGCTATCCTTATTAAAACAACGAAGAAAAAAAAATCACCAGAAATGGTAAAAAAAAAAAAATATCATAATATAGTTTGTGAGGCTAAACTCTGGAAAAAGATTGCGAATTTAGCACTCACTGGTAAAAACTGGAATATGGCAATTATTACAAAACAACAAAAAACAGGAATTAACAATAAATGGTATCACTTCGGAGCAATGAGGTAATCACATACATGCTACATTGGGAAGAGTACCTGCATCCTAAAATATTGTACCTATGTTCTACCTATATCCAAGCGAGTATTCTGTAACAGCGCCTCGATGCCCGAGGGCAGTTTGTGCGCTTTATAAATACAAATAAATAAAGAGAGGACCCAAGGGACGTGATTTTCCCCCTACCCAAGGAAAACTGGGACTGTAAATCCTCAATTCTAGACATAACAGTGATAATACAAAATCTCAAAAAATCCTATGCTGCAGGTCCTGACGGGGTATGCAATCTCCTCATGAAAAAGCAACCTGAACTCTGGGCTGCTGCGCTCCACCTATTGTTTAAACAAATAGGTGAAACTGGCGTAATACCGAAATCTTGGAAGTCCAGTCATATCCTCACAGTACACAAAAAAGGAGCTTGGGATTGTCCTGGCAATTATCGCATGTTAGCGATGCTCGATATCTCATCGAAGCTATTTTCTCGTGTTCTGCTACAAGAATTGAATGTGTGGATAGAGGCTGAGAAAATCTTGCCACCTAATCAAATTGGGTTTAGAGAGCGGTCTAGCACCTTGCATAACCTGTTGCCATTGACAACTGCAGTGGAGCACTCCTGGGGAAAACGGAACTTAGATGTACACTGTGCATACATCGATTTCTGTGCAGCCTTCGATACGGTGCTGAGAAATCGGCTGTGGCGGAAACGTAGTGCTTGGGGTATTCCCCCCCCCCCCCCCCCCCCCCCAAGGCATTTTGCAAATGCTCATGTTATTACACACAGATACTAATGTGCGTATTTGCCTAAATGCAATGGGTAAAAACTCTCAACATCTATGGACACTTGTAGTGGAGTTAAGCAAGGGTGCATGGTAGCAGCAGTGTTATTTACTCTCTATTTAGCAGATATAAAAGCAGCCTTCAGTTTATCAAATGCCAATCCTGTAAAGATGAATAATGCGATCATCGGGTGGCTTGCTTATGCTGACAACCTGCTTATTTTAGATTATACTCCAGCAGAACTCCTCAGAGGAATACGGTCAGGTGAATGGTCTAACTATTAACATTGCAAAAAGTAAAGTAATGGTCTTTTCGAAAAAACGCAGACCAACAAAATATGTATGGACACTACATAACAAGAGAGTCAAACAAGTAATAACGTACAAATACCTTGGAATTGAGGTTAATGAAGTTACGATACAACTCTCAATGATCCTCACTGAAAGCACAATGTCTTGCATTGGTAAATGCGTTAAGTATTTTTATAGGGCGGAATAGTGGCTATTCGATATGAGCTGTGCTTACTATCTATATTGCAAAAATAAGAGCGACTTTAATATTTGCAATAGCATATGTGAACAGTTAGGGCGAATTATCAGGGGTATAGCTGTGTTCTAGTTGAGAGATGGTGTATAGTAGAGAGTAATCATAGTGGTGTGATTTGGGGGTTATCTGTAAGGCGCCTGAGACCAGGCATGTGAACAGGACGGTGGGGACACATAGAAACATACGGATATATATGGACAGTGGTCAATACAGGTATATATGGGATACAGATATATAGCAGAATTGTATGTCATGCAGCCTGCAGTGATTGGCAGAGGTTCTTTATTAACCCACACATGACTTGCTCACAGAGAGGCCAGCGTGAGACAGAACTGGGGCAGGGCTTGGCTTTACAAAGTTGAGCACTGCAAGGCGAACATGGGATTGGAGCGGTGGGGAGAAAACTTGGTGAGGAGGGTGCAGGGAGCAAGCTCTGTAAAGCAACATGCACACATGAGGAGAGGGGGCCAGCTGCGCTGGAAAAGGCGCCATTCTCTCAGTACACATACATGCCAACATTATCCATTCCATGTGGGAGAGAGTTAACCAGGCCACCTGCGCTCCGGGACCTGCAATCCCGGATCTCCTCCATTATAAACCCAGGACTACAAATCCCAGAACGCGAAGCCGAAACAGGACTGAACCCGTGTCTCACTGATTAGTAGTGATGTGCTTAATGTCTACGTTCTTTCTAGATGTGGCGCGTGAATATCTTTGCATTTCTATCTAATATAACTAGCTAACTGGTAACTGGCTAACATTCACAAATTTCATCTAAAAGTGGCGCATGTCATTCACATTTCTATTTAGATGCGACGCAGGCTAATGTTTATCATTCCATCTAGGTGTGGCGCATGCTAACATTTAGTTTCATGCAAGTGTGGCACATGCAATCATTCACAATACTGTCGAGATGTGACGCAGGCTAGTGGTCACAATTCCACCCAACTGTAACGCTGGCTAAAGTTCACAATTCCATCTAAGTGTGGCACATGCGATCATCCACATTTCTAAGCCAGACCCGAGGACTTTGCCAAAGCAGGGTGACCCAAGCCTCAGCCACCGCAACAGAGTGCTGGACCCCAGAAGCAAGAAGAGCCCACAATGGGTCTAAGAACTGCAGTGGTGCTATTTGCTGGTAGCTGAAACCGCAAAGTGCTGCTGATCTGTAGTAAGCCCGTTGCCGCCACCGACCTTCGAAATGCAGTACAGGAGTCCTCCAGACATCCTCCCTCCTGTCCCCACGACTGAGGTACAGGAACTGCAGGTCTGCAACCAGAACAGAAGCCAACTGGATCCTTTTCTTCAGACCCTAGGTACTGTCTTAACTAGGGGTCCTTACCTCTTGTTGCCTGTAGCTTGCTTGCTCTTACTGGACACTTGCTGTAGCTGCCTTTTGCAGAGTTGCTTGCATCTTTGCATTTCACAAGCCTTCCAGCATGTGGCCCAACAGGGATTATTTTTTTAAAACCCTCTATTTAATATTGTGCATTAATTTGCACCATCTTCAAGAAGTGCCTCAGCTCCCCTAGACTTTGTTCAATTGACATTGGCTGTCCTGGCTCCCTGGAGACTTTTCTGATCATTTGACTATTGTGTTCGTCCCTCGTAGGTGGTACATAAGTTACTTGTACTGCTGGGAAAGGGTTAACCTATACTTCATTGGGGGATTGCAAAGTACTCACCTGTTCAGATAACTTGTTAACCTTTGTTTCCTTCCCTAACCTTTTCCTACAAACCTCAGTATTGCATTAAGTGGTAAAGTGATACATCATTGTCCACAGTGTCCTAGGAATTGAAGTCACCTCAGGGTGTGTGTGACATCCCAAAAGGGTATCCACTTACTTAACTGAAAACTGAGAAAGTGTATTTTTATTGTTGCATATTGCCCTTTCTAAAGAAGGCTCATTTTAAAACTGACTTAAATTAATAAACTATTATTTTTTATAAGAAACCTTAAAGTGTTATTTGAATACTGGTATTGTGAATCTGTACGTTGCATCTCTACAGCTCACATTCACCCTTCTTGAGAAGTCTGGCTGCTCAGTCACGTTACCAACTTGTGTAGTACAGACCTATACCAATAGTTGGGTATTTATTGCCAAGAGGACAAGGCTGGTGTATTCTCTCACAGGGTTACTACATACAATCTTGCCTAACAATGAACAATTCAGCATTAAGGCAAACGAAGGGCCCAAATAGAAATGCTTTAGCCCGTTCATGTCCAGTGAAATACTGGGCATGCTACTGCATCACAAATCTAAAAGGTGGATGGATACAGCATAGCTTTCAGTTATTTTGGATCTGGCCTTCTCCATTACTTTGTCAAGGAGATGTATTATTTCATCTACATCCTGCTCAAGTCCTCAACCATAATCGTGGGCCCTTCCCAATTCAAATCCTTCAGCGTCCAGGTCTTCCTTACAATAAACTCCCTTATCGGATGATAATGTGCCTTGAATTTCAGCAGCATAACTATGTCAAAGTGCAGTATTTAGGGATTCCAAACTGGCACTATTTGTTTGGCCTTAAAACGTTACCCTGTTCAAAGGGCGCGTGAAAGTATTCTATGCCTAGAGATCACACATGTGGTCAGTCTTTACATGTTATCCTCTCTGGAGGATGCGCCCCCCACTAGTTTACCCAACCAGTGATGGTCTGCTGGTTTTCATCTGACATGAAAATCTTCAGTTTAATATCCGCTATGGCAGCAGAACATGTCATACATAGCTCCATGAGTGCAACACAGTAGTTTTCCTAATGATTCCCTCACCTTCATCTCTTAGCTGGCTGTGATGGCAGAATTTTCTCTAGTGGTTCGCAAGCCATTTAAAACAAGGGAAGGAGGCAGACGATCAGTTTTCAGATTTGGTACACTTGATGTTGCAGTGACTTATTCAACAAGAACTAAATAGCAAAAATTAGGTACAAAACAAAATGCAGAACATTGCAACATATTTCCATCAGGGGTTGGGAGGCATTCCAAAAATGACAACCTCCACTGTCATGCCATCTGAACTATTTCAATTCATTAAAATGGCACTGCACCAACCTTCCTTCTTTCTTTCTTTCTGAAGTTTCCTGTGCAATGAAATGTAGAACCTGGGTTAATGGAATTAAACTCCTCTCACATCTAGACGTACGAATGCCCAGTTGAACGTACATATTCTCATTCAAAAGGCGCCAATACAGTATACCAATAGGTACAGACAAACAAAATGCATCATAGTGTGACTGGCCTTTATGACATACATTGTTTCACAGATGGAGCACAGTTCAAGTGACATTTCTGTTCTCAAAGAGCCAATATAAATCTATTGACTTCAGTGAGATAGGTTGGCTTTAAATAGCCCTTAAGTTCACTCTTGCTGGCCCAAACAAAGTCTTCTTCCTTCATGGCAATGGCAGGCTCTCGGTTCTGGAGGTAAGCTTTGAAGAAGAATACTTTGGCACCAATGCGGTTCTCCGATCGGAGTGCTTTAGGGAATTTGTACTTGTAGAATCCACATGGTGCATTTCCGAGAAATCGTGCTTGAAGGTTGTCGCCTGCATGATTTACGTAAATTGACATTGGGAGACAGAAAAATAAAAGGGATTAGGAGATGTATCCCTGTGTAGATAACATAGTACTATTCTGATTTAGGAAATCTACATTACAGGCCTACATTTTGGCTTATTGAACCCCACCAGATTGAGAAGCAACACTGCATGCCGAGTACAACACAGGCATATACAATATAAAGATACATTGTCAAAATGGTTTACAATCCACTCCATTTACCAAATTGATTAAAACAGATCTAGCATGTGTTGATGCAGCTGTAGAGATTTTTCAGAATAAACGCAATTTCGATCAACGAGCGAAAAATACAAAGTGACCTTTATGATTGAGTATAAATATGCGAAAATATGAAAAACATTGTTTCTGTCATGAACAGGTTAGATAAACTGGAGAGCTTGTTTTCATGCCCAGAAACAATGCATTCAGTAGTTGTGTATGTCACTTAACCACATATCACACTATGACCACACTTGCGACTTAAAAAATTGTTCAATTACAAATATATTTGTTTTGTGTAACTAGACTATTCAACTAGACTATTAAACCCTTTCTAGGTTGGTGTGGCAAGGAGTGTTCTTCATGCACTGGAGGTTGCTGGCAAGTCTGTTTTCCATGCTACGGTGAGTCACAGCCTAAATACCCATAGCCGGACGCAGAGCGTGGCAAGGAGTGTTCATGTTCCTCTGGTTTGGGAAATTTGTCCGGATGAGTGGACTGAAAAGGGCTGAAAAAAGCTGATCTGCGCGCTGTAGGAGTTTGGCATCACCAGAGAGTGCAGATTTCAAATTGTGTTGCAGCATAAGCAGGTGCTGTAAAAATGGCATCTTAGATGCATTTTGAAGTGCTGACATTTTCTTCTTCTCTGCACTACAATGCTGGGTAAGGTTCCTGGCAAAACTAGAAAATATGATCTCTGTAAGGGGAAACCCTATGGGAAGGCAAACCGCTATTACAGAGCCGGCACCTATGAGAACCCGGCCATAAGTCCTTGTGAGGGCGCAGGAAACGTAGGAAATGCAAATCACTGTATGCCCCCCACCGCCTTGAGAATATAACAGTGGCAGGGCAAATTACTACATATTTCAAACCCAACACCAACAGTCTGGGATGTGTGACCAGGGCAGCGATCCATTTGGGTGGTAAAGTAAATGCATCCGTGGTTCAGACCTAACTCTGATTTAAACAGATCCTTTGGCGACATTGGCAATAACTTACTGTTGAAGTTATGTCTCGCTAAAAAAAAGTACAGTCTCAAAGTGGAATTGGGCCAATGTCGACACATTGTCCCCCAATAAAAGAGGGAGCGTGTATCCAGATAAAAAATATACAGACAGAAGATACGGCTTCACAGTGTGTGTCGGCTTTGCCCTAGTTTTGTTCTACTCTGACATTTCAAAATAGTGCAGTAGTGTCTAACCTTGAACAGATGCATCATGAATCCAAAGGTGAGGAGCTCACAAACAAAACCAGCCGACCAGAAAATAACAAATCGACCCATTCCAGCACCGCCGTCTCATGTGATGTGTTGAATTTTGCCATAAAAAAAAAACATCTATTTAAATTATGTAGTCAGATTCATGAAGATGTCCAGATGCAAATTATGTATATGCAGGACCTCTTAAGGTATTTTAAACATAACAGAGCCCCAGACCCAGAGAGTACTAGTACCATTGATCAGCCTGTTCAGCCTGGTGAAACCACCCGTATAAATTATCCAGTCCCAAGACCCTGTTGACTCAAGACCTCCAACCGCAAGACTGGTACAATCCCCACCTAGCTCATAAACAGAGTCGCAGGATGGCAAAACTAAAAAAAGTTGTGATTGCTAAAACCGTAGCTGAATTAGCCCCTAGTGAAGACACTACTCAACCATTGAACTCTACGAAAGTCTCTGTAAAAAAAAAAAAAAAAAAAAAAAAAAGGAATTGAAGAATAGGAAAATCAGGAAACGGGCAAAGGAAAACGCAACAACATAGGGTTGGGCACTGACTAGCTGGCTAATGAAGGACAATGACGCAAGTGCGACTGACCTGGACGTGTCGGTTGTTAGCCAGAGTGTTCCCCAAGCCAAAGTATTGGAGCCAAATCCAAGAAGGGAAGTCAGGACCGTGGATATCCCTGCAACATCGATGACAGTACCTAATATGGCTCACCAGATGAGCAATTGGTTACATTCACATGACTCTGGGGCTGCCCCAGTTTTGAATATCTGTAGACTGACAATTAGAAAATAGGGCCAGTATGCCCAAAAGGTCAGGTGAACAGAGTAGAACTTCGCTAAAATACCCTCTCTGTGAATGTTAAATTCTTGTGATATTGTAGAACCTGTGAAGTTTGTTGCAGGGGGGCCGTGTACACTGTTGCCTGCCTATGACTGCTTCCCTTATTAGAGCACAATCTGAGTTGTTCGACTTTTTGAGGTACGAGTTGGCCAAGGTAATTTTGAGTACCGAAGTTCGGACACGTCGTGATCATTGTAGTAATGCCTTGAAAACTCCCATGGCCCCTGTTAAAAAGTGAAAACTGCAAGCACACCAGAGGTCTTTGATAAAGAGACAGTGTGGCACTGGCTGCAAAGTATAAGTTGCCTGGCCTGGAGGTCATGCATAAATGAGTGTTTGATTTGGCTACCTGGAACACCAGAGGCCACTCACATTTCATAGACCCTTCCCACCTATTTGAATACAGTGTTCTTATTGCAGGAAACTTGTCAAATTGGTTAAAGAGTAAGCGTCTCATGGGCTTAACTGTAAATTGGCAATGTATGATTGCTGCGCTAAATTGTGGAAACATTAGAAATATGTGGAGAGTGAGGGCCAGCTGTTTTGTCCATCTTAAATCGAATCTCGGCAACAACTTGGGTTTGTTTTATCGAAGATGGGATGTATGACCTAAGCTATTACGGTGGATCACAGACCAGCGGTAACATTGTATGGCAAATTTATTTTACCCTTGAAAATATGAGTAGACCCATGAGGAATCTGAAGTAGTCCAGGACCTAATGGGCTGTCTGCAACGGTACTGAAGGGTGAGAGCTGCCTTTGGGTAGGTCCCTTGTATGCCCAATTTCATAAGGTCTGCAAGGAACGTACGATCCCAGGGTCCTGGAGAAAAATCTATATTGGTCCCGGTTTTTAAGTCAGGAGATAGATACCAGAGAATGATCGTGTACTTTCGCTGTTGGATATTACTGTCAAAGTCTTTACAATATACGTACTAGAACACCTACAGTCCTAGTTTACTGGCAACATTCTGCATCCTTTCAAAACATGTTTTCGCCCTGGGTCCAGCACTGTCCCCAATATCAGACTATAAAACCATAATTACCCATGTAAAAAGTCACCATAGTCCATCTGTGTACATAACATTTGTTGACTTTAGATCAGCATTCGCCCAGGTAAATCATCCTGTGGAAAAATCAGAGTGGGGTTGCCCCGAATGAATACTGGAGATAGCTGTTGCATGGCACTCGGAAACTACTGCCCAGACTCGTTTGGGAAATGACAGACGGCTGTCCGAGCCTATGAGAATTAACAAGGGTGTAAAAGCAGAGGTGCATTCTTGAGCCCCTTCTCAGATTTAGTGGCCAGGTTGGCGAAAAGTGATAAATGCCCCCCGAAAATTGGATCATCTGCTGTGGTCGCCATGCTTTATGCAGACGACCTAGTGGTTTTTGACCAGCTTCTGACAGGAATGATATCACTCATGAGTTGGGCTGTTATGCTCATCAACCTGAGTGTCAGTAAATGTAAAGAAAAGTGAATACCTACCTGGGAAGTATTGACTATACTGACGCCTATAAATATCTGGGACAGGAAATGTCTACTACTGGCAGATATAACGGTATTGTTGAAACCAAAAAACTAGAAGGTCCAAGCAAATTACCCACCTTATTTGCAGGTTTGCAACTAACCATGCAGGGTTCTCACTGCGAGGTGTCTTTTCTCTATACAAAGAGTGGTGTTATCCATCTATCTTGAATGGTTTAGAGGCCTTAGCCTTGAAGAATTTAAAATGGTTGGATGTGGCTGATGGGTTTTTCTGGCGTTAGGTGTTGATCTCCCACATTCTGTCAATTGAGTATGTCCGTTTAGAGATGGGCCTGGTCTCATTGAGAAACTATTAGAACTGAGAGGCATTCAATTTTTGAAGGCAATTATGTACACCCCTTGTCTATTATTAACTAAATTTATAGACTGTTATAGTTTAGAATGCACTGCTGTGACTGAAGACATTTGTAAGTATTTAAGGAGACGGGTCTCATGATGGGAGCCTGAGTTTAAACGGTGTATAGAGTCCAAAGCACTAAAAGGTGCTTTCACCCGAAGATTAGTGAAGTGGGACTTTATGAGCACTTACTGCAGTTGTATTGGTACCCACAGATGGCACATGTAACGCATAGATATTTGAAACCGGAGCTGTCAAATCAGCTCCCTCTGTGTACTCTTGGTGGAGCCAAATGGAATTTACCACAGGTAGTAAGATTCTGTAGAGTTTATAAGATCTGAGAAAACCAGGAGACTGTCAAACATTTGCTCACTGAATGCCGCGTTAAATACGACTACATTGGACAACCTTGTGCATTATTAAAAGGCCATTAAACCGACAACATTTTGGTCTTATTGCTCAAATACCGAGTCAAGGCTTACGTACATGGCACTTTACAGGGTCTGGATAGCAGTACAGGAACATCTTCTGGGAAGTTAGTTTGATATGAATTGAATTTTATTTTGTGGACATAATTTTTATTAAAAAATGATCAATTGTTTTTTTTAAAAGTACAATGTATTAATATTAATGTGAAATTATTATTTGAGATTGTTTTTTATATGTGAATTTGAAAAATAGAATTGTAAAAGTTTCTGAAAGAACTAAATGCAATAATAATTTCAAGGTTGTGTGTACACCATAATACCAAACAATTCTTGCCCTTTTGTCCATGGCTACATTTACACGATTATGTAGCTGCTTCCAGGGATGAACATTACCTGCACTCGAATATAAAAGACAATACCTCATCAGGTGGAGCAATTATTGTTTTATAAAACGCACTTAATACCGGCGACCAGGATTTTAACCTGTGTTCCAAGGCATTGTCTTGCTTTCAAGACAAACGCGTTGCCCCCGGGCTATCCTACCGTACTAGCTTTCATGGGCCTTTTAAGATCCTTGCTGTGTATCATCCTCTTATGTCACTGTAGATTATGAAAAATGTAGCGGGCTTGAAACAGTCATCACGAGATAGAAGAGCTACATATTGCAAAAAAAGGCTAAAAGACAAGTGAAATGTGTGTGCGCTTGAGAAAGATTTGCTGTAGGAGCTGTTGTTTAGGAGAGCCTGCTGAGCTATCAAGCAAGTACAGTGAAGATGTGCAGCCTTGCCAAGTTCTTATTTAAGCAATATGACTCTCGCGGCGGGGGCATTACCGACTCAGGTAATGCCCTGGGGCCCATAGTTAACAAAGGCCCCGGGGCATTGCCTGAGTCGGTAATGCCCCCGCCGCGAGAGTCATATTGCTTTTAGTACCCCGGCCCGCAAGATGTGCGTGACCGGGGCACTAAAAGCATTTTTTTTCTGTCCCAAAACGCAGCGTTCCGAAATAAATAAGAAAAACATCCAAGAAAATGGATACCGGGAAAGGGAGGAAAGGGAAAACTGAGCCCCTTTTCCCTTCCCATGGCAGCCATCGGAAGCGTATGCGCTGGGAACAGAAGTGTTTCCAGCCCGTACGCTCCTGAAAAAAGAGGAGGAGAAGGTGGTAAGTGGGGTTGGGAAGGGGGAGAAAAAAATAAAATAAACCTACCTGCGTCCCCGTCGGGGGACGATGGAAGCCTCCACACGGCTGGAGGCTGCCATCATCCCCCACCGGGGACAAAGGAGCAAGAAGGTAAGTGGGGTGGGGAGGGTAAACCAAAACAAAAAAACCCCCCTTTTTTTTAAAAACGTACCGAGTCCCCAGCAGGGGGGCAAAGGCAGTCTTTCAGCCGTGGGGAGGCGCTTGGAGCGGGGATGGACCGCTTCGAGCCTCCTCATTGGCTCGAGGGGCTGCCACACCCACCGCCGTGGACAAGGAGGCTGGAAACCCAGCCGAGAATAGAGGGATTCTCGGCCGGGCAATGAACCAGCGAGAGCCAATGAGAATGCGTGTTGCATTCTGCTTGACTCTCGCCGGGTACTAATTACATATAGTCCATGGAACATCATTAGAGAAACGTCTTTGACTGACCGGGAGGAAAATACCGGTCAGAGCGCTCCCTTTTCCTATAAGCTTCTAGATAGGACACAATCTCAGATGAAAAGGCAAGAAGAGTATATAAGAGAAGGCTATTCCAAAGTTAGATGAAGAGCCAAACTCTGAAAGAATCGTGCAGATCACCAGACGTCCCTCAACCCCCATTTTGTGCAGCTGCACCTGTGCCAAAAACCAACAGGCGAGTGATTGCAGAGGAGCGCATGTCGGATGATCACAAAGGCTTATTTTCTCTGGTACGGTGACCGGTGCAAAGACAAGATGCCAGAGCCTGCAGTGTGCAGACTGAAGTAATGCGAGACTCTACATACATTTAATCTACCACTTTCTCACTTCCCTTTCCGCTCCATCGTTGATAGCTTTGCATAATATTGATCATGGTAGGTTTCCTTTTTGTTGATTAAAGAACAAAAGTGAACTTTGATGGTCTGGGTCCGACGAGGTGATTTCTTGCATGTGGCACAATTTTATCTTTCTACACTGTGATGAGGCAGAAGTAAGAAATGGAGATCAGAGCCAGAGGGGTTTGTCCGGTCTCATCAGGCATCACGACAAGGACAGAGTAAAAGGATGAGTGGGGGGAGGGGAGGTCCTTGTTATGTTTGATGGACACTTATATAGACCAATAGGAAGCTTGCTTCCTGGACTGTAGGTACTTTTCTAATACTGGTCGTATTTGTATTTGTTTTTGTTTTAGGTTGACGGGGACCAGCTGTGCAGGAGGAGGAGCTCTGTAACTAGTGGGCCTATTAAAGTTCAATCATCAAACTGAGTTATAAACAGTTTGTTAAAAGTATATCTGGAAGTTGGCCCGTTGGCTGCAGCAACTGAAGTAAGAGATAGAAAGAAAGACAAATCATACAGAGGCCCGGCGCGAGTGTCAAGTCAAGATGATAATGGTGAGACTCTCTGAACCTGCGGATCTTGTTTGCTTCACCCCGTCCTACTCTGGTGCAGCCGCAAGCATGTGAAGGCGAAGTCGCTTGCTAAAAACCCTGTAGCATAAGAGCCACAGCCACGCTCAGGCCCGCTCTTAGCCCCCACCAACGCAAAGGCGGAGCTTCCTTTCAGCATCCGCCGAATCGCGTCGCCGATGAAGGAAGGTGCGTCTCCAGTCTCGGAGGCCGCGGAGACCAGCTGTTTAGGCAATCTGCAGATCCGTCCTATAGAAGGTGAGGGAAAGTGTCAATTCCCAGACATATGTTATGGAGACAGCTGCTATAACAGTGTGGCAAAGAAGGAGGGGCCCAGAGAGTGATTCCTTTTTGCATCAGAAGGTTCGAAGAGAAGAAACCTTACAGTTAGTTAGCAGAAACTGTACAGTTATTGGATAAGGGGAAAGAATACCCAAAGGTTAAAAAAAAAGAAAAAGGAAGCTTAGTTTGACAGAAAAGGGGGGGGAAATTAGTCCACAGTGACCCTTATGTTATGTGAAGAGAGATATAAATATATATTTGAACACTGAACGGTTTCCAGTGAGTAAAGAGAACAGAAGCCAGAGTAATCCTTTTCAAGAAAGGAAAAGGACTTTATTTTTATGCGAGGTTGAAAAAAAAAAACAATTCCTGGTTCATGTTGAAACTGAACAAACCACGAGTCTAACAGACTAAAGCGTTTATCCCACCTTAAAGATATTTGATAGACCTAAAAGAAATTGCTATAGAGGCAGCTCTCGTTCATCTATGCTGGCAGGCTCGAGGAGGCGAGACAGACATCTCCAAAGTCAAAAGTGTTCTAGGAAACAAACCGTGTACAGTTGTTGGGGGAAGGGAACATGGGACGAGGAGCTGGCAGAGAGTAGCTGGACCAGGTCATGGTTATTCGTGATGCTTAAACTTGTGAAATGATGAACAATGTATGCTGCTTCGTCACTACAAAAGTGACAATGAGCAGGAAACAATGGACAAATACCATGGATGCAAAGAAAGTAGGACTCAAAAGGAACCTGCACTTCTCTTAAGGTATTGTGCAGACTATTACGGCACATTTACTTACAGCACAAACTTCCTACAGTAACAGTGGAAGTGCACACTCCGTCATATCGAGGCACACTCAGACTGCATTTGATCGTTTGCTTCTGCGCTGCAGAGCGCTTTGCGGAACCTGTTAGTATCGCACCTGCATTAGTCAGCTGCTGCTAGCCAGACCGTGTATACCTCGCAGGAATTAGACAGCCAATTTTGATCTTGATGTAAACATTTTGTTTAGAAACAGACTTTGCATATCGTCATTGTAATTGATGTTTAAATTAACCATTCAGCGAGAAAGCACGGTTACTGTTAACCTATTACTGAACTCCCACAGGAACTACAGTTCCCAGGTGCCCCATCACCTTATATCTCGTAACATCAGGCGCTTCGGCGCCAGTGCTTCGGGAGACAAGCCGGTCTTCGCCGGTTCTCGCCGTGACTCAGCAGCAAGTTGTTTTGTTTGGATTATAAACACTGCTACATCGAATAACAAAGTAAGTTGAATATGGGTTACATCAAACAAGAACCCTTGTCCCTCACGACACTGCACATGAATCCTTTAGCTCTTATTGATAAAATAAAAAGAACTATACTGGATGAGCATGCAAACAACGTAGAGATGAAAAGCACACAGGTAGAACCAACCCCAGTCGAATCTAGAACGAAGGAATCTACTACTTTGACTCTACTCCCACTGTCACTGCACTCAAAGAGAACTACAAAAATCGACATATCCTTCTTCAGTGGACATCAATCTAAACAAGCTTACTGCCACACTTGATGAGGTTGAAAGCCACCCTATCAGAGATACTCTATCGTCTGATAAAGTCATTGAAAGTAGGATCAACAGTGTGAGTTTAGTAGAGGATGGCATTACACAGAAAAGATTGGGTCCTCCTCTATCACTATTTAAATCTTACCCAACATGCATCAAAGTTGCACTTATTAACACGCTCGCTAGTCAAACATTCGTTAGATATTCATGATTCCTTAGTATCTATTAAAGTAGACTTAATGTGTATAACCGAAACTTGGTTACAAGACACTAGCGGTCCCCATATATCTGAGGCCTCTCCTCCAGGTTACTCCTTTTTTAATGCAGATCGCAAGAGAGGGAGGGGTGGAGGGGTAGCCATAATAGCCAAATCTACCTTTGCCCTTTTTACAGCTTCCATTACATGCCTGGACTGTGAAATTGACACCAACGCCCCATCACACAGTGTCAACATCATATTGATTTACCCCCCCCCCTCTCGCAATATCGCAATATGCCTGAATTTAATGATGAAATTACGAGCATCTTAAATGGCTTGGATAGTCCAAACTCTTCCACTATCTTTCTGGGTGATCTCAATAGGTGGTGGGGAGTTGCAGAGGATAAGGAAGCTGGAGACAGCGCTAATATACAATGGTTTCAACATCATAAATAAGGACCCAACACATGAGACTTCTATATGCTGGATTGGGTAGTCTCCAAGAACATTATAACAGAGGATATTCCCACTTTACCATGTATTTAGTCCGATCACTCCATAATCAGCTTTATGATGTAATTACCTGCATCCATCGTTAAGACTAGTAATAACATGAAATCAGTTAGAGGACGTAACTAAGAAACTGAGCTCGCAGGACATCAAATGGAATTCAGACAGTCATGGCTAAATCAACACCATCAGACCAAACTAAGGACATGCTATCAGTATTTAATAATCCTTTCCCAAAAATGCTAGATAAGGTTGTCCCTATTCGAACAAAAATGGTAAGAGAAAATCCTAATCATCAAAGCTGGTTCTCACCCGAACTGGAAAAGCTGAACAAGGAAAAAAGATCCCTAGAACTGAGCCAACACCACTCAACAAGAATAGAAGAAAGTAGAAAATCTTAGAGAAACCTTAACAGACACTAAGAAAAAAACTCACATCGAGCAAGCCTCCAATTCTGTGAAGGAATCATTTAATATGGTGTAATCCTTAGAAAAAACTAAAACCATGGAACTTGCCCCATTAGTCTCAGATGAATACTGTGAACGAATTTCACTTGCATTTGAAGAGAAAATAACCAAGGACAGGGACAAAATTGTTGCAACCCAGAGTCTGAACACACCACAGTGCCTATCAAACCACAGGACAGAACTTGAAGAAACTGTACCTCCAGTCCCTATTGAGTCCCCAGGCTTTGTTTTCACCCCTATTACATCAATAGATATGAATGTATTACTTGATTCAATGAACCCTGCCTGCCACCTGTTCAATTAATCTATTACCGGCCAAAATTATTCTTCAACACAAAAGCACATTTGAACCATTTTACAGTTTGTCAATGCTTCTTTTCGAGATCTCGAAGTGCCGCTAGACATTAAGTGACCATCACGCTCATCCCAAAGAAATCGAATCAAGACCCTACAAATCCTAACAACCTTCGGCCAATAACCAACAGGCAGTTTTTTCTAAAAATACTGGACAAAGCCTCTACAAACCAACTCCAGGGTTTTATGCAAAGCAATAATAAGCTGCACCAGAGACAGTCAGCTTCCGCCCATCTCATAGTACCGCGACTGCTCTTGATCTGCAGAATCACATGCTGGAGATCATTTACAAGGGTAAGGCTGGGATGTTGATCCTGTTGGATATGTCAGCAGCATTCGATCTTGATCACAAGAGACTACTAGAATATCTACATCAACAAGGGAGTTACTCAGAGAAGGTAGTGGAGTGGAGTGGATGAAATCCTTCTTGTCTAACAGTCTCCAATCTAAAATGGGCAGCGACGCCACAACTTCGACCACTCAAATTAAATATGGAGTACCACATGGTGCTTCAATAACGCCCCCTCTTTAACTTGTACATGTGCGCATTGTGCATTTTACTGGAGACGCTAGGAGTCTTGTTTTCAAACTACGCCGACAATGCACAATTGGTCATCAAACTAAGCGGCGATTAGCAGCAAGACTCTCAAACATTAGAAAAAATCTATAATGCAATTGGTAACTGGATGTGCCTAAACTGGCTCTGCCTTAATGGCAACAAAACAGAGCTTCTCATATACAGCTCCCCTCAGGCTAGGGCCAAATTGCATTCAGCCTATTCCCACTTTGTATGCAAGGTAATATGATCAAAACGCAAGAAAAAGTGGTTCCATACGCCCCTACATTAACAACAAAAATGCAGTAACAATTACCCGAGCCATGATTCTATCAAGATTAGACTATTGTAACATATTACTTTGTGGTACGACTAAGTCTAATATCAAAACATGCCAAGTAATTCAAAACGATGCCATTTGCATCGCCATGAACATCCCTAGGAGGTCACACATTACCAACATCAGGAAAGACATACACTGGCTGCCGATACAACAATGTATCAATTTCAAAATGGGCTCTATAAATCACCGTTATCTGCATGGAAAAGCCCCCAAGTATTTAGAAAATACTATCATACCGCACCATCCGGCGAGAGACCTTTATTCATCTGATCACAATCTGATACAAGAAATCGGATCCAAAAGAACTAGAGGTCTAGGAAGATCTTTTCAGACTAAGGCCCCAGCTTTCTGGAGTGCAAGAGGAGGACAAAGGCGGCAAACATTAAGAGGCTGACGCAGAGAGACACGACGTGCCCTTTTTGACAAATATGCAAACCCTCTGCTGAAAGAAACCTAAAACCGAGGACAATAGCCCAAGTGTGCTGCAGCAGAGGTCAACAGTACACCAATGGTATCGACGCCGATAAGCTGGAGCGAGGGAGACTCCTGGTACTGTGGTACCACTCTTGACTCCAGTAAAGAGGAAAGCCAAGCAGTTCATCACAGCCATCGAGTCTAAGGGAGAGCCAATAAGAACCGGCCTGTGGTGAATGAAAGTCACAAAGTGGCAAAGTGAAAGAAGTTTAAAAGAACTGTTAGATTGTGAATGGAAGACCAGCTGCAAAAGGAAACCGGTACCATGTGGGTGCTGCTCCGAAAACCCCTGTTCAATCCCTGTCTGAATGAAACTGCAGATACAAGAAGGCAGTAAGAGAGCCGGCAAGATAGGTCAACGTGGGCATACAGGAGGTCAAGCAAAATCCCCATACAGTGGAAAGCCATTGACTTACGAGCAAGCAAAGGAAGTGAATCCCGTAAAAGTTGAAGTGAAGGCGAAGTTGGCAAGTGTGACCCAGACCAACGAATGCTGATAAAGAAGGGGCAAAGTCTGAAGTCCCGAAATACAGTGAATGGACCAGAATGAAAACGAACGAGGGATGTCCACAAGTGAACTGTGTTTAAAAGATAGAAAGAGACAAGAAGTGCACTATTGTCATTTGGGGTCCGAGCCCGGCAAAGAGAGATGCAGGGGTGAAATGTTATCACCCAAAGGAACTGTTATTTGATTTGTAGAGTACAATTTTGAAAAGGTCGGTGAGCGGAAGAGTAGTACCCATGGTGAATCCATATCCCGAAAAAAACAACCTGTTTTTCGGGTAGTATAGCTCAGTGGCAATGCGCTCGTCTTGGAAGCAAGACGACGCAGAGCGACACAGGTTTTAAGCAAGTTCTAAATAACCAAATTATACTTCTACTTTCTTGAAAACCCTCTCAGGCTGCGGGACTAGGAAACCACAACCCCAAAGGCCTCGATATTGATAAATGCTTTTAGATCTAAACCTGGAAGAGGGAGATCCGAGGTGAAAACTGATCGCCCAACACCCCGATGAATGCGCCCAGAAGAGGGGGACCCAAGGGTGAAGAATCCTCACCCAAAGTGCAACCAAGAAAGGAACTTTTTTGTTAAAGGAACTTTTGTTATTGAATACGTCAGGCCCTCGAAGTCAAGAGACTTTCAAAGAAATGAGACTTGGCCATCGACGGTCCTGATATATGGGAACCCGAACTGTCAACTCGTGCTGGGAAAGCTAGAGCGTGTGCTGTGCTCCAAGATTCCATCTTACCACGTGCTCAAAATGTGGGGAAGGAACACCAAGCTCCTGCATCCTGGCATTATTGGTCAACACTTTTCTTGAGAACTAACCCACATTCTTTTGTATATTAGTTGTAAGGTTTGGCAATAGGTTTCTTAGTATAGGACCTTTTTACTTGACACGGCACAAGGACTGCCTTATTTTCATTTGATGTTCGACGCTTGCTCCCATCTTAGATTTAGGTTTAGATTAGGCGTTTTTCCAACCTGCATACAGTTTAAACACCCTTGAACTGTGACCATGCAAGTCTCTACTGTTGCCACCATGAGTTCCTTACAATGGGCATTAGCGTTAAGCCAAGATCTCTATCCTACACTCGAACAGAAGCCTACTCCGCCTCATATGTTAGCACTAGAACAAACACATGCGTATAATCTCAAAAGAAGTTTGATGTTGGAGGAAAAGACCAGATGCATAACAGCTGACATAGTAGTGCCTTCTAGGCGCTGAAAGATTGCCATCGGTTGGTCAATCATTCCAAGCTAGGACTTATCAGGCATTGTTATGGGATTCATGCATTGTTCTATGATGCAGACATTTGCAGGCCAAAGCACTGTTTAACTGCAGGATTCCAGGAACAGTTCTTCTGTGTTAATGCCTTAAAATAATGTTATATCAAAGAGAGTACAAGGATTGTTATTGAAACCAAGGACTCTGAAGTGTTTGGGCAATAGCCACAGATGTATGCTCTGTATCAGAGGGCTAGGAACTTTGACTTAATTCCACAGAGCAATGCAGTTTTGTTACCAGGGAGATCTGGGAAGTTTGATTTCCACTAATAGCTTACCGGATGCATCTGTTACTCTCGAGTACGTGTGGAAACTTGGTCCGTGGACATACATGAGCCTCAGACAGAGCAGAATAGCAGCCATTATTGAGGCAATCATGGGAGAGCAGCACCCATGTTAGGGGAGGTTGCGCAGAATGAAAGTGATTGGTTGGTAAGCAAGCGAGTGCCCGTAAGCCTGTGCATTCATGATGCAAGCCAGAGTGAGGCACAGGTATGCTCATCTACATATGAAGGAGGGTATAGCTGCTAGAGGACCAGAACACCGATCATGTGAATGCAAAGCCTCCAGTTACATACCACTTTGTGGACTGAAAAGATCCTCTAAAGATGGTGATTTGAAACACAAGGGTAGGCTGAGCAAAACTGTGCCAAGCTCATATGTTGCTGTAAAGCCATGTCCCTAGGATGTCCCTAGGATGTACCATTAGGAAGTTAAAAAAACAAAAACAATTCTTTACACTAGGGCCAATATTTTAGAATGGGATGCTATTCTTGTTTGTTGATCAATTTTGGCACAGCTATATGGAAATTAATCTGCCTGTTTGCCTATGAGATTATATTGTGATGAGCAGCAGGTTTCAACACAAGCAATGCTCCTCTCTTCAGTCTATTAGATGCATCTGAGTATTTTTACTTTATTTCCTAGACAGCAATGTTTCTCCTTTTTTGTATTTGTGTTTCTATAGCACAAATTTAGCTAGGAAGACGCGGAGTGCTGTACAAGTAATGAGGTGTTAAAGTTTGCTGGAAGGGAAAGGTTATGCAGCTTGGATATTGCATACTATGGGGTGGTATACCCTTACGAGTAGCAGGTGCTAAGTGACCTTTGGGGGGCAGAAGAATAGAGTCTGAACCTACTTCCGGAACTGCAGGAGTTGCTAAGCTCAAAATTGCCACTAGGCTGGAACATGAGATCTACTGCAGGGCAGGGTACCCCTACAGAGCAGGAAATGGGGGACTAGTACACAGATAGTCAGATGAGTTCCTGTAAATAGTTTCTAAGCAGTAAGTCCTTCATTAGAACTGAGGACTTCAAAATTGCTTAGAAACTATTTCTAACAGCATCAACTGATGATAATCAGACTGGGACATAGTAAGCGAAGGTCCAGCTACTGTTTCTCTCTTTGCGGGACAAGCTTAGCCTCACACCTCGCTATGCTCTGGTTCCTATGGGAGCAGGTACCAACATAGCCAGCAAGTTTGTGGCAAAGTAGACTGGTGTTGGGCAGTAGTTGCCCGATTTGTGTTCGGAGAAGATGATCACATTAGTTAGTCTCTGTTATGAGGTGTGCAGTGGCGCCATGAATGGCTCTAAGTTTCTAAGTGCATTCAATTACCTCATATCGCCATCAACTTTGCCTCCTGGTTGCCGAAATCAGGGCTTCTAAATTAAAACGTTAAATGGCTCCAAGACCCCTGTGTCAGAGTTCCTGTAATCAGACTATCCCCGAATTCTACTCTCTAGAGTAGTTTCCAGTGGTGTCAATCTCTGGCATTCGGCCTGCATCTCAGCACAACCAATCTCCAGAGGTCTCACTAGCACCCCAAAGAACTCACACGGACTGTGCACTCATGTATAAGGAAATGACAGTTTCTTGAAAACTGTGCAACAAGAGTAAGAACACATTTTTATATGAACCAAGAAGCAAAGGTCTAATAAAGGGGTAAAACAGGTTTCTGAAGAAAACATCAAATTATAAATGGCAGAAATTGGAGACTAGTGATTTCAAGTTTAAAAGCAGCATGTAGGGAGACCCTCCTTTGTGCATTGAGCTAACAAACTTCTTAAGAGAAGGCTTGGGCTCTAGGTTATAACCACCTAGGTTGGTTAGTCTAGGTGCAAGAGAAATGGGCATAAGAAAAATATTACAGGGCATGCATAATCACATGAACAGCATTATGATGAAAAGAAAAAAAAAGTAAACAAACATCTAGCTGCAGATGTTATGGTGGGAGACCCTAAAGGAGAAAATTGCTGTTGAACCTACCATCGAACTAAGTGGTGAAAGTAGAAAAGGGGTCACGTTCCCCTCACTAACAAGTCCAACACGGCAGAAGCACATGTCTGGGGCTGTTGAGGACCCTCTTGTTCAGAGAATTTCCTAGCATTTCGGTGCTGGACCACCATTTTGCAGGTAGAAACGGTCTGCGAAGTTGAATGATGGCAGAGTATGCAATAAAAGCAGAATAGTAAGCGTGGATGTGTCAATATTACAGATGACAGAATGTTTGTTGCAAGATCATGAATTCAGTGTTTCAGATAGGTTTTAAGATAACAGGCCTTAGTACAAGTCTGGAGAGTGTAAAAAGTGCCAATTCTTCCAAATGGCTTTACAGTTGCCACCTTTGTTGATGTTAGAATTATCACCAGATGACCAGTTGTGGTTTGCCCCAGATTCAGAACAGGACATTATTTGGAAAATTGAACAATTGCCTCCAGCGGTATTGTCAATTCCTCCACGCATATACTGAGGTACTACTGCCTTATGGGTGCGGAGCTCCATTATGAGCAGTGAAATATTTTGAGGTAATTCTGTTACCACCAGTTTCATTAGTTACCTCCAAACTCTTTAGAACAAATATATTTAATTAATGTAATTCAATGCAATGTATTTTAAATGGTATTATTAACATGAAATATTATAAAATTACTTCAAACCAACAAATAGATTTCACATAATGATATAGGTTTAGTGTATCCCAAGTTAGAAATATTCTTATTAAAAAGGGAGGGGGTGTATATTAATGTAGTCATCCCTCTAGATGCCATTGCATTTTATTAATGCATTTTAGAATGGAAATGAAATTTGGAACTTGAGGAAGACTTGGAATTCAGTACCAAGTGCATCAATAAAGTGGGGTGTTTGTTAGGAACAAACTTGTTGAAAGAAAAATGGTCTACTGGCTCTTCAAGCTACAAGCAATCTTCACCTTAGCTAGTTTAACAGCTGCTTTGCCCCTAAACTATAGAATTGGCAGTCATGGCTTTTCTCATCAAGCAGACCTGCTTCGCAAATAGATAACTTCTGTGAAGGAATGATTCAAGTAGCTTATTTTAGGACTCCTCCCTCATACCAGACTGCCTGACTGCTATCCAGGCATGGTGCTCTGCCAATGATCTCTGCCTAAATGCCAGAAAGATAAGAGATCCTTCTCATTGGGACACCTGCTCCTAGTTTCCCTCCCACACTCTGGCCTGACTCCTTGGGCACCCTTCCCCTCATCCACCTGTGACACAAAAAACCATGGGATCATCTTTGACTCTCTCTCTCTCCACACATCAATGACCTTGCCAAGAAGTCCAACTTTTAGCTTCACCTTCACAGGGGCATTCTACCTTTCCTGACCGTCCTCCAGAAGCTCAACGTCTTCAGAGCCCTAGTTATCTCTAGGCTAGACTACAGCAATAGCCTCTTCCTCATCTGCCCATATCCTCCATTTGCCCACTTCAACTAATCCAGAATAGGACTGCAAGACTTATTAGCCTCAACCACAAGGATTAAATTCAAGACCCTTTGCATCATCCACAAGGATGTCTGGGGCCTGGGACCTCTCTACGCCCAGTCTTCCCTCCATCCAATGGTTTCTCCAAGCCGAGAGTAGGAGGTAGATCCTTTTCTCAGCTGGCTCCTCCCTTTGGAACGGCCACCCTCCCCTTTCAGACTTCAGCCGGATAAGTTCCTGAAACTACTCCAGACTTTCCTTTTCTCCTCTTCCTTCCCTCTTCCCCTCCTGTGCAAACTCTCTCTGCCACTGCGACTGGGGCCTGGTCCCTTCAGAGTCATGCAGGGGGCCAGACCAATCCCTTACCAGTACTTCCGCATTCTTTAACAGCACTTACTCTCGGCCTCCCTTTCCTGGACTAGCCCTACTGGTCCTTCCTGGCCACTGCACTCATCCTCACCCCCCTCCCCAGTTTCCCATTGCACTTGCCTCTTTGGCCCTCCCAGCACTTCCCTGGGGTCACCCCACTGCTGCACTTCTCCTTCTTGCCCCTCCCCCCTTGCACTTACCACCTTGTCTAGCACTTGCACGGTAGGCCAATATAACTGTTTTTGTTCTTTTGTGATTCCCATGTCCCCCACTCCCATCTAGTCTTGTGGCGCTTGGAAAAACTTGTGAATAGGCGTCATACAAATGTCCAATAAAATAAGTAAATAAAGATGCCCTAAGTAGCAGGTTTAAAAAAAAATGCAACACCAATACTAGTGTCTTTAGCATCAGGTAAGATGTATCAATTGGTCTTCATTTGCCAAGCGTTTAAAAGGAAACATGATCTAGGACCAGGACAGCCACCACCCCGGGATATTAGTAGAAAAAAGCTGTTTACTCAACAGGATAGAAAGCAATAAATGTGGCTGCTTACCCGATACAGTGGACAAGGCGCGCTCAGCTGTTTGCCTCATAGTCTCCCCTTGCTGCCAATGTACCTGCGGCAAGAGCCAGTTTTCCTCATTTCCAAGTTTCTCTTTGATCAGCAACACTAGGTTTGTATCCAGCTTTCGGTTTAAAGATGTGCAATCATTCTTTGTGTCTGCTTCTACAAAATGCATCAAGAAAAGTAGATTTAAACCTATGCTGCAATTTGTGGATATTCTTTTCTGCTCTGGTAAATTGCTATTTTATAGTCATAGGCTACACAACAGTAGCAAAGCGAGAAAATGATGCATACCCACAAAAAGGTTAAGAATATTAGAATCTTGCATGTGCTTAACGCTCATAAGAATAGTGATATTTTCTACTTCATTCTGATACATGCGCTCCAAATACCGCTACCACTCCAGTCTTTACCAAATCATGTAACCAGGTACATTGTCACCTCTTCCTTAGGATTAGACCATTCCAGATATGTATCTATTGGAGATTGTGCCGTTTGCTTTACGGATGCACACAAAAAGCATACATATTTAATTTAATTGAAAAAAACTTTAGTTGACGGACAGTTAAGGTGATCAGATTTAATGCATAAAAACCCTTCCCACACCCACCCAGTCGATGAACCTTAGGATCAATTATTTACACAGTGCTTAGTCCTAAGCATTTTACATTGAACACATACATACAGTAACACCCAACTGTAGTTGGTATGGATTAAGAAACTCAAAAGGATGAAGGGCTGAGTTGGCCTGGCCGGGATTTGAACCTGCAGATCTCAAGCAGATCAGGCTCTTAACCCACTGAGCTATATTGCAATTTGTCATTAGGAAACCCATCTGTTATGTATGTACGCATGTGCTTTGCAACAGGGGGGGGGGGGCGAAGTTGGACACACAGTTGATCAATTCCCATATCGACTACATTTCAAGTTTTTTTTTGCGTTGAATCTGATCAACTTCACTGTCCCGCATCTAACGTTTTTTTTATACCATAGTTTATTCAAGGGCCAAGTTTCACCTGTAGGTTTCCTTGGGGCCGAACTAGCCAAGGCTTTCATATATAGCTAGTGAGCACGGCCGACGGCCATGCACACTGTATGACATGCATTACTTACCGTAATAGCATTTCTGAGTATTGCATCTGCTTAGATTCACAAGCTGTGCATATAGTCCATCAATCTAGTGGTAATCACAGAGTATTGCATCTTGCATCGAAATGGGACGTGAACATGGGCGTGCCTGTAAAACCATCCCTAACGTGACGTGTAGTCTACCCAAAATCCCTCATGCGTCGAGGTCCATCAGATTGTGTTTTTTTCTGCCGTGTGGGAGCCTTATGACTAACGTGAGTTGAGTACAAAAAGAGGCGTACAATGTCTATGTTCCTTTTACTCAAAGAGGGGAGGAAGGGTGGGCGCATGTGAATCTAAGCAGATACAATCAGCAGAAATGCTATTGCAGTAAGTAATGCATGTCTTCTAATGCTTGTTAATCTGCTAAGAATCACATGCTGTGCATAGACTAGCGAGCAGTACCCAGAGATGGTGGTGGGATGTGTGAAAGAACAGTAGCAAAGAGATGTCTTAGCCCTACTTGTCACACCTGAGAGTCAGACCTAGAGTGTGTATCTCGGCAGTAGTCTTGTGTAAAGGTGTGGACAGAACTCCAAGTTGCTGCTTTACAAATGGACTCAAGAGGAACATTTGCAATGAATGCTATGGAAGCCCCAGTGCCCAGGGTAGAGTGCGCTCTAGGCTTGAAGGGCAGATCTCTATTGGCAAGAGAAGCACAGTGTGACATAGTTTACGATCCACTTTGAAATGGCTGATGAGACAGGGTCCCCTTCTCAACCAGCTGCCACTGAAACGAAAAACTGGTTAGTCTTTCTCAGTGCCTTTGTTTTCTCCAGCTAATATATCACCACTCTGCTCACATCAAGAGTGTGGAGGCTTCTTTCTGCCACGTTAGTGGAGTTCTGGAAAAGGGTGGGTAGTTCGATTGGTTGGTTCACATGGAACTTTGAAATAAATGTTGGCGCAAACTGTGGGTGACTGCGCAGGACCACCTTATTGATTATATTTTATTTGTATCATGCTCGTACACATGTGTATCAGAGCGTGTTTCAGACCTTATCCTTGTGGATCGTGACAAATAGGTCCTGAACTGAAAGGGCCTGCAGTTCACCAACTCATTATTGATGTAACTGCCACCAGGAAGGCGGTCTTGTAGGAGAGTGCTTTAAGGCTAGCCTTATGCATAGGTTCAAAGGGAGGTCCCATTAGTCTAGTCAGTACAACATTCAGGTCCCATCTGGGAGCTGGGTTGAAGATTGGGCAATGAAGTCTTTTAACCACTTCCATAAACACCTTGTTCACTGGAACATTCCACCACAAAATCTCCTTCTGGGACGTGGTGTAAAGCTCAAAGTGCAGCCTAGTGGACATTTAAGGAATTGAATACCAGGCCTAAGTCTAGTGGGCGAGTCAGGCACAGGACAATATGTGTTGGGGAGCAGTCAATAGGATTGATGGTCTTGGTATTGCACCAGATGACGAAGCGTTTCCATTTATTGGCGTAGCAATGTCTGGTGTTAGGTTTTCGTGCTTCTCCAAGTATGTCCATGCATCTTTGAGGAAGTTGGAGGTGTCCGAACTCTGACTTCAGGAGCCAGGCTACCAAGTTGAGAGTTTGCGGGCATGGATGAAGTGTCTCCCCTCTGTCTTGTGACAGCATGTTGTATGGGCATGGCAGCTTCCTCGCAGGAGCGACTGACATTGCCATCAGGTGAGAGAACCTGGGTTGGCGGTCCCACATCGGGGCAACCAGAATCATCGTGACTGGTTCCTGGTGCATCTTGTGCACTATCTTGTTGAGTAGGGAAGTCGGGGTGAGAGACAGATCCCCTTGGAGCGGTTCTGCGGGTACCTGGAGGCGTAATCTGGACATTGTGTGTTCTCCAGAGTTGCGAACAAGTCGATCTCTGGGAAGTCCCAGTCTGTGAAGACGTTGAGAACAAGGTCTTTGTTTAACTGCCATTTGTACTCTACGGGTAGTGGGAAGTCTCTGCTGAGCACGTGCTCCAGAAGATGGAGTTCCCCTGGAATGTGTTTTGACAGGAGGAACATCTTGTGTTTGAGAGACCATTTCCATATGTTCTGTGACGTTTGGATAGCCCTGAAGAGTGTGTGCCCCCTGTGCTCGGCCGTGGTACAGTCTGTGAGGACTAGGACAGTCTTCCCCTGGAAGTCTGATGGGAATGCCTTCAGGGTATTGAACACTCCTAGCAGTTCCACAAGGTTTATTTGGTTGGTTGCTACCGCTGGGGACCATACGCTGTGCGCTGTCTGATTAAGGATGTGAGCCCCCCCCCCCCCCACCCTGTCAGAGATGCATCCGTGGTGAGAGTGACTTCTACTGCAGGGGTGATTAAGGCCTTCCCATGCAAGAGGTTTTGCCTTAACCACCACTGCAGGGACTTCACGAGGGATGCTGAGACAACCACTAGATTGTCCCATTGTCTGCTGACCTGACATTGGCTCGAGAGCCATTCTTGCATTGGGCACATGCGCAGACTAGGTAGATGCAGGAGGCCATCATTCCCAACAGTTGCATGGCTTTGCTTAAAGTCACCTCGCGATTGGCTACATAATGAGGGATCTAGAGCAGCAGGTTTTGAACCCTCTCGGAGGGGAAGACACACCCGTCTTTGGTCCGAATTAGAGCCCGCAGAAATTGTTTGACTTGGCTGGGGTCTAGGCTGGACTTTCTCGTTGATCAAGAATCCCAGACTGAAGAGAAGATCTACTGTCTTCTGGGTATTTGATAAGCATGTTCCGTACGAATCCACTGTTATTAGCCAGTCGTTGAGGTAAGGATGGACTGGAATGGATTGCCTGCACATGTGAGCCGCTACTTCCACCAGTACCTTTGTAAACACCCTTGGGGTGGAGGCACTGCTGAAGGGAAGAACCTTGATCTGATAGTGCTTGTTCTCAATCATGAACCTGCAGTACTTTCTGTGCACTGGCAACATTGAAATCTGAAAAGTATGCATCCTTCATATCCAGTGTTGCCATGTAATCCCTGTGCGTGAACAGTGGGATTACTTCCTGCAATGTTGTAATTCTGAATTTATATGGTTTGACAAATTTGTTCGTTGGGCGCAAGTCTAACAAAGGGCGCATGTTAAGATCCTTTATGGGTACAAGGAAGTATACTTTACATTAAGTATGTATTCTGCGCCCAGATGCCCACAGCTGAGCCCAGATGCCCCCGGGCCCGGTGAGCACTATAAATGAATAATCAATTACAACAATACTGAATAAATACCCTTGTTTTCCTGATGAATGGGGACAACTTCTATGGTGCCCTTTTCTTGAAGGATCTGCACCTCTTCATGCAGAATCTGCAGCTGTGCTGGCGATAGGAGTCTGTGTCTTGCTGGATGGTATCGAGGTGGCCGGTGGAACTCTATACAATAAGCATGGGCTACGGTCTTGACCACCCACTGGTCTGAAGTGAGCCCCTCCCATGTGTGAAGAAAACATGTTAAGTGTCCCCTGACCGGGGAGGAATAGGAGGGGACTCGGACTGGCGAGTCATTTGGGAGCAGAGGCCAGTGAGCCTCTTGTGGTGGAATTTCTGCCCCTACCTTTACCTCTTCGTTGTCCCCTCTGCTGGTAATGGCTGGTGCCAGCTGCTCCTTGTGCAAGGGACCATGAGGTACCCTTCTGTGCCATATTGGTTGTGTGGAAAAAGATTGACCCCAAAAGGATAAGCAAGAGCTTCCTCCCCGTTAAGGTCTAGCAGTGACCAGATTAAGAGATTTAAGAGTCTCGGGTGCTCTTTCTTCGCCGTCTCCAAGGCATCATCCATAGACTTGCTAAACAAATGTGGGTCTTCCACTGGTTTGTTCATTAAGGAGGCCTGCGTCTCCGGTTTAAAACTTGTCACGCCAGGCGTGCCTTTTGAGAAGAGTGCCTTGGGCCAGAGTCCACCCAGTCATCTCTGCTGCATTAATTTTTTTTTTTTTTTATTGATGTTGTGGGTCACCCGTTTCCCTTCCGAGACAATCACCAGTAGGCGTAATCAGACCGTTTCAGGGACTTTCTGGAGGTATTTTTGAAGCAGGTTCCACTACACACCATTATAACTTGCAAGGGGGTTTGAATTAGCATTTTTTTGTCGACTATGCTGCTGAAGTGGCGATGCATTTTCCAAGGGCTAAAATTATCTTCAGTCGTAGTGGTGACAACCAGGGAGTCTGGAGTGGCATGGTCTCAGATGTACAACGGGTCAGAAGGAGAGGGAAAAACAATTTCTCCACTCGAGGGTTCACAGCCCTTGTAAGGGGAGAGGACAGCAAAGAGGGTGAAAGACGTTTTCTGATGGAATTTAACAAGGGGATTGCCGGACCAGTGGGTGGTTTCCTCAACAAAGTCAGTGCCGTAAACAGCTTCCTGTGTGTCAATTTGGAAATGTGCTGCAGCCCTTTTCGGGATTGCATTAGAAGCCATCTGATCGCCAATAGGCGATGTCTGCCTCTGTGGAGGGAAGGAGGGAGGATCCAGGCAAATGGCGCCTGGGTGAGGAATAGGAGTGGGGGGGGAAATCAAGGTGATTCCTGTACAGGCTGATTTCGACCTCAATTAGGCTCTGGTCAGGTGTGTCCAGGCCAAAACTATTGTCTACCTGGCCATAGGGATCCTCAGATCTCTCCAGGTTCAGAGAGTTCAAATACTTCTTCCTGCGGAGGATGACTTGAAAGCTTCTGCACCTTTGGTAAACTAGGGCAGGTATCTTCCTCCCTAGGTTTCTCAGGGGTTATAAACCTTTCTGAGAAGTCCACAAACTGTGAAAGTTTGTCCATGCAGTTCTCAAACCTCACTCTGGTCCATAGGGATGAACCAGAGGGGTTGGGGGGAGGGGGCAGGGCTCTCCATGAAGACAGGGGTCCTTCGAAGGAAGGGACTTATCAGACATTCTTCAAGAGGGGCTAGGACTCTTCGGAATACTCCTCTCACTTTACTTTATTAAATTTATATTGCGCGGCCATTGACCCTTGGGCTTAAAGGCGCAACAAGACAGACAACAATTAACTGATAGGCATGAGTAACATGCAAGAGAAGAAGTGGCATTGCTGCAGCAGCTAAGCAAACAAGTAGGTCTTGAGTTTTCATTTGAAAATATCAAGTGACTCAATGCAGCGCATTTCTAGGGGGAGCCCATTCCAGGCTTTCGGTGCGATGGCATAAAAAGCCAGATTGGTGACTTTCACCATTCTGCATCTTGGAATAGCCAAATGATTCTGCTGGCTAGATCCAAGTGGTCTAGTCTGAGTTTTGCAGGCTCGAAGTTATCGCAGGTATAGCGGCATTTTTCCCTGAATGCATTTCTGCGTAATAGTGAGAATACGAAAGAGGATACATGAGTGAATGGGTAACCAATGCAGGCTCCTCTTTGCCCCAGTCACATGATCTCTTCGGTCAAGCTTCTTAACCCCTCTTACCGCTTCATTTTGGACTACTTGCAGTTTATTACATGTGGTTTTATCAATGCCAGGCTTGAGCAATAGTCAATCTTCGCGCCTATAATTGCTCGCGCCATTGTTTCTACACTCTTTTGTGATATGAATGGTCCAAGGTGGGGGAGTAGTTTTATATTGTAGGCACAAGATGACATCAAACTGCTTACATGTGGTTTCATGGTAAGGTGTTGATCAAACACTACTCCCAGAGTTTTTACCTTTTTAAGAGGGGTAATTTTGATGTCTCCTAATGCAAAGTTCATAGTTAGGGCCCAATTTCTGTATGGTAGGAGGAGAGGCGATAACTAATAATTCGGTCTTCCCTCTATTAAGAGCTAACTTATTAGAGATCATCTAAGACTCTACTAGGGAGTAGCTCTTATTAATCAGGATAATGTCTGCATCATAGTTGCCAGTTAATGGGATGAGACACTGCGTGTCATCCGCATAGATCATAAATATAACTCTCTCCAAGGTCAGCATAGCAAATAAGGGAGCTGTAAATATGTTGTACAGGCATGACGATATGCAGGCACCCTGTGGTACTCCCATCACAATATTAATGGAGGCTGATTCTACCCTACTTTCTCGATTGCTAAGAAAGGAGGAGATCCAATTGACCGCTAAAGGTGAAAAATTAGCTACTTCCCTCAACCTGGTGAAAAGGATGGTATGGTCCACCGGGTCGAAGGCGGCCGAGAGGTCGAGTAGCATCAGCAGTGATGCTTCCTGTTTATCCAAGCTTGCAAGGAGCTTAGATTTAAGCTCTAGGATTTCCATCTCAGTGCCTCTTGGTCTATTCACTGCCAATACAAAAGCTGTGAGACTCTTGCATAGCTCCGGTGGATGAGAGGGATATTGACGCGCCTGCAGGCGTCGTGATATTCGGCTCTGCCGAAACTTTTCGGGCCGATAAGCTCTTAGACGGAGCATCGGCCCTAGTGTGTTTTTAGAAGAGACGCCCTTATGGGTTGAATGCATGCTGAGACGACGGATGCAGTGAGGGCAGCCGATTATGAGGATCGGTAAGCGCTGTAGAAACTTTGGCGGGCCTGTTGGCGTCTGATGCTTTCTCAAGGTATACTTCAAGGGAGCCTGTGGGATTGAATGTTAGCCTTCGATAGTGCGGGTGTGCCCCTGTCGCCAGGGTGTGATCTCCCCATAGCACTGCCCGCGGCCTGCCTGTCGGGGACGGGCAAATGGAAACCAGACGGTTCCGAGAAAGGTCTATGGACTCCACATCGGAGCCATGGCTGCCACTAGAATCCTTGCGATCAGCGACGGCGCCTACAGGGGAACAACACGCAGACTGCTTCACGTAGGTTGCCCACCATTTTGTCTGCCTATCCTTTAGTGTCTTTGGATGGAAAAGTTTGCAAGACTTGCAGGGCTTCTCGTTTTGATCGCGAGGTAAGCACCTATTGCACTTGCGATGGGTGTCCTTCCAAGGGTACTTTCCATTACAAGATGGACCAAAATTTAAAAGGAGTCCTCTCCATAGCAGAGTTAAGGGGCAGCAGACAGAACAGAAAGGGAAAGAGGGGAAAAGGAAATGCATTCTCAGAGAATCAAAACCCGGTGCCCCACTCGCCCTATTGTATAGGCCTAGCCAGAGGGCCGAGGCCACGCGGTCGACAGCGTCTACCAATGCACCAGTCGCAGAAAGCAGTAAGACTTTTTCGGCAAAGGGATTCATGAAGCAGCCGTCTAAGAGGAAAATTGAAGACTAGACGACCACCGGTTGTGTGACAGAGAAATGATGAATTTTCAATACAACTCCTTCGAGATCCGCATAAGGCGGCCAACTAGTTGGACAGAAAAAAACCTCGATGCGTGAGGGATTTTGGGTACACTACACGTCACGGATAGTGTTACAGGCATGCCCATGTCGACATCCCCTTTCGATCCTCAAAAAGAAGGATGCAATACTCTGCGATTACCACCAGATGTCGGACTATATGCACAACATGTGATTGTAAGCAGATTAACAAGCAACAAAAAATTGATTACACTAGGTTTCTTACAAGTCAACTCACTTGGGCCATGGATTTATTTTCGGCCGTGGCAACATGTTGCAAAAATAGGTTTCTTTGGTGTCCACTGGTCAGGGCCACTGGCACAGACTAATTTCCCTCGGCCTAGTAAATGTGATCACAACGGATGTGCCCACACCCATATAAGAATAAGCACTAATGCTTATTTTCAGAACGACTGCCTGGGCCCTTTTATTCTTGTTGGTGCACGTTAAGAAAGTCAAACTTTGCTGGCTTCGGTTTGTGCGTCCATATCTTTGAATATCGTAAGGAGCCGCTTTTACTCCAAATTGTAGGCACCCATGCCATGAAAATGGGATATATTACTCACCGTAATCATATTTCTGATGCTTTTATCTGCTTAGATTCACATGTTATGCACATGCCAACGTCCAGTGGAAGCTGCATAGTATTACAGTTGTTTTCGAAACTCGAAAAGGGATGTTGACAGGGCGTGCCAGTAATGCTATCCCCCTTGTGACGTCTACTGTACCCATGGTGCTTCATGCGTCAAAGTCCCTCAGATTGTTTTGTTCACGACTTGAGGTTGCATTAAGTGTAGCATGAGTGCAGGTGTAGTAAAGCAGATTAAGTATCAGAAAGCCCAGAAAACATTTATGCACCTTCTACTCCAAGGGGAGGATGGGTGGGGGCATGTGAATCTAAGCAGATACAAACATCACAAATACGATTGAGTAATGCATCCCTTCTGAGGCTTGTGGAATCTGCTTAGATCACATGCTATGCATAAATTAGCAAGCAGTGTTTGGAGAAGGTGGTGGGTTGTGAGAAGGTACAACGGAAAATAGATGTTTTAGTACCGCTTGTCCCACCTGGGAATCTGCTTTAGAGTGTCAATGCAGTAGTGCTGAGTAAAATAGTGGATAGAGCTCCATGTAGCTGCTTTGCAAATGAAGTCCAGTGGGACGTAATAAAGGCCAAGGTGGCTCCTGTACCTCTGGTGGAGTGAGCTCTTAGTGTGAAAGGCAGACATTTATTTGCTAGGAAGTAGAGAGACTATCCATCTGGAGATGGTGATTTTGGACACGCAGTCTCCGTCCCTGTCTGGAGCTATGGAGACAAACAGTTGGGTCTGTTTTCCTTAGCGGTCTGATCGTGTTTACATAGTAAAGGACTGCTCTCCTTGCATCTAGTGCATGGAGTTTTTCTCAGCTGAGCCTGATGGATTTTGTAAGAAAGCTGGTAGTTTGATGGCCTGATTGACATGGAACTTTGAAATGAGCTTAGGTGAAAACCTGGGGTGCGCTCTCAATACCAATTTGTCTTTGTGGATAACAAAGAAAGGGTTTTGCACTTACAAAGCTTCGGTTCATAGGGTCAACGGGGGGTCCTCAGCTTTGCAAATACTACATTTAGGTTCCACCCTGGCGACGGGTTTGAAATAGGAGGAGAGACTTTTTACTCCCTCAATGAATGCCTTAATGAGCAGGGTTTTCCACCAGGACACCTTACCCTGAGAAGTGGTGTACACGGATAGAGCCGCTAGGTGAACTGAGTTAAATACTAGCCCAGAGTCTAGTAAGTAGAGCATGTAATGAAGAATGTGTGATGAGTACATTCTACTGGGTTTATTTGTTTTGACTGGCACCAAATTACAAATCTCTTCCACGTTAAGTGACAGTATCTAGTGTTTGGAAATCCTCAAGAAGGCGTGTAAACCATACACCTTAAAGGTAGATTTAAGGGGAGGAGTTGGGGGGGAAAAAAGTGTAGGCAAATTTCCCTGACCAGTTCATCCACAGGGCGTTTGCCTTGGAGTCATGTTGGCGGAACCTGGATGTGAAGTCTGGGCATTGTTTTGTCTTGTGGCAAAGGGGAGTGGGGGTAGCCCCATTGTGTGAAGATGCAGTACACAATATATTTGTCAAGTTGCCACTCGTGCTCTTCTGGTAGAGGATCTCTGCTCAGCGAGTCTGCTAGAGAATCGAGTTTCCTCGAACATGTTGCGATGTTAGGAACATGCCCCGCTTGAGTGCCCACGTCCAGATTTTTGTGCTAGCCTGGAAAGACTTGTAGAGTGCGTGTCCCCCTGCTTGTTTATGTAAAACATAGTGGTGCGGTCTGAGTATTTGTTTATGCAAACATGGCAGTGGTGCAGTCCGAGTATTTGTACCGTCTGATCTGTCGGGTGTGCTTGGAAGGCTTGGAATGCCTTGAGCACTGCTAGAAGTTCCAGAAGGTTGCTGTGATCTGAGTACACAGACCATGTGCTGCGAGATGAAGGTAATGGGCCCCCACCCAGTGAGTGGTGCTTCTGTTGCGACAACCTCCTGCACCTCCGGGTCGTATAAGGGTTTCCCTTGAATAGGTTCTCTTTTGTCCACCAGCATAGAACTTGTACTAGGGTTGGCGAGACGACCACTAGATTGTCCCACTGACCGCTTGCCTAAGACCACTGTTTCGCCAACCACTCCTGCATTGGGAGCATGCGCAATCGTGCGTGTGGCACCAGGTAAATGCATGATGCCATCATACCGAGTAGGCGCATTGCTTTACGTACGGTTATCTGGCGACCGGCTAGATACTGAGGTATTTGCAACAGTACGTTTTGTACTCCTTCGTTCGATGGGAAGACTAGACCCCTCTTCTGTTTTTATGAGAGCTCCTAGGCACTGTTTGGTCTTGTATGGTACAAGGCTCGACTGTTTCTCATGGATTGAGAAACCCAACTGAAAAAGTAAGTGTTCTTTAGGTATTTTGCTTGCAAACTTGGGGGTTCTCCCCTGTGATCAGCCAGTCGTCCAAGTAAGGGATGGACTCTCTGCATAGATGCGCTGCTGCCATGCCACTACACCTTGAATTGGTAGTGCTGGTTCTCCATTTTGAAACGCAAGAATCTTCTGTACTTGCGAACATTGAAATATGAAAATATGCATCTGCAAGGTTGCCATGTAACAACCCCACCTCCCCCCGCTATAGTAGCAGTGGGAATACTTCCTGTGACGTGGTCATGCGGAATTTCTGTGGCTTGAGGTGTTTGCAGGGCACAGGTCTAAAACAAGGCTCAGGGAAGTACGATTTAACCGACGATAAAGGTCTGACCCCACCAAAACACCTAAACACACCACGAAAAAGTTCAGACTTTTGATAGTCCAACCTTTTCGTGGTGTTTTAGGTCTTTTGGTGGGGTCAGACTTTCATAGTCTGTTAAATCGTACAATTTACCCACTTGTCCAGGGTGACTTCCTCCCCTACATGGGTAAAGTATGAAATGCAGCCTCCTACTGGAGTAGCATGGGAGGTAACCTGTAGCGGGTGGCCATTGCTTGGGGGTGTTGAGACGCCTCTGGAGGAGGACCTACCCCTACTGGGAGACCTTCTCTGGCCTCTTTGAAACCCCTGTTGAGGACTGTCCCTGCGATGAGACCCAGGGCGAGCTTTGGCCCTGGTTGTAACCAGATGCTTGTTGAGAGGTTGGCCCTGTAAAGCTGTGCAATTATAGCCTCCTCTTTGTCCGGAGCTGTCCCAATGATTTTAGGGTGTTGTATTGTTCTTTCGAGCATCTTCCACGCTTTGCCTAGCAACACATCATGATCTATGGGCATATTAAAAAGGAGGAAAGCCCAAGTCTCAGGTTTGAAGCCAGACTTGCATAGCCACGTGTGGCGCTTGATCAACATGCCCTCTGCTGCTATTCTTCCTGCATTGTCTGCGGCATCCAAGTTGTTCTTGAGGATGAAGTTTGCTATTTGTTTAACCTCTGCAATCAAGAGCGACAGGTGTGTCTTAAGGGGCTCTGGAACAAACGCCATTTGCTCAGCCATCTCATCCCACTTGTGACAGTTGTAACTAGCCAATTAAATTCTAGTCTGGTAAGCTGCTGAAGAGGATACTTTGCTTCCGAAAGTGTAAATCTTTTTACTTATCAGTAGGGGATCCGGAAGAGGCCAGAAGTGTTTCTGCTCTCTTTCTTGTGGTTGTCACCATTAAGGAGTCGGGTTTTAACTGTCCCCTGATATAAAGCGGGTCTGAGGGTGCTGGCCGGAACACTTTCTCAATGCGCAAATTGACGGCCCGTGTAAAATTAGGAATAATCAGAGAGGGTTGGACACGTCTCTGTACTGAGAGAAGCAGGGGGATAAACTGGGTGGCTGTTGAAAACATTCTAGGGGATAAGAAGTCAAAGTCCTTATCCACCTGTGTCTCTTGTGTATCAGTTTTGAAATGCTCTGCCGGCTTTAGGAGCAGGTCATTATACTGTATTTGGTTATCCACTGGTGAGTCGCCACCGGTGGGTCTGAGTGATCTGGCGACTGGATGACGTAGACATCCTCATCATCATCAGGATTATAAAATTGGTCGACATCACCCATGTCCCCTTGGTCTTCTGTGTAAGTTCCAGGGTCCTGGGAGTCTTGCATGGTATAACAAATAAGCATGCTGCTCTAAATCCTGCTGCGAGGAGGAAGCTTGTGTGAGGTCTGTGTGGGCTCTTTTGGTGGAAGGCTGGGTAACTGCTGTAGTAGTTACTGGTCCGCTGTGTGGGGCACTGACATTTTGCAAGACTGCAGGGTGGTCAAAGAAAGTAGCTAGCGAGGACATACGCCCCATGACCTTATCAATCTCATCTGCTGTCCACTGAGATGAACTTGAGATAACTGGGGAAACAGAGGCAGGGGGTGGGAGTGGGGGCTGGTTCTGATGCAGGGGGTCTTTTATCGTGCATAGCCACCGAAATAGAGCCCTCTCCCTGTGTTTCAGAAGACTAAAGATTTTGCGACATCGACTTTAAAAAAAAAGTGTCTTGGATGTGTTTAAATAGCTCGCTCATCTTTGAGCTTGGTGTATTCTTCGAAGAGGCCTTCGACGCGCCCTTAGAGGGTCGGCATGCGAGGGGCCGTCAACGCGTCTTTTGGCCCCCGGTCGTCGGTGTGTGAGGACTTCATGGCTTTAGACATGTGTCAGAAACTGACTTGCTTGTCTGTTTCAGGGGCAAGTCATGTGGCGACCGCTAAGGCCCAGAGGAAGAGGGAACTTGCGGTACTCCCCCCCCTTGACACCGTGTGTGGCTTTCCAGTCGACTTCGGCCGTGGGAGGTGTGTTTGTGTGGTGCGACTTGGTCAGGCTAGTGTCGTCCCTGTAACAGAACTGCCGGGCTGCCTGTTGTGGTCTGGGGCTTGCATGCGTGTATCGGACGGATCTCGATCCCCCTCAGTGTCACTGCAGACACTGATGCTGCAGTCGCTGGAGGCTCCCCCGACACCTATAGCAGCCTCGGCCTGCATGGCATGGTGGGCCCAGTGTTTTGTGCTGCTCGAGTGTTTTGGGCTTGAACAGTTTGCAGACTTGCACTGTCCTTCAGCGTGATCTCTTGGGAGACAGATTACACACCCAGTGCAAGTCTTTCCAAGGGAACTTTTGATTATAGGAGGGGGAAACTTAAAGGGTTTATTCCCCATTATGTATGGGGAAAGCAGCCTGGCGAAACAGGTGGGAGGAGAAGGGATTATGCATTCTCTTAATGAGACTAAAGAATAAACCACTCCCCATTCTCCCTACTGTGAGGGCCGAGGCCTATTGCGGCCTTTCGAGGCTGTTGCAAAATGGCAGTCGAGACAAGCTGTTGTAGTCGACGATGGTAATTCGTCCTTTATGCGTCACCGATCTTAAGGTAGACTGACATTAAAGGACAGAAAGAATATTCTAAGTTACATTTTTCTAAGCAATGGCGATAGCCAAGAAGGAACTTCGCAATCTGCAACCGTCTAGGATGGCGGAAAAAAACAATCAGAGGAGCCGACGGGTGAAGCACCATGAGTATAATAGACGTCACACTAGGGATATTATTACTGGTATGCCCTGTCAAAGTCCTTTTTTCGAGTTTCAAAAACAACAACTAATACTCTGCAGCTTGCACTAGATGTCGGCCTATGCATAGCATGTGTTCCAAGCAGAATCCACAAGCCTCAGAAATATATATAACTTAATAAACCTTGTGCAGTTAAGTTGTGCAGATTGAACGCAATAAATGAATGTCAGCGGATGTGGGAAGTCAGGACTCGAGTTCCTGTTGATGTCCCCAAAACGCCTGCAAGAAGTCTCAGAAATGTGCCATTACCTTTAACCATAGAGACCCCCAACAACTTTGCTGGATTTCAAGGACTTTATTTTCTTAACCTGGAGAGAGCGAGACCCTTTTCCCCACTCTCTCACGTATTTTAAACGCGATTTCTGAGCTTTGTGTTTCTTTATTTATGGAGCCTGACAAACTCCATAGGCATCTTTTACATTGTGTCACACAGCACCTTCAGTGCAGTGGCACAGGGAAGTCTTTTAGATTTCCCAAGGTTTAAACCCCTTCTCTGGGATAAACTACTGTTTCCCAGAGCAGTAAAGTGAAATTGACTTTACTTGCATTTGTAACTTTCTAGGTCCAGCACACACGATCTTACAATAGGGTCCTGGAGGGGTTACCTAGTATCCCCTTTTGTCTAGCTTCTCATGTAATATTTTTATCTTACCCTTTCCTCACTGAATCTTTGTTTTTACTACCGTGGTGTGCATTTACTGCGGGCTGCGTTCGCAGCTGCAGCAGAGCACCCAAGGGTGCCATTTTTGTCAAAATGGCCCCGGTTTTCTTTTTTCGCCATTTCTTTGTGGAAAGGTCCTTATTACTCTGCACGCCAAACCAAGTTTGGTCCCTTTCTTCGTTTGTCTTTGGCAGGATTCACGAGTGAAGCCCGCCTCTGGCTCCAGGGAGTCTGGGGTAGGCAGGAAGCGAGGGAGGTGCCCGAAACTCCCTGTGCTTAGTCTCCTAGGAGACCCAAATGCACTCTGACGATTGGCCGGCTGACTGTCCGGCAAGGACAGCCACCCTGCTGGGTGACTGACAGCTGGGCTGGAATGAAAGGGAGAGAACTGTATAAAAGGTGAGTCTTTTGGCTTGGAAGGCAGAGTCGACCACTGGACGAAGGAACCCAAAGAAGTTGAAGAGGACGCCTGCTGCAACTCCTGGACCGTTGGGTTTGCCTGGTGAAGCCCTGCTGCAGTGCTGAAACGCCAAGTTTGCATCGACAGAGCCCCTGCAAGGACAACTTCTCCCCTTGAGTTGTTGGGACCATCAACTCCAAAGTAAGCCACCGGTACATCCATCTCGGAGCTGGTTGAATTTCCACAGAGTTGCTGCTGGAAACCATATAGACAGGGAAGAGGAACACCAGATTGTGTGCGTTGCTTTTAAGTTGGCCAAGAGCTCCAGGAAGATCCTCCAACTCTCAGGAAGCAGGACTGACCAAGCCTGACATTACCTCAGAGCGCGGGACCCCAGAAGCAAGGAAAGTCCATCTCAACAGCCAGGAACTGCAATGTTACTATTTGTGGTAGACGCGAGGAGCTGAAATGCCGAACAGCCACTGAAAGTGAAGTTTGCCGGTTGCAAGTTTTGACCGTCCCACTACAGGAGTCCCCTGTCATCCTCCCCCTCTTGTCCCCATGATTGAGGCCCAGGAACAGTGAGATCTGCAGAGGTGCACAGGAACAGGAGTCATCAAGGTACTTTACAAAGTCTAAGAGAACTTACTTCTGGCTGTAGAGTTGCTTGCATCTTCTACTACTCACAAGTCTAACAGCTTGTGACCCTACATGATTCATCTTTTTCTTCAAAGACTTCTGAAACCTTCTACAAAGACTTTTCTACTTACCTGCAAAGTAGTGCTTCAGCTCATATAGACTTCTGCCTATTGACTTTGGCTTTGCCCGTTTCACTGAATGACTCTTATTGTGGAATCTGAAAGTATTTGCCTGCTTCAGAATAATTGAATTATCTTTTGTGCTCCAATAACCATTTCCTTTGACTTACTCTTAAACCAATTCTGAATGCCCAACAGTAATACATTAATGTCAACAGCACCCAATCTATTGAAGTCACCTGTGGGTTTAAGTCTCTGCTGTATGCCATCCCAAATGGGCATTTACTGATTCTGAACAAGAGTGTATAGTTTTGAAGTATATTTGTGTGGTGTTTACAGTGCTCCCTTCTGAAGAAGACATACATTAACTGACTGGTAAATTGTTTTATCAAGAAACCCTGTGTGCAAGTGTTTGCTTGAATACTTGTCACTGTGGACCTCTGTGTAACTCCTCTACAGCTCACATTGACCCCTCTTGAGATAAGCCTGGCTACTCGTCCACACTACCAACCTGTGTAGTACAGACTTGCACCAAAAGTTGGGTTGCCATTGCAAGGTGGTCAGGGTTGTTGTAGTACACCCTAAGGGTACTGCATACAATCCTGCCTATCTCATTGTGAATCCCTTCTCTTCTAATGTGTATGGGCTCATAGGCTTTGAAAAGGAACATTCAGAGTTAAGCTGGTCATGACTTCACACGTGCTGAATTTCAAGGGTTTTGTTGTATTAAATCTGAGCAACTTAACTAAGGATTCTTTTAGGGAATTTCAAGGGTTTTGATATACCTATATATTCTTTTTACAGGCCACTACCCATGCTCCCCCATTAGGTTTCTTTTGGACCAACTAGGTGGGGCCACAGCCAAACATATTTTGGGCCCACTAGCCAGGGCCTTCAGTCCTGGCCAGTGAACATGGGCGAACTACCTTTCTTTCCCGCTCACTCGCCCTGGCCTTCGCCCAGGACCATTGGCCCCGGCCTTCAGCTACGGCCCGTTTACATGTTGCCCCAATAGCTTTCTTCTGGTCCTTCTAGCCATGGCCTTCAGCTGTAGCCACAACACCAGGTTTCTTTTGGGCACCACAGCCTTTCTCTGTGGCCCCTTGTTAGGGAGATAATTTGTATGCTTTATCCCCTCTCCTAGTGAGACCCCAAGCACTTTTTGCTTGACTTCAGAACCTTTTTCTTTAATCCTGAACGAGTGGAGCTTCTTTCCCCACACATTAATTCTTACGGGCTCTAGTTCTTTGTGTTCTGTTCTATGGAATCTACTTTCTTCCATCTCTCTTTAAAGGCATACATATTTTACTATTGCAGGACACCGCTCCTTAAGGGCAGTGTTGCTGGTGACCCCTTGGGTCCTCCTTTGAGATAAATCTTTATATCCTAGATTAACTACTGTTCTTAAGGATACTTCGCATCTCTCAAACTTTATAGTCAGATTGGCACACACCACCTTATGTGGAGTGCCAAAGGGATACTTGGTATCCCACTTCTCTCTGCTCCTGTGATTTTGTAATCACATAGATAACCTTTTATGGCTGGCGGCAGTGGACGTGCTCTACCAACTATTGTGTGAAATTTCTAATGCAGGCTATGTCCATAGACCCGGTTATTAAGTAAAAACTATGTGTGGGAATCCCCTTTCCCTCACAGACACCTGGGAACAATCAATTAATTCTACCAAGAGCAGTGTCCCAAGTCAATTACTTCCATTATTTCAGTTTCTGGGGCAAGGGCAGAGGGCCACAGGTCAATTCAGGCAAACTATGAATATAGAACAATGAATAATTTGTAAACATTCACAAATAACATTTTCAATTTGATTTTAACAATTAATCTCATTCATTGATTGCAAAAATGTATTCAAATAATCAAAGTTATTTTTAGATGGGGATGTGTGCAATAAAAAGAATTGTATTCTATATTTCACAAAAGATCATGTCAAATTGTTTACAGCTAGAGCATTAGCTGTCGCAGATTTACTTGCACAATTGCACTTTAAGCATGTTTTTGCACAGCATCTGTAAGATGTTGTACACAATTGAATAAGTGGAAAGGTTTACAAATTAATAAATGTTCTATATTGTAGTGATGGTAGTGTGTTAAGTAGGGAATTGGCCATGTCTGGCTCTCCAAATCTATGGCCCCCACCCTCGCACCAAGCCATCGCCCCTCCCTACCATTAAGCCCACATCAGAAGTGGTACATCCCTTCCCTCAAAATCCTCAAGCATCGCCTAGAGTGAACTTGGGAAAGCAACACTACCTCACAAAGCAAAACGCCATTCGCAAGACAAACAGGGCATATCTATATGAAATCAAGAAAGTCAAATAAAATAACTAACAGAATCTCCAACAATCCATACAGGAACTCCACAAAATACTTGGGGAATTCAACCTCCCAAGCTGCTTAACGCCCCCCCCCCCCCAAACACACAAGCTCTCTTCGATGGATTTTCCAACTACTTTCACAAAATGGTGCTTGAAAGACATCGTACCATCAACACAAAACTAGCTTGTATCCCACCATCTACATCCAGCCCTCCCTCAGTTTGAAACCTTTCCTCGCCCTCCCTACCAAGGTTCTCTTCATTCACACCTCTTTGCCAGGCAGATTTCTGCAACTTACTAGAAGTCCGCCGACCTTCGGGCTTGCCTGGAGATCCTTGCCCACTCCGCCCCATCCAAAAAAAGATACTTACCTCCACCTGTGCTTGCAGCACAGCCCACTCCATCACAAATACATCCCTCTCATCTTGCACCTCCACAGAGGCTTGCAAAACCTGTCAAAACACTACTCGCAAAATAAAAAAAAGCCTTGATCCACTTGTCCCATCCAGCTACCGCCCAATCTCCAACACCAGCTTCATTGCCAAACGAATTTACCGTGCGGCATAAAAGCAACTTGGCCTCTTCACAGAAGCCAATATACTCCTCGACCCAGCCCAACTCAGGTTAAGACCCATCTGTGTTGAATGAATTTCTGTCTGGGACGACCTAAAACGAAATTGCCGATTTAGAAGGGTGTGCCATGCTCCTTGATACCATTTACCACACAATACTAACCTACGGGCTCCTCACACTAGGCATACAAAAATTATGCTTTCAATTGGATCACTCTCTTATCTTCAAATCCCTCGCAAATCATTCTCCCCCCTACCTTTCTTTTCTGCTCCTGGCCCGGTCACAAAAGGGGTGTCATAATGAGTCTCCCCTTCACCCCTCCTCTTCAACCTCCAACTAAGCCCACTACCAGTTCTCACCCGCTCACAACCTTACCTGCTACAACTACGCATACGTCACCCAGACCATTTTCAAAAGTCCCAAGACTCCAGCCTCTCCTATTCCTGACCTCACAGACATCGAGCTATGGATGACAACCAACCACCTAATCCTCAACCCGGGCAAATCAGAAACCCCAATATGCAGCAAAACTGCTCCGATCGCCCATAATTTACCTGGGCCAATTGCCCTGGCAGACCTACCTGCCACCTCCACACCTCTTGAATGCACCATAGACTCAGACCTCCCTCTCTCCCCAAGTACATCAACTCTGTATCCAGAACCTGCCGCTTGCACATACGCATGCTAAAACAAACCTTTACCCATCTCTCCTATCCTCAAAGAGGATCCACAATACTGGTCATGATCTCTGGCTTAGACTACGCCGACTCCCTCTATCTCGCCGTCCCAGCTCGCCAGCTCAGGAAAGTCTAAAAACAGCAGCCAGACTGCTACTTGCCCTCTTGTCCAGAGAACACATAACCCTCGCAGTCAGAGTATTGCACTGGCTCCCCGTTAGCCTAAGAGCATCCTTCAAAGCAATGTGCATCACACACCAAGCCCTCCATAATACAGAAACAGAGTTCCTTCAGAACAAAATCATCCACTACCAACCCCACCAGAAACCTCAAATAGGGCTCAGCTCTCCTCCTCCCTATCCCCCCCTTCCCACTCAAGAGTTGGCGGCTCTGCTTTCTCCATTCTAGCTCCCACCATCTGGAACGCTCTTCCTCTGCACATCCGCCGCACCAAGAACTACCTTTCCTTAAAAAAAGCCCTCAAAACCTGGCTATTTGCCATATTATCCTGAAGCCTCTCCCTAAAAACTTCCAATTCTCAAACCGAACTTGGGAACTCAGCACCAGGCGGAGCCAGCTCCTTTGTTAGCAGACCAAACCTCGGCACCTGGTGGCGGCCTGGACCAGACACATTATCATACACCAACCATGACTGGTTTCCCACAAGCACCACTAGCTGAATCACAGCACTTCATATATGAAATGTCACAGGATTGATTTGTCATTGCACCTGGCATGTACCTGAAAACAGGCAAAATCGCAATCAGAGTGGTTGTGATAGAATCGCCATCATCGCTATCGGACAGTTTGCGATGCACTGCAGGGGACTGTCAAGGGAGGACATTTGCCATGACCATGTCTCGCACCAGTAGGCCAGGCATGGTTACCCGCACACATCGGAATAGAGCAAGCACTATGACAATATTCAGTTGTGCTGTTCACATAATTCATTGCCTACTTACACCAGATTACGCCTTTCTTGGCCAAATGCACCCATGCATCCTAATCTTACAGCAGGGCCTCCACACTCTGGACTTGGGTCCAGTGAGGGCTTTCCCACTACTAGCACATTCAGACTATAAGGATGGTAAAAGGTGCTATATAAATGACAATGTACAATACAATAAGTAAGTCGCCCTCAAGCCATTTAATTACCTTGCAGAAAAACTCACCACCAGAAGACACGATACATGCAGACTTGAAAACCGCAGCAAAAAGGAAAGGACAAGAAAACAATCCTTCTCTGCTTACACCAGAGGACTCTGGAACCTTCTCCGAGTCAGCATCAAACTTGTCCCCACGCTCCTACAATTCAGAAAAGAATTCAAGACGCACCTCTTCAAGGAGTCTCTCCCCAACACCAGGCCATCACATCGCCCCCAGGACAACTTGCTAGATGCTGTCCGCCTCTCCTCCCCGCCATGATGTACCCCTCCTGTATGCCCCTCTGTAGCCTACACCCTGCTGTATATCTGTTCCGTTAGCCCTGAAAAGCACTCTGTTGTGCATCTGTTTTGTTGGATACCTCTTTAAAGCGCTCTGTTGCTTCTCGAAGCTAAGTTTGTGCTTAGAAGTTTAAAGGGATTTTGTCAAGAGGGGGCAAATGGTAGGGGGGGATCCCAAATTTCTGAAACGGGATAGGCTTGAATAGGTAACAGTGTTTGATGGATTTGCACTTGTGCAAGGAGCATTGGCAAGGACCGAAAGCACGCTTTTGAAAATCTGACCCGTGTTTTTTTTCCCCAGTGTAAAGTGGGCAATCGGCTTGGCTACTAGCAAGGACAAGTACACAGAAAAAGTAATACAACTTGGTACCCGCGGACATGGTCAGTGGCCAGATTGTTGAAACCATGTCCCGAACAATCTGCCCACTGGCCATGGCCATCAGGGACCGGCAATGGGGTTAAAGAGCATGGCTACCAAGGACCATTCTCAAAGTCTGGATAGGCTTGAACGAGAAAAAAATTCTGCTTGCAGCTACTACCCAAGTGCTGGGCTGGTTTACAGGAAACTTGCGTGAGGAGCATCAACAAGGACCTGAAAGCATGCTTTTGCAAATCTGTCTTTTTTTCTAAGTGTCAAAATGTAGGTGCAAAATATAGTGATATAACTTTGGTGCCTGGGAAGTGGACTGGCCAAGAGCAAGGACACATGTCTACTTTGCTTTCCTTATTGGAGCCTGTAGCATAGGCTAGGGTCCATGCCCATTTGATTGTGGACACAGGCCCTGGCTGCAAGCCATGAACACTGGCCATTGTTCACATTATGGGAGTAAAGGGACACTGGACACGGATACAAGTTAGGTGCAGTGTATAATGAGGGTGGTTTTTGAGGCTGGGTTCATGGTCGAGTCATGCCCTAGGCAATTCAACATGACTTGCATCACTGGGATGCACTGCAAAAAATATGTTTTTTTAAAAAGGAGGTGTATAGTCCTTTCATATATATTAAAAGGAATTATTAACAACCCATATACAGTACTGTATCATGAAACTCACTTCTAAAAACCATTGAAAATCTCTGAAATAAAGGTTAGCGGGTCCTTATTGTTAAGTTTCACTAACAGAAACCTATGAAATTCACTATAAAGAATGTTGTTAAAGGGACGTTATGGTTGCGAGGTAAAAGTTGAAAAACCAAATACATTTGCCAGTTATTTTAAGCTATGCAACCATAAGTTGTGCAACCACCATGCACTGTGAAGACAAACACCAAGGACATCCAAGATGACATCAAAAATGTACGAATCACTAGAGATATTACGCAATTTGACCGCGGCTGATTTGATAGTGGTGGTTTTGATCGAATTTGTGGGTGACCGTTCTTGCCGCAAATATATGTGGAGGGTGAGTTTAGGGTAACGATATGGGGTGAGGGGCAGCTCCCCCTGCACATATCAATTCCTCCACAATCAAATGAACTCGAACAAATCACACAGATCCATCAGTAGATCGTCCCACTGCCCGCTTGCTTGAGACCATTGTTTCGGTAGCCACTCTTGCACTGGACGCATGCACAGACACGTATGGAACTAGATATATGCAAGAAGCCATCATCCTGAGCAGGCGCATTGCCTTGCGCACGGTTAGTCGACAACCGCCCACATAACGAGGCATTTGTATTTCCCCTCAAACAAAGGGGTCCAAAACATGCTGTTCCAAAGCCCTCTTGCGTCTTTATTATTGCTCACAGGAATTGCTTTGACTGGGGACAAGACTTTCTCATCGATTCAGAACCCCAATGGGAATAGATAGTTGCTTAAGTGTTTTGACACATTCGTGGCATTTCTCCGGTTATGAGCCAGTCGTCTACATAAGGGTTCACTGGGATGGATGGTATTCGCTGGTGTGAAGCTACCCCTGCCATTACTTTGGTGAACACCCTTGGCGTTAATGAAATGCCGAAGGGGAGCACTTTGATTGATGGTGGGTATTTCCTAGTTGGAAGTGCAGGTATTTTCGATGAGCTGGCAGCAATGAAATATGAAAGCATGCATCTTTCATGTCCTGTGTCATTCAAAACATCTGGTTTCACATGGGTTGGCTGGACGCAGGTCTAACACAGCAAGCACAGTCAGTTTTTTCGTTTGGCACTAGGGATTACACTGAAGAGATTCCCTTGTTTACCTGGTTTGCTGAACTAGCTCTATGGTGCACCTTTTTGAAGAAACTTGATTTCTTCTTGTTGGATCTTTTGGTGCCTTGGTGGATGATGTTGGGGGTTTCTCAAGAAACTCGATTGAGTAACCCCATGCCACTGTAGGTAAAACCCACTTATTGGATGAGATTCCCTCCCATGCTTGGGTGAATTGACAAATGCGACCTACTTGAGAGGCATGGGAGGGAATCTGCACAAGAACATAACTGCTTAAAAGGCAGAGGCGCCTTGGGCAGTGGAGGCTCTTCCTCTACTCTAGCCCTTTTATAGCCCCTTTCAGTTTCACTGGCGAGGGCTGCATTGGCTTTGAGGGTCACTGCAAGAAGAGGATTGTCCCCTATTGTAGCCCTATGAACATGGGAATCCGTGCCTGCGAAAGGAACAGCATGTATTAACACATCCCTCGTTTATAGGGTTTGTTGGTTATTGGACCTAAAGATTTTAGGGTTTCAAAATCGGCTGATATACTCAAAAGAATATAGGGCTCAATGGGCATATTTAACAAGGTAGCTTGTGTCTCTAACTTGAACCCTTATTGACTTCGCCCAGAGTGGCGTTTCAAGAGTCTAACTTCTCCGATGATCTGGCCAGCATTGTCTGCTGCATCCAAGTTGTTTTTGAGAATGCAGTTGGCAACTTGCTTACCCTCAGACACAGACTTTAAAATACGGATTTTAAGGGCTCGGGAACTGCATCGAGCAGTTGTTGAACAGTGTCCCATAGGAGACAGTTATAACTTGCCGATAAGGTGGTATTGTTCGCAATGCTTATTTGGTATGCTGCTTCCTGCCTAGTGTGTATAGTAATTTTACTTTCCTTTTCAAGGGGTACCTCTGCGGATGCTAGTGGGGTACCTGCCCTCTTTCTTGTGAAGGTTACAACCAAGGAATCAGGATTAAGTTGTCCCCTAATGTAGAGGGCGATCTGTAGGAGCAGGTTTAAAAATTCTCGATTCTGGGATTAATGGCTCTGGTTAATGATGGAGTTAACAAAGACGGTTGACTACACCTTTGTACTGATTGAAGTAAGGGTATAAACTGTGCGACTTTGTATGCCCTAAAATGTCATCCCCAAAATCTGTATCCTGCAGGGCTTCCTTAGTGTCCATTTTAAAATGGTGTGCTGCTTTGCTAAGTAGCTCATTATATTGTAGCTTACCGTCTATAGAGAAATCAGCAATAGGTTGGTTTGGCTCTTCTGTTGATGGCAAGACCTAAAATGTCTGGGTCACATTCATCCTAATATTGATCGTGAATTGTTCACCATGTGAATAGCGCTCACTGTGTTGATGGGGATCAATGATGTATAAATTTGATTCGTCTTGATCATGACTAGGGGCATTATGCACGGAAGGGGTGTCCGGTCAAATGTTCGACACCAAAATGATCGAATGATCAAAGGGTCGAGTCAATTTGACCGATTATTTTTTATTTTTTGGGGGGTGTTAAAACACTTTTTTTTAACACCCCCCAAAAAATAAAAAATAATCGGTCAAATTGACTCGACCCTTTTGTCATTCGATCATTTGCATTCGAGCATTTGACCTAGAACCCATGGAAGGCGTGTCTGGGGGATGTAATAAGTTTAACCTTTGTGTTTTAGCAGGGGGTTCCCTTTTCCCACGCGTTTCTGAAGATTGGCCAGGTTGCTTGTCCACAAAGCATGGAATTCATGTTATATTTTTCAACATTTTCCCTAGTCCCCTGGCTGGAGCGGAGTACATTTTGGAACTGAAAAGGATCTCTGGGATCCTTGCCCTGATGTAAAGCCTCTAAAAGTTGAGGTGGAAGGAGTGTTCTGTGGGTCCTTCGACAAAACATCAAAAGACATCGAAAGACCTGCCAATTTTTTTATGACCATTTTTTAAAGCGTTTTTGGAATATGTTTTAAACATAGCTGTTGTATTTCCAAAGTTACGTATTTCGGTGCTGGCTTTTCTGGCCATAAAACATTTTTTAGGAGCGGTGTCAGTTGACTCTGCATCGGTTTCAAAATCTTGCCATGCGGTGATCGCGAATGCGAGGACCCAGACGACAAAGGTAAACACGTGGCCAAGTTTGTCGGACGATTTAGTCGAATGGCTAGGGGTTGTGTGTTTAGTGTGATGTGTGTGCGCTTTTGTCGCAGAGTGGGGTCTCAATCACAGGACCGCCAGCCAACTTATAGGAGGTGCGGATAAGCATGTGGTGTTTAGACTAACCCATATTGTCTCTCGCTTCACTATGTGCGCTGCCTTGATCATCTGACTCTTCAGCACCCGCTACATCAATGGACAATTCGTTCTGCATGGCGTAGGCAACCCTACGCTTGGTACATCAGTCTCAACTTTTTGGGTTTAAAGAGTTTACACGATTTGCAATGCTCCTCTATGTGATCTCTAGGGAGACAATGACTTCACCCACAGTGTGTGTCCTTCCAGGGATATTTATGGTTGCATGACGGGCAAAATGTAAATGGTGCGTTTTCCATTCTAATGTAAAAGGCAGCCCAACGATAAATGTAAAGTGGGAAAAGAGTAAAAGGCATTCTCTGAGTGCAAGACTAAATGACCACTCCCACTCAAACCAGGCTGGGGCCTTGTGTAGGCTGGAAAACTAGTCAGGAGCCAATGAACTCCTGTCGAAGGTTGGAAATGGAGCCTCCGTCGAAAGCCGCTAAGGAATGGTTGTTGAAAATATGAATAAGAGTGAAAACTGGAACAGTTATTATATAACTTTTTATAATAAGTGGCATTAGCCAGGAAACTCGCAAATAGCGACCAATTACGATGGCTGAAAAAAATCAATCTGAGGGTACAGTACACGTCACACAAGGGATAGTATTACACACACACGCACACACACAGTCCTCAATTCACTGTCCAAACAGCTTGGGCATCTGATGCAAGCGGGGATCACTCACTGTTCGCACACACCATGAGGGGAAGGTCACTGGAGGGACACCAAGGGGGCTATTAATTTTGGCCCAGGTATGTACATGCATAGGTTTGCCACTTACCTGGTGTCAATAACTAGGAGCCAAAAGGGGCGGCCAGCAGGGATCCAGGGGTATGGATCATACACGGTCATGGGGTACAGTAAGTAATATCTGTCGCAGCAGCATTTCAAACGATGTAGGAGAGCAATGCACAAATCCTTCTGTAGCCTTTACAGCAGCCACCACAGTGCATGGAGAGGAGCACTGTCCGTCCGTAGGTTTGGATCACTACTATCATGGCGGCCAAGGATGTACACACGCTGCAACCGCCTCCCCAGTGCGAGCAGTCTCCCCGCAGTCCTCAGTAGGAAGGAGCAGGATAAAATCAGTAGGGGGTGGGGGAGTTGCAGGGCCCGGTGTGCAAAGGAGGCACCAGCCGGCAATCAGAGGGTTCAGCTCTGCGGGCCTTAGGACTTGTTGAACCCCCTAAAGTGAAGTGTCCTTGCACTGGTGCCTGCTTTTTCCACCGTGATAAAGTTGCCGATGTGGCCCGAGCCCCCTGGTGTTACAGCTCTGTCACCGGTCTCTCTGTCTGCTCCTGGGAACCTGCGCTCGGTCCCAGGTTAGGAGCGCACACAATGGTCCAAGTACCTTACACCACCCAGCACGGTGCAGTACATGTTCTACTGAGCCATACAAAAGGAGATCTTAAAATTAGGTCCTTTGTGGGCGTAGAGATGTTCTACCAAGCAACCATTTACTGCTTGGCAGCGCCCCTTGGATGGGTATATTTTTAACTTTAATAAGATTGGTCAGCAACTCATGGATGGTTACTGCAGGCAGTTATGGTAAAGGGCGCCATTTATGGCACGGATTGAAATAAATACACAGGAACCACATTTATGCAATTGCGCACTAACTGCATTATTAGCACTATTTAGCACTCATACGCACAGAGTTTATATTGGTAACATTGTGGCTCAGTCGCTATGATGACCATTATTGACCATTGATTATAAAATATATTATTAATTTGCTATGCATCATTAAGCAATATTGGTTGGATTTAGATCCATAATATTTTTGCTGCTGTCATTGCATGAGGTAGTTGACCAATCTAAGCACTTGCACTTTATGGTCATTTATTTTTGTGTATGATCGAATAGGTTAGAGCGTGTGTCTAGAATCTTAATAGATGGATGTTAATTTGACAAACAGGCACTGGCCTCGCGTATATTTACGTTTGGATAATTTAGCTGCTACTTGAACGGCTATGTATTGTATTGTATAGTATAGTTTATAGAGCGCACCGGGCCGTTAGGCAACTGGGCGCTTGTGAAAATCTTAGGTTACAGTTACATAAATATCTTACATTTCTTATGTAACAGTTACAAGGTAATGTTGATGAATATCTTACATTTCTTATCTTAAAATGTCTTATGTTACAGTTGCAGTCATATTTTAAAAGTTATACAGGATATTAGGATATATATACAGATAATGGTCAGAAGAAAAAGGATAGGAGGATGGCTTAGGGAAGGGGGAGAAGTGTCTAGGAGACCGGTCATTCATAGGAGAGGTGTCAGCAGTTGTTGGTTTGTAGCCAGTTTAACATTCGTTTTGAACAGGTGAAAGGAGGGAATAACTAAGTGGATCCGAAATAGAATTTCAAAGATTTGCAGCCAATACTGGGAAACTGCAACCTCCTGTTCTTTTCAGATTGCAGTTTAGGATTCTGATGCTGTTGGCTTGGGCCTTCGTAATGGGGCGTTCAGATGTGTACCTAGTAAATTTCTCAGTGAGGTTTGCGGGTGCTTTGTTGTTAAGACAGTTGTGTGTAATGTTCAGGGTTTTGAATTTGATACGGTCATTGATGGACAGCCAGTTACAGTTCTTCTATGGTCCGAGATTTGATCTTTGGGAACGCCTAGTACTGTTCTGAGGGCGTGGTTTTGCACGGTTTGGAGTTTGTGGGTGTTGTGTTTGCTGGGACCTAAATTACAGTAGTCTAATTTAGATAGGATAAGGGCTCGTGAAATGGTGATGCAACTGTCCGTGGACAGAAATGGCTTGCAGGCATGAATTAGCATGCAGGTGTAGCTAGTTGCTGAGGCTGTGGCATTTACCTGCTTGTTGAGCGTTGAGTCCAAGTAGAAACCTAACGTTTTAACTTCCTTAGCTACATTAATTCCGATACTGTCAATATCAAAGGATTTGTATAGATGGGAACGTTTGTTCAGTTTGCTGGTGGATTCAATGATTAAGAGCTGTGTGCATGCTTTCATTTTAACACGCAGAAATAGTGTAAATGAAAGCTGAAATCTGAATCATTAGATTCCGGTTTTAGAATTCAGCTCCTGAAATTATAATGCACTGGCACTTTAGGCTTCTTGTTGTAATTTGGAGACAACATTAACATTTTATTTGTTGACTTCATGAAATGTCGATGTGGCAATTGTCAATGTATTCTATATAGCACTAGCCCAATAAGAACACTAGTCCGAGATGGTGGAATTATTCTACAGAACATGGCAGCCCTAATTTGGCCAGTCACTAGTTGCAACAACGTACAGGAAGTGATGCTTGTTCAATACTTTATTTAAAAGAAGCAAACAATTGTTTTTAATAATTAAATTGCATGAGGAAGTAATAGTCATGGCTGGAACATGTGCCATACTTTTTCTATGTCGGTGTGACATGTCATCCGCTATGCTTTTGGGGTGAGAAGAGGTTATCCCACCTATTTTCACAATTAAGGTGATTAAGAAACAGCATTTGCTGCACTTCTAATTAGCCCACGAGTGCCCAGATTCCTTGTTTTGCATCTGTCAGTATAGCTGCTTTAGTTATACTGTTGAGTGGTAGACAAAAGGTGCGATGAGAGAGACAGAGAGAGAGAGACTACATTACTCACCGTATCGTATTTCTGATGCTTGTATCTGCTTAGATTCACATGCTATGCATAGGCCGATATCTAGTGGAAGCTGCAGAGTATTACAGTTTGTTTTTTGAAACTCGAAAATGGCCGTCGACCTAGGGCGTGCCAGTAATACTATCCCTAGTGTGACGTCCACTGTACCCATGGTCCCTCACGCGTGTAGGACCTTCAGATTGTATTTTTCTGACATGAGGTAGCTTGAGGAGTTAACGTGACTACAGAGTATCCAAGCAGATATAAAGATAAGACTACAAGCCTTCTCTCAGAGGGGAGAAAGGGTGGGCGCATGTGAATCTAGCAGATAAAAGCATCAGAAATACGATTATGGTGAGTAATGTATCCCTTCTGAGGCTTGTGGAATCTGCTTAGATCACATGCTGTGCATAGATTAGCGAGCAGTGTTAGGAGGATGTGAGAAGGGTCATGAGCAAATAAATGTCTTAGAACCGCTTGTCCCACTTGTGGAATGAGTGTCAATGCAGAAGTGCCGAGTAAAGGTGTGAATAGAGCTCCATGTAGCTGCATTGCAAATGGTGTCAAGGGGTACATTTGCAAAGAAAGCCAGAGTGGCCCCAGTGCCTCTTGTAGAGTGGGCCCTTGGCGTACAAGGCAGTGTCTTTTCTGAAAGGGAGTAACACAGCTGGATACATTTGACTATCCATTTAGACATGGCACCTTTAGAGACGCAATCTCCTCTTCCTGTAGCTACGGAGACGAACAGTTGATCTGTCTTTCTTAGCAGTCTGGTCTTGTCTACGCAGTAGAGGACCGCTCTTCGCACATCTAGTGTGTGTAGTTTCACCTCAGCAGAGCTTTTGGTTTCTTGAAAGAAGGCCGGTAGCTCAATGGACTGGTTAACATGGAATTTTGAAATGAACTTCGGTGAGAACCTAGGGTGAGTTTGTAGAACCAGTTTATCCTTATGAATAGTAAAGAAAGGATCCTGCACTGACAGAGCCTGAATTTCACTGACCCTTCTTATGGATGTAATGGCTACTAAGAAGGCAGTTTTATAGGTCAGGTGTTTGAGACTAGCTTTATGCATGGGCTCAAAGGGGAGGGGGCCATGAGTTTAGCAGGCACCACATTAAGGTCCCACCCTGGTGGTGGGTTGGAAATTGGAGGGTGGAATTGTCATGATGCCTGCCCCCGGAAGACCAGACCAGGCCCAGCAGCCTCGGAAGCAGGCATCATGCCACTTGGAGCATGCCCAAAAGCCCCAGTTAGGGGCCGTTTGGGTACAGTCCTGGCGCCTATGGCGCCAGGCTCATAAAGATAAAGTCAGTCCTGGCGCCATGGGCATCACCTGAGGCAGACCATGCTGCATGAAGACTCAAGCCAAATGAGGCTTAGGAGGGACTATTTTACTGAAGGGACTATTTTGTTACTTGGGTGGGGATGTGGAAGAATACTTACCTGGATCTTCTTCCAAGGCTATTTAAACCACGCCCGGACAGCCACACGTGCTTCGCTTTATTCTGCTTGCTGCAGCGTAACGCTCACCGTGTTTTCAGCAGCTCCAGTCTTCAGCCAAGCCCGCTTCAGTCCTGGGACTCCTGAAACAAGAAGACAAAAAGGATAAAGGTTAGAACAGGAGTTTTAACTTAAATCCTTACCTGAATCCTGATCCATTTCGCCAAGGAACTGAAAGACAGAAGTCTTTGAAGCATTGCTTTGCATTTCTACGGCGCCGCGCTGACCTCACCTGCTTGGCGGTACTTCAGCATTCCATCACGCTCTCTCCATCTCGCGGCCGCCCTCAGACACCTAAGGAGACAAGGTGAGCAAGGGGACTCTCTAAAGCCATACAAGCTACCCCCAAGGACTTACCCGATTTACCACGGGAGGTACTCACCTCATTTCGGGTCGGCGCAGTCAACTCTGCTTCATCGCCGTACCCCGGCCCCTAAGGGGAAAAACACAATAGACTTACCTGAATCTTACCGAGTACCATTTGGAAATCTTCGAGTGGATTAATCGGCAACCTGCAAGGAGTCGGACAGAGTGAAGAGCAGACATTTGAACTCTTATGAACAATTGGACTTTAGAGTCAATACTGGAACTCACCAATTCCTCTACGCCAGTGAAGTAACTGGTCATCAACGCGCCCCTGCGGTCGACGCAGGATGGAGAGCTCATCCTTCCAAACCATCAGGTGAGACTAAGGAGGGGACATCAAGAGTGATCAGTGGGAAGACAACGGGAGTGGGGAAGGTGGGTTGTCACTCAATTCCACGGGTGGTTAATTCCTCTTCTCCTTTGCAGAAGAATATTCTTGCGAGCCAGACAAACTAGGCTGAGCGGGCCAGTCCAGTCAGTCATCTCGGCGCTACACGTCACGCTGGTGGAAATAACAGCGGCCCAGTTCCGGTCGACGCCCCCGTGGGAACCAGGTGAGCGTAACAGGAATCTCTTCACCCCTTCCATAAAGGCTTTGACAACTGGCACCTTCCACCATGACACTTTGTTATGGGAGGTGGTGTATGCCGACAGTGCCGCCAGGTTTACTTTGAGTGAATTAAATACTAATCCTGCATCCAGCAGGTGGAGCATGTAGGTAACAATTTTGGAAGGAGTGCAATAAACTGGGTTGTTCTGTTTATTCTAGCACCAAATAACACATCTTTTCCACTTATCAAAGTAACAGTGTCTTGCTTTTGGTTTCCTTGATTCTTTTAGGATATCCATGCATCTCTGTGGAAGATTGAGATGGCCAAACTCTTACTTCAGGAGCCATGCTGCCAAGTTCATCGAGCTGGTTGAGGATGCACGGTTTGTCCTTCGTGCTGGGATAGTAGGTTGTGCCAGCACGGGAGTCTGATGGGTTTGCACACTGCCAGTTTGCGCAGGTGCAGGAATCACGGTTGCCTCGCCCACATTGGAGCAACTAGGAGGAGCGTCATTGTTTCCCTGTGCATCTTGTTGACCACCTTCCTCATCAGAGGGGTTGGTGGAAAAGCATAGGCAAACATCCCCGACCAGTTCATCCATAGAGCATTCCCCATGGAGCCTGCCTGCGAATCCTGTGCATTGTCTGTTTTCGCTTGTGGCGAATAGGTCTGTAGAGGGGAACCCCACTGTGAGAAGAGGTCTCCCACGACTTCGTGTAGACGCCATTCATGTTCCTTTGGAAGGGGGTCTCTGCTCAAAGCTTTCCCTGGTGAATTGAGATCCCCTGGAACATGTTGAGAGGATGGGTAAATGTTCCGTCTGAGTGCCCAGATCCAAATTTTCTGGGCGGCCTGAACAGATTTGGCGAACGAGTGTCCCCTTGTTTGTTTATGTAAAACATTGCAGTTGTGTTGTCCGTTAGGATCTGCACCGACGGGTTCGATAGGTGGGGTTCAAATGTTCGAAGCACTCTGAAGACTGCCAGGAGTTCTAGCACGCTGATGTGACTCTTGGCCACTGTGTGAGACCAGAGGCCCTGAGCTGTGTGGTAAAGGAGGTGTGCTCCCCACCCTGACAGGGGCGCGTCTGTAGTGACTACAGCCTGTATTTCTGGATTGTAAAAGGGTTTCCCCTTTGACAGGTTCGCTCTTGTCCACCAGCGAAGACTCTATACTAGTGTTGGAGGAACGACCTCTAGATCGTCCCTCTGACCACTTGCCCGAGACCACTGTTTCGCCAACCATTCCTGCACGGGTCGCATGCGCAGGCCCGCGTGGGGAACCAGGTAAATACATGACGCCATCATGCCTAGCAAACATCGCTTTGCGAAACCTTATCTCACCATCGGACCGATTGAGGAATTTGCAGTAATAGATTCTGAATTCTTTCGTCTGATGGAAAGGCCAACCCCTCTTTGAGTGTTTAGGACAGCTCCTAGGAACTGTTTGGAGGTGCTTGGCACCAGGCTTGATTTCTTCTCGTTGATTGAGAAGCCCAATTCGAAGGGGAGGTCGATAGTTCTTTGGATGTTGGATCTGCAAATTACTGGGGTCTCCCCCGTGATGAGACAGTCGTCCAGGTAAGGGTACACTGGGATTGCCTCCCAGCCTAGGTGCGCCACCACCACCGCCAGTACCTTGGTGAATACCCTTGGAGCCGAGGCTATACCGAAGGGCAGCACCTTGAACTGGTAGTGCCGACTGTCCACCTTGAAGCGCAAGAATCTTCTGTGCGCTGGGAACATGGAAATATGAAAATAGGCATCTTTCATGTCTAATGTTGCCATGTAATCTCCCTTTCTTAGTAGGGGGATTACTTCTTGGAGGGTAGTCATGCAAAATTTTTGGGGCTCGACATACTTGTTTGCAGGGCACAAGTCTAATACTGGTCGCATTGTTAGATTTTTTTTTGGCACAAGGAAATAAGTTGAGTAAATACCCTCGTTTACCTGGTTGCCCGGGACGAGTTCTATCGCGTCCTTTGCAAGAAGAATGACAATCTCCTGAAGGAGGATTCTTTGGTGCTCCAAGGAGTGTATTTTCTGTCTTGGAGGATGGTTGCTGGGGTGTGCCAACAGTTCGATGCAGTATCCTACGGACACTGGACAGCACCCATCTGTCCGATGTGAGCCCTTCCCATGCGTCGGTGAAACTGGAAATGCACCCCCCCTACTGAGGATGCATGGGAAGGGACCCTGAGCGGAGCTTCACTGTTGGGAGGCGTACCACCTCTACCTAGGCTGCCTCTCCCTCTACCACGGCCCCTTTTCTGACCTCTGTTGAAATTCTGGGTAGCCTGTTGGTTGCCTCCCCACGATGTACCTTGCCCTTGGGAGTAATTGGACCCTCTGGGAATTTTGGCCGTGGGAGCGACGAAAATTATGATTCCCTTGGTTCGTGAGTTTATTGTTTAGCTGTCCAAGAAGTGTCTCATATTCGTCTTTTGCTGTTTTGAGTGCTTCTACCACTGCTTTCCCAAACAAGACATTTGGTTCCACTGGCATGTCGATTAGAGTGGCTTGTGTCTCTGGTTTGAACCCCGACTGCCTTAGCCAAGCTTGTCTCTTGATGACTGTGCTCTCTGCGATGACCCGCCCTGCATGGTCTGCTGCGTCAAAAGTCGCCTTGAGAATGCATACGGGCACCGATCTCCCTTCTGACGCAATTTGGGCCAACTGGCCCTTTAGAGGTTCAGGTGCGGAGGCAATGAGGGCAGATACCCGCTCCCATTGGTGACAATTGTAACTTGCCAGCAGAGTGGTGGCATTAGCAATTCTTGCCTGGTAAGCAGAGGTGGAAGTCACTTTCCTTCCTAGCCCATATATCCTCTTGCTCTTCTCGTCTGTGGGAGCTTCCAAGGATGCTAGAGGTGTACCCGCCCTTTTTCTGGTGGTTGTGACCACCAATGAGTCGGGTTTAAGCTGACCCATTATTTAAAGTGGGTCGGAGGGGGCGCCCCTGAATAATTTCTCTATTCTTGGGTGGACTGCCCGTGTAAGGTTAGGGGTGAGGAGGGAGGGGTCAATTCTGCGTTGAATGGATTTCAGAATTAGTATGGCTTGGGCAACGGATTTCCTAGCCCCTCCATAATTTCCTCTGCAAAGTCCCTCTATTCTTGAGCCCCTTGAGTGTTTATCTGAAAGTGCTCTGCAGCTTTAGCTAAGACATCATTCAATAATGGCCGATTATCCACAGGTGAGTCATTCACCGGTGGGTCCTTGGGAATAGGGGAGTCGAGACTATAGGCCTCTGCCTAGTCTTCCTCCTCCTCATCGTCCCCATAATATCCGACCCCTGCCTGGTCGTCCATGTCTGGATCTTCATTATACTGAAGATAAGGTTGAATAGTGAGTGGGTCTGAAATCAGGCCCTGAGCTGGAGTCTCAGTATGACGACTCTTATTAGGAGGCTGAGGGTCTTTGGATCCAGAAGGAGTAGAGGTAGTAGGGGTATTCTCAATAAGTGATCAGGATTTTTCTCGTAAAAGTTAACCAGGAAAGACATTCTCCTCATCACTCTGTCGAGGTCTTCGGAGCTCCATTCCTTGGAACTGGGAATGACCACCTCTTGTTGAGGTTCATCTTCCATTCCCATATCCTCTGGAGTGGGAGGGATAACTATAGGCCTAGTGATAGTTTCAGGGGTCTTGGTCTTTTCAGAAGATCTAGGTTTGTCCTTCTGAACCTGGTGTTCAGATGTTTTTTTCTGTTTGTCCCCCCTTACCATGCGTGGAGGAATGTTTCCCTGACTCCTTGGACTTCCATGAATCTTTCGACACCTGGCGTCTAGATTCAGAGGTGGGTTCCGTAGGGTCTAGAGATTTAGAGGGGGGGGTGACGTCGAGACTCGGAGGCAGACCGTGGAACGAACTGCCAGAGTCGACTTTGAACGTGCTGCTTGGGGGTGGAGGTCGGATTAGTCTTCTGTTGACCATACCTCTGTGACTTTAGGAAGCGTGGCACCCTTAGCAATCGTAGACGGTTGCTGTGTTTCATGAGGCGATCGAGATCTAGAACGCCCAGAGGACACAGATTAAGCGGACTGCTCTTTGTGCCCTTTTCTGCCGATCGCTCGATACACGCGTCGAGTCTCGGGAGGGGTTTGTGTGTTTAGATGTAGGTGTATGGGTAGCGCTCAAGCCGCCGGGTGTGGTCCCCATAACTGCCCCGCCGGACAGTCCGAGGCCGGGGGCTTGCGCTTGGGTGTCTGATTACACTCCAGTGCCCTCGCCGCCCGAAACGGCGGCATTGCTGCCATCACTGAAGGAACCCACAGCGTCCATGGCCTCGAGTTGCCTGCCGTAATGGGCCCAACGTTTGGTGGAGCGGTCCTTAAGTGTTTTAGCGTTAAAGAGTTTACACGCTCTGCAATTGGCTTTGTGGTGGTCCGTAGGCAAACAGATTACATGTGTTATGCTCATCTACCCATGGGAACTTACGGTTGCACTTGGGGCAGAAATTAAATGGCGTACTCTCCATATCTATATCTATATCTATATATCTATATATCTATATCTATATATAGATCTAAAAACAAGTTGATAAATTAATTAGGCTAACAAAGTCATTTATTTTGCATGTTTGCAAGCTTTCGTGGCATTCCTCCACTTCCTCCGGCAGAGATGGAATGAAGCCTTTGAAAAACATTACAGCATTATAGATTACATGTTCCCTCCAGGAAATGAATGTGTGCCTGTCTTGTGTACCCAATTTAAAGTTTGTTCACAGGTTAAGTATTAGATGTTGCACTCTCCCACGCATTGCAATCTTCAAGGTCCAAATGCTACACTGTTAAGTGGGGCAAGGGTCAGATGGTCAGTGTAACTAAAGAGCAGGGAAAGCAGAAGCAGCCTACCCTGTTAGTGCTCTCAGGAAGGTGGAACATAATGGGTTAGTGTCAGTTATAGTAGGTGCAGTCCAGTTGAGACTTGGTTTATCAGGCCAGTCCCTTTGCAAGATCAGTGGTAGCACCAATCAACAGATGGGATGCACAAGTTCTGTGTCAGCCCAGTGTGGTAACTTTCTGTCAAATACCATCTTGGGGTTGTGTTGCACACAGACGAGAGTTATGGGAATTTGAAATTCAACATAAAAACATACATCTAAAACCGAACCAATTTTCAAAGGTAACGAAGAAAAAAGGAAAAAATATACATGGCAAATTTAAAACCTGCTCCAATTCAGAAGACCACTTGTAGCAGGCTGATCCAATACAAATAAGATTTCAAGCTTCCATGATCACCCTGACACTGCCCAACAACACTGCTGTGGTTTCCAAAAATTGGGTTTTGGCAAACACTAGAGGTTGATCAGTTGGGCAGAGTGGCAACCTTATTCCAGCAAATCCTCCTTTACAAAATCAGAGGCCTTAGTAATGCAGTAACACTGCTACAAAAGGGGCCATCAATGAAAAGAAAATGCTGTTGTTTCCAAGTGCCATGCCTGCTTTCGGTAATTGCCCTAAAAGCATCTTTCTAGCAGGTGTGTACGCTTAGGAGTCCAGTCTTGCGTGGGAAGATAAAGCTGGGCAATAACAGCGGTCTAGGTGAGGGGATTTTGTCGGTGAAGAGCCACTAGTTAACATTCCAGGACATTGACCTGGACAGTGTAGAATGGGGTACATTCATGACCTGGGGTATAGGGGAGGCAAGAAGCAGGGCATTAGCACAATCTTCAACAAAAGGTCCCCTTTCCCAATCTAGATGGAATACTTTCTGTGCTGCACCCTTCTCCTGAAAGGAGTGTGAGTGTAACATACAACACTCTGATGAACCACCCCTGCACCCTCTGTCAATTAAGGCAATGTGATCTCTCCAAGTCTACATCAAAACAGTCTACTAAAGCACTTCCAACATCTAAACTCTCTCATATGTAAGAGGAGTAATTCAATGCTCATCTCAACCCTTGCTAGCTCTTGCTCGAAGGGGGAGGGGGGAGGGGGAGGGGTCTATAATGAACATGCCAAAATACTTTTGGGATCCTCACAGAGATTGCTCTTGTTCCCTGGCCCTCTCCTTAAAACAGGTGTAAACCCACAAAAATGTGTGGTTGCTCAGGCAGAGTGAGTTGGAACCAACTTTTATCCCTGTTGATGTTCAATGTTAGTCGCTTAACCCTGCTTGTGTAGATCAGATGGTAACCTCGTTGGGAAAGCAAAGAGTACACCACGATCCCAGCAACAGTTAATTCCCATCTCCAGGGCTCTGTACACCTACTTAACTGCAACTGTTTTTTGATCTGTGCATTCATTTAACATTCTAAGTGCAATGGGCGCTTTTCCTCCTCACACCCACTGCCTCTCCCCCCAGCAACACCCTCTGCCTGCCCTCCCAACTTTGGATTGGGGTATATTTGGGTCAGAAGACCCGGAAATCAAATCTAGTACCTCAGGGCAGCCTTGGCCCAGGAGGTCGGCTCAAGGCAGAGGCTAATGGCAATTTCCAGCCCTCCCTCCATACGGACACATCGGATGGTTCACAATAAGGTAAGGGACGTCACTATGATAAATAACATACCACACTTCTGCAACACTTTGCCAATGCAGCAGTTGGCCGTACTGATGGCTGGCCGCACTGATGGCTGGCTACTGTGACAATATGCGACCCCGATATTCGGACCCTCTGATTTTGCGCCCCTCTGACATGGTAAGTATTATTATCCCACTACAAAAGGCTGGTCATCTGCCCATTTCTCGGGAGGATAGCTCAGGGGCAACGTGCTCGCCTTGGAAGCAAGACACGGCGCAACACAGGTTCGATCCCCTGGTCTGCGCTTAGAAACCTCTGGGTATTAAGCGTGTTATAAATTACGTATCATATCATAATATCATTTAATAATTTGCCAGTGATACATTTGATAGTCCGATTTAGAGACATTCTCAACTAACACTCCCAAACCTGGGTCTTCTCCAGCCACCCTAAATATAAATCACTAATAAGGTTCTCAGAAACCCCACTTCATTACCAACCCATGTGTTAACCAGCCACAGAGTCTGCACACTGGGCTACTGGGAACACCTAACCACTAATAATCTATCCTCCCACTTAAAATTGCAACAGTAATATCTGCCGATCCCAAAAAACTGCTACTCTAATAATACTGGGCACTGAGACACCTGCCGATCAGGATATCCAGCAAAGGAAAGACCTGTTTACTCAATGCCACCCACTGGGTTCCATGCCATTGATGATCTTTTCCAATTGGGAAAGTCGGCTAGCAATATTCTCTGTAAATTTAAACTAAATAAGGATACCCTAAAGCCAAACAAGATGTAGATAACTCACCGGAAACTATACAACCAAGCGTGTACACCTCACCGAAATGCATTGATCTTAAAAAGATTGCCATCAAACCACCTCAACCAGAAATGCCTTGATCTCAGAAAGTCTGCCAGGGCAAGAACCATCCATAAAGGTGAAAGCTCCAGTAAAGAAAACCAAACATCACAACCAACTACTGCATGGAACCAAAATACACAAACTCTGTGCGAAACCTTCATGGAAGGGAGCATTTTTGCAAGAACATGACCAAAATCACAGTCATGCTACCCATCTACATAGCAACCATCTCATCCAGCAATCCAAAGGCATTTCTACCAAACAGGGAGGGAAGAAGCCAACATGGAGGGATCCAGCAGAATGCATGAATAATTCACTGTTCATCAGCAAAAACGGTTAGAAATGAGAGGATTCAATATTACAAACGCTGTTTTATGCAATAGGCATTTGGGGCCATAAATTCAAAAACGCTCTCATTAGATTTGAAGCGAAACTATTGAGGCGGCTTCTTCGACTGCCTAATTGCTTAAGTATTAGATATCTGTATCTTGAATTTAATCTAAAGGGCATTTGGAATGTTCACCTATGTCAATGCGTAATGTTCTACCAACGTTTGATCACTGTGTCAACTGATACGATTATTGTCCCATATATACAGGCATTTCTAAGCCTGGATGCTATTACATCTTTGGGTACAATTGCTATTTTGAAGCATACTCTTAGTCATTGGCTATATGAAGGAAGCAATCCTTACGTCTCAGGTGAGATTAAATACTGGCTCAAGAGAAAATGCGTTTCTTCATAATATGCTCCATCTAGAATCCCTGACATCTGCCACTGAATATTGCCAGTACAGATGGTATCGTATATCCATTCCGAAATACATATCTCAATGTCCAAGTCCCGAAATATTTTGGGTTTACCTTCTTCTGAAATTTAACGTATCAGATGCTATCAGTTGCGCTTTCGCCAAAAAGTTGGATGAACAATATTGTATACAATCACAAATATTGTACACTATTTGGTAATCTGCTAGAAGAAGCACTTTTCCACCCGCATGAAATATTTTAAATCACACAATGCTGTAAAGGTGCTAGATATTCCTTGATTATGGTTGGAATTCTTACAGGGTGATTATCTCAATTTAATATATTTTATTGTTAGATTTTATATGCATCTTGTCGAGATTTTTAAATGCTTCATATAACTGCAATTGTGTACATTGTGAAAAAGATTTTAAGCTGTCCGAAAATTGTATGTTTTAACTTGTCTAGTTCACATACTGAATGAATTTTAAACTGTTATATGAAATGTTATACAAAGCTTTTGCTATATGTATATCCAATAAACTTTTGACTATTTGAATATTGCAAATCAACAGTCATCTCCGAAGACTATCGATCCGGTGCACAACCTACTCTAGCTACTCAAACTAACAAATCTCTACACCACTACCCACACACCAAAGCAGACCGTAAAATCAAAAGATATATCAACTTATTGACAACCACAAAGCACAAAATTAACAGAAAACAAAAGTCACTGAAACCGGGACATCGTCAGATCAATGTCAAAACACAGCACAGATATACAATAATCAGCGAAGGTGGAAAGGACATCCTCTTCCTCGGATAACTAGCTAACAGAGAACTTAAAAGGTAGTCCCTTCCAAACACCTTCAAACTCAGGCAAGTGACTAGAGAAGGACAAAGAAGGTGGCCTTGATGTTGCATACAAAGACCATCTAAAAATCACAACGGTACCGCCATTACATTTCCAAAATTGTGAACCACACCCCCCCCCTAATTCTGGACCATCAAACCAATCGTTCATTCCCACTAGTCTACAGACGACCCACATAATTAACAGAGGCATTTGTATACACCATAACCAGCATCGCTATAAAAGTCGACCATCCAATCATACTTAGGAGATTTCAATATCTGGTTTGAAGAAGAGCACACCAACTCTGCCAAATCGCTGACCTCAATTATCTATGATGCACCTACAAAAATTGGTGAAGGGAGCAACCCACTATGGACGCACGGTTTTGCAAAAAGAAAACTAGCCACAACCACATCCCCAATACACATGACAACCGATAACTTCCAAAACAAGGACAAACCTCCTACCTAAACATAACTCCAATACTGAAAAGAAACAAATCCCTCATCACCATGGTTCTCAACACTAGACTGGAGTCCACAAAACCATGAATTGTCCTCATGGAGACACTACAAAATCACAGTAGTTCTAGACGCTGTTGCACTGAAGGTATCTTTCACTCACAAAATAAAATGACAGCCAGCTGGTTCACAGCCTACCTCAGAACCCTGAAGAAAACCAGAAAAAACTGAAACAAGCATGAAGGAAAGATTACAAACAGGACAAAGTCGCATACTAGAAACCGATACGGCTCTATAATAAAGTTGAAATTTTGAAAACAATTACAATATGCCAAACGCATCACAAGAGCAAGAAACACCGAAAGATGTATCATCAATGAGATTAGAAACCCGATAGGCTGCGATAATGCAGCACTCCACAGCGGAAATGATGGGCCGACCTCGCAAACCACAAAAAAGTCGTAAGATCTTCCAACCATTACCCCTACTAAAGGTCTCCTTATTACTGAAGCAACCAAAAAACACATGGCTTTTTGATTTGCCAGCCTAAACAGCCAAACCACGGTCTAAGACAAGTGGGCGACCTCCATACAATGGAGGCACAACACACATTTTGGGGTCCTGCTTTAAGACCTCCAAGCCAAGTCAGCCAAGCTGGGTAGGCCCCATTGAAAGAAAACATACTATTGCTAACCACTGCACAATGGATTGCAGTCTTAACACCTAACAAAAGAATGAGGATCTTCCAACCATTACCCCTACTAAAGGTCTCCTTATTACTGAAGCATACCACACTCATCCCAAATACAACACCCTCACACACACACACACACACCCCACCATAGCACCAACAGTAAAACAACTCACAGAACCCAATTAGAACACACTCAATTCCAGCCCGATGCCACAGGCACACAAACAACCCATACAGACTCAGACCCAAACTCCCACCAGCCCATACCACCTACAAGCAAATCAAACAGTGACACTTTTAACTGAAATAACCAACAACAACAAAAAGCAGTCTTGCGTTCCCACTCTCCTCCCACTAACAAACCCCCATTCCCCACTTTTTTTCCTGATCCGCCAGAGCACCTGGAGAGCATGCAAATGGCAGCGGTGTGCAATATAAATCACATTAACACATGTGATTTAAAAGGAGAAATTAGAGTAATTAAAGGATAGTTCCGGGACTTTTTTTTTATTGTCCCTACGGGTCGGCCATGTGTTTGTAAGCATAAATCGGTAGATCGTAGGAAACTTTCCTATGGACCTTACCCGACTTTTCGCCCATTATCGCACTCGAAATCAGCCTCCATTTTGTGATAATCCCATCATTCCGCCGCATCGACCTGGCTCACCTGCCTTTGCGGCACTAAATCAAATCCCCCGCCCCTGAGCCTGACATCAGCAGACGTGTACTGCCCATTTCAAGCACGTCTCGTGTCAACAATCGCTGCGCCTCAGCTATTGACGTGTTGCCATGGAAATGGCAGGACGCCTCTTTCCCCAATAAGTATAAACAGACCGTTTCACAACATACAGCAGCAGATTTTCGATTCCATTCCTCTCTCTGTGTTACTTTGAGTATTCTGTGACTCGTTTCAGTGCTCTGGTCAGCTACCTTCGCCGCTTGTAGCCCGTGTGAACACCTGTACCATCTCTGTAAATTATTTTACTATCTTTACCGCACAATGGCCACAATAATGCCGTATATGTACGAGCCCGAGTACACCGAGGAGGAACTACTGGAAAGGCAAGCACGCGAAAACGATGGGGATTCGGACGGCAGTTGGGAGGACCAGTCAACGGATGAAGAGCCTGGACCATGTCGCATGGACGGCGTCTCCACCTGGTGCACGTGCAATCGGTGCGAGCTAATGCCAACTGAGGAGGAGAACTGCTGCTGCCGTGAAAATTCCGGGTGCTTGGCCTACATTTCGGAAAGCGAGCAAAGTCTGCAGGAAGGCGAGCAAAGTCCGCAATGCATCACCGAGCTGCCAGAGTTCAGGGAAGCCTGCCTCTCACGGACAGTGTTGAGGATGATGATGGTGCTTATGCACGAACTTCGTGGCACTGTTCGTCCGCGTAATCCGAGTAACGAGTAAGTATACTCTGTTTGTGATGTCAGTGATGCCACCACTATTTCATGGTCGTCTCCCACATATAAAATTACATTTACATATCATTCGAACGCATGTAAATTGGTTCCATATAGTGCATTTTCTAGATATAATTTTTTTCTAAGAAAAATGACATGTGTTACCTGAATCGACATTGATAAGAAAGTTTGGTCAGTTTAATACAGTTTGCATCTTTTTTTTTCACAGGTGGTACAGGCTGGTGGCCTATCGTTGCTTCACTTGGTGGCTTCACGGGAGGCTCGGACACCGCGTTCGGAGAGTAATACCTGCCTGTGCGGTACTTGCCATTAGACAACATTTCCCCAGTGACAGTGGACAATACCGCGGATTTTCCCTCGATGTGCTGCAACCTCAACTTTACAATGTGTAATGTTTATTATTTATGTTTAACTAAAATCTAAAATAAAGCCCAACATATATTTTAGCAATGGTTGTTTTGATTTTTTAAATGAATCTAGTGTGTCTCCGTTGAATAGCCTTCCAGTGCCTTGTCTTGTCACACCACATGTCTCCGGCCAGCATCCTCCCTCACGCTGGCCGCACACCTTCAATCCACATAACCGTTGAACCCATATATGCAGCAGTCATACATATATTATTTTGTGGGTTGGCATCAAGCGTTGGCAATAAAAAGCTGTTGGATTTTATTGATACAAAACATGGTTATAGGTAAATAATAAATATGGTTGATCATAATAAATCCTCTTTTTGGGCACCGGGTACAGAGATGACCCCCATATATTCTCCTGGGAGGGTGAGGTATTTATAAACTCACCCCCCTGCCTTCCATGTAGTAGATCCTGCAGCCATCCTCTTACATTGTTAGATGGCCTCTCCTTGGTGAGGCCCTGCGGCAAACGGGTCTTGTCTGCACGACCACCGCCCCGATCCACCCCCCCGCCCTATCAAAGGCAGTTCGCACCGGGGTACTTGTGCTGGCAAGTGGAGCTGTCAGGGAGCGATAAAGGCCAAGAGGTGCCAAAGACCATGTACACTTCAAAGTGGTCTATAGAGCATGGGTTGTTGTTCCCATGTCTACCTCCAGACCCCGTGTCTCCTGCCAAGCATCCCCCCTCACGCTGGACGGCCCCCTGCAATCCACATAAGTGTGTCTCCATTCACGAGTCTTCCTGTGTCTTGTCTGCACGACCACCGCCCCGATCCACCCCCCGCCCTATCAAAGGCAGTTCGCACCGGGGTACTTGTGCTGGCAAGTGGAGCTGTCAGGGAGCGATAAAGGCCAAGAGGTGCCAAAGACCATGTACACTTCAAAGTGGTCTATAGAGCATGGGTTGTTGTTCCCATGTCTACCTCCAGACCCCGTGTCTCCTGCCAAGCATCCCCCCTCACGCTGGACGGCCCCCTGCAATCCACATAAGTGTGTCTCCATTCACGAGTCTTCCTGTGTCTTGTCTGCACGACCACCGCCCCGATCCACCCCCCGCCCTATCAAAGGCAGTTCGCACCGGGGTACTTGCGCTGCTGGCAAGTGGAGCTGTCAGGGAGCGATAAAGGCCAAGAGGTGCCAAAGACCATGTACACTTCAAAGTGGTCTATAGAGCATGGGTTTGTTGTTCCCATGTCTACCTCCAGACCCTGTGTCTCCTGCCAAGCATCCCCCCTCACGCTGGACGGCCCCCAGCAGACCGCATAATGCCACGACATATACACGTCATTCATTCACAAACACACCCCTGTTTCGAATTCTTTATAACCCACTTCATATTTCTAATGAGAACTTCTTTGCGCTTTGCTAGTCAACCCGTGAAGGTGCTGGTTATCTGCTCTTCGTCTCTGTGAACTTCCGTGACCACTTTGAGCAAACTCGTCAGTTTGCAACCTGTGAACTGCTCCCTGTTCTACGACAAGAAACTACTCTGATCCCTGCATCTAACTGTTTGTTCGTCAAGGTAAGTCCATGTACCATAATCATTTTGCGTCCAATTTTTTAATTTATATCTATTTGCTAGTAGTCATCAAATTGCATCCATGTTTTCTTTTCGTTCACGACAGTACATGCAAGGAACTAGTCACATGTTCTGAGTTTAGTCAAATTACTTTTTCTATTTTTTGAAAGTTATTGAAATACTTATCCGCATGTGAATAACGTGTATAGTTCCAAGAACCAAAACGGACCTTGCATTGAACCTTTTATGTGTCATTTAATGTTTTAACACATTGGTATTCATAGAGAATTGTTGATCTTTACTTTTCAGAACTTTCCATAATGCCTGCCTGTTCCATTGGCGGTTGCCCTTCGAAGACCCATAACAAATCTGAAGATACTATAATGCATGTTTTCCCTAAGACAATAGATCAGATAAGAGAATGGGTCCGATATTGCGGATATCCAGCCTCTGAGCTAGAAAGTAGAGTCCTTGAAGTCTTTGCGGACAAGAGGGGTGATCGATACCGCATCTGCAGCAGGCACTTTAGCCCAGACATGTACTCCACATCATTGCTAATAAAGAAGAAAACACCGCGAGCGAGGCGAAAATTGCTCTCAACCGCTATTCCCACTCTATTCGTCCACATCCCTCCACTGGTGAGTCAAGTTTACGTATTTGTCTCTCGGCCTTGCGGTAGTGTGTAGCATTAGCTAACAATAATTTCCCCATTTATGTATCCACTCAATATGAAGGCGGAAGATTCTCCATCCGTGTCGTTATTGCAGTCATCAGCCACTTCAAGCGCCTATCGGGTAATCTTACTTAGCTATTCTGACACTGACTTGTTTTAGGCATGTAAATCAATAGTTTTAATTGATCGTGTAATCATTTTACCTAATGGTACACCACAGTACTCGTCCTCTAGTCTTTGTTTTCAGTTATAATTATTGTTATCCAAAATAATGCAAGTACTGTCTTTCAGGGAGATGCTGAGGAGTCCAACGCATTGACGACAACCGTAGATGTCACTCAGATGCTCGAGGTACGTTTCCGGACAGTTCCATCGATGGAGATCATCAGATCTTGCATTCTTGTAGCGTGATTGTTACACACAATGTTTCTTTCGTTTTTAGCCATTGGTATGTCCTTCTGTCGTCGCCCTCCTATGTGTCTTCTTTTTTCAATATTGTGTTCATTACTAATGAAAGTCCTATGTTTCAGGGAGTCGATGGAGCATTAGTCCAAGAAGAAGGGGGAGCATGCAGTTACGGGTCGGCGCAACAGCTTGCAGAAGTGTGCACCGCAGTTACAGCGTCCCTTGATGTTCTTATGCATTTCGAGGTATGGATACTGACAGATCAATCATGCGAGATCAAATGACGTGATTACATCCGCTATACTTCCTTCTTTATTAACGCAAGTACTATGTTTCAGGGAGCTGACGGAGCTTCTTCAACAAGAACATCACCCCTAGTAGTTGATGCAGATCTCTGGGTGGTGACACTTCCAACGATGGAGCAAATCGAATCATATTTAGATATCCATTATTTATTTTAGACAACTGATCATTTGTGCAGGTCTATTTAGATGAGCCGTTGACTCCTGCAGAAAGTTTATGTTCTTTTAAACAAAATAGAAAACCATACTAATGCAATTACTGTGTTTCAGGGAGTTGCTGAAGCGTCATCTTCAATAATATCATCAATGGAAGTCTATGCGGAGCCCGAGGTATGGATCTTGACAGTTCAATCTAACTAGATCAACAATGCGTGAACTATTGTCGTTTGAATGTTCTACACAATGCGTTCATTCGTGTTTTGCTATTGAGATGTACGTATGGGTATTGGTCCCCAAGTACATTTTGTGTTTTCAATATTATTATACATACTAATGAAAGTTCTATGTTTCAGGGAGTCGATGGAGCCTCAGTGAGTGATGGATGTGCTTATCATGAAAATATAGTCGTTGCAGCGCGAGAGGAAGTGGAGACATGCACACACGAGTCGGAGCAACAGCGTCCAGATGTTGAATTTCTAGGCAAGAAAGTTTCAAAGAAAAGAAAGCAAAAGAAGGTTAGTGTCCTGTTCACTATATTATGTTGTCTTTCACTGTCAATAGTTCAATACTGTAAGTTGTGTTTAAACTGAACATCCCTTTTCTAATCTGTCCTCTAGTTGCGAGTGGGTGTAAGAACTAGATCTACACAGACAGTGAAGCGAACGAGAGATGTTGCTTGTCAAACCTTTTGGCAGGGACTTGAGACTGGAGATGCATCGTGCCAATGGGAAGAATATGAAGTGATTGACAACGGAGCTATACCACCACCAGCCATTGATAGTGAATGTCCTCCTGGTAGTTTGGATGCAGTCGGAGATCAATTCACAGAATCCACACCCGCAAAAAATAAGAGCGCGCGAAAGTTGAAGACATTGTTTTTTTCTCCCATCTCCGGACAAGGAACAGATGTTGCAATGGAAGAGAATGAAGTGGACGACAATGAAACACCATCAATATCACTCAGCATAGCGGAAGACGATATCAGAGATTGTACCTTTCATGCGAGTGACATGTCCTCAACGTTACAGGCCGAACCAGCTGGGATGCAGAGTGACAGTATAAGGAAAGAGGCCAAATTCATTGTATTCGATAGCTGTTTGATGGATATTATTATGATGATGAAATGTGGGCATTGGGTTGGTGGGGAAGTATGTGGGGAGCCATTGATTAATGTGACTCGTGCAATTCGAGGCACTAACCTTAAAATACATGCCACCTGTACACAATATCATCCGTTCGCATGGTCTGCACAACCCATGCTGGGGCAACTGCCAGCAGGCAATCTACTTTGTGCAGCGGCCGCACTTTTTAGTGGTTCAAGTTTTAAAAAGTTACAGTATTTCTTTCAGTTTGTGGGAATCCATTTCATTGCGAAAAGTCAGTTCTACAAATACCAAACCGATTATCTATTTCCAGCCATCAGCGAAGCTTGGAGAATGGAAAAAATGTCAATGGAAAGTACATTCGCGGGCAAACGCTTCAGGCTAGCCGGTGATGGACAGTGCGACAGCCCAGGATTTTCAGCCAAGTACTGCACCTACCACTTTCAGGACATGGAAAGTAAGAAAATTGTGAGTTCGGTGGTCGTGCAGGTGTCACAAAGTACATCCTCAGTGGCCATGGAGAAAGTTGGCTTTGTAGCATCATTGCAAGAACTACAATCGCGGGGAATGGTGATCGACCTGATAGCCACGGACAGACACGTTTCAATTGCCAAGACAATGAGAGAAGAGTACAAAAATATAAATCACCAATTTGACGTATGGCATCTTGCAAAAACAATCAATAAAAAATTGTCGGCTGCAGGAAAAAAAAAAGATATGCAAGGTATTTCACAGTGGTCCAAGTCAATCAGCAACCATCTTTGGTGGAGCTCAAAAACATGTGAAGGGTCGTTGGAAATTCTACTGGAAAAATGGCGGTCAGTAATGTTGCACTGTAGCAACGTACATCGATGGTCGACAAATGAGCATTTCCACAAATGTGAACATGGCCATTTGTCCACAGAGGAGGCACGGAAGAAGAAGTGGTTGATTCCTTCATCACCCACTCACAAGGCCATTGAAAAGATTGTATTTGATAAAACTATAACAAGAGATTTGAGGGGACTCGCGGAATTCTGCCACACAGGAGATTTGGAGGTGTTCCACAATATGTGCCTAAAGTACAGGCCCAAAAGATTGCATTTTGGCATGGAAGGCATGATAAATCGGACTCTTCTAGCGGTCTTGGCACATAACCATAATGTTGGCCGTCAACAAAGTAGGACGACCGGAACTTTAGGGACGCTTCGCTACAATAAGGCCTTCACTAAAAGAAGTAAACAATGGGTGATCAAACCAGTGTTTGAGGATATGCAATATGAGTTTATTGAGAGACTTATCGTAGATGTCCTCGATAGGCACATACATGGAGTGGTGAACGAACCTATGCAGGGGACAACTGCATTGCCACCCAACATTGCCTCTGTTCCATGTCCACCTAAAGCAGAGCTCATTGAGAAATACACATCACGGTTTAAATGATTGTAATTTGATTGTCTGTTCTCTCGAGTCTCCTCATGTTGCAGGCCCATTGCAATTAAACCAAACAGTAATATAAATCATTTTTACAAAAATTATAGAATGTTTCCGTATTACAAACACATGGCCGACCCATAGGGACAATAAAAAAAAAGGCACGCAGACAAGATGCCCTTACACTAACTGGAGCTAACTAGAAATGTGTGCTCGCTCAAAGTGAAGGTCAGCTGCTTTGATGTTTTGCTCGGGTGGCGGAACGGCCTACGACCCAGTATAAGGTTCTATTGTGATTTGACCTTGACAGGCCGGGACCATCCTGAAAGACTAAGAAAAGATAATGAATAAAATTTCAGAAACGAAACAATGAGCCACGTTCATTAGAAGAAGTAACGTCGGCAAAGAAGGAGTGGTGTTTCGGGTCTGCCCTACACAGAGACACAATGGAAAATGCAAATATAATGTAAGTAACTTTTGATGAGTTTATACCGCAATTTCATTACTATACAGTGGCTTTAAAGACGGGTTCAGTTGTACTTGTTCGTTCTATGTGGCATATTGTTTTCTACCGCGCACTATCTTGAGGAGAAACATCTGCTTTTACTGAAGCACCTCAAAACCTTCCTCTTTGCTTCTGCTTTCTCTCTCCCTCTCCCCTGCTACAACTGGTCCACTGTCTGCGACCTCGGTCCTGGGCCCTTCCACTCTCCACCTGCACTGCCTCCCTGTCAACCCCTGCACTGGGGGACTGTCTCAGTATCCTACAGCCCCCCCTTCCCAGCACTTGTTCTGCACTTACCTTGCACTTGCCACCAGCTGGCCCTATTTATTTATTATTTTATGCTACTTACCTTGTACTCCACTCCCCCCCCCCCCTGCCTCGCCACGCCTTTAAACACTTGTGTACACCCAGTAGCGCTGTCCTCGCTATGATTTTAATAAGGATCTGATGGTGAGACTAATTTCATTTTTTATGTTTTTAGGTACATCATTCACTACTGTCTGTGTCACGAGTACCGGACACCGGCGGACGGCTTCTACAGCCGCCAGTTGCTTCTCCGCGTGAACAACGTTACCACCCTGACCATTTTATGGGACGATCGCCAAGTACAAGTATGCCCTTACGCGGTACTAACGGTTAGATGCAACATACCTACCGTTGTGGTGGCCTAGTGCCTCGTTGTTGGAACAGCCATGCGATTATCAGTGCGACCGAAGAGCTTATTTTTATCGTAAACCAACACCCTGTGTACTGCACACGAACATCGCTTCCCTCAAGACGAACTAATTTGGATCGAGAGCAAAGAAAAATGCAAATCGCTGAATATTCTCTAAACATTTGATGTCCAATAAACGTACTTTGCCAAATGTACAATCTTGCCGTTTGCTTTTAAACCACGGTTTCACATTCCGAATTGTGGCGCTGTATTGTGAGATGCTCTAAGACCCTGTGTACAGCAAAGGACCATCGCGTTCCTCAATACGAACTTTTTGGAACATGAGCAAATAAAAATGCAAATCGCTGAATATTCTCTAAACATTTGATGTCAAATAAATGTACTTTACCACATTTACAATCTTGCGGTTTGATTTCAAAGTACAGTTTCATATTCCGAATTGTGGTGCGCTGTATTGTGAGCTGATCTGTGTTGATTTCCGGGGTCTGTGTGGAGTCGCGTAGAAGACGCCTGGGCGCGTTTGCCTACGCAGCTTAGTCACGTCACGGATAGAGGCGGGGAATATGAATGTTTTGATAAAGTCTGTTTCAGGGGCGGGGGATTTGATTTAGTGCCGCAAAGGCAGGTGAGCCAGGTCGATGCGGCGGAATGATAGGATTATCACAAAATGGAGGCTGATTTCGAGTGCGATAATGGGCGAAAAGTCGGGTAAGGTCCATAGGAAAGTTTCCTACGATCTACCGATTTATGCTTACAAACACATGGCCGACCCGTAGGGACAATAAAAAAAAAGTCCCAGAACTATCCTTTAACAGAGGGTGCAACTATTGGAGGGATCCAGTTGAAGGCCTGGCTCCTCATTGCTTCTTTCCCATGCCCATCTTTAATATTACCAACAGCTCTGATTTTCCTTTAGTGTGGGAGGGAGCGGAGAGCCCAACCCTCCCCGATAGCTTTGATCTCCCCGCACAGCCACCTGCACTGGAACTGTGGCTTCACCTACATGAGCTGTAGACAACATGCAGCAGCAATGTTCAGGCCCAACCGAGGGGGATGCGAGAGGGTACCCATATGAAGACGCCACACAGGAAACTCACCTACGGCACACTAAAGAAATAAAAAAGGGGACCACCCAATGAGGAACATGCATCCCTGCTTAACCGGATTCTGGCAGTGTACCCCTTCGGGCATAACTGTACAGTACTCCATGCCACTGAATCCTTCACTCTTCTCTAGCCATGTGGAGTCTGAGGTGGGAAGCTGAGGTGTCAGGGTTCAGGTGCTTAGGGGAGGAGGACAGAAACAACATGCATCTCAAGCAGCACTCCATGCTGCACACCAGCTAGCGTCTGAGAGGATGTTCCCAGCATGCTCGAGCGGAAGCCATAATAGGGGCATGAGCATAAAGATAAAGACATGCTGCATCCCAGTCCCACCACTCTGTCACCACTGGTGCCCCGAGAAAATGCACAGATTGCATGGAACACTGTGCCACACACAAACATTAACAGAGTTGGAAAACTGTTTAAGAGCCACAGCAGCAGCACTTGTGGGACAGACCCACAGTTTGTCTGTCGAAACTTTACAGAAATAGACTGATGCCACTTGGGTGAGAGAAATTGCAGTGCAAGACATCCCTGTATAGTTTGTAATACATGCTGTTAAAGAATTGCCAACATGCCAGAGATGTAGCATCCATTTCACAATTGCCTTATTTTGCAGCAAAAGCAAAGACAATACAAAGGTAGACTGCAAGACAAATATCAAAGTAAAGCTAATCTAACCTTGTATTTCTTCTTATTTTCTTTTTGCTTGTGCATCTTTGACAATCTTAGCCCCTACGAGGATAATATGATGGTCTTTCTGTGTAGCAGGCAAGAGAGTACCATAAAACCAAGAGGCCAACATGCATGGTCGATTGCTCTACAAGAAATTTAAGATTTCCCATCAGGTTAGCATCTCGAAGGCCAGCCAGACTGCAGTTCAATATTTCCCATGTCAGCCAAAGTCATGCCATGCGGGTGATATTTCCCAAGCCCGACTGGCCTCGAAACAGCTGCTCAGGAAGACTGATTTCACAAATGACAGGATAAAAATACCTCAATGTTGCTCTGGAAATGAATGAGTGGATGGTTACAGTTGTTTACATCTAAACAAACGCGCCTACACAAGGGAAGTAAGTGCCAAAAATAAGACACCTGTAACTCGTGGAGACACTTTGAATCGCCGCATTTTCTGCTCCCACTGGTCTTCCATATCTTGAGCCATCACTATGTCCTGCTCGCCATCCTCGTCTTCATCTGAATCATAATCATCAGCCATCTTTCTTCTGAGTCGCTCTTCATCCTGCATAAGACGGATTTCATGGTCCGAGTAAAGACTATTCTCAACCTCCATCTACAGGAAATGGCAAGAAGAGCCAAGCATTTAACATTCTGTTTTACCCTCATGTTTCATATCGTACAACATTGTTCTGTAGTTGAACTATGCATAATGTACATTTGAAAGCTTTTTTATACAAATATTCAACTGGTAAAATATGGACCAGCTACAGGTTTCCAGCAAGGCTTTTACATTTTGGGTTTGCCAGCTGAGTATACGTGGTAAAGATGGCACTCCAGAACGAACACTCCCACAGTTGTCTTTCTTGATTTAAACAAAGGTCACTTATCTTTTTTTAAAAAAAGAAACGCATAACAAATAAAATTTTAAAAAATTGCCATTTCATTGAACGTTACTTGACTGCTAAGAGACCAGTGATTGATCTCCTGTGAAATCTGTTGATGAAAAAAAATCTCCCCAAATAAATAAACAATGAAGCCTTGTTATGGAGTTCTTATAAAGCAAAACGTTAATGATGCTTTGAAATTATGCTTTGAAAACCCCTTTGACGCCAATGAGGTACATTAACTGCAGTGAGCAAACCCTACAATCCTTGGCCACCAAGCTGGAAGAAACTACTGACAAACATATTGGGTTCAAGCGCATGTTAAATTACTTTCAATATTATGTGACTGATAATTATTTAATAATGAATCCAATAAAATCTAAAATTATTAGATTCTCAAACACCAGGCACAAGGAAGGTATTACATGGAAGATTGATGCATATAAACGAGAGATTTAACGTAATTTATCTGGCATATTACACCTTGTGAAAATCAGGTTATGAGGTGCATTATGGAAAACTTGTTGCTAAAACAACCTTCTCTGCACAAATGGGCAAAATGTATTCCAAACATGTCCGTTTCATTATCATCTGCCATTAAAGTTCTAAGTTGTACCAGCACTAATTTATGCTTTGAAATGGACCATCTTAGCAAATTAATTACCATTATAAACGATATAGGGCTATTATGGAGAAAGGTGCTCCTTTTACCAGACGGTCTTCCCATTAACATTATACATTTTGAATTGGGTTTAGTGTCCTTGCAAGCGTGAGTTAATCGAAAACTGTTCATACTATACTCAGTTGTCAGATCCCCCCAACAGACTATTTATAGACTTGCAAGGGTTATTAGATTTGGACACAGTATTAAGCAGTACATTAATCAGAACAGATTTTCTTAAACTATTAAGAACCACTAAAGAAACCAAATTGTGATAAACGAAAAAATGCATTACGGCATAATTTGTGTGAAACTATAAATATAGAATACGTTTTGTAAAATAACTGACAAAAAGAGGTTTAGGGACCTACATTTTTAGTCCTGAATGCAAAATTGCAAATCCTGTATGAGATTTAGATTTAATCTTCTGCCTATCCGATGGATATCAGGAATAAGAAATCAATTAGAGCCTATTGCTCAAATCGGTAGATTTTGTAAGGTGAAAAGGGAGACAGCTTTTGAAACGTTTGTTAATCCATTGTACAGTTTCACAGGAGCTCAGACTATTGCTTTTAATGGATTTGCTCACAGAAATATATTATCTGATGTCTTTTGGTTACGGCATTTAAAGGGGTTTCACTGATAGAGAATCAGAATCCTTGAAACAAATCATTTAGAATCAATTGTAAAGTTATGTTGTAATCTCTGGAGTACATTAATGTATAGGTTATGTTTTAATGGTGCTAGAGCTCCTACTTTTGTATGAATTGAAATATCCAATTTAAATCCAATTTATGTAATGTGTTTTATTTTTATTTTTGAATGGTTCTGTGTAAGGTTTAATTTAAACCAATTTACTGTGATTAAAAGTACAGTAAATATCAAATGGACACTTTAAACAAAACATTTCCTCTCTTGGAATGCAGCACATGTTTTGGGCAATCTGAAGCACTGCAGCAGATGCTTCATGGGCCTCACAAGCCACAGAATAAAGTGCAATTAATCCAAATAGGGCGGCCAGAATTCTAGAAGAACCCTGACCCCATGTCATCGGTACCTACAACAGCTGAGCGATCAAAGACTGCAAATGAGAAAACGTACCACTCACAAAACCGACCCGAATAAGGGATGCAATTAGTTATCAGAACCCCTATAATGATAAAACTGCCATTAAGGAACTTAAGAGTTAATTCAGTCAAGAGACTTAAACTCACCTACAAAGACTGCCTCAAGATTACTACCAGCACAAAGGCCGATCCCACGAACAACATTCCACAAGATTAAAAAGATTCCTAAACGTTTGCAGGGGTGCATAAAGACCAGTATGAATCTTTATCATCAAATACCATTAACCTAGCACTAAATAAACTTCATACACTTAGAGCAATTTTTAGATAATTTTCAGAGTCAAATATATTCTTCAACTCTAATACAGACTTTTTTGTAATGCATATTTCTTTGAACATCGTTATACACTGCAATGGCTGTTTTCTGCAAGTTGAGACTGCATCCCTGATGACATGATCAGCACAGAAACTGGTCAGAGGAGAACATCATTAGCTGAGAAGTGAATTGTGCAGGGAACCAAAGTGTGCCCCTTCCATCCTATAGTGCCCATTTAAAGAAACATGTCAGTAAGCCAGCGGCCACACTGGATTCAGTGACCGAGTCCCACCAGATGCATTAGGATATGTGGATTAACCAGGGAATGATTTAGGGTACTACCTCGGCCAGTCCTCTGACTGGCAAGGACAGTGACCCAAAGACCATTTGTCCAGCCACACCCACTGAACCGCGCCTTGAAAATGACATCCCTAGGGTCAAAATATGTTTTGGCTACACGAATACACACGTGTATACAGCTGTAGGATGATTCTTATTAGGATCTCGATTTTGTTTCAGAAAGGTTTCCATGAATCACACTGAAGAAGTCTCCTTTGAGCCCATGCGGTTTCAAAGTTACAGTATAGCGACTGGTATATTCCAGATTGGTTTGTCTTTTTTAGCCCACTTGGTATATTAAGTGATTAAAAAGAAGGAATGCCGTACTTGCTGACTCGAAAGACTAATTATGTCTAGATATTTCATACAAATCTTGTGCATTAGTAATAGATAGTGCCATTAGTAATTTTGGGACAAGCCGATAAGGATTTTGTTCTAGCAGAAATTAATTGCTAATACAAAGATACAACTGCTACAATGCCATTAAAGTTACAACAAACATGTTTTTTTCTGTCGGGTTCCATAACAAATCGTACCTCAGTATGAAGACCCAACTTTTAACATTTTACATATGCAACTTAGTTGCATGTGGACAAGATGACTAAAGAGCAAGTCTTCTACCATAATTTGTTGGGGTAAATCCAAAATAACCCTCAAACCTACTGCTAGGCCGTGGCCTACTAGAGGTGCACAAAGTCTCACTTGTACATAGAAGTGCTTTATTATACACAGATGCATAGGACTATTGTGAAAACAGTCAGAAAAACGGAGATGAGACAATTAGCTTAGACAGATGCTCTGGAAAATTAGGTTAGGATTCAGAAGAACCCTTTTTCTATAACCAGCCACCGGACACAAGATTATTATTACACTATTCCTGGCAGAACATTGTGGGGTTTGAAACGTGTCTATGTCCCGATTAAGGTGCTCCGGATTGAGAGTACACCCCACTAGAGGCGGTCAAAACACACCTGTGTCAACAGTTTGTTGAGTGTGTTACACATTAAACTAGGTTTGGCCTAAGATCAGATTTTCTTTTGCATACAATAGAAGAGTGCTATAGATGGCTACATCCTGCAGGCTACCAAACAACTTATATGAGCATGAAATAAGGGAAGCTGCTTTTATCCTTTGGGAATAAATGATAGAGTAAATCTAGACCAGCCCAATAGTAGAAATAAATTGCTTATTGAAACGTGTCACGTACTAACCCCAGCATTAAATGGTGAGTTGTGTTCTAAAGTGAGTAAAAGAGAATATCATGGCTTAAGTGATCTTTTTAGTGTGACAAAATTGTGGTATGGTATATTGTTTTGATATTTGCGAAATGCGTTTGTAATGTTTGTACATTTTTCAAAAAGGTGCGGTGTAGAATCTGAATGTGGAAAAGTGGAGAAAAGGAATTTTGCCAGGATAGGTAAAAGTAAATAAGAGAACCTTCCAAAGGTGTTTAGAATGTTTAAATGTTTTTATTTATTTAGCATATGGTTATAAAACAAGACCTTTTGCCAATTTAATACAGTAAATACGTCATATAAAGTCATATTATATGAAGTCAGAATGAAAACCCATCAGCATAGGAAACAATTACAATCCAATTGATAGAGTTTTCATAAATACTCAAAAGATCTAATCATTCAATAATGAAATTTGGTATATGGCTACTTTCCACATATAGTAGGCTGTGGCCGTCATAACTGTACTCTCTGCGCTGAATAATGTATTCCAAAATTGATCCCCCGTATAGAACAAATATTATGTACCTAACAGCTATAGTTCACAATGTAGTAATCCGAGAGGTTGGGAGTATGTTGAATCACAGGCAAATAATAAACCTGTGTATATTCATTGACCGTAATTAAATTAGTCGGGAGATGGTTCGTCGAAAGCCTTGTTTGCTGTATACACGATGCATAGTCTCATTAATGAGATGCGAAATATTTGTTATAAAATCAATTTTTTAAAAACAAATATACTAATGGCATTGGGTGAATCCATAGTTCATGCACATCAATGTCCATATTATGTAGAAGCTATATTGCTGTCTCCCTAAACAGGACAAGACATTTATTAGGAGGTACCCCCTTTATAGAGTCTAGCCAAATAGCTGAATACATTCTCTACCTCAATAGGGGAGTAATAGATTGCTAGAAATAGATGACTGAAACCCAACTTCACAGTATAGGGCCTCCACTGGAACCAAGGAAGGAACTTGCTTCTAATCTATCCATCCATTTCACCAACGGGTCTGGGTGGATTGCAGACCCATATAGAATCATGGGGAGTATACTTTTACAATAGATTGCAACCGAACCCTCCACGTTTATAAAACGTGCAAATCTCCCGAGTACCAGCCATTTCTTCATGGTTTTAAGTTTGGATGTTATTGACAAACATATGCAGATGACAAACACATGCAGCGTCGGGCTGTTGCAAATATGAACTCCCAAATATAAATATTTGTCGACTACTTCCAAAAGTGTGCCTTTATTGCACCAATTGAAACAAGGTCTCATTTTTTTCTTACTAAAGAGAAGTATCTTGGTGTTAACACTTAGAGAGATGATTTATATCTGCATACTCAGCCAGCACATCTAGAGATCGCTGCAGACCAATGGGAGTTCCATCTAGTATTATCGTATCGTCGGCATAGCCTATCCAGGATATTGGGACTTTGCTAATATGGGATGGAAAATGATGTGCCGATTCAATAGAGATGCCCATATCTGCCACATATAAATTATATAGAAATGGGGCCAAGCCACAGCCCTGTATTGTTTGGAATATACTCAGTGACCTCTCCATTCTGATTAACATGGAGCGACATAGTAGTGTCGGTATACAAGGCAATGAGGAAGTACAAAAGTGTGCGATAAATACCCAATTAGCCAGCTTAGTCCATAGTAGAGTACGGGACACTGTTGAATGCTTTGGAGAAATCTACAAATCACACAAAAAGGTTTCTTTAAGTATCATCCTGACAATGGTTAATAGTAAGGTTATGCAGTGTGCCATGCATTTTCTGCGAAACCCCGTTTGAAACAGGGAAAACAGATTTTTGTTACAGGCCAGCTAAATCGTGTTTTTAAAATAATAGCAAAAAAAATGTGAGCTTATATCGATCATGGTCAACAACCAATAATCTTGCATACTGGTACGATCACCCTTTTTGAATACAGGATTGATAGTCGATTTTCGCCAAATAGATGGAATTTGGCCAGATTTAAAAATGTGCGGTTATAGGTTCGCCAATACCATAGGCCATAATTCCAGGTTGGCTTTAAATATTATATTTGCCATCATGTCAGGGCCGGGAGCTCTAGAGCCATTTAAGGCTTTGGTGACAATTACAATATCATCACACTGAAATCCCTTACAAAACTTGGTGTTACAAATATAGGGCATTGAGATGTAGTTGTCCTCATGTTTGTTATAGAATGTTAGGATGGCGTCAGTCCAACATGCGACATGAATAGAATTTTTCTTCATGCCACTAGTGCAGTTGGTAAAAGATCTGATCAGAGCCCAGAACTTCCTATCATCATTACTGCAAAGTATTTGGAAGAGAATCAGCGTTACTCCAAGAAAATATGTGATTGCGTCACCAATTCTTATACCTAGTAGATGAGTGGGCCAGCAAGCTCTGTGCTGCTATACCACTCTTAATGTCATTGTAACGCTTCCGATATATTTAGTTTGTGTGGTGTACAACATCAAAGTTATTAGAATGTATATAGTAGGTGTAACAATCACCTTCTGGATCAAGTGCAGTTTATTTAGGAAATGCATAACATTAGATAGATCCCACCCATCGGAAAGCCACTTCATTAAGTGTGCGATCATTTCCTTTTAGAAAGTTACTGATAGCCACTATATTATTACTATTCAGTACAATTCGATTGCCCTGAGAATTTACCGAAACCAAGGCCTGGATACGTTGTGGGCACCTAATAAGTGATATTCTGTAAGTCCAGCTAGGGTTGCATGATCACTAACAGTGTTAAAACGTGGTTATGAGAGCCCTGCAATATTCAGCATTTAGTCTATCCACAAAAACATAATCCACACTAATGTAGCTGGAGCCATTAGATCAGGTACCTTTAGTACTCCCATTATTAGTTTTTATTGTATTGTATACAATCCTGGGTTACAACCAAATTCGACCACATAGCCTCGATGTATGATAAGGCGTTCAGGTCTCCCCACAAAACTAACCCATCATGGACTCGGGATAACTCCTGCAGCAAACTAGGCGCGTTCAAGTCTACAGCAATAATAATAATCCCTTCCCGGGGACAAACTTCTTGGCATGTCAACAAGGTTTTTTCAATATTATCTACAATACTCTGTCTCCACCCATCCAGGGGAATCATATAGATTAATAAGAATGTGGCACCTAGTAGCAGCCATAACATAAGAAGTCAGCCTTACCAAGGGGTATTCTTTAAGTGTAGGTGTAACCAAGGCACCAATTGCTAGGCCCCCACACCGTCTACCTTTTTCCCCACGTTTAACCACCATATATAGTATATTATATCCATCTACAAAGAATGCCTCACTAGTTCATGTCTCTTGTAATAAAAATGTGTCACTGGTTCGAATATGTGCAATACCAATCAGGTGTTCAAGAAAGGAACGAAAACCGCATGTGTTCCAATTTAGCCCATTCATTATACCATCATGCTGCTACAGTCAAATAGAGCACTTAGCACCAAAATCTTTCTTTGTGACTCGCTACGTAGTTATTGGCATGCTGAGAACACGTGCAGTGCGACACTGTATTTAGCAACCTTTTATCAAATGAAACAAGCCGATACATGTTCATAATAGGAGCATGCAGGGGGAATTGATATTTTGCAGATAGTATGTTTTAATCCCATAGCATTCAAATTGTTTGAATACGTCCATAGTAAAGAAGCTGCCACTGATGAGCGGAATTCAAGGAGGACCCAATTGAGCAAGCTATCCCATTTGGGCCGTTCAATTTGCACACGATCATAATTAGTGCCTGTACCTTTAAAGGCTGGTTAAAAAAGAATGCAACCCATGAATGCTGTGTGTTGAATTGGCAACCAAATCTCATAGTGGTCCCTTCCTTTTCTATCTGTAAGAACTTATCTCAATCCCACTCTATTAACTCCTACCCTAGTCCTAAATTGGTCCGCAACTATTTGCTGATGAAGTTCAACAATAGTGAAGCATTGGATACCAAAGGTGGGCAGTTAGCTTAGTCTCAATCAACGCGTATGTGCCGCATATGTGGTAATGAAATAGTGGAAATGGTGATTCAATGTGAGTGCCTAACGGAACGGCGAAATAAGTATCTAAAATCATTAGATAAAATAGATACTAATAATCTTTACAGAATATGGCAACTCATTATGAATGGCAATGATTGTAACTTAATTTTCTTCATGGTAGATTTTATCTGCATATAGTTGAGATTTTAAAAATGGTCTATTAGAAATGTAGTTGTTAGTCTGATTACTTCTGATTTCCTGCCATAATTTTATGTTAGCATTATGTTATGAGTGACTACATTCATGAATGATATGGCCTAATCCACACCACACTATGTAATATGGTTTTAGTTTACCAAGGTATTGTAATGTAATTTGGATCAATGTTGTCTATGTGTGTTTTTAAATGTTGTATATACAAGCCTATTTGGCTATTAAGTATGTTAATAAAAACCAAAACCATAATTAATAATAGTGGCCAAACATGAAATTGATTTCAATATTGCAAGAAGGTTAGTACGATTCAGTAAAGGACTCTTTCCGGATGGATTTCCTCCAGTTTAACCATACGCCCCATAGCAGCAAATAAATTAGCATCAGCTTGTGGATAGGGGACCTGCAAACGAACAGAGTCGGGCAGATCTTGTATGAGAGGAGAGATCTGGGTTGGCTTATTCTGACCAATATCCCTTGTGTTTAATTTATCATTTGCAGGCCCTTTTCTTGGCACAGTCAAAGGTGTGTTAATGGAGGTAGCAGCCTTACAGGACGTAGGGCACACTGGTTTGTTCATAGGACCGCGCTGATAAACTTGTTGACTAGTACCATCTCCCTGGGCTTTAGTTATCACGCAAGCACCACCTGAGGGAGATGACCGTATAACAGAATCAAGTTGTTCAACTGGGCAGTATAGGGATGAGTTCAGAAAGGCTACTATTTTGTTCAATGGCCACAAATGGCCAACGTAGATATATTGCTCGACTAATCGAGATACGTGTATCTCTCTCGATTAGTCGAGCAATATATCTACGCTGGCCATTTGTGGCAATTGACATTGTTTCACTTATTCACAAAATACCCTGACTAATGGGAACCGATTAATTAATACTTAATAGGATACCGCTATTGATTGTCAGATTGGGTCTTAGCTTTGCACCCCTTCTGCCCTGTCCTAACCAGGATCAGGTGTTTATAGCAGCCCAATTTTGCAACAGGAGGGCAAAAGTGTTCCTTCCATTAGTCAGAATTACACCTACGGGCAGTTTAGCAGAGATTGGGTAAAGAGTTGCACAATCTGCATTTCCCTTGGAGGTGGCAAGGGGTAGAAGGCATACAAGGCACATGGATTCTTGGTGCCATGGGCCAGGCTGCATCTCTGACCACTAGTTTTGCACTGTAAGGAACGTATGGTGACAACTGTAGAGACAGATCACAGTTCAAGGGAGTTTAACTGTACGAATGGGTAAGAAAACAAATGCCTAATCTAAACCTAAAGCTAAGATGGGAGCAAGCTACAACCATCAAATAATAAGGCAGTCCTAGTGGTGTGTCAAATAAAAAGGGACACTTACATTTTTCTTTCTTCAAAGACAAAAAAAAAATGCTAATCCTTACCACTAAGTTACAAAGAGTGTGGGATAATGTTCACAAGAAAAGAAAGAAGTGTTCACAAAATGATAAGTCACAATGGTATGGCTGGGTCTCCCTTCCCCAGGTTTTAAGCACGGGACAAGGCAGGACTTCAGAGCACAGCACACTCTTGGACCTCTCCAGCACGAGGTTCACTATTCCAGTCAACGATAACAGGCCAAGTCTCTTGTCTATAAATTATCTTGCCTTTAGAAGGCCTGCTGGGGCGAAACAACAAGCAAAAGTTCCTTTGGCGATCTTGCACCATGGGCAATTGCTCTTCGCCCCTTGGATCTCCTTCCTTCAGGCTCAGATCCGCCTTGCAACTTTGGCCTCCCTCCATCGGGTTCACTACGGCCTTTCACTCTTAGCAGAATCTTCTCAGGTGTATCAGACTTACACCCCGATTCGCAGACATCCCTCAACCAGGTTCACATTTGCCAATTTCATAGTACACTTTCTTTTCTCACATTCAGGATTTACTTTTAGCTTTTCCCTTGGCTTCCCTCCGTCGGGTTCACTTGGACAGTTCATACATTTTTAAACAGTTCACGGTTTACTTCATATTTTTCAGAAAGCGTGGTTTCGATTTCCCTAGCTTTCTCTTGGCATCCCTACGTCAGGTTCACACTTGCCTTAGGTTTGTGTTCTGTATTTTCTCAGGAAGCAAGGGGGGTCCCATTCCCCTCTTCAATGGGTCAGAGACTTTCGGTTGTACAAAGGATGTTTAATGGAACCTTTGTAGGACAACCCTGACCCTCACACCACCCTCTCCATGGGCATTCTGGGACTTGTAATTTCACCACAAAACCCAGGGGGAAGCCAGAGTCCTTTGAGTGAGCACTCCTGCGGCGCATGACTACAGCTGGCCCTTCTCTCGGTTTCTCAAAAGTTAAAAAAATATGTTCTTTGTTCAAATATAATGTTGCCACTTGCAACCTTGGGCTCAACACAGTACGGTTTGCTATCAGCTTTCTCCCACTCACCGGATTTGTTGAACCTACTGGTCTGTTTCACCTCTGGAGTCAAGGACGAAACCACAGTAGCCAGCGTGCCTCCCCGCCTGTGTTATCCGTGCGGGAAGCCCCCGTGGACCGTTGTCACACAACACACACCAGCTGTACTCCCCAGTCTTTTAATTCCTTTATCAGAGGCTTCACGGTTCTGAGTTGAAAGGGGCAATGGTAACTCCCTCCTTGTCGTCCTTTCAGATCTCAGCGATTTTCTCCTCTTCATGAACTGCCGGTCTAGAATAGCTCTCCCCTCATGCGCTCGGCCTTGCTCGTTGTGTGATCTCGTGCTCTGCCTTTTATCCCTGTGGGGTAGATAAAGGATCGTTAGGTGTGTGTGTGGTTCTGGTAAATTGCTTGACCCTTGTGTTGGGACATGCCAGGTAAACAGCTCTGGTGTTGGTCCGTTGTCTTTCTCTGCGTAATAAAGTGTTTGTGTTGGATAGGGGTGTGGGTAGAGTTTTCCGGTGTCCTACGGGGTAGGATGAGGTAAAGGCATCGTATGGAATCATAGCCCTCGTAAGGGGGTTGGTAAACTCAAAAGGGTGAGTTTGGCAGGGTTTGTGAAACAAATGGGAATGACCAGGATTATTATTGTGAAATTAATAGGGAGGATTGTGGGAACAGTAGTGTTTTGGCAAAGCAGACAGGGAGTACGGAAAAGGAGAGGGACGGGAAAAATAACAACTATGAGTGTTTGGGTAGGAAACAGGGATTCTGGTAGATGTGGTTTTCAAGTGCAACCGGGTTCAGGCTCCTAGGGGATTTACCAGATATGGAGGGTGGTTGGATATGGATAAGGGAGAGTCTTTGGGTGGAAGAGAGGTAGATGTGGAACCACCTAAAAAAGCCTCAGGGACTTCGCCCTCCTGGCCTTCGTTCTTGGTATAGTACCGCGTCTCACCTGGGGTATAGCCCCGACCCACCCCCGAGCATAACCCAGGGCTGCCATAGCCCAGGTGATCATCTCTTCGCTTGTCCGCCACCAAGGTTGGGATCTAAAAGTGCCAGCCCTTCCCTGGCTACCTGACTAAGGGATTCTTGAGGTCTATTTAGGAGAATACCATCAGGTTTCTTACAGCACACACAGACATTGATAGGCAGAGTGACAGAAGTTTCTAAACTGATTTCAATAAGCCAGAGACCGAGGTCAAAACTGGGGTGGTTTTGCTGAATTTGGAGAACCTGAAGAAGGGTCTGGGGTGGGATATTCCCACAGAGCATGCTTGCTACAAACACCAGCAACCTGTGTTGGGTGGGGTCCCCTTAGAGGCAACCCATTCCTTGAATTGGAGAGAACCAACAGCAAAAGGCAGGGCCATAAGTGGAAGTTCAGGCAGTCTTGGTGACAGACAATTCCACAGCCATGGCCTACAGAAATCACGATGAGGGGCAGGGATGAGAATGAGCAGAGGGTCATCTAAAGAGGGAGCTTGTTAGGAAGGATTTCCATGTATGGGCTATTTTCCCTCAAGTTGTTTACCCCCAACTTTTTCTGTTGACTGGCCATCCTAGCCTGCCTTTTGCCATTGGAGCCCAGCCTTCTGCTGTACTCCGCTTAGCTTTTGCTCATTTTGTTATGGGGAAACTGACATGCCCTTAAGACAGTCAGTACTGGGAGACTTAGTCTTTCACTTTGTTGCTATTCTGGCCATCTTGTCCCTTTGCCTTCCCCAGGTCGAGCAGACCAGGGAAATTCCTTATTTGGTCATGCAGACACCTGCACAAACCGAAGCTTTCACAAGCTTCTTCAAGCCATGTGTGTGTGCCTCCAGGATATGGGCTGGAACCGTCTAGTTCCAATACACATCCTGGGTGACAGGATGTCTGGTGTGCTCAGATTACTGAGACCACTCTGGTCCGTGATTGGTCCACGTCTGGGATGGCTGTACATGAACAGATCTCCTATTGGGTTCTCTGTTTCGGCGCAAAGGAGATTAGGATAAGAGAAGGCATCTTACACCCATTCCAGGTCGATCTGAGTTAGTAAAGGAGACAAGTATCCTAAATCAACGAAGCAGATCTGTGGAACTGCTGGTGACCCGCTAGTAGGTTTGGCACCCTGAGCCCGCTGTTGTCCCGTCGGACCCACCGTTTCTGATTCAACCTAGAATGCCTGCAAGGGTGCTTCACCCCATTGGAATAGTGGGACTAACTTATCGGCACCACCAACTTAACCTGTAAGCGAGCCTCTTTGCAAGTGATCCTGGACCGCCCAGTGAACTGACCAGCTCGTACTGGACCTTTGCCCTGGAACCGCTGCTGTCTCGAGTTGTTACTTGAGCCTTTGGAGACTATAAGCTGTGGGTATAAGGCACTCTCCCGTCGTGTTTCGTACACCTAGCATTCATAGTTCTGGAATTGGGAGAGTACGCCTGAACTAGAGCAAATGCAGTCACTGTATCGCCCAGCTGTGGTGGTGAACTTCGTGGGTGCCTTGCTGATGTGCCCCCCTGTGCCCCAAGACTGACTGCAGTGGAACTGGCCTGATCCCTTCATCAGGATCGGAGAAATCGCCACTGTCCCGCCACTAAATCATTCCTGGAACGCAGCCCCTGAGAGCCGCAGAGCTGCGCAACAGCCGGATTTGAACCTGCGACTGAAGTTGACTCAACTGCCAAAGTTTGGTTCGGAGCGCGCCAAGGGTCGGTGAGTACTTGCAACCCTTAACGGTGGCACCTGGCGCATCCATCAATTTTTACGCACAAGTGTCCCCTCAGGGTCCCTCTTATTTATCAAGGTAGCCTGTGCTACCGAGATATTCCCAACTCTTGGATCCTGTTCTGCCCGCTTGGGGAGACCCTCCTTGAATAGTGGGAACTTATTCTTCACTGCCTCACCCCCTTCCTGAGTCGCTACAGCCCCCTGAAGAGACCCTGTTTTGATTAAACCGCACGATCACGTGCCCCAGCACAGAAAGTACTTTTCAGCTCAAGGCTCCACTCATCTTAGAGACTGGACTGCCTCGTAGTTAGGGTTTGAATTGTGAAGGACTGCCAAAACGATATTCGCAGTGTGACCCCTTTCTTTACAGGTTGTGGATCAATACTTTGTATTATTCCTTTAGGCCATTGGTTACTGTATATATGTTTGCTAGATTAGTGTTGTGTTGGTTTTGTTATTACAGCTGAATATTTAATTTGTATTTTACTGAAAAGGAGATATATATATACACACACACACACACACCTCTTTAATATACACCTGACAGAGTAATGTGTGGTATTGTTTGCTGTGTGTGCTCATTGTGGGCTTTTGATCACCCTCTCCCCTTCTGAGACCTAGTTTTGACAGCAGCCAATGCTACCGTGATTGGTTTGGCTTGTCCCGAAGGTTACCCTGTTCCAAGAAACTAGGCTGGCCTTCTGAACTTCTGCCCAAGATACAGAGGCTGGAGGTACAAAAAATGGCTGGAGGTACAAAAAATACCGAAGTGGCTTTGTCCTGTACAGAAAAGTCAGGAAAGCAGAAGGACCAGCAAGAATCAATGGTGGGTTTGGAAACGGAGCAGAGAAGGTGGATATAGTTAGGTTTGTCAGATCAGGAGGTTGAGACAATCCTGCATTCCAAGTGACTGCCCACCATTAAGGCCTATGCAAAGCACTAGGCAAGTTTCAGTGCATGGTGCACCATAAATAGAATACATCTTACAGTTAATTCAAGATGGATTTGAAAAGGGTATGGCAATATCTTCCCCAAGTGCTCCATGGGCAGCAATTATGGCTCAGAGGTGATGGGGAGTCAAAAATTGTAGGGAAGAATTTAATGGGTAGACAGTCGAAGTTGTCTTATCCAGGGCTATGCCACATAGGGGCTCCCTGCTCTGGCATCTACTGTTAGTCCTGCAGTCATTTTAGCTTGTGCCTTTTGAATCCACACATATTTAGTTTGACACTAAAGGAGTCATTGCCATCACATCAGCGCAAATAGTGATGTTTGAGGCTTCCTTAGAATACAGTGCAAGGCATTTGTATTTTGATGCGACTGTGCCAAAGGTAACATTGAAATTTCCTAGGTTACAAGATGTGATTCATCCTCGTTTTTTCTAGGACAGTATAAAAATTTAAAAAATTAAAAGAAAATCAACCACTGAAAGGTGAAGCATGGCATTACAGCGATGTAAAAAGGCCATCTTGGAGTATCCAGTGATGAATGATTGCTAAGGAGATAAGACAGCCTGCTAACTTTGTGGGCTCGAATGAAGGCATCAGTAGTGAGGATTAGCTATTGGATTAAACATGGTAATCTCTATGACATGTAAGGCAGCAGGGTTGCATCTGGTGGATTGCATAAAGGACAGGTCAACAGGAGGAATGCGATCCTCCTCGTTGGATGCGGACGGTGGGGAGGGTGGGGTCTAACGCAGGAAATCTGCAAGGCAGCTACGCGGCATGATCCAAACACTTTAAAGATTACACATTGAATGTAGACATGGGTCGTGGTCTAGGAGCTCTCAAATCTGGTATTCACTGAGCAATCTCGTGTCAAAGAGGTAAAGAGGAGCAAAAGTGAGCTAAGTGTTGGTATGTTCATTCGCCCACCCAACATATGCCACTTTGCTATGCATAAGGCCAAGTACTGGGACAAGGAAGAGGGATGTGGAAGTAATAGCAGGATTGCATACCAGTAATTACCCCCCTAGTGCTACTCCTCGTCACAGTACGAGCATCCCTCTTCACCGATGCAGTGTGTGGATGGCCCATTACCCTACTTAGAAATCCAAACGAGATTGCGGTATTAAGGAGGCATACCTCAGGGTAAAGGAGGCGTGGTATGAAAAAAGCTGAAGAGGGCTCCTGGCAGGGAGGTGAGGCCTCAAAGGTAAATAGTGTGACGAGGAAGACTAGGAGTAATTGAGATTAGCATAATTTATTCCACCATAGTACGTTACTGGGATTATACTTTGCACAGCTGACATTTGCATGGCCTCCAGCAATGTTCCATCCAATTTATTTTTTTTCTCAAAGTTCATAAATGGTTGGCTTTTGAGCACACAATTTTCCATGCGCACAACTGATAAATAAGCGATTTAGTGACCTGAAGAGAGTTTGGAAGAAAATGTCCCTTTCCCCAACCACTGCATTTTACAGCACGCTTCCCAAAATGATAGACTTAAAAAAAAATGTTTTACATCTGATTATAAAGAGAGAACAACCAGTTCAAGACCGATCAGTCACAGTTCCTAGCAACTCATATGCAAAGAAAGAGAAGTCTATGCATAAAATAACATTGTATGCTCAGAATAAACAATAGGTTTAGTTGTGGTTATTCATTTGTCAACATTGCTCAGACAAAGCAGAAGAGGTTTTATGCCATAAGAAAACACGCTCATCTGTATTACAAATATTAAATAAATATCGCGTTCAACTGATGTATCTGGCAGAAAACTCAGACGAAACATTATTTGCTAAGTAAAATAATGGAAAAGGAGTGTGCCAGAAAACATGCCAATACGTACTGCTGAAACATCTGACTTGGTTTTTTAAAGTTGCTGATTTGCAAGGAGTGTTCTCCTGTGCCCTTTTTCGCATCCATGTCTCCCCTACTGGTTTGTGTGCTAGGCTTCAATATTAGTTGACAAGGCTGTGTAAAAAGTGAGGGATTGTAGCAGTAAAATGCTCACTGGAAGATTTACACACTGTGACACCGTCCTCGGAGGAATGGCAGCTGACAGAGGAGGTCCAGTGGTCGGATCAGGAGTTTGACATAGGAAACATTGGGGACCCCAAAGACGCCGACAGTCATAAGAGTTGGACCAACTTAAGGGGCAGGCGAAGACAACGGAGCAAGAGCAATCTCCGGTGTTAGAACACCACGTGCAGGACCGCTTAGAAGTGCTGCCGAAACAGCATGAACCGCCGTCCAAAGAGAAAGCAATATATGTTTGTGTGTGTAGTGGGTTTTATGTGATGTTACATGTGCTGCAACCTCTGTTTTATTACATGAATTTTACATTAAAAAAATGTTGTGCTATACTGATCAGTAGTGTAAGGAAGGCATGGTATCAAATAGTGAAGACAGACGCAAGTGATCACAGTTTAAGGGTGTTTATTGAACTTCAATGGGTTGGTTGAATGCTGATCTCCATCTAATCCTAAATCCAAGGATGGGAGCAAGCTACGGCCATCAAATAATAACGCAGACCTTGTGGAGTCTGTCAAAATAAAAAGGACCTATACTAATAAATCTATAGCCAATCCTTACATCCAAATACAAAATGAGTGGGACAACAATGTAGGCAAAAGAAAAAAAAAAAAGTGTTCTAAAAATAATAAATCAGGATAGTTGAGCAGTTGGCTTCCCTTCCCCACATTTTCAGCACGGCACAAAGCGGCACGTTGGAGCTTCACACACTGGCTTCTTGGACACGAGGAAACAGTTCAAAGCATAGGTATCATGCTTTCTGCCAAAGTCTCTCTGCCAATGACAGTCTCTTATTGCACAGGGCCTTACGTAACAAACACCAAAGTTTCTTTCTCATCAGGATTTTCACATTCACAGGTTCACAATTGGTCTCCCTCGTTCGAGCTCAGATTCCTTTGTATCAAAAACCAAAGATTTTCGATTGTGCAATGGGTTTCGCTTAAACCGCCACAGGACCACTTTGATTCACACCAATTCTTATTCTTGATCTTTTACTTTCGCTTCTGCCACTTCTCGGTTGAATATCTTAGAGACCTTCGATTGAGCACACTTGCGGTGCTGGATCACTCTTTACGAATATTTTATCTTCCTTGCTACAGTTCAAACATCCATCAGCCGTTAGGCTGTCCTCTCATCTTTCATCACACGCGTACATCAATCTTTTTCCTTACTCTCTGTATACAATGTTGCCGCTTGCAACCTTGACTTCAACACAGACCGGCCTTGCATCGGTTTTCCCCAACTCACGGGCTGTATTTATCTTTCTTTGATCTTGAAGCCAAGAACGGTACCAAGGCGGCTGCTGCTTCTCTCCTACTCCATCAGTCGTACAGGAGTGCCTCAGGTATCTCCGACGCACGATACAGGATTCTCCGGTCTGGTTTCTTGGCCTTATGCTCTGAAATCCAAAAGGTGTCCAGAAAGTAACTGCTTTCTGCCGGAAAGGTCAAGAGCATCTCCCTCCTTGTGCACCCTTCATGGTTTGCCATCTTTCTTGCCTTGTGTAGCTGCCGTCTCGAAACTTCAGTTCCTTCATGTGCTTTGCCTCGCTCAGAGTGTGCTCTCGTGCTCCTCCTTTTATCTGTGTGGGGAAGTTTAATGGGAGTCAGGTGTAAATGATTACCATCAATTGCCTGACCATAGTAGCGGGACATGTCAGGTACACTGCTCGGGTGTGTGTGTCTTTTCCCAGAGCAGGCTGTCTGTGTGAATGTGTTCGTGTAGGAAAAGGGGGGGGGGAAGAGTTTCCATATAGGATGGGGTAAAGGTGTTGCAGGGAAGAGAGGGATACTGTGTCTCGCCACAAGGTGTCCCACTCCCGGTTGAAGCCCACCCTTCATGACTAACCTAACGTAGGTCAATTTCATTTGTCCACAGCTAAAAGTATCGTTGAGAGAAGACAGAAATACCAGCTATCACAAACCTTTTACTATCATTAGTCAAGCCACAACGGCAGCACGTTAAGGTCAGTAGGTTTTTAATTTAAATCAGAACCTAACATTATTTAGAATATGACGAGTTAACACTGGTATACTCACTATATCCTACACTTAACTTTTAGGAATTCATAGAACTCTTGAACTGTCCGCACCTGATGAAGGGTAGAATTACCCAAAATGCATTGTGTAGAGACACGATTTACAATTGAGGACACCTATCTGTATATCAGAAAACCTCTCACCAATGGACACAGAACTACATTGTTCTTGTCTGAATTAACCTATTTTGTGCACTACTTATTCATGCATTTGATTTTTGGAAATGTATTTTGTTATTGTGTACTAACAATTATTATACAAAGTAGAATTATTTGATGCACCGGGATCGATATTATTTGACACAAAGACTATTTTGAAAGCGGTTTGATTTAACTTACATTTATGTATTTTGACACTATTAAAATTGGTATTTTTATATTAACAGATTTAGCATTGTTTTTGCTATAAAAGTGTGCACAGAGCTCAGGTTCCACTGGTCAGGTGAAACCCACCATTTTTGTTCTGATAAATCGATCTTGTAGCCCAAGTTCAGCATCTGTGGCACCTAAATATTATTGATTTATGCAATCGAAGTAAACCTACATTGGAATTACAAAACAGAGGGGGGTCTAACACAGCCCATTGACTTGTTCGTGGGTGAATGGCCCCTGGGAGAGTCTCAACCAAGTCTTTAGCTCACTGTTCTTTTCACAGAGAAAAATTTTACCCCACACATCAGTCTTTGTCCTGCCCAGGGGCAGCCCAGCACCGAAATGCTAGGCAATTCTCCTCTGAACAAGAGTACCACAGCAACCCCATACACGTTTCAGCCTAGTTGGGCCTCATCAGTGAGGTGAAGCTGTGTCTCTCTAAGAGCAGTGAGCATTGCCTGGCATCTCTTCTTGGAATATTTTCTCAGCCAAGGATATTTTGAAATTGAGCCCGTTTATATCTGTACAACACCATGTGGGTTACGAATGTAGTAATGTATCAGAATTCAGGGTTGAGTTACAACGGATGGTAACCTTTGTTATGGTTCAGCTTTGAGACTACAGTTGCCCCTTTGAGTAGATTGATCAAGTCTTTAATTCTGGGTTCTTTGTGCATTTTCCTCTGTATGCTTCATTTGGCCGTCGCAGGTGTACAGTGTCTTATGGACCCTTACACTTTCTTCTTTGGAACAGGCACCGTCAGGAAACCCAGGGAGTAGGTCCTAGTACTTGCTCGATGAGGGTTTGATCCAGCAAAAGGCAGATTTCTTCCTCCACAGGCCACAGTTCCGATTGATGCAGCAATGTGCAGTCACACTTTGCCATTACATATCTTGCCCAGACCCTTGAACAACATGGGGAATACTTTCACCATATCGCCATCTTGAGCTAGGTATTTGTGTGCCATGATGTGGTATACATGTACACCAGCACTGTATCCATTGCAGTCTTAAAACTCATTAGGCACCCGCTGTTTCAGTGGTGAGCATGTGCAACTATGCATGCCGAATGAGGTGTGCAACCATACTGCTGCAAACATGCCTTTGCGAGGTAATGGCGTGTTTGATCCATATTGAGAGATGTCCACGGATGAAGGTTTTAGTTTTGGTTGATAGGGAAGGTTTTGGTACGCCTCTTTGCTCAGTACCTGGACAGCCGCGCCAGTGTCAATCAGGAATTCTGTTGGTGTGTTATTGACCTGTAGTACTAGCGTGGGAATGTGTTCCTTGGCAATTTCATTGACCAGTGTCCACATTTAGTCTCTTTTCCTCTAATCAGCAAGCAAGTACGAGTCACTCCCTGATTGAGATCTAACTTCTATGTATCTTACATTCCTTCTTGTCCATTGCAAACTCCTCCTTTCAAGGGATCAAGAAGTTCTTGTTGACAGGTACTTGTCACCTTTACCTTCTGGCTGGCATTATTTTCTGCGTTCACAGCTCGGTTTGCGGTCATCCGATTGATATTTCAAGTGTCTTCTTCCACCTCTTGGTGATGTGCCTTGTAATGTTGGTACCAGGGAATTTCTGCATACTGCTCAAATGATAGTCCGCTCCACATTTTCCTAGTGCTGAGCATGTGCCGTCATGAGGTAATTCCTACCCACACCTGAAGCATGTTTTGTCTGATTTCTTGGCACCCTCACCTTGAGCGGGTAGGCACACTCCAAAAAATAAAAAACAGGGAGCAAAAATATTCCCAACAAAAAATGAGAAACACATCACATGTACCCCTGCTTCCACTCACACAGCTCCATGGATATGTCGGGACCAGGAGTGCATGTAGTTCCAGAGTAAGAAATAGCTTTATTACTGCCTGATCGAAATAAGTAAACATGTATCCTTTAATGTATATGAATAATTAGGTGCAAAGAACTAATTACTGCAAAAACAGTTCTGTTTCCCAGTTTAAACATTTTTACTCGCTTAAAAATACTCCCATTGGGAATTGGACTTAATTTTTACTCCCTAAAAAATCATTTTACTTCCAACTTTAAGAAATAGGGAGTAAAATACTCCCACTTCCGAAGCGTATCTGGAGCACTGTCCCCGATGATCGCACCGGCACCATCATTGAAATGCCCTACTCAGACATCTTAATAGCACCTATCCATTTGCTCCATGGTCGACATCCAGTTTATGCTCAAACTAGCCTCCCTCGTGTTATCCTATTGTGCTCCGCTGACATGTGCCTCAGGGTAGCTCACCTCGCACTGCAGATCACTGCACCGGCACCTGCCTCTCAGCTTGCGCCTGTGGACCACGCATTGCACAGGGATTTATCCTAGTTGCGCGGGCGGAATCAGGGGGCTGTCTTGGTTGCCATTGTGATGTTGCCGGATCAGATAATGAGGGCCAACAGCATCAATCGGGCGATGAATGCAAAAGACGGGAGGCCACACTGATGCGTCTTGTCACAAATGTATTTATAAACTGAGGACTTCCCACCCCCCCCACGTTACTTCCCCTCTTACCTACCTGACCTCCACCACCAACAAAATGAGGGCGATTGCCAACATGACAGACCCAAACACACAGCAGTCACAGTAATACATAGCTACGGTTTCTATTAAAATTACATAACCATGTGATGGTTACCAACTCGCCACATACAAGAATGGTTGGAGAGGCTTTGGGGAATGATTTCAGGAAGCTTGTGGGCCCCCGTTGCTGTGAGAGAATTAAAGTCTCAACCACCCATGCAGTGAATACAGTATAATGGAGAAAAGGTGGTTAATAGTAATCAATTATCACAAGACGGACAACCAGGAGAGAGCTGAAACACTAAACGGTGACTGAAATGGACCGGTTTCAGCTCCTCGTTCGCTGCTGTCTCGCGATTATTCCTTCCTTGCCAGCAAGGGGCTAATGTAGAGAAAAAAGTACCAGAGGCACGAGACACCCTAAAGGGCTAAAACAAATACAGCATGTAATGTGCGCACTATGGCGGCCCGCCCTGGTGGCGGGCCGCACCAGATGACAGGATCACCAGGGTTACCAATAATGTTGAGTGCTCGCAGTCGACGAACAGCAGGGGACACCCTACAACATACAGATCACTGGACATATTACCTTGGCTGGGGGCACCCAGTAGACGGCAGCCTCGGCTCTGGGGGCACCCAGGCTGGGGCTGATGCACCAAGCCGTGGTCACAAGGCAAACAAAGACCAATAAACGACAGACACGAGTTGCAACTTCCTGGGACTCTGCTGCACTGCCTCTCATGTGCCAGCAGAGCACCTTTTATATAGACTATCCATTACAACGTCACAACTCAGTCTCTTAAAGAGCCCATTCACCCACAGTTAAGTTGGCCAAACGCCACCTCCCTCCTTTATTATAGCAAAACCAAACCACACCAAAACATAACACGACCCTTTAACCGGGCCAATAAATGTGGTGCATTCCAGTCCACACACCACTCCCATCAACTGCTCAATCACTGCAAACAATGGTGCATCCTAGTCCGCGCACCCAGTGTAGTCTCAGTGGCTAGCGTTGGGATCAGAAAATGCCTGGATCAAACTGGCCCCTTGAGCTGCCACAGGACAGAGAGAACACATTCTCCTAATGTTCACCCTAGGCATACTTGTATCATCTCCTCCTTTGCTCTTCTTCCACCTGGACCACCGCTACTTTGGGGGGCTTCTTTTGACATACCTCCTGCTGATGGCTCGACCATGCTGGCCGGTGTTGTGGCTGGACACACCCTTGCGAAATGGTCCTCCTTTCCGCACCTTCCACATAGGTCCTTTAGCCGGGTACTCCTGCGCACGTGGATGGTCCCATCCACACTGAAGGCATACTGTGACACCAAACCCTCTCCTTGGCCACTCCCCTCTAATTGTTGGCCTGCCTCCTTACCATCTGCCTATGGCCGACATCTCCTCCAAATTCACTTGTTGAAGGTGCGTCTTCAGCTTGAGCTGCTGCCTGGATAGGTCCATCGCTGATGCACGCACCTCCGCCAACTCCAGGGCGCGGCACAGTTCCATGATTCGGTCAAGGCCCAGCTCTGGCTCCCCGAGGACCCTTTTTCAAAACTTCGCCGAGCTACAGCCGTAAATTATCCGAGCCCTGATCTCGTCATCCTCGAAGATGCCAGGGCGCAAGACAGCATGATTCCCCGAAGCTTGCCATGAAATGTGTTGAGGCTATCCCCTTCCTCTGGTCTCGCACATCTCATCCTGAACCGTTTATAATCCCGACTGACCATGTGCATAAAGTACTTATTCAGTGCTGCAATGGCTGCATCATATGACTAGTGTAACGCTCACCTGATTCTCGCAGAGGCGCCGGTCTTGACTGGGCGACTACCGTATCTTCGAAGGTGATGTGTAGCACCCGGTTGGCTCTTTGGGCTGGACCTCTGTGCACTGTATGCCTGACTTCAAGAGTAAGATGTCTGCAGATAGAAAATATGGGATTAATGAACTGGGGTTATTGGGGTGTCCCTATCTCTTTCCTTTTTTGCTCTCCTGTAGACCCCCAAAGGTTAACGCTCTCACCTTAGGTAAGTGAATGCCGAGCTCTCCATCTGCCTCGGGGCAGGGTGCTGTAACCAGTTTCTTCACTGGATCGGTGGCGCAGGCCTCTTGACTTCAGAGGACTGCTGTCCGTCGTTTACTGCACGAACGGTAAGTTTCGAGTAATTCTATTGTCTTTAAAGTCTTTAGTAATGATGTCTCTTGTTTTGCAGGTTCCGGCGATGGCGGATGACGGGCTGAAGTGAGTTGAAGATGGAGTCCGTGCGATGAATAGAAGCGCCTGGAAGCACCTAAGTAAGCGCTTGTTGCCTGCTTCACGATGCGCTCTAACTGTCTTTTATTTTGCAGGTACGAGTTCGGAGCGGCTGCAGGGTGCCGGAATACCCGCTGGGTTAGAGTAATGGCAAGTGAGTATTAAAGTTCCCCAATGTCTTTAAACGCACCTTGTTTTGTCTTTCAGATGCAGGATGCAGCGCCGAAGGCCTCCGGAGCGTGCGAAGAGTTGGTAAGCTTTTGTCTTTCAGATGCCGGAATGCATTGTGAAGACCTCCGGAGCGCACGAAGAGCAGGTAAGCCTTTGTCTTTCAGATGCCGGAATGCTAACCTGTTCTTTCTTGTCTTTATAGGTGTTGCTGAAGACTGGATTCAGGGTGGTAAGCCTTTTTCCTTAGGCCCAGGATCCGATGCAGAAGACACGATGAGCGTTCTGCTGCAGAGGATGCAGAATAACGCAAAGCAAGATTCATCCACCGGGTGTGGTTTAAATAGCCTCCTGTAGTGCTTAGATGTCTCCTTCCACAGCCACGCCTTGGTAAGAAAAGAGTTCCTGCTTTCCAGAAGAGTTCCAGTGTTCTGAATCTAGGGAGTGGCTCCTGCCCCACCCAACAGGAAAAGTAGTTCCAAACAGAAGAGGATCAGAGGCTCAGCTGGCAGGCAAGTAAGCAGCATTGTCTGCTGCAGGTAAGTCCACCCAAGCATTATGAGCCCGGCGCTTCCAGCGCTGGGACTGGGCATATTTATGAGCCTGGTGCCACTGGCACCAGGACTGGGTCCAAAAGGTCCCAATTGGGACTGGTTGGCCCTCGGAACCTGGGTTATGGATCTGCTTCCAAGGGAGTTGGGAAAACCCTGACCTTTTGGAAGCAGAGATCATGACAACTAGTCTCTGGGCCGCAAGGTCTTAAAGACCCTCTGGACGGCCGGGCAGGCTAAGTATAGGAGGGTTGGCCGTTTCACCCTGTCCTTGACTTAGACAGCCTCGAAATACAGCTTGAGGTTTTCCACCCACACCGTCCACCAGGGTCCTAGACTGGCAGGTGCACCCACACCATCAAAGGGATACAGGGGTGCCGTCTGGGCACCGGAGCGGGCACACAAGAGCCTGCTGCGCCTTCACCGCCACAAGCCCAGAGTTCTTCCGGCCAGGCCCCTTATTGCCAGGGGCCGCCGCAGGGCCTCAGCAGTCTCATCACTCACCACTGTGGGCCTGGTTGATAACAGGCCACGCCTCCACTTCCCAGCCTCAGCGACCGCCGCCTCCACCTCACACGTGGCACCAGCCGACCCGTGCTACAACAAAGCACAGGGCCCTGGGCCAACTGCAGCACCAGCGGCCGACACCGCTTTTTTGTCACCGTGGGCACCAGGCAGCCTGCACTCCAGCAAGGTGCGGGGCCGTGGGCCACCCTCCTCGTCACCAATGTGGCAGCTATCCTCCTGTCCCGGGAGGATAGCTCAGCGGCAGCATGCGCGTCTTGGAAGCAAGACGACACGAAGCAACAACGTTCGATCCACGGGTCTGCGCTTAGAAACCTCTGGGTGTTTAAGCGCGTTATAAATACGTAACTAAGAAAAAAAAAAAGTACAATTACACAACTAATTCCTGTAACAGCGCCTCGATGCCTGCGGGCTGTGTGAGCGCTATATAAATGTAAAATAAAATAAATAAAAACCACCAGTCACCAGGGCAGGCTGCACCAGATGCCAGGATCACCCGGCTTACCAATAATACTGCAGGTTCACAGTAGACAAACCCCAGGGGGGCACCCTCCAACATCAGGATCACTGGACGTTTACTTTGGCTGGCGGCACCCAGCAGACCACGGCCTCAGATCTATTGGCAGCCAGGCCGGGGCTGCTGCACCAGGCTGTGGTCACACGGCAAACAAAGACCAATAAAAGACACAGACACAAGTTTCCACTTCCTGGGGCTCTGCTGCACCTCATGTGACAGCAGAGCCCTTTTATTTAGACGAGCCAAGACAACATCATGACTCATTCCCTTAAAGGAGCATTGCACCCACAGTTAAGCAGGCCATACACCACACGCACTGCAAAGTGCGCATTTAAGGACACTGATTACATTGCTGGCCATAAGACTTCTGACTGACAACACTGGGGAAGTTGCTAGAGATCCGCTGACGGGCCATTTCAACTGAAATAGGTGGAAGGTCCTGGCAATGTCCCTGACTGACCACATAGCTTGTTGGGGAAACTCAACTGCGCGCCCCCCCCTCACCCCCACCTACCTACCTACCCCAATGTTATTGAATAAGCGATGCCCTTTTCCCCGAGATTGTAAACACGAGTTTCCCGCTTGACATCCCACATGTACATGCTGTCCTGTAAATTCTTCACTTAGAAAAGATAAAGTGCACAACCACTGCAATGGAGAACGTAACACGTCGTTCCAACAAAATTCCTACAGCAGTAACTATGGCCCACCCACATGGAACCGAGAGAGGGATTCACAAAATTCGAGGACAGGTTCGAATACCTGCTGCATCAACTCCGCCACCTCCTCTTGTATAGCCGTCTTGACTTGCGAAATTACCGCCGGTCTCTGTAGGCACACTGCTCCGACCAACTGCCAGGGACAGCGGCCACCATCCGCGGCCAAGGCAACCAAGCATCGGTAATCCGAGGTGCGCAAAATTGGCTGAAAACGGCAGGAGAGAATACCAGTAAGTAACCTCCGCATGGGCGTCGCCATCTCTGCACAGACGGGGCCAGCCACCAGACCGGGGCATAGTAAAGGGACTAGGATGTCGGGTGCCCTCAATGATATGGAAAAGCAAACCGTCCATCTTGGAAAGTTGCTCACTGCGTAACAACTTGATGTAATCACCAAAACAGAAGGTTAATGAATACAATGTGCTTTGTAAATGTGCATTCTTTTTAAATCTGTTAAAATAACAAAACTTCATAGCTTCTTTTCAGGTAAAAGAGAAAATTTTTGATAAATATTAGTTTTATATTATATATACTTTATTGTTATAATAAATCAATTTGTAAAAGAAATCATAAACGCGAAACCGTGTGCACTGCTTGTTCCTTTTATATGGAACTCTACCTCTTAAAGAGCCCTACTTTAATTTCTTCCTCGGAGCTGCTACACAAGGCGCTGCCGTTCTTGACCTTTCGGGTATTCTCAACCAGATGAAAGGACAACAAAAAGTTTCCCCTATGCACGTAAATATAACGCCATATATGAGAGTTGCTATTTGGCGAGCACACACACCAACGAAGAACAATAATTGCAGGAATCGAAGAGACCATTTTCTACAGTACAGCTCTTATTTTACGAGAACGGGTTGCTTTATTTAAACAGTATTTTAAAATTAAGTGTACAGAAAATATATTTTGTGTGAAAGGAGGGTCAGTGTTTTCTGTTTAAAATACCATTAAAAACTGTATTAATAATAGCGTAGAACTATTTGCTTTTAGTAGTTAGAGGCAGATTTCTTTGGACGACAATTGGCAAAAGGTCATGGTGTTCACTTGAGTTTGAAGTAACAGCGTTGCCGGCTTAGTCCTTTCTCTATGTCCCTCCTCTATGTCACCAATCGTGGTGCTAGGACAGGTTGACTGAGCTGACATCCAGTGGAGCAGAGTCCTCTCCAATGAAGTAAAAATTACCAATTTGCTACTGTGTTTGCAGCGACCGTCTTCTCGAAGGAGGAACTCCTGAAAAACGTCCCGATGCAGTCGTTCGTTCCTGCTACTTTTAGACAGCTCCTTTTTCCTGGGAGGTTCACTAGCACTGTTGGGTAAGTTGGTAAAGTCTTGTGTGTGGTTATTATAATAGTTGCTTGCCACAAAGTACAGTAGTAAAGCTTTCATAACGCAGCTAAATTCGTGCGTCACCCATTAGTCACCAGTCTTGCTTCAGTTCTGTACACCGTACATCAGTTCAGGGCCTTCTTAAGCATGTTTGGGGGCTCTGGTTACTGACACCCCCCCTGCACCCAACCAAAGGAATTAAGGGATGCAGAATATGTGGTTGCACACACCCTCCCTCCCCTCGTCGTTGCCACAACACATAAATTGATATGTGGCCTTGCAGCAATCAACATAAGCATGTGTACTGTGATGTGCTGCCCCTTTAATGACAAGGAGTCCCTGCTAAATGCTCGTGTGTATGTCACTTGGCTGTGACCATGTTGATAAAAAGGATGAGCAGTTTCCCGCCCATCAGTCTGTTCCATTGGATGGACTCCTGCCTGCTGTATCTTTGTTTTTGTGCTGGGCACCTATGAATTCGAGTATTGCTGTTCGTGGCTGTTAATTGTTTTATATCCATTGATGCTTGTCGTGTTTTATCTTGTGAAGGAAAAGGAGTCGGATGTGCTGCCCCTTTAATAGTATGGAGTCCCTGTTAAGGGCTTGTGTGTATGTCATATGGCTGTGACCTTGTTAGTAAAAAGGATGAGCTGTTTTCCGCTCATCAGTCAGTTCCATCAGACTCCTGCCTGCTGTGTCTTTGTTGCCGCGCTGCACAGCATCACAGGCAGAGGGTGTGCTCCTTCAGAGCCCCCCCACGTGGCAGTGCCCCCGCGAGGCAACACTGCCCCTATTGTAATTAGCAGAACCCCTGCTGGCCATCCGTGGTTGTGTGCACAATGGCCTGGGTGTCCCCAGGCCATGATCCGACCGTGTACTTGCAGCCCTACAGGGTGATCCCTGCACCTGGGTATGTTGGCTGGGTGCCCCCAGCAGCTGCGTGTCTGGACCCGGTGCCTCCGAGGTCCAGACCTAGCAGGTACGTGCTTTCCCTTCTTCATTTTGCGGTAATCAGAATGATAAACAAGTAGCATTTCAAGGGCAACATTAGCAGTCCACGACAAGTGTACTTGTATTCTTTCATAGGTAAAGGACAATTTTCATTAATAGCAGCGACGAGGACTGTATAACGACCATAGTATAACTACAGGACACATATTGTATGAACAAGTTGCAAAAAATGTAATTGATAATGAAATTATAGAATTGATAGATGACTCTGATTAGCTGCCTCAAAGAATGCAAAAGTGCTCAAGCATGGATAGCGGAGACCAGCAGAAAGCAAAGAGAATAGCTTCGAAGCGTCTGGTTATCTTAAAACCAAAAGTTTCCCAGTCCCCGGGCCAACTGATGCCAAGCAAACACAACTAATTGAATTTAACTCTGTGCATTTGAAACAATTTATAAACATTAGGGCATAGTTACATTTTTTTAAAGCGTACAGACTCATAACAACTGGTTACAATTATATGTTAAAAGAGGTGATGGCTGGAAGGTTTGGAATTAATTCTAACCTCTGGCATTGCTCTGGGCAACCCTCCAAACCATTGTTCTTCGCCTGCCAAGATATTACAAAAGGGGAAACACCATATGCAAATCAGGCTTGGTCCAATCCCAAAAGGGGCAGTACAGCCCAAACTGCTTGGTCACATCCTTTCTGGACGAGGGACGTGGTGTGAAAGTGGGAATTCCTGATCTAGCCCTTCTCCTGAACTCTTCACATGGTGTGAGGAATCCTAAGATGTCGTCACTGTTACCGAAGGGGGAGCCACTTCTCTTGAGGCCAGGGAGGTGAGACCGCTACGCAATAGTCCGCCTGGGATGGTACTCAACATGTGGGCAAACCCACTTTGTGACCAGTGACAACCATATTTGGAGAACACAGTATCCCTAAATCCCCCAATCCCCACCTCTTCCTCCTTCTCCACTGCTACCCTCCTATGCCATGTATCTCTGTGAAACAGAACTAGAGAGTACTGCGACAAGGAGGATCTCTAGTGAGTTACAAGATCAGAACTCGATCAATGCTCGGACGAAGAGGTATGGTGCAATACCGAGTACCTACCAGAACCACTTTGCCCATTATAGTGGTTCTCAACAGCTGATTGGAAGAAGCTGAAAGGACTTGACCAGGTTTGAAGCTTGCCCTGGAGGAACTGCAAGACAGATTTCACTTCGGAAAGAAGGAAGGCAGAACAGGTATCCGAGCAAAAAGGAGGTTGCTGTCTAGCTGGTCCGGTGTGCAGGGACCGCACGGTGAACAGCAGGGAAGACACTACTGGTATCCCCGAAGTTCGGCCGCCGCAGAGGTGCGGTCCCAGGCCGAGAAGGAGGACGCAAGCACAGTAGAGCCGCTAGCCGACCGAAGCAAGCAGAAGAAGCCCCACCACAGCCAGCAGGTGCACAGGACGTCAGGGAACATCACGGCCCATGAAATAAAGTATGCTGATGAACGGGGAAGCACCAGGGGCCCTGTAAAGTGGCAGAGGCAGTGGGAACAGGCAGATAAACCCAAAGAGTCAACATGAATGGGCCTGGGAGCTGTATCCGTGTAAAGAGAATATTACTTGGAAGAACTGTGAACCAAGTTTGCCAGGCTACTGCTTTTAACCCACAGTGTGAGTCTGTGACCCGCACCCATGTAAAGAGAATACTACTTGGAAAAACTGTTAACCAAGTTTGGGTGGATGGTGCTGGAAACCCACTGTGCGAGTCTGGGACCTGCACCGATATAAAGTTATCTGTGAGAGTGACTTACGGGCATTACAGTACTTGGCAGGTGAGTAGCCCAAGTCTGTATGTGACACCACAGCTTGGGGAGTGCACCCCAGGCTATTCTTCGTTGCAGGAGGAAACCAGGTCTGCCAAGCAGGGTCAGGTTCCACCACAGCTTGTGGAGAGCATCCCAAGCTATTCTTCCTAGTTGCAGTACCTGGTGGGAGGAACCATGTCTGCCAACCAGTTTCAGGGACCCACCAACGCTTGGAGAGTGCATCCCAGGGTATTCTTCCTCATCGCAGTACCTAGTGGGAGGAATCAGGTCTGCCAACCTGGGTCAGGCACCCACCACAGCTTGGGGAGTGCATCCCAAGCTATTCTTCTTTGCCACATTATCTGGTGGAAGGAAACAGGTCTGCCAGGGACCCAGAGATCTAAAATGAAGCCTGAGAAAAGCCCAACAAGGGAACAGAGTTCTCCCCAACAATTGTTTGAACTTTGCAAAGAACCTGAACAAGTCTGGGGAAGGGGGATATTCCCCAATACTTAAGATTACCCCCTTTTTGGCTTAGAAAGTCCCTCTTTTAATTTTAGTTTAAACATAGAATGTGAGGGGCAGAGTTAGGGTTCTGACATTGGACATTGGGACTTTAGCTTTGGACATTGTGACACTAGTTTTTTCATTGGAGGCAGGGAAACCCCTCTTGGTGTTTGTGGGATAGGGTTTTCTTTTCCTTTTTGCACTTGAATATTCGTTTCTAATAATCACCATGACCCCTTCTGCGTCACTCTTACTTCTTCATCCTTACAATGGCTATTCACAGATTTCCCAAATGAATCACTCACTACACAGGAGACCGTCTGAGGACCTGGCTGTAGCACAGCCATTTCAATCAAAGGCTGGGTGCCAAATTCTGAATCCACGCACCAACGCCCAATTGGCCCCCTTTGTTGGATCATACATCTGAAAGTTATTTCAGTTGATACTTTGCAAAGAAAGAAAATCTATAAGGCCTTGTTGCAGATTTTGTGTTTTGGGTAAATGGACTATATATGTCTAGCTGGGAAAATAAGAGAAATTGTATTGAATCCATACAAATACAAACTGAAACACATGCATACCAACCACCAGTTTAAAGATGATTTTGAAGTAAATTGGAATTGCCGCCATAGTTGTTCAGTAAATGCCCCAAAACCTGCTTGATGGCACCTAAATCCAGTAGACTGTTTGTTGGTTTATAGTGACATTTTCGAACGTCACATTTTCGAAATGCCATTTTTTCGACAAAAAAAATGCAGAATTTTGATTTTTTTATTTTAACCAGTTTTATTTTTTATTTACCCTTTTTCTTTATTAACGAAACAAAAAAAAAAACATTTTTTTTCAGCATTTATGTGTCAACAAAATGGCATGTCGAAAATGTGTTTTCGAAAATATAACTGGATACCCTATTTGTTGTGGACTGGAATGATCTCCTGGTACTAGCCACATAGCTCACTAAATTCACACACATGGTGCGGAACATATCTGGAGTGGTGCTGTCAAATTGACTTCTGCAGTATTAGAGATGGAAGACCCAGAAGTTGGTACCTGGCTATGGGTGGTAGCCAAATTTGATGTAATATTATGGAATGTTAGGTATGGGCGGTAGATGGTGATCTAAACGGGCATGTTAAAAGATGCTGTTGGATCTGGAGGCACTTGGAGATGGTAACCTGGGGCATAGCAATGAGTGGGGTGAAGAACATTGGAAAATAACCCCCACACGTGTACATTGATTTTACCAAATGTTTTTGGCCATTGTGAAGTCTTCATTTATTTTTATTTTTTTACATTCTTATTTGTCTAATTTCAATTTAAATAAAGACAAATGATAGTTGGCGATTTTAATTTTAAAATAATATATTTGATGCTTTTGACTTGCGAGAGGACAGTGCTTATGGGATCCTGCCTTGTATTCTTCCTGATAACAGAAGAGATTATTGAGGGCTTTGCTTTCTTGCCTATGTACATGAGGTGGGGTGAGAGCCCTAAATGGCAGAGTGTTGTCAGATATTCCAGACAATTTAAACGAAAGAGGAGGAAAGAAAAGGAGTAGTGTGATTGATTGTTTTCTCTTTCCGATTTCCATCTTGCGGTCATAAAGAATATGACCAATGTTAACTGAAGATTTGGATTGTGATCAAACCCCCTAGCATATATACTGGGTTCTATCGAAAGGGGGGTCAACATTACATGTTAGATGAGTTTCTGATAACAGATGGGCACTTTAGTGGTCGGATGGTCACTTGAGAAAAAAGGTAAAATGGTCAATTGATGATCACCAATTTGTCTATGACCTAATTTCGTTTAACACTTATTGGGGATTATTAACTAGTCTGTGCTCCCCAGTGTTGAAGAATAGGCCAAGTTAAGGGATTCTGGAAAACGAGGCCCGCTGTGGTTGATATAATATACTATGCAGGAAAGTTAAGTCGGACTTAATATGGGCTCTGAAATTAATTTTACTGTTCTAACATTCCTTCCTTAAATAGATCATATAAACAGCAACAATGGATGTAAGTTAGTTCTAATATCAAATCGAATGAACTAGCAAATATATAAAGTATGTGACTTTCAGGAAACATTAGTTAAGTGAAGCATTTCGGTAGATTTATATTGCGTAAGCACCTTCTTAAGATGGCTGCCGCCCATACGGAAGAGGAGACAGCGATAAGACACAACTAGGTTGTCGTGGCAACAGTTATACAATGCTGTGCGCGCGACCAGCGTTTCCAGTAGAGTGGAGCCGACGCGAGGGACTGTGTAACAATGTTGATACAGGTAAGCGAGGACTGGAGGAGGGATATTTCTGTCCGCATACCTTCACCCTTTACTGCGGGGAATGTAGCTGTAAAATATGTTTTGGACTCGCACACAGGCCAGCCGAGAGACGAGACAGGCTGGTTTCTAAGTGCCAAGGGGGGAGGAACATCAGAGCGGGCAATACAAACTATCTGGACATTTATGAAGGTGTCATGAGTATATTTGAAACAAAAATGTATTTAGAGCAATGATAATGAAAGGAATAAATGGGAATAATAAGGAGAGTTATAATATAGGGCACAAATAATGAACACAAAGCCAACCAGTGCACATTGATATTTATTATTTGTTACTGGGATTAACCCGTGATTTCACGATTTTGAATCTCGGTAAGCTTAAATCATTTTTCTTCTTAACAATGGTGTTTAAAGTAATATACCAGATGCAGTGTCATTTCATTTAGGTATGCATTTGAAATGGATTAAAGGTGTAGGAGCACAGGAATACATTGACATAACACTTTAGTGTAAACTATTTTAGGTAAATCGCACGCATTCATTTACAGTGCATGAATTATGAGTATTACTAAACACAAATGGATAAATGTAGTTTTTTTTTTAAATTCAGGGTTAGATTATTCATGAAAATTAATCATATACATATATTTTTTCTTTTCTTCTCTTTTCTCCTTTTCTTTATTTATATTTTTCTCTTTTTGTCTTCATTGGTTTTCATCCCCGTTTTCCATGTATTTGTTTATGTGTATATTTATTTGGTTACATGCTCATTTAATTTGTCCTTTTTCGTATTACAATGATGAATGCAATCAGACTTTTTCTTTTCCTTCGAACGCATGGTTACATTTATTTAAATCATTGTATTTATATTAATTGTTAACATATTGAAGAAAGTACCGAAAAGGATCTTTTTTGCCGACAAACAAGTTACTGTTTTGAAAAAGGCCCTTGAGAGGCTGAAACGCGTGTTAACAAAAAATGGCCAATGGAGTCAATATCAAAAATAAAAAATTGCTCAGATAATACCGAACAAAGTGTGACCAAATTTCATTTATTTAAGAAGGTGGCGCAGTCTAAGTGTGTACCATCTGTCTTTACTTTGAACCAAGGGAAGGAGGGGATTGGTCCTTCCCTAAACCAACGCGACACCAGACCAACAGGATTTATATTAAGGTTGCTGGCTTAATCCGCTGCACCCAGAGCAAAACCCCAAATCATATACTATAATAATCTTTAAGTTGATGGCCCCTGTCTGCAGACCTCTATAAGGTGTTCAAGTGGAAATGTACTAGTCCTGGGATCCTCGATATGCTGTTTCGCTTTACTGAAGTGATAGAAGCAACATTAAATGCTGCCCCTAAAGTGTCATGGTTCACATTTGTGTCCATTTGAACTTTTTAAATGTAATTCTGGGTTCAGGGCTACTTTTATTTTGTTTATATTACTGTTTTTGATATGGTTTGTATGTTTCTGGTGGTACCTTATTGTTGGCAATGTTTAATAAAGTTAACAAGTCACACCCTGCTTGTTATAATATTGCTCCTGGACTCAACATCGAATTGCTTGGAACATGTTCTTGATTGGTCTAGGAGTTATCCTATATCACCAATGCATATGGCTTTATTGAAGGCATGAGCACCCAAGAACAGGTCCTGAATTTTATTTTGGTATCTAGCAAATATAATTTTGGGTACAGGTCCTCCGTTTACCTAGCTTACATGGAGTGTTATAGTGCATTTGATTATTTCCACTGGTCACTTTTGGAACATATGGTGTGCCATCTGAGCCTATTGTTAAGGTAAGGAATGGCCTGGCAGGGGGACGTATCAGCTCCTTTCTCTTATACCAGAAAGATGCTCGAGGGTCGCATGCTCAGACCTGCGTCAATGACAAGGCCGTCTCTCTGAGTGCTATCAGAAGTCTTCCTGTCATTGCCGGTCAGTGCTTCTGCCAGCTCTTGTAAGAAAGAAATCGCTCTCGCCCCAAATGCGCTCCAGGGATTGGTCACCACCTATTAAGTGATATTAGACAGTGAATATTGGAAGGGATGAAGTTATGGCAGTTGGGTTGCATTATCCCGCTATTTGCTCACCCTTCTATAAGTCTGAACAACGTGCGAGGATGACCAGTTGTCCATACTTGAGAATAGGGATTTGGCTTTCAAACAAGCTAACTAGGTTTGACCAGATTAATAAACTTGTAATAATAGTTAAAAAGGCAATCGTGGCCACCCTTTGCTTTGCTAAGGTGATTGGTTGGCACTCACTTAAGTACTACTGAAGGATTATCAGGCCAAGTCAGTGGAGTCTATGGGTGTGGGAGAATTCGAGGTATGACCAATTGGCAGTGGAGGAGATAATTTGGTTTTAGGTCAAAATACCATTTAAACAAAAAAAACGAAAACAAGATTGATTTAGAAAGACTGTTCTGTAACCACACAGACTGGTCTTTCTAAATCGATCTGTCTGCCCTTGCCCCACACAAAGTGCGCAGGTGCTGACGGGCAGGTCCAGGCCGGAAGGCCGAAGATCGAGCAAAACTGGTAAGTGCATTTTGGTTTGTTTGTTTATTTTATTTCTATAGTGCACCCTGAGGTATCTGGGCGCATTAGATTACAGGTAGTTGTTCCAGGCAATGTAGTCATAATACGGTAAGGTCACAGGTAAATTGTTACAGACATAGGTAATGTAGTCAAATTACAATTACATATGTAAAGTTGCAAGGGGTGAACAAGGAGAAGACGCAGGCAATACAGACTGCAGATGGTGCCTATAAGTGCATGTAGAGGGCAAGGGTTGCACTTGTTGGTGTAATAAGGTCTGCACCCTAGATCTCAGTTATTTCTTACTAAGTAACCAAGAGATGACATTTCTCCTGAAGTTGGAGAACAGTTGGTTTGTCTTGGGGCAGGTGGGAAGGTGTTCCACAGTTGGGCTGCCATGACTGGGAAGCTACTCTCTCCTGATCTTTTAAGTTTATATCTCGGGACCACCAGGCATGACGTGTTGGTCGATCTGGTGACCTGTGTGGATGATTTGATAGTGAACGTTTCGGTGAGGTAAGGTGGGGCTGTATGGTTCAGTGATTTAAAGGTGAGACACAGTGTTTTCAACTCAATCTTTTCTTTTATAGAAAGTCATTTCTGCGGTCTTCTTGTCGCTGACATGTGCTCTCTTCTTGGTATATTTAATGCAGCTCTAATTGCATTATTCTGCATTATTTGTAATTTGTTAAGCACTAATTTGCTGGCGCCCAGATAGAGACCGTTACAATAGTCCGATTTGGACAGTATGAGTGCTCTGGTCAGAGTGGTGCAACTTTCTGTTGAGAGCAGTGGTCTGCAGGCCCTTATTAGTTTGCCTGTATAGGCAGTAGCTGAGACAGTCATGTAACTGGTTTGATGAAGTTGGATGTGGCGTTCAGGTAGAAACCTAGTGTTTTTCCATTTTTGGCCACAAGGATGCTATTCCCATCTATATTAAAAGAGGCATAGTTCGGGCTCATCTTGTTTATGTTGGTTGGAGAACCCGACAACAGGAGTTCTGTTTTATCATCATTCAGGCAGAGGCAATGAGTGGCCATCCATGCCTGAATGATTTGGTAGGTTTCGTTCACAAGCTGTACATCTATGTCGTAGATGCCTGTTAAAGGAAGGAGCCTCTGGGTGTCATTTGCGTAATTCGTGTAAGTGAAACCCAGATGGTCCAGTTCATCAAGCAGTGGCTTTGTAAAGATATTATATAGGGTAGGACACACACACACACACACCCTGGGGCACTCCACAGGTGATAGGAATTGGGTCAGCTGATGCAGTCGGTGAGAAGACTTGCATGGTCCTATTGTTTAGGAATGATTGAATCCAAGTGATTGCTGTTTGAGAGAAGTGGGCTGCTGTGGCGAGGTGATCACAAAGTACGCTATGATCGAACAAATCAAAGGCCGTCTAAGTCCAGGAGTAGCAGTATTGCAATCTTTCCTTTGTCCTTGAGTACATCAATCTGGCTTTTGAGGTTGATAAGGGCTCTTTCAGTCCCATGTTGGGGTCTAAAGCCAAACTGCTGAGTTACGAAGAGCTAGTTTGTTTCTAAATATTCCTGGATTTGCAAGTATGCGACCCTGTCGAAAATATTTAACAGAAATGGGACCGTTGTAATTGGTAGGTATGGTTGGATCTAAGGATAGTTTTCTGAGTAGTGGAAGTACCCAAGATTCCTTCAAATTACTAGGTACAATACCCGATGAGAATGAGACCTTAATTAATTTGGTTATGAACGGGGCCAGGTCTCCGGCAGCATCTTTTGATAATCTGTGCCGGACAGCTATCACCTTGGCACCTTGAAGGTTTCAAGGAAGCAATGATTTTTTTGTACCTCCTGGTACAGATATTTTAGAAAATGTAAAGCCTTGAGGTGTTGAATAAAAGGCTCTTGAGACCGCTGAGTAGAGACTAGGTTAGTTAAGTTGCGCTGTCTGTCTGCTATTTTAGTTTGCAGGGTGGCAATTTTATTGGTGAGAGCATTCTGAATGTTGGTGCACCAGTTTGTCTTTTTGGCATGAGTCAATAGAGGGGTTGGGCATCTCCATTTCTCTTAAGATGGTGAAGAGCTCTTTGGTACTGGACCCTGCTTGGTTAATTATTTTATTGTAGGTATCTCGTTTAGTGCAGATAATCTCTTCTTTGTATTTAGCGGAGAAGCTGGCCAGGTTAGTTTCCGTCTCTGAAGAGGGAGTGTGTTTCCATGTTTCAAGTTTTCTTTTTTCAGTGCATAGAATGTTAACTCTGGTGTAAACTAGGAGTTTAAATGGGCTCTTGGTTTGCCTTTGCACATTTTGAGAGGTGCAACTGTGTCTAAGGCTTTAGACATAGTAGAATTGTATGTGTCTACCAATAAGTTAGGGTCAGTAGTATTTAGAGAGTTTAAGGTTGGGATTACCAGAGGCATTACTGCCTCAGCGGTAATATTTCGTTTATTTTTGGTTAGACATGGCAGCACTATAGGGCTAGTTTTGTTCAGTGGTTTATTGATACTGAACTCAAATGAGATCAGTTGGTGATCAGTCCATGGCTGTGGAAGGATATCGCTCATTGTGATATTACATTTAAGGTCTACTACCCAGTCAAGGGTCCTCCCTTTCTCATGGGTGGGTTGGGTAATTTTCTGGAGGAATCCATGTTCGGTCAGTGTGTCGGCTAATGAGGTTGCTTGGGGGTCGTCAGGGTCATTAAAACCTACGTTGGGGGGGGGCGCTGTTGCGCTTGGTTAAGATGGCCGCCTGAGTTCCGGCTCCGTCCCGCGAGGCATAAGACATCCGAAAATTCTCCGGTTGCCTTCGACATCCCACACTACGGACCCGCTACTCGGACGGCTGACGGGACCGAGCGCCTGTGGGCCGAGTGCCGCCTTCCGGGCCGCCCCAGCGGCCAAGCTACATCCCGCCGAGAGTGCGGCGGGGGCGGGTGCCTGACCCGAGCCGGCTCCCGACTCCAGACGATCCTGCCTGAGCCCCGCGGCTCGTGGCCTACTGTGGGGGAGGGGCGTCCTGCCCTGCAGCCGCGGTGGCAATCGCCCGCGTTGTGTTGAGGGCCTTGCCTGCACTACCCTTCCTCACTCCGCCTTGTCAACACAGGAGCCGGGATTCTAGAGCGAACTGCTCCGCTGCCCCGTCCTGGGCGGTGTGCTGTCGCGCCGATCCGGCGCCGTGCGGTGAGCTCCTTGGAACCGCCTCACCTCGGGGTCGGCCCTGGCCCCCAGTCTACTTTTCCTCCGCTACGAGGGACCCCAGAGCGACCCGCTCCGCTGCCCCGTCCTGGGCGGTGTGCTGCCACTCTTTAGTGGATACCCACCCGGCCCCGGCTGACGGGCGGCCCTGGCCCAGTTACATCCTGAGCCGCCCCCTTCCTGCGCCACGGGGGCCGGGATCTGCGCTGGACCCCAGAGCGCCGGGCTCCGCTGCGCCTCCCTGTGCGGTGTGCTGACCACATAAGGGAAACATCGTCCCGACTCCTGCGTGGTGAGTGATCCTGACCCCCGACCATCTCCACGTCCACCCCTCGGTGGCGGTCCCTGCTCATCAACTACCGGTCTCCTCCACCCTTCCGAGAGATTGGCTTCAGACACACGGTGGGGCCTGGGGGTGCTCCGCTCCCTGCGTGACTGGGGGCGCCGCCTGTGGTTCTGTCGGATACCGGTGGTCCCGCTACCCCTCCATTGGGGACGGTTCTCTCCTCGGGCCGTGGCACCCACCATCTATGCCTGGTGCCCAACAGGGAACCCTACCTGGATCCCACGTTCAGCTTCTTCCTGGATATTACTGCTGAGGGCGATACAGCGACCCTACCACCCTGATCACGAGCTTGAGGACAACCTGAACTGTCTACTTTTCTGGACCACCCATATTCCTGATCCTTGGCCGGTCTTGCTCCGGGGCTCCGCTTCCCTCCACCTCCTCCAACGCCCCCCGCCATTCGGATCAAGTCTTTCCCACTTCAGCCCCGATATTGGGGTGCCCCCCCTTAACAGTGTTTACTGAGACTGATTGCTGCTCGCTGGTTCCCGCATATATTACCTGGCCGACATCGCCCCTCTCTGGGCCCTCCCGCTGGGAGCGGGGTCGTCGTGGGCTCTCCTGGCGCGCGGCTCGGTCTTCGCCTACGAGCCTGGGTGGATCCTGGTGCCTTACCTTCTGATTTCACCCAATTCCTTGGTGGATCCGTTGTCCTTTAATTCGCCCTTCCATCGACATCATGTCGACACGCACTGGCAAGAAACAATCCTCCATCAACATCTTCACCAAGCCCTCAGGAAGCAATGGACCGGAGACGTCCACACAGGAGCCTTCTGCCCCAGTGGCGCAGGAGCCGTTCGACCCTCAGAAAATGATGGAGTTCATCCGGGATGGATTCACCACAATTCATTGTAAGTTAGACGACATGAATGGCACGATATCCTCCATCAAGGCGCATATGGAGAGAACGGATGGCCGTGTGGCTGAGATCGAGTCGCGTGTGAGCACCACTGAGGACGTCCTGGGCTCCCTCCGGGCGGAGGTCTCTACTCTATCCGCCCGCGTCACTGAGGTGGAGAAGAAAAACGAGGATCTTGAGTCTCGCTCGAGGCGTAATAATCTTCGCATTATTGGGGTACCGGAGGATGGGATACATGAGCCTATGGAGGAATACGTCGAGGGCCTACTGAACCAAATCCTGGATTCCCCTAAACTCTCACCTCAGTTTGCGATTGAAAGGGCCCACCGTGCGCTCACGACGAAACCCAAACCGGGGGCACCCCCACGTCCCATCATAGCAAGGGTCTTAAATTTTCGCGATCGGGATGCCCTCCTCAGGGCGGCGAGACTCAAGGGAGACCTTCTCCTGGGCGCAGCTAGGATCCACCTATATCCGGACTTCTCGGTGGCGGTACAACGGGATCGCAAGACCTTTCTGGCGGTCAAGAGAAGATTGCGTGACCATCAGGTCAAATATGCCATGCTATACCCCGCCAAATTACGGATTGAACACGCAAACCGAGTCTACTTTTTCACACTGCCTGAGGAGGCCTCCAGGTTCATAGATGAACACTTTCCCGGCTGAACTGTACCCTCATCAGACACCGCTGTGGGCTCCCCCCGCCGGCGCATTGGAGCGGGTGATGGGTCACTGGCTAGCCAAGGCATTGACAATTCGTGGAAATGGACACCGCTATGTTCCATTGTGATCTCCCGGCGCTGGAGGGGGCCCCCCTTTTATTGGAAGCGACCAGGCCACTCTGATGTCAAATTGTGTGATTGTTCCTATCCTCACTCATGATTGCTCTGTTCGGGGACCCACTGATATGGCAGGAATTGAATGGGCTTGTGGGCAGAATACGCTGTGGTCTGCTCCCCACCATTCCACCCCAGAGGCTTACCACACATATTCCTTGCTTTCCTGGTCGCCCGGGGGTCCTGGGATAACCCCCTGGATCCCACAGCGACATGGTGGTATTAGACAGCACTACTCTACAGGCTAACTGCTCTCCAATGCTGGTCTGCTCAAGTCATGGTCCTGCATGCACTCATTCTTGTTTGGGTGATCCTCCTGGTCAGCTAGACCCCGTTGACCTATTGTACGCTATTGTTCCCCCTTTGGGCGTCTATGATATACACTTGTCAGACCCCTGCTGGGCGGTTGGGTCATGCTTCCTCCCTTTCGCGCCCTCTTGGGCTCACGTCCCGGTTCCCCCCCGTCACTGTGACACCCCCGGGGCACCGGTGCCCGGGTGCACACACCACCCCGGTCCGGTTGCTCGGGAATTCACATCCTTACATCTCTCGTTTCTTGGTTCATTATCTACTGACCATGCCCGCCTTTCCCTTCCCCTCCACGGGTCCTCCCCTGGACGGGAAACGACATTAATGTCGGGCATCATGTTTATCCTAAAATTGCCTCGCGGTTCGGAGCATTGTCGCCGGGCCAACTCGCAGACCCCCCAGGCGTCGATGCCACTGTTCTGGTTCTGGTTAATTGGTTGTAGGGTCTTCATCCCTCTGGTTGGGGGAGGGATGTGGGAGGGGGAGGGGGGGAAGGGGTTAAATGTTAAAAAAAGCTTGGTGACGACAGGAGGGGTAGAGTTCGGAACACTATGGCCCCAGGGACATCGCGGTCCTGACCATATTGGTCAACATCCATGGGGAGCACACTTCCATCCACCCGTATTCCTCTATGGCCGACTCTGAGGTACGGCGCGAGGAGACATTGACATTCATGAGTTGGAATGTTCGAGGTCTGGGTAACCACAAAAAAATGAGACTGTTACAGCTTCAGGCTGAGAGACATGGGTCTAAAATCCTATTTCTGCAGGAGACACATGCATGTTCCGAGTATTGTGAAAAATTCGCGAAATCATGGGGCCCTCAGAGATACTTCACCACCTACTCCACCCAGAGCCGCGGAGTTATGACCCTGATCCACAGAACCCTCAAATTCATTCCCATCGCTACGTTAATCGATCCCCTGGGCAGATATGTTCTACTTCATGGCGTACTGCAGAATAGGGAGGTGGTCCTCCTCAACATATATGGCCCCAACGTCGATGATCCCGATTTCTATCTACAATTGGTGACCATCTTGGAGAGCTTCCCGCTGGTACCGATTCTCTGGGGAGGCGATTTTAATACGATATTCGACGTAAACCTAGATAGATCTGGGTCCAGACCCCGTCAGCTCTCCAGAGCGGCATATGCTGCACTGTCCTCCCTTCCTCGATTGGCCCTATATGACGCATGGAGGTTCCTTTATCCTGACTCCCGATCTTACTCTTTTTACTCCTCAGTTCACGATTCCTTCTCGCGAATAGACAGGTGGTTGGTATCTGGTGTGCTGATGAGGAGCGTGTCTGGACTGACCATCCTCCCCAGGACCCTTTCCGATCATTCCCCAGTGACAGTCACCTTAGTCTGGGGCCCGGACGGCGGCCGAACCAGACACTGGAGGATGAAACCACTCGCTCTCCTCGACCCGGTTTTCAGCTCCGGGTTGGAGTCGGCCATCGAGGAGTTCTTTGAAATTAACACCAATTCCGTCTCCTCCCAAGCCACCCTCTGGGAATCCTTTAAGGCCTACATCAGAGGCATCGCCCTCTCCAAGGAAAATGGTATCCTTAAGACTATTCGGAGGGAGATTGCAGCTAGCGAAGCCAAATTATCGGCATTGGAGACCCAATACACGTTAGACCAAACCCCAGAAACCCTCGCGTTAATTGGCTCGGAGCTGGATACATTCCGCTCGCTCGCGGACCGTGAGCTGAAGTTTCTGGATAACCCTGGACTTGCTAGGAGATACGGGGAGGGTGAACGCCCAAGCCGCCTGCTGGCTAGACTCCTCCGCCGTGAGCTTGGTGCCCCACCCATTCCTGGAATCGAGAGACCTGATGGCTCCCTGGCCACCTTGCCTGGAGATGTTAATTCTGAATTCCTCTCCTTCTATCAATCTCTATATACTCAATCAGATAAAGCCACTGATGCAGAAATCGATGCCTACCTCGATAATCTTCCCCTCTCGGCTCTCTCTCCTGAGACCGCCGGAGCTCTTGAGAACCCAGTCACCCCTGAGGAGCTCTCGGAGGCTATAGACTCCCTTTCTTCAGGCAAATCCCCGGGATCAGACGGTATACCTGTGGAGTTCTATAAACACTTCAAGTCACTCCTACTCCCCCGTCTAGTTGCGCTATGGGACGAATCGGTGGAACTGGGCCAATTTCCCCCCTCGTTGCGCGAAGCCACCATAACAGTCCTACTAAAACCCAATAAACCTCCTACTCAATGCGGTTCGTACCGTCCACTCTCCCTGATCAATTGCGATGCCAAGATCTACGCTAAAACACTTGCTCTTCGACTTGTCCCTTTCATGCCACATATTATACACCCAGATCAAGCTGGGTTCATCCCAGGCCGCTCCACATCCTTGAATTTGAGGCGGCTATTCAACATTATAAGTAGGGTGAGCCCGAATGTACATGCAGTGGCCGCAACACTTGACATGCAAAAGGCATTTGATTCGGTGTCGTGGAGATATCTCTGGCGGGTACTTGACAAATGTAAATTCGGTCCCACCTTTGTCTCCTGGGTCAGGCTACTTTACTCTAATCCTGTTGCCAGAGTCCGCACAGAGGACCGTTGCTCCCCTCTTTTCCATATAGCCAGGGGCACTAGACAGGGATGCCCCTTCTCCCCCTTAATATTCGCTGTAGCAATGGAGCCATTCGCGGACATGCTTCGCCAAAACCATGCACATAGGGGTCTGCGTACTTCTGGTATCTCGGACATAGTCTCCCTGTACGCTGACGATGCTCTTCTTTTCGTCCGTTCCCCCGAGACCAACCTGGCCCCAATATTGAAGGACATCGCCTTCTTCGGGCACATCTCCGGTCTCACGGTTAATTGCTCTAAATCAACTCTCTTCCCGCTTACTCCCAGCACACTTCCCCCCCCCGGATACCATGGGGTTCGCTTGGGCCCAATTTAAAATTACCTACTTGGGTATAGTGGTGGCTCGTCACATCGAACGGGTCCGCGAGGAGAATTATCAGACATACCTCACAAACCTCACCACCAAACTACAGGGCTGGGCCAAGTTGCCGATTTCGCTGGCGGGCAGGATAGGGGTACTGAAGATGGTGGTACTCCCCCAACTCCTGTATAGATTTGCGAATGTACCGCTATGGCCGGGAACCGAATTCTTTCAATCATTGACACGTAGCCTCAACTCCTTCCTTTGGCACTCAGGCGCGGTCCGTCTAAAGCTCAAGACCCTTGCCACCCCCATGGAGGCTGGAGGATTTGGAGCTCCGGACTTCCTTAATTATTGGCTGGCGGCACAACTCCAACACACTGCACACTGGTTCAATGTAACGGATCCCCCCCACGTCAGACTGGAAAGGTTATCGATCAGTGACCGTGATATCCGATCTCTAGTGGTCACACCCATGCCGGTGTTGTCGGAATCGCTGGATCCCACGACCTGCACATCCCTAGCTTTACATAAATCTTGGCGAATACTGGGTATCATTCACCCCTTTCACGGCAACTTTCCAATTTGGAACTTCCTTCCAGAAGTCCCACATGTCCCACCCTCGGTGGTCCGCACATGGGCCGAGGCGGGATACGAACTACTACGTGACGTATTCAAACAGGGAAACTTTATAGAATGGCCCGACCTCCCGGCCTCCCTTAGGCGGAGACCCTCCGTTTGGCTCCAATACTCATCTCTCCGTGGGGTACTCAAGCGCAAATACATAAGTTTTCCGGCATTGCCACCTGATGAACCTGCAATTACCGAACTATCCTCGCCTTCTCCTATGAGGGGAAAAACCTCCAGGCTATACACCCTGCTCCAAACCAGATCACCCCCCGCATTCTCCAAACTGAGGCACTCCTGGGAGTCAGATCTCGGCTCCGAAATATCTGATGAGCTGTGGACCCGTATGTGTGCACGCACTCAGTTGATCTCCTTTAACTCCCGATTCAAACTAATTCAATTTAAGGTGCTCCACAGATTCCATTATACCCCGGCTAGGTTACACCGTATGTCAAGTGACTCCTCCCCTAGATGCCCGAGATGTGGCAGTGAAGAGGCGGGGTATATACACATGATCTGGTCTTGCTCTCGACTCACCCAATTTTGGACCTCAGTATGCTCCACTATCTCATCTATTCTCGAGTGCCCCATCTCCCCGTCCCCAATGCAGTGTCTATTTCATGATTTCCCAGAGCTTCACCGTGACTCCAGGAGGCTGGCTAGCCTCTGTATGCTACTAGCTGTGCGTACAATCCTACTCTGCTGGCTTCGGCCGAACGCCCCTACTCACGCACAGTGGCTCAGGGCAGTCACGTGGGCCTCTGACACGGAGGAGTCCTGGACGATGCAACAGCCCGCCCACTCCAGACCTAGGAACATATGGCAAAAATTCCGCTCATACATGTCCTCCACTGTCACCGACTCTGTCCCTGCATCCCCGGACCCTTCTCTCGCCTCAGCTCCAGATGACTCATGATTCTCTCCCAACTGTCTTTGGTCTGTCCTCGCATGTGCCCCCCATCGGTATAGGTTGTTCCCTGTACTACCCTATATGATTTCTTCAATTGTACCATACTGATCTGCGATGAACGCGATCCCCTTTGCATTTCCGTTGTATTTACATGCTTTATTGTAATCTGCCTGTGCCTGTTGTACCAAGCTGAATAAACAAAGTTTTAAAAAAAAAAACCTACGTTGAAATCCCCTAGTATTAGAGATTGAGAGGCAGTTTTAATGTTGTCGGATAGTAGGGTCATCAAGTCTTCTTTGTATGAACCTATAGGCCCTGGGAGTCGATAGATTAAGTGAATTCTAGTGGTACTTTTATGCAAAGTCTGCAGTTTGGCTGAGAGAACTTTGCATGAGGAGAATGATGGGGTCATGACTGTTCTCAAGTCTAAGACCTTTTTAAAGATGATGGCGATACCCCCTCCTCTGGAGTCCGGTCTGTCCACTCTAATGATAGAGTAGTTATCTGGTACAGCTAGTATAAGTGAAGGGTGCGACTGTGTGTATGTATGTTGAGGTTTGTGTGTGTTGTGCTGGGAAGGCTGGTTTCGGTGGGGGAGATGGTGGAGGTGGCTGGAATGTCATATTTTGGCTTTTGAAAGCCGACACACAAACTGTCTTTTTTTTGTCTTCGGTGTTTAAAATCCAGGAATATGACATAGAACAGATCATTTAGGCCGCCTACATCTACGCCTGTCTTTGCCAAGTGGAGGTAGTGGGGGGTTCGTCTTTAATGGATTATGTAAGGCTAAAACCATTGCTGCTTTGCTATTCTGTATGGTTGAACCCTAGAGCTGAGCTAACACAAAGTATTGCTAACAACCTGATTACTAGCGATCTCTGTGCCTGTATTGCATGGCTGAATTCTATAAAAATGTAAGTGTTGAATCTTGGTTTCATGAGAGACCTGGCGGGTTAAGATGAAAATTCGCAGTAGAGTTGATAAACGATTTATATACTGTGTATGATCTGCGCGTGCGGAATCGGAACTTGCCACTAGCTGTTGGCTCGTTGTTTCTTTATATGACCGTTTATGTGCATTGTATTATTGAATTTATGTGTATGACCTACATTTTTGGGATAGAGTTGATCCAAAATAAAATTGATTGATTGAAAATAAGCACCACATGTTTTGTTGCAAATTGTTTTTGCACTATTGCTTAAATGGTATAAGAAATGCATTTGCGCTCTGCATTTGTACAGTAATCTGGCGCTGTGCTTTAACGGGGTTACTCAAGTAAGGGACTATGTTTGTATGATGTAAGCAATGCTATAATCTATATGAGGGATTGGAAATGTTTGTGACTCGGGCAGCAGCTGTGCATTACTTTAGCCGAAGGATTAAAACCATGATCATGTTGATTGTTAAGTAATCCGTATAGTGCACAATGGTAAAGAAGTTCTGCTAGTCCTTGCCTCTTAGAGAGTATGTGAGGTTGAGCCGCAATATTCATGTCCAGAAAGGCAGGCCTTGTTGTGTCTGGATACCTTCAGGTTGTGGTGTCTGACTTAATCACTCTACAGAGATCCTAATCCTTATGTTCCCTTTCATGCACAGTACTTCATTTCTTCCCAGCTAGGTTCTGTAATGACTTTAATCTAAGGAAAATAAATCTTGGCTTTGAAGATTTTCTTGATGGAGAAACGTCTTGTGATCTATCCCCGCTCCTCCACCACTACAATCGCACCCCAAAATCAGGGACAAGAGACAGACTGTTTTTGCTATGAATATTCCGTTTTATTTAAAATAATAAATCAAACTGAAAGGTGTTCTCCTAAATTTAAATGCTAGGGAAGTCACCCTTAATAAGGCACATGAACACAAGCAGCTTGTCTATAGAAAAGAAACCCGATCTTCCTGGCATTGGTCTCTCGTCTCTCTCCATCACGCTTCCTCTTCTATCCTTCTGATGTTCTTCTATTTTTTATTTTTGCAGTCCAATCCAGTCCCAGGTGCCCAGTCTGGAGGTTGAATTGAGCCAACTGCATCGCTGCTTTCCAGAATAGTTCAGGACGGGAGTTGATAATGGTTGTCAATGTCCTGCCTCAGGTTTACATCAGCAGGAGACCCTTCTTCTTAATTTAATTTGTATTTATTTATTTGAGATCTACTACTCCGCTCCACTCGCGCACTACTACTCTTCCCGCTCAACACTATTACTGCTTTCTCCTCTCACCACTTCTAATCTATACCTACACTTTATTTCACATTCTTCTACTCTCCACCCACACCTGTTCTCACGTTTACTCTCCTTTCACTTCCTCAGGCACTTTCTGTAAGAAAGGCATGGTATCAAACAGTAAAATAGACACAAGTGTTCACGGTTCAAGGGTGTTTATTGAACTTCAATTGGGTTTGAAAAAAACGCCTATCCAAATCTAGAGATGGGAGCAAGCTACGACCATCATATAATAACACAGTCCCAGTGGTATCTTGTCAAAATAAAAGGGCGCATAGTAATAAAATGATTGCCAATCCTTACTTCTAAATACAAATAGTGTGGGAAACAATGTTAATGCAAAAGAAAAGGGTTCAAGAAATGATATCGGAATATTCAAACCTTTTTTATTTTTTTATTATTTATTTGTTTTGGTTTTACATGAAAAACCTTTACAAAAAAACAAGAAGTAAGAAGAAACTCCTTAAAGTAGAACAGAAAACAAAGAACCGAAAACAGAAGCCCGAAGAATAAGATCCAAAGATCACAGAGGATAACCAGGGGCGACCAAGCTGAGACTGGGCGAGGCCAACCTTTAGCTTGAATGACTAGCTCATGACTTTTGAACTTAAAAGTGTAGAGAACTTTTACTATTGTAGCCATGAGCATGATTTCTTGGCCTACAATTAGTCTGTCCCAGAACAGGTCACACATTAAGCTCTCCTCTTTAACCACAAATCTTCCGAGAAACGAAGCTCTTGTTTCCCATGTGCCCTCACACGCCATTAATAGATGTTTGAGGGATTGGAGGCTCGGAGGATCGCAAAATTTGCAGAGTTTGATGGCTTTGTCGCCCTGGTGTCTTCTGGCAAGTACCTCTCCCGAATGGGCTATGTTAAGACTTAATCTCAGGAAATTATTTCTTATAGCTCTATCTGGAAATTTTTGGAGGTAGCGAGGAAGAGACCCCATTTTTCTATCCACTATCAAAAAAAGGTTTGGGGGGTTAAGCTTCCTTACTCCGTCGATGGTGTTGATCCAATCTTTTATTTCCAGAAGCTTTTTTACTTTCTTTGGGTTGCAAATAAGGATTTCTGGTGATGTTTCGAGCCTGATCAGAATGAAAACCCACTTTCTTTTTCAGACCATTGAGTTGCTTTGATTTTTGATTTTTTGAGATGTTCATTTACTTCAAAGTAGAAAGTAGACTGGCCAGCTGTTATTATTTCACGATAAAGAGAGAGGAGTTTCCAATCGGCTCGGCAACCCAATGAGGTCAAACCTAGCTCGAATCTGAGACTCACTAATGGAGTACACATTGGGAGATTGTGATTTTTTTTTTCCACAGAAGCCCCTTGACTTCCAGTTGTAATGCCAAAGCAGAGCCTTAGCTTCCAGTCCGTACAGAAGTACCGGGACTGCCGTGGCCAGGTAGTATTTGACAAGGGGAAGAAATGAGAATTTGCAAAATTTACCATTCAACTTCTTCATTTGAGAGATGATCTTTGTGGCTTTGTCCAGAATAACCGTAGATGCTTTTGTTCTGAGAAGGGGGAGCTAAAATTTCATAACCAATATAGGTAAGTTCTTCAACCCGAGGAACTGCTTTGCCGTCCAACGCCCATTTTCTGGAGCCCAGCTTTTTTTGGGGATGTTTGAAGATAAGGATCTTGGATTTCAAGGGATTATTAGCCCATTTTGTATAGCATATTCCCCTAATTTGGACAAAAGCCGCTGCAGACCAATCACCGAGTTGTCCAGCAGGACCAAGTCGTCTGCTTATGCCAACCAATGGATTCTCCTCCCATTTAACCTCAGGCTAGCCTTTGAAAAAGGGGCCAAAAAATCTCCAAGATCTGACAGGTACAAATTGAAGAACAAGGGGGCTCCGAGACAGCCTTGCCTCACCCCTTTTAAATACCTGTATTTTATCTGACAGGTGGCCCAGATCATCAAGTCTCACTCTTATAGTGATGTTCCTATGTAGTTACATAAGCATTGCTAGTAGAGAAGCTGGAATCCCCCCAACTGTGTAGTTTCCTCCACAGAGGGGATCTACCTACTAGATCAAATGCTTTGGACAGGTCGACCCAAGCAGCATAAAGTGGAACACCCTCTTTCTCACTTGTGTTTTCACTAAGCAGGTTCAGAATGTGCCTGTTTAGGCTGGTAGAAAGCCCTTTTCTGAAACCTGTTTGATGTTTAGAGAGAATCTGCTTGGAGTCCACCCAAAGTGTAAGGTCTTTTAGCAGCAACCGCATAAAAATGTTGCTGTCGCTCTCAAGGAGGGCGATTGGACGATAGTTTGCCGGGCTTAACCGATCGCCCCCCTTGAAGAATGGAATAACCAATGCGTTCTTCCATGATGGTGGAAAAATCCTGTTTTGCAAGATTTCCTTAAAGAGACCATTTAGCAGGTTGGCCCACATTTTTGGATTATCTTTAAGGACCTGATAGGTGAGTCCATTGGGACCTGCCGCTTTCGATATGGATGATGATAGTATAAGCTCCACAATATCTTGTTCCTTGAATGTGAGAGACCAGTAAGAGTCTGATGGCAAACTAAAGTCCGTGGAACCCTTTTTGTTAAAGCTGTTTGACAGATATGTCACCCACTCTTGCTCTGGGACCAAATTGCAGAGAGAACTATTCTGACCACTCTGTAGTTGATTGAATGCCGCCCAGAAATTTCTGCAATTATTTGCATTGAGTAGATAGAGCATTCTCTCTCCGTCTTCTTGTATTTTCTGATGTTTGTGGTTTTTTGACCAATTTCTGTAAGTCTGCTTGGCTAGTCTTCGATCTTCTTTACGTATATTTGGGTCTCCCTGCCCATTTCTTAAACGCTGCAGTGTTTGTCGCAGGCTTCTTTTTTTTCTTTTGCGTTTCTTCATCAAAAAAGGTGGAGATGTTCTTGCTTGTCTGCAACCTTTAGTTCGCTTGGTGGGCGGATAGACCAAACGAAATTCCCAAATTTCTCAGGGTGGAATTCGTTTTGCCATAGTGAGGGAGGAACTTCTTCGAGGAGTTTGTTCAATGCTTTCCCACCGTTTGTATTTTGCTACTCTGTTTTCCTTTGCGGCCTTCGATTTCCCGCATTTTGTTTGGGTGCCAAGGCTTCTGAATGTCAGGAAATAGAAGTTCTAAACTTGCGTGATCGCCCCCCCCTCCCCCCTTTCCAGTTTAGGGCAAAATTTGGGCAGAGGACTGAGAGGCCGGGAGAAACGAAGATGTAATCTAGAGTAGACTCGAGGGACCCTTGATGCCAGGTTACACCCATTTTATCACCCCCCTTGAATTTTACGTGGATCATTTCAAGGTCCCAAGATGTCAAAAAGTCTCTCCACAGTTTTCCTTTTCGTAGATTGCTCATCTTTGGTTTCACTAGCGAGCTACTCCTGGGGTGAGTGTAATCTGCATTTAGATCCCCTGCTAATAAAATGTGAGCTCCCTCGTGATCGGCCTTCACTGTTGTGAGTACAGAGTCCAGAGATTCTAAGAAATGCTGCAGTTTTGAGTTGGCGGGATTCCAATAGATGTTGATGATTGCTATGATGAAGTGGGGGGCAGCCGTTTCCAATTTTACTTTACATGCTTGAATCCCCCCTTCATTGTTACATATAGGTGTACATTTTTTTTTTTTTTTGCTGGAATTTCTGAGTGCGATTATCATCCCCCCTGCTGGTCTCCCTTTCGATTTTTCGAGCCTCGTAAGATTAGAATTGTGAAACCCTCGATCTCAATAGGGTTGACGAGCCACGTTTCCTGGAATAGAAAAATATCATTTAGACCTATGAGTTCCTCTTTCACTTTCTTACTTTTCAGGAAACATGGGCCTCTTGTATTCCAGGAAACTAACCTTAGACCGCTTTGCCTAATGGCAGTTTTCCTCAGCCCCCAAATTAAGGATTATTTGAGAGATTATCTCTGGGAGTTTAGCTATCAGGTTCTCGTTTAGGCTTACTCCTACTACCTTTGTCCTGCCTGACTCTCTTGTGTTCCCAGCTGGACCTTCATTCTTTGGGCCTTCCTCCACCCCGTATGTTAAGCTGGGTTCAATCTCAGATAAGCCCTCCTCACTGGTCTTGTAGACCATCAAACCATCTCTAGCTAGATCACTTTTATTATTAAAAAGGGCTTGTTGGGCTCTGCTTGAATTCAGTCCGATTTCCACATAGAACTTGTCCTCCCTTAGTGGAAATTTTACATACTCAATGACTTCCGATGAAAAGAGAAATAGGTTTTGATTTTCTTTTATCTCAGACAATAACGCAGATCTGCAAAGTGATTTGTTCTTATTTTGTTTGACCAGTCTCATCCACACTTTTGGTATTTTAAAGTCACCCACATCCTGTTCATCATTTATCTTTACAGGTGTAGTATGCGAACGGTTGTCATTCCCATGGGTGGGAGAAACGAGATTTCTGTATTTCCCCGTGCCGTTCCAGCAACCAGTCTCATTTGGTGAGGATCTTGAAACCTCTTCCTCTTCAATACAAGATGGATAATGAGGGACAGTCTGGGCTGTTGGTAAAACTGGATTTGGCACAGGTTTCAGAAATATTGGGGCCAGTTTCACAGCAGTTTTTGAAGTCATATTAGTAGAGTCGTGAATGGGGTTTTCTTGATGGATCTTTTGTGCCTTATTTTTTAAAAATATCGGGGCCATCTTCATGTTTCCAACCGTTGGTTTTTGAACATTGTGTCTTCAGGACCTTTTTTGGCGATATTATAGGGTCTGTTTGCAGACCAACACTTGAGGTTTTTACCTTTTGACACTGGAGATCACTATTTTGATGCGAGGGACCCTTTTTTTTCATTTCTTTCCGATAACTAGTTTGATAGGGTTGTTTTGGTTTGGGCTGGAGCTCTGTAACAAATCAGGAGCCAATATGATGGATGTGATGGTTTCTGACGGTTTCCCGTCAATTGGCAGAGCCAGTTTTTTTAGAAAGGAGTTTGTGCCGGTATTTTTCACAGCTGGATTCTTGATTATTTTTTTTTTTATTTTTTTTTAATGTATGGGCTCTTTTCGACAGCGGGAATGAGGTTGTGGATTTTGCTCTACGCCCTCTTTTCCTTCTTTGCCTCTTTCTCCCTTTGAAGTTTTGAGAAGCCTCTGGGGCCCAGTTATTTTTGTTATGTGACAGGCTTTTTGAAGCCTTAACATTCTCTTCTAGAGAACTATCAGAGATCTCTTCTAACGCATCAATATGCATATTTTCCAATCTCCTGAATTCTTCTAAGATTGAGTCTGATAATGGGGTATCATCAAAGATTGTGCTGTCCTTAGGGGCCTCTTCCAAGATGGACTGACTGCAGGTTTGAAGGTTAGAGACTTTCCTCGGGAGATCTTTTAAGAGTTCCTGTCTAGCAGCAGTTCCCCTGGCACCCTCCTTCAATAAGCTCTAAATGTGAGTAATGCCCAAACCCTGTTTCACACCTTCGACTTGCATTTCTTTTAAGGTGGGAACCAGAATGGTGTTCATAATATTACTTGGAGACAGCATGGCTGATTCACTGGCAATCAGTTACCTTTCTATTGCGCTCCTCCAGTGCCAAACAACAGCACAACAGCAAACACCCTTTACACCGACGGGCTTAACACCACAAGGGTGGCTTGCTTGCCGTTAAGTAGATGTCCAAAACCACGTGATTGGTCACGTGACAGCCTCAGGACCGCCTCCTCCAGGAACCGGGATACACAGCAGCAAGAGCTAACAGGCTCCCAGTGCTGCAGCTGACAAAAGCGTTTCAACAGAGGATGCCGTTTGAATAAAGCAAAAGAATATTCAAACCGTTGGCCTCCCGTCGCTACGTTTTCAGCACAGGACAAGGCACCACTCTCGACCATAGCATAGCCTCTGGCTTCTCTAGCACGAGGGTGCAGTTCAAAACGTCAACATCATGGCCTTCTGTGCCAAAGTCTTTGCCATTCAAAGTGTCTTTTCCAGAGGGCCTGATGTAATACGACAAACAACAAAGTTCCTTTCTCTTTAAGATTAAACCTGTACAAATTCTCAGGTGATCTTCTGTTCACCCCAGGTCCCCCTTTGCCGGGCTCAGACCCCCTTCAACACTAAACCTTCTATTGTTCTCCCTCTGCCAGGCTCGGACCAACTTTGTCAACTTTGCCACAAATCTTTACTGTATTAACATTAAAGACTAAACCCCTTTCACTTTTCAGCTGGATGCCTTACAGAGACCTTCGATTGAGCACCCATGTGGTGCCGGACCACTCTGTCAAAGGTATTGGATCTTCGTTTTAAAGTTCCATCACTCATCTGCAGTTTTGCCTGACCGTTGTATTGGGACATGTCAGGTATACGACTCAGATGTTAGTTCGGTTTCTCTCCTAGAGGGCTGTCTGTGAGAAAGTGTTGTGTTGTAAAGAAGACTGGGGGGCGTTGGAGTTCCTAAATAGCCTACTTGGTAGGATGTAGGTAAAGGTGTTAGAAGGAAGGGATACCGAGTCTCACCATCCGGTGTCCCACTCCCCGAAAACCCCTCATCTAGGTGATTCTCCCGTACTGGTCAACCCCCAGGAACTGGATCCAATAGTGATGGGCCTGTCCAGGCCACCAGGATAACAGATCCCTGGGGGCTACTGGGTGAGACACCTTCTGGTTTCTCAAACTTCTCATCTCATTCATTCCCTACTCTCTCCCTCTCTCTATTAGTCATACTCGCCTTGCGTACACGCTCAAACTCAAGTACCAAGTTCTCCCACCAACCAATACTTCACGTTGCACACTCCTTTAGCAATTCTCCTCTACGCTCCTGTACAACATCCTTCCTATGCCTGGTCTCATTTCTTGACCTCACCCGAATAACCCACATCTTCTTGCTTCCTGTCACCCTTTGTATTCTCCTCCTTCACCCTCCATTGGTACTCTCCTATCTGCTGGTTCCCAGGGCTAACAACTGTCTGTCTTTTTCCCGGGGGAAGGATTTACAGGCAAGAAAAAATACAAAATGGATCTTAAGCCCTGCACCTTTCTCTTTTGGGGGTCCGCTGCTTTCAGGCGATAGTGGCCCATTACATTCAATGTTCCAGTTCATGTGAGGGTTTTCTGGGCGGTTTGAGATGGCGATTTAAGGAGGGAACCACTTGGCGGCCCCCTCACAGGTCAGTACACTGTCTCTGTGGATGAGCGTGTGAACATTTCTGTAGCGCTGTGTGCACTTGCTAGTGCTGGAGTTGTGCTGGTGCGGGTCGCATAGTTGCTTGGTTTGGGCATGCTGCTGTGCAGTTTGCTTTGTTCCATGTGCTCTTTGTTTGCTCTCTCTCTCTCTTTCTCTCTTGGTCTGGTTGCTCGCTAGCTGTTCCACCACTAAGGCTTCTGGTTCTTGAAGTCCTATGTGACAAACAGAAAGAATCTTGCCAGCAATGGGCAGTGCATGCATGAGGTGATTGACAGTGGTACCTATTTCAAACATGCACATAAAGAAGGAACACTTGCAGGGGACCTCCCACAGACTGCCGCTGGGGCTGGACTGGCTCTCGGATTCCCCATGGTGGGCCTCCCACCCCAGGCTGAGAGGGGTCCCCATCCCCTGTAGACAGGGGTAGGTTTTTGACCCTCTCACTTAGATGAGCTATATATGAATGTGGTCTGAGCATGTTGATTCGCCAGACAATAAAATCCAGCGCTCTTTTCATTAGCCATCATGGATATGTTTGAGACATTTTGAGTGAATTCTGTTGCAGACTATAGACCTTGTGACCTTTCTAGGGCCTACAGTTCTACTGGGCGCATGAACCCATTCTTATTGTAGAATGTCTGATGTGATCCAATTGCCTTCTGTTTATGGTATCCCTATTGTAACAGGTCTTTGAATGTTGCCTTACGCCGAAGTGTCCACAGTGGTCTCCAAAGTCGGCAGGAATCAACAGAGAATGCGAGCAGGATTGCTGAGGTGACGGAAAAACAAAGCTCCAGAGATTTCCGGTAAGGGTGCCAATAACATTTCTACTTCAGGGTGACCGTATAGTAAGGGACTATCGCTTATCATGCCAGATCGGTAGATTCTTATCGAAGGGTTTCTGCAGTAACTATTATTTCCATGTCCTGGGAGAGTACAGCATGCTTATAAATGTTTTTTTTTATTGTTTATTCTGAATTACCTTCATAAAAATTTTTCGCAGTTGAAAAACAACACATGTAAAAAATCATTAAAACAAACATATCACATTTACAAAGTAGGGTTAAGTTAAGAAGAGACTGAAAGATAAAATTGTCACACAAACTAAATGGAGCATGTGTTAGTGCTTGATCAGTCCTGTTTGTTTTTTCTTGCATGCTTGGATTTATAATGGAAAATCGCAGACTACAAGTCCCAGAATGAAACATCACAACCTTGAATCGACAAGCATCTCCAGCATGAAATATGTCAAGTTAACATGTATGCATTGATCTATCTAAAGAGGGAAATAATTATATATTGAAGATGCTACAGTTCTTCAATCTTAGCTTCTTTTTAATACAAAGCTGCTTCTAAGTCTGGTCATGCTGCAAGGTAGCTTGATGGGTTTATGTAACTTCTACAGAGCTCTACGTGTAATATGCAGGCAAAGGGAGAGAGTCCTGTTGTAGTCGGCTATAGCAGACCTCTTGTATCCAGTGCTATAAAGCTCAAGTATGCGTCTGGCAAATGCTATAGAATAAAGTCTTTTTTATTATTTGATTTAACCAGTCAGTAAAGGCTGTCTTTTTCAGACAGGCCAAGCTATGCGTGTGACCATGTGCAGTGCTAGAATGTATAGTACCTTGTATTTTTTATTGATTTATTTATATAGCGCCGACCGCCCACAGGCATTGGGGCGCTTACATGTAGACTTGTACATAGCTCAAGGTGGAGCCTGAAGAAGCAACAGGACAAATGCATAAAACTACAGGTTGGCTGATTCATTGGGTCCTAAACATGTGTTACTTGAAAAGCTCTGTTTTTAGTTTTTTGCGGAAGACCAAATGATTGGACTCCAATCTAAGGTACTTCGGCAATTTGTTCCAGTTAGAGGCCGCTCGGTTAGGGAAGGCTCTGCCCATACCAAGTTCCTTCTTGTGTTTCAGAGGCGTTATGAGCCCATTAGCTTCTGATCTTAATGCCCTGGAAGGATGGTAAAATCTGAATTTGGACTTCAAATAGGCTGGTGCCTTGCCATATAAACACTTGTGAGTAAGGCACATAGACTTAAATTGTATGTGTTCCTCTATTCTCAGCCAATGGAGGTCCCGCCTAGCTTCACTGATGTGTTCACTTCTTGCTTTCTTTTTGACCATTCTGATCGCATTGTTTTGGACCAGCTGGAATTTTTGGATACTTTGCTTACTAGCTCCTACTAGGAGGGCATTACCATAGTCCAAACGTGACATAATGGTAGCTCTTGCTATTGTGCTAAAACAAGTTCCAGGTCCAATAATTTGTCAATATATTGACTTCACCAGAACTGGCAGCAAAGAAAATTGCATCACCAGACGTGACACTTGTGGGCATTCTTCAAATGTACATTGCAAACAGTTTCCATGCTTATGCCAGGAAACAAATAACTCTCTGATTTGCAATATATGAATGGTCAATATTGTTGTTATAAGTAGAACAATACCACAAAATAGGTTACAGCAAGAGAAAATGGCCAGGATCGAACATTTTAAGTGCTGAAAACGTAATTTGAGCCCAGCGCTCAGTGTAGGCACTAAACCACATATATTCCCATATGTTCTTTTGTTAGAAAAAATGTTAATTTTTGACTTTCAAGAATGATCTTTTTATCAAACTCAATTTAAAATACACAAAATAAACCTACCTGATAAATATATCAATCGTAAAAGGAATATGTTTAATGAAAAGAGTATGGTAGCAGTTTTATTTTCACCATCCTGACTAGAAGACAAGTATCAGAATTCAAGGTTATTATTATTTTTTCATTAGACACAAATGAAAACCTTTGGCTGTTACATTTTAAATAGTACAAAAAGAAGAAAAAAAAAGAAGAAAAAAAACGTCAAATTAACAGCATGTCAGAAACAGAAAAAAAAGAAGAGGAGGACAAGTGAAAAGTGCAATAAACAAGAGATTAGAATCAGATCATATTTTAGCACTTCCCACTGGGGACTATGTCCTTTCAGTAACCAGTCTGTATTTACAGCTCACTTTTCTTGTCTATAATTTCAAATATCATCACTAAAAATGTTGCTACTGCTAGATTTTCGGATAGTTGTTCACCTCCCAAGAGATTCCTCCACCATATGTCCATTTCTCAAATCTGGTTGTTTGCCCAGAGTTCTCCTAGATATCTATCTCTTTCGTTTCTGAGCATAGAACATTGAAGTAGTAAATGTTTTAAGGTTTCATGGACCTTAGGTCTCGGCAGACCCTACAGTGTGTTGGTTCATCTTTAGGCCTCGCTCTGTAGTGTTTGTCTTTACTTAGCCAAAGGTTAAGACGAAATCTCAAAAAGGCAGTTCTGAGGAACCAGTTTTGGGAAAATGGAGAGGAATCTTGGTAGTCTATTTAGTTTTTGCAGCTCAGCCCAGTCTTCGTTACGACGGTATTTATGTAAAGCATCTTGAGTACGGATCCAGTCATGTTCAAAAGTTTTTTTTTTCACTCGATCTGTGTTTGTAATTAACGATTCTTCTGATTCGTTTAGATTTTCGAGTGGTTCTCTGCAGATCGACGCCTATTCAATGATTATTGGTTCGTTTGGATCTTCCGTGGCTTTTTTGAGGATCTTGAACCCTCCAGTAGATTGTGTTTCTCGGCATTTTCTGAAGAAGGCGATCGTTTTCCACTCCGCGATTATTAGCAGCGAAGTTAATGCCAATTATCTACGAATTATCGAGATCGGGTATGATTTTGGTAGGTGGAGCGTTGTCCTCCAGAATATGCCCTCTAATAATGGCCATACTTTGGTAGGTAAAAGGAGTGAGGTTTCTGCCACGTAGGTCAGGATGGGGACTGCTTTCACTCTATAAAAAGCTACCAATGGTTTCAACGAGAATCTGCAGAATCGTTTTGTCAATATTTTCTCTTGACCTGCAAGATTTTTTACCTGGTTTCTTAAGATGGAAATCCTTTGTGCTTCGTTATTGTCATTGTTAACACATACCCCTTAATAAGTCAGCGCAGATGTTTCTGTGATTTTCTTTTTGTTTAGAATCCAACCTTTACATTTGTTCTTGTTTCCCCTTCTTGAGTTGCCAAATGTTAATACCTAGGATTTGTCCGGGTTGATGGTCATATTGTTCGTGTCGACATAGTTCTGTTGTGCAATTAGTTGATGTTGTAAGCCTATCGCCGTTTGATCTATCAGAACTAGGTCGTCTGCTTAGATCAATCTTCCTAACGGGGATCTTGCTATTTTTGGAGGGAATATTCTTGTTTGCTGAAATGTGTCTTCAATGTCCGAAGTAAACATGTTGTACAATTCTGGTGCCAAAGGACATCCTTGTTTTAGTCCTATATTGGTAGATATTCTTTTGGACAGCAAAACCTTCTTGTTTAGGCATATTTTGATCGAGGTGTTCTTGTGTAGGTCTCTAATGTTATACAACAAGTTATCTGGGCAGTCCAACTGCTTCAGTTTTTCCCAGAGGACTGGTCTCTTGACTGTGTCGAACGTCTTTGATAAGTCTATGAAGGCTACATAGTCCTTTGTTCCCTTATTCTTTATTGTTTTGGATTTTAGTAAATTAAGTAGGAAGATGTTCAGGGAGGTTGCCCTCCCTTTTACAAAACCAGATTGCCATAAGTCCCTGTGGTCTGTTGTTTCTGCCCATTCCACTAATCCCTTTAAAAGGATGGAGGCGAAGATTTTCCCTGCCACGTCTAATAGGGCAATTGGTCTCTTGTTCTCTTGATTGGACCTGAGGCCTTTCTTAAAGATTGGTACAATCACACTTTGCTTCCAAGTTAACGGAACCTTACCGGATGTTAGTATGTATGTGAAAAAATGGTGTAGAAATGATGCCCACGCTTCTAGATTGGTTATTAGTATTTTGTTAGTCAGGCCGTCCGGGCCAGGAGCCCTGGAATTGAGTTTTTTGATTATCAATCCTAGTACGACTATATCGATGTCTAAGAGGTCCTGGTCTTGAATTCTGACACTGCGACTACTGGCTTCAGTATAACACGTGTCTTGTAGGTCTTTGTAGTATGTGCACCATTTTGATTCCAGGATGGAATTAAGTGTAAGGGCTTCTTGAGGAGTATCCTTTTCGTTTAGGAAGGCCCAGGTTTCCGTCGAGTTCCTTTTGCAGATTGTTGATAGCATCTGTTGTGAGTCGTGATTCAAGAAAGTTTTCTTGTGAATCTTAAGCCAATTGCGGTATGTTTGCTTAATTTTATGGATCTCTGTTGCAGTGTTCATTAGTTTGTTCTTGGTCAGCGATCTGATCTTTCTCCTCAACATTCTTTTCTTTGTGACAATTTCCTTGTCATATACGTGTCGATAAGTCATAAGTGGTTTTGAGGCACCAGGAATGCTAACACAGTGGAATATTTTCAACAAAGGTACATAGTTTATGGTCGGCAAAGGCGTTTGAAGATTCAAGGTAGTGATTATTGTCGTCAGATTTCCAGTCAAAATAGGAATCATTCCTGGTTGAATTTTTCGCCTATTGCGCCCTGGGTTAATGGCTAAATCGTAGCCATAGAATTGATGGTTGATTCTTCCTTTCAGATTGATACATGTCAATTTAATTGGATTGTGGTCACTCGATTCTGTATCCCTTAGTTCGAGTCTGTTGATAAAACTAGACATTTTTGATGAAACAATGACATAGTCCAATATCGCCTTTGCTTTATTACTTTGCCATGTTGGCTTTGGTGGAATGTCACCCTGGATTACCCCATTTAGAATTGTGCAGTCTCGTGATTGAATAGCGACAGACCAAGCTAAGCCTCATATCTGTTTGGCTGTCGTGATTGTTGACAAGTTGTCAATTGTTTTGTGGTTCTTGTCTAAACGAGTGCAATTGAGGTCTCCTACGATTATTATAAAGGGATCATTCCACTTGTTTTTTTAATCGTCAATCAGGTTCAAGATAGTTGAGGGTATGCTGTTGAGTCTTCTTACCTGGCGTCCAGTATTTGTTTATTAGGATACATATTTGGGGGTTGTCTGCAGCTTCCAAGTTGGGTAGTTGCACCACCAACATCTGAATGTATTGTGAAGGATTTATGGCATTCAGCACCGTCCATTTTAGGTCATGCTTAATTGCAATCAGCAGCCCAGCCATCGGTCTCCCCGTTGTACCCTTTGTAGCCTGGTTTACAAAGATGTTAAAGCCTTCCATCATTGGTGTGACTCTCAGCCATGTTTCTTGTGAATGGAGGACTGCGGGTTGTCAATTCCCTGTTTTTTGTTTAATAACAAGTGGTTAAAGCCTCTGGTGTCCACGTTATAAGGATCCATTGCGTACTTTCCGAGTCCTTTAAGCATTATTTCTGGTTCATTTTGTCTGCTGCCAAGTTAGCCAACCATTCCCATCTTGCCTGTTCTCCGTCAGAGGATTGCATCCTCTGGGATTGGTACATGGCTTGTTTATGTATCTCGTAGGCTTCTTGAAATTGTGATTTTTGTCACTTTCAATTGTCGTTATTAGTTTGTTAATTTTTTTCTGTCAAGTTAAAACCCATTGGTTTCAGAGAATTTGCTTCCCCCAACAAAAGACCATGGACTAGTTGTGAGTCCATATGGATTCTCACCCGATCCATATATATTTTGTCTGCGAATTCAACTATTGTGATATCGTTGGAGCCGATCAATGATAGCGCTGGAATTTGGTGGAGTAGTGTCAGCACGATAGCACGATTTAATATAAGGCCATCGGGTAAGTGCAAGATCCTTTCCAAGGAAAGTAGATTAATATTTTTTTCCAAAATGTTTTTTGAACGGTTGGATCTTGCCAATGATGGCGTTATGGTGTCAGAGGACCCCTCTGATTCATTGTTCTGATTGTCGGTATCAACGTGGTGTTCATTCACTGGGGAATTTGTGTGTAGAGTCTCCTTCTCTTTGAGCCCCACTTTATTCTTATCAGTTACCTGTTCTTGGTCCCGGTTTGCAGTTACTTTTTGCATCGCTTTTTTTGGCTTAGTCTCTTTGCCGTTGCCTTCGTTTAAGATGTTTGGATTTTTTTTGCATGTTTCTTGGTTGTTTGTTGGAAGCTTGATTAGTTTTTTTCTTGTATTTAGGGTGGACTAATTTGTTGTTTGATTTTTTTTCCAATACCTCCGGTATTTTTTCCTCTTGATCTTCTTCGTCCTGTAGCTCCTTATCATTTTCTACCATCTCAGGGCCTTCTGAACCACATCCTGCGGTGTCTCCTTCATCTGTGATTGGATATACTGATATTTCCATTAAATCAATATCCGTAGTGTCCTTTGATAATGAATCGTCTAGTTCTGAGCTGGAGATGTTCAGTCAATTCGTATCAAGGGCGATTTTTCTTTGTTCGGTTGATTTTATGTTGGTCAGTTCTTTTGGAATTGTCAGGTTTTTAATGAAGGCTCTGCATTTGCTGGGTTTGCATGTTTTTTGCGGAGCCTGGTTTTTAGATTTTTTTTCGTCATGATTGATTGATTGGGATGGTCTTAGTTTCCATTCAGCCATCCCTTATATATTGTTCTTGAGCTACCTTTACCTTTGTGAAAATTTTGCATATTCTGGGGGCTTTGTCATCTGTTGGAATCACGGTTCTGTTGTCTGATGGCAGTAGCACTTTAGCGGCTTTTTTGGTAGTGGTGCTCTTTTTTTCATCGAAGCCTGCCCAATCTCCGCTGATTGTCTCTTTTTATTGTACGGGATTGCTCTCGTAGTGTTTGTCCGTGGTGGAGTTAGTCCCAACCTCAACAGGATTAGGTAATTAGGTTGATCTTCCACTAGCCATTTCAATGTCAATTGGCCTCTGCCCACAGGTTGAGTTTGATATTGATGGTATATCCCGGTCGAGTATGTCCGTGGCTCTTTGAGCAAATTCGGGGTTAGTAGTACTTTGACTCTCTAATGGTTTAGCTGACGTACCCAATGTGCGTTCTTCACTTATTTCCTGGTGTCTTAGTGATCTTTCGTACAAGGCTCGAAGCATTTCGTCTGAATTCAAAGGTGCATTGTCAACCGAGCCGCCCAGCGACTCCTTTCTCCACACTTTCCATCTTTCTCTGCCTTCTTTTATAATCAGATCTAATATAGATTGTAAAATATCAGTGATCCTTTGTACCACATTGTTCATGTTGTTTTGTAGGGCAGTAATAAAGCCCTCTATGTAGGTTGCTTTCTAGTGGATCATCGCAATGAGAGTAGAATGATCTTTTAGTGTGTCGTTCACTCCCTCGTGCAACTTCATAAAGGGAGCAAGTATTGTGGCCATTGTTGAGACCATGAGGAAGTTGTCCTTTTCATATAATTTCTGCCTCTCCTCATTACTGATGGGGAAGTGGTTACTTTTCTGTGGAGAGTTTGTGATGGCTGATGGATCTTGATTAGGTAAATTGGGAACCTAGGTCTCTTCGCAAGGTCTTGTTTGTGTCAACCGCCCTCCCCATCCCTCAAGAACCTTCACCCCCCACCCTTCCTGGATTCCAGTTCTGCCCTGACTCCCCTTCAGATGTCCTCCACATCATCCAACACCTTAAACACTCAAACTGGCATCCATCATCTCTAATTTCATCAATGCCTCCTTCCACACCAGCTCTGCCCCAGCTTCTATCAAGGAAGCATGGATTACCCCCCTTAATAAAAAAACCCACCCTCAATCCTGCCCTTCCCACCAACTACTGCCCCATTACTACGTTCCTTACCTTCTCAAAATCCTAGACTGCACTGCATACGTCCAACTCGAAGCCTACCTAGAATCCAACAACCTGTTAGGCACCCGACAACCAGGCTTCAGACCCATGCATAGCACAGAGGCTGCCCTCCTCGACCTCAAAATCCACCTCGATGGTATGCGCGATGCTGGCAAATTAGCCATCATCCGCCTCCTCTCTACAGCCTTCGATCTTGTCGACGACAACGTTCTCTGCCAACACCTCGCCACCAAATTTAACTTCTCCAGCTGGATCAAAGCTTTTCTCACTGAGGGATCCTCAAGGGTCTTCACAACCCCTTACCTGTACCCTATGGTGTCCCTCACGGTTCCTGCATTTCACCCATTTTGTACAACATGTACACTAAACCCCTGTTCGACTACCTCGATAACCTTGGGATCCTCTATACAAACTTCAGAGACGACACCCAAATTCTGCTAACACTAACTGGCAAGCATGTCACTGATTGTGCAAACATCAACCAAGTCTACAGCATCATTCAGGCCTGGATGGCAGAATACCATCTCTGCCTGAATGATGACAAAACTGAGCTCATTGTAGGCTCCCTGTACGTCTTAAAATGGTTAGACCCTGTCTATGCTTCATTCTCCATTGACGGAAATCCCACCAGTGTCACACTGGGTGTTCACTTAGATGCAGAATTATCAATGCATAAACATGTCAAGGCCCTCTCCTCCTCAGCCGCCTACATCACTAGACTCGTCAACCTCAGCAGAAAATTCCTATCCACTGCCTCACCCTCGCCAGAGCCATCATAGGCAGTAAATTAGACTACTGCAATGCTATCCTTGCAGACACCTTCTCAAAGAATCTGGCTAAACTTCAGCAGATCCAAAACAGTGCCCTCCGAGCTGTTTGGGGTCTCAAGCGATCTGACCACATATCTCATGCCATTGAAATCAATGCCTGCTTTTATTGGCAACCAGTGGGTGTGACACCCACTGGTTGCCAATAAAAGCAGGCATTGATTTAAAGATTCTCTCTCCCTCACACACAGATACATCCAGAACACTGCACCCTCCTCCCTCACCCAGTGCATCTCCATAAGAACCAAACTCCCTTGCCTGCGTTCCTCATCCACCTTGTCACTAGCCATCCCCAGAGTCTCGAGAAAAAGAGCTGGGGACACTTGCTTCAAGGTCATTGCCCCTACCTTATGGAATGCCCTACCTCTCCACATCGGAGAGCAGGCATCCTACCTCATCTTCAGAAAGCTGCTAAAAACCTGGCTGTTTGACAAATACGACTAACGGTTTATAGTGATAATATCGAGAGAAAAAAGTCGAACTACAAAAACATCCAAAAAAAATGTCGAAAATGAAAATATCGAAAACATATACATACAATTAAGTCAATTTTTCGAAAATATAAATATCGAAAAAAATGTTGGATTACAAATATCAACAACTGGAAATAAAGTGTCATTTACTATAAGGGGGGGGGTTCCCCCCGTCAACTCCTCCCCTCACCCGACACCCCGTTGCCAACCCCCACCCCCCCTCCCAAGACACAGGCCAAAATACCCAGTACCATTGTGGAATTGTTACCAAGCTACATTGGAACATACACCTCGAACAAATAACACCCTAGAAGGATGTCATAACAGATTGAATAAAAACTTCAACATCCACAACCCTACATTTGGGCATTTTTTAAAGGACTTACAAAGTGAAGAACAACATCAGCAATTTAAAATAGCACAAACACTTTCATTGGCTAACCAAACGCCAAAAAGAAAAAAATACAGGGACTACGAGAGTAAACTGGTACAACTAATACAAAATTTTGACGCACAAAATATGGAAAACTCTTTAGATTCGGTGGCATTTAACTTAAAATGTTAAACAAACGTACGATTCAGGAACATCTCCAATCCAGTGTGGCATGGACAAAGAAAATCCAAAAGCCGCATCCTGCGGGTCCATAATACCTAATCTGGAACAGGAATCGATTTGAAAAAAACAAGAAAACCTCCAAGAAAAATCCAAATCCACAGAAGAAGAAAGAATACACAATCCAAGATGAGAAACTCATCAGTCCATGTCTGTAACATCAATCCATGTAAATGTGCTGGGAAAAAAACAAAAAATATCCGCATCCAGGAAGGAAAAAAAAGTGCAAATCCAGGTAAAGCCCATAGGAAAAAAACACCAAACTGCTCCATAAAAAAAACAGGCAAGATCCAAATCAAGCAAAGGAAAAAAAGTGCAACTCCAGGAAAAGACCATACGAAAAAAAACAACGCTGCTCCATGATCCAACGAAGAGGGAATACAAATCCTTCAAAACCAGTTAATCCAATGAAAAAAAGGCTTCCTCCGGGGAAAAAAAAACACGAAAAATCGAAAAAATCCACGACCAAAATAACAGAGACATGACCGCTGCAAAACCGTTTACTGAATGAGCTTTAAAAATGGCACTTACGTATACATAGGCAAACGTAACGTGCATTTGCATAGGAAAACAAATAAACTTTAAATGTACTGAGACTACTTATTTCTAAAGTAATAGCACCATCTAGTGAACTATACATATATTACAAGTCAAAATACAGAAATATGTTATAGACATATATGCTAAAACCGCAAAGATGCTCCAGAAGCTACACTGGTTCCCGATTGCTGCCTGGATTATATTGATTTTCCTGATTCATCTGGCTTTTCATGGCCTGGAAGCTGGTTTTGTACTTTGTATTTGTATTGTGTTTTATATAGCGCTTTTGTCCAAAGCGCTTTACGTAGGCCAGTCGCCAGAAGATCAAGCATTATTGTCTTTCTAGCAATCTTCGCTCCACTGGCCAAGCCTTGCTCTAGGTTCTACGCTTTTGTGAATCTACAGTTGGGTGGGGAGAGCTTTTTCAGTGGCGGCCCCACTGTCATGTAATGCCCACCCCACGGCCTTGCGGAAAATTGAGGACCATCTCCACTTCCATTTAGCCCTTAAAACCTTCTTGTTCAATCAGTAACTTATGGGGCTTTTCTTTCTTTCTTTCTCCTCTTAGCCTGTTTGCCGGTTGTCGGCCCTCCCTGTGATCGGGGGGCCCCCTGCTTAGCGCCAGAATGCCTTCGGGCCTTGGTCACATTTTACAAATTATTATAACATAACGTAAGCCACAGTTAGTCTATGGTTCACTCTGGTCCAAATTGATCCATTTTCTTATCTTTCTTAGCCCAGATTGAGCTCCCTGTTCTCCAGTCCACTGTTTTTTGTCTTTCCATGTTAGCACCTCATCGGCTTGCAGGCCTCTTGGGCCTTAGGATTCCTGGCTTGCAGGATATTCTCAATGTCTGCCCCTTGTGCGGGATTCCCAATGTCAGCCCTTGCTGGGCTTCTTCTGTCTCGCACCCTTCTTAATGTCAGCCCCTCATGGGCTATTCTCAATCTCACCCTCTTGTGGGCTACTTTGTTGGGCAGATTCTGAGGTACATGCAAAAATGGGAAAGAATTCTTGCATGAAGGAGGAACACCTTCCTTAAAAGCACCTGATTTTAGCAAAGGAAGAATGTGGTGCTGGGACATGAAACCCTCAGATTGGCATATGCCTAATTTATGGCCTGTGTAAAGAACTCGTGGTGGCAAAAGTAAAAACACAAGTGATCACAGTTAGTAGGCAAGATTGTATGTAGTAACCCTGTGGGAGACTACACCAACCTTGTTCTCTTGCCAATAGGTACTCCTGCACTGCAATTTGAAGGTCGGCGGCAGCAATGGGCTTACTCCAGATCAGCGGCACTCGCAAATAGCACCACTGTGGTTCTTGGACACCTTATGGGGGCTCTCCTTGCTTCTGGGGTCCAGCATTCTGTTGAGGTGGCTCAGGCTTGGGTCACCCTGCTTCGGGAGGGTCCGGCTTAAAGACGACATGCTGGTTTTTGGTGTTTTTGACCCCTGGCACTCGGTTCCAGCAGCAGCAGGGAAGTACAGCCAGCAGGTAGAGGGATTCCAGTCAAGTTCGTCTTGGGGTCAGTTGGTCCCACCATCCCAAGAGAAGAAGTAGTCTATTCTAGGCTTCTCTAGTCGATGCAAAATTGGAGCTTCAGCACTGCAGCAGGGCTTCACCGGGCAAACCAGCGGTCCAGGAGGGTGCAGCAAGCTTCTCTTCCAGATTCTTCTTCGGTTGCTTCGTCCAGTGGTCGACTCTGCCTTCCTTGCAAAAGACCTTGCCTTTAATGCAGGTTTCTCCCATTCATTCACCGCCTAGCTGTCAATCACACAACAGAGTGGCTGTCCTCCAAGGTGTTGAGGATTTCAATCAGGTGACACACACCTTGGTCTCAGCCTAGTATTTGCAGTGCACAACTGAAATGCTTATCTTTTTATATTGATTCAATATTGAGATGGCACACCACTCGTATCACACCCCCTTTTCAAATACCCCGGGTCACAATAGACCATGAACCAGGCTGGTTGGTAAAATACAATATTTATTTATTTATTTTAAAAGTCAGAAGAAATCATACACTTTCATAATATGGTGGAGCAATCACCAATGGGGCGATAATTACAATTAGAATGTGAGCAATGAACATCATTTAATTCTCATGGGAAACATATACAAAACACCAGGGAATAAAAGCTCTTTCTGATTTTAGGAAAGATAGCACTCCAGTTCGGATTTCCCCCTGCAATTTCCCTCAACCCACAAATAATCAATTCTGAATGGATATGAAGAAACCGCAGGTAATCGGGAATAAGAAACTGAAAACAGAATTCAAATCCGACTTTCCCTCCCCAAATAAGATTGAAAAACAGATTTGAAATCCTTGCAATGTTAAAAATGACACTCGGAAATGGATGAATAAAATAATGAATGTCTGTAAAAACCTTGAAGCAGATACAATTCTTCACTAAAGCAAAATGTAAAGGTACAAACAGTCACAAAGAATGGATTATCAAAAAGCATACAGTTTGAAAATGAGTGACAGGGTTAACACAGATTGAAGCAAAATGACATGTTGGAAACTTTGCAAACTTTGCAATTCCCACCTGAAATTACCCAAACGATTTTTAATTAAAACGGGTGAAATACTCTGAGCTGAAGTGCGGTTGTTTGGTAGGGAGATGGATATATATCACAGGGATATTATAGAAGTGGAATTAGGCCTCTAGCTGTTAAACTGAATGACACAGGCAAGCTTGAATGAGGTGCGTTTTCTGAAAAATCGGGCAGTGAAAAACAGAAAAGCGGCTTTAAAATGGATTGCAAATTTTACTTAAACTAGATTTAATGGCTAACAAAAAGAGGAATGCCACCCGCGAATCTCTACAGTTACACTGCAGTTGTAACCATTCACGTAGTGTACCCCGTTGTTCTATGCAAAACAAAAATGAAGAGAAAATCGGCGCTAACACTAGGAATCCAAGGCAGGGCTTCACAAATAATGCCGACAATTTTAACAGGATATCGGGGTCAGAAAAGGACGGCTTGGATAGGGGAACAAAGGACAAAGCAAGGCAAGGTATACTATGGATTTATATGGGTTTCTATTGATACTCACAGTCCACTTTAGTTTAGTATTTTTGGACCGTCAGCATTCTGGTCACCACATAGATCTAGTCTAACAAAGGACAAACTGACACATCGGCGGGACAGGATCAGCTGGGCAGGGACTGGCTACCAAATGATAGTTCTGGTCACAGAATGGCACAGGTACCTCTGGATGCAGATATTGGACAGCAATCGGTGGACTGCAAGACAGGCTGGTATCAGGAGGCTTCCCACAAAAATACCACTGCTTCTCCCTTTAGGTATTGGGATTTTAGAATTGAGGCCTTGCTGTAAGGGTCAGCAATGCTTGGCCTGGAAGTTGGATCTGGAATCTGGATCAGTGCAAGATGAAGGAAACAGGAACAGGACGCTGCGCAGGAAATCAGGAAGAGAGCGTCTGGAGTTCTGTCAGGGACACTTTATATAGAGCATAGTGACATCATTGACTATATTGCTCGGCCGGCTTAGCTAAGCACGTCTTTAAACAACTGGATTGGACAATCAATGTTGGTTGCCTCCTCTTGGTTGTACCCAGTTTATGAGGTTGTACTTTATGATGAAAAAAGACTTCCCACAGACCTTTTTGCCAAAAATTTGCAAAAATCAGTATTTACACTTTTGTACAAAGGTGGCACCTTAATAAATTGCATAATCAAGTCACATATTTTATGTAAAGGACAGCCGTCCAATCCGGAAATCTGTGAGACATTATTTTGGATGGTTACTGCTTTTTGATTATTTTAAGCATGAAAAGTTCAGCCTAATATTCCATAACTTTATACATATGTGCGGTTGATCATAAGGTATGCAAGTATACAAATTCACATTTGGGACATGTATACTTTTCTGGTAATCTGCAATATGTTGTTACTTCTGTTACCTATGCAGCAATGAAACCTATGACGTCTTAAAAGAAAGGCCATAAAATGACTTGTAAACAGTGAAATATTTACATTTTTCCAAAGTCCTGCTGCAGAGATAAGTCTTTACATTTGTATTCAAACATAGTCCTTAGCACCAAATGACAATCCTTTGTAAGCCATATATGCACCCTCATTCTGACTCAGGCGTTAAGGGGTTTACGGCGCCGTAAACGGCGCCGACCCTTAATGCCTGATTACAAGGTTCCCTTTGCGGGATGGCTTTTAACGGCTGCTTTTTTGCAGCCGTTAAAATCCATGCCGCAAAGGGACCTTGGCGATAATTACGGCACCGTAACGTACGCCATGGTGGTAAGGGTACGACCCAGGCAGTAACTTACCGCCTGGGTCGTAATGAGGGCCATGGTCTTAGCTGGCAAGCAAACCTCCTGAACAGCAGGGTCGCCATGGAGATCTTCCTTGGAGCTCCTTGCAGAAATCACGATCACATGCAACATTCTGTTCACATCTCCTTGTCCCAGAAATCTCATTGTCGGTGTGCTCAGCAGAGACAAGATTCTTCCCCACCCTGTAATTATCCTTGGGTTGTTATTCTCTGAGTGTTTTTTATGAAGTCCCCTTCCCCTTGGGGGAAGTTTCAGCCTGCCATCTGGAATAACTTGTTTCTTTTTAGCTTGCAGAATTAGCCTAATTGGTACAACATTTTCATTTCCTGATTTTTGGGTCCTAAATTAAACAAACCTAAGGAATAAAAATAGCTCATGGGTGTACTTTCCCCAGCAACAAAACCTCTTCACATTGCTAAATAAGTCGGGCTTTCATTCCACAGTTTGCTTTTTAAACGGGCATTTCCTTTTCTTTAGCTTGCACAAGCCCATTTTACATGCATGGTGAAAACTGGTGTTTCCTTTTCATTTAGATTTTGCCAGCTCCCTCAGATCCCGACACTGTCTTTGCAGCTATAGTCATTTCCTTGAATGCAGGAGTTTTATCTGAAGCATAGATGCATTGACACTGACCTGGCTCAGAGAGTTGAAGTCTCTTTGAACTGCTGAGCCTGGATATGTTTGGAAAGAAATAAACACGTGTTCCCCTGCGTGTGAAAGTGAAGTTGCTTATTGATTTCTCTCAGAATTGGTTTGACTGGGCCTGTCACTCAGGAATTATGCCTGGTTTTGGTGAAGCACAGTGAAATATCCTGGGCATGACAGGGCCTTTTTAACCACAGTGGTTTCAGAATGAACAGATGGAATTAGCGTGAAAGCAGCATTTTTAAAGGGTGAAAATGTTTCATTTTGAAGGTGAATTTTGGGTTTTCTGCAAAGCAGTGCAGTCTTTTCACTTCATTCCATTTGTTTCAGAACACACTGGCACGCTCCATCAGTGTCCCCTTGTTCCATACTGCCTGAATTGTGCTTGGCAGGACAGGCCCGCCATCTTTTTGTTGCTGCCAAAAAGCAGTTTTGAGGTCACAGGAGCCAGCGCAGCCAGGTCGCTGTTTCTTGCGCAAATGCAGCTTGGTGATGTAGTGAAATATTGAGTGGGTCAATATATCCCACAAAGGACAGCCAGCCAATCACCTTTGGTGCATTCCTGTCACCAAGGAGACTAAGCACAGGGAGTTTAGGGAACCTCCCTTGCTTCCTGCCCTGCCGTACACGCTGGAGCCAGAGGCAGGCTTCACCCGTGAATCCTGCCAAAGACAAAACGAACAAAGGAACTAAACCTGGTTTGGTGCGCAGAGTAAAACCCAAGAAAAACCTCACCAGCAAGAACTGGTGAAAAAAGAAGACTGGGGTCATTTTGAAAAACTAGGCACCCATGGGTGCAATACTGCAGCTGCAAATGCAGCCTGCGGTAAAAACGCAGAATGGTAGGAAAAATAAACCACTGCCACCAGCCATTACTTGTAGTGAAGGTAACATAAACATGTTACATGAGAAAGTAGACAAAGAGGATACTAGGCATCCCCCAGCACTCCACATACGATGGTGTTTACTGGGTCTACAAAGAGAAAAAAGGTAAGTAAAGTCAATTTCACTTTACTAGTCTTGGAAACAGTAGTTTATCCAAGAGAAGGTATTAAAACCTTATGAGAAATCCAAATTACTTCTCTGTGACTGCACTGAAGGTGCTGTGTGTCACAATACAAAAAGATTATGCCTATGGAGTTTGTCAGATTCCATAACCAAAAAAGAAACAGTGTCCAAATCAGATAAAAAAATACTTGAGAGAGTGAGGAAAAAAGGTCTCGCTCACTCTAGGATAAAAATTAAAAGTCCAGCAAAAGAGCTGGGGGTCTCTAAGGTAGAAGGGAATTGACACATAAATGAGAATTCTCCCTAACAACAGTTAAAGGGTGTTTATTAAACTGTATGCATAGGTGAGAAAAATGCCTAATCTAAACCTAAAGCTAAGATGGGAGCAAGCTCCGACCATCAAACAATAAGGCAGTCCTAGTGGCGTCTTGTCAAATGAAAAGGACCTATACTAAAATACCAATTGCCAATCCTTGCCACTAAGTTACAAAAAGAGTGTGGGATAATAATCACCAGAAAAGAAAGAAGTGTTCACCAAATAAGATAGGATGGTATGGCTGAGTCTCCCTTGCACACGTTTTAAGCACGGGACAAGGCGGATCTCCTGATCACACCACACTCCTGGGACTCTCCAGCACAAGGCTCACAATTCCAGTTCAACGATACCAGAACCTTCAAGGGCTAAGTCTCTTTTCTACAAAGTCTCTCCGCCTGCGAAGGCCTGATGGATCAAAACGGAAAACAAACCAAAGTTCATTCTGTAATCTTGCGCCTTGGGCGATTGTCTCTTCGCCCTGTGGATCTCCCTCTGCCAGGCTCAGATCCTTCTTGCAACTTGGGCCTCCCTCCGTCAGGTGCACTACGGCCTTTCAAATGCAGCTTGTAATATTGAAGAGTATTAATGTCTTTTTAAACAACAACTCCCAGTGAACAACCCTTGACACAATACTCCCGGGTGTATTACTATTCACCCCAACTCGCAGGCATCCCTCAGCCGGGTTCATGTTTGCCAATTACATAGTTCACTTTGCTTTTGGGCAATTGTTCTTCGCCTCTACGATCTTCCTTTGCCAGGCTCTGATCCTCCTTGCAAAGTGAGCCTCCCTCCGTCGGGTTCACTAAGGCCTTCTTTAACACAGTTCATGAATTTCTAACACAGTTCATCATTTGCTTATTTTCATCAGACAGCATGGGTTCCTTTCTCCTAGCTTTCTTTTGGCATCCCTTGTTGGGTTCACATTTGCCTTAATCCACAGTTCAAAATCTTCTCAGAAAGCGGGGTTCCCTTCCCCAAGCTTTCTCCTGGCAATGGGTCTGAGACTTTCGATTGAACAAGGGATTGCATGTGAACCTTGTAAGACCACTGACACCTCACACCACCCTTTGCTAGGGCCTTCTGGTACTTGCAGTTCCAACACAAAACCAAACGGGCCAGTGAGTCCTTCGAGAGCACTCCTGCAGCGCTTGACAACTCTGCAGCTGGCCCTTGTCTGGGCTTTCCCAAAAGTTCAAACACACACAAGTTCTTTCTTCTCAAGTTGCTTCCATTCATATAATGTTGCGACTTGCAACCTTGGGCTCAACACAGTTCAGTTGGCCATCAGCTTCCTCCGACTCGCCGGCTGTGTTGAACCCATTGGCTGGTCTTGCTTCTGGAGTCAAGCATGGTACCACAGTAGCCAGCATGCCTCCCCACCTGTGCTATCAATGCGGTAGGCCCCCTTTCACCATTGACATTTGTTCCTCCACACGTCAGCTGTAATTCCCGGTCTTATGATTTCCCTTTTTTAAGAGGCTTTGCGGGTCTGAATTGAAAATGGCAAGGGCAGTCCCCCTTTGTCGTCCCTCCAGGTCTCGCCGCCTTTCTTCTCTGTTTGAACTGCTGGTTTGTTGTAGCTGTTCACTTGTGCGTTCAGCCTTGCTCGTAGTGTGCTCTCGCGCTCCGCCTTTTTATCCCTGTGGGGAAGGTAAAGCAGCGTCAGGTGTGCGTGGTTATTTTCAGTTGCCTGACTCTGCCTGACGTGTATGTTGGGACATGTCCGGTAAACAGCTCTGGTGTTAGTCCGTTGTCTGTTACGGTGTAAGAAAGTGTTTGTGTTGGAAAGTGGGTGGGGTAGAGCTTCTAAATATCTTATAGGGTATGATCGGGAAAAGGCGTTACAAGGAAGTGGCTACCACGTCTCCACCTTCACTGTCCCACTTCCTTTCCCCGGACACCCTTCATTCAGGTGATCCTCCCCCCACTGGTCCACCCCCAGGAACTGGATCCAGTAACGATGGCCTTGTCCTGGCCACCTGGATGACATATTACCGGGGACTAGTAAGTGAGACACCTTCAGGTTTCTCACACCTGACAATGACCCTGGTAACCACCAGGAACGCAAGGCAGCAATTGCGAGGGAATTCACCTGGCAGAGCCCTGCATTTGCATGTCAAAAAACAGAAGTTAAAACTGCAGCACCCCTTTGTATTTGGTGATTTCTTAAACCCAATTGTATTTTAGTGTTTATTCACCCAGCCATATTTTTTAGTAAATGTTGATGTTTGCTCTAGCTTCTCTAGCAAACATACAATGTATTAACTTGCAAAAACTACCTCTACTCTGCACGGGTTCTGTGGATGGGCAGGATAACACGCTCATCAATCATTGAAACACAATGATCCTATAGGTTGCTGTTCCGAGTCGCTTATCGCTTGATGTGCTTTGCGCTCTGAAGTAAACTGCACTGGGAATGGGTGCGTGTGGCTGGCTGACATACCCCGGAGCAGACGTAGAGGGGTGGTGAAAGTTGGCGTGCTGTAGCATACTGGGACCTAATGTGCACTCTCCCTATCATTCACCCAACTCTGGTGCAGAGCATTGCAGTGCAAATATCTCAGAAAACGTGTGTCCTAGGGTCTTAAAGTGGATTTAGAGGTCCCATAGTAACCTTCGAGTTTTCAAGTTTTTTCCTTGCATTGAGATGCTTAAATTAGCTTTGTCCGGTCCTTCTACGACCACATAGATGTTTCGCCAATTTCAGGCAATAGTCTAATCTGTGAAGGGGCTTACATCTGGTGAAAGGAGTGGGGTGTACAAATGTCATATAGCCATTATTGTCCGGAGGGTCCTAACGGGTAACTATGCTAAATGTGGTGCAGATTGGTAGAACAGTGTGGAATTGTATAAGAAACAAACAGATTTTGTGCTTTACATATATAGAGTTAGAGATTGTATTCCATATATATATGAGATTGTAGTCCATATAATGTCCATTTTTCTTTCTATTCAGTCTTTGTTTAGAATGCTTATTCACTTTTTTTTGTTAAATTGTTTTGTGATGCTTAGCCGTAGCAGGGTAATTCTTGATCCTATAATATGCATGTGTGTGATATGTACTGCAGCATTTCTTGAGTAGCAATGCATTAGTGTTGTAGCATTTATTTAATGAAATGGCACACAACAATGTCCAGAGCAGATATTAGAACGTTTTCCTACTTGTGCCCTACGTTAAAAACAATATGTTTCTACATGTTTGTAGGCTTATGCCACCTTTTCCAGGAGAGAACAGCACTTTAAGGTGGGGAGGAAAGAAGTATGAAGAAATCCCAATAGCTCATATCAAAGCAACATATAACAAGTAAGTAGTCCTAAAACGTGCTACCAAAAATAACTCCTCATGTATAGAGGTCTGATTTGGTAATGTTTTTGTGGGCATTACTAAATGCATTTTTGGTAATACATGACTATTAAGAGTGGCAAATTTTGAAGTGTGCTCTCCCAGTTTCATTTCTGTGTTTCGGCCATCTCATTGTGCTGCTAATTTTGGAACTAATCTTTACATGTGGACCCTCAAGAGAATCCCGGCATCTCACGAGTATGTGAAACTCGGTGGACTCCAACCTTTCCCGGGACTCTAAGTACTGTAATTACTACTGTAAGGTTAAAATGAGCATTGGCTTTCAAAGTGCGAGGTCCTGAAGTTATTGCACTATTAAAATCATTTTATTCAAAAGTATCCAATGCAAAAGTATGTAAAATATAAACAAAAGTCTAGCGCGTCACGGGAACTCTAACGTGCTTGATTCCACCAAGTGACATGTAATTCCTTAATATGATCCAGTATTAGACATGTATCAATTCACTGTCTAAGGCCCCAAGCATGGGGTTAATTTAAAAGTTGCATTTCGTTTAGCCAATAGGTACTGTATTGCCCATTGGCTCTACACAGCATGTTTCGTGCAACAGTCTTTCAACGCTGCCCTCCCGTCTTCAGGAGCTCTAAAATACTATACGGATATAGTGGATATTTGGAACGCCATGGTCTCAACTTGGATTGTTGCCATACTAAATCACAACACACATCAATACTGGAGATTTAGTGAGGGTGGGAGACTGCATTATGCACTCTCCAATACACTTAAGACAATGCCTGCCCTTTCCAATATGGCGGCGGGGCTCGTTCATTTCTTCCCGGCGCCACGCACGGCTAGAGTTGGTCTCCATAGTAACAGACGTGCAGAACAATAAGTTGTCTTCTAACTAAGGTGCTGTGATCTACACGGATACAGCGGTACCGCGACACTATGCCATCACCGCGAGTCACACAGAGGTAAGATTTCTGAGATAGCGCCAAGAATCTCTTACATTTTCTAGAGCTCGGCTGCGATTTGCTGCCCTGTCCTCACCCGTAAATAGTGACGCACACACATTTACACCTCCTTTCACTCATAGGTGAGCCCCATATTTGTAACGGCTTTGATACAGTAACAGATGCCGTTCTGCTAAATTGACCGCAAGCATGTGTAGGAGTTATTTAGTCTCCTGTACATTTGCAGCGTAAGAGCCTTTACTTACCTCTTATACCTTTTTTGGATTGCTTTATCACAATAACAATTGGAACAAGGCAGCCAACCATTTTGCCTTCTGTTTTGTGCTTCCATTACAGGCGCATTTTAATTAGGCTGCACTATTTAGCTTTTACGTGGCGCACACCAGTGCTGGGTAATATTTCTCCTTACCTTAAACCCTTATTAATGAGGGACATCTATTGAATTAGTAGAACCAATAGAACGGCCATAGATCAGTCTGAGGATTGACCTACCATATGTAATTAATTCACAGGCACTCATTCATTGTGCCATATACCTGCGCATGAACTTTGGCTGCGTTTGGAAACTACAATCTATCTTTCCGTGCAACGTGTTTACAGCACGGTAAGTTAGCATGTGGACAAAAAAATTTAGAGTTCGGGAGGATATCTCGCGCTCACACCAACAACTTCTTGTAAACCCTATTATCACTAGTGCTACAATTCTTCTGAATAGGTACAAAAAATTTTTCTTCAAATTGCATAACAGTTGTCAAATATATTATTTAATTTCGACTTTCAAAGTGTAGAACAGCCGACACGTGTTTCGACCTTTGGTCGTTATCAAGGCTGCATAAATCATTAAATTCATAAAATATATCATAAAAAAGAAAGAGAAAATTCAAAAAACCATACCATATAGTGCCAACATGTCAGATCAGGATATGGGAAAATTCACGCCATAAGCAAGATGTAAAATGAAAATTCAAAGAAAAATAAACAAAAGGCAATAGTTTAGTTTTTCCACATAGGAAAAAATAAAAATAGGTAAATAAATACATTAATTCTGTGTGTTCAACATGGTACCCAATTATCATCTGATTGTATAATAATACTCAACCCCAATATATTAGTTACACAAATTACTGGTTATCACCCTGTGACGCCATTCCAACATGACCAGAGAGTATGTGAATATTCCAAATACACCATTGAACAATAAAGTTGCAACTTACCCTCTCTATATCAATAGCTTATATCTTCTGTCTTTGTATAGTAGACCCTTTAGGTTAAAATTGAGTAATATGAATTACATAAGCATTTTATCCCATATTGGAACATAAATTAAAAAATAAAATATTCACCAACCTGAAAGTCTATGTTGCTAACATGCCATATGTTCCAATGGTCTTAACATTCCAAAATTTTTTTATCCAATATTGGCTTTCTCCTACAAAAAATATATGTATTATGGTACTTGTGCTTCATAGGGTTAACTATAGATCCCCCATGTGCTGTCATTTCAAATATATTGTTGAGCAAAATTATATTTTATTGTGTTTAGTTCCCATACACACATCATGAGTTACTTAAAGGACCTCCCCCAAACATACCAAAAGGAAAGTTAATTATATCTTGTTTATGAATCTCCATAGGCTTACCTATACATGGGCTGGATCCCCGAACTTCAATATACTAAGGTGGTCCCACGAGGTTGTCCTTCCATTTAAATGTATTGTCACTCGCGAGGTCGCGGGCCGCAACGTGATGACGTCACGCGTACGCACGCGTGATGACGTCACGCAAGCGCGATGAAGTCACGCGACAACCTCGTGGGACCACCTTAGTATATTGAAGTTCGGGGATCCTTTAAGTAACTCATGATGTGTGTATGGGAACTAAACACAATAAAATATCATTTTGCTCAACAATATATTTGAAATGACAGCACATGGGGGATCTATAGTTAACCCTATGAAGCACAAGTACCATAATACATATATTTTTTGTAGGAGAAAGCCAATATTGGATAAAAAAATTTTGGAATGTTAAGACCATTGGAACATATGGCATGTTAGCAACATAGACTTTCAGGTTGGTGAATATTTTATTTTTTAATTTATGTTCCAATATGGGATAAAATGCTTATGTAATTCATATTACTCAATTTTAACCTAAAGGGTCTACTATACAAAGACAGAAGATATAAGCTATTGATATAGAGAGGGTAAGTTGCAACTTTATTGTTCAATGGTGTATTTGGAATATTCACATACTCTCTGGTCATGTTGGAATGGCGTCACAGGGTGATAACCAGTAATTTGTGTAACTAATATATTGGGGTTGAGTATTATTATACAATCAGATGATAATTGGGTACCATGTTGAACACACAGAATTAATGTATTTATTTACCTATTTTTATTTTTTCCTATGTGGAAAAACTAAACTATTGCCTTTTGTTTATTTTTCTTTGAATTTTCATTTTACATCTTGCTTATGGCGTGAATTTTCCCATATCCTGATCTGACATGTTGGCACTATATGGTATGGTTTTTTGAATTTTCTCTTTCTTTTTTATGATATATTTTATGAATTTAATGATTTATGCAGCCTTGATAACGACCAAAGGTCGAAACACGTGTCGGCTGTTCTACACTTTGAAAGTCGAAATTAAATAATATATTTGACAACTGTTATGCAATTTGAAGAAAAATTTTTTGTACCTATTCAGAAGAATTGTAGCACTAGTGATAATAGGGTTTACAAGAAGTTGTTGGTGTGAGCGCGAGATATCCTCCCGAACTCTAAATTTTTTTGTCTACTTTGTACAAACTTTGTGGGAAGTTTGAGGGAGTGATATCACTTGCTGCCGACCCCTCCGTATTTTTATTATATATATTTTGTTTGAAATTTGAGAGTGGAAAAGAGCGCACGCAACTTGTTAGCGATCCCACAAATTTTTGTATTTCTAAGTTAGCATGTGTCCCATCTCCTTAGAGATCGGTCCTTCAGCTAAGCATTGAGCAATTTTTGTATTGCTGCCCTGGCAACAGAACACTCAGACACATTTTTTTCATTCATTGTAGTTACATACCAAAGGCTGTGAGGAACCTACAGCACAATTCACATCATGATGAAGGCGTTAGAGGAGCTATTCAAAATGCAATAGGCCGAAACACTATTGTGTCGACTCTTGTATGTCTTTTCATAACAATATGGCAGAAAACATAGCATGTTTAACTCGTTGTTGCTTTTAACATAACCATGTTAAAATACAAAGCTGTATATGTAAAGAATCACCAGACGATTGAAAAAATATATGAATTGCAATCCTTGTTTGTTTCTGTATTATGAATGTGTAATGTTTGCTATATGTCCTCCCGGTATGTCTCACTTATGAACTTACTTTGCATAAAATAATCACATTTTATTTGTGAACCAAAATACTGAATGGTCAGTGTTTTGTGTACTATTGTTCTGTCCTGGATCGCCCTGAAGTTCATATATAGTAATGCATGGCAAACATCAACAATATACAACGGGTTTCTCCTAATTTATGGTTCACAAAATGACACATTCCTTCAGCCATTGCCTCCATCTTCTGAAAATAAATATCTAAAAGTTGGACTTAATGATTTTTGAATTGTTAAATTCAAGATTAGATTGGTTTTAAATGTGTGGTAGACCCCCAACATTAGCAACAGTGGGAGGTGCCTGTTGTATGAAAGGGGTCGCTGAAAATAGTGCATTAGTTATTGGTTTTCTTTAACGTAATATGATGTTGCAAAAGGTTTATTTTGGTGTATATGCGTTACTCGCTCATAAGTTGTATTTAAATTCAACATGCAGAGGAGACCGGTTGAGGGGCAAGACTGTAGCAGCGATGTAGTACATTTTACATAATTTTGGCTAGTAGTTCACATAGACGTGACACACAAAGCTCACGCTCCTTATGAATACACTAGAACCTCACAATTTAGGGCAACAAATAGGCTGTGAGATATTCAAAAATCAAACAGTATTTAGATAAGTTGAAGCAGCTGAAACCAAGCCAGTCTCCAGCTTTACCCTGCTTCCCACTACAATATGTTACATATAAAATTATCCAAAAAACATGTTTTACTTGTCTATATGAATCTCACTTTTTAGTCCACAAAGGCATCCACCTTCAGTCACAACAATCTCCATGTACACCCAAGTACAAAGTTATCGACCTGAGTATAATCTTCTTTTACCACCTCAAATTTGTGGCACAAGTGCCCACAGTAAAATGCATCTGATTTCTAGCTTTTATCTCTCATGCGAGGGAACAATCATGTCCCTAATGCAAACTGCTCATAGGCTACAACACATCCTCAGTAATTGTGTTCCATCCTGGTTGCTTCTTTTAGGTCAATGCTGGTGTTCCATTGGAAACCATCCACAAACTGCTGCAAATGTAGGCATACACTACCTCATCTATGGCACATGTGCTTAGTTATCATCTCTTTGAGCATCGATGCTCTACACTGGCTGCCAGTGATGCACTAGGTATTTTAGGATTCAATGACTGGCCCACAACACATAGCATGTCCTCCCTACATGCTCCCAAAAACCTCATGCATGTGTGTATGTATGAAAGTGATTCATATACAGCAAACCTAGCTAGAAAGTAATGAAGCACTGAACAATAAACGGAGTGTAACATAGTGTGGGGGGATTGTCTTGTCTTTCTATGGTTCTCATTTGTAAGTAAAGTGTCCCCTTCATAGCATGGCCTACAGATATCTCCTGAATTGCAGGAGTGTGGAGCCAACATGATGTGAGCAGGCAGGTTATTCTACAGCCAGTGTTTCCAAAACATAGATTGTGCACGACTGGTATCTCACCTAACCCTTTTCAGTCGCTCACCCTCAACAGACACAAAGATAAACACTGTCCGAAGCACGGAAATGCTCTGACCAATCGCAGCACAGCAAATCTCAATAGCACATAAAAGGAATGCTGTGATTGGCCCGAGCAAGTTCCTTGCTGAGAGCTGCACCCCCATTAGCCATGTTTGCCATTGTATTTTGTATACTGGTTTATCCCAGGATTTTTGTTTTTAAAGACCCTGTTGCTGTACATTCCGAATATTGGAGATACAGGTTTGGAGGAGAACTGTCACACTTCGAAGTAGGATTGGTGTCAAAAGAATAGTTTCATTAAAGCACATGAAGAAGCAGTTACCTGGAAGGTAATATATAACCCCTGATGCCCCAACCAAATGATTTTCAGATTTTGAGAACAAAGTGTGCTTTGTATCACATGCTGGCGTCTTTCGGTAGGGTCAGGTGAGGTTGATGGCAGCAGTATTGCAAGCTGCTAATCGAGCAAAAATGTTTCATTTATTTTTAACTTATGTGAGAGCTGCTTCAGACCATCCTCCTCTCATCATGCACACAGCTGTTTGACTGTGACAGGCGGGGATGCAGCTCGGCAGCAGCCAATGTTGTGAAGTTCATGCATGATAAGCGACTTTGGGCTTGTCTATAATATTTGGAGGTAGCTTAATGTCTCAGTTTCGTCCTGGACACATTTTCAGTCACAGGATTCACATTTATATACAGCGGGGCTCAAACTGGCAAGCCTTGCCCATTTCCCAAATCATCCAGACTGAGACTGTGTCCGTGTGAAAGACTGGTGCTAGCCAACATCAGTTAATCATTTATATATTCTTCGCAGCAAAGCAATGTGCTTCTATGAATAATGTTTCCATTATATTGCAATATGTGTTGGTTTGGTTCTAAAGAACCTTTGTATTAATGTAGCCCTGGTGGCATAGGGCGTACAGGAAACCAGTCTGTCAAACTCTGTATAAACGACACTGGATACATGCATGGATGTCAGCATCAGAGCTTTTGGAGGATGTCTTTACCCCAGGGGCTTAGGGAAATACACATGTTCTCGGGAATACTTCAAAAAGAACGCACTGGATGTAGTGTAAGGAAGGCATGGTATCAAACAGTGAAGACAGACACAAGTGATCACAGTTCAAGGGTGTTTATTGAACTTCATTGGGTTGGTTGAACACCGATCTAACTCTAGGACTAAGGAGTGTGGAGCAAGCTACAACCTTCAAATAATAATAACGCAGTCCTAGTGGAGCCTCTGTCCAAATAAAAGGGCCTATACTAATAAACATATTGCCAATCCTAACTTCTAAATGCAAATGTGTGGGACAACAATGTATGCAAAAATGAAAGTGTTCAAGAAATGATATGTCAGGATAGTTGAGCAGTTGGCTTCCCTTCCCCATGTTTTCAGCATGGGTCAAGGCATCCCACTCGAGCTTCGCACACACTCTGCCTTCTCTGCCACGAGGATACCATTTTCTTCCACAAGGATACAGTTCAAAGCATAGGTATCAGGGCTTTCTGCCAAAGTCTCTTTCCCAATAATAGTCTCTTATTGCATAGAGCCTGTTGTAACAAACAAGCACCAAGGTTCCTTGCTTATCAACAATTTCACATTCACAAGTTCTCTGGTCCACTGTTCACCATGGGTATCCCTTCTTCAGGCTCGGACCCCCTTTTAACACAATGTTCACAATTCGGTCTCCATTGATCAGGCTCGGACCACGGATCTCCCTCCTTCAGGCTCGTACCCCCTTTTAACACAATGTTCACAATTCGGTCTCCATTGATCAGGCTCGGACCACGGATCTCCCTTCAGGCTCGGATCCCTTTAGCATAGTGTTCACAATTGGTCTCCCTCGCTTGGACCGCTTTAGCACAATGTTCACAATTGGTCTCCCTCGTTCGGGCTCGAAATATGTAATTTCACTTTCTAAGCTTTTCCTCTTTGTATAAAAAATCGAAGACTTTCGATTGCGCAATGGATTTTGCTTAATCCGTCACAGGACCACTTTAATTCACTTCATTTCTCATTCTCCTCTTTTACTTTCACTTCTGCCACTTCTTGGCTGGATACCTCAGAGGCACCTTTGATTGAGCACACTTGCGGTGCATGACCACTCTTGAACTGGTGTTGTATCTTTAATTGTTAAAGTTCAAATATCCATCAGCAATTAGGCTTTCAACGTGTCTTTCATCACACGCGTTACCAATCTTCGTTCGTGCGCTCTTTATGTAATGTTGCAGCTTGCAACCTTGATTTCAACACAGACCGGTCTTGCATCGGTCTCCCCAACTCACCGGCTGTGTTGATCTCTCTGGCACTGCTTTGAGCTTGGAGCCAAGGACGGTACCACGGTGGCTGCTGCTCCTCCCCGACTGGGTCAGCCATGCAGGAGGGCCCCGGGTATCTCTGAAACATAACGTGGGAGGATTCTTCAGTCTGGTTTACTGGCCTTTTTTAATCTGAAGGATTCTAGAAAGTAACAATTTCTCACTGGAAAGGTAAAGGATATCTCCCATCTTGGTTTGTCATCTTTCTTCCCTTGTTCAGCTGCTGTCTGGCAAATACTGTTCCTTTATGTGCTTTTCCTTGCTCAGTGTGTCCTCTCGTGCTCTGCCTTTTATCCGGGTGGGGAAGCTGAATGGAAGTCGGGTGGGAGTGGTTACGAGTAATTGCCTGACCTTGCCTGACCATAGTAGTAAATAAATAAAATAAAAAAATCAGTAGTGAGGCATGTCGGGTACAATGCTTGGGTGAGTCTGTTTTCTCCCAGAGCGTGCTGTCCATGTGAAAGTGTTCAGGAAGGTGGCGGGGGGCAAAGTTCCCAAATATCCTACCGGGTAGGATGGGGGACAGGTGTTAACAGGGAAGGGAATACCGCGTCTCTCCATCAGGATTCCCACTCCCAGAAGACCCCCGACCTAGGTGATCTTCTCACACTGGTCCACCCCCAGGGTCTAAATCCAAAGGCTATGGCCGTGCCCTGGACACCTGAAAGAGAGACCCCCGGGGACTAGCGGGTGAGACAGCTTCTGGTTTCTCACAGTAGGCACATCAGAGCCGAAACTGCTCAATACCTCCTGAGAGTATACAGAAACATGAAGGTTTAGGCACAGTTATGTGTTTTATAATGCAAATATGTTGTTTATATACAGCGACTGTATTCTAGTGCACATGGCACATGTTGAGTCATTACTAGGTAGCGCTGGAAAAGCTGCTTCTATGAGACAAACAAACTGTGCTAACAGAATTGCACAGCTATGGTCACCTTAAGACTAAACAAATTAATTGTCCAGGTGGACTTTATACCAGGGGGAGCAACTGTCGATCAGGCTAGACCTCATCTTTCGGAAATGTGTGACCTTGAGTTCCTAAAGCTTGTTCCTGGCGTGTGTGGATCTCCAACCACCTTTTGATACTGTGCCAAGGGATCTTTTATGGGTTGTCTTGGAGGAAGCAGGTATTCCGCTAACCTTGGTGAAGGCCATTACGTCACTGTATTTTGATAACCGCTCTCAGATCCGTTGGGGGTTGTATGGAGAGACCACAGACTCAGTTTCTATTGGTATAGCCCCCTGCTATTTTTATTATATATCAATTGTATGGTTTCTGCATTCGAAGCGGCAGCTTTGGATACTTCAAGATTGGAATGTCATCAATGGAGCCTCCTTTTGTTCGCAGACGATGCTGATTTGCTGTCCAAAACCCCAAAGGGGCTGCAGAAGCAATTGTATTTTTTTGACAGGCTGTGCGCTGCTAAAGGTCTGCGGATTAACTATTGGAAAATGGAAACAATGCAGTGTCATCAGGTTAGGCGTAAGGCCGGCAGGGCAGTGAGGTTTCATTTGAACTCTGGTTTGTTGAAGTCAGTGGAGTCTTTTAGCTAATTGGGGCTGATCTTCTCTAATAAAGTCAAATGGTTTAGTCAGGTTGAAAAAAGCTCATTGAGTCATCTACGCCAATATGGGTTAATATTGGGCCTTGTGAATCGCCTCGATAGAGAGTTACGCTCAATTTTACTAAATATCTATCAGGCTCAAACAATATCTGCATTATCATATGGAGCTGAACTATGGGGTTCTGGTGATCGTACCTCCATCCAGACTGCTGAGAGTAGATTTTTGAAAACTCTTCTCGGCCTTCCATTAAGCGCTCCTTGTATTCCAGTGGCATGTGAGTTTGCCATAATAATAATTAAATATGTTTTTATGCTTCAACCTGTTCTTTACTAGTTTTGTATTTGGAAGACCGAAGCCCTTTTGTTATGTCGGGAAGGTCTATTAGAGTTTCTTCACACACCTGGTGGAAGGTGTTATTTTTGCCCCCTGCTTAAATGCTTCTCATCAACCCACGTCACTAGATATTGAGGCGTCATTGATTTCAAAATACATCTTATTGAAATCTGATTGTAGGCGGGAATTCTCAATGATCTAATCACCGGGACTAGTCATTTTATATAGTGCCTTTCAACATTGGTATGGTCCCAACACGCTATAGGTTGAACACCCTTGGGTTACTGAAGTCCAGGTATGGGAAACTCGTCGGAGGAGTTTATAATGCATGTGTGCATTTTAGCCAAAATGAAGCTACGTAGGGGTGGAAGTTCCTGCTAGCCACTTTCAACATTCTGTCCTCCTGGAGCATCTGGAATTGCTGGCGTCTGGGCCGCCATTGACATGCCATCACATTTTCACTCCTCTGCCTTGCCACCGGTCTGGTCTTTTTCCAAAATTGCTGCCACTGTTCTTATCAAAACCGGTCTTCGGTTGCTTGCTGCGTTAAAACCCAGCGGTTATTTCTTTTTTTCCGGAGACTCTTTTCTGCTGCTCTTATTCTGTTTTCAAGTGCCATCTCTTGACACGCGCTTGCTTGTCCCTCCTGCCTCTGCTTACCTTGCTTTCAACCTCTAATTACGTCACAGCCAACCTCTACTTACCTCACAACCAGCCTCTGCTTACCTTGTATCCTGCCTATTCTTACCCCGCCTCCAGCCTCTGCTTACCTTGCCACCAGCCTCTGCTTACCTTGCCACCAGCCTCTGCTTACCTTGCCACCAGCCTCTGCTTACCTTGCCACCAGCCTCTGCTTACCTTGCCACCAGCCTCTGCTTACCTTGCCACCAGCCTCTGCTTACCTTGCCACCAGCCTCTGCTTACCTTTCCACCAGCCTCTGCTTACCTTTCCACCAGCCTCTGCTTACCTTTCCACCAGCCTCTGCTTACCTTTCCACCAGCCTCTGCTTACCTCGCCTCCAGCCTCTGCTTACCTCGCCTCCAGCCTCTGCTTACCTCGCCTCCAGCCTCCAGCCTCTGCTTACCTCGCCTCCAGCCTCTGCTTACCTCACCTCCAGTCTCTGCTTGCCTTGCTTCCTCCATCTGCCTTCTTTCTCCGGTTACGGCAAGCTCCCAGCTTACCTTCTCTCCACTAACTGCGGCTACTCTCAGAATCTCCACTTGCTTCCCTACATTCATATTAGCAAGGATTCTTCTCTGCTCGTACTGCTTCATATCTAATCACTGTGAAGTACAACGGACATCATACCTACCCTAGACTTCATCTCATTGTTTTTTTTTCTCCCATTCAATGCTTTTTTACTTCATTTCTGGATAATCCCAGGAAGAAGTCTCTTGCCTGGATTACTATGAGCGGGCATAGTGGCATCATCTCAAGGTAGACCTTACCTCTTCGAGGATCGCAAGTCGTCCTGCAAGAAGGGAGCCTCAACTCTGCAAGACAACCTGTCTGAAGAATCCTCCAGTGAAGACTCAAGTGAGGAGAGTGTTCCTGATTTGGACAGCCACCCATGTCGAGCTGGCATGTCGATGGTTGTTGAGAGATGGTCTGGAGGGTATGTTAGATCAGGAGAGACATTGTGTGTGCGCAGCTAGACCTAATTTCTATCATGGGGATAGCTGCATTCCTTTGGCAGAGGTGTTGTGCAATGTGTTTTAGAGTAGTGCATGATAGCCGATGTGTGCGGGTGGGTGACTTTGTCCTCGGCTAGTTTCCATGAGCATGGAGTGTGATACGTACCAGTGTGTCCTGGCTAGTTTCAGGGCAGGGTATGGGCTGGTGGCAGCTCCATGCTGAATTTGACAGGTGCTCGGAGTATCCTCCATTTTGGGATACCCAGGCCCTGCCATTGGAATCAGTTGATTCCCGATAGAAAACAAGATGGCCCATGTGGCCTCTTGCTTTCTATTGCCTGTTACCTTGTTTTCCCAAAGTCCTGGGAAGCCCTGACTCTGTCCCTTCCCCCTGACTGGCTGTTGGGTGGACGTTCCATATATGGTGTTGTTGTGAAGTGAAGTCCAGTCCAGACTGGCTGGAGCCATCCCAGGGACTGTATGTTGTGGGTACACCCTGTGGGTGGAACCTGGGTGAATGGAGTGTGTGACCAATATGCACTTCTTGTTGTGGCTGTCTGGTTTCTGGTATGAGAGACAAAGACTGAGACAGCCCTGCCCGAAACTTCCCTGAATGCGGTGTGTAGTGTTGAATGGCTAGGTACGTGTCCCAATCCACATTCCTTGTTGTGAGTGTCTGAGAGGGAGGAGGATGGCCTGATTGGCTGACTGACTGCATGAACGCCCATCTGTATGATTGGCTGCTGAGTGTGACACCGCAGTGTGGATGAGACAGGATAGTACACCTGGGGACCTCTCACCACTGGAAATTGTTCAGAAGTTGTGTCTACACTTGAAGAGTAACTGGAACTGCTGATCCTCGACGCCCAGCTGGAAGAAGAAGACTTGCTGTTGCATTTGCTTCGACCCGATCTGAAAGCTGCCGAATTCGTCGAAGACTGATCGAGAGAGAACCTGGTAAGGCGCCCTCTTCCCGTGCTCCGAGGGACCATTGAGCACTGCTAACCTTCGCCGAGGCTCCCTGAAAGTCAGACCCTCGAAAGGCTGCCGACCGGAGATGGGACCGCTAAGGAGAACGAAGTGAAGCACCAGGACTTTGCCGCTGTCGAAGTCCATTGCCATCGATCAGGGTTTGCACGTTTGTGTAACCGCTGGAGGCCCGTCTAAGTTGTGTTGCCCAGACTCGGGGACCACTTGACGTCGTGCCGCAGACGACCAGAGCCGCCCGCTCCTTTGCCTAAGAACATTTCAATCGAAGGACTCCCTTGTCTGCTACGTCGACCGCTTTGTCCTGCTGGAGAAAGTCAAGGCCACAGACGCACCGAGGAGAATCAGCCGGTGGGTTTCCCGCCACCTGAAGGACTCAAAGACTTCGACGACTCGACGCCCTTGTTGGGCTACAGTTCTTCAGAAACTCTTTGCGGTCCTGAATAATTAATCGCTGAGGTGCCCCGCACACCTCATCCTCGCAGGACGTCGCCGACGAGCACCGCCTGGATCGACGCCGAGGTCTCGGCACCCTCGAACTTCTCATTGACGTTGTTGACGCCAAGTTCACCTTCTTCAACGCCTCTCGACGATCCGTGGCTCCTGCTTTAAAGGGAGTCGCTCAAGAAGGATCCGTCGACGCTTCTTCGAAGAACTCTACTCCACCAGGTACATTGTGGGGGTAAAAACATTATAGGAGAGAACAAGACTATTGATCAATATATGGACTGGGCTTGTGCTATATCGTTATTTTACAGGTTGCCCAGGTGGGGCGGGGGGATATCCGCACAGAACTGTGTCTAGGTAACAGGCCCAGAATTCTGCCAATTGTGTCAACCATCTTGCTTTCCCTCCTATCTCTATTGCTGGGTTCTTTGTTATTGATCTGTGTGACATTCTAACCGTATAGTTGATGCACTTTAATGAGATCTGATAATATTGGTGGTACCACTTTAGAATTGTATATATTTACCATTGTTGATTACTGAGTACAAAGTGCGTTATTGTGATAGTTACATACCTTTGAATATTAATTATATAAAGACTGTGTTTTCAGTAATACAGTGTGGGGACATTCCTTTGTGGGGGCTTGGGGACTACACTGTACTTAAGAACCAGCCTGCATCACCTCCTGAGAAGCTAGGCCTTGATTGCTCGACCACGTTTACCAATAATAGAGAATCTTGGCTGGGGTCCTCTGTGCCTCTCCTCTACCATATAGAGAGCGGAAGTACAGCCCCCTCCCCCTCCGGTCCTTTACATGCTGAATTTATAAAGGTTGAATTGAAAGCGCTGCTAGATTCTATAACATTGGCTACATAAATGCACCTTATATAATACAGTGGCTACACTCTAGAATTTGCCTATAATTAGTACGTGGCTATTCTGATATGCGCCTAGATAAAATACATTGGCTATACTCTGGAATGCACCTAGATTGAATGCATTGGATATTCTCCGGTATACGTTCGCTACCCTCAAATTAATCTAAATGCAAATACATTGGCTACGTTTGGAAAAAGTAATCTAAATGCAATACATTAACAACCCACAAAATTCTGTCTAAATGCAAATACATGGGGTAACCCCAAAAATGTGTCTAAATGCAAATACATTGGCAACCATCATAAATTCATCTAAATGCAATACATTGACTAGCTTTGGAGCGCAGCAAGATTCAGAACCGTGGTAAGTCGCCTGTTAGCGACACAGTAATAAAGTAGTGGCATGCATTAAGAAGCTGGCCGTGCTCCTATTTCCTACCACTGTAGCTGTGTGTAGCAGTAGGCAGCTTTGTAGGGTGCCCATGGCGAACAAGGCAAACAGGAGATTGGAGCTGCTGTTTGCCTTTGTTTTCCTTTGCCGGCTGCCCGGGCAAGGCAGCCCTGAGAGGGTCGCTTAAATGAAGCTTTTCCTGTCGCCTAGCAACAGTCACAGACCAATCTGGATTGGGCTGGCTGTGCAGGGGGAGGGGACAGGACTGGGAGGGGGCTAGAAGCAGGGCAGGGAGGCAGGGTTAGAAATTGAGGGAAGCTTAGAGCTATTTAGCTCCTGCTTGTAGTCTAGACAAGCCTGGTTAGCTTGGCACCAACAGCTACAAGGAGCTATATTTGGCTCCCCCGTCCAACTGATGCTAAGCAAACATGTGAATTTAACTTTGTGCATTTGGGACAATCTATAAATAAGCATTCGTACACATGACATTTTAAGCATACAAAATAAGCAGAATGCTAAGTGTGCATATTATGTTGAAGTTAGACTTGTGGAACACTATGTACTAGCTCCTGGTTTCCCAGGGGAAGCTCCTGCTCACTGGTTAATGCTGGGTACCCAAGAGCTGTTTTTAGCTCCTGCTCATCCGATCTTAATTTCAACCCCTAGGAAGTGAGGAAAGGGTTAAGGCCAAGGGGGAAAACCAAATAAGAAATAATAAAGTTAAGCCAGCATCGCTTACCAGGAGGAGCAGAGCCTTCAGAGATGACGAGATAAATGAGCAGGAAAGATTCTTTTGCACGGACAAAATTTTCTGTTCTTCCTGTCACCTGTCATGGGTTACAGGCTAATTTGGCTTGAGCTGGGTGGGCAGGGGGGGAGGCAGGGCTGGAAGCAGGGTGGCATGGAAAGGGTTGAGGCCAATGGGGGGAAAACCAAATAAGAAATAATAAAGTTAAGGCAACTGTGCGTACCAGGAGGAGCAGAACCTTCTCATATGGTGAGATATCCAACAAATAGTGATATAATTTAGGAGCAACCTGGAAACTATAATATAATCAGTGTGGACTAGTGCATCATGCACTGTTGAGTGCCTTATTAAGTGCTTAGGAAACATGTTTTTAGGAATTCTTTTTTAGCATAGTATTCACTTTTAATATTCTGACTAATTGCATTTGCACTGAATATTTTGATTTTAATTGCACTTGCACAGTACTCACTTTGTTTATAAACTGCTCAGATTTGATTTTTAAGCATCTTGCCTCATTTGCACAAAAAACGACAACTCCCTTGAGTTGTGTAGTCCGTTTCACTATTTCATCTCCCTCAGGTGCATCAGCACCGGCGCATCGGGGCAAGCCGGTCTGTGCCATCCGCGCCTCCACCACCTCTCCATGTCATTCATGTAAGCGATAATAATATGCATCCATTTGAAGCAATTCACCTTGCAAGAGAAAATATGAGTAATAGCTATCAGACGACTAATATTAGATCAACACCCCCTCGCGGCATAGTAGCAAAGTATACGTCACAGACGGGACCCCTCACACATGAACAAGGGTTCACTAAGCTCCCCAGTTCACATTTAGTGCTATCCATGTCAGAGTAGTGGGAATGCCCTGACCCCTACAGAAACACTAAAGGGGACAATGGCAGTGGGATGTATTAATAATCCCCATATGACCATGTTGGCCACTCTGGGCAGAATCACAACTACTTTGCTCGCTGGAGAGCCGGGACCCTCCCTTCATTAGCATAAGCAATCCATCCAAGCTGTTGATTGTGAAAAAACATAAATTACCAGGAGATTCTATTATAATGATGTTGAACATCAGCAGGCCCAAGGAAGTGGTTTTGAACATACGTAGGTTTGATGAAATTGTGGATACCAGAGGCTTCACAGATACTGTGGAGCCTGAAAACGATAATTTCTACTGCTAAACACTTTGGTGAAACATGCAATAAAGGTTGCAGATTATATTTTAGGACAAATCTGGACTTTTATGCCATAACTGAAAGCTGGCTGCATGAGGCCTCAGGTCCTGCCCTGGTCATAGCCATTCCAGCTCGATATAATCTGCACAGAGCAGACAGGGTGGTAAAGGTGGGGGTGTTGCAGTGATTCATAAAGCAACTCTTAAGGTCTCGGAAGTTGATATTAGACACTGAATATTAAATTGAGCACAGACACAAACACTACTATGAATACGGTTCTCATCTATAGAGCTCCTAGGTTTATGCCAGATTTTACTAATCAACTGGTCTCTATATCATTACCCTTGCTTAAACTAAATGCCAAATTCATACTCGTGGGGGGATTTCAACCTATGGCTGAGGAACAACAGAGACTCCAATGCTCTAGAATCATCACTGGCTGATCTCGGATTTAGTCAGCTGGTGAACAAAGCTACTCACGAGAAAGGACACAACCTTGATTGGGTTGCTGTTTGCCACACTACTTGCGGCAGTCCAATCATATCTCCCTGCCAATGGTCGGACCATTTCTTTGTGGAATTTGACCTCCCATTATTGGGAAAAAGTAGGTGCATCCTCAAGGACAGTAGTTGACACACTTCGAGAAAGCTACATAAACTCAAAGCACAAGCTATGGAAGTCTTCATTGCACCTTTACCCACAAATGTAGCAATGCTCGATTCAGCTACGGTAATAGCGAATGTATATGTAGAAACCATATCCGGAGCTGTGAACTAAATTTCCCCCATGAACCCTCGTTGGGTATCATGTAAAAAGATGAATACATGGTACTCACAGGAACTAAAAAAAAGTTAAAACCGAGAAACATAAATGTTTTAAGATGTGGAAAATACTGGATGCATCAAAGACAAAAAGGAATATGCAAAAATATTGAAACTATATACAAATGGGTTTATAGATGCGAGGATTCTTGTGCGAAAGAGGTGGAGGGTCCCATCAAAGATGCCGCATGGTGTTCCAAGATCCAAGAAACTATGTGGGATGAACTTGGAAAGATCAAAAATAACATTGAGACACACTAAACAAGATGAAAGAAGGGAAAAACATAGCATATTTAAGTTTTCTGACTCCCAGCGTGAGGGAAAAGAAATGTTTAATTTGAGGACCATGACCGGAACCGAGATGGTAGATATTGTTAGTAAATTAAAACCAACCGGTTGTAAAAGCGATGTATGCCTGGCCATCGCAGTAAAGGCATGCCTACCGTCACTGATGGGAACGATTACTAAAGTCTTTATTTTATCCTTCATGGAGAACTGTGTACCCAGAGAGCTAAAAAAAGGAATGGATTACGTTCCTCTAAAAAAGAAAGTGATCCCTTATTTGCCATCAACTATAGACCTACCACCAACCCACCATTTCTGCTCAAAATACTTGATAGTGTGGGATACGAGCAGATCTTAGGTCATTTGGTCAGTAATAACGTTCTTAACAAATAGCAATCTGGGTTCTGGCCAGGTTACGGGACAGAGACAGCATTGCTAGATGTGAAATAATGTATGCTCCAATCCATTGATAAAGGTCAAATGATCATACTTAAACTGCTGGACCCATCGGCCACATTTGACTTGGTAGATCCTTCTCTTTTGATTGACGGACTGCAGAAAGTTGCGAACTTCTCCCGTGACTTGGCAGCCAGGGTCAAGTCCTTTTTGGAAGATGGACAGGTGAGTCTGCAGCGGGGGTGCAGATGCAACCCCAGAACGTCTACTTTATGGGGTTCCACAGGAGGCCTGTCTCTCTGTCCCTGTATAACGTTTTTAGTGTTCCATTATTCCAATTGCTCGAGGAGAGGGGAGTCCTTTTTACTAAATACGCAGATGGTACTCAAAGTGTGGCCGCCCTCTCCGGAGTTTATACGGATGACGCTGAAAAGATTAATAAGGCATCTAAACTGATTTAGACATGGATGATACAGAAAAGACTTGCACTCAATGATGAAAAAACAGAGTTTATGGTGGTGGGCTCTCTAACCAGAATCCATAAATTAGACCCAGCGTACCAACACATACAGTTAGCAGATTTTAAGATCACTATCCGATATAAAGGTAAGAACCTCTGGATCTTCCTGGACCGCTCTCTAAATATGCAGGCTGAAGTTAACAGTCAAGTATCTACCTCTGCTTATCATATTACACTCCTGCCCCAGATATGCAAGTTTCTTTCAGAAAAAAAGTTGTCACAATAGAGAGAGCCATTATTAGTACCAAAATCGACTATTGTAGTAGCCTATTAATTGGTATTCGCAAAGGGGGTTGCTCTAGGCTCCAACCCATTCCGAATAGCACAGGCAGAGAAGTTTTAGGACTAACTAGAAGAGCTCATGTATCTGAAGCCAGAATAAATCTTTATTGGCTTCCGATAGAAGGAAGAATCTCTTTCCATCTTTTGACCATAACTTACAATTTTCTTACAGGAAACAGCCATACAGATCTTTCAGAAATCCTGAAGAAACCTCAGGCAAGGTCTTTGAGAATGAATGATTCCAGTCTACTTATGGTACCCAGGACCAAACTGACATGGTTCGGAAAAGTGCCTTCCTTGCAGCAGAACCCATGCAATGGAACTCGGTCCCACCCAATCTCGGAAGGTTTTAATCGAGAGAGCGGTTTAAAGAGAGATAAAAACCCTCATGTTTAGATAGTGTGTTATATCAAGCAGTGCTTTATGATCTATGTCGGATAGCCATCTTTGTGGCCCGTATTTTGTTATGTTTGTTTACACGTTCTGTGTGCACCCTTATGCCTCCAGGCCGATGGTGTGCATTATTAATTATTTAACATTACAACGTAACATAACTCCACTATGTGAGTTTTAGTAATCCACTTCAACTTTGTATTGTCCCTCCCTTGACCTGCCTCCCACCGGGGGCCAGGCCACTCAACCCAATTTACAGTCTGCAAATCAGCAATGACAGAAAGGCAAAAATAAAACAAACAGCAATCACCTGGCTATTGTGGGATGGGTGGGGGCATGTTGCGATTGAAGGAAACAGAGACAAGTAAATATGTAGTCATCCTTTATTTTTTTCTTCTTTTGTTTATACATTTTGATTCTTCGTAAGCTTGCAGCAATGAGGATACACATGGAATACAGTCTACAGTCACGGCCAGAGCTTTGGACCACAGAAATTGTTCAGCTTGATCAGAGAAGATTTAAAAAAAAAAATGTTGATTCACCGCCTATAATTATTCATTTTTGTGGGAATAACAAAGCATTTTAGTTTCCTTGTTGTCTGAGTTTAACTTCTACCTGCTGGAAATTGTGGCGGGAGCTCTGGAGCACTGGGGAGAAGTCAGGATATACTGAAATTGTTGAGCTGGAGGTTTAAGTTGGCCCTTTTTAATGTGTCACTCGAGGAATTTCAAGTTGCAATAGTTCAGTAGCCGCACAATAAATGGTTGGCTGGAGCACTAGGCCTCAGGTGAGTACCAAGTGCTCTATGAGCCTTTTTAATTGAAAACTCGGGAGGCACTGCTTGGTTGTTTTGCAGATTATAGAAAAGCATTTTCAAGAAATGGCTCCTTATGTATGAGAGAAGGCTCCTTTTGTGACTTCTTGTTGCAGGTCCGTTGTTGCATCTTCGTTGTTGTTTATATATTTTTCAGCACTCATGATCTGGTGGCATCATTTATCAACTTGCCCATTTGAGTTCTCCAGTTTGTGGGAAAGATTGTCCATGGTTTGTTTCCTAGTGTTCACACTAGCTTTTAATCCCTCCAAATAAAGCAGTGAAGAAGTTCTCTAGAAATGTTTTCAGGGCTGTGGTTTTCTTGAGGATTGTTGCATAAATCAATTTGGGCTTTCTTCCCATTACCCATTGCAGCAGAGCATAGTGTGAGAGACCAGAAGGTGTCTCACCCGCTAGTACCTGGGGATCTGTCATCCAGGTGGCCAGGACACAGCCATAGCTTTTTGGATCCAGTTCCTCTGGGTGGACCAGTGCGGAAGGATCACCTGAGTGAGGGGTCTTCGGACAGTGGGAGAAGGACACCGGATGGTGAGACGTGGTATCCCCTTCCCTGTAACACCTTTACCCCACCCTACCCAGTGGGATATTTAGGAACTTTCCCCCGTCCCCTTTTACAACACAAACACTTTCTCACTGACAGCCCGCTCTAAGGGAAAACGGACTAACACCCGAGCCGTGTACCTGACATGTCCCAATAGTATGGTCAGGCGAGGTCAGGCAATTATCGACAATCACTCACACCTGACTTCATTACACTTTCCCAAAAAGACAAAAGGCGTAGCACAGTCTGAGCGAGGCAAAGCACACAAGGAAACAGTTCCAAGATGGCAGTTTAACAAGAGGAGAAAGACAGTGAAACAGAAGGGGATCGCAAGGAGGGAAGTTCCCTTGACCTCTTTGACAAGGACCTGTTAATTCTACAAAACCTTGAGAGAAAGCGGAAAACCTGGAAAACAGGCTGAAGAATCCTGCATTGTGTGGCAGAGGTACCTGGTGCCCTCCCGCGTCAGTAACCGAGGTAGGAAGAAGCACCAGCTGTCGTGATACTGTCCTTGCCTTCAAGAACAAAGCAGCATCTGTGAAATCCACACAGCTGGTGAGTTGGGGAGACCGATGCAAGACATTGCATGGTGAGTGCTGGAACAAACGTTATTAAAACATGCATGATAAGAGACATGAATGAAGTTAAACTGCTGATGAGTGATTGAACTTTAAAGCAAGCTACAATGCCTTTGACCGAGTGCTCCGACACTGTGTGTGGGTGCTCAATCGAAGGTACCCAGTTGAGAAGTGATGAAAGTAGATGGATTTTGTCCGAGCCCAACAGAGGGAGATCAAACAAATAAATATGAATCAAAATGGTCCTGCGACGGGTCAAGTCAAATCCTGCGCACAGTCAAGTCTTCGATTTCAACGAAGTAGAGAACGTTTGGAAAAGTACATGAATTTGGTCCAAGCCCGACAGAGGGAGATCAATTGAAAGCTTTGTGTTAAAGTGGGTCTGAGCCTGGCGGAGGAGGGGGCCGGGGTGAATCGAAAATCATCCAAGAAGTTATACATGAGATCCTGAGGAGAAAGGAACTTTTGAATGTTTATTTGTTGCATCAGGCCCTCAGAAGTAAGAGACTTTGAATTAGAAGGCCCTGATACTGAGATTTTAACTACATCCTTGTGCTAGAGAAGCCAGAGATTGTGCTAAGTTCGAGTGTACCACCTTGTCCTGTGCTGAAAAAGTTGGGAAGGTAGGCCAACAGCTTGAATATCCTAACATATCTTTTCTTGAACCCTTTTCTTTTGCATAACTTTGTTTCCCACACTATTTGTAATTAGAAGTAAGGATTGGCAATAGGTTTGCCAAGACACCAATAGGAATGTTATTATTATTTGATGGTCGTAGCTTGCTCCCATCTTTAGATTTAGATAGCTGTTTTTCAAACCCGATTGAAGTTCAGTAAACACCCTTGAACTGTGATCACTTGTGTCCGTCTTACTGTTTGATACATGCCTTCCTTACAATAGAAATATCCAGAATAAAAAGCAAGATGACAAGGTGAATGCTGTATGTCTATTTACAGGCATCTGATAATATTGTCAGGTAAAAAAACAGCGCTAAAAATAAAATGTACTGAACATTGCAGTACTTAATGGAAGGAAGGTGATGAGGGCACAGAACTATGCCCTTGGCGAAGGATCGTGTCCAGCTGATGAACGTCATCCCCAAAGATGCGTACAGTCATAGCGCTGAGCTTACTCCACCTATTTATAACAAGACAGAGCATGAAACTTGCATAGGCCTAGCCATGGCAGAAAATTGCAGGACAGTCTGTGCTCCCAATAGCTGTAGCAGCTGGTTCCTCAGTCAAGTAGTTCCATGTTTACTGGTATTGGGCAACTTCTCACTCTGCTGCAGCAACCACGATTAGATTCATGCACCCCATAGAGCACGAAGAAAGGTGGGGAACCCTCTAAATCTCACTAACCTCCTGCACGCTAGTGCCCAGCTCCTTACAAGGGGTCTCTGTGGGTAACCAAAGAAAAACGAGTTTCATAGCCAACAGCACGACCATTCACCCAGGCACCGACTTCCTTTAGCTGTAGGGAGGCCGCCCACTCCTCAGCACATCTTGCAGAATATCAAACAGCTAGATCCCTTCTGTACTCTGATAGCCCATGCCGGCACTGCATTGACACACACTGACCAGCAAACAGAGCCACGCAGTCCTAAATAATAATTGTCCGAAGCAGCATTCCAGCATCAAGCCCGACAGCAATGCAGTCATGGCCTCCACTTATGGGTGGGGTGGTGAGGGTGTCCGCTTTCAGTTCCTGCTGTTGAGCATTTCATCAGAGACTCCCTTCAATGCCAGTGGCATTCTGTAGGATAATGGTTCCACCACGCACACTGCAATAAATATACTACAGTGCATACATCAGGCTATTTTTGCTCGGATTGTGAGAATCCCTTGCGAGCTAGTCCTAATTAAAAATGATTTAACCTTTTTATAATGCACATAATACTGGAGACCAGTCTCTAAGCACAGGGGCGGGATCAGACCTGTGCTGCTCTGGTTTCCTTGCTTCTAAGACAAACTTCCCCCTAAGGTATCCTCCCACCCTAGTCCTAAGAGAAGTCCGACAAGGCGGTTTTTGTTTTGAGAATTTCACTTGGTGAGCTCAATTAAACCTAATCTTTTATTTTCTGCTGGTTACAATAAAATACATGAACCTTCCATTTTGGGATCGACTTTTGGCCCGTTATCCACTTACTTTGACAAACCTCACACCTGTGTTTTCATTGGGCAGCCAGCCTCGACTGCGGTGGAGGAACGCATAACTGTAAGTGGCAGTGTGGAGTTCAGTGGTTGTGTAAAGTGGGAGGGCCCATTGCTAGGAGATGGACAAGTGACAACAGGCAGAACCAATAACGGAAAGAAAGAATGGTAGATTTGACAGTTGAGATCAGTCAGTCGTCTTAAAAGGAAGTGACGGACACTGAAGTGAACAAACCTGTTTCAGATAAGGGAAGATTTCTAAATATGTGCCAGGACTAGTGCGTACAGATAGTGGCTATTCCTGGGTTGCCATTCACTACGTTGGATCAGTGTGCCCAAAATAAAATGACAGATTAGCTGAATTGTGTAACTATCAGCCTTCTGAAGTAGGCCACCAAAGTGGTTGGCTATGAGGTGGAGAACTGTGTTGATTCCGATGGAGTCATCACCGTTTTTCCGGTGGTGACATCCTCTCATGTGGCGAGGGGACGGCAGCTGCTACCTGAACCAGATCCTAGGGTCGGCTTTCTGAAGGAGGATCACATGGGAGGAGAAAACTACTGGGGGAGATGTCATGACTTCATTGGATGAGACACAGCACCCCCCCTTTCCCTTGAGGAAGACCCTCTAATACCCAAGACATTAATGGCATATTTTCAACTGCTTCTTCCCCTTTGTAGAAAACCTAAAGAAACCTCATCTTCATATTTTTCTGGTCAAACGCCCACCTTTGACACATACACCCTAAGCTTCAACACAACACGTTTTCCTTCTAATATACCTTTATGTAAAATAACTAAGAAGAACTGTTCAAATACAAAGGGCCTGATTCACACAACATTTACCTATGGGATTGCGCCTTTAGAAAAGGCTGCTGTGAATCAGACCCCATGTGTCCAAGCACAATTATGGAGTTCAACTCACAGAATTCCCCAAGTACTGATACGAGGAGGATGAAGGAGTTTGAACAAGGTACCAGGAGTTTGAAACACAATATGCAGTCTAGTTGTTTTTCCAACACACCTGTGAACAGGACATTTTAATCGGCGTACTATTTGGAGAAGCGGTGTGTAGTATCGGGGATGGTAAGAAGACATCTGGATTCAGGTAAGGCACAGGAGACCAGTATATATAAAAGGAGTGAGTTTATTTATAAGTTACAGAGTTACAGGGCTAGTTATATAGAAAGGGGCAGGGAGCTAAACAGATGACATCCTTTCAGTAAGGTTCTCCCATCCTGTGTTTCCAACTGTAGTTCATGGAACCCTCAGGTCCCATCGCATTCCATATGACATAGCTGTATTCTACTAGCAGCACTGTGTGCACCCAGTGCAAATAGATAGGTACAATACTACACATCTCCCTCTCTTCAATTGAACACCAACCAAAGAATCACAAACCAAGCATTAAAAAAGGCTTTCAAAATTACACACTCCTGCACATCGGTAAAACCTATACAACATTCACAACCAAGAAAGCGTATCCACATTCACGTAACTAACAATCAAAACAATCAAATACACAAATCACCACCTGCCCGGGACTGCCACTCCCGGGCCTCACAACTGCCACTTGCGAGCACATACGTTCCTTGCCACACTCTCAACCATCAAAGCGTATCTCCTCCCACTCCACCTGCCACATGGAAACAAGGGTCTGCCACACCCAGCACAACCGCGTACTCACGCAACCATCAGGAACTATCTAACATTCATATGAACCTCTTATATTCTATCCTTATCAACATTACATTTGCCTCACAACCATAACTGCATAACTACATACACCACCATTCCTCTCCGAAACACCTGTGGTTTGCGCCATCACATATTCACATACACACCCTGCCATAAGAAACAATGAAAAGTGGGAAAATGCAGAAAAGAAAACTCGCAAAACAAAGATCACGTTGAAACAACGCAGCTGGAAAAGAACAGCGCGAGAAGAGAATACACCGCGACAGAGACTGTTCAGATCTGAGTCCAAGTGCAAAAGATCTTTGAAAACAAAATTGTTTTGAATGCAGCCAAAAGAATGAAAGCATCCAAGGTTTAAAAAACATGTTAGGCCAAGGAATCTAAACCTATAAAATATTCATATGCATGCCACAAGTAATATGCCCAAAAAATTGTATACATACCACGCAAAATTGTGTCACATTTAACCATAGGGCTCTCTCATTTAACATGAAAATCATTCATTATTTTCACTCATGTATTACATGACATCAGAACGATGCTGTGCCAAAATATTGTACTATAACATGGCATCAGAACGATGCTGTGCCACTTCAATTATACTTATTACAATCCACATCATGGATAATATATCATTAATGAACATATTTCCCCGTTGGATTGTTAACACATTTAGAATATCAATATGCATTAGTGAGTTTATTTATAAGTTACAGAGTTACAGGGCTAGTTATATAGAAAGGGGCAGGGAGCTAAACAGATGACATCCTTTCAGTAAGGTTCTCCCATCCTGTGTTTCCAACTGTAGTTCATGGAACCCTTAGGTCCCATCACATTCCATATGACATAGCTGTATTCTACTAGCAGCACTGTGTGCACCCAGTGCAAATAGATAGGTACAATACTACACAGTGCAGGAGAAAGATTTGGGCTTCTGAGCCAAGTCTCATGAGTGTGGAGATCACGTACCATTGTGGCAGAGCAAGGAAGGCTGCCACGTCAGAGGGAGAGACACTGTGCCTGTGACTGATGTGCCGTGGAGACGCTGGGTGCCATGAAAAACGTCATAGGTACTCGGAGATTGAGAGGGCAGCATTCTCCAGTCTGAGTGGAAGCAGGCGTGTGACCTCAGAGAAGCCAGAAGAACGTATGCAATGCCTAGTTTGGAAAGCAGATGAATCACCTAGATAATCTAATTATCTGCGGTCCTGTTAGTAGAAGCACAGATGGGCTATATGAGCTGGGTCTTTCGGCTGTGGTGCAAGGTCATATGTGGCCTTTCGGCTCTGTTGGGATTCAGGAAACTTGACTCGTACCGGAGTGCAACTTCTGCCAGTCCTGATCAGGTTTCACCGAACTGGCAATTCAGCCAAACCGTTGGGAGCCCTCAAAATATTGTAGCCTTGAGAAAGACCCAGATGCATTGCAACACATGGAGCCGGTCCTGCTCAAAGTACTAATTAAAACATTTTGTGACACATTTTGGAATTTAAGATTACCTTTTGTACCGATCAGCGCAGGATATCCGGGGTCCGATCCTTACTTGTCAATACATGAGGTTTGAACAACGCTTCCCCTCCCGTGATCTTGCTGCATATCCACCTTTGATACAGTATATACCACATAATTAATTACTCAGTGCTGCACAGTTGATTAAGCCTCTAGTGCCCAATTCTCTGCTACTTGTATATAGATTGAAAGTTGCATACATATATAGATGTAAGTTACGAACCCATGTTCAGAGAATGCTGCATATTTGTTTGGGAAAGACTGCACACACATGTTTAGAGAAGAGTGCACAATCCATAAGAGTATTATTTTCCTAATCCAAATCTGCAGGAATCAGTTGTGATGTGTTCTTGTCTACATTTAAACAACCTGCTCATGGCCAATACATTCACAGCCCCACACTTCTACAGGGGAGCTAAGTAGGATGAGCATGTGTTTTATAAATGCTACTTGTTCAAGTAACTTTTCTCCGATACAATACTTGTTTTGAAGCTGCAAAAAATGAAGGGTTTTTGAAGTAATGTTATCATTGAAGTAAGCAGTGTTGCTTGGATAGAAGCTATTGTACAAGGAGTGTATTTATAATGGCTAGCATCTTTTAAATACTGTAAACCGAGAATTGAGTCTGGTTGACTACGTGTTTATGACTCCATAACATTGTAGTAATTTCCTTGGTATAAAGCTGGAAACCATCTTTGTTTGAAGTTGATTTAATTATTTTAAACACGTTTCATGCTTTGAATATACTGTTTTTCGTACCCAAAATCCGTTTGGACATCAGAAATATGAGACTAGTTGTGCCCTAGCGTGATCGGTAAATACATTCAAAAATGTATTTCTACACCTTGCAGCAGCAAATAAACACATAGTTTATTGACAGCTGCAGGTTTCTCCAGCAGTCCAACTCTGTGATTGGCTATCACCTTTCAAACCGAGAGAAGATAGTTAATCCTAGTAAGTGGAATTCGTTTTCCAGTGAGTGTTGAGCAAGTATTCAGCTGAGGCAGAATAGCTGGATATTAGCCGAATACTCACTCAAAGCAGATGTTCGGTACACGCTAGTTATTGCGAATTAGCAAGAATCTGTAATTTAGTTAAAAGCAGTGTAGTCTATTCAGAAGTAGCAACAGCAGGGAGAATGCCACTTAACTGTGAATATTGCAAACCTGACGAGTGATGGCCAGAAGCTTTTTGAACAACTCATTACCACTGCCAGTATTTTGGCCAACCCTCCAATTTATTGTTTTTCATTCTGTTATGCCATTATAGAAGAGGAAAACCATGTACAAAGCGGGATTGGTCCCACCCCAAAAGGGCAGTCTAGCTTGAACCAGTAGGTTATATCTCACCACAAGCAACCCCAGACATGTTTTGGACTTATTGGGTTTCATTGATGAGGTGCTGTTTTGTACTTGCGACTTTACTTCGAATAAGTGTCTAAATCGTTGTGTGCTCAGCAGAAGTGGGTACTCAAGCGCTTGTGAATCCGAAAATTGTAACCCCCCCCCCATGCTTTTTCTTATTGTTGAATTTATTACGCATGAAAATAGATGTATTGAATTGAATATGGTTGCAACATTTTGTAGCTCGGTAATCAAGTTTGATATGCTGTTAGTCATGCCATTGTTCTGAAGCTCACAACCAGTGCGAACCACGGGCCGATGTACCCTGCCTTTACCCTACCTGCTCCAATGACACAAATTCTGTATGATCGGTCTCTCTTAATGGCCCTCCCATTTACAATTCCTAAATTCAGCGTTATTTCAGCGAAGATTGTGTGCCCTGCTTTCTCTACCTTTTTAAAGAACTCCTTCGCTCTGGTATTCTGTCCTCTTAAACCCTTCACCTTTCTCAGAAGTACTTTATTTAATAAATTACACATTTCCTTAACAGCACAATACAAAATAATCACCCTTTGGGCTCATATTACAATGCATTATTAAAACCCTCAATAAATAATACGTTGTAGCCAATAAATTGTTAGATAATGGAGTACACATGACTAATAACCGGGGGCAAATCTAGAACTGCCTCTGCGTTTTTATGTTTTGGTCCTGTGTATCCTAGTTACACTTAGAAGCATACTCAACAAACTAATATCCTAAAAAGAACACCTTTCATATAAAATACTTGAAATGGCCATTCTGTAGCTCGCCCCATTCACATCCCTCACCCATTGTGTGTATAGCCCACATCACCCTTCCCTATGGAGCCCAAGATCCATGTCTGTCTATGCCTGCTTGTGTCACGTGAGCAGTGTACAAGATGTCATACTCCATGAAGTGGTTTCTCTAGCTCCTTCCTCAGAGGTGGACATCTTCAAAGTACTGTGCTTGCGGAGGAAACCGAGGAGTGTGCTCTCATTTGGTGTGTTTGACCTAAAGCTTTTCAAAGGAGAATGTTTGTGGTCACTAGATCAGTCGCAGCTTTGAGGCATCCTGGCCAACTTCTGAAAATCAAAAACTGTGTCTACGTCTACAGCAGCACACCATGACTATTTGGAGCTCATTGTCAATGCCCCAGGAGCATAATTGGAGGAGCTAAAGACAGGTGTAACACAGTTAGACCTGTCTTAACCTCTCCATTCATGCTCTGGGGGATTTTCATTGTTTTTTAAGGCGGAGGGTGTAATAGGCGTTATATTTCAGCCTCCCGTATCCCCTTCACCTTCAAAAACAACTTGGTTTCAATCAGGGACGTAATTTCACAAAAATGGCAGGGCTAACAGAAGTGACATCACACGGCCCTTGACCTCTGATATAACATGAAGTGATGTAATTTGGCCCCACCCGAAGTGACATCAAATGAAGCGATGGAACACAACCTCTCACCCTAGCAATTATTGTATAGAATTCCAGAAAGACAAATTATTTGTTATTCCTGTTATTTCTTTTGGGGTCAATGCTCAAAGTGTTACACTGGTGGAACCCCCTGTTTTTTTAAAGATGCCTCAACATAAAAGCCAGCCATTCCAGAGCCACATTCCACTGGCCAGAACGCCGGAGCTTCAATTTTAAAAAGTTTTTTTAGGGGTAGCAAGGCACGCTACGCAGGTGCGACCCCTCGTGACCACCGAAATTACATCCATGGATTAAATTATTTCCCATGGCAGGCAGTGTTTACTATTTTGCAACGCAAAGTGCAGATAAAGGTATAAAGAGGATTCTGCTGGTGGTTTTCATTGCTCATTTACACTCTGCAGGGCAAATGAAGAAGATTGCCAGAGGGGACCGGTTTACAAAGGCACGCGAGTGCCCCCACTTTATTCAGAGGGTGGACTCAGTCCCCCCCAGCTAAAAGAGAAACATTGGATGATCTGTTTGAATTTATGAATTAAAGCCGCCCTCGGGAATCAAACCGCAGTTGTCAGGTTTGTAGGCCGGACACTTCACCAATGCACTATAACCTGATGAAAAATAACCCCATTTTGGTACTGCAAGTCCCATGGAAAACGTTTGTATTGGCTCTTGGAGTTTAAAACATGCACACCTTTTAATGTTTTCAAAAACGCTATTGTAAGAAAATATCCTGTCTTGGTTTTGTGTGTGTTGATTTTATGAAAGGCAAATGCCGTTCGTCCTGTGCAATTTGGGTGGTTATGCAAAACCAATGTAATGAAATGTGCATATTTCACCTTGATATGCTAATTTCACATCCCATTGCGTTTGTTGAGGAGTCCCCCCACTTTAATTTTTAGGACTTGAACCCTGAATTTGCGTTTAAATAGAAAAATAGCACCTTTGTTTCTTATGGGTTGCAAAGTTGCTTAGTGAAAATACCAAAATGATGTGGTGGTCTTTTTGTCACAAAACCTCACCATTTCAAGAGCAATGAGATTTGCAATGGTCTTATTTATTTTGAAGCTTGTATAGCGCGCCAAGCCCGGATGCATCTGGGCGCTTTTTTTACAGCAGAGATAACTTAGTTACAATTGTTGCAAAGAGATTATATACAAGACAGACTTAATGCGTGCTATTAACATTACGGGTAGTATCATATGTACAAAAATATACAGGAGTTACAGTACATGAGAGAGCACAGGTGGAGACAGTCGTTCAAGTAAAAAAAAAAGCACCTTTTTTAAAATATTTGCTAGTATTCACTGCGGCAGTTTCTGTCGCAGGGTTTCCCCTGACCCTGTTTTCGCTGCACTGCTAGATGGGTGGGAATTAAATGATGCGAGACGAAGGTCGCGTACGTCCGCAAGTGGGTCGACTATTTGTGATCTGGAGGACACATCTCCCTGCCGAGTGCGCCCCACGGGAGCGCTGTTCACAATCTGCTTTCCAATTCCTCGGTTTTATTTCTCTGCAAATTGGGTTCGCCTCTGTCATGGGGTGCAAGCCCCAGGGGGCATGCAGCTGCGCGGGCGGAAGGCGAGAGCGTGAAGAGGGAAACTACGTGTCGTTTGGCACGCGATGCTGAATGTGATGACATATAAAGGAGTGATTATTGGTACAGACTAATGCATACTTGTAGTGCATGTGTCCGTTTTCTTAAGCTATTGGGTAACAGAATAGTAGTTGCAATAAATGAGCCTTTTGATGTGTGCCTGGGTCCTTGCTCAGCTGCCCATCACCACTGAAGAATGTTCTGATTGGTAGATCGCTTTGATGCACATGAATGTACATCTGCATCCCATCCAGTGGCATCAAAACAATGCGAGTGGATTCGTAAATGATATCTGAATGTGCGCATTCTTGGTGCCCAAGTTCAGATATCTCTTTTCCCATCTTTTGTGTGCATTCTTGCAAATCTATGTCGGGGAGAGGGGCAGTTAGGGTACCTCCATAAATGTGGGCCCAATATTCATATGTGGGATGTGCTCAGATGTTTGCAATCGAAGGTGAAGTTCCATTTGGTAGCCCACCTCGTATAGAATGAGGCTAGGTTTCAGGGCCAAAATTGCACCTCAGGCAGCTGTCTAGAATTGCTTAATTTAGCACTTACAATGCCCACAAGGGTTGAATGTGCACACGGATGAGTGATTTCTGGACCTCCTTCGCTGTTATTGTTTAACTCTGGGCAGCAGTAGCATGAAACGCTCCTGTCTCAAAAACATCTCTACGCCCTTTGAAAAGGGAAGATATTTATTCTCCAACATTTCCACTTTCCAGTAAAACACCCTCTAAGGCCGACACGTGAGTGCTGGGAGCCACTGAATACATAGGTGTACGCATGCCTGTCAATCATGCATATTTGAGGTTTGCCGTACACATTTAATAGAATCTCTGCTTTTTGGAGGTACCCCTATTCTTAGTAAATATAGACAATAATTGACAGCGGTTAGCTTACCGTAAAACAAACCTTTTCTTCTGTTGCTCAGAATATATTTAGGTTTGATATTCAATTGAACATTTAGTGATTTACGGTGGGAATTAGGATTATATAATGATATGATAGGTTATTTATACGCGCTTAATAACCAGAGGTTTCTAAGCGCGGACGGGGATCGAACCCATGTTGCTCCGTGTCGTCTTGCTTCCAAGGTAAGCACGTTGCCGTTGAGCTATCCTCCCGAGACAATATGTACAGCTTCACGCCCCGAGGGTTGAAAAGGGTTAAATCAATGAAGATTGTGGTTTTTGTGCCCCACATTTTTTAACGTTCAGACCGTGTAAAGCATGATGGGATGTGAATTTGCTCTCATTTTCCGGTTTAAAAATTGTTCTATTCTTTTATACGTGTTAACGTTTGGACTAAGACCAAATCTATTCTTTCCACTTATTTCAGCAAATGGAAAGAATAATATAAAGGCACTTTGCTCCGTGTTACCACTGGCTATGCGTGTTTACATGGATAACATGGATAACAGGTCGTGTCATCTAGTCCTAATGTGCTCCCTTGAGCCCTGGCTTCAGCTGTACCACTCCCCACTGCCTGAGGTTTGGTGCTCATCTGGGTCCCACCCACTGGTGACTGACTCCTCCCTACGTTGAGCCCGAGCAGGGAAAACGTTTAGAGGGTGCTGCTTGTGATGCTGCTGCTACATTTCCAAAGCCCCCACTCTCTTCTTAGTTAAACTCTGAGAAACCCACTGGTCTTCTATAGCGACTTGGGGGGGGGGGGGGGATACTGACAAAAAACTACGTTACACAACCGTCCAAAATGTTGAATAAGATGATGAGGGTAAAAGGCCCACTTTACTAATCTGCACCGTTCCCACAAAACCATCCATCCATCTATTCACGCTTTTCCTAACACTATTCAAATTACCTTTCTTGCAGGAGTTGGTAAAACTTTAGGATACAGAATCTTAATTCTCCCAGACTTCTGCACAAGACTCTTGCATAGTTATGTTTTTCCTGTTCACTCTCATTGAGTTCCAGAATAGCATGACTTCCCCTCTGAGTCAAGAAGCTAAGCAAGGATACTGCTTTGTGCCCCATCTTTCACTCTGTGCATAGTCCACGCCCAATCAAAAGATGCTAACCAAGGCAAGATATTGGAATCAACAGCATCCACTCTAATCGCATCTTTTGAGATATGCTGACAGTAAGGGAGCCCTAGGACGTCTAGTCACAAAATGCCACGGGTAGTGGCATCGACATCACACACCTGATGACATAACAGGAAATTACCTTTAACCCAGATGACATCCCCTGAAGAGACTGACGGCTGTAAAAAACATAAGAAAGCTTACAATTTATATAATGTCAAACCGGTGCTAATGTAGAGATACATTTTCAGATACCATCCACCTTTTATCTATCGTGATACCTTGATATGCCATTGAGAGGCTCATTATAGGACAGGGGTATACTCAGGAGAACTAACAAAGGCCAGCGAGGCTACCATGAATATGCCACTACAGTCTCATATGGCTATTTACTGCTATTTTATACCAGTTATAGCTTCACATGCCAGCTCTAGTAATCATATGCCTAGTGTGGCAAATCTTTGGATTACACCCCTACTCTCCATGGGGGAGACCTTTCCCATGGGGCCACTGTGGTGGGCCACAGTCCAAGAGTACCGCCTGGTGTGGTGCACATTGGGTGCATCAAATGGAGAGGGAACCCCCTTATGGGACTAGGAACGACCATCCCAAGAGAATGCGTTACGTTTCCCCTAGCTCATAACTTCTTTTGTTCCCAAAGCCTATCCTTTCTTCCCCTCTACCAGACAGTACTAACACTTACTTATGTAAGGTAAACTATCCTAATACCTTAAAAATTACAAGGCCACAAAAGAACAAAACGTGCCTATCGGACCTCCACAATATAAGTACTGTGAAGACAAAGATGGTGTGGAAACGTGAAGCTTACTCCAGAGAAAGGGAGTGAATGATGCAGTTTTTTTTAGGATCTGATTGGGCAGATCCGATACAAAATAGAACAGGGAAGCCGAACCACAGAGAACCATCCTCCCCGGACTAGATGCCTGTCCAGCGGAGGGAGCGAAGCAGAACGGAACGCTGTGTACCGAGGCGGAAGAGAGCCCGAGGGTAGTCCAGTACAAAGGGACTACATTGGCTGCAGCGGAACAGAACCTCCAGGCCTTCTGAAGCCCCGGAAAGTGTCGGAGATACCGCACTCCTGGTATGAAATGGCAACCTGCGGCACCACCGCAGCTGAAGCGAAATGCCTGAACGCTACCGGAGCCACGTGGAAGAACACAGCTGTACAGCAGACGCCTTGTATTGACGTGAACCACACAAACGGATACAGAGAATGTGATAGGAATGTCTGGGACCCTAAAATGCAACAAGAGAGAAGGCAAACCACGAATGATTGACAGGCAAATGAACCAAACAATCGGAGGACGCAACTGCGATTTTGGGACCCGCACCCTTATGAAAGCCTGAGAATTAGGAAAGGCTTCATCATTTACAGATCTTCATAGTCACAGTACAGCGCATTAAAGGAAACCCAGGGAGACATTTCCCATGGTGCCGAGAACATTGTTTTGCGGTATTGTGAAAGCCTGAGGAAGCCAGGGAAAGGAAGATATCCCCCTGGCACAGGGATCACTGCCTGACATCACTGGAGAGCCCGAGAAACCCCAGGGGAAGGGAGCCATCGGGCCTGGGACCTTGTGGCACCTGAAGAGTGCATTTGTTTTCTTCATTTTCTTCATTAGCAACCAAAAACATTGGGAACTTTATGGAACGTTTTACTACCAACCAGAAGAAAACACCCTTGCACTTTAGTTTAAGTTGTAAGTGTTTGGGTCAAAAATAGTTTTTTTTTAGGGCCCAACTGTTGAGTGACATTTTCTTTGACATGCTGACATTCTCATTAGTTTTCTTTCAGGCAGGGAGACCTCTCCTAGCTTGAGGGACAGAGGGGCAATTTTTCAACCTACCAATTTCTTTAAATAAAAGTCTTTAACCAAGACCATGTCACCTATGTGTCCGAGTGTTACTTCTGCGCCCTAGTAAAAGCCTGACATTCTCATGTGCCGCCATAATACAATGTGTCAAATATAGCCTCTATTTGAGGATGCTGCCATCTTATGTCTTTTATAGCCTTACAGTCTGGATACAATCAAAATATGCAAGTTAGAACTTTATACATCCAGGTGCATCCTCACATTTCCACTAATGGCACTCAGCCAGTTAATGCCTCATACAAGTGGTATGGTCATCATATTTAAGGAAGAACCTCACATGCCTAATTGCTGACATTAATAGAGTGCTTAGTAGCATAAGAATGTCATGGCCCGTTAGTAAACATGATATTTCTTTTAAGACAAGCGAGGGTGGTGGTTTGATATACTAATAAATGTTTCTTATTTTCTGCACAATTGATTACACTGCATACTATGTAGCAATTGGATAGCTTAGCGAGTTAAAAGCTCAACTCAGTTATCTGCCAGTCTACGTTTTACAAGTTCCTGTTTCATCATAGTTGAATCATCCCTTCATCCTTCTGAAGTTGATAAATTAAGTACTATCACATTCAGCAGAAACGGTAGCTATTTTTGCAGTGCTTAGATGCAGGAGTTGTCAGAAGTCAAACATGAAGTGCTATTATGATGCAATAACAACTGTTTCACCTGGATATGGGAATATCTATGCCACAGTAACAGCAACACGTGGCATATTTTTTTAACAAAATAATAAGCCTCAGAAAAAGAAACCAACCAAATTGACTGTAAATAAGAAGCTTTGCTTCTGGGCCATACAGTCTGCCTAGCACCTATAGACAAACACTAATCTCCACCTGCACCAGAAAGCCGAACTTCACAGGGTAATTTCCGAAATTAAAGAGGACTGTAGGAATCGCATTAAATTCTATTATCACACTGTCCCTGCAATCGTTGATCAGGGTTCACAGAGCCAGTAACACAGGTTGCAGGGAGACTCGCCAGGGTTACCCCTGGTGGCCCCCAAACGGCAGCCACGAAGGGCAGTCTGTTCCATTACCTGTCTTCGGAGTGGTGCCCTGATTCATCACCTTGACTGCTTTAAATTCCAGTTTCATTATCGCCATCCGGTGTCTTCTTGCCTTTTTTTTCTCTGCAAACTCCGATTGCCACTTTTGCTGGCCACCTTCAGTCGTTTTCTGTCCCTCTCCCAAGCCTTGCTTCTGTTCACCCAGCTAGCTCCTTTGGATCACGATTTCAATTTCTTTTATGCGAAGGACAGCTCTCTGTACTGATTTGGTGGTCAAAATAAAGGCAAGCAAGGTATTTTGAAGGTGTGGTGATAACCACAGCTTTCACTATGCTTTTTTCTTTTTCTTCCTCTTCTGCCTCCTGCAGCTTCCTACGTGCTCCGTGCAATTCTGCCTTGTTTAGGTCACTTGATTTGTGCTTTTGCTCTTTACAGCTCTACTACTTTCATGTAAATGTGCTTTCAGTGACAGCCTGCACACACACACACGACATCTTCTTTTTTAGTTTCTCTTGAGTCATACCCTAGCTACAAATGCATACCCGCAATTATAGGTTTTTCTAGATTCCATCACTTCTGTATCATTACTGCTGATTGATGTTATGGTGGTTTGTCTTTTCCGGGAGTTCAGGCCAGAGGGGAAACTGACCAACAACTAGGAAATCGGGTTTATGGAAATCCTTGCCTGGCTCATATAGTGGTAGACATGGCTGAGCAGCCTGGGGCAACTCTTTGTATGTCAGTGGCTTGGTTAAGATAGTGTAGCACACATATAGCATTCATTAAGACATTGTCCACACAAAGATGATTTGAATATACAACATTATCTTCTATTAAGATAACTTATTTTGTGGGTATAGGTACATAGACTTTAGTAAGGAATAGTCATTCAGTGTTCTAAGTGTGTGACCCGGGTCACTGTGAACGTTCAGATTGTGGTTACTCTGAATTTTGAATTCAGTAACCTGAGGGTGTCTCCATACCTGATCGAAACGAATGTGAGCTATAAACCATCTTCTTATTGGCTGAACAGGATACAGTCCTGATGTTGCAGGCTCCCTCCCCCGGCCTGAAACATAAAACATATTCCTAATTTTACGAATTGGTCTCAGTCACATAGGCTGATACTTACATTAAGCAAATATTAGCATCCAAACTTTGTAAGTCTAAAGTGTCAAAGTTCACAAGGTCTTTGGTTCTCCAGCAATGGTTCTGGCGATGACCATAGAGTGCTGCAGACAAGCAGGATTACAGAAGGACTACTGGAAAAGGTGCTGACCCTGGTGCAGCTGAACTGTTGTAGATATTGTAAGGTGAGCTGTGCTATTTGCAGACTGTATAGTTACAACACCAGGGGCATATGCAGTCAGTGTCTACTGGAACTGGTCTCGGTACAGGTAAGAAGTTAACTCAAGGTCCAAATAAAACCTCTAGCACACTTCTGTTGTGCAGCTATTGTCTGGGCTCTCTATTACTGCTGCTCAGAGCTTTCCAGTGCTCCAACTTGTATGCAACTGATCCGTACCAGCATTAGTATTAAGGCTTCTTGGGTGCCCGGGCCCTTTGTGGATTTCAAGCCTGCTGCCCCCTCCTCTGTAGGGGGAGGCAGCACTGTTGAGCTGGTGTGACAGAATGCTTTCTGCGAGGGTGTGATAGCCTGAGGTTTGTTTTGATTTTTGATGTAAAACTATGCAGATAGATCGTCTCTGGAAGTGAGAGCTGCTAATTGGTCCTAATTTCATAATGCTTCAAGCTGAAACGTATAGTGCAAGCCTGTTGCTCTGCTCAGACTGTCTACAGACTCCTCTCAGCAGATGATTTGCAGGTTGGCAACATAACTGTTAAAGGGTGGCATGTGCATTCCTACAAGCAGCTTAATGGAATCCAAGGTTCCAACACCTAAGGACTGTTTTTATCTGTATTCAGCCCTGATCCAAAATGATGTAATTGTTCACTCACAGGGCCTGGTGGCAAGTACAATAATAATAAATGTAAGCTGTGTCTTATTTTGGGAATCAACATTTACACTGGGCAAATGCATAAATTATCATTTCATTGTCGGCTTGGGTGATAGTCACTTGTTTCACTGACTGCGCCTTCTGCCCATCAGCATCTTATGCTGGGCTTCACCAAAACCACCATTTGTGCCCTGCCCAGGAACCCCCCACACCCCGTCCCTGTTCCTCTCTCTGGGGAAACTGGTCTCCTTCACAAGAAGACAAGCAAGCTCCCCAGTCGGTTTGTTTGAAACCACTGCTTCAAAGGCGGGCCCTGCCAATACAGTGGAGAGATTACACCAGGTTGGTTATCTCCAGAGACTCTTTGATGTAGGGCAGATATTATAGAGGGTCGAGTTAGAGTAGGAGGAGAGGCCCAGACCTTGGAATCGCCCTGGGGTCCCACACTTCCTGTGCTCCCCCCCCCCCTCACTTCCTGCAGAAAAAATCACTTTGGGACTGGGAAGTGCAGAACAATGAGTTTCCTTTACTGGAGATCCAGGACAGGGTCAGCGAACAACCAGAAGGCAAGGAACAGCCCTGAACACTGTTTTTTAAACTTCAATCCGCTTTCGAGAAGACTATCACTTTGAATAATTTTTTAATCCACTGCAAGCACCCAGAGCTGCCTTTTTGTCCTTCTATTCACTTCAAGCCCCGGTAAACCGCTCTTTGATCCATCTTCATTCCCACTCATTCTGCTGGAAGCAATTGTCTTCCCTGTGTTGAATACCAACTAGAGCTAGTGGGAGCCACCTACCTGCCCCTCTGGAACAGCAACTCGGAATGCTGGAAGCAATCACCTAGACCCGTCTGGGCCATCCAAAAATTGGTGAATGCCACATTCAAATATTCCTGGGAAAACCATCAAGGTGTGGCCTCCTCTCCAGTATGTGGTCGGATCTGGCCTGGATTCCCCTGCCTTCCCCTTCCTGGTGCAGGCAGAAGCCTTGACCATACATTACGTCATCAGTTTCCTTTCACAAAAGTCACCACGTGTAGCTACAGAACTTGTTCTTGAATAAAACATGTGTGGCATCTAGCATCAAGCTGACTTCCACTATAACAGATTTTCTGTAGTCTACCACAAACCAAATGAAAGGCACTCTGCTAACCATGCAATAGAATTCGTATACAGCGACAGGACGTATTTTGGGCACCCTAATTCTAAGAGGCCACATCACAAGTTATGTGCGACAAGAGACCTTCCATTTAGGACTCTTTCAGGGGTAGGACTCTTTCAGGGGAGTGGTTTGGTAAACTAGTCCACAAAAAGCAAAATCACAGGGTTTCTCACCAGAGCTCTAAGTTCAGACTTTCACCATCAAAGAGCCATAACCTGTCTTGATTTTGGCTTTCACCACCATAGAGCACAACCTCAATTCAGATGCATGCACGAACATGTGTACTAGTACTTTCTCGCATGCATGCAATCATTAAAACACACGCCAGAGACAAACATGGGCATCGCCATGCCGTAATGTCTAAAACAGTGAATCCAGAATGCTGCCAGGGTTAACCTGTCTTTCCTACTACCAGGAAAATAATTATCATGACGATATACGAAAGAAAGGACCTAAACCAAGTATCCAAGACAGCACACTCTCTTAAGTGTTTGTAAAACATCAATCATAAAGCATTCTCCTAAATACAAAAAAAGGGTAAGATCCATATTTATCAAATATCAAAACTAATATTAATACTTTAATGTGACGGGTATACAAAAATATACAGTATTAAAATCTAAAATAGTAAACCTTTATACAATATAAAGCAAAAATTACAAAAGCACTTGCATATGCATTATTAATACAAAAATCTGTGTTTTAAAATAAGTCAGACATGTTTCTGTCCTAATGGTGTACAATAAATACAGGCCATTCCTCAGGGGCAAAAGAGATGAAGGGAAGCGCATGTTCTTTCAACATTCAAACGAAGTGCCAAAAGCTTCATTGACTGAACATGTGTCCATGGTACAAATCAAAGAATATAGATTCACAGCAACTCTTCACTTTAAATGTGGAGATTTCTTCAACTAGTAACAAAAAATGGCTATTCTAATACAATATCTGAGAGGGCATCCTGACTTCCACTGTCTGGAGCAATTACCCACAGTGTAGATCTGCTGAAAAGAGTAAAGAGATTCAATAATCTCGCACTTTCTATCTGCAGTAAAGCCCTAACATACACTTTCAAGCACACAAGGTCAGCATGCACACCGACCCACCCATGCACCTACAAAACATCATGCAGCGATGGGCACAGAACCACCCACTTGCTATTCCACTAATGTGCGTATTTGATGAGTTGCAGGTGATCCTTTTTTGGTATGCACCTCACAGGCTTGCCATTTGTTTACAGATACTATTGCAGCAAAAAAGATTGTATAGTTCTGAGTGTACAAGGCTCAGCATTGAAGAGCTTCCACTGCCTAAACGTCTAATGGGGAGGGGGAGAGAGGCGTGAACTATGGAGGTCTTACTGGACCAGTACAGAGACCGTGCAATGAAAGTACTGTTCCCTTTCCTTCCATGCCAGTGAGGCTGTCCAAGTATTATCTCACCCGGTGATGCTGCCGCTTTTGCTCCCAAGACTGCCCTCTTTCCCTGCTTGTCTTCCAGTGATGCTGCTCCCTTTCATCCAAATGAGATCTCCACTTCCCTTTCCCTTCCTGTCATTTACTAATTTCACCAACCCCATACCTCCTCCTGAGGAGGGGCTTCTGACTATTGGTGGCTCTATGGGTCATGCAACTGCTGGGCGCTCTCTACTCGCCCCCCCTTAGACAGATCTGATGGTGTTGAGCTGATTTATTGAAATATTTGGTATCCCATCCAATCTGTGTATCCTTGTCTTGTAAGCTATATGTGTCTTGGCCTCTTCCCCGTGTGATTGATTCCCAAACCAGCAGGGGTACCTAAAGTAATAAGAAGTAATACAGATATTAGACGAAACGGAAGATGAGGGAATGAGTAAGCACTACTTTGGTTGACCATATTTTGAAACCTTAAATTGGATGTTCAGCAGGTAAACATAAATGAGTCAGCAGGGCGAACACAGGAGAGAGTCATGCAGTGAAAGGACAAAAAAGGCATGCACAGAGACATCAGCATGCAACATTCTGATTGAGGTATTGTAAGAATGAAACAAACGAAATGTACAGTGATAGCACACATGATTAATGGTGTCTTCCTCAGACATGGGTGATAATTAAATACTGCATGCTGTCTCCACAGGTATCCGTTTTCTTTGTCCTGGATAGCATGACAAATGTACTGTCCAATAATTCTATATATGAATCAAATAGAAAACAAACAATATTTTTTAAAAAACAATTGTAAAAAAGAAACTCAGATTCTTTGCACAAGCTACACTTAATGATCAACCAATAGACTTATTATTTGGACTTGGCACTGTTTTGATTTTTTAAAAATCATTTTTGATAGTCTTTCAACAACAGCCTAATGTACAGTCTTGCTTGTAGCCTGGTTGCATCCAAATCATAATATCAACGACTTGTGCGCTAGATGGAAATGCTACACTTCCTAGCTGAATACAAATGATTCAGGTGTGAGGTCGGAGTTGGGACAGAAAAGGGCAATGCGGAAAGAAAAACAGAAATTAGTCTTGCATGCAGGGTAATCAAACTGCTGTATGTCAGCTGGCAACCCACGAACACGAACTTCATCAGCTGCATGCTTTCCCTGCCTAGTGTGGCAGCCATTTTGGGATCAGGCATGTCTAACCTTTTTGTGCTACGTAGAGCTGTCAGGAACAGTGCCTGACCCAGATATGCTGTGGACTCTTTAAGATATTGACCGTATCATGTGTCACTACACAGTGTGTTAAAGGTATAACATCCAGTTTCCCCAGCTCATCGTTGTCCGAGGAAAGCAACGGTGTAGTAGTGATTTGTTTTCTGGTGGTGTTGCATAGCGGTTACAGTCTTAGGCGCGACCTGAGGACAAGATACAATGCCAGCATTAACACCAGCATTCCCACTTGTCACACTAAAAGTTATGAGGCATTGGTCTTTTCAGCTGGTAGGTCCATCAAAGGCTTCTGCAAAACTAAAGTAAAAATGATTAAAGCCTGGTCCATTGGCCCTGTTTGTTCGCTAGCTACTGCTCCCGGCCTGTCTGTTGCCTAAAAATTACAATTTTGCCCTGACTTGCTATATGTTTTTTGAGAGTCAAATTCTTTTCCACAGCACACACATTCAAGTCACATCTCCGGAGAATGAACCACTTGCGCGAACCTCCTGTGGCACAGAGGGATTTAAGAATGCCAAGAAGAGTTCCGGCATCGCCGCTCAGACCGCTGGTATCTCTGCAGCAGCTGTAAGAATAACCATTGCTTTCAATGTTCATTTGAATGTAGTCCTGTTATCAGCTTAATGATTTTTATGCTGTATCGCCTGGAAATTCTAGATTCTAGCCACAGACCTGTCATTGACTGCCTCATGGAGCATTTGCATGGATAAATGCAAGCCTGCAACATATAACAGATGGAAGTGTGTTATTGATCATATTTATTGGTAAAGGTAGCGTTTTCCAAAATGCGGCGAACACACCGAGCTAGACTCTTCTCCTGAACTCTCTGTGGATTGTTTCTCTTGCTATGGGCACCCACAGCAGCCCGCCCTCATCTGCTAATCCCACAGTTGCTGAGATTGGTGACCAGGAACTTGGTGTCCTTCTGGGTCCAAGCCTCCCACACCTAATCGCCTTCAGCTTCTGCCCGCTCCCAGCACTTGCCTTGGCACCCATTGGCCTATGCTGCTGCTGGCCTGTACTTACTCATTTATTGGTAGCTGACCACTCCCTAGCACTTCCTCCACTTGGCATGCACTGCTGCTCACTCACTAGCACTTCCCTCCCGACACACCCAGCACTCCCCCGCCCTCATTCCCTCGTCCCTCTCTTCTCTCTGCACTTACACGTTCTGAATGCTTACAAGGCCTAGTAGCAGGGCCGGCCTTAGGGGCAGCAGCGCCCTGGGCGAATTGGTGCCCCCGCCTTCCCCGCGCGCCACTGGTCAACAGGGGGCGTGGCCACGGAGTGACACTTGTTTTTTTTTCTTCCTTTTAAACCTGCTTGCTCCGGCGAGGAGGTAATTCTATGAATAGGGTGCATTAGCACCCTATTGTTCCTAAATGCGGTCCAAGGGCGCATTGACTAATAATGATGCCCCTGCCGCCACTATGCCAGCTCAGGAGAGCCCTTGAAAGACACCCCTGAGCTGGCATGGGCTAAAGGCGACCTGGGGGGCGCGGTGCCCCGGGTGGTCATCCCCCCCCCCACAAAGCCGGGCCTGCCTAGTAGGACTGCCACTTTCCTTCATTGTTTCAATTGATTTTCATTGCCATGGTCCCTCCCTCTTGCCTTGTGGGCGCTTTAAAACGCAATTGTTGTATTATCGACTTACAAATGCACAATAAATAAAAAAAAAAAAAAATGCGACCAGGTCATTTGTGGTACTGCTGCATATGTTTTTCTGCAGTGCTAAGTGCAATTAGCAGTAAATGCATTCGGAACGTGCATTTTCCGTTCTTAGCACTGGCCAGGAAATAATATAACACAAGTGTACTTATTGTGAATGAACGCGATATTTCGATAATGCAAAAAAGGAGCCAACAAAATACAGAATGGCTTGTCCATGTTTTCCACTGTAAAATCTCTGGGCAATAAAACGTTCTCTTCATGAAACAGTCCCACACTATGGGGGTCCCTTTGGGAAATTATCAAAGTCACTCAGAGTCTGTGGCTTTACATGGCCCTGCACTTCTTTCTTGGGTCTTGGGTTCCTGGGTCACTGTCGGCTTCTTATCGTTCTCTGGAGAGCTTTACTCCCAATTCCCAGACTAAGCCAACAAATGGACTTATTAAATTTCTCTCTCACACATGAGCAAAGGGAGCTTAGTCCACTGGAGTTATACGCCCTGTGGACCTGCTCACTTTCTTTCGTTTGCACACCCAAGCTTGCTGGGCAGTGGTTTCTCCAGTGCAAACCACACGCTTTCAAGTTGGTCTTTGTAGTATTAATGTTTCGAGGGGATTGGGTCCTCTGACATATTCCAGATCTATGACAGTAATCACCACAGCTGTGCTGCTTCGGAAAATCTTCGGTGTCTTGAGTCCTGCGTCGATGACGTCGATACGCCGCCCTTGAGGATCTCCTCTGACGGCCGGCGTCACTGGATGTTATAAGTAGGACGCACGACGCCCGTAGCCTCAGTTCTGTTTTTTCCGCAAACATGTTCGCTTCGGAGATCTCGGCGCGTCTCGACTCTTTGGAGTTCCTGTTCTTTCTCGGTTCTTCGAACCGGTTTCGTATTGGGAAGTCTTTCTTCGTGAAGATGTCTACCTCGTCTTCCACACTGCGTCCGGCTTTAAGAAGTGCGGGGACTGTGGGTCCAAGATGTCGGTTACGGACTCGCACGACGCCTGCCTCTGGTGCCTCGGGGAGGCCCATGACATGGATGACTGTGTCAACTGCCAGTCGCTCACGTCAAAAGCCTTGCGGGAGAGCAAGAAGAAGTTATAGGTAGGTAAGGTCTCCAAGACACGGAAGTCGAGGTCAGCGGGCTTTCGATGGACGATTCGAGGGGCGACTCTCCATGTCATCGTTGGAAGTCCAGTGGGTCTCGGTCCCGGAGTTGGTCCCGCCACTCCTCTGCCTCTTCGAGGCACTCCCGAAAGCGCCGTCATCGGTCGCCTTCTCCGTCCTCTTCCGAGGACTCGGCCCGTCGGCGGGTCGCTTACCCCACCAAGCATGTGAAGCTGGAGGAATGGGCTTCCTTCGGGAAGAAAATGTTGGTGATTCTCGAATCGCAGGCCACTGGTCCTGCGCCTCCGAGTGGGGTCGGTCGTGATCGGTCGAGAGACACCGCTCGCACGCCTTCGGGCTCGGGTGGTCGTCACGATTCATGGGAGAGGTCTCGCTCAGACAAGGGGAATCGTTCTCGGCATGCCCGTTCCAGGTCCCGGTCCTCGACACGCTCGAGACCGTGTGAACCTGCGGTGTCTTCAGGGAAGTCGTCGATGCCATCAGCGCCCTGGCTGTCGAGGGACACGCTCGGGGCCGCGGCCTCGAGGACTGTGTCGATGCCGTTGATGCAGGTTCCCTCGACGCCTTTTGAGGCTGTTTCAACGGGGGTTCCCCGGGGCTCTGGCAAAGGCCAAGCATGGCTTTGTTCCACATTCTGTGCCTTCTTTCCGCCAGCTTGAGTTTATTTCAGAGGTGGCTGAGGGCTCTGATGATGGCATGGTTCCGGATACGGTACCGGATGAGATTTTCTCGGTCCATAGCCAAATTGAAGACCTGCGGCAATCTCTACACGATGCCAGTGGGCTGGACATCTCTCCGGAGTTGGAGTTTTGTAGGCCTGAACTTGGCACTCATGCCGACTCCTCGTACCGGCGCCTTATGTCCAGGGTCACCGAGTACTTGGGATGGTTTGCTCCCTCAGGGGATTTTCTTCAGGATGACCTTACGGATATCCTCAACCAAGGTCCATCAACTGACCCGGTACTGCCGTTAAATATGGCTCTACAGAGGAGGGTGGCGGCGTCTTGGACTGCTCCGGAGAGTCTCCCGGCAGTGGGCAAGTCTTTGCCGTGAAAATACCGCCCAGCCAGTAGCGACCCCTGCTACTTGACCAAGCACCCCACTCCGGAGAGTTTGGTGGTGCAGGCGGCTACGGCCCTGGCAAAGCAGGCGTCATATCCTACCGTCCCTCCTGATAGGGACGACAAGTGTTTTGATGTCTGGGTGAAGAAAGTGTTTTCTTCAGGGGGTATGGCGCTTCAGGCAGCCAACTCCGTATGTGCCTTGTCACGTTTCACGCACACTCTGTGGAACTGTTTCCTTAGCGGCTGAACATGTTCCCGAAGGGGATGAATGGGATGGTTTCCTTGCCATGGTTCAGGATGGTAAGGACGCCATGTGTGAGGCCATTCAGTTGGGTTTGGACATGGCAGATTGCGTCAGCTGGTCCATGGCGGCGAGCACCGTGATCCGCAGGTTTGCGTGGTTGCGGACGTCAGGGTTTTCTCCTGATGTGCAGGCCCGGCTCCTCAACATACCCTTTGACGGGGGAACATCATTTTGGCAGTAAGGCTGACAAGAGCCTGCTGCAGCGAAGTCGTTGGGTGCTGCAGTTCGCCAGCCTCCGCCTTTTCGTCCTAGGGGACAGCAATGGAGGGGAGGTTCTTTTCGTTATTACTCATCCTTTGGTAAAGCGAGAGGAGCTGCCAGTCAAAGGGGCCACCGTAGGTGTGCCAGAGGTGGAAAACAAGGTACTCGGTGCCAATGCAGCTCGGGCTGTTGCCTCTTTGCCCTCAGGCAACGCTGCAGCCGCTTCAGCTCAGTCATGAGGCCATGTCCCATGGTTCGCCGGTTGGGGGAAGGCTAGCGCAGCATCTTGCAGAGTGGCGCGCCATTACTTCAGATGTGTGGGTTTTGAAGATCATAACCCATGGCTACTGTCTTCTTTCCGGCAGAGGCCTCAAGACAATCCACCGGGGAATCTCTCTTTGAAGAGGCCGGATCCGCCGCTTGCGCAGGAAATTCAATACCTGATGGAGAAAGGCGCCGTAGAACTGGTGCCTGTAGCGGAGAGGAACAAGGGATGGTATTCCCCTTATTTTTTGATTTCCAAGAAAGACTGGGGATTGAGACCCATCATGGACTTGCGCGGTTTGAACAAACTCCTCAGGAAGGACAAGTTCACGATGGTTACTCTCTCTCAAGTCCTCCAGGCCCTTCAACTTCAGGACTGGTTGGTGTCTCTCGACCTCAAGTACGCTCGACCTCAAGGAGGCTTATTTTCATGTGCCAATACATCCAAAGCACAAGAAGTACCTGAGGTTTGCGGTTGGCGACTCGCACTTTCAGTTTCGGGTCCTGCCGTTCGGATTGACCTCCGCCCCAAGGGTCTTCACCAAGCTCATGGTAGTGGTGGCAGCGCACCTCAGGAAAGCCGGGGATTCACATCTACCCCTACCTGGATGATTGGTTGATCAGGGCGCGCTCTCCCGAGAAAATCCTGGATCATCTAGCAGTCACCTGACACTCCCTCCACAAGCTGGGCTTCTCCCTCAACTTAAAGACGTCCCATCTGACACCAACTCAGAGGCTCCAGTACATCGGAGCAGTGCTCAACATGTCCCTGGGGCAGTGTTTTCCTCCCCAGGGTGAGGGCTCATCACATTCAACAGATGGTGCACAAGTTTCAGCTTGCCCAGAGTCTCCCAGCGTTCGAGTTCTTGAGATTGCTCAGCTTCATGGCATCCTGCATTCTTCTGGTGCCAGAGGCCAGGTTGCGGATGAGATCTTTGCAATGGGCACTCAAGCTCCTTTGGTCTCAGTCCTCCGGCAGGATGTCAGACCCTGTTCAGGTGCCGTCCTCAGTCACCCAGGACCTTCTGTGGTGGGCCGACGAAGACAATCTGATGAAGGGGACTCCTTTTTGGCTACCCTGGCCAGAGGTGACGATCGTGACGGGCGCATCTCTCACGGGATGGGGAGCTCATGCCAACGAGTTGAGTCAGCGGTCGTTGGTCTCCGTCTGAGTCCAGACTCCATATCAATCTGTTGGAGCTGAGGGCCGTCAGGCTAGCCCTGAAGGCTTTTCTGCCGACTCTGCGAGGGAAGAATGGCCTGATCCTGACGGACAACACGGTGGCCATGCACTACCTCAACAAAAAGGGGGGGCAGGGTCACTCCCTCTGTGCAGGGAGGCGATGCAGCTCTGGTTCTAGGCAATCCAGCAGGAAGTTTCGATCTCGGCAGTTCATCTGGCCAGTGATGAAAACGAGACGGCGGACGCTCTGAGCAGGCAGAGCACGATCTCTCACGAGTGGGAGTTGGCTCAGGAGATTCTCCTGGAGATCATCGCCATTTGGGGGACCCCTCAAGTGGATCTCTTCGCCTCTAGTGTCAACCGGAAGTGCGAGAGGTTCTGCTCACGGGACTTTCCTCGAAAAGGAGCCTTAGGATACGCGTTCATGGTGGAGTGGTCATTCCCATTGCTGTATGCGTTTCCTCCAGTCCCCGTCATCCTCCAAGTACTGCGGCGGTTACAGAGGTTCGGTTCCCGGATGATCCTCATTGCTCCGGCGTGGGCCCTGAGGACCTGGTACCCGGACTTTCTCGACTAGTCCATCTGCCCTCCACGTCATCTTCCCTAACGAGACGATTCTCCATCCAGAGGTCAGATCCCTCAACCTTCACGCTTGGTTTCTGAAAGGTTGAGTTATATGGATTGGGACCTGAAGACGTAATGGAGGTGTTGCTCTCGGCCAGACGGCCAGCAACAAAGTCCCTGTACCGTTGCCGTTGTCGTAAATTCTGCGACTGGTGCAGGTTTAAGAATGTGGATCCTTTTGCATGTGAAATTCCCATGGTTCTGTCTTTTTTGCTTTCTTTGGCCCACAGGGGCCTGCAAGTGGGTACCGTTAAAGGTTACCTGGCGGCGCTGTCCATATTTAAGCGCTCCTCTGAAGAGTGTTCCTATTTTAAAATTCCTTTAATTTCTCAGTTTCTGAAAGGGCTCACTAATGTGTTCCCTCCGTCACCTTTCCTGGTGCCCGGTTGGGATTTATACCTTGTTCTCAAGTTTTTGACGGGTGCTCCGTTTGAGCCTTTGCATTCATGCCCTTTGAGACTGTTAACTCTTAAAACTGTATTTTTGGTTGCGGTCACTTCCGCTCGCAGAGTGAGTGAGTTACAGGCACTTTCAGTTAAGCCACCCTTCACTGTGTTTCATAAGGACAGGGTTGTCCTTAGAGTTCGTCCTTCCTTTCTTCCGAAGGTGGTGTCGGAATTTCATTTAAGCCCGAAGGTTGTTCTTCTGGCGTTTTATCCTCCTCCACATCCTGGTAAGGAAGAGGAGAGGCTGCATAGGCTTGATCCTAGGAGAGCGTTAAGCTTTCATATTTCAAGCATGTCTCGGGTCAGAGTGGACGATCAACTCTTCATTGGTTACGCTGGAAAGAGTTTGGGACAAGCTGTGACGAAACAGACTTTGTCTCGCTGGATTATTTTGGCTATCTGAGTGTTACCGCTTGGCGGGTAAGGACCCACCGGTCAGTTTACGGGCCCATTCTACCAAGGGTATGGCTGCCTCTACTGCCCTACAGAGGGGGGTTCCTTTTTGTAACATCTGTGAAGCAGCCACCTGGGCTTCGGTGCATACTTTTGTACGTCACTACTCCCTCGATTCCATCCGTGGGCGGGATTTGGTCTTTGGCAAAGCGGTCCTTTACTCCGCAATTTGATTGGGCATTCTGAATGTCTGTTTTCTAAATTCTTTTCCCACCTCCTTGCATTGGTACTGCTTTGGGAGTCTGTCATAGATATGGAATACGTCGGAGGACCCAATCCCCTCGAAGAACAAGTTACCCTCTTACCTGGTAACGTTCTTTCGATGGGATGGTCCGACGACGTATTCCATATCGCTCCCTCCCTCCCTACTTCCCCACTACAGAATTTCTTATGCGATTGCAGCTTATGTTTCCGCAAGGCTTGTGTGTCAGACTGTCAAAAGACTGGTGCCACACGTTCTGGGGGAAAAAACTACAACTGAGGCTACGGGCGTTGTGCGCCCTACTTATAACATCTAGTGACGTCGCCGTCGGAGGAGGTCCTCGAGGGCGGCGTCGACGCAGGACGCAGACGCCGAAGATTTTCTGAAGCAGCACAGCTGTGGTGATTACTGTCATAGATATGGAATAAGTCGTCGGACCATCCCATCGAAAGAACATTACCAGGTAAGAGAGTAACTTGTTCAACTACCTGCACTGGGTGCACACAGTGCTGGTAGTAGAATATAGTGATGTCACCTAGAATGTTATGGGACCTGAGGGTTCCTAAAGCTACAGTTGAACACAGGATGGGAGAACCCTACTGGAAGGATGTCATCTATTTAGCTCCCTGCCTTTCTAACCAACTAGCCCTGTAACTAAAAAATAAACGTACTCCTTTTACATATAAAAGTCTCCAGTGCCGTACCTGAATATTGATGACTTCTTACCATCCTCCTACACTACAGTCTTCAGTTCTGCATTTGTAAGGCATTTCAGACTCCCACGCTGACTGTACCTCTACAATGATGGTAACTCCCACCTTAGTAGATGTCAGCATTCAGCCCCCATTGCTCCCAAACCGTTAACCCCCAGAGCCAGGCAGGGGACTTCATTACAGAAGGTAGCGCCAACAACATCACTTACACATTTCCAGAAGTAGAGGTCTTAATTATAAGTTTGCCTCGTGAGCCAGTGAAAAACGTGCAACCTGAGTCTGATATGGTCACATTTGCTGAGGCTGTGGCTAAGTTTTGCAGTCTTTCAACACAATTGCGAAGACAATCTGAAATGCCCTAGGTTATATGTTTAAACCACAAAACAAAAAAGTGTCCTGACAGGTTCACTAAACATATATATAAATTTAATTTATAATAAACTTCTCAATACCAGAAATATGGCACAAGCTATCTAAAGTATTTCCTAGGTATGTGTTTTACATTTTTCTGTGTCCACCTAAGTTTTCATTGGGATACATTTTACAAAAATCACCATTTCGTACTTCTGTTTAAGCATTATACAGAAGTAACTCTTTATTATTTCAGTTATTACTCATAATCAAGGTCTGTCAATTACCAAGCACTATTAGGTTATATGTTTGACATTGCTACAAAACTACTAGCCATGCATTAATGTTCCCCCCTCCATCATTCCAAAGTGATTTTATGCAGCAGGTGTGAAACACCAGCATACAAAAACATCCAGCAAACAATATACATAATCGGATATTGATGATTTAACTTTGTGAAGGAGTGAAGGTTATGTAAAGTTTCTTAACTACAAAATCATGACTACTACCTTGCTGTAGCGCCGTGATACCTCTGGGTATGGCCGCAACGCGCTACCAATAAATGAAATCAATAAAATAAGGTAAATATGCTCTTCCTCAGGCAGAACAAATATAAAAATAATATGCTTTTCACTCGTAAAAAAACATAAATAAGCCCTTTTCCAAATATGGCCATTTTCAACCTCTGAGATTATTCATGCTTGTGCTTTTTTTTCTTTTGTTTTGTTGTTAAAAGCAAATGTTTCAGATTTTTGTAACATTTTTAATGTAATTGTCATATTGCTGACCAAGCACCAATGAACACAGCATAGGGCTTTAGACAAACTGTGTAATGTGGTAGGAACACCTCCATCTCAAACAAACATTTCTGATGTGTGGGTTCCATTGGAGACCGGTTTCTAGAAACCAAGCTGTGTTGGAGTGGTAGCTTGGAACATGTGTCTGCAACAGCACCAAATGGCACCATATGCAATTGGTTCTACCCATTTACGTTTACAATTTGAGGTGGGCACAGATGGTGTTTTTCCCAGAATAGCAGTTTTCCATAAAGTGCTGGAGCTGGCGCGAGCACCCAGAGTTCAATGTTTTAACCTCTGTAACCTAGCCATTCGATCAGAGATTAGGGGGTGGGGGGAGGAGGGGTGTCACGCATACAGAACATGTTGGCACCCAAACGAGCAAGAGGCAGGAGTAGATTTGCTGCCCATGGTCTTTTGACGCCTGCAGCACCACTTGTGTGCACTGGAGAGCCAGAATCGCACGTTCAATACATGCGGCCGTACAAGAAAATGCAGAAGTATTGCACCATGACAATGACCCTCCTTCGAGGGCAACAGAGGGGTTGCACTTTAAGTTCCATCAAGCATTTCCTGGGTAGAAGGCGGACGTGGAGGTTTTCAGATCTCATCTTGCAAAGCTCAGGGAATAATGGACGGAGTAGATGAATAGCAGGAGGAGAATGAAAATACCAGGTTTCTATCAGCACCGCCCCCATCTACGGTATCCGACAATAATGATGAAATGATGAGCAAGACAAAAAGGATGCTCCTTCAATGTCCAGATGGCAACAAGCATTGCTGTTGGAAAGCAGCAACACTGAAGGGGAAGAGGAGAATGACACCACATATCCATAGCCTATTTTTATTTATTTCATTTCTCTAGGCGCTGTAAAGGGGCCAGTTACACTTAGCCCAAGTCAGTGGTTAAGGTACACAGGGTATTCCGGTGCATAGACAGTTACATATATTGATTGCAGAGACTGGAATCGCATATCGGCAGGAATTAAACACAGTGAACAGGTTAGACAAATAGCCAGATTTTGAGAGCGCTTCGGAAGGCCCAGTAGGATTCCTCCACTTTTGGCACATGTGGGAGAGTGTTCCATTGCTTAGCCGCAATGACTGGGAAGCTAGTCCCTCCTGCTTTGGCACATGTGGACTTAGGTTGGGCAATTCTGTGGGTGTGTGGGGTTCTGGTGGGCCTGGATTAGTGAGTCAGCAATTTTTTGTGGCAGGTAGAGCGGGCAGTTTTGGAGATACGCCTGCATGTGATAGTGAGTGTCTTGAAAGAGATTTTTTTCTCTGATTGGGAGCCAATGTGCTGCTTTTCGGGCACCCTAGATATGTTTTGATCTGGGAATATTCAGGGCGACTCGTAAGGCATTGTTTTGGATAGTTGGAGAGTTTTTTTATGTTATGAGCAGAAGTGCTGGTGAAGAGAACATTTCAGTAGTACAGCCTCGCGCTGACCGCTGCTTGGGCAATGGTTAGGCAACTTTCAGTGGAGAGGAAGGGTCTGGCAGCTTTTAGCAGTTTAGTAGAGTGTCGCTGAGGAGGCTCTGGCATTTACTTGACTGGTTAAGTGAAGTTTTGCATCCAGGCATACTCCTAGAGTCTTGACCACTGGTCAGATTGAGATCAGGGAGCCATCAATGTTGAAGAATGTGAAATCGGGGTACCTTTTTTTAGCACGGACGAGGATCCAGCGTGGGGAAGTTCTGTCTTCTCATTGTTGAGACAGAGGCTGTGGGTCGCCATTCAGGTCCGGTTGGTGGCATAGGTAGAGCTCAGAGTGGTGGCATCGTTGGTGCAGGTGCCAGAAAGGGGGTGGGTGGATCTGCATGTCGTTGGCATAGCTGGTATATACTATGCTGAGGAAGTCCAGGAGGTCGAAGAGTGGCTTTGTGAATATGTTGTAAAGACAAACGATCTTTGCGGTACCCCGGAGCTGATAAGGGAGGGTGCAGCACTGGCATTTTCTGAGAAGGCGTTCCTTGTTCTACCTTCTAAGAAGGAAGAGATCTAGGAAGGAAGCGATCCATGAAGCCTCTTCCCTGGAGAAGGAGGCTGCACAGGTGGTGGTGGCAAAGTATATTCTGGTCGACTGAGTCAGAGGCTGCAGAGAGATCTAGGAGGAGCAGTAATGCAGGTTTTCCCGCATCCCAAATCTCATCAATTTGATTTTTCAGGTCCAGAAGTGCTGACTCCGTACCACGGCCTGGGCGAAAGCTTGATTGACGGACTCCTAGGATGTGGTTAGCTTCTGGTTGTGTTAAATTTGCACATATGTGGCTCGGTCGGGTATTTTTAAAAGAAAGGGGACTATAGTGATGGTCCGGTAATTGTTGCGAAGCGCAGGATCGAGTGAAGGTTTTGTTTTTTTAGGAGGGTATGAGAAACCTGAGGTAATTCTCCCATGTAGTTCCCGGGAATCCCGTATTCAAGTGGCCAGGGAAGAACTGGCCATCTCAGACCCAAACCTTGGGGGTAGACGAGTGAGGGAGGATCACCTGGGTGGGGGATCCCAGGGTTATGCTCAGGGGTATGCCCAAGGTGAGACGCAATATTGTATCAGGGAAGAAGGAGAGGAGGACGAGATCCCTGAGACCTTTGTGAGTTGTACTGCCTCTGCCTCCCTTCCTCCTATGGAATCTTTCTTGTCCAGATCCAACAACCCCTCCGTATATAATAAATCTCCTAGGATCCCAAACCCTGTTGCATCCAGAAACAATCTCTCCCAAAATCACTGGTTGCTTGTCTTACCCGAATACTCCCAGTCATTCTTTTCCATGTCCCTCTGATCATTATTTTCCAAACTCACAATCGATATTAACAAAACACTACCGTTCCCATAATACCCCCTGTTCAATTCACGATAATAATTCCGGTGATTCCTGTTTGTTTTCCAGTCCCTACCAATCTCCCCCTTCTGAGGTTACTAGCACCTCTAGTACGAGGGTTATAATAACATATAAAACTTTTCCCCTTCCGTCCCAATAAGATACTTGGAAACTGTACCACCCTCCTCCTTTTCTGACACAAACACCTTCCCATACAGTGAAAAACAACGGCCTAACATGAAAACCTTTTAGCTGACATGTCCCAACCCAAGGGTCAGTCAATGGACCAGAATCAAACACACCTGACGGCCCTTTCCTTTCTGCAAAGGGATAAAAGGTGAAGCAGAAGAGCGCAATACGAGCAAGGCAGACCGCACATCCAGGGAGCTAACTCAGCATGGTAGTTCAAAAGGAGGAGAAAGACGGCGCATAACGAGAGGGTGAAAAGGAGAGAAGCAACCTTGCCCTTTCCGACCAAGGCCTTTGAAACCCCTGCAGAAGGAATCGTAGGACCACGAACAATAGGCAGCGTGTGTTCCAGCAGATGTCAAAGGTAGACAAGGCCCTCCTCCGCTGATAACCAAACCTGGGAGAAACGCTTGTCTCTATGGTGCCAACCTTGACTCAGAGAGAGAGAGAGAGAAGGCCAAGTGGTTCCTCGCAGCCAGTGAGTCGAGGAGATAGTTGATAAGAACCCGAACTGTGTTGAACGAAAAGTAGCGAAGTAGCAAACAGCTAATTGAACTTCGAAAGCGTAAAGGGGGAAAACCAGCAACAGAGGAGTCCGGCACCACGTGGGTGCTCACTCAGGAAACTGTGGGCGATTACCCAATTATTAAAACTACCAAAACCAGAAGGCCTTGGGAAAGGTGAGAAGAGGGGTCAAAGTAGTCACACAGGGATCTTGTAAAATCCTCTGTACAGTCGAAAGTCTTGGACCGGCAGATGATTGTGAACTGGATATCCCAGCCCCTTTGATGAGTAGCAATTACCCTTGAGATGGATGGGGATGCAGATTTTTTTTCATACATCAATAATCGAAATGACTCGGGTAGTTTGGCAAAAGGAAGTCTGTTTTAATGTCAATGATCTAAAACCGGGAGTACAACGAACATCAGCACTCTCTAGATCCTCTTACTCAACAAATCTTACGAAAAACTGAGGTTATATTAAGCAAAATCCTCATGAGTGGCGTGTTGACCTGTGTCATTACCAACGTCATCGTCTGTGGCAAACTACAAAAACCTATTGAAGGAAGTGATGGGCTCTAAGTGAATATCTAAGTATAAGTTCCATATCAGAATAGAACAGTGAAGGAAAGTGATAGGGTACTTATCAGGTGGGGCAACTAAGCCCTCCCCTAAAAATGGCCACTATGAATGTCACTAAATGCACGACGTCCCATTGGCTACACAAACTATAGGACCCTTAATTACACGGTCCTCTACAATTGGTTGGCTTCTAGCCCCACCTACGTCTCGCAGCTTGTAGACTGAACATCCAGGTGCTGGTGAGCTCATCTTAACACTAGCTTCCCACCAATTGGCAAATCAATCCATCATCACCTCAATGGTCCAGTGTCAATTAGGGCTTTGAAGCCTGGCCTTGAGTTTGTACTGTGCTCTGAGAAATTGGAAGGAGTGTGGGCACACTCTGCCCTCGTGCCTAGGTGTGACCACCTCGTTCTTCCTACTTCATTCTTCCATGTGACAGGAGACCATGGAATCGAGCCTTTTAGTGTATTAAAATACTATTTTAGTCCTCTCACGTCTTTTGTTTTGATCAAGCCCTCTGAACAGGAGTTTCTGTTCTTTCATACAAATTGTATCCAATTTCAGTTCACTCCAGTTTGATAAGACCTTGGCTTCTTGGCTCGTCCAACTCCTTATGCTGAGATTCATTTTGTAATTCAATTTGCTTTTTTAACTGCGACACACTGAAATGAGGCCTTCTTGCTAATGTCCAGCACTGCTTATAATGTGTAGTGGAAACATCCATCCTTTACTCGTCCTTATGCATGCATATATATATATATATATATATATATATATATAGGCACTTGCTGCAATCTATTTACTATAGAGCTAGCCTCAAGATTACTTTGTCTGCTTGCATTTCTTTTGCATCTTTACACGTGTAAACAAGCTTTACATCGTCATCTGGTTCTATGGCATAAGCTTTTTCACCTTGATCCCAAGATGTCGCTTATCCTCGATACTTTTTTGATGCCTTATAGAATATCTGCATTCTATGGTCTCTGCATCTCTTCTACAGACGTCAGCTCGATTCTGAGTGACGTCAACATTATCTTTGCCATTTATCTGCTTTGCTTCTTTAGAAATCTCATTCAAATGGCCATCATATTTTCTGCTTTGCAGGTACGGTTTTCTCAGTGGGTACCTTGCCTCTCAGATCTTCTTAGGTATTGGTACTTTTACTGGCACTGCACAGAGTCCATACTCTGCTCTTTGTTTGTTCAGCTGCTCCTTGTATGTCTCATACTCTGGTTTCCAACAGAGAGGTAATATGGGTGGGCAGTTGGAGTAGGGGTACTTGGCTCCTCCTCTACACTTGTGAAGCCAAGGGAAGTGAATCCTGCATCTTAAGAGTTGAAATAGAAAAGGTACGATTGACTGATTGGCAAATGTGAACCCGAACGAGGGATGCAAACAAAGGGGGGTGGGGGGCGAAGTCTAAAGTTTCAAAATACTGTGTCTTGACTGTATTGAACCCGGCCGAGGGATGTCCACAGTGAACTGTTGAAAAATACATTTTACGAAAGTCACCAAATAAGTTGCATTGAAAGACATAGTGAACCTGATAGAGGCAGGTGAACAGTCGATTCAGATATGATCCCGAAAGAGGGGGATCCAAGGGTAAAAAGCCAGCACCCACCGATCTGTGAGTGCAACATTTCAAAATTCTAATAAGAAAAGCCTTTTGAATGCATGACATGCCAAAGGAACCCGATAAAGAGAAGTTATATTCGAGAGGTATCTGAACCCGAAGAGGGGGAAACCAGGGGTGAAGCACTATCACTCTAATACACAGAATTTGTTTTTATTCAATTTTTGGTTAGACATTTTGAACCTAACAAACCCTCAAAAGCAGGAGGACATAACTTTCATGGGTTCTATTCATTAAAGAACTTTCTAAGGATCTGCGCCCCGAAGAGGGGCATCCAGAGGTGAAAGTCATCACATGATGTACATGTGAAAAGGAACTCTTTGTTTATTATTTGAATATATCAGGCCCACGGTGGCAAGAGACATTTTGATAGACAAGAGACTTAACCACCGAATGCCATGATATCTGAAAGCGAAACTGTTAACTTGTGCTGGGAAAGCTCGAGCGTGTGCTGTGCTCCAAAATCCACCCTTGTCCCGTGCTGAAAATGCAGGGAATGGAGACCTCAAAAACTGCATCGTGACTTATCATTTGTGAACACTTCCTTCTTTCTTAAGAACATTGTCCCACACTGCTTTTTGAATTTAGAGTAAGATTGACGATAGGTTTATCTTGGTATACGCCGTTTTTTTTCGACACAACGCCACTAGGACTTCCTTATTTGATGGGTGAAGCTTGCTCTCATCTTAGATTTAGGTTTAGATTAGGTGTTTTTCCAACTTACCTTTACAGTTTAATAAACACCCTTGAACTGTGATCACTTGTACGGTCTTTACTTTTGTCACCATTAGTTCCTTACAAGGGGTAGGACCCAGGCTTCTTGAAGGCCGGTAGGTACTATGCTTGTCGAGAAGGAAGCATTGATAAAGGCTGTGATGAACGGGGCCAGTGCTTCCGTGCAGTCTTTGATGAGTGGGGCCGGGCAGATATCCCCTTTACATCTTGATGGCTTCAGGCTTTTTAGAATGTGAAGGGTTTCCAGCTCAGTGATTTTGCTGAAATTAAACCGTGAGGATCCTGGGATGCTGGAAGTGGAAATGTGGGAGGCTTCATTGCCCAAACGGGAGTGCTTTAAACTGACTAGTTTGGCAAGTATTTTTTTTTGTAGAGAAAGTCAATTATTTGCAGCATAGTGTTCCGTATGCTAGGGCACCAAGCAGAGTCTTTGGTCATGGTGGTAGTAGGGGGGGGGCTTCTAGTTCCCTAAGAATGGAGAATAGTTCTCTGGTGTCCGATTTGGCATTGGCTACTCTTGTGTTGAAGGAGAGGCTATACCATGAATGATGGCTTGTTTGTATTGTTTACAAAGGAGTATGAACTCCTGTTTTGTTACCACTGGGGTGGGGGGGTGCTTCCAGCAAGTCTCTATTTTTTCTAAGGTCTGAGAGGTCTTGGGTGTATCAGAAGTTGCGGTGAGCTACGGAATTGGCTTTGTTAGTGGCTAGTGGGGCGATGGTGTTGATTGCGGTAGTTAAGGTTTCACTGTAGAGATCGACTAATTTCTGAGGATCAGAGACATCCAGGCATTCTAGTTTGATGGCATCAAGGAATAGTTGGAGGCTGTCTTTAGTCAGTTTGCGGAGCTGCGAGCTAGAGAAGGTGGTAACATCTTAGTAGGGGGTTTGGTTTGCAGCTCGAGGAAAATCGTAAAGACAATGATGTGGTCTGGCCATGGGCAGGGTGAATTGGATTCGACAGAGGTATGGCAATGAGGTTGGCTAACCAGTCCAGAGAGAGACCTTCAATATGTGTGGGGTTACAGATGTGCTGACTAAAACCCAAGGTGGTTAGCAAATTTGCTAGCGAGGTTGCTTGTAGGTCAGTGTGTTCGTTAAGACCTAGATTAAGACCTCCTAGGAAAATCATTTGAGATGAGGGCTTTAACTTATCTCCTGATTAGAAGTAGGTCTTCTTCAAATGACAGGATGGAACCATTTGGGCGGTATACAACATGGATGGTAATTGTTAGTCAGGGAAGATAGTACATTTTAGTGAGTGCAAAGGTGGTCTTTTGCTATTGAAGGCACTCACTCCCCACATCACCATTAAAACTCAGAATAAAGGACACATCCCAGTAGGGAATGATACCAAGAGATTGGTTTTGAGAGTCATCAAAGGTTTATGTAAGATTCAACATCCAGAGAACTCTGCTGCCTTGAGAGCGCTCTGGCAAACAATACAGAAACAATACATTTTAAAGTGTTACAGTGTCATCAGTGACAATTTCTATACAGTCTACAAGTTACATTTTCATTGCTTAGGGAAAGGGTGCGAGTGTAGTACTGTAAGGATTGGCTCCACGAGATTGGCTGATGACTGGCGGGAGGTTGGACATCACGTGGTTCATCTGGGCCGGTCCGTGCGAGGTGAAGGTTGGGTCAGGTCCGGAGAGGTGGCTGGTTCTGGCTAACTCATCTACACACTTACTCTAGACATACATTAAATAATGATCATTAGTGCACCTTTAAAGTTTTTATAAGGGGCCTATAAATTGTACATGTGTGTTTGCATTATCTCACTTTGGGTCACTGGCGAGGTCAAGGGTGTTGGGGTCTTGCCCCTTGGGTAACCTGTTGAGGGCAGGATTGATAGCTGTCAGGTCTGGCAAATCAGAGTGGCAGGGGGTGGAGTGGCACATGTTAGTTTAGGACAGAATATACTGTGACGGGGACCTGGTTTTATTGTGGACTCTCCAGGGTGGTCTGCAAGGACAGGTCACTCTTCTTTTACATCAAACTAATAGCTTTGGAGGGGCACATGGTTGAACAGGCAGTCATTTTCCAATGGTGGGAGTGAGAGGTTCAAGAGCAGGTTTATTGAGATGGATGAACTACAAGTCATAGTTCGGCTTGTCAAACACAGGACAGTGATCTCAGAGGAAGAATGAAATGAATACATTGTTTGCTTGCAACATCTTGTCTCAAGGCATCTGTGCGAAAGGGACTTGGGAGGCAAAGACGCGGGATGAAAAAGGTGGGGGCTGTCAGTGCTCGCTGAGCACGGCGCTGCAGAGGGGAGAGGAGACTTTGCAATACCAGAATGCGGCCTAGTCCAAAGATGGAGTCCAAGTGTATCTTGCAATAGCCCCACCTCTGCTTAGGCCAGGGCCTTGTTCTGAGGCAGCAGAAGGGCAAGGAAGGTGTCCCTCCATCAGTACAAGAGCAAGTGGTCCATTTCACGTAGAATGTATGGGGGGCTAAACGGGTCCCCTCCTTCCTTACATTCCCCCCTTTCATTACATCTAAAGTAACAAACTACTGTTTAATATTATTAGCATTCTTGTAGTGCTCCGCCTCCAATACTGCCTCGTCCCAAGTAGGTGTGCCTTTTATTGGCATCCATGCTGTTCAGCTCACCTGGTATCTACAGGGACGCCACTCAGCCCGGTTTGGTTGCTGGTACCTTCTTCCCAGTTTTCTCAGATGTTGTCTAGGGAGGGTGTTCTTTCTGAAAGTACAGGAGGGCTGTGTTCAGGACTGGCCGACTGAGGTAAGTATCCTCCCACCACCCCGCATGACTTTAGCCCCTTGGGCCTTCTCCTCACATTGTTGTGGAATTAAGCGTGCTCTCCGTCCTGCCTTCTTGGCAGGGGTGCGTTGTCTTCTGTGGGCGTGTGTCGCCAAGTTACTTCACTGGCGCGGGCCCGCTTAGGTGTCTTTCAGGTAGGTCTTATTGCAGCAGTTCTATATGGCGTTGTTATTCTTGCATGCCTTTCTTTGTTTAATAATGTCTTTTTCCTCCCCTAGATGTGCAGAGCTTCACCGCGGCGAACTGGCTGAGTTGGGCCTCACCAGTAAATGATGGCGTGCGATATGCGCTGCGATGCGGTAAGTAAGCGCTATGCACAGCACTGCCTTGTGTTGCCTTTGATAACCTGTTTTCTTCCTTCCTTACAGGTTGCAGTGCTTCTACAGCGTGTGTGGAACTCCTGCAGCGGTGCCAGCCTGGAGGCGACCAGCCAGGTAAGCTTCTTGTGCTGTTTGTGATTTGACAATGCACGTATGCCTTCTTTGATATTGTCCTCTCCTCTTTCAGGTCTTTCGGTCCGGATGGAATGCGGAATCCAGAGGAAGCTATTCACTGGAGCTGAGAGCGGATAATCGGATGGAGATTGCAGGTAAAATGCTGCTAACGATGTCCCTTTTGTCTCCTCTCCAGGTTCGCTTCTCCGAGGCTCGTGGGGATCACAGGACACGGTGAGCGTCGCGTTGCAGTCTGCAAAGTAACGCGAAGCGTGTCTTCTTGTTCCGGTGTGGTTTAAATAGCCTCAACAAAGTAGTCCAGGTAAAGTAGTCCCTAGGCCACCACACCCAAAACACTATACCGCATAGCTTAGTTCCTAGGAACCAAGCTATGTGGGTGCCTCCATGTTGGCTGCAGGCCTGAATGAAAAAAGTAGTCCCCTGACTCATGTTCTTCAGAGTGCATGAGCCTGGCGCCATAGGCGCCAGGAAATGCCCCAAGAGAATCTTGGGAGTAGTTGCCAGGCCCTCAAGGCCTTAATGGAGCCCTGAGCCCTGGTCCTTCCTGGCAAGTAGACTTGCCGGTGGGGGTCTGGGGGTGAGGGTCATGACACATGCTCTGCATACACCTTGTAACCTCTGACCCCTTCTAGCATATTCATCAGGGGTGCATGTCATGTATATTCCCCATCCCCATTTAGATCCACCCACACTTCCTTATACCATTCTAATTCCCAGGGTTCCTTAATTGTGGTGTGATACAAATTGTCCACTCTGTCCCCTGGGTAACGATACACTGCAGTCATGCAGTATTTGGAGTTGCCAGATTCCCCTGTCTGCATTTGTGCATCCTTCATAGTCTATACCTTTGTCGGATTGCCCATTGTCACCATCATCATTGCAGAACTAGGCATTAATTTTGCACAGCATCGAACCCCTACCTGGCACACACTAAAAATTAGCAACAGTAAAACGATGAGTGGGACAAAAATGTTCATCATAGTTCTGAACCCGGAAGGTATCCAGTCAGAAATGTTGTTGGGCTCGATTTCCCCCCCCCCCTTTTTTTCCTTCATTCTTTCACCCAGGTTGTGTACTGCAGATATCACATGTGACAGAGTTCCGTTATCGGCAGAAGGTACGAATGTACAGCATGCACTCCTGATTTTTCGGCAAACACTTCCATCCATTGCTGTGAGTAGGTCTAGGACGTACCGGTTTTGCATGGTCATCAACCGAAGGGCTCGAATTTCCACTTTGATCACGTTGAATCCTTCTTCTGTGTTGTTTGCCAGCTGGATCAGTTCCCAGCACACAATGAGGGAGGCAAAGAAGGTTTCCACTGAATTGATGAGTTTATATTGGTCAGGAATCTCTGCCAGGAGGTCTGAGGATTTGCTGGAGATGTAGTTTGACAACCTCCTATGTAGCTCATCTTCTGACAGGATGTCGTATGTGGAGGGCTCTTCAGTAGCTGGCAGGGGCGCAATGGCTTTTCAGTTGGCACCCTTCCACCCGGGACATGGCTTTCCGTGTTCACCATCAAGACTGAATGCAATGTGGACATGGCGCAAGTACCTCTCCATGATGGTGGGAGGTGGAGGTATGCTTGTTTACCATACACCCGGTAAGTGTCCATTAATGCTGCTGTGCCTTTCTTCATATCTGGCAGGTTGATCGTTTTATTGCAATGTTTATTTTAGACCATGTGCACCCTCCCTTCACTGTATAAACAGGGTTTGTGCTGTATTTCTTTTTGTATCTTGATATGCTTTTCAAGGGCTGACACCCACGTTAGTTTGGCGATGTGTTGAGATCATGTTGGAGCACATGTTTGTTTGACCCATTGGAAGTTTTCCTCTGACAGTCCTCGTAATGCTTCTGCTTTGCATGTGATTGTTTATTTGTGCCATTTGTTTTCTGTGAACATTGTCCCTTTAATGATAAAAAAATTGCTCTTTCACGCATATTACTCCTTGAGGTTTGCTGGTGCAGGTTTTCTCGTTCTGCAGCATTTGTATCGTTACCGTCTGTGCCTGGAAGGTACTCCGAATCCTACAGAGGGCTAGATGAACAAGACACTGGGCATCCGACAAAGGTGTTTCTTGGGGTATGAGAACTTTGGGCGTGCCAGAGGCATGAGGTATCAAAGAGCAGACATAACAACTCTCGTTGGTTGCCTGTTTAGCTGTGGCACTCATATCTGAGTACATTTATTGGATTGGTCAGGGTGGCAAGGGGTCTTCTACAGCATCTAATCCCAGGCCATGGTATTCATCATACCTCTTTCCTTCCACCCCCCCCTTTTCCATGTCTTATTTCCCCCCTAGACCATTATGCATCTTTTTCACCTTCTGATATCGTCTAGGAAGAAAATCTGTCCATGTTTCATCATTTTGCTCATTACCGTTCTGCCAGGACTGAGACTGAGTATGTTTGTGTGGGTTGGACATAAGGCTTAAAGTGCATATTATCGCCATCTGAGGTAGGTTCTTCAGTTGTGTACATATATACATATGTAGGTTCTTCAGTTGTGTACATATATACATATGGCGATCCGTCAACATCAAACACAGGAGAGTCAACATTATAGTTGTTGGACACATTATCAACGTCATATCCCATAGCAGCATATGTAGAAATAGGGGTTTTGACAGTTCGGTTTTTGTGCAGAGTGGTAAGGTTAACATTTAAAGAGGCATTGTGGGCCCATATTACTTTGAACCCATTCCAAATGAGGCTTGACACTTCTTGTATTAAGTGTACCCCGTCCCTCCCCTCTTTTATATCCCCCAATATAAAAGTTATACTCCAGTACAGTCCCAGGCAAAATAACATTACAGAAAAAACAATAGGTACAAAACACAACCCACAGTCATAATTATAAGCTCTAGTAGCACTCATTTATTCCCTATAGCTATCTATGAAGTGTCGTTAGTGAGGGCCCTCTTTTCTGCCATATTTACACCTGAAGGGGCGATATAAGTGGGTTAAGTACACACAAATAAATCAACTATTATCTTTTTACACTGCAACAAACAATTATATCTACTCCTCTAATGGAACCTGACAGTTAGACAGAGGGGAACAGAGAATGAAATAACTGAGAGAAATAGAGAAACAAAACAGAGAGATTTTACATTTGTGTAACAATTTTATTTCAACTTTAACATACTCTTAATAATGCTGTAACATGTTAAAACATTTCTGCACTTAGTTTTCCATTTTTCATCTTCTTTACACAACAGTCTATTAGTTTTCTTTATTGTTATGGTACAGCACTGTCCTGCTCTTGTTGCTGCTCACCATGGGGTGCTGTGCTATCGTGTGCTTTTCTCACATCTGTTTGATGGATCCAATATTTTAAGCCCTTCACTTGTACATCCGAGGGTGTGCAATAAACTACTTCATAGGGGCCATGGAACCATGTGGAGTTCCATCTCCGTACAAAACTACACACATAACACGCTTTCACCGGGCATTAACTGTACTGCTGGGCTGTCAGCTGCTGGGGTCTTTCTATCATTTTCATTTTCTCGCTTAAATGGGGGTGCTATTTGTTTGGCTGTGCTTCGCACAGCTCATGTCATTTGGGTGAGATATTCCTTATAATCATCCACTAGTAATGTGGCAGCTCGGTGAGCGTCTGCTACTCTTCTAACTGGTGATAGTGGCATTTGAATGTGCCTCCCCATCACTATTTCGTGTGGGTACAAATGATGATCCTTACTTGGCTGTGTTCTGAGTTGGAACAGTGCAAGAGGCAAGCAATATTACCCAATTCTTTTTTAGGGTGTGACATAATTTAGTCTACTCTTGAGAAGGCCGTTTATCTTTTCTACCACGCTGTTCGCTTGCAGATGATAAATCGAGCAAAGTTTGTGTTTCGCGCCCAGCAATGTGGTCACTTCCTTGAAGAAGTCATTTACAAATTGAGTGTCGTTATCTGAACGGATCAAATTGGAAATTTCCCACCTAGGGAACATTCCTAAGAATTTTGCAGCGCCCTTGGCTTCTGGGTGTGCGCAAGGACCTGCCTCAACCCAGCATGAAAAGGGGGCATACTACCATTGAGATACCTTGCTCAGTTGCATCTTTCTCCCATATCGGCATAGTCAATGTGTAATTCTCTGAATGGTCCTGATGGGTGTGGCAGTATTCCTCTCAGCATCCTAAGGGTCATACCTGAACTGTATGTTTGACATGTTGTGCATTCTATTATCATTTTTGCAAGGTATTCTTGGAGGTTTGGGACAAACCATTCTTCTTGAATATCCGCTGCGATGTGCTGTTTGGTAACATGTGCAGGGAAATAGAGCTGTTGAAAGGCCATGTTTAATAGTTCTACTGGCATTACTACTTTTCCTGTCATTTCCTGGCGCCAGAGGACGACTGTGGGAGATTGCTTGCACTCTCTCTTTACCCATATTTCCTGCCCTTCTGATGGGGCGTGTCTCTGTAGTTCTTTTATCTGAATTATGGGTGTGGAGCTGTACCCTTCTTTCTTGTCATCTTGCGTGTTAGCTCTTACAACACATTCAACTGCTTGGGATACGTCAAAGTATGCAGCTTCTTTCGCAGAGGCATCCGCCGCTGCGTTCTCGAGTGAGATTGCGTCTGTGTTATTCGTATGGGCTTGGCACTTCGCTAAAGCCACTACTGATGGTTCTGCTAAATCTTCAATAAGATCATTCAACAACTGCGCGTGTTGTACAGGAGAGCCATCTGCTCTCCTGAATCCTCTTCTTCGCCATTGCGACAATCGGGAGTGCACCGTTGTAACATATGCCAAGTCTGAGTAAATTGTCACTGTGCATCTTTTAGCTGTATGCAATGCTACGAGTTCTGCTGCTTGTGCTGAGAAGTGTGAGGGGATGCGTTTTTGCACTATCACTTCATATTCGCACTTCAGCAGGGTGTGGTTGCCAGTGAGCAGAATATATTGTAATTTGAACCTTAATCAAGAAACCAACAGCAGACGATAGTGAGTTGATTAACTACAACCAAATTTCTCCTTTAGTGGAAAACTGCTGAAGGGCGAAATAACTTGCCAACTCCACATCTTCATTGAGTCAACCAAGCTCCATCGCCACCAGTCAGGGTTTCAACTGCCACTCCGCACCAAATCCATCTTGAAGACTACCAAACTACCACAGAGAACCTGTTTTGATGCCTTTACTTGAGATGTCCAGCTGAAGTCCCAACCTTCTCGACTTATCAGCTGCTTGTAATACAGCGTATTATGAGATCCTCTTGTAACAATTGGGGAAATGGGAGGACTTTGAGGCCTGGCACCAAAACAAATTTGGTTTTCCTAGAAGACCATAGTACTGTAGATCTATAAAGAAACGCGATATGGTTAGAACTGGTAAAGCCACCGCTGAAACTAGAAATGTCACCTTGTTTGTCCCCATACAATCCTCTTTTACTGCTACTCTTTTTATATTTCTATGCTGCCATTGGCAGCAGTGATCTCCTAACGTCCGGTCCAGGTATATGTTGATGATCAGCGGCTGCGGCCTCTGACTGGAAAGATATTAGAACTGCAGCATACAGTTACTGTGTCGAAGACACATCTGCTACTACAAGACGATCTGGCTTCATCCGAATTGTTCCAAGAATGTGTTCATCCGAGGCAGCTCGAGCGAGAGCACAGTCCCATTAAGTTGGCCACATAAAGTGAGAGCAACCTCTTCACCCGCCCAAAATGTGAACAGCGTGCAGAACTAGTTTGACCCAGACTTCTACTAATCATGCTAAATTTCAGCTGTTGTGCAGAGCACTAATATACAGCTTTGTGTTTTTGAGAAAGGTTCCTCCGCTGCTACAGAAAAAGTACTGGTCTGAATTTGCAATGGTGCTGGAATAGTCTGAACGAGGCAAATGCAACATAGTCGACACCACTTCTCCTGGAAAAATAAATGCTCAGTCTTTCCAGAATCTGACAGTTTGGCTCAGCCTCCTCCTGAAGAAGTCAGACCACAGGCTCCAAGTGGTGCAACGCATGGAATGCAAGAGGCAGTGTGTGAGGAATTTGACCATCCACACGGTGGGTGTGCTCTTGTCTGTATTTTATTTTTTTATTTTAAATTAAATTGAATGATGGGAGATCAACTTCCGGAAAATGTGCTGGTGTATTCTGTGCACATTTTCCTATGTTCACTGCATAACATGCGCATAGCCCTGGGTACCCTGGGTGGACACAGCCTACAGTTGCAGTCCCCCTGTTATATTTAGTTGGGATATGACAGGAGGAGTACACGATGAATCTCCAGAAGGGAGAGCACCAACCCTTCCCCCTGCAATGTCCAGCCCAATTAACTAACGCAGGCTCCATGGATACAATCTTTTACTGAGCCCTGTAGCTGGTGGCAGCAATCTGCATACTGATCAGAGTAATTCCAACAAGCCCACATGGGGCCTGGCTGCAGAGGCTAACAAAGGAAATGGGAAACCACAACACCCTTTCATATGCACTGTGTCAACCTTAAGCCAGCTCCTGCCCTCAGTATCGATTGACAGTGAAATGCCATGTATGGGACTCCGTGTTTACGGTAGTCATCCACGCAGGGAACCCCATTCATAAGGTTAGGAGTATTTGGTTTGCAGGAGCCAGAAAGTCTGGTCTTGCCACAGCTTCAAAGGAATCGTGATAAATGCCACTTTAATCAGGAACCACACAGAGCTCCATTAACCAGAGGGACCCTTTGATCCACAACAGACAGGAAGATGGGTGTGACTTAGTATTACATGTTTTCAGCCCTTTATCTTTTTTTCTGTTGCAATCCACTCTGGTTATGACCTTACACAAACAGAAGATTGTTGGTAGGGACCCAGGATTGGTTCATTAAGGTAGGCTTAGCCTACACCAATCACTGTGGCCCATTTGGCTTTAAAAGAGGGCAGATCATCTGAAGACTTCAGCAGAAGGAAGAACTCAACATTGGACCAGGTTGAAAGTAAAGTCTGCCTTACATCTTCTGCCAGTGAAGGAAGTCCAGGACCGTCAAAAGGGAAACAAGATCCCTCCCCTAAACATCTCCCAGGGAACAGAGGGAGGTACCGCACCCAGGGTACTCCTCAGCAGCTCCAGAACCGGTACCCAGCCAGCACACAGTTTACCCTGCTAGGGTCTGCAGCAAGTGTCTTAGGCGGGAAGTGCCAGAGAATCTCTGAACTCTAAACCAAGGACAAGGCAGCTGCCTGCAATATACTTCTCATTTTTGGCCCGTCCGCCTTAAAGGACGACACAAGCCCAGTGAAGAAGCTAGGAGAAGTGCCTCCACGAGCATCTACCGATGTCTACCTTAAGGGACATTTTCGAGCCAGTCGATCACTGCAACTGACTGCGCTGCGGACTGTTTCGATCCAGCAGTCGTTAAAGCCATCCCATACGTCTCGACCAGTGCTTCAGAACCGCCAACAGCAATGAGACAATTCCTGACCCTGAACCGATGTTTAGGCCAGCCTGCAGCTGTCGATCTAAACACGCTCGCCGAACTGGTTGTCGCCCGATACCCGTTGTTGTCTCCCATCTTCAACTCTGTCACCGACGCTGCAAAGTGCCCTGAACTCGACTCTGTTGAGCACCAAGAACACCTTCAACACAAGGTATGTTGTGGTTCTGACCCCTTGGTCCTTCTCTGAAAGCCCCTAGTGACATTTTCAACCCATTGCTCCCTTTGTGCTGAAACCAAGTATTCATGAACTGTTGATATTATTTACTATACCGACCAACCCTGTCAGTATCCAGAGTGCATCCTTTTTCCTTCTTTAAACTGTCTGTCCTCTGCATTCCTTTACAGGGTGGATTGTATTTTGTAGTGTGCTCAAACTGCCTGTTGTGATACTAATAAAGTAGATACTTGTATACAACCTTGACAGAACATACCCTTTTATCATTGGGTAATTGTATTTTCGATGTGCTGCCATTTAACAATGATCAACGGCCTTTTCGGAGATTAGCCTGCCGTTGCGTCCACGTTACCAAAATTGGCCAAGGAAGTTTATAATTTACTTGCATAATTTACTTGCATTTCCAATCTTTTAGGATCCCTTCTGGTGTACTAGAGGTGTGGGGCTGATTGATGGTTTAGAAACTGATATTCATCCCTGGAGCACTGGTGCCCCGGAAGTTGATTCCCCACACATGGTCTTTTCCAGAAACCAACCGGAAATAGACCTTTAACATCCTAGGGACCCCTTCACCCTCACTACCTTCCCAGTCACTATCTTCAATCAGATAATGCCGAGGTCCTTGTACAGCTCAACTTAAACCCAAAAACATGGAGACAAAACCTTAAGTGCAGAGTTCCCAACTTGGGGACTCCAAAGCCTAGTCAACGAACGATGCCCTCCCCTCGCACTGCCATGGTTAGCCTCTAATGACATCAACTAATCAAAGTTTAAATATGAATTGTTGGTTTTATGTATTTGAACATTCACACGCGTGTTTGTTTTGTCAAGATGTGCAACCCGTAGCTCGATTTTGTAATTGGCTCTAACTCTGATGAAACTGGAGGTCTTCGTCCCAAACATTTTAATTGTAAAAAATATACTCTTGGGGCCCTATTCGTGGCATTTTTTTGCACGGTTCAAAGTAACTTTGCACTGCAGAAAAGTGACTTTGCCCTGCCGACACAAACCCTGATTCATGTTACTGTGCAAGGTGTATATTAGAAGTGCAAAGTCGGTATAACGTCATTTTTGCAATACAAAATAACTTTGCACTGAAAAAAATACACTTTGCACAGTTCAATGATTTAGGGTTTGTAACAGCAGTGCAAAGTCACTTTGAACCATGCAAAAAATGCCGCACACATTGAGACCTAAAGCCGAAAATTGTGCAACGTCCACTAGATGGCAATATTGGCCAAGTGGAAAGCGTATGCCTCGCTCACCAACAATACATAAAGCACTTGTACATTGAAACATTGAATATCCTAGTACAAATGACTGAAACAAAAATGACAAATAGTACAATTTAAAGTATTCCTTAGAGTATTCCACGACGGTGCTGTCGTTATTTTATTATTTTTTTATTGACAAGACGTGGCGGCCTTTCTTTTTCTTTACACCGTTTTCTTCTGCTCACTTAGTATTGCATACCGTTTCCCACTAAAAACAAAAAAAGGTTTATGGGGTAAGATTACATTTTTATTTTGGGTACATGCATGTAATCAGCACCTTAGATATCAGCTGCATAGGAAGGAGTCACTTTCTCCCCCAACTGATATACCGTTGATGATTTTAAAATGAATACGGGGTGCTGCTTTCCTGGATTTTCCCTAAGAGCGGGTATGACGGAGACACCCTTTTTTTCAGGTGCTTCTGAATAGGTGCGTTAGCTAATGTTTCCTGAGTTGTCTTGGGCCTGTCTGCGGCCTCTAAACCGCGCCATGCCCCGCAGGCAGCCTGTGAGCGTGTGCTAATGGGGTACTGGCTCGCCTGCTGCAGTCGCGTGTGGCGCAGATTGACAGCCGCAATGCACACGGCATGAGTGACCTCGTCTGGTCCACGTGTGACCTTTCTGGCTTGGCGCGGCGGCATTTCGCGCTGTGCCTTCAATATCTTAACCAATCAGTGACATATTCCGTTGACAGCCGCACGTCTAGTAGTAAATTGGGACTAGCCTTCAAAACTGCGTAGATTGTAACACGGCATTGCATCCTGCCATCCTGTCTCACTGTGAGAGCACATTAAGGCAGCCAAGACAACTTAATGGATAGGTGTAGAAAACATACGAGGGAAAACACTAGAGGGCGGAGGGATTTAAAAAGGAACCGTATGAAGGAGAGGCAGAATGACGCACACGATTTACCACAGAAAGTGGACTCAAGTGCCATTGTTCCATTGTCACTCGGCGCTCATGCGACGGTGCAAGCAGAGGCAGCACGCAGTAGACACTACCTTTGGGGGCACGTTGGGTGTAGTGGGAACACAACGCTCCACGGTGCCCTCCGAAGAAAAGCACGTTTTTGGCAGGACTGGAGTCTTGCTTCCAGGGGTCTCATAACCTCACACTCATTCGTTAACCTCCCATTTCATATTTTCCAAGGCGTTAAATCATCAGTCGTCACAAGATGCTGCAACATGTTGCTAAAAAAAAAACAATTGATTACAAACAATTCATGTTTCATCAGGCGAGTGATGCAGACACTTTTTTTTTTTAAATCCCTAAGGGTGCAGCAAGTAAACATGAGTAAATCCCAGTACTGCTAGAGTCCACCTTTAGTCACGACCCACCCCCCACTCCCTACCCCCTCGTCTCATTTTCTTTTTTAAATTAACGATTTTGCTGCCACTGTTTTTCTAATTATGCGCACATTGTTTCTTTTTTATTAACCATTAAAAAAATCTGCCCACACCAACGACCAACATGTTAACTGATCATTCTCAACTGTAAGCTTTGTCACTCCTCTGTTATGTTGTTTTAACCTTTTTCTGTTTGCACTTCAGTAAAATGTTATTATTGTATTTATTGAGCATGGACCTAGCATCGAGATATACAACAATACAGATACACAACAGAGCGCTTTACAGAGGTTACAGATATACAGCAGGGGCTAGGATACAGAGGAGGGGTACAGGCGTACAGGGTGATATGATATGATATTTTATTTCTGTCATGCTCATACACAAGTGTTTCAGAGCGCGAAGAGGTGGCAGGGAGGACAGCCCGGGACGGCATCTAGCAAGTCAGGTGGTGAAGGGGGCAACGTGATGGCCTAGCTGTTGAGGAGGAAAGAGACTCCTTGAAGAGGCAGGTTTTGAGTTATTTTCTGAATTGTAGGAGCATGAGGTTGAGTCTGATGTGGATGGGGAGGGGGTTCCATATTCTTGGGGTGTAGGCAGAGAAGGCTTGTTTTCTGGTCCTTTTCTTTTTGCAGCAGTGGATTTCGAGTCTGCACGTTTCCTGGCTTCTAGTGGTGCACTGTCCGCCAGAGATGCTGAGTTTCTCTGCAAGGCAGCTGGGTGACTTGAGGGAAGACTGCCTTATAGATGATGCAGCAAGACTTGAAAGTGATTCTTGCATGCAGTGGGAGCCAGTGAAGGTCGATTAGGGCTGGTGTGATGTGATCGTATCTCCAAGGACCCTTGATGAGGCATGCAGCGGTGTCTAGGACACGTCTTAGCGGCACAAGGGAGGACAACAGGAGGCCTTCGAGGAGGGCATTGCCCAATCCAGGTGGGATGGGACCAGTGCTTTAACAGTGGATCTAAAGCTGTCTGAAGGCAGCAAGGGTTTGACTTGACGTAGGAGGAAGAGCTGATACCAAACTCAGTTTTCTTAGCTATGTGTGTCCTGAAGTAGAGGTGATGTGGAACCCTAAGCCCTTAAAATCAATATTTGACAACTGCTTCCCAAATGTTGCAATCACTTCGACAAAATGGGAGACATTATAATAGAGCTTTCCACCAGGGCTTGTTCTTTTTACTTTGGGGAGGAGCCAAATGGCAGAGGGGACCTTTGCCTACTTCCGTGAGAGCTCTTGCAGAGAGCCAAAGCTGTCTCTAAGCAGACCTGTACATCTAAGTGCCTTGTTGACCTATTCAGAGTTTGCATCAGAAAAGGCAGAGGAACGTCTTTGATGTGTTCCAGAGATGTGACATCAGCTCATATTAATCAAATTGGTTGTGTTTTTTTTTTTCATGGATACTAAACTAAAAAGTATTCTTTAACTTACTTAGGTGGTCCTCCAGACAGCAGTAAAAGACTAGCAGCTCAACTTTGCTATTCTGCCTTTACCGCAGAAATCAATGATATCTATAATTAGCTCTGACAATTTCTATTCCTCCTAGAAAGTCCCTGTGCCGGTTTCCTTCGAAATGAACCTCTGTATACCTCTTTAGTCATTTGTGGTCAGTTCTCACCAACGGATGCTTGTGTGCTTGTATGTCTTTGTGTTTTCCGTGTTTTTCAATTACTTAACATGTGCTCAAGCTCACAATTGTGTTTTAAGTTATGTACTTGGTTGCTATCATTTCCTTGTCCCTTCAAACTTTGTCATTCCTGTGTATTCTTGTGCTGGTCTTTATTTCTGTCTCTTATTCTAAAAAGTTATATCTGATCCCGAAGTCCTCTTGATTTTCAGAAACTGCCCATGTATTTCAGTTGACCTTTTAGTTGCAGTGCCCCTTCTCACGTCAGTTGACTTCAGGACACAGCCGCTTCTTGGGATTCCGTGTTATGGGGCTTTACATTGTGCCTGCTTTTGTAGGTCCAGACACTTGGTTTTCAATATGTGCTCCGTATCAGTGTGCTCACCTGCAATGCCACCGTCTCTCCCTCTCTCCCTCTCTCATGATGGATAAATTAGTGTTTATTCCAACATAATTTACATTCTCACCTCACTGTGTTGGGACACCATCTTCTATGCACTCTGTATTCCTCTGAGCTTCCATTTGCCATCGGGTGTATTGATATTGAAGGGCCTTTATAGATCATACTCCTTTCCTACCCTGCCTTTTTTACGTGGCTAATCATTTAAATCGAATGGTGTTATGTATTGAACTCAGTGATATCACAGTCGTGGCGCATAGCTCATATTCCCTGCACCATAGTCTGCACTGTTGCACAGGTGTTTTAGGCAGGGTGCAACATTTTCACTGCCCACTCGCCATTGGCTATTGATAATGGACTCTTGGCGAGTAGGAAATGGTGTGCTCTGCTTATGTATAGAATTGATGTGGCGATTGACTTTTGTGGGTGGCTAGTACCTTTTTCAAGTTGAATTTCTGCCACTTGCTGTAGGTGTAACAACGTTCATTTGTATTGCTTGTCGAATAAAGAAAGGCAATACCTCTACTTGCTGTGTCTGTTGCAGTTTAGTGTAGGATTTCTGTCTAGATTCTAACATCAGTCCCCACAGTTTTATCTTTGAAGCTTCCATGCATTGTAACCTTCTCACATGGCTGATATGCATGATTCTCAATAACTTAATGGCTGTCCAGCCGCCATGATACCGTAGATTTCACCTACTCTGAAATCTTCGAATTTTCTTTTCTTCGAATTTGTTAGGTAACACATGTATGGGGTGTGGTAAGAGGAATAGGGTTAGTTAGGGGAAAGAGAGGAGTGGGTGGTCTCCCACCACGTAATGAAAACAACATTTGAAGATTTCTCCTTTAGGTTAAGTGGATTCACTGAAATCGAGGACATTGCAGCCACCTAGGACGTACAGGACAAATAACCCCTTTCCACCATTAATCGGCTGGAAATAATCCAATTTGCATATGACTCTGCACCCTAGGAATCCTGCTGTTGTCTCTTGAAAGCTAATATTTCCCACACATTCTACATCACTTTTATAGCATAAAATGTTCTTGGAACGTGACATCCTTCAGTTAAAGCGTTAAACACTTTAAACATAACTCTTTGTTAACAAATCTCTATTTGCGTTTTCTGCTGCTTGTGGTCTTGCTTCACCCAGGATAAATTCAGGTGTACAGGTCATCGAATGCAATGGAAAAAACCAGGGCTGGATCAGCTACTTCTGCATGTCGCAGGGTAACCTTCGAGCTCCATTTACATATCATGTTTCCTCCTTTTTGCCAAGTATGAAATCCTTTAAATGCTCATTAAATGTTCAATGCCTCACTATGTGCCAGAAACCCCATTCTTGAAAATGGCCAGGACACTGGTCTGCAATGTAGAATGCTTGCAGCTACCCATTGGCGTGCCTATATCAACATGTTACTGTGCTCAGAGCTGTACGTTGAGCAGTATTTTTGTGGAACATCCCGCTGAGCAGTCCCTACCTGAATAGCCAGTCGCCGTATCCAGTGCTCTGACTGTGACCATTCCATACACACTGGTCTTTCTGATATCATTGCTACTTAAAAGTGTAGGCTTGTTTCTTGGAATTGGACCACACATTCAGTGTTTTTATTTGTATAGTGATAAAGAAAAGTAGATTAATACAATAGGTGTCTTCTTTTTATGTTATACTGCCTTTATGTCACAAACGTCTGTTATATCCTCTTCTTCAGACGATAAAGCAGATTCTCGCCCTTCCCCCAACTCCTCACCTTCCACTTTCTTCTTGGGTTTTCCTTCCTTGCGTCTTGAAGGATTTGCCCTTGATAGGATGACACCGTGCCACTAAGATAGGGGCAACGGAGGCAATCCCACCAGGAGCGCCACCCATGGGAAAAAGCCTAAGGCACAAAAAAACCCTAAAGACTTCCTTCTGGTAGAATTGGCGAAGTTGGCAGATGCACTGAAGAAAGGTTGGTGATGGATGAGCAGTCCAACCAACCGGCACAGGTTGGAAACCAGAAAGTCCAGCGAGGTACAAGGGAAAAGCAGAGGCAGTCAGGTAAACAGGCACGGGTCAGGAAAACTGCAGATCCAACAAGGAACAAGGGAGTAACAAAGACAGTCCAGTAAGTAGGCATGGGTCAGGAAAGCAGCAGATCCAACAAGGTACAAGGGAATAGTAAAGGCAGTCCGGAAGCAGGCCAAGGTTGAAAGAAAACAACAAAGAAATAGCAGGAAACCGGCGAGGAGGGAAAGAAAAGGAAAAAGCAACTAGAACAGGCAAAGGACAGGAGACGGAGGAGAAAAGGGAAAAGGAAAGGCAGGAAGCGAAACGGGAGGAGGGAAGGAAGAAAAAAACCTAACGGGAGCAAGGGAGTGGCAGAAGGCAATACCCAGAAAAGCAAGGATGCCGAGAATAAAGCTAAACGGACTGACAGCGGGAAACAACAACGGGAGCGGCAGCAACACAGGAAGGAACCCGGAACGTTGCAACACGTACGCAACCCGGAAGCGATTTACTTCCGGCCACGTAAGCGCGCAACATCTAGGACGGCGCAGGGATCAGCCGAGCATGGAAATCAATGGCGGACTGTCACGCCAGCGATTCCATACCCGCCATCCCTGCCGCAACGTGACAGTATGCCCCCTCCTAGGGAGGCCTCCCCCAGGTTTGCCAGGATGAAAGTGATAGAACCTGCGGACTAAAAGTGGGGCATGGACGTGGGAGGCTGGTTCCCAAGAGTTTTCTGACCAGTGGTAACCCTTCCATCGTACCAGGTATTCCAACCTACCCCGGCGATAACGGGAATCACAGATTTGGGCCACCTCAAATTCCTCCTGGGTAGAATCAGTGGGCAAGAGGGTCCTTTTGGGTTGACGGGACCAAGTGTCTTCTTGAAAAAGTTTCAGTTGGGAGGCATGAAACACTGGGTGGACTCTGTGCAGGCCTTTGGGTAGTTTTAATCTAAAAGCCACCAGGTTGATAACTTGTGTGATCTCGTACGGACCCAGATATCTAGGGGAAAGCTTGGAAGGGTGTGCCCATCGTGGTAAGTATCTCGTGGATATCATGACACGAGAACCCACCTCCCATCTAGGGACCGGGTTGCGATGTTTGTCGGCCTGCATCTTGTATCTTTTTTGGGCGTAACTAAGGTTTTGTTTGGACTGCAGGTGAACGTCCCGTAATATGGCGAGAGTGGAATCTACAGTGGGCAAGCTGGTAGATATGTTAGAGACGGGCAATACGGACCGTTGGTGATAACCGTAGTTACAGAAAAAAGGGGTTAGACCGAGAGTAGAGTGAAAAGAGTTATTGTAAGAGAACTCGGCCAGAGGTAGTAGAGAGACCCAATTATCCTGTTGGAGGTTCACATAGCTTTGCAGGTATTGCTCCAAGGTACCATTGAGGCGTTCCGTCTGCCCATTGGATTGAGGGTGGAATCCGGACGTCCAGGCTCTCTCAACGCCTAATCGGTCGCATAGCTTCTTCCAGAATCGGGAAGTATATTGGCTACCCCGATCGGAGATGATTTTCTTAGGTACCCCATGGAGACGGAAGACATCCTTGATAAATGTTTCGGCCATACCAGCCGCTGTCGGGATACCTGGAAGTGGAGAGTAGTGAGCCATCTTAGTGAAATAATCAATCACCACCATGATGCACGTGCACCCTTGGGATGGAGGTAAGTCAACGATGAAATCGGTTGAAATGATGTTCCAAGGGCCATCAGGAACGGCATTGGGTTCCAAAAGTCCCATTGGTCTTAGGCGGGTACCCTTGCTACAGGATTGTACGTAACGGATCACATCTCTTTTCATATCCGGCCAGTAGAAATGTCTCTGCAGATAGTCCAAAGTGCCTTTGGTGCCTCTATGACCAGCCATCTTGGAATCGTGACACCAATTTAAAGCCAGTTTCCGGAAGTCGGAAGTAGGCAAATAAAACTTGCCTTCAACAAGGTAGAGACCCTCCTTGATGTCGTATAGGATGTTGTGGGGATGTTTCTCTAACTCAAATTTACCTCCAGAAGCTTCTTTCACTTGTCTCAGAAACGTGGTTAGTACTCCTATCCGTCTTGGCAGAGGAAACATCAGATCATGAGCTCAATCCGATCCCGACATGTAGTCTCCTTGGTGGGACAGAGAGTCAGCGACTAGATTCTGACGCCCTGGGATGTAGGTGATATCAAAATCAAACTGGGCAAAGAAGTGGGCCCAACGAGCTTGACGTGTGTTGTAGCACTCGAATTGTCGCAGTACTTGTAAGTTCTTATGATCGGTTCTGATGGAAAATGGATGTTTACCTCCCTGTAGTAGATGTCGCCACTCCAAACAGGCCGACTTCATGGCCAACAGTTCGCGCTCAATGACTGAATAGTTCTTTTGGCTGGCATTGAGGGTTTTAGAGAAATAGGCAATCGGGTGTTCCACTCCTTGATGTCTTTGCAATAGAACCGCCCCTATAGCAGATGAGGAGGCGTCTGTCTCGACAATGAAGGGTCGGCTTTGATCTGGCTGTTGAAGGATGGGAGCGGTACAGAAGGCTTCTTTGAGTTTGCGAAAGCTGTCTTCAGCTTCGTTAGACCAAGAAAACGGATTAGAAGATTTCTTGAGCAAGGTGGTAATGGGTATTATCCTGTGGGAGAAGTTGGAGATGAATTTTCGATAAGTTTGCCAGTCCAAGGAACCTTTGTACTTCCTTGATAGATGTAGGAGAAGGCCATTCCAGGATGGCGGATACCTTGCGAGGATCAATGGCGATACCCTGACTAGACAATATGAATCCCAGATACGGAATAGAGGTTGCAGAAAACACACATTTGTCAAGCTTGACCGAGAGACGGTTGTCTCTTAATCTCTGGAACACTTCTTTGACATGGCCTTCATGTTCTTCCGTAGTCCTAGAGTACACCAAGATATCGCCGAGGTAGACTATGGTGGTCTGACACAGTAGATCTGAAAAAAGTCTGTCCATAAAGCGCTGGAATACCAAAGGGGCATTTACTAGCCCAAATGGCATCACCTGGTATTCGTATAGCCCATAAGGAGTCCTGAACGCTGTCTTCCATTCATCCCCCTTTTGAATCCAGAGAAGGTGATAGGCGTTCCGGAGATCCAATTTGGTAAAAACCGTGGTGCCATGAACAGCTTGAATGATTTCGGTAATGAGTGGCATAGGGTATCTGTCTTTAATGGTCACCTTGTTCAGACCCCTGTAATCGATACAGGGTCTCAATTCCTGTGAGTCCTTCTTGGGGATGAAAAACGGGGAAGCGCCTGCCGGAGATTTCGATGGTCTAATGAGCCCATTGGCCAAATTGTTATCCTGGTATTCCCGGAGGAAGTGTCTCTCCCTGAGCGATAGAGGAAATATCCTACAAAATGGTACTAATGCTCCAGAGACAAGGTCTAAGCAGCAATCTTCCGGTCTGTGAGGAGGTAGTTCACTAGGAGATTTCTCTGTCACTACCTCTGCGTATTCCTGGAGGTGATGAGGAAGGCAGTGGATGAGTCTGGAATCGTAGATACTGGTGGTCTGGACTGTCTCGAACCTTGGCTCTGGAAGGCATTCTGCCTTACAGAAAGCGGACTGAAAGCTCAGTATGTTCTTAGTCCAGTCTATGTGAGGGTTATGTCTTCTGAGCCACCCTATCTCCAGTATGATGGGGAAATGAGCTGCTCGAATGATATCGAATGAGATCATTTCATAATGCTGCTGGATGCGTAGGTTTAATTCTTCAGTGGTGTGGGTGATCATGCCGGAACTCAAAGGTTCTCCGTCAACTCCCTCTACCTTCTGGTCCTCTTGTTTAGCCAGGCAGTTGATACCCTTCTGTTCTGCCCACAAGGTGTCCATGAAGTTGCCGGCAGCGCCACAATCGAGCAAAGCCTGGGTCAGGATCTCTGTCTTGCCCAACGTTAGGGTAACAGTAAGAACCATCAGCCTGGAATCCTCTGGAGTACCAGAAGAAGACACCGAAAGTGTTGTGTAAGGACTCGGGATGGCCCCTCAGGAGTGCGTCCTAACACTTACCGAGGGCGCTCGTTTCCCGAACGTCTAGGTGGGACATCTGGACAGTCACGTAGCAAATGGTTAGAGGCTCCAAAGTACATACACATATTGCCATCCCGTCGCCTCTTAGGTTCCTCCGGGGTGAGCGGGGCTCGAGCTGTTCCTATTTGCATCGGTTCCTCTTCTTTGCCTTGGCGAGAAGACAGTACAGAGGAAGGTGACTGTGTCTCTGGGGGAGGGAGACTGTAGAATTTGGTCTTCTTTCTTTCAGACCATCGTTCCGACAGCTGAAAATCAATCCGAAGAGTGGCAGTTATGAGATCCGAAAAGGATGTCGGACGGTCTATACGTGCCAACTCGTCCTTGAGATCCTCTCTCAGCCCTCGACGAAAAATGGCGTATTGAGCCTGTTCCTGCCAGCCAGCTTCGGCGGCTATCTGCTTGAAGGTGGTAATATAGGAGAGTAAGTCTGTGTTGCCCTGTCGGATGTCCAAGAGATCTTCGGATGCCAGAAAAGTACTTTCCGTGCGCAGAAAGGTCTGCTGTAGTAGAGTCTTGAAATCTTCATAATTCTGTAGCACAGGATCGGGTTGATTGACCAAAGGAGTGGCCCAAGCCAGGGCATTACCCGTCATGTGTGTAATCATGAATCCTACTTTGGCATGATCTGAAGCAAATGTCTGTGGGCGGAAGGAAAAGTGAAGATTGCATGCGTCTAGGAACTCCTTCACTCGCTTAGGCGAACCATCGAGTTTGCCTGACACCAAAGGGAGAGAGGGTAGGTCTGAAGAAGGTAGTTCTCTTTCCGTCATTCTTTGTTGCAGTGCTGCATTGGCGGCCTTGAGGTTCTGAACCTCCAGGTTAAGGTTTTGGACGGCAGCTACAAGTTCCTGTACTTGCTGCGGAGTTTCCATCTCGGTTTTTTGTTGGCGTTGCAAACTGTCACAAACGTAGGTTATATCCTCTTCTTCAGACAATAAAGCAGATCCTCGCCCTTCCCCCAACTCCTCACCTTCCACTTTCTTCTTGGGTTTTCCTTCCTTGCGTCTTGAAGGCTTCTCCTTTTTTTTAATGGAGATAAGGACGCCCTCGATAGGATGCCACCGTGCCACTAAGATAGGGGCAACGGAGGCAATCCCACCGGGAGCGCCACCCAGGGGAAAAAGCCAAAGGCACAAAATACCCCTAAAGACTTCCTTCTGGTAGAATTGGCGAAGTTGGCAGATGCGCTGAAGAAAGGTTGGTGATGGATGAGCAGTCCAACCAACCGGCACAGGTTGGAAACCAGAAAGTCCAGCGAGGTACAAAGGAAAAGCAGAGGCAGTCCGGTAAACATGCACGGGTCAGGAAAACTGCAGATCCAACAAGGTACAAGCGAGTAACAAAGGCAGTCCGGCAAGTAGGCAGGGGTCAGGTAAGTAGCAGATCCAACAAGGTACAAGGTACAAGGGAATAGTAAAGGCAGTCCGGAAGCAGGCCAAGGTTGAAGGAAAACAACGAAGAAATAGCAGGAAACGGGCGAGGAGGGAAAGAAAAGGAAAAAGGAACTAGAACAGGCAGAGGACAGGAGACGGAGGAGAAAGGGGAAAAGGAAAGGCAGAAAGCGAAACGGGAGGAGGAGGGAAGGAAGAAAAACCTAACGGGAGCAAGGGAGTGGCAGAATGCAACACCCAGAAAAGCAAGGATGCCGAGAATAAAGCTAAACGTGCTGACAGCGGGAAACAGCAACACAGGAAGGAACCCGGAACGTTGCAACGCGTACGCAACCCGGAAGCGATGATCTTTATACTTCCGGCCACGTATGCGCGCAATGTCTAGGACAGCGCAGGGATCAGCCGAGCATGGAAATCAATGGCGGACTGTCACGCCAGCGATCCTGCGCCAGCGATTCCATACCCGCCATCCCTGCCGGGATGTGACACTTTGAGTTGAAAAGTAAGGTGGGGTATTTTGTTGTATTAAAAGCAGTGAGTCAATTCATATGGCTACTCCCCACAGAATGTTTACATTTTCCAAATGTTTAAATTGATTGAGAATCTGATTGACTGGCGAAAGACTATTCTTAGGGCATGCTTTATGGCACAACCCTAATGCAGGCTGTTAATTTAATTGTACTTGATGAATGTTGGAATACTGTATTTCCCATTCATCCATCTTGATTTTTACACTCATTTCTTGAGGACAAAGTTTGTTCCCTGCTGAAAAAGCACCTTCCTACAATCCATTCCAGCTGAACATAAAGAGGAAACCACTGGCTCTGCCTTCAGACCCTTCTCCATGATTAGTTTTGGGGGCTTTCTCTTTTTTGGTCACACCCCCATAAATAGACTGCTCCCTATAATTCCAACATATATTTATCGAGCCAGAAATTAAACTGTATCCGGGTAGCTACCTGCACCCATTACTCATTCTAATTGCACACAGATCAATATCCAGAGTAATATACAGTCCAAGACTCTTATGTTTCGGTTTTTAAACAAAAAAGTTTTTATATTCTTCTGTTATACAAGAAATTCAACAACAACCAACACGTATTTCGGCCACTTATTGGCCTTCCTCGGGGCTGTATCACAAATATATTTTAAACAAGACTTAAATATTTGTGAAACATGAATGTCAGATATACAACAAGAAACAATAAAACACAAGGATGAACAACCAGGGAAAAGAAGTCCCAATCGCCCATGATCTAATACATAATGACAACCCATAACTTTATTTTATTTCTATAGCGCTGGAACAGAGCTTATAGGCATAGAACCGCTCAGACAGGAGACAAAACACACAAGGAACAAAAACAAGAGCCATAAAGCAGAGTCGGTACTTCAGAAAACAAGATCAGAACATCTGTTTTTCAAAGAGAATGGTCTTCAGCCTGTTTTTAAAGGTCGCTAAAGAGTGGCACGACCTTAGGTCAGGAGGCAGAGCATCCCACAGGCGCGGGGATGCCATAGAGAAACAACCATCTGCCACAAGAGACAATTTGGCCTCAGGAATTTCCAAAAGGCATGAGTTAATAGACCATATTGTTTGCCTAATGGGGAGTCAGAAAACCTGGTTCGAGAGATAGATTGGGCTTTTCCCATAAAGGCAGGCATGGGTAATGTATAAGGTCTGGAACATAGTACGTCTTCCAGTTGGTATCCAGTGTAGGGATCTCCTAGCCTCCGATACATGATCAGTATCCGAAGCCCCACTACCACCGGAACAGAGTTATTTTGCACCACCTGCAGACGGTTGATTTCTCCTCTACCAACGCCCTGCAGAAGACTGGAGCAATAATGAAGGTGGGCTCCAATGATGGCTCGGCCCAGAGTAGCACAATTGGAGGAGTCGAGGAAAGGTCTCACATTATGGACCATATTTTCCACATACAAATAATCCAATATGCACATTAATTTTACATAACATAACCATATAATAAATCCATGGGGGCATTAGTGATTCAGCACCACATATTTACAGTTGGAGTTATATCAAAAATATTTGCCAAAAGAGATTGAGAGTGAGAGAAAGGGCAGAGGGGAGGGGAGACCTGACAAAGATTATCTTACATGGAAAAATATATTTTGACTTGATTTTATTATACAGACCATATCTAATCTCACAAATTAGATAGTTTACCATATTTGTTTATCACCATGCATACCAACGAGAGTGCAGTGGTGGAAGTTGAGTCGATGATGCTTGTGAGGCTTTATTAGAAAGTTCCTTACATCTCATGCCACTGTGTCATAAACAAACTAAATCTATTGTGCACCCTCAATTAATTCACAATGCCACCTCATCTTCATTAATCCACACCCAATGGTTTTATGACACCTACTTCCATCCTGATAAGTACTGAAAACAAACCTTCAATTGACCTTTACCTCTTCACTTTCAATTCAATTCATATGGATCTCACCAAATAAGCGTGCATTGATTCTTCACAGTCTAATGGCCCCTGAAATAGACTCAAAATCACGACAAGGAACACAGCAGTTATTGTACAATGTACTCAGTCAAAACCTACTGTTACTGATACCTTTTTGCCATTTGGAAAATTAACATTCCTATGTGATCTGCTGGTTAGCCAATCCTTAGGTATATGATGTAAACATAAACACTCACTGCTGTGGGCTATTTCAAACCAGTTCCCTTCAAACACAAACAAATCATATAATATGTATATCAGTCTATTTGCCAGAAATTAAACCAGTTTAACTAGGAGTGAGATGAGGAAGACCAGATCTTGGTGTAGCAAATCGGGCCATTCCCAAATCCTGTAAAGCGAATAACCCAGATAAGGACTAAAATAATATCAATAAAAAACGTCAATCAAGATTATTTTTAAAAAAACACAAATGCAGGAGAGTTTGGATGAAATCTATTAAAATGTTTGGCTATTGGCAATTATATGTGTTACCATTTGTTGTCCATCACCATTTTTATCATAGTGTCTAATTCTTCTGATTTTTGTGGTTGTATGTCATAAGTGAGATTATTTTTTAAGGACCCTTTTTTATCGAACCTCTTTTTATTAGATATATTGTTTTCCTTTTTTTCAATGGGGGAGTTCCAGCACCGATAATCACATCCCCCCCCTTTTTTACCGGTTGGATACCCCTCTTCTCCTCTTACTTCTTTCAGTGCCCTTCATTGCAATCCTAGCACGCCCCCATTGTGAACAGGAAGTCCCATCAGTGGGGAATTCTCTACTTTTTGAATTAGTGACTGAACACAGAGATGGTTCCTAGACCTTTAAAAAGTCCCACGTTTTCAAGTGCACCTACCCAGTGAATGCTGCTGCTGCTGACTTTTTGGTCGAACTCTTCAGTTTGATCTCCGTGTTCTACTTGCCTTGGCAGTCTCTGGATGTAGATTCTCAAACCTACTAAGCTGTTCATTAGCACGCTACAGCCTTCAGTTTGTGCTGCGTCTTCATACTGGTTGACGAAATTGTGCTCTTTTTCTTCTTTCTCTAATTTATATTTTACTTATGTAAGGGAAGATGAAGAATATTTGAAGGATGCCCATCTCGCATTGATTCTGCCCTTGGGTATTTTGCAGGGCTGCTTCAAACGTGTGTCTGTCATTTAAAAGTGTGACTGGTTTAAATGAGGGACTCCTAAAACAGAACACTTTGAAAAGCACCCACACCTCTCAGAAATGGAAGAAATCAGATGCTCCTAAGTACTTTGATGAACATGCCACTGATGAGTTTCTCTATGCGGCTGCCTGGAACGCCTTCACAGCTGGTGTAATTTCTAACACGTTTTCCCTCAACTATGTATCATAAGTTCATAAGTTCTGCGAGTTTACATTTGAGGAATTTGAGGCATGCAGCCCAATCAATGACAGTTAGGTTCATCTTCTTTTTAACAGCATATATCCCTTCCAAACTGATGGGAGGAATGGAGAGCGAGAATCAGGGTAGTGCTTAGGGATAGAGGGGCCCGGGGAATGCATCGACCCTAACTATTAACTTACCTTAAAAGGATCTCCTCCGGTTTTATGAAAACGCCTCTCTAATTACACGAGGAACAATGATCTCAACCTATTTCAACAAGATCCTTTAGTAAAACTATGGAAAGAAAAGTAGAGGAGAAATGCCTCTTTCATAATAAGGTTAAGAGAACCAATATGACACCTGTTTGCTTAGAAAGATACTGTCCCAGTTTGATTTTGACGTCCGTTCCAAATGGGAATTCCTCTTTTCCTCCCCTCTGTTTGAACAATAAATAAATATATATTCGAAAAGTTCCTTTATTGTTCTACAGTAGGTCAAAAAGTATCTTGGCTCTGTTTAAAATAAAAAGCCACAAAGGCAGCGATGAGCATTGTCACACCTGTGCATTGCTCTTTATTAGATAGCCTCGTGGAGAGCTTCTGTGATGAAAAAATAGGTGTCTCCTTTTGGAGTTTGTTCGCATAAGAGTTAATTCATCATCGATGTGCATCACGGTCTCTGTCTCTCATGGCCTTTGGTGAACATTGACTTAATTTGTAAGGAAAAAAGAAACAACACACGTGCTTCCTATGAAGGGCCAACATTTTGCATTTGATACTTGTTTTTAATGTGTTTTCTGCCCTTTAGATGGTGGGGGCATGGTAAAACGTCACTATGGAGAATGCCCATATGTAAGACCATCCATAGAGAGAAACCTGTGTACCTTCATTATTTATTTATCCATGTACAGTCCAAGTCTGCAATCCCCCCTTCACTGTAAGTAAAGCATTAAGGATTCATTGCAAAGGTAATAAAACCTTATAGCAAGGCAATCTGGACCTGAAATTGTAACCCCCTCCCCCTTCCTAAAACAGTTCCCATAGTTAAGTTATATGTTGTCCCACGGTGTGGTATCTTCCTGCAGAGAATAACGAACATGAGGCCGGACAAAAACGAAAACAGCAACACATGTATCTGCAAAAGGAATACACTTCCATATGATGGATGTTTGTTGTTATCATCTTGAGAGCCATACAAATGAACTTTAGATAGTGCATCCTCTTTGAATCCAGGTATATTCATGGCACTAATGCGATTTGGTAAACAAGTTATATACATAGCTGTGGTAGTGTTGGATGGGGGGGGGCCGGAGGGAAGAGACTGGGTAGTGTGGCAAGTCCGAAATCAGGATATGGACAACTCATTGTGATTATTTGTAAGGTGATTTTTTTAAAGTGTCAAAATCCTATACTAACCCTTGCTTCTGGTCCCTACGATGAAAGAAGAGAGTTCAAAAGGATGCACGTGAGGATGACCTACAAAATAAGTTTGACCGCCATCTTGAAACACATGCTAGCCCAATCATTGGGTCTCGGGAGGATAGCTCAGAGGCAACGTGCTCGTCTTGGAAGGAAGACGACACGGAGCAACACAGGTTCGATCCCCGGGTCCGCGCTTAGAAACCTCTGGGTATTAAGCATGTTATAAATAACCAATCATATATCATATCCCTGGCCCTAACACTAAAAAGGATGAAGAACCTATTATGAACCAAAAAATATCATACCAGCCTTTTACCCAAAATATATGTTCTTGGCTGGTTTCAGGCCCCCCACTATGCAGTCTCTAGTTTGGATGAGACGTCTTGCCCTCAGAAAGGTTCCAATATGATCACCAGCAAATGTCTCTGGGCTTTTCACCCTATTTACAGTTCAAGCAAGTACATGTTCAATACATCTTCTTAGGTCTTCCCATCTGGTGTACAAGGGAGTAGTGAGAGTCTCTACGCCTCCTGGCCCCCTACAGAGTTCAGGTTTTGTATGAAACAAACCAAGTGTATCTGCACAGCCATGACTCTTCCGGCTCTGTTCTGAGTCCCATTTGGCTCCTGCCCCTCCCTCGGGTCTCAGGTTTCACACACCCCATTATTGGGGTAGGTTTAATTGTGGCTATCTGGAACCTACAGATTCTCACTCCGCTCTAGGGAATCAGGTTTCGCACCCCTCTCTTGGTCGATTTTCTTGCAGCCCACTCAGGACCCAGGGGGTTCTCGCCCCGCCTAGGCATCGCAGGTTTCACACACCCTCTTGGACTCTTAGGTTTCTAAGCCCCTCTTGGACTTTTTGATGTTTCAGCCCATTTTGGACTATTGTGCTTCTCCACCCATCTTGGGATAGATGAATTCTCGCCCCATTGACCAGCCCCTATTGGGATCTTGGGTTCTTCACCCCATTTTGTTGTATAGCAGGGCCGGAAAACGGCCTCTTGATCCATTGGTGCTCTGCATACCTGGTTTGATGTGAAAGTGTTCCTTGGGGAGACAATCTCCTCTGCTGCTGTTGAAGTGCCGTTCGAGCTTCTCCTTGGCTTCCTGAAGCACCTGAAGGTGCTTGAATCAAGGGCCCAGTGATTTGTGCCGTTCGAGCTTCTCCTTGGCTTCCTGGGTCGGTCCGCAGCTATCTGTGTTTCCCATTGGTTAGTGACAGAACTTCGGCGTCTGGTCAGGCAAGTGACGCCTGACCACTTTCCGTGTGGTCGCGTCTCTTCTCTCTTTGGCATGGCCGAGCTTCTGCAGGTCATGACAGTCTCCCAGGAGGCAGCACTCCACACCATCTGCGTGAGACTGCCTCCTGGCTGCACCTCGAAGGGGGGGTGTACCCTTCTCTGCGGTGCTCCACAGGCTTCTGTCTCTCCTGCTCTCCCTCTTCGTGTCTGTCTCACAGGACCTTTATTTTTCACCCTGCAAGGAGATGGAACATTCCATTGATTTGGCGCTTCATGCAATAGATAGAGGGCCAGAGACCGCACCAGCTACTTCTCTAAGTCTTGTGCAATCCTTATATAGCCAATCATTAGCTTCCTGAGAAAAGGGAAGGTAACAATTATAGCTGTTAAGGAATGGCCTAGGTTAAGGAGGGGATAGAGGGGGGTCACCTCCAATGGGATCCTGCTTGCCCTGTCCCCTAGGGCGTCTTAAGCTTATCGGGCTCGCCTCCATTGTCCCAAAGAGGGGCGGGGGGGGGGGGGGGGAACATTCTCTGGATTCGTCGCAGCAGACAATTGTTAGTGTTAAAAATCAAACCAAGACAAATGCTGCAATATAAAAACTAAAAAGGAGGTTTTATCCCCACTTCATTGCACCCCCCCAAAAAGTAAAACGACTTGCAGTGTAGTAAACTTTGCAGAAGTAGCCTTGTTTTGTTGAAGGAATACCCGGGGTGGCATTAGAAGAGCCAGGTGTGGCATAAGGTTATCCCCCGAGATGTACCAGCTTGAGGAAGAATACCTGAGGTGCATTATTGTACAGCACTTTTTATTCCTTAGCCATTTAGCATATTTTTTTCGCAGCAAAGCAAAAACCATGCAACGCTTTTGCCTGGCACCTGTTTATGTTCGATCGTAAATTGAAGTAAGTGAATATACTTTTTGTAGTGAATACACAAAGTATTACACTGCAGTATAAAGTGCAGGAAAATGTAGGATCTTTTGGGCGCTTATCATTATAGGGTCTCCACGTTTGATTCCTCACATATAACATTACGGATTCACAACAACTACAGCTCACATTAAACCAAAATCTACAAAACCATATTGAACCGAAGATGTTCTCATTTTATGAAAGACCCAATTGTGAAAAACAGGTTTTATTTTGCCCAACAGCCGCATTTGTCTTAATTCCCAGTAATGGTACAGAGGAGTACATGTTTGTATGTCTTATCTGGACACCAAGAGACATTCGTCTTCTTTTCTAGATAAGACCACTGACTGATTCACTTAATTGGTGGGTGAATGATTCATTTGGTGACACGAGCCAGGGTAGGGATGGGATCATACAATTGTCAGAACCCATAATCAAAGGCTCATCTGTTGTATAATATAGGGTTTGATACGGCTAGTGTTTTGTAATCTGAAAAAGATACGAGGAGCAGTGTTTGTTTTGATTTGTAGGAACAGAGGAAGTTAGCTATAGTGTTGTGTTAATGTGTGAAGGTGCTTGAATCAAGGGCCCAGTGATTTGTGTCAAGGGCTCTTGGGTACCTGTACCCACAGAGTAGCCTACTTTGCCTATAATACAAGGGTGTGTTGGTTGGGACTGTTCAACAAATGAGTGGGAAACATGTAGAGTTTTGATGTTTTCACTGTGTGTTTGGAGTCTGGATACATTTCAGAGTGTGGGTTGCTGAGTCCTTGTGTGTACGTATTATGTGACAGAAAGTAGAATTTGGCCATGTTGGTGAGGGGGTACGAAGTAAACTTTGTTACTTATATTTCTATTTGATTTTGAGGAAACGTACAAATACTCGCCTTTATAATGCCGGCTGCACATTTACTGCGCAGCCGGCATTCTAAAGAATTCTGGCTCCCATTACTGCGGGTGTCCCCTGCTACCCTTGGTCGCTGTAATAAGAGACGTAGGATGCAGGGGTGTACCCCGCATACCGCTATGGTAAGCGGGGGAGAAGACAGTAAAAAAAAGGATAAAGGACCCTGCAGCATCAGCTCAGACCGACGTAAGTGGGAGGAACTGAGGCTGCAGGGATAATGTGGAGTCGGCGGTGCACACAGAAGTGTGCTGCCATAAAGGTAAATGGGCGTGTGAGGGGGAAGGGCAATGCGGGCCAGGGCATGCGGGTCAAAGGGATCTATCTGATTGCTGTGCTGTAATTGGAGTCAACATTATCATCTGCGGAATTACGGCGGCGCAATGATCATATAGATCCGATTTTGATAAAGATTGGAAATCTTTCGGTAGGGTCAAATAAAGAGTGCTTTCCCCAAAAATCACTAGTATATCATGTTGTTCTCAACTACCAATGAAGGAATGTAACTTTTTCTCAATGATTGAAAAGTTGTGAAAATTTGAGGGCTAAATTATCATTTACTGATTGTAAAATATATTTGAATGGATTGCGTCCTCCAATGTATTCCTCATCTATGACATGTAATGTCCACAGCTGTGCTGCTTCGGAATTTTTTCGGCAGAGGGCGTCCTGCGTCGATTGCATCAGGTCAATGTCCCTCGAAGGCCTCCGTCGAGGGTGATGTAATCGGAGTAGAGCACACGGCGCGCGTAGCCTCAGTTCTGTTTTTTCCGCAAACATGTTTGCTTCGTAAAACTCGGTGCGCCTCTTGGTTACTGTTAAGTTACCGTATTAGGTGGTCTTCCACCCCGACGACCCCGCGGTCTGGCTTCAAGAAATGTTGGGACTTTGGCTCCAAGATGTTGATTACGGACCTGCATAGAATTTGTCTGTGGTGCCTGGGCAAGGGCCACGCGACAGATGACTGCTCAGAGTGCCAGTCATTGACTGCCAAGGCCTTGCAGGAACGTAAGGGGAAGTTGAAGGTAGGAAGGGTGCCCCAGCCCCGTGAATCCAAGTCGGCTTGTATTTCACCCGACGAGTCGAGAGGGGCCTCTCCTCGTTGGAAGAAGTCTAAGTGCTCCAGGTTCCGCAGTGATTTGCGCCACTCGTCCTCTTCGTCGCGGCGGTCCATTAAGTGTTGCCTCTGTTCGCCTTCCTCATCCTCTTCGGACGACGCCTCCTCAAAGAAGGTGACTTCCCCCGCCAAATCCTCGCGCCTGGACGAGTGGGATGCTTTCCAGGTGCACATGTTGAAGATCTTTCAATATCATGGCACCGTTCCGTCCGAGTTGGCAGCACAGTTCCATCTGAGTCGGCAGGGAATGGTCTCGGCCAGATACTCGTGCACCTTTGGGCTGGGGCGGACAGCGTGATAAACACTTGGAGCCTTCGAGGCCCCGTTTGGACAAGGCATCGGGTGTTCACCAGAGACGTTCCAGGTTGTGGTCTTTGATTCCGGCGAAACCGTTGAAACCTGTGAAATCCTCTATGCCCTTGAAGGTGCCATGCCTGTTGGGTGCGCCTGTCGGGTATTTGCCCCCGGTCAGGCCCTCGAAGCCATCGGTGCCATTGTCGATGCCATCAAAGCCATCTGGGAAGAATTTACCGGTGGAGGTCCCTGTGACTGTGGACCATCTGAGGAAGGCTACTGCTAAGTCTGTTATAGAGAAGCAGTGTACTCCTCTCCCTAGCAAGGACTTCTTTAAGTATCTCCAGGACATTTATGAGGACAAAGAAAGGTCAGAGGAGGATGTTGGACCTTTTGGTCTTCCATATGGGACTCCTGGTGTACCGGAGTGTCTCATTTCTGAAGCGAGTCGGATGGAGGATCTCTGTCAGTCCTTGCATGATGCCAGTGGCCTTGACACTTCCCCTAAGATGGAATTTGGTAGGCCGAATCCAGGGCATCATGCCGACGACTCTTATCAGAGATTGATGTTGAGAGTTGTGGAGTACTGTGGCTGGGCCAGACCTCCAGTGCAGTTTGATCAAGATGATCTTACAGATATTCTGGATCAGGGTCCGTCCACTGACCCGTTGTTGCCATTTCATTTGGCATTGCAAAAGAGGGTGGCTGCTACTTGGAACATCCCAGAGAGTATTCTGGCGGTGAACAAGTCATTGACAAAGAAATAACACCCATCCTGTAGCGACCCCAGCTACCTGTCCATACTCCCCACTCCGGAGAGTTTGGTGGTTCAGGCAGCTACGGCCACCTCAAAGCAGGCAGCGTACCCTATCATCCCTCCTGATAGGTACGATAAGCGCATTGATGGATGGGCATTTGGGATGTATTTTCTGCAGGGAGTATGGTGGTGAAGTCGGCCAACTCCACCTGTGCCTTAGCAAAGTTTTCGCACACTCTGTAGAATTTCGTCTCTCTAGCGGCTGAGCATATTCCCGAAGGGGAAGAAAGGGATGGCTTTCTAGCTATTCTGAAGGATGGCAAGGATGCCCTTCAGTCTGGGTTGGTCACTGTGGATAGCATCAGTAGGTCCATGGCCCCAAGCACTGTGATGCGCAGATTTATGTGGTTGCGGAAGTTGGAGTTTGCACCAGATGTGCAGTCTCGTCTTCTCAACATGCCCTTTGATGGGTCGCCTCTGTTTGGCAGACGAGAGCCTTAAGAGGTTACAGACCTCCAAAGCAGATGCCAAATCCTTGGGTGCAGCTGCTCGACAACCTCCACCTTTTCGTCCTAGGGGACAGCAGTGGAGGGGGTTCCTTTCACTACTACTCATTTGGAAGGGCGAGAGGGGTAGCCAGTCAGAGGGACCAACGCAAGTTTCCTCGTGGTGGACGAGGTAGAGGTGCCAAGGCTGCTCAAGCAGCAGCCTCTTTACCATTAGGCGCTGCCGTAGCTGCCTCAAAACCGCTCTGAGGCCTTGTCTCATTGTTCACCGGTAGGGGGCTGTCTGTCTCAGTATCTAGAAGAGTGGTGAGCCATTACTTCGGATGTGTGGGCTCTGGAAACAATAGCCCACGGTTACTGCATCCTTTTCTATGACGGCTTCACAACAATCCACCGGGGAAGCACTCTTTTGAGGGTTCCAGAACTGCTCCTTGTGCATGAGATTTTGACCCTGCTAGAGAAAGGTGCTATAGAACCTGTGGCAGAGAGGAAAAAGGATTGGTATTCCCTGTAGTTTTTTTATTCCCAAGAAGGATGGAGGACTGGGACCCATCTTGGACTTAAGATACTTGAGCAAGTTCCTCAGGAAGGACAAGTTCAAGATGATCACTCTTTCTCAGATCCTTCAGGCCCTCCAACTTCAGGATTGGTTGGTGTCATTGGACCTGCAGGATGCTTATTTTCATGTGCCGAACCATCTCAAGCACAGAAAATACCTGAGGTTCGCAGTTGGTGGCTGGCACTATTAATTTCGGGTCCTGCCATTCGGGTTGACCTCCGCCCCAGGGTCTTCACCAAGCTCATGGTGGTTTTGGCAGCGTATTTTAGGAGAGAAGGGATTCACGTCCAACCCTACCTGGAAGATTGGCTGATCAGGGCGTGTTCTCCTGAACAAGCCTTGGATCATCTCTTCGTCACCTGCCACTGCCTTCACAAACTGGGCTTCTCCCTCAATTTCAAGAAGTCGCATATGACACCTTCCCAACAGCTCCAATACATCAGGGCTGTGTTGGACACGTCCCTGGGGATGTACTTGCCACCCAAGGGGAGGGCTCAACACATTCTTCAGGTGGTCTCCAAGTTTCAACAAGCCCAGAGTCTTCCGGCTTTCAAATTCTTAAGGTCGCTCGGCCTTATGGCATCCTGCATTTTTCTGGTGCCAGAGGCCCGGCTGAGAATGTGATCTCTTCAGTGGACACAATGGTCCCAGTTCTCAGGCAAGATGTTGGATCTCCTTCATGTTCCCGTCATGGTCTCCCAGGATCTTCTGTGGTGGGCCAGCGAGGAAAATCTCATGAAGGGGTACCCTTTTTGGCAACCGTGGCCAGAGGTAACGGTAATGATGGACGCTTCCCTCATGGGGTGAGGGGGCTCATGCCAACAATCTGACCATCAGCAGTCTTGGTCTCCATTGGAGTCCAAACTACACATCAATCTTTTGGAGCTGAGAGCAAACGGGCTAGCACTGAGGGCTTTCCTGCCGTCTGTACAGGGAAAGAATGTCCTGATAATGATGGACATCACAGTGGCCATGCATTACTTCAACAACCAAGGAGGTGTAGGGTCACTCCCTCTGTGCAGGGAGGCAATGCAGCTCTGGTTCTGGGCAATTCAAGAAGGAATCTCCCTAGCGGCAGTTCATCTGGCCGGAGAGGAAAACATGGCGGCAGATACTCTGTGCAGGCAGAGGGCAGTCTCCCACGAGTGGGAGCTAGCTCAGGAAGTCCTTCAGGAGATCTTCGCCCTTTGGCAGGTGGACCTGTTCACGACCAGTGCCAACCGGAAGTGCGAAAGTTACTGCTTGGGGGAATATCCTCTGAGAGGAGCTGTAGGAGGCACGTATGTCGTGGATTGATTGTTCCCGCTTCTGTACGTGTTTCCTCCGATCCCAGTCCTTCCTCAAGTTCTCAGGAGGTTACGACGGTTCGGGTCCCGCATGATCCTCATTGCTCCAGATTGGGCCAGGAGAGCGTGGTACCCGGACCTTCTAGACATGTCCATCTGTCCTCCAATACATCTTCCGCAACGAGAGGATCTTCTCTCGCGAGAGAAAGGTTGTGTTCTCCATCCAGAGGTCAACACTCTCAACCTTCACGCATGGTTTCTGAACGGTTGAGATATAAGGACTGGGACCTCCCGGATGACGTGATGGAGGTGTTGCTTTCGGCCAGACAGTCAGCAACAAAGTCCCTGTACCGTTGCCGCTGGCGTAAGTTTTGCGACTGGTGCAGAGAAAAGAATGTTGATCCTTTTCAGTGCTCTGTTCTGGAGGTTCTCTCCTTCTTACTTTCTTTGGCCCACAGGGGTCTTCTGGTGTGAACCATTAGCGGTTACCTGGCAGCGCTTTCGGAGGAATGCTCCTATTTTAAGATTCCACTGATTACTCTGTTTCTGAAAGGGCTCACAAATGTGTTCCTGCCGTCGCCTTTTCAGCTGCCCGCCTGGGACCTTAATTTGGTCTTAAGTTTCTGATGGGTGCTCCTTTTGAACCTTTGCACTCTTGTCCGTTGAGATTGTTGACATTTAATACTGTTTTCTTGGTTGCAGTTATCCCTGCTCGTAGAGTGAGCGAGTTACAGGCACTTTTTTCTAAGCCACCATTTACTTTGTTCCACAAGGACAGGTTTGTATTGAGAGTACGTCTGTTCTTCGTACCTCAGGTAGTGTCCGAATTTCATTTGTCAGAAGGTGGTGCTCCATGCCTTCTTTCCTCCTCCGCATCCTAGTAAGGACGAGGAGAGACTCCATAGGTTGGATCCTAGGAGGGCATTGAGGTTTTATCTTTCGAGAATGTCGATTGGACGACCAGCTCTTTGTGGGGTATACTGGACACCGATTGGGCCAGGCTGTTTCTAAGCATACCTTGTCTAGGAGGATCATCCTCACTATTACAGAATGCTACAGGTTGGCTTGCAAGGATCCTCCTGAGGGCTTGCAGGCTAATTCCATCAGTTATAAATAACCTATCATATCATCAGGGGCAGGGCTACATCGACAGCCCTGCAGAGGAGTGTACCGGTAAAGAACATCTGTGATGCTGCAACATGGTCTTCCATACACACGTTTATTAAGCATTATTCCTAAGATGCTTCCCATGCTCAGGGTGTCGCCTTTGGTAAGGCAGTGCCATTTAATTGGGTATGTCTAAATTCTTCTCCCTCCTCCACTCATGGATACTGCTTTGGGAGTCTGTCACAGAGGAGGAATATGTTGGAGGACACAGTCCATTCGAAGAACAAGTTACTTACCAACTGGTAACGTTCTTTCGATTGGATGTTCCTCCAACGTATTCCTCATCGCCCTCCCAGCCTACCCCTCTTGAGAATTTCCCATGCCATTACAGCTTTCGTTCTAACAAGGCTAAGTGCAGTCAATGCTGTATTATAGGTAGGTCTGCTACACCTTGTGAGGGGGGAAAAACATGAACTGAGGCTACAGGCACCGTGCGTGCTACTTATAACATCCGATGAAGTCACCCTCAACGGAGGCCTTCGAGAGACATCGACCTGACACCATCGACGCAGGGTGCCCTCTGCCGAAAAAGATTCCGAAGCGGCACAGCTGTGGACATTACATGTCGTAGATGAGGAATACGTTGGAGGAACATCCAGTTGAAAGAACGTTACCAGTTGGTAAGTAACTTGTTCTTCTTTCTTGATATTTTCAGTCAAAACCATAATGTTAAAAAATAAAACATCATCCGCTATGGTGCATATCAAAGGATCAGCGGTCAAATTATATATTTTTTTCATGAAACAAGTTACACTGGTGAGAGATTAAGATGTGTAGTTCACTTTTGGAATTGCAGTGTTTCGTTGAAGATCCTTGGGTATTAGGAGCCTGCTCTTTTCTACTTTCTATGATCATATTTATTGTGTGTTCTATGTTTATTAAAATTGAATGTCATGGTGATGAGTATTTTTTTGTTTGTTCTAACACTTATTATGGATAAATGAAAATGTACTTTTGCTAGGTTAGGCGTTGTTGCGAAGTAGTACCACAGAGTTTCTTCCAAAATGTCAACGTTTGATAAATCAGGCTTTGGGTGTATGTGTTGCTACTGTATTCACTTCTGCTACGGTTACTATAATGTACTGATGTTAAGACCTATTGAATACCACCAATCTCCCTAACTGTTTGCTTTTCTTTTCTTTTTACTTTTCATTTGTTTCTCCAGTTTTACCTTTATACCACTTTCTGTAGGTACTGCAAATGTCATTCAATTGAATGATAAGAAAGCATACACATGTTCAATGGGCAAAATCTTATAAAATGTGGCACTTGGATTGCAGTTTTTACTAAAACTCCTTGTGAACCACCCAAAGCGTTGTTCCTCTCGGAGAACGTGAAAACTAAAGAATAGAAGAGCTTTAGATCCAAAGAGAAAACACTGTCTCTAAGAGGAGAGGATGGACATTCCTGCTCTTTAACTGCTCCTAACAGCAGAAATTAGATAGTGGTTCATGACTCGCACTTTACCCACACAGACAATACTGAATTTCGTGATGGAACGTGGTTAGGGAATGTTTGTAAGCAAAGTAAGGAAGACACCATCAGAGAAGGCAGAATTTGTGCAAAAATGCCAGATGGAGTGAATGGGGAACCGAGCAGATTAAAGGAGTATGCACAAGAAAGCAATAGTGAGCTAGACTGAGTACACCTATGAGAGGGCGGAGTGGGTAGTGGTCTGCTAAATATCTATTTTCTCGCTTGTTCACCTACCTTTTGAGTGAAAATAGTGCTACAACTTGAAGAAAATGTAGTTTCTTATTTCAGTGCACGTTTGACCTTTTGGTTACCTGATTTAAATCCTGAGATTTTATAAAGTTTGCTTCTATTCCGACATGAAGGGCATGTTAACAGCTGTAAGTGCAAAATAAAATAGTCTTAACGTTTGAAATGGAGATTCATTTATGGAAAGGCATTATTCCATCTCCTTTATGCCGGGTTTGAAATTGATCAGAGCTATTTGGCTCAAGCGTGTAGCTCAGGAAAGTCTGACAACAGCTGCCAGGGGCTACTTTTGACTAATCAAGCCATCTGGGCAAAACATAAGGAAATTAACTATGTACATTTTCAGAATGTGTACAGAGGAGAAGAAAAGACAGGTCTAAGGGATATTTAAAGCAAAATGGAACATATATATGAACAGTGTGCTCCTCATGCTGAACTTATATTTGCGGCGTGCTATGTACTAGTTCTTGGTATCCCAGCGGGTGGGTATTGTGGGGGAGAGAGTAAAGTTGAGTATCAAGTTCCATAGGCCAACAGGTAGGAAACTAGTTGGGCACCAAACGTTAACTCGATTTCTGGGAGGTGTCTGGGGTTATTTCGTCCAGAAGTTGTTAAAATATTTGACGGAGTAGAGGGTGCCCCTTCTCCCAAAACTATAGCTATATATGTGTCCCAGAATGCATCAGAGAGGCTGACCGGATTTTTAGAAATGAAAAAGCAGCCGTTTTTCCCCCAGAATTCTATTGCTAATAACCTTTGACTTGCTGGATGGATTTGGATGAAATTGTCAATGCAAAGGTTTTGTGAAGGGCCCCCCTAAACTTTGCGTTTTGGTAACAATACTTTATAAAAATGAAAAAGTTATTAAGAAAACAAAACAATAGTTTCATAGTTTTCAGCCCATTCATTTTCCCATAGAGAAAAAGTGCAGTTTTTGAACAGCCATGGAGTGAAAACTACTTGGCAAATTTGGCCCAAATGAGAAACAATTTGGGCACAATGCATTGACCTAATTTCTTGACTGGTTTTGGGTAAATCCATCTAGGCGTTTTTAAAATATTCGACTGAGAACGGGGTGCCCCCTGTGCCTCAAAACCTTTACATTGTTCTTGGTACTTTGCAGCAGAGAGGCTGAGGGAGGCTAATAACTTTTGACTTGCTGGTTGAATTTGGATGACATTTTCTAAAGCAAATGTTTGTCAAGGGCCTCCCCCAAGCTGGAACTTTGGGAGCAATTCGTCAAAAAATTTAAAGGTTATTAAAAAGACATATATGCAGTTTTCAGCCTACTCATTTGTTTTCCCATAGCGGAAAAAGTAGAGTTTTTGAACAGCTGTAGCGAGAAAACTGCTGGAGATATTTGAACCAAACTTTGAAATGAACCCCCCCCCCCCACAAACGTACCGAGTCTAATAACATTCTCAACATCAGAAAGAGACTCAGAGACTCAGAGAGACTGTCGTCAGTCCTAGAGGTACGCTGATTTTTTTTGAACGACAGCGCTTAGATGGCCTAGCCATATGCACTATAGACATACCAATAACCATCACATACACCTAGAGGTCGGGAGTGGGAAAGAAGACGTGTGAAGTTGGGGATTTGGGGGTGGTTTGGGGAGCCAATTATGGGTAGAACATTTTCCGTTTATATGGGGATGACCTTGTGAATCTCACAACATTACAGCGGCAACACCACAAGACTGGCTCAGAACACAAAATGTGCCTTTTTATTTGTATGTTTATGTAGCGCCAAAACCCTCAGGCACATGACAAAACATACATCTAACAAAGGCACGAAAACAAGAAAAAGACAAACAACCAAAACATGGAACACAAACTACATTACAGTGAATAATAACACCAACCTAACTGGGGAAGGATAGGTCAAGAACAGTATGGCCAGGGGGTATAGTCGGACTAAAAAACAGTACAATGAACCAACTAATTCAATTCACATGAATCGATTAGCGATAGGGGGTAATGGAAGAGGGGTAGGGAGCGGAAAAGCAATTGAGTGGAGTGAGGAGACGGGACCTGTAAAAAAGAAAGGAAGACACATGTTGAGTGCCTGTAGGGACGTTGAAGACTTTTTAATTTTGAGAAATTTTTCCTGTTATCGCACAAATCTGCGAATCCCCACTCTCCCGCAGCAATCGGTTATTAGAAATGATTACTGTGAAATTATCACAGGAATAAGGATTTAGAATAAAAAAAGGTTTAACATCTACAGTGCCTACATCTACTGGGTGTTTGGTAACAAATGAATGGTGTGGCATGGCCCATGGCCAATGGCCATGGCTTGTAGGCCCAAAAGAAAGATAGTGCAACACGTACAGAGGCCACGGCTGATGGCCATAACTAGGGAGACTTCAAGAAACTATGCAACAGGTTCGGCCATGGCTCGTGGGCCCAAAAGAAAATTGATGGTACAACATGTGCAGTGGCCACAGCAGAAGGACATGGCTAGTGGGCCTTGAGGAAACTAAGGTATAGTGAGACCCTTGAAAGTCAGTAAAAAACCATTTGTTAAGGGAGAGTTAAGGTGTTCAGATTTTACGCAACAAAACCCCTGAAATTCAGCACTTGCATTTCAATCAAGTCCACCTCAAGGCTCAAGGAAAAAATTTCATAACACAAACCAAACGGTGATGAGGGGGAGACTGGGTGGGGATCGATAATCCAGCGGGGATGGGGAGATGTTGAAATAAAACAAAATATTTGACACCTACAGTGGTCACATTTCCTAGGCAAAGGGCAATGGGTCTCTGTGCAGAAGGTCATGGCCAGTGGGCCCCAATGAAACCTATCAGTTCAACAGGGCCGGTAGCCACTAATTAATGTACAGTGTCCATGGCTGAAGGCCATGGCTAGTAGGCTCAAATGTCACATTTAATGTAATTATTGATATCATTGCTGATGTCATGCATGATGTAATTAGTGATTCCACCAGTGGTGTCATCTCGGATGTCATCATTGTAGTCATACGCGGCGCAACAGGGGCTGCATAATTAAGGTGGAGTTGCTTGAAATGCGATTGCTGAATTTCAGAGGTTCTGTTGTGTTAAATCTGTTCACCTTAGCTCTCTTAACCAAGGTTGTTTTTCACTGAATATATATTATAGGGCGGCGGTCGCCGCACTATATATCGTTATTGAGTCGGACTACCATATGAACCTCGAAAAACTCCATTTGGTAAAAACTTTTGACTTGTGTGACCTATTTAGCTGAAATCTTGAAGTTGGTTAAGGATGCGTAGACCCTCCGGTTTCTAAAAGATTTGTTAAAGAAAACAAAGTTATTAAGAAGACAAAAAAAGAGAAAATGTTGCAGCCTACTTCCTATTCATTTTCCCACAGAGAAACAAGGTCAGTTTCTTCCGTAGCCCAAACCGCAGGACGGATTTTGACCAGCTCCGAAACAACTTGGGCACGAAGTGTTTAAAAGAGGCCTTTTTGTGGTTTGGGGTTATTCCATGCAGTAGGCTTTACAATTTTTGACGGTGAACGGGTTGCCCCCTTCTCAAAAATAGATAGCTTTTTCTTGGGTAAATTGCCAAGGCCTGGGTTTATCAAAATGAAACAGCACCCATCTTGTTTTCTCTCGATGCAAGAGATGGCTGCGGCTTTAGCCGATATCAGATAATGAAAAGCAGGAAAAAGCCATTTGTTGGTCAAAAAACATGAAAATGCCAACCGTCTAGAGATTGGCTAGAGGGCACCAAGTGAATTTTTGGAGTTGGAGGGGTCTAGGGACTGAGTTTGCAACGCAAAGCTTTTCTGTAGCCTCGACAACAGCTGCAAATAGCTGACATCTGAAAGAAAACTGCATCACAGAAACAGCATTTGTTGTGGGGGGGCAGGGAGGTGAGGAGGCCATCTGTGGTGTGAGGGGAGCTGGCACAGATGAGGAGGGCACTTGGTGAGGGCCTGATGGGCAAGAAAGCATTGTTTCCAGTAGTTTTTCCCCCATTAAATCCTGATAGCAGATGTTTTCTGCAGTACATACATAAAATGATTACAGATTGCCAAGGGTATCAGTAGTTGTGTACCCATAACTATAGAATTGTTTTTAAAATAAACGGATAATTTTTACAGCTACAGTGGCGTTGGCGGTGAAAAATCACCGGTCATGGCCGATAGCCATCCAGGTCTGCATGGTCGGACCCGGTTGCTGCATGGATGGGCCAGAGTCCCGGATGTCGTGTATTTTCTTAGATTTAAATATTTCATAACACACTAAAAAAAAACATTCAGCAGTGTGCTGTTGAAAGACAGACATGGGGGGGCGAGGGGAAATGATGAGGGTAGTAAGTCATGAGTATTTGCCCACGATTTGGCAGGAGAGTTTGCAATCCTGGACAATGGTGAAGATATTTGTACATTTTACTTTAATATATATGTTCACTTAATGTGTGTATGTTCATAGGTGCCATCTTTTGATTTTCGTGATGGGGCAAAAGTACCTAGGGATATGTTATTCTTGCAGCCGGTCATTTCTTTACCTTTTCCATTCTGCTCAAATGCCGTTAGTTGTGATTGTGCGATGTATCTCAACAGTCACCAAGAGACCGGATATAAAACAAGGTACTACTCCGATATTCCCATCTTGTGAACTCCTTACTGCCAAATTGCACCTCTCTTGCAACCGGACTCTCACCCTGCATGCTATCTACAGACCACCTGGACCATTGGGAACCTTTGAAGACGACCTAACCAGCATCATAACTAACAATACTAAAGACCACGCCCAAATACTATTACTGGGAGACTTTAACCTGGGCTTTAATGACAGTAACGACAAACATGCACTATCTGTCGCCTCACTCCTGAATGACTACGCCCTAACTCAAAAAGTCTCCTCTCCTACTCATGCCAAAGGTAGAACCCTAGACTGGGTTGCTGATCGGAACTGTAACATCAGCATTACCAACATAATACCACAATCCTGGACCGACCACCACTTAATTGTATTCAATGCCTCACTAGACCTTATCCGACCCAAACCTATACTCATGGCCCCGCCACTCCCCACCAGAAATAAAAAAGACATCACACCTGAACAACTTCTACCCCACCTTCTCCCTACCCTTAATAACTTAGACAACATCACAGACCCCACGTCGCTTGTAGAAGTGTACAACAGCTCAATGATCAAGGCACTCGACTCGATTGCCCCTACCAAGCTGCGCAAAAGCAAACAACTCTGTCACCTTAACAACTGGTTCACGCCATACCTAAAAGACCTTAGAATCCAAAAAAGTAAGTTGCAGTCAATCTGGCAACACTCACCCACTGAGGAGAACAAAACTAAATTAGCCACCCTCGCCAAACAGTACAAAAAGGAAATCATAAGTACTAAAAAAAATACCTTCAATGACAGAATCTCTAAAGCCAAATCAGACACTAAGGAGCTATTTTTCATCCTCCGTGAAATGGAAACACCTATAACACCACCCGACAACATTCCTAAAAATAAGCCCTGGTGCACTAACATACAAAATGCCCTGGCGGGTAAAATTAGCTTGCTCCAATCTAAAATTGCTATCAAAAAAGCCTCCTTGCTCCTGCCAACAGAACCCACATTGCAACATCAGCTCCTCCCAAACCAATCTAACACCCCTCACCCATTTAGCTTCAGAAAAATATCCATATTGGAGACAGAAAAAATCATACTATCTCTAAAACCCTCCAACTGTAAAGGTGACAACTGTCCGGCCCAAATTATAAAAGATGCAGCTCGAGACCTAGCACCTTTCATTTCGAAACTCATTAATGCATCCTTTAAGTCCAATCTAGTACCTGACAACCTCAAACAATCCTGGGTGCTTCCCTTGCTAAAAAAACAAACACTTGACCCTGCCATACCAACTAACTACAGACCCATCACCACCGTCCCTTTCTTACTTAAAATCATAGACAGAGTAGCATACCTGCAAATCCAGGACTACTTAGAAACTAACAATTTACTAGGATCACGGCAATCTGGCTTCCGTCCCCTTCATGGCACTGAAACAGCCTTGATTGACCTCAAGACCCAAATTGACGAGTTGAAGGACAATGGTAAAACAGCTATGCTGCTCCTCCTTGACCTATCTGCGGCCTTCGACTTGGTAGATCATGCAGTCTTATGCAATCACCTAAGCTCGGCCGCTCATTTCTCAAGTGATGCCATAACCTGGGTACAATCCTTCCTTGCAAACCGGACAATGAGAGTCTTCTCCCCCTCAGCTGCCGCTGATCCCATACAAGTTTCATGCGGTGTTCCCCAAGGATCATGTGTTTCTCCTACGATGTATAACATCTTTACTAAACCCCTGTTTGATAAATTGGACAGACTGGGTGTTGTCTACACTAATTACGCAGATGACACTCAGATTCTAATCCCCCTTTCGGGTAACTTCTTGGAAGACACGGACTTAGTAAATAAGATATATCTCCTCATTCAGGCTTGGATGGCATCCCATGGCCTCTGCCTGAACGACGACAAGACTGAGCTACTGATCCTTGGCTCAGCGCTGGCCATCAAAAAACTCGGTCCCAACTATGCCTCATTTAACATCGACAATAACGTTATCAAAGTGATGACTGCAGTCAAAACCCTCGGGGTTTATCTTGACTCAGCGCTTACCTTCAAAAAACAAACAAACTCTCTAGCATCCTCCACGGCATATACTTGCAAATTGATCCGAGCATGCAGACCTTTTCTAACTGAGACTAGCTGCATCACATTAGCCAATGCTCTCATCATATCCAAGCTGGATTACTGCAATGCCCTCTATGCTGGTTCTAACAAGTATACCCTTGACAAACTACAAACTCTCCAAAATAACGCTATTAGAGTAGCGTTAAATATTCCTAACAGAGCCCACATCTCCACCTTTAGGAAAAATATCCATTGGCTAAAAATCAAAGACAGGATCACCCTCAAAATACTCTCCCTCACATCCAAATGTCTTAACAACATTGCCCCCCCTTATCTGGCCAACAGAATCCACAAGAGAACCTCAAACCGTCCCACGAGACTGACCAATGCCTTCACCTTAGTGATGCCTAGATACAAAAAGAGTACAGCCGGCGGCTCTAGTTTCCCAATCATAGCTGCGCAAACTTGGAACAAACTCCCTCTGGATCTCAGAATGGACCAACCTTACTCTAGTTTCAGGCGAAAAGTCCTCACTTGGATCCGTGCCAATGACACTTAACTTGACCTCCCCCTCCCACACAGACACTAGACGTCTGCTACCAGCTGAATGACATCCGTTCAACTAGACTGTACCTTAGCTCTGCATATTTTTCTTCTCCTCTGCTTTCTTTCTATACTTACCTTTGATCTAACATGAACTGTATAAACTGCACTTTTCTTGATTCAATTGTGATCTGCATAAATTGTATTTTTCCTGTAACTAAGTTCTCAAGTAATCTTGCACTGATTGCGCCCAGCTACCCCTTCGGGTTTGGTTCTGCGCTATACCAAATAAACAAACAAACAAACAAACAAGGTGCTTGTAGCACGCTGCTTTACAAAAGTGTGTGATACTCTGCAAATAATTTAGTCTCCCTGCACATTGCCTAAAACACTGTGTTCTCAAAGCCTGCATCTTTTATCCCGAACAAACCACTGTCAAAACCAGACTAAATCAGTTTGTGAATGATGAACGTCGTTGAGTGATGGGTTGTGTTTTAAAATATAGAGGGGCCGTGCCGGCCATGACTAGTGGTCTGGCAGTGTTCTAAAATATACAGTGGTGGACACTGGCCAAATGCATAAACATGTATGAAATAACAAACGCTTGAAATTCAAGGAAATAACTTTAGTTGCAGGGACGTTTAGGTGCGAACTTAACGCAACAAAACCGCGAGATTCAGCTGAAGCCACCTTAACTTCACGCCCCCTGTTGCACAGCCCATGACCACAATCATGACCTCAATAATGACATCATCTGTGACATACACAAAAGTCATTGTTTTAAAAAATGGGATACTATTTTAAGATTACTTTTACAGTATGAGTTGTATTTTAATTTTAACATGTTAATCACTTACAAAACACAGAAAGAAATATGCATCTATGTACGGTACACATTTTCAAGCAAATGTTGATTTTTAAAACTTCATTCATTTTCTATACCTATATAAATTTAGAGTAATAAACACTTTTTTCAATACCCATGTATGGAAATCTTAAAATATATCCAAATACATAGTTGGTTCTTGTTTTAAAGCAGTTGTCATGTCATTTAGAAAATGATTTCACAGTTTCTGGGGGTAAAAATAGGCTACTTTGGGCCCAGAGGGATATTTGTTCAATGAGAAACTTGAGAAAAACGTCTTTGGTGCACAGGGAGAGATTGAAACATATGCCTGTACAGTGAACCAATTCCCCAAGCTCATAGAAACCTTTTTGTGTACCAGGAAAAATCAGAAGGGAACATGGGAAAAATGTCAGAAGACTTATTCCGGAAAGTGTCTGTAAGGTACACCTTGAAACTAAATGGAGGCGATTAAAGCAGAGTTATAGACACAGACTGAAGGCTTTTAAAGCATTGAATTATCAAAGGCATAGTGAACAAATGCTTGCTTGCTCTCGAAGCGGAATGTGAACTACTGGAAATTGATTAAACATAAAGAAAATGTGCAGATTGAAGTTCAATCTAACCCTATAACCGAGCAAGGTTGGACCTCTCACATTTTGCTTTTGTATAATCGATCGGTAGACACCATGAGAAGTTGGAATAGTTTAAAATCTGAAAACTTGGCTCTGGCACCTCTATACAAGGAATCGAATTGATAATCCGTAGTAGAAGTAACTCCAGGCCTCCAAGACCAAATGGGCTTTGTAGCAAAGTTATGAAGCCGGACCCAGAGCTGTGGGCAAGTGACTTACATAGTAATTTCCAGTCAATTATCCAAACAAAATGCACGCCTGAATCCTGGAAGGAAGCAAATATAGTCCCTATTTTTAAGAAAGGAAAGAGGGAGGCTCCTGAATATTACATCCGGTTGGCTCTCCTGGACTCGGACTCCTAAATATTTGGAGCAGTATTGCTCTCCTCTCTGGAAGAGTGGACTAGAATAGATGATATCCTTAAGCCTAATGATCTGGGATTTCGGCCTGATGTAGGCGCTAACCTAGCAGGATTGGTGATAAATCACACCCAATGCTTGTTCTGGGAGGGAGTCTATAAGGAGATCTATGTGGTATTGGTCGACCTATCCTTGGCCTTTGACCATGTAAATAGGGATACATTATGGAAGAATATAGTGGATTGGGGACTCCCTAAAGGACGATTGGCACTGCTGATCAATTTGCACGATCATTTGCTAACTAAGACTAGATTAAACCAGGAGGGCCTATTATCAGGTAGAATAGTTACCAACAATGGCCTTCGTCAAGGCTCTATCCTTGCACCATTTCTATTCAATGCATACATGGCGAACCTGGGGGAACACCTTAAACATGCCTCCTTTATTGCCTTTAAAGTGCTGGGTGCAAATATTTTCTGGGTTACATATGCAGACAACATCTTCTTGTTAGCCTGCACCAAGGTGGGTATAACTATACACGTACTGTGAGGAAAATGAATTGACCATAAACATAAGAAAAACACAGTTAATAACTTTGACAGGAGGGATATAAATAACTAAAAAAAGCAGTGTGGTTAGGAGGAGAGCAGGTGGTTGAAGTTGATATGAAGTATCTGGGCTTTGACATTTATAGTACACTGGGCAAGAAAGCATTTATGGAAGGTTTCTACTTAAACGCAACAAAAGCTGTTGCTCAGATGAGGAACCTTAACTATAAATATGGCACATTTTCCTTAATCCCCCTTTTGAAATTGTGTAAATAAAAAATGTTGCCTATGCGGATTTATGGTGCAGAGATTCATCATAGTCAGCTGAAGGAAGATTTTTGCCATTTAGAAGGATTTATCTGGAAGAAAGTATTAAGACTCCCTCAGCCATAGTCAATAGTATAATTAGACATTAATTGAGACTTCTATCTTTAGAAGCACATACAGTATGGAAGAGAATTATAAAATGGAATACATTTATTACTGCCCCCAGCAAAATCACTGTTTGCAGTATTTAAAGAGGGGTTGGTTGCCTGAGAAACAGTATTATAGAAGGGACAGAAACAAAATTGGAAGAATGGGGGATGGAAGGAACTCTACTAAAATTCCCCCTTGTTATATATAAATAAAGATTTTGGCGTGCAGAACATGTGACTCGACAGGGAAATATAAGAGATGTCAGAACAACACCGAAGACCATAAAACATTGGGAACTTGTGGACAGTATTTATGCATAAACTCTTCCTGGAAAGGGAGATTCAAGTTTGTATATCCAACCGACCAGGGAGAACTGGGTGAAATGAAAGCATGGAAGAAAATCAATCTTCTGCGTCCCGGGTGGCTCCACAATGTGGTAGGGCAAATTGGGACTCTGATTTGAATAATTCATTGTCAGATATTGAATGTAATTGTGTGTGCGCGGGTCCTGTTAAATATAAGGTGGATTTGGATTTGAGGTATACACAACAAAGAATTAATTACTATCTATACTGGTCACCTTGGAGAATGAAATCTTGCAAGTTGAGTGCTGTAGACACCTGTTGGAACTGTAACAGAGAGGTGGGTAGCACGCGCCACATGTTGTGGAAAAATACAAATATTTTGGGATAGTGTTTTTCAGAGGATGGAACTAGTTTTGGGCTTACCTATACCTAGAGACCCTCTCCTTGGTGTGCTAGGTTTGATTCCATTGGGTATTGGGCTGTCTAACAGCAAACTGTTCTGGTTATATAGAGCCCTTGTCCTAGCTAAAAAGCAAATTTTAAAATTTTGGAAAAGTGATGCTTCTCCGAATACTGAGATTGGTTGCAAAGTTTGACCCTGCTATCCAGGAGAAGAGAGGGTGTCCTTTAACGCAAAGGAGCAACTCAACAAATATGAGAGGATTTGGGGGGGCATTTAATGATCTCTATGCTTAGTTGTCTATTGTAGTCTAGGAGAGGTTTAACATTTTCTTTTTCTCCCATTTTAATTTCTATCCTTGATTATTCTTTATGGATAAAGTTATTGATGGAATTGCATAAGTATTCCTTGAACATCGTGTTATTGTATTATATTTTGTTGTCAATGTGAAATATTAAATGTATAAATAAAGTTTAAAGAAAATCAATAGATTTGTCCTGCAAAAAATTAACAATTATGGATAAATTGTCCTGATTGTATTTTAAGATGATTACTTTTTACTTTTTTCTTTTAGGTATATTTTTGTTGTTTTTAAAGTCATTTTATGCAATTGTGCAAGAAAGATGAAGAAGGTTTTATGCAAGTTAGTTTTAGTTGCAAATTATATGTTTGCATCGTTATTTTGAGATGAATTTGTGTAACGGTTTAAAGCTGAATGCACAATAAAAAAAATAAGAGGAAAATGATTTGTGTACAAATTGATCTTATAATAAAATTGAGTATTCACATATGTTTATTTTTATAAGTAGTAAATCATTTCGGTTTCAACATAGTCGCTTTCTGTTTCTACAATTTTTTTTGTAAATGTATATACAGATGATAGTTTCAGATATATTTTGCACAAACAGGCACATTCTAAGTAGTGTACTATTTATAATTCAGATATCGTTTACCAAAGTGCTACAAATGAAAGCTTCGTAATTAGTGATATGATGCATGTGTAGCTGTTTACTGTTTTAAACAATGTACTCATTAGGAACTATACTAAAATGCTAATATCACATATGTAGAAATGTAAGGGTGGTCTAAATATGGGCAAGTACTTAGAGTGATCTTATCTCTGATGCTGTTAGTTAAATAATCATTGATGTCATATACAGTGTTGTTAGCAATGTCACCAGAGATGTCATCGGTGATATCATCTGGGATGTCATCATTGTGGCCTTAGGCTGCGCAACAGGGGGTGCGAAGTTAAGGTGGCTTTAGCTGAATTTCAGAGGTTTTGTTGCATTAAGTTCTCACCTTAACATCCCTGCAGCAGAACTTGTGTCTATATATATATATATATATATCCCCATGGGGGAGCGAGATTGAAAAAGTGAAGTAGCGAATGAGAGCTCTCAGAATGAATATAGAACTATTGAACCTGCAAAGGACGTAAGGCATGTACATATTGAAAGAGTGTTCTTTTGGTAAAAGAGTGAAGAACCTGCACAGGTCTGAGCTAGCTGAATTGGTCAGCAGTAATGTGGAGAGAAAAATCTCAGAGGTCAGTACAAATAATGCAAGAAATAAGCAGAGAGGCAAAACCTATGGTGCACAACATGCAGTTCTTTAAGACCGTATTAATGGCCCTCCAAGTCACATATGTTTAATGATTTAAGTGTTGCCTGGTGGGAGGAGCCAGGAATGACACGTAGACACGGAGGACTCATAGTTTTGGCTATGAACATTTATTCAAAAGCAAAAGGGTTGGGGAAATGCCTTAGTATCCCTAGTTTAGGAGGTATTTCACTACCTCAACCAAAAGGTGTCAGGTGTTTGATGCCTCTTTTGTTTTTGCCTTTGCATCATATGGGCAGTTTATTTTTATATTTAGATTACGATTTCAGTGCCACAATACAAATAAGTGAAAGAGATAATGCCTTTAATGGGCTCTGTATCACTTGTTACAGTAAAATAATAAAAAGTACACCTTAAAACAAATTTTTTTTTTTGTTAAACTCAAATTTGTGCACCAATGCCCCTTCCGACCCACCCACTACCATGGATAGATTTGCCCACTGTATGGGCACTGTTGTTCATTTGACCCTCCAGGTAAACACGTTCTGCACCCCTGGGTTAAACACAGTGCTGGGATTTTTTTGGCAACCCTGATATATAAAACATCAATGCGATGCAGTGACTCTGATAGACGACAGTCGTGAATTTCAGATTTAAAAACTCTTTCTGAACCCAAGCTACAAAACAATCCCTTTTCCTGATAATAAACATTACAATCTCATAGGGTCTTCCTCACTGTACCGGCGTCTTGCACCGTGAGAATCTTTCAGGAAACAAGAACCTTGACCATTTCTATTTTGCTTTTGAAAAACACAGCAGCAGTTATTGGAAACTACAAGGGCCACACAGTGGCAATGTTGCAGCTTCTGCACATGCTGTGAAAGGAAATGAGCTTGTAATACAGTAACTCTCCGCCTCGTTGTTCGCCGGGCTTGCTTAGTTCCTGCGATTTGCAGATTGCTCTGCTCGGTTAGAATGGCAAAGCTGTACCTTTTTACGATTAGATGGTGGATCGTCCTGACTTCAAGCTCAATAGCACAGACTTGACCTCGTGAGTATGGGAGCTGTTAAGTGTCCTATATCTAAAAAGTATATGGTCATGCTCCACTTCATACAAGGATCCACACAGCTAGCAATTTGCACTAATTGGCACCCTGGTCAGCCATCTCAGCAGAGTATCAAGAATTGAATGGGCGTGGATCTCAATTAGACTCTTCAGCCTCCAAAAGGGGTCACACCAGAGAGGGGTTGAAGTACAGTTAATTGTGCGGTGAGAGTATGGGGGAGGGAGAGAACCTTGCACTGCTGATTGCTATATTGTTCCCGATCTGCGGGTAAATCGGATACCGTATTGCCAACACCCTCACTGAAGACACTGCACAGGACATTTGTTATCGTCTTCCACTGACCCTGTTTGCATGCACTGCACCACCTCCATGCTACAGTGGGTCATTGTCCATGCAGAATGCTGCTGCCTGTATGTGAACACGCGGTCAGCATATCCTGAAGTAATTGTTGCATGGTTTTCAGTCCCACTTTTCAACAAGATAAACCAATCACCTCCGGAAGTGTTGATCCAAATGCCATTCAGTAAAAACTACCATAAAGAAATATAGTTGAATATGTACAAATGATGATGAACTTGAAACAGGCCAAAGTAGACATGTGGAGGATGACAAAGCTAACCGTTCTGGATTGTGTATAGGCATGGAATAGCTGTTTCCAAAAAATAGCACAGTCGATTACCACTTCAGTTCCAAAGGATGGCTGGCTCCAATAGGTTGGGTTTCAGAATACAGAATCTTTGTCATTCTGAGGCTGCAGTAATCTACCCTCCGGCAGAGCAGCCAGGATTGCTGTTTCAGCCATCTGGTGGCCCTCTTGCAGAGATTTAATAAACAATGCTAGTCAATTTGAACCAGAATGTGCACAATATAGGTGTGTACCCAGAGGGAGACCAAGAGATGCGCCTCCGCATTCAAGCTGTGATGGTCTTCACTAGTTGGAGAGTCCTAGCCAAACACGAAGTTAGCGCTATGTGTATGTTAGTATCGTAGTCAGGACATGTTGACATGTGAGCAGAAACCAAAAAGAGAGGTTTCACACCTTCAAGTATTGTCAAATAATATCAACTTCCCTAACAGCCTTTTGGGCATCCTTGTTGGCGGTATGACCTAACAGAACACCTACAAGGCACGTCTTATTCACACAGAGTCGTAGCCCACCGTCCATTAGTGGCAGCTCAATACATCTATGCCCCAAGCTCATGGGGATTTTCGGACCCGGCAATTATTTGTCATCCAGCTGTCTCTGTCATGTGCTGCCAAAGGGATACCTTGGAATGAAACATGCATTTAGGAACCATTACCATATCAACAAATCATTAGACAATTTTGAAGAATGTCACCCAATTTCCGTAATGGCCACTTGTATAGATCTTTCCCTGCATAAGGCAGTTCCATAGATGCATTGGCAATGGCCAGCGATCAATCATGTGTTTGGGTCCTCTGCGTTCCATCTTCTGCAGGTCCCCTATTGTTTCTTCTGACTTCTCCCCCCTTGTTTTAATAACAAATTGAAGTATTTTTTTTAAAATCAAATTATTTGTGGACTCCTTTCAAGTGTTTCTCGCCACCCTTACCTCTTCCTCAGCACCCACTCCAGCCACACCACCTTCCCTGCCACCCTGTCTTCCTATCCTTTCCTGAAACATGTTATACCTTCTGTTTCACCCCCTACCTTTTGAACCTTGTAAGCACTCTCAAATCCTCTGAATAGGGCCATCGCTTGACAAGAATTCAAATATAAAATGACACAGACACGAATTCTTAAGCAATAGTTTGCCCTCTTGCTTGAAGCATGTGAAATGTGTCCCTTTATTGTCGACTACTACTCAGATTCCCAGCCCATGATAAATACTGACATGTTGCCATTTCTTCAATACTATAATTGTCATTTTTCCATCTTGCTTTAACTTGATTGGCACTTCTCAGGGGCACCTTAATAACAATTGCAGCGTTTCTTCTGTTTTTTTTTATGGCGCCTTTGACCAGTTTGTGTAATTATGCATGTGCTGTAAATCACAGCTGTTAGTTACTATAGTCCAGTTTAATGATAATCCGTCTTGGAAGAAATTCGGGCCCTAATAGGTTTCAAACCTGTAACCTGCTGTTTACAAGGCGAATCTTAGCAGTAAGTGCTTAACACAATGAGCTGTCGAACTTGATGACCTGGAGATTGTTAACCATCTATGCAGAGATGGAGTCCATTGTACAGATTGCATCTAGTATGAATAGACTCTGCTCATCTTTGTCCGAGCCACACTAGTGGTCATCGGGGTTCCTGAACCTTGACACTTCACCTATTTGAGGCATGGTCCATATGAATGCATGTGAGTGACTGTTCTGGGTTTTATGGCATACCCCTCTAAGGCCTCCCAGGTTAGGATTCAAGAATCATAATTATTATAATTGGTTATTTATAACACGCTTAATACCCAGAGGTTTCTAAGCGGGACCTGGGGATCGAACCTGTGTTGGTCTGCGTCATCTTGCTTCCAAGGCGAGCACATTGCCCCTGAGCTATCCTCCCGAAGCAAATGATATGACGTATTGAGAATTTTGTAAATGAAAGCAAATGTGATCAGTAGCTTATCCATTTTTTAATGAAGGATTTTCCTTGAGTCTTTATGTATTTGTTCCCTTTATGACGGATGTCTGTAAATGTACAGGAGGGGATGGACTGTATGATGGAGGCTGTCGTATTCAGCAAGGTCTGGTCCTGATGATTGGGCATGACTCAAGACTGTCATGCCCTTAATGGGCATCACAACTCGGACTTCTAAGGTTGCAGTGTAGATCATTTCTTCTTACTGGACCTGCTCTGCGGTTAGTTTTCTACTGCAGGACAGAGCAGGCTGAGCTTTAAGGACCACCTGGCCATATTGGGTGCTCCTGTGATCCTTCAGCCCCGTGCAGCTCGGTTTCCTAACATGTAATTCGTGGTAGTGCTTCAAATCCGGCTGGATGACGGTTTTCATGAATTTATTAAAAAACGCATATTGGCATGAACGTTCTTAAACACTCAAAGTTACACAGCATAGCGAGAGTGTTCGATTGTTAAGACTTGCCAAATTGTATGTCGAGATTCTGAACCATGCACACAACTACAGTCCGTGTTTCTTTTTGCAAAATCATTAAAATAGTGTAAGAATGCTCTATTTTTTCTGCCTTCCACAAGATGCACTGATTTTCTAAATGAGCCGGATCGAAAATAAAACGTGCCATTCAGCAAACATCTATGTATATATGTTTGTGAAAGTTTGTATGTTCGAGGTTGGCTCCAGCCCCATAACAGTTGGGCTGACATTTTGACCCCCAGTCGGCATACTATTCTGGGTTGTGCTGGTGATGGTGAAATTGGACCAAACCCCCCCATTCGCCCTGCACAGGGCAGGGTCCAGCCCTGTGCTATCAGTATGGGTGATTTTGGGAGATTGACGTCTTTGCGATTGTTGGCTCCAGCCCCACAACAGTTGGTGAGCTGAAGTTCAGGCATGTGGTCGGCATACGAGTCTGTGGTGTACTGGTGATAGTGAAATCTGACCAACCCCACCCTGTTATCAGTATAGGTGATTTCGGGATAACAGTTGGTGCGCTTTCATTTTGTTCCAAGATCAACGTACCAATCTGGGGTGTACTGGCGATAATTAAATTTGTCCAACTCCAACCATGTGCTCTGCACAGGGGTGCAATGGGGTCTGGACATGTGCAATCAGTGTAGGCGATTTTGGGAGATTGTCGATTTTGTTTTTTTTTTCAAAAATAGGAACTTAGGACACAATGTAGCATACACAAGGCTATAGCAGACCCCCGCGTGAATGTGAGCTTAAGATCCGAGCAACGCTGGGTAGGTACTGCTAGTATGTAATAATGTAAGATGTGTTTTAGAAACCAGTCAATTTTTCCATGTATTTCTCAGTTTATTCAATGTTACCTTTCAAGAGCAGGACGAAACAAGCTATATGCGATTTCATCGCTAATAAAAAACATTGAGGGGTACTCTATATATTTTTTTTAACCCACTAAACACTGTTCCCAACATATTTTAGGACTGGTCTAAATATATAAACAAACTCCAGTCCTAGAATATTTTGGGAAAGCGTTGGACAGTGGGTTAAAACAAATATTCCGTGCCCCTCATGTTTTTTTTCAGTGATTTAAATCACTGGGTACCGGACAAGACCAGTGTCTCGCCCTGCAGTGGTTTCAGGGTTGGATCATAAGTAACAAATAATGTAGCATGCCTTAGTTTGCCTCTGGTGATAAACTTTCATGTTAAACGTACAAGACCGCTGTGACCATTGAGCATGTCAACAATAGGCCATCTTTCAATAGCTATTGCCAACCCAACAAACGGCTCACATTATCTGTGGAGCTTGATATGTTCCTTTTAATGGTCGAGTCACAACACTTACAAAGGGATCAATGCCCAAGGGGTATGAAATGGTTTTGAAATCTATTTCCTGTCAACTCCCATGAGTCGTCTGATCGTGTTCTGTAAATACCATGACTAAGACATCAATTGAACAACAGCAATTTAAAATATAAAATGAGTTGAAGTCCTCGTTCTTATTGGATTGATATTACGCAGCGAATGTGCTTGCAGTGCAGATCCATTATGAATACCAGTACACTCTGGGATCTTCGGCAGAAGAATTGTAAAATTCATTGGAGCTCTTCTTTGTTGGGGAGTAATGAAAGCAAAATGTGTAAAAGCCTTATGTTTCCACATTTAGCTTACATTATTCCTCATTGGTGGAGGGGAGGGGCGGATCGTAATTTACAATTTCGCCTCCCCCTTTCTCCCTGCAAGGCAAATAATCCAGCATTTACGCCAGCAAATGCACCAGCAAAAGCAAACATACTGCATAGGAATCCATTGTAAACGCTACCTGCCATGCGTACATGTCACGCAACATTTAGTCACTTTGCAAGGCGGATTGCAAAAGGGAGCCATATAAGCTTGTACTGCACCTTTTCCATTCCCGTTTTCACACTCCGCTGTGCAAGTGAGGAAAATTGCATGTCGGGGACCAGTTTACGCAAACCCTGTGTAACAGGGAATTCGAAAATGAGCCCCAATGTCTCCTGACAAAATGCACTGTTCTTGCGCCCACCCTCCCCGGCTTCTCTCCTTCGAGTGGCTGAGCGGGGCAGGTTCCATTCTGGAAGAATCCCTTCTTCTTGCCCCGCTTAATGGGCAGAGAACGCAGTGGAGGGGGCAGGCAGATATGTGAAGGAGGGGAACATATTGTGTGTTGTAAGCGAGACAAAGGGGGTTCATGGAATGGTGAACAGGTGAAAGAGAGGTTACCCACGTACCTCCTGCCCTGCAAGGCAATATAAAGGGCCCTATTCACAGAATGTTTTCCAATGGGGTTTTGTCATTATAAAACGCTTCCATGAATTAGGCTTGAAGTGTTTGGCTTATTTTCTAAATGTAACCACATTTAACATGTTTAGATGTTTCTTTTTTAAATGGTGTAATTACATTGCACCTTTTCGTTGTTGGTGCCCCTGCAGGGCAGAATATCCGCCTGGCCTTTATTTGTTTTTCGCACTTGCTGTTCTTGGGTATTAGTTCCGTGGAGGCTCTGCTCGTGTGCAGCACTGCACCGGCTTCCAGTTCAGGTCAGATCGCCGGTGTCTTGCGCGAGCTCTCGTTATGTGGAGGCCGGGGCCGAATGGAGCAAGGCCGGGCCGCCACCAGGATTAGCCGCAGCCTCCCAGCACCTGGCGGGAGACATTAAGCAAGGCGCTGGCTGGACTAGGCCGCCGCACCTGGCGCATCCCAGGCGCTAATCCTCGCATTGAACCGTGGAGTGTGTGCCTGCAAATCTAGATTGACATTTTGAAAGGATGAACTCGGGGCCGGCGCCGCCGTCTGTGCATTGTGAACTCAGCTGGACGTAAGTGCATCAAGCTTTTCATGTGTTTGCCGATCCATTTTCCGGGCGCGCCAAGGTGGACTTGCACACTGAGCTGCAGGTAGCCAAGTGTTTCTCGACACACGCTCTCGCAATTTGCCCATTGTGTCCGTGCTTTTCTCCCGCTCCCCTCAAGGTTGTTTTTCTCAGCAGGCGTTCTGCTGCAGCCCTTAACGTGTGAAGGGGCGAGCTCGAAAATGAATTTTCTGTCGGTTTACCTGTTCCCCAGGGTTAAATGTTTGCTCTAAAACCTCTGAAACGTGGGCACGCGTGGCGTGGTAGAAGACTGTCCGCCCAGACTGCACTGCCATCGAACGGGGCCACAACGCATCCCCGTAAATGACGGCAATGAGGGGAAAATTGCATAAATGGGGAACAGCCGAAGAAAACTCCCCGGATAATAGTTTCCATGGCAAACCTGCAGGCTTCCTCGCGGATCTGCGTACATGCAGCATGAAACTATTCATGGCGGCCTGTCATGTCCATTTGCTGATGCAGGCATGAATAATACACATTTTGTATCATGGGCGAAACACGAGTACACATTTAAAAACCTTTGCATAATCCATCTGCTTTGTGCACTTATTTTATAGGTCAGGTTGTGCTTTGTTCCTTGCAGGGAAACCTGATCCGCGGCAGGATTTGTTGACCATTCTGCATGTCCTAAATCTGGTCGCCCTCTCCTATTCAATGTCCCCTTTTATACAATCGCTTTAATTGCCAATTCTTGCATAAGCGCACCTGCAGCAGCTGTTCCATTTGATTAAATAACATTGTTTTAAAATTTTGCATTCAATCACTGCCCTGCACTAGTCAAGGCTTACGCTGGACATAACCTATCTGTTCTGTGTTTCAAAGCACTCAGCAGATATGTTGTGCCTACCAAACATGTTGCACAGTACTTAATCATTTTGAACCACACTATCGAGGTACCTAGATGTTGCTTTAATACCACAATACATTTTAAGGGGCAGGGGTGTAGATTTGATGCTATTCGACAGTGGTGGTTTGATGCTCTTCCTCTCCCCTGCTGACCTCTGTCCGTTTCTGCATTGGGCTCCTAGCTACCCTCTGAATTCAGGCCCAGATCCCTGCCCATCCAGCTCCATACCCACGCTGCCTCCTGGAACTCTTGCACTTGGGTCTGCATTTGCAACCCTACAGTCCCCTTACCTGCACTTATTAGCCACCCGTTGTCAGCGCTTAATTCTTGCACTTGCCACTTGCTGGCTGCACTACCTGTTGTTTTGATCACGTGTTAAGCACTTTCCACTCCTCCCCTGCCCCTTGCACTTTCCTCCTTCCCTCTCCCCTGCACTTGTGCATTTTCAATGTCACTGTGCCTAGTAAGATCGTTGTTTTGTCCTCCCTTGTACCCCACCCATGCCTCCTCGCGCCTTGAAACACTTGTGTATGGGCACAATATAAATAAAATATCATGTCATGCTGGGACAGTTGGAGGGGCAGATGCGAAACATTAGCTTAACCGCTAATGTGGGAGAGTGTGATGGGGCTAAAGGGGAGCGCTTAGCAATGGCTGGAGTAGTGTTGATGCACTGGCAGCTCGGCATTTGGTTGCCATCTCTGGGGGATTTGTGTCTGTAGTGTAAGTTGATGGGAGATCTTGGAGGCAAGTTGGTTAGTCGGGGGAAGCTGGGAGTAGCCCATACAGCCAAGCCACCCTGCACTCCTACCACTGACCACTTGCAGACGGTTCCCATTTCACTGTTTGACATTGGCATTGTCAATACATCGTCCAACACCTCTCCCTCTGTCTCAAATAGTTACATTTTAACTATGTGCAACAAAAGCATCTGAGAGTTGGAAGTTACGGGAAATGGGACTGTCTGGAAACTCCACTCTTGCACTATCTTGGTTTGGAGCAAGGGTTACTTGAAATTTGAGGACTGTAGTCACCCATTTCACTTGCCTTAGTATTTTAGTTGGCCGGCTCAGAGACTCCTCAACCCACACTCTAGCATACTCTGGTGCTGTGCTCTGTGGCCTACTGGGACATTTGCCAGTCAGGACACCCATCGGGGTAACGCGTGGTGTTATATCAGCCATTTGTCAGGCAGTTGGGACATTTGGGAGAATCCCTGCTAGCTACCCCAGATGTCTAGCCTGCTGTCTCCCACAAGCCCCCATCCTTTCACACTGGGCACAAAGCCACAGGCCAAAGGAAATTCATCCATCCCCTGTGGTCACGACTTACAAGGTGTTGATGCTGCACCTTAAGTTTGGTTTCGGCGTGCTGCTGAAATCCTGCAGTGGGGATTTTCTTGGTGAAAAGAGGAAAGGGGCGCAAAAATGATAGTAGCCAGAGTTTAGATTTTTTAAGTGCCCCACAAGTGGTGAGCACCATCTCTTAGCCTAAAGGTGGTATGGTGGCAGCAGGAATGTGGAGGGAAGCATGCTGGCAGTGAAAGAATGGGGGTTTGTCTTGGACAATAGGCTGGACTCCCCAATAGCACTGAAGACATTCTGTTCGCTTCTCCAATTTACAGAGTAATTGTCATCTGACTGTGCTCCACAGGCCATACCTGGGTTTCACCTTGTTCGTACTTTATGTGGAGCCACACTCGGTGAGTGGATCCGCAGTCTGGGCTTGACGTTCCTCTTCATATTAGTTATTCTTAGCAAACGTGATCTGGAGCAGATTTTCTCCGGTTTCCTTCCTCCAGTCTCATTTTCCTTATACAATGGCAGTACTGAGCACCCCCTTCCCTCATCCTATAAGATTTCTTTTGGCGGACATTATGACCCTGCAAGCCTAATTGCGGGGTAGAAAACTGAGCTAAGGGATGGAGGACTTGGGAAGCAATGGGGAAGATCTGAAGGATCCTCCATATACCGCCTGCAAGGGTAGCATCATGTAGATGGTGGGAGCCCTGTAACTCCAGAGTTCCCCGGCTAACTTCAGCGAGGAACTTAAAGGGGACTTTGCCACAGCCGATGTACATTGTATAAGAGGAGCTCAGACTAAAAAGGTGAAAACAATAATTAATCTTAATGGCTGTGGAAGAAAAAAGGAAGTACTACTTCAATAGACAAATCAATGTTACAAAAAAGGAGATCTTTTTTGAGTTGTTTGGATGCCTGCGACTTGACAGCAAAGACAAATACACAAAAACTCTAGTTAGGGTATTGAGGGGCTAGATGGAAGATAGACTAACTGGCAGGTTCCATTCGAGTCACTTTAGGAGCAGAACGCTGAACAGACCCATTTACATCCTGTGCCCCAACACCCACTCTTGAAATAGGATTGGAACCAGAAAACACCTGGTTGATGGGGACTAGGGAAAATAATAGAGACCTGTTTTTAGGAGACACACAAGAAATACAAGCGATTAGACTTCTTTTAGGCTACAGAGGTTCTTCTTTGAATTCCTATGATGTGTTGTAGTTAAAACATTCAAATATGTATTGGTGATTGTGAATGGCTAATAAATCAGTTAACCCAATATTTGGATCAATGTCGAAATGCTAGCAGGACAATGCCAGCAACCTTCTATGCAGATGTCCCTCTGCTAGTAGTGATGAATCCAGGGAATTCGTCTTTCACCCCAAGGGAGACTCCTATCCTTTGGGACAAGAGAGGTCGGCCCGCTAAGCTTTACACCCCCTAAGGGACCGGGCAAGCGGGATCCCACTGGGCGTGACTCCCCCTTCGTGAATAATGAGTCCACAGAAAGGGATGTATTCCTCCTGTGTGTGTGTTGGCTATATGAGGATTCAGCAACTTGATTATACTTGTGACATTTTAGACCACCTTTATTAGAAACACAACATCAATGGCACATTCCATCTCGCTGCAGCTAGAGTTAAAAAAGTGCCAAAGAATTCACATCGGAGAGAGGAACTTGCAGCGGATGTCCCACAGAGTGAGACGCGAGGAGGCACATCTGCCTGAAGGGCATAAGCTAAGCAAGAGACTGACACAAAGGCGTCGGGTGCGGAGAAGGAAATGAGCAAGCACAAGTCTGTAGATTGCAGGTTGGTCTGGAGCCAGTCGGCCTAGACTGAACGGAAGGTAAAGCAACACCCAACCGAAGAGAGGGGAGCCAGCGCTTGCAGTACACATCGCTGACGAGCACGAGAACTGACTGAGAGGTCAATCTGAGACAGCCGAATCGACTGCCTCTTCCAATGACCGCCGCCACAAGACAAAAGGCATGCATCCAATCCTATAAGTAGGGAGGAGGGCGGGAAGTCCTGGCAATACCCCACGGCTGGGTGAGAATCCTGAAAACCCTTGGCAGGCCAATCGACAGACGATCCCAAGAAGGGGTGAAAGACATAATACCTCACAGCCGGATGAGAACCCTGAGAGCCCGTTGCAGGGTAAAAGCCAGCTGACCCTAGGAAAGGGGTGAAAGATACAAAGCCTTACAGTGGTTTGGGAAACCCAAGAAGCCTTGACGGGGTGAAAGCCAAAAGCCCCCAAGACTGGGTAAGATATACTATAGTTGGACAACTGTGTGGGGGACACTAAACTATAGAAGACCTACCTATTCTGGTTAACTTTATGTTAGCCTTCTGTATTTGTGGTAGGGTCAGTGCTTACATTAGTTTAGGGTTTTGGGACAGAGGACAGTATTCTTTTTGTAGGACTTAAGGACAAGCACCAGTTATTCTTCTTTCTTTTTAGATCGAGCCAAGATCTACATTAGTACTAGGATTACAATAAACCTCCTTCTTAAGTTCAATAAAACTTAGCTTTTTTACCATGACCTCTTGTAGACCTCCGGAGTCAGATTTACCACACAGCCGGACTCCAGCTGCCTGTTCCTCACCCAAATGCCGGCATTCTCTGTGATTAATTTGTCCCTCTCGTGGTGGTCTCCCCTGAATCACCTGTTTTTCCACCCACCTATTCCCTCCATTCACCCCAGCTTGCCTATTTTAGGAGGGTGATGCACTCTTTTGGGGAAAAGCGTACAACGTTTCAGTGAGTTCTAAAGACTGGCATTAACCCATCGGTATTGAGTGTAAAGAAAATATTTTTCTATGACTTGTTTTGAGTGTTATTATTCTTGGTAAGAACATAGGTACTAATGTTCAGTGTGGGATCCACAGGCAGTAAAATCGATTTTTTTAAGTGAAACTCCTTATGTGGGGCATTGGCTCTGCCTCTATTCTACCTCTTTAAAATCATCCTCAAACTCTACTTAAAGCTTTTATGACACTGGGCTAATAGTACACGTTCCATGAACTCTTAGAACTCCAAGTCAATCTTTTCCCACTGTCAGTGTTTGGTGGAAACCTTCTGTCTAAGAAAAACTGTTTTGTTGACAATCACCGTAATTTAAAATGATTACCCTAATGTTGCACCTGGGCAGTGGATTATTCTCTGTGAGCCAGGAAAATGCCAAAACAAATCAACTGAAGGGTGTTACAGTGACCAAACTGTTCTCTTGATCATACATAGCTCAATTGAAAAGATCTGTGGTGGGCTTCCATGAGTTTTTAGTAGCTTCAATAGCTCAGACTTGTTCTTCTCTTTACATGTAACGGGAATATCCAAGCCTTTTGCACATTTCCAATCATGAAAAGGTCTCGTGACCCCTCGATCTGTTATTGCAGTACATGTGGAAAAGTGTATTTTCATATTTTCAGGATACATTCATGATCACGTTCAAAGGTCACATGTGCATCCTGGACAGCTGCTTTTCACCAAAGTCGTTGCAGACAGATGTAGCATTTTAAATTATGCACATCTGAACTGTAATGTAATAATTGTTGCCTTATCAGTCTCATTGCAGGGTAACCTCTAAAAAATAAGCCATACATGGTTGATATTATGACTGATTGGAGCACTCAATTGATATATTCACCCAGATTTGATATCCTGCAAGTCTCAACCCTGTGAGCCCAGGTCCGTGATGTTAAGTCTGTGTGTATTCATGGCTTGTCGAGCTCTTTCCATTGCTCTGAGATAGATCATAGCCAGGATGCTGCCTTCCTTTTATTCTCTGGGAGGAAGAGTAACATGTCCCCCAAGAGCTCCTGGAGCTCTCACCAGGAGACGTCCAGGGAACTGTGAGCATTCAAAAACGAGAGGCGGACACACAGGTGTTCTAGTTTCCTTATTGGACATCTTTATTAAAACAAATGTTTTGGATGAAGGCCTCTCTGTCCCTATCCTGAAGAGATTCCCTACCTAGGAAACTTAAACTAAAGATCAGACTGTGTCAAGTCGTCAAACTTGTAAACTGTCCTTGTGTCCAAAACATGCTATTCTGACCCTCACACCAGAAACCACTAAGGGTGCAAGAAAATGTCTCTTCTTAGTTATGGTTGGCAACAAGCGTTCACAACTAAAGCATTTAAATTAGTTGAACAAGTACAGTATTTTCCAAGGAGAAATCCTTGGATCCAAAGCGCGGTTCCCTTCCCCTGGATATTTAGGTGGGATGGCAAGTCTTTTTCCAAACAACAGTTCCTTAAGAATGGCAATAGCGTCTCTTTCAAACAACACTTCTTTGAGGATGGCAAAAGTATATTTCTTAAACAACAGTTCCTTGGGGATAGCAAAAGTGTATTTTCCAAAGAACATTTTCTTTTGTTCTTTATACTCAGTTCAGCAACCTTATTATTCAAACAGTATGTTCCAGCTTTCAACTGAGTTCACAAACAAAAATTAATTCATTCAAATGAAAACCTCTACATTAGGTTTCCTTGTTACAACTTTCATGGGTCTCGTGGTATGCGTTCCTGCCAGGAATCCCCTTGTGTGCTCTTCAGATCCCTGGTGCACTCACCTGCCAGGTCATTTTCCCACATTGTCTTATAGCTTCTATATACTTTGGATGGAGGGCCTGGTGTACTCCCTTGCCAGGAATTCCCCCCATCTAACTTGTAAATCCCCTTAAGAGTTTTCTGCCTGATGTGCTCCTTTCACCAGGACTTCTTTTCTGTTTCACTGTCCTTTAGTATAGGGCAGTTGCATTACTTTGTTATGTTTATACTTTATTTGCTTGAGGTATTACTTGGTCCAACTTTCCCCACATTGGCATCTCATACATGGGGACTTGTTCAAGTTCTGTCTTTGCGCTTTATTTGGTCGGTATTCAAATATTCTTATTACATTTATCTGTTTACATGCCTGTCAGTACGACCCAGGGTGCTCAGTGCCTCTGGGCAGAATCACGGGCATCTTGCAGCGTTCCCGACCCATCGAACATCGCTGCGACAATGCTTCCTCTCTGGGACAGACTCCTTCGCAAAGCGGACCTTCCTTCAGTGTTCCCAGCAGCTGCATGCTTCCCTGCCAGTTTCTCTCCGCCACTCGGACCAAAGGCTGCTGCATCTCGGCATGACTGTATCTCTGGCAGTTCTGCTACTGCTCCCAGTGCTTTGATGGTCTTACCACGGTGCCTGCAGCATCTCTCCTAGCCTCACGCCACTCCAATTGCTGGTTTCACAGTGGCAAGCTGCTGTCTGGGAATGCCTGCGTTTTCAACCTGCGGCAGCAGGGTCCTTTTCCGTACTGCTTCCTCTTGGCTTTGCTCTCAAGTGTGGATACCATCTTTAAATGTCCCACGCAGTCGAGTTCTACAAAAACAACTAGTCTGCATATTCAACTTGATGTGTCTTTCAATCTGCACCAACACCTTCTTACTCTTCCCAGTACTTGGGGCTTTGTTAGTTGTAGTCCAAAGAATTTCTAGGATTTCTAAAATTACGTTTTTTGAAACGTTTATTTAGGAAAACATTAGAAACAGGAGATGTTAGGTGTCTTATGTGTGTGTGGGGTATAAATAAACGTTTGCCTAGAGTGATTTGCAGGAAGGGGTTTCTGTATTTTACAATGGGAGGTATTTGTATATCGACAACAAGCCATCTAGAATTTAGGAATAATTAGGTCTTCTCTAGGAAGGGAAGAATACTGCATCCCTCCTGAAGGGGTCCCCACCTTCCCCCGACAGCCATATCCTACCTCATGGTACCACCGCAGCGTCAGGATCAGATAGCGCTGCCGTCCCCTGGCCACATGGGAGGAGTTCCTTGGTGGAGAATCAGTGATGACTCCATAGGATTCATGGAAGAACCCTGCTTCGAAGGCACACTCCAATAGCAAAGACCAGCCCCACACCAGTGTGCTGCACTACAGAGGGTCTCTGAAGTTGGAGTCAGCAGGGATGGGAAAGGGACAGTTGAATTAGCCAGTGAGGGGAAAGATGAACCTGAGAAGGGGTTCCAACATCTTGCTTTTCTGTTGGGGCTATTTCCCACCTTGTCCCCTCAATTCTCCTCAGGACAATGCACCTGGGTATGATGTAGTAAGGCAAAGGTTACTTGTTGGAGCACGAGGGAATGGTCCCCTTACAACAGGCTTGCTTTTGCCCAATCCCCAGTGACAATTTGCCTTAAGGCAGGGGTCTCCCACTCCTTCTTTGATTGAACTCTAAAGAAGAATTCACTGGACCTCTGCTGGACACGCAGACCATTCCAAAATCCTCTGACATACCGTTGAAGTTAGAAGGCATCCAAGGCAGAGGAAAGCTCCCTAAACTAACCAGCCCAAGGGGACATTGAGGGTGAACTGCTGTGGACAAAGGCCTGCCAGATGTTTTGGACCCAGGACCCAATGGAGGTGAAGGAACCCCTGTAAATGCCAGCCTAACTCCCTGAACTAGGAGTGCAGAGCAAGAAAAGCTTGCCTTGTCCTTGGAGCTACTGGATTAGGACTTCTAGCAACCAGACAGCCCAAAAGCAGCTGGATTCCTCTTTGCACAGTTTTGAAACAGGTTTGATTCCCTTCGAACTGATGATACCTGGTTGCAAAATCTACCTTTAAAAGAACCCACAGCGCTGAATAAGAAAAGTTCAGAACAGAAGAATCTTAAGAAGAAAGGTTTGCTTTTGCGACTCTCACACAGTATCTTTTATAATTTTTTTATTTTTTTAAATTAATTTGTTTAGTTGAAAATACAAGTTTTCAAATTACTTTCTTTATACAAAACACAAAATAGACGCAAACAAACATGAAAAAAAAATAAGCGGAACAACATAATACATATATAAGTTTTCTCAAACATGTATAAAGTCATCGTTCTCAATACGATGCAATGCATCCAAAGAAGGAAAAATTCATTAGGCCCAGCATGTTGGTGGCAGTGAATCACATTGTGTCAGTTCATAGATGTAATAATGAATATGGCCTTCTCTAGATGAGTTGGCCATTTCTTAATCATTCTGGTGTTCTATCGCTGGTAGCACTATGTCAAGATAATGAACTATTGCTATTTGTATCGCGACTCTCGGGTTTGAGAATAAAAGATGCCATAGTTGTTCTCTATCCAGATACTCCTGCACAATCAATTATTTTTCAAAACATTTGCGTCTTCATTCAAAGATGTACAGTCAATTATGAGATGTTGCAAGCTCTCTTTGATTACTTTTCAAGCAATAGCGACAAAAATTCAACTTTGAAATTATCTGCTTCCTCCTACACAGTATATCCCTAGTATTCCACTGATTCAATCTGAACCTCAAGAATTTCCTCCGGAAATACTTCGACTGACATTTTGTAAAATAGTCAGCCCTGGTACCATATTTTTTCGTACCAAACAGATCTATATTAAAATCCTTATGGGTAGAGCACTTCGCAAGATTCCCAGACCAATCATGTTGGAAAATGTTTACCTTAGCCCGATCTGGATTAGTTATGAGGTCAATCGTTATAGCAGCATCAGCTGCGGCATTCAAAATATGCTTCCATTTCACCTGGGAATACAGCAACAATAGACCCAGTTCATATCGTAAAATCGCTGTTGGGGTACTGCAAGGTAGTTGTAGAAGTGTTTTCCAATACTTGTACTCTATACGATCCCAGAACTTACGATCTTGAGGGAGTGAAGCTTCCACTCCATACAAAATGATTGGTGTAACTTTCATTTTGTAAAAACTTAGAGCGTGTTTTAGTGAGAACTTTCCAAACTTTGCTTGGAGTATTTTTGATTGAGATATTAAGGATTGTAATTTACTTTTGATTTCACCAGTGAATTGTCTCATTATTTTCTTATGCTGGATAGTTAAACCTAAATACTTGTATTGGTACACACTTAAAAGTTCACATTTCTGTAGTTGCCATTTGTATTTATTTTTTCTCGACAAATTACTATTACAGACCATGATTTGTGTTTTTTGGGTGCTGATAACTAAATTGTTGTCCAATGCATAGGAGCCTACTTGATCGAGCATGTTTTGAATAACAATATCAGATCGTCCGCATAGAGTAGATATGGGTTTCTCCGGACACCAAATCGCGGAGGATCACCCATACAATTCATGATCGACTTCCCGATGTCCAAAATGAAAAAATTAAACAAAATAGAGGCGAAGGCACAGCCTTGCTTCAATCCTCTTTGAGTCACTATTATTGGGGACAATTTTCCATTAAAATTCGTTCTTACCCACATGGATGTATCTGTGCGGAGCAATATTATCAGAGCTAATAGGGAGGAGGGACATTGATGTTTACGCAGTTTTGCAAATAATAGAGTCCTGTCTATCGAATCAAATGCGGCTTTGAAATCGATGAAACCCAAGAATAATGATTGGCCACATGCTACTTGCTGCGCTTGTATCATGTTGAGTGCTAGTATATTTGGTATTGTACCCAGTCCCTTTACAAAGCCCGATTGCAAGGGGTCTTTCAGATGTTTTGCTTCGGCCCATATATTAAGTTCACTCAGAATTAATCTGCAAAAGATTTTCCCAGGGGCATCTAGTAATGAGATTGGCCGATAACTTACAGGCAATTGACGGTCACCCTTTTTGTAAATTGGAACCGTAATTGATTGAGTCCATGTTTTCCGCAAGTTCTGATTCTGATTTACGGCCGAAAATATGTTGACAAGTATGGACGCCCAAATCTCTGGATGAGCCTTCATAACATGATTTGAAATGCCATCAGGGCCTACAGCTCTCGAATTGCTTGCTGATTTGATTAACTTCATAATTGCACTTCGATCAAACTTAAGATGAAACTTAACTAATGATGATAATGCATCTTGAACCCTGGAGCCAGGAGGAAGTGAGTACAGACGTTCAAAGTATGAGACCCACTTCTGGGTGTCAACTAGGGAAATGTGTAGATCTAATTGATGCACACTAAGAGCTTGATTCAGTACAGTCCACATTTTGGTGATGTTTTTCTCTGCTAAAATCTTCAACATATTAGCTCCATCTCTCTGGTAAAGCATGGACCTATGTCCTTGCATCCAGTTCTTATGGGCTGTTCGAATTTTTCGAGTGAGAACCGCCCTGAGGGGAGGAGGAAGCCTTGAGAGCTTTCTTAGCTCTGCATGATACGTTTTCCTTATATGAACTGATTTATCAAAAGTGTGTAGATTACTCTTATAATTGCCAACAGTCATATTACGTTGGCTAAAGGATTGTATTGCGTCACTGTAGATCAACCCCATGTCGAAACCTTTGTTGTCATTTTTCACATTTGATTGTGATATTAACTGATTGAAATTAATCAAGGTATCCTCTGTCCATCAAAGCCGGTTCCCACCCTAATTTACCACCAGACAACCCCACACATGGGAGTGCTGAGTAGATTGATTTTCCCTTGAACATGCCATTCGGCAGAAAAAATAATATGATCACTCACCTCGTTGGTACAAATATGAAATGTTTGCATTATAGACCACAATGCCATATTTACATAAGCATAATCAATTATCAAGGAGGTATTACCTTTGTGCCAGGTTGGAGCAGGTGGTACATCAGACAAAAGGCACCATAAAACACATATAGATTTCTGTGTTTTAATAGACAATTCCAGCGCATAAGTCTCTCAGTGGATTGCTTACCCTTTTTCTCGAAGCAATTTAAATTTAAATCACCGGCCAGGATAAAATACGTGATGCTCTGATCTTGAGATATCATGTCTAGTAAACAATTCAAATCGCTAAAGAAACATTCATCAGTGATTCCAGCCGTGTTCCAATATACATTGAGAATTGCACAAGTAGCCCTTAGGTGCCTTACTTTGATCAACAGCATGAACTTATTTGGCGCTGCCCAAAAGCTGGAGGACATCCCAGTCGTAATCTTTACAGCTATTAATAGGCCCGAGTAGCTTTTGATGCAGGATTTAAGTGGACCTCATGGCCATCCCAAAAGTGTGGAAGTGTCAACCAAGTCTCTTGCAAAAGAACAATATCAAATTGGTTCAAGTTGTTTTGGTCATTATTCAAAAGATGTTTAAAGCCTCTTGTGTTCCAGCTCAAGAGGGAAATTGTATGCTGGGAGGCAGGAGAGACTAGTTAATTCGACTTTGAGGTGCACTCACAAAATTTAACTGATGATTGTGTCCTCTTTGGATCTCTGATCTCTTGATGGTGGATTTTTAAAGTGTCAGCTTGTGCCTTCACACCAGGCAATGCAGTGATTCCACTGGCATCAGTACATAATGTGAAACCTAAATCATGTAATCATCCCTTTGCTTGCCATATCACATTTTGAACCACCCTCGATTGCATCCACAATCTTACAGCATTGAAATTAGACTTATCAATAAATTCAACAAATGATAAGTCGGAGGACACTATATCCTCGGGATGTCAGAGAATATTGCCATCATTGTTCTGCGATTCAAATCGAATTGGGTGCTAGGGAGAGGTCTACACTTTAGAATGAGAGAACATAAAGCAGGCCGCTTCCTTGCATTCAAACTTTCCCCTTTCACCTCGTTTTGTTTTTTAGTTCACCGCCCTGGTTGACATTTCTTTCTGAGAGTCAGCAGATTTTAAATTACCCAGAGCATTTTCAATTAAAGTTAGAATAGCTTTGGAAAGCTGGGGAGCGACCAAAGGAGAATTAAGGGACTTTGGCATGCAGCACAAAGCAGATAGTGGCTCCGGGGGGAGCAGAGGAGTCGCCAAAGCCCCTTCTTTGCAACCAACATGCTTCACTCGAGGACCAGGAAACCATTTTTCAGGATGAGATCTAGTCAGAGGGATGGAGCAAGTGTCAAGCTCCTTGTGTACAGACGTACTTTCTCCATGTAACTTGCAAACTGAGATTCTATCCGACGTCGGAAGGGTGGAATTAAGGGTGGAATTTGCAAATCTTTCTAAATAAGTCGGTATATGACCAGCCATATATGCATCAACAGCCCTCTGAATTTCAGCTCTGTCTCGTCACTTCCGATCCCCTCTAGAACCCTTATCAAGAACAAGTCGTTTTTTTTTTTTGTACCAGTCTGTGTACCAATCAAAGGGGCAGATTCCACAGGCACCGGGTGTGAGATCTCTCTCACTAAATCATCCAAAGGCGAGTTCTGGTGTAGCGGGAAATCGCCGCTAGATGTATCTTGATGGAGGTGTGAGCTAGCCCCGCCTTGGCCAGGGACAGTAGGTATGGCAGCACTTGAGGGGCCGTAATCCGCAGAGGGCTAATCTTCTGTGCACTGCACCAGACCGAGAACCTCTTCCACTTATGTCCATAGCACTTGAGAGTCGAGGACGCCCTGGCCTTTGCAAGCACCTCCTTGCGGTCTGCCGGGATATCGTAGCCTCCAAACTCTAGTGCTGCAGGAGCCAGGCCTGCAAGTTCAAAGACCCTGGGTCGTGGTGGAGGATGGCGCCTCCTTCTCTGGCGAGGAGATCCGCGTCTGACAGCAGTTTGACTGGGGGGGACGCTGACATGTCCAGAAGGTCCGGGAACCAGATCTGCCTCGGCCATGCCGGTGCAACGAGGATCATCCTGCACCGGGATCGTCTGAGTTGATTGATGAGTCGCAGCAGCAACGGCAACGGTGGGAACGCATACAGGAACAGGCCGTCCCAGGGGAATGAGAAGGCATCGCCCATGCTCCCCGGCCGGGGAAACCTGCTGGCGAACCTCTGGCACTTGGTTTTCTTCACCGTCGCGAATAGGTCGATCTCGGGATTGCCCCATCGTTGGAATAGCAGATCTACTTGATCCTGCTGCAGTTCCCACTCGTGGCACGAGCGCAGCTCCCTGCTGAGTGAGTCGGCAATGGTGTTCTTTATTCCTGCCAGGTGGAAGGGTACCAGAAACATCCCTTGGGCGACGGCCCAGTGCCACAGATCCTGGGCCTCCTTGGATAGGGTTGGGGATCTGGTGCCTCCCTGCTTCCGGATGTAGAACATAGTGGTGGTGTTGTCGGTGAAGATCCCCCCCCCCCACCTTGACCTTGAGGGACGGAAGGAACGACCTGAGGGCCCAGAACATGGCTCGGAGCTCCAGGACGTTGATGTGGAGTGACCTCTTGCCAAAGGCCTCTTGTGTGGAGATCTCTGGTGTGTGCTCCCCATCCCTCCAGGGAGGTATCTGTTGTCGCCGTCTCCTGATGAGCCGGGGTCTGGAAGTCCATACCCGCCGCCAGATGTGCACGCGTGCCCCACCACCAGATCGCTTGGCGGAAGGTCTCGTTGAGCGAGATCCTTTCTTCGAAGCTGCCCACCGCTTGCATCCAACGGGCGTCGAGGAACTCTTGCAGTGGACGCATCCGCAGCCTGCACAGGCGCACGAGGTAGATGCACGAGGACATCATGCCGAGAAGGGACTTGATGGACCTCACCGTGGCCATGTCCATGGTCGACAGCCTTTGCACCTTGCCCAGGATGGCCTTTGTCTTTTCCTCCGACGGAGAGGCCACTTGCGCTACTGTGTCGAGCCTGGCTCCCAGGAACAGGGCGACTTGCGACGGAACCAAGTGGGATTTCGTGAAGTTGATGGAAAATCCCAGATCCATGAGCAGTTGGACGGTCTTCGCTGTGTGCCCAACAACGAGTTCTCTCGTCTTTGCTTGGATGAGCCAATCGTCCAGATAGGGGCAGACGTGGATCCCCTGCAGGCGCAGCCGAGCTGCCACTGGTGCTAGGCACTTGGTGAATACCCTGGGCGCTGACTTCAATCCAAAGGGAAGGGCCTTGTCCTTATCTCCGTACACAAGGCCTGGATCGCCATCAAGCTTTCTCCAGAGTTGTCCTGTGGCCCAGCTACCGGCTGCGAAGGGCGCGACGGTTGGGGATGGAATCCTCCGCCTCCACAGGCTCCTCGTCAGAACCACCTTCGCTTTCTTCGTCCGCCTCGTCGGTATCCCTCCCATGGGACCGGACCTCCTCGAACTTCTTGTTCAGGATCTTCGTGACTCCAGCCAGCTCCTCTTCAGAGGCTGTATCTGTGTCCGTGATGGCCACCGCCCCCCTCTTTTTCCGCCGGGGTACAGGGGTCTTATCGATGGGTTGAAAAGAGGATTCCCTCTGTGGTGGCAGGGAAACTCTGGGCCCTGAGGTCGCCTCCACTGGGGTAGCCTCCACAGGCTTCGCCTGGGCTGCCACGACTCCCTCGATAGAGGCCTTAGCCGGGTGAATCAAGGCCTTCACGACTTTAGACGCTCTTGAGGCCTTCACCTTGGGGGGAGGGTCACCGCCTCGCTCCCCCTCGGGTGTCTCCATCAGAATCAACCGGGACTTCTCCCGAAGCTTACCCGGGTTCTCCGATTTCCTCTTCACCGAGCCAAAGCATTGGCTCGACAGTGCCCGCAGACTCGCGGTGCTTTGCCTTTTGTTGGGCCCCCGTCGCCAGAGCACCCTCAAAGCTCTTAAAAGACCGCTCGGATGACTTCTTCTCACCTACCGCTGGGGTCTTCCCTTCCAGCCAGTTGGTGAGGCGGATACGCCGATCCTTCATAGTCCGTTCTGACATATTCTTGCAAAACGCACAGTCCTTCTCCATGTGCGTTTTGACTTCGTGAAGGCAGTAGAGGCATCTAGAATGCTCGTCCTCCTTGAAGACATTCTGAAATACGCATCCAGGGCAGCTCCTGAACAGCTTGGATCCGGGTGTTGTGTTTCCTTTGTCCTGGGCCATGTCCACACGGAGTAGGCCTCAAAGATCTTCTGGAATCCTCCAAGAAGCGAAACTCGATGAAAACTTCGCCCTTGAGGGGCGTAGAAAATTCTGAAACAGGTCTCCGTTGATCGGAAGTAGAAACGGTAGAGCTTGAGGCTCGATTGACCGAAAAAATGAGATTAAACTCTTTGAAAAATCGCAAAACGCAGTAAAAGCTCGAGAGCTATGGCACGAGGACTCCCAACACTTGAACGTGCAGTAAAAATCTGAGGAGGGGTTTAGGTAGAGGGCAGTCATTAGCTGGGGGCAGTATGACCCAGAGTCCAGTGATTGGTTACTAGTAGAAAGACAGTTCAGAAACAAAACTGATTTTTTCTTTACTGAGGTCCCAGCATGACGGGGAATATTCATAAGCATGTGAATCCATGCCAGACCCATGCTGGAGAACAACAGTTACAGGTAAGTAACTTGTTCCTTCTGTAACATATATTTCCTCTTGATGGTTTTAGAAGCTATGATTTTATTTTTACTGGGCAAGGAGATGGCTTTGAAAAATTGTTTGGCCACTGCCTTCCCCACATGCTTAGGTGCAGGTTGATTTTTTTTGGCAGTTTGGATACATTATTGTTGCCAACGATCAAGCCACTTCAAGGATTTCCAGAAGTCAGCAATCCATTTTGAGTTTTAGGTGCAACTTTAAAAAATGTAGTATAATTATTTAGATTGGCTTGGCAACGTGTTCGACAAGGACTCCTGGGAGTAGGGAACATGGTTCAAAGAAGAAGAAAGGGGAGGAAACTCAGTCAGGTTATCATAAATGATCGAGTTAATGCATGGGAGGGCTCCCACCAATGAACTGTTAGAACTTACATGAGGGGGACACATGGGTGACTCGAAGGTATATTTCCCATTTGTTTGGCTTGGAGTGTAAGAGACAATTATTTTAGGGGGGATAGGGTGAACACATGGCATAAGCGGTTGCTTATTCGTATTAACCCCTTCCATTTGTAAAAACACTTTTTTTTAAGTTTCCTCCTGAGCCAAGAACCTATGATGAAGTACATTATATAAATTACCCAGAGCTTGCAGGGTCGAGTTCAGTAATGTTGCATCTGCCTGAGAATCAATATTGCGTACATGCAAGGATTATTAGTACTGTGTGTGTGACTACAAAAAGTATTTGACTGGGAATGCATTGACACACTGTCAGACTTGATAGTTACATGAAACCTCAGAGAACATCACCGGTGAACATGAAAGATTATCAGACAAACACTTGTCTGAAAACAGAGTCATCGGGATCCAGATCAATAATGGCTACATCGCTTGTGGGTTGAACAAGACCTGGGGCGATAGCTGATATTTTAGCTGCCATTTCCAAAGTATCTAGAATGGCTGTATCTGTTAAGGACATGATGTTTAGATGTAATTGTACAGGCCGCACAGATACAGAGCAGTCCGCTGTGACGGATGCCGGCAACACACATTTTAAAGGGGCCTGAACAGGAATGGAAATGGCTTGCTTGTCACTCACACTCGCTATAACACTAAGTGCTGAATCCTCATCCAGCGTCTTTCTGGCTCTATGTGCTGATAGAGAGCCTTTACAAAACATGCGGATGTCTGCATTCACAGGCCCATGGCTATTACCTTTCCCTCCAACAGGTGTTGAGTATTCATGATTCGAAGTCCGAGAACGTCGGGCAGGACTCTCACTCAGAGACAGCGGAGCAAGTTTTGAAGGCATGCCAGTTTTGAGTGTGTGAGGCATCATTTTTGGGCCGAGATTTTCCAGCTTACAGAAAATTGCTCAGTAAGGCCTCGCCGGCGAGGGGAAGAGGGGCACTTCCAGAGCTTTATATCCTCTCTTTCACCACACGTTGATGGCTATAACCTCTGTCATGCACATTGGACTAATTAATGGCCCCTGCTCACCGCACGCCACGCACCGTGAACAGTAAACAGTACTTCGGTACTAAACGGGTGCGCGTGCAGGGTGTGCTAGGACGTAGGTAGTTATAGTTTGCTTCCTGGAGGCGGGATTTCCTTCAATCAATCACACTGTCCAGGGAAAACTCTTTAAGGGCCAGAAGTCTTTGGATGTAGCAGCAACTACGTTCCTCCTGCTGCAATCCCGAGCGCTTTCCACAGCGAAATGTGTCCAAAGTAAATGTCGGAGAGACGCTCTTTTCAAGCTCCAGCTCCACCACAGTAAACAGTATTTCGGTACTTCATGGGTGCGCACAGCATCCGAGTTCCTGCTTTTGGCACTTCAAGACTTCAAACTGCTCCTTTGCCTCTTTGAACCAGCTGAACGCACACTTGCACCCGTAGCTCTGATTGTTGCCTCGACTGGAACACTGGCTCACCACTGCTGAAGCTTTTGGGTCGCCTTATTCTCGAGCAGTACATTGAACCAACAGGACCTGGACCCGACTCGAATCGCTGTAAGCCACCAGGACACTCGTCGACTTGTCCCCAGTGTTAACATTGTCTCAAATCGACTTGACCACTGATCTGAACCTGTTGGTCCCTTCCAACTGCATTGCATCAAATGCCAACTTGAAACACACAGAGCCCAGTGTCTAAGCCAAACCGCTATCGACTCAACGCTGGGTCAACGCGGCTCGCTGCATCACGAACCTGGTTCATCCACAAGGAAAGAGCTGAGAAGCCCATTTGGACACTGTCAAACCACCTAAGAGAAGGAATAAGGTACTGACAAGAGGCCCGAACACCCTTGTCTACATTAGGGGCAATAGTGACTTGTAATCAATTTTTCAATCTTTTTCTTGAAAGACATTTCATGGATTGTCATTGTTATTGAACAATAGCATTGCAGCCTTTGCTTGTCTGGTCACCCCGGCTCAGGTACCGAGAGTGCTATTCTATACCAGTTCTGCTTTTTCTGTGTTCTCTCTCTCTCTGTTAGTGTTTTTGTTAGTTGATTGTAGTTTTGATCGCTTAGTGAAAGTATGTATATTTTTATAGAACTTTGATTGGACCTTCTTTTGTTTTAGTCTTTGTAGTATTGCTGTTTGGATTGCTACTATTCTCCACTTACACCTCTCCTGAGATTATAGCCTGCCCTTGGACGACATTGCCCCAAAAGACGAAGGGGGTGTGTGTACCCGTTGGGCTGTGCCTGTTTTAACTTTAATTCAGATCACTGCTGGTTTAGAAGTAGTGTGTGGCTCAGCAGGCGATTTAGCTACTCTGTATCCCTGTGCTCCTGCAAAGCAGTAGTCACTTTGTCACAATGGGCTATATGCTATCTGTTTGCCTCCATATCTTCATCCATTTGTGTTATTCTATGGTCCGACTGTAAAAATCTAATCTAGGAGTTCCTAACACATAGATTGTGTAACAAGTTCCCTTTTCTGGCTGTAGGGACCACTAAGGTGGTAGCTTGGCAGACCTGGTGGCTCCCTGAGCCAGTGTATGATGGTCCTAAGCGAGTTATGAGGGGGTTCCCTTGGTCACCTGCCATTGGACCCCACTGCCAGGCAGGGGACAATCCCAGAACCACCATGAATGCATCCGCCTCCCCAAAGATTCTAAAGCTCTATTTAACCAGTCCCAACGTCCAGAAGCTGGGACAAATATATCCATCTCTTCAACTGAAGTTAACTTTATTTACCCTTCATTAGTATCAAGGGTTCTGATATTGTTATAGATGAACATGCAAAATCAAGGAAAACATTTCCCAGATCAAAAAGGACATCTGGTGATCCAGGGAGTTACACAGATACAATGTTGTATGCTTGTTGCCTCTGTCACGTGAGAAACAGTGACCAAAGTGTTGCCTCTCAGTCAGTCATTTACTTGCTCTGGATAAAATGGTGCAATTGTACAATGTATACACTGTTACTTCAGAGTTTAAACAACATGAGACCTAGACTCAGCACAGTCAGTACCAAAGAGCTCAGAGTAAATTGCTAAATGGTGGATAGGCCAGTTATAGGCTTGGTCCGATCTCCTAAACTGAAAGCTGCTCTTGGTGTGTTCATGAACAGCCACCAATCACATACCCTGCCCGATGATAGACCATGGGTTGAGACCTGCAAGTCCGTTCAGAGGGAGAAGGAGTGAGAGTATAAAATCCAAAGTCCCCAGATAGCCAGTGCTGGTTGTTGGGGAATGTGTTGGCAGGCAGTTAGAGAGTGGTACTAGGAGCAATAAGGTGGTGCAAAAGCCAAGTTGGAAGAAGACAAAGTAGGTGGAAGTGACAGGAGAGGTGGTAACAGGAGGTAGAAATAACAGAGAAGGCAGTGGTAACAAGAGAGATGAGGGGATAGTAACCAAGAAGGAAGTGTTAACATAGAAAGAAGTGGAAACAATGGAAGGATCAACATCTGAAGAGGAGGAGAAAACCCCTAGCCGAAAAGCAAATTAAAACACAAGGATGCCGGTTTGCCCCAAGGCCGACTGAGGTCACAGGAGGAGGTTTTAGACACAGGCAAGGATAATGGAGGAGTACTCGACGCAAGTGGGGGGAAGACCAGCATCCTGGAGAAGGCTGCACTCCAGCCAGCCCTGAAGAGAGGTGAGATGATAATGCCTTGATACTTCTCTCGCTGACAGAGATGCTACTGCTATACCGTCATCTGGTCAGAGAAATGTTCTGACAGGGAGACTTTTTCTTTTTGTGGAATGAGGTGACAAGAAAAGGTCGAGTAACCCCCTAGGAAACCTGAAATGGTCATAACCGGCAGGGGTTTAAGAATCTCTGCGAACCACAATGCCACTGGGAGGTGAGATGTTATCACACTCAGAGTGAGAGACTCGTTTTCTTTTTGGTTTCATCAGTACCCAGTTGTGTTAACACTATATAGTTGTTGAAAACCAACAGCACAGGCTTTTAGCTCACTTCACTGGACTCTGCTCAGGAACTGTTGTTCCACAGTCTAGTCTTGTAAACCATCTGTGGTTTAAACCTTTTAAGCTCCTTGGGCTCAATGAGTAACTTGTTAAATAGGTAAAAAGAAGATCCCTATTACTCCGACAGAGCTGTAGAAGTTCATTGTCCACCATCTGTGTTAAGATGCTCTGGTCGAGGATCCTCAAACTCTACTGTAAACAAGTCTCAATCAAAAGTATGGGTCTGATTGAGAAAGGAACCGACCAAGCATCCGCATTACCATTCTACTATGAAAGTATAAAACCTACCTGACACTCAGTTGTAAGGATAGGCTCCTGGCGGACATAAAAAATGAAAACCTTTACTACATCAGAAACACTTGGAGCTTATTGTGATGCCAAGAAAATGTATCTAAAACAGCAAAAGGAATGGTGAGATATGGTGCAGTGAGTGGGAACATTGAGGGTGTTGGTGGCGGCTTGCTTAGGGGTGTCACCCACCTTGGAAATCTGTGTCCATTTAGCCTGATCTTTACCCTAATCGTGAGTCAGCTCATTAACTTACTTATACTAGGCAAACTAAGGCCAGGTATTGAAAGAATGCAGGATCCAATAACAAGCGGCAAAGATGTGAATGGTTTGGACAAATATTGTGTAATAGTGGGATGCAGAAAAAGGAACCCAGACCAAATCCCCATGGTTCAGGGAGGCACTAAGAGTGAAACACGCCAACTTAAAAATAGTATTGGATTTTTCAGTGACCGCACAACCACTGAGTTGAACAGACCGAAAAGAAGCAAGGACTCTTTGTCTTCAATGCACAAATCTGTCTCCATGCTTTTGCAGTGTGGCATTCAGTATGTCCATGCCGGTGTTGCTATATACAAGCTGTAACAAATGCAGGGAAATTGTCCCCTCTCCCAAAGGGGGAGCCCACCCCCTTTGGGAGTAGGGAGGTGAGCCCACAGTGCTAGTGCAGGATCTGACAAATGGTGGCCCCCCCACACCTCCTTAGAGGACTGGCGTTCCCAGAAAAGGATATTTGGTATCCTCCCTTTATCAAAAAGAGAACTAATTTGTTGGTTGTATGGGGAATTGACTGGTGCGCACACGAGTGGATGGCTTGTCTTCTGATCCCTTTCAGACACTGTCCTTGTCTGAATTGAGAAAACAGAGAGCAAACACACCCCTTTTCAGGGTGGAACAAAAATATATGATCCATACTATGGAAGAGAGAGGCCGTCTCTACTGCATGGCAGAGGCGGAACAGCCTCCTCCTGGGATGTGGTTCCCAGAGGAAGAGACAGACCGACGCCCGACTAAGCTTAGAGACAGGAAGAAGCCAGGGACACCCAGAAGTTCTCAAACTGATAGACCAACGGTGGACCGAGGAGCAAGAACCACTGACTTGCCAGGAATCTTGAGAGAGAGGCCCCAACGCTAGATGCTTCAGAGAAAATAGAAGCCGACAACGCCAACCCCAAAGCTTGCTGTCTGCTTGATGAGCATTGCAACAGCAAACAAGGTACACAGTGGCCCCTGGAGAGGTGCACAGTGTGAGGAACTCAAGGTGACAACAATTGGGACAGACACAAGTGATCACAGTTCAAGGGTGTTTATTGAAAAATGAAAATGGTATGTGGGTTGGAAAAACGCCCAATCTAAATTAAGATGGGAACAGATGTCGACTATCAAATGAAAAAAACGCAGTCCTAGTGGCGTTGTCAAAAATAAAAGGGCCTATAATAAGAAACCTATTGACAAACCTTACAATTAATACAATAAAAGGGTGTGGGATAGTTCTCAAGAAAAGAAAGAAGTGTTCTCAAATAATATGTCAGGATGCGGTAGCCTGGGTCCCCCTTCCCCACATTTTGGACACTGGGTAAGAACAGTCTGACCTTTCCAGCACGAGACGACAGTTCCAATGGCAGTTCTTAGGACATACTCTCAGGTTTGTCTAGCACGAAGTGACAGTTCAGCTTTAACCCTCAAGCTTTCCATAATCGGGGCTGTCGATGGCCAAGTCTCGTTTCCCCTGAAAGTTTCTTGCCTTCGGGGCCTGATGTATTCAAACAACAAAAGGAAAAGTTCCTTTAACAAATGAAAGTTTGTTCCTAATATTCGTTGGGTGATGGGTCCCCTTCTTCTGGGCTCACCCTTCTCAATTGTAATCTGAAGTTCAGATAGGGCGGCGGTTTCACCCCTGGGTCCCCCTCTTCTCGGCTGACCCTTTTTCAATCGTATTTCTTTGCCTCTCTTATTCTTTTCTCATTAGACTTAAGTATCTCATAATATATCACAGTTCCTTTATCTAACAACTTTGGGGGATGGCTTCGACCCTGGATCTCCCTCGGTCGGGTTCGGACGCCTCTTGCCTATCAATTCCCTTGGTTTCTCAATGTTCACTTTTGCTGTGGGATTCCCTTCTTTTCTTTCACAGCGCTTGTAGATCAAAGTCTTTCGATTGTACAGGGATTTTGCTTGACCCTCTGTATGACCACTTTGACCTATTTTGCGGGCCTTCCTACGGCCTTCTGGTAATTGGAGTTTCTCTCGCAGTTCATTCAAAGTTCCTTAGCTTTCGTCGTAGCTTGCCACTCCTGCGATTATCACTCAACACAGCGTGGTTCTCCCCTCGACTCACCAGTTGTGATGAACCGCTTGGCTTCTGGCTTCTGTGGAGTCAAGGCCGGTACCACGGGTGCAGGTGCTTCACTCGCTCCTGCTTAACAGCATAGGCTTGCGCCCTGTACCTTTGACATCTGCTGCAGGACACTTGTTCTACTGTTTGCGGTTTTAGGCTCTCTTCCACATAGGTTCCGCGGGCCTGGGACGAAAAGGGCAAGGTCACTTTTCTCTTCACCACCCTCTCGATTCCTGCCCCCTTTCTCCTTCTTATGAACTATACCTCATGGTAGCCATCTCGTTGTGTTGTCTACTGTACTCTTTGCTCGTACTGCACTCTTCTGCTCCACCTTTTATCCCTGTGGGGAAAAGAAAGGGCTGTCAGGTGTGTGTGGTTAAAGTTAATTGCCTGAATTTGCCTGACTTTGCCCGACCCTTCTGTCAGGACATGTCAGGTAGACTGTTCTACTACAAGTCCATTGTGAACCAATATTCATATCAGAAAGGGGAGGGTTTGGAGTGTCGTAATGTCCCACGTGACAGGACAGGTAAGGTTTGTGAAATGGACGAAAATGACCAGGATGTAGAACAGAACATAGGGAATGATGAGAAGTGTAATTGTTGGTCACTTTTGACTGGGAGTTTAGAAAGTGATAATTAGAGGAACGATGGTGATGGGGTTTGCTGGATGGAATTGTGGGAATGGTAGTATTCTCTCTGAACAGCTTTAGAGTGCAGAAAATAATAATCAGAGGGACAGGAAGAAGAGTGATTGGGAGTATTCTGATAGGGAACAGAAAACAGAGGATTCTGAGGAAGATGGTTTCTGAATGCAGCAGGGTGAGTAATGGATTCATTGGAGACAGAGGGGATGATGGATTCTTGAAAAGGAAGTTTATCAGATTGAAGGGAGGTCGAGTTAATACAACCCATAAAATGTTTGAGGACCTCATCTTACCCATCCCTTTCTCTGGTGTAATACCGCGTCTCACCTGGGGTAATATCCTCAGCATAACCCTGTGTTCCCCTATCCAGGTGACCCTCCCCCACTGGTCCACCCCCAGGAACTTGATCCAACAACGATGGCCGTGTCCTGGCACCTGAATAAGGGATTCCTGAGGTCTTACTGGGAGAATACCCTCAGGTTTCTCACAGCAGGGAAAGCTAACCATACCCCAAAGAGGCCGGGGGGCAGTAAACCCCAGGGCCTGATGAGAATGAGTATAATCCAAGGTGGAGAGAATCCACAGCCTGAGGTGGGCTACCAGAAACCAAACCGCAAGGCAGGGTGCCAAAAAGCATACCCCAGGGCAGGGTGAGAACTAGTATACCCCAAGAATGGGCCAGAATCCATGCTAGAGTGGGTTTTCTGAAAGACTGACTGTTTTTCCTTCATAGGACATCCTGATGAGTACCTTTTTTTTTTCTAGTTTAGGGCTCCCCACGACAAGGAATTGAGTAGGATTTGAAACCATTAAAGAACCCTTAAGAAAAAGGGCACAGCATCCGTCTCATGATTCTGACATATCCTAAAGCCAAATGCCCCCTAGAATCAAGCCCAACATATGATCACTCATCTGCCCTGTCACACACCCATGTTCCCCGGACCACCTCACACATATCGCTGTACCTTGTCACCCATCACACCCCATTCCCTCCTGCATAACCTCCCCACACCTTTCCCCGATGGGTGGTTCTTTTCCATAAAGCAAATGCAGTGCGGTAAAGGTCTGGACTGGACTTGCATTACAGAAAAGACCTGTCACCGACCCATCATAAGATCATCCTTAAAGGATGACCATATCTTTGGATATATAAGAAAGATAATTTTATTCCACTTCCCTACACCTTATGTGATTCAGTAGATGTGGCCCTAACCCGCTCATTAAGCGAGCAGCCTGCAAAATGGCTGCAAATTAGTTGAGCTCTGTCGCGCTGTGGACAACCTGCACCTTTGCGTCCAGATTACTTACTGTTTGTGAGCTACTGTCCTGTGTGACTGATCCTGGACATGGGGCACCGGATTGAGGCATCTGCTGCGCTGCCCTGAGCCCAGCAGAGTATGCAGTGAGTGCTGCCTTTGACACCTCAGGTAATTCCACTGGAAGTGGCCTGCAGCCGCTCTGTTGGCTGATGAATCCAGGTTCCTGCAGATGAGAATAGTCTCAGGGAGTCACTGGCCAGTGAAAGACCAAGTGGACGGCCTCAGAGCTGATGGATGATTGCGTGCTGCTGCGACCGCCCCCTCAGATTCTCACATCCTACTTGCAGGCGCCATATTGAGCTGGCTTGAATCAAGGACTGCAGGTGTGGTGGAGTACTATGTGTATGCTGTGCCTGCTGTCGCTTTGCACAATGAGCTGAAATGAGTCGAGTGAGTGATGGTCTGGTATTACATGGTATACACTTTATGCCATCTAGACCTATATCACACTCCGATGATCTCAATGACCAAAGGCAATAGCAGCAATAAGAAGCAGGGGATGATGGATGCTTTTACAAAGCAGGCCTCCCAGGCAAAGTCGATGTGTGGCAGCACCGATGACCTTGCTGAGCAGCATCCGGAACATGAGTCTTCCAAAATACAGCTTCTACTTGACAATATGCAGGCTGGCTTTGCCTCGGTTAGTACCAAATTTGATGACATCACTGCAAACATGAATACAGTGCCAAGGTGGAAAAGGAGACCAAAAGAAATACGGAGATTGAGGAGAGAATCAGTCTGTTCAAGGATGAGGTTGCCTCCTTGAAATCTGGATTTATTAAAATGGGCAACGAACTAAACTGTACGATGGCAAAGTGGGACGATCTTGAGTTCTGTTCCCTCCATAATAACATTTGCATAATAACATTTGCATAATCCACGTCCCGGAAAATGCTACGAAGGACCAGTTGGAAACCTTTGTTGAAAAGTTGCTATTGGAGCTGTTGGCGGCCCTTGCCCCTTCACTACAGTTTACAGTGGAACAGACACATCATGCCCGTGTGCCGGTGTCCAGACAACTCGTCGAAAAAAAACTGGTCGACTGCAATTTGGTCGACGCAATTTGGTCGAAAACCAAATGGTCGAATTTTTTTTTGTTATTTATATATTTATTTTTCGGGTTTTCGTTTAGTTAAAAAAGGGGTTTTTAGAGAAAAAAAGGGGGTTGGGGGGACCCCCCCCAAAAAAAAAAAAAAGGGTTAAAATAAAAAAAACATTTTTTTCGACCATTTGGTTTTCGACCAAATTGGTTCGACCATTTGTCTGGTCGACCAATTTTTTTCGACGAAATGTCTGGCAACCCCGTGTGCCAAACCCCAAGCCTGGTGCACTTCCGAGACCAATTGTTGCCTGTAGATATTGTGCCGAGCTAGAGCGATGGGTGAATTGAGAACTTGGGTCCAGCAGGATCTACATCTGTCCGGACTTCTCAGCGGCTCTACAGGTGGAGCGAAAATATTTTCTGGAAGTAAAAAAGTGAATGCAAGACGTATTCATCACATATGAAATGCTCTTCCTGGCAAAACTGTGGTTTCACCTAAAGGACAGACTCATTTATTTATGGTACCACAGGAGGCAGCCAACTTTGATAGAATCCAATATACTGCTGCCGAGAGAAGTCCCCAAAAGTGTGAACGACAGGAATGATAAAAACTCCAGTAGCCTGCCAGGGTCCAGGTTTACATACACCTTAAACAACAAACATTTCCCCAGTACATTAGAACCCCTAACCCGCCACTTCAGAAGGGTTACCAGCATGTCAGTCCTTTCAGGTTCTACTTGGCGCAGCTTTAGACACAGGTTATGCTTTACTGCTGTCAGAAGACCCCCTTAAGGAGGCCTCCTCGGCCCTTGTTGTGCTTTTACAAAAAGAACCTTGTAACTATAAATCAGCGGTATGTCCATCAATAGGGTCTCCGGAATACAAAGAATATCAAACTGGACCAGCTTTGCCTGGCCCCTTGTAAACCCCCTGGAGTTCCAAAACCGCACTCTTCCCACCCTACTTCACTCATCCCATCCATACTCCCCTCTCGTACCCTGAGCAGTAGAACTGACTTTCGTCCAGTCGCTTACCTGCGGACAATATTCAGACCGTAGCCCCTCAACTGGCAGGTCGTTAACCCCCCCCCCCCACCCCCCCCTTTAATTTCCCCTGTACAACTGCTGCCACTGGCTGGGTGTCCGTTTGCAAAATTGGATTTATGTCAGCGGACCTTCCCTCAATCCACCACTTCAAAGCCCAATCGGAGGAACCCTGCCTCCTCCATTAAAATTGCATTTTTGACTATAATCGAGCGCAAATACACTTTTACAACGTCAAAGCAGTCACGATATAAGAACCACACCATTTCAATATCTTCAGACTTAACCAACCGAAGATTGGGAATCTCAAACAGGGAGAGGCTATATGTCCGGTTTAACGGAATTCTGTTCAAGCTTTCAAAATATGTGACTCAATAATACACAGTTGATATCAGACCCCGACTTCGTCCTACTCATTTCACTATTCCCCGATGAATGCCAATTGTTTTCCTTTAACACTTTTTTCATGACGCTTTTTGTCAGCAACTTCACTGCCAGATCTGTTCATTTCTTACCTTTAGCTGCTCTGGTGCCCGTTTCTTCAGTATTGTGTGACGTAGTGGCAACCGACACCATCAACATTAAATTTGACTTTGCGCCTTCTCTAAATTTATGTCTGCCTTCATATTGGAGAAAATATGGAAGTTCCTTGCCTGATTTGAAGGAAATTGAGTACCTGCCTTTGTCCAATAGGGACAGTGGGTCGGTGGGCCCTAGTCTCCCCAATGAAGCCCTCCATCGAATCGTCACAGGGGTGTACTGAGATATTGCTTAGGTCCCGGGGCGTACTCTTCCCCACTACTGACAAACCCCCCAGAATCTTTTTAGCTGTTTACCCTGTGCTTCACCCTTACTTTGGCGGTGTCCCCCAACCTTTCTCTGCTGTTGCTTTTGCTTTTTGCACCCTCCATTCTCATTGTTTTTACTTAATTGGGTAATAACCTAACCCTCCACATTCGTATCCCTCACCTTCAGTGCTTGTATTTCAAATTACGTAGACATTTTTTTTTATCCTTTATTATTTTTTAGGTGGCATTTTACAGTACTTAGACTTCTTTACTTCTCTACAGTACTCGCCTTGGGAGCAAGACGAAGCAGAGCACCACAGGTTCGATCCCCGGGTCCGTGCTTACAAACCTCTGGGTTTTAAGCGCCTTATAAATAACCTAACATATATCATATCATGGTGTCCAGTATCCTGGACAAAACTGGAAATGACCATTCATCGACCACTGTTATTTCCAAAGCCAGTTTGCTGGGAATCCGACTTCAAACCTTGTGTAGACCCACTTAATTGATTAATCAAGACCCGCTCCTCCCCTATACCTTCGATATAGTCATCCTCCCTTGAGGCACACTCAGTCTGGCTCTCCCGTTTCAACCTTCCGGGAGATTCCATTAGTCCAGGTAGATCCCTATCTACATACAACCAATTTGGCTTTGATCAGGTTTATACAAGAGTACTTCAGTGTAAAAATGGGGAGATGTAGGTACTTCCGGTAATAACCATTGGTTCGATTTTAAAATCCAAGGACTGCCTCACTCGTGTCCCCAGCTCATGAGAGACAACCGGGCTAACATCGAGACATCAGAAACCAAGTCCGGACCTGCACCTATGTCGTCTACCACAATGTCCTGTATGTTTCCTTCCAATCTTAGGAAGGCCTGGTCCAGTTTTTCCAGAAATATTTTTCACTCCGTCTCCCATTTCCCCCAACTAGACCTGCTTCACTATCTTCAACCCTGACTTTTCACAAGGGGAAGCAGGTCTAGGGGTATTCGGACCAAACAGCTCTGTTTTAGTTTGTGAGGCTGGTATCGCCACTATGGGTAAGCATACTTCTGTTTTGTCACCCCGTTCGTCCAATAAACCCTCTGCCATTGCCACAGTCGAGGAACCTACATTACAGGGCAATTGATCAATACCCTCACTTTTGGTTGCCTCCACACCCCCCACCTTTCCTTCCTTCACAAAGTTGCTACCATGTCCTGTTAGACACAGAACGGCCAAGTAACCACACTCCACAGAAGTACAAGTGATGGTGGTCCAAGTTCCTTCAAGCAGCAATGCACAGAAGAGGTCTAGGCCAATTTTACTGAAAATAAATGCTCGCAATGACCTAAAGTTCTAAAAATGCTACCACCAAAGGTTCGAACACCAAAAGTTCGAACCTTTGGTGGTAGCATTGTAAAAAAGAAAATGGGGGCTACAGGGGTGTCCCCCGCATCGCCCCGCTCACTACACTGCCCTGCAGCATTCCGTAAAAAAAGAAAAGGACCCTGCAGCGCCGGTTCCCAATCACGGAAGTGAAAGGGAACTGGCGCTGCAGGAACCCAGCGTGAAGATGAAGATAAGTGGGGTTTGTTTATGTTGGGGGTGTGGGTGGGGGGGTGTTATGGGTGTGAGTTTGTATGTGTTCACATGAGAAAGGTGCAAACTTTTGGTAGTTTGCACCTTTCTCATGCAAACGTTTTGCCCGCGTTACTTTCAGCTGCGTGCAAATCACTGCAAATCTACAGAAGAGACCGAACAGGATATGGCCGAATTATTAAATGGCCCTTAAGTCATGGGCAGGCCAAGCTCCCACTAAATCTCCCCTACCAGTAGTTACACAAGAAAATACCTTACCGCTTGCTGAAAAGTGAGCCGCATAGGTAAAATGCTATAGATCTATGGATCTCTAATCAGGCTACATTAAGCCGTACAACAACTCCAGAAAACGTCTTCTATCCGTACACCAATCTTTGATTTGCCATTTGGATCTATAGGTGGCTGTCTGACCGGTAGAAGGGGAACCGGAGAGGAGGGTTGTGACTTCTTTCTCTCCCTCTCACTCCCTCCTCCTTTCCAACACCTCTCCCCCTACACCTTCTGCTTCTACTTTTCCCCTACCAAATTAGCACCCATCCTTTGCAGCGCATCCCATCTTACGCTCTTATCAACCCATTTGGTCCTCAAATGGTCAAAGACTATGGCTCGATCACCTGCCCTGATCTCACTGAGCTCTTTAACGTTTCTCTCCGCTGGACACTTCGCTGCTACCTTCAAATTTGCAGCTGTCTTACCCCTTTTGAAGTAACCCTATGCTGATCCAAATAATCTGGCAAACTATCACCCTGTTTCCTCTCCTTCCACATTATTTAAAGGTCCTTAATCAAAGCAGACACTGTTTAACCGGATAACTAAGTATCTTGAGGATAATAGTGAGCCACTTAAATCTGGCTTCTATAGTAAACACTCATGCAAGACTGCACCTGTGCATGTCTCCAACTTCATGCACAGTTGCTTCCTTTTCAATGTCCTTTTCCTAGTCTACAAAGCTATCAATGGCTGTGCTTCTAAGTAGGTGCCTCTCTGATTGTTTCTGTCTACTCACCATCTTGTTCCCTCTGCTCATCCACTGCACTTAACCTCACTGCCCCATGCCCCCTTTATCTACTTGTTCTTCCACTCTTTCTCCCGACACATCCTGCTCCATTTGAACCTGCTGCCCATCAAAATAAAAGCCAGCCTGCCTGTGAATCTCTTTAGATCTCAGTTTAAACTACACATACTCGCCAGAGAAGGCGCCCCCCCTGCCCTCTCCCACATCCTCCATACCTGACCCTACCATTCCCTCCAGTGCTGCCTAATGTAATTTTGTATATTTGTATAGTACCTCTCTTAAGTATGATTCACTTGCCTCCCCTAGTTTAATGTTACTGTTTATAAGTCATATGTTGCTTCTTTTTTTAACTTGTCCCTGGTCTATGTCCCACTTTGTTGACACCCTCATGAACTGGGTCACTGCTTGTCCTCATCTTTCTGCTACTCCTCCGCCATCTGTAAATGTGTTTTTTTAGAATATATGTATTACAGTCAACATGAAACCCGTTATATACAGATGCATCTAAAAAATAAAATTAGAATAGAAAATACAGAAAGAAGAAGAAGAAAAAATCAATGTAGTTGCAAATGTAACATAATTCAGTTATTCAGGGTAAAAAAGATTTCACTTCCAGTTTATAATATATTTTAAATAGACCACGCAGAGAGCACAGCCATCATGTTTAATGATTCTGGTTGATTAATGTCTTGTAAATGTTTGTCAATGATTTTCCACAACTTCATACAATTATTTCAAAAGTAGGCAACAGGTTAAATTTAAACTTCATAAGTGTGCGTCTCACTGTTATGTATGTCATTTCTCATCCAAATTGACATCCCTGTTCTTCTGCAAATAAAAACAAATCACTCAAAGAAATACCCGGGAATTTAGTTTAACCTCTGCTAAAAGGTAAACATACCTTCACTTAGTATTGGAGAAATTAGATTGTTTGGCGTAAAACAATGTACATTGATTACATCAAATGTATAATGTTCATAAACTGGCATATTCACCTCAGGTAAGTGTCACTTAGTCGCAGGAATTGTTAATAAAATATCACAAATAAGATTCTGAACAAATACTCTTCTGCACTTCCTTGTTATTTTGGGGGATTTCACTAAAGTCGCTGAATCTAGAGTGCAAATATATGAACATCTCTGCTTAAGTGACCACAGAAGTTTAAACTATAAACTAACACTGTTTAATACATCTGTGCGACCTATTGTGCACAACTACCCAATTAAATCTAATTTCCTTAAAATTAATTGTGAGAATCATTCTGTCCCAGGCGAGTACAAAACTGTTCCTAGTATAAGCTCCTCTTCCTTATAGATGCCGGTCCCTCTGGTGAAGTATGTGGAGAGCTTTATGGTCAACTGTGTTGAATGCCGTCGAGAGATAACTTACCAAAGGCAGGTTACAGAAGCGTTGAAGGCCATTGTCGCGAGAAGTGTGAGGAAGCCATCTTGTCAACTGTGTTGTTTTCTGCCAAGAGGTTGATCAGGACCACAAGGCAGTCGTTCCCTTTGTCCATGATATGCATGGCATCGCCAACGACCTGTATGGTTTCTGTTTCTGTACTGCATCTGGGCCTGAACTCAGACTGTTTAATGCTGTAGAAGGGCCTGCTGATCGCATAACTGTTCGGCAGCATTTTGTCGATCACCTTTCCCATAAACTGAGGTTTGTTAATAGGTCATCTGCATTTAAGTGTGCATTTGTGGGAAACCAGCATATCAAGCCTGTTTTGAAAGAGCAAGAAAGATCCATTTTGTGAGGGAATGCAATGTGGAAGAGGGACGAGCACAAAACCCTTAATGAGTTTGATGATTTAGGGTAGGGTGATGTCGTCTCCATGTGTAGTTGATGTAAGGGATGAAAGTACGATGGTGAGTTTGTCAGATATGATGGGCTGACGTTTTGACAATTTTTGTACTTTCTAAGGTGGGTTGGCGATGCTGCGAGTTTAAAGTCGTCGGTGTCTAATTTCTGATTCTTGTGATTTAATTTGACTCCATCCGCCACTACGGTAAAGATACATGTTAAGTAATCTCCTCTAGGTTGACCAGCATGTTGAACTTCTGTTGTGTGAAGATTTCATTTGAAATTAATACATAGACGTAATTTGTAATTAAAAAGTAATTATATCTATGTGAGGTCCAATTTGCTGAATAGCTAATACCTCAAACCATTACTTGAAACAAAAAAAAATATTTAAAGCCAAACCTATACTGATGGTGGTCTAGGAACTTTATCTTTTTACAGTAAATGCTTTGTTAATCTGTACCTTTTTAACTAGAACGCTCTATTAACCAGCACTGCTATTGCCGTTAATAACGTTTCTGGTTAAGGAAATGCTTGATAACAAAGATTTTGGATCCAAGTAACAGATCCAACAGGCCAGGAAGGTTGGTTAACTAGCCGTTTTGCTTTGTTTTCCAGCTCCGACAACTGAAATTTGGTTAACCAACATGTTTGATTATCTGGTACCATTGGGATTTCATTTGTGCCAGATATTTGAGATTTTACTGCACTGAAAGTATTGCAATGCCAGTTCCATGATTTCAAAGTGAATCTTAGCTGATTGACAAAACATGCTGAATTAGTTGCTTCCTGATTTTATGTCATGACTAGCAAAAATTACCCATACTTCGCACAGGTTCTGTAGAACGACAGAACACTCATCAATTGTTGAAAATCAATGATCCTGTAGGTCACTGTTCCAAGTCTATCATCACTTGATGCGTTTTTCACTCTAAAGCAAACTGCACTGATAATGGGTGTGTGTGGCTGGCTGACATACCCTGGAGCACGCGGGGAAGGGAGACGATAGTTGGACCATGCTGGGACCTTCTGTTCACTCTCCCCATCCGTCGACTCACCTTGGCGTGGTGGTGTCGCGGTGCAAATATTTTGGAAATGGTGCATCCTAGGGCATTGGTTTTCGAGGCTAGACCACCTTGATGTTTCGCCGATTCCAGGCAACCGTCATGTGTGAAGGGGCTGAAATCTGGGGTGGGGTGTCCAAATGTCATGTAGCCAGTAACGTCCGTAGAGTTCTAACAGGTTATTATGCAAAATCTGGTGCAGATTGGTGGAACAGTGTGGAGTTGTATAAGGAACAAACTAAAAGATGTCTACTTTATATATTGTATTGTATCATTTGTATATATGTTCTTTGGTTCTAGAAAACGGCTAAAAACTTGGATATTCAATCAAGACCAATGAAGTCACCCTCCCAGAACTTGTAATTATTACTGCATATTCTCCAGCATGGGGTCTGGCATGGATTCACATGCTCATGAATATTCCCTGTCGTCAGGCCGGGAATCCTCGGTATAGAAAAAATCAGTATCAGTTTCGTTTCTGATCTGTCTTTCTCAGTAGTAACCAATCTCTGGTCTCTGGGTCATACTGCCCCCAGCCAATGACTGCCCTCTCCCTAAGCCCCGCCCCTGGCAGCCATCCTCAGATTTTTACCGCACGTTCAAGTGTTGGGAGTCCTCGTGCTGTAGCTCTCGAGCTTTTGCTGCGTTTTCGTGCTTTTTTCAGGAGATTTTCTCATTTTTTCGGTTAAATGGAGCCTCAAGCTCCACCGTTTCTACTTCCGATCAACGGGGATCCGTTTCGGAGTTTCTACGCCCCTCAAGGGTGAAGATTTCGTCGAGTTACGCTTTTGGAGAATTCCAGAAGTTCCGAGGCCTATCCCGGACATGGCCCAGGAGAAAGGGAGCTTGACGCCGGGGAAGCTGTTCAGGACCTGCCCTGGATGCCAGCTTCAGAACGTTTTCAAGGAGGACGAGCATTCGTTATGCCTCTACTGTCTCCATGAGGACAAGACGCACAAGGAAAGGACTGCGCGTTTTGTGGGAACATATCGGAGCGGACCATGAAGGATCTCCACCTCCGTCTCGCCAACTGGCTGGAAGGTAAGAGCACGCCAGGCGAGAAGAAGAAAAAGAAGTCTGAGCGGTCTTCTAAGTCCTGTGAGGGTGCCCCGGTGACGGGGGCCCAACAAAAGGCTAAGCACCGCGAGTCCGCGGGCACCGGGAGCGCCGAACGGTCGGGCTCCTTGGCTGCCAGGCAGGGCGCATCCTCCCCAGCGCCATCGACCACGAGCCAACGCTCTGGCTCGGGTAAGCGGAAGTCCGAGAACCCGGCGAAGCTTCTGGAGAGGCCCCGGTCGATCTCGAAGATTCCGGCAGAGGGGGGAGCGAGGCTCGGACCCTCCCCCCAAGGTGAAGGCCCCAGGTGTACAGAAGGTGACGTTGGCCTTAATTCACCCTGCTAAGACCTCGATCGAGGATGTCGCCGCGGCCCTGGCTCAGCCTGTGGAGGCTACACCAGTGGAGGCGCCCTCAGGTACCAGAGTCTCCCTGCCACCGTGGAGGGAGTCTTTCAGGCCAATCGAGAAGACCCCCACGAAGTCCTTGTTGGAAAGGGGGGGGGGGCTGGTGGCCATCGTGGATACGGACACGACCTCTGAAGAGGAGCTCATCCAAGCCGTGGAGGAGGCCCAGCCCATCGGGAGGGATCCCGACCAGGGCGACGATGACGCAGACGAGGCTCCTCAAGAGCCCTCGCTCCCGTCGTTTCCGGCGCCGCAGGAAACCTCGGTGGCCATTTTGTCAGCCATCCAGTCCTTATGCTCGGAGATAAGGACTAGGTTGCCCCTTCCCCCGACGGAGGTACCTGAGCCAGACCCGACGGGGGAACCGGAGCCAGGACCTTCGGAGAGCCCACCACTTAAGAGGAGGAGGACGCATCCTAGGCCTCCTCTCCCGCCTCTGCTGCCTTCTCTGCCTTTCCCCCGGTCCACTACCCACGGGGATGATAGAGGCAATGACACGACTATGACGGGTACGGATGACGACGGAGGCGACAACGGGACGTGTCCCCTGTCGCCCCCTGCACGGGCGTCCCCGCCCAACGAGATTGGATCCTTCCATGCTATGATTTCCAGGGCATCCGAGCTCTTCCAGCTCTGCCCCGAAGAAAAGAAGAAGGAAGGGTTCCTTTACCAACGGCGCGTGGCTAAAAGCCGTACCGCTTCTTGATGACATCTGGGATGAGGGGCTCGCCCTCCTCAAGAACCCTGCCACGGCTCCTGCGAAGAGGGACCGGTACGAGAAGTAGTACCGGGTCCCCGACGCTGCCCCCTTGTGCCTTAGGGCGCAACCTACCCCGGATTCGGTCGTTTCGGCGGCGGCCAAGAAGAAAGCGGGGGGGGGCATCGGCCTCGAGGGTAGGTAGCTGGATGCGATGGGACGACGGGTCATCTCATCTGCAGCGACAACCATCAAGGCAGCCAACGCCCTGGCCATCGTAGCCCGCTACGACAGTGGAGTTGTGGTTCAAAATCGCCCCTCTGTTGGACTTCCTTCCGGACGCCAAGAGGGCTGAGGCCCTGGAAATCTTACAGGAAGGTGAGATTGCCTCGGACCACGCCATTACGGTGGCTACGGACGTCGCCGACACCGGTTTCCGTCAGCTGGGCAACGGCGTTTTCCTGAGACGACGTGGATGGCTCAAGGTGACGGATTTCCGCCAGGACGTACAGACCAATGTTTTGGACATGCCCTTCGATGGGAACAACCTTTTTGGCAAGGCGGTTGATGAGTCCCTTCAGGCGATCAAGACGGACACGGAGACGGCCCGTGCACTGGGTGTTCTCCAACAGCGACGGCCGCCCTTTCGGAGCTCCAGAGGCAGACAGGGTGCCTCCAAGGGAGCCGGCAGCAGCTCCTCTACGTACCGTCAAGCGGCAAGATCTTCGTCGCAGGAGGCCTACAGGGGACGCGGCAAGTCAGGTGGATCCCGCTGTCGTCGCCAAGGTGGTCAAGGAGGCAAGGCGGCCTCCAAGCAAGATTGAACCGACCGTCGGGTCGGGCCTCTGCCGAAGCACCCCGGTGGGAGGCCGGCTGATGAAGTTCATCAGCGTGTGGGAGTCCATCTCCACCGACCGTTGGGTGTTCGACGCCCTGGCCCTGGGGCACGCCCTCGAGTTCCACAAGAGGTGCCCCCGCATTCCTCCCATGGCCAGGAAGGAAAATCACGTCCCTCAACTGCTGTTGGAAGTAAGGGTGATGCTCAGGAAAGGTGCCATCGAGCTCGTTCCAAAGAGGCTTCGGGGCTCCGGAGTTTACTCAAGATACTTCCTCGTAAAGAAGAAGACAGGAGGATGGCGTCCCATCCTGGACCTGCGACGACTGAACAAATACATCAAGGCACAGAAGTTCCGGATGGTCACACTCCAGCACGTGCTGGGACAGCTGGAGCAGGGCGATTTCCTGTCGTCGTTGGACTTGGAGGATGCATCCCTATTCTAAAGGGACACCGAAAGTTCCTCAGGTTCGTGGTCAAAGGGCGGCACTACCAGTTCAAGGCCCTCCCGTTCGGATTAAAATCGGTGCCCAGGGTGTTCACCAAGTGCCTAGCACCGGTGGCGGAGCGGCTGCGCCTGCAGCGGATCCACGTCTACCCCTACCTGGACGACTGCCTCCTACAGGCAAGGACAAGGGAGCTTGCCGTGGAACACACTGCGAAGACCGTCCAGCTTCTCACGGACCTGGAGTTCTCCATCAACTTTCCAAAATCCCACCTGGTCCCGTAGCAAGTCGCACTGTTTCTGGGAGCACTGCTCGACACAGTGGCGCGGCGGGCCTCACTGTCGGAGGAAAGGATAAGAACCATCCTGGGAAAGGTGCAACGTCTGCGGGCCATGGACGTGGCCAGAGTGAGGTCTATCAAGTCCCTCCTCGGAATGATGTCCTCCTGCATTATCTGGTGCGCCACTGCAGACTTCGGATGCGGCCCTTGCAAGAATTCCTCGACGTTCACTGGATCCAGACGACGGGCAGCTTCGAGGACAGGATCCCGCTCGGCGAAGCGTTCCGTCAAGCGATACGATGGTGGGGTGTCCGCTCTCATCTGACGGCGGGAACATGTTTCCTAGCCCCGGCCCACCAGGTGACGGTGACGACGGATACCTCCCTGGAAGGTTGGGGAGCGCACACCGGGGGTCTCCACGTGAGAGGCCTTTGGCTCCCGGAGGAGAAGACTCTCCACATCAACATCTTGGAGCTCCGTGCAGTGTTCTGGGCCCTCAGGTCCTTCCTTCCGTCCCTCAAGGGCAAGGTGATGAGGATCTTCACCGACAACACCACCACGATGTTTTACATTCGGAAGCAGGGCGGAACCAGATCCCCTGCCCTATCCAAGGAAGCCCAGGATCTGTGGCATTGGGCCGTCGCCCAAGGGATGTTTCTGGTACCCTTTCATCTGGCAAGGATAAAAAACACCATCGCCGACTCACTCAGCAGAGAGCTGCGCTCGTGCCATGAGTGGGAACTGCGCCAGGATCAAGTGGACCGACTCTTCCGACGATGGGGCGAACCCCAGATCGATCTCTTCGTGACGGCGGCGAACTCCAAGTGCCGGAGGTTCGCCAGCAGGTTTCCCCAACCGAGGAGCATATGCGATGCTTTCTCGTTCCCTTGGGACGGCCTGTTCCTTTATGCGTTCTCGCCGTTGCTACTCCGGCTCGTCAACCAGCTCAAGAGGTCCCGGTGCAGGATGATCCTCGTCGCACCGGCGTGGCCGAGGCAGATCTGGTTCCCGGACCTTCTGGACTTGTCAGTGTCCACACCAGTCAAGCTACCGACGGACACGGATCTTCTCTCCAGAGAAGGAGGCGCCATTCTTCATCACGAACCAGAGTCGCTGAACTTGCAGGCCTGGCTCCTGCAGCACTAGAGTTTGGAGTATACGATACCCCGGCCGACTGCAGAGAGGTTCTTGCGAAGGCCAGGGCATCCTCAACTCTCAAGTGCTACAGACACAAATGGAAGAGGTTCTCTGTCTGGTGCCGTGCACAGAAGATTAACCCTCTGTGGATTACGGCCCCTCAAGTATTGCCGTACCTATTGTCCTTGGCCAAGGCTGGCCTGTCTCGCGCTTCCATCAAGGTACATCTGGCTGCCGTCTCACGTTACACCAGAACTACAGGACGGGCGTCCTTGTGGTCTCATCGACTGGTGAAGAAATTTATGAAAGGACTGTTCCGATCATTCCCGCCGGTGAAGGCCCTTGCCCCGGCGTGGGAGCTCAACGTGGTGCTGACTAGGCTCATGGGGGCCCCATACGAGCCTATGCATTCAGTGCCGTTGAAGTTTCTGTCGTGGAAGACAGCATTCCTCGTGGCCATTACCTCTGCACGACGAGTGGGAGAGATCCAGGCCCTGTCTTGCAAGCCTCCATACTTGACTTTTCATGACACGAGGGTGGTGCTGAGGACGCACACCTCCTTCAGCCCTTGGTGTTGCCAGTTTTCTTCCCATCGCCTTCGTCGCCGGCTGAGAGGACTCTGCACTCGCTGGATGTAGCGAGAGCGCTGAAGTTCTACGTGGACCTCACGAAGAGTTTTCGAAAGACATCATAGCTGTTTGTGAACTTTGGACCTGTGAATCAAGGGAAGGCTCTATCGAAGACTTGCATTTCCAGATGGGTCTCCGGCTGCATCATGCACTGTCACCGGTTGGCAAACCGACCGTTGCCAGGCCGTCCGAGGGCCCATTCGACCAGAGCGATCGCTGCTACTACAGCGTTCCTGTCTGGTGTGCCCCTGCTCGACATCTGCAGGGCTGCTACGTGGAGTTCGACGCACACCTTCACAAGATTCTACTGCGTCGACCGGGATTCCAGGGAGGAGTCCAGAGTCGGCCAGGCAGTGCTGCGCAACCTGTTCGCCTAAGGTGAGCCTGATGAGGAGGTAAGAGTTGCTTAATGTTGAGTTGGTGTATTGCTTGATATTGAGCCTTTTGCCACCCCCCCGTGGTTGTGCATGTGTATACTGCTATGTATTCTAATATTCATGAGCATGTGAATCCATGCCAGACCCCATGCTGGAGAAGGAACAAGTTACTTACCTGTAACTGTTGTTCTCCAGCATGGGTCTGGCATGGATTCACATGCGAACCCTCCCGCCTACCCCTCTGCGGCTCTTCACTTGGTCATACTGCCACTTCACGTGCTACCAAATCTGAGGATGGCTGCCAGGGGCGGGGCTTAGGGAGAGGGCAGTCATTGGCTGGGGGCAGTATGACCCAGAGACCAGTGATTGGTTACTACTGAGAAAGACAGATCAGAAACAAAACTGATACTGATTTTTTCTATACCGAGGATTCCCGGCCTGACGACGGGGAATATTCATGAGCATGTGAATCCATGCCAGACCCATGCTGGAGAACAACAGTTACATGTAAGTAACTTTCTTCCTTGTTGCATAAATGATCACTGTTATCCTCCTGTCTCAATGCTTACATTATGTATATATTTGTACATGTTTATATTTTGAAATTTTCTTCTCCTGACCAATTATTACCAAACTGTAACCACGCAGTGATACCTCACGGTCTGGGCGTGTAACAAATGTAATAGATAATAAATAAATAAATAAATAGTGCATTTTACCATTGGTATCGTCCCAACGCCCTGTAGGTATATTTAGATTGAACATATTTTAATATAATTCTGATTTTTTTTTTTTGTTTTTTTTTATTTTTTTTTTACAATTTGTATTGGACATACAGGAGCTCATTACATTAGAGTTATCCTTCCGGTAATTCTAGTGGACTACCGTACCATCTTGGCCACCCAATATCCCGGTATTACTGGCCTATTTTGGGTGGCGGAGACACCTGTAAATCCCCATTCCCATGTAGTCCTCCATGAATTGGGGATGCCGCAGTAACTGGCGATTGTATCCATTGTCTGCCGGCAGAGGCCTGAACTACCCGCAGGTCAGGCCTGTTGGTAGATCACATTCCCTACCGGCAGGTTTGGAGTTTGACAGTCCGGAATTTCCGGGCCGGCAAAATTCTAATGGGCCCCATAGGGTTTAGAAGACTCACATGTTTTCTTAAATTAGATTTAAACAAATTTGGCTTGCTTGTTTCTGCATATATATATATTTTGCGTATCATCTTGAATGTACCGGCGGCATATATTGCATAGTAGTTGAAAGCTTTGAGGAGACGCGTGGAGCAGAGAATAAAGAGAAATAAGCCATTAATTAGGAAGGAGAGAGGAAATAGAAAGTGAACATTTACAATGCTGTTGTAAATTTTGTTTTATTACTGTACTTCTGAGCTCGGCCACTTTATTGTCTAACCTTATATAACTACTATATTGCACCAGAAACTAATTAAACATGGCTTCTGAAACTAATTAAACGTGAAGAAACTGCATGTGTTCGTTCACCTTCTTATGCATTACATTTTTGAGATTCATATATTTTGAAACCCCAGTGTGACTGACGAGTGGTTATAATGACTGAAAAAAGTGTCTAGTGTTGATTCCTGTTTCTTTTAAAATGGTAACACTTGTTGCAACCAACAGGAAAATCGAATTATTAAAGCTTCATTGTTTATTTTGGGATGTGTAAGAGGAATGTACATATGATATTGTCAAATTAAAGAGTTTTTGATATTTTGTTGTTGGAGTATCAGTTTTCCGGTACATCTGAGACAATTAAGTACTGATTCTCGTTCACTGCCATGCTTGGACCATCCTGAAAGCATGAACTATTAGAGTTATGAATGAAAGGTAACGGTGTGTATTTACTGTAATTCTAATAGAATAAAAAAATAAAGATATTCGCCTTTACTCCTCATATCACAATTCATTTGAATTCTATTCTTTTGTTCCCTGGGTTACAAAAAATTGATTGAGAATTTGTCTCCCACAGAAAGCCACTGGCAAAGGCGTTAACCACGTTCGGGTGGTGGTGAAGGGTCTGGGTCCTGGCCGGATGGTAAGTGGCTGTGATTCGCATGAACCCTTTGCAAGTCCCAGCAGTTGGGCCAATGCATTTGCCGAATGGTGTGGGGATTCGCCAAGATCTCGTCAACATCAAACCGACGAACGGCACTGTTGATTTTTTTGCAATCAAAACCTATGCATGCAGCCCGTGATTGTGGTTACAAACGCATGCACAGCCTTTCACTTGAGCTGTAGTTCCCCAGACGAGGGTCAAGGTTTTGTTTTTGGTGTTGGTTTCATTACAGTAGACCAAATTATGAGCAGGAGACCACTGAAAATGCACACACACTTGTGTCTCGGCGCAGGTCATCGAAGTTTATCATTCTTACGACGCAATGCACGTGGCTTTTGTCATCTAACCCTGAATAATACATTCCAGACAGATTTTCTTTGTAAGCACACCGAGTATGTATAAGATAAAGTTGCAGTTTTCAAAGATTAGTTGCATATTGTTTTGGTCATTTTGAAAAAACGATTGGAGATATTATTTGATGACTGAAATATCCTACCTTAATTATAATGAATGGGGCATGCGATTGACAAGCTTGTGTCTTTTAGATCAATGTTTTAGTGCCTGTGTATAGTAGACAAACTGTATCTTATAAGCACGACCTCTGCTATTCCACTCTTCACTGCTGTCATTTGTAAATCTCTCTGAAGACTTGGTAAAACATGTATTTCCTCCCAGCACCATAACATATTTGTATGAATCGGCATTTACAGTTACCATTTGAACAGTGTTCCTTCTGAATATGAGTCACTGCACAACCATCGCTAGATATCCTATACATACTGGCGGGCGCAGGTATCTGAAGTGGCTTTTTGGTGCATTAAATGTAATTCATGTGATTACCATATCAATCCCGCCAAGGATTTTGTTGCTTTAGATTTCTCTCTTCTGGATATCTTTCTGATGAATTGCCTCCCTGTAATCTATAACATTCTGTGAGCATTTATACAAGCATAAACCAAGCTAAAAGGAATGAAGCGCAGCAAATGGGCTTAACTCTCTTCTACCCTTTTGAAATGAGCGAGCTTGGTAAAAGTGTTTATGAAGTTAAAGAGCTAATGGCACTTAGTGGAGGCATTCATTTTGCAGCCGGTTATTAAAGCTAATATATATACGCCAATGTTTATTTTCTAGATGCCACCCGTGCATAAGGACCCCTTCTACACGACTGGCATCTTAAGGATTTTGGATTCCATTCCCGGACCTACGTTCCAGTTCATGAGGGTTAAGGGTCAGAAATGGCAGCGTAGCCACTCTTAAAGCAGACATGGAAAATATGTTCATTTAGGTGTAATGAATGATTTAGGGTCACATGCTCCCGCGTAGTACCTCGTGGCGCTCTGTACAGAGCGGGGAGAAGAGAGATTGTTGAACAAGACTTCTTACTTTTCTGGGAATGCAACTGCAACTTCAGTAGCCCACAGGTGCTCACACCTGCCCTGGACGCCTGAATACCTGTGATATGTATGTATGAATATAAGTATGTCTGTATGTTGTCATGCACACCATAATCAAAGTTGTTTCTGGGCACAGGCCTACTAACTGATAAGGAGGCAGCCAAGCCGTGGATGTTGGCTGGTTATCAAGATATTGTGGGTTGCTGAGGCCATGCCGGGGAAAGCACCTATTTAGATAAACTTGATTTTAACACATATCTGGCCTAGATGTCAGTGGAAATTGGGCTTTTGCAGGGCATTTAGGAGCAACCTGGTGCCCACTATGGCCTGGCTTCCTGTGATGTATTTGTAGATGAAGCAAGAATCATAATGCGATTAGGAATCTCTCCATGAGTCACTGGAAGCTTCTCATGATGGGGGTGGCCTGTCCTCCTGAAACTTTGAGGAGCTTGCCAGTAGTATTTTGGAGCTTTGGAGGAAGTCATTCCCAGAATTCAAAAGGCCCCGGCAGAGAATAGCTTTGCATTTAGAAGCATACCAAGATGGCTGTGCCGTTCCAGAAGATAACCAGAGGTTCCTTACTTGAAAAAAGCCTTATTCTGTCACCACACATTGGTGCGTGTTCATGCATAGGTTTTCATACCTGTATAGTTCCTGTATTCGACCAATTTGATAAATGCCATCTTATGAAAGAACAAGTAGTGTTGGGGAGAAAGAGTAGTCAGTGGAGGAAGATTCTATTTTGTAGCAATCAGCTTTGGAACGCTCTTCCAATCCATTCTTCTAGCAACCATCAATCCTTCGCCCACAGCCAGAAAACCTTCTTCCCTCCAATTGCCTCTGAGGTAGAATTGTATGCCCTCAAAATAGGATTAAATGACAATCTCACATGCTCTGAGGTTTGCCATGAGATGGCACCTATCTATGTTAAAGGGTGATGTTGGGCCACAGCACACGTGTCAGGGCTGCTCTGAGATGAAAGTGCCTCGTTGCAGCCAATGGGTTCTGTCATGAGGAAATTGAACTGTTGAGCGGTGGCAGGTATCGGTAAAATATAGGTTCTAAATGGTTGTTGGAAAAGTAAGCTGTCCTTGGCTTGGGTGCATGCATATGTTAACTCTACCCAAATATAACCAGATCAAGGAAATACTATGATTCATAAAGATACAAAAAGGATATGCCTATGGCGTATAGAATGTGTTTTCTTTAAAAAAAGAATGTTTGATTTTCCCAAAGAAAGTGAGGGCCCAATGCTGCAGGGTCGTTTTTTCACTGCACAGGTTTCCGATTCAAAAAGACAACTTTCGTTTGTTGTGAACTTGCACCATGTTTAAAAATCGAAACCCTGGGGGTGCCAATGAAATACATAGTTTCTCACAAATATGTGCGCCATTGGAAACGTGTTTTGCACATTTTGCTTTTAGAAGTCGTCTTTTTGTCCAAAATCCACTATTTAAAACTTTTCCTCAGTCAAAGCCAGCCCTACCGTGGATCTTCAATAGCATATCGATTGAATGTTTCCTTCTTATGTTCACCAGTGTCCTCTAAGACCCGAAATCCATGAACACTGAGTAACGGGACTTGCAGGGTATTGCAGAACAAGAGGAAAAACATTCACCCATCTGGCTTTAAAACAACAAATTAAATTTTGAAACGTGTTCAAATGTTGGATTTTGGGCTAAAACGAGTTTGAGAGAGCATCCTGTCTGAAACACGTGTTCCCTTGTCCCTTTGTTGTGTCTAAATGGGGATATAAAATAATATTATAGACCAAATTCATATTCGTGAACCTATCTCTGAAAAAAGGTTAGTCTACCATTAGCATCCTCGAGTTTGGATTGTTTCTAAATATTCTTTCAAGCCATTGGCTCGTAACAACACATGTCATGTTTCCCAAAGATGGGTGTTATGTGGCTAGACGGGCCTGCGTTGCTGGAGCCAGGCTAGTTACATTTTATGTTTCTGGCCACTGCAGGAAATGGAAAACATTTTACTCTGGGAGCTCCCTCCCTCTCCCCCTCCGTGCAGTAGAGTGGGGTAGAGGTGGGGGTGGAGTCTGCAGGCCTGAAGGGTTGCACCCCGGCCCAAGCGACCAGCACCAAATCTCTTCAGCGAACCCAAGGTTATGGTAATGTGCATAAAACCAAAGAGATTTTTGGGAGCCTACGCATGACATTTGTAATATGTCAGTAATATTGATTCAGCATGAAACTGTTCTGACCAAGTAAGGAAGTTGGGCTTTCTGCTATTTTTATGTGTCTCAATACCTACCATAATAAATAAATGTCTGTAAATCCCAAGACTTATATGCTCATCTGAACAGCTTATCAACAGGATGTACGGCTTGGGTTGTTTCTACACAGACTAATGACTTCTAATTTAACTTGGCTTGCCGAGCCTGCATTGTGGGTGAGAGTTCCTGCTCAACAGCAGATTTTCGGGACTGCTGGGCTAGCCTAGCTCTGGCGTTTGGTGCTTGGGACAGAATGGGCATTCCGGCATGGCAACTTCACCAGAGATGAGCTCTATCTTGTTCCGGCCCGTTTCCTACCCTGCTTCTGGCATGGCATTTTTACTGGGCATCAAAGTTTAACCAAACGTCTTTTTATGTGGCTACACTTACCTAAATTGCTGCAGCCAGTCTGGTTACGTGTTCCGACACTAGCATGGCATTTTTTACTGGGAAACAAGGATAAAGCAAACATTGTTATGTGGCTAGACCAGGGGTTCAGCACCTTCTGTAGATATTGTGGACTGACTCACAAGATCTCTTGCCACTGACTATGCTGGCCAGGGTGGATGGTAGTTGTAGTCCAAAACATCAGGAAAGCCAATGGTTGCAGAACCCTGGGCTAGAAGGGCCTATATTGATGCAGCCATCTGATTTTGATTTCTTCCTGTGACATGGCGTTTTTTCTGGACATCCAGGGTAAACTAAAAATGAGTGTTATTATGTGGCTAGACTGGTGGACATGGACGCAGCTAGTATGGATATAGGCCTGTGGCAGGGCTTTTTTTTACTGGCAAAGGAGCATGTTCTTATATTGTAATTCCAACATGTCTTGTTGTAGCCTGAATGGGCATGTTTTTTATACGGTCATATCGTGTGAGCAAAAGTATCATGAAAATGTGTTGGGAAATAATCTCTGTGCAGTTGGTGACTTGCATCTATTCGATTTTGTCATGTCTTAACCTACACATCTAAGAGCAAACTGTGTGGCTTTTGACCCATTTGTTCAAGGAAAGTATGCTTTAAAATGCACTGTTGCAACCCATTATTTAAACAATGTCTTGGTGCGTGTGTGGGGGGGTTGGGGTGGAGAGCACCCCTGAACACTCCTTGGCTGGTTTTGTAAAGAAGGCATGGTATCAAATAGTAAGACAGACACAAGTGATCACAGTTCAAGGGGGTTTATTGAACTTCAGCTGGGTTTGAAAAACGCCTATCTAATCCTAAATCTAAAGATGGGAGCAAGCACCGACCATCAAATAATAATAACGCAGTCCTAGTGGTGTCTTGTCAAAATAAAAGGGCCTATACTAATAAACCTATTGCCAATCCTTTCTTCTAAATACAAATAGTGTGGGAAACAAAGTTACGCAAAAGAGTGTTCAAGAAATGATATGTCAAGATATTCAAGCGGTTGGCTTCCCTTTCCCCACGTTTTCAGCACGGTACATGGTGGCACACTGGAGTTTAGCACAGTCTGTGGCTTCTCTAGCACGAGGTTGCAGTTCAAATCTAAGTATCAGTGTTTTCTGTGCCAAAGTCGCTTTGCCATTCAAAGTCTTTCTTCTGAAGGCCTGATACGACAAACAAACATTCAAAAGTTCCTTTCTTCTTAGGAGTTTCCCCTTATACAATTTCTCGGGTGAGTTACTGTTCACACCGCGTCCCCCTCACTGGGCTCGGACCCACTTTAACACAAAATCTGCAATTGGTCTCCCTCTGCCAGGGTCGGACCAAATTCACATACTTTTCCAAACTTTCTCTATTTCATCAAGATCTAAAACTTTCGACTGTGCACAGGATTTTGCTTGACCTGTCGTAGGACCACTTCGATTCACATTTATTAGTTCTCTTTCAATTGGTCTCCCTCCAACGGGCTTGGACCAAATTTATATTCTATTATTACTCCTCAGCTGGATACCTACTAGAGATCTTCGATTGAGCACCCACGTTTTGCCAGACCACTCCACCAAAGGTATTGTAGCTTGCTTTAAAGTTCAATCACTCATCAGCAGTTTAACTTCATTTGTGTCTCTTATCACATGTGTTTTAACAATGTTCGTTCCGGCGCTCGCCATACAGTGTTGCTGCTTGCAACCTTGGCTCCAACACAGACCGGTCTTGTATTGGTCTCCCAAACTCACCGGCTGTGTTGACTTCACTGATGTTGTTTTGTTCTTGGAGTCGAGGACGGTACCAGAGTGGCTGGTGATTCTCCCTGCCTTGATTACTGACGTGGGAGGGCCCCGGGTATCTCTGACACACATTACAGGATTCTTCAGCCTGGTTTCTTCTCTTGCTCAGGTGCCATCTCGAAACGGTTGTTTCCTTGTGTGCTTTTCCTCACTCAGAGTGTGCTCTCGTGCTCCGCCTTTTATCCGTGAGGGGAAGTGTAATGTAAGTCAGGTGTGAGTGATTGTCGATAATTGCTTGACTTTGCCTGACCATAGTATTGGGACATGTCAGGTACACAGCACAGGTGTTTGTCTGTTTTCCATTAGAGCGGGCTGTTGGTGAGAAAGTGTTTGTGTTGTAAAAGGGCGGGCAGGTACAGTTCCTAAATATCCTATCGGGTAGGATGGGGTTAAAGGTATTACAGGGAAGGGGATACCGCATCTCACCATCCGGTGTACCGCTCCTCGAAGACCCCTCGCCCAGGGGATACTCCCGCACTGGTCCACCCCCAGGTACTGGATCAAAAGCGATGGCTGTGTCCTGGCCGCCTGGATGACAGACTAGTGGGTGAGACACCTTCTGGTTTCTCACAGTTTGGACTCCCACGCTACGCTTTGTTGCGCCTGCATTTTCCGATTGAACGATGTACACCCCTCCAACACATTTTTTTTTTACCAGCTGTAACTATGCGTAGAATTGATGGAGCAAAATACTTTTTATGACTAACTAGTGGCATACAACCTGAAATTTGTAACGCTGCTGTATGTATGTGCTAGGATTTGTGTTGCATAAACTTAGCTGTGAATCAACTGAGAAGTGGAGCGCAAGGGACTGCAGTGATGGGGTACAATATTATGGATGCAATTAGAAGGGTGCATACAGGGGGTTCTAAGCTTTTAAGCAGGGCATAAGGAGTATTTCTCCAGCATGGGGTCTGGCATGGATTCACATGCTCATGAATATTCCCCGTCGTCAGGCTGGGAATCCTCGGTAAAGAAAAAACCAGTATCAGTTTCGTTTCTGATCTGTCTTTCGTAGTAGTAACCAATCACTGGTCTCTGCGTCATACTGACCACAGCCAATGACTGCCCTCTACCTAAGCCCTGCCTCTGGCAGCCATCTTCAGATTTTTACCGCACGTTCATGTGTTGGGATCCTCGTGCTTTTGCTCTCGAGCGTTAGTGCTATTTTTTCACGTTTTTTCTCAAAAACTTCGTTTTTTCGGTCAAAAGAGCCTCAAGCTCCACCGACTCTCCATCCGATCAACGGGGACCCGTGTCGGATTCGTCTACGCCCCTCAAGGGTGAAGATTTCGTCGAGCTACGCTTTTGGAGGATTCCAGAAGTTTCTCAGGCCCATCTCGGTCATGGCCCAGGAGAAGGGAAGCTCGACGCCCGGAAAGCTGTTCAGGGTCTGCCCTGGATGCCAGCTGCAGAATGTCTTTAAGGAAGACGAACACTCCTTTTGTCTTTACTGCCTACATGAGGACAAGACGCACGTGGAGAAGGACTGTGTGTTTTGCGGCAACATGTCGGAGCGGACCATGAAGGACCGCCATCAACGTCTCGCCAACTGGCTGGAAGGGAAGAGCCCGTCCGGCGAGAAGAAGAGGAAGAAATCCGAGCGGTCTTCTAAGACCTTTGAGGACGCCCCGGCGACGGGGGTCCAACACAAGGCCAAGCACCGCGAGTCCGCTGGCACCGGGAGCGCCGAACGGTCTGGCTCTACGGGCGCCAGGCAGGGCGCACCCTCCCCGGCACCATCAACCACGAGCCAACGCTCTGGGTCGGGTAAGAGGAAGGCCGAGCACCCGGCGAAGCTCCTGGAGAGGCCCCGGTCGAGCTCGAAGGCGGAGGGGGAGCGAGGCAGTGTCCCCCCCCTCAAGGAGAAGGCGGTGAGCGCACCTAAGGTGGTGAAAGCCTTAATCCATCCGGCGAAGGCCTCTATCGAGACAGTCACGGCGGCCCTGGCTCAGCCTGTGGAGGCTACACCAGTGGTGGCGACCTCGGGGCTCAGTCTCCCTGCCAACGCGGAGGGGGTCTTTTATACCCATCGACAGGACCCCCGTGAAACCTCCGACGGAGAAGAAAAAGGGGGGGCAGGAGGTCGTCGTGGATTCGGCCTCAACCTCTGAGGAAGAACTGATCGAGGTCTTAAGCCACGGCGTTGGCGTGGAAGAAGACCAGCCCGTCGGGAGGGATCCCGACGCAGGAGACGACGACATCGTCGAGGGTACCGACAGGGCCCCTGACCGCCCGTCGGACTCCCCTCTGCCAGCGCCGCAAGACAACTCGGCGGCCATTTTGTTGGCTATACAGTCCTTATGCTCAGAGATAAGGGCGAGACTGCCGTTACCAGTGGACCACGCCATCACGATTGCGACGGACATCGCCGACACTGGATTTCGCCAGCTGGGCAACGGCGTGTGCCTTAGGCGGCGTGGATGGCTCAAGGCTACTGACTTCCGTCAAGACGTACAGACCAGAGTCCTGGACATGCCGTTCGATGGGAACAACCTGTTTGGGAAAACAGTGGACGATTCCCTTCAAGCCATTAAAGCGGACACGGAGACGGCCCAGGCTCTCGGGGTTCTCCAGCAACGGCGGCCGCCCTTTCAGAGCGGCGGAGGCAAGGGCGCCTCCAAAGGTTCCGGCGGCGGATTTTCCACCTACCGTCAAGCGGCCCGTTCGTCGTCTCAGGAAGCTTACAGGGGACGAGGCAAGTCAGGCGGACCCCGCCGTCGTCGCCAAGGAGGTCAAGGCGGCAAAGCCTCGTCTAAGCAGGATTGAACCGGCCGTGGGGTCGGGCCCCCACCGAAGCACCCCGGTGGGAGGCCGGCTGGCGAGCTTCGTCAGCGTGTGGGAGTCCATCTCCACCGACCGTTGGGTGCTGGACGCCCTAGCCCAGGGTCACGCGCTCGAGTTTCAGAGAAGGTGCCCGCGCGTCCCCCCTGTGGCCAGGAAAGAGCTTCACGTCCCTCAGCTTCTCCTGGAGGTAAAGGCGATGCTCAGGAAGGGCGCCATCGAACTCGTCCCAAAGAGGCTTCGGGGCTCCGGAGTTTACTCAAGATACTTCCTCGTGAAGAAGAAGACGGGAGGATGGCGCCCCATCCTAGACCTACGACTGCTGAACAAGTTCATCAAGGCGCAGAAGTTCCGGATGGTCACCCTCCAGCACGTCCTGGATCAGCTGGAGGAGGGCGACTTCCTGTCGTCTTTGGATTTGGAGGATGCCTACTTCCTTATTCCCATCCTAAAGGGGCACCGAAAATTTCTCAGGTTCGTGGTCCAAGGGCGTCACTATCAGTTCAGAGCCCTTCCCTTCGGTCGGCACCCAGGGTATTCACCAAGTGCCTTGCACCAGTGGCGGCGCAGCTGCGCCGAGAGGGGATCCACGTCTACCCCTACCTGGACGACTGGCTCATCCGAGCCAAGACGAGGGAGCTCGCCGTGGAGCACACGGCAAGGACTGTCCAACTTCTCACGGACCTGGGATTCTCCGTGAACTACGCCAAGTCCCACCTGGTACCCGCGCAAGTCGCACTGTTTCTGGGAGCGAAGCTCAACACAGTGTCCCTTCTGGCCTCCCCGTCGGAGGAAAGGACCAGGTCCATCCTGGGCAAGGTACAGCGGATGTTGGTTGCCGACGCGGCCAAGGTGAGGTCCATCAAGTCCCTCCTCGGAATGATGTCTTCTTGCATCTACCTCATTCCCATGTGCAGGCTCCGGATGCGCCCGTTGCAGGAGTTCCTGGACGCGCGCTGGATCCAAACGACGGGCAACTTCGAGGAGAGGATCACACTCGACGAGAGTTTCCGACGAGCGATCCGGTGGTGGGGCACCCGCGCGCATCTGACGGGCATGGACTTCCAGACCCCAGGCCACCAGGAGACAGTGACCACGGATGCCTCCCTGGAAGGGTGGGGAGCGCACACCGGAAATCTGCACGCGAGAGGCCTTTGGCTCCCGACAGAGAAGTCCCTCCATATCAACGTCCTGGAGCTCCGTGCAGTGTTTTGGGCCCTCAGGTCCTTCCTTCCGTCCCCAAGGGCAAGGTGGTGAGGATCTTCACCGACAACACCACCACCATGTTTTACATCAGGAAACAGGGCGGAACCAGGTCCCCAGCACTGTCCAAGGAGGCGCAGGACCTGTGGCATTGGGCCGTCGCCCAAAGGATGTTTCTGGTGCCGTTTCATCTGGCAGGGATAAAAAACACCATTGCCGACTCGCTCAGTAGGGAGCTGCGCTCGTGCCATGAGTGGGAACTGCGGCAGGATCTAGTGGATCGCCTCTTCCGACGGTGGGGCACACCCCAGATCGACCTGTTCGCGACGGCGACGAACTCCAAGTGCCGGAGGTTCGCCAGCAGGTTTCCCCAGCCGAGGAGCATGGGCGATGCTTTCTCGTTCCCCTGGGAAGGCCTGTTCCTATTCGCGTTCCCACCTCTGCCACTGCTGATCCGGCTCATCAACCAGCTCAAGAGGTCACGGTGCAGGATGATCTTCGTCGCACCTGCGTGGCCGAGGCAGATATGGTTCCCGGACCTTCTGGACTTGTCAGCGTCCCTGTCAATCAAGCTGCCAGTGGACGCGGATCTGCTCTCCAGGGAAGGAGGCGCCATCCTCCACCACGACCCGAAGTCGCTGAACTTGCAGGCCTGGCTCCTGCAGCGCTAGAGTTTGGAGGATACGACATACCGGCCGACTGCAGAGAGGTTCTTGCAAAGGCCAGGGCGTCCTCGACTCTTAAATGCTACGGACACAAATGGAAGAGGTTCTCTGTCTGGTGCCACGCACAGAAGATTAACCCTCTCAGGATTACGGCTCCCCAAGTGCTGCCGTACCTGTTGACGCTGGCCAAGGCTGGACTGGCACACGCGTCCATCAAGATTCATCTGGCTGCGATCTCCCGATACACCAGAACCACGGGGCGGACGTCCTTGTGGTCTCATCGTCTGGTGAAAGAGTTCATGAAGGGACTGTTCAGATCGTTCCCGCCGGTGAAGGCTCCGGCCCCGGCGTGGGAGCTCAACGTGGTGCTGACTAAGCTCATGGGACCTCCGTTCGAGCCTCTGCACTCGGCCCCGTTGAAGTTCCTGTCGTGGAAAACAGCGTTTCTTGTGGCCATCACCTCCGCACGCCGAGTGGGAGAGATCCAGGCCCTATCTTGCAAGCCACCATACTTGACTTTTCACGACACGAGGGTGGTGCTCAGGACGCACCCCTCCTTCATGCCCAAGGTGCCGTCGGACTTCCACCTCAACGAACCCTTGGTGTTGCCTGTGTTTTTCCCGTCGCCTTCGTCGCCGGCTGAGAGGACTTTGCACTCGCTTGATGTGGCTAGAGCGCTGAAGTTCTACGTGGACCGCACAAAGTGTTTTCGGAAGACGTCACAACTCTTTGTGAACTTTGGACCTGTCAATCAGGGGAAGGCTCTCTCGAAGGCTTCCATTTCCAGATGGCTCTCCGGCTGTATCATGTACTGTCATCGGTTGGCAAACCGACCGCTGCCTGGCCGTCCAAGAGCCCATTCCACCAGAGCGATCGCAGCTACCACGGCGTTCCTTTCTGGTGTGCCCCTGCTGGACATATGCAGGGCTGCTACGTGGAGGTCGACGCACACCTTCACGAAATTCTACTGCGTCGATCGGGATTCCATGGAGGAGTCCAGGGTCGGCCAAGCAGTGCTGCGCAACCTGTTCGCCTGAGGTGAGCCTGGTGAGGAGGTAAGATTGCTTGATGTTGAGTTTGATGTAATGCTTAATGTTGAACCTTTGCCACCTCCCGTGGTTGTGCATGTGTGTACTGCTATGTATTCTTTATTCATGAGCATGTGAATCCATGCCAGACCCCATGCTGGAGAAGGAACAAGTTACTTACCTGTAACTGTTGTTCTCCAGCATGGGTCTGGCATGGATTCACATGCGAACCCTCCCGCCTACCCCTCTGCGGCTCTTCACTTGGTCATACTGCCACTTCACGTGCTTCCAAATCTGAAGATGGCTGCCAGAGGCGGGGCTTAGGTAGAGGGCAGTCATTGGCTGTGGTCAGTATGACGCAGAGACCAGTGATTGGTTACTACTACGAAAGACAGATCAGAAACGAAACTGATACTGGTTTTTTCTTTACCGAGGATTCCCAGCCTGACGACGGGGAATATTCACGAGCATGTGAATCCATGCCAGCCAGACCCATGCTGGAGAACAACAGTTACAGGTAAGTAACTTGTTCCTTCCAGCACCACCCCCCCCCCTCCGAGAGGAGTGTGTCCCCTGTCCACGTCCACACAGGAGCCTAACCAGATGCATAGCATAGGGTAATATAGTATACTGCTCGAAGGACGTTTTCCCTTTAATCACCTTCAGCTTTGCTTTTTTCTGGATATGTGTCACGTGAGTTTTTAATTATTTTAATTTTCTTTTGCATTCCCAGGCTGCCATCAAGGGTTTGACCATGGGGGGCTTAGAAGTGGTCTCAATCACCGACAACACTCCAATCCCCCACAATGGGTGCCGTCCACGAAAAGCGCGGAGGATGTAGCCCGAAGGTGGCACTGCATCTGCAAAGAGTAAACTCGGCAAAGAATGTGTAACCATTTAACAGTAAAATAATAAAAACACTTTGGTCTACTGTTTTTTTTATTACTATTATTTAGATAACGTTCTGATTTTATAGATTCTCCCCACAGATACAGAAAAGTCGGCAAAAAAGGAAGGAAATTAAGAGCAAGACCCACTTCGTTACAAGGTACTTGGGTTTCAGCTGCTCCTCAATTAAAGAAGTATATTGAAATCATTCAACAGGTTTACCTTTGCCGACATGTCTCATGTCTGTCCACCTTTGTATGTTCTCGTATGCTTGCATGTAATTTCTCTTCCTTACGTCCGTCAACCGAAATGAAATAATTTGCAAGTAAACCCTATTTTCTTTAAACATATTACAAAGCCGCTTTTGCTCGTAGTCATAGCAGTAAATATGCTCACATCCAAGCCTTTTTAATTCTCTTCTCTCTACGCGTAGTCAATGGATTACAAAATGTGACTCTGGCACGAGACAGATTCAGTTTCTTTAGATATGTTTTTTTCTAATCAGGGCAATGCAGTTTGAGCAATGTAAGTGCAGGTCATGACATTTTTACTTTTGACGTTACTCTCGGAAATTGAACTCCCCAGTCACACTCAGCAAAGTGTGAAGGAAGTAGCGAGCAGAAATGTGTTGTGAAACTTTGCCATCATTCCTGTGTCTGGTCAATGGATCAGACCAGTTCTGTTTTATGTCGTAAACCTATGTGAGTGCAAAGCTTCGATAAAGAATGCCTATGTTCTCATTTACATGCCTTTCAGCGCACAAACCTGTAAGGTTAGGTCCTTATTATTTTGTATGTCCTTATCTGTCAAATGTTGTTAATCATACAGTCTTTGTCATTGTACATCCTTCAACAACGAGTTCTCGGCATAAATTCTTAATACAAAATATTTATTTAAATTCCAGTATCCCCCTATTTTTTTTTTTTTGCATGATGAAGATAGCACTATCCCCAGCATCCTCTTTAATTTTTCTTTTCCATAGGTAATATGAATCACCACATGAAAAATCTTAAAGTCTAGAGAAATATTTTATTTTGGGTATTTATCAAGGGCCATCCTAGCTTTGAGAAATTCTTGAGCCCCGCACAAAGAGCATAGTTTATAGGTTATACATACTGAGGGGCCAACTACTATGGGTGTACAGTAGTATAGGTCCACATAGCTGAGAGGAGTGTGTGGATCTTCCTGGTTGAGTACAGAGCCATATTTATCTTGCCTCAGACCATGGGGCTCCATTGTTTGCTGAGCTCTAGGCTTTTCTAAAGAGACAACCACTTGAAAGATTCTGTGATTGGCAATAGGGGACCATGGATTCAGCTTGCGTCATGAAAGGATTGTCTGAAGGACACGATTTAGACTAGTTTTGCTGGAGAGTTGAAGGGAGGTGCTTCTGATCGAGATAGACAGGTTGTTCCAGAGTCTGGGGCATACACTGGTGAGGCATGTTGCATGGTTTTCCATTTTTGCAGTTGTGCGTCCCAAGCCTTTCTAAGGCTTAACCTTTCGCAGTGTAGGATTCACCAGAGAACTAGAGTTCAGCAAGATGGTAAGGTTTTGTGTTGTGCCTTTGTAGAAGATGCAGTTGGCTTTGGGATCAGGGGTAGCCTGGTTAATTTGATCATCATATGGTTGTGTTGCCCTGTGCTTTTTCACATGGTAATTTTGGTTTCAGTTGTGTCTCCTGATTGTAAACTCATATTTATTCAGAACTAGGTGCTCTATTGGCAGTGTGATTACTACATTGTTGTCCTCACTAGTGTCCAGCGGTACTGATCAATTTCCAGCATTGAACTTCTCTCAAAATAGAGTTTCTGAATGAATGGAAACAGTTCATAATTGTGTGACACTCAACAAATGTATAGCTTACTCTCAAATTTTGATTTAACTACATAATGAAACCCGCTCTGTGATGAATCCGGTGGAGTCATCACCGATTCCGCAGTGGTGCCATTTTCCCATGTGACCGGGGAACAGCAGCTGGTACCTTATTCTGACCTTGTGGGTAGATATATGAGGGGAGATCACAAGGGAGGGTATAGCCACCAGAAGAAAGGATGATTCCATCGGAAGAGAGGCAGTATTCTCCCATTTCCCCTGAAGGAAACCCAAACTGCTAGTGGCATACTGTCATTCTAGACAAAAATCCATGTATACCTCAAACATTCACAACACATATAAACCATGCTCTGTATCTGACATTTCTTTATGTGACGTTTTTAAACAACATTTTGATAATTCAATTGCATCATTTTGATAATCCAATTGCTATCCAATGCTGCGTCCCCGTAAAGCCTCAAGTACTGAGATGAAGAAGAGGAGGGAAGAGTTGATGCAAACTAAGCAAAGTTCAAAGACGTGCAGATGAGTTGTTTTATTCAAACTAAAGTGCCCAGGACATTTTGAAATGACAACCACAGTATCCATAGAAGCAGTGCGGGAGAGAACCGTGGAAGAGAAGACAGCACATTAATGCAGCGGCTCACAAACGCGAGTTATACACACTGTCATGGCTTGACGGAAGGAGAGCCACAGCAGGCATACCTGAAGGACCGATGGGGCCCCCGGGAGACACAGCAAAACTCCTGGACGTACCGTTGTCAGGAAACGACGTTCTCCAGTTTAGACCACAGAAGGAAGCTGGCAAGTAAACTCTGAGCTGCAGGAAATGCTGAAGAGACGTCTGCATTGTTTAAGAAGCCACTCGTGGAGGAAGCTTCACCGCAGAGGCACTCCATAAATCAGAGATGCCACGAACTACCAGTGAGTCTGCTCAGAGCCATTGAGGACCCCGGGGCATAATGGCAAACAAACAAGTAAATTAATTATCTGAGATTGATATTTTGGACACTACTCAAAGGCGATTTAAACACAGACAAAACTTAATGTTAAATCAATGTTTAAAAGGAAAAAGATTTGAATGCCGACAAGAAAAAGTGCAACATTGATACCTGAATAAATACATGTGTATGACAAGTCAAATGTGGTGGAGAGCTGAAACAAGTATTACCCTAAGTAAATACATTGGACAGAGCAAAGTTGATGCTATTATATATTGATAATAACGGGTGAAACAATAAATTCCTGATAAAGAGAAGGCACGAGGCAGCTGATGTTTGAGGAAAGAAACTTGGCACAGGAGTGTACCAGGGGATATGTAATACCCCTGAGAAGGATTCCTGGAAGGGGAGTAATCCACTGAAGTTGTGAAAAGACTTTAACATTGTGGCAAGATACCTGGCAGGGGAGCATACCAAGGGATTTAAGAAGTCCATAAGAGAAGTACATAAAAGAAGTCCTGGCAGTCAAGTATAACAGGCATTTGAACCTGACCTGTAGAATAACTCCTGGTAGGATTCCTGGTAGAGGAGTAGATCAGACAATTCTTCAAGGTTATAAGAAAAGCTAAAGGAAGAACATTTTTTGGTGGAATTCGTTATTTGAACAAGAGCCTTCTGAATTTTGTGCGAAATCCTCAAGAAACCTGTTTAAAAGAGACACTTTTGCCATTCTACCTTAAAATGCAGCAGAAGGGAACCATCCTCTGGTGTTTCTCCTTGGGAAACGCTTGTGGGTGTATCTTTGTGTTTTGATTATAAACACTTTTCACTAAACATAAGTCAGAGACATTTCCTTGCACCCTTAGTTGTTTGTTTATAGTGTGAGGGTCTGTTTAGAATGTTTTGGACACAAGTGCGGTTTCTAAGTTACAAACTACTTGACACAGACTGATTTTTAGTTTTAGTTTCTTAGGTAGGGAACCTCCTTCTTTAGGATGGGGCTAGAAAGGCTTTTTTCCAACCCATTTCTGTTAAATAAAATGTCTGACAATAAACACTAAAACTTTGTATCCGTGTCTCATTTGTGACACCTTACACATGGTGTCAGGAGTGGGGTCGTATTCACTTGGTACAAACGGGGCACCCCTAAGTTTGAGAAACTCCGTAAACGAACTTCCGCTCCTACCATTGTGACTGAGCATTCTGTGAGATTTGACTGATTTGTTCAGTTGTAGAGAAGAAGTCATTCAAACTGAGGATTTAGTTTTGATACCTACAGACTTATTCCTCATTCCTCCTCCTGAAACCTACATTAGACTCGCCTCTAAATCAGGTCTAGCTTGGAGCTAGGGCTTAGATATATTAGCTGATGTTATAGACCCTGACTGGCGATGACCTGAGGAGATGTAAAAGTGATGATACAAAACAATGATAAAAAAGGCCTAACAAATTAAAGCAGGGGTAAGAATAATACAGGGGATTCTGGAGAAGGCTATTTTTCCCAAACCCCAAGAAATTGAAACTTGGGATTAAACCAGAAGAAGAATTGAGGGTTTTGGCGAAGCAGACCTAGACCCACCAACTAGACCTCAGGTAAACCCACCTCCTGTGGCAGACGAAAAGTCTGAGGTCACCCTTAGTTGTTTGTTTCTAGTGTGAGAGTCACTTTAGAATGTTTTGGACACAAGGATGGTTTGTTAGTTACAAACTACCTGAAACAGACTTATTCTTAGTTTTAGTTTCTTAGGTAGGGACCTCCTTCTTTAGGATAGGGCTAGAGAGGCATTTTTCCAACCCAATTCTGTTAAATAAAATGTCTGACAATAAGAATACTACAGCTTTGTGTCTGCTTCTCATTTCTGACCCCTCACAGCTCCTACACCAGAGGAAGACAATAGCAGAGGAAATAAGATATTACAACCAAGGGTAACCTCCATCATCTTTTTGAAAATCTTCCGACCATCAGTATGATAGAAATAGGCTCCTCAACACGGTTCACACGATATACAAGAAAGTAACAAAGCACAAATATGCCGTTATTAATGAAATTAGGAATGTCTGTATTGTTTGTTTTTATCACTTATATTTTCCTTGCGCAAGCTTCAGTCCGTGAAATACGTCAGCATTTTTTGGTACTCATGTACACATTTTGACACTTAATGGACCTCATTTACAAGTTTTACCAATATCACATCACTGGAATCTTTTGACATAATTGTGAAAACTTTACTAATAGTTTATTGCCGTGCTTTTCATGTACCCAACCACATATACAGCAAAATACATTCACCAAAATAATCAAGTGGCCAGCATGGCTTCCCGTAGTTCAAGAAATTACCTCGTAACTTAAATAACCTAAATCAGAGTGTCAAAAATAGCCACATGCTAGAAAATTACTTTTCACATTTGTAGCTTGTGTAAAGACAACAAAACAACTGCAGCGGTAGCAGAGATCTGTAACTGGAGGTGTCAGCTTTTGTAATGTCTATAGTCCTTCAGGTCTGATCTTACAGAGTTCTAATGAATAAACTAGAGTGCTTCTTTATTTACTGACTGTCAGAATTGCGCTTAATGCTATTGGTAAAAGCAGCCACACTGTGAACCCTTCTTTGGCCTGTTCTGTGAATGGAATTTCCATTCAAAAGTGGTTTCTGTCTGTGCAGCTTTTCCATTTGTAGATGGTGGTGTAGAACTGCAGAATAAGATAAAGAGTAAGATGATTCTTTCTCTCCACTCACATAAACCCCCCCAAGATTTGGAACCTCTGTCAAATCTTCCGGCACTAAAAGTCCTCACAAAAATGGACTGCGTGCTTTAATTCATTTACAAAAATATTTAATCAATATGTTTCAACAAAGCATAAAAACAACCCTTACATGACACAGTGCAGTATCTAATAATAGACAACATAAACCCTAAAACATCAAACACAATGCATACATTTTTTACAAAACACAAAAGATATCACATAACAAAACACAGAAATCTCAATGTTTCATTAAAATCTCAATCCCAACATGTTTCTGTTCTTCACTACTCATCTAGGGCGAACATTCTTCAGGGGATAATCTAAAACATCCAAGAATCTCCTCAACACTGTGGTGACTGGGTTGTTTGTTTCTGGCAACCTAAATGGCCAAAAAGAGAGGAACCCCTGTCTAAATTTGCAGATTTCTATTTGAGACCGTTTGTTGTGAAAATGCAAAGCTACTTGAGGGATACCACCGATGCTATTAATAAAATAGAGAATGTAGAATTCATTCCTGGTCACTCTCTATTGGTAGGTTTGGATATCCAATCCTTTTACACTATGATTCCCCAAAGAGCTACGCTAGAGGTAGTTGAAGAAATACTGCTCAGCAGAGAGGACGGACATCCTGTCAGTAATGCCTTCATTTTATGGTGTACAAAGTTTGCCCTGACCCAAAATTTCTTTCAATTTCAAAGTGTGTTTTTCCAACAAATTGAAGGGACGGCCATGGCCCCAAATTTGGCCAATCTTTATGTTGAGTACTTTGAGAAAGCAGTGATATACCCTGCCACAAATCCTTACATTCATCATTTGAGAAAGTGGCTAAGGTATATAGATGACATTCTGATCATATGGGATGGTTCGAGGGAAGAGGCCAATTGTTTTGTGACTTGGCTGAATCAACAGAATAGGTTTCTGAAATTTACAGGGACGATATGTGATCTAGAGACCCATTTCTTGGACATCACTATTTTTCATCATAATGGGTTATTGAAAGTTAAGCCATATAACAAGATCACTGACAAGAACTCACTATTGCATTTCAACAGCCACCATGCCAAGCATATGAAGAACAACTTGCCTTTTGGACAATTTTTGAGGTAGAAACGCAATAGTAGCTTGAAAGAGGATTACAGTCGAAGTGCGGATGCACTTACTCACAAGCTGTTAGAGAAAGGCTATCCATCCAAAGTGATCAAAAATGCGTCTAAAAGAGCCTATAATAATAACCGTGAGGCCCTATTAGAGAAAAGCAACAAAACCGCGAAAAAGATTGGTACTGTTTTTGTGAAAACCTTTTCTAATTTGTCCTACAAAATCAAAAATATCATCAAGAAAACATGGAAGAAAGTATACCGAGGCAAAGAGGTTTTGCCGCCTCTGGTGGCTTTCAAGAAAAGTCAAAACCTACGTAACATGCTCATCAGAAATGATGTGACAGAAATGCATACACCACCCGTCAGACAAACTAGATTATGGGGTTTGCCGGAAGTAAAGGGGCATTTTCCTTGTGACAAATGCAGCATGTGTGCCCAAACGAAAGAAAGTAGATCTATACAGATTTTGCCAAATGTCATGTGGGTTTTTTCCGGAAATGACGAACTGTAACACTTCTAATGTTGTGTATTTGATCACATGTCCTTGTGGCCTACATTATGTGGGTAAGACGAATAGACAATGCAAAGTACGAATGGTGGAACATCGTAGCTGCATTAGAAATCAAGTAATGACGGCCCCTTTAGTCAAACATTTTGTTGAAATGAAGCATGGCCACAATGATTTCACATGGCTCATATTGAAAAAGGTGTATGGTCGTAACAAATCTGATAACCAAAAACTACTGAATTTGGAACAGAAAATTATCTTTAAATTACAAAGCCATGTGTTGGGGTTGAACGAGAATATTGATTGGCATATGGTTAGTCAAATCTGAACACAATTTCTGTATTTATATTGTGCATATATTCAGCCCCGATTAGTGATTATGCATTGGTCTACCTTGTAACACCACGGGTTAGTTCATCTACACAATATTGAGTGTTATTAATCTCTGAGTATTTGAGATATAATTACATGCATGTGTTCGCTAGGGGGATTCCTAGCTCCCATTATTTAGGGAAAATGTTATTAAATTGGCTCATGATTCAGTGTGTGTGTTTTTTTGCATAATACCAAATGTTTTTTTGAACAATATCAAATATGTTTTTTCTGCATAATACTGAATCTGTTTTAATTACATTATGCTATTGTGCTGGATGTACACTTTTTTCCACCTTCTGTACATCCAGATGTCAACATTTGTCCAGATTTTGTTCGATATGCCATTTATCTTCTCAACACTGGTTGTGTGGCTGGCCATTGTTATGTGAGCTGTTTCATTCCAACATGGCTCCACTTTCCCGGTGCCGTGTATAACGTTTTAGGAGACTAGTCCGTCCTTTGTGTTCATACCAACTTTGGAGCTATGTGTAGGAGTTCAGCAGCTCTCGCGTGTATGCATCGGAGGAGAGTAGACACACGGCTTATCATCGCCATAGAGTTTGAATTGTGTACGGAGCAAGCCCGTCTTTCAGGTAAATGTGTTGTTACACGTCGGATCTTTTGATTTGTTGCGGACGTGTTCATTGTGTATCTATGCACATATGCCGGGGTTTTTTTAAGCCTCCTGGGGAGTGGCGATTGTATTGGCGTTCTGCCATAACCGCCCGTGCAGATGAGACAACTTTGTATTTGATTCAGACACGATGCATGATGCAATTGACATTGTTGGTGGAGTTTATTTAACTTATAATGTCATTTGTGTATTTTTCGAACTGAGCTATGTAGGGGCATGCCCAGTTGCATGGGTGGTCTTTTTGTGGCACGTTGTTATCTACCGTTCACCGTTGTTTACGTGCACGTCTCCCATTTACACTTGGGATATAAGGTGGACGGCTGTGCATGAAAGGGCAAGTCACCTACATAATAGGGGATGATGTCCTCGTGCATCCATTTGGTCGCTCATTGCAGACTGCAAATGAGACCGCTTCATGAGGTCCTAGACACCAGCTGGAAGCAGATCTCTGGCTCACAGAACGACAGGATAGGCCTCAATCAAGCGTTATGCCAAACCCTGCATTGGTGGTCCTTTCACCATCACATCTTGCAGGGAGCTCTCTTCTGGACCTCTGCACATCTGTAGACGGTCACAACCAACGCTTCACTGGAAGGTGGGGCACAAGCACGGGCCAACAATATGCCAGAGGCCTTTGGTTACCAAGGAGAATGCGTTGCATATCTACGTCTTGGAACTACGGGCAGTTTTCTGGGCTCTGAAGTCTTTCAAGCCTCATCTCTTGGGAAACATGGTCAGGGCCTTCAGAGACAACATGACCACCAAGTATTACATCAAGGAGCATGGCGGGACAAGGTTGCCTGTTCTCTCTGTGGAGGAACAGAACCTGTGGCGCTGGGCCATTGCTCACCTGATGTTTCTATTCCCGTTCCACCTGGCAGGCGCTCAAAACACCATTGCAGACTCTCAGCAGAAAGCTGCGGTTCTGCCATGAGATGGAGCTCCAGCAAGCTCAGGCCTCTCGGATCTTCACTGAGTGGGGCCAGCCTCAAATCAGCCTGTTTGCGACAGCAGCCAATACCCAGCAGGTATTCTCAGGCAAGGATTCTGGGGGGGGGCACCTTCTCGTTCCCATCTGAAGGCCTATTCCTCTACGCTTTCTTGCCAATTCCACTGCTCCTACGTGTTATTAACACACTCAAACTATCCCACTGCAAGATAATCCTCATTGCACCGCCATGGCCCAGACAGATCTGGTACCTGGTCCTTTTTCACCTGTTAGTTGTTCCGGCTATCAAGCTGCCTTCTCTTCCAAACCTGCTATCCAGAGGAGGAAGGGCAATCCTGCACCACGACCCAGCATCCCTGAACCTGTTGACCTACTCCTGCAGCCTTAGAATTTGGGGATTTCTCACTGCTGTTCGAATGCAAATAGATTCTAGCCAAGAGTAGGGCTTTGTCTACACGTGCATGCTACAAACACCAGTGGAAGAGCTTTACAGTGTGGTGCCATTCACAGAAGGTCTCCCCACAGCATGTCAAAGTACTACAACTTCTGCCTTACCTGCACTTGCTGGCAGAGCCTGGCCTTGCCCATGCGTCCATCAAGGTGCACTTAGCCGCGATATCCTGGTATAGCTGGGCTCCTGGCAAGCTCTCGCTGTAGTCTCACAGGCTTGTGAAGGAGTTCTTCAAGCGCTTCTTCAGAAAATTCACTCTGGTGAAGGCTCCTGGCCGGTGTGGGAGTAGAATGTAGTCCCGTTCAAACTGATGGGTGCTCAGTTTGAGCCTGTGCATCGGACATCTTTGAAGTTCCTCTCATGGAAGACTGCCTCCCTAGTGGTGATCACCTAAGCCTCAGTGTTGGAGAAATCCAGGCTCTATCCTGTAATTCTCCATATTTCTGTTGCCACCAATCCAAGGTGGTTCTACAAACTCATCCGTCCTTTATGCCAAAAGTCCTGTCTCACTTTCATATAAATAAACCTTTGGTCTAAACAGATTTCTTCGCAAACCCTTCTACACCTGCTGAAAGGTCCTTGTGCACACTGGACGTGTTGCATGCTTTGAAATTCTATGTGGCGCACACTAAAGACTTTCGAAAGATAAAGTTTTCGTCACTGTGGGGCATGGGAAGGGTCTGTCGAAGGCTTCCATCTCCAAGTGGCTCTCCGGCTGTACAATGCGTTGTTAGGACAGCTAACTCAAGGTAAGTAAAACCTATATACATTTTAAAGTAGCTATCCGCAACTTAAAGGTTTGTATAGGCCTAAGACTATTTTAACATCTTTATAAAACGGACCAGGGAAAGCAAAACCCAATGTTACACTTTATGAAAGACTCAGTGTTATTCTAGATAGCTAAAACCTAAGGCAGACTTATTCTAAACAGGCTGTAAAGCAAGTTGGGGGAAGCAAGACCCAGTTGGGGAGCCTATACAACTATTCTCTGAAAGAAATAGTTATTTAAGCCAACAGCATTGCTTTTGGGAAAGAGGCACAACCAATTCACAGGTGAGTAAATTAACCTTCTATATACCTTTCAGAATGGAACAACACACATTCAAGGTAAGACATTTTGTAACTGTTAACTCTCTGAGTAACAGTTACCAACCAACTCATTTACAAGTAAGTAAACTTCTAGGCAATAGACCCAATCCTTAGAAAGTATTTCCCTTATTCTTAGAGAATGAGTGTACTCATTGGCAGAAGGAGGGCACTAAATCGAACAGACAGCTCAGGAAGGCGCAGAAGTAGCAAAAATGAGTTCCTAAGGGAGACCGGTTAAACAAATAAGTATTTCACTTTTGAGTTAGTTGAGGGTCCAGGAACATCTGAGAAGGAGGATTCCAGCTGTGGGGCTGGGTGAACTGGATGAGAGGACTCCCAATCACAACAAACACCCCAAAGCTTTACAGAAATCACACAGGCGTAAGGTAACTACCCCGTTCAACAGAGTACCTCAGCACAGAAGAAGAGTTGCAGCGGGGGAGACTTCAGAATCTGCAGCCAAAAAACCCAGTCGATGGATTCCTTTGTCATGAAGGCGGAAGACTGGTATCTGGAAGGGATTTTGAAGCAACGATCAACGGGGAAGGCGCCAGGCAAGAGTTTCTTCATGAATAGATGCAACTCTGTGGTTTTGGCACCCTTTTCAGGGGCCAGAAGAAGACTGAATATCGCTGCTCGGATTCCGGAGCAGCGAAGGCCCAGTACTCTGCTGAGGGGACTTCTAGGGCTACAATTGTGTCACTGGAGTTCCAGCAGGAGCCCACCAGACTTTCAGCTCGATTCAGAATTCGGAAGACAGTGCACCGCACAATGGCTCGACTTCCCAGGTTATTGGGGTATTTCAGCTCCGCATGGTAGCAGCACAACGTGGGATGGTTCAAAATGCAGGTCTTCTTGAGTCTAGTGGATCCCACCAGGCTCTGTTTCGGGGTCGTAATTTCCGGAGTCCCCAGGTCGCTTAGAAGGAAGGGTAATGGCAGGATCCCGTTACACAGCTGGCTCTCCGGTCGCTGGAAATCGTCTCAGCTGCGTTTTCTTCATCTTCCTCTTTGGATTTGGTTCAGTGGTCGAATACTTATGCAGATTCCAGGATCTGACTTTTATGTAGGAAGCCAGCCAATTGATTTGCAACATTCAAACTTTGGGGGGGGGGGGGGGGTTGGCACTCCTTTCCGGACAGCCAACCTCCCAGTTTAAACTGGATTCTCGCAGTCAGGATGGAAGACAAAGTGGTGCAAAGTTTTGGACTCCTTCCTCGCTTCCTGCATTCACACTCTCTGGAGCCTGGGCAGGCTTGACCAAGGTCTACCGCCGAAGATAAAATTGACACAAAGGGTTTTTCTGCCCTGGAGGTCATGGAAGGAACAAGAAAGGGCAAGGAACACTAAAATGGCAAAAAAAGAAGACTGCAGCCATTTTGGTAAAATCGGCGCCATTGGGTACCTTTACCGCAACTGTGAAAACAGTCTGTGGCAAAGGTTCACTGAATTAGGAAAAAAGTTTACTGCCACCAGCCGTTAAAGATCAGCTTTTCCCTGTAACAGAAATATTTCAGTTAAAAGGAGAAAGGAGATACCTTTAATCTCCCCAGCACTCAACATAAGCCGGGGTGTGGCGATTTCACCTAACAAAATGTAAAATGGATCCGAAGATCCTTTCTACCCTTGGGAACTGTTGTTCTCGCAAGGTTAGCCAGAGAAAGTTAAAGGAGAGCCCGAAGGGCAACCCTGCAACAATAAAAAGGTATATACCAAAAGAGGATACAATTAAAAAGACACTATGAAGAGTCTTAAAAATGACACCCATAAAAAAAGTGAAAGATTCTGTGAGTGTGGAAAAAAGAATCTCACTCACTGAGGTATAGGGAAAATTAATCCACCAGTAAAGCAAAAAGTTCTGGGGTTGACACAGGTCAGGAAGATTTATCATTGCTATGAAAATCTTACCTAACATGCGTTGCCGCCAATGGCCAACAGATCATTGCCAGGCCGGTCGAGAGCCCAGTCCGCCGCAGCCATCGATTCGACTACTGGGTTCCTCTCTGGTGTTGCCCTGCTGGATATCTACAGGGCTGCTACGTAGAGGTCTACTCCTATCTTCACAAGATTTTACTCGCCTTTCTTGAGGTGAATGTGGACGAGTAGCATTGGTTGATGTAGTATGACCCAAAGTGATACCAAAAGGCTAGACAAGCGACAATGCAGCTTTTACCTTAAAGCTAAACTGCTTTATTTTACTGAGGATTCCGAGCCTGACGATGGGGAAATATAGCCTCTGAATCCATTAAGACCCATGCCGGAGAACACGCGTTACAGGTAAGTAACGTGTTCCATATTTGATTGCTTTTAAGGACTTCAAACACATTGGCATTTTAGATGTAAAAAAAAAGTGTTGGTTGGCCTAGGTCAGCTATGTTTGGTTTATTTGTCCCAGCTAAACCCAGAAAGATCACACTTGGAATTGCCAGTTGTCCTCTTATCTTGTGCCTGAATCCAGTTTCAACCCAAACTTTTAACATGTGATCATGCTGTGCTTGTAAAAAGAGCAGCACTGCTGCCTGTCCTGTTATTTTCTACATTCATAGAGAGTTCATCTTAACTGGCTACACACGGAAGTCTTTACACACCACTTATACGATGACCACCTCCTCAAAACAAAAAGCATCTAGGTTTCATGACTCCCTCTTGTTACGCTGAAAACACCGACATTGAGTTGATCCTCAATAGAATGGTGGGGTCCAACTGTGCAGTAGAGTCCAATGGCCACCTGTTTGAGTGCTATAATAAGTCAAGATATTGTCAATACTCTGTATGTGCTTTATACTCAGTCAATAATGGCGTAGTGTGCTAATAATCTTATTAATCACCTGTTCACACCTTGGCACTGTGGTGGTCCATTGTCCTAGGGTGTAAAACCCAGAGTTAGCAAGTCACTGTTTTCTGTGTGCCCTTGATGGCTCTGTAGAGCCCCTTTGAGGACGTTTATTTCCAGCCATTCACAATCATGCGGGTCTGAAGGTGTCCCTCAGAAGATTGCATCGCGATGCCACGGCACTAATAATCAGTTTAGTTGCCATACACACAGGGTCGGACTGCGGCATCACATTGGCTTGGTCGCCAATACAAAAGTGGCCCACAGTCACAAAGGGTCATTTGTTATTTTTTTAGCAAGACTCAGTAGTACCCAAGAAGGAGATGTTCCGTAAAATGATCTGAAAATTATGGATTTTAAAGAATATTTGTTCAGTAATACTGGCCAAACCTCCTAGGCAACTCATCCAAGTTGCCTGCTTTGACTAAAAAACGAGGCTGTGCTGTCCCTGTGAGCATCGTTCATTGTTTGGCCACTTCTCGTAGCGAGAAATAAACCCAGGATGCTACCGCCGTTTGGTCGCATTCAAAATGTCGCCAAGAGTTGTATACTCTGGTGCCAGGTCACTGGAACCTTTCCAAGGCTAATTGGACCTGTTCACGGCGATTGACTTATGTTACCTGAGAAGGAGAGGCGGGTTGACATGCAGCACCCTTCCTATAATTCGGAACACCTGCATGCACCGGAAATGCTAGATTCAAGTTACGGGAAATGCTTTGAATGTACAGGCATATACGTATGCGTTTGCTGACGCTGCATGATATTAATTGACTAAATGAGGCGTTTCTCGAAAACTCAAGATGTAATATTGTATATCTAAGGATCGCCTGGGCCAATTACTAAGAGCGAATCCGGACCACATCGAACCATACACTCGCACGACTGCGGGTGAATTGCACGCTTTTATAATTGAATTAGTTACAAAATGACAAACGAAAGAGAAATCCGGGATAAGCAGACACGAGAGAGATGATGTCGGTGCCCTCAACATGCACGCCAGGAATGGCAAGCCCTGGCTCTGGCCACTGAATAATTTACGCATGGTTTCCTTTCCGCATGTTCGTCCATTTGTCAAATGCACGCTCTTTGCCTTTAAGAGGAGAGATGAGGTGCCATGGCAACCACTTTGGGTTTAACCCACTCAAGGCCTCATTATAGAAATAACTAGCAGCGATGAATTGAAATGCACGTCTGCGTTTGTATTCCAGCTAAGTATGCCTGCAAACAGTGTGTTCTGGGTTTATGCCTTTGTGTAAGCAACATTTGCATGTGAACGCATTGCTAGTCTAACAGAGATCAGCAAAAGGGAGGAAAGAGATTATTTGGGAAATTATTATATAGTTTTTTTTTTTATCCTCGGGTCTCTGGCAACATTTCCAATTGCATTGATTTTCTTTTTCCTTGTCGCTTCTATTTTAGTGGAAAGTGTGGGTTCTAAGAGGGTGATTTCACATGGTATCTCTGTTGTGAAAAGTATAGTATTGTGTAATGTGTGCCATGCTAGTGAGACCCTGGAGAGGATTATGGGCCATAAGCAATGCGGGTGGTGGACATCCTAAAATGATTCAAGAATGAAATGTATGGCTTATTTGTTCTGAACGACCTTTGCAAGCCGAAGGACAGAACAGTGGGGGAAGACAAGTAGAATGGAGAGTGCAATATAGTGTGGACAAAGATCAGATCAGCAAAATAGGGGTGTGTCTGCTGTAGAACTGGAGCGTGTGTGATGGTAAAGGTGTGAATTATTCATAACCACTGGCAATTCCACTGGATAACCCTCCTCCTTCCCCCACCAAAAAAGTTTTTTCGGCCTTCTGTGTCCTTACATAAAGTCGAAAATCCAGCTTGGACCCCCACCCCAAAATGGTCAGTCCTGCTCCAACCTGCTGGCTTGCATCTCTTTTGGGAGTAAAGCAACACATGGATCCAGGTAGTCGTTCACAGAACATTTCATAGAATACCTTCAGTTATAATACCTTGCAGAAAGAGACCCTAACCACTTAAAGCAAGGCCCTCCTCTTATTTGAATAATTGAGCGTAATTGATTCCAACAAATGTAAAAACTCTACAAATCAGATTTAGCCTTGAAAAAGAGGCGAACCGAGGCTCGAACACGTGGCGGCTGTCAAACAAATGTCTTCAGCGAGATTCAACTTGCTGACAATGCCCATTTTGGCTGAAGCATCTCTGGGGTTACTTGTGTTTTTGCGCAGAAAAGATGTGACCTCATTATTCCAGCTGTACTGATACTTTTGGGGTGGTACCAAACCTGTTGTGCTTTGTCACGGTTTTATTACAAAGCACACCCCAGCCAGGGACTCCTTCCCCGACAATTTATGTGGCGGACAATAAAGCGCTGTTTGTTTTTAATAAACCACAGGTACTTTTTCTTTGAGTAGGCCTCCAACCCGTCTCAAACCCAACCTCCACAAGCACCCCGTGCCACAATGGACCAGGAATCAGGCCGGTGTGCATCAATAAGATATGTATTTGTTTATTATTTAATGCAAAAGGAAAATCAAACAATTTCACAGCCACCAATGTTGTGGTAACACAAATGCACTAATCTCTACAAAACAATTAGATGAAGATATCCTATTACAATTCACACAATCTTTAATGGCAACACAGAAAAATAACTATTTTATAAAGAAATAACACCAATGGTTTAGTACTCCCCTCTGCACACCCACCCCCAAACATCAGTTTACTTGATTCCTTTGAATGGAAGACAGTGGCAAGGAGCAGAAATAGAGAGAGAAAATCGGATTTGGCGTAAAGCCCACTACCCTAAGATGGGAAGCCTGCAAAGAAAGTGAAACCCTGTTTTTTGAGCAAAATGGCAGAATGGGATTTTGATTATTGCTCACAACTGCTAGGGGACAGAATGACAGAAATTCGTGTTGCTTACACTTGAGGAGATAGGGAATCTTAGATAATACTAATCAGCACACCAGGGCAAAATAGAAAATAAATGGGAAAATCGGTTTTGGGAGAAAGCAAATGCAAAAGGGAAACGTACATTGGCAAATGGAACTTCGGTTTGCTCTGGATTTACAATGACTGGCAGCTCCGGGAAGTGTTTTAGCTCAGAATTGGAAAATCTGTTTTCAATGACAAGGACAGAGGCACATAACAGATCGACTTTTAGGCAAAAAGGATTGCTCTCAATGGGACTACGGTTTGGGGTTTTAATAGGACAGTTGCAATTAGGAATTCATGAGGTGATGCACTCAATACACAGACAAACTCGGTTTTCAGTTACAAGGAGACTAAGGGGCCGATTCATGGAACAAACGTGTGCCGAACATCCCAGCGCAAGCAGGCGCAAGCAGGAGAAAGCAAGCGCATGCGTGCGATTCAAGGAAGGCGCTGCGCTACTTTCCCACTGGTTGTGCGCCAAATCCGTGCATGGCGCACGCTGGCGCACATGTCTCCAAACAGCGTGCACTAAGTGCACAGCGAAAGCGCACAAAGGGCGGTGCACACAACAAAAGTAGGCGGAACAGGGGGCGTAACACGCAGAATGGGGAATAACGCGTGAAAAAGAAGGCGTAACTGGGGAAGTACTGCAGGGAACTACGCGGAACGCCCACACACACGCGAACAACCCGTATTCATGGATTCGAATACGGGAAACCCGCACACGGCAAAAGACGTGCACAGGCGTCAACGCGTCCGCCACACGAAGGAAGGCGGAAGCGTCCCAGCGCACAGTATAAAAGTGTGCGCTAACAACAAACACATATAAACAGCTACGATGAATGCCCCATTTGTCGCAGCACTGATCGTGGGACACCGCAGGACTAGGAGAATAGCCAGGGCATGCATTTTTTCACCACGGACAAGCCTTTTTGGGATGCCTGACGACCAGGTCTATGGCAGGAAGATGACCTAACATCCCCCACCCTCTGCTCCCAAGCATTGAGCCCCTTGGAAAAGGGGCTCAATGTCCTGCATTTTTTGGCCACTGGGTCTTTTCAGCAGACTACTGCCATAGTGCGGAGGGGGGGGTCTCACGGGCCACGCAGCCATGACACGGGCCATGACTGCACGCCCCTCAGTCCGCAGGCACATATACATGCCCAGAACACCCGCAGAAAGGCAGGCCATTGTCCAGGACTTTTACAGGGTGGCACACTTCCCCAAAGTGCTCAGTGCCATAGATTGCACCCATGTGGCCCTACGTCCACCTAGGGCCACTGAGCACATCTACCAAAACCGCAAGCACTGGCATTCCACCAATGTACAGGTGGTATGCGATGCAAAGGGAATCATCTCCTCTGTCTATGCAAACTACCCTGGCTCCACTCATGACAGTTTCATATACAGAATGTCCACCCTGAGCTGGGCCCTGGAAGCTGGCCAGCATGGCGACACATGGCTCCTAGGTGAGTGAAAAATGCCCATGCACATGCATGCATGTCACACACACACACACAAATACACAAACCCCAATAATCACAACCATTATCACCTCTACAGCAACCACATGATGACGCCAATCCAGAACCACACCACACCACACCACCCCAGGTAAGATACAACGCGGCCCATATTGCAACCAGGGCCATAGTGGAGCGCACATTCGGAGTGCTCAAGTCACGCTTCCACTCCCTTGACCGCTCTGGCGGGCAGCTACTCTATGCACCCCCAGTAGAGTGCAGGATCATTGTGGCAGCATGTGTCGTGCACAATGTTGCAACACGGCAGGGCGTACCGGTGGACATGTTGGTGCCCCCACATCCCCAACCACAGGCACAGGCGCTGCTCATGGGAGGGGATAGGGCACATGGCGAGGAAGCACAGACCCAGCTTGTGGACAGATTCTTCACCTAAACTCCCCACCCTGCGGAGTCCACACAGGCCTGGCACATACCAGGTGACAATCGATGATGACAAAGAGACAGTCAACTGTCACAACCTTACCACCCTGAGATTGTTGCCATGGAATTGCCACATTGTGTGCATCCCTAGCTACTTAAACACAAGCAATCCTGTGTGACCAAAAGGCACACATGCAAGGTGTGAATCACACAGACCTGCCAAACAGGCCATGACTATCACTGGTATGTCACTCAAACCCTCCAAAACCACAACATGACATGGCAAGCAATAGCCATACACCAACACAGTAACAATAAGGTACACATTGCCATGTGAAAAATGTAAATTGGCATCAGTCAATGATGCCTGACATGGAATCAGATGAAATGACTGACCAACAACCTCCCACCCAAAATAAGTCATACCCAAATGCATTCCAAAAGTTGTAGTTGAAACATAACAATAAATGGCTGTCTACATGTACAATGTGCATTGCAAAATCAACACTGCAGCTACTGTGTGCCGTGTCCACCTCCTGCAACACACTGCTCAGCGCACAGCACAGTGAACAGCCATTGTGTGTGATGCACACCCTGAGCATGACATCTAAGCGACAAACTACAGAAAAAAACAAATTAGGTATGTACAGGATCCACAAATGGTCAGAGAACATGTGCTGCAGGGACACAGTGGGTACCAGAAGGCAAACAGTGTACACGTGGACATGGAAAGGGTGGTTGTACATGTAGTGGATCAAAGTGCGAGCCTGTGGGTCAGTAGGGACATGCACTCAACATATGCATGTGAAATCAAGTGACCATCAGTGTCGTCTACACATCACATGTGAACATTCAGCATGTCAAACCACAACTATCCCCTCACGACTGAAAGGTAAACACAACACATGAACAGGCATTGATCAGCAGAATACATCATGTTCATAGGAAAGCACAATTACAATTTCAGGGTGCCCATCACACTGCAGGGCAAGGCAACTATCAACAACAAAACACCCCCCCCCCTCCCTCACAAATCACCACGACCCATTGAACAATTGCATCTGGGTCATTCATCGTACATCCTTGAATTCCACCTGGCTACAGGATCACCCTTCCCCTTTGTCACCATCTCCCACCTTGTGTGTTAAAAGTTGCCAGCACCCTCAGAGTCCACCTAGATTTGCAAAAGCACAAAATCCAAAAGAACTTAAAGCAGGACAACACAGAAGCTAAGCAAATACCCTGCAGGCAGTAAAACAAACCAGAACAGCCTCCAGTAGATGACTTCAAGTAGCAGTACGCCACGAAGGCCAAGTACGACCACAATGATGTCAACAACCAAGGTAGCACAGTAAAACAATGTCACTACAGGATCTGAACCATGTGTGGTACATATCATAGAATGATGCAACACGAACGGATGTCTACTGTCACAGCTCCCGTGTACAGGCGCAGGAGTGGCACAAAACAACCACCCCCACCGTGGTCTGGGTGCCTGCAAGGTCTAACTCACACAGGCCTCTGAGACCCTGGTGGGGAAGGCGGGTCAGGGAAATGCAGTCGGCACAGGCATTGGCATACTGGATAACGGAATGAGGGGCAGGAGAGGGGAGTAGGATTGACACGGGAAAGTAGGGAATGCACCAAAATGTAGTACACAGATTAACACATACACAAATCGACAAAACTTGTTCACATGCACATAGCAGCGAATTACTCAAATGGAAGTCAAAGAGAAACTTATTTCTGGGGTGAGTGCTGGCCTCCTGCCTGCGCACTCTCCGGTCCGGTAACGGGAGCAGTTCAATGCTGCAAAGAGAGCCACAGTTAATAATCTGTGTGTGCCCAAAACACACAAACACACTACCAAATATGCCCCAAAGTAACAAAATACACTACAAACAGACAAACTTGTGTGGATGCTTCATACCCATACGTAACATTACCCCTCTGATGGTTTATACACAGTCAATGCAGTAAGTCAGGCACTGGTGGGTGCGTGGCAAATGGAACACCAATGTGTCACGATTCACATAACATGCAATGTTCCTTGTGTAAGAAGACAGACGCATATAGCAAGGTCTGACTTCAGAACAAGTCCTGTACCACCATGACCAAAATAAAGTAGCCAGTGCATGTATCAATTTCTACTTGGAAATGAAATGCACTGCACCCGAGTCTGTCCCTTTCTGTCTGTCCCTGTGAGCTGCTTCATTCCATGTCTCAGAATGCTAAATGGCTAATAGAAGTGCCTCAATGGACCATGGTGGACCGGAGGGTATGTGCCACTGCCCCTGCCGGTGCCCCAGACAAATTTCACATCAACTAGCCATCAGTCCATTAACACATCTGAGCTGTATTGTGCGCTTCTACACCAATATTTGTCCAAGTTCACCGTCAGTGCTGCTACTAAGCATGCATGTTCAACTGGCCAGGTGGAAGGTTTGCTGTGTTGTTACCCCCCTGTGATGCTCACATTGCCTGGAGTCCCTTGAAACACGTCATCGATTTTCGGATGTATGATCGCAATCCCTGTGCCTCTGCCTGCGCGCACATGCGCACGTCGGCAGCACCAAACGTGTCCTGATTCCAGACGTCCAATGGCCCATGTCTGCTGGCGAAGGTGGTCTTGAGGCTCATCCCCCTGCAGAAAGTGCATGAAACACATGATTAATGCTTAATATTCATCTGTGTGTGTCTCTTCAGGCATTACATGACTGGACCATGTCAGAGACGTACATCAGAAATCACACCATCAGTCCGTCTTTCACAGCAACAGTGTAGAACACACTATCTACGGCATGATTTGCAACAAGCACATGTTCATTAAAGATAAGAAACATACTACACAATGCATAGCAATGAATGTACACATGAATCATTAAACAACCCATCTAGCAAAAGAAGAACAGTGGACAATTACACCCCAATCATCCCCACTAGGGGTGTTAACACAAGTTCCACAGCAGCAGACATGCAACAGATATGACAGTCCATTGCCCTTATGTAATAGGCAGTTACACCGAACCATCCTTGCGAGCCCATGGATAAGGGAAGCATGAGTGGCATATGTGAGTCAAGGACCCCAAGCAGCAAACAGACAGTGGATGCTTTCAAAAGCCATAAAGCACCACACTGTCACATGAAAGCACAATAGACTAGCAATTTTAAACTATATTAACTAATTACACTAACTATGAATAACCTACTTAACCTATTTAAACTATCTATCAAACAGAAACTTAACTAACTAAACTAAAAGAAAAATCAAAAATGGCCATATACGACCCGGGGGGGGGCACCCAGGAGGGGGAAGGTACAGGGTGCTGCTCAACACCCACATGCGATGATGGTGAGGAAAAAAAAAAACCCATGGGCTCAACGCCTGCACAGCCCGACCTATGTGGGAGATGGATTGTTGTCCGAGTCTGGCTCTTCCTGGAAAGGAGGACGTGCACAGGAGCATGACCACGGCTTGCCGCAGCTTACCCCTCATCGGCAGCAGGTCTGCCGGACGGATGAGCCTGGTTCTGTGTGGTGATGACATGTAGGTCTGCATGCAGAACCTCCCGTGATACACGTGCTTCCTCTTGCAAGGTAGCACGTGTAGTACGCTCAAGCTGTGCAAACCTCTCCTCTGCCCGCTCCCTCTGGGACATCAGAAGGACACCCAGAGTGAATCTGAGGGAAGCATGCTCCTCCCTCAGGGCCTTCATGTGTGCCTCTGCGTGAGCAGCAATTGCTTGATGCAGAGATGACATTTCAGCCAGGCGTGCCCTGTCTGAGGCCGCCATGCCCAGCCTGAGCGAGCGGGCCGCGGACCGTGTCGCCTGCTGCTGGAGAAGCACCTGCCTAGCAGGGGGGAGCACAGATTGGGCCACACGCTCCATGCTCTCAGCGATGTTCTCCATTGCTGCCCCCTGCTGTTCAGAATGGGCCATCATGTCTTGCTCCCACTCAGTATACTGTGGTTGCGCGCGGCAACCACATTGCTGGGCTTGACCCCTGCGGGACCCAAGGACCGTGTGTCCTCGTTGTGTTGGCACCGCCCGTGACGGCACGACTACATGCCCCCATCAACGTGATGTCCCAGGCACATCAGTGACTGGTGTGGAGGGTGACCCTGCATCCCGATCCACCACGGGCGGAGGTTCCAAGACTGTCTGTCCCCTCAGTGCAGGTGTCGCGGACAGAGGAGTGTCCACATCAGAATCACTCACCCCTGACATATGGACCTGATGCTCATCCAACTCGACATGGTCGTCGGAGTGTTCTTCAGGGCTGGACTCATAGGCAGCCAGAGACAAGATGGACTGTAGCACTTGGGGTTTTTTGTGGCCTACCACCCCACGACCCCCACTTGTGCCGGGTTGTTGTAGTGAGAACAACCCTGTGCCTGGCATGACAACGCCATCCTCCGGCTCCATTGCATCATCTTCTGAAAAATAGAGAGAAAAAAGATCACTACACATGTTAGAAGCACACAACACACACACACACTGACAACAAACACATCAGGCAGACATGTGACACACAAAATAGAACCTGGCATGCATGCTGGGTCAACTTGAATTTGCTTCTGTGATTAGACCTGTTGAAAGGTGGCAGTTTGCACTGAGGTGGGTCTATGCAGTGCAGGGAATATGTATGTTACTCACTACCTACATGTACAAGGACTCCATGGTGCGTGTCAGAAAATGTGAAGGCAGTGCAAGGTCAACTTCAGGCATCATGTGCAATGTGCATTCAATGGGTAGCATATCTACAAGCAAAGCACCCCTCCACCCAAGTGCAAAAGCAGGGATGCCTAGCATGGTATCAAAATGCTGAGCATAGACCTGTGTATTGACAGACAGTGTTGACTAGCATCAACAGCTTCATGTGAGTCAAGTGACAACACTGCAAATGATGATGGGACAGTAAGCAGGACACATGATGAAACCTCTGGAGTACACCCACGTGTGAAGAAGACACTACACCAGTTCTACAGAGTCATTGGCCTTTAAACAGGCTGAGACCTGTGACCCTTACAGATTGTCAGACCCTAAACATGTGTGCAACGCAGTACTGAGCCACAGTTGACATGGGAAGGCAGATGAAATGCCATGCAATTTAGGTCATCCTGGACTTGTATTACAGTCATCATCCAGTCATGGACACATATGGGCATGCGTGGAATGCACATGGAGCATGAATGGGCACTCATGTCCCTGCGGGGCATCTGACCTCTGCACAGTCCAAGTGAGACACCCTGCATCAAGTACTAAGGATGTACCACAATGGATATGTCTGGCAGATTGGCCGCTGGATGTTCGCATGTACACAGGAGGCATGAACAGGGAAGTACCCAACGGCAATATTGTAGCAGACCAGTGCTAAGGTGGATTTGGGGTGCAGAGCAGGGGGTTGAGGGTCAAGGGAGCATGCCTATATTGGGTACCCCCTTGCAGGCAGAGTACACATGCACGTCAGTCATGCTATGCATAGTGCCTGGGCTGAGAGGAAGCTCACCCCACGCTACATGCAGAAGTGCCAGTGAGCTGGAACATGGACCAGAGGGGCAAAATGGTAACCAGCATGTGAGTAGGATGCAAAAGTGGTGATGTGGACAGTCCCCGTCTGCTCCACATGTCCACCACCCAGCAGAGTAGACCTGCATCAGGGAAGCATTGCATTACTCACACATAATCATGTACACGTGACATGTAGTGGCAGTCATGCACATCACATCATACAAGTAAAACACACACGTCCTCGACAAACACGCACCAAAACTCACTGGACTGTGCATCAAAGTCCGGCATCCCTCCCACTCCTTCGACCGATTCTGATGGTATGAACTCTGCAACGAGTGACTCATGCGGAGTGAGGTCTTCCTCCTCCGGTGCAGGCCCACTGCCAGTCACCAGAGTCAAGTTGTTATTTGAGGCACGCTTAGCCTTAGCGCTGCGTTTGAGGTCATTCCAACGCTTTTTGCACTCTTGCGCCGTGCGCACCTCATGTCCGAATGCACTCACATGTTCCGCAACTTTCTTCCAGTGGGTATCACGGTGGGCAGCCGTAGTCTGACAATTAGCACCCACTAGCATGTCACGGCTGTGGTCCCGCACGTAGTCCACGAGGTAGTCCAGTTCCTGGTTGCAGAAGGGCTTCTTCCTCGACGTGCAGGAGGTCGTGGCTCTGTGTGGTGTCCCAGCCTGTGCTGCAGGTGCAACCTTCCTCCTCTTGGATTGTGGCGCAGACCCTGGCTGGCTGATGCCGCCCTGATCAGTATGGCCAGTGGGACCGGTGGATTGAGCCAAGGGAGATGGCAAGTGGCGGGACGACCAAAGGGCTGACTTGTGTCAGTGGCAGCTGGGTGCCCTCTAATGGACCCTGCGCAGCAACATCTGCTGTGGTAGGGTCATTGACCGCTGCTGTCCTTGTTGGCAGACTCACAACCGGGGTGTTGTTGGGTGCATCTGCCCCTGCACTTGCCAACACCCGGCTGTTCGGGGCAGCAGATGACATTATTGCCCCAGGGACACGTGTCTTGGTCAGGGCAGCCCTGCGTGCAGCTACGGTTTCCCTGAGGGCCTGTTGGAAATCTTCCAAGGGCTCTTCAATTGCCAACGCAGCCTGTGCTGGCAGACCCTGAGCCTGGGTGGTGGTGTCCACAGCTGCACCTGCAGCTACCACTACTCTTGGGCCCGTGCCAGTCGATGAAACGGACTGCCGGGTCACACGGGCGCCAGTGCCAGATGCAGAAGCTGCATCTCCCAGAACCACGGGGTTTTGGCATGAGTGCACCGACACATGGTACAACATTGTGCTCAAGTGGGGCACCCCTGCCTCTTCCCCCTCTGTGGCCACCCTGGACACCCTGGAGTCCCCCTACTCCCTGGTCACCCCGGCCACATCCCTGACCACGCCCGCCACAAGGAGTACGCCCAGCTGAGGCGCCCCTCACCTTTGGTGGCCTCCCAACCATGGCACAGATGGAGTAGTGCCAATGGGAGGTGTACACCACAATTGACCTGGGCAATTGGGGTGAAGGGGGTGGGATGCAAGATGTTAACAGCCCCCCTGCACCTGCAAGGCTGTATGTGACCCCGGTGATGTAGTGACGGGTCACGCTACGCTCAGGCACCCCAAAACTTCAGTAAAACCATGCACGCAACCCTGCAGCCTACGTGCCTGAAATCAACCTCCCGCAGTACGCGGTGGCACCCAGTAACACGAAAAACGCATACGCGTGGGACACGCAGGCTACTATGACCTCGAAAACGGATGCGATACACAGGGGCACCCGCAGTGGGAAAAATAGCGTGCGCGACTCACCGTCTGACTAGCGACATGCAGAAAAACACGCATAGCCAATACCCCCGCCAAAAGAAGAGATACGTCCTTGATCGCTGTGAAGATGTGATGGCGCGCGAAACAACACGAAGCAGCTACACACGTCGGTCTCCACGAAAGGCACGTACAGCGAACTGCTGGCCCCGCTCACCTTTAACCCGTGCTGAGGGAAACGCCCGCGCGTGTCACGTCACTTACGCATGTAGGCCCTTTCCTCGGATTACACGCATTCACACGCGGACATGCAGTTTTTTCACGCGCGCTGAACCACTATGCCCACGTCACAAGGGAAACGCGCTAAAGGCCTTTCCTCCAATTACACGCTGAGGTGCAATTTTTTCACATGCCAAATCACTCCGTATCAAACTGGCCACACGAAAACACACGGAAGACCACACTTCTGCCCAGAAGGCTGAATTACTGCCCCCCAGAGCCCCGAGCACGCTCCCACCTTCAATCTGCTGCTGCCTGACTGCCTGCTGCCCACGTGCCCTGCTATTTGCTGCTTGCACGTCAGCCAGGGGTGCAGTTGCTGTGAGCACCCCTGCTGGAACTGAAGACTCCCGACTGGGATTCCATTGCTCCACAGCCCAGCCCCAGGACCCAGTTGCCCACCCACTCCTGCCTCTGGGGTTGCCATGTCCAGCAGAACACCATCGGGCAGCACTGGCAACCCCCAGCCAGAGAGGCTGAGGGCCACCAGCTTCAGTGCCAGGGAAGTTGGTGTCCTGGTGGAGCAAGTCCTGGGGCAGTACGATGCCCTCTTTGGAAGTTCGCGCGCCGACAATGAAGGACGGACCAGGATCTGGATGGACATCGTGACTGCCATCAATGCGGAGGGGGTGGCAGTCCGCGACTTACATCATGTCAAGAAGGGCTGGGAGGAATTTAGGTCCAGGACCCTCAACAAGGTCCGGCGCCTCGCAAAGGCAGCGGATGCCGAGGGGCGCCGGGGCCAGCTGTCGGACCACTAAATGAGGGTCCTGGAACGCATATGCCCAGCGCTCTACGTCCAGATCCTTGAGAGGCAGACCCGTCTGGAGTCGAGTGGTAAGTGTACATGCAGAGTGATTGGCCGCTGTGCATGTCGTGGTGTGCCAGTAGTGTGCAGGTTGCACATGTGTTTTTGTAGGGCCATGTAGGGATGTGTATGAACATGGGCGTGAGGCTGCCACATGTGTGTCCTCTCATGTGTGAGACATTGATGGTGTATGTGTTGGTAAGCATGCAGGACAAATGCAGGTGTGGGAGCACACATGTTTGAATTTCTGTGTATGTACATTGGCATGGTTGTGGCATGGATGGTGGTTCCTAAGGCATGTATCTGCACTGTGTACATGTGCATGTACTTGACAAGTGTGCAACTGTGATGCAACATGGATGCATGTGACACTGACATGTAGAAGGCTGAATGGCAGCTCTGACATTTATGGCGATCTTATCACTGCAACAGTTGGAGGAGATGTAGACATGCATGTAAGTGTGGTGGCGTGTGTGCATGTCTACTGCACTCCCTGTGTTTCATTTGATGTCTGGCTCACCTTTGGATGCTCATGCTGTTGTATGTGTATGGATGGTGCTGGCTGTTGTGATATGGCTGTGGAATTGCTCATGTGTGCGAGTTGAAATGACGTGTGTTGGGGATTGTGATGCCATGTCTGAAGTTTGAAACTGCCACTCGTGTGCAACTGTCATGTGTGTATCAGTCCAATGTACAGTGCCCTGATGCCTGTGTCCTATCTCTCCCTGTCTGCAGCGTCAACTGATGAAGAGGGCGGAGAGGGTGCTATGGAGCACAGCGGCAGGGATCGCACCGCCAGCCGGAGACGCAAGGCCCGGCTCCCCTCCCAGGTTGTCATTTCATCAGGGAGTGAGGAGTCCGGTGCCACGTCCCAGGCCACAGCTGCCGAGGGTAGGTCCAAGAGGCAGAGGTCGGAGTTGGACTCCTCGGCAGCAGAAGGGGCAGCTGAGACCCCATAGGGTCCGACGGAGGAAGATGGCACAGAGTCATCCAGGTTGGTGGGGGGTTTGGTGGAGGAGGAGGCCGTGCAAGGGACAGACACGGGAGGTGGGGATTCCTGCTGGTGCTAGTGGTGCAGTGCAGGGGCAGGTACAGGAGGCAGCACAGGCCACCGCGAACGTGCCTGTGTGTAATCCTGGCCCCGATCCTGTGACTGCATCATCCTGCACCAGCAGGGATGCCTACGTCCAGACCCGTTTTCAGGAAGGGGATCCGCTTACAACAACTGGCCTTCCTCTCCCTGTGGACGTGGCTAACCGGGACCGGGTTGAGCCTGTCCTGAGTGGGATGGCCTTGCGTCAACGGGGTATGCGAGGTGACCTGCAGTGTTTTCGTGAGGACACTGCACATCATCTTGAATGCCTCGTTGACTGCGTTGACCTACTGGGACGGGTCACCAGGGCCGGATTCCTCCGTTTGCTGGACCTTGTTCTGACCCTCTCCTCACCTGAACCCCCTATGCGCCAGTCGTCCTCTATGCCATCTTCCCACCCATGTATCACCTGGGTACCCTGTGGAGCTGCCTCTGACCCTGCGGCCAGGCTGGTGGAGGACACATCCCTGCCACAGTCGGGAGTCGGATGTTCAGCAGGGGTGGCCACCTCAACAACTGCACCCCACCGGAGGAGGATGTGCAGGCAGCAGGAGCCAGGGCACAGGCAGAGGCATAGCAGCAGCAACAGCAGCAGCAACAAGGTGGGAGCCATGATGGCTCGGGGCCTTCAACATCGGAGGGGGAGGCATCGGCCAGAGGGCAGGAGGACCCAGGACTGGAGTGTCTTCCGTGTGGCAGCGGTTAGGCCATGCAATAGATGCGGAGCGGTGGCGGGCGGAAGAGGGGCGGCTCACCATGGTCAGGGCGGAGTTCTCCATGCGTCAGGCGTTGAGGCGGGCAGACTGCCTCGAGGTGACTCGCAGGGAGTTGGAACAGGCCATGAGTGCCTCCCTGCGAGACCTCGGGGCCAGGGCAGAGTCCCGCCTCCGGGACATCGACATGGAGTTCGATGATGCCCTGGCCCGGGACACCACAGAGTGAGCCGCAGGATTTGCCCGCCGCCATTGTATATAGTTAGATAATGTTAGGTTTCCTTTGTTTTTCTTTTTTATTTTGGTTGCGCTTGGACAATGCACCGCGTTTTTGTATATAGTTTTTTATTGGGTAGCATTTTTGGTAGGTTTCATTTCATCAGTTGGGCTCATGGACCCTGGATTGTTCATTTGTACATAGTTCACCATTGGATTATTCACATTTTTTTTTTATTTTCACCATGGAGCAATGGATTTCACTTTCTTTTTGCCCTTGGATTTGCTTTGTTGGACTGTGACTTTGGACACCATTTCTTTTGGATTTCTTTGGATTATGATTTCTTCTTTTTTATTCTTTTACGGACATGCAGCATTTCTTTAATTATTCCCATTGTTGTGTGTTTTTTTAAAAATTACATTCATGTTGTGTTTAATACATTTTTTTCTTCATACTTTGATGTGTGGTATTATCTCATTGGTTTCATGCATGTCATGATATGGGTTTTCACATTCACTTGCACCCATTGTGTGTGAGTGACGGACATGTGTTCATGTACATACTTGCCTTTGGGGTTGTATCATGTAATTGCCTTCTCTATGTGGGTGGATGCAATACTTGGTTGGGCCTTTGGGCTGGGGAGGCTGGCCATAAGGGCCATGATTGAGGATCGTCATGACGTGGGGGCAGAGGGACATGAGTGGGGGCCTGCTGGCAGGTGCCCCGCACTGCTGGGGGGTGGGGGTGCAGGGGGACATGAGTGGGGGGCCTGCTGGCAGGTGCCCGCACTGCTGGGGGGTGGGAGTGCAAGGGGACATGAGTGGGGGCCTGCTGGCAGGTGCCCCGCACTGCTGGGGGGTGGGGGTGCAGGGGGACATGAGTGGGGGCCTGCTGGCAGGTGCCCTGCACTGCTGGGGGGTGGGAGTGCAGGGGGACATGAGTGGGGGCCTGCTGGCAGGTGCCCTGCACTGCTGGGGGGTGGGGGTGCAGGGGGACATGAGTGGGGCATGAGTGGGGGCCTGCTGGCAGGTGCCCCACACTGCTGGGGGGGTAGGGGTGCAGGGGGACATGAGTGGGGGCATGCTGGCAGGTGCCCTGCAGGGGTGGGGGTGCAGGGGGACATGAGTGGGGGCCTGCTGGCAGGTGCCCCTGACTGCTAGGGGGTGGGGGTGCAGGGGGACATGAGTGGGGGGCTTGCTGGCAGGTGCCCCGCACTGCTGCGGGGTGGGTGTGCAGGGGGACATGAGTGGGGGCCTGCTGGCAGGTGCCCCGCACTGCTGGGGGGTGGGAGTGCAGGGGGACATGAGTGGGGCCTGCTGGCAGGTGCCCCACACTGCTGGGGGGTGGGGGTGCAAGGGGACAGGAGGGGGGGCCTGCTGGCAGGTGGCCCACACTGCTGCGGGGTGGGGGTGCAGGGGGACATGAGTTGGTGATCAGTAGTGCAAGCTGACATGTGGATGGGCTGCCTGCGGGACATGACCAGGGGTGCAGGGTAGTCCCCTGTGGTGTGGGCTGCCTGCAGGGGCCGTGGAGGGTGTAGAGGGGAACACCTGGGAGGACTCTCACTGCCAATTCACGTGTAGGACTCCCCGCGCACCCCCGAAATACATGTACCCTGCTCATATCGGGTGTGAGACTTCACGCTAACCCCAGTAATACACGTACCCCACTCTCACAGGGCCAATCATATGTGAAACTTCCCGCGAACCCCAGTAATACACATACCCCACTCGCACAGGGCCAATCGCGTGTGAAACTTCCCACGAACCCCAGTAATACACGTACCCCACTCGCACAGGCCCTTTCACGTGTGAAACTTCCCACGCACCCCCGAAATACACGTAGCCCACTCGCACAGGGCCAATCGCGTGTGAAACTTCCCGCGAACCCCAGTAATACACGTACCCCACTCGCACAGGCCCTTTCGCGTGTGAAACTTCCTGTGAACCCCAGTAATACACGTTCCCCGCTCGCCATGCCGGTACAGGGTTAGCGCAGCCCTTTGCGCTGGATTGGGATTTCGATGGCTTTTCCCTGCGCGAGAGGCGTTCTTGGGGGCGTAACTGGCGCTTCTGCACGGTCGCTGCGCCACTGTGCGCCACGGCTGGTTTTGGTAGCTAAAATCCATGAATACGCTGTTCGCGGAAATGGATTTTAGCGCACGTGGCTGGCGCAGAGATTCGCACGCACACACTGTGTGCCAGCCGCGTGCGCCACTTGTGCGCTAAATTCTATGAATTACCCCCTAAATCTGTTGGGGCAACACTTTAATGACTATAATAATTAAAGACACCAGGGACAAGGTGTTTCATTTCGAATTTCAACCATCTCGTACCGTGATTTTCAATGGGGGAATTCATTCATTTACTTAAAAACATGCTAAGGATTTACACTGAGAGGTTTACCAAAGAGAATATGCTAACATACACAGGCTAAACACAGATTCTTCTATGGGAAGGTGACTGAATCACACTAGCAATGTGGGGTTTTTAAATGGGGGAATTATTGGTTTCAATGCTACGAAAGGAAGGGCTTCTACAACTAGGGGCTGGGTTATTTTCTACTTGCACAGTAAGCCTTGGTTTGGGATTCTGGAAAGCCAGCTGGATCTCAGGAGACACTAGACAAGGCAAGGGTTTTGGTCACTGTACTCTCAAAGATGGTAAGGTGCAGCCGCCTTCTCCTAGTCCTCCTTCCCCTGTCTCCACAGATTTTTGTGTGTCTGTCCCCTGACTTAGTACAGTGACCCTTATATAGCACAAATGGCATCACTCACTTTACAATCTAGGGGAGTACTCTGTAATTACCCCTACCTCCTGGATAGGACAGTTTACCATTCCTCTTTCCGCCCCCTGGCATGATTGGCTCAAGGGCAGAGAGTACCATCTGTCTGTTTGCATTTATTACTATTCTTTGTTCTCTTGGCCACTTTTTGACAAAAACAGTTATGTCTCATAACTTCATAATTCTATTAGCCCCTGCTATATGCATAAGATGAGTGGTTTTAATTGGTCACAGGGAATTAGGTAAGCCACTCGCCAACTCTGTAGGATGTAGCATGGCCCGGTGGCACATTTGTGTCCTTTTCACAAAATGTATAACAGTTCTAAATTCTTGCCCTTGCCCCATGATAGGCAGCTTATGTGATGAGTCCGGGGGAAGAGGGGCTGGAGTAACGTTAGTAACATTAAACCGTACATTGTTGACAATCCCGGCACCAACTGAGATGTTTTATGAAGGCGGACATATTATATTAAAACTCCTGGATGAGTCCGTTGTTTTGATCTGTGAATCTGAGGTGAAGTGGAAAGCCGTCAACCCTATATCTCCGGTGGAAGGTCGGGAAAAAAACAGTTTGAACTGTTCAAATCGAAGAAGACCTTTTAGAGGGCATTAAAGCTATTGATGTTGGTGATTCTATGAAGTGTTCAACCTCAGTGGCGGTTGGTGGTGACCCACCCCCATCCCTGCTAACTCGAACTGTACTGTCAACTCTAATGATTTGAACTTGAACATAGCAATTGGAGATTAATACACCCGTTTTGACCAGTGGGTTTCGTTGCAGTAAGGGCAAGTTGTTAAGAAGAGACCCACTGGAAGCCTTTAGGGTTGTTAACCTGGCAGACTTTTCCGATTGGAAAAACTAATTCCTGTGACTGGCCCTGAGCCGTGTCCAGGAAGGGAGACTATCAAATTTCACATCTATCCGTTCTTAGTACCTGACACACGTGCACTGGTGACCGGGGCGAGCTCCTTTCCAATGAAAGCCAAATCCCCCCACCCACCCACACACCCTTAAAACAGCTAATTTCTTGTGTAACACTGGAAAACTAGGAAAGCAGGGACCAGAATTGGTGGGGCCTGTGAACGGGGATAAGGATTGGGGAAAGGCTGAGGCTATGGAGATGGCGTGCTTCAAAATGCTAATGTAAGTGTTGATGTAAATGCGGCCAAACCCTGTTCAGCTGTAAGCTCTGACATCCCAAAATTGCTCCAGAATACCAACCCGGAGACCGGAGCAGGGTGATCGGCCATTACCATTGTGCCTGGTATCATCTGCTGTTAAGGATCAGCCTACTGAACTGGCTAATCTAAATAAGGGCGATCAGCCCACCTTGCAGGAACCCAACTAGGCAGTTGTTATTGACATTCCATCGTTTTATTGTTTTGGCATGGTGTTGGGTGAGGAGGATGCAATAGTGGGCATGGGTGTTGACAGTGTGAAGGTGGGCAGTAGGATGGGGAGTGGGGGTATTAAGGATTTGGGTATCCTGAGTAAGGAGAAAGCAAAATGTTCAGCGGGGGTGCGAGCAACTTACACTGAAACTGTGGCGTGTGTTCATCCTCTAGCAAAGCGAGCCATGGTGATGGTTGTGGATATAGCCAAATTAACCATTGGGAAATCATGACTGCTTTATGAAGTATTACAGAGGAAGTATCCTGCTTGACTAAGGAAGTTGCAAAGCTGGTTAGAGTTGTTGAAAAGGGGCTGCCTAGGTCTGATGTTCCAGTTGGTAGCCCAGGCAGGGCTGTCCCAGTTGGCAAAGAGGTTACAGTTTTTCCCTCTGTTTTTAATAACGGCATGTAAGACCAACCCTGATACACATTTAACAAATCTATCTAATCCAGGGGTAGTCCCAGAGGGGATGGGGTTTCGTTCTGAGCGACTTGCTACGGGACCTAGCCTGCCCATTAGGGGTGGTATCATCTCTTCAAACCATGGTGGTTTTGATGGTGGGGTTCTTTTACCAATGTCTGTTATTCCAAACAACGTCTTTAGGAAACCGTTGGTAGGGCTGAGACCCACCAAACCCTGGAATAGCCCCTGTGGTATTAAATCTCATGAGACGCAGGGGGTGCTAAGGGAGGGGGAAATATAAAACATTTGTTTATGTATGATGTCCCGAGTTTACGACCAGGGAGTTTCGAGAAACAGTTCTCTTTGGTGAATAAGACCATTCACTGACTTTACCATGTATTGGGCTGCTGGTCCATAATACGGGAGGACATCCTTCATTGTGAGAGAGGTCAGATTGTGCTTTAGAGGTGTGGTTATGTTTGGTTAGAGTTTGAGAGGTGTATGCAGACGGGTACCCTTTTATAGTGGGATAGTTAGTTACATTGCTATCTAAAAGTGATGCGTGCTAATTTCCAAATTCTTTCTGGAATAGGCTTGTGTATAACTCCATAATTGTATCTAAATGTGTCACAAGCTAATATTTGCAACTCCATCTAAATGTGGCAACGACCAATATTCACAATCCTGTCTAGATTTGACGCAAGCTAAAATTCACAGTTCTATCTAAATGTGGCACTGGCTAATATTCACAATCCTGTCTAGATGTGACGCAAGCTAAATATATAATGACATGTTGAACGTTTTGTGTCCCTACTTTACCAAGACAGTGAGGAAAATTAGACAAATCACTCTAGGGAATAGTGGTTGGTGTGAAGATGATTGCCAGTTAAAAGTACTACTTGGATAAACTCTATCTAAGAACCCTGAGGGCTAAATTGTAAGAGGATTCAATTCAACACTACAGCTAAGTCAACGCCTAGTCTATAATACTGAATGAAAACCCTTATTGATATATCTTTATGTCCAGTTCATGCGTTCTGGATGACTACCCCTATATAGCACCCCTCTCTTGGAATCCTCCTGACCCCACTGAGCCAAGAAGTAGTTCTGGTTTGCAAATTAAAAGGTTTATTCGATAATTTAAACAATAGATATGTATATCACACTTTATAATAAATTAATAATTGAATATCACACTTAATCTGATATGATAAATATTAACAACAGAGAATCTGGCACTAACACGCTTCTCTATAATCAATAAGGAGTTGACATAAAATGGATAAGGTAGCACACAGGTGAATAGGAACAAAAGAAGAAGGTGGTACAGAATGCTTTATGTAAGCTCAGGTGGATGCAATATTCAATGAATGCAATACAGAAAATACTCAATATGATTTCAACCAAACAATGTAATCACTTTTCTCTGGCTATTCACTCCCCCCCTCTTTATGCAATGCAAGGAAATGGAAGGAAAACACGCAGTTCTCAGAAATGCAATCAAATGTGATTCAGTTCACCCCAGCAGGCTTAGACAACAGAAGTTTAAAACACAGGCAAAATGCTTTGATATGTGCTGGCAATGAATTAAAAAAATATGCTAAAATGCTTTTAATTCCCTTTCAGAGGTTCAGGGTGAATGGTATCTAGTTAATATTAGCTCAGGCTCACTCTTGCAATGATTCAGGAATGATTAGCAGGTTAAACGAATTTCTGGCAAAGGGAAGGCAAGCAGCAGCTGTTTTTACACGAGGAGAAATTTGCAAATCGCGGTAAAATTCGCGGATGCGTGTTCCGCGATTGCGGCAAAACTATAGGGGGTAGGAATGCGGTTCTAGGTTCGTAGGAAAGCCACGATTCTAAGCTTTCAGATGAAAGTTATTGCAAGTCTCTAAGACAAACGGTCGCGGAGATATGAGCGATTTTGTGAAGGTCGTTTTTCAGATTTGAAATTTTAAAAGCTCAAAATGACAAGTGACAGATTTTGCAGCTAGAATGACAGGTGACAGATTTGGAGCTATCAGGCAGTTCTACTTAGGTTAAATAGATTGAATTAGATGAATTTAAACTAAGAGCTTTGGTTTGGTACAGTTTGGCGGTACTCACAAGAGATTTTAAACAGGAAGGCGGTTTTGTCACGATCTGGTCAACAGGTCTGGACTTCGGACGGTCTCTGGAACTGCTCACAGCATCGGGGTCAGCACTCTGGATACAATGGCCTGGTCACTGCTAGGCACTGGTTCTCTGGGTCGGGTCCTGCCTTCTCTTTGGATATTTCTGTCACCGGGTTCTTGCAAAAGTTCTTGGCAAAATTCAGACGGCGTCAGCCGGCTGTCTGAAGAGTTCAGTTGCAAAAAGATTTTTAGGCCTGCTGACAAATACTCTTGCTGGCAGTGACCTTTTTGGTTAAGGTTCTGAAGTCTCTGTTTATCTTGGAGTCTAAGTGTTGGCTCTTTGAAGTTTGATGGAGGTAAGTATGGATTTTTCCAGCAGAGCTTCCAGCGGCAGATGGAATTGAAGGTCTCTACCTAAGTTTCAGTGGTCCATTTATATGTTCTGCAAGTGGGTGTGTGTGTTGGTCATAACTAAACTTGCCCCTCTCATTTGTCATTGGTCCAGCTTTCATTCCTCCCCTGATTGGGGAACTAAGTTGTGTCAGAGTGATGTCAGCCATTTATGATCTCTTGAAAAACCTCCCCTGTCATCTGTGCACCCAAATCTATATATGATCAAAATACATATTTCAGAGTTACACAGTTGTTTGAAATTACATATACATGGTGTGGCTGAATTCAGCCATGTCTCTGTCCAAATCTGCTGTTTCTAAGAGCTTGCATTCAGAAATGGCACATAATTGACTTTTTAACTGATTTTTCAATTTCTGACATTGACCCAACTTTACATACATGTGCGCAGGGAGTATGGACATTAACTGATGAAGTTTCAGATTTTTAACATGCATACATTTAGAGTAATATCCACTTTTCCGCTAACACCCCCCTGAACATACCACCGGTTCTAAAAACCTCTTAAACTGTGGGCAGAAAAATCACAAGAATTATGGTATCATTTATAAAATTTTCACATGTCCGCACCATGAGTTATTCATCTTTTTCTAAACAATATTCTGGCTACAAAGGGGTGTGGTTTCCCAGGTCACATGGTGGAAATACTGGTTTATCCAGTTCTGCCAAGCCAGCTTGCTCTCACAGGCAGTGCCCCTCCCAGCTTCTGCCAAGAGGAAGCTACATTTTACGACCGCTGTAATAAAACCTTTGCCTGAGTCAAGACAGGCTTTGTTCAGAGCCTGTAGAGCACAGGTAATTCAATTATCAGATAGATGGCATATCCTTAGTGTGGCCAGCAAAAGGCAGATGGGCCTGGGAACACAGTTGTGACTCAAGTTTCACTCCTGATGGGGGTAGTTGCCAGGCAGAATCAAGTTCCTTAAGCCAGACTTTCAGCTAACTGTCATGTTTTTTGTTGCTTTTTAAATTAACTTGCAATTTTACACATGCAGCTAGAATGCTGATTCTAAGTTTAAACTATGACATTTAAACAATTGCAAAGGCATGTGACACCAAACATAGGTCACTCATTTATCTAAACATTTTCGATTTTAGTGTCTTTAAATCCAGTGCAACTTAAACTGCTGACTCCATAGCAGTTTTGTTATAAGCATTGTTTTGGGCTCTTCATTTCCCAGATTTTGTAAGCACACAAAACTCCATTCTGCCAAATGTCTGCTGGTGTTCAGTGAATATTTTGCACATATTGCAATGTTTGAAAATAGGCATTTTGAGCCTGCCTTCAGAGAAACACAGGGTGGTTTTAAAACGCCGGCTTTTGGATAGTGGTGAGTACTGGTACTGCACCCATTTTTGGGATTTAAGAAATGAATTCCCCACAATTCTAGGTTGCATTTGGCAATCAGCATTGCCATTCCCAATGGTTTCAGACTACTGTGCGGGTAGTCCAATGGTGGTTTTAAAGCGCTTTGAAGCTAACCGGCGCTACTGTTTTTCCTTTGGCAACCCATTTCCCTCATGGCAACCCGGCCTTTCATTCTCGCACTGGTGGGTGGCAAGTGAGGCAACCATTTTGGTGTGCGCACAAACTGCGCAGCTTTCCTGGATTTCGGCGCACATGTGGGTTTTCCGCCATCTTGAATTTTCTAAGCCCACAGCACCAAATGTTGTGGCATGATAGCTTAAACGTGGGTCAGGACACCCAACAAAATATAATGCCGTACTTGCTACAAAGAAAGCGGAATATGTCAGCAATACATGGGATGATTTGTTGTCATGCAGTGCCAGAACCTTCTAGGAGGAAGAGACCCAAATTATGTGTGTCCTGCACACTGTCATATACCAGCTAATGAATGGTTTCGGCATTTTAGTAGTCTATACAAGTGTGGGCCTGGTGATGCTTTTGAAGCTTCTCTGGGTAATTGTACCTACTATCTAGGTGAGGATTATCTGCTAATCACTATCAATGAGGTTGAGGGAGCCATACTTCCAAAATTCCTATTGATCTGCTTAAGGGTGAGCTCAATATCTGGGCCCCACTGCTGACTCTATATTCAATTTCTCTCCAAGGTCTGGGGGTGTTCCCAACTCATGCCATGAGGTATTATTCTATCTATTTTTAAGAAGGACGATAAGGATAAGAAGTTCCCACGGAACCTCAGGCATATATCACTTTTGGATGCCATGGGCAAGGTCCATGCCAAAGTCTTGTTGGCATGTCTCTTGCTTTGGGCATACGAGGGTGACAAAATTAACCATCTCCAGGCAAGGTTTCAGTGTGGGTTTAGCACTCTGGATCAGTGTTTTAGGTTTGGTGTGATTTTGGCCAAGTATGTCTCTCTCCGGCTTATTAAAGTCTATGCAATATTTGTAGATCTACGTACAGCATTTTCTCGTAGTATGCTGTGGACCATCTTGAAGAATAAAGGAGTTCCAGGGTACCTTCTGGCTAACATTCAGTCCCTTTATTCTAACAATATGGCATCAGTGAGGTGGGGTTTGGGAGGGGAGACTACGGGGCATTTTGAGGTTGAGAGAGGGTCCGCCAGGTTGTGTGCTGGCCCCCTCCTATTCTATTTATACATTAATGAAATCATTGAGGATCTGCTTGCCCATTGCCTCGACCTACCCAAACCAGGGAGTGATAGGTACACTACATTATTTTATGCCAGTGATGCAGTGATACTGTTTACTATGCCTATGGTATTGAGACATAACCTGCAGGTTTTTGTTGGGAAATGTAAGGAGCTCTCAATGGTTCTTAATACGGAGAAGACAAGATTGATGGTATTCTGCCAGAGACCAGGCAGGAATAACAAACTGAAGGTTACAATTGACAGGTGTTATCGGGAAGAAGTAGGCTCCATTGACGACCTAGGAAATGGGTTTTCTGATAATCTCCCCTTGTCGGGCCAGCAAACTAAGGCAGCTGTGATGCTTGAAAAATGTGATTGGGGGGGGTATTCACTGTTTCTTTTTCAGCCGTGGCAGAGGGGCAGTGTCTCTGGCCATAAAACTATAGAAGTCGCAGGGACTGACACCAACTATGTATGGGGCAGAGCTGTGGGGCCATCGCGCAACATCCGCACTCAGTGTACTTGATAATACTTACCTGATAGCCCTTTTTATGCAACCAAGAGGTGCATCTATGGCTAGTCTCTATCAAAATGTGATCCTATGTCAATCTACGAGATACTATCGAATGAACCACTGTTATACTGGGTCAGAACTTGGAGTGTAACTGAATTAGGTAAATATAGAGAGGCTCTTAGTAGTCTGTTCGGTATACTTGGTTCGGGTTTCTTGCCCTGGCTTAGGTTTGGTCACCAAGGTCTAGTGGGGCTGGACCAGGACCTTTTCTGGTCTAGCCCCACTCGTCTGACCCCTTGTTCTAAGACAGTGGTAAAAAAGATCTGCTATGAGGTGACTATCAACAGAAGTAGTGGGTGTACCGAAATTCGGCTTTGAGTAACTATTCGGCTGAACTTCAGCCGAAAACAGCTATTCTGCTTTGGCTGAACACTTACTTGAATCCTTACTCAAAGCTGAAGTTACACCGCTAGTACTAGTACACTTAATATTGCTGGACTGCCACAGCCTTTGAAGGGTATGTTGTCTGCGAGCGTTGAGTTAAAAGCGTTCTGCTGTTCACTCATGCATGCTCATCGTGCCCTTGCTGACAAAGGTTATTCTGCATGTTTTTAAGGGGCTGTAGTGATCATGTGTGAGCATGATGGCAGGACCCCCTTCCTGCGGGTGTGTGGCAGGAAGAGGCTGACGTCTGATTAATGGGGCAGGTGTGGTTCCTGTTGTGTGCTATGTGTGGCGTTACTGTTCCCTCCTTGCTGTGTGTGTGTGCATGTGTGCAACAGTTAGTCTAGTATTACAGCAATACTGAACATCCGTGGCCAGAGAGAGAGGGAGGTGGAAAAGCCTGTTTGCACAGAGTGCGTGCAAATCGTCTAGGGAATAATGCAGGAAAGGAAGGGAGTTGGCTGACTGCCCCAACTTCCTGCTCTCTCTCTCACATACAGAGAGCAAAAAAAGAAAAGAAATCAGAATCACATTACAGAAGCAACAGAAACATCCACAGATGCCTCACAGCACGGGCAACAAGTGGATTTTGCTAGTACAATATTAACAAATAAAGCAAGAAGAAACCTTAGTATAGCAGGCGTTCAATATGTACAAGGTTTGAGTTGTGTGCAAAAAGGACATTATCTGGTGGTTGGAGGCAACCCGGTTCACCATATATAAATTAGTTTGATCACTGAGCAGATGATACGTGCACGCGACAGTTAAGGGGATCCCCTGTTAATGTGATGCAGGAACTTGGCCCATTCCTACTATATAAAAGGGTGTATCTCTAATTCATGGGAAACGCCTCATCAGTATAGCTGTAGGACTCCCTCATTTATAAATATGAAGTTAAGGTCTGTGTAAGAACTGCTGATGTATAACTGTGGAGCTAAAGTATGTGGAAGACTTCCCACAGTGTATTAGGACACTTTACTTGTTTACGATCTTCTATAGGCTGCACTTTTTGGAAGTCTTCCTAGTATATAGGAGTGAGGTTAAACTTTTTACGTGACCCCATGATGCATTGTCTTTTAAACTTAATCACCTGAACATCTCTCCAAAGTAGGACCCCCTCTGCCTATGGCTAGCCTCTCCTGTTTGGGTCTCGCCATTGCTGTTTGGTGAACAGGGTACTTTTATGCGCCTCAGCTGTCTGAAAGGGTTAAGAATCTGATGGAGAAAGCATTCTCTGGGAGTATCAAAAGCATGGGTGCCCTGGAAATCCGAACTCCCGCCCCCACACCCACCACCTCAGAGTGACTGTAAAACGATTGCACGGTTTTGAGTGCACGATTAAGCGGGTCGAATGACAAAACAAAAGCCCAGACAGATTGCTTTTCATTTTGATTCACAGCAGTAATGCCTGAGTTTGGATGGTTTGGTGCCAGGCCTTTGTCATGTGTTGTGCATGGTTATGGCACGCCTGTGTGAAGGGGGCCGGACAGGGTGGGGGACCATAGTAGAATTTAAGATACAGCAAAGTTCAAAGGAATGTACTATCTAAATGTGCATGCAGTGTTATTCATCTTGAACTGTCCTGGACTTCAAACAGTAACCTCTCCCTCCACCACCTGAAGTGACTATAATGTCTCCTTAAGGCCCCCCCACCATGCAGAACCAAAGGAGAGACAAACGTGCATTTACTGTGCTCAGCACACGGCGCAGAACACCATTTCGCTAAGTGGGCTTCACCTTCTACTTGATGGAGCAGGGATGGATTTGGAAAGCACCATTTTAGACTTGCAACCATCAATAGCCAGTATATACTATTCAGCTCATTGTTCGGCATCGGCCGAATACTTATGACAACTATTTGCTATTCGGCCGAATACTAAATTTAGTATTCGATACACCTCTACTACTAAGCAGGTGTGCAGGGATGAGTAATGGATACAACTCTAATTCAGCCCCACACTACTACACAACCACCAGTGATTCCAATCATAAAGGGGAAACGGGTGCAATTTGGCCGAGGGATGGCTATATTCTTCAGAAGGGGTGTGACCTGGTACAGTAAGAAATCAAACAACAATATTACATTGGTATTAAAATAATAGTATGTAGAACCAACATTCTATAAACATAGGATGCTTCAATTAACTAGAAAATGCACAGAACAAATGAAAATACTAATGACCCACCCCTGTAAGAGTGCAGGCTTTGGTGCAAAGTGGCCATTCTGGGTTTGATGACAGTGATACACAGGCAATGATTTCAGCAGCAATTGTCAGAGTTATGGAAGATGCCTTTACAACGGTAGAGTGTGGATTCTTCCAGGTCACTAGGGATGTTTAAGGTGGTCCAGAGGGACAGAACCTCGTCAAATACCTTTTAATGCTTGTTTTGGGGGCACACCAGCATGAAACCAGGCCTCTAGGTGCTTTAAACGGGTCAAACTGACATCGAGACCCATTTGAGTCAGTGATTTCGAATGGGTTGTGGCCACCTAGATAGTAAAGTCAGTTCAAGATGCTCCAACCAAGTGGAGAAGTCCTTTTTGAGATATCGTCTCGATTCAGGTGAACAAACCAGGCGTTGACGAGTTGAGTCGGCTGGAAGATGTTCAATGATGCAATGATCATCAGAGATCGGCTCAAATGCTGGAGCGCAGGCAGGAAACGGGTGGGTAGCAGATGCAAAGAGCATCAAGTGGGGGAGGTTGGGAAATGCTTGACTACGACTTTGTGACAGCGCTAATGGATTTGTATTTAAAGTAATCTATAAGCAAATGATGTGTCACGTTGTTCCTTATAAACCTCAATTCTCTGCAGTCCAAGGGAGTTTACGAGGCTCTGAAAGAGTATGCAACGTTATCCTATGCCTTTTTGCAGCTTTCACCTGTGTCACAAGAAATACAACCCAGGGCCGACCTTTCAAAAAAAACTCACTATTTAAACCTGTAAGAGTCCATGCTACTAAAGAAAATACTCCAAAGGGCTCAATGGAATATTTTTAGTCCAGAGTATAGGTCAGGCTCCTGGTCGGCGCTCTGCAGACAGTCAGCAATATAGTGAGCTAAATCAATGTTACATATACATCCATGCGGTAGAGTATTTTGATGACTTCTGCACCTGTATCCGTCTCCTTGCCTCTGTCAATTATAAATGCTCTGAAAAAGTTACTCGGCACAATATGCAGTGCTGTTTCCTGATTTGTATTTCTGCATCGTCTGTGCCACAGCGTTTTTAGGATTGTTCCATCACTTTATAGGATCAGTCGTACTGATGGCCTGCCCTGAACACCCCCCCCCCTAGCTGACTTCTTATATAAAGTCTATATGATGCACCAACACCCAGCAGCGAGTCAACAGCGCAACCCTTCGTGAGTATGACTCACAGCTGGTGGTCTGATCTTCAGACACAAAGGAAGCCCTGAAGCAGAGTACCCAGACATGCAGTCACAGCATGCTGTCATTACCCAGTCACTTGAAAGAAGCATGTCTCTCCCCTTGAAAGGAAAAAAAATGTTACATTTTGCTTTACGCATTTCTCTTACTCTCTGCCACATTTGCAGTTGCGAAGAACATTCCTCGCTAAAATTGGAGGGCTGTGTGGGTATTTCTAGTCCATTTGATAATATTCTCTTAGTCAGCCTTGTACACCACTGATGTAAACGATTCACGTGGAAAATTCTGTACTATATTTGAGCACGCTGTACAACTGCAAAGAGTTTATATTCAAGGCGACGTCTCATCGAGAACCTGTTTGTGAGCTACAATGAAATATTAGATAAAGATACAGAACCTTCTAGCAAACTGGCAGAAAAATGGAGCATGTATCATGAGAGGGGGGAGTCACCACAAATGGCGTTTGGGCTGTAGGGAAACCACCCCATGTTTTGCCTAGAAGAAATCTCCAGGAAAGCAAAGACTCCACAAATACTAACACGGCAAAGAGCTGGACAAGAATGTTCTGAGAAACCACTAGTAACAGAAAAAAGGAAGTTTCTAAAAGAAGCGTCATATCCACTGCCAGACTTGCCGCCAAATACTTACCACCGTGTGCAAAGTGCCCCCCAAAACCCGAAAAAGGATAGACCAAGAATACACTGCAAGCAACATTGGGTGAAACATAGCTAAGCAGGTCATGCAAGCCAAATTGGACCACAAATAATGAACACCATCATGGTGCCGGCTATCTTCAATGAATTTGGCCCACATCTGTCGGTCCTGCAAAGTCTGAAGCCGTTGAACAGAGCCATTATGACACACCAGTTTAAGACAACAACATTTAATATCATGAGTCGAAAATTCAGACCCAGTGGGCCTCGTGAGTCCGGCGGTAGCCGTGCTGGTAAATACCGGCACATCTGCCGCCAGAGTCATTTTTTTTCAGCGCCTAGCAATGGGGACTTACCTGGGCATTACAGCCCCGGTAGTCCTGGTAGTCCTGGTAATTGCTCATTTCCGGGCACCGGAAAATATTACTCCCCATTCCCATTTGAGTCCCATTGGACTCCATGGAAATGGGGAGGACGGATTCACCGGCACCATTCATAAATGGTGCCGGTGCATCAGTCAAGGTCTGCGAGCGGGTGCCGTTCCGCTCACCAGGTCAAGCCTGGCGGGCAAAAAGGCACCCACTCGCAGAACTTGTAGTTTGCCAGTCTAAAAAAATGGTACCGGCAAGCTTACTGGTACCGTTGTTTCCGGATCGGCAACCTTACAATGAGGCTCAAACTGAGCCTGAGAGAACTTTCAGACTGGACTGTGTAATCACTTTCAACAAACAAACTACTTTGATGTGGAATACTATGTTGAAGGATTGGAATTTCTTTTAAAATCAGAAAATGTTAAATAAAAAAGTCTTGTTTGCATTTAAAAAAGCCAAATAACCTGAGAGATTGTCTGGCGCTCTCGACAGAAAAGGCTGAATACCCTCTGCATCAGTAACTAGAGGCTGTGAGGATCCCAGACCTTTCGGAACACCCCTTCCCCATATTTACGACCCCCCCCCCTCCCAAGGCAGCCCTGCCCGCTTGCAAGTGAGGGCAGAGGCTAAGGGTACTTTTTGTTAGCCTGCTCAACTGGCGCCCTGGATCTACGGCGACGTCCGGTCCGGACTTCTGCTTTAGTCCGGTGAAGGATGGCGACCCCTTTTGCCCCAGGCTTGTGCTATCCCTACCCAAGCCCTGTCTGGCTTAAGTAGTAATTTGTTTCTTTATAATGCTGTATAGTGTTGTACTTACACTGTCCAACATGTAGGGTTTTTTTTGGTGCACTTTTTGATGCCTAACCTATAGGCAGGGCGTAAAATTTGCACTCGCCACTAGTCATTGAATAGTGAACATTGACTGTTGGCTAGTTAGATAGTGTTCTGTGTTTATGTGTAGAATTGAGGTGGTGAGTGAAGGTTTATGGCTGGCTAGAAGCTTGCAACTTAAATTTATTACCCCTGATATTTATTTTATTTATTTATTTTTTGGATTTGGAAAGCGCGCTACAGCCCTCGGGCATCGAGGCGCTGTTTCAAGAAGATGTTTTAGCTACATGTGCAAGAGGCCTTGCTCAAGGTTACAGGGAGCAGGAGCCTGGTGGAATAACAGTGATACATGATACATAGGTAATTACAATTACTCACTTCAGACTTAAACTGGAGGGGTAACAGAACATAAAAAATTAATACTATGGGTATTGCATCAGAAACACATTGCAATTGATCCATATTGCACTGGGTTGCTATTGCATCCGAGCCAGGCAGAGCCCAGAAAAGGGCATTAAAATATCTCTATATTCCACACAGTGCATGCATCACACCTAGGTGCATTGCATTGTTCTTTACGCCACACTAACCAGTCTCTAATGTGTCTCACATCTGGGCATCCCTAAAATAGCACATTGAATGATTCCACATTGTATTCTGTTGTGTTTTCATTGCTGGGTGTTTATGGGAAAGTGCATTGTTTTATTCTCTGATTGGTGAGGTTCACATCTGGGTATCCCTAAAAAAGGCCTTGCATTGTTTTACGTACTGTTTCGCATGTACATATACCTAAAGTTTCTGCGTTATCTCCATATTGTACGCCCTGATGTTTACACTTAGGCATCCCAAAAATGCATTGCGTCGTTATATAGTGCCCCATTGGGTTTCACATCTACATTTCACCAAGGAACCCACTAACAGCCTTCTAGTCAATCACCCTCACTCATCTCATGCTGGCAAACCGCGCCAATACAAATGGCTCAAGAAAACCTCCCCCTAAACACTCCAAAACACTGCATCTCTCGAATCAAGGCGCAAACCCCACTAACTGACTTAAACACCCTAACTATTCACACACTCCATGTCTCCCACCTGGAAAGAAAACACCTCTTGTGTGCACACCAAAATCCAACTGGAATGCACACCTTAACAGGCTCCAGTTGCTCCTGGTTCTGCACCCGTCAATCGCGAAGCAAATCAACTTGGGGCTCATTAAATGTCTGGTGGTATCTTGCCAATAAATCTCATGGGATACCACCAAACTGTATTACTGTCACTGCCACTTGGTCTGGCGTTATTATCGGCGGATTCCAAGTGGTGGTGCCAGTGTTGGTCCCCATTTATTTTTAGCCCATAGGACCCTTGGGGCATTTTGCCGGAATTACCACACCGGTAATTCTACCACTGATATTTCTGGTAAAATCAGCCGGAAAGAAAGCCGATTTACCTCCAGCTATGAGCTGGATTTGAATCCTTCAACTTTCCGGTAAACACGTAGTTGTCTGGTGCACTAATGTGCCAGTATATGTTGATACCGACATGTTATTACCACACCGGCCAGCTTGTAATTACCCTCTTGTGTTTTCCCCTAACCAACCTGACCCCACTTTCCCTTTCATGAGAATGCCTGGAAACCATGCAAATGGCAGCTGTGTATGGTATGAATCCACATGTAATAACATTACAACATACCTTTTGCCCGTGTGAAGCTTATCCACATACTCAGAAAAGTAGTTATTTGACACATGGAGAGAAAACTTAGCAAAAGAAGAGCTTTTCCAACTGCAAAACCACACATTTCTTGTTTTGCATTAGATACCTCAATAGGAAAATGTAGGCACGCTTCGCTACGAGAAATACAAGTGAACACATTGCTGAATGCAGGTTGAAGATCAGACAAAGGCCTACTTATGCACGAATGATGACACAGTATATTGGGTCACCCCTTCCCTTACTTGTTATGGTCCTCCTCCCCCCGCCCCTCGAGCACTATCTGAAATGTCATCAGGCCCAGTACAATAGTCACTTGTTTTGTTCCTCCCCTCCCTTTATGCACTCCTTCTCCCTAAACTTTGTTTTTCTCCAGCTCTAGGAGAAATTTTGTCAGGCATAGAATGGTAGTTGCCTGTCTCTTTCCATTTCCTTCCCACCCTCCCCCTCTTTTAGCTCTTGCACTATCTGAAATGTCGTCAGGCCGAGTACGATAGTTAATTTCACATCCTTACTGTTCGTGGCCTGTAAGAATGTCATTGTATTTTCCCTTGTTCCCTTCCTTGCCTTGAAGTGCTTTGAAACACATTGTGAATAGGTGCTACTTAAAAATAGACTATCGTATCATAAAAAACAAAAATAGCTTACACCAACATAAAGAGTCACAAATGTGAACACTTTTACTCAGGACATTCTACCGTACACATTGATTGGTGAGACAGGGTGTAACTAGTGTTGGGCGACCCAGCCCAGAAAGGATTCAAACCTACCTACACAATGTGGGTGCAACTTGCCTCAAAAGATTCAAACCATTTGGAGCTGAGGCTCAAAGTGGTTTGAAAATTTGAACCGGAATTCAAGCTCCTCGTGCAGATACGGATTGATAATACTGAATTCTAGGATACTGGACTAGTATCTTAGAATTCAGAATTACTGGTGGCTAAGGACATTATGCAATAGGGACATAAAGGTTACCACAAATAAAAAAGCACAGACGATGTGCTTTTTTCATTTGCGTTAATTTTACAAATGCACAGGTCATTTTATCCAGAAAGGTGACCTGCACGTTTCAGTGGGGCTGTTGGCCTGTGAAAATGATGTGCTGGACAGCCCTCTTGTATATATTGCTGTTGGAAGCACGCCTCTGACACTAAGGTATTCCAGGCACATCATTGAGAAATGTAAAAAAAATAAAAAATAATGCAATCCCTGTTTGAGTGATAGAAATTCAAAGGGAACATGGTGCGTATGCCACTGTCGTTCCATTTAAAAGAAAGCGCATGCCAGGTTCGGCAATTACCCTGCCGTGCCTTGTGCATCCACTAGGACCTTTTCTCAACAAACTTAGTGGAATGTGGCCATTTCCTCCGCACTTCAAAAATCATTCCATTTTTGAATTTGACATTCACTTTGAAATGTGCAGAAACACCCCTTATCTGCGCAAATGTGCAAAGTGGATTAAAGGGGCGTCTGAAGTTGGACATCACTGATGTGCACATTCAGAAGCCCACTCAGAACAGTGTGCAAGGTTTTTGGGCCGAGTGATCAGATGCGCCCAAAAGGTTTTAAAAATCTGCCCCATCCTTTCTTAAAATGTAACCCAGTTACAGCCAGCGTGAACTTTGGCTCAAATTGTGTCGAACCAATTCCAGCCAAATCGCACATGTATTGCCGCAGCTCAATTCAGCTCACGGGCGATTTCAATGGAGGCTTGAATAGCTGGAGCCAAGACCAGTCACTAAGCAGGGGACCAGGATTTGCACATGTGTTGCTCTGCGTTGTCTTGCTTCCAAGACAAACGTGTTGCCCCTGAGCTATCCGCCCAGACTCTGTTTCTTTCCTCCTGACTGATCTTTGATTCCAGTCTCATGATGATGCAGCATCTGGAATTAATGCTGGCCCCTTTGGATGATGATTTATTTGGCTACATGGGGTGGTGCTTGATGTGTCACGGCTTTGTATGTGATCTAACCTTTCCCGAAGGTAATCCATGGCCTGAAATGTGGGCACATATTTCAGCCAACTGATTAGTCTGCCTGAGGCGTGATGTATTCCTTTGCATGGAGAGAGATGTAGTGGGAATGCCAGATAAAAATGCCTTCCAAGTGTCACAGTGACCGGTCTTGTGCAGGTGCCCTGGTCTCAGAGGAGCAGTGAAAATGGCTGCCAGGCCATGTGAGCCTTTAGACTGTTGGCCGTTTGAGGGAGTGACAGCAGTCAATGGCAATGGCTAGTGATTTGGAGCTTGGGGCCTGTTTTGATGAGAGCCTATCCAGACTCATGATGACTCTCCACGATTGAATGCATGCTTATCTGGTGGGATTTCCTAGGAATAGAAAATACATTGGTTGTGGTAGGGTTGTGCTTTAGGTGCAAGTTTGTCAGCGAGGATTGATTCACGGTAAGACAGTGTTTAAGCAACGCAATGTCTCTGTCTCTCCTGGCCTTGAGGTAATACTGGGTGTTATCTGCATATTCAGGGTCATTCAAGAGAGCTCCCAAAGGGTCTATGTCGAAATTCAAGATCATAGGTGATAGGATGGAAACTTGGAGAACACCTCATATGAGTGGGTGGCACGGTATTCTGAACTTTCACATCTCTACTAGTGTGATTTTTTTCAGATGGATAGGAGACAGACCATGTGAGTACAAACTCTGTGATTACCATATGTGTGGCAATTTGTCTGATAGAAATTGTGTACCATACATGTTGAACTCTGCAAAGAGTGAATAGGCTGGCAAACTCCTTCACCTTTACTGTCTGAAGTCTATCCAAACTAGACTATCTACCTCAGACTCCCAGATTACCTCATGAGGAAACTTCAGAGAGTTCAAATTGCACCAGCAAGACTATTTCTCAGAAACAAGCGATTGAACATGTCACAGCAGCATAACATATTCTCTACTGGCTACCCTATCATATAAACGGTTGTTTTCAAAACATTGTGCATTGCCCATCTTTAATACCACGGATGGGGGGCATACCAAGAAGTAAGTTTCAACACTATTCTCTGTCCAGAACAGTTAGGTCCAGCAATGCTACACTTATGCTCATCCCCAACTTCAACAAGGAAGGGCAAGGAGGATCCTCTTTTTCAGTTCTAGCCGCACAACTGTGGAACACCCTACCCAACCTCTCAGCCTGGATGTAAACCACCTGACTGTCGGGCAACCACTCAAGACATGGCTTTTAACGTACCACTTTGAAACAAATGAAAAAGTATAGCAACTGGCTTAAAACTGCACCAGAAACTTGGGCTAATTAGCGACAAACTATTCTTTACAACCTCTGTGCACTACCATCTGTGGGAGACCAATTTGATTCTTGGATCCTCTGCTGCATGTCACTGGTCTGCAGCTGAATCTCAGTGAAATCGACAACCAAGAGCCACGAAGTTACAGCACCCTTACCCCACCACTCATACTACTTAATTTCTCACTACTACTATCTTGCATCCTTATACCTCCCATACTCCTTCAGATGTCTTGCAGGTCTAGTGTACTTAACAGATCTAGACCCTACACTTTTATCAGTAACCATGCCATCAATTTTTTGCACTCCACAATCCGGTGGCTGCCTATATGGCTTACCTGCTTGTTCAGTACTAACCACAAACAGATTTTCCTATCATCGTACAAGTAACAGGTATTTCCGACCGTCATCCATCAGCACCAAATGTTTCTGCATCTGCTTTCCTACTATCCGACTTGCACACCTTTCTTGGACCCATGCGCAGCTAAGCCAACATTATTGGAAGAATGGCGCTACATACGACCACGTTACATTACATTAAGGGAAAAGATCTGCATGATTCAGAGTCATGCACACATTTCAGTACCCCTTTGGAGTCCTAAAGGACTCTAATGAGAACATGCTCTATTACCACATTTGGTTATACTGAGTGTAGTAATGCTTTTGTGTACGGTCATTACCTCACAAAAAATGCAGAAGGAATTGAAACGTTTCAGAAATTCAGCTACTAATTTGACTGCATTTTGAAACGGGCAGTTTTTGAAAAAATTGCATCGTATCACTACTGCCAAACTCATAATGATACTTTTGTCATGCATGTCTGGCTGTTCAAAATGCATTGGTCAAACAGTCTGCTGAATGTGACACAGACAGAAGCATTGTTAAATGGGGGTGGGAATCACTGTCGCAGGAGGTTGATGGATTAGGAGATATACTGAGAAGACCGGAGCCTGTCCTAACATTGGCAACACAAAGGACATAAACGCAGTGCCCTATCTTCTCCCCTTGTGCCAGAATAATGTGCTCTAATACACCTTTTGTTTAATGACAAGCTCCTTTGTCAATATGCTCACCAATCTCTTTCTGTCTTTTGTAGAGCCTGTGAAGCAGATGTGCACCAGTGTACCAAACCCCAAACAATTCCCCATGTCCACAACAAAACCACGGAGATCAAGACAGACGTGAACTGAGGGAACCCTGGATGCGTAAATCCATGTTCCATGGCAGCAGCAAAGAGAGCTAGAGAAAGAGAGAGTGGTGTCGCAAGACCCATGCGAGCACACATAAATTAATGACTTGCGGCACCCAGGCTGGTGCTTACCCAAAGAATTATGCTCAATCCTTGAACACATGAAAGAGTGTCCAGTCTCCTCCCTCCAGAGACCATACTTACCAGGGAGAATGGCCACCAGATTGGCCACCAGAAAGCGATTGTCTAGGGAAAGCTGGCCAATGGCAGGGAGAGGGGATGAAATGAGGAAGCAGGAAACAGGAATGTATGGGTTATTCAGGTGAGGTCAGAGGAGGTGGAGGTGTTGGACAAAGAGACCAGCAGGAGGAAGGAAGAGACTGATGGGGAGGGGTTCATTGGAAAAGGGTGAGGTACTGGGTTAGTGCGTGTTGGGGTATTTTAGTGTGAGTTGTTCGTGTTTGTGTGGCAGGTATAAAGAAGGAAGAGTAAGGAGTGAATGTGAATTAAAAGGTACTGGGTGAAAGGTGGGTGATTGTTTAGTAGTGGTAGGAGGAGAGTAGTAGTGGAAGGAGGAGTAGTGGTAGAAGGAGAGGAGTAGTGTGGGAGTAGTAGTAAGGGAACGTTAGGTAGAGTAGAAGGGCAAGGTAATGGTGCTCGTGAGTGGAACAAGGTGAATCTTACAGAGCAATTTCAAGGCACAACCCCTTTACGCATTACAACACTGAGCTCAGTGAGAGTAGTGCAAGTTAGGAAGTCCCTGAGGGAGTTAGTGAGCCGGCATTCAGGGAAAACATCTCTAGGCTAAGACAGTAACCAGACAGTAGGGGTTACCAATCCATAGCACTAACTCGGAATTATGAATGCCAGAACTAGGGGGGAGATCCCATGACAGACGTGAGAGATAGGAATGACTCTGGCACCACTTCCCAAACACCTTCTCCAGCCGGTGCCTTGGATTGAGCCATCTGCCTGTCTCAATCCAAAAGAAAATTCATTGAACAGTAAAGACCTTAAGCTGTACGTCAATGGAACCCTTCCAACTTCCTTGTGAGTCTGTGAGTTATTAAGGCCATCTGTGACCAGAATTGCTCTTGTTTACGTGCGTTGGATGTTGAGGAAAAGAGCAAAGTCTCAAAGTGGAGCTGTAATGCTATCCAACACTGAGAAGGTTATTAATAAAGAAATTATTTTCTCTAGCTAAATATTTTGGCCTCCAGAAAAAGAAACATATGGCTTGGCAGTGTTCATCATGGAGTAGAGTAAAATGTATGCATACAAGGCTGGCGTAAATGGTTTGTGTGCTTTTTACTCAGAAGGGAATCGCAGTTTCCACCCACCTCATCCACGCCACCACACAAATCGGTATGTATTTATGCTACCATGATATTTATATGCTGGTGGAAATGCATTGAATTCCTATGGAATCAGCCTGCCTTTTTCAGATTCCATTGGAAAACCATTGTTAATAAGGCCATCCATGCATAAATGGCAGGCAGCATTTACTCAATTTGCACTACGCAGTACCATAACAATGCATTTTTACCTTCTTTTGCACTTCATAGTCCAAATGACACAAATTGAAGAAGGGGGCTGTTGGCATATAAGTACATTTAGGGGGATTTAGGAAATAACTGTGATCCTTGAAAAACTTCTGAAATCCAGTTTTAGGTAAGATTTTCATATCAATGATAAATCTTCCTGACCTGTGTCAACCCCAGAACTTTTTTCTGGACTGGTGGATTATTTTTCCTTCTACCTCTGTGAGTGGGAACCTTATTCCACAATCACAGAATCCTTTACTCTTTTTATGGGTGTCATTTTTAAGACTCTCCATAGTGTCTTTTAAAAGTTATTCTCTTTGACAACTTTTTGGCAGTAAGTGCCTATTGTTGCTGGGTTCGCCTAAGGGCTCCCCTTTTAGCTTTCTTTGGCTAACCTTGTGAGAACTTCAGTTCCCAGGGGTAGAAAGGGTTGTTGGAACCCTTTTACATTGAATTAGGTGAGACCAGAACCCCCACCTTTTGTGGAGTGATGGGGAGATACGGAATATCCCCTTTCTCATTTTAAATGTAACATTTATGTTACAAGAACAAACTTACCTTTAATGGCTGGTGGCAGTGAACCGTTTAATTAATTCAGTGCACCTCTACCCGTGGCGGTTTCCAGAGCCCCTGTAATGGCATCCATGGTTGCTCATCTTACCAAGAGGGCCACTGTCTACTTGTTTACCATTTCAGCATTTCTTGTCCTTTCTTGTTCCTTCTCCTGACATCCAGAGTGGGAAATTCCTTTGTGTGATTTTTTTATCTTCAGCGGAAGTCCTGTGATCTTCCCGCCCAGGCTCCAGAGTGTCTGTGAAGGCAGGAAGTGAGGGAAGAACCCAAAACTCTGCAGCCCTTTGTCTTCCAGCCGGACCGCGAGAATCCAGTTCAAACTGCAAGGCTGGCTGTATTGAAGGGATTGCCAACTTTCCAAGTTTGAATGTTGCAAGGCTGTTTGATTGACTGAGTTCCTGTGGAAAAGTTGGATCCTTGATGCTAAAGATGTAGTCGACCACTGGAATCAAAACCGAAGAGGAAGATGAAGAATTCACAGCTGAGATGATTTCCAACCACCGGAAAGCCTGCTGTGTAACTGGAGCCTGCTGTTACCCTTCCTTCAAATCAACCTGGAGACTCTGAAAATGATGACCTTGACCGAGAGCCTGATGAGACCAACTAGAAACAAGACGACCTGCATTTTGAGCCATCCCACGCCATGCTGTGACCTTGCGTGGCTCCAATACCCCAATACTCTGGGACCTCGAGCCATTGTACGGTGCAGAGTCTTCCGAATTCTGAATCTCGTTGAAACTCTGAATCTCACTGAAACTTCATAGGCATCCTGCTGAATCTCCATAGGCATGATTTCCATCTGTAAAGTCACCTCACCAGAGTGCTGGAACTTGCAAACAACCAGAATGAAATGATTTGGCATTTATAACGTGCCTATACACATGTGTTTCAAGGCACGATGAGGCAAGGGAGGGGCAACAGAGGGAAGACCGAGACCGCCATCTCACTAGGCCAGGTGACATTGAGATCGCGCAAGTGCTGGGGAGGGGCGGGAGGGGAGAAGTGCAGGGGGAAAGGTGGAGGGGGTGTGCAGTGCATAGGATAAACAGTAAAATAAATAAGACACAAAATAAATCCGCAATATTCTGTCTTCATCTGTGCTCCTGAAAAAGGCGCCAAATCCACAGAGCTGCATCCAGCCACAAGCAAAACATTGCCTAGAGCCTTCCCCGTGACCCTGATTGCAAAATCCCTTCTAGAGTCCTGTTTTTTCAATGAAGAAATTCAACAACAAGGTTTTTGGCTACAGATCCTGAAATTCTCCTGCTGCAAAATCTTCTTCTGTGCTGAGGTACTGCACTGGCTTGGGTATTTACTTACCTTAAGTCTCTTGTGATTCCTGTGTATATTTGGGGTGTTTTCTGTGATTGGGAGGCCTCTCGTCCAGTTCACCCAGAACCCTGTTGGAATCCTCCTAGTGTGTCTTCTCTGAAGCCCCTGGACCCTCAACTAACTCTAAAAGTACTTACTTGTTCTAACAGTCTTCCTTAGGAACTCTGACTTTTGCTACTTAAGAACCTATCCTGACCTGCCTGTTGGACACTAGACCCTAGTGACCCCCTTCTGCAACTGACAACACTCATGCTCCAAGAATCGGGGAAAGACTTCTAAGGAATGGGCTTTTTTCCTCAGAAAGAGAAGAAGTGTTTACAAGTTACTTACTTGCAAAAGAAGTTGTTTGGTAACAGTAACTCTGAGAATGAACACTTACAAAAGTTATTACTTACCTTAGACATTTGTCTGCCATTCTGAAAAGTATATGCAAGGTTATTCCTTTCTTTAGAAATGTTCTGCCATTCTGAAAAGAATATGTAACATCTTTCTTTCCTTAGAAACTGTTTCACCATTCTAATAATAGAAAGTAGATGAAAGGATATTTGACTCACCTGTAAATTGGGTGTTCCTCTTCCCCAAAAGAAGTGCTCTTGACTTCACTATTTCTTTCAGAAAATAGGTGTATACGATTCCAACTGGGTCTTGCTTCCCCTGACTCACTGTTAGCCTGTCCAGAATAAGTCTGCATTAGGTTTTACCTACCTAGAATAACCTTGAGTCATTCATAAAGTGTAACATTGGGTTTTGCTTTCCCTGGTCTGTTTTACACAGACACGGAAACTGTCTGAGGTGTATCCCTGCCTTTAGGTTGCTGATAGATCCTTTAGGTAGCTGTTTGCCACCCTAATATAAATTACAAGAGTTATTGCTTATCTCATTCTGTGTTGACTGACCTCAAAAGCACCTGGAATAGAATATTACATCTTTAGGTTTTACTCACCTCACATAACTGTGGGTTATCGCAAAATAAATTATTGGTTTTTACGAATGTATGAATAAGTGTTCAACTATTCATAAAGGTATATTGTCCAGTTGACTTACTATGTGATTTCTTGCTGAGCATCACAGTACAACTGTTAGGCTCTATTACCCTTGTATTACTGTAGGTAATGCAAAAGTAACTATTGGTTTTGACTTACCTAGAACTATTCAGTGGACCATTTGTATTACCATTTCTTTGTACTGATTCTACAGCCCTCTCTCATAAGATAGGCCTGGCTGCTCTGTCTACGCAACCTGAACTCAGGTGGTACAGCCTCATACTAAGTGTGAAGTCTTGTACTGCCTAAGTTGAATGTGTTAACTGAACCCTTAGTTGGACTTCAGAAAAACTGTCCTAACATGCAGAAGTAGTATTTCCATGATTATAGGGAAGAAGGAAGCATGACTGAACTGGTTATTTGACTTGAATAAACTGACCTGCAAGAGGTTGACCAGCATATCTGAAATGTCAAGAGAAGACTATGGCCTAAAATGGGGTTTTCACAGTTCAACAACAATGTTTTATTTAAATGGACAAAAAAAGCTCAAAAGAAAAAACACCTCTCCTCCAGTATATGACAGGGTTTCTCACAGTAACCCAAACATAATTTAATTGGATGCATTCAACGGGTGTGTGACCACTATGTACGTGTTTTAAAAAAATATATTATAGTGTTTTAACGTTATGAAAATCTTTATCAGTAATCATTAAACATGCATAATATAAGAAAAGCAAAAACATTTTGAAAAACCCAATCAGAAATTTAAATATGAATTAGTTTCCAATATACATACGGCTTCCTTAAATGTAATCAAAGCTAAAGTCAGCCTTCCTGTGCTGGCTGAAGGGTATGACATCTAATTGGAGGGAGCTGGAGCCCCTTTGTCAGGCTCATCAGTTTGGGGTCAGGCTGCATCAGTTCAGATGGACAATACAATGGCACTTGCCTATGTCACGCTCCTAGGGTGAACTTGGTCCATATCCCTGGAGAAAGTGGTATGGTATGGTCTCTCAGGATCTGGGCAGAACAGCATCTGTTTTCACTCAAGGGATGAATAACTCCCTGAAAGAAAACGGGCAGCCTCAGTTGCTCCTTTTCTTTACTTTCCAAGAGGGGGCTCTCTCTCTCCCTCTCCCTTTCTCTCTCTTTATCGTTCTCTTTCGTTCTCTTTTTATCATTCTCTTTCATTCTCTCTCCCTCCCTCTCTTTCTCTTTCTCTATCGTTCTCTTTCGTTCTCTTTCTCTCTTCCTCTCTCTTTCTCTATCGTTCTCTTTCTCCCACTTCCTCTCTCTTTCTCTTTCTCTCTTTAACTCTCTCGCTCTTTCTCAATCGTTCTCTTTCGTTCTCTCATTCTCTCTCTTTATTGTTCTTTCTCTCTCTCCCTCCCTTTTTCTCTTTCTTTCTTTCTTTCTCTTTCTCTCTTTCTCTCTCTTTCGCTCTCTTCCTCTTTCTCTCTTTATCATTTTTTCTCCCTATTTCTTTCTTTCTTTCTCTCGCTTTCTCGCTTTCTCTCTTTCTCTATCATTCTCTTTCATTCTCTCATTCTCTCATTCTCTCTTTCTCTCTTCTCTCTCTTTCTCTCTCTCTCTTCCTCTTTATTGTTCTCTATTGTTCTCTTTCTCTCTTTATCGTTCTTTCTTTCTCTTTCTCTCTCTTTCTCTTTCTGTTTTCCTCTCTTTCTCTCCCCTTCTCTATCATTCTCTTTCTCTCACTTGCTCTCTCTTTCTCTCTCCCTCGCTTTCTCTCTCTTTCTCGATCGTTCTTTCATTCTCTCTTTCTCTTTCTCTCTATCGTTCTTTCTCTCGCTTTCTCTCTCTCTCTCTTACTTTCTCTCTTCTCTCTCTCTCTCTATCCAGCTTGGGCAGTGGATGCTCTGACAAAGATCTGGCCTGAAACTTTAGTTTAGACCTTTCCCCCACTTCTACAGGTAGCCAGGACAATTTGGAAGATCGGAAACCGCAGGGCTGTGGGGAATCTCATAACTCCAGCTCCCCCCTTCTCTTGAGGATGGCATTGGGTCCTCCATTGATGATTCCTCTCAGCCCACCTCTGATTGTCAGACCAGGGGTCTTCTGCCTGACAACTGATGGTGATGGCAGCCTGAAGGTTGAGAGGAAAGGGGTGAAGAGGCAGGGGAGATTTCTGGGATATGTCTGTGTCCTTCAGTCTTCTCTCTGGCCCTTGACTCTGAAGGTATGTGCTTGTTATTGGGGCTTCTTTTGTCAGTGGCAAAAACGAGGTTCTTCCATTAGAGTGTGACATACCTTGTTTCATCGCTTTCCTTCAAGAGGTTTTCAGTTGGGCTTGGTTCTCCCCTCACATCAGCCACACCGGGCAGCCAGTGGAGCATTCAGGGAAAACTGGGTGGTGTCTCCATTGTTGACTTAAGAGTTTTGATAAATCCCATCCACGGGTTATATCTTTGCCTCCCACCTGAGATTCACTGTACTTAAAGTGTTACAGGGTACCCCCTGTTTACCCTCTGGCAGAGGTTGGCATTAAGTATCTTACCATGAAGACGGTGTTCCTGCTGGCATTAGGGACTTGGGTACTCTTCCTTGCACACCTCCATGTCAGATTGTTTCACCAGAGGCTATCACTCTGCAGTGTGACCTGCCCTTAGACTCACGTTTGCCTCTTCTTTTCACCTTTCCTAAGACATCATTATTCCTTCTCTTCCCTCGGGTTTCCCACAAGAGGAGGAAGGGTCCATGGCTCTCTTGGATGTTAGACTGGCCCTTCTTACCTACCTCGGCCACACAGATCCATGGAGGAGGCCTAACAGTCTATTTATTATTTGCAGAGTCTCAGGGAGGGGAAGGAAGGCTTTGACCTTATGCATTGGCCGGTGGGTAAACAATACCGTCTCCCTGCCATATCCTATGAATTGTCTTCAATGCTGGCTGGAGTCTAGGGTTGGTATTATCGAATCGTAAATGCATTTGTAAAGCGCAACGTACGCCCAAAGGCACCTTGGCGCTACTCAGCATTGCTGTCTTCTGGGCTGAAGCAAAGGGTGCTACCATTCAGAATATCTGCTGGGCAGCTACACGGGCTTCCCCTCTAACTTTCATTCAACATTACCAGCTTCGATTAACAGGACAGGATGGCCAGCAATTTGCACATACAGTGATACAGGCAGCTCAGCACGACCGGTGCAGCTTGATTGGTAAACGGTTCACTGGAACAGTGCAGCATTTGGGTCCCTGGTGTGTTTTTGGGGTGCAACATACTTGAATCTTTAGCATACTTTAGGAGTAAGGAATTGGATGAGGAAGGGGGATTTATCCTTGGTAATCTTCATTACTCCTATCCTACTCTCCCTCTTTTAAGTACTTACACCCTCCTCACAATCACCAGAAACCACGAACAAGACTCTTCCAACATCAACTGTGTCTTCAGTATCATACAGGCATGGATGGCCACTCACCACCTATGCCTGAATGATGATAAAACAGAGCTCCTTATCGTGGGCTCCCCAGACCGCCTCAAACACCTCAGCCGTGTCTTCTCCTCCTTTTGCATCGATGGTAACACCATCCTTGTCTCCGACCATTTCAAAACACTAGGTGTTTATTTAGACGCTGCACTTAACATGCAAAAATATGTCAAAGCAATCGCTTCCTCTGCAGCCTGTTCCACTAAACTTATTAATCTCTCCCGAAGATTCCTTATTCCCAACAAATGCCTAACTCTAGCCAGAGCCATCATAGGCAGCAAATTGGACTATTGCAATGCCATCTTCGCAGGGACCTGTACAAAAATATCAACAAACTTCAACTGCTCCAAAACAATGCTCTCAGAGCTGTCTGGGGCATGAAGCGCTCCGATCACATTTCACAAATCAGATGAGAGGCTCATCGGTTTCATCAAAGCTCGCATTGACTTTAAACTTCTCACTATCACCCACTGTTGCCTACACAACACTGCCCCCCAACTCATGAACCGTATCACTAAGAAACACAACACACTCAATCGCCGTTCGCCCTGCACAACTGCCTTGCACATATCCAGATTTGCCAGGAAGAGAGCTGGAGGCGCCTGTTTAACCACCATCGCTCCCACACTTTGGAACGCCCTCCCTCAACGCATCCAGAAAGAAGACAGTCTCATACTCTTCCGAAAGAAAAGATGATTTTCACTATTTAATAAATACATGTAACTCATACAGCCCACTGTGCACGTATGAACATGACTATTTATGTAGAACTGTAACCTTACTGTTCTTACCATGCTGTAACTCACTATGTTCTGCCTTCTTAGCCCCGTGATACCGCTGGTCTGGGCGCTACCAACAAATACAATAAATAAATAAATACCCAGTGTGGGCATACGTTTTGACCTCTTGGGTATGGAACAATAGGATCATGGGTAAGTAGGGCCTTTTATAGGCAGCCTTGTTGAGAGAGTGAACTTTTTAAAAACCATAAATCAGTTTTGTGAAACGCTCGATGGAAAGCAGAGCCTTCGTGAGTAAATACAGTGGCATTGAAGAGTGGGGTATGGTTGTAGAGTAGGAATAGGAGTAATGAAGATTATTAGGAAGTAATTAGAGCATTTATATTCAGGTTCTAGAATGTTTCTAATGTACGTATGGACTATCCTGATTAAACAGACGGAACATAATATTGGTTTGAAAAGTGTAGTTCAGGGAACTGCTTCAAGTACACCATTGTGCTTACTTTCCATGTTTATTTTCATTGTATAATGATGCAAGAGGCATACCTGCTTCCCACAAGGAGACAAGTGCATGGTGTTATTAACTAGCTGGCCCAAGTGACGTCACATTGATGGCATTAGCTACTGGAGACAGTTGCCCATGGTAACAGAGCGAAAGACTGCTGCGAAAATGAAAAGGGGTGTTTCCCTTTGTCCTAACAAGTGTTTGGTAGCGTTAATGACACTGGGTCAAGTGTTGTTGATGTCAAATGCGCTTAGTGGTTGTGTTTGCTTTTAATAAAGCTACACACTTACATGGTTTGATGATAACCTGCTTGGATAAAGGTCTGTCGGCATACCTAATAAGCTATCAGTTAATGAAAGCTATGCTACAGCGTGCAAACAATGTAATGCACACAATATCGTGATTTAATATACATTCATTGAATATGCGCAATACGATTCCACGCAAAAGCACATAATGATGACATGTTAAGTCCTGCATTAGCTGCAATGCTAGTAGCTATGTCCTTAAGAGTGTTGAGTTGATGTGCCAGCTCTGGAACCTGACCCATTGGGGCTGATTTTGGTGAGGGGCATAGTTTTATTAGAAGGTGCCTTCCATTATAGTCAGGCCCCATTTTCATCCATTAGCGTGGCGCAGAAGAGGGAGAGAACGTAACATGCGTTTCCGTCACCTCCCTTCCTCTCCACCATACAAATGCCACAGCATTTGCGCCGGCAATGCATTTCATGCCAGTGCAAATGGTCGGGAGTCTCTATGGAGCCTGCAGGCTTTATGCACCAGCATAAAGCCGGCACACTTCATAGAGATTTATTGTAAATGGCAGTCGGCGTTTAATTCATTTGCACGCTAGAGTGCAAAAGTGCAGGGCAAAAGGCGGCATATGGGCGTGCACACCGCCCTACACAATTACACAGCGCTGGGAATTACCAAAATTTGGCAGCCAAATTGTGGGGAAATCGAAAATGAGTGTGTGATTTGTGGCAGCACAAATTTGGCCTGATCAATGCTTTGCCACAGTGATCAGTGTCTCCAGAAATACTTATGTACATTTGTGCATCATCCGAGTATGAGTGGAAATTCAAAATGTTATTTTAGAAATGCCCCATGAAATGTATCATTTATTTGAGAGAGAGAGAAATGGAGAAAGAGAAAAGATGTAGGATGACCAGTAGGGAACTCTGGAGGTTTCCTGGTAGGACTCTGCACTCTGCACCCTGGGATTCTTTTGTGTGGCAAACTATTTATTTCAATTTTTCACATAGGACAAGGGTTGGAATTGCTCAAATTGTATAATATTTTGCCACTTTTAAAATGACTTCCAGGGCCACTTTTGGTTCCCTGTCCACTCCTGTCTAGTGAGGCGTAGACAGGGTCGGGCCTGAGCTGGCAAGACCCACCCAAAATCTGAAAATGGCCACTCATGTGGCACTGTCCCCTCACAAGATGTTTCCCTCTAGGACCACCAGCTTGTCCAGCAACTATGCAAAGGTCAATTTACAAATGGTTTAAACTGTTTATCTGGATTCCCTCCTTGCCCTCTGTAGTAGATGGCTCTCACAGGCCCCACCCTGCACTACAAGGTTTTCTCTCACCACTAACAGGCATTCTTCCACACAAGAAGTCCCAGTATACCATTAACCCAGGACTATTCGGCTTAAAATTTCCACCAGCCTTCTTTGTCATTTTCTGAGCGTTATGGTCCTTGATTGCAATATTTTTGTCCCTACATGGCTTGATTATACATTTTATTGCTGATACAACTTTTATTACAATTCCTTGGTCATCACCATTCTTGATTGTAATTTATTTGGATGCTGCCTTCCTTGCTTGAAATGTATTGACCACTTCCAATATTGCTTGTAATTCGTTTGGTGAACACTGGCCTTGATTATAATTTTGTTAGTTGACTTGATTACGTTTTTTGGTTTGCCAGAAGTATGGATTGCAATTTTCTATTGCCATCAGCCTAGGTTATAACTGGTATAGTTGCTACCAGCCTAGAGTGTCATTTTGTGTCACAACATACCTAACACAGTTGGTTTCTACTGCCCTTGTTTGTAATGTACTGATGTCAACGTGCTTATGTTGTGTCTTGTTGTTCACTGTCTACTGGTCTTCATTGTAATGTATAGCTTCCTGGTAAATTCTGCATTTACCAAATCACATGCGCTACTGTAACCTCACCTGTATTTTAAGTGTGCTTCCTCATCTTCTTTCTGCTCCTGTACTCACTTTCTCCCTACCTCCTTGAAGTCCCCTTGTTGTCCCCATAACTCCTCACTTCCCTCTAGTCCCATCCACATCATCTGTAACTCTTATAAAAATCATTGGAATTATTGACACCACACCTGCTTTAACTTTATCCATCCATTCCACCCGGTACAGGCATAATTGTCCCCCCACGACCTCACCATTGGGCTATTGAATGCTCAATCGTCCTAAGAAAGCTACCGTTCTCTCAGACTATTTCAATTATCACACTAGCATTGTCTCCATAATGGCTTTCAAGGAATCATGTAATACCTGTAGGGAAAAATGGTGTGCACTAATTTCAACAATGCCACTAATTTTAACAGCATCTCTAATTCTGATGGTGATGGTGTGCCACCAGTTTCAACTGATGCTAACATTGCAGCATGTGTTGTGTGTGTTATTAGTATGTTAGTAGCATTGAGGTTAAGCAAAGAGGGCTTAGATTTGGGGGCTTCAGGCCTTAACTTATTAACATTATAAAATGGCATTGCTTGCACAAAATAGTATTGCCTATGAGGTTTAGATTCAGAGAAGCTGAAATGTAAGGGTGAGAAACATGCTTTGCAAGGCGAAATGGGTGGTCTAACAAGATGACAGGCCTTGGAAATAAAACATGGCCATTGTTGAGACACAGGAAATGAGGATGGATGTTTCATGTTCTTCTGAGTGCAGGAAGAAATGGTTAGCTTGCCAAAAATCAGAGTGCTGACCTGGAAAATTACATGAGATGGGTGAAATGAGGGAGGGATGGATTTTTCTCGAAGACTCTGTAACATGTTAAGACTGGGAGTGACACAAGAAATGGGCTGGAGCTGAAGGAACGGACATTGCTAGAAAGGTGGATAGAAATGTGCAGAATGTATATGTCCTTGGCTGAGTTCTGCAGAAAGACATACAATGGTCTGCGAGTTAGGAGGATGGGCTTTTGTGGCATGTACTCTCTTCATGGGCTTTTTGTCTGCAGCTGGGCTTTTTGCTATGTGCTTTTTGGCGGGGCCAGTGGTCAAAGTGAGCGGGACCGGTGCTCCTATACTTTTTTAAATGACCTTTTACAGCTCCTATACTTTTATTTTAAAAAGAAACCGTTCCGGAATGGTTTTCTTTTAAAATAAAAGTGTAGGAAGAAGTTGAAACCTTCACTTTCAGTGCACTGCACAGAACGTTCCCTTAAACATCAGGTGCAAGTGTTTTGGGGGTGTATTGTGTGTGGGAGGGGTTGTGGCAATGGGGTTTGTGGGGAGCAGGGGCAGGCCACCAGGGAACATAGCTCCACTACTTCTTTTCATACACTTCTGCCACTTGGTGGGGCTCCTTGATGTATAACAGAGACTGCTCTGGGCCTTGTGACAGAGTAACTTTTAAAGAAACAGAGCCAAGATTTAACAAGTACTGATTTCGGATGGCTTCCCTCGAGTGTGAGAGCTGGGCTGTGCTGTTTGGGTATAGAATCATTTTGCCAAGCCTGGCTGGGGCCTTGAAGGCTGCTACGAGCAGGAAATGGTATCTGTGTAAGTAGCTATATGACAAAATTCCAAGGCAGTGTTTCAGAGAGACTTGAGCTGAATGGTCGGGCTGTGACTGGTGCTGCGACAGGCTGAGCTGCAGACAGGCAGGAGGAGCTGGGGTCACAAAGGTCTCAAGTGAAGTTAAAGTGAATATTAATAGGGATCATAGAAACTTGAATTTCTTGCTGGGGTGATTTGGCCAGGTCAAACTGACTCAGAAGGCAACTCCCTCTTTTTCCAGGGTACCCGAGACCAAGGAAGATGCCTGAATCAAAATTTGTTGTGCAAGAGAGTCCATTATCTCTAATTCCATATTAACCCAACCTTATCTATAGGGCAATGGATAAATGAGTGTTGAGGCTGTTTCCAAAGTGCATTTGCTTTCATAAGCCAACTAAATTGCTTACCAGGCTGTGTCTTAATTTCATTCCCAATTTACTAATAATAAACAGGGGGCGCGGGAAGCAGCTAAGGATGTCATTACATGGTACACACATTATGAATGAATGCCAATTAGAGTTTTTTTAACCCTAAGAAAACTGTCAGTGTGAAATTGCATGTTCTGTTTTCTCTTTTTATCAACATGCACGGTTGATTGTATGTGTTACTGGTTGATGTTGGAATATGTTTCCTTTAATACCTTGAATTTCTTTTCTTTTTCCTTTTATATAACCAATGCAAAAGGAATTCATGCTCTTCACCTTGTTGACTGAGCTTAAAAAATGTCATATTAAAAATATAGATTAGTGAGCCTGTGTGATAGTCAGTTATAGTGTTGTCTGTTCAATTTATATAATCTGGTGTGTGCCTAGTGCAGTAGGAAGTCTTTTGATGCCTAGCCAAGGGACCCACAGTTCTATATATCCATATTAACAGAAAGTGACAGGGGGATATTTCACACATACCCTCATAATACTGTCATTCCTGCAGGGCTGTCCACAGAATCTACAACTTTCTGTCACTCTCCTTGACTGACCAAGAATGATGGTAGGGTAGTTTTCATGATCAACAAGTGCATCTCATTTGACTGCTTTCCACCCAAAGGCATTCTCCGGTTATCATTATGCATATTGCCATTCATCTCCTAATTAACTCTCTCACCATTATCCCCATTTATTACCTCCCCCGCATTCTACTCTTCACATCTTCCATTCTGATATCACATTAAAGTATTTTTTTCTATGGCTGAGCAGCCATTCCTATAGGGGAAAGGTTAACATGTTGATTCTGTTTCCAGCAGCAACAGATCTGTCTCTGCTAGTTATAATAAAAGCCCTTTTTCTCTATCTAGTGAAAGCAGGCCTGTCTGCCCTGGAAATAGATAAAAACGTTCTTGGTTCCACTGAAGGTGAGGCCGCTCGGCTTGACAAGAAAGGACACATTACTATGTCTAGGGTGAGTGAGCTGCCTATGCGAGAAACAGGAATAATTTGTTGCTTTGGGACAATGGGGGACAATGCCCTCCTCTTCATGACTCTTGTCAGCTTGAATCTTCAAGCCTTGTATCATAGAAAAAGTTCAGTGAACATTGTTTTTGTTTTGAAGCCCATTTCACCTTTCCCATTGATATGATATGGCATTTGTAACGCGCCTATACACAAGTGTTTCAAGGCGCGACGAGGCAGGGGGGCGACAAGTGGAGACAACGATCCTACTAGGCCAGGTGTCATTCAGATCGCGCAAGTGCAAGGGTAGGGGGACTGGGAAAAGTGCAAGGGGAAGGGGAGAGGGGAAAGTACAGTACATGGTAAGTAGAATACAAGATAAATAATAGGGCCAACTGGTGGCAAGTGCAAGGTAAGTGCCGGGAGAAGGGGCTGTAGGATACAGAGACAGTCCCGTAGTGCAGGTAGGCAGTGCAGGGAAGAGTGGCTGGGCCAAGGACCGAGATCGGTGAGTGACCCAGTTGCAGATTCAGTGCAGGTTCAGTGAATTTAGCAGGGGAGAGAGGGAGAGAAAGCGGAGGCAAAGAGGAAGGTTTTGAGGTGCTTCCGGAACCGGAGATGGTTCTCCTCAAGTTTCAAGGAGGCAGGAAGGCTGTTCCAGAGGGAGGCCCCTGCTGCGGAGAGAGATCTACCCCCAGCACGTTGCTTGGAGAAGCGGCTGACCCTGAGGTAGTTGGAGGTGGATGAGCGAAGAGCTTGAGAAGGAAGATATTTAGGAAGAGAGAGCTGAAGGTATTTTGGCCCAAGGCCCCAGAAGGCCTTGTGGACAATGCAGAGGGTTTTGAACTTAATCCTCGCAGCCACTGGGAGCCAGTGTAGCGATTTCAGTCCTGGAGAGATACGGTCCCTGGGCTTGAGGCCAAGGACAAGTCTCGCAGTCCTGTTCTGGATGAGTTGCAGAGGGCGGAGAGTAGAGGCAGGAAGATTTTGATAGAGGCTGTTACAGTAGTCCAACTTCGAGAGAACCAGGGCTCTGGAGACAGTGAGCTTCTGAGGGAAGGAGACGAAAGGAAGGATACCTCTGAGGAGGTGTAGCTGGTAGTGTGACTTCTTAGAGACGTCAGATATGTGAGGAGAGAAAGAGAGTGTGGAGTCAAAGATGACCCCGAGGTTTTTGGCCTTGCAGGTAGGAGCAGGAAGAGGGCCAAGGGAGGCCGGCCAGAGAGCTGCAGGGAAGGAGGGAGTGGGTGTGCCGATAAGTAGAATCTCAGTCTTGCTGGCATTAAGGCAGAGGTCGTTGGCGGCACACCATTCCTGGATAGCAGAAAGACAGTCAGAGATGAGGGAAGGGGAAGAGGAGGCCGAGGGTAGCCTGAAAATGAGCTGGGTATCACCCGCATAGCACTGAAAGTTGGGACAGCGAGCGGCGATGCAGTGAGCAAGACGTGCCAGTTACTGGTTGAACAGCCAGGGGGAGAGGTTAGATCCCTGGGGGACACCAGAGGTAGAGAAAAAGATGTCAGAGAGGAAGGAACCCAGTTGGACCTGGGAGGGTCGATTGGAGAGGAAGGAGGTCAGCCACGCCAGAGCTTGACCAGTGATACTCAGGTTATCACAGAGACGGTTGAGCAGGATGGTGTGGTTGACAGTGTCAAAGGCAGAAGAGAGGTCGAGCAAAATGAGAACACAAGGGGTGTTAGAGTCAAGGTTTAAGAGCAGGTCCTCACAGATGTTCAGGAGAGCAGTTTCCGTGCTTCTGGCAGCTCTGAAGCCAGACTGATGGTCATGAAGACTACCAACAGATTCAGCATGGAGATTAAGCTGGGAAATGGCCAGTTTCTCCAGGAGCTTGCCCAGGAAAGAAGAGATAGAGATTGGGTGATAGTTAGCTGGGCAGGAGGGGTCGGAAGAGGGTTTCTTAAGAAGGGGGTGCTCAAGGGAGTGCTTGAGGGGGGATGGGAAGACTCCAGAGGCGAAGGAGTGATTGCAGAAGTCAGCCAGGGCAGGCGCCAGGGAGTGGATGTGGTCCTTGATAGTTTTGGAGGAACAGGGGTGGACCTGTTTTGATGAGACTTTCATAGATCGGACTTGTCTCGAAACCTCGTCAGCAGAAAAAAGGGGAAAGGCAGAGAAGGAGGGAGGAGGGGAGGCTGCAGAAGGGCCAGAGGGAGAGCAGGGAATAGAGGAGGGGAGGTGATAGGAGGAGAGTGAGGACAGGATGTCCTGAGTTTTTGAAATGAAGTGAGAGGCCAGTGCCGTGCAGAGGGCCTGGGAGGGGACAGGAGAGGTGGAGACTACAGCAGGGTTGGCCAGCTCCTTGCAGGTTTGAAAGAGTTCGGCCGAATTGTTAGATGCCGCATAGATGCGGGCTTGGGTAAGGGCTCTCTACTTAGTGAGAATGGAGAGCCGGTATTGCATTTGGAGCAGGCGGCAGGCCAGTTTGTCAGAGGATGAACATGAAGCACGCCATTTCCTCTCTGCCACCCTGCACTTGCGTTTAAGGGTGACGAGATCCGAGTCATACCAGGAGTTACATTTGGCTTTGGGATTCAGGCGGATTCTCATGACAGGGGCAAGTATATCAAAGGTATCAGATATAGCCGAGTGGAGAGTGGAGAGGGCTGTGTCAGGGTGGGAGTCAGCCAAAGGGGGAGGGGGGGCGAGAAGGTGGTAGCGAAAGCCTCAACTGACACGCGTTTCATGGTTCGGATGACCGCGAAGGTGGGTGGCAGTGATGAGGGTGGCTTTACCTGTGGGGTAGGGAAGGTGAGGTGGGAGGATAGGAGAAAGTGATCACTCCAGGAGAGAGGAGTGGAGAGAGGGACAGGGAGGGGAAGGTCAGAAGAGATCAGAGCATCAAGAGTGTGCCCTGCAGAATGGGTCGGCCCAGACGGGAGAATAGAGAGTAAGAGAGAGTCGCAGAGGTCGCGAAAGAGTCCAGAGGGAGGACAGGAGGCATCAAGGTGGATATTGAAGTCTCCAAGAAAGAGGAGTTGAGTGGTTGAGGACAGGAGTGAGGAGGAGAGGTCAGCCCACTCAGAGAGGAAGGAGGAAATTTGACCAGGTGGCCGATAGATAGTAGCCATGGTAAGGGAATGGCTAAGAGAGAGAGAGAGTCGGCAGACAAGGCATTCAAAGGAGGAGTAGGTCTGCGTAGGAGTGACAGTGGCAGGAATCCACTCAGGGAAGATGAGGGCCACACCCCCCCCAGCACGGTTGGGCCTGGGCAAGGAGAGGATCTTGTAACCGTCAGGTAGGAGTGTGTCAAAGCTGGTGACAGAGCTGGCCGTGAACCATGTCTCAGTGAGACCGAGGATGTCAAGGTCCAGTTCCTCAAGAAGGCGACAGATATCAGAGGAATGTTTGACGGCAGAGCGAGAGTTGAGAGTGGTAATGTGGAGAAGGTTGCCATCCTTGAAGGAATTCCAGGGAGGGGTACAGAACAGAGGTACGCCCTGTGGAGGTGAAGAAGGAGCAAGAGAGAGGGCAGGGTGAGAGGGTGGAGGCAAGGTAGCCGAGGCCAGAGAAGAGGGGACAGCAGGAGAGGAAAGGAAGTTGATGAGGCGCGGGAAGCGTCTATCAAAGAGGTGGAGGTTGGCCTGAGGGCCTTGGACCAAGACGGTCCCATTAGCGTAGACATTAATGATGGCCTTAGAGGAGCGGAAGGGGGCCAAGAGGACATCCCAACGGGTGCCACCATTAATGGGAGAAGAGGAGTAGGGAGAGAGCACAGAGACCATATGTCAGTAAGAGTTTCCTTGGAGGAGGCACTAGTGTAGGTGTCAGCGATAGGGAGGCCTGGGTTGGAGACCAGGATATCCTTTTTAAACTTTTACCTACCAGATTTAGTGAGGAGAGCAGGATAGTCAATGGAGAAGCAGTTAGAGAAGATAGGAGAGATAGAGAGCACCATGGAATAAGGAGGGAGTGGGGGGGGAGACAGACAGAGCAAGTGGACAGGAGTGAAGCGGCAAGCCCTAGTTTACCACAATTACAGAGCAACAGTAACACAGTAAATACGAATTAGGTACCCAGTGTAGAGGCCACCTAAATTTGAGAGTCCTGCGAGGGGAGAAAAAGCCCTAGTTTACCACAATTACAGGGCAACAGTAACACAGTAAATACGAATAGGTACCCAGTGTAGAGGCTACCTAAGTTTGAGAGTCCTGCAAGGGGAGAAAAAGCCCTAGTTTACCACAATTACAGAGCAACAGTAACACAGTAAATACGAATTAGGTACCCAGTGTAGAGGCTACCTAAGTTTGAGAGTCCTGTAAGGGGAGAAAAGCAGACCTAGTTTACCACAATTAGTGGTACACACTGAAGTGTAGAAACCATGTGAATGAAAAGGAAAGGTGTAGGTTGTTGGGCAGGTGAAGCTAACCAGAAAGAATGGCGGACCGGCGCCTGGCGACCCCTGCGGACACCTGCAGACACAGAGAGCCGCAGCCGTAGGAGCCGCCCTTTGCCTAAGTGGCCCTTAGCCGAGGGGGCTGCCGGGCAGGAGGGCTGCCCAGGGGGGTGGGATTTAAGGCAGGAGGAGAGGAAGAGGAGGGGGTGTGGGCGGGCAGGGAGGCGGGAAGGGAGAGGGAAGAGGAGGACCAGGAAGTGCGGTGGAAGGAGGGGGCAGTGGGCAGCACAACGTGCACGGAGCACCAAAAACAAAACAAAACAGTGCCTGAAATAAAAAAGCTTACTGAAGGCCCAACAGGGCCTGGAAGGCAGCCTCACAGCAGGCCACACAGGGCTACGGGCGACCGCTCAATCCCGCTCAGGCTCAACAAAGAAGCGAGCGTGGAGAGCGGTCGTCGCGTAGTCCTGGAGGGACTACGAGGACAACCAATCAGAGGGGGGGGGTGGGCGGGCAGGGAGGCGGGAAGGGAGAGAGGAGAGGAGGACCAGGAAGTGCGGTGGAGGGAGGGGGCAGCACAACGCACACGGAGCGCCAAAAACAAAACTAAACAGTGCCTGAAATAAAAAAGCTTACTGAAGGCCTCACAGCAGGCCACACAGGGCTACGGGCGACCGCTCAATCCCGCTCAGGCTCAACAGTTGCAACAGTTTTCATAGAATTGTCCTAAGGTGACATCCACCCATTTCCTCACCCAGTTAAGTGGTTGTTATGTAGAGTCAGCCAAGCATTCCCAAAATCATCTGACACTGCAGTGTATATATTAGGCCAAGAACAACCAACCCCACTTTTTTTCCACATCCTAACTTGAAGAAATTACATTAGACATTGAGTCAAGGAGACCAGAAATGTTTTCAAAAGGTCTTTCAAAGAGGCGTGTGGCAACAAGAGTGATCTGTGCCATGCTACACTTCAATATATAAGCCACTACCTTGTGTTGTCATATCAGATACTGGGACAGTGCTTGATAAAAGTGACCTCACCTAGGTCACTTCCTATTCCAGGTCCCTTAGGTTTTACCAGCCAATAAAAATTAAAATGTCGGCTCTATCACAGTGAGGCGTCCTTTACTGTTCTCTTACCTTTCTTCTCAACTCAGATCTCCTGATTTGCATGGTTTTGGAATCTGAGTAAGTGCACTGCCTCTAGGCTCAGCAACATGAGACCGGATTTAAGGCCTCAACACGAGTTTGGTGGTACCTCAGCGGTAAATCCGCAGAGATATCCCCAAATGGAATTACAGTTACCACCACTTGGATCAGTGGAATTACTGCCGGATTACAAGTGATGGTAGGTGATGTTAGTCCACATTAATTGGAGTCCATAGGACTCATGGGGATTTTGGTGGAATTACCACTGGTGGTAAATCTTTCAATTTTGCTGTTTTTTTGGTTGAAAGGTGGTGGATTTACCTCTAGCTGTTAGCCGAAGTTGACCCCTCCTCCTCTCCACCAAACTCGTAGTTGGGTGTTGTGATAATGCAGCAAAAATAGAATTACCACTGCATTACTGCCGATTTTTACCACACTACCCAACTTGTAATGAGGCTGTTTTTCTTCACTCATCTTCCTTGCCACATAATCTAAGGTCCAGAAGTGAAACGGGAATCCTGCAACACTGATGACATGAGAAACACATTACAGAAAACACTTCAAAGGAGGGGGATGTTAAGCAGTAACACATTTGCAAAACCCCTCATTGCGGGCACTCTTTTGTTTCAATCACAAGTGAGAGACATTATTGAGAACTGCAAGACACTTACATCTCCAAACTCTGATGGTGCCCTCAAAAGAAGAAATTCAGCAGATGTGTGAAGTGATGACAACCCTAACTTGTAGTTAGCCCCGTAGATGTCACACACGATGTCATTTAGATCTAATTGTTGCACTCTTCTGTGAGCTCAAATATGTGCTCATGGGCCGAGCAATCAGGGTGACTGAGTTAATGTTGGCATTACTTCCCACATCTGATGAATTTCATGAGCTTTGTTGCCGTGAATTGGATCATCTTAACTCTCATTTTAACCGAAAATAATTCACTGAATTTGAAGGGTTTTGTTATTCTATATCATCTATAATTAGTATTAAATACAATGTGCCCTCTCCCTCGTCAATGATTCTGCAGGTCATGTCCTTCATCCATGGCCAGCGGGCTTTGCTGACACCATGTCAACCCTACATGTACTGTAAATGAACATGATACCAGAGGCTACAGCTTACTCATCTGAGTAAATAACCTGTTCCTACTGGCCATGCTTGTGGCCACAGCCTTCGCCTGTGGAAGCCATCCATGTTCCACCCACAAACCTCATCCTACCGACTGTGCTCTACGGCTGGGGCCACTTTCCCATCACAAGTGAATAACTTGACCCAACCGAGCCATGGCCTTCGGCCATTGCCACTGTCCATTATCCACCATTGAATAAGATCCATTTGGCTGTGACCTCTGTCCACGTCACATCAATTTGGATAAAAGGCCGTGGCCCATATCCCCTCACTAGTAAATAAGCCGATCCCACTGACCACTGACCCCATTGCCAAAATTATGCAAAAAGACCATAGCGCTCTAAGGCCCACTTATTAGCCTCCTTCTTGGTTATCCTCAATAGTTTACCCATGCAGTTTCCACAGAAACATAGCAACGATCACTGCGACTCCCCCATCTAATGCCATGTTAATCATTCACGCAGTGCTGCACCTCTATGAAAGCAATTTCATAAAATGCAACTTTGGATCGTTGTTTGTTAACTAGTTTCTGCTACATAGATATACATTGTTGCTGATCGCAATTCTTACATATGCGGCATCTACAAATCCTGTCACCAGCAGCTTCTAAGCGTGGCGACGTGTGTATCATGTGTGCCATCTGGCTCGGTGCGTCTTCACAATCAGGCTCCATTCACTGCCAAATCTACAGAGGAGTTATAATGAATCATGTGGATTCCTGATGTATTCTGTGGTATTTCATCTGCTCTGTGTTACTCATTGCCTCGTCCACGATTTAAATTATAACCCGCCATTTCTCTTTTTGCGGCTGCGTTTACAAACCCTGGCACCAAGGGATGGTGATGGTGACGCGCTGTTCATGGTGCCGTGGAGTCCGGCTCAGAAGGTTTCGGCGACCATGTTCCATTCACTGCTGTATGCAGTGTGAAGTTAAACGAATGGAAGATCAATGTGTGCATAGGGATGCAATGACTGTATCCATTTTATCTGGTGCATAAATATTAATGTTGGCATGCTCTGGGATTTTATTGTGAGCAGCTTTATTCATTTTTCTTTCTGATGGATTTTATCAATATATTTCCATTTTGATTTTACAGGAATCAGTTTATTGCCAGATTACTTTTGAAGAGGCTTATATCTATCCCACCATCTGTTTATGCATTATCCTATCTTCACTCTGTGGAGTGTACGGTACCTAATCATTATTTCTCTACGCTGCTGCAATTTTGGTATTTCCAAGATGTCTTCTGAGGTCCACAGGACAATGATGGCCAAACTAAGTGCAACCAGAGTTCTCTATGCCAGGATATTTCTCATATTGTACAGGGATGATGTAGTATCCACACCTTTTAATTCAACTATGAAGAATATTATTCTTTCTCTTCAAAGGGGAATGGCTTGAGTTAAAGCCACACGAAGGCAGGAACTCCACTGTCCACCTCATGGGGTTGGACTGGCTTTGGATAACTCCCCTGTAGGCCTCCCACCACCGGCTGTGTCCCAGACACCAAATGTTTTTCAACCAAGATTTGATTCATGAAATCTGCTATAGTCAAGGTTTGTTTAATCTGTTTGTAGTATCAGTGTGTTCTAGCAGTGAGGGGAGATTACTTATGTTTATAGATAGCCCTATGAACCAAACACAAGGAGCCTCATTATGAGTTTGATGGTGTGATACATTTATGGTGGTAATTCCATTACGTCACTTTTTTGGTTCGAATGAAATTACCACCAACTTTACTGCACCTCTGTATTCCACATTTGGAGGTGAATTTACCTCCAAAAATAGGTGGATTTACAATGGCGGAATTACAGCTCAATGTAAATATGCAGAGAAATTCTATGGAGTGTTATTAACTCAATAAGTGGGGATTAACACCACCTTTGCATCACTCTGATCCAGCAGTAAATCCGCTGCATTGAATTGCAGTAACAGTACGTTTGTTTGTCAATAATTCTGCAGAAAAATAACAGAACTACTCTGATATGCATAGTGTATTACATCAGGAGCAGGGTGATATGGTCAATATCTGCAATTGTTTTAAAAAAAACAGCTAACCCACATTTTGGGTCCTCTACAAGAGTGTCATCAATTTTGTAGAAAGGCCAAGATAAATACTGTTTCCAAATTCAAATAGTCCAGAAAGAAAATTATTCATGGCTTATATTTGGTGCCGGAAGAATAAAAACTCTAGGGACTAGTGTGAGGTCAGACTTTATGAAAATAACTAGGTTTCTCACCACAGCCGAAGAGCATGGACAGGACCAAAATGCTTTTTCCAGAAAGAGCATGGATCTGGACTTGCATTTATATATGTGAGCCCCTCTACTGAGAAAGAACAGGACACATCACCTGTTCTTTTGGTTGCTTCCAACTCAGGAGGGTGCAAACAACATTTTAGCTTGTTTTATCTTTCACAGATGAGAAATGTCTATTTGTATGTCAATGTGGTACCATTCACAAGAGCTGCCCAGCACCAAAATGCTAGGAAATGTGTCTCTAAAGAAGCGTAGCATAGGCAACAGTAGACATTTATTTCAGCCTTGTTGGGCATCCAAAGTGATGTCAAGCTAAGCCTCCCTGTGAACAGTGAGCAAGGTTTCCATGTCTGGATTACACCAAGGGTTAAACCACAAGTTTTACAAAATATGCTAAAATGTAGCAATCCCTCTACTGAGAACAAACTGAGAACGGATAATCTGTTCTATCGGATGTTTCCCACCCAGGGGAGTCTGCAGTCATGTTTTAGCTCACTGCATCTTTCACAGATGAGAAATTTCCATTTGCTTATCAGTCTGGTCCACCCCACAAGAGAAGTCCAGCACTGAAATGGTATGGCAATTCACTTCTGAACAAGAGTGCATTCAGCAACCCTAGACAAGTTTTGATCATTACTGTGGATATGACACCTCTGTAGGTACAGCGTGCTAGCACTTGGTTCTAGAGGATTCTGTGTGGGAATCGCTCCACAGAGCAAGTTATTTGGCCATGTTCATTCTCAGTAAAGGTGCTCCCACTTTGTAGTCAATATAAAAATAGTACACCTATTTCGGTGGTACCAGAGAGTTAAAGTGCTGTAGATTTATGCAGACTGAGTCATTTTCAATGTATGTATTACTGTCGCATGTTATGCTTAGTGCTATCCATTTACTAACCCCCAATTGTATATTGAAGGGCCCTGATGCAATTCAGCCATGTTTCTACACCATTTTTAAAAAAAAACAGTGAATGCATGCACCAAAACTCACAGTTAACAAGTCACATATTATGTGCCATATCTGCAACTCTGGAAGTCATGGTGAACATTGTTCCAGCATTTTAAAAGTTATAGGGAAGTGACTTGTATCGTTTGCTATAACGTTGGCAATGTAACTATAGCGTCTGGTTTGAAGAATTATTACAACTTTATTCTAATGCAATGCTTTCAATCGAGTTCAATAACCACTTGTTTTGTTTATTGGGATGGTACAATGCCACAAATACAGCAAAACCAGTGCAAATTGAATCATACGGATATTAGGATCATTTCACCTAATACTGCCTGAGTAACTTTGGAGTGCTGGAGTCCAACCTCATGTTAGGGGTCAGGTAGCTAACAAGTTCTCTTGATACACAGCAGCACCCTGAAAATGTATCTGAGATCATATACAAGCTTGCAAGATGTGCACAGGTTTGATGGGCTACTGAGAACCACCAAACAATTTGGTTCAATTTTGACTGTCCTATAATTTCTAGGAAAGTTTTGCTGGTGTCTGCAACCTGCGGCTCTCCCGATGTTTGGAATGCAACTCGCAAGATCTCCTGATGTTTACTCTGTTCAGTAGGCCTGATGGTAGTTGTAGTCCAAAACATTTGCAGGGCCAATTGTTGCAGACCCTTATACATTGTTCATGCTCACTGCCTGTGTTTCTATTGTGCTTGACTTTTATCGGATGAAGAGAGCTGGTCCAGAGTAGTAGAGCTTGTATTTTAGCCTTTTCAAACTATATTTATGCCTTTAACCCGGGTGGAAATTCTTTGTGAAAACGTGTGACACCCTTTGCAAAACGTTTGTGTAATCCTTTCCCTTACCAGTATCCCACACAAAAAACTTTCTGAAGATCTGAGAAAGTCTACGTGAAATACTTTTCTTTACACTTGAGCGTTACCTTTTAAAAGAAAAAATAAAATTTTTTAAATCCTTTATGTAACTTTTTAATATTTCCCCAGCTCAAAGAAAGTAAAACCTTTCTCCCAGGTTACTGTTTCTGTCCACCCCTTCCCTCTTCCAATATGTCTGAGAGATTAGATATATCGGCGGAAGGTCCTGCTGGATCTTGGCCTTTCTGCCTCACATCTTCTTCCTCTCCAATCTGTTTATAATTCTTCTGTTTGTCTTCTCTTCTCATTACCTTTTCGCTCCTCTATCACATTTTCGTTACTGTCTATTTCACTGCTTTCCTTTGAATCACATCTTCTCTGCCATGTTCTATTGTTTTGAAACCTACACACGGCTTGGCTCCTCATCTTTTTTCACTAGTCTCATTCTATTCTCCTTCTCTGACTCTCCGAGCACAGAATCTGCTTCTTCTCACTGTCCCCAAACTCCCCTTGTGCTTCTTCCTGTTTCTGATCTTTTGCCCTCTTAGCCTCTAAACTCTGGAATTCTCTCCCTCCCTATCCGCTCTTCTTCATCTTTGTATTTTGCACTCTAACTCTATTTGCTCTTCTTCTCTCCCTTCTTTCTACTTAGTGACTTTCTGTTTCTCTACCCCTCCCTCTGCTTTCAGTTGTTTTTTGCATTATCATGTAAATTGTACAGTTTTTCTAATATGTTGCAATAGTGCTTTTGGCAAAGGGCACTTTATAAATTCAAGAAATTAAATGAAATCTAAGAGAAGAGCATTTCATCTTTGGAGAAGGAGACGGAGAAGAAGGTGGCTGTGTGAGGTATGTGGTTGATGAGCATGAACAGACCACTGTGTGGCCTCATTGATAAAAACGCTGCTTTATCCTTATTGTGGCTGCATGACTAACTCCTATAATCAATGAAACGGAATTGTACCAAAATGTCGCCCTCACAATTACGACAGCCAAAAATGCTGACTTTTGTTTTTTTGGACCCCGCCTTACACCACACATGTGGGGGGGTATTGAATATAATATTAATATGGGGAAGGCTGCGGGGGTCTCCCCCAGCACATATATGTGGTGTAAAGGGGTTTAAAAATAAAGTCAGCATTTTCGGCCGTCGCAATAATCACATAGATCCAATAAAACCTGACTACCTGAGTTTCCAGCCAAGTGCACTCATCCAGTCATGGCTAGCAAACATGAACCTCGTAGAGTGTTCTCCAAAACCAGTCTCAATTACCATAAAGCGAGTATTCATTCTCGATTATAACCATTGTTTCAAATGCAACGTGCCATAAAAGGTTCTTATGGCCTAATTCCAAATAACATTTGTGTGCAAAACCAAGCCTTTACTGCCACCATCTGGCTTCAGGTCTACGACACAAGTCCTGGTCCACTTGGATGATGGAAACACACAACTCGCTGGCATCGCCTTCACATCCCTCACCCTTCTGCATCATGCTGCAGCCAGATTAATCGCCAATTTCACAATATGTGATTACCCCTCCCGGATTCTGAGTGAGGTACCCTAGCACCGAATACCAGTCCAAATAATTATTAGGATGGCATGTATCCCATACGAACGAGTCTGTGGCAACTCAAGCCGCGCAGCGCGTAACCAAAGAATTGGTCTTCTGAGGAATCCAGTATGGAATCAAAAGCCACAACATTGCGAGGCTGACAACAAAAAAAGTGCAAAAAAGATTTTAAAAAACAGGAGACAATCCTTAGATTCTTATGCGCTAGAAATCAAGAACACCGTCCTTACTCGCATACACCAAGCGACATCCCTATTATAGTACAGGATTAAATGAAGACCATGCTCTTTCAGGAATTCATCTGCAAACTCTGTACGGTCCCATGTAATAATGTCCCCGCAGAAATGTCGCCTGGCAAGAAAGTCGCCAAAAAATGTGTGTTTTTTGTGTGGCCATAATTACATTTAAAACAAATGTCACGGGGTGGGGGGCACCCCTGCACCCCCACACCCCTTTACGCCCTATATATATTCACCATGTATATTGTCACCACAACATTTTCCCAGTGACATTATGTATAGTGACCATGTATATGGGGACATTATTACCTGATACCCTCTGTGCAGCATACATTGGTTCTATGTTCCAGTTCATTTTTCGGTGAGTTTTTTGCCTAACAGTTTTTTCCTAAAAAAACAAAAAAAAAACTCATCAACAATTTTGTTTTGGGGCGGGGTGCCTAAACCCTCCTTCCCTATTATTTACTCCCTATTCCCCAACCCTCACCCCTTATTCCCCTTAACATGCCCTCATATTTTTCTGAGTTTTTTCAGCAAAAACGTGTCTGCAAAAACTAATCGAAAAGTGAACTGTCGATGTAACAATGCCATACCCCATACATCAGCAACTAGGCTGCTCCACTCACACCCACCTGGTGGCCAGTGCCGCTCTAACCACCCTTGAGTTATTCAACCATTGTAAAGCTCTCCATTGCTTCCAAGGAAAGTACACACTATATAAGTACCTTACATAGATGCACTGCCTATTGAGATTGAGGTTGACACTGACCGAAGGATAAAGGTGATGGAGGGGGGTCATTACAAGTTTGGAGGTGGCCATGGTGCTATTAGCGCCATGGCTGCCTCCAAACCTGGGTCCGGGTCTGGTCTCACTGAATGGGGACTTACCGGGACATTCCAACCTATGCGGGCCCGGTAAATCCCCATTCAGTAAACCATTCCCCATTCCCATTGAGCTCCGATAGGGCTCAATGGGAATGGGTAAGGCGCTAATGACGGGCCCGCAAATTGCGGGCCTGTTATTAGCTCTAGGGTCCCTTAACGGGTCCCACAGAGAACGGCTGGTCAGACCAGCCGTTCCTCCTGGGACCCGCTAAGGGACCTCGGAATAGGGCGGTAAGGGTTTACCGGCACCGGCATCCTTACCGGTACCCGTAAACCCTTACCGCCCAACTCGGAATGACCCTCATAGTCTTAGGAGGTGACGAAGATTTACAGTTCTTTTATAACGTGCTAAATACCGAACAGTTCCTAGCGCAAGCCTGGGATTCGAACTGCGTTGTTTTGCTTCGAAGACACACGTGTTGCACCTGAGCTATCCTCCCGTCTCGCGGATTATATTTTTGGGACATGGCAGCGCAGCAATGAACCATGTCACAAACATAAGTGAAGAATTTGCATCGAGCAAGAAGCTGGTGGTGATTGCGCCCCTTTACTGCCAGAAATCCCTATAGAGTCAAATTCGGGGAATGACCACCACTCGTAATCCCCGTGGTAACTTCATGGGGACCAAGCAGCGGTAACGATAATCGAGTTTGGCAGTAATTCGCTGAATTTACTGCCAAATTAACCCTATACTTGTTATGAGGCATTACCAATCTCTGCTTCCAATATATGTACATGTTCTTTTTTAAATCATGGGCTAGGACAGAAAGTTTCCTTGGTCAATCACAGTCCCACCGTGGAGAAGATGAGCTGTGATGAGAATTTCACATACTGTACCCAGCATTGAAAAATAACATTTCATTTAAAAAAGAAAAAAAAAAATCTAGTCCTAGTTCTGAGCAGATGACATCTGCTCTTTCTTCGTCTCCTGTTTTTATTTTATTTTTTATCTGAACATCTCCAAATTACTTACGCACGACCTATCGGGTCACGGAGGGGTCAAGGGCACTCAGATTGTTGTTTTTTGCTTGCATAATGCTCTCCATTCCCCTCTGCATTTTAGACATTAATTGGCACTCGACGAATGCAGGGCTCGCCCGCCGTTTCCTTTATTGAACTGGCTAATAGAAGGCTAGCAAAGGAACCAGCACTTGGTAGGCAGAACACTTCTCCAAGGGCTTTTCGAGAAAAAAAATCATTTTTCTGACCAGCACCACTTCAGCTCCTGCATATGGCTGAAAAACAGGAAGCCTTGTAGGGCTGAGCATCAATTTACCCAAAGAGCAAAGTGCTCTCATGGTCTTTTCAGCCCGAGCGAGTGATTGTTTTTCAAAGGCGGCCCTGCCTTTTCCCCCCCTCTGTCTCCCTCCTTCTTTCATTCTTTCCTTTGTTTCTCTGGCACTCTTCATTTGCTCTCTTCCGTCTGAGCATCTACCAAAGGGACCCACATTAAGAGTGCGCGTGTGCCGACCCCAGTGCCATTTCAATTATGAACTGCAAAACTAAGCAGAAATGTAATGCATTCATTTTAATACTGATGGGGCAGCCACGTGAAGCTTCTATGGGGAGGAGATGCTCTTTCCAATGGGAGGGGGAACTATTGTGCAGGCACTTCATACTCTGTGAAGCATTGCATGCTTACTCTAAATGGCATATTTTCATCAGGAAGGCACTTCTGTAATGAGGCATCCGAGACCTACACCCCAGTACCACAGGGCCTACCCTGCCTTCCAGTTCATTTCCAAATTAGACCCAAAGATCCGGACTGAAGAAGGTGGAGTGAAGCAGATCTTCTATAGAAGGGAACTGGCAGTCTAAGCAGCTTCTCTTTCACTGTGTAGTAGTGGTTTTCAACACAAAGCGTGACAGGTGTGTTAGCAAGGTATGGGGTAGCACTGGGCCTTCTTCTAGTTGCCAGTCATTTGAGATACATACTATTGAGTAAAGAATGATGGCCCTGAGCCATAACAAATATATTCAAAGCCTGCTTGATATAAATGTAGAGCGTTTAATTGTAAACCATCTTCGGTTCATGGTAGGGCCAACAAAGGTTTCGCACGGGCAAGTGCTTCATCAGGGTTTCAGGTATGCTTCAAATTATTTCATAGACATGGTTCAACTAGTGAGGACACCTATTCAGTTTTTTTAATGAGGGAAATTACCCTATTTCTCCCGTTTGCTCGAATCTGTGCAAGCAGTATTTCATCATGTTCTTTTCTCAACTAGATCAAGCTACCCAGGTAAAGAGAAACAATATTGGTGATCCACAGCCTATGTTATGTCCCATGTATTTATTTGTTTATTTATATTTGTATAGCGTGCAAGCAGCCCAAGGGCATTGAGTCACTGTTATTTGCAAGAGCTTATTTACAAGGGCACAGGATTGGTAGCTTTCAATGGCACATTATGAATACTACAAGTCATAATACTGATATTACGACTGGTACAATTGGTCATTACATTACAGCTTATGCAGTGGGTCATATGATAGGTATTCAAACTGATGCACCGCACCTTATGTGAAGAGGATGGTTTTCATAGCTTTGCGGAAGGCGCTGAGGGAGGCCTCACCTCGGATTGTGGGAGGTAGGGCGTTCCATTGAGTGGGTGCGAGATATGGGAAGCTGAATCCGCCCTCTCTGGCTCTTTTTACTGGTGGCACAGAGAGCATGATGGTATATGGTGATCTGGTTGGCCTGGGCAGCCCTTTTTCTATGACTATACTGTACCTTTCTTCAAATATACCTATTCATTTTATGTGACTCGCAAAGTTTGGCCTCAATTTTCATGATTTGATGTGCAGTATTAACATGCACAAACACTTTTGGTTTTACAACCACCTAGAGTTTAGGGGCACACAGACCGCAACCCTGGTAACTGCTGCACGCGCTAGAAAGATATAGATATTTTCAAACACTTAGCCTCATTATGAGTTTGGTGGTCTGGAAATAAGGATGCCAGTAGAAACGTACCGGCATCCTTTCCGGAACGCCACACTCCGACTCTGTGGGGAGCCATTGCGCCCAGCATGTCGGACCTGCGGGGCATAACAGCACCTGCCTGCATAGTTTTCACAGAAGCACTGGCACCATTAGCAACCGTGCCAGTGCTTCCGTGTCCCCATTACCATGGAGTCAGGAATGGGACTAACATTTTCCAGCGCAGAACTTTCTGATCCGCCGGGACTTGTAATGTCCCTGTGGCAGCGGGAAGTCAGGCGCTGGATTCAGTGTTACGAGGATGGCAGCAACCCACCGGTAGCACTATCGAGTTACCGCCATCCTCATAATCAGGCCTTTAGGCCTGATTATGAGTGTGGCGGTCCAGAAATAACAGTGCCGCTAGCAATGTACCGGCAACCTTTAGGGACAGTCACACTCTGACTCTGCGGGTAGGGGCCATTACGTCCAGCAGGTCTGACCTGCCGGGCATAACTGCACCCGCCCACAGCATTTTCACTGAAGCACCAGCACCATTAGCAATGATGCAGGTGCTTCCGTGTTCCCATTCTCATTAAGTCCTATGGGAATCCATGGGAATGTTAACTAACATTTTCCAGCGCCTGACTTCCCGATCCACCAGGGCTTGTAATGTCCCAGTGGCACCGGGAAGTCAGGAGCCGGATTCGGTGTTACAAGACAGCGGCAACACGCCAGTAGCACCAGCGGGTTACTGTCGTCCTCGTAATGAGGCACATTGTCGCTCTCTATAAACAATACTTATGTTTGTAAACTAAATCAGTTGTGAAATATCCCTTTTCAACCAAGAGCCACAACATTTGATTAGGCAATGACTTTTTTAAATGGCCATCTCACATTTGGTAAGAATAGATTCAGTGTGCACCATAATGTGTAATCCCATTGCTTATAAGTATACTATCTTTGAGACCAGAACGAAATACTCATTCTGGAATGGTTGGCAGATACGCCCTTTGTTAGCTTGGTGCAAATCCGTATTGTATTTTCTATTTTATTTGGCACCAACATCTTTTACATATCTCCCATCATGCACTGGTTCTTATGACCTCCGAATGTTCCAAAATGCAAATTTGCGATTTTTATTTTGTTTACATTCTTTTTTAGTGGAGGACCTGGAGCAACCAGAACGTGTGTCTGAACCCATTGAACCATGACCCTGCAACAGCAAATACGGGGTCACCCTGAAATATGGCATTGGGAGTTTGTCATTTTTTAAAAATGTTTTAATGGGATGAACCAGACCTTGTGGACCTCTGACCTAGCCAAGGCAATTGCGGGGTCCTGCTTACTCACGTTTGTTGTGGTCAGATCAGGGCTCTACAAGGATGGAAATATGTTCTGGTTGGTCCCGGTCCTCTGTAACCTTTTCCACAGTCCAATACTGTAGGCGGCTCAAGTGGCTTAACTTCGAGACCCCCATACCAACCTCAGAAAAGGTCAGCATTAGCCAGAATGGGGTCGGATATTTCTTCAATATGGCTAAACAGTCTTTTTTTCACGTTCGCAAGTAGCAATTCATGTCCATGGATTCAAATGCAGGTCTGCAGGCATTTTGGAGTTGGAAGAAATGTGGGGTTTCAGTTCAGTTCATAACAAGCTTTATTCGACATAGGTCGTCAGCTGCAGCACAGGGTTAAAAAACGGTAACATTCACACATCCACCAATAAACAAAAAAAAAGAAAACACATCAAGTTGTTAAAAGCATAAAGAGCATGAGTACAAATGCAAAAGAATAACCCATAAAATATACAAATACAAAATACAGTTCATAAACCCTTGGATAACAGCCCCAGGGAGAACATGCCAATTACAATTCAAGCATTAACAGTATGCACAAAAGGGAGAATTACTGGTGCCAATTTTCAGGCAGTAATTCAGTGAATCTGGAGCTTCCTTATCAACCAAGCACGGTGGATACATTTAGCAGTAAAGTAGACCACATTAAGGTTGTCAGTCGCCTTGCAAAAGGCCATTGAATCATGGGTGTAATGTGTATTAGCAGCTCTAAACATGGCAAGGAGGAAATTGGCACTCAGAATTCTATAGCCATTTCAAAGCCTCAAGAAATGAATAACAGTTTCGAAACTAGAACTGCGACCCGGGCATATGGTTGCCCCATACTGGTACATTTCCACACCTTTAATGTACCCATGGAAACTCCATAAATAGGGTGCGGGTACATGGCGAGGTGAGTACATCAAGGCCCCCCCTCCTCGGTGAAATGTGTGTTATGGTGTAGGTTTTGTTCTAGTGGGTCGGGTTGTACTATAGTGACTGGTCACCTGATCACCCTCCTCTAGCGCCATTGGCATCCCAGCCCCTGGGCCACCAGAGGCTGATCGGAAGGGGCACCGACCCATAACTCAATGGACTTACCAAAGGGATTCCAATGATTGGCCCACTAATTTGAACTGGGACCATTGGACTCGCAGGATCCTATCGATGACCCGTGGCAGTCCCATGTAGAGAGAACGGACGGGCTTAGCCCCTTTGTATGGATTCTATGTCACACTTGAACACCCAGCTGGGGAACTACAGAACTAGATTGTCCACAGAGAGCTGACCAGTCCCAGCAGAAGGAGGGAGATTTTAAACCGAGGATAGGAATCATGATCTGTGGAGTATCTGGGTGAGGTGGATTGGATGAGGGCCAAGAGACCAGAAGGAGGACAGAAGAAGTGGCGAGTGTGGGCTGTAGTTTGTAAAGCTGTATACTTCGTGCCATAGTGCTGACGTGTGAGTGAACGTGCCTGTGTAGCAAGTTAATTTAATGTAACATAGTGTAGGGAGTGTCTGGGTCTTCCTTATGGGGCTCAAATGGGAATGGGGAAGAATGTTTCCCGGCGCCCAGGAATGGGCAAATACCGGGTCCGGCAAGGCCGTAATGACCCGGTAACTGCCCATTTCTGGGCGCCAGAAAAAATAAAATACCCGCTGCAGCCATGCCTGTATTACAGGCACGGCTACCGCCAGCCTCGTAGTGAGGCTCATTGTCTTGATCTGGATATGTTTATAAACCAGAAACTGTACCCATTGCCCCTTATATTAACTCATGATTCGTGTCTAGGTTGCATCATAAAAAAGTCTCTGCAGTTGAGGCAGTTAGTCAATACTCTTCTAATGTGGCTGTGTTTGAGACAGCCTTTTTCTAGTTTGTTTAGATACGCAGTGCCTTGATGAATCATGTCATTTGTCTATACTATTTGTCTGGACTATGGGCCGTTCTGCATTTTGGGGTATGTTGTCATTAAATTGTACACTGTCAGCAAGTGCAGACATCAAGCACACATATTGTATATTTTGTGATGTTTGCTGGCCCATTAGTTGAGGCCCTGTTGTTTCTTTGCATACATTTCAATTACATGTCTACTTTTTAATGTTGTGTTAGCATGTTCAGAGAGTACACCGATTCTGATGTTCTTTAGTATTTGAGCATTGGTAATGTCTGTTGCCCGATGCATATTTTATACTACTTGTCTGTTGCTAAAGTTACACCAGAGGTCTACATTCTCTATGACACATAGGGTGCAACAGTATTCTTTGAGTTAATGCTTTGAAAACAGGTTGCCTTTTGAATGTTGATAACTGTGTGAACTAAACAAATACAATTAACTGTTTTTCTTCTTAAAATGTCTTCTTACGCAGTCTTACGCACTTCCTGCTTTCTAAGGATAACGTTAGTAACCATGCTTTCCTCATCTAGTAGAGAACCTGCATTTGATGTAGAATTCTGCCTACTTTAAAAGCTTCTTCTGTGGATAATCTTTTGTATTCTAGTTTGTGTTGATGAACTGGGATCACCAGGAGCCGATGTAAAGTCACACCACCTATGTTGTAAACATCTGGCCCTATGGGGGCTGTAAAACACATGATGGGCTGCTGTTTCTTTTGTCTTGCAAAAATGTACACATTTTTTCAGATCGAAATGATTTGCGAAGGCCAGCTAATATGTAAGTGTATCCACTGGTTGGTAATCATTGCAGTTCCATGTGTTGTTGTCAAGGTGTAGTCGATTTGTATTTGCTCAGTGACTTGAAGGTAAATGCCGAGCTGTTCATGTAAATTAAATGAGGTGCATGCAATGATTCATATTTTTCTGATTGTCTGAATTATACCATGTCACAAGCAAAAGCAAGGTCACTATCTATAAGTAACACGGATATGTACCCCTACTCAAAGCGAAGGACTCATGCTATCAACCTCAAAACAAATACAAGGAGATAGCACTTCAATCAAAAAATGATGTCCTCTATATAAAACACATGTCAAATGTATTAATACATCAGAGTGCAAGTCTAACTACCTGCTAAATCATATCAAAAACATTATACACAAAACATTGTATTAGACTACATCAATCTTCAAACACAAGTGCAAATACAGATACAAACACACAGGTCAGTAACAATGATTTTTACCTAACACAGTGATGGTTATTTCCAGCTATTTTCCCACTTTGTCCATATTAGCCCGGCTTATATAGGTTTCTGTCCTATGAAGCTGTTACTAGCTGGACATTCCTCAGGGGCAAAACATGTGGAGAAAATGTGTTTCTTGTAGGTGGCAAGGAAACATTTCCTCTGGTTGCTCCTTATATTGCTCGTCAAAATCCCTGAATAGATGGGTACACAATAAAAAAAATACATATGTAAATCTATGAGCTTAATTGGTCTTTTATTTGACCTAGCTAACATCCTGTACACCACAAGGATAGACAAGTATGCCACTAATAGTATACTTGAATGTGTCTGCGTCAATGAGTCATAAGGCAAAAATGCAACTCCAATTGCAAAATATCGCTCTTCACTTTGTTTCTGTAGCCATGTGGTAGTATTTGCCACACTTATGTCATTGTGAATGTAAGGCTTTGGTTCATAGGTCTTGCAAGGGCACAGAAGTAAGTCTTGGATGCAATAGTGGCATATTTTTGGGTATCAACTTTTATTTGTTAGAAAAGGTTTGGAAAAACGCCCCTCTATCCCTAAAACTAAGAGGGGTTTCCCTACCTCAAAGAAACCTAGTGAAATTGTCAGGATGTCCAAAACTAAAAGGCCTGTCACTGTTGTGTTTAAAAACCTACCTCTGTCCCAAACACTAACAATCAAAGTAATTGTGCAAGGATGATCAATTACCAAAGTAAAAAGTGGTCCCTGTATTTTCAACCAAAAGAAATGTTTCCAGGCCCTCTGGTAACAGAAAATGGTGCAAAATAATGTTCCAAAATACAAGGTTCCAATGCAAGGGTTGTGCTCCTTTCACCTAGATTTCTTCTTATCTTATGTCACTGGCTAACTCATAAGGAACTGTTTCTTAGCTTCCCAGTTCTTTACCCTCTACCAAGCATCGGATCCCATTTCTAGAGTTGTGTTCCTTTTCCCTAGTCTTCGTTTATCTTATTTCACTGTGTAATTCACAAGGGAATGCATCTTATGCTCATGCTTCTTTAACCTACCTACTTGGCACAGTGGCTATCAAGCTTAGGATTCCTTTAATCAGTTCTACGGTTCTTGACTCTCTTATTCCCCTTCGCTCATATGGGTGCGGGTCCCAGACTTGCAAAAGTATCTTAGTTCACTCCTTGGCCAAGCCACTGTATTTTCATGGGGTGTATCTCTTCCTTTCTCAGAGTTCCAGACCCTCTAATGCTTTGTCACTTTATACTTTACTTTCTCACATAGGGGCTGGTCCAGGATTCAAATTGTAGCATTGTGTATGCTTGGTTTTGCTTCCCTGCCAAGCATAACACTCTTCCTGGTTTGCTTCTTTTATGATCAGGGTCCCAGGCCCTCTTATTCTTGATTTCTTATTAGAGTGTGGGCCCCAGACTTGCACTGTTGGGTTGTATCTGCTTGGTTCACTCTCTGGCCAAGTATACAACTCTTCCTGCTTTACTTTGTTTGCAATCAGTGTCCCAGACCGAACGCAGAGTAAAGGGCGCTGCAATCTATCTGCTGTTTTTGCTGCTATTTGTGTCATTTGTGTCACCGTGCTAATTTGTACCCTGTACTTGAAGCCCCTGGTGCTTTGTGATCTGTGCACGGCAACTATAATCATCCTGATTGCCTTTGCTGTATTTATTGCTCGGTGCCTTTAAGGATCTCCAGGTGAATGGACACGCCCATCAGGAAGTGACTACTAAATTCTGTGGCGCTAGCCCTTGCAAGCATGAAGCCCAAACACGGAGTAAAGGGCGCTGCATCCCATCTACTGTTTTTGCTGTTTGTGCTGGCAGTGTGGCGTACTAAAGGCTTGAGCACTGCCTAATGTTCTTGTCCAACGGTCCCGGGGTGGGCTCTGCTGCTGTTTAGGTAAGGAGAGCCACATTGGTTTCTTCTATCTATAGCGTGGATGACTGTGTGAGACTGCGGGAGTGATACTCCTTTGATCACGCTCCCCTGTGCCGCTCTTTCAGTAGGGCTGTTCATTCTCGTTTCAGTTATTAGAACCGACTATACGCCATGGCAATCTCCTAGACCAATTGTGTTTTCTCACTAATAAGACCTAACTATGTGTTGAACGTACTTTGCAGCTAGCTGAGATTAACTCTGTTGCTTTTTTTCCGGCTATGAATTTACTATGAAGCTGCCTGGTGGAAAAATGTTGTTACGCTCTTCACATTACTGGCCATAGTGGTCATTGCTCTGGTATCAACACCCTTCCAAGGTTCCTGCATATCTCTGCCATAATACCCTGCTGGTGACTGCAGATTTATTTCTTTGAGCCGGCAGGGCTGCTCACTAGCTGGGCTTGTGGGTACTGTTGTACTGTGTCACTATTTGGTGGTGTGTTGTTACCTCTGCAGCAGAAACAGCATTACGAAGCTTAGAAGTAAGCTTAAAAGCAATAAAAATAATAAAGAAACACTTCAAATAAGGAAAAAGCCCTATGGGGCAACTGAAAATAGCCCGCAGACCTCTCTGGCTAATGAAAAGAAGATCACTGACTTCTCTGGAGGCCAAACTGTTGTGGTGCAAATTCATTCTGAACCATTAGCTACTATCACTACCATGAGTGATGAGCCGGTATTCCGGCTGAGTTTGACAACAACGACTCACACTCAATATCTGCTACAACTTGGAGGGACAAATCCTTCACCTTGAGAGGTCTGGGAGGCCGGATTTAGCTAAACCTCAGGAAGCTGTAATTGAACCTGATTCTTCTACTGTTAATATGCCATCGAGTACTATAACCAGCATGAATAAGGAAAGACTTTCTTGTTCTCCTTGTCTGACTGGCCTGCTGCATAGAACCAATGTGAAAGCCTGCACTTCACATGATAATGTAGCACTGACTTTAAATCATGATTGTGGTAAATGAAATATTGAATCCAAACTTAAAGATCTTGATGCTCGTAATACTGCAACTAGCTTTGCCCTAAAAATGTTACTAAGGCTTTGCTATACTATTTCTGCTCAAGCTAGGAATAATGCTGATTTACTAAAAGAATTATCAAAACTGCTACTAAGTTGGGAGTCTCTAATAAGGGACCTGAAATGCCATTAACAATCGTACCTATTGTAGATATGTGTAATCTTAACCTAGAATCCACCTTGGTTGAAATACTGGCGGGGAGCGAGTGTGAGAGGGAGGAGGGATGTGCTCTATCCAAGAGAGAGAAACGTAGGAGATACAGAGTTTAACAGAAATCTTTAAAGGAAGGGGAAGCATTGGTAGCTAAGGAAAGGGTGGCCAATGCAGAAAAGCAACATCGAACTAAAAGAGAAAGAAAGAGGATGGCTAGGAATGCAAGAAAGCGTGCCCTTAAAAGGGGCACTCTAACTTCATGGCTGATTGATTCTGATAAAACTAAAACCAGTGCCATGAAACCGTCGACTGTACAAGTGGGGAAGAACCTGTCTGATGGGATCAGTGATAGCTCCACTGATGATTATGATGTTTCATCTATGAGCAGCAACAGCAGTGTGGCTGAATCAATAGATATATCACTACCCCTAACATAATCAAAGGTTCAATTCTCTAAGATAGTTCAGGATACTTGGGTGAACCCTGGTAAAATTTAGAAGTAGCCTAATAGGCTGAGTAAGACTGTGATTTTGACTAATGATCCTTTACACAAAAAGCAGTTTACTATCTTCTGTACAAATGAAAGAAATGCTATTGCTATTAATAGACGTATGCTGCTTGAGCCCTACGTATGCAACTTCAGTTAAGAATATTGAAAAGCAGGGACTTAAAATTTGTTGAGCAATGTCATGGTAATTTTAGTGGAATTCACTGTTACTCAGAAGCGGTGGTAACTCTTGTGATAGCCATTGCACTTCAGTTCATCTATATATTCTATCTGCTAGATGTGACGTCTGATGAAGGGGAAAGCACTGCTAATAAGTCTGGCCATGCTAAAAATGTCCAGCGGGTAAAGGGTGCCAATGTGGGTAATGATATAAAGAAACCCCACTGGGAATGGTTGTGCTCCTTTTTACCACCAGTATCTAATAGTGGATGATTGGATTCCACGATTATATCCAGGAATACCAGAGGCAAATTCCCACCTTTTCTCTGAAAATGGCTCTTCTCAATTACTGAATAATGCTCTGTTTGTTTTTCTGCAAGAGACGTGGTTGATGAAGTCTTTGTTGGTTTTACAGCATATCAAAATATGGCAAAAAAAAGGCGATCCTGGTCTGTAATATACAAAAATCTAAGGAATGTGCACTGTCTCCAGCTAATTCGAATGTTCTAATGGTGGAGGTTATCCTGCATAATACCTGTACAATTCTGTTGATTAATATCTATGATCCCCCAGGAAATGTCCATACCTTTACTATACAACAGACTATACATGAATTTCTGGTCACTTACTAAATGGTGGAGAGAGAAGTGAATATTGTACTTGGAGGGGATCTTAATGCTAACTTGCTATCCAATGATATGGAAATACTTATTAAAGCAGCAAGTTGGAAAACATTTATCACCGATATGGAATTAAGGGTAGTAAATGGAAGTATGTATGACAAATCTCCCAACACTACAACCTGGGCCAACAATACTTATACCTCCACTCTTGACTATATCTGTCTGAGTGATAAGCTATTTGGCCAGGTGAAAGGTTTTGAAACTTTGTGTAATGTCTTTAGCGATCATCGTCTTCTACAATGTATGATCATATTGGATATCACTCCTCTTGTTCAGGATGCTGTAGGTGAAATCTACTCCTGCGGTAAGGGTACAAGAATTGGATGGTCTAACACTAACTTGGCTAAGGCAAAAAGATGGTTTGACAAAATTGTAGTTGAACCAATTCTGCATATTTCTGCGGATAATATAGTTGATTGTATCTCTAATCATCTTTCTGATCTTATGCCTATCACTGGGAGTGTTTGTCCCTTAAATAATGATGCGATTAATAGCAGATCGTTTGATGAAAACATAAGGGATATGTAAAGGGAGATGCATAGGAAAATGTGTCATTGCATTATGTTGGGTCAGAGCCCTGACGCGATTCAGAGGGCTAGAAAGGTGATACGGAACAAGTATATTAATGAGATCAAATGTTACCTGGTCTCCGATAAGAACACTGGCTGGCAATGTATGGCTTGGTTGCTTAATGATGGTGATGCTAGGAAGTTCTGGGCCAGCTTCAGAACCATCAATAATGCTGGCATTCTAGAGCTCCTGATACCCATTATCAGCTGTACCTGGGCTAATTTCTTAACAGAAAAATTTAAAGGTGTATCCCTAAAGCTTGATATATGCCCGATACCCAATATGACCCTATATAGGGACGATATTCTGTTAGCAATTAAGAACTTAAAGTGCTCTAGAGCCCCGGGACCTGACGATCTTTGTAACATCATTTTTATTTAAAAACCTGATATTTAGGCTGACATCCTATTAATACTATTCCAAAAGGTTATTGCACAGGGAGGATGCCCAACTCTGGGAAGACCTCTAATATTATACCAGTCTTTTAGAGCGCCCCTCGGAATCTCCCAGAGAGCTATAGGCTCCTAGACCTTCATGACGTTCCCAGTAAGATTTTCTGTACTATACTTTTACAGGAAATAAACAAGTGGATAGTGAAGGATAACATTCTGGACAAGGCCCAGACCGGCTTTCGGAAAGGCTGTAAAACAGATGAAAATATTTTTTATTCTAAATGCATTAATAGAACAGACTAATTGTGATAAAAACCTACCATTGTATTTACTATTTGTCGACTTCTCCTCCGCATTCAACTCTGTTGAGCGGGAGAGGCTGTTGATGAAACTCAAATCTTTTGGTATGCCGGCTCACTTCTTGTACTTTTGTATGATGATCTATGACGAAAGCAGGGCTAGGACACGTCTAGACAGTTAATCAGGGCACTTTATCTGACCCTATTTATATTCTAAAAGGATTAAGACAGGGCTGTGCACTAGCCCCCACGCTATACAATCTGTTCATGTCTGAATTTGGGAGCATCTTTAAAGATAAAATGAATAACATTCTTAAAATTGGCCCACATAAGTTGGGATGGATCTGCTACGGAGATGACATCATAATTATGGACAACACATATGTGGGTATTTGTAATAGTGCTTCAGCCCTGTGCGAGTATGCAAAAATAAATGGTCTCACCATTAATTGGAAAAAAAACACTATCGCTTTTGGACCTCACTGCTGTAGAAAAATGTCCATACCTTGCTCCCTGTGAACTATAAACAAAGTTAACAGCTATAAATATCTGGGCCAGGCCAGGAGATATGTGGAGAAAGAAAGAAAATGAATCCCTTAGTCCAACTTAGTAAAAGAACTAAAATAATGGCAATGCTAACAGCTGTTATGACCTTTTCTAAGAAAACTACTGGATTTAGTTTACTGGGAGTCATTAATATATGCAAGCAAAAGTTTGTCGCTATTTTTCTGTATGCATTGGAAGCCTCAATCTCTAATTGGTCAGACTGGACGGATGTGACGGAGGGTCTGATTTGGAGAAGACTACTTGGTCTCTCTAATTATACGACGATACAGACCATTTGGTTATACATGGGGCTGATCTCATTATCTGCACAAATTGAATATAACAGGGTGAAACTGTATGTTAAAATAATGTATGCACGTCAAGGTACGCTGTTATATATCCGACGTGAAGGACTGAAGGGAGGAAATATGGTGGCTCTGAATACTTTTCAGAAGAAAATCCAGGATCTTTTTCAAAGAATTTCGTTCTCCCCTAAATGGGAACATGGTGAGGTGGTGGTATTGAAGGCCCTGAACAATTCCCTGGAAAAGTGGGATTGGGCCAGTAGTTCCTGAATTTAGCTCTCTATGTTCCTTTGCTAAACTACCATTCCTCTATAAGAAACCAAAGTACTATCTAAAGTTGATGCACTCCAAGGTAAACCAGAGAATATTTCTGGACATGAGGCTTAATCGTCTTAATGTTCTGAGGGTACGGGGAGCATGGTCAAGAATACCTGTGGAAAGGAGGTTTTGGAGACTGTGCTGTGATAAAACGGAGGTGGAAACAATCAGACACGTGCTTACTTGCTGCAAAAGTATGGGCCTTATATTTGAGAAATACTTTGCAAAATATGAATATGATTTGACCTATATTGCCAGCGAAATCTTTTGGCTGAGATGTCTGGCACGATGGAATAGAAGCTTACTAATTGCAAATACCCAGATATGGAAGGTGGCGAATCTTCGCCTTAGAGAATTTGAAGAAAATGTGAAGCTATTAGCTGAGCTATAAGTGCATTGTGATTCTTTTTAGGATGCTGTATTATGTCCGTATTCTTTTTTACTTTGGCGATTACCCTAAGTGTCTTTTTGGCTTCTTTTTGTTTTAACATATGTGAGATCTTTTATGTATAATTGTGGAATCAAGTTACAAAGAATATTCTACTTTTGCCACTGTTATCTCTGTAATTTTCTTTTAAATAATTTTAATTTGAAATTGTGTCATTGAGGTTTGGATGTTTTATCTCTATTTCTCTTAATTGTTTTGACATACAATCTGTGAAAAGTTATTTTGAACTATAACACAATAAAAAAAAGTGTCCTCTCTTAATTGTTTTGACATACAATATGTGAAAAGTTATTTTGAACTATAACACAATAAAAAAAAGTGTCCTAGACCCTCTTATTCTCAACCTCTTACTTGAGTGTGGGTCCCAGACTTGCACTGGAGCATTGCACCCACTTGGTTTACTCTCCTGCCAAGTATACAACTCTTCCTGGTTTACGTTGTTTGCAATCAGGTCCTAGACCTTCTTATTCTTGATTTCTTATTAGGGTGTGGGTCCCACACTAGCACTCTAGTATTGAATTTGCTTAGTGCACTCTCCTGCCAAGTATACAACTCTTCCTGGTTTACTTTCTTAGCAATCAGGGTCCCATACCCTGTTATTCTCAACCTCATACTTGGGGGCGGGTATCAGACTTGCACTGTAGTGTTGTATCTGCTGGATTCACTCTCCTGCCAAGTAAACAACTCTTCCTGGTCTACATTTGTTTGCAATCAGGGTCCCAGACCCTCTTATTCTCAACCTCTTATTTGGGTGCATGTCCCAGACTTGCACTCTTCCCTTGTACCAGTTTGTTTTACTCTCCTGCCAAGTATGCAACTCTTCCTGCTTTGCTTCAGGGTCACAGACCCACTTCTTCCAGCTTCTGTGTTCACCCCACTGCTTCCCAGACCTCTAGTACCTCCCAAGAAACCTGTGTACCTCTTGGTTTCTTTTTCATGAGTACCATCAGTTCCTAGGCAGCTGTGTCCCTTCTCAAGGCTGCGTTAGTATTCTGGTATCTGGCGGGCTCTGCAGCGGATTTTCTGTCTTCTGATTTTTCCCGGCTGTGTGTTCTCTCTCTCTCTCTCTCTCTCTCGTACTTCGCGGGGCCTGGGCCACTCAGAGGATTCACTTGGCAACAACCTGAGTAATCATCTCATTGTGGACCAAATTTGGGTTCTCCTTTTCATACGGTTCTGGCTTCCCTTGCAGCTCACATCAGCAGCTCCTGTGCACAGCTCCCACTGTTCCTCCTCAAAAGATCGCTCTCTGTTTTCTGCATCCCAGCTGAGCTTCTTTCAAACTCCTGTGTGGGATTGTTGTACTACTTTGGGCCATTCACTTGTGTTTAGAAGCTAGACCGCTCACTCTGCTGCTCTAGAGTGATTGTTACAATTTCCCGTCGGCATGGGATTTTTCAGCGCTTTTCTCTGTGGCGCCGCTGGTGTCACATTGCTAATCTCCGAGTAGCTACTCCCAAGATGGCCGCTGTTTCTCAGAGCGTTGGTCCAGAGGATCGGGAGACGGGAGAACCGACTCTGCCCATCCTCGAACCGAAAGTACTTCTGGCGCCCGACACAGAACGGCTTCGCGTTGCTTCTGCTATCAGAGACTGCGCTCCGTGAGTATCGCTCCTAGGGACCTTCAATCCTTACGAACTCGCTATCCTCAGAGACCCACCTACTTACCTACTTACTTCCTTTTTCTCTCTACCCCTCAGGGTTACATCCCGCGCGATCGTGAATCTCTATACTCTCTCCCAGGATCTACGTTATCCAGCCCATTCACCTGATTCCGCTCTACTAGGTAAACACGGTACAGAATGAATGTTAAAAAATGGTTTACATATTATTTTGTAATTTCATTTGGACTTGACCGTACATGTTTCGGTTAATTTTTGAAATGTGTTAATTGTTTATATGTTTTGGAATTTTTTCTATAAATCAGCCCTGATTTGAAAAAGACGATGTGTTTGTCGAAACACGTGTAATCACAAAGGGCAACATAAAGAGTACAATTAAGGAGTTTCAATAAAAGATATCCATCCTTATACAAAATCAAGAGACGGAGAGTATGGTGGATTTTTTCTTTTCTTCTCAAAGCATAAGGGCGCATGAGAGAAATAGTAACCAAAAAGTTTGCTTTTGTGTCTTAATCAAAACGGAGTTGAGGAACCGGAACTCCGTGGTTATAATCGCATGCGACCACGAAAAAGTGAAAAGTCTCAACAAAACAGTGTAGTATCTGGAAATTGTCAGGGCGCTGAGGTTTTTCAAAGGGAAGCCCAAACAAATAAGGTTCCTCAAAGTATTTTCTTTTTACAAAGGGCACCCAAAACCTCGCTGACCCAAGAACACCCAAGGCTAATAAACAAGAAATAAACCCTCATGGCGGAATATTTAGAGAACAGGGAAGAAGATGCCATCAATTTATTTGCCCCAAAAGGCACCAACGAACACGCATTTGCATCTAACCTGCCCAAACAAAGGGAAGATTTACGATACAAATTTGTAAAACTGGAAAGATTATCGAGAAAGGAAATAGATAAATATTGGGAAATTAAATCATTAAACAACTACATATCCAAGAAACAGATCCCAAGAGGATTAAGAATACTAATTTTCCCTGATCTTACAAAAGACGAGGATAAAGATTTAGCAGATGCCTGGGAAAAGAATCTGAACCAGAGTTCAACCAATATGTTGGAAATTTTGATCGAGCATGCATCCAGGGAACATAAAAGAATAACAGTTAAAATTGAAGAAACTAAAACAGAAATCAAGGGAGCCAAATCCCTGGAAGTAACCAAAGAGAAAAAATACCAGAAGATGTTTGAGATCCTAAAAGAATATCAAGATGAGATCAAATTAAGAAAAAAACAAACATTTTTCAGAGATAACAGAGACTATGAGGATGACAAGGTGTACACCTTTCAGGACAAATATAAACTTATCACCAAACCATCCTCGCATGAAAGTACACCAAACACTTCCCCAGGGAGCTCAGATGATGCAGACTCTGAAGGAGATCAGCAAACCACAATCGAGACAACAGAAGGACCAGGTTTTTTAAACCAAATTAAAAGGTACAAAAAAGGAAACAGACTTACCTATCAAAATCAAAAACAAGTAAGTTTTTTATTGCCACAACAAACAATCCAACAACAATCACCCACAGGAGGAGGGGGAAACGTGGGAGTGGTAGACTCAGGAAATCAAGATGCTTTAGAAGACTCCAGAATATTGACAAGAGCCAAAACAAGGGAAGCAGCAAAAAAGAACAAATAAATGATCTGATACTGAACATATCAAACCATCAGCTAAAACCAGAGGAAATCTCATTATTAAACAAAGGGGTTTCTTTCGCACCGACCACAACCTTTGACAACATAGAAGTTCACATTGACTTGTTTAAATTTGTAAGAAAATTGAAATTAAAAAAAAAAAAATTATAAATATAAAAAATAAAAATAAAGAAAAATACTTTGATACTCAAATAACAGACTATCGGACCAAGGAAGTGAGAGTCAAAGAAAGTCAGTTAACTATTGAAGATTTGACCAACATACACACATTGAGAGCCATACAAGAAGCAGAAGACAGACCAATAAATGAGACATTACATGAACTCCAAATAAATCAAACCAGCCTTTCCGTCAAAGAATTGAAACAAAAATCAAAATGTACTCCTCAATTGATGCCGGATAACCTAGTGGATACTTTTTACAAAGCAGTGATGAAAGATTTAAATAATCATACTGATTCAATGAGGAAAAACAAATCTGAATCAAAAAAACTTTTTGACAATTTAACAAACAAGGAAAGACAAGCACTTTTTGAATTGAGACCAGACAAAAATTTGGTAATCAAAGGAGCCGATAAAGGTGGAAGAATAGTCATAATGAACAGAGAAGATTTCGTACAAATGGCAATGAACCACATTAATACACCATGCTGTTACACCAAATTGAAATCCAATCCAAAATTGTAGATAGTAATGGAACTTAAAGAAGCCATTACATCTTGGCACAGACAAGGACTCATCACTGATGAGGAAAAACATTTTTTGGAAATAAAACAACCTACCATTCCAACAGTATACTTTTTTACCAAAGATACATAAGGAATATGTCACAATTCCAGAAGGAAGGCCGATTCTAAGCGGTATAGGCTGGGCGACAATGAATATGGCACACTACATAGATAACATCATTAAACCTTTGGCCATGAAAACGAAATCTTACTTGAGAGACACAACTGCAGCGATAAACAAACTAGGTGCAATTTAATGGCAGGAAAATTTCCTATTAGCAACTTGGGATGTAAGAGCATTGTACACATCCATAAAGCACGACACCGCATTAGAAACAATTGATTACACTTTTTTGCAAGAAACAGCATCAAATTATCAATCCGTCAGTATGCTAAAAGAAATGTTATAATTGACACTACAGAACAACATCTTTATATTCAATGGTCAATTCTTCAAACAAACAAGAGGAGTAGCGATGGGAATTAAGTATGCCCCAGCACTTGCAAATCTGACTATGGCAATGTACGAAGATAAGCACATTTATACAGACAAAGCTTATGAATCCAATGTAATTCTATGGACAAGATACATAGATGATGTGTTGATCATTTGGAAAGGGGAAGAGACAGGACTGGAAGATTTCAGATTAAGAGCGAATCAGAACCCAATGGGGATTGAATTTACAGGATCGGCAAGTAAAGAAGAGAGAAACTTTTTAGACCTGAACATATATGTTGCACAAAACCACCTCAACACTAGAACCTTTAGGAAGCCGACCGAGGCAAATTCAACTTTATTTTCAACAAGCTGCCACTATAACTCTTTGATCAAGAATATACCGAAGGGTGAGTTTATAAGAGCACGTAGAAACTGCAGTGAACAGAAAGTTTTTGACGATGAATGTAAATTATTAACAAGCAGATTCAGAGCAAGAGGCTATGGAAACAAGACGATATTACAGGCACAAGAGAAAGCATCCAAATTAAACAGAGAAAGTACTCTTAAAATGACAGACCTTAAATCAGTGAGAAAAGAAGAAAAAGGAGAAAAAATTAACTTCATCACAAATTACTGTGCCAACAACAAGATACTGAGAAAAATTTTACGAAAGAATTGGCACTTGTTACAACTGGACCCAAATGTGAAAAAATACATAGGAACAGATCCTACGTTGATCTACAGACGTGCGAAAACCATCAAAAACACTTTGAGTCCTTCTTTTCTTCCAGAAGATAAAAAAGAGAACCCCATTACGTGGCTTCCACCACCACCGACAGGGTTTCGAAAATGTGGCACATGTTCGATGTGCAGACATGCTTCAACCAACACAATGACTTTCAAGGACACACATGTCATAAGTGAAAAAATTGTAGACTCCATTAATTGTAAAACCAAGTTTGTGGTCTATGCGATTATTTGCCACTGTAAGAAAATCTACATAGGGAGCACAATTAGAGAACTCAGGACTAGGATAAGGGAGCATTTGTCAACCATTGGAAGCCAAGACACAAACTTACCCCTTGCACAACATTGGCAAAGAAATCACCAATTAACAGACAAACATGAACTCAAATTCATAGGGCTCAAAAAAGTGACTCTAGGACCAAGAGGAGGTGATCAAGAAGCCAAACTTAGACAAGAGGAAGCGGAATTAATTTGTAAATTCCGTACAGTTGAAAGGGGTCTTAATTCAGACCATGAAATGGCCTCTTTTCTGTGAATTTTATTCTTTTCAATTTTTAATATATGGGATTTTGTAGTATTGTTACCTAAAGGAAATTAGTATTTTCAAATCGGATTCTAACACAGTTGATAGATACTGTAACCATTAGCTTTTTCCCTTGGTATGGCTTTTTTGAGAGCAGCATTGAAACCCCTAAAAATGTTTCAATTAAAAACAATTACTTGCTTCGTAGCAATGGGGCCACCGATTAATTTTCAAATTATTTGTATTAAACAAAGTTAATTACTTTCTAAGTGCACATCATTATAGAACTTCAATATTTCAATGCCGTTTGCCCAAAAGATGGCCGCAGGTATGGAAACAGAAGAAGGACAAACCGAAAGGGAAGTAGTAATCACAAACAGTACAAAAGAAACTAGCAGACGAGTTAGTGTCAGTGTTAGTGTAGGTAGTGCTCAAAACACTAAAAGGAAATAATATTTCAAATACCCAAGGATTAACATGAATAATGTGTTGAAGACAGAGTGAATTTTGGTCCATTATTTCGATTTAAAAATTGGGCGTTAATTCGATATTTTCATTGTTTCAAATATGCGCACATGCGATTGATACTATTTTTTAATATAGAGTACACACAACAGGACCTGCATTATTATTAGGGCCAGCACGTTAGCTAAGTGAATCAACATGGCGACCGTAATAGACATAGGCCCTCATTACGACCCTGGCGGAAATCGAAAAACGATGGCGGAAATGCAACACCGCCATCGAATAGCGCCCGGTGCGATTATGACCCGTCACCGCAAAGTACGATGCCATTAGCGACACCGCAGTGAACGCCAACGCTAACTGCACCAAGTACGCGCACGCGCCATGCCAAACCGCAATTACCACCATGGCGCAACGGTACGCGAATTCTGACCCCAGCGGACATGCACCTAACGCCATCAAGCACGGCGGAAAGTACCATTCCGCCATGGTGAGAAGTACGGCATCGCGAACCAACCGTAAACGGCCCTACTGAGTGCCTGTACACCGCTCCCTGGCCACATTGTACAACTCCCCGTAGGTGCAATGAAGCCACACAATGCAACCAGTGAAATGTACAAGTCATCCATGCCTGCCAACGAACAAATGAATCTCAAGAGGGGCCAATGGGAGCTGCAGGGCACAGATGGCACGAATACAGAAGCCACACAAATGGACATGACCTCAGTCTCCCTCCAAGAAACGCACGCAAACACAGGCACCTGTGACCAGCCATATTCTGATAATCACATCATACCACCAATCCACCTGGCTGACCGGCATCTGTTACACAAAAGCCATTCCCCCGCCCCTGAGCATCACATCATCAAAACAGTCACATTGGCAGGCCTCATCCCTGACCTCACTGGGCTCCGTAGGCAAACGCGCCCAGCACAGTACCACGCAACTATACTCCGAAGCTGGAACCCAATGCAGATCTTCTCACAATACATCGCTCCACAAATAGGAATATGACACATCACCTGCAAAGAAGAACGCTACACGGTTCATATCAGAATAGGAATTTAATGCACAACAAATTCACCAAGCCCATACAGCCATCAGGCCATGAACTCCAAAATACATTTCACCATTGTGGGCTGCATCCGCAATAAATGACCAGCTACTTCTCGTGTGACGCCCTGTACCCTCATGGCACACAGGGGCTACATTCTCGTACGAAAAGGCAACATGGAAGCGCCTCGACCCGCAGGGCCGTCCCAATAGGGAGGCACTAGTCCAGCTGAAAGGCCGAAATGTTGCTCCTAGCCACTAGTACTGCGTAAGGGCATGTGGCCCATTGGCGATCGTCCCATAAGATCGTAATGCTGCTCCACTGATTAACACGAAGCAGCAGGTGTCGGGAGTAAAATCCATCTGCAGGAGTGGCATACAGATGGCAGTGGCAAAAGGGGAGGAGATACCTGTCACCCAAACGAAATGAAAAAGAATAGTATGGCCATCAGAACTACATTTGAATTACTCACTTCAATGATCACACCAAATCCACAGCCATATGCATGCTAGCCCACTCCAAAGGATCATCACCAACCAAAAACCACTAGCGAATCATAACTATCTATATCGAGGTGAAAACACCATCACAAACGCCTGCTTCCATACTCACATGACATGTGAAACTTCCATTGAGTCTGTGCGTTATGCAGCCTGCAAAATCCACTTTGCCCCAGCCCGTAATTCCAGTGTTGTGAAGCAACATGTAATTGGGAACGTCCGGCCTTATCGCCCACTTCGCTATTGCGCATCCCATACTATTCATATCAATCATTGCATCCTCGCCATGGCCCCTGTCCCAAGGACATTGAACAATAGAACGTTATATTTGCAGTCAGACCTGTGGGCATCTCCTCGCCGCTAGTTGAAAACTGAAAGCGCCGTCCTTCGAATTCCTCATTTGCAACATCACGTCGAAAAGGCATCTGTGACCGCTTGAAATCACAAATTCATCCATCTAGTGCGGCTGTGTGTGAAAATGGCAACTGCCTTCACTCACAAATGGGACGCCCCGCCCGTCGGTGAACCTCGGTGCAGTGTTGCATGAGGGTCCACCGTTACTCGAGTACTACGTTCCACTGACCCTTCACAAGTCTGTTCGCGACTGCAAAGATAGTATGTGAAACAATGGGACCTAAGCAGAATGAACATATCAACCAATGTTACACTGCCATCGGGTACAAATACATGATTGTAATGGCAAGATGCCATTCGTCGAATTGCAGCGTTGTGTGCGGGACGTGCTCGCCCAAAGGGGAGAGCAGCTTGCACAGGTGGAATGAATCACCACAGGTGGAGGCCATACAGCCTGGAAACACATAAATTGCACACCCAACCCCCTCCCACAACCACACCCACTCCGAAATGCTACCGGCAGGACTAGCCATGTTGGCCCTGGGGGACCTGATAGCACTGCAAGTAGTCCAACTTCAAGAAGAAGACGAATACCGACTACAACCGGCCGCACGGAGGAGACGCAGGAGGAGGAGGAGGAGGAGGGCAAGGCAGGGCCAGCAAGGGCCGCCAGCACAGCCACTACCACCACGCAGGCAGCCCGCAATCCCACGCCTCCGAGCACATCCGTTCGACCTCACTGCTGAGCAGATCCACACCCTCTACCGTTTGGACCGGGACACCATAACCGCCATTGTGGACATGACACAGGCTGACCTTGCCAGCATGATAGACAGCCCAACCGCCATCCCACCCCTACTGAAGGTGGTGTCTGTACTCCACTTCCTGGCCACAGGCACCTACCAGCACACAGTCGGACAGTTGCATGGCATTTCACAGCCACTGTTCTCACGGACACTATTGCAAGTGCTCGATGCCCTCCTGAGGCACGCAGACGACTACATCTCTCTACCGCGCTCGGAGCAGGAAATTACAAACACAAAAGTGGGATTCCATGCACTTGCCGGCATACCGGGTTGCATTGGTGCCATCGACTGCACCCATGTGGAATTGGTCGTCCCACATGCCATGGAGGCCCAGTACCGCAACCGAAAACAATTTCATTCTCTGAATGTACAAATGGTGTGTGACTCCAACAGGATCATTACACATTGTTGTGCCCGATTCCCTGGATCAACCCATGATTCTATGGTCTTGAGGAACTCTACAATACCACGCTACATGGAGCGACACGCAGGGAACAGATCCTGGCTACTCGGTGAGTCTCATTTCAAGCATGATAATGTGGGGTATGTGATGCGCCAATCACCTAGCAGGAAGGGGGGGGGTGCGTACGTAGCAATGGCATTCCTCAAACATCCTTTATTGTCCACATACAGGTGATGCCGGGTATCCACTGAAGAGATGGCTCCTTACACCACTCCGGAACCCACGGGACCAGCATGAGGAGGACTACAACCATGCCCACTCACGTACCGGTGTAGTCATAGAACAGGCATTCAGCCTACTGAAGGGTCGTTTCCGCTGCCTCAGCAGGTCTGGCGGGGCACTCCTGTACCGCCATGAGAAGGTTGCAAAGATGGTCATGGCATGTGTCATGCTCCACAACATGTGCGTACGTAGAATTGTGCCCATGCCCCCTGACGCAGAACTGCAAGCACCTGAAGATGGTCATGATGAGGGTGGGGATGTGGCAGCACCTCAAGGAGTCCCCGAGGCACAGGAGGGCCGTGACATTCGTCAGCATATCATAGATGCATGCTTCTAGCACTCACGCCTGGTGGCTGATACATGGACACGGAACTTGTGGCACTGTGTGTGTCCGGAACATGCACAATAGGGACTGTACGCCTATAATGGCCTCGTACATAAAGATCAATGTCCACACATCTCATTGGATAATCGTGCATTGTTTATGGCATATGTGAAATCATGTTAGACACCCCATCGACCCGCCACCCAAGTGAGCCCAACACACCCCCTCCACCCTCCTACCTCCCCCCCGAACACCAGTGTCCAAAGATGCTCATTGTCAGTGGGCAGTCGCTATTGCAAGCCCCCTCTCCGGGTATCAGGGGCACCCCTGCCTGTGGAGCGCAGGTTCCTCCCTGATCTACGTTGGGGGCTGCCCTGGACGGAACTTGCAACGGATGATGTCTCTGCCTGCTCACGTCCATGCATGTCCCTAAGGGTTTGTGAGAGCTCAGTGAGCACACGGCGCACAGCGGCAAGTTCGGCACATACGTCTTTGGACGTCGCATGCAGTTCCCCCCTCAGGCTCTCGGTGCTTCTCTCCATTTGTACTCTCAGGCTCTCGGTGCTTCTCTCCATTTCTACTCTCAGGCTCTCGGTGCTACCCTCCATTTGTGCCCTTAGTGTCTCTGTACTTCTCTCCATTTCTGCCCTAAGTGTCTCAGTTGATGTTTCTATGTCTGCCTTAGTGCCCCCACATTGATCGGCATGGTCTTTGAGGAGCGTGGCCAGTTGCTGCTGTTGCACGATTACCTGGTCGAGGGACTGTTGCCTCTGCTGGGCCATGGCCATTTGCGGTGGTGTCACAGAGGGGCTGGTCACCTCATGTTGCCTTGCCACAGGGCTTGTGGGGGATGGCCAGTCGTCGTCTTGTGGGTGCCCCTGCGTGGTATCCTCATGGTGTACGGGATGGAACAGACAGGGGGATTGAGACAGGTCATGGATGGATCTGACTTCGACATCCCCGTTTTCTGTGTCGGAGCATGCTGCCATTAATGCAGTGTCACCTATGGTGCTGCTGCCACCAGGAGCAGTGCCTTCTGTGGCATCCATTGGGGGGACCTGTGGTGGTGCTGTTGTGGGCATGCTGGGTGCTGGGGTGTCTGTTGGAGTTCCCTCCTGTGTGCTGCCACTTGATTTGTCCTGCTGCCGTGTCTTGATGCGTGCAGCTGAGGTGGAGGGTCTTTGGCCGTTGGTCTTGGCCCTCTTTGCAGGTGTGCTGGTAGGGGTGTCCTGGAGCTCGTCGTTTGAATCGGACCCTGTGGTGGAGTAGAAGAGGGCGAGCGTTCTTGATGGGTCTGTGGGAATTGGAATGGCAATGTATCACATGCATTGGGGTGGTACCTGAGGGTGATTTGGGTTGGGGCCTTGGAGGTGGTTTCTTTTTTGTGTGGAGTGAGGGTGCAGTTGTTTTGCAGCCTGCAGTTAGGGTGTGCCTGCTGCACGTGTAGAGGGTGTTTATAGGATTTTTAATTATTTATGTATTTAATGTGAGTTTTAAAGTGTGCTATCAGGCCTATGTATGTGGACGTTCTCCTGGACATGTGTTACTGTTGCACTATGTGGACACATGGTACTTCACATGATTGGACATTGTGGATTTAGCATTGTTTTATTTGGCCCACCTACCTGATTCTTCGGATGTCTGCACTCCTTTCTCCATCCCTCCGACTCCCTCTATACTCTCCATTCCAATGGTGGAGGCACAGATTTCTTCCCAGGGGGTCAACTTGATGGGTGATTCCGATCCTCCCCCGGTAGCTGTGGCAATGTTTCGGTTGGCAGAAAGTATGCTCCGGACGCGTATCCGCAAGTCGTCCCATCGCTTTCTGCATTGCTGTGGGTTGCGGGGTGCGGTCCCCACCACACTTACCCGCTGTGCCACCAGGGCCCATATGGCCTTCTTATTCGCAAGTGCCGTCCTGGTCATTTGCGTGGAGAAGACGACGGCAGCATTCTCCTGGAGGGTCTCTGTGAGCACGGTGAGTTCCTCACGGGAGAAGTGGACCTGCCGCTTGCGGTCGCACGCTTTCTTCGCTACTTTTCCCATTTTTCTTGGTTTCACTAGGGTGGATGTCGGGTTGGGATGTGTCTCAGGGTAGTATTTTTAATGGTTGTGTGGAAATAGTGTTTTTATAGGTGTACGGCGTGATGTTTCCCGTTCCGGGACCATGTTTTTACTTCCGTTTCCGTATATTTACGGTCACCGTACTTTACGATTGCCGCTCATTGCGGTGACCGCTAAGAGGGGTGGCGGAATTGCACCTAGGGCGCCGTACGGCGGCGGTGTGGGCCGTTTTGGGGTCATTTCCGACATCGCGGACTTTGCACTTCCGCCATGGCGTGGTGCTCGTGCCCGATGGGTCGGAATGAGCCGCACTTTGCTCCGTCGTGCAATGGCGGAAACGCTATTTACGCTATGGCGGTCCGGTCGGTTGATTTCCGCCAGGGTCGTAATGAGGGCCATAGTTGTGGGACTTGCTATCCCACAAACCGACATGAAGTAATGTAAACAGGGAGACGAGACAGAAACACTAGGACTACTTGGAACAGGACACGCGGCCACAGGTAAGCGTGCGAGAGGGTCCCCTGAGGGGGCTGCATTAATTTCAATGTGGACACGTGAGTCCGCATGGCGGTGCGGAAACTAAACGGCAAAATTAGAGAAAGTGATTTATAATTATTTCTTGAAGTATATTGTGGGGCACACAAGGACCTTTTAAAGCAGAATTACCTACTGCGAGTTCCATTTTATTCAGATTAGTCAAGAACTTATGAGTACGTTTAAATTAATTTTGGCCCACATTTGGATTCATTTTCCAAACACTATTGAGCAAATAAATGATAAGTATAAACCCTGGTGTTACATGTAGTGTTTTTTAATTCACAGGGATTTAACCAATGACAAACCCGTTATCAACAATAGAGACAGACTAAAGCAATATGAGTATTGAACAGGAAGCATTAGGTAAGAAGATATAAATTACCACTTACATTTACCAAAATGTAAAACCTAATACTTTCTTACACTTTATGAACAACATGAAAGTGGTAACTAACTAATATATTTTCTTGCAAACATTTCTCTCTCTGTGTTTGTTATGTTTTGTGTTTTTTCGTAACCCTCAACATTCCGACCCTTTACTCCTCCCAAAATGGCCATCTATTGTAATGGAAAAAATGTTTTGTTTACACTGAATGTTAAAAAATGGTTTACATATTATTTTGTAATTTCATTTGGACTTGACCGTACACGTTTTGGTTAATTTTTGAAATTTGTAAATTGTTGATATGTTTTGGAATTTTTTCTATAAATCAGCCCTGATTTGAAAAAGACGATGTGTTCGTCGAAACACGTGTAATCACAAAGGGCAACATAAAGAGTACAATTAAGGAGTTTCAATAAAAGATATCCATCCTTATACAAAATCAAGAGAAGGAGAGTCTGGTGGATTTTTTCTTTTCTTCTCAAAGCATAAGGGTGCATGAGAGAAATAGTAACCAAAAAGTTTGCTTTTGTGTAAACACGGTACAACCCTTGTTCCCTTCCAACTATCTGCCAATCCTTGCACTCATTCAATCTGCTTTCCCTGTCTCTCAGCACTCGCCACGTCGAGTCAATATCGAACTGCAACACCCAGGCAACCCTTCTTCCTGGACGCGGATTCCTCTTTCCTTCATGTCTCTCCTGTTGGACATTGAGCAAACCTGTTCGGCCTCCTACTAGCCTCTTATTTTTGCATTTAACCTTTCTTGTGATTTCTGTCCCCATTACTAACTGTTATTTCTTGTTCCAACTACAGACTTCTGACACCCCACGGACAACTTAACAGAGAACATCACATCTCATTAGAAGTCCACAGAAGACAGCACGCTTCCGATTCTTCATCACCTCCATTTCGGGGTTTTCTTCCCCAAGAGGGTTTCCCCGGCATTTTCACACAGTGTCGAATTTTACCGACGCTGTGAGAGAGCGCCGGGTGGATTACTCATATCACTTGAAAGCGAGAGTTGAAGAACAGGTAGGATTTCGTTCTTTATACCTGTGTGCATATTGAGGGGGTGATTGAGACGTATCGTATCCACCAGGGGAATAGTTTTAACAGTGATCTTTGGACTCCCGGTCATCATCTCCTTCTCAGTACCAGTTTCAAAACTATACGCATGATGCTTTGTACTTTCTAGTTTGTCAGTCTTGTCATGTAGGTTAGGTTGACTGACTTGCCAACAAAACACATTGGCTCTATTTAGAGAAGGGGAAGGAGGAATTTGGGGTTGAATAAGGGGATGAGTGTATTGAAGCAGGACCATACCGCGTTCTCTGATGATGGCAGTCCCCAATTCTATAGAAGGACACATTCCCCATGTGATCCACCCTCAGTGCACCACCCCCAAGGGGGACTGTAATACTGTGGATGCTCCACCCTGGCCTGATGGGAAGAAGGCACAAAATCCTCAGATTTGTGAAGGTCTATATTTCCTTCTTCTGATGTAGTGACACGTTATGTGTTTTTCAATAAGTTGTAAAACAGTATCATCAGTGTCATGGTCACATATGCGGCAATATTTTATCTAAAGAAGCATGTGAATACATGCAGTGGTATTCTTCCCTCCAAAAGAAATGTTCAACCTGTCCATGTGGAAGGCAAACTCAGTTGCAAAGGAAATGTAACATGCAGTAAACAATGGTGAATATAACTTGATCTGGTGAAAAGAGTTCACCTCTACTTTTAAGTCTCCTCCTTTATTTTGGTTTGCAATTGTAGGAAGTCCTGTAAATCTTATACCTATTCTGCACAACTAAGAGTCACAAACCAAATGGGATCACCAAGGTTCCTTATCATACAGCGAACATCGCCAGGATGTCTGAACCTGTATTGTTTTATTCCACACATATTTGCAAAGATGTTGGTAGTACTTGACTCCAACATTTCATCTCTGTATTCTATCTTTTGGAGTAGGTGACTTGCTCAAAAGTCAGCAAAATGAGAGGCAGTTTTTAATGTATGGGCAACATCTTAGCACAAGATTGCCAGTTCAGATTCAAGCAGCAAACCAAACATTAACTCAATGCGGGTCATTACGAGCTTGCCAGTGAGCCATCAGTAGTACTGGTGATTTACTGGCAAACTCGGTTTACCTTTTCCCGGTATTACTGGGATATTACGGATGATGGAGTATTGGTAATTTCCCATTTCCGTGGAGTCCCATAGGACTCCGTGGGATAGGAACCACTGAATCACCAGCACCGCTCTTAGCTGTGCCAGTGATTCAGTGAATTATCTGCCGGTAGGGACGTGAACTACCAGCAGGACAAGCCTGACGGTAGTTCACTTCCCCTACCGGCAGACTCCAAGTAAAGAAGTGCTGGTAAAAATTGTTAGCTGCACATTTTTTTCATACCAGCATACTCTCTATGACCCTGAATGTTTTGTTTGGACCTTGGATCTTCAGAGTACATTCTGAAAAAATGATACTCTTAAGCACACATTTCCAAAGGTCTCCCGCTGTGTCTTCCTCCTCTTCCTGCTGGGATAAGGAATGGAAAACACAATGCTTGGAAACGTTTTTTCCATACAGTTACGAGACAGCCCTTTGATTCACATATTTGGTATATTTCTAAAGAATCTCCCTTTATAGATTGCAAAGTTAATTGGAGTATTGTGTAGCGGTCGTACATGTCATTCACAGTATCGGAATCAAAATTTTTTTTAAACTTGATTTTCTTGCACAAGATTACAGTATTGTACATTATGAACAAACAACAATAGTTTGCTGACATAGCCCCTAGTTTGTATACCAATTTATACAGCTTTGATCAATTATATCATTGTTTACACTTTGACATTCCAAGTATTGCCAAAAGTCTCCCCAAATGTCTCTTGGGCGACCCATAGGGGCCATCAAATTGGCATATACTTCCTACTCATGATTAGCCCAAATCATGTCATGAACCCAGTTATCATACGTGGGGGCTTCCTTCAGTGTCCAGCGCATCAAAATGGCTCTTTTCGCCAACACAAGGCCAAGGTTAACCAATTTATGCTTCAAAGGGTTCAGCTTCTTTACAGATCCCAATAGGCACACTGAGGGCTCCCATTGCAGAGGCTGTTCCGCAATCTCATCTAATGCATGACATATTGCCCCCGAAAACACTGACAATACCTGATACCTGACACACCCACAACATATGTATGATGTTGGCTTCTGGGGCATTGCACCTGGCGCACTTCCCTTCTAATGAGGGGTACATTCTATTAAGGCCAGCCGCAGAAAGGTGTGTTCTATTTAGTATCTTCGAATGGATCAACCTGTATCTAGAGTTCAATGATAAATGTTTTGTCAATCTGCATATTTCCATCCAGTGAGTGTCTGTGAAAGCGACATCAAGATCCCTTCCCATTTACCCCTAATGTCCACGATTTGCACCCTACAAGATAACTGCGCTAGTTTATATAGCGCAGAGACTGACTTTTTTTGTCGCATCTAACATCAATACATAACTAAGACATGGATGCAAGACCGGTTCATGTGGGAATTCCGGCCAGACTTTAGCCATGGCTGATCGAATCCATGATCAACATGTTAAAATTTGACGAGTTTGCAGTATAGCTTCATGCATTTGTGTAGCTTTTATGTAATTGTCAATGTTGATATCTGTATAGTACACATGTATGAAGAAGAGAAAGGAAACATTCAAGACAAGTACTGGTGACTACATTTTTTAAAGTGCTAAATCCTGAACAAATGGATCCAATAGCATATTCATAAAAGGAACATTTGATTTTATTTCCAATTTTTTTATATAAACTGTGTTGTACAAAATGTATAAAACCTCATAAAACCAACAAGGTACGTAATACAAAACATGAAAATACACACATTACCTATTTATATTCACCCACAATTGGACACAAGAGGAAACCTACAATAGCACAATTTGTGTGCATACACAGTCAGCACAACATGTTTCTGTCCCTATAAACCAATTAGTAGGACATTCATCAGGGGATATCCACTGCACACTTGCAACGTTTTTGATATGTGGTTATGTTAGTCTGTGTGAAGGAAGTTATTGCTTTCAACATGCTGCATGGTAGTCAACATTTGGTGCGTTTTCGTCTTCTTCTACAGTACCAAATTAAATATCTTGAATGGCATTAATTTGTGTAAGGACTTTTTTTTACTATGCTTGTCAGCAAGGTTTAGTTTAGGTTTAGTCATTCTAGGGATGTTCATGTTTCTAAATATATTTTCTAGTTTTGCTACCAATTTGTTCATTGGTTTCATTCTGTTCAAGATCATAATGAACAGTTTCCATTTTTGTTTGAATTCACTGTCAATCAGTGCTTCTAAAAGTAGCTTGTGTTGATCGTTAACAGGTGAGTACTGTGACTTGCCAGATTTATTTTAACACATTACTTAGGCCTCTACAACAGAGAATGTTCCATGTTGCTTCTTTGAATGATCTATTGGTACCAGAGTGACATTGAAAAATGTGCCTTATTTGGCTGTGCTATGTGTTGGCTGTTGACCAGCTGATAAAACTGTTTTAAAGGTCTAGAGTTTGGATTTCTTTCTTGACATAAATTGAGAAATAAGTACTATTTTGGTAATTAGTTTATTTGTACTGTGCAAGATAACTTCTGTAGTACAAGGGAGTACCTTTTTTCTCCATGTTACATCTTGACAGGTGCCCCAGTGACCATTTCCGGTCTTGGCCGCGCCCCTTTCCCTTAGTCCCGCCCCTTTGATATACATACTATTAAGTTGATATGCATTTTATATACATTTGATTGACCCCGAATATTTTTATATCAAATTTTATTGACCCCTATATTTTTTATATAAATGTAAAATACATCTTCTATACATTTTCTGTACATTTCTATATAAAATGTTATGTACATTTTGATAGACATTTTATATCAAATTAATATATTTAATATCCATTTTTATATACATTTGCATATAAAATGTTGATATACATTTTGATATATATTTTATAGAAAATTGGATGTAAGTTCTATATATACTATAGTTGTTATGGCACCCGAGGTGTTTGATGGCATCCAGAAATAACCCTATACAGTTGAGTTTGATATAAATGTAATATAAATTATACACATTTTTATTTTTGTATTTATAGAAGATTTGTATGGTGCATATGTACAAGTTTTTCCAGGTGCCACAAGATAATGGGGGTGGGGACAGAGGAGAAATAATACCAGTAAGGAATGGTCCTACTAGGCTTGTGACATTTAGATTGTGCAGTGACAATAAGTGAAATTGGGAGGGGCAGGTCAGGAAGGAAGGAGAAATGCAGGAAGAGGGGACCCAGGGATGGGCAAGTGCTGATGGGGGTCCGGTAGGCCAACGCCAGGGGAGATCCAAGGGTAAGGATATATACTGCAGGGAATGGGTAGATCAAAAAAGAGGCTGGTTATTGAAGGGCTCCCGTAGGCAAGTGCTGGTAAGGGGTACTGGAATAAACTGGAGGACGAGGGCCTGGCCCCAGTAGGCACATAAGGGTCCAGTCACAGTGGCTGGGGACAGTTTAGCAGGCAAGAGGGAGAGGCAAGGAGGAGGTAAAAAGTAAAGTCTTGAGACATTTCTGGAAGTTAAGGAGATCTGGCTCAAGTCTGAGATGGGCAGAAAGGCCATTCCAGAGGGAGGCTTGTGCCGAAGAAAGAGATCTACACCCACTCTCTGCTTGGAAAATATCTGATCTGCAGAGATTTAGAGCTAGAGGACCGAATGGCTTTAGCAGGGAGGTATTTAGGGAGAGACAGTTGGATGTAGTGGGGTCCCAGGACCCAATGAGCCTTGTGGATGATGCAGAAAGTCTTGAATTTGATCCTAGCAGCAACCGGCAGCCAGTGGAGAGATTTTAGGGCTGGAGAGATGCAGTCCCTAGGTTTGAGGCCAATGAGAAATCTTGGGGCCCTATTTTGGATTAGTTTAAGAGGGCGAAGGGAGTAAAGTGGTAGATTGAGGAAAAGGTGGTTGCAGTAGTCCAGCCCAGAGAGAACCAGGGTTCTGGAGACATTGAGCTTCTGGGGGAAGGTGAGGAAAGGGAGAATGCCTCTGAGGAGGTGAAGCAGAATGTTGGACGTCTTTGCAAGGTGCGTCATGTGAGGGGAGAAGGAGAGAGAGGAGTTGAAGATGACCCAAAGGATTTTTGTCTCACAAGTGGGTGGGAGGAGGTGGCCCAAACGGGGCAGCCAGCAAGTGGGAGGGAAATAAGAGAGCAGGCATCCCAATGGGAAGGATCTCAGTCTTTGGCTTTAATTGTCCTCCTGTACTATTTATTACATACGTGGAATGTGAGTGGAACGTGTAATATGGAACACATAGAGTAAGATGTAGATTCTGTTTCAGTTGAGAGGCTGGCTTGTATATCCAGTGGAGTGAAGAGTAACTTCTAATAAAGGTCATTCTCACACTTACTTGTGACCTATGGTCCTTTCACCACCTCACCCAGTTAACCCTCATAGCCATGAGTATTGATTGTGGGTTGATACTGGGACCATGTAGTCTAGTATTTATCCAGTGAGATGACATGTTTATTGAGGTTGTTGTTGATTCATGTACATTCTTGTTCATAGGGTCTACGGTATGACGTCCTTTCTTCGACAGCTATTTTTTCGACACATTTCTTTACGAAACCTATCGCTGAAAAAACCCATCGGAAAATATAGAGGGGTGGGGGGGTGTTAAAGGGCACATAAAGGGTTGGGGGGGGTCAGGAATAGTAAAGAAATGATAGACGACAGAGGTTTGGGGCGAACCCCCAAAAATAACATTTTTCAATGGGTTTCTTCAGCAAATAATAACCACTTAAGGGGAGGCATCTAGTGGTAAATTTAATATAATTTCCGCATTTCCGGATCTAGATATCTTGTTTGGTGTTCCTGGAGGGGTTACATTAATTACTCGCGACAGTACCTTTTCCCCCCGTTTTGAGAATTGCTTATAATCATATTGAGTTCTAAGCATTGCACTATAATTTAGTGTTTCCGCCTTTGAATTGCGATTGTTTGCATTTTAATTTCTTGTGCACTAGCATTGGGAATTACCTCTGGTCCCTTCATAATTATTTAACATTTCCTGCTACATACTGTCATCCATTTTTGTTTGCCTAACCAAATCATCCATCACATTTAAGTAGTTAAAAGGGGTAATTTTCATGATTTTTTTTAAACTCCTCTCTGGGTTGCAATTGCGCCTTTAAAATCACCGAAATAGACTGGATAGTGCTCTAAAATATTATTTAGACACTCTGTGCTTTCGCCACATTAACTCCCCAGATGAATGGCCCCCTCCATTTTATTGGAATTTTTCAAAAGAGTTCTGATAGATTTCCCCATTCAGGCTGCTTCTCTAATCAGCTGAGCGTTACCCCAGTGGCCCATCATAGATTGTAGCAATAGTAACGTAAACCTCCTATTCCTCTACCCCCGGCACACAGTAAAAGGTAACTTTACCAAATGCAGTGAAACCAAAGAAGGGATAGAATTCAGAATGCAAGTCATTCTGGGACTGAGATTAAAAGGCAAAATTTCACTTAATATGTCTCTAATTTTGCGAATGAATTTGGGGCTTTATGGTGAGATACGGAATTTCTAAACCAAATTCCTGTTAAGAACCCTGAAGACATAACTCTGTGTCTGACATGGTTGAGTAAGACGGACAGGATTCTGAGTGTATCGGAAAGTCATCTAACCCCTCTAATTATACACAGACAAAATCCCCTGAATTGCATGACCCATTCCTATCCGGCCCAGATCTCGATAACTATTTCTCTGTTGTTTAATGTGGGGCACCTTCAGTTGCATAACACAACATGTGGGGGCCCCTGCGAGCCATGCTGAGTGGACCAGCAAGCTCAGCAACGAAAGCATGGTCCTTTGTCACACTCTGTGCCAGCCAGGACCACCACATATGTGCAAGGCACACGATGATCATGCTGCTACAGAGTTAAATTACATACACTGCTCTTTGTGAAAGATGCAAGTATGTGTTTTAATCAAACTTTAAAAATGTCACTTGGCGTAGAAACAAAGGGCCTGTGCCTGGCTTCCGAGACCTGACAAAAAAAGTACTGTCCAACTCTGTGCATTGCCAGCAAATTGTACACAGTAATGATATCACAAGACAACATATTCACGCTGGTTGTGCCAGCATGTTGGCTTAGATATGCCAGAGGTCTGGGGCGTACCCGTTCAGCAACCTGGGCCCAACATCCCTCCCCAGGATGGAGGATTCAGCCAAGGGCAAGTTAGAACTGTTGTTTATTACACAAACTGACATTGATCATACAGAACTTTTGATAATTCCCAGAATCGCAACTCCCAAGCCCGTGTCGGGCCATTTTGTTGTACCCTTGCATCACAATATGGGCCCTTCCCCGAAAAACCTATCATTCTTTCTGGTTGGGTAATCGGAGTGGTATCCCTTATAGATTGCCCCTATAGATGTCTTGTTATTGGCCCTTACATGTTAGATGACTGGCCTTCCCCTTCCCCAAGAAACTATCTATTGAGGGTCACAGGATTACCATTGGCCCTTGCCCTTTGTCATCCACCCCTGGATTTCTGTCCACTGATTGGCTTGAACTGGTCTTCACAGGCCTGGGACCAGCTCTGTTCTCAGCGCTCTGTGCATCTCTTCAAGGTGATGAGAATGACTGTGTTACGGATGGAACTGTTAGCAGTACCACGTTTGCCTTTGAGAGTGCCCTCAACGTTGCAACGTCGTTAACGATTCTATGTTTCACTTCATATCTGTGTTGCTGAGAACTGCTCGTCTTAACACTGCATGCGAATAATCATTGTCTAGCTCAGCTGCATCACATGGTTGAGGACCACAAAATCGAGCTCTTCTGGTCTGCAATTTATGGTGATTTATTCTGTTTTTCTACAGATTGCCCTTTGTCATTTTAAGTTTGGAATATGTTGCTTGTCACTGACCTTGGCTGTGAACCCTGGCCTGCTGTCCTGTGCAGCCTGGTTCTGCTTTCCATCATCTCTTGTCTTTCGGCTGTGGCCTCATGTGATCCTCATTATTCTTGCACTATGATTTCTACATCTCTATACCGTGCTATGTTTCCCATAGGTTAGTCGTATTTGGTCCTACAAGGCTCCTTATGTGACCCTGTAGATCCATAGCATTAGTTGCCATAAGCATCTGCAAGCTTGGTCGGCATCTCTTTGTTCCCCTTGCGTTCAGCGTTTCTGCACTTGGCTAATGAGAAAAATAATAAAAGCTTTTGACAGCATGTGTGTGTGTGTATATGTATATATATATATATATGTCCACTATCTACCGAACTGGTGCTTCCGTGACGGCTTGGCTACTGTGGCTGCTGTGCCCGGCAGGGTCAGTCAGCAGTGTCGGGCACAGCAGCTCCGGAAGGCAAACCTGTAGTGTGCCAGTCTGAAAACAACGGTGCCAGTAGGCTTACCGGTACCCTTGTTTCCAGACTGGCACACTTGTAATAAGTCCCATTGCCTGAATAAGGTATGAATGTCTGTCTCCCTGCATATGTAGATGTTACTGGCCCTCCTGGGGGCTGTCTGAAATAGCGAGTGGCTTTGTGCATTTTTTGACTTTTCGGGCCATCATTTTCCTGGGGGTGAGGTGGGGGCATTCCAGGGACCCTCTCTTCAAGTATATGCCAGTATCCCCATGTACAAGCCTTCTCTGGTTGGCTTTGCCATTAAAGCCAGTTAAAATCTCCTGCCACAGGAAGAAATATGTTATTGCTGCTCCACAAATGCTTTATCAACCCCTGCACCTTCATGTAAGAATGTTGACTTTGCCCTCAATGCCAGTAAACATGCAATGTTGCAGTATGGAACCAGTTCCTTGTTTAGCTGTACAAATGCCTCCACACACCATGTAAGAACACTGATGTTGACTTTGCCCATAACACCAGTAAAACATGCAATGCCACAGTAAAAAGAAAAGTACTTACTGACTGCACAACTGCTTCCACCCTCCACATTTAAGAACACACAGCATATTAGCCTTGCCCGTTATGTGAGTTAAACATGCCACGCCATAGAAAGAAAATGTCCAGTCTGCCTGTATCATTGTACGTTAAAGACCCCCATCCCAAACCCTTCTCCGAGTAATAACATTCATCAAGTTGGCTTTGCCCAAAAAAATAACAGTAAAGCCTGTAAGGAAACATCCATGCTTCAATGCCTCTTGCCTGGGCACCCACCATGCAGCCCGGGCCCCCGCCATGCATGCACACATTTGTACCCATACACCCACCAGCCACTCGTCTGGGTCAAATGGTTAATATTTTAATTGGAGGGGTGCAAACATTTGCCACGAATATGCTAGAGCAACCAAACATAGTGAGGGAGCACAAACCAACCAAAGGGAGCACAGGCGGGGGATGGGAATTTCCCTATTGGGGCCTCTGCTACGTCAGTTGGCACTCTTGAATTTGATGCACAAGCAGTTATTTGTTACCAGTCCTGCTTTACAGAAAGCATGAACTAAAAAAGGAGAATGGAAAATGATGATCTACCCAGTCCCATTAGAAATACTCAACTCTGGCTTCAAATTAGAAATATTGTGAAGTTCAACACCTCATTTTCAACAACGGTCATGTTACGTTGTGTACACAAGACAACTATCTTCTGGTTTTTACATGATCAAGCAATATCACAAAAATGTCTGTTACATGTATGATATGCATCTACTGCCTTTGCACCTTGTTTGTTCTCAGTTACAATGATTTTTAACACAGAGAAATATCATCATACATCGGTGTTCATGATTTAGTCTATTGTTTCCTTCATGGCTAAATGTCAATATTTGACATGACATGTTTCTGTTCCTTCACATTGTTATGAGACATTTTTCATGGTGTGTTTCGGCAGTCTGCTAATGACGATTCCAGTCTTACAGATGCAACTACAAAAAATAAATCTTGAATGAAAGAACAGGGACAAAGAACTAACGTATAACGTATAAACTAAGAGACTTCTAATTTTCCACAGAAGGCTAAACCTTATCAGAAGTCATAAGACATATTTATATATTGACTGGGAGCATATTTGTATCATCTAAAATCTACACTATGTTCAAAGGTCCACTGTTAACTTGGTACATATTGTTCCGGGTCAGGAGAACACAGACTTTTCCTCTCACTGCTTTTGTTTATTAACTGAGAGGTGAGAACCCCTATCTTTCCCTATAGTGTGAGTGTTGCAATAATGATCTTCTGTTCTCCTCCTGGGTCTCCCGCTTTCCCCGTTACCTGGTCCATTCAGGGATAACGTCACTGGGGCTTGTTTCAGGTTGGGACCTTCACTTGCCCGGTTGGCCTCTTGTTTCTTGAGCAGCATTGAAAACGGACTCTCTGTGCCTTCCTTAGTCGGATCGTTCCACGATGCCTCAGTGGGAGTGGGATCGGAGCTGTTAACGGACCTCCAGGTCCACCGCTCCCTATCTGTGGTCATGCCACCACTTGTTTCCTGTTCAGGCTCAAGATGCCTCCTCTGTCTTTTGTGTCCCTTCTCTTTCCCTATGCCGTGTGATGGGAGCTGCACTTAAACTTCTTTCCAGCATTGGACGCCGCGCATGCAGGTTGCTCTCAGCATAACTGTACCAGGTGATTTGAAACTCCCATCTCCCTCATTCTCAAGGTCTCTGCCTCCCACTTGTATGACTTTGCCGTAGGACTTCCTTGACGTTCTCTCAAAGTCCTTCTCTGCCTGACTCATAATCTGTATTCATCCAGTGGTTTTCTTCATCCAAGTACCATACAAGTTTTCCTTCACAGGTAGCAATAGTGTATTTGAATGACAATAATGCTAATTTGTTCTTCATCTCTTTCTTCACAGTAAAGTCATGAATTAGGTTTAGTGATGTTTTGCTTAGGGAGTTCCTCATAGGAACATGAGTCCTTGTCCCCAGAGGAGAGTCTCCCTGGTGAGGTCCTGCTTGAATCTACCCCCAGGGAGGTTATTGCGTTTTGGTCTCACCTCCCTCCCCTCACAAGGAAAGCGAGGGAATCCTGCGATTCACCACAATATTTAATCTGAGAATATTTCACATTTTGATAGATCAATGGTCACTTACCTGGAATATTTCACATAATCCAATCTCCAACTTTATCCTTTCCAGCTAAAACATCAAATATTGACAATTGTAATGGATGAACATACAAGTTGATTTTTATCTATTTGCAATGTGTTCTGTAGCTTCTGGTTCATGGTGTCACATACACTTGGCAATAGGGAGGTCCTCACAAATGGCATCATCAATTACATCACAGTTAACATGACCTGGATTCATCCATAGGATTACTGTCAAAAGTGTTGCATTGTGTGTGAGTATTGAGCAGAGAGCATAGCCTGCAACCATATCCCATTTATAGTAACCATGTGCCTGCATCAACACGGTGTGGCCGGTGGTTTTGTAGTATTGGTACTACAAGCAGGGAATGGTCTACACACTACTATGTCCACAATGCACACATGATTTGGCCTACAGCTAACCCTGTGGTTACTGTATACATCAACCACAGTAGCTCTACCTGGGCTAGTCTCAGAAATGTTATTTAGCCATGCCCGATCGGTACACAATTTGACCATGCACACAATATCCAGTAACATTTTTAGTTACACTGTCAATTCCTAATGCTCACATCAGACAACAGGTTTTGCCATCCTGTGCCCAGAATCTCATTCCATTTGCCAGTCATTTCATTTGTTCTTCAGGTGCTGGTAGCACATGCCTACGCACTACTTTCATCATCCTCCTAGGTTTCATACACCATACAATAGATTTGGCTAGACTTTACATAGATGCTAACATCAGTTACTGAAGTTCTTTAAACGTGTTATCACTGACTGCTGTGTTTCAAATCCAGGTGTCACTGCATTTACTGTTGAGTTCCAAATATAGGCGTTTCTCCATGTATCCAGGTACCCCAAATTTGAGCCTTGTATCACTCACTGCTGTGTTTCAAATCTGGGTGTCACTGCATTTACTGTTGAGCCCCGGATGTAGGCGTTTTCCCATGAGAAGGACTGATGAGTAAGCCAGACCAGAGTGGATTGCTGAGAGGAAGAGAGCTGTCCGATTGGGAGGGAAATCTAGGTGTGTCCTTCCCTATAGAGTGTAAAACTGGAAAAAGATGGGTCTGACTTAATTGGACCACTGACATAGAGCCTTAGAGGAAAATCGGGGGAGAGAGGAGTCCTGATCTTCGAACTGATGGACCGTGGGGCACAGGGAGTGCATCCCCCCCAGAGGAGCCCGTGGGGGCAGTGGTTGAGTCCTGATCTTCGAACTGATGGACCGTGGGGCACAGGGAGTGCATCCCCCCCAGGGGAGCCCATGGGGGCAGTGGTTGCTGCACACCATGGTACCAAAGTGTGCTAAGGGGGAAGAAATATGGGCAACACTTGGTCTGCATGCTGTGGTTGGAAAAGTACAGCTACTGAATAGCCCATTGAGGACATACTCTTCTACACACAACATAAGAGTGGTAAGTGTAGCACTACAGAATATACAACTGAGCAGGAGACACGGGCCAGAGTGAAGCAAAACAGTGAGGGTATGATAGGGCACTGCCACTAACCAACCCTACTGCATATACTGCTGAAACTCTGAACTAAACACAACCATACCTCTACAGCACAACAAATTGCACTCACTTCGCTACACTGCTACAATGAAACAAACCACACATAGCCTCGCGTTCGCGTTTCGGTTGGTAGCATATGATGGCTACCAACCAAAAATTACACCTATGCTCACTGAACGGTGTAAACAGGAGCTGAAGCTGCCAACCAGCACATCACAGCTCCCTTGCTCTTTTCTCCCGCTCAGTCCTACTAACACACACCCCCTCACCCTCTTGCTTTACAGATCCACCAGAGTGTCATGGGACCACTCAGGTGGTGACAGTGTGCAGTATAAGATTCTTTAACATAATATAACATGTCTCTGTACTGCCATTTTGTGGCAAGTTACTCACATCATACCCTAAATTTTGCTATGAAAATGTAATGTATATACACCATTTACAATGCATCGCTCTGTCAGTATGGCTACATTGTTTTGTCTGGCCAACTTCTGCATCATTTTTCACCCCGATTACCTGGCCCTTTGCAAACAAGACCTAGGGCCTCATCACGAGTGCGCGGTATCCCAACTGGCATACCAGCAAACTTTATTTGCATTTGCGTTCACCCATCCGGCGGTATTAGCGCTGCATCACGGGTTGGGCACTAAATGTTACTGCCCATTCAACTTAGGGTCCGTTGGACCCAATGGGGAATTTTCAGCGCAATTACCACGCCATAATACTGCCGGCTATATTTGCACCAAAAATTGGCATTTTCCTGGCGTGTTTACCCCTAGCTCTGAGCAAGGGGTAATCATGCCGGACTTGAGATTGGGCAGAACAGTAAATGCAGCAGTTATCCTGTTATCACCGCATTAAAGGGCTACCGCCCAACTCGTGATGGGGCCCTAGTCTCTATCCTTTAGCCATGACACACCCACCCTGAATTTGTGTATACTCAAGCATTGAAACTCTGTTCACAAGCATTGTCTGTGTGTGGATGGGGGTTGTGTATGCATGGGTGAATGCTCAGACACACACGCTGTTTGCATGTCCTTTTGTCTGTGTGTGTATCTATACACACATGAATGCTCACACATACAGGCACACAATGCATGACATTTCAGTAAACGGGTTGTGCTTCCAAAAAGGCTTTGGCTACATTGTTGCCCAAAAAGATCATTCATGGCACCACTGCTTGGGCTCCATTTTCCCCCCACGCTAGAGCGATTTGTACAGTATTACTTCTGCTGAACGACACTAATGTTTAGTGTAATGTGGCAGGGAAACATCTGGTCATATTTTAGTAATAAGTGACAAATAATAGTGTGTGCATCCAAGTAAGTTGTGGCATTATCTGCACATAATATGAATTCATAGCCATGTAGTGACAAAACAGGGCAAAATGATACAAGCCACTATGAGGACATTAGGATGGCGTTAGGGGGCACCTGTCCGGGGTACAGTACCTGGCCATTTAGAGGAAAACCTTGTCTATAGGCTGAATACATTGGACTGGATTTTCCTCCCACTCAGGACCCTGCTCTTCAGGGAAACCCTAAAGGTTAGTTAACCCCGTCTGGTCCGAGGTATATACCCCTCTGTAGTGTCCAAGCTACTATAACCTGTACCCTTCCACTGACTGTTGTTAACCCCAAATTTATTCTGCAAAGGCGTCCCGGCTGGGTTCACCCACATACAAAAATACAAATGCAAAGAGTCAGGGGGCAGAAAGAGACCTAATGTCCTTCATGGAAATGTTGTGTAGCCCCTCCCATTGTTTCTACAAATTCTCTCAACATGGCTGGCTCATGTTGCAGTGGGATGCCTTTTCACTGAAGAGTCCATGCAACAGCCAAGGAGCCCAGACGGATTGTTTCCAGACAAGCCTCTAAACAGGTACACTGTGGACATCCAACTGAAAAGGTTGGGTCCATTAACCTTGGAAGACCCAACCATGACTACATCTGCAAATGTATTTGTGTTATCTTTCTGCTCAGCTTCTTTGTAAAACAAAAATGGTTTGCTTCTTCGCAAATGTATGAGCCTTATTTGGTGCGGATCGTTGGGGGGGTTTTGGTGTTATTAAAGAGTGAACATTCTTGGGGCTCATGACCCCTCACCTCCTGTCCGCTTCGACCAATTGGCATGAAACATTCCAAGATTAAACACTTTTGTAAATTGTTGTGCCAAGGGGGCTAAGCGCCTAGATGCCTTTGGGTTATGTGCGCTATAAAAATGCCTAAATAAATAAAGTTACAAGAGGCCCAAACAATGATCTTTTAAATTGGGAGGAAGCTAAAACCATAATTGCAGAGTAACTATCATCGTGCCTGTAAGAGAAATTAGGAACCACCGGAAAAAAAATAGATGATAGCAAATGATAAGATTACAGGGGAAGAAAAGAACTGTGTTGCCTTCATTCGTGTTTCTTTTTTAATCGCTCTGCGGAAGGTAGCATGTTAAACTCCTTTACAAGGTTAATACAAAAAAAAACCTCTCTTGGCCACTATCACCTTTCCTCTAATCAGTGCAGAAAGAGCTCTGAAGGGCTTTAAAGTGGGTCGCCATTACGAAAATCGATGCTGAACACCGAGCACCCGGTCTTGAACACAGAGCAGACGCCTGCGTGTCTCGTGCGCCCTGGATTTCAATAAACATGAACACTCGCTGAAGGGCAGCGACGAGCAGCTGATGAGTCCAGCCTTGTTGTTTGTGGCAAGACCACCTGAAAGAAGTGACCTGAATCCACATGTGCCCTGTTTGTCAAATGCTTCAGTTCAGAGAAGTGCTGGTTGCCTGAAAACACAACGTAGGGCTCATTAGGAGTACGGTGGCAAGGCAAAAACGTGTGGCATTTTAAATACCACTTGTTTTTAAAATACAACCTACCTATGAGTTGGAATTGAAAGGGATATTTGCAGCTTGGGGTATATTGACAGTACTGCATGGGGTAAATATGGGATTTTGACCCATGTATCGCTTTTTATGTGCACTATGTGTAAATATCCACCAACTCGTAATATGCTGGTATTTAGAAAATGAGAGGTGTTTAAAATAGAATTTGTCTTTGTCATTAGCACCATACTCGGAGAGAAGCCCATTGTCTCAGTACCAGCTTCAGGGGTCTGGTGTGTTATGCATTTTGTATCCACAATGAATTAATGATGTGCACCAGTCACCATACATTATGGGCCTCATCGCAGGGTTTGGCGGTGTGGGAAAAAACTGGAGGTAATTCATTCACTGGCACTTTTTTGGGCGGTAATGAAATTACCTCACTTTTTCTCACACCGCCAAACCGAGTGGTAATTCTGCAGATTTTTTTAGGAAAAGTGGAGGATTCACCTACAACTTGATGCAGGATTTAAATCATCTACTTTTCCTTCATAAATTGGTGGAATTACCACTCTGTATTTCCCCCCGATGGTAATTCAACAACAAATCCACACTTAAGGCCCTCATTACAAGCTTGCTGGTCCGGAATAAAGTGCTGCTAACAACCGTTACCAGCACCTTTTCTGCGCCAGCAAACTACAAGTCTGCCGGCAGGGGCTGTGAGATAACGGCAGGCCTGACCTGCCGGTAGTTCTGGCCCCAACCGATAGAGTTTTCACTGAAGCACCAGCATCGTTACTAAAGGTGCCGGATCTTCAGGGTTCCCAATCCCATGGAGTCCTATTGGAATGGGAACTTAAATTTCTTCCGCAGCCTGTAATATAACGGTATTACCGGGATATCAGGCAGCGGAAATGGTAAGGCGAGTCTGCAGGTAACCCGCCGGTGCTACCAGTGGGTTACAGCCAGACTCGTAATTAGGGTCTTAGTACTCTATTAATGGGGACTAACAATTTCCTAACACCACTTGTAAAAACCAATGGGACCAAGTGGCAGTAACGGGAACCAATGGTGTAGAGAAAAGGTGGGGAAAATCCCTCAAACTTCCTGCCAAAGTTCCACCCCTTTGGGGCACGTAGTACACATTTGTGAGCAAAGGTTAAAATAATTTCTTTCTGAAAAGTTTTGCCTCTAGTCCTGGGTCTAGTCCATGCAAAGGTGTACACTTCCCTGCCCCCAGAGCAGGGACAGTTCCCATGGATAACACCACCCCCGTCCAGTCCACCTGGATAGGTAGGGACTCTGCACCTGCGGTATAAAATAGCTGACATAACAGACCTTTTACCTACACTCAGCTACCACCCCCATGGACAGTAAAGCCAGAGGATGGCCTCTGTGGGTGGTCTCGGGCAGGCCGTCACACTATCCCGTTACCTCATGCCAGGGTAACTCCTCTCTACCCCCTTTTTCCTATTTAAACACTTTACATACAATCAATGTTCTATCCCTCCTTAGCTTTAAATCCTACATATACATATAGCTTTTTAAAATTGTTCTTTTATAACGTGCTTAATACCAGCGAGTGGTTTCTAAGCGTTGGATCAGGATTCAAAACTGTGTTGCGCTGCGTTGTTTTGCTTCCAAGACAAATGCTTTGCTCCTGAGCTATCTTTCCTCCCCTAACTCCACATACATACATTTTATACATACAACATAAAACACTATTTGACAGTGGGGTGGCTGCTACAGTCAGTCACCCCTTCCCAGTACCTTTGTGGGTCTTTTCTGGTTGCTGGCTGCAAGGCTGACTGCTCTGGCTCTGGTTTGGGCCTTGACCCGAGGATGACTGATGGTGGGCCTAGCCCCTCTTCTTTCTTGAGGGTGGCCCCATCCACCACATGGGGTCACACGCACTCTTCATTGTTTCCTCGTGAGCGGAGGTCTGCCGCTGTCACTGCCACTCCCACAGCCCTTTACAAACCTTCTGGGTGGGACCCATTGGCTCAGAGGTCCACCAGCCCTCACCGTCCCACCCACATCTTTTTAAGCTCTTCGTGGAAGCACCATTAGCATGGTGATTCGTGGCCCATCACCACCTTATCTTCAGGTGGCATCCCATGTCCCATGGCGATGCCACCGCTTTCAGTGCTGTGCCATGGCCATTTTAACATCAGGTGGCATCCCTTGGCAACCGGGGATGTCACTACTTATCACTGCTATGCTAGGGCTGCGAAATGGAGCAGCCCAGGATTTCCTCCTTCCTCCTCATAACCATGACTGGCCTACGAGGCCATCCCAGAACTTCTATTCACCTCTCCACCCTCCTGGGGGGTGGGGAGGTGCTCTTCATCTCCTTGGCTGTGCCTTACATATGCAACCTGGGAGGACTTTTATGATGTTCCTTCCTCGCTGGCCATGAGACTGGCTGACAGGGGATGCGGTCAGTCAGCCTGGTCTGGCCTTCAACCAACACACAGCATGTGCTGGGCTGTTTGCCTTCGGCCAGGTGTCCCCATGCACACCACGTGGGTTTTTGGAGATTCTTCTGCTCATCCAGTCTTGGCCAAGTTCGGCCGACAAACGCCACAGCGCTGCGGCACCCAAGCTGCCCCTAGCATTAGCAGCTCAGCACCATTTTATGAATTTAGCCCATCGGGTGATGGGGTGGCACTCAAGCCAGCCACCCCCCATCCCCGAGGTAAGTCTTTTTCCTTTCTTTCTCTGCTTCTCTCTTTTCTGCTCACATTTTAATTACCTTTCTTAACTGTCATTTTCTTTCAAATCCTCTCAGTATTATATTCTCCCCTGCACAGCCAATTCTTGGGCAGCGGAGTTCTGTTCTATTGTTCTTTTCTTCTTCTTTCTTTTAAACATTAAATCTAACCCCCATGGTGTAATGGATGGTTTGATCCCAGCACAGACAAATACAAAATAAAAAAAAATAAACATCAACTAAAATGCTTTTATTACCCTGGTGTATGCATCTTTATTTCTAGGTGTTCCCTTAGGGGACAGGCATGTTGCCCCTGACATCAGGTCCTGTAGGGACACAAGCTACAAGAGTGAAGACTCAAAACTCCAAACTATCCTTCATTCCATTATTGTTTTGTCTGACCGGCAGAGGTGGCGGCATCAGAGATGTACTCTCTTCCTACCTTAATGCCTCACAAATCTGCAATGCAACGTCCTCTCTTTCCTCTTTTGAATTCACCATCTCTACTGTTGGGGACAAACTCCCAGGTAGGTTCGATGGCTACTAGAAGTTTGCAGACTCAATGAACTCGTAGAAGGCCGCAACACCTTCCCCCAAAAGTTCAACTGTAGTTTATTACAGCCAAACCCAATAGGGATCAGTACAAGGATAGAAGGAATACAAGAACCGCTCATTGTCTCCTGGCTCGCAGGCCAGTTTTGTATCTGACTGGCACAATAGTGATGTCACAACCTGGCCCCTCTCCAGAAAACCTAACGTCGTCTGGGATTGGGTTTTGAGTAATCGTCTACCTATAGTGGACACTATACATGTTAGTCTACTGGCTCTCACATGAGAGATGGCTGACCTGGTCCATCCCCAATTATCTAATTCTAAACAATGTTCAGTGTGAGAGTCTTACCATTGGTTCTAGCCCGTTGCTACCCACTCCTAGATGCCTGAAATGTGATTCGCGAGAGCTGTTCTCCCCAGGCCTGGGATCTGCAATGATTCTCAGCTCTTGGCGTACCTTCTCAAGGTAATAAGAATGACTGTGTGTCAGCATTGTAACTTGTGTTCACCACCTTGGACTATGAGAGTGCTCCTTCACATCATGCAACACTTTTCTCGCGTTGTAACAACTTTTTTGAAAGCTTCTGTCTGATGGCGTGATACTGTGAATCTCTTTCCCAGCTTCTGGTTTCGATTCATCATCTGAGTCGGCAGGGTCACGTGTTCTGAGACCACAATTTGGGCTTCTGTAGCCCTGAATTACTCTGAATTATGAGAAATTATTTGCATTTATTGCAGCTGTGGTTACTGCCATTCAGGGGATTGAAGAGGGAAAATGGAGACCAAATCCATGCCCCCGCACCCCAAGCGCCCCAGCGCACCCATGGGTGACAAATATGCTGAAACACACCCACTTCACCAACAGTGCAACTTCTATGCTACATTAGAATCAACGCTGCAATATCAGAATCTACAAACACAAAAATCCCTGTTTAAAGGCTTGCAAATGCCTATATGAATTAACATGGTCTAAATGCACAGTGTAAAGCGATGTTTCAGGAAAATTACAGCTAAGTTCATTTCACTCACTGAACACTGAACACTGGCTGCGGGAGCCTTATCAACATTCCTCGCAAAACAAGTCCGACTTGCCAAGGCCGCAAATTCAAGATAAAACTACTTTCTGCAGACAGACATTTTTTAATTATCCACAAATGCGAGTAAATCACGGCAACCCAGTGTGCTTTTTTTCTTTCTGGGAAAGAAAGACATTTTCTCAAGGACACGCACAACATTGAAACATAACTTGTAACAAGCCAGAACCAGGTGCGAACTGCTTGTCCAGCTAAAAAGTTATGGGAACAAAGTCACATTGCAACATGATTAGAATTAGGTAATGGGGGCTGGCACAGCTAAATCAACCCACTGACGCAGGAGGTAAATATCCAATTATCAGGCTCTCTATAAGTGCTACATATGTAACCCACCACTCTGCAGCCAATAACAGGAGGAGATAGGTTTCTGGGAGCTGATCCAATTCTGTGAGGTCAGCCTGCAGTGTGATTATAAAACTTACTTGCAAGACAGCCCCGGGGGAGACGGCGCCTGAACTCGCGATACACGATGCTTTTCTTTGGCTTTTTTTTCTCTTCTGTGCCTAGAAATAAAGCAGTTTGAAACATGTTGCTGCCTGCTTGGAACTCTGTTGCATTTCTGGGGGCCATATGGGAGGTGTTGGGGCCTCCCATAGCTGGTGAGGCTATGGCTGCTGGCCCCCCACTGCCCTGGGGGTGGGGGGGGATCCAGCTTCTCCCCGACAAGTTGGTGCCCTCTGTGAGGCTCATTGCTCATTGTAACATGAGTGATTGAGCTCTGCCTGCGCAAGCCCTGTGATGGACTGAGCTCCCTGCCGCCGACTCAAGGAAGCTGTGAGACCCTCGCCTGCACCTGAAGACCACCGGAAAAACGCGTAACCGGCTAAAGGCTTCGGGGGCCACTTGGAAATACCCCGCTTGAGGGCAGGTGAGAGCCCTGCAGGAGAAGGGGTCCGGTGAAGTGCATTGAGGGAGTGTCCAGCAGTGGTGCAATTGCCAGTGCAGCATAGGAAAATGTAAGTAAACCAGCAACATGGGCTCTGAGGGGGGGAAATGTTTAAAGTAGAAATGTTAAAGTGTTTTTTTTAATTTTTTTTTTTTTAGGGAGGGATTGTAAATTGGGTGGTGGGTGATTGTACATTGTCACAAAATTCAGCGCATTGGTAGTGATCGGCACGTGGATTGTAGTTGGGACTGGGGTGGTGGCAGTGGTCCCTTCTTGTGTTTTTGAGCATATTGGGTGGGGTAGTGACTCCCTACACATAGAACAGGAGTGCCGCGCTGATTGGTCTAGAACAGGATTGCCGCGCTGATTGGTCTGGATGGTGATTTCATGTACGGGGTCTGGATTTCCTATGAATTGACGTTATAGATCAATGAGTAGATGAGGTTCCCTGCTAATTGAGCGTTTTAGTTCAGTGAGTGGATGATGTTTCCCCGCAGGAGGTAGCTACATTGTTCCCGAGTGCGGAAGATAGTTGGCTGGTTAAGGTCCCCTGGTGAGGAGCGTATCATGCACTAGGCGACGCAGTGTGTGCAGTCCAATTATAAGAGTTTATTGTGGTTTACCTTGTTCCAGTTGAGACAGGAAGACAGCTGTGGGGATTGTGGGGTTTTATTTTGGGATTTTTTGTGGGGTTGGGAGAAATGGGTTATTGTTCTGTGTATGCACATTTGTCTTTTCATTTGCATTGTGTTTTTAGTTTGGTGACGTCACCTTCAGATTGATGCATAAGGACACAAAGTTTTGATGGTGAGGAGATAGTGGTGTGGTTTTGGATTTGGAGAATAGGTGACCAAGAGGCGGTGTGTGGAAGACACATGCGCAAGATTTTGGGAGTGTGCCGGAGAAGGCAATGGTTTGGTGAAGATGGATTGCACGTGGAGTGCACTGGCTAAGGTGCGGAGCCAAGAAGGCTCACAGAAGTTGAATATTGTTCAATTATCTTCTAACTTTTGCTCCCTGAACAGCGGACTACCGAAATTTTCGAATTGAATAGAGGTAAAATGTATCACACAATACAGAAATGACTCCCCTTCACTTGTTGTGTAGCACACAGCTTCCATGCTGAAATAAGTCAGTAAAACATAGTGTGCAAAGATTCAAAAGTACTGAAGGTAAATTAAAAAGACAATGGCTGCTCATAGGCGGCTTCTCCAGAAGCGTGCAGCAATAGCTAAGGACACACATACACAGCACTTACACGGGAATAGCTTTAAAAGCACATGTGCAGCAATCGCTAAGGACACACATACACAGCACTTACACGGGAATAGCTTTAAAAAGCACATGGCTACAGTTGAACTGTGTGCACGAAGGAAAAGGAAAATGCGAGGGGTCAGCTGATGTTGAAAAAACACGAGCAGAGGGAAGAGGGGACTCACCCTTCTGAACCTCCGGGAGTGTAATATTTGATGACACAGGGGCAGAGAAAGGCAGTTGAGGACAAGTAGGCACAAAATAAATAATTCAAGCATGCGATGGGAGGGGCAGTTAAAAACAGCTTCAACACTCACGCACACAATAGCAGTGTCAACAATCACCACAATATGCACCGCCCATGTGGGGAGGATACATGGGGCAGGATGGGATCATTTCAGCAGACACCACAAGCACCAATCCAGGTACTGTCACCACTACATGTACAGACACAACAAATGACAGCACCACTACCCCAGGACTGACTAGAATAACAACACAGGGGCACTGCACAGCAGCCAGCACCCATACAGAACACTGACACAATAGCAATGGTACCGGTTACATGACTGGGTGGGGTCTTCCTGATGGGGAACAAATCTTTCAAAGGACATAGATTGACATTATACCGCTAATAGGACAGCCCAAGACAAACTTGATTTGACTCACTCTGCCACACACACTCATGCTCCGCTTCACCGACAGAGCGGGCGAGACGCGAGCCGACACACACACTCACGCACACTCAATAATGCAGAGGACAATTGCATAGGGGTGGTGATAGGTATCAAAACATTTTCTTTTCTGGGTGACAGTGGGGCGACTAGGCCATGCATTAGGGAAGAGACATTTGTGACATCATGAGCAATGTGGATATGACCACCTTATTAACAGAGAAATCCATAACTTGTTAAACACCAGACATACACATGTTGAAAGTAAGGAAGATTGTTTAAGAATAATGGGGGTGCACGGTACAGAGGGGGGTGCATAATGATAGCGCATCACAAGAGAGTAAATTTAGCTACATCTTTGAGCACACATCTTTCAGTGAGGAGACTGGGCTCATGAATACACGATTAACACAGAACAATCAAATGAGACACACAAGATGGAAGAAAGTGCACTTGAGGGGGGAGGCCTACATTTCATTGACAGTTCACCACAGGAGGAGAAAAATAGGGGTAAAGGGTGGATGATCCATGTTCCCAACAGAATTAATTTGGCGACAAAATAACAGTGCAAGTGGTACTGCCACTAGCGCTTTTGAAAATAACACTGGCACAAATGCATTAGCCAACACACATAGGGAAAGAGGTCATTGCTGCACGAACTGGAGCATAATGGTTGTATTAAAATTTGAAAGCAGATATTGGGGGAGAAATTTATATTGTTTAAATGTAACAGTAATTAGAAATTTATATTGTTTAAATGTAACAGTAATTAGAAATATATATTGTTTAAATGTAACAGTAATTACAGTAGTGGAGTAATAAAATACTAGATTAAATGAGTAATTAACAGAGTAGGTAAGCTTTAAAAAGTGGACATGGGGTGGGATAGAGAGAATGAGAGTAAATTGGTAGCGGATTTCATTAGTACCAGCTTAAAGTGCCTGCAGTTCACTGCGAGGCACGCCCTGAGAAGTGTGAGAGGAGCCATAGAAAAAAATAAATAAATAAATAAATTAAAAAAAAAAAGGATTTTAAAACCCTGCGATCATCTTAACTAAGTAACATGGTGCACTTAATTTAGAAACACAGCCACCCTATATGACAAATTTACCACCCTGATGTTTCCCTATTTAGCTTGTCAGTGCCTGATGCCCCACGGGACAAAGGCACGCACTATAAATAACTTACAACAAAAGCACAGTAAATACAAAGATCCAAAGGCCCATTTGTACACTAGCACCCAATTTGCATATATATGATCCAAGTGTGTAATGAGTATCTTCACAAAAATTAAGTGCCTACCCATTTTCTGGGTACATTCCGAATTGTGTAATAATTTACAGTCAGACCGCCATTGAACGCCACCAGGTGGTGACAGGATGGTGCATAGGTGTACCATTGGCTCCTCCCACTAGGACACTGAATAGTGTGAGAGTAGTGCAGAGAGGTTAGGTCAAGAAATTGAAGAATATGTAAATTCTCAGGTCTCAAGCGCTTCCATTTCATTTCTCGCCAGATACAAAGGACCCAGGGCAGGCCTGAAGACAACGGACAACCAACACCCAATGGCTATGGACTACAGTGGGACATTTTCCCCTCCTGACAGACTTGGTCAGAAGTGTAAGGCGTCAAGCCCTACAAAGCGGTGGCCACCCTGGCAACGAGGGAGCAACGATCAACAGGGCCAACGCAAGAGATTTTCATGAACTGCAAAATAGCACGAACTCTCCCGAGTTAGGGAAACATGGCCATCCCATGGTCCAACGCACACTAGCAACTAGAATAGGGACTGACACACGCATTTCCAAAGTTTAATTGAGTTTCATATTACATTTTGTGCACCTACAGCTGTAACACTGTTTTGTTTCTTCTCTTTTCCCCGCACATGCAGGTTGTTGCGTATGTATGCTGTTAGAAATGTGTAGGAAATTTCCTTAATGTTATCTTCCATTAGAAACTGTGAGGTCCACTGAGTAAAACATTGTGAAGAATTCCCCACTCAATTGCCCACCCTATCAAGAACCTCAGACCCCTTAGAACATGTTTCCCTGAAGTATATTTCCTTGCTTGCATTGAATAAACAGCCCAAGATTTTCCCTACCCATATTGAGAAATTTTGAAAACACGAAATGTCCAGGGGAAGGTTTGATTTTTGCCCCTAGTGATTGTTTAGTTCGCGGAGCTTGATGTTACTAACATGTACTAACGTATTAACGCTTTTCTTGCGATTTTCAGGCGGGCAACTTTATCATCTCATCAGCTGCAAGGACCCAGCAGCGTAAGTGGTTATGGGCACGCAAATAAGGACTTTTACCTTCACGATGGGACTATTAATGATGAACAAAATTATGGGGGTGGTACTTTGAAAATTATTTGTAATAATGAGCATTACCGCTGTATCCCCTGCTAACATTCCCTAACCTAAGCAGGAACAGTTACGGCGTCAGTGGGTAAGGAAAAGCTGCTGCTAAAGTAAAGAGAGTTAAGGGCAGACACAAGGGGAGTAAAACATACACATAACACACATATCAGAAGTGACCAGCAACATGCCCACATGTACAAAATTGGTAGGGACACCACTGGAGAGAGCTGTCCTGACTGTTCTTTAACATATGCCGGAAGAGAATTGATTACAACAGAAATTACTACAGCAGAGCATGACGCCCATGTATGACAAGGTGCGAAGAAGATTGCAAGGGAAGACAGCAACATTGAGATTGGAAATAAATAAATAAATAAATAAATAATAAAAGAAGAAAGAAAAACAAAAGGAGAGAAGAACAAATAAAATAATAAGAGACAAAAATATGATAAGTGCCTAACAGAGTGAGAGAAAAGAGCAAAGATGGTCACTGAAGAAGGACGTATACTGTTAAGGTACCAACGTTATGTTACCAGCACAACAGTGACAAGAAGTGGACAATCATGCTGGATGCAAGAAGGTTGAGAGAAGTTGCGAGATGAGAGCAGGAACATCACTGCTTATGGACTACTATTGAGCACATGCATCCAAAGATCAAGAGAAACTACCACTGAATTGGGGAGGAGAGTGTTGATTGGTGCGCATCAGCATGCCCTTGTTGGTGATGACCAAGGAAGATGTGAAGAGTGACACATTCACCAAGGTGGAAAACAACGGAAGAAGAGAAACAGACAAAGAAGTAAAAAGAGGGGGGAATTACTTCTCGAGCGAGAAAGAAGGATGAGTGGGTGAAGTACCAGCATACCAAAGAATGATCAGCAAAAAATGCATCTGAGAGGAGAAAGCAAAGAACTAGCTAGTGCTTGCATGGTAATGGATGACATCATGACTGCCTGGTTGCTTGAAGGTGATAACGGAAGGACGAGTACCGAGCACAGCACCATTGTGCAAGATAGAGATACATTGCAAAAGAAGAACAGAAGAAGTTATCGGAATGCAAATAAGAGACATGGTGAAAGGAAGAGCCGGACTAAGATAGCGGTGCGCAACATGGTTCCAGCAGTAATAAAGGTGGCCACTCCCTGTGATCAGAGGAAGTACGAAGGGGAGTGAGTGTGGTGGAACACAGAAGGGGAACACTGCTATATGTACTGTTGATCAACAACAATGCAGAAAATTATGGACACTTCAAGGAATTGGCAAAGATATGCAGACCGGAAGGAGGTGAATGTTGCTTGGTGGTGTGGTCGACAAAGTCGACCAGAGGGGGGACTGAAGAGGGAAAATGGAGACCAAATCCATGCCCCCGCACCCCAAGCGCCCCAGCGCACCCATGGGTGACAAATATGCTGAAACACACCCACTTCACCAACAGTGCAACTTCTATGCTACATTAGAATCAACGCTGCAATATCAGAATCTACAAACACAAAAATCCCTGTTTAAAGGCTTGCAAATGCCTATATGAATTAACATGGTCTAAATGCACAGTGTAAAGCGATGTTTCAGGAAAATTACAGCTAAGTTCATTTCACTCACTGAACACTGAACACTGGCTGCGGGAGCCTTATCAACATTCCTCGCAAAACAAGTCCGACTTGCCAAGGCCGCAAATTCAAGATAAAACTACTTTCTGCAGACAGACATTTTTTAATTATCCACAAATGCGAGTAAATCACGGCAACCCAGTGTGCTTTTTTTCTTTCTGGGAAAGAAAGACATTTTCTCAAGGACACGCACAACATTGAAACATAACTTGTAACAAGCCAGAACCAGGTGCGAACTGCTTGTCCAGCTAAAAAGTTATGGGAACAAAGTCACATTGCAACATGATTAGAATTAGGTAATGGGGGCTGGCACAGCTAAATCAACCCACTGACGCAGGAGGTAAATATCCAATTATCAGGCTCTCTATAAGTGCTACATATGTAACCCACCACTCTGCAGCCAATAACAGGAGGAGATAGGTTTCTGGGAGCTGATCCAATTCTGTGAGGTCAGCCTGCAGTGTGATTATAAAACTTACTTGCAAGACAGCCCCGGGGGAGACGGCGCCTGAACTCGCGATACACGATGCTTTTCTTTGGCTTTTTTTTCTCTTCTGTGCCTAGAAATAAAGCAGTTTGAAACATGTTGCTGCCTGCTTGGAACTCTGTTGCATTTCTGGGGGCCATATGGGAGGTGTTGGGGCCTCCCATAGCTGGTGAGGCTATGGCTGCTGGCCCCCCACTGCCCTGGGGGTGGGGGGGGATCCAGCTTCTCCCCGACAGGATGGAATGTCATTTGTATCTAGAGGCCTTGGCAGCTGGCCCTGTCTCACACTTTGGCTCTCTGTTCAGCCTGGATTCAGCTATGCTCAGCTCTTGCTGAGAGCCTGCAGCCCGCTGTAATTTTCATTAAGCCATAACATGGCTTCTACACGTTTGTGCTATTCTATATTATCCATATGTTAGTCACACTGGATTGTCAGGTCCCATGGGTTCTCCTGCAGTTCCATAAGGTTAATCACACATAAGCATCTGCAAACTTCATTTAGGGTCTCTTGCTCCTTGCGGTTTCTGTGTTGTTGTGATAAGCTAGTGACAAAATAATAAAGTAATGACAGTATGTACATGTGTCTGTCCTCTAAGTATAGAACTACACATCCGTGTTCTTCGTGTAGTTGAGAGTGTGTTTGTGTTTCAATGTGTGGATAGCACGTGTGCTTCCTGTCTAACGCTGCTATGACGTGGTGTCTCTAAAGATGTCAGTGGCTTTGGCTTCTTGGTGCTTTAGTCAATCTCCGTAGTTGCGGTCTTAGGGTCTTCAACCACTTTGAGTAGGGTTTGTACCGCACTTGGCCTGCAAGGTTGGCTGAGTGGGTACCTTTCAACATACTTATCAATGATTGGAGCACTAGGAATTGGTCCAAAATAGTATGGGCATTCACGATAGCTCTGGTTCTTCTTCTGCATCAAATACCTCATCGGAGGAGATGAGGGGGTGATTTTGTCCATCCCTCTTCACTACTATTGCTCAGCCTCACTCGGTTCACATCATCTCCACCTATTTTCCTCCTGCTCCCACTAGACAATTTCTTGATGAGCTTGAGCAACTCCTTGATTCTCTTTCCATTAAGCATTACCTCATTCTCTTAGGTCACTTCAACCTTCCCTCTACAACCACTTCTCAGAAATCTGTACTTCAGTCTTTTCTTTGTGACCACGCTCTCCACTCTATTCCTAGCCTACCTCTCCATACAAAGGGTAACTCTTTGCATCTCATATTCATCTCAACCTCACTCTCTCAGCCATGAAGTCACTTGTCACACCATCCCTATCTTATCACTACATTGTTTCTACCATATCACCTTTCCACCCTCTTACCTATCCTTACCACTTGTCTCACCTATTGCTTAAAGGAAACATAAACCATATGCCATGTCTCCCTTTCTCTCAGACATACAGTTCTCACTCGCCTCCTTCACACATGATGCCTCTTCCACTAACACTGACTTCTCTAGCTTCCAATCCCTATTATATGACTCATTCATCCCTCATTTCCCACTGCTAACTTTCACTCCTCAGTCTCAGTATCCTCAATCATGGGTCACCCGATTCATATGCTTCCTCTACACAGACATGCATCGGCTGCTGCACAAATGGAGGCATACCCACTCGCATGAGGACCTGCAACTCCTCTCTTGATAGAGCGAAAATTGATTTCTACCTCACCCTCACTGACTCTCACTCCAGTCCTCCTTGCTGGCTACAGGGCACTCCCCACTCCTCCTAAAGCTATGACTATCAACTGCACTCTCACATCTAATGACCTAGCCGAATAATTTGTTGTGGACATTTCCAAAATTAGAGACTATCTCCTGACCGTCCTCACACTCCCTCCTCTTACATTCCACACCCAGCCTACTCTACCATCATCCTCTGCCTCTATCTCCCACTTCAGTCACACTAATACTGAAGAAGTACTATCTCGAGTGATGAAGTCTAACTCCTCTTGTACCGCAACAGCCCCCTTGCTACTCAGCTAGTCAAGCCTATTGCCCATTTAGTGACATCTCACCTTGCTGAACTCTTCAACCTGTCTTCTCACTCCTCTTGCTTTCCTTCTATTTTCAAAATGGCCACTGTAATCCCTCTCCTAAAAAAGCAAGGTGCTGCCACGAACCAATCAGCTAACTTTCAACCTGTTTCTTTCCTTCCACACTACTCTAAAGTACACAAAAGGGTTGTGTTCAACCGACTTACACATTTCTTAGCCGTTCACAATGAGTGACACCCGCTACAAGAAGGTTTCTATTCCTGTCACTCCATGGAAACTGCTCTCATGTATGTCCCCAACTTCATTGCCTCTGCTAAGCAATAAAACCTATCCTCAATTCTAATTCTCCTCAACCTCTTCACTTCCTTTGACACTGTCAATCACTCTGATGTCCTTAATGCTCTCTCTTTTCTTGGGATTTCTCAACTTACTCCTCCAACTGCTGGTATTCCACAAGGCTCTTACATGGGTCCTCTCCTCTTTACACTGTACACATCTGCTCTAGGGGCACTAATCTTCTCAATTTAGTTCTCATACCAGCTCCTCATAGACAACACCCTTTTCCCTCACTAACAGCTCTTCCCAAGTCATCCTAGGCCCCTACTCCTCTCCTTCTTCCATCACCTCCTGTGGTGCCCCCTAGGGCTCTATACTCTCCCCCTGGCTCTTTAACGTGTACTTTGCTCTCCTTCCACACTTCATCTCCACCTTCTTCCAGTGTTCCTGTGTTATGCAGATGACACACATCTCTTCTTCAGACTCCCTGCTGACCCTCTTTCTCCCTCCTTCATTCATGACTGCCCACCTGTCATCCAGTCCTGGTGCACCTCAAATGATCTCTGCCTCAACGGCTGTAAAACTGAGATCCTTCCCATTGGGACCCTTGCTCCCTCCTTCTTCCCCTCCCTTTGGCCCTACTCTTGCCCCCCCCTACTTCTTCAACAGAAGCCAGAAACCTTGGAATCATCTTCAACTCCTCTCTCCCCTTCCTTCCTCACACCCTGGACATTGCCAAGAAGTCCAACTATCAGCTCTTCCTTGTCAAAGGAATTCTATCATTTCTCACTTTACCTCAGAGGCTCAATGTGACTTAAGCCCTGGTGCTCTCAAGACTTGACTACTGTAAGTAACAGCGTCCTTTTGAATCTGCCTTCTTGCTATCTATGACCCCTTCAGCTTATCCAGAATAGGGCAGCAAGTCTTATCCTTGGCCATAAGCCCAGCTCCTGCACTAAAAAGTCTTCACTGGCTCCTGGTTGCTGCATGGATTAAATTCAAATCCCTCTGCATCATCCACAAGCCTGTCTCCAACTTTATCCCACTAAATACTCTCCGTCTAGACCACTTTGCTCCGCTGACACCAACTCCTTGTGTGTAAAGCATTTTGCTAAACAGAGGGCAGCTCTCTTTCTGCAAGCTCCCTCCTCTGGAATAGCCTCCCCTCTCCCTTCGACTTGAGTAGGATCTTCTCAAATTCCAGAAGCTCCTTAAGACCTTCCTATTTTCCTCCCCCTTCCCTCCTTCTCTCCTCTGCTAATCTTACAGGTGCTTTATTGGTGTCCTTGGTCCTTATGCATTTTCGAAGCCTTGAATTCCACATCAATTCTCCCCACTTCCTGTCTTCCACAGCACTTTGCATCTACACATCTTGCGCCCTGGAGACTCGCACTTACACCTCCTGTGGCCCAGGCTGTGTAGCACTCAATCATTCCTACCACTTTGTCCTTGTCTCTCCTACGAGCCTGTACCTCCCAGCACTTACCCCCTCTTCCTTCTTCCTTTCTGCATGTGCACGTTCTGAATACTCACAAGGCATAGTAGGTTTGTCCCTGCCCTCTGCTCCCTCTTCTCTTAATGTTGTGTTGTAATTGTATATATATATATATTCTTATTGTATAAGCGCCATACAAGAAAACAATAAATAAATAAATAAATAAAGGGAGGTAATCTTCCACAATGCCACTTCCTATGCAGTTTGCATATTGTATCTGTGGAATGAAAATGGGATAGGACAAGTAGGAATGCCAACCAGTCTGAAAACCACAATCGGCCTCAGTGGAGCTCAATTTCCTTCCTCGTCAGTGCATGTACTGTATACTCAAGTTGCATGCTGTCAATGTTATTACTAGCTATTTACCTGTTCTAATTAGGTGCAAGAAGGACTGTAATATTGTGCTCTTTACCTTTAGCTTCTGAACTCCTGTTCAACTAGGACTCCCCTTAGCAGGAAAACATAGGGATTAGGAACCAAAGAATGACTTGTATTGATTGGCATTTTCCTCTCCCACTTTATTAAACTCAGCCCACTCTTCCACTTTTTCTTAAGTACTTTTGCTTCTTCTACCTGGTTTCAGAAATTATTAAGTATGTCCAGTTATGTCAATGATTGTGTGCTGGCAAATCCAATTCTCCTTTCTAAGGCTTCCGTGTACTTTTGTAGGATGTTCCTTTTTAAGGGTTCAAGTCGGGGGTGGAATGAGCCTTACAATGTGCTTATGACTTGCAGCCTTCAGCCCAAAACCTGCTCTGAAATTTCATGTATGGGAATATGGGGATATAGGGATCTATACCCATTGTCGTGCTGGGCACAGCTTACCATTTGGAAGACAGCACTACATTTCTTCTAAATCAAACAAGGTTGCCCTTTCTCACATATGAATGTTTTTCATTTGTGTCTTTGACTCCCAATTATCTTCACACATGTTTTCCTGTGACTTCATTTACCAGATGAGGATATGAGAATGAAATCCAGCTGAAAATATTGAATCATTGGTTTGATCATCTGGCTACAAGGAGCTTTCAATTAACTTGCAAAATAACTCCTGACAATGAAGTCAAAATAATGCAGGTTACCATCATCATGAAAATACTGTCTGACCACCTGCAATAAGGGGTGTCTTGGGTAAACTGCTGTAATGATCAGACAATTCTTCAAATGTATTCAATCTATGGTTAGTGGGGCAGTTAAGGCACCTTACGTCGTTCATCTGTGACTTTTCCTAAGGGAGGGGAATTGTCTCTCAGCAAGTCCACCATCTTTCTTCTCTTCAGTTTGGCAACCCCACCTCAGTCTTCCTGTGTATCCCTTTCCTGATTTGCGCCATAATCATAGTGATCCTAGTTGTTCTCATTCAACAACCAGGTGGGAGGATAGGATTGAGACTTGCTGCACCAGTTGGTTGGACATTCGGTAGCATTATGAGAAGCCAAAAGGTTTCCTCTGGTATCTGGAATCCCTGTATAGATCTCTTTTATGCTGAATTATTTGAAATGGAGGTACTATTCCTTTTCTGTCAAGGAAGGTTCCTTCTTCCGAGTCAGCCCCCATTTAGGGGCATGGATTGGAGATTTGACATTCTTCTGCAGAGGAAATTGTATTGGCTATTGCCCCTTGACATATTGCCTCCCTCACCTGAACCGGTGCAGCCAGCTGGCTGCAATTTTCCATAGGAATGGGTGTCAGAAACGTGTTTTAACCCTCAGCAGCCTTGCTTCTCATGTTCACCTGATGCACTGCCAAACAGTATTGCACCTCATCCCAGTGAACTGAAGTCATTAAAGGCCTCTATAGATCCCCGTCAGACGTTACATGAAATGACGTCCTCTTTGGTATGCTGCTGAAGAACCAATCAGCACTCACTTTGACAAAGTGCTTCCAAAGGTGTCTGTGCTGTCAAGGACCATAAGTGCGAAAGCACTTAAGTGCAGTCCTACATAACTATCCCTAAGGGAAAATTCTGCTGGGATGTTCGTGCCCTACATTTTGTAAAAGCAGCATTCCTTGCTATCTATAATGCTTTTACATTTGTAGGTGAGTTTAGTCACACGTTACGGCAGGGTTCATAGCAGAGAACATTGTATGCATGGAGTGGCATTTGGAGGTTCAACACAGTTTACCTTTAGCAACTCCCCATGGTACCAACACTGGCTATGGCAGATAAAGATTGTCACCAAATTAGCACTGTACAGTTATTTTGAGGATACCTGTGATGAATCGAGGGAATTGGTCCCTTATCCCCACGGTGGAGCACCCCCCGTGAGGCTAGTGAGGTTAGCCTGCTCCTCAAAATCCTCCCTAGGGGTCGAGGCAAGTGGGACCTCAATGGGAGAGACTCTCCCATGAGGATAAGGACCCAGTTCCCGTGAGGAGCTCCCTAAAGAACACCTCAAAATGGTCTACCTACGAATATCAGACCCACAACAAAATATGCAATGCAGGGGCTTTTATGATGAAAGAACTACCATAAATTGTTATCTCATAAGAAACAATGCCTGTCACTTTAAATCGAAACCTCCATTTAACTGGGACAAGGAGGCTGGAGTGGAGAGAAGAGAGATGCCACAACAATCAGAACAGAGAGAGAGAGACAAGAACGTCAGCTAGGGAAGGCCCATGGTGATGTAAAACCTGAGAGGGGAGGAGCCTCTGCAACCTGGAAAAAAAGCCTGCTAGCGTGGAAACTGCTTGGGTATCGTAGGCAGAGCACTGGATGCCCAACATCCTTGTTGAAGGAAAGAACAAGAAACCGATGGTCATGGTGTGACCACAAAGACTTTCGTCCAGGGTCAAAGAAAACAATGGTTGAGAAAGAATAAAAGTATAATGAGATCTTGATAGACTTATACAAACTGATTAAAGGAGTCACAAACGACTATTTAAAAATCACCTTTTAAGAAGAACCCAGAAGACAAGATTTGTGACAAGCAAAGCACCAGGAGAAATGAGTCATTCTCCTGTCTTTAGTTGTTAGACTAGTAGTAGGGTCAGTTTAGGATTAGTTTGGACTGTGGACATATTCTTTGGCACATTCACAGATGAATGACGGGCACCTTAGTTAGTTTGATAGGTAGGGAACACTCCATAGCTATAGGGAAAGTTAGGCCTTATTCTTTAATAAACACATCTCTGAAAATGTCCTCCAAGAGTCTGAGTACTCCTTTTAACCCTCCATATATCCTAGTGTCTTTTACCTCATTCTAGAAGCCGAAACATGTCTGGGGGTGCTTGTGGTCTTGTTCAGAATGGATTTGACCAAGCAGAGTGGGCTGGAAGGCCCCTTTTGGGGTGGGACCAAGCCTGATTTGCATATGGTCTTTCCCCTTTTGTAATGACTTGGCAGGCAAAGAACGACGGTCTGGAGGGTTGCCCAGAGCAATGCCAGAGGTTAAGATTAGTTCCAAACCTTCCAGCCAACACCTCTTTTGTTTTGCAATTCTCATCTGGAGCCATTGCTTGAAATGTGTAGGCACGTTTCAAACAACATTTGGGAAATTATTCTGCATATTGCTTGTTTAATGGGCAACAGACAGTATACCCAAATATACAGAGTCTCATAAACTACCCCCAAAGGTATAGCACAAGTCCTCTTGCACTGTTTGCACAATAGCCTGAGGTCTGGATCATTTAGGTTTACTATATATTGCTTATTTCACCTAAAATATAAACTAAGATGCTGCATACGTTGATGAACTGCCTTGCTTCATACTTGGTTTGCAGTAAATGGAGCAGCCCTTCCCTACTGTAGAATAATGTTAAGAGGAAAAAGCACTTAAAACACATGCCTAGTGCCAGTTGTTTCTTGTGATGTGTAAAAGTTAGACATTATCGAAAGCGCCATTCGACTGCTGCAGAATGTGGTAAAAGGAATATTGTTCCAAAAGTCCAACAATATAATTAATACCACAACCAGGAAAACATAGACCATACCGTCCAAAACAATGTGCTATGTTGCTATACACATCTTGAACACAGAAATATTGAGATAATATAGCATACTTCAGTGGTCAGGCAGAATCAACAAATCACTGGCATCTCTTAGAAGTACACGGTATTTTGTTTACCACCTCCTGTCATGAAGTTATAGCAAACAGCGTCTCTTAGTCCCTTGAAAGTTCTTTATCATTTATGTCGTAATAGCAGTGGTTTAGACTCGGCTCATCAGCAGGCTTTGCTTTGGGACTCTCATGGTGGAGTGGCTGGTTTCCCTGGCTGATTTTCCTAATTGTACTAGTTTCCTTGGCCTGATTTCATAACTGTCAGAATTGTTTTGGGTTTGGGTCACTATCCTGACATGCTTCTGGAGTTCTATGGATTTCATTTGGGCATTTGGCTTCTCACTGGTGAAAGGATGGTAGCCCAAAAACCGAGAGATAACAACAATCCAAAAGGCAAAATAATCGCTGCACCTCTTTTGCAGAGAAAAACAAGGTTTATTACATACAAGAAGGGTCTCAGGCGTTCCCATAGAACCGAACTGACACAGAGCTCATCTCATCTCAAAGGGTTAAATCTTAAATAGTGGAAATTCTGCAAATTATCAATACTATACATAATCATGAGTGCACCATAATCCCACCACCCTCATTGGCTATCTCCTATAGAACATGCTAATCCCCCAATAGTCCCTTGATCGATTGACCACATCTATGCTGCCCCTATTCTTCCAGACACGTGGACCCCTACATAATCACTATCGAATCAAGGTATATGATTGGTGGTTTGTTATCAATAGATTTGTCCATTTGGGACCATCACATGATGTGAACCCTCCAGTTTCAGATGCAATCAAAGTAACTTGGCGAGGCTAACCCTGCTTTTATAAGACAATAGGCTTCCTCATTAACCCAGTTGCCATGGCGCACCCGAACTGCACCCCCAACCTTGTACTAACTGTATTGGCATCACCTCTGATCCACCTGTCCCAAATCACAAGACGTTCCAGACACAGCTCGCCCTGGGGTGGTGCCCAGGGATGACATAACCAGGGCATCACTCTCAAGTCTGAATTTCAAGGATTTGTTTGGGTTTCTAGGAATTCATATTGTTGTGTTCTAAATCTTCACCTGGCTCATTGGCATCACAGAACCTAGTACGCTATTCTCATGAATGTTTCCTTCAAAGGGGAGCATCCCTTCCTGCTCATCTACCAAATAACATTCCATTCCCACCACGTTCAGGTCCGGCAGCTCGATAGAATTAGTGCTTTATCTGCACACCATGGGTGCCTCTGACCTTGGCTTCACTCCTGGGGAACGGGAAAGGGGAATTTGTTTCTGGAGCTAACATTCCAGAGCTCCAGCTCCATAACAAAGCTTGCATTCTCTCCTGTTCATCGTGTGCTAGACCTCAACATCAAAAATGGCAACACTTCTGCCAAGTTAGCACAACAACGTTGCTTCTACCACACTGCCGAACTGACTTCATCCTGTGCTTATTTCAGGCCTTCCATCACATCACGCTATCCTACGTCACTACAATACATCAACAAACACCGGGCCTATAATGCTGCCTATCTATAACCTCAGCAACCACAGCATAAATACATTTGTTGCACTTTCTGTGTTGCTATATGTGAGTATCTAATGTGTATCAAACCTAACTAAAACAACTTGTTCTCTATCTGTGGCACAAACTTCACTTTGCTCCTCCGATGTTGCACTCTAATAGGTTTTCCTCAACCTGACACTTTCTGCCTGGCTGGGATGCTGCTTGTGCATCCCAACACTGAAATCTATTGCTCTGTGTTAATGCTATTAGCAATCCATCATTATCCTCTGGTTGCTGGATCATCTATAGTCCACCTGGACACCTATCTCGGGGGCAACCCGCTTGTCTTGGCCAAGGTCCATGATTCGATACCTGGTACTGAGCTTAGATGCTGGAATCTGACACTAAGAAAGATATATTTTTTTTTGTTTTTATAGTTAATTAAAAAAATTAAATTATTTGTTATATGGTTGTGCGCCCATTCGTCAAAGGTAAGGTTAGCCAGCAGCAAGTTGGCCACTATGGAAATGCAAGAGCTTGGTAAAGGGTGTCTTTTTGATGTTTATAGTGGCATCTGCCCATGGGAGGAGGCAGCGATATGGTGGACTTCGGGAAGGGCTGTTAACTGTGGGACGGAGTGGGTGAATGGGTAAAGTAGAGATGGTGTGGCAGCAATGAAAAGGCAAGAGGCATTGAGGAGTTGGGTGTGCTGGCAAGCAGCATCACACTCCTTTGAGCATAGTCCTTTAACATGGCATTCCATAAAACCACGGGAAGACCCGACCGTTACCTGTGTACCTATGATGCCGATCTACAGTTGACATAGCTTCTTCAGCCATAGGCACCAGTGAATCCTTATCACACCAAAAGAGCAGAGAATTAGCAGACCACACTATCCCGTTCTACAACAGGAACAAAGACGAGAATACAATCCAGGGTACTCCACTCCTTGGTTCCATGAAGAAGGTTGTGACCCACTAAGGCCGAAACGTCCTGGGACTCCCTTACCCTTGTAGTGTGGCGGGGTCCCCCCCAGATCCAGTAGAGATTCATTTCAGGGACGTCGATCAACTATATATTTTTTGGTCACCCTTTAGCCTGGCTTAGTTAGACCTATCCAAGGACTTTTACCTTCGAGGATAACTGTCTACAATTAGAAAAATGAAATGTAGTAGCAGCAACAGAATGTCGTTATACTTCTGTTAGCATGCACATGTATGACTTTGTCCTATCTTTTGCTACATGTCTTTTCTTCTTTTTTCTACATTTTTCTCCATTTAGTTTTATATTTGTTTATATTTTGTATATGTGACTTTGGTGAAAAAATGTACACCTGTATATTTTGTACTTATAATTTCTTTACAAAAAATATGTAAAAGAACAAGGACAGTCACTTAATAAAAGCTGTTCTTTTACAGACTAATGGTCTAGCACAAGTGGATTATTATGGTTCTCTTATGTACTGCTATCCTTGGTAAATACACAAATGGTGATATCCAAGGATAACACATTGTCGTTAAATCTAGGCTGCAATCAATAAGCGGCAGTCGGCTTAGACTTTTCCAGTCAGGACACCCCCACTCTTTGTACACAACTGTTTAAAGCTTTAAACATCAAGCGTTTCAGATAACGTGATCTAATGAAGGGTTTGCGGGGGCACGCTAGCACGTGGGTAAAAAGGGGAAAACCCAACACACATTAGCTCACCCCTGGCCCTCCGGACCTAAGCTCAACCACTGTCTTTTCAACAAAACAGAATATATAACAAAAAACCCTCACGATGGAACGGAAATGGGCAAAACCACATACAAGGCGCCAGGTGCCTCTTCTCTGATACTTCACAAGAAGATGTCCTTTCAAAACTCGATGCCCCATCTGCTCCCCCTGTTGAGCAAATAAATCCCCAGGAAAAGACGCTGCTGACAGGGGCTGTGGCTGGCTGGTCGGGTAACCTTGGTGAGGGCATAGAATGTATTTTTAGAATTTATAGATGGATCAAAAAGCAAAAAAAAAAGGTTTCGCTGAAAATCTTGGGGAAACCAGAAGCTTTTACAGTGCATAAATGCCCATAAACTCGATGCTCCAGGAAAACAAAAGGAGCTCACTACATCTTGATTTGTGAAACAGGTGTGCAATAATCAACCTTCAAAAGAGGTAATACTCTATGAAAACAAGGACTTGACAGATGGGCAAATATTGGATATTGAACCGGCTATGACAGAGGAGGATGCGCTGCCGATCACGGATAAAGATTCAAATGGATTTAAGGAAAACTCAACAGACATAGCCGTCTCAGTAAAAAAAACACCTGCAACTCTCAGTCTAAAACGATCCAAAAAAACATCATAGAAAGCAACCCTCCTTCCTTCAAAATCAGGGCAAGGCGCAACAATTAACTCCTTCTTTACCTATAATGCAAGCAAAAGCAAGCCCAAAGAAAATAAACGAAAGGAAAACATTGAAGATCAAGCGTTTCCAGAAGCTCCAGGTAAGGGCCCTGGTACTGATGGTAAAGAAGTGAAGGAAAACGAAGGAAGAAGCAAGAACGTTGAAACAGAGGTTGGAGAAAACACAAGATGCAATTACAACAACTGTGGTCCTCCCCTTCTGACCCAAGTTTGACTAGCACCAATGCTCGATCATGAGTATGTAAAAAAGCACACACCCTCTATTTCATCATCATCCTGCTTGGAAGATTCTGTTTTCTCCCCACAGAATCAAAATTACAGAAGACATACATTAAATTCAACACCATTTCAGGTACATTGTAATGTGATGGCAGCTTTAAACATTTATTGGCTCCATTTCTAAAACTGTATGAACTGATCAGTGAAAGCTATAAAGCCCAGGCTACTTTAGTAACAATGATCCCCTCTAAGTTAATATATGTGGAATCATTTATTTCCTCTCTTAAATCAAGAGTTGATCAGGAAGCGGTCAGTGCCACCACTTTTCAAAATAAGCTACAAGCCACCATAGACACACAGAGAGCTGATACGAAACTCCTACTAGGAACACTGCTGGAAATATTGAAAAATCGTGAAAACAACAACCAAAAAGGACAAGAAGCAAGGAAACACCTAGTTGGCTTATTCGCGACAACTGCACCTCTAAAAGCTAATTTTCTGGCATTTGATACTTCAACACAACATTCATCTACATTGGGAAAATTCCATTCGCTATGTCCCAATCAAAAGGGGTTGGTGACTATAGAAGAGCTTCTGGATTTGGAAAGTTCAATCATGACAATCTGCGTAGCCCCCAAGAACGGTGGGGGTGGGGGTGGGGATTGATAACATGACCATTGAAAATGAAACACCAATTATCTTAAACCAAAAAACTCCAGATGATCAAAATATGCAACAGCCTACACTAACTGAGAGTGGAAAGCAAGCACCATGGAAAAAAAACAGGGTAACTCCTACTTGGTGTTGCAGAAATCGGGGAAACATTTTCTAAACAGGTAAGGAAGGACCTAAAACAATTGAACAACATTTCAAACCCCTTACATTCCAGTAAGTCCAAATCAAATGGAGCACATAATTTCTTCTGCAATGTTTCATATCCCCCTGAAAAATGTGAAGTCTGCCTTAGTAATCGAGAAAAAAGAAACAACGAGAAATGTCGGATTTCAGGATCTTGTGGATTTAGAAAGTGATCCAGGTGAGACTGCAGCAGCCCTGCCAGTGCAGGAGGGTCCTGCCTTCAAGGCGGACCCTGACCTGATTAACTTGTCAGTGACAGATAATGAGGACGACTGGGGGAACAGTCAAAGGATACTAAACAGCACGCATGCAGAAAAAACTCCTGAGCTGGGAGACAAGCCCAACGTGGAGTCTGAAGCTAGCCAGGCTGCTTCAGCATTCTTCCTAACAATGGATGAAAAGTGGAAGGCAATTGAAAACTCATCAAATAAATTGGTGAAAGGAGTGAGGCATGTCGAAATAGACATTAACCAAACCATTGAAAATGGAAAAAGGGGAGGAATGCACAAAGACCAAAGGATGTCTCCTTAGCAACGAATGGATCACATTTTGGGAAATGGGAGGCCCCAAGGACACCTGAACTGGCTGACAAAAAGGAGTTAGGACTCAGTGGATAATTCTTCAGATATGATAAGCCGGCAAAAGGAAATTCTCAAAAAAGAGGTAACTCAAAATCAACTACCTCTATCTAAATCGACTTGGCGAAGCGGACGACAGTCTGATATTGAACCGGCACAACTTCCTGAACGCGTTCCATCACATTCCCGCCTGTTGGTTTATGAAATTGGAAGACATCAGAACAGTGGAATTCACAGAAGAGGAATCCACAGATAAAGTGATTCTGCACCTGCGTCCGATTGGAGTAAAAACATCATTATTGGAAACTGAAAACTCCCTTCAGTCTCTGGGTTTTGAGCTTTCCGAAGAAGCAGAAAGGCGGCTATTTAACATGAGCAATCAGCTCAAAATAAAGCCGTCCACGGGAGACTTCACCACAAGGAGCATAACATTGAAATATCAATTGGACAATCATCCCGGAAACAAGGAGCTCACTGAATCAGGCAGCGTGGCAAATCCAGAGATTCCTTCAAAAAGCAAATTACATAGGAGATCATCCACACCACTGAGGATTACATTCTCTTCCAATCTTGATGGGATCACCACTAGGAAAGAACAACAAAAAAAAGGTGTTGTGACTAGCAAGGGAAGCTTGTAGGCGCTCAAAATTAAACAACTTGAGAAGCCGGGTAAATAGCTTCCAACATCTGAACATGAATGCCAGTGAACAATGACCTCTTGGAACACCAGAGGCTTCAATCACTTTTTTAATGCCAGCAAAACAAATCTGAGAAAATATGCCATTATCGGTCTACAGGAAACTTGGTTAACGTCTCTTCCAACTGTGGATGGCTACAGTGTGCCGTTAAAACACGGCCTATAGGGGTGCAAAGGGAAAACTTGCGCCTGGCCTTTTTAAACCTTATTAAACAAGGAATCGGCCTGGGGATGAAAGCATCATGGAATGAAAGCTCCTTTGTGCAGGAAACCCTCTTAGCCTTAATAAAAATCTAGAAGATGACTTGCAAAGGAACCTCATACTCAACCTTTATTGGATCCCGGATCCATACAATCAGTTACTTTTTTGGTCAGCATCACTGACGCCGTGGATAAACATCTTGCTGTGCTAACCCCCCCCCCTCCGCAAATTTTAAACGGTGGGGATCTTAACATTTGTTGTCTGGATGAAAGGGGAACTCCTATAGTCACTTTGACAGTTCAACCAACACAGCAGATGCACGAGCAGCTGCCTGGGCAGACGCTATGCTCAACAGGAACCTTCATATGTTAAATGTGCAAATAACAACTACCTGGACTAATGGCTCCAGTTGCAAGACCCTTGACTACATTTTTGCTTACCAACGTATTACTAATCTTATAAAGAAATTGGAAGTAGTAGCAGTGACAAAAAGCGACCACTCCATACTGAAACTGTTAATGGACATACAATTAACAAGCAAAGAAAAGGAAAGAAAGAATGGGACTCTAACCATTTCAGAAGGTAGAAACCAGATTCGCATTTGTGAAAAGGATATTATTAAAATCACTGAGTGCTACAACCGGCAAAGTGAGTTAAGTGTTGACGTTAATTATATCCCTCTAATCGAAGACTGCAAGAGCTTAAGTAACTAACATGGTAAGATTAATACCGCCCATAGACACATCTATGATGCTGAGATAGCTATGAGAAAGGCTAAACTGTGGTCTGAGTTGCGGAAATTGGGCTCCTCAAAAACACTAACAAATGTGGATGTCAGGGAGGAAATAAAACAAAAAGATGAAAATTGGCTTATTGCTCACAAAGTCCACCAAAGACAGACAGAAGCGGAGGGAATGCTGTGAAAAATGGCCTTGAAATATATTTGAGGCATGTGGCAATTGATTAACGAGACAATAACACCTCAGGAGTCAATCGTGTCGAACTCCTTAACAGAAGAAATGTGGGTCAGTTTTTACTGTGACCTATTTGGGCCAAGTGGAAAATTGAACCGGCACCGCTTTGCCAAAAAAAGGGGAAAATGGCATTTTGCCATGTAGGAGTCAGATCTTGAGGAATTATAAAAAAAAGAGCAAGAACTGACTCAGCCCTGTGTTTGGATGGCGTTTCTCCAGAGACATTAAATATAACCAAACTGCATGGAGCCCGTTTATCTTGAGACTTTTCAAGGAAGTCTTTGAGACTTGGCGTCATGTAAAAAGGCTATTGTGGTTCCTATTCACAAGAAGGGAAATAGATCTGACCCTAACAACTATCTCTGGTTGCTCTGCTCGACGTTTGGGGAAGCTCTTCACAGGGATATCATTAAAACATCTGAAAACCTGGGCAACTCAAAGAGTCAGGACCATCGACAAGCGGGCTTTGTTAAGGGGGTTGGAACCACCTTTAACTTATGTCTGATCAACCTTTTGAAATTGAAAGCAGTAAAATACAAAAACAAAATATACTTTGCCTTTGTATATCTTAAGAAGGCATTTGATAGTGTTGAAAGACAACTCCTTTGGAAAAAACTCCTAAAGTGGAACTGCCCACTAGATTTAGTGGAGGCAATAAAAGCAATGTAGACTGATGCAAAAGTTCAGATGAGACTAACGTTAGAAGGACTGCAATCAACTGAGATTGCAACGCAGAGAGGGTTGATACAAGGGTGCCACCTACCGCCCACACTCTTCACCCTCTTTCTTTCGGACCTCCCTGAAAGCCAAAATGAGGTCCGAGCATTTCCACCAAAAATCAATGGTTTCCCGGTGGCGTGATCTCTATATGCAGATGACTTCATTCTTATGAATCAGACACCCACCAGTCTGCAATGCAGACTGACCTCACTGTAAAACTATGTACAAACAAATTGGCTGTAAATCAACAAAGGGAAATCAGCTATTATAATCCTGTAGTTGAAAACTTAAACAATATTTTAAATGGTTTCTGAAGAATGCAGAAATCCCTCTGGTGAAAGACGTTATTTATTCAGGAGTACCCATCAGCTGGAGTATAGAAGACAAGCCGAGACAGCTGGACTTGAGACATTGAGTGAAAATCTTAGCTGCCCAGGCCATGGCAATACACAGAAAGTATGGCAAGTTTCGCAAGTTTACAATTCGACCAATTTTAGACATCTATAAACTGAAGGTAGTCCCCCTCCTCACATATGGAGCTGAGTCAATGCTGTCATTTCCAGGGAGGTTGTGAAACATACTAGAAGGCCTTTTCTGGAGATGGGGCCTTCGGCTGCCAAGATCCGTGTCAGCTGCGTTAATAAAACACGAATTAGCCCTAACCCCTGTTCAAGGAGTAGTGATTTGGAAAACGTTATATTGTAACGAAAACTCGTTTTGACCATCACGCCAGAGCCTTATACAATATTCAAATACAATTATGCCTTTTAACACTTTCCGCTGGTGGCTTGGAAGCAGAGATGCATTGATATGATGGCACAAACTACCTGGGGAGATTCATAGCAGAGAGAACCTCAAACTCGAGTGAAGACTCGTGGAGGATTTTATGTGCAGGAGAAGATTTTAGTCTCTCTCTCTCTTTCTCTCTTCTCTCTTCTCTTCTCTCCCCCACACCCCCCTCCGGACCGGGAAGTCTGATCCGTGCATTTGAGACTCATGATTTTTAATAAAGATGTTTCTTTCCTTTTTTCCTCTGTTCGATTTTATAATCCAAATATCTAAAAAATAAAAAATGTGGCTTGAAGGATACCAACAGTTGTCGGTACCTGGCAGGTCTTGACTGCTGGGATGGCAAAGACCAGGCAGGCACTGACTGCTGGGATGGCATAGACAAGGAATTCCCTAAATGTTGAAATGGAAGACACCAGGTATGTCCAACATCTCATACAGGTATGTAAACCTGCATTTTGTAGCAACACGTCCTGGAAACCGGGGGCAGATAGTATTGCCTGTGCCCTTGAGGCATATGCTGGTACCACAATGGTTCTATCAAGCAGCAACTCCAGACACATTATGGAGGCTGACCATGGAATGGGCAGCTCAAACAATGAGATCTTAATCCACTGTCTAACAACACTTGCCAATGCCCTATAGGGTAGGGCAAATATGCGCCTTAAAGAAGGGGCCTGGCTTTATGTAGCCGAAAGGCACAACACGAATCAATAACCGTCATGTGCCTGTGGACAGGTTTGCCCATTCACAAGTTTGAAATGGCATTGTTTCAGTTTTTTTCTTTTTTTTTTTCTGAGAGGGAGTTCTATGCCAAGCATTTTGCTGTGACGTTATGGAAATTGAGCAGTTTGAATTGCAGCGGGCAAGATGCCAGAAAATCAGCGCAAATTAAAGGATCGCAGAGAATGCGCTTGTTTCATTTGCGCTGCTTTGAGAAATCCTAAGGTCACCTTATTCACAAAGGTGGCCTGAGCATTTTTAGGAGGCGCTGGATTGTGGTGCATAGATGGGCTGTCCATCCCCCTTGCATATATTAATCCCGGCACTTAAGTATCGTTGCCTCCCAGCAACCAAGTGGTCGCTGGGAGGCATTTCACGCCCGTCTCGGTGAAATGCCCGAAAAGAAAAAGCATTTTCATCACCGCATGGGCAATGGAAAAGCTAGTGTGACACTTAAAAACAAAACCATGACCGGTTCAGAAACTACCCTTCGATGATTTGCGCCTCTCCCTGCACCAGTTTCAAAAGGAGGAGGGGGGGGATGAGCCTCATTTCAGGGCATTTAAAAGCACATCCCATTTATGAATTCAGGATTCACTTTTAAATGCCCTCAAACGCCCCGTTATTTGCACAAACGTGCAGAGCGGGAAAAAAGTCATCTGAATGAGCGCATGTTGGATGCGCTCATCCAGATGCCCTTTGAGATTTGGGCTTCTCCTTTTCTTTGCGCCCAAAAATGTTTTGAGAACCTGCCCAGGGTTTTCACCTTTCCAATGATGATTTGTGTAGATATGTGTGCCAGTACTATGCATTATGTACTTACTAAGCAACATGGTGTTGCCATGCTTGCCACCCTAAAACTGATGGCCAATTGCTGATTGGCAGTATATGTAACTGCCATGTGTTCATCCAGGATAGTTGGCATTTTGGATGATAACTGAAGCCCACAACTACCTCTTTCTGTAAAGGTATTTGTTTACTAGGGGCGGTCTTAGTGCCACTTGGGTGCCGTCATTTGCACTATGCACCTCAGGGAACCCCGCAGTGTCATATGCAATTCCTGCCCTTACTCAGGTTTACGCAGCATGATGCTGTCTGGCAGATGCCAGGATATCGTACACTGCCTGTGATTACACGGAACACAATATACCTGCTCTTGTGCTACTAGTCCTTTGAAAGCAGCCAATGGTGAAACCATAGACAGAGTTGTTTCCAGCATCAATTGCAGTGATACAGCCTGTGCATGCATGCTATATGCAATCACCCGCCCCCCCCCCACACACACACGCACATACATTGTAAGCATTGCAAGATGATATTTTCTTCTGGCAAATCAGGGAAAGGGACTTTCTTCCTGTAGATGTATTCCCTCCTGATGAGTCAGCACAGAAGCAAGATGCCAATTGGAACATTGCAATTTGAGAGAATTGCAAGATGCCCCTTGGATCATTCCAATTTGGGAGAATTGCAAGATACCCATTGGATCATTCAAATTTGGAAGAATTGCAAGATGCCAATTGGATCATTCCAATTTGGGAGAATTACAAAATGCCCATTGGATCATTCCAATTTGGAAGAATTGCAAGATGCCTATTGGATCATTCCAATTTGGTAGAATGTGGAAGATGCCCATTGTATCATCCAATTTGGAAGAAAACATGGGGTTCCAAAAGCGTAACACTTTGAGCAGTGACCCTAAATAAGAAAGAATAGGAATAACAAATAATGTCTTTCTGTAAATCTAGACAATAATTGCTAGACTCATTAAAGGTTTGTTTCAGGCACATTTCAGGGAGTGAGTCACTGATTTAGTCTGTTCTTAAACATCTCAACTCAGCCTTTCATTCTTCTGAGGTTGCTAAATGAGCACCAACAGAGGTTGGGTGATATTGTATGTAGATTTGTTCTATATAAAACGCTTAAGCCTAAGTGCTACATAATAACACATCATTATCATTTGACCGTTGACATTTACAGTAACTGGGTAATATGGGCCCATACACACTGATATTAACCATACATATGGTGATCCATTCTTGTATGAAATGTACATCACATTATAGTGATATCGTTACCATATTTTTCGTAGTGTACATAGGAACAATGCTATGTGATGCCACTTCCTGTTTTGTGAAGGAGTGAAAGGTCGTGTTCCATCACTTCCTGTGATGTCACTTCAGGGTGGGGTCAATGTCATCAGATGTCACGGGTCATGTGATGTCACTTCCCCTACCCCTGGAATTTTGGTGAAATGACATCCCTGCCACAGAGGAAAGCACAATGTGCAAAACAGCAAGTAATGAATGAGCGTATCAAAGTAACACATTTTGCATATTATTAATGGAAGTTTCAATGTTCTAATAGATTTAGAGATGACATTATTTTGAGCAGCATCATTGGGGCAAGATAGCAATGCAAAGAGAAGGAGCAACATTGAAGGGGTAGGTACTTGAAGAAGGGAAGAGTAGGTGAATAGAGATGGCAGGTAAGTGTATATATATATATATATATATATATATATATATAGGTGAAGAGAAGGAGACACAGGTAAGCTACAGGTAGAATGAGAGGGAAATGAAGAACGGGTTTTAGTGAAGAGTATATTTTTCAATGAGATGTGCAGAGGGCTCTGGTTATTTGAAGTGTAATGTTTATGTGTAACTGTTTTTTTAATGATTGGAAATGTAATGTTTATTTGAGATGTGTGACCTTTTATTGAATAGAAGCAGAAGTGAAAAAGATGCTAGGCAAACTTGGGGGCACATACCTCACACTTGCATGCACTAACACATCACCTGTGCTTGTCTCAACATCAAGAAAGGTTGGGGAGGTAGCAGCATTCATTTGTAGGAACCCCACAGCACAAAAAAGATGGATAAGGGCAAAATGCCAAGGAAAAAACAGCTTGCGCAGACCTGCCACAACCAGCAACCCTAAAGGCAAGCCCAGCGTTAAGGGGAAAAGAAAAGCACTGTGCACATTTCGGGAAAAAAAAAATCACCACCATATTGTGCTCCCGCACAGACATCTCTAGCTCATCACATGAAGAAATCATACAGCAGCAAGGCCACAGGATAGCTCATCAAAAGGGGAGTACAGTTCTGTCCATTACTGTATTATGACTTTTGTCCCCATCTGGTTTCTAATTGGACAGCTTAATTAAACACAAGGGGTACCCAAGAGAAGAAGAAAAGAAGTGGCAAGGGTTTGAAAATGACTATTTTATTGTAATTTTTGTTATGTTTTTCTCTCTCTCCCATGTGGTCAAGAACAGAAAACGGGACAGTTAATGCTTTAGAGAAATTAGGAGAGCACCAACATTATAAATTACATCTGAATAGAAATGGAGTGGCTAGTAGGCATGGAAGATGTGAAGTAGATAAAAGGAACAGATAAATAAAAGGAATTAGTAGTAAGTATTTAGGCAATTATAGGGTGTAATAAAGAAAATGTATATACATTTAAAGAAACTCATCAGGTATTCGCTGTGTTTTAGGTGCAAAGGGACTTTCAACTACATACCAGGGTGATGTCCAACGCGCGACCTAGGCAACCGAGCCCATGGGACCCAGCCTGTCCCCGGAGGATAGCTCAGCGGAAACGTGCTTGCCTTGGAAACAAGATGCAACACAGGTTTGATCCCCGGGGCCGCGCTTAGAAACCTCTGGGTATTAAGCGTGTTATAAATATGCAACTAAGAGACATATTCCTGTAACATCGTCTCGATGCCCCCGGGCTGTGTGAGCGCTTTGAAAATGCTAATAAATAAATGCCCAGATGTCACAAACTGGGACACAGGAAAAGCCCTCTGATTATGTGCTCCCCAACCACTATGTTTCCTCTACCATTAACACTTTCCCCATGCAATGAATGTCTTATTGCGTTGTGGTTGAACTCAAGGTTCTTAGACATGGAGCAGTTTGTAGTAAACATGGTGCCCTACCAAAGGAAAAAGTGGACGGGAGCATGAAAATGAACTATGGGGAGAGTGAATTTGGGGGTGGCAACTGTTTAAAGGAAAAGAGGGAAAATGTTTTTATTGCAAATGGAATGATGGGTTCCACTGGGGATGCTGGAGCGTCTCCTAAATGACCTCCCCTGCTCGTGGTGGAAAGGGTCCCCCATTGTACGTCAAATATGTAAAGTTTTGGATAACTGGGAGAATACACATTTGCAACATGTGAAATTGCACCACTGGAAAAGATTGTGGCTCTGATTGTTTTGTATTCTGCTGTCTCTAATTCTGTACCCTCTTAAAACAGTAACAGGGAAACATAAAGATACTGATGTTCTGTATTTAAATGACAAGTAGTGACTTTAACCCTTACAAGTAACATGATCAATGAAGTAGCTTTAATAGAAGATTATCCTTGATTTAAACGAGGAGAAAGAAAAACCACATATATTTATATGTGAGTACTTGTATGACGAATTTGGCACACTCTATTAACGATATATAGAACCAACACGTGACCAATGTGGGGAGGGAGGTTTCAGGGAGGAACTGCCATGTGAACACTTCCACTTCCCAGGCCACGAGCAACTACATGGTTTCTCTAGCAGTTCCAGAGGAAGCAGGCTATACTACGATGAAAGATACAGGAGAAATTACCCCATGAGGACAATTACATGGAAACATGGACAATGATAGAGGATTGCTTGAACGCGGATGACTTGACAACACACACTGAAAGGCACAAACAAAGGAAGTACAGCACAGGGGGAGCTGCAGTGCCTCAAGAATGCAAGCACAGAAGTTGGAGGACTGTCTGAATGTCGCAAGAAACACCAGCTACCAGTATATGGATACACGTTTGAAAGAGAATAGGTGGAAGGCTGCAGGGATGCATTGCACAAGTGTTCCTGTCAGTTCCAGTGGAGATGGCGCAGAGAGAAAAGGATTAATACATCAAGAAGTAGCAAGTAGTTCGAGCTGCTTACATGGATGGAAAACAAGGTAGGCCTCTGTCTATATTGCCATCAAGAATAACACCATAATGTTGCCAGAAGGAAGGTTAAGTAAACAGTGGAGAGAGAGAAAAGAGGCTGTAGATGCATTCCAAGGGTACATGGCACGAGAAGAGGAAACAACAATATCCACAGACCATCACTGGGCCTGAAGCTCATATGCAAGTGTCACCCAAATGAAGAAGAAAATGTGCCATAATGCCATTGAGCACACCAACCTTCATGGTGCCCCAAAAAGACACAGAAGGAAATGGATGCCCCGAACTGGACGCCCAGCGGAGGAAGCAGTAGGCGATGAAGCTGAGCAGGGTAAAGAAGAGGAAATGACCTGGAACACATACCAACCCAGTAGGAGCTGTAGCAACCTGAGGCGGTGACAAAGGTGTGAGAAAGCAAGACACCCATCATTTGGGAGGGGCTTTGAGATTGTGGTCCAGGCTGGGTGGCTAGACCAGAGGGTGGACTGTTAAGGGGGTCTCAACCCCCGCCAGCATACCCCCAAGATGATATAATATTATATGATATGGCATTTGTAACATGCCTATACACAAGTGTTTAGATGATGGATGCCACCCACTGAAGCAGCTCCACAGACCATACCCGGATGGCATCACCAAAGTAATCATGAAAAGGCGACATGGCTGAACACATCCGCAGAGACATTAGCCGGGTGCAAAACAACACACACACGAAAAAGTGATTATCAGCAAAATGGAAGCCACAGCTGCATTGAAAAGAATTGGGAAAGCTCAAAACACAGGGCTGAGGCCTGATACACTGACTTTTCTGAGAGATGCAAAACAGGCCTGGCAGCATGTGCAGCCCTACCAAGGACACTAGGGAAGCGGGCTCGAGACAGCTGAAAGGTTACAGCACCTGCAAGGACAAAAAGTCTGAAATTCCCCATAAATTCCAGCAGAGAAAATCATTTTTCCGGTCCCTGAACACATGACCTGGAGCTGGAGAAAAAAGCCCATTCAGACAGATAAGGTTGTTCCCATCAAATTGAAGACGGAAGATGAAATTATGCAACATAACATGAAGATGGAGCATGGAGTGTCCTTGCTCAAGGTCTGGGAAGTCAGATGGGTGAAACAATAATGGGAAGCAGGCGGTGCTCTGAGCTTACCTTCCCCACCCATAATTGTTTCTCATATGCTGGCAAACTTCCTAAACTGACAAGGCTTGCATTGACCTGGTAGAGCAAAGAATCTATCTTTTGCTTGTGAGCTTACAGCAGCTTAAAAGCTCACTGTCCACCTGTAATGAGCTGAGAATACACTTGGAGCTATGGAATCTGTGTGCATATACCGGTTTGGACTGAATAGAGCAGCAATTTGTCAAGTTTCTGGAGTCCTCCATTTCTGGGCATGAGAGGATTTCCCTCAAGCCTATCTGTCTTTTCCTAACTACAATTCACAATACTTGTTCCAGCTGGGTCTTTTGACAATGTTCATACCTTATTGGCTTTAGCCAATGCTTGTTTCTTCCTCCTATACATTATTTTCTTAAGGAATCTGCTTCCCAAGCATTCTTATAACTTTCTTTATATGTATTTTCAAATACGTTAGGGTTCACAACACTATGTAAGGCTTGCAAGTGTTGTTTTGTATTTTGAAACTGAGTGAGAAATTGAAAAAATGATTTTTGATACCAGTTCATTCACACGCAAGCATTTCTGAACTGTAAACCAACCTGCTTTCATGTGGGGTCGAGGGGGGAGCACTCCAGGCCATAAAAACAGAATGGTCTCACTGGGTATGTCCGGCTCTCCACCTCCGTACGCCGCTTATTCCTCTATCTCTCTGTCTCTATGGATTTCTTTCTCCCCATCTTCCTGGTCGGGAGGGAGTTTCCTTCGTGGCTCATCAGCCAGGGAAAAGGGGAGCTTTTTTGCTCCCAAGCCATCTCTTGGACCCGTCAGGCTTCAGGGCTTCTCCACCTGCAGGTCTCTGTATCAGACATAAGGCAGCCTTTCAGGCAGCCTCTTGCCTCCGAGTTCTCATCCCGCTGCACAGATCAGGTCTCCTGCTCTCTCATGTCAAGCTTTGTACGGCTTTGCGGCGTGCACCAGCTCGTTTCCTTGCCTTCTCTTTCCTCCCTTGCTCACCTCTATCTGCACCTGAGGGAGATATTTATACCGCCCAACCTTACCCAGGTGCAGGTCATTTTCCTTCCATCTTTGATTAGGCTATTTTTGGTACTCAACATACATCTTCCGTCCCAGTACCACAGTAGTTTTTCATCCTCCTTTTCCATCTCAGTACCAAAGTAGTGTTCTGAACTTCAATTGTGAAGGAGAGTCTAGGGAAAGGGTCTACAATAGCCTGTAAAGGCTGGGGGGGTAGGTTGTTCTTCAATAAGGAAAGGGGGACACCATGTCTCTCCTATGGGCACCCCATTCCCAATCCTCAAGGATCGGAATCCAAGAGCGATGGCCTTTCCCTGGCCACCTGAGCAGAGGATCCAGTGGGAGAACCCCTCTACCCATTTTAGTACTGAGATGAAGAGGAGGAATGCAGCAATGAAGCTGACTAGAAGAGGGAAGCCAACACTGCATTCTTGTTTTTGGAAACCTTCGACCAATGCCGGGAAGTTTAAAGTTGCCGTAGATGCTCCGTGTGAGAGAGAGAGGCAGAGTCAGAAGCTGTATGTAACTTGTTCTGATGCTGGTCGGGAGTCCAGAGATGAGACGATTGTAAGAAGCAGCACAGAGGCTGCTACGAACGGTGTATAAGAACACTGAGCTGAAGGAAGCTTATCACTTGATGACCGTGGACCGCTGAAGCTAGCCAGAGCCAAGGAAGGAAAAGTGAAAGTTGAACGGCTCATGGGACAGTCAACAGATTGAAAGAGAAGTGGAGGAAGATATGCGAGGACCACCAAAGCCACACAGTAAGCTCAGAGAGAATGAATGGGTTACCGGTGCGGGTAATGGCATATGCCGTGTTCCAGTGATAACACAGGAGAGCCCAATTAAAGACAGAAAAGAAACTGACATGGATGAAAACATTGTTGGAAAAGGGGCGCTAACCCAATGCTTGAGAGCAGGATATACTTAAAACATATACAAATAGTATTGAGAGAGGGTTCGATACCCAACGCTTGAAAAGAGGAATTAACCTCATGTTGATCTTTGTGAAGAAAGGGTCAGGAACCCAACATTGGAAGCATATTTTCACATGAATGTTAGAAAGAGTGAACAGAGAAAGTAAAAGCCTGGGCAGGTTAGTGCACCAGGCAACCAGTGAGGCTGGGACTCACACGCAAGAAAAGAGTGAAAATAGAATTGAAGTAATATCCTGACAGGAGAGTAAACCAGGGGTGAGAAGAGAAGTGAAGTAAAGGCTGGGACTCACACTGAGGAAAGGAGTGAGAAGAGAAGCAAAGGGTTATTCTGGCAGGAGAGTAAACCAGGGGTAAGAAGAGAAGGGAAGTAATATCTTGGCCGGCAAGTAAACCAGGATTAAGAGAAGAAGTGAACCTGAAGCTGTGAATAAAGAATGGAGGCGCCATACCACTTTCAAGGGTCAATATGAAAGTTTGAAATACTCTGGCAGAAGGGTAGAAAGTGGACCCAGTGTGATAAATTGAAAATGTTAAATAAATACATGCATAAGGGAAAACTCAAAGGGAAAACACAGGCACCTTGAGTAAAGTTGAACAGTGGAAGTAAAATGTAACAATTGGAGGAATTCCGAGGGCAGGGCTGATCCCCTAGGGTGAAGCGGAAAGTCTCCAAAAAAAGTTCTGAATGTGAAAGGTAGAAAAAGTTAAGGGTAGTATTTTCCTTAAAATCATGGGAATATAAATACTGGAGGATCTCAAGGAAGACATTGTTCCCTTTCAAAACAGCTGGAGAAGAGCAAAACTTTGGAGATTGACCCTCCCAACCCCTTTTTTGTGGCATAGTGGAGCATTATTGACCTTTATCCAGGATGAGACAAAACATAGGGGGACGGGAGGACCCCTTTCTCTTTTAGAACTTTTATTTCCTTTCTATTGTGCACCTTAAAACATTATGTTGAGAACTTTGAAAGAAAGCTGCATAGCTTACCAGAAACCCTTTGTACACATTATATTGAGTTTAGAGTGTGAGGGTGAATTTAGGATTTTTGGGCACAGGACAAAGGACGATCTTTTGTTTAACATCCTGATACAGGTGTTCCTTAGTTTTGTTGAGGCAGGGAAACCCCTCTTAGGTTTAGAGACAGATAGGATTTCCCCAACCCTCCTCATTAATTTCTCATCAATAAAATACCATGTGTGTACCAAAAACGATTACTGTGTCTGAGTCTTATTTTTGATCCCTTATACCACTCATTACTGGATCTAAGATGCCTCTTCATTGTAATTGGGGATCCATAAAACGGGGGCTGTGCTGATTTCTCTTTTTAATTCATCAAATCATATATAATCTCACTTGTCCATGCCAAATATCTTCTGTCTTTCTGTGCTTCTTTCAGTTCCTCTAAAAGCAGCCTCGCATGTGCGCTGTAGTGAAAGACCAACACGCCACAATAATTGCATAGTCCCAAAAACTGCTGCATCTCCTTTACAGTATTCAGTCTGGCCACTTTGCTGATTGCCTCTGCTCTTTCAGGTATCATTTTCCTCTTTCTTTTGATATTATCTGGCCCATGTACAACACCTCTTCCTAAAATACAAAAAAGGTAGCAGGTGCCCCTCTCTCGAAAGAACACAGCATGATAACCTGTTCAGTAGTTTGTAACCACTTTGAGAGTTCGCAGCCATCTGCCTTTTGCTCACTGTACCATTCACAGATGGGAAATATCCATTTGCATATCAGTCTTTGTCCCACCCACATGGGCAGTCCAGCACCGAAATGCTATGGCAATTCCTTTCTGAACAAGAGTACCAACAGCAACCCCATACACGTGTTTTAGCTTTGTTGGGCCTCATCAGTGAGGTGGAGCTGTGCCTCTCTGAGCACAGTGAGCAGGGAGTCCACGTCAGGTTGCCCCTAGCTAACGTAGGGTGACCAACCCCCAGTTCCTTCCAATAATACAAAAAAGGTAGCATGCACCCCTCTCTCGAAAGAACGCGGCATGATAACCTGTTCAGTGGTTTGTAACCATTTTGAGCGTTCGCAGCCATCTGCTTTTTTGCTCACTGTACCTTTCACAGATGGGAAATATCCATTTGCATATCAGTCTTTGTCCCACCCACATGGGCAGTCCAGCACTGAAATGCTATGGCAATTCCTTTCTGAACAAGAGTACCAATAGCAACTCCAAACACGTGTTTCAGCCTTGTTGGGCCTCATCAGTGAGGTGGAGCTGTGCCTCTCTGAGCACAACACCTCTTCCTAACAATATTGCAATTTCTCATTGTCCACTTTACATCATTTTTCAGCCAACAATGTCATTCATTTTACAGAGTTTTTCCTGTACTCTTCCTGTTTTGCACTGCAAACTAATAAGTCATCCACATACTGTATGACTGTGCTATCAGTTTGTACATTTCCCAAATCAATTTGCAGCACTTGATTAAAGACACTAGGGTAATCACAGTACCCCTCTGGGAGCCGACTGTGTTGTGATCGGATTCCATGATAAGTAAACGCAATCAAATATTGCGAAACATTAAGGAAGGGGAATGGAAAAGAAAGTATTTTTCAAATCGACCATTGTGAAATATTGGGCTGTGGACAGTATGTTACATAATATGGTTGCTGGATTTGCACCAATGGGAGTTCAGCTTCTACAATGTTATTTAAAGGGTGTACATCTTGTACAAATCTCGAAGACCCTCCTTGTGCCTTCTTTACAGGGTACACTGCCATTTTACATGGTGATTCTGAAGATACTAATATTTCCTGCTGCATTAATGCAACAATGGTTTCTCTAATACCTTTGTCTGTTTCCTTGGACATGGGATACTGTTTTACCCGTGGCAGAATGGCATTTTTCTTAAATTTTATTTTCACTGCTCCTGACCTCGGTACCCTTGCCAAATCTTCTTGCATAAATGATGGTACATTTCTCACCAATTATATTAATTGGGGACGCTTTGTATACTCTATTTGCAAATAATATGTAAGACAAATGTTTAAAATCAACTTGTCATCTGTGTTACGCTCACCTGGTCTCTGCGGGGATGTTTGGGGCGTGGCTGGAGCTCTCCCTGGACATGGCTCCCGTAGATCAGATCTCACCCTCAGCCACTGCATTATCGAGGACCCAGGATACTGGTTCTGCTCCTAAGAGAGGATGAGAGACGGTGAAAATGCCGTGGCGATGTCGGGATTCCCCTCAACCCTTTCGTGCCAGAAGGTTGTGAGCAAGAGTTTGCCCATGCCAGCTCATCTGTTTTGATTGAAAGATGAGCTCTCCATCCTACTTTCTTCCAGCAGGGGTGCTGTAGATGGACCCAGTTTCGTCACTGGTCCTTGGCGTGAAGGTCCAGACCGGCTGCGACTATTCTGTCTTGAAGGTAAGTTTTGTGACTATGATTATTTTTCGTATTGATTAAGTTAATCTTCCTCCATGATTATTGTCTGTAACCCTTTATTGTCCTTTCTTTCTCCCTTAGGTATGAAGATGACCCAGGAATGTGTGATGACAAAGTCTACTCCAGAGGAGCTACCAGAGGTAAGTGGCCTCTACCTGAAGTTCGCTTCTTAGAGTATGAAAGTCTATGCAAGTGCTAACCTTGTGTTTCCTTTCCCTTTGCAGGTGCAGCTGATCAGTGCTTGATGGGTGGTTTCCAAACTCCTACAGGCGACTGGAGATGAAGATCCTCGAGGATGATGCGTCAGAAGAAAATCCCTTGTTGATGGAAGTTCGGGACTGGTAAGGATGCTGGGCGGTACCCTTGAGGGGTTGTAGATCCAGGTAAAATATGCGCGTGGCTGCAGACGGGGAAGCAATGGCAATGCTTCCAGCCATGGTGCGGCTGACTCAGGTAAGAGGCACGGGTAGCTGCAGAAGTGAAGTGGTGGCAGTGCTTCCAGTGATGGCATGGCTCACTCATGTAGGAGGCGAGCGAAGTTGCAGAAGTGAAGCAATAGCAGCGCTCCCAGTGATGATGTGGCTGACTTCGGTAAGATGTGCGCATAGCTGCAGAAGTGAAGCGGTGGCAGTGCTTCCAGGGATGGCGTGGCTGACTCAAGGTAGGATGCTGGAGGGTTCCAGAGTCTGAGGATACACGTGCTGAAACAGGTAAGGTCTTCTGAACAGTGGTAAGCGTTACGCTGATCTAGCAGACCAACATGAAGCGCTAGATGCGGGTGGGGCGGCTTATATAGCCTGGCCCCAGCCACTCCCTTTAGGCCCCACCCTGAGGCCCCACCTTGCCACACTTCCTGCCTTCTGCACGTGCCTTCCATGCATTGCTAGGGCCCCGCCCTGTCCAGATGCACATGCCTTCAACAGTCTGTCAGCAAAGCACTCTTTACCATGAGCTTGGTGCCAAAGGCGCCAAGACTGGGTCAATTGGGACCCTGCAGGATGTGAAGTAACTGGCCCATGACCAGTGACCAGGACAGCCCTCCCCCGCAAGGCCCCTCTCAGGTTTGTCCTTCCCTCTGGTCCCGGTTTGGTGGGATTGTTCCGGTGAAATTGTTTGAGTCGTGGAGCATGGACAAATTCGGCTAGTTCGCAAGTACGATCCTGGGGCCCGTAGCCTCCCAATCAATGAGATAATAAAGTTTTGAGCGTACTTTCTTGGAGTCCAGGATGTTTTTTACTTCATACTCAAGTTCCCCTGCAATAACCTCCGGTTCAGATGGTGTTGAAATTCGTGTGTCTAGTTTCACTGGCTTTAGAAGAGAAACAAGGAAGAGTGGGTGGATTCGCATGTTGGCTGGTAAATTTCATGGCCGCAGGGTTTATGATGGACTTAATCAGATATGGTCCCAGTTATTGTGGCCGAAAGGCATGGGGTCCTTTTAATGGAATGTGTTTGGACGCCTTATCCCCGACGTGATACTGTGGAGCCTGCCTCCTATGTTGGTGTGCACATTTCTTTTGTTGCTCCTTAATACGGTTCAAATTTTCAGTGGCTTCTTTAAGGGATTGAGTGATTATCCTGTGCAAAGATGTAACAGCCGGCATCTCCAACTCATCAAGAGGATCAAAAGAGGATGTTCTTGGGTGTCGACCATTCATTGTATAAAATGGGGTTTGCCCGGTGCTGGTGTGGATAGAGTTGTTGTATGCAAATTTGCTTAACCAGAGAATGTTTTTCCAGGACTCTCCTGTTTGTTGCAACATCCATCTCAGGTATTGTTCCAGTGTCTGGTTTGTCCTTTCCATTTGACCATCGGTTTGGGGGTGATGACTCGTGGAAAGACGCAGGACACTTCGGGCTATCTTACAGCATCTTTTCCAAAAGGCCGAAATTAACTGAGTTCCCGGGTTAGAAACCGGTACAGATGGGAAACCATGTAGTCAAACGATTTGTTCCAGGAGTACTGTGGCCAGAGTAGCAATGGTGGGAAGTCCTTTCAGTGGGATAAAATGCGCCGTCTTGGAGAATAGGTCTACAACTACCAATATCATATTAAACCCATCAAAGGGTGGCAGGTCGATAATGAAGTCCAGTGACAAAGTATGCCATGGTGTCGGTGGTATTCTTAATGGTCTCAATAGCCCTGCAGGGTTTAGTTTTTGGTTTGGGCTTTGTTTTGTGTGCAGGCACCGCAAGTGGTAACAAACTGGGTTACATCCTTCCTCCAAGAGGGCCACGAATAATTGGCATGGATTTTGGCTCTAGTCTTGGCAGATCCAGGGTGTCCTTTCACCAATGACTCGTGATAGTTCGCTATTACTTTGGTGTGTCTTGAACATATAGTCTTCCCTGGAAGTATGGCAGATTATTTTTGATAGAATATTGATCCCCCTTATTCAACCATTCCTTTTGGGCAGTCTGGTCCATCTGACTTTGAGGATCAATTTTAAATTCTTCCCAGAAGGTAGTTACGGCAATCTGGTGTTGAATCCGTTCTTCGGGAATAATGGCAATGGGGTCGACTGGATTGAAGGCGTCTTGGTCCTCTCCCATTCTCGATAGGGCGTCTGCCTTTCCGTTACGCACTCCGGGTCGATAGGTTATTATGAAATCGTACTCAGCAAAGAATAAAGCCCAGCGGAGTAGATGTGAGGACTGGGCTTTAGCTGTTTTAAATATTGTAGATTACGGTGATCAGTAATTACAGTAACTGTGTGTTTGGCTCCTAACAGGTAATGTCTCCTTGTCTTGAAGGCTCCTTTGATTGCCAAGAGTTCTTTGTCGGTAATTGCATAGTTCTTTTTGGTGCTGAAAATTTGGGAGACCAAAATGCTATGGGATGGAGTTGCCCCGTTTCCGGGTCCTTTTGCGATAGCATGGCTCCCATGGCAATAATGGAAGCATCCGTTTCAACCACATAGGGTAGATCCGGTCGAGGATGTCGAAGCACAGGCGCCGAGGTGAAGGCTTGTTTCAATTCCTGAAAAGCGCTCTCTGCTTCGGCGGACCATAAAAATTTCGTATTCTTCTTTAGAAGGGATGTGATCGGATGGACGATCTGAGAGAATTTTGGTATAAACTGTCTGTAAAAATTAGCAAATCCCAACACTCTTTGTACCCCTTTGGTTGAGGTTGGGGAAGGCCATTTGAGGATAGCCTCAACCTTGCGTGTGTCCATTCGAACACCTTGTGGAGTAAGCATAAATCCCAGAAATTCGACCTCCGTGACGTGGAAGGAGCATTTTTCCAGTTTGGCAAACAATCAGTGCTGACGGAGCTTTTCCAGCACAGCTCTTACATGGCCCACATGAACTTCCTTGGACTGCGAATAGATGAGGATATCGTCGATGTAAACAAGAACACAGAAATCCACTAGTTTGTGGAGTACATCGTTCATAAAGAACTGAAATGCCGCTGGTGCATTGCATAACCCAAAGGCCCATATTTGGTCCGAAATGCTGTTTTCCACTCGTCGCCACTTTTAACTCGTATGAGGTGATAAGCCCCCCGGAGGTCTATCTCCGTGTAGATCCGAGTGCTCTTTACCTGCTCGAGTAGTTCTGGGATGAGTGGAAGAGGATACCTATTTTTGACCTTAAGTTGGTTCAAAGCCCTGTAATCGATGCACGATCTGAGGTCTCCTTCCTTCTTGGGTACGAAGAAGAGCACTGAGGATGCAGGGGACTTAGATGGATGAATAAATCAGTTCGCCAGGTACTGATCTAGGTAGGTTTGTTCGTGTTGATTTTCTTGCTCTGTCAAGGAATATATTCGACTTCACGGGATTTGGGCCCCAGGTATCAGATCGATCTGGCAGTCATGACGTCTATGCGGGGGCAATGTATTCACATGTTCCTTTTGTTATATGTCCTGATAGTCCAGATATTCCGGGTGTAAGGTGCTGGCAAGAGCCAGAAGTGCCTTTGCTTTGGATTTGGTTTTCTACAAGTTCTTAGGATAACAGGTGTTGGTGCATTCTTGCGGAAAGGTCAGCATGTCATGATGCCTACCCCTGGGGACCCAGACCAAGTCCAGCAACCCCAGAAGCAGGCATCAAGTTATACTAAGCAAACCCAACAACCCCTGCTAGGGGCTATTTGGGTGCAGTCCTGGCACCTATGGCGCCAGGCTCATATGGAGGGTCAGTCCTGGCGCCATAGGCGCCATGCTCATAGATTAAAACTTACCTGATGCAGACCATGCTGCAAACTCACCTGATGCAGACCATGCTGCAAGAGCTCCAAGCCAAAGGAGGCTTGGAAGGGACTACTTTACCTAAGGGACTATATTTTTACTCGGGTGGGGCTGGGGAGGAATACTTACCTGGGACTACTTTGAAGGCTATTTAAACCACGCCCGAAGAGCAGCACATCCAGCATTGTAACGCTCACCGTGCCTGCAAGTCTGCACCCAGTCTTCTGTCACGCCCGCCTCGAGTCTGGAGCTCCTAGAAAAAGGGGAGAGAAGGAGAAAAGGTTAGAACAAAAGCAATACCTTTGATCCTTACCTGAATTCCTGATCCATCACGCCTTCGAGCTGGAAGAAAGAAGTTATTTTATGCACGTCGCTTTGCCTGCAGCAGCGCCGCACCGAACTCACCGGCCTTCGCAGCATCTTCACATTCCACCGCATCCTTCTGCATGCTCCCTCCGCACTCCGGCACCTAAAGGGAAGACAAGAACAGCAAGGTGAGCCAAGGGAATACGCAGAGGCAATATTAGTTACCCCCCATAGACTTACCTGATTTTACCACCGGGGGTACTATTCCTCTTCACGGGTCGGCGCAGCTTCCACTGCATCCTCGCTGAACCCCGGCCCCTAGGGGGAAACAAAAGGACATCAAGGTGAAACTAAGGGACAAACAAGGGGAAACCTCCTCACCACAATAGACTTACCTGATTTTACCGCCGGAGGCATTATTCCCCGAGACTTCATATTTTCTCTCAGTGCCTGAATAAGGGAGAAAGCTACAGGTTACATATTGACATTTTTTTATCGAACTGGCTAATACAAATCCTACCTGAATATTACTGGTTGCCATGAGGAACTCATCGCTAGGGTTAAGCTGCAACCTGCAAGGAATCGGACAAGAGTGAAAGTCAGACATTTGAACTCTTACGAACTACATACTTACTGCGTCTTGCCGGGAATCTGAGTCAATATTGTTCTGGAACTCACCAATTCCTTCGAGCCAGTGAAGCAACTGGTTATCAACGCGCCCCTGCGCTCAATGCAGGATGGAGAGCTTATCTTTCCAAAACATCAGGTGAGACTATAAGAGGGGACATCAAAGGTGATCAGTGGGGAGAACAGCGGGAGTGGGGGAGGGTTAACGCTCAACTCTACGGGTGGTTAATTCCCTTTCTCCATTTGCAGAAGAATATTCCTACGGGCCAAGCAAACGAAGCTAGGTGGGCCAGTCCAATTCGTCATCTCGGCACTACGCGTCACATTGGTGGAGGCCGCAGCTGTCCAGTTCAGATCGACGCCCCTCTGGGAGCCAAGTGAGCGTAACACAGCACTTGTGTTTTCCAGTCTATTCTGGGATTATGGGTCTCCAGCCTGCATGTGTCCTATCTTCGTTTGACTCGTAATGAATAGCCAGTGTTTCTTGTATCTGGATCACATGCTAGGGTACCATGTTTGAGAGTGGATTTCCTCCTATTTATTAAGGTTTTAACTAATAATGGGCATGTTGTGCTCTTTAGGGTCACTGGGGACACTATTCAGTTACTTTCTATAAAGTCACTTGGCTTGTTGATCTCATGCACCTGGACATAAATGGATGTTTGTGCTCTTATTAAAATTGATTAACTGGGGATTCTACTGCTTCTCGTCCTGGAATCTGTTATCTTGTGTCTGCATTCTGTTAATCTTCCAAGTCTCTGACCTTGGCTCTGATCGTAAGCTACTGCTTGGGCTCTGCACAAGTTTCTGAAATACATGTGTTTTTGTAAATTCTGCATCTTGGGTTCTGAGGTATTGCTAATTGTGAGACCTGCTGCATTTAGGAAAATGGCTGTGGCATGGTTCATTCTTCGCCATGTTGGGCATCTCTTCCGTATGAATGGTTTTGGGGCTGCACCTACACGCGTGTTTGTTTTTTGTGCCTGTGTGCATATATTCTTCATGTCTGCGTGCTTATGTACTTCATGTCAATGTGCAAATATTTTTTATGTCTATAGGTACTTGTGTCTACTATGTGTACTTCATGTGTATGTGTGTAACCATCCAGTTATTCTCTTATCTTTATACATGCATATAATAACATCTACCTATCACTCTACTAGTCACACCATCTATTATATTCAAACCAGCATCTTCTTAGTTTCGTCTTTCACCCTAGAATCCTGAGGCAGTAGGGCTCTCTCAGCTGGTATCGTTTCTCTCCTGGACGATACTGACGATGGGAAAGGATAGGAAGTGGTACTTACATACTCATTTGAGATGGGGAGGTACATATTACTTGCATATTTATCTGCCCCATTACACAGTGCAAATGCACAGTGAGCACACACATGTGCCGGGAGAGGTGGGAAAATGTAGTAATGTGCATGCACTGTAGGTGAAAAGTGCATGCTAACAATGGAAACATGAGAAAAACCCATTTGTGCCATGACAGCCCATGCTGGCAAGAGAACCCCCAGCGCTCTGTTAACAACAAGCAACCTTGGCAGGCCAAAAGACAACATGCACATGCATGCGCCATGTACACCCACCTAGCAATAGCAGTACTCATTGGCCCATAACCACCCATGGCCATCATATAAAATGTGTCTAATCAAAACAAACCTAATGCCTCATGAGTTTCTTGTTAGCCCACTAACATGTATGTAAGATGACTGACAGCATGTCTTTATCCAACCAACAGGTACACCGTCCACTGACACCAAAGAGGCTAGGCCCTCCACTGCCATGGACACGTCCACTGCTGGCAGTGCGTCCACCTCCACCCCAGAAAAGTTTGGACACAAAAGCATTGTGTGGAAGGTGGCACAGTAGAAGCTGATTCTGGTGCAGTCACAGCCACTCCACATGCGGCCCGTGTAACAATACAAAAGGATGCCGTCCATGTACCAGCACCCACAAATCTGTGCCCTGGCACCCCATCATCACCAGAGCAAACCTCTCCCAGACACAGGGGGTGACACCTCCACCCATGAGGAGGAGGAAGAAGGCATGGTCTTCCACTCAACCTGATTCCGCCTCATCCCTCCCCAGAGCCCACCACCTGTGTAGGACAACACCGTGGCAGCCATATGGGTCAGGCTCAATTTCATTGAGCAGTACCAGGCCTCAACGGAACAAATAGCGGCTCGGCAGGTGGAACACATGCAGGCAATGAGGGGCTGTGTTGTTTGCCTGTTGGGGCAATGTGCATTGGCAGCTTAATACCGCCTTCTCAAGCATATCATCATCCCATGGGTTGTTGGTTGTCATGTGCGGGGTAAGAGGGCAGGTCCTGCATGTACAGGGCCTTGTCAGTGCATGACTTGTTGAGTTTTTGTGTGATGGCACGTGTACTCACCCACAATCCATGCCGGTTGCCCTCTGTGCCTCTCCATGTATCCAGGCTGTGTGCTGTTCCACAGGACCATAGCATCATGGGTTGGACCAGGGAAGCAGCCCCACAGTGTGTAATGAGGAGGTCAGGATCGCAGGTGACCTGGACATTCAGGGGGTGATAATGCTTCCTGTTGTAGTACACGTCTTTGAATGCCTGGGTGCTGTCCATAACAGCAAGAGCATGTGGGCTGCTGCATAGAAATCTGCCTTCGTGGCTTTCTCCTGTGCCGGGTGATGGGCACAGAGATTTGCCAGTAGAGATGGCACATGAGTGCTTCCAGCACCTCCAGAAGCACATTAGAAAATGTGGGATGTGCATGCAATGCAGCATGCCCATGGTGTGCTGAAGGGGCCAGTTGCCAAGAAGTGTAGGGGAATAGGAATGTTCAAAATCCTGCTAATATCTTTGTAGTAATTGCTAAATGGTGGTCCAAACATCTACTCGCATCTTAAGCCAGCTAAGTAATAGCTCTCATAACCCTCAAACGTAACTTTATTTCCCTAATAGGGCGCCTATCCTTGGGGTGCTATGGTGTGCCACCTATCTTATGTGAGGCAATAGCCAAGAGACTGACCCTACTTAATCCAGCTGACTTCAAGACAGCAAGTATGCTAAACTGAAAGCGAATATAACTAAAATACTCCCGCCATAGGCCGGAAGTTGAGCATGCAGGGGATTACAAATTCCAAACTTTATTGCTCTCCCTCTCATCTTCTCGTCCAGGGTCAGTTTGTTTTAAAAACACGAAAACCAATTATTTAGATATGTGGGTGTACCACTGATTACTGGACATCGCGTCCACACACATTCAACCCGTTTCAGCAGATTCTATAACTTCTCTCCTGCTTTCCTCAGGACCCCTACAGTACGTATCACTGTCTGTTTTTATCAATTTTCTAAAATAGGGTGGTAGGTCCATAGCTTATTGCTAAGGTTTGCCAGCTTCCTATCACTTTCCACTTAGCTTTTAGGTATAGATGTAGGTCATTCAGGCTGGTGTACCTGTATGAGGGAGCACAGAAAGACGCGCAAAAGAGGGAAAGATGTTTTGTTCTAAACCCACTTATAGTTTTACTCACCAAGTAGATACGAGGTAAGAATTTCCCAATAACGAACATAACCGATCTCATGGAGGTTGTTAAATTGACATGGGTTAGGTGCCCCCTATATGGCTTACTACCCTCTATGGTTTACCTTTACAGCTGAACACCTGTCATGTTCATGTACTTGTCTTATTGTGTCGCCCTGATGCCTGCGGGCTTCGGCACCTAACAAATAAATAAATAGGCAGCCCCACTTCATATAGCTGCATGCCCCAAGTGAGAGAAACGTAATCATCCACTTTGTGAGTAAAACTATAGAATTGATACTATGACAGATGTACGAATTTGTGTGTGGTTACCCAGGGGTGTTTAAACCTCCCCAAATGCACACTTGATAGCGTTCCATTAATCCAGTTTTTGAGGTACTGATGGAATATTTAATCCTCAAATGAGTATGAGGTTCAGGCATAGTCACTGCACGAGATGTTTTTCCGGCGAAAATACGATATCAAATAAACTGATTGAAGAAGGTGGAACAGATCCCGAGATAACTTACTAAGGAAAAAATCCTCTAAATGGAATCCCTCATAGGTATATGTCACGTGACTCAGCACAGAGTTTTAAAATGAAATAGACTGTGAAGGAGAATTGGGAGCTCATGAAGCTAGATGAAACAGTAGAGAGACTTTTTTGGAACCCTCTGGTTATGGCATACAGAAGAAGTGCAGCATTGAAACATATAATATGATAGGTTATTTATAATGCGCTTAATACCCAGAGCTTTGACCCGGGGATGGAACCTGTGATGCTCCTGTCGTCTTGCTTCCAAGGCGAGGTCGTTGCCCCTGAGCGATCCTCCTGAGACATATATTAGTGCAAGCTGAATTGGATCAACTGAATTATATGTCATAATTGTCAAGATTGTGTCAACATTATGAACGTCAATTACATCACACATCCATACTCAGGCAACAAAAAAAAGAAATTCTGAAGCATTCAAGTACTGTTGACTCTACCAACCTAGTATATGCTCTGAAAGGCCCCTGCTGGCTTTTTCTTACGTTGGGATAACATCACGAAAAGCCAAAACGTGTTGGATGGAGTGAACAATCAGAGTGAATAATCATAAATCCCCAGTTGCGATGCACTTTCTTGAAGCGAATCATAACGTTGCCAGTTACAATGTTTAATATTTGAGTACATGGTTACATCAAAGAGAGGGGGTGATCCACAAAAGAAGCTTTTACAGAGAGGGATGTCATGGCTTGATGTACTTGATTCTTTGAACCCTGCTGAGTGGGATTATTCATGTTTTATATTAGCATTAGACTAGTACCCAGAAATATCAGCAGTGTTTCCAAGCCAGGCTGGGCCATATTCTATTTATGGGGGTTGTTCATAGCTATACATACATTATTTACAGTGAGTTCATTTAAATGTCACCTTAGGCATGAGGGACAAAGAGACGGCAGAGCAACACATCTGGATTGCTTATTCTTTATCTCTTTAATAACTCAAGATATTTGTTGCGCAGAACGAATTTACAGGGTTTGTTCACATTAAAACATGCAACACTAGAACTGCCAACTTGTGGGTGTTATACAGTTACTATATAACATCTGAAAGCTTTGAAAAGATCACACTAAATGAGCTCACTAGGCTTTGGTTACTACTTGGCAAGGATATGCGAGCTATTATGTAGCATCTGATAGATTTGAGTGGATTATGTCAATTTAGCACACAACGTTTATGGTAACATGCACAAGTGCTCTGCTTATTAGACTGTGAACAGGGCCTTTGTCATCCATGAGCCCTGATTAGTTCTGCAATACATTGTGACTTTTAATGTTAAGTGTGACCCTCGCAAGTGTATTGCCCGTTTAAAGAGAAGTGTTATGTGTGACCCTTCCATGTGTATTGCCCTTTTAAGATCGGCCATGAATGTGTCATGGCCTGACCTATTAAAAGAGTCCTTGCATGCATGTGCCTCAGAACGGCTGCAGACTCCAAGAATGGATCGGTTGTCTCCATCTCTCACTTTGGGCCTGCAAGCCTACACCATGTGATCACGGTCCTGCAGCCCTGGCCTCCAGGTCCACACCATGTGATCACGGTCCTATAGATGCCTACTGGTCTGAGCCCCCCTGGTCTGCCTGGTGCTCTGGGTCCAGCCCAGCCACCCCCCCCCATCTAGGATGCTACCAGCATCCATGGTGCCCTCGGCACCCAGGCCATGTCCCCATGGCTTAACAAGTTCCCACCCTGCAACCATTATACGCCGGGTGACCCTGGCAAATCCAACAGGGTGCTGGGCCCCACCACCTGGGAGGCCGGCTGTGTGCCCATAGCTGGCCCCACAGTAGTTAACACACGTAAATTGGAATGAGAGATCCGAAATTGTATTTGTTCATGTTCATGGATGAATTGAGTTTAACATATAAATGTTTCATTTAATAGATTGTGAGGGGGTTTCATGCTCCCACAAGTCTTTTTACACCTACACAAAGTAGAAAAGAGAGTGCTCAACATTACTGTTTTGCTTCTGAATGCTCATTTCATTTCCTATTGTGCTGGTGGCCTTTGTGTGCTCATATGTGTCTAGGGCTGATTCTCTGTACTGCACGGGGCATAGTGACTGTGAGTGGGCACAGGCAGGAGTATACACTATGTTCTCAGGTTTCTCTGTGGGCAGCATTAGTTGGATTATGGGCCATGGCCTAATGAGTGTCAAATGGAGCTTAATGAACAGCGGCAGGAAGTGGATGTTGTAATTCACATATGGGTGTAGCTGCATGTTGCTTGAAAGTGTGTTTGGGGAAGGTGTGGTCCTTAAATACACTTTGGGAGGCTATTATTGGCACCTTTGTTTGATTACCATCACCTGGATGCTTTTATCTCCAACTTTCAGCTGGTGGTAACTGCACTGCATGTTTGGTTGATTTATTGCCTGTTTTTGATGGTATTCTGGCAATTATTCTACATGTAATATGGCAGAATGTGCATTTCTGTTTCTGGTAGTAATTCCTTTGACAGAATTACCAGCAGTGCTAAGTCTGGAGGAAATTCCACTGGGGCTAATTCCTCCAGCAGAATTAGTGCTGATTTTTGTTGACCTGCAATTTGGCAGAGTGGTAAAAGTGGTGGTAACGGATTAACCGCCACTTTCACCACTTACCGGTGGACTCGTAATCAGGGGCAAAGTCCTCACTCGAGGTTCAACTAAAGTCTTAGTTTGAATATACTAATTGTTGCCATTGGTATATTTTACATCATAAAATAATGTGTGTATTAGCTCACTCACTCTTGGCAAAAGCATCTACTAACCACTGTCTATAATTGAATATGTGCACCTTGCTGGTAACTTCTAATCCATAGCCTCTGCCTGTGCTCAGTCCTTCTCCTGTATGCATGTTTGAGCACTTCTCTGTGTACCGGGCCAAAGAGCATGCCTTGAGATGGCCCTGAGTACCTCCAAAACGTAGAACACGAGCATATGTCCTGCCTCATCATAGCTCAGCTTCACCAGAACCATTATTCCAAATATAAAATAGGCTTTTTAACAGTCTTTTCCACATCTAACTTTATTAAATGATGATGTTTCTTTCAAAATACCCCTTCGCCAGCCTAAATACATGATGTGTATATTTGATAAATGATAGCTTTTCAGGGTGTCATTTTTTCTTCTTGTATATTTCACTAACTCGGGTTCATGGATCTATTCCAGACAATGCTGAATGGGATTTTAAAATATTCACCAGTGGAGACCGTTCTCAGATTATATGATGTATTCTTGTTAACATGGTTGTTAGTAATGGTAAGAGTTCCTCTTGATGTTTCTCTAATAGAGAATTGCAAGCTGTGCAGATCAACTCATGGAAACAGTACCTTTGGCATTTCCGCAGAGGGGGAGACATGTAAGGAAGAAGTCTAGGAGGAGCGAATATACCCGAAATGATTACACAACTGTGGAGATGAGAAGAGCTTTTATTCTATTTCATTGTTTTTTTATAACGCCCCCAATACCGCACCTGAGTTTGGTTTCTAAGTGTGGATCCCGGATTCGAACCTCTGTTGCTCTGCACAGTCTTGCTTCCAAGACCAAGCGTTGTGCCTGTGCTATCCTCCTAGCAGTGCTAGTTGGATAGTTCTATGATTGTTTTAATAAACTATTAAGTATCAATGTGCCATTTCGTTTGCTTCAATACAGTTCCAAAGGATGAACAACAAGCAAAGTGTCAATAGCTATGTGCAGAAGATAACTGACATGGGGGTTAATGGTGGTTGGGAAAAAATTCCAGAGGTATGGAAGTGGGTAGAGAATTTATTTCACTAGCAAAAGTATCAGTAATCCCCATGGTTTCTGTGGACAGACACGATAGCACTTTCATCAATTGATGAAAATCAGTGATCCTGTAGGCCGCTGTTCCGAGATCCTTATTGCTTGATGTGCTTTGCACTCTGAAGTAAACTGTACTGAGAATGGGCGATTGTGGTTGGCTGTCATAGCCCGCAGTAGATGTGGAGAGGTTTGTGAGAGTTGGCGTGTTACAGCATACTGGGGCCTTCTGTGCTCTCTCTCCCCACCTGTTGCCTCACCCTAGCACACTCTTGAAAAACAAAAATGCCGCACTTGCCAGTAGCGTCTTTATCTATGTTTGGCACGGCACATATGTTGGGAATTAATCATGCTAATGCCCTGTGTTCTAGTTTCCAAACAGAGGTATATGGCTATCCGTGAACACTTGGATTTGTCCAAATACTGCATCAAACATATATAATTCTGATGAAAGCCAGTGGAGGGAGAGCACAATAAGTTTTACATGGCAAATATCCCTTGATTTTATAATGCTACCAAATTATGAATTTGAATCACATGTGATATGTACTGCATGGGGTAAACAGAAAGTACTGAATAGTGTAAATGACCCACATTTACTCCATGCAGTATTTTCTATGTATCCCATGCCATAAATATCCCATGCAATCGCAATTCATAATTAGGCGCTATAATAAAACCAAGTGATGTGTCAGGTACCATGTATTTTTATCATTATCACCATTCTCATAAAGAGTCTGTTAGAAGGATATGTAGGCCAAGGGTCTTTAACTGGGTTGATGGTTGATGCCAGGCTACATAGCAAGGCACTGTGCAACCTATCCAAATGGATGAGGCCAAGGACAAGGGTAACTTGGCCATCCTCCAGCTGCTAGACCTCTCTGCACCATTCGACCTTGTCGATCACCAGATCCTCACAGATCATTTGACCACAGCTGCTGCCTTCTCCAGTGACGCTTCTAATTGGATCCAATCATTCCTTTCCAATAGAACAACCTGGGTCTTCGCTCTGACAGCCTCATCTGACCCAGTCCCGATCCATTGCAGTGTGCCACAAGGCTTGTGTGTCTCACAAACGTTTTATAACATCTTTACAAATCTTCTCTTTAACCGTCTTGATAACATAGGTGTCACATACATGAATTACACCGATGACAACGATGTTCTCATCACATTGGAGGTCATTACAACCCCGGCGTTAAGAGTTAACGACGGTGTTAACCCTTAACACCGGATTCCCACTTTAACGCCTGCTTTTGGCAGGCGTTAAAGTCCATGGCGCTAACCCGCCATGGTGCTAATTACGCCGCCGTAATTTACGGCGGCGTAATTAGCGCCTTCCCCACTCCCATTATGCCCTATGGGGCAAAAATGGGAATGGGGAAGGGAAAATGGGAAATGGGGATTTACCGCCCCACTCACCTTGGAATGGGGCGGTAAATCCGCCATCCACCATGGTGTAAACATAGTTTACACCATGGTGGTAAAGTTGGTGCACTTAGCACCAAGGTTGTAATGACCTCCATTGACTTGGTGTTATGAAATTGACTCTAAACAGATTAATGAAATTTACCTTGAAATCCAGGCATGGATGGCAGCCCATAGCCTTTGTCTTAAAGACGAGAAGACAGATTTCTTGCTCGTCGGTTCATACATAAGGATTAACAAACTCGACCCCGATACTCATCATTTGATATCAATGGGAACTTCATTAAAGTGGCCAAGGAAATCAAAACTCTGGGAGTATACCTAGATTCCACCCTCTCACTCAAGAAACAAGTGAGTGACACTGCATCAACCACTATCTATACAAACAAACGTATCAATGCCTGCAGAGCATTTCTGACGCCTAGCAGTTGCATCACGCTTGCTAGGGCCTTAGTACTATCTAAGATTGATTATTGCTGCACCCTCTTCCTAGGCACATCCAAACGGAACCTCAATAGACTTCAAGTCTTACAAAATAACACTCTAAGATCAGCATTAAGCATCCCAGATCCAGCCATATCAACAGTCTCGGACAGAATGCCCGCTGGTCACGGTGCGCAACAGAATCTCGCTCTGCACCCTAGTCATCATCCATAAATGCTTATCTAACACTGTCCTTAAGTATCTATCAGACAAATTTTCTAAACATCAACCAGCTAGACCCACCAGAGCTCCATAATCATACTGCCTCACCATCCCAAGGTACTAACTTAAAACAGCGGGAGGAGCTAGTTTCCCAGTTCTTGCCGCCAAATGCTGGAACTCTCTCCCTCTACCCATCAGAATTGAACCTTCCTTCCGGACCATCAGGCCAAAAGTAAAGAGCTGGCTCTTTGACAAAGAACTCTAATTGGCCACCTCCTCTACCTCTACTTACAGACTTATATCTCAGCTGCTTTATTGCCTGTATCTTCTTTCTACGTTGCCTGCTTATATCTCTATCCATTTGCACTGCGTCCAACATGTAAGCACGGACGACCTTGTTATGTGCTTACTTGGACTGTTATGCAAAATCGACTTACTCTGTAACCTTTGATCGATGAGCAGTTCTGTTGTTGTGATTCTGTTGTTCTGTCGTCATTTTTCTATGCCTGTAACATTGCCATAAGATCTAGCGCCAAGATGCCCCAGGGCTCGGTGCGTGATATAAATAATAAAAAAATAAAAACAAAAATAAACAAATATTGCTCATTTACTGACTTTAGCACTTTCGCTGTAGGACCTTAATATGGAATATGGCCTATCTATGAGACAAGTCATGTTCCATTGCTGTGTGGTAATGCAGATTTTAGTCTGTGCCAGGGGGGTATCCAGCATGACAGGAGTGCGGGTCAGGGAAATCAAGTTCTCCCAATGTTGGTTCAAAGAACGTAAAAAGACCCAACTAGCCATCCTAATTGGTTTTCATGCTTCACTCCGACAGAACCACTACACTCTAGTGCAGTTGCAACTGGTGAATTTGTAAACTGGAGGGGCATCCTGAATTTCTGAATTAAACTTCTTGACTTTGCATGAACTAAACCAGTAAGGTTTCGGCCATTGTTTCCACTCACACGTTTTTTAAATCAATGTTATAAAATCATGCATTTCACAGCAAGCAGGTGACACATGAAATGCTCCAATTGATGTCAGGTCCCAAACGTCACCCAGGAGCAGCCTGTAATGAGTGTTGATACTGGCTGTTCCCAAAATAAGACCACACTATATGCCAGCATTGCTCTCCTTACAAGCCAGATATCCCCAAACCAGATCTGTCCCCCTTTCATGCCTTTTGTGTGTGAAGAACGTAATGAGGCTGGTTTCCACAATACATGCCAGCATTGCCCCCTGTAGAACACATTTCTAAGCTGCTTGTGCCAAAAAAAGGCTCTGTCTCAACAATATATGCTTGTTCTGCCCACCTTACATGCTGCTTGTGCCCAAATCAAATCTTGCAATCATAATATAAGCCCACAAACTGAGAGCGCCCACAAACTGAACCTTTGTTCCAGACACCCACACACATATGTTCACTAACACATTCAACAAAAAATACCTGCAAACATTTTTTAAACATACCTTTTTTATTTGTTATGAGTCTTAAAGCCTGGAATGGTTCATTATTTCACACATGGCATTGGTAAACTTGATATCTCTTTAAACAGTCCACGACGTCTTAATAGGTTTACGCCTTAGGCACCCCCAGAAGTGTGTTTGTGGTCAATCAATCTGCTTGTAGTCATCGTTTGACAAAGGTATGCATCATATACACAACATGCGCACATCAAACCTTCACCTGTGACACTTAGGGAGTGCTGAGATATATGAGTGGTGGGGGACAATTAACGTCTCAAATGGTGGCTTTGTCTGTTTCTAGCTTATGGTCCATGGCCCAAATGTTACCATAAACCCATCTACAACTGAGTGACTCCATAGTTGGGAGGTTTTTTGAGGTGTCAGTGAGCAGTCAGAAGGGATACCCCAGGCAACTGAATTGTAACTCTGGGTCCTGAATTTGTCTGACGACACAGTGTCACACAGTGTCACCTGAATTAGCATCACTTTGCTTAACACCCTTTAATATGGCTTAATAAGGCATAACAGCTGAAGAAAGAAAGTTTTCAAGGATTTAAACAATAATTGTGACCGACTATGATGTTTCCAAACTGAAAATGTGTGTCCATGATAATTGGGAAGTTTGTTGAGGAAGACATGGTAACAATAATCACTTCAACATTATTCTACCTCCCACTCTAACAGACAAAACATCTTGTCACACAACTCCAGCACTGGAAAAACAAAATTTTCACAATGGAACATACAATCACTGAAGACGCACTTCTACACGAAACTTCCCTATACAGCACACTACCTACAGATAGACCAAAACATCATGGCTTCATCAGGAGTCTGGCAGCATCCTAGCGTTATTCCGCCAGCGAAAATAGCATTACCGTTACTCGGTCCTGCGCTAATAGTGCCTGATCACGAGTAGTGGTACAGCAGTAAGTTCCCATTCCCCATGGAGTTCAGGGGTTCTATTAAAGCTGGTGGTAATTGTGGCGGTGGTAATAGTGCTGAAAACTGCCAAAAACAGGCAGTAAGGGGGCATGTTTACCTCCAGCAAAAATCAGGATGTAAAACTCCCACTTACAACCCTATTCATGATTGGGGCAACACTTAAATGCAATGGTAATAGCGTTACAGCAGCATTGAAGGATTAAGGCCCAACTTATGATGAGGCCCCTTGCTACACCTCTTAAACACCATAGAGACACCACAGATGACCGCAGAAACATTTTACATCAGCAAATTGAAGCATATGTTAACCACGTCTCCAGACAACTCTCACAATATCTAAAACATCCACTCCACAGAAAGCCCTATCTTTTCAGAAGTGCAGATATCAACATTGCAACAAAGCAAACTTGCCAACCCCCAACTTCTACATCAACCCTCTTACTCACACCATTTGCAGATCATGAAGCTCCAAAAACCTGTAAAAACAGCAGAAGTTGTGTTTTGCAAAATAATTAAGTAATGTAACAGGACATTGTAAAGGATTTAAAGACACGCCACACTCCAGACCAGGACTCTTTCCACTGGCAAGGGATGAGGCAGACAATAAAAGCGCTGTTCATTTTATTGATTTTGGATTCTGCTTTGAGAAGGCACCCAAACCATCTCACACCCCCTTGACAAACACGCCATGTCGCAATGGACCATGAACCAGGCCGGTGTGTAATAATGAAATATTTATTTATTTTTAAATTCAAATGAAAAATTAGACAAATTAAATGTAGGGCAGCAATCACCACTGGGGTGATAAGATACAGCAAAATGTTATAATACACTTAATTTAACTTTCTAACATCAAATACAGAAGTTTTAAATGGAGATTGAAGCAAGATCACGTTTTGTCATACTTATTGATGGCACAACTGTTATGCACTCCCCCTGCAACACTCCCCTAAACACCTGCTGACTAAATTCTGTGTGGGTGGAAAGGAGTGGCAAGGAGTCACAAATAAGAGAGACAAATTGGATTTTAATTCCGACCTACAACCCCAGAATGGGAGGCCAAAACGAAATGAAGACCCTTGAAAAAGGAGCAAAATGGCACTCGGAATTCCCTGAATAGTTAGAGGTCAGTTTATATGTGTGGTAGAATGGATAGGACAGAAATTCTTGTGGCTTCACTAAAGAGGCAAGAATGCTTACAAGCTACTGGGCAGGAAACTAAAGCAACATGAATACAGGTAAGAAAATCGACTTTGAGAAGGAAAGCAATGCAGCAAAAATCACACGTGGCAGAATTGCAATTTCTTATTTTTCACAGATTTAAACAAGCAAACAGCTAAGGAAATGGGCTAAACAGTCAAAATCGGAAATCAGTTTTTCTGGTGAGGTAGAAAGGCACATAACAGACAAGATACTGAAGTAAAGGGATGACTCTTATGGGGTGACAGTAGGGTTTCTTTATAGGAGATGAAAATCAGATTTTATAGTGGAAGCACTCAGACGGGCAAAAATCGGTTTTGTTAACAAAATGAGGCTGCATTTTAGTGGCTAGATTATTAAAGAAAGACAAGGCACGCAAGGAGGTTCATTCGCAATTTTAGCCAATTTGCGCCGCGTTCCTCTTTATATTGGACTTTGTTTCAAAAATGGTACTAGGGAATTACACATATAGCTGAAATGATTTGAAAACAATTACACTAACACATGGAGACTAACACAGATTCTTCTAAGGACAGAATAAACAGTGGATGCTGACAGTTTGGGAAATTACTAGGGTTCTTATAGGATTTGGACAGAATGCAAGGTAACAGAGTGGTGTATGCAGCTTTTGATGAGGGTGACCCTACAACAGTGTGCAGTGATAAAATCACAGCAAAAATGTCGCCTTTACAAAAAATTGCTGCTAAAATGCTGTGATTTGAGCTGATAAAGATGTACCCCATTATACCATTTAAGGGGAGCGGGGGTTGCGGGGCTGTGCCCTGCTCCCCTTAAATGGTATAATGGGTCAGGGGTTTGCGGGGGTGTCCCCCACATCTTTTACATGGATGGCGATGGAAAACCATGGCCTTTTTTGCCGTGATTTCTTTGTGTAAAAGGCCATTTTTGCAGCAATTTAAACACATGGAACCCTTACAACATGCACCTAAGTTGGATAATTGGGACAGCTTAGCTGGGTCTCTGAACAGCGAGGCAAGAATCTGGTCACTGGGCAGCAGCTGGGCTCTCCTTTATGGGAACAGCTGGGCAAATGGGGTCTGGTCCCTGGATTCTCCCAAAGGGGATCAGCGGCCGCTATTCTTTTGTCCCTGGATTAACGGGTCTGCCTGGATCTAGATAGGTAGTTCTGCATGGATCTAGATAGGTGGTTCTGCCTGGATCTGGACCAGAGTAGGTGGTTCTGGATCAGCTATCTCTGGACTTGGTTCTGGAGCCTTGGACTCTTGCATGGTGGATTTTTGTATGTCAGTCTTGAATCTCCCTATGCTTCCCTCTTATATAGGCAGGATGACATCAGAGAATGTTTACAATGTGGGCAGAAGTAATCTGAACATACCCCTTGGATGGGATAGGTCAGGCTATGGATGTCGCCACCTCTCTGCAAGCGGATTGGTTCCAGGGAATTGACATCAGTTTTAGTGTGTGCATTTTATGACTTGCTTTGTTTCACCACAGTTACTTTTACCAAAAGAAGTTATGGAACAAAAACCCTTATTTTACAATCGTCGCCCTCATAAAAATCAGGTAGGCAGTACCCATATGTCACAAGGAATATTCCGGTTCAAACGCCAATTCTGTGCGATGCTGCTTTGCCATTTGGGCACCATTTCGCAGTTTTTCACGATAAACATTTTATATAAAATTCTACAAATGGTTCCATATGTGCATAATAGTGTCTGGCATATTTTTTCCAAATGGAATATCTGTGCCATTTACACTTTCCCCAGAAATGTCTTTTTACTGCCATTCACGTCCACCACATACTAGGAAGACACACATAGTGTTATTTTGCTTGTCCCATATTTACATTAAAACTGTCATAATCTCACATTTCTGCTTATTCCGATTATTGAAATAAATGTCTTAATGTAAAAAGTCTTTAAACTAAATGGGCTGGATTTGTCCCCAAATGTGGGCGGTCTTTCCAACCCCCCAGCCAAAATGTCTTCCCTTGGTCAGCTTGCACAGGGGTTGCCATGACTCCCCTTTGAAGTCCCCCCCTTTGGATGCAGAGAAACTCACACCTCTGAGTCAAACACAGGGCTTGAATCTTGCTTTGTCCTTGGGAGCATTTCTGCCAGGCAGTCTGAGGCAACCTGTAATCATCACACTTGTCAGGTCCATAAAGAGGGCCCCTGCCCTGGCAGTATCAGTTCACATGAAGGTGCGACATTGGCTTTTAAACCAAACTGGTCTGAGAGGAATACAGGAATGCCTGAGCCTCAGCCAGGCTGTAGAAGTTTCTTTTTTTTGGGGGGGGGGGGCACAGAGCACAATATACATTTATCTTTGCAGCCCCTCTTTCCAAATGTACCATTGTGTTTCTGTGCAAGCTCCAGTATTATTTCCTATTTACAGGGTAATTCATAGAATTTCGCATAAAAGTGGTGCACGTGGCTGGCGCACAGTGTGCGCGTGCGAATGTCTGTGCCAGCCGCGTGCACTAAAATCGATTTCGGCGCACAGCGTATTCATGGATTTTAGCCTCCAAAACCAGACGTGGCGCAGAGTGGCGCAGCGACTCTGCAGCAGTGCCAGTTATGCCCCAAGAACGCCCTCGCGCAAGGAAAAGCCATCAAAATTCCTAATTCATTGCAAAGGGCTGCGCTAACCCTAGACCAGTTTACACGGCTGCCAAACAGCAAACGCCAAGCGGGGAACGTGTATTACTGGGGTGCGCATGAAGTTTCACACGCGATTTCAGTAGGGTACTTGTATTACAGGGTTCGTGTTAACTTTCACACGTGAAAGGGCCTGTGCGAGTGGGGTACGTGTATTACGGGGGTGCGCGGGAAGTTTCAAACGCGATTGGGCTGGGTACGTCTATTTCAGGGGTGCGCTGGAAGTTTCACATGCGAATGGCCTGGGTCCGTGTATTTCAGGGGTGTGCGGGAAGTTTCACACGCGATTGGCCTGTCTTCCTTTTATGTCAGGTGTGCGAGAAATTTTCACTCGCGATTGCCCTGGGTACGTGTATTTCGGGGGTGTGCGGGAAGGTTCACATGCGATTGGGCCTGGGTACGTGTATTTCAGGGGTGCGCGGGAAGTTTCACATGTGATTGGGCTTGGTACGTGTATTTCAGGGGTGCGCGGGAAGTTTCACACGCGAAAGGGCCTGTGCGAGTGGGGTACATGTATTACAGGGGTGTGCAGGAAGTTTCACACGCGATTGGGCTGGGTACATGTATTTCAGGGGTACGCGGGAAGTTTCACACGCAAATGGCCTGGGTACGTGCATTTCAGGGGTGAGCGGGACGTTTCACACGTGATTGGCCTGTGTACGTGTATTTCAGGGGTGCGCGGGAAGTTTCACACGCGATTGGCCTGGGTACGTTTATTTCGGGGGTGTGCTGGAAGTTTCACACGCGATTGGGCCTGGTACGTGTATTTCAGGGGTGTGCGGGAAGTTTCACACGCAATTGGGCTTGGTACGTGTATTTCAGGGGTGCGTGGGAAGTTTCACACGTGATTGGCCTGGGTAGGTGTATTTCGGGGGTGCGCGGGAAGTTTCACACGCGATTGGGCTTGGTACGTATATTTCAGGGGTGCGTGGGAAGTTTCACACGCGATTGGGCTGGGTATGTGTATTTCAGAGGTGCGCGGGAAGTTTCACATGCGATTGGCCTGGGTACGTATATTTCAGGGGTGTGCGGGAAGTTTCACACGTGATTGGTCTGGGTAGGTGTATTTCAGGGGTGCGCTGGAAGTTTCACACGTGATTCCAGCAGGGTACGTGTATTTCTGGGGTTCGCAGGAAGTTTCACATGTGATAGGCCCTGTGCAAGTGGGGTACGTGTATTTCGGGGGTGCAGGGGAGTCCTCCACGTGAATTGGCAATGTGGGTCCTCCCAGCTGTTCCCTCTACACCCTCCATGGCCCCTGCAGGCAGCCCACACCACAGGGGACTACCCTGCACCCCTGGTCATGTCCCGCAGGCAGCCCATCCACCATGGGCATGCCCCCAGCCAAGCCACATGTCACCTTGCACTAGTGATCACCAACGCATTACCCCCTTGCACCCCCACCCCCCAGCAGTGCAGGACACCTGCCAGCAGGCCCCCACTCATGTCCCCATGCACCCCCACCACCCAGCAGTGCGGGGCACCTGCCGGCAGGCCCCCACTCATGTCCCTCTCATGTCCCCTTGCACTCCCACCACCCAGCAGTGCAGGGCACCTGCCAGCAGGACCCCACTCATATCCCACTCATGTCCCCTTGCACCCCCACCTCCCAGCAGTGCAGGGCACCTGCCAGCAGGCCCCCACTCATGTCCCCTTGCACCCCCACCCCCCAGCAGTGCAGGGCAACTGCCAGCAGGCCCCCCCTCATGTCCCACTCATGTCCCCTTGCACCCCCACCCCCCAGCAGTGCAGGGCACCTGCCAGCAGGCCCCCACTCATGTCCCCTTGCATCCCCACCCCCAGCAGTGCAGGGCACCGCCAGCAGGCCCCCACTCATGTCCCCTTGCATGCCCACCCCCAGCAGTGCAGGGCACCTGCCAGCAGGCCCCCACTCATGTCCCACTCATGTCCCCTTGCACCCCCATCCCCCAGCAGTGCAGGGCACCTGCCAGCAGGCCCCCACTCATGTCCCCTTGCACCCCCACACCCCAGCAGTGCAGGACACCTGCCAGCATGCCCCCACTCATCTCCCACTCATGTCCCCTTGCACCCCCACCCCCCAGCAGTCAGGGGCACCTGCCAGCAGGCCACACCCATGTCCACCAGCACCCCCACCCCCAGCACTGAGGGGCACCTGCCAGCAGGCCCCCACTCATGTCCCACTCATGTCCCCTTGCACCCCCACCCCCCAGCAGTGCAGGGCACCTGCCAGCAGGCCCCCACTCATGTCCCCTTGCACCCCCACCCCCCAGCAGTCAGGGGCACCTGCCAGCAGGCCCCCATTCATGTCCCCCAGCACCCCCACCCCCCAGCACTGAGGGGCACCTGCCAGCAGGCCCCCACTCATGTCCTCTTGCACCCCCACCACCCAGCAGTGCAGGGCACCTGCCAGCAGGCCCCCACTCATGTCCCCTTGCACCCCCACCCCCCAGCAGTCAGGGGCACCTGCCAGCAGGCCCCCACTCATGTCCCCCAGCACCCCCACCCCCCAGCACTGAGGGGCACCTGCCAGCACACCCCTACTCATGTCCCACTCATGTCCCCTTGCACCCCCACCCCCCAGCAGTGCAGGGCACCTGCCAGCAGGCCCCCACTCATGTCCCACTCATGTCCCCTTGCACCCCCACCCCCAGCTGTGCAGAGCACCTGCCAGCAGGTCCCCACTCATGTCCCCTTGCACCCCCACCCCCCAGCAATCAGGGGGACCTGCCAGCAGGCCCCCACTCATGTCCCCCAGCACTCCCACCCCCCAGCACTGAGGGGCACCTGCCACCAGGCCCTCACTCATGTCCCACTCATGTTCCCTTGCACCCCCACCCCCCAGCAGTGCAGGGCACCTGCCAGCAGGCCCCCACTCATGTCCCACTCATGTCCCCTTGCACCCCCACCCCCCAGCAGTCAGGGGCACCTGCCAGCAGGCCACACTCATGTCCACCAGCACCCCCACCCCCAGCACTGAGGGACACCTGCCAGCAGGCCCCCACTCATGTCCCCTTGCACCCCCACCCCCCAGCAGTGCAGGGCACCTGCCAGCAGACCCCCACTCATGTCCCCTTGCACCCCCGCCCCCCAGCAGTCAGGGGCACCTGCCAGCAGGCCCCCATTCATGTCCCCCAGCACCCCCACCCGCCAGCACTGAGGGGCACCTGCCAGCAGGCCCCCACTCATGTCCCACTCATGTCCCCTTGCACCCCCACCCCCAGCTGTGCAGAGCACCTGCCAGCAGGTCCCCACTCAAGTCCCCTTGCACCCCCACCCCCCAGAAATCAGGGGGACCTTCCAGCAGGCCCCCACTCATGTCCCCCAGCACTCCCACCCCCCAGCACTGAGGGGCACCTGCCAGCAGGCCCTCACTCATGTCCCACTCATGTTCCCTTGCACCCCCAACCCCCAGCAGTGCAGGGCACCTGCCAGCAGGCCCCCACTCATGTCCCCTTGCACCCCCACCCCCCAGCAGTGCAGGACACCTGCCAGCAGGCCCCCACTCATGTCCCACTCATGTCCCCTTGCACCCCCACCCCCTAGCAGTGCAGGGCACCTGCCAGCAGGCGCCCACTCATGTCCCACTCATGTCCCCTTGCACCCCCACACCCCAACAGTGCAGGACACCTGCCAGCAGGCCCCCACTCATGTCCCACTCATGTCCCCTTGCACCCCCACCCCCCAGCAGTCAGGGGCACCTGCCAGCAGGCCCCCATCCATGTCCCCTTGCACCCCCACCCCCCAGCAGTGCAGGACACCTGCCAGCACACCCCATACTCATGTCCCACTCATCTCCCCTTGCACTCCCACCCCCCAGCAGTGCAGGGCACCTGCCAGCAGGCCCCCACTCATGTCCCACTCATGTCCCCTTGCACCCCCACACCCCAGCAGTGCAGGACACCTGCCAGCAGGCCCCCACTCATGTCCCACTCATGTCCCCTTGCACCCCCACCCCCCAGCAGTCAGGGGCACCTGCCAGCAGGCCCCCATCCATGTCCCCTTGCACCCCCACCCCCCAGCAGTGCAGGACACCTGCCAGCACACCCCTACTCATGTCCCACTCATGTTCCCTTGCACCCCCACCCCCCAGCAGTGCAGGGCACCTGCCAGCAGGCCGGCCCCCACTCATGTCCCACTAATGTCCCCGTGCACCCCCACACCCCAGCAGTGCAGGACACCTGCCAGCAGGCCCCCACTCATGTCCCACTCATGTCCCCTTGCACCCCCACCCCCCAGCAGTCAGGGGCACCTGCCAGCAGGCCACACTCATGTCCCCTTGCACCCCCACCCCCCAGCAGTGCAGGGGCACCTGCCAGCAGGCCCCCATCCATGTCCCCTTGCACCCCCACCCCCCAGCAGTGCAGGACACCTGCCAGCACACCCCTACTCATGTCCCACTCATGTCCCCTTGCACCCCCACCCCCCAGCAGTGCAGGGCACCTGCCAGCAGGCCGGCCCCCACTCATGTCCCACTAATGTCCCCGTGCACCCCCACACCCCAGCAGTGCAGGACACCTGCCAGCAGGCCCCCACTCATGTCCCACTCATGTCCCCTTGCACCCCCACCCCCCAGCAGTCAGGGGCACCTGCCAGCAGGCCACACCCATGTCCACCAGCACCCCCACCCCCAGCACTGAGGGGCACCTGCCAGCAGGCCCCCACTCATGTCCCACTAATGTCCCCTTGCACCCCCACCCCCCAGCAGTGCAGGGCACCTGCCAGCAGGCCCCCACTCATGTCCCCTTGCACCCCCGAACCCCAGCAGTCAGGGGCACCTGCCAGCAGGCCCCCACTCATGTCCCCCAGCACCCCCACCCCCCAGCACTGAGGGCCACCTGCCAGCAGGCCCCCACTCATGTCCTCTTGCACCCCCACCACCCAGCAGTGCAGGGCACCTGCCAGCAGGCCCCCACTCATGTCCCCTTGCACCCCCACCCCCAGCAGTGAGGGGCACCTGCCAGCAGGCCCCCAATCATGTCCCCCAGCACCCCCACCCCCCAGCACTGAGGGGCACCTGCCAGCACACCCCTACTCATGTCCCACTCATGTCCCCTTGCACCCCCACCCCCCAGCAGTGCAGGGCACCTGCCAGCAGGCCCCCACTCATGTCCCACTCATGTCCCCTTGCACCCCCACCCCCCAGCAGTGCAGGGCACCTGCCAGCAGGTCCCCACTCATGTCCCCTTGCACCCCCACCCCCCAGCAATCAGGGGCACCTGCCAGCAGGCCCCCACTCATGTCCCCCAGCACTCCCACCCTCCAGCACTGAGGGGCACCTGCCAGCAGGCCCTCACTCATGTCCCACTCATGTTCCCTTGCACCCCCACCCACCAGCAGTGCAGGGCACCTGCCAGCAGGCCCCCACTCATGTCCCCTTGCACCCCCACCCCCAGCAGTGCAGGACACCTGCCAGCAGGCCCCCACTCATGTCCCCTTGCACACCCACCCCCCAGCAGTGTAGGGCACCTGCCAGCAGGCCCCCACTCATGTCCCACACATGTCCCCTTGCACCTCCCCTTGCACCTCCACCCCCCAGCAGTGCAGGGCACCTGCCAGCAGGCCCCCACTCACGTCCCACTCATGTCCCCTTGCACCCCCACCCCCCAGCAGTGCAAACTTCTTGACTTTGCATGAACTAAACCAGTAAGGTTTCGGCCATTGTTTCCACTCACACGTTTTTTAAATCAATGTTATAAAATCATGCATTTCACAGCAAGCAGGTGACACATGAAATGCTCCAATTGATGTCAGGTCCCAAACGTCACCCAGGAGCAGCCTGTAATGAGTGTTGATACTGGCTGTTCCCAAAATAAGACCACACTATATGCCAGCATTGCTCTCCTTACAAGCCAGATATCCCCAAACCAGATCTGTCCCCCTTTCATGCCTTTTGTGTGTGAAGAACGTAATGAGGCTGGTTTCCACAATCCATGCCAGCATTGCCCCCTGTAGAACACATTTCTAAGCTGCTTGTGCCAAAAAAAGGCTCTGTCTCAACAATATATGCTTGTTCTGCCCACCTTACATGCTGCTTGTGTCCAAATCAAATCTTGCAATCATAATATAAGCCCACAAACTGAGAGCGCCCACAAACTGAACCTTTGTTCCAGACACCCACACACATATGTTCACTAACACATTCAACAAAAAATACCTGCAAACATTTTTTAAACATACCTTTTTTATTTGTTATGAGTCTTAAAGCCTGGAATGGTTCATTATTTCACACATGGCATTGGAAAACTTGATATCTCTTTAAACAGTCCACAACGTCTTAATAGGTTTACGCCTTAGGCACCCCCAGAAGTGTGTTTGTGGTCAATCAATCTGCTTGTAGTCATCGTTTGACAAAGATATGCATCATGTACACAACATGCGCACATCAAACCTTCACCTGTGACACTTAGGGAGTGCTGAGATATATGAGTGGTGGGGGACAATTAACGTCTCAAATGGTGGCTTTGTCTGTTTCTAGCTTATGGTCCATGGCCCAAATGTTACCATAAACCCATCTACAACTGAGTGACTCCATAGTTGGGAGGTTTTTTGAGGTGTCAGTGAGCAGTCAGAAGGGATACCCCGGGCAACTGAATTGTAACTCTGGGTCCTGAATTTGTCTGATGACACAGTGTCACACAGTGTCACCTGAATTAGCATCACTTTGCTTAACACCCTTTAATATGGCTTAATAAGGCATAACAGCTGAAGAAAGAAAGTTTTCAAGGATTTAAACAATAATTGTGACCGACTATGATGTTTCCAAACTGAAAATGTGTGTCCATGATAATTGGGAAGTTTGTTGAGGAAGACATGGTAACAATAATCACTTCAACATTATTCTACCTCCCACTCTAACAGACAAAACATCTTGTCACACAACTCCAGCACTGGAAAAACAAAGTTTTCACAATGGAACATACAATCACTGATGACACACTTCTACACGAAACTTCCCTATACAGCACACTACCTACAGATAGACCAAAACATCATGGCTTCATCAGGAGTCTGGCAGCATCCTTGCGTTATTCCGCCAGCGAAAATAGCATTACCGTTACTCGGTCCTGCGCTAATAGTGCCTGATCACGAGTAGTGGTACAGCAGTAAGTTCCCATTCCCCATGGAGTTCACGGGTTCTATTAAAGCTGGTGGTAATTGTGGCGGTGGTAATAGTGCTGAAAACTGCCAAAAACAGGCAGTAAGGGGACATGTTTACCTCCAGCAAAAATCAGGATGTAAAACTCCCACTTACAACCCTATTCATGATTGGGGCAACACTTAAATGCAATGGTAATAGCGTTACAGCAGCATTGAAGGATTAAGGCCCAACTTATGATGAGGCCCCTTGCTACACCTCTTAAACACCATAGAGACACCACAGATGACCGCAGAAACAATTTACATCAGCAAATTGAAGCATATGTTAACCACGTCTCCAGACAACTCTCACAATATCTAAAACATCCACTCCACAGAAAGCCCTATCTTTTCAGAAGTGCAGATATCAACATTGCAACAAAGCAAACTTGCCAACCCCCAACTTCTACATCAACCCTCTTACTCACACCATTTGCAGATCATGAAGCTCCAAAAACCTGTAAAAACAGCAGAAGTTGTGTTTTGCAAAATAATTAAGTAATGTAACAGGACATTGTAACGGATTTAAAGACACGCCACACTCCAGACCAGGACTCTTTCCACTGGCAAGGGATGAGGCAGACAATAAAAGCGCTGTTAATTTTATTGATTTTGGATTCTGCTTTGAGAAGGCACCCAAACCATCTGACACTCCCTTGACAAACAAGCCATGTCGCAATGGACCAGGAACCAGGCCGGTGTGTAATAATGAAATATTTATTTATTTTTAAATTCAAATGAAAAATTAGACAAATTAAATGTAGGTCAGCAATCACCACTGGGGTGATAAGATACAGCAAAATGTTATAATACACTTAATTTAACTTTCTAACATCAGATACAGAAGTTTTAAATGGAGATTGAAGCAAGATCACGTTTTGTCATACTTATTGATGGCACAACTGTTATGCACTCCCCCTGCAACACTCCACTAAACACCTGCTGACTAAATTCTGTGTGGGTGGAAAGGAGTGGCAAGGAGTCACAAATAAGAGAGACAAATTGGATTTTAATTCCGACCTACAACCCCAGAATGGGAGGCCAAAACGAAATGAAGACCCTTGAAAAAGGAGCAAAATGGCACTCGGAATTCCCTGAATAGTTAGAGGTCAGTTTATATGTGTGGTATAATGGATAGGACAGAAATTCTTGTGGCTTCACTAAAGAGGCAAGAATGCTTACAAGCTTCAAGCTGGGCTGGAAACTAAAGCAACATGAATACAGGTAAGAAAATCGACTTTGAGAAGGAAAGCAATGCAGCAAAAATCACACGTGGCAGAATTGCAATTTCTTATTTTTTACAGATTTAAACAAGCAAACAGCTAAGGAAATGGGCTAAACAGTCAAAATCGGAAATCAGTTTTTCTGGTGAGGTAGAAAGGCACATAACAGATAAGATACTGAAGTAAAGGGATGACTCTTATGGGGTGACAGTAGGGTTTCTTTATAGGAGATGAAAATCAGATTTTATAGTGGAAGCACTCAGACGGGCAAAAATCGGTTTTGTTAACAAAATGAGGCTGCATTTTAGTGGTTAGATTATTAAAGAAAGACAAGGCACGCAAGGAGGTTCATTTGGAATTTTAGCCAATTTGCGCCGTGCTCCTCTTTATATTGGACTTTGTTTCAAAAATGGTACTAGGGAATTACACATATAGCTGAAATGATTTGAAAACAATTACACTAACACATTGAGACTAACACAGATTCTTCTAAGGACAGAATAAACAGTGGATGCTGACAGTTTGGGAAATTACTAGGGTTCTTATAGGATTTGGACAGAATGCAAGGTAACAGAGTGGTGTATGCAGCTTTTGATGAGGGTGACCCTACAACAGTGTGCAGTGATAAAATCACAGCAAAAATGTCGCCTTTACAAAAAATTGCTGCTAAAATGCTGTGATTTGAGCTGATAAAGATGTACCCCATTATACCATTTAAGGGGAGCGGGGGTTGCAGGGCTGTGCCCTGCTCCCCTTAAATGGTATAATGGGTCAGGGGTTTGCGGGGGTGTCCCCCACATCTTTTACATGGATGGCGATGGAAAACCATGGCCTTTTTTGCCGTGATTTCTTTGTGTAAAAGGCCATTTTTGCAGCAATTTAAACACATGGAACCCTTACAACATGCACCTAAGTTGGATAATTGGGACAGCTTAGCTGGGTCTCTGAACAGCGAGGCAAGAATCTGGTCACTGGGCAGCAGCTGGGCTCTCCTTTATGGGAACAGCTGGGCAAATGGGGTCTGGTCCCTGGATTCTCCCAAAGGGGATCAGCGGCCGCTATTCTTTTGTCCCTGGATTAACGGGTCTGCCTGGATCTAGATAGGTAGTTCTGCATGGATCTAGATAGGTGGTTCTGCCTGGATCTGGACCAGAGTAGGTGGTTCTGGATCAGCTATCTCTGGACTTGGTTCTGGAGCCTTGGACTCTTGCATGGTGGATTTTTGTATGTCAGTCTTGAATCTCCCTATGCTTCCCTCTTATATAGGCAGGATGACATCAGAGAATGTTTACAATGTGGGCAGAAGTAATCTGAACATAACCCTTGGATGGGATAGGTCAGGCTATGGATGTCGCCACCTCTCTGCAAGCGGATTGGTTCCAGGGAATTGACATCAGTTTTAGTGTGTGCATTTTATGACTTGCTTTGTTTCACCACAGTTACTTTTACCAAAAGAAGTTATGGAACAAAAACCCTTATTTTACAATCGTCGCCCTCATAAAAATCAGGTAGGCAGTACCCATATGTCACAAGGAATATTCCGGTTCAAACGCCAATTCTGTGCGATGCTGCTTTGCCATTTGGGCACCATTTCGCAGTTTTTCACGATTAACATTTTATATAAAATTCTACAAATGGTTCCATATGTGCATAATAGTGTCTGGCATATTTTTTCCAAATGTAATATCTGTGCCATTTACACTTTCCCCAGAAATGTCTTTTTACTGCCATTCACGTCCACCACATACTAGGAAGACACACATAGTGTTATTTTGCTTGTCCCATATTTACATTAAAACTGTCATAATCTCACATTTCTGCTTATTCCGATTATTGAAATAAATGTCTTAATGTAAAAAGTCTTTAAATTAAATGGGCTGGATTTGTCCCCAAATGTGGGCGGTCTTTCCAACCCCCCAGCCAAAATGTCTTCCCTTGGTCAGCTTGCACAGGGGTTGCCATGACTCCCCCTTTGAAGTCCCCCCCTTTGGATGCAGAGAAACTCACACCTCTGAGTCAAACACAGGGCTTGAATCTTGCTTTGTCCTTGGGAGCATTTCTGCCAGGCAGTCTGAGGCAACCTATAATCATCACACTTGTCAGGTCCATAAAGAGGGCCCCTGCCCTGGCAGTATCAGTTCACAGGAAGGTGCGACATTGGCTTTTAAACCAAACTGGTCTGACAGGAATACAGGAATGCCCGAGCCTCAGCCAGGCTGTAGAAGTTTCTTTTTTTTGGGGGGGGGGCACAGAGCACAATATACATTTATCTTTGCAGCCCCTCTTTCCAAATGTACCATTGTGTTTCTGTGCAAGCTCCAGTATTATTTCCTATTTACAGGGTAATTCATAGAATTTCGCATAAAAGTGGTGCACGTGGCTGGCGCACAGTGTGCGCGTGCGAATGTCTGTGCCAGCCGCGTGCACTAAAATCGATTTCGGCGCACAGCGTATTCATGGATTTTAGCCTCCAAAACCAGCCGTGGCGCAGAGTGGCGCAGCGACTCTGCAGCAGTGCCAGTTACGCCCCAAGAACGCCCTCGCGCAAGGAAAAGCCATCAAAATTCCTAATTCATTGCAAAGGGCTGCGCTAACCCTAGACCAGTTTACAGGGCTGCCAAACAGCAAACGCCAAGCGGGGAACATGTATTACTGGGGTGCGCATGAAGTTTCACACGCGATTTCAGTAGGGTACTTGTATTACAGGGTTCGTGGGAACTTTCACACGTGAAAGGGCCTGTGCGAGTGGGGTACGTGTATTACGGGGGTGCGCGGGAAGTTTCAAACGCGATTGGGCTGGGTACGTCTATTTCAGGGGTGCGCGGGAAGTTTCACATGCGAATGGCCTGGGTCCGTGTATTTCAGGGGTGCGCGGGAAGTTTCACACGCAATTGGCCTGTCTTCCTTTTATGTCAGGTGTGCGAGAAATTTTCACTCGTGATTGCCCTGGGTACGTGTATTTCGGGGGTGTGCGGGAAGGTTCACATGCGATTGGGCCTGGGTATGTGTATTTCAGGGGTGCGCGGGAAGTTTCACATGTGATTGGGCTTGGTACGTGTATTTCAGGGGTGCGCGGGAAGTTTCACACGCGAAAGGGCCTGTGCGAGTGGGGTACATGTATTACAGGGGTGTGCAGGAAGTTTCACACGCGATTGGGCTGGGTACATGTATTTCAGGGGTACGCGGGAAGTTTCACACGCAAATGGCCTGGGTACGTGCATTTCAGGGGTGAGCGGGAAGTTTCACACGTGATTGGCCTGTGTACGTGTATTTCAGGGGTGCGCGGGAAGTTTCACACGCGATTGGCCTGGATACGTGTATTTCGGGGGTGTGCTGGAAGTTTCACACGCGATTGGGCCTGGGTACGTGTATTTCAGGGGTGTGCGGGAAGTTTCACACGCAATTGGGCTTGGTACGTGTATTTCAGGGGTGCGTGGGAAGTTTCACACGTGATTGGCCTGGGTAGGTGTATTTCGGGGGTGCGCGGGAAGTTTCACACGCGATTGGGCTTGGTACGTATATTTCAGGGGTGCGCGGGAAGTTTCACACGCGATTGGGCTGGGTATGTGTATTTCAGAGGTGCGCGGGAAGTTTCACACGCGATTGGCCTGGGTACGTATATTTCAGGGGTGTGCGGGAAGTTTCACACGTGATTGGTCTGGGTAGGTGTATTTCAGGGGTGCGCTGGAAGTTTCACACGTGATTCCAGCAGGGTACGTGTACTTCTGGGGTTCGCAGGAAGTTTCACATGCGATAGGCCCTGTGCAAGTGGGGTACGTGTATTTCGGGGGTGCAGGGGAGTCCTCCACGTGAATTGGCAATGTGGGTCCTCCCAGCTGTTCCCTCTACACCCTCCATGGCCCCTGCAGGCAGCCCACACCACAGGGGACTACCCTGCACCCCTGGTCATGTCCCGCAGGCAGCCCATCCACCATGGGCATGCCCCCAGCCAAGCCACATGTCACCTTGCACTAGTGATCACCAACGCATACCCCCTTACACCCCCACCCCCCAGCAGTGCAGGACACCTGCCAGCAGGCCCCCACTCATGTCCCCATGCACCCCCACCACCCAGCAGTGCGGGGCACCTGCCGGCAGGCCCCCACTCATGTCCCTCTCATGTCCCCTTGCACTCCCACCACCCAGCAGTGTAGGGCACCTGCCAGCAGGACCCCACTCATGTCCCACTCATGTCCCCTTGCACCCCCACCCCCCAGCAGTGCAGGGCACTTGCCAGCAGGCCCCCACTCATGTACCCTTGCACCCCCACCCCCCAGCAGTGCAGGGCAACTGCCAGCAGGCCCCCCCTCATGTCCCACTCATGTCCCCTTGCACCCCCACCCCCCAGCAGTGCAGGGCACCTGCCAGCAGGCCCCCACTCACGTCCCCTTGCATCCCCACCCCCAGCAGTGCAGGGCACCGCCAGCAGGCCCCCACTCATGTCCTCTTGCATGCCCACCCCCAGCAGTGCAGGGCACCTGCCAGCAGGCCCCCACTCATGTCCCACTCATGTCCCCTTGCACCCCCATCCCCCAGCAGTGCAGGGCACCTGCCAGCAGGCCCCCACTCATGTCCCACTCATGTCCCCTTGCAGCCCCACACCCCTGCAGTGCAGGACACCTGCCAGCATGCCCCCACTCATGTCCCACTCATGTCCCCTTGCACCCCCACCCCCCAGCAGTCAGGGGCACCTGCCAGCAGGCCACACCCATGTCCACCAGCACCCCCACCCCCAGCACTGAGGGGCACCTGCCAGCAGGACCCCACTCATGTCCCACTCATGTCCCCTTGCACCCCCACCCCCCAGCAGTGCAGGGCACCTGCCAGCAGGCCCCCACTCATGTCCCCTTGCACCCCCGCCCCCCAGCAGTCAGGGGCACCTGCCAGCAGGCCCCCACTCATGTCCCCCAGCACCCCCACCCCCCAGCACTGAGGGGCACCTGCCAGCAGGCCCCCACTCATGTCCTCTTGCACCCCCACCACCCAGCAGTGCAGGGCACCTGCCAGCAGGCCCCCACTCATGCCCCCTTGCACCCCCACCCCCCAGCAGTCAGGGGCACCTGCCAGCAGGCCCCCACTCATGTCCCCCGGCACCCCCACCCCCCAGCACTGAGGGGCACCTGCCAGCACACCCCTACTCATGTCCCACTCATGTCCCCTTGCACCCCCACCCCCCAGCAGTGCAGGGCACCTGCCAGCAGGCCCCCACTCATGTCCCACTCATGTCCCCTTTCACCCCCAACCCCCAGAGGTCAGGGGCACCTGCCAGCAGGCCACACTCATGTCCACCAGCACCCCCACCCCCAGCACTGAGGGGCACCTGCCAGCAGGCCCCCACTCATGTCCCACTCATGTCCCCGTGCACCCCCACCCCCCAGCAGTGCAGGGCACCTGCCAGCAGGCCCCCACTCATGTCCCCTTGCACCCCCGCCCCCCATCAGTCAGGGGCACCTCCCAGCAGGCCCCCACTCATGTCCCCCAGCACCCCACTCGCCAGCACTGAGGGGCACCTGCCAGCAGGCCCCCACTCATGTCCTCTTGCACCCCCACCACCCAGCAGTGCAGGGCACCTGCCAGCAGGCCCCCACTCATGTCCCCTTGCACCCCCACCCCCAGCAGTGAGGGGCACATGCCAGCAGGCCCCCACTCATGTCCCCCAGCACCCCCACCCCCCAGCAATGAGGGGCACCTGCCAGCACACCCCTACTCATGTCCCACTCATGTCCCCTTGCACCCCCACCCCCCCAGCAGTGCAGGGCACCTGCCAGCAGGCCCCCACTCATGTCCCACTCATGTCCCCTTGTACCCCCACCCCCAGCTGTGCAGAGCACCTGCCAGCAGGTCCCCACTCATGTCCCCTTGCACCCCCACCCCCCAGCAATCAGGGGGACCTGCCAGCAGGCCCCCACTCATGTCCCCCAGCACTCCCACCCCCCAGCACTGAGGGGCACCTGCCACCAGGCCCTCACTCATGTCCCACTCATGTTCCCTTGCACCCCCACCCCCCAGCAGTGCAGGGCACCTGCCAGCAGGCCCCCACTCATGTCCCCTTGCACCCCCACCCCCCAGCAGTGCAGGACACCTGCCAGCAGGCCCCCGCTCATGTCCCATTCATGTCCCCTTGCACCCCCACCCCCTAGCAGTGCAGGGCACCTGCCAGCAGGCACCCACTCATGTCCCACTCATGTCCCCTTGCACCCCCACACCCCAGCAGTGCAGGAAACCTGCCAGCAGGCTCACAATCATGTCCCACTCATGTCCCCTTGCACCCCCACCCCCCAGCAGTGCAGGACACCTGCCTGCACACCCCTACTCATGTCCCACTCATCTCCCCTTGCACCCCCACCCCCCAGCAGTGCAGGGCACCTGCCAGCAGGCCCCCACTCATGTCCCACTCATGTCCCCTTGCACCCCCACACCCCAGCAGTGCAGGACACCTGCCAGCAGGCCCCCACTCATGTCCCACTCATGTCCCCTTGCACCCCCACCACCCAGCAGTCAGGGGCACCTGCCAGCAGGCCACACTCATGTCCCCTTGCACCCCCACCCCCCAGCAGTGCAGGGGCACCTGCCAGCAGGCCCCCACTCATGTCCCCTTGCACCCCCACCCCCCAGCAGGGCAGGACACCTGCCAGCACACCACTACTCATGTCCCACTCATGTCCCACTCATGTCCCCTTGCACCCCCACCCCCCAGCAGTGCAGGGCACCTGCCAGCAGGCCCCCACTCATGTCCCACTCATGTCCCCGTGCACCCCCACACCCCAGCAGTGCAGGACACCTGCCAGCAGGCCCCCACTCATGTCCCACTCATGTCCCCTTGCACCCCCACCCCGCAGCAGTCAGGGGCACCTGCCAGCAGGCCACAACCCATGTCCACCAGCACCCCCACCCCCAGCACTGAGGGGCACCTGCCAGCAGGCCCCCACTCATGTCCCACTAATGTCCCCTTGCACCCCCACCCCCCAGCAGTGCAGGGCACCTGCCAGCAGGCCCCCACTCATGTCCCACTGATGTCCCCTTGCACCCCCACCCCCCAGCAGTCAGGGGCACCTGCCAGCAGGCCCCAACTCATGTCCCCCAGCACCCCACCCCCCAGCACTGAGGGCCACCTGCCAGCAGGCCCCCACTCATGTCCTCTTGCACCCCCACCCCCCAGCACTGAGGGGCACCTGCCAGCACACCCCTACTCATGTCCCACTCATGTCCCCTTGCACCCCCACCCCCCAGCAGTGCAGGGCACCTGCCAGCAGGCCCCCACTCATGTCCCACTCATGTCCCCTTGCACTCCCACCCCCCAGCTGTGCAGAGCACCTGCCAGCAGATCCCCACTCATGTCCCCTTGTACCCCCACCCCCCAGCAATCAGGGGCACCTGCCAGCAGGCCCCCACTCATGTCCCCCAGCACTCCCACCCCCCAGCACTGAGGGGCACCTGCCAACAGGCCCTCACTCATGTCCCACTCATGTTCCCTTGCACCCCCACCCCCCAGCAGTGCAGGGCACCTGCCAGCAGGCCCCCACTCATGTCCCCTTGCACCCCCACCCCCAGCAGTGCAGGACACCTGCCAGCAGGCCCCCACTCATGTCCCCTTGCACCCCCACCCCCCAGCAGTGCAGGGCACCTGCCAGCAGGCCCCCACTCATGTCCCCTTGCACCCCCACCCCCAGCAGTGCAGGGCACCTGCCAGCAGGCCCCCACTCATGTCCCCCAGCACCCCCACCCCCCAGCACTGAGGGGCACCTGCCAGCAGGCCCCCACTCATGTCCCACTCATGTCCCCTTGCACTCCCAACCCCCAGCAGTGCAGGGTACCTGCCAGCAGGCCCCCACTCATGTCCCACTCATGTCCCCTTGCACCCCCACCCCCCAGCAGTGCAGGACACCTGCCAGCAGGGCCCCACTCATGTCCCACTCATGTCCCCTTGCACCCCCACCCCCCAGCAGTGCAGGGCACCTGCCAGCAGGCCCCCACTCATGTCCCCTTGCACCCCCACCCTCCAGCAGTGCAGGGCACCTGCCAGCAGGCACTCACTCATGTCCCACTCATGTCCCCTTGTACCCCCACCCCCCAGCAGTGCAGGGCACCTTCCAGCAGGCCCCCACTCATGTCCCACTCATGTCCCCTTGCACCCCCACACCCCAGCAGTGCAGGACACCTGCCAGCAGGCCCCCACTCATGTCCCACTCATGTCCCCTTGCACCCCCACCCCCCAGCAGTGCAGGGCACCTGCCAGCAGGCCACACTCATGTCCACCAGCACCCCCACCCCCAGCACTGAGGGCACCTGCCAGCAGGCCCCCACTCATGTACCACTCATGTCCCCATGCACCCCCACCCCCCAGCAGTGCCAGCAGGCCCCCACTCATGTCCCCTTGCACCCCCGCCCCCCAGCAGTCAGGGGCACCTGCCAGCAGGCCCCCACTCATGTCCCACTCATGTACCCATGCACCCCCACCCCCCAGCAGTGCCAGAAGGCCCCCACTCATGTCCCCTTGCACCCCCGCCCCCCAGCAGTCAGGGGCACCTGCCAGCAGGCCCCCACTCATGTCCCCCAGCACCCCCACCCGCCAGCACTGAGGGGCACCTGCCAGCAGGCCCCCACTCATGTCCTCTTGCACCCCCACCACCCAGCAGTGCAGGGCACCTGCCAGCAGGCCCCCACTCATGTCCCCTTGCACCCCCACCCCCAGCAGTGAGGGGCACATGCCAGCAGGCCCCCACTCATGTCCCCCAGCACCCCCACCCCCAGCAATGAGGGGCACCTCCCAGCACACCCCTACTCATGTCCCACTCATGTCCCCTTGCACCCCCACCCCCCAGCAGTGCAGGGCACCTGCCAGCAGGCCCCCACTCATGTCCCCTTGCACCCCCACCCCCAGCTGTGCAGAGCACCTGCCAGCAGGTCCCCACTCATGTCCCCTTGCACCCCCGCCCCCCAGCAATCAGGGGGACCTGCCAGCAGGCCCCCACTCATGTCCTCCAGCACTCCCACCCCCCAGCACTGAGGGGCACCTGCCAGCAGGCCCTCACTCATGTCCCACTCATGTTCCCTTGCACCCCCACCCCCCAGCAGTGCAGGGCACCTGCCAGCAGGCCCCCACTCATGTCCCCTTGCACCCCCACCCCCCAGCAGTGCAGGACACCTGCCAGCAGGCCCCCACTCATGTCCCCTTGCACCCCCACCCCCTAGCAGTGCAGGGCACCTGCCATCAGGCACCCACTCATGTCCCACTCATGTCCCCTTGCACCCCCACACCCCAGCAGTGCAGGACACCTGCCAGCAGGCCCCCACTCATGTCCCACTCATGTCCCCTTGCACCCCCACCCCCCAGCAGTGTAGGACACCTGCCAGCACACCCCTACTCATGTCCCACTCATCTCCCCTTGCACCCCCACCCCCAGCAGTGCAGGGCACCTGCCAGCAGGCCCCCACTCATGTCCCACTCATGTCCCCTTGCACCCCCACACCCCAGCAGTGCAGGACACCTGCCAGCAGGCCCCCACTCATGTCCCACTCATGTCCCCTTGCACCCCCACCCCCCAGCAGTCAGGGGCACCTGCCAGCAGGCCACACTCATGTCCCCTTGCACCCCCACCCCCCAGCAGTGCAGGGACACCTGCCAGCAGGCCCCCACTCATGTCCCCTTGCACCCCCACCCCCCAGCACTTGAGGACACCTGCCAGCACACCCCTACTCATGTCCCACTCATGTCCCCTTGCACCCCCACCCCCCAGCAGCGCAGGGCATCTGCCAGCAGGCCCCCACTCATGTCCCACTCATGTCCCCGTGCACCCCCACACCCCAGCAGTGCAGGACACCTGCCAGCAGGCCCCCACTCATGTCCCACTCATGTCCCCTTGCACCCCCACTCCCCAGCAGTCAGGGGCACCTGCCAGCAGGCCACACCCATGTCCACCAGCACCCCCACCCCAGCACTGAGGGGCACCTGCCAGCAGGCCCCCACTCATGTCCCACTAATGTCCCCTTGTACCCCCACCCCCCAGCAGTGCAGGGCACCTGCCAGCAGGCCCTCACTCATGTCCCACTCATGTTCCCTTGCACCCCCACCCCCCAGCAGTGCAGGGCACCTGCCAGCAGGCCCCCACTCATGTCCCCTTGCACCCCCACCCCCCAGCAGTGCAGGACACCTGCCAGCAGGCCCCCACTCATGTCCCACTCATGTCCCCTTGCACCCCCACCCCCTAGCAGTGCAGGGCACCTGCCATCAGGCACCCACTCATGTCCCCTTGCACCCCCACACCCCAGCAGTGCAGGACACCTGCCAGCAGGCCCCCACTCATGTCCCACTCATGTCCCCTTGCACCCCCACCCCCCAGCAGTGCAGGACACCTGCCAGCACACCCCTACTCATGTCCCACTCATCTCCCCTTGCACCCCCACCCCCAGCAGTGCAGGGCACCTGCCAGCAGGCCCCCACTCATGTCCCACTCATGTCCCCTTGCACCCCCACACCCCAGCAGTGCAGGACACCTGCCAGCAGGCCCCCACTCATGTCCCACTCATGTCCCCTTGCACCCCCACCCCCCAGCAGTCAGGGGCACCTGCCAGCAGGCCACACTCATGTCCCCTTGCACCCCCACCCCCCAGCAGTGCAGGGGCACCTGCCAGCAGGCCCCCACTCATGTCCCCTTGCACCCCCACCCCCCAGCACTTGAGGACACCTGCCAGCACACCCCTACTCATGTCCCACTCATGTCCCCTTGCACCCCCACCCCCCAGCAGCGCAGTGCACCTGCCAGCAGGCCCCCACTCATGTCCCACTCATGTCCCCGTGCACCCCCACACCCCAGCAGTGCAGGACACCTGCCAGCAGGCCCCCACTCATGTCCCACTCATGTCCCCTTGAACCCCCACCCCCAGCAGTCAGGGGCACCTGCCAGCAGGCCACACCCATGTCCACCAGCACCCCCACCCCAGCACTGAGGGGCACCTGCCAGCAGGCCCCCACTCATGTCCCACTAATGTCCCCTTGCACCCCCACCCCCCAGCAGTGCAGGGCACCTGCCAGCAGGCCCCCACTCATGTCCCCTTGCACCCCCGCCCCCCAGCAGTCAGGGCCACCTGCCAGCAGGCCCCCACTCATGTCCTCTTGCACCCCCACCACCCAGCAGTGCAGGGCACCTGCCAGCAGGCCCCCACTCATGTCCCCTTGCACCCCCACCCCCAGCAGTGAGGGGCACCTGCCAGCAGGCCCTCACTCATGTCCCCCAGCACCCCCACCCCCCAGCACTGAGGGGCACCTGCCAGCACACCCCTACTCATGTCCCACTCATGCCCCCTTGCACCCCCACCCCCCAGCAGTGCAGGGCACCTGCCAGCAGGCCCCCACTCATGTCCCACTCATGTCCCCTTGCACCCCCACCCCCCAGCTGTGCAGAGCACCTGCCAGCAGGTCCCCACTCATGTCCCCTTGCACCTCCATCCCCCAGCAATCAGGGGCACCTGCCAGCAGGCCCCCACTCATGTCACCCAGCACTCCCACCCCCCAGCACTGAGGGGCACCTGCCAGCAGGCCCTCACTCATGTCCCACTCATGTTCCCTTGCACCCCCACCCCCCAGCAGTGCAGGGCACCTGCCAGCAGGCCCCCACTCATGTCCCCTTGCACCCCCACCCCCAGCAGTGCAGGACACCTGCCAGCAGGCCCCCACTCATGTCCCCTTGCACACCCACCCCCCAGCAGTGTAGGGCACCTGCCAGCAGGCCCCCACTCATGTCCCACACATGTCCCCTTGCACCTCCACCCCCCAGCAGTGCAGGGCACCTGCCAGCAGGCCCCCACTCACGTCCCACTCATGTCCCCTTGCACCCCCACCCCCCAGCAGTGCAGGGCACCTGCCAGCAGGCCCTTACTCTTGTCTCCTTGTACACCCACCCCACAGCAGTGCAGGGCACCTGCCAGCAGGCCCCCACTCATGTCCCACTCATGTCCCCTTGCACCCCCACCCCCCAGTAGTGCAGGGCACCTGCCAGCAGGCCCCCACTCATGTCCCCTTGCACCCCCACCCCCAGCAGTGCAGGGCACCTGCCAGCAGGCCCCCACTCATGTCCCCTTGCACCCCTACCCCCCAGCAGTAAGGGGCACCTGCCAGCAGGCCCCCACTCGTGTCCCCCAGCACCCCCACCCCCCAGCACTGAGGGGCACCTGCCAGCAGGCCCCACTCATGTCCCACTCATGTCCCCTTGCACCCCCACCCCCCAGCAGTGCAGGGTACCTGCCAGCAGACCCCCACTCATGTCCCACTCATGTCCCCTTGCACCCCCACCCCCCAGCAGTGCAGGGCACCTGCCAGCAGGCCCCCACTCATGTCCCACTCATGTCCCCTTGCACCCCCACCCCCCAGCAGTGCAGGGCACCTGCCAGCAGGCCCCCACTCATGTCCCCTTGCACCCCCACCCTCCAGCAGTGCAGGGCACCTGCCAGCAGGCACTCACTCATGTCCCACTCATGTCCCCTTGAACCTCCACCCCCCAGCAGTGCAGGGCACCTGCCAGCAGGCCCCCACCCATGTCCCCTTGCACTCCCACCCTCTAGCAGTGCAGGGCACCTGCCAGCAGGCCCCCACTTATGTCCCACTCATGTCCCCTTGCACCCACATCCCCCAGCAGTGCAGGGCACCTGCCAGCAGGCCCCCACTCATATCCCCCTGTACCCCCACACCCCAGCAGTGCAGGGCACCTGCCAGCAGGCCCCCACTCATATCCCCTTGCACCCCCACCCCCCAGCAGTGCATGGCATCTACAAGCAGGCCCCCACTCATGTCCCATTCATGTCCCCTTGCACCCCCACCCCCCAGCAGTGCGGGGCACCTGCCAGCAAGCCCCCCACTGATGTCCCCTTGCACCCCCACCCCCCAGCAGTGCAGGGCACCTGCCAGCAGGCCCCCACCCATGTCCCACTCATGTCCCCTTGCACCCCCACCCCCCAGCAGTGCAGGGCACCTGCCTGCAGGCCCCCACTCATGTCCCCTTGCACCCCCACCCCCCAGCAGTGCAGGGCATCTGCCAGCAGGCCCCCACTCATGTCCCCTTGCACCCCCACCCCCAGCAGTCAGGGGCACCTGCCAGCAGGCCCCCACTCATGTCCTCCAGCACCCCCACCCCCCAGCACTGAGGGGCACCTGCCAGCACACCCCTACTCATGTCCCACTCATGTCCCCTTGCACCCCCACCCCCCAGCAGTGCAGGGCACCTGCCAGCAGGCCCCCACTCATGTCCCCTTGTACCCCCACCCCCCAGCAGTGCAGGGCACCTGCCAGCAGGCTCCCACTCATGTCCCACTCATGTCCCCTTGCACCCCCACACCCCAGCAGTGCAGGGCACCTGCCAGCAGGCCCCCACCCATGTCCCCTTGCACCCCCACCCCAGCAGTGCAGGGCACCTGCCAGCAGGCCCCCACTCATGTCCCACTCATGTCCCCTTGCGCCCCCACCCCCCAGCAGTGCAGGGCACCTGCCAGCAGGCCCCCACTCATGTCCCACTCATGTCCCCTTGCACCCACACCCCCCAGCAGTGCAGGGCACCTGCCAGCAGGCCCCCACTCATGTCCCCTTGCACCCCCACCCCCCAGCAGTGCAGGGCACCTGCCAGCAGGCCCCCACTCATGTCCCACTCATGTCCCCTTGCACCCCCACACCCCAGCAGTGCAGGGCACCTGCCAGCATGCCCCCACTCATGTCCCACTCATGTCCCCTTGCACCCACACCCCCCAGCAGTGCAGGGCACCTGCCAGCAGGCCCCCACTCATGTCCCCCTGCCCCCAGGTCATGAAGATCCTAAATCATGGCCCGTATGGCCAGCCTCCCCATCCCAAAGACCCAACCAAGTATTGCATCCACCCACATAGAAAAGGCAATTACATGATACAACCCCAATGGCAAGTATGTAAATGAACACATGTCCGTCACACACACACAATGGTTGCGAGTGAATGTGAAAACCCATATCATGACATGCATGAAACCAATGAGATAATACCACACATCGAAGTATGCATGTCCGTTAAATAATCAAAAAACAATAAATCATAATCCAAAGGAAAATGTGTCCAAAGTCACAGTCCAACAAAGCAAATCCAAGAGAAAAACAAGAGTGAAAACCATTGCTCCATGGGGAAATCCAAAAAAAAGAGATGAATCCAATAGTGAACTATATACAGATGAACAATCCAGGGTCCATGATCCCAACTGAAAAAATGAAACCTATCAAAAATACTACCTAATGAAAAACTATATACAGAAACATGGTGCATTGTCCAAGTGCAACCAAAATACATGAAAAACCAAAGGAAACCTAACACTATCTAACTATTTACAAGGGCAGCGGACTAGTCCGACGGCTCACATTTGGATGTCCCGGGCCAGGGCATCATCAAACTCCTGCTCAATGTCCCGGAGGCGGTTCTCTTCCATGGCCCCGAGGGTTCGCACGGACGACGACATGTACTCCTCCAACTCCCTGCGAATTGCCTCGAGGCACTCGGCCCGCCTCAGGGCTCTCCGCATGGAGTTCTCCGCCCTGACCATCGTGAGCCATGCCTCTTCTGCCCGCTGCCTCTCCGCATCTATGGCATGGCCTAACCGCTGCCACACGGAAGACACTTCCCGTCCTGGGTCCTCCTGCCCTCTGGCCGATGCCTGCCCCTCCGATGACAAAGGCCCCGAGCCATCATGGCTCCCACCTTGTTGCTGCTGCTGCTGTGCCTCTGCCCGTGCCCTTGCTGCCTGCACATCCTACTCCGACTGGGGTGCAGTTGTTGAGGTTGCCACCCCTGGTAGATGTCCGACTCCCGACTGTGGCAGGGATGTGTCCTCCACCAGCCTGGCCGCAGGGTCAGAGGCAGCTCCACAAGGCACCCAGGTGACACATGGGTGCGAAGATGGCACGGAGTACGACTGGTGCATACGGGGTTCAGTTGAGGAGGGGGTCAGAACAAGGCCCAGAAAACGGAGGAATCCGGCCCTGGTGACCTGTCCCAGTAGGTCGACGTGGTCAACAAGCCATTCAAGACGACATGCAGTCTCCCCATGAAAAGACTGCATTTCGCCTCGCATGGCCCATTGACGCAACACAACATCACCCAGGACAGGCTCAACCCGGTCCCGGATAGCCACGTCCACAGGCAGAGGAAGGCCAGTTGTCGTAAACTCATCCCCTGCCTGAAAACGGGTCTGGACGTAGGTATCCCTGCTGGTGCAGGATGATACAGTCACAGGATCGGGGACAGGATTACACACAGGCACCTCCGCGGCGGCCTGTGCTGCCTCCTGTCCCTGCCCCTGCACTGCACCACTAGCACCAGTGGAATCCCCACCTCCAGACCCCGTCTCTGTCCCTTGCACGGCCTCCTCCTCCACCAAACCCCCCACCAACCTGGATGACTCCGTGCCATCTTCCTCCGTCGGGCCCTGTGGGGTCTCAGCTGCCCCTTCTGCTGCCGAGGAGTCCAACGCTGACCTCTGCCCATTGGACCTCCCCTCGGCAGCTGCGACCTGGGATGCGGCACCGGACTCCTCACTCCCCGATGAGATGACAACCTGGGAGGGGAGCCGGGCCTTGCGTCTCCGGCTTTCGGTGAGATCCCTGCCGCTGTGCTCCACAGCACCCTCTCCGCCCTCTTCATCAGTCGACACTGCAGACAGGGAGAGATAGGACACAGGCATCAGGGCACTGTACAATGGGCTCATACACACATGACAGTTGCACACGAGTGTCATTGTCAAACTTCAAACATGGCATCACAATCCCCAACTCTCACGTCATTTCAAATCACACACATGAGCTATTCCACAGCCAGATCGCAACAGCCAGCACCATCCATACACCTACAACAGCATGAGCAGGCAAAGGTGAGCCAGACATCACATGAGACACAGGGAGTGCACTAGACATGCACACACGCCACCACACTTACATGCATGTGTACACCTCCACCAAGTGTCGCAGTGATGAGATTGGCATCCATGTCACATCTGGCAATCAGTCTTCTACATATCAGTCTCACATGCATCCATGTTGCATGACAGTTGTACACTTGTCAGGTACACATACATGCACATGTACACAGTGCCGATTCATGCAGCTGGAACCAACATCCATGTGTGACACCACAACCTTGACAACTGACATACACAGTCATTCAAACATGTGTGCTCACACATCTGCATTTGGCCTGCATGCTTACCCACAAATACACCATCAATGTGTCTCACACATGAAAGGACTCTCATGTGTCAGCCTCATGGCCCTGTACATACACATCCATACATGGCCCTACAAAACCACATGTGCAACCTGCACACTACTGCCACACCACCACACGCACAGCTTTCAATTAATATGCATGTACACTTACCGCTCGACTCCAGACAGGTGTGCCTCTCAAGGACCTGGACGTGGAGCGCTGGGCATATCCGTTCCAGGACCCTCATTTGGTCTTCAGACAAGTGGCCCTGGCGCCCCTTAGCATCCGCTGCCTTCAAGAGGCGCCGAGCCTTGTTGAGGGTCCTGGACCTGAAGTCCTCCCAGCGCTTCTTGACATGATGGAATTCGTGGACTGCCACCCCCTCCGCGTGGATGGCAGTCACGATGTCCATCCAGATCCTGGTCCGTCCTTCCTTGTCGGCACGCAACCTTCCGAAGAGAGCATCATACTGCCCCAGGACTTGCTCCACCAGGACACCAACTTCGGTGGCAGTGAAGCTGGTGGCCCTCTGCCTCTCTGGCTGGGGGTTGCCAGTGCCGCCAGATGGTGTAGTGCTGGACATGGCAACCCCAGAGGCAGGAGTGGGTGGGCAACTGGGTCCTGGGGCTAGGCTGTGGAGCGATGGAATCCCAGTCGGGAGTCTTCGGTTCCAGCAGGGGTGGTCACAGCAACAGCACCCCTGGCTGACGTGCAGGCAGCAAATGGCAGGGCACGTGGGCAGCAGGAAGTCAGGCAGCAGCAGATGGCAGGTGGGAGCGTGCTCAGGGATCTGGGGGGCAGTAATTCGGCCTTCTGGGCAGGAGCGTGGTCTTCTGTGTGTGAAAACGTGGCCAGCTTGATACGGAGTGATTTGGCACGTGAAAATCTTGCACGTCAGCGTGTAATTCGAGGAAAGGCCCTTAGCGTGTAAGCACGTCAGCGCACGTACGCGATTTCATTGGACCAAAGGCCCTTAGCGTGTAAGCGTGTCTGTGATGTAACACGTGTGGGTGCTTCCCTCATAGCACGTGATGACAGAGCACACGTGGAAAAGCTGCACGTCCGAGTGTCAGCGCGTGTAATTGGAGGAAAGGGCGTGTATACGTGTAAGTGACTTGTACGTGTGGGCCGGTTTAAAAGGTACGTGTAGGACGCCATTTCCTTGTAAGTGCTTTTTGTGGAGAGCGAGTGGGTGGATTCTGTACTTCTTGTCGGTTCACACGCGATTACTTTACAGCGTTTCAAGTTCGTACTCCCTGTTACCTCTGACAGCTTTCATTTTTCTACTTTTTTTGGGCCTGTTTCCTCAAACAGTGTTCACTTCTCCTTTTGTCCTGTCTCCTCAGACAGCGTACAATTCTTATTTTGGCGGGGGTGTTGCCAACGCGCACATGTGCATATTTTTCACATTCTTTTTCCAGGCAGACAGTGAGTTCCACACGTACTTAGCAACTGTGCTTGCCCTGTGTGTCGCGTACCCCTTCAGAGGTCATTGTAGGCTGCGTGTATCACGCGTACGCTTATTTGTGTGTTTCTGGGTGCCACAGCGTAGTGCGGGTTCATTTTTCCACGCACGTGGTCTACGAGGGGTTGCGTGCACGTTTATTTTTGTTTTTGGGCTGCCTGTGCATTGCGTGACCCGTCATCTTCCCCCAGGGATCACAGACAGCCTTGTTAGAGCACTAGAGTACGAATTCCATCTAGTACCCTACCCCTTTGACCCCCAATTGCCCAGGACAATAGTTTACTGCTCCTCCCATACGCACAACAACATCAGTGCCATGGTTGGGAGGCGACCAAGCGGTAAGAGAGGCAAAGGTGGCCGACCTTCAAAAGGTGGACGTGGTGGGCGCGGTAGGGGATGTGGCTGGGATTTGTAGGGTGCCCCTATACCCCCATGTATGGAGGACCAATCGGGGACACCCATGACCCTCCCCATGGTTGAGGGAAACGTGGCTGAGACCATCCCAGCTCAGCCCTTCTTGGACCAGCCCACTGTGGCACCTGACCTGGCACAGGATGACTCCCTGGCTGACTTCCAGGTCAGCAAGTCTAAGCCACGTGTGGCGGTGCAAGTTATCACCAAGCCACGTGGATCTGGGGCAGCTATGTCATCTGCTGCCCCAAGTTTGCAGGGTGGTGAGGCTGCAGGGGCAGCTGCAGCTCCATCCGCCCCAGCTCTGACTCTCCCAGCCAGGATAGTGTCGTACCTGGTCCATCATACTGATGTTCCCCCTGCCAACATCACACTTCAGGCAATGCCTGCACCAAGTCCTATGGTCAATGTGCATTCGCACACTCCAACAACCCAGTCCACCGGTGATTCTGCCCCTACTGACCAGAGCGGCGTTAGCCACTCTGGCTCCGCTCCACCTTCTAAAAAGAGGAAGAAGGGTGCTCTGGCATGATAGGCTGAGACCCCAGGCACGGCTACACACTCCGGTACCTCAAGGAAGCCTTGCTTCAATGATTCAGAACTTGATGCACTTGTGAGCTATGTGTTGCAACAAAGCCACAAAATGGTGGTGACTGCAGGGCCCAAGACCACACCTGGTCAACGTAAGGCACACTGGCAGACCATCGCCAACCACATAAGTGCCCTTGGATTTGTGAGGCGCTCAGCTGATGATTGCTACAAGTGGTGGAACGACCTGAAACGCAGAGCAAAGAACAAGCTGGCCTCAAGTCATGCCGCTACTCTGGTGACTGGCGGTGGGTCTCCACAAGAGGACAACAAACTCACTGAACATGAGATTGTTGCTGGGACCTTCGTCACAGTTGAACAGATCTGAGATGTGGGAGACCTACCCGATTATGACACATTGTCCGGTGAGTGCCTATGCGTGTGTGTGTAATGCATGTGTATGTTGTTTGGATGACAGGTTCTGATTGAGTGGCAGGTGAGGGTGTGTGTGACTGAGTAGTATGGGTCACCCATGTGCTTCATCCAAAACATTCTGCGGCCTTGAATTTGGGTGTGACATTATCCCTTCTGCCCACAGTAGTAATTTAGCACAACATTACGGCAGTTGCCCTTGAGGTGGCATCATGCAACAACATTGTTTTGCATTTTTCAGTGTTCTTTCAGGCTGATTGTTTCAAATCTCCCACTTTTGCAACACATTCCTCAGCCCTATTGTGACATGTGTGACATGCTTCTGTCATTGAAGAACCCCACATTGGCCCACATGTGTCACCTTGGTAGTTGAATGATTTGACCATTCAGGCTGAATGAGTATTGTCCTAATCACATGATGTTTTCGGGCCTGTTTGAATGTGGAACATGCTAGTTGTTTCCTGTCATGTTGAAGTTCACAACCATTGATGTGTACATGGCCCTGGAATCACTGTATTATTGTACACTGGATGTGTTGCAGTGTGTGGCACATGGCATATCTTTTCACACTATGTGGCATTTTCCATCTCTTCATGTCCATCTCACATGGATGGGTGACAGTACTCATTCACTGACATATGGATGTACTTGTGGAATGTACCATGGCTATGGTACATGCCATCTGCGTGATGGCATGTGTCATTTATGTGTATAGGACATGCCACTCACAGGCCAATGTGTGATGGAAGTGCTACCCAGCACATGTGTTGCTCTTCCATCTTGGTGTCATCAGTGTCTGACTTTTGCCTCCCCTTCCAATTCTGTGACAGTGCATGCATGGGAGGGTTATAGTCATGTGGGACATGTGTAAATCATATACTGGTTCTGTAGCTTGTTAGGCCTATTTGTGTGCTATGGTGCTAATGCCTGTTTCCATTTTTTGTCTTTCATGTTTTTGCAGGGGATGACACACTTGATGCTGTTGAGGTTGAGGAGATGGTGCAGACCCAGGAGGAACCTGAGGCACAACCGGCCACCAGTGGGGGACGTGGTGTGGTGGTGGGTGAGAACCCACTCTTGCTGCAGACGATTCTGTCCAGGGGTGTCTCTGGGTGCACATCCCCAGACCTCTGTTCAGGTGTTGATTCGGATGGTGAGACCTATGTGGCGTTGCAGGTAAGTGTTTCTGGAAGGGTTTCTGTTCTGTCCGACCCACCTGCACCAGAATCCCTCCATGGAGATGTCAGTGTTGGTTAGTCAGCCTTTGGCAGTTACGGGTGCAGGGTCACACTCCCCCACATGGCCATTTTTGATTTTTTGATTTTTGATTATTTTTTAACAGTGTGTTGCCTTGTGTGGCTCCTGTGGGCATCCACTGTATTCCGGCTGGGCACATGCAGGCTTGTCCTGAGTTTGGGTTCGATGCTTGGGTTTGTGAGACACACACCCATCCTGCTTCCCGTTTCCATGGGCTTGCAAAGGGTGTGACCAAGTGACAGTGATGTACACAGTGATGTTGGGCTCCCATGAGCTGTGTGGGCAGTCTGTAGTCAATACTGTGTAGACATTCCTTGTGTATATTGTTGTATTGTACACTGCATGTTGGAATTATGTATGCTTCTGCTTCCATGTCTCCCTCTGAATTTGCAGGTTCATTCCTCATGTCTTCACAAGGCCGTCTACTTTGGAGATGGAGTTCATGTTGTATGCAGTACACAGACAGGTTTTGAAGCCTGCAAGACTACAGTTGGAAGGGGGCGATGTGGTGGCATATTCATGTTGTAAGACTATGACTACTTTAACTTAGTACTGTCATGTTTTAGTTATGTTTGAGCTTGTGTAGCTGCATTGTATTGTTGGTAAGTATTTGGTCATGTGTGTTGTTAGTTCAACATTACTGGGAGCATATTGTGTGTGGCCAGTTTCCATTAGGGACACTGTACTTTGTAACACTTCAGGATAAAGTATAACCAATCGGTTTCCCTGAGTGTGTTTCGGCTTTGTGACACTTGTGTCAGGTTTTCGCGATTGCTTTGTTTGCTCTCACATAGCATGACATGCCATGGTGTGTTGGGTGGTGGTACTGGGGAGGGGTTGGGTGACATGGCACTGTTCTCATGTTGTATTTTGCAAGGGGGTAATGCATTTAGCAGCATATGTGTCTTTTGATGACACAGCATTGGTGGTGTTTTTGTAGGTAGGGATGCACACATTGTGACACTTCCAGGTGACCAATCTCAGGCTGGTATGGTTGTGACAGTTGACTGTCCCTTGTGTCATCATCGATTGCCATCTGCTATGTGGCAGGGCTGTGTGCACTCCACAGGGGTGTGATTCTAAGTGAAGTAATTAGCCACCAGCTGCGTTCGGGCTGCCTCACCCCCTGCCCTTCCCCCTCCCATGCGCAGTGGCCGTGCATGTGGTTGAGGATGTGGGGGCACCACCATGTCCACCGGCAGGTCCCGGCGTGTTGCAACATTGTGCAGGACACATGCTGCCACTATGATCCTGCACACTACTGGGGGAGCGTATAACAGCTGCCCGCCAGAATGGTCTAGGGAGCGAAAGCGTGACTTGAGCACTCTGAATGTGCGCTCCACTATGCCCCGGATTGCAATGTGGGATGTGTTGTATCTTACCTCGGGTGGCGTGGTGGGGTTCCGAATTGGCATCATCATGTGGGTGCTCAGAGGGTAGGCACTGTCCCCTGGGGAGGTGGTGATGGGTATCATTAGTAGGGTTGTGACATTACTCAGTATCTGGCATGCATGCATGTGCTGTGGCATTTATAAGCAAGCAGCCATGTATCGCCAAGCCGCCCAGCTTCTAGGTCCCGGTTTAGGGTTGACATTCTGTAAATGAAACTGTCGTGGATGGACCCTGGATAGTTGGCATATACTGAGGTGATGATTCCCGTGGCATCACATACTACCTGGACGTTGATGGAAAGCCAGTGCTTGCGGTTTCTATAGATGTGCTCTGATACCCTGGGGGGACGCAAAGCCACATGGGTGCAATCAATGGCACCTAGGACTTTGGGGCATTGTGCCACCCCGTAGAAATCCTGGATGGCAGCCTGCCTTTCTGCAGGTGTTCTGGGCAGGTATATGTGCCTGCGGACTGATGGGCATGCAGTCATGATGGCCAAGACCTGGTGTAGGCAGCGTGACTGCGTGGCCTGTGACACCCCCCACTATGGCACTTGTCTGCTGAAATGATCCGGTGGCCAAAAAGTGCAGTACATTGAGGACCTTCTCCAGGGGGCTGAGTGCTTGGGAGCAGAGGGTGGGTGATGTGAGGTCATCCTCCCACTCACTGACCAGGTCGAGTATTATGTTAGGTGGAAACCTGTACCTCCCACACACCTGGTCATCAGGCATGCCAAAAAGGCTGGTTCTGGGTGTCAACATTCTGGGCCTGACTATCCTCCTCCTCCTCCTGCGGTATCCCACGACCACTGCTGCTAGGAATGGTATGTTCATCCTGGTGTCTGAGCTTGCTTGTTGTTTGCGCGCACTTTTATGCTGTGCGGGTCCACGTACGCCTGCTTCCTGCTGGCGTACGTGTTTCCGGATTAGCGCGTCTTTTTTGGCGCGTGCGCATGGGCGTTCCGTGCATTTGCCTCCTGTACTTCCCCGCCCACCCCAGTAATACACGTACCCCGCTCGCCCAGGCCCAATCACGTGTAAAACTTCCCGTGAGCCCCTGAAGTACATGTACCCCGCTCGCCCAAGCACAATCGCATGTAAAACTTCCCACGAGCCCCTGAAGTGCACGTACCTCGCTCGCCCAGACACAATCGCGTGTAAAACTTCCCGCGCACCCCTGAAATACACGCTATTTTTGACACAGCGGGTGTCTGTGTTTGTCGCGTACCCCTTTGCACGTCATTTGTCCTAGAGGGCCACAGTATGGGACATTCATCAGAGCTGCATATACAGGCTTTTTGTTAGCGCACATTTTTTTAATGCGCAGGGACGCTACCGCCTGCCTTCGTTTGGCGGACATGTGTTGATGTACATAGTTGACTTTTGGTTTGTGTCATGAGATTGCCATTTCACTGCTGGGGGGTGGGGGTGCAAGGGGACATGAGTGGGGGCCTGCTGGCAGGTGCCCTGCACTGCTGGGGGATGGGGGGCTGAGGGACATGAGTGGGGGCCTGCTGGCAGGTCCCCTGCACTGCTGGGGGGTGGGGGTGCAAGGGGACATGAGTGGGACATGAGTGGGGGCCTGCTGGCAGGTGCCATGCACTGCTGGGGGGGCAAGGGGACATGAGTGGGGGGCTGGTGGCAGGTGCCCTGCACTGCTGGGGGTGGGGGTGCAAGGGGACATGAGTGGGACATGAGTGGGGGCCTGCTGGCAGGTGCCCTGCACTGCTGGGGGGTGGGGGTGCAAGGGGACATGAGTGGGGGCCTGCTGGCAGGTGCCCTGCACTGCTGCGGGGTGGGGGTTCAAGGGGACATGAGTGGGACATGAGTGGGGGCCTGCTGGCAGGTGCCCCTCAGTGCTTGGGGGTGGGTGTGCAAGGAGACATGAGTATGGGCCTGCTGGAAGGTGCCCCTCAGTGTTGGGGGGGTGGTGGTGCAAGGGGACATGAGTGGGGGCCTGCTGGCAGGTGCCCCTCAGTGCTGGGGGTTGGGGGTGCTGGGGACATGAGTGGGGGCCTGCTGGCAGGTGCCCCTCGGTGCTGGGGGGTGGGGGTGCAAGGGGACATGAGTGGGACATGTGTGGGGGCCTTCTGGCAGATGCCCTGCACTGCTGGGGGTGGGGGTGCAAGGGGACATGAGTGGGACATGAGTGGGGGCCTTCTGGCATATGCCCTGCACTGCTGGGGGGTGGGGGTGGAGGGGGTCATGTGTTGGTGATCAGTAGTGCAAGCTGACATGTGGCTTGCCTGGGGGGCATGCCCATGGTGGATGGGCTGCCTGCGGGACATGACCAGGGGTGCGCAGTAGTTCCCTGTGGTGTGGGCTGCCTGCAGGGGCTGTGGAGGGTGTAAAGGGAACACCTGGGAGGACCCACACTGCCAATTCATGTGTAGGACTCCCCTGCACCCCAGATATACACGTACCCCACTCGCACAGGGCCTGTCGCATGTGAAACTTCCCGCGCACCCCCGAAATACACGTACCACGCTCGCCCAAGGCCAATCGCGTGTGAGACTTCCCGCGAACCCGAGATTTACACATACCCAGGCCAATCGTTTGTGCAACTTCACGCGAAGCCTAGGAATATACGCACCCCACTCGCACAGGGCCTATCGCGTGTGAAACTTCCCGCGAATCCCAGATTTACATGCACCCCGCTCGCCCAAGGACAATCGCGTGTGAAACTTCCTGCGCACCCCCGAAATACACGCACATGCTATTTTTGACACAGCAGGTGTTCGTGTTTGTCGCGTACCCCTTTGCATGTCATTTGTCCTAGAGGGCCACAGTATGGGACAACCATCAGAGCTGTATATACGTGCTTTTTGTTAGCGCACATTTTGGCACACATTTTTTTTCATGCGCAGGGACGCTACCGCCTGCCTTCCTGTGGCGGACGTGTTTAGGCCTGTGCGCGTCTTCGCCCGTGCGCTGGTTTGCCCTATTCCATTCCATGAATACGTGTTGTAGGCGAGCGTGTGGGCATTCCGCGCACTTGCCTCCTGTACTTCCCCCGTGACGCCCACATTTTCACGCGTTGTTCCCCATTCCGTGTGTCATGCCCCTTGTTACGCCTACTTTTGTTATGTGCGCAGCGCTATGTGCCCTTTCGCTGTGGCCATAGCGCATGCCGTTAGATGACCTGGGCGCCGGCGTGCGCCACACAGATTTTCAGCGCACATCCCAGATTTTACTTGCGTACAGACTTCCATGAATCGATGTGCACGGGTTTTGCAGCGATTTTCACACTTGCACTGCGATTTACGCACTTGCACTGCGATTCGCACGGTTTTGCACGCTTGCGCGGGAATTTTCAGCGCACATTAATTCCATGAATCGGCCTCATAGTTTTGAAAAGGTCATTTCACTGCTTTGCAAAAGCAGGTTTAAACAGGTTCCTTTGTTTTCTTCATGTTCATTTACCAACATGCGGTTTTCCTCGGATTTGCTTTCTGAAAGCTTTTTATAGCCCTAATCAGTTTCTATACACAGGGATGTGCTTGGAAAATGAGATCTTGGTAATTCACATATAGCAAGAGAGAGAGAGCTTCTTTTTAAGTACTTTGCCTGGGTTAATTTGTTTCCAAAAGTAAAATAAAGCTGTGTTTTAGTAGAAATGTGAATTCTTTGCCTTTCAAGTGATTTCCCAGTACATCAGCTGCTATGGGAATGTTTTTGCCTCACTTCTTGCTACTCAGCAGAAATAAAGCATGCCAGGATGGGTATGATGGAGGGCATAACTTTGTGAAAAATGAAATCAAGACTAAATTGCAAAGCTGTCTTAGGTGCCATGTGTGCAGCTTTAGTATTCAGCATGACAGAACGGAAAAGGTGATGCCATTCTTAGCATAGGTCATTTTCTGTTTGATTCAGATGAAAGAAGCTAAATTCAGCCATTCTTTGTGGTGGCAGTGTTTAAAGCTTGCCACCCCTGTGCCAGGGAAAGAAAGCACAGTCGCTTTTGGGTGACATGTGGAAATGTAGTTTTTGTTTAAGGGGGAGATTCTGTTGGGGCTGGCAAACGTACCCCACAAGATATAAAATAGTTCCACTCATTTGCCTTTGGCAATTCAGGATGGCTCAAGCAACTTTGGTGATTGGCAGCAACAGGGCAGTAAAATAACTCTGGTTCTGCCACATTGAGTCTGCTATACTAGAATCTTTTCTGCACTGGTTGGCTGATGAGACAATGTATCTTCCTGACAAATACAGTGTTATGGAACAGAGGGAGAGACAGTGCAAGAAAGACACAACCTGAAGGGCGACAGATAGTAGAGCACACAAATTGTTTCCGTAAAACCATTAAATGTGCTACATGTTTGCAATTAATTCACAGTGATATTTAATCATTTGCCCCAGATCACACACTTTGGTTAAGTAATAAAGCCACAATTGTAACCCATGCTGCCATTTTGGCACTTGACAACATACTTTCCAAGATTAGCTTGGTACAAATATTTAAGTTTTGTCATTCAAGGACAGCAAAAATACTGTTTTATAGGCATTACTTGCAAAATGCACAAATTATTTAAGCCTTCTGAAAATATGGTAATCCTTATTTATTATGTTATGTTATATTGATTTATACCATCACAAGGGCAGTCTCCAGGCACTCACGTGGCTCTGCAGGAGAGGAGGGCTGGTCGTGTTAGTGGGGATAGTGTGATAGGATAGGTTCAGAACCAGGATGAACTGGCATCTGTGAGTGTTGTCTTGGATGTGGGAGTTGGTTTGGGAGGACTGTGTGTTGTAACCGTATGGGAACGAGTCAGTTTCTTTGATGTGTTATGTGACGTTATGGTGGGGTTGGGGGTCTTATGCACTGGTTAGTTGTATTCTTAATGGGTCCAGAGTAGCAGATGGCTGTTAGGTCTATGAATAAATTGTGTTGGTGTGCATGTGTATAGTGTTGATGGATTTATGGACTATATGCAGGGGTGTTCCCTCTAGCGTTGTTTCCAGAATCTCAGAGAGTTGGTAGGGTGCGAGCATTAGATTAATTCTCAGTGTTTATGTCTAGTGTGGCTAGCCCCTAGTCATGTGTAGTGGGGTTGGTTATGTTGGAAAAGCAGAAAGGGGGGAAATGTGTTAGTAATTTGGTCGGTTTGGCGATGCGTCTATCGTGGGTCTTTGGTTGCTGCTCAATGGTATCTACCAACGTTCTTGGTTGTGGTTCGTCCGCCAATCTTGCCTCCTCTCCAGGTTTGGAGACTGACGTTAGAAAAAAGTTAAGCCAAAACAATACAAGTAAAAAAATATCCTATTTTACACAACTGTACCTTTTGCAATTTAAGACACACACTAAAAGAAACTGTGTAGTAGGTTCACCTGGGTATAAAAATGGTTTGTCAAAAGCTCCCAGCTTGCTGTTATGCATGATGTTAAGAACATTTGCCTATCCACATAAAAGCAATCACTTTTTTTTGTATAACAAGGAGATTTTGAATTATTCACTTTCATTTTGTTGGTAGCACACACTGATCTTGTTAATGATTGGAGGAGAGGAGGTGGTCTTTTTCATGTGGATATGTCCCACCACTTTGCCCGTAAAGTAAACACTCATATCTAAAAAAAAGGTCCTGCTAACTAAAAACAAGTTTGACATCTGTAATTGAGAAGCTGTTAAGGTGGCTTTTGTCTTCTGAATTTTCTCCTGCTCATGGTGCTCCTGAAGGTGAGCAGGTTCCTTCAACAAAGGCACACAATGGGAGGGAGTGGCTGCAGCCTTTGAGTTACAATGTTGTCATTTAACAGTGTGCTGCAAGACACAAGGAAGAGTAAAAACTGTGCTGACCAGGGTGGCAGTGAGTGCCCAGTCGGCACTCCTGACGAGGCAGCAGTTGGGGAGAAAGTCATGGTGCGCACTTCAATGTCCAGGGTTTTCTGCTCTTTGGAGCCACCTGTGGGTGGGGGGTGAACTGTCTCCTCTGTCCCGACAGTCGATAATCTTGTGATCCATGCATAATCACATGCATGTTTGGAACCCTTCGGATGGGTGTAAAAGGTGTCAACAGACTGGGAAGGCCATGGTATTGCAGCGCCAGGGAGATTGCTCAGGGGCAACGCACTTGTCTTGGACAAGGACATGCCATGGTATTGCAGTGCCAGGAGGATAGCTCAGGGGCAACGCACTTGTCTTGGACCAGGCCAGTCCATGGTATTGCAGTGCCAGGAGGATAGCTCAGGGGCAACACACTTGTCTTGGAGCAGGACAATGCCGAGCAGCACGGGTTTGATACCAAGTATGCACTTGCAGGATGGACTCTAGCAATTTTTTTTTACCTTTTCTTATTGAAATAGCAAACATTTAAAAAAATGTAATATACCTTTACAGAAAGAACGAGGCACTTACTGAACAAGGTGAATGCATTAACACAGTGCAAGACCTTGATTTAGCAATTGAGAGGAAATAACTCTGTGCTTTCAGTTGGCACTGCCATTCAAATGAGCTCGTGGTTTAGGAACAAGTGAGATGCTGGGAAAAATATAACGAAGTCAGATTGATGGCTCTGTGAACCCTGGTTCAGGGTTAACATAGAAAAAAACCAGACGCTTGCACAGAACTGCGAGAGTATCAACAAGTTCCTCTTTGATTTTTTGTGTGAAAGATTCGACTGGCAGTTATTTTTTTTTTAACCAGAGAGTGCAGTGACCCAGTGAAGGGCAGAGCAATCATATTTCGTTGCTTATTGACAGCCATTCAGAACCTCACATACACTCACGTTGTCATAGATACAGCGATTAACGAGAGCGAAAACACCAATACAGAAGCAAGAAGGGAGGGAAACAGCCTGTGTCACACCACATTGTATTCGAGGTCAGCGGGTACACATAATCCTTCATGTCTCCGGTCCACTATCGGAAACCAGGACAGAAGTCTAGATTCTCAGTCCAGCAGATGGTTGACATTGAGAACTACACCATTGTATAGTTCAGGTTACTCTACATCAACAGCGCATTCAACTCATTGTAAACAGAACAAATATATATTGGCCGTTCTCACTCTATAATGCTCACAATGTGCATTGCCGTACACTGTGGGGCCAAGATACGTGCATTGTCTCACAAGGAATGCAGGGGACACAAGTTTCGAGTTCAAGTATTCTGTATTTGGATGTTATGTGCCCTTTCTTCTCCTTTTCACCTTCTGTGCCTCCCATTTTCTGCTTTCTTTCATTTTTGTCACTTCCGAGATCCTGATGTCACTTCCTGTCCTTAATGACACAGATAGGACTTGACTGCTCCTTTAAACTTTAGAGCATGCATCTTTTTGATATTGATACTTTATTTGTATTGCGCTCATTCAAAGGTGTTTCAGAGCGGGACGAGGCAAGGGAGGGGAACAAGGGAGGACAAAACAACGATCTTGCTAGGCCCAGGGTCATTTAGAACGCGCAAGTGCAGGGGTGAGGAAAGTGGGAAAGTGCAGGAGGGAGGGAAGAATTGGAAAGTGCTAAGGAAGGCATAATACAGCAACAACTGGTAGCGCAGCCAGCAGGGTGCCAAGTGCAGGGTTTAACGCCAGACAAGCGGTGTCTGATAAGTGCATATAAGGGGATTGTAGGGTTATAGATACAGACCCAAGTGCCAGGGTTGCCAGGAGGCAGTGTGGGTGAGTGGATGGGTCGGCAGGGACCTAGGCCCGAAGTTAGAGGGTAACCAGGTGCAGTGTATCAAAGCAGACAGATCAGCAGGGGAGAGAAAGAGCTAAAACAGAAGCAAAGTGAAAGGTCTTGAGGTGCTCCCAGAACCGGAGATGGTTCGCCTCAAGTTTTAGAGTGGCAGTGAGGCTGTTCCAGAGCGAGGCCCCAGCCGAGGAAAGAGATCTTCCCCCAACTCATTGCTTGGGGAAGCGACAGTCCCTGAGGGAGTTGGAGGTGGAGGAGCAAATTGCTTGAGTGGGAAGGTATTTAAAGAGGGAGAGTTGAAGGTATTTTAGACCTAGGCCCCAGAAAACCTTGTGAACAAAGCAAAGGGTCTTGAATTTAATCCTTACAGCTACTGGGAGCCAATGAAGAGATTTCAGGGCTGGAGAGATAGGATCCCAAGTCTTGAGGCCAAGGACAATTCTCGCAGTCCTGTTCTGGATGATTTGCAGAGGGCAGACAGTAGAAGCAGGTAGATTTAGAAAGAGACTGTTGCAATAGTCAAGCCTAGAGACAACCAGAGCTTGAGAGACAGTAAGCTTCTGGGGTAAGGAGAGGAATGGAAGAATACCTCTGAGGAGGTGCAGTTGGTAGTTTAGCTTCTTGGAGATGTCAGAGATGTGAGGCACAAAGGAGAGTGTGGAGTCGAAGATGACCCAGAGGTTCTTAGCCTCACAGGTGGGAGCAGGAAGAGGGCCAAGGGGGGCCAGCCCAAGAGTGACAGAAAAGGAGGGTGCAGGTGTGCCGATGAAGATAATCTCTGTCTTGCTGGCACCTCTCTGCGATAGCGGAAAGACAGTTATTAATGAGAGAAAGAGAAGGGGAGGCAGAAGGAAGCCTGAAGATGAGCTTAGTGTCATCCACATAGCACTGACAGTTGGAGCAGAGAGCAGCAATGTGGTGGGCAAGGTGTGCCCGGTATTGGTTGAAAAGCCATGGAGAGAGGTTAGACCCCAGGGGAACACCACAGGCAGAGAGTAAGACAGAGGAAAGGAAGGACCTGAGTTGGACCTAGGAGGTTCAATCAGAGAGGAAAGAGGTCAGCCAGGCCAGGGCCTGATCACTCATGCCCAGGTTGTCACTGAGACAGTTGCCATGGTTGACTGTATCAAAGGCAGAAGAGAGATCGAGTAGGATGAGTACAGAAGGGATGTTAGAGTCAAGGTTGGAGAGCAGGTCTTCATTTATGTTCAGGAGAGCAGTGTCCATGCTTCTGGCAGCTTTAAAGCCAGACTGATAGTCATGGAGACAACCAACAGAATCGGTGTGAAGATTAAGCTGGGAGATTGCCATTTTTTCCAGGAGTTTGTGCAGGAAAGGAGTGATGGAGTTCAGGCGATAGTTAGCTGGGCATGAGGGGTCGGCTGTGGGTTTCTTGAGGAGAGGGTGGACAAGATAGTGCTTCAGTGGGGTGGGGAAGGCTCCAGATGTGAAGGAGAGGTTACAGAAGTCAGCCAGGGCAGGAGCAAGGGTGTCAATCTGGTCCTTGATGGCTTTAGACAAACGGACAAAACTGTTTTGACAAGACCTTCATAGATCAGACTTGTCTAGAAACTTCATCTGGGGAGAAAAGAGGAAAGGAAGAGAAAGTGGGAGGTGGGCCAGCTGGAGCGGAGGCAGAGGTAGAGGAGAGAGAAGGGGGAAGAGGAGGAGAGAACTGGAGGGTCCTGTTTTTTTAGGTGAAATGAGAGGCAAGGGCTGTGCAAAGGGCCTGGGAGGTGACAGAAGAGGTAGAGACAGCAGCAGGGTTGTCCAGCTTCTTGAAGATTTTAAAGAGTTGTTGGAGGTCGTACAGATGTAGGCTTGGATGTGGGCTCTCTTCTTCATTCGGACTAGGAGCCGGTAATGCCTTTGGAGCAGGCAGCAGGCCAGTTTGTCAGATGATGTACAAGAAGCCCACCATTTCCTCTCAGCCACCTTACACTCGTGTTTGAAGGTAGCTAGGTCAGAGTCGTACCAAGAGTTGCACTTGGATTTGGATTTCAAGCTGATTCTCATGACAGGGGCAAGAACATTCAGAGTATCAGAGAAATAAGAGTACAGCATGTAAAGGGCTGTGTCAGGATGTGCGTCAGCCAGAGGAGGAGGAGAGAAAGTGGAGGCGAGCCCCTCAACTGACTCATGTTTCATGGGTTGGATGACCGAGAAGGTAGGTGGCAGTGTTCTAGTTAGCTTGGCCTGAGGGGTAGAGAGGGAGAGATGGGAGGAATGGAGGGAGTGATCACTCCAGGACCAGGAGAGGGGAGTGGTGAAAGGGATGGAGAGGGGGAGGTCAGAGAAGATCAGAGCATCCAGAGTGTGCCCTGTGGAGTGAGTAGGGTCACAGGGGAGAATAGAAAGAGAGAGAGAATCGCAGAGGTTACGAAAGAGTACAGAGGAGGAACAGGGAGAATCCAGATGTATATTCACCAAGATGGAGGAGTTCAATGGTTGAGGCCAGGAGGGAGAGGGAGAGGCCCGCCCTCTCTGAGAGGAAGGACGTGATCTGACCAGGTGGCCGATAGATGGTTGCCACGGTAAGAGAGTGGCCAGGAGAGAGAGAAAGCCTGCAGATAAGGCATTTGAAAGAGGAGTGGGTCTTCATAGGAATGACAGAGGCAGGAATACACTCAGGGAAGATTAGGGCTCCACCCCCTCCGGACCGGGTGGATCTGGGTGCGTAGAGGATCGTGTAGCTGTCCGGGAGGTGAGTGTCAAAACTTGTGACAGAGCTGGCAGTGAACCATGTCTTGGTGAGACGGAGGACAACGAGGTCAAGTTCTTCCAGGAGGCGACAGATGTCAGAGGAGTGTTTGACTGCAGAACGAGAGCTGAGAGTGGCATTATGGAGAAGTTTGCCATCCTTGAAGGACTCCCGGGGAGGGGTACAGATCAGAGGTATGTCCTGCAGAGGAGTAGAAGGAGCTGTAGAAGGAGCCTGAGGGGGGCAGGAGAGGAAGGAGAGGGCAAGGTATCCAGGAGAAGGCAGACTGGGGAGGCAGGGAGGCAGAGGAATGGAGAGAGGGGACAGCAGGAGAAGAAAGGAAATTGCAGAGGCTTGGGAAGTATCTATCAAAGAGAAGGTGGTTGGCATGGGGGCCTTGAACCAAGAAGGTTCCATTCAGGTAGACATTAATGATAACCTTAGAGGCGTCAAAAGGGGTCATGAGGGCCTCCCAGCAGGTGCCACCATTAATGGGAGAAGAAGGGAAAAGAGAGAGCACAGAGATCAAATGAAGAGTCCATAGGTCTAGTGAGGGAACGACAAAGAGGATGTCAGTGAGGGTTTGTTTGGAGGAAGCTCTAGTATAAGTGTCAGAGATAGGGAGACCAGGGTAAGAGACCAAGATATACCTTTTGAAATTCTTCCTGACAGACTTAGTAAGAAGGGAAGGATAGACAATGGAGAAACAGGTGGAGAAGATTGGAGAAACATAGAGTGCCATGGGTGATGTAGAGAGGGGGGGGCAGAGCCGAGGATGAGGGTCAGGATAGGTCCAACGTAGCAGAGTAGCACAATGTAGTCACTGGCCCAACTAAGTAGAAGAGAGAAAGCATGCAATACAACCAAGAGTGCAAAACTAAATTCAAATTGGAACAGTCTGTCAAAACACAACTAAATTGAAATTGGAACAGTGGGAAGAAACACAACTAAATTGAAATTGGAACAGTGGGTGGAAACACAGTGACATCACAGGTTGTGAGCGTGGGGACAAGGTGAGGTGGAGAGTAGGATGGAGAGTCAAAGGGGTAGGAATGTGTCCAGATTGAAGGTGACTAACCCATTGCTATGGAGGTGAAACAATCATGGTAGTCCAGGTTCCACTGAGGAGTGTGGGAGCGCATCCGGAATGATCCAAGTAAAGGGGTGCAAGTAGTCCCCAGGCAGCGTACCAGCAAAGGACAAGGTGCAGACAGGGGCCTTAGCAGTGGGCCTTGGGTGGAGGGCAGGGCCAAGCCTGCCTGCTCTCCAATAGGCCAAGATGACCAAAGCCCCAGCCAATCGGGGGCCGCAGCAAAACCAAGGCTCCCAGCACTCAGGTGCACGCGGTGCAGGCAGCCATCATGGAGTTATCCTTCAATCCATTTCCTCAATCCACCTATGGGACACTAGAGGTTTGCTGTGATCTCTACTATGGGTGTACAGCGATTCGGCTTTGAGTAATTATTTGGCCAAATGCCAGCTGAAAATGAGATATTCGGCTTTGGCTGAATACTTAATTAATTATCACTCAAAGCCGAATAGTTTCCCATACAAAATACATTTAGTACTGCTTTGTCTGCATGCTTGGAATCATTCAGGCATGCCATTTATATCATTCAAAAGGATCATTAAATAAATTCTGCTTTCACTTTTTTGATTTGGTACAGGCAGAGAGGAGGTGTGAAAGTGCAAACAAAGTCCATGCCCTTCATGTCCTGGACAGACAAGATTTCATCTGGTGGTTTGCTTGAGGTGGTGAGCCGAAGCAAACTCTCAAAATGTTTAATGTATCTCTGGCCTCCAACTTGTCCATGTTGCCAAAATGATTCCCTTTGAGAGAGAGAGATGTTACTGAAGAACGTGGCTATATTTTGTTAACCAAAATGCCCCAGTCTGTGGCGGCAGAAATATTTGCCCCACCATTAGAGTGTTAACAATCAAGTCTGCCTTAACTATACATCTCCTGTTGTGCAGTGTATGATGTGAGGGGTTAGTAAGGTGAGGTGGACAACTGCTTGTGGTTTTTTCACAATTCAACATTTTATTAAAGAAAAGGGGTTGAAACCATTCCTCGCTAACCCTACTCTCTCAGGGAATTCCCTACCTAGTCTAAAGGCTAAGGGAATAACTCCTAAGGTATAAAGACTGGCCCTCACACTAAACAACAAAACATAGTAATTCATAAATAACATTAAAGAGTACTCAACAATTAACCAATATTTGAATGAACATCACCTGACCTGGGAAAATCCCTTCCGCAAGATTGTCCAACGTCAACCTCCCCAAATGTTCAAAGGAAAGAGTAAAGTCTTGAACCAGTTTTTATAAATTCCAAATAAAACAAAATTTCATCAAACAAAAATCCACTGGTAACCATTCTTCAGCTTTCATGCAAAAGGCTCCCCTGCCAATTCCAGCCAAGAAAATAGATCCAATGGTAATCCTGAATATGCTGTTTCCAAGATTGTTTTTCCACAGTTCAAAAAATAGATTAAAAATGTCTCCTTCTGCAACTTCATAAGTGGTTATTGCCTCTGCAATGTATTTGTCTACTACTGTTACCTGATAGACTCCTTTGTTTGACAGTATGCCACTGCTTCAACCAACTTCAATTTAACATCCACTAACAATATTATACAGATCCACAGTTCTGTTTTTTTTGTGTTTCTACTTTGTACTTCATGATTATTAGCCATGTAAAGACAAGACTCTTTGACCTCTACAGGTAAGCAAGGCACTCTTCTTTCCTATACTCCAAGAAAAAGGAAGCCTCTTTGCCTGTTTCTCTTTCTGCCACAAGTATAACCTGCTCCTGCTTCAAGACTAATTCTCTCTCAACTTCAGCAGTCTCAGCATTACAGATTAGTTGGTCAATCTTCTTAGAAGCACCCAGCTCCTTTCCACAGCTTTATTCACACCTTCTTGGTTCCATTAGATACTCTGAAGCTGTATTGCCTCCCTTCCAAGTTCGGGTAACAATGTCATACTTGTATCAGAGGACCATGGGCTTTTAACAACCTTGCAAATCAGGTGGATAGATTTAAACAGGGTTTGCTTCACTATAGAAAGGGTTCCCCTCTTGGCTTTGGTTATGCTTGTTCTTCCTGTTAGTAGAACAACTTCTAGATTTAAAGAATACTTGTTCTTAATGTTACAATGTTCAGTCTTCAAATTAGAAATAGATTTAGGCATACACAACCACTCTTTAAGGTAGATCTTTAACCTTAAATAAACACCAGTGCTCGTGTTCCACCATACTATCATGGAGTTGCTTTGTAACTCCTGTTGGGAATCATAATTGGCCACACACAACTTTCCTTTGATGCTGTAAGTACTTGTAACAATTGTGAAAGTCAATGTTAGAGTTTTTAAATGTTTTAGCAAGCATTCCCTCTTTAATTAGGCACCTTTGACCACTCTGGCAACGTTAATAGTTCAACAATGGGAAATTAGATGCTTTTCTTCTTATTCGAGCATTATGACTTTTACTAGAAGTGTGTGTGATACATTTCCAGTGTAGCATTATTTTTCACAATTATGAACAGTTTATACTCACTTCTACTCTCACATGAGCCATTTTAGATCTGGTAAGTTAGCAGCAAAGTTTTTGGAGTGAACCTGAATGCCAAGCTTCACTCACCGGCTAGAGGAACACTGCCTTTGCAGGGTTCTTCACCTTCCCAAATTCTTCCACATCTTCATACGGCTTTGGGCACACATAGGACTGGCCCCCTTCTGCAGCACGGGTGTCTCAGGCCAACTGGGAGTCTCCTTCACTCCTCTGTCCCTTAGCACGCTGTCTGCTACTGGCCTCAGTCTTCAGCACAGTCACAGCTCTGCAATTGCAGACACTGTATTTCATACTCTCTAAACAAGATATTATGTAACTGTATTTCCTTGATTTCTTGATTTGTATATATGCTATGTGTAACCTAAGCTGAGAGCCTTCTTGTAACCACTGCGCCCTGATACCTGTGGGTCTGGCACACAATATGAATAAATAAACAAACAAACAAACTAGGCGCACGTCTTTCTCAGTGCAGTCATGGCAAAGTAGGGGTTGTGAAAACAGGACCCTCTCAAAACTCGCAGGTGAAATCTGCTGTCTCCATGTGCCGGCATCCTTTAGGTGATCACACTTCCTCGTGAACTGCCAGCCTTGTGTTCTTTTACTTCTGCTACTATTTCCAGCTTTCCAGCTCCTGCTCCTTCCTTCTTCCTTCTCCTGCTGCCGCTTTTTATGCCTCAAAGGTGGGGCAATTGGTTTCAGGTGCAAAAGATGAATGTCAATTGCCTGACCCTTGCAAAGGCTAGTAGGACTAATTGCCTGTCTTCTACATCTATGCCCCTCTTCAACCCTCTTGTTCATCTCAGTCCCTATGGGATTCTGGGACATGTAGTTGACTTTCTCAAAGTCAAGTTTTTCCTTCTTGTGTATTTATAAGGGTAGATTTAATTATCTTAGTAATTTTAGCAGAGGGGCTGTAGGTTTTAACTACATTAGAGGAAGGTGGTGTAGAGAAGGTAAGACTGTCTCTATTCCTTGCAGTGTACCCCTGGTATTGAGGAAGACATTTGCTTTTGTGGGACCAAAATAATTCTTTCTTTTAGTATTATAGATTTGGGTGTTACAACCTTAGATTTAACAAGAGGTTGAGGGATATTAAAATGGCAATAAGCCATAACCTCTTCTGACATAGGGGTAAGAATCTCTCTGTCAGAGGAAAAATACTGTGTCTCATCTCACGGAATCGTTTCACTACCCTGGGTCCTGTCTCCACCCAGGTGATCCTCCCACAGAACACTCCCCGCCCCATGGTTGGGATCAGGAAGCATCTGCCCTGCACATGCCACCTGGGAGGGGACTTTAGGCAGGGTTTCAGTGTGCAATCCGTAGGATTCTTCACAATTACCATAATTATGACATCACATATGACAACACTGGTGACATCACTAATTACATCATACATGACATCATCGATGGTGTCAGTAATGACATCAACCATGAAATCACTGATGAGATCAATAATTACATCATATATGTATTGATTATAAAAGTTAGAATATCTTTGTTCACCTCTTTTGATACATATTATTCATTACACATAACAATAATAGAAATATGACATGAAACATGGAACAATACACTGATACACACGAATCATATGATTACATGTAGAGCATTAATTTGTAGTACTAATCAACATATACAGATACAAATATGTAACGTTATACAAATGGTTTGAATTTCAAGTATTAGTAAGCAATTATTCAGTGCAAAAACATTAGTGGATGTGACATTAAGGGGCCACTTCAGTGTCATAAAACCCCTGAAATTTGACAGGTGCTGGAGGCTACTCCAACTTAAATATGAAGCCCCCATTGCGTAGCCCTTAAGCACACTGATGACATCACAAATGGTATACCACATGTATGGGTATACTGCATGAGTAGCTTAGTATACTGGATAGAACTTCATAATAGAATGCTATTTATATCAATGCATTGCTTAATGCACTAATTAGCTCATGATACGTATTCCAATGATCCTTCAAACTTTTTTGTGAACATTATAATAAGAATCCCTTGTACAGACTTTTCATGAAAAGTAAATGCACATGTGATGTCATCAGTGATGTCATCAATGACATTTGTGATGTCATCTTTGATGTCCTGGGTGTTAGTCTTAGCAGTGCACAGTGGTGGCACGAGTTATGGTTGCTTAACTTACCATAACTGGCAAATTTCATGGGTTTTTCGGTTTTACTTGGAACCATAACGTCCCTTTAACAAAGTTGTTTTACCGAATTTCATAGGTTTTTAGTAGCGCAACTTAACCAAAACATCCCTTTAACAAAGTTTTTTACTGAATACACATATAAATAGTGTGAATTTGATAGATGTTTACTAGGAATCCCTTACTTGCTTTAATATACATGTAACATAGAACATACTGAATCACCTGCTAATGATTCATATGTCTGTGGACTGTGCGTATGTCTGGGAACGGACACGGACAACTTCAACACTACCCAAAAACTCAGGGGGTATCTTAAATTGTTCTATCATGCCATATAAACACTGCACAAGTTCAAAAAGCAGCACATAAGCACATTATATGTAATAATAAATAAGAAGTGGAACCTATATATGAAACACATCAACCATCCATTTAAATACCATATGTAATAAAATGGAATATACCAAAACAAAAAAGATATGCCTCCAACATAATTACCTCACAGAAACTGCACGGCTAGGAGCAACAGTAGACCTACACAACAGTAAGAATACAATTTACCACAAAATAGTAAGTAAACTTCATTTTTCTTATATATTTCTAAACATTTTGTATTGGGTACACTACAATTAATATATTTGTGTTTTTTACACAGAAATGTGCAGTACTTTGGAATTGGCTTGAGGAAAATTTTCCATGTGAGGAAATGTCTGAAGACAGTGATACTAATGGTAGACAGTTCTCTATATAAGTAAATTAATAATCATTACTTTATGTGTACTTAACATATATATATATATTTTTTAACAGACCATACAAAAATTGAAAATAATACACCAAAAGACACATTGGAAAATACTCTGCAGCACATGGAACAAAAAATGGACATGCTCATGGAAAATGTCAATCTTTTGAAACATTTTGTGGAGGACCAATGTTTGTGCCCTCCCCGACTTATATGTGCAAGAAAATAAAACAGACACACCCCGGGCGGGGAATAAGGCAAGGAGAGCAGGCTGCGAGAGTCCAAGGAAAAGTTTATCTAGGTCTCTGAGAGCGTTCTGCCAAAATTAATGTTACATTCCATTATATAGGTACAATGACACGTCTAACATATGATGGTACGTTGAACCCAGATTGGTCAGCCAGGGTGGTGTCTTAGGTGTGGGCATCATCGCGTCCTCCCGGTTGGTTGCTTGGTTGGCGGGAGGATAGATGTCAGACATCTGTGCTCTGGATGGGTGAAGGTCAGGTCGTTGTGAAACAGGGTGGTCACTATCTAAGCTAACATAACACATTCTCTACAATGCATGCACTAAATAAAAGTTGTTTCAAAGACTCTCAGTAGTTTATCATGTTTCTATGCAAATCACTCAAGTATCTATATCATCAATAACATTTGGATTATACAAGTAATAGGTTAGGGGTCTGGACCACTATACTACAATGACCAGAGTGTAGGTTTATGCTTAAAAGAATCTCAGGTATGTGGCATTTGTTAGTACTGGGCACGATATACTGCAGCAGGGGTCTAGTGTTAGTTGGGGGTCTGCTGGGTGGGCATCATGGCATGGTCAGTGGTCTGGCGCATGAAAGGAATATCTTACGGGGACACACGGTCAGAATGGCAGTAAGTTTCCACTGGCGAGCATGCAGCGGCAAGGACACGTTTGTGGAGATGGATGAGCTATGGGCTTAGTTTATGCCGGTTCACAAGCAGGACAGTGATCTCAGAGGAAGAGTGATGTGTTACATTTATTAGTTGTTTCCAATACCTCCGGCTTCAGCATGAGAATGGAGCCGCAGAGTTTTCCAGTCAGAGTGGGAACGAAGGTGGGGGCCATGTGCTCTGTGTGTCTATCCGCAGTGAGGAGAGGGAGAGAAGTGTTTCGCACTATCGCAGTGAGGCCTGGTCACCAAGATGGAGTCGAAAGGGGGTACACAAAATGGATGCCCTGTGTCCTGCTCAGTGGTCCCATCTACACGAAAGTCAATGAAAGTTAACATCGCATAAGGGCAAGGGGCAAACCCACTACTGGAGGCACTTGGTCCAAGTTTTGTAATGAAAAGTGAAGGCATAGAGGGGCCTGCTGGCCCCTCGCTCCCACACATTCCCCCCTTTCGTTACATCTAAAGTAACAAATATTTATTTTTTATCCTTTTCATTCTCCCTTCGGTAGTACTCAGCTTCCGCAACTGCTTCGTCCCACGCTGGGGTGCCCTTTATTGGCATCCATGCCCTGCATACACTTCTTAAGCTATTCCCTCTTCTTGCATATTCATCTGGTGTACACATCAAGTAGATCCCACCATCTCCATATAAGTCCACCCATACCTCTCTGTACCATTGTAGCTCCCTTGGTTCCTTTATTGTTTTGTGGTGCAAATTATCAACCCTGTCCCCTTATTGTCTGTAAATGGCCATCATCCTGTATTGTGGTGTGGTATATTCCCCTGTTTGTATTTGTGCATCTATCATAGTAGCTACCGTTGTCGGTCGGCCCATTGTTACCATCATCATAGTTGAGGTAGGCTTGCTCTTTTCACAACACCGGAGTCCCAGTTGGCACACACAGAAGAATAGGAGCACAAAGACGATGATGGGGACGCGTATTTTCATTGCCACATTTACCCATGATGGTATCCAGCTGAACAGATTGTCAAACCACGTGCTTTCCTCTGAGCCTCCTTCTGTTCTCTTCCTCTCTCCTAAATTATGTACTGCTGTTATCACATGTGAGAGTGTCCCGTTATCAGCATCTTCAGTTGGCACGAATGTGCAACAAGCCCCCCCTATTTTTTGGCAAACACCACCGTACATTGCCGTGAGGAGACCTAGGACATATCTGTTTTGCGTTGTCATTAGGCGCAGTGCATGGAGCTCTATTTTTATAACGTTGAACCCTTCTTCAGTGTCGTTAGCCAGTTGGATGAGCTCCCACCGCACTATCTGCAACCATTTGGCGTTTGCTCGTGCTTGGAGTCCCGGAGCAAGGAGTGATGCAAAAAATGTCTCTGCTGATGAAAAGAGCTTGTACTTCTATGGGACCTCAGCAAGGAGTTTTGATGATTCTGATGAGATGTAATTGGAGGACCTCTTACTTCGTGATAGTTTTTTCTTTAGTTCATATTCTGACAATAGTTCATAAACTGGGGCTTCTGTTATCATAAGTTGGGGCGCTGTCGATGGTTCAGCCGACTGCCCTGCTGCCGATATGCCAGCCTATTCTCCCGTTGCTCCTTGGATATGGCTTTCTGGTATTACTATCAGGGCCGTATGGAGTGTGGCTAGGGCACAAGTACCCTTCCAGGATGCAAGGAGGTGCAGGTAAGGTTTCTTGCCGCAATTCCAATACATGTCCATGATTGCTGCAACACCTTTCTTCAGGTCAGGTATGATCACTGTTTAGTTGCACCTTTTTACCTCCCCCATGTTAACTTTTCCTTCCCCATGGAAACATAGTTCGTGCAGTACTTCCTTTTGTATTTTTATAGGCTTTTCCAATGCTGTGACCCACGTTAGCTTTGTGACATGTTGCGACCAGATAGGGGCACATACTTCCTTTATCCATTGGAAGGTGTCATCTGATAGCCCTCGGAATGCTTCTGCTTTGCATTCGATAGTTTCCTCGTGCCATTTATTTTCTGCATACCTCGTCCCTTTGACAATAAGAAATGGCTCTTTAAGGCAAATTACTCCTTAACGTCTGCTTGTGCATGTTCTCTCGTTTTCCAGTTTTTCCATTGTGACAGTGTGTGCTTCTAAGGTGCTTTTTATCCTGCACAAAACCAAATGAATCAAACATTGGGCCTCCGACAAGGGTACTTCCTGTGGCACTAACATTTTTGGTGTTCCCGATGCGTGCGAGATGAGTGAACAGACGTAGCAGCTTTCATTCGTTGCTTGCTTCGCCGTGGCACTCATGTCCGAATACCATTTATTTGATTTATCACGGTGGCGAGGGTCTTCTATCTCATCTAACCCCAGGTCATGATAAATATCATATCTTCTCCCCTCCGCCCTCCTTTTCCTTCTCTTTTTCCCTCCCTCCTTATTGTTTCTCACTTTTTGGTAATGTATTGGAAACATTCCAGCCCAGGCAGTATCATTGCTGTTCAATATGGCATGTGTATACTCATCAGTAGCAGCAGCGTAATATGAGGTAGGGTCTATGGATGTTTGTGCACGCATACTTGTGTTGGCTACATCACTTGGCCAATAATAGTCACCCTCGTATACATTCAATTCATAATCATTACTCATATTTATACTCAGATGTAACAAGGAGACACCTGTTGGATCTGCAGTGGCATGTTCTGAGGGTTGCATTACACTTGTGCCATTAGCATCAATATCATATGTTTCTTTCCACATTGTCTTTACTCCAGTCCATATTAAGTGTTATCCTTCTCGTATCATGTTATCCCCGCTCCCCCCCTGTGCATGTCATTAACCAAAGATAAAAGTATATAGTACCATGCCATGAAAAATAACATCACTGAAAACAAAACTGCAGCACATTTTAAAATACATTCAACATTGCTAAACCTATTAGCCCTAATGGCCTCCCTATTGCTATCTATCATTAATTGGTTCTCTGCGATTATTGTTCGTTTGGCCATTTGTCACCTGGAGGGGCGATACAAATTTGTTAGTCATCACAATATATGTACATATAGTCACATTTAAATGTCATACTTAATCATTATTTTCATTCGCTTTTGCTTGTTTTATTACACATTCATTTTAGTTAAGTCCTTTGTGTACGAAAGAAAGAGGTAGAAAGGAAGGAAGGAAGAGAGAAGGAGAACGAGCGAAAGAAAGAGAAAGGAAGAACGAAACAAAGACGGTGTATTGCTCTCCCAGAGTGCACAGACAGTCATAAATCACCAGTGCAACCACACACTCTTAGAAAATAATGAGCACTTATACAGCTACTTATTCAAAGCTTAGAAGCAACCAGTGATAACATCGAAATAACATAGAAATAAATCTCAGCAAAATCAGTGCAGCTTTTCACTGCGGCATGAAGTAAATATCCATCATGGCTCAGAGTGCTCCCAGAATGCACTGCGCACCAGCGCCATGTTTTAGCTCAAGCATAACAATTCCACCCTTGGATATTTATCTTCCATAGCCCAGTGGCAGAGGAGCCAGTCTCTGAAACCGACGAAATATTAAAACTAAATTAGGAATGCATTGAACACAACAACAAGAAGCTATTATGATAGCTAATATAATGCAAATGCAAGCAAAACCATAACGTAGTGTACCCCCAACATCAGGAATCCATGAAAATAACCAATCCCACCAATTCCCAGTATGATCTTGGGACACTTGAGAAATTAGATTCCTCAAACCTCGAATATGACTTTCAATGGATCGTGAATGGTCACTTAAATTGAAACAACACATACCTTCAACTGCGTTACAACCTAAATTATGCTTTAGCAATAGATAATCAACAGCAGCTCTGTTTTGCAAAGTTGCTTTTCTAATGACTTTACTATCAAGGAGTAACTCTTCTAATGCCTTAGAAGTATTTTTAAGTCCTTTGACTACTAAACATGCTCATTTGATCAAAGATTTGTAACCCCCAGCAGCTAAACCCCAAACTCCCCCTAATGAAAGGGTTAATGCAAGAACCTCAGCTTCTGATAGCAAATGCACATGTGAATCACAATCGGGGGATAGACCCACAGACTATAAAGTGGACCTTTTGCCTCGAGTTATCGCTGGGTGTAAAGGAAACATCATTAGTCCTAATCGAGTTAAGGCACATGGACCTCCGGAAATGTTAGCTGGAATATAAGTGTATGTGATGTTGCCACATGAAAAGAGCCATCCTGTTGGAAGTTTCACATGATTGAAATGACTGGCAGCTATCACTGTATGATTACAAGACATAGTGTTATTCATGGTGGTACATGTGCGTGGCACTCGCGAACATAATCGTTGCTCAAATACCGTGTGATTTTGCTGTTTGGTTCAATCGAGCTGTTGGCATTTGCCAATTTCTTTTGCATTGCATGTCATAAGGTAGCACACATCGCCTTGGGTTATATTATAGGTTATAACATGTGTCAAATTTCTCCATTTGCAATCTGTTTCCTGGCAAAATCTGCAGTACTCATAGACGGAAAAAGATTGCCTAATATCGGAATCTTGAACCAAAGAATCATTATGTGTGATGCCGAAAATATGCTTTAAAACCGGAACTGGCATTGGCACTGCCACTAAGCACGTAGTCAATAAGGCTTCAGCATTGGGCACATCAGTAAGGCAAAAGTGCGTAATGTTGAGCACCTGTTGTGCCAGATATATCCACATATTCTCCGTTTGGGTAATCATGGGAGAATGTTTTCGCCGTCCTGAAGATGCCTCTCGCATCACTGGCATCAAGGTTGTTTTCACTTGCGCCTGACGTGTTTGCCGCATTTCACGAATCCATGTCTTCGGTCTGGCTGGCTTTTCGGCATCGGCATAAGGCTGCTTTTGGACATCATTACTCATCATTATCAGTTTCCCCTTGATCGCTGGCACAGATGTGACATTTTTCGTTGGTAGCAGCATGCTGTTTAACTCTCCCAAATGGAGTCCATTTAGTCCCACAATTACACCAGCCAGACAAAGGATCTATAAGGCAAACCCAGAAAAGAGATATCAGTGTTGTACATCATTCTCTCAGGTAACATTTGTCTGTGGGCACATATTGCCATTTCTTTCTACCGGGCTCCATTACTAAAAGTACTTGGTCTTTGCCTGATGCAATGACATCTGCGGGCACTGGTGTGCCACTTGGCCTTTCCACCCACACCTTCGCACCCAGTACCATACTGTCTGAAGAGCCAAAACCACGATCCCCACGGGTAGTTAACACTGTACGAGGCTCCCCCTTCTTAATCATGGACAACTTAACGGGAATGATAATCAATTGGGCCACCCGATCACTCTTGTGGATCGGTAACAATTGGTCCCCACTATTCATCAGGATGACTTTGATCTCCCCTTGGTAATCGGCATCAATTACCCCTCCCAACACTTGAACTCCCTTCAATGCTAGGCCAGATCTAGGGGCAATCCATCCCATATGCTCTGGGGGAATTTGTACTCCAATCCCTGTTTCAATTACAACAATCCCTCCTGGGTCTAATCTGATTTCTTCATGGGAATGCAAGTCTACCCCTGCTGACTCTGGAGTCGCCCGATAGGGAGCTAAAGAGCCTGGAGTCATTTCCCAGTACAATAGGATTTCTCTGACTGAATTGGGTTAAATCTGTAAAGTAGGAGTCATTAGCCACATCAAAGGAGTTTCATGCTCATTCACAGGCCTATTGTTTAGTACTTGCACCGCATCAAACACACGATCACGCCAGCCTGCCAAATTGCCATCTCCAGATTTGCGCAGCTGTTCTTTCAACAACCCATTCATTCGTTCAATCAGCCCTGAAGCAGCAGGGTAATAAGGCACATGGTAAAGCCACTCAATGCTCTTTTCCTGACAATACTCCTGTATTAGTTTGCCTTTGAAATGTGACCCAATGTCACTTTAAATCTTAAAGGCACTCTGTAATGTAATATGATCTGATCTAACAACCTGCTGGTGTTCAGTTGTGTTGCATGCTTGCAGGGCAAAACCATCATATATCCTGAGTATGTATCCACTATAGTGCATGCATACTGACAACCTTTACTGATTGGCAGGGGACCGATATAATCAATCTGCCAAATTTGACCTGGTAGTTTTCCTCTTCGCAATGTACCCCGAACAATCTGAGGGATAGGTCTATGCTGTTGGTGTTGGCACACTGGACATTGCAAAATGATCTTTTTCACTACCTCTAAAGGAATACTGATTTCTCAAGCTTGTGCCCACCTGATAGTAGCCTTTTATCAAGGTGCCCACATTTCTGGTGAGCCCACTTGGCCAAACCCTCAAAATATCGTCTTCCTGAGCCTCCGCATCCACAGATGAAATCTTGGTGTGTTTGTCTGCAACAGAATTAAACCAACGTTCTAATCAGTCTGTGGCACAATGCGCGTTCACATGATACACAGTGACTTCACTTTGTGATAACATTTCTGCAATATCTTTCCCCACAACTCTTTTGAATGAATCTTCCACCCATTCTTTTGCAAGGTTGGCAACCACACCGCCAATCCATTCACCACTGACCATGAATCCGTGTACACATGACATCGACAAGGGGTGTCTTGTTTCAATGCCTGGTAAATTGCGTAAAGCTCTGCAAACTGATTGCTCTTCCCTTTCCCTGACGTTGTCAAAATCTTTTTTGTCTTGGGATTGTACGACACTGCTTTCCAGTATCGCTCAGTTCCCACATATCGGGCTGAGCCATCTGTGAACCAGGCATGCTCTGTTTGCTCCACGGTCAAATCGCTGTAAGGTACTCCCCATTTCACAGGAGACTCACGTTTTTCAGGCACTTCGGGTGGTATATAATCTGAGGGCGGTATGTTGGCTACTTGCTCATGTAATTTCGCAACTCCACCCTTCCCTGATTTAGCTCTGTCTTGAATGTACCATTTCCATTTAATTATGCTGGCTTCTTGAGCATGTCCTATTCTATGTGTTTTAGGAGAGCTCAGAACCCATTGCACGATTGATATTTTTCTGGCCTCATCAATACATCATGGCCCACCGTCATTTGCTCGGTATCAACAAGGGCCCAATAACATGCCAGCAACTGCTTCCCAAATGGAGTGTATGAGTTACCAGCATCGGGCAACTAATGACTCCAGAACGCCAATGGCACACGTTTCCTGTCCTGTTTCTGCCACACACTCCAGTTAGCATAATTGTCTTGTACAGACACATTCAATTCCACTTTGCCTTCCTTCAATGGCCATAAATCAAGCACCTGCTGCACGGTGTCTTTCGCCAAATCAAATGCTTTCTGCTGCTCATCTCCCCACTGAAAGTCATATTTCTTGCATGTCACTTTGTAGAGGAGGGCCAATATCTGCCCTAAATGGGGAATGTGCTGTCTCCAAAACCCAAACAGCCTTATAAACTGCTGAGCTTGCTTTTTGTTCATTGGAGTGGTGAATTCAAGTATTTTCTGTCAGGCTTTTGGCACCATTTCTCGATGCCCATTATGCCATTGAATCCCTAGGAATATCACTGTTTCAGCTGGGCCTTGAATTTTATTTGGGTTAATCTCCCACCCTTCCTTCTTCAATCCTTCCATTATGACATTTAACTGGCTTTGCACACTGTGCTATCCTTGCCCTGAATCAAAATATCATCAATGTAGTGAGAGATTTGTATGTCAGGTTTACACAGTATCTTGTCTAAGTGCTCTTCCACCAGCCGGTGACAGATAGTCGGGCTCTGTATGTACCCCATAGGTAACCTTGTAAAGGTGTACTGACACCCGCTCCAAGAAAATGCAAACTGCTCTTGACACTCTTCAGCAATTGGCACAGAGAAAAATGCATTGGCTAAATCTACCACTGCATACCAAGTCCCCTCAAACTTTTGGACATTCCCAATCAAGGTAATGGCACCTGGGACCGCGGGCACTAAGGGAGGAGTGTTTTTTCAACTCACGGTAATCCACCGTCATCCTCCACGACCCATCCCCCTTTTTAATAGGCCAGAGAGGATTGTTCCATGCGGTGGTGATAGGGCGTAACACACCTGCCTCCACATACTCCTTGATGGCGTCTGAAATTTCCTTGTGCCCCCAGGAATGCAGTATTGCTTCATTGCTACCCGCTTGGTTGCCACAGGCACTTACACTGGGGGCATCTTCAATTTGCCTACGGTAATGGGTGTGCAGGTCAATGCACTCACCCCAAACTGGTACGTTTTACCTCCAAGTCCCAAAGTCAACCCTTCCAGAATGTCAAAGCCGATTATATATTCAGGTATCGGGACAATCAACACTTGGTATTTCTGCCTATTCAAATTGCCTATTTTCATCTCCACTTTCGTACTGCGGGGGTCTCCTTTCCCCCGAGACCTGTAATAGTAAATTAGCTGCCTTTGAATCGTGCTGGATTGCCATGAATCAGAGAGGCCTCCGCCCCGGTGTCTATCAATGCTCGTACCCCTTGCGTATTTCCTGGCCCCCAAAAAATCTTAACATCAACATGGGGCCGCCTATCAACTTTTATGCGAGCAGACACTGCCGGAGCTTGGCCGTAGCCCTAGTCAAATTTCAAATGAGTGTGACTTGACTCCGCCTCTATCATTGCACTCACCACCTTCCTCAAATCAGCGTATGTTGGCTGGTACGTGGAAGGTGTCCCCATAGACCCTTCTTCTTGTTCTTCCTCAGGAGGAGCGGAAGGTGAGGTGTCCCCCTGTGGCTTGGTTACTACCTGTTTCTTAACCTGTTTATAGCGCTCTTTGGCTGCAAGTCCTCTTTTTTTTGTATAATTCATACATTACTCTGGTTTCAATGCCATCAATTTCTTCTCGTGGCACACCATCTTTTAACAAAGCCAGAAACATGTCCTTTTGGGACACTCGGGAGTCTCTACTATCTTGCCACCTGCCTTCGGTTCTTCTCTCACTACGCCCCTCTCTCTCCCGTGGCTTGTCATCACTCTTGTCCCACTCCCCTAAATCTGCCAGTTGCCGAATGGCATCCACTACCTCATCAGTGGGTTTGCCCATCATACCTACGAGCAAAGTCATAATGACACTTTTGTATGCGGGTGGCACAGTTCTAATCACATGTTTCAAGTTGAAACTGAAAGCGGCACAGCCCCCATGTGTCCTGGAGCATCTACGTGAATTTCCTCTTTCATAGCATGCTCTCTGACCTTTTGAATTGCCTCTTTCAAAGTATACTACTTTGTTTCCTCACTAGGCCAATCTGTGGTAATGGGGTATTTACGGTTACATGCTTGGGCTGCTAGGTGCAACAAAGACACCTGTGAATCGTGACCATTCTCATCAGGGTGCGGCCCTGCCCTTAAGTCCTCCTGTACATTGGTGTCAGTTGACAAGGGTAGAAAACGCAGTGAGTCTGTGGAATCTACCAACAACCCTGCAGCGCCCCCATCTAGCAACCTCACCATCCATGTTAATAAAGGTTCCCTTGATTTTTGCCTCAAACGGGTAATGATTTCCCCAACCTCCTGCTGGGTGTAATCCTCCAGCGTGGTTAAATCAACCACTCCGCCCGCAGGATTCTGCGGGTGGGGTCCGGCTCGCCGTCTTCTAACGGGCTTAGCCGCCACTGTTTTCTGCTTAATTTCCATTTTGGGATTTGACTCATTTGCGGAACTACTCTCTGGACTGGTTGAGTCAAAAATATCACCATCCCACTTATCTGGGTCCGAGTCCACACCAGCAGTAGCGATTACAGCTGCCACCTTTCTTTTGTTGACCCCTCCCCGTCTTTTCCTATACTTATACCGGGCTACTGTGACTGCTGCCCTCTCGGCCACCTCCTGATATGTGTCAGCCTTTATCTTTAAAAAGTTTCATTTGAATCTGCTGCATTAACGCAGTCTGCCTTTCTGCAGCCAGCTCTCTTTCTAATCGCAAAACCTCATTTTTCATTTCCAAATTCTTTTGATGTATTTTCCTATAAGCATGCAAAAGAACCCAACCTCGCCTACCTAATGCAGCGCATTCTCTGCCATGTTCCACTGGAACATGTTGCAAGCACACCATCACATCAGACGGATCAGCATCTCCCAATCCCTGTTCCCATGTTTCACTTAGCCCTGCGCCGCATACCCACGCCTGGGTCAATTTATCATACGGACTCTTGGTCCAGCATGGAATGATAACATCAGAACATTCACCGCCAGTGGGAACGCCCTTTTTCCTGAACAAACTTCTCATTACTGCAAACGGTACAAAACCTCTTTATATCTATATTTTTTTTTCCTTCCACACTGCAATCACTCCCACAAGCACGCACACACCGGCAAAAGGAGAAGAAAAAAAAACAGCTTAACACAGTTCAACACTCACTGCCAAATTACTTTCGCTTGTAAGGCAACCAAAGCCTGTCTACGTTCAAACAGATTCTTGAATATTTGGAACAATTCATCACAAATATCCTGTTCATGATGCCAAAATGTATTGCTCTCCCAGAGTGCACGGACAGTCATAAATCACCAGTGCAATTACAGAGCCAATACTTTGAACGCAGGAAGACGCAATAACTTGCAACCACACACTCTTAGAAAATAATGAACACTTATACAGCTATTTATTCAAAGCTTAGAAGCAACCAGTGATAACATAGAAATAAATCACAGAAGAAACAGAAAATTCAAAAGAAAATACATCACCGTGAGCGTAACTGGATTCCTCATCTCGCCAGAAGCGGCTGGAAGACCCCGATAACAGCCAGGCGGAGAGCACAACAGCCCAGAGGTATGGCGGACGGAAGCGTCCCTCCTTCGGCTGAAGTCTCAACTGACCACTCAGGGGTTCCGCATATATGCACACTTCAAAAAGGGGTGGCAATTTCTCGAACCTTCTGGCAACCCACTTGCGCATTAATGAGCAGCAGTTGGTTGCCAGCTGGGTAAACTGACAGTAACCTAAAGGAGCAAAGTGCCTCCCTCCTCTAAAAACAAGCACCACGGAAAACAGTCCCATAGCTCATAACAAGACATAACAAAGTTAGCTTTCCCAGCAGAAATGTCCTTGACTGCATACAAGGTTTGGAAAGCATGTTTTCTTCAGCATCGTGAATCTAGCTCTCAGCAAAATGAGTGCAGCTTTTCACTGCGGCATGAAGTAAATATCCATCATGGCTCAGAGCGCTCCCAGAATGCACTGTGCACCAGCGCCATGTTTTAGCTCAAGCATAACAGACGGGAAGAAAGAAAGGAATGGGAAAAAAAAGAGAAAGAGAGAGAGAGAGAGAGAAATAAGTCATGAGAAAACAAGATGCACGTCATAACTTTTTTTTTTGTTTTTGCAGATTCTTTTTCATCAAATAATTTTGTCATTGTTTCTTATTCTCATTTGTAGTGTTACTGGCATGTTCCTGTTCGCTCTGGGGGATTGCACTATCGCGCACCCTCCTAACATCTGAGAGGTGCACCCAATATTTCAATCCCTTAACTTTCACTGTTACGTATGCTGAATCTGAATATATGGTCACTGTGCATCCTTTGGCCGTACGTAATGCTTCAATCAATGCAGTTAATTCCACCGCCTATGCGGAGTAATGCGATGGTAGGCGCTTTTGAACAATTATTTCATAGTTATCTTCTTCTATTCGTACTACTGCCATTCCCACCTGCTTCTCCCCTGTCTCTGGGTTTATCGATGCTGACCCATCTATTTCTCCCTCCTTCAGGCCATTTTCACTTGCTTTGGGAATGGCATCACCCTCTCCCTCATAGGTGGCACAGTCGTGTTCCTGTATGTCTACTGTTGTACATGGCTCTGCAATGAATGTTGCTGGGTTCACTGTTTTACATCTGACTACGTGTACATTGGGGCTTGAAATTATTATCTCATATGCAGTTTCTCTCTTGGTTGTCAATGTTGATTTTGATCGCTCAAGAATCGCATATAGCAAATGCTATGCGTATAATGTTACTGAACATCCCATCACAATTGTGGCACTTTTCTCAATTGCGAAGGCTGCAGCTGCGACGGCCTGTTCGCACGTGAAGTGACCTTGCATTACTGGATCTAATGTTCCACTATAATAGGCCAATGGTTTGTGGCCTAGTGATGTTTTCTGTGTCAGAGTTCCATTACAGTGTGAGAACAAGAAAAATTCCTTCTCATAATCTGGGTTCGCGAGAACTGGGGCATCGGCAATAAGGTCTTTTAGTTTGAAATACTGAGTCATCATATCATGTGTCCATTTTATTGCGGCTCTGCTCTTCTGTGCTACTTTTAATGCTTGTAGTAAAGGAACTGTGTATGCCGCGTAATCAAAGATCCATGCTCGGCAATAGTTACATATGCCAAGAAACTTTTGCATGTCCTTCACGGTTTTTGGTATGATTATGTTGCGTATGGCAGCTGCTCTGTCTGAGAGTATTCGTTTTCCATCTTTTGATATTAGCTGTCCGAGGTATACAACCTCGGCAAGACAGTATTGTAGTTTTCCTTTGTCCACCTTGTACCCTTTGGTGGCCAACACATTTAACAGTGTTATGGAGTCTTTTCTGCACTTTTCTTCTGTATGGCTGCAGACGAGTAAATCGTCTACGTATTGTATAATGGTGCTCTCAACATCTATGTTTCCAATGTCTTCATGTAGTGCTCTGTTGAAAATACTAGGGCTCTCGCAATACCCCTGTGGAGTCTGCGATGCTCATACCTGTTGTTTCCTAATGTGAATGCTGTCAGGTACTGTGATCCTGGGTCAAGTGGTATAGAGAAGAAAACATTCTTCAAATCAATCACAATAAAACATGTTGATTCTTTGGGTATGCTGCATAGTATTGATGCCGGGTTGGCACTAACGGGAACTCTTTTTGATTGACGTCATTGAGTGGGCGAAGATCTTGGATCATCCTCCACGCCCCTCCTTTTGCTTTTATGATCGGAAAGATAGCTGTATTACACGGAGAGTTTGATGGCACTATGATACCTTGTTTTAGGAGTGCATTTATTGTTACCCTAATCCCTTCCTCTGCTTCTCTGGATATGGGATATTGCTTCAATCATGGTGGTAAGGCTCTTGGTTTGAGCTTTATCTTTATCTTGTTACCTCATGGAGTAACCCTACATCGTGGGTGCCTTTAGTCCAAATTTCAGGCGCCACCTTTGCCAGGTCTTCCTCGAATATTGTCGGTGGGGCATTAACACTAGCCATGAGCGGGTTGTGTACCTCTCTGTACTGGATCATAATGTCACATGGTTTACTTATTTCCATTATTATTTCTCCATCATCTTCGTTGTCAGTGAATAATTCTTCGTCCGTTATGTCTCTGAGCATTATGTTTGTGTCTATGCATAACACAGTTCTCCACTCGCACCTATGCGCATCCAATTCTATGACCATCATACGTTTGCTTGATACCTGAACTGCCTCAATGTCTATGGGCATTATCATGCCTGGCACGACGTCTGTGTGTGCAATTGGGCGGAATATAAAATCTGATGGTGTTCTCCATTCCTTTCTCGTTATCTCTGGTACTACTCGGGCTAACACTTTGATGTCATAGATAAAGATGTCTATGTCAATGGGTATTCCTCGCACTACAACTTCATTCATCATTGTGCTAATCATCAACATTGCTCGTACTGGGCATACTCCTGGGGTGGAACACACTATTCCCCGCTCAGTAAACAAAATGGTCATGATCAATTTACTTAGTAAATCTCTGCCCAGTAAATTGATTGGTGCGTCTTTGTGGTACAGTAAGGGTGCACGCATGGTTTTTCCCCCCCACCTTTATATCAAGATTTTTAGTGTAAGGAACTTTTAACCCTTGCGTTTCCAAATTCCTGCCTGAGAGCGGAAACCGCCCTTCCATAAGACATGATTTTTCTGCTCCTGAGTCTACCATGAAGATAAACTCCTTGTTTCCTATCTCTGCCCCCACTAGTGGTTCCTCTTCTGCACGTAGGGTGGTGGATAGGACTGGACATGCAAGTGTTCCCTGTGGGCTGTCCTAATCTGCATACCTTTCTTGCCCCGGTACTGAAAAGACATTGGGCCTCATTACAACCCAGGCGGTCCGGAAATAACGGTGGCGGTAAACCCGCCGCCACCGTTGTTTCCGGACCGCCTGAGTCCGACCCCTGCAGGTGGGAGGTGATGTTCCCGCCAGGTCTGACCTGGCGGGTTTAACACCTCCAGTATGCAGGCGGACGAGGAAACACCGGCAGCATTACGAGATGCTGTCGGTGTTTCCATGATCCCCATTTCCATCGAGTCCTATAGGACTCAATGGGAATGGGGATTACACCATTCCGCCTCCGTGATTCCCGGAAAACAGGGGTTGTAATGCCCAGGTAATTCCGGGAATCATGGAGGCAGAATAGTAATACGAGTCCGGCGTTAACCAGGCGGTTTTACCGCCTCGGTTAACGCCGGACTCGTAATGAGGTCCATTATCTCCAACCACTGTTACGCCACAGAATGGTGTAGGTGTGCCATTTGCAGCTGTTGTGAAACAGTTATTGTTTGTGTTTCCTACAGCATTTTGTCTTGCCATGGGTTGTGATGCACTGTGATGCGGTTGTGGGGGTGGTTGTCTTTGCTGCATTTGGGGTTCGTTATAGCACTGGGCTTGTTGTCTTCCCCCTCCCATTGGTAATCCATAGGGGCTACCTGGGTGTGGGCATCCCCAATCTTGTTTGTTTTCCATGGGCTGCTGCCCTTGGAAATACCCTGAAGACTGCATTCTACAATCTCTTGAATAGTGTCCCCATCTTCCACAGTTCCAACAAGACCCTTGCAGTCCTCCTCTCATCCCTTGCCCACCAAATCCTCTATTCCCCATACCTCTGAACCCCCCTCTCTGGCCACGGTAACCACCTCTTCCTCTTGCCGGTCTTTCTTGCTACTGTGGTCCTCTGTATGGCTCCTCTCCATTCCATGGTCCTTGTTCTCCTGCTGCTCGCAGCACTGCTATTGTAACTGAGCGGTTTCCCTCTCCTTCATCCCCCTCATTTTCTCTATCTGCGGCTATGCTGGCGTTTATGGCGGCAACCTTCCCTAATTTGTTCTGCACCAGCTTTGCCTCGTCTGCCAACCTTTTTTGGGCTATCTCCTTTTCCCTCTCTTGGATCCTCCTGCAGTGATGCACAATTATGACCTGAACATATCGTCACAAACTTGTCAAATTCACTGTACATTGCAATCAGGCACAGCGCTCCACACCACCGCCACTCTTTTAACATCGAAATTGTTTGCCACATGCCTGCATTGAGCATACTGCTGTAAAGCATGCACAAACATATCTCCGAGCACCAAAACCCTGACCTTCTCAACCTCTGCCATCTTCACTACACACAGTCTCTTTCTACACAAATCCACCATGTCAACATCTGATTGGCTGATCCCTACAGTCCCCTTTCCATGCTGGATTTGCTGTAAAACCCCAGATGTGGCATGCCCTATCCGTGGACAGCCGCGGTGTCGGCGCGGTGTGTAACTCTTAGCCAGCCCTTCTACCCTTTCCACATCACTCTCGGTGCCATTCCCTCATTGGATACAGCTAAGCAGTCACACAACCATCCACCAATCACATCCAAGACCTATGCATCTAACTCCATCATCAGAGTTCCACACTTCAAATGTACTGTTGATCACTCTGAGTACACCTACTACAAAAACTACTCTACAAGTCTCCAAGATTTCTACTTACAGCTGCATGCATATCAACATGCATGAATACAAACTAAAGGTATGCATATTTTATTCACAGTACCGGTACAACTCTTATGAATCCATATAAACAGAGTAATGCCACTAAACCTGCATAACCTATACATACATGCCAACCCTCCCGATTTAGGTGCGAGACTCCCGATTTTTCATTGAAAAAACTCGCCATTTTTTACTGTCTCCCATCTAAATTAATGCTAATCCCAATGCAATCCTATCGGAAAAATAAATGTTCCCGATTGCTGTGGTGAAATCGCCTTCTTAGGGGCTCCCGATTGTTGGCATGTCTGCCTATAAAATGAACTTATTGAAATTTTTCCCATCTACTATAATCAACTGTCACTTCCAAACCTGTCTGCTATCTACAACACAGCTTTAAAAAATCAAGGAAATTTCATACACTTAAAATTGTACTCATTTGCAAAGCATGTTGAACTCACATATTGTAAGCTCACATATTTGCACATAGTCAAATGAAATGCATGCGTACACTATGTTCACATATCAAACAAGAATACTACTACAAAAACTTAAAAATCAACGTCTAAATTAACATCAGTGCTATAAGCTCACAAAATTACTAACTTCTTTCTTTTACAATTGCAGTGAAGACCACTCTCCTGAAAATCAGCAGCATCTGAACTACAAACATCATATCCGAAGAAACCTGCTCATTCCACAAAAACAAAAAAAGAGTAAGTACAATACTACCTTAATATTATTACTGTTACTCAAACACACTGTGTGGTTCATTCATGTAATTTGCGCACAAAAAAACCCTGGAGATTTCTGAACCGTTCTGCCCGCAAATCCTCATTTATTAAACAGGGATTAGCAGGCAGAATGGCACACAAATCTCCATTTTTTTTTAACACAAATAACATACTCAACCCCTAGAATGTTAGTATTACAAAACAAAGAGCTGTTTTAATTTTATACCATTAGGTTTACTATTAATGCTTCTCCTCACCACTAGCTCACTTTCTACTCTCATCTGAACCTCAGTTTAGTAACACACAAATAGAAGAATAGCCTTCCCAACTAATTGCAGCTGCCCAATGCACAATCACACACCACCACATACATCTTTCCCATCATACTCAGACACTCATGCACACGGCACACATACATTGCAAAATGGCCCAACCCATACCTTCTTTTTTTTCAACAGACCCAAAGAATGCCTACCAAAAAGCAAGTCCGTAGAAAGCAACGCAGAAATAGAGCAAATGAAAATAAAAGTGCCCAAAATAAGCATCCATTTCTACCAGAGTTTGTACAAAAAGTTCAAACAAAACAGCTAATACAGTCATTTTGTGAAACAAAACAAGCTTCCAGTACAGAAACTTTGCCTCCTCTATCAAAATGTAAAACGAAACAGAAAATGATCAACAAGAATTCGGCTACCACTACTGCTAAAACTGCTCCTATAAATCTTTATATACTAGCAAGTAACCTACCAAAAAAGGTATTTGGGCAAAAATGTTCCACCACAGAGTACTTCAGAATCTTATAAAAACAGGAGACAAGTCATGCACAACCCTTCAAACCTACTGTAGAAAATTAATCTTAGAAGCTTTGATAGACAAGCAATCTTTCTCAAAAGACAGTTATTCATTTTAGTGTTAAACAGAATGAAAGCACTAACAAAACTAACTACTAAGTTACAAATAAAACTTCTCAATAAACGTAATTTCAACAAAAATAACTTCTTAAATATCTGTGGAGGTGAATGGAGTCACACCACGAGCACACAACCATATTTTAATGAAGAAGCATACAAACAAAACCAAAAAAACACAATTGCCATACATAGCAGTGGACGAGGTTATGAAAAAATTAATAATACCATAATGGAACAAGAAATACAGCTTACAAAAATATCCCCAGAAAACTCAGAATTACCTCTCCATTCGACTGAACTAGAACGTCCAGTATACAAATGGCCATGTAAGTCAATGTGTAACATTACCAAAAAATCTTTCAAATCTTTACGCCAGTTCCTCAATCATATGTGAAAGGCAAAGACAAAATCAAAATGAAAGTGCTGCAAAATATGGATACCTGTCCAGTGCGCAAATACACAGGACTACAAGGACATTCATTAGCCTGCATTTCAGGACCTATTTGCAAAAGCACCTTCCATCATATCAAAATGATATCAAAACATCATTCAACTATAAGAAATCTAGTCTATAAACTGTACTATGCTAAAAGTCCTGCTTTAGCACTAGCCAATTTAAATACCAATCTTCTACATGGTACACCCAAAGACCTACTCGAAGAAATCGACCGTATCCAGGGAACATATTTTGGAAGTGAAAGCCACTTACAAAATGCAATAGCTTTACAACAGACTAGCAACAATTATACACATGGCAACCTTCTACTACAAACATACAAAAATGAAATATTAAAATTTAAAAGTACATCCGCTGAAGTACAAAACCATGGGTGTGTGTGTGTTGCCGCAGAACTTTTTATAAAAGTAACACAAAAACTATAGAGTTAACATACAAAATAGAAGACAATGAAGATTCAAAATAGTTTGAATTAGCTTGCTACCTTATAGCAGAAAACAAATACAAAATAACTGACCGCTTAATACTTTGCAGTTACTGCACTACAAAACTTGACAACAACCAAACTCCTTCACATGCTATCACAAATAACTTGGAATTATTCCCACTACGAAAACCCCTGCAACAACTCAATTTATATGAGAGCATCATAATTCAAACAGTGCACCTATTTCAAGCAATAATACGCCTTCAACCAAAAACAGCAAAATGACCTCCCTCTGAATTGGTGAAAGGCATTCGTGGCAAAGTAGTTTATTTACCATTAGATCTGAAAGAAAGTTAACACACACTCTGGGAGTGCAACGTCCAATAGAGCAATCTTTAATTGCCTTAGTAAAGGGTGTACCTACAAAAGACAAAAATATTTGGCAACAACTCGTAGACGTACATAAAGTTAGACAAGCCTTGCAATATCTAAAAGACAATAATGAATGCTACAAAGAAATAAATATTGAAGAAAACTTAAGGAAAACAACTGAAATAATTCAAGAGTCACCAGAAACAGGTCAATTCGAACTTTTAGATCCTGCTACAGTATCCAATCTTTTAGACCATTATACAATTCATCCATTACACTCTAAAGACACCAGAGATGATGCATTAGAAACGTACCAAATGCGACAAACCAAAGGATCACCAATCATCATATGGGAAAAAAGTATAGAAGCATGTGCTTTTCCTCTACTCTTTGCTACTGGCAAAGGAGGAAGGTACAATGATAGACCCACTCAGATAACAGCATCATAATACCGCTCATAACGAATGTATTCTGAAGATCTCAGATTAAGACAAAATGTGGAATATATATTCCACCTACTCTTTGAAAGTGAACTAGCAACTCTAGGTTACGGAGTTGCACACACATTAAAATCAGGAACCCACTTTCAAAATATGTCAGCTACGCAATTAATACAAAAAGTGCAAGAAAAAGATGAGGTTTTACAATCAAGCATTACAAATCTGTTAGCAAACATGCGTGGCACGAAAGAGTACTGGTTCCAACGTCAAGGAGATGTACATTGCATGATAAGAAACCTTGGCTCACCCACTTGGTTTGTTACATTAATTTGTGCAGAATATGCATGGGAAGATTTACATGATTTCCTATGCATATCAAACAAAAACAAAACAAACATAGATATACTAGCACCTGGACAACTTTGCTCTCTAGATCCTGTTAATGTTTCAAGATATTTCCATCATCATTTCATTGCTATGCTACACTTTATTTGTAATAAAACTTTTCCTCCCCTCTGAGAAGTGAAACACTTCTTTTGAAGAAAAGAATACCAAGCCAGAGGAGCACCATATATCCACATGCTTTTATGGATTATAGATGCTCCTAAATTTGGTCAAGACAGTGATGCCACTGTTTTACAGTTTATCGAAAAATATGTCACTTGCGAAATTCCATCGGAAGCAACAAATAGTGATCTTCATGCTCAAATTGTACAATTTCAAAGACACAAATGTGGCAAATATTGTGGTCACAAATATAAAAACAAAGGGAAATACTACACCAAATGCTGCGCTAGTTTCCCTAGACCAGTTACAGAAACAGGTGAAGTGAACAACTTCATGTATTCAGTTAGACATAGTGTTAAAGGTAAATCACCTAAGAACACGTATTATATAAAAAGAACAGAAGCAAAATATATCAATGATTACAATGCAATCATTGCCCTCTGGAATGCAAACATAGATGTGCAGTACATTGCAGACAATTCCACTGCAGTTGCACGATATGTTACAGCCTACTTAACAAAAGCAGAAAAAACTGAGCTTCAAGACCTCTGGAATGACCTATCATCGGACAAAACATTAGCTCAGAAATTATACAGTTTAGTCATAAAAATGCTCTCTCATAGAGAATGTGGCTCCTATAAAGCTGCAGATCGTTTAACCGGTATTGCTTTGTATGGAAAATCTGAAAATATAGTATGGCTAAGTCTTGGTCCTGCTAAATCTAGAAAAAGAGTTCTCAAATCATATGACGACATAGAAACAATAGCCAAAAATTATCCCAACAGCCAAGACATTTTGAAAAACAATTTACTGGACACATACTACCCAAACAGGAGTACCACTTTGCAAACCATGTGTCTATACCACATAGCCCTAAACTTCACATACAAAAATAATATAAAACCCGATGAAAAAAAAGGTAGATATAGAGTGACAGATTGTGAGGGCAGCTTAGTGAATCTTACCAAACAAAGCTTAATTAATCATATCAAATTGTCATTAAAAACTCCTCAACGTAAAGAACTATATTACATGTCAATGCTACAACTTTTTAAACCATGGAGAAAAGAAGAAGAGATAATAGAAAACTGTGACTCCTATGAAGATGCTTTCAAAGCAAATGAAAGCACAATCACCGATATGAACTTTACGCAGTACAAAACAATGTTGCACTATGAACAGCAACACGAAGAAGAACTCCAGGCCCAACTAGATAAAGACACTCCCGACAGTATCAACCTTCTGTAACAGGAAGTCAAGAACCACTGGGACAGCCACTAATAGCAAATGAGGCAGAATTAGCTATGACAGAAGTAGAGAACACCATGTGACACTATGAAGAAGATGCAGAAGACTTAACTGTACTACAATCAAAACTGAACAAAGAGCAGCGTACCATGTATCAAGAAGTAACAAAAGAAATTGCACATGGTGTACAACATGAAAATAAAGAATACAGAGAATTAACAGAAAACATGCGCCAATCTGCAGACCTCACTTACGCCAACATTTTAAAAAGTATTAGAGTTGGTGTACTATCTCAAGAAGCACAAGCAATATTAAAAACCCGGCACATCCATGCACTTTATGGCCATAACTCATGTGCTACTGATGTTATGGAACAATTAGCACACAAAAATGTCAATTGTATGTCCTTAATGCCAACTCTTGCAAGCTGTTCCAAATTCAATGAAACAATGTTGAAAGAGGAAATGCAACCAATAATTGAAATTTTCTCCACAGACTAAATGGTCGTACATGGTATGACACTACCCATGTGTCAACAAGCCACAACAAGACTAAATACCTTAGAAAATTCTATCTCCAACACAGCTGGTTTGGAGAAAATATTAAAATTATCCTTAAACTGCAGAGTAATGCTTAAACGTAACCTTGACGTGGCGCAAGGACTAGGTAATGGGGCACTGGGTACAGTTGTAGGCTTTCACACATACCCACGTGACAACAACATTCGGTTTGTCAATATTCTCTTTGACAAACTTTCAGAAGTAAAAAGGATAGGGCGCTCAACAGCTTGATTCCTTCTCTTCAAAGACATGTATGTACGTAGAGAGCAATTTTCTCTAACTCATGCATATGCAGTTACCATTCATAAATCCCAAGGTCTTACCCTAGACAAAGCATTGATAGCTATTGGGAACACAGTCTTTAAAGAAGGCATGAGCTACGTAGCACTATCAAGGTTACGTACACTTGACGGTCTATTTCGAATCAACTTTGATGCAAGTAACGTAAACGCTGATATTCCCTGCATTTTAGAATACAATAGACTACGTTCACTATACAACCCCCATCTAAAAACATATCCTGTTCCACAAAAAGGAAAACGTTGTAAAAGAAAACTAATTCAAACAGTAATACAACAGGATCTCACTGCAAATCCTCCAAAGAGAGTAAAAGAAGCTAATACTTCATCAATTACCACAACCAAAGAAGAACCTATTACTCAAAGTAACTCAGGTACCTCTTCAAAGAAGCAACACACACTCTGAAAAAATGACTTGGACACAGAACTAGCTGGTCCATTCAAATTTGAAAATATAACTGGTGTAAATTGCTATGCAAATCTAGCAATGAGTATTCTATTTCAATACCACCAATTGTTGACAACATTTACTTACACAGTACAGACCAATTGTGTTTTCAAATGTTAGTCCTTCATAGAAAGGCAACAAACAATCCTGACAACACATATAGTGTTCATGGAATAAGACAAGAATAGGACTACTGTGCTGCAATGGTGAAATTCACTATAAACTCACAAGAAGATACACAAGAATCTCTAATGTACTTACTACAAGTTTTGGAAAACAAAAACATACCTATAAATGAAATCTTCCAGATTTCATACATGTGGAAACATACATACACTCTCTGCAACAATGTGCACAGGAACAAATCCCTAATGAGCGCTTCGTGTATGTATCCATTCCTAATTGTGAATCTGTTCCATTTCAGCAACTTGTACAAAATGCAAACCATGGTAGATTATGTACTACCTGCAAATCAGATAATCGTTCCACCTTACTAATACAAACACATATTAAATACGTAATACTAATGCTTCTACGTTACAATGCAGATGGTACTGTTGGGTATTTTGTGTAGATTTGGGGCCTAGCGGTATTTTCTTACTGCCAAAAATAAAAATAATTTAGCAATAATCACTCCTTGCATTCAGATTGGGTTTGGTATTATAGTGGTATCGTGGCTATGCATTATTTCAGTACACAGATTTATTTGGTTGGTATACATTTCGTTGTGGTGTAGTGATGAGCATAATTTCTTTGTTTTATTTGTGGCCCCAACATACAAAACCCCTTTCTTTTGTTTAGACTGTTCTTGTGATCTCTAGAGGCCTCAGGCTTCTACATTATTCAATAACACCACATTTTCATATGGAGTGCCACTTATGGCTGTTATCACTGATTTATCTACACCAGTGAGCTATGCTTCCATAAAGTATTCAAAATAACATGTGGTATTATCACTAATTTATTTACATTAGTGAAACTACTTCCAGAGGCCTCTCTCTCTCTGCTGACTCATGTACGTCCAGCAGACTATCAGATTGTGTTCCACTCAGAAGTCACAAACACATATACACTGAGTTGAACCACGCACACAACTATTTATAATTACTCATAACATAACTTTTTCCACATGGGATGCTTGGCATATATTACCTAATAACCTCCCCTTTTATCATGTGATATGGGCTAACTGCACCAGAGAAAAACAGAAGCAAATAGAAGCCTTTACACAGATTGTGATTTACATCAGTTTCATTTAAAAAATCATACATTACCAGTTTTGCGAGGCAGTCTTTTCTAGAATAAACATAAGAGAAACAATTGCAAAATACATGGCATTTCATTAGATTCTTTGTAACAATAAAAAAACAGTGCATCAGTTGGCTTGCATTTCTGAATGGCAACATTATAATGCAGCTATCACTACGCTGCCTGACTGAAATAGATTTCATTCACACACCGCACTCTCACTTTGTGTAAGATAATTACCAGCAAATTGTAGCTGTTCAGCATGCAAACTCTCTGGGCTGGTCACTTTCTTTAAATGGCTCAGGGCTTCCTTTTAGAGCACCCGGCGAGAACATGCAGTTCCAATCTGCAATCTTTTGTCCTCCAGCTGGTGCTAATTGACTGGAATCTCCAGCCTGTGAAGGTCAGCAGTGCACTGCACGACACCTCTCAATCAGGCAACCCCACAGCAACTCCCGCCAAGTCCTCACCGAAGCTGTGCAAAATGTCCACTAACTTTCTGTCTCCCCGGGCTGCTTCAAGAGACCTCTGTTACAGCCCCTAACGTGATGCCTGCCCAATAACAATCCACTATGTCATACCCTCCTTCTTCAAACAATAGCTCACTTTTCAGTAAGAAACTGTATCCACTAATTTCCTGCTTATTCGAGTTTTGTTTCCTGAGCAAGGACCGTGAAAAGCACAGAGAAAGAGAAAGAAAAAAAAATTCTGAATGCCCATTTAAAATGAGTTTCAGCCTGCCTCATTTTGCACATGGAGAACACATTGTAATATTAAGAAGTTAGAATCATGTTAGTACTGTTAATTATATTAGTTCATTAATCCTCTAATGTGTCTCCTGCAACAGAGGCATTTCAGTTGAGAAAAAAATGGTGTTTTTTTTAAATGGGAAAAAAATGATGTGTCTTTGACTGAGTAGCCTGTCTTCATTTACATGTCCATATGTTACACTGGCAACACATGGCTTGCTGTACCGCATTATAGCAATACATTGATCCCATGCAGTGGCTCTGCACTCCAAAAACACGCTATACATTGATCCCGTGCAGTGGCGCTGCACTCCAAAACACACTGAATAATCCTACAGTACCAAAAACAACTGCAAGCTGACTGGATTCATACATGGTCAAGTATCACTTGGTAAGAAAACCATCACAACACTAGGTATAATCTACCAAGCAGGAGCCACAACCAATGCAGGTCACTACACTGCATATATAAAAAACAAATGTGGATGGTTCGAATGTAATGATAGTACAGTTACTCTAAAGCAGAGATTGCCAGCAAATCTTACAAACATTTATTTAATCTTCTTGAAACCAAAATGTAATAACTAATATGTACTTAAACATTAACAAAACTTCAATTAAAAAACTATAAACTGTTAGAAACGCCAACAGGTATCTAACTGCCCCAAGATTTTGCAACAACCAAACAGATAAATCAATACCACTAAATTATAACAAGAAATAAACAGTTAGAATACGCCAACAGGTATCTAACTGCCCCATGATTTTGGAATAACCAAACAGATAAATCAATACCACTAAATTATAACAAAAAATAGACAGTTACAATATGCCAACAGGTATCTAACTGCTCCAAAAAAAAGTTTCCCCACAGACCCAATGATTTGAAAAACAAACACAGAAACTGAGCAAATTGCACAGTACACTGGTTTGTAAACTACTAAATATGAGGGTAGAAAAAAAGCTGAAATGTCTATTATGCAATGTAATAAGTCTTTATAAAATACATACACTAACATGCTCTTTTCTTTTATCACAGAAATAGAAAAAGAATATGGGCTCCAGTTACCCAACTCATCAAAAAATATATCCAATCTCAAAAAATCAAACAGTAAGTATTTTCTAATAGAACACATAAATATTGCTCTACAATCTTAATGACATGATGTAGCCAAAACTTCACATACAAACTATACAAATCAAACAGTACACAAACTGTAGATTTGAAAATATTTGGTAGATATTCGATTCTATGGGTGTGATATATGGGTGTGATATGCTGCGGTGATTGTGGCCAGGGCCTAGAGTCTTGGGCGTATGGCCTACAGCCTACAGCCTGCAGCCATGCACCCAAGACTCTTTTTTGAACTCTCTTCTTTTTAAAACCTTTTTTCAATGGACTACAAATAACCCTGATAAAATGTCATCCTTTCTCCTCCTTCAAAGGGCATTTTTTTCAACTTTTCATTTCCGCATAACCCTGAATATTACCCAGAATATGTGCAAATATCTCTCACATCAAACAAAAGAAATTGCAGGTTTTTCATTTTAAAAAAGTCTCTCTGCTGCAAAGCACCATGGGAGATATCCTTATAATTTTGGAAGATGGTGCACCCCCTTCTCCTTCAAAGATTTAAAAAAACTACTGGATGCAATAACCCCACACCTGGTCCTTGGCTGCGTCACAAGCTGGGTCTAACGTCCTTGACTGCTGAATATCATTGGAGGCTGTGTGCTTTGTTTCGTAAATGCTTGACCTATACGAACACTGACAATATATTAGCAATGCTATCAGTTTATATGCTGACCTCCTGTCATGTATTTTTTAAATCATGGTCTTCTTGCATACTTAAGATTTTGGCATGGGCGGATATAAGTTTGGATATTCTCATCTTGAACCCGAACAGAGCAAAAGTTAAAATATTCAACCTGGACTGGATTGATTCTAGAACTGGTTGCCTCTTATACAAAGACTTTCAAGTTATAGCGTATGAGCATAAAAAACTCAAAGGACTAACTCCCTATTTAAATCAAGCGCTGTCGCCGCAACTGAGAACATCAATACTACGCTTGCGATTCAATCTAGTCCCAACATGAGATATATTGGCAAGAAGAAGGTAGATTGACGCAAAAGAGAATTATTGCAGATTCTGTGAGACCACTTCTATCAAAGAGACTCTTAAACACATTATAGTTGAATGTCCAGCGCTAATTGATTTAAGAACCAAGTATTTTTGGAAACATATGCCATATTTTAGCGCAATGCTCCCAGAAAATCGATGGCCAGTTATTCTGTCAACTAAATCCATAAGTATTCACATTGCCACTTATAATCTTTTAACTGCTTTGAAGTTAGGTGTTGCTCCTGTTCTAGCTGTTCTATAGGACACTATTGATAATATCCATGTACAGAGTTATTAATTGTATGATTGTATTAGTACTGTGTCAGGATGTTCTATTTGTTTGAACCATGCATAATCATGTGGCATAACAGTTGGTGATGATGCACCATGCACCGCGAATTTTTAGAAACTTACATTTATCAATTTTATTATGAATGAAATGACTATTGATTATGATTTATTGTCATAGTTGGAATTATAATATGTGTGTAAAACTTCAATTTATTCTAAGTTTAAGTTTATTTAATTTTGTTTTACATGTTTATAGCGGTGCTCCGAAATCATTGTGTTATTATTATTGATTTACAGTGTTTTAGCAATTTATAATTGAAATTGTTCATTTTTGAAAAAAGTTGAGTTTTCTCAGCTATATTGAATAAAAAAAAATAACCCCACACCACCCTGGGAAATCGAGTCAACGCTTCATGACAATGTTGTTTCATACATGATCCAATTCCATCCATTTGTTTGAGCTATGTGCTTGAGCAAAAACTTGACTTTTTCTTCTATCGGAAAATGAATGGGAACCAGGCCGAAACTGCATTTTTTTGTTTTTTTAATTACTTCTTTATTTTTTAATGATCTTTCCCAAAATGTCCATTCTGGGGGTTCCTGAAAGTATGATTTTATTTGCAAAATGTCAACAAAATCCATTGTATGAGTCAAAAGTTATTATCAAATCATTTTTCAGGTTTCCTATGGGACTTGATTCTCAACTACTATGCAGCGATCTCCGCACTATATTGTAAAAGAAAATAGCCCTAAAAGTTGAAAATGTTATTAATGTAATCAGTGCTTTTATGAGTCAAGTCATATATGGTGTTATGTCTGATGTTATCAGTGTTGTCATACAGGATGTAACTAGTGATGTCATCAGTGATGTCATTTCTGATGTTATCATTGTAGTCGTACACTATAAAGCACTCCATTGTTACTTGAAGCTATGTCAGCGTTTAATAATAATAATAACAATAACAATAACAGGGGGCGAGTAGTTAAGGTCGATTTGCCTGAATTGTCTGCTGAATCTCAAGGGTTTTGTTTCATTACATTTTCACCTTAACATCTCTTTAACTAAAGATGCCACCCCACAGTTAAGGTGATAGCCTTGAGTCATAGGAAATTAGAAAATTCTTTTGGATTTAGATGACATTTTCCAAACAAAAAGTTTGTCATGGGACGCCCCAAAATCGCAATTTGGGGAACATTTAAAAAAAGTTATTAAAAAGCAAAGAAACGCTGCTATCAGCCTAGTCCTATTAGTTTTCTCATAGAGAAAAAGTCAAAATTTGGTAAAGCCAAATAGCAAAAAATGCTGGGTGGATTTGACCCAAATAATAAACAACTTGGGCATGAAGCATTGACTTAATTTCTGCGACAAGTTTGGGGTAAATCCATCTAGTAGTTTTTGAAATATTTGACAGGGTAGGAGTGACCTCCTGCTCCCCCAAAACAGCCATATCTCCCATGGTGCTTTGCAGCAGAGCGGCTTTTCAGAAATGAAATCCGTCATTTTAGTTTTACTCAATGCAAGCGAGCAATTACATGGGTAACACCGGGGGAATTTGAAAAATTTGAAAACAAACATAGCTCAAAAATCAATTTGGAGGTGGAAAAAGGATGCAATTGCATCATGCTAGTGGTGGAGAGGGGGGTGGAAATTAAATTGGAGCGCTGGAGGTGGTGTGGGGAGCCAGTTACAGTTTGAACATTTTCAGATTATTGGGGGACTTCCTTGTAAATCTTGTTTTGGAAGACGCGCTCGGAATACAAAATGTGTCACTCAAAAAGGGGGTAATGGGAGAGAGCCAGGGAGGGAAAAAACAGCTATAAGGAGTTGGTGAACATTGAAAGAGGAGGGGGGCAATTGGTGAGTTTGACAGAGGAATTAAAAGCATTTTTGATTTTCAAGCAGGGAGAAAGTGAAATAAAAATTGTATTTTACACCTGCAGAGATTATGTATCCTAGGCCGAAGGTCATGGCTGGCAGGCCCCTAATAAATAGTATAACAAAACCCTTTAAATTTCATGAGAAACTTTAGTTAGGACAGTTAAGGTTATCACATTTAATGTGAAAAATACACAGCAACAAATCCTTTGAAATAAAGTGAAAAACCTTTGTTAAGGGGGAGATAAGGTGATGAGATTTAACTAAGCAAAACATCTGAAATTCAGTAATCACATTTCGAGTCTATCTTAAATATGCACCCATTGGTGCACAGCATATGTCCACAATGATGAAATCACAAATGACATCACTGGTGACATCACTAATTAAATCATACATGACATCACTGATAGCGTCACTAATTTCAACATGCATGACTTCACTGATGTGACTGGTATGATTACATTTTGAAATATGACAACTCTGTCTTTTAACATGTCATATGTGTACATATTTCATACTTATACAGTACAATGTTTTCTGCCCTTGTTTCTTTAAATGTAATGTGTGGTATACAAGTATGTATCATAAGTAACTGTTTTTTTTTCATATTAGCCAAACTTCAAATTCTTAGATTATATATTATAACAATGCACACAGGCACATGCTTTCTTTAGTATGTGATTATTATTTATACAACTTGTCATTTAGAAAGAATGTGCTCATGTAATGTTATTACAGGGAGGAGAATTGTAAATTTAAAGTGAACATTGACTATTTTCATAGCACTTACTTTTAAACATGTTTCTGCTTCTATCTATTCTTATTTTATTTACTACCACATATTCTTATTACATTATGTTTGAAATACCTGAAATACATTTACCAGAATCAGGTACTTTCAATGCAATGAAGTATTGTCACTTTTTACTAATATATGAAATTAAAACCATTTGTATAAAGTTACATATTTTTATTTTAAAGTTTATAAGTTGATATTTATTACAAATAAATGTGCCACACGTAAGCATACTTTTCCATGTCATGTTGTTATTATTGTTTTATGTAATAAAATTAAGTATGTCTCATGGGAGGTCAACAAAAATACTTATTTATCAATAATATCACAATTGATGCCATTATTGATCGTATCACTGAAGTCATGTATAATGTAATTAGTGATGTCATCATGTCATACGCTGTGCAAAAATTGGCACATAGTTAAGGTGGACTTGCTCGAAATGTGATTGCTAAATTTCGGAGGTTTTGTTGCATTAAATCTGTTCACCTTAACCTTCCATTAACCAAGGTTATTTTCAGTGAATATATTTATTACCATTGCACTAGCGCAATTGCACAGTTAAGGTTAAGAGAATTGTTTATAGAGCTTCCGAAAATAACTTTTCTTAATAACTTTTGAACCCTGAACTCTTCAATGGATAAATCCGAAATAATTTCACAGTGCAATTTCGAAGTAGCCGCCTCCGAATTGGACATTCCAGATTTTTTAATGGAAAGCTTCATATTTTAAAAGAAATATTACTTTTAAAATGTTTTGAACAGCTTTTAGCAAAGGGTTTTCCGACAGGGAAAGAAAGTATGTTTTCAGCCCAAATAGTTCAGAATTGTCCACTCAGATTTTTGGCATGCTCCAGATCTCATCAGGAATAGGTGCAGTTCAAAAATGATTTGTAAATATAGTTGGCCAATTTTAAGATACTAACCATCTAAGATTGATCTATATATGATACATGCATAATGAAAAACATTTTCTGTTAAATAAAATGTCATTACAACGATACCATACTTCAAAAGCATGAAAGCTGTATGCAAAAACATACACTATGTATTACTTATAAACAGAACACATACAGAAACACATGCTAGAACAACAACTGCATACTGTGTGGAACATAGAGAACATGCATGCTAAACCATAGTAACTGTGTACTTTTTGGAACACCCATGAAATTTTGCTAATTCACACACAACCAAGTTGCTGATTTTAAACAGAAACTTGTTTTACATTAAATAACATGGCATTACAATGATAACATAGGTAACAAACATACAAACAGTACACAGATACACATGAAACATACAGTCATACATGTTAGAACACCAACTACCTACCACATGCCACACCCAGCAATTGCCCATTTTACTGATTCAAACACAAAATATGCAATGATAGCAACCATGTACTGTTTGGAACAGACATAAAAACAGACACAAATGAATCCGTTAGTAACCCTGCCGCTGCTTCTTGCAGGTTGCCGCCGGACTCATAACATTTTACTGGCACCTATCTTCCTGCTGCCATCGGAACATTACAAATCCTGGCGGACTGGGAAGCTAGATGCTGGAAAATGTTGATCCCCTTTCCATGGAAATGAGTTCACAGATGCACCAGAACCATTGCTAATGGTTCCGGTGCTTCTGTGACAGTTCTGCCTACCATAGCCGCTGCGCCCGGCAGGTTCAGACCTGTCAAACGCAGCAGCCCCGGCAGGCAGACTCATAGTGTGGTGGTCTGGAAACAAGGATGTCGGTGTGCTCTACGGCACCCTTGTTTCCAGACCACCACACTTCTAATTAGGCCCAGAGTCCTTGCTTGTTGAACCGTCCATCTTACCACTGCATATGCTTGTAAAATACATATACACCAGTATGCAATGAAAACAAAAACATAAGTTGAAAGCACATGAAAACCTGGCTAATTGCATATTTGCATGTACATCATATTAAGAAACAATACTATCTGCGTACTGTGTTGGAGTCATGCCAATCACATTTTACAATGCCCAATACAGCACATAAGGTGAATTACAGTTGTACACTATATGTGGCATCATACCAACTGATTACTGCATTCACCACATAAAGTGCATTTACTAAGAAAATGAACTTTGTAAGTTAATCAGTCATAAATATTTCATATTGCATAAACGTGAATGTAAAACATTATGTATGAATTCCATTATATTAGATGAAAATAACCTCTGGCCTGCATCAGAGCTATATATCCCATCCTTGTTACTTCTTATGTTGTAATGAAATTGCAATGTGGAACATGTTGAAACAAAAATTGTGAGATACATTGATTAACAGTAATTTGAGCACAAATAACTTTATGATGATTTGCAGTTCCTTGTATCCAATGTTTTCATGCAGATAGGTATGACAATACAATTTTACTTCTTGCGAACAAATTGACTTAATGTACTAGGTCACTTTTGATACTTTTACACAGCTCGCTTCCTTAGTTGTAGCCCGGATTGCTGCCACTTGCATGCAACAATATTTCATCTGGTATTACACCACTTTCATGATAATAAAAAATATGTGCCATCCGTTCTTCCCATTTGCCACCAGGATTTCCATTCCACTGAACAGCCATCTTTTCCAAACGTATCGCTGTAAAACCTGGTCTCCAATAATAATCACTTTCTTTTGCTGATTTAAAAAATAAAAATACACGTTACTAATTACACAATATATGTTAACCCGTTTCATTACATGCGAAATGAACAAAAAAAAAATAATATTAAAAAATGGTATATGCTATAACGGAAAATATGCAGTGTTACATACAACCGTTTTACAACACTTACCTGTAGTTCTATTTTTCATTAACTGCAATGGTAACGTTTACAACTTCACTGCGCACCACACTCAATCTGTGTTTCTAAGTTCGTATCCAATTTCCTCTTCTTTTTAAATTATTAGGCTGTTATTTTCATCACAAGGTGTACTAGCACGTCATTAGATTTATTAAAATGTGTATGACGGTGAAAATAAACGCATGCACATGCAACAGTAATATGCCCACTTTCTTTTACAACACTCCCACTCACTGTTATTAATGACTACTTATTCACCAGTAAGCAGCACACCCATGCTGTGGTGCTCACGCCCAAGCTCGTGTCTTATGCCCTAATTTACATATATATATACTGTATGAAAAACACACTTGTACAAGAACAACAATTATTTTGTCTTGTTGCTTTATATACTAAAATGAAACTAAACAAAACCTTTCACCATCTTAAACAAATAATTACTCTGATGCACACACGCACACGCAAACAAAGGATAACTAAATGTGTGTATTGAAAACCATGCCTTATCTACTTAAGTGAAACTATGAAAGCATTGTCCATGTCAAACAAAAAATGACTCCCCTGCACTTCTTTTAAACATTTGCACATATACACAAGGGATAATTAAGCTTGCGTCCTGTAAACCACACCTATATTGTTAATTTAGTATCCATATACTTAGTTGATGTTACAGAAAAAATTACCCTGCAGCACTTGATTTTATGCATGCACATGAGAAAATGAGGGGCAACTGTTCCTGCGTCTACTACACCCATTCTGCTGGATCAACACATATATACTTTAGCCCAGTGCTTACACTGTTTAATCATAAAAAATAAGAAAAGCCCCTGCTGAAAATGCTTACCCAGGGCCGGTCTTTGGGTCAGGCAGTGCAGGTGGCTACCTGATGGGGCGCCACACCAGCAGTCCGAGAGTCCGTCCAGTATGTAATACTGTTTGTCACTTCTGTACCTGTTCATTTTAATTCATCTGACACACTGCGGCAGACCCAGTGACCCTTTGTCAGTTGGCGCGCTGAAATTGCTGGAGGAGGAATCGGCATCAAGGTAAGTGATTTATTTGCTGCACCTGTTGGCAGGTCCAGCAGTTGCTTTTCAAAGTTGCCAATTAAAGCTCTTAACTATATATATGCCCAGGAAAGCACAATTTCACACAGCCAAATTTGGGGCATTTTTTCTAGTGTAATTCTGCAACTGGTGTGGCCCCGTAGCATTGTACGCACTGTTATTTTTTAATGTTTTCCTGCTAATCATTTTGAACTGGAACCATGTGTCTGCTTGTGTTGAGGAAGGTGCCCCCTGTGGTATGGTAGGGCTTTTGCCCTGTGCTTCTCAAGCCAAATCTTTGGTTTCACTAAATGGAGCTTTCATTTTCTGAAGCTACAGCTAAAGTAAAGTATGAAAATGCGATAGTGTCAATGTGTTTACAAATACCATAGCAAATGTAAACAATATACATCATGCTACTTGCCTGATAGGCGGAAAACACGATTTCCCCCAAATCTCGTTGACATTTAAACGGTTTCTGAACATGAATTGGTGGTTTGCAGTAGTGTGATATAAATGTTGAGGGTAAGAGAAATCCTCAGTATTGGGATGATGAGGGTGGGTGGCTTGCCAGTGGAGAACCGTAGGTCTATCAGGTCTTGATCTAGGTTATAGGAGCATAGAGAATGAATGCCAAAAATTGGCATTGGAGTGTTCCCTCTGCATATTTGGAGAACCATATATCGCTCACTGTTCGAAGTACAGGCAAATAAGCCTTGTGCAAGAACATTCACAATCTGTATGAAAAGCTGCAAGGATATTTGAAGGACTGTATGTTCTGTATGGGTCAGAGTATCAGATGTTTTGTGTACATCATACTAATATGTATCAGTTAGTCTGAGGAGTAAAAGAGGAGAGTTCAGACTCCAAGCTCATCACTTTTTTTACCTCTATGCCTCGGGAGGATAGCTCAGGGGCAACGTGCTCGCCTTGGTAGCACGGCGACACGGAGCACCACAGGTTCGATCCCCGGGTCCGCACTTAGAAACTTCTGGGTATTAAGCGTGTTATAAATAACCTATCATATCATATCATATGCTCAGACTTCTAATAGCAAGACGGTGCTGTCTAATCAAAAGTATAGTAGTTCAGTTTATAAGGGTTGGCTCGGTCCCATCTTTGAAAAATGTTAATACCCGTCCCATAAAATGTAAAAATAGACCTCCAGCGAAGTGCTGGTTATGACTTATTAAATATATTGTAGCAGAAATACTGCGTTCATGTCATGAGAGCATTCTCGATTAATGGAAGACTCACCAACAGTTAGTTCTGCTCTAATTAAAAGATGCTATGCTTGTAAGTAGCAATAGGAAGAATGGATTTCGAAAAGTGCTCTAAATGGTTTCTGAATGTCACTTGTTTTTATTGTATGATATCTGTCTGCGCCATTAAGCCTCTGGTTCCCTGGTGCACATTGTACATGGATTAAAGTAAAGTAAAGGCAGCAGTGCAGGATGTAGACAGCAGGTGCCCAGCCAGGAGAAGCCCAGCCCCAGAGCCCAGAAGCCACCCTTGTGCCGGGGCGGCTGCCACTGCCAAGATTGGCATAATGTTGTCCGTCGGTGTCAAGTTGACCATTATAATTGGTAAATTACACGAATTGAGGATTTATACAGAATTATTTGCTCTCTGGAAAGGATGCACCCCTGTGTCATTCATGCCGGATAACACAATTCTCAGTCATTAATAAACACAACCCTGGGGAGCCACTTTAACCCTTTGGACAACGTGCTTCTCACTCACCGCAGGATGTGTGGCCTGTGGTATTTCGTGGGGGGGGGAAAGTTGAAGACGTGTGGTGTGTATTGCATGGATCCATGGCTGGTGGCTTTATTTCTGAGCTCTAACCACAGCTGGGCTGTCTTAATGGCTCATTCATTATAAGTGCTTTAACAGTTTTCTCATTCGACTTGCAGCCTGCAGCTTGAAGAGCTGTGTCTGCCATCTTGATTTTGGAGTCAGAGGGCACCTGCGCTGGATGTCTGTTTCCATGAGTGGAGCCGCGGTGGCTTTTCTCATGAGTGTATGTTTCTGAGCCACATTGAGTAAGTGAGAGCGATAAAGCAATGGCTCATTTTTGTGTGCGTGCATGTGCATGTGCGTGGGTGTGTAGGGGGACATCTGGCCTATGTCTAATGGAAAAGGCAACTTGAGCCTCTTTACCGCATTCATAAGCCCATTAGGGCAAAAAAGCCTTTTCTGTTTAAAATGACTATCCCCACCTTGCTAGAGGAAGCTAAGTATGGGAGACCTTTCCCATACTGCCACCAGTTCCATCATCCACTGCCTCAGGCAGGCCCCCTGAATCACTCTTTCCCCAAACAAGTCAGGGGACTCCACCACAAATGAATAGGAGGGTGGTACGCTACTAATGGAAGAACATCAAACATTATTTTCAGAAGGGCAAATATGTACACAAGCACGCGTCCAATGTAAAACGCAAATGAACCTGAGCAACGATTTTGAAAATGGCATTCAAATAATTGAGGATAGGTGGTGGCCAGTGTACCAGATGTCATTTAATGGACCTTTTGAAAAATCAATATGGTACATCGTATTTAGAATGGCTTGTTCAAAGATGATCTATTGATAATTGCAATTGTGCTGTGTACTTTGAAGTGGTTGCTGCTTTCAATGGAGCTGGGGATCCATTTTGTAATGAACTCAGAAAGATTGGCTTATCTATCGTACATTCCCATTGGTGTAATTTTAAGGGGGGGCAAAGGTGTTCATCCCCCCAACCTTCATGGCACATCATTGTGTCCCCCTCATTTGGCAAGGGCCCTTTCCATTGTACAGTGCCTTATTTTGACTGGCCCGCAAATCTTCCAGAGGGAAGGTCCATAATTTTGTTAGCCCCACAACTCTCCATACAAAATTATCAGGGGATTCCAAACGTGGACCATTCTGTGCCAAGAGAGACAGCCCCATCTGTCGTTCAGCACGGATGATGGGCAAGATGAGAGAACACTATTTATGATTCTCTGAGAATTTTAGCTGCTCTAGCACCTCCTGACAGGTATCCAGGCACTTGTTGGAAGCCATCATGGATTTGTTTACCATATTCTTGTAGAAATTATGGTCTTTAAAGTTTCTTTGTGTGTCCTCAAACCAAACCATAGCCATTTTGTATTTATTATCACCACAAAACTACCCCTTCTTCCAGTCATATTACTTAAAGGCAATTTCGGTGCACCGTTTGTGGCAGAGAACATGCAGTCAGACCTTTTTATTAACTTAGGCCTAGTACAATGTGCTAACCGTCATCACCTGCTCTTTCACCCAGGTTTGCGTTGCACCTTTAGTTTCAAGTCGCCTTGTCTGAACTCACTCATCCCCCTTACTTGACTCGCATATGGCCTAACTCAACAATTCAGACTTCAGGGGTCAATAGCAAGCCTAGCTAAATGTGTTATTCCACTGCTTGGCAGTCAGGAATCTGGCATGAAGCACTATACATGCATGGCTATTTATGTATAATTAAAATGAATAAAACAAAACAAAAGGGCTTATTGGGTATATCAATTCTCTCTAACACATCAGTCTTGCAATATATTAATTTCTCCATTTTCTTTCTGGGGCTTAAAATGTGCGCTTTGCAGTGCTTGCATTACGATCTGCATTCTCCCTTCCCACTGGATATAAAGAAGTGCCTTCTAACTCCTTGCCTTCTAACAATGGTTCCTCCACAACAGTCATTTGCTGACAAAGAAGGGCTTAGAGCTCTTCAGTGGGCATTTCGTGTTTAGGCTTCCCGGTGGCTGTCCGTCTTGTGATAATCAGTGGCTATTTACCTTATCTTTTTCACCACTGTCATGTATGTATTATGCATCCCACGTGTGCTTCAGACTGTTTTCACTTTAAGGAGGGAGCCGCCACACATCATGTTGAAATGGGCCCCCCACACATCTTCTGCCGGGCCTGCTTGATTAGAGCGATCACCAACAATCTACGTTGTGGATGCCTCTATTCTACAGTGGGGTGACTCAGCCTTGCACGAGAGCACAGTGTTTTGTATGGAAATTTTGCAAATGCAGTAATGATATGTTGTTTATATAGAGCAAATCCTTTATTGAGTGCCCTATTTACAACATTTGTAACATACAATTTTTGTTGTAATTTTTGTGGGCCGGGGAGCGCCAACGGTGCTTCCTGCCTAGGGTGCAATCTGGTGTAAGACCGGCCCTGTGCTTACCAATCTACATACAGAAACGCACCGCTGCCCTTCACGAACAAATACCACATACGTGTTGCGACGATCACAGGGTGCAGACATCAAATAAGTACACATTTTAAAAAGTGTTTTCAAATCTTTTAAAAATATATTAGAAACACATATTCACATGAACATACAACTATTTTTTTTACAAAAAGCAGTATTTTCATTTTTGATATTTAATAGCAGCATATGAAAAAATTTACCAACAAATGTTAGGGATTACAAATGGTGCAGGTACGTAAATGTATTGTTTTAATACTATATATTTACAAGTGAATGTGCTGCATATTTATGTGTACATTGTACTTTTTTGAAAAGTCTTTAACTTTAAAATGGTGTTAATTTTTTACTGCAATTTCAAAACACTTATAATTTAATGAAAAGTGAATACTTCCAGTATGGTTGTAACTGTCTATACGTATTTATTAAATGTCATACAAATACTCATACCATGTATGAATGCATAACTTACAATGCATACAAACTGAATGCGCAACATATTTAGGTGTAGCTTACACTGAAAGTAAAGCACTTTCCCCTTACAAGTGTATACATTTTTTACTGCAAGCACAGAATGCTTGATATTTAATAAAAAGTGCAGACTTGCAGAGTGCTTTTAAATGTATACAGGCAAAATGTAAAAATCGGACAAATACACCACAGTATGTACGCATAACTAAAAATGCATGCATACACAATATGCTTGTAATAGTATGCACCCATTGGGTAAAATACACAGTATTACTTATAGATAGCACATGTTAAACCTTGTTTTTAAACAGTAATAAATACACTTGTAACATATGCATTTAAACACAATATATTAAAAGTACTATAGCACAGAAACATTTCATAATGCCCATGACCAACCATGTAATATTTGACAGCATTCATTATGCTAATGATTGAAATAAACAGTTTGTGACCCTACCATTTTATGCTGGTAAACAATTTCATAAGTATGTAACAAAACAATTATCACAATTGCATACATTATGCATGCATTGTTAAATGCATATATTGTATAAACACTTTTGGCCTGATTCATGGATTGTTGTGTACAGTAAATAGGGACATTACGGGCCATTTTGCGTGCAAACCCTCCTCTGTCGACTCATGGAATCAACTTTGCAGGACTTTTCCAGGCCTTGCTGGGACTTCGCGCAGGTCTGGTATGCCTCGGCAAGCAGTCGAGTGCCTTGCGTAAGACTGCATGCAGAGTGTGGGTGGTGTTGTGGTGATCTCCCGGGGGCCGGCAGAGCCATCCGCGGACCTCCGGGGCTGGGGAGGCCCCAAGTCCTCCCGCGTCCCAAAAGGAGTATGAGACACACACAAGGAGCAAGGTCACTACTGCTGTTTATTAGAGTAACGGCAAGGATACGCTCAGACTGTATGCATCCGGAGAGGCTCTCGTCGTTAGTGGGGCTCGCAGGCCCTTTTTACAGCAGTATGACGCACTACTTGCATCACCTGGGAAAATCATCACAAAACCTATCGCCACTTCGGGTTGGTTCCCGGAATGGTAGAGTTAGTATGGATACCCTATGGGAAGAAATGTTAGTGGATGAGGACGGGTCAGGTGGTACACTTGGGCTGTCCCTAACAATTGTTACATTGGAATTGTTACAAGGGGACCTTTGGTGATTGGCTAAGAGTAATAGCGTCAGTGATGAGCCCCCGTGTATTCTGATTGGTTCTCCCGCGAGCCCCCAAGCCTGGGACATCGTCGTTCCCAGCTCGCGGTGTACCTGACATTAGCAACAATGTGCAACTATGTGTTTGTGCGGACAATGGACAGGTCTGCTTATGGGCTGGTGAGCAGGTCTTTCCCATCGTTGTAGGTGTCCAACTTGTCGCTTCGTTGTTGCTGATTGTGTCCCAGACGGTTCTCTGTCTCGTACGCTTGGCACCTTGTCAGTTCTCCTTAGTCACGTGTCGGGAGACCGTAGCTGTAGTAGAATTATGAGCATTAGATTTTGTATTTTGTCTCTGAGGTCTTGGCACCTGTAGGTATAACCTTGGCGCTGGGCACGCGGCATGCGGGTTGCAACATTGTGGCCTTGGCTGTGGGCTCTCGTTGGGGCTCGTTCTGCATGGTCAGCACTTCCATTTCGTTCTGGGAGGATTTTCGTTTGCGAGGCTCCTGCCTGGGGACTCTTGCTTGCGGCCTACTTGGGCCTAGTTCGTGGGTGGCAGTACATAATCCATACTATGGGGGTCGCAGGATGACAGAGTGTCCTACGCAGCATTAGATATACATGGTGGCATCTTGATAGTGATAGGTAGCAAGAAAGCATCGGCAAGCATATACACGAGCTCTTCAGGCATCTTGCGTTTCTGCGGTCCTGTAGAAGGCCTATGTGAAAAATAACAATGATGCATGTCTGTGGGTATGTCAGTCTGCTACGTCATAGCACTGAGTATATTCTTTGTGTTGGTTGGTGTGTGAGGGACCAGTGTGCATGGTGGCACGTGTGTTCTTGTCTGTTGGCTATGTCGTCATGGCATCTCTAACGATGTGAATACTTGCGGCTGTTGTTCTAGTCGAGATGATCCATGCCACAGGCGTCGGCTTGACCCGGGCGTACTAATGGTCATACTCTTCATATATGCATGTTTTTGAAGCAGGATACTTTGTAATCTGGTAAATAAGCAAACACCTCTCGTGGGGGGGTGCCTGAGCCGTGATCCCCTAGGCCATGGTCTGGATGAGATTGGGGCAGGGTGTTATCCCATTCTCCCACTTCAGTCCCCCCTCTGGTTGACTTGTCGACCACAAAATTATCCTTTTCCTTATCTCCGTTTACTCTCCATACTTTCGTTATTCCAGCCAGGTGTCCATAGTGGTTGAAATGATCTTCAAAAGACCAGTACATATAAACGCATCCACCGTCGGGTTTACAGTATACCTATCTTCCAACATAGCTCCTCGGGTTTCTTGGGTTCTCCACCTTCACAGATGCTGGGTCTAAGTGATTTTCAAGTATCTGTTTGCGTGACCTTTCTCTTTCTTGTATAATCATGTCTGTGTGCTTGTCATCTTCGGCTGGTAGCAGGGTGTGCATGCTAACCATTTCCATCATCTCATCCGTTGTACGTGCTTTTCTTTCTTTCCAAACCCTCATTCCAATTAACACGGCCATTCCCACAAATAAACAGCCAACTATCAATTTTAGTCCATATGACAGCCATGAGGGCATCCATGATCATAAAAAGGAGAACCAGCTACCATCTTTCTTTACTCCTTTACGTTCTTCAACCATTTTTGAGTGCATCAGGGCAAGTTGTGATACTGCTTCAGTAAGTGTTCCATTGTCTGCGTCATTAGCAGGGCTAAATGTGCAACATGATTGTCCAATTTTTGCACAGTCTCCTCCTTCCATTGCCGTGAGGAGGTCCAGCACATATCTGTTTTGTAGTGCTACCATACGTACCGCCCTCAGTTCTTCTTTTATTGCATTAAATCCATTGACGGTGGAACTAATTGTCATCATTAGCTCCCATTGGTTATCTGGAGCCATTTTGCATTTGCATATGCCTGCAATCCTGGGTGTATTATTGATGAGAAGAACATTGCTGCTCTGCTAAATAGTCTGTGTTCTGGTGGAATGGCAGTGAGAGCTGTTTCCGATCTTCCCCACAGGTAGTTTCCCGTCAGTGGTTCTCCTTGTCTTTTCACTCTCGACAGAATGTTTGCATCATTTTTCTCGTCACCTTCTTTAAACGTCACAGATCTTTTCCTCTTTTTGTTACCTTCATCCATCTTGGGGAAGTTGGTCATGTTGACATGTTTCTGAGGCACAACCAGAGATGGTACATTGATGTGTACCATAGTGCATATTCCATTCCATGATGGATGTAATGTGTGGTATCCCCTATTGCTGCAGGCCCAATAATGAACCATTAGAACTGCTGTGCCGGCACCCACTCTGGTATCAATATTGTACTTTTACAGTTGTTGTTATTTCCAACATCAACATCGCTGTTGTGTTGATAGCACATGGGGTGCAGTTAGCGGTAGTATAGTTATTGGGTCTTCATCTTTCTCCAGCCATGTTAACAGTGGTACACTTTTTACCCACTCCATCCAACACTTGTGGTTTGTTTCGTTTATTGAGTTCGCATTTTCGTTTGTTACCATTTTGCTCCCCACCACTCCCCTCTGTTCATCATTCATTTGTGTATATCTTCCCATATATTACAATGAGAGCTCTTTCCCAACAACCTTGTTCACCAGCAATTTCACTTGCATACCAATCACACGGCAGGTATTGTAACGTTACTTTCTTCATCTCTCCTTTTTCAGGGCCATCCGTTACGTATCTGAACCCTTGAGTGTGTAGGTGGTAGCTGTTGTACATCTTAAATGTTTTGATGAAGTTATTTCATATGGGTATGAGTCTTTTGTCTTCCATTGCAATGATACCACTGTCCCTTTAAATTGTCCTTTTGTTTTGAAAAGTGCCATATATGTCAGGCATTCTACTGTCCTTGCTGGTACTTCAGTAGCTACAAACGTCCTTGACGCACTCATGGTGTATGGGATCAACGAGCACACATAGCAGTTGTCCTTAGTTGTCTGCTTACCAATTTTGGACATGTGCTGATACCACATGTTGTTCGTGACGTGTGCTGAATCTGTGAGATATGTGTCAATTCCATTATTATCTCCATATGTTCTATGTTTAACCCTATTCCCTTTACCTCTTGTGTTACTTCTACCACCTGACACCGTACCTGTTGCAGCTGTGGGAGGGGGTGCATTAGTTTTAGGTGCAGCCACAATTCGAGAAGCATAGAGTGTCTGCCAGACAGAGGCAGCAAGTAGACCAGTGATTACCAACACTCAATTTTTATTACAATAGCTAATATCACTGGCATTTTGCTCTTACCTTTGCTGCGGTCCTGCAGCTTATTCTTTGTGATGTTAGAGACGCCCGCCTAAAAATGTCTAAAAAATATGCATTAAGGTGTTAGTTGTCAAGCTCTCCCTATCAGGTAGTCGTTTAATGCCCAGGCGAAAGCTTTTCTCACGCTAATCTCAGTGACCTATCTCTCAGACGTGGTAAGTGCTTGTGGAGATGTGGGAATGATTGTTCTATGGCCAAAATAAACGTGTTGTAATATTCACGTATCCTTCTCTTCTTTAGATATTTTGGTCTTTTTATAGCCTGTACAAATTGGTGTGACAAAGCTTCAGGGGTGTTATCGTCTGTGGGTAGCATTTACCCCTGGGCAAAATGCAATGTTAGTTTCTTCACTTTTCCTTATACAGAAACAGTTGTGCGCAGTACCTGCATGTGCGAAACAAAAAAGAGAAAGAGAACATGCACGTGTCTACAAGTGTGGTGCAACGTAACAATTTGTTAGGCAATGTCCTTTATTTGGATAGTGGCAGGGGCGGGCTGGCTGGGGCAGGGTTTTGTTTGACCTGGGATCTCTTGACCATGGGGTGGGCTGTGAGCGAATGTCCAAAGTTGTTATAGACTGTGGTTGGGGAGGGGTCAAGGGCAGTGTCGCAATTATCTTTTGTTGCAGCTGCTGCTGTGTTGTCCTTTGTTATTGTTGTTGCTGTGTTGGCCATGTCGTATATGCAAGGGCGGGTCTGGTCTTTGTAGGGCTTGATGTCATGTAAGTGGTTCCACACTTTTTTATCACGGAGCTTTACAGCTCGAGGAGCTACTTCTTCCACCTGGTGGGGCCCAGTGAACCTAGGGCTGTTCCACCAGTGGTTGAAGTTGCAGAGGAGAACGTGGTCTCCTTCCGCAATAGTCCAGTTAGCTTGTTGTCCTTGCTCCTCATTTGTTTCTTCTTGTCCAGTGGTTTTCGACCCGCCCCGCGTGCGCTCGAGCTGTTGAGAGATAAAGGCGACACTAGTAATCAAAGAAGACACATATTGATACATTTCATCACCAAAAACATTTGCAGAGCTGTCATAGTCGGTCAAGGCCCTTGATGGTGGCGTTAGTGGAAGGCGCATCTGACGTCCAGTCACCACCTTGTGGGGTGTGAGGTGGTGATCTGACCGTGGCCTATTCCTTAACTCAAATAGAGCCAAGGGGAGGCAGTACAACCAGCTTTTCTTAGTTGTCTGTTGGATCTTTGCAATTTATGTGTGTTTCTATTTTGTGTTGCGGTATGTGAAGCTTGTCAGGTCCTATGAGTTTGGGTGCAGAGGTTCGAGAAAAAAGCATTTTTGAGGTCAATCATGGTAAACCGCGATGCCTCTGCTGGTATCCCACATAGTATGGTAGCCGGGTTAGCTGTTATGGGGTACTCTGCCTCTACAATGTGGTTCAAGGGCCTTAGGTCCTGGATAAAATGCCAAGACCCTCCTTTCGCTTTGCATACAGGGTACACAGCAGTGTTGCAAGGAGATTCTGATGGTACTAGTATTCCATTGTTTATTAGGGCGGTTATTGTTTCATATATGCCCTCATCTGCCTCTTTTGATAGTGGGTATTGTTTCACTCTTGGTAGCATTGCTCCTTTTTTCAATTTTATTTTTACGCCACCAATGCTCTTGATGCAGCCAACATCATATGGACTGGTGGTCCACAGTGATGTTGGTACAGCTGCCATGTCTTCCTCGTAACGTGGCACTGGTGTAGGAGCAGGTGCTTCTAGTGTCATTGCCATTTTCTGTGCCACCTGCTTGTATGTTACCTTCAACCAAATGTTAATGCTCATCCCAAACACCATCTCTCCCTCTCCATTGTCGTCTGAGAAGAGCTCCTCATCAGACACATGTGTAAGCCTGCATCCCTCTGCCAGTGCTATTACAGCTCTCCAGGCTCTCCCCTCCCTGTCTTGGGCATGTACTGCGATGTAATCTGCAGTTGCCATAATGCTCTTGATGCTCACTGAAATCATTTTCCCCTCAATTTCACTTGCTGGTGTCTCTGGTCTGAATAAGTATGCTGCTGGCCTCCTCCAAATATTGCCCTCAATTCCAGGCAACCATGCAATTGGCATGTCTGTCCCATATTGGAAGATCTCTGCATCTACAGGCTCATCCCGGGCCACTGTTTGGCCACAGTATTTTTCGTGCTGTGAGCATGTTAATTCCTGGTGTAGATCAAATTATGCCCTTCTCCGTGAATGAGATGGTCATATTCAATCTGCTCATTATGTCCCTCCCAAGTATGTTTACTGGTGACTGCTTCGAGTACAGAAGTGGGTGAGACATGTCGTGATCTCCTATAGATAAAGGGATGTTATCAGTGAAGGGAACTGTAAGGATATTTGGCATGTTACAGCACAGAGTACAGCACTACTGCACATATTTGAAGGGAGGTATATGTAATGCTACTTGTGCAGTAGTGCTGTACTCTGTGCTGTAACATGCCAAATATCCTTACAGAACCAACCCTCGAGCCCCAGAAAATCCTTGAGTGTGCATGGCTTCGCCTCACATTTTAAATGTACCCTCCCTTATGAAGGACCTAGTGACCCGGTGGCCCGGTGGCAACTAGGAAGGAACATTTTTTGTCACCTATCGCTACCTGTATGCGTGGTTCCTCCGCAGTATTAGGTGTTACTGATAGGATGGGACACATCAAAGACATCTGTGGGCTGTCCTATTGTGGATATAGTGACTGACCGTTTCCTGTGTAAGGGTTGTGACCCAATATTGTCACCTTCCCCAGCTGTGTCTGCTGTAGCGGTTCATCAGTTGTTGATAATGCATTGTCCTGTATTTGTGTAAGCTGCTGTACTTGTTGTACTTGATGTTGTTGTGTTGCTATCGCCTGTTGCTGTGGTGCTGTGTATGTTTGTACCTGCTGCTGTGTTTGTTGCGGTGGCGCTTGTTGTTGTGGTAGGCATTGTTGTATTCCTTGTTGTCGTTGGTAAGCTTGTTGTTCTCCCATAGGCCCTTGCTGCCCTTGTTCCCCCCAGGCTGTAAAGGTGTGCCTCATCCTGCAAGTGCGTGACATGTGTCTCACCATCCCCGAAACCCAACATATTTGTGGTTCTCTGGCTTGCCATGGGAAACTCCCTGTGTTGTCCTGGTACCCTTGCTGTTTATTTGGGTAGTAGCCCCAGAACCCTCCCCCTTGCTGTTGTGCTGGTTTGCCATAGCCCCTCCCTCTTCTCATGCCACCGCTCCCCCTGTAGTTGTTATAGTATTCATTTCCCATTGGCATATATCCTCCTCCTGCGTGTGCTGTGTATGGTGGGGGCGGGGGCATCTGCTGTATTATAATTTGGGCTGGATGCTGTAATTGTGCTACCTGTTGTTGTGTTGTGTCTTGTGCAACAGTTACTTGTGTGGGGGTTGGTGTTGCTACCATGGGCGTTGTTATTAGTGCTCCTTCCATGGCATATTTAGATAGGTTTTTCTGCACCAATTTTGCCTCCTCTGCCTTCTATCTTCCTCTTTTTGTTTCATCTTTTCCTGCCACATCCTGCAGTGGTGTACTATAGTTAGTTGTATTTCCGGCCAGGCCTTAGCTTCCATCCCCACTGTTTTCTTCAGCTGTCTTTGTACTTGCTCCGGGAGCCCTTGTACTAATATATGGTAGAAAATTGCTAGTGTTTTATCCCACTGCTCCCGGGTTTCCATGCGCCACTTCTCCTGAATCTCCTGGATGTAATCAACAGGATCTTCATTCTCACGCATCTTGCGTGCCGTTATAGCTCCTATGTCTGATGTGTCTGGGTACTGGACCCTTAGAGCCTGCCACAGCGCATGTCTGCAGTTGGCAAATGGCGCTCCATCATGTGATGTGTCAGTTATAGTGACCCCTGGGAAGCCCGCCCTTTTCCAAATGTCATCTGCAGCATCCCCCAATATTGATATTAGGAGTTCCTTCATGTCCCCCACCGCTAATTTTTGCCCCGCAGTGTGTTTTTCCATCTCATATATCCACTTTCCTGCTCCTCCACTTAGTGATGGGAGTCTGCATTTAATATTCTCTTTATCGGCATGCTTCCAGGGGACATATTGTGGTCTGGCCCCTCCCCTTTCCAGAAGCGGCATTAAATTGTTCCCCCTCATTTCCCCCAGTGCCCGTGGGGTTATGTCGGTGTTTTCATCCTCTTGCTCTGTGTCGGGTAATTCTTCAATCATATCAATATTACAGTTAATTGCTCTATCGTCCCCTTCATTCTTCCTCCCTCTCCTTTTATCCTCTTCTCTCACTGTGGGTGTGCTTTCCCGTTCTTCCTGTCTGCGTCCTGGGAGGTCCCTAAGTCTGTCGACATATGGGGTGTGCGCAAGGGTTGGTGTCAGTGGGCGTGGTGCTAGAGGTCGTGTTGTTAGAGGGCATGGTGTTTGTACTGGTGTCGGTGTTAATGGTTGTGACGTTCTCCTTGCTACCTCCTCTACCTGCTCTTCACCTTTCTTATCTTCCTCCCTCCTTCCGCACGACCATGGTGACTCGCAGTTGGTGCGTGTAATGTACAGTTTGTCTAAACTTTCCCCAATGCCATCTCCTCCATTTTTTTCTAAACTTTCTTCCTCCTCGCTGCAAAATCCATCAAGAAAAGACAATCCCCACTTTGTGCGTTTTCCACCCACTGTCACTGTCCTTAAATCTATTAAGTCCACTTCCTTGTACTCTCCTCCTTTAACAGCTGCCCCTTGTGTTGACGTTGTAGCCACCTCTGAATCCTGGCATGCGTATGTTCTTACTCCGTGCTCCAACCTCCTATCTCCACTCTCCTCATCCTTTCTCCCTATTATTTCACCACCTATTTCCGCTCTCTTCCTTTTTAGTTCTTCCAACACCTCCGCACTTACCTTCACTAATATCCTCTCTTCCTCTTCTTTCCTTTCCCATTTGGCCCTTTCCCTTTTCAATATGCTCTCTATTACTTTACCTTCTTCATATTTCCGGGCGCTTTCAGATAGTATTTTCTTTTTCCACAGTTTCATTTCCCTTTCTTTCTCTTCCTCCCTCCGTTTCATTTCTCGTTGCTCCGCTTGTTACACCATCTCTGCTATTGACTTCATCCGCTCTGCTTCCTTCTTCCTCTCTTCCATCCGTTCCTTCATCCTCTCCTGCTCATCCCTATTCTCCTTTCTCTCCTTCTTCCTTCCTCGTGTTTCTTGCTTGAACTGTCTGATCAGTGCACTTTGTGCGTCTCTTAATTCAGCCAACCTTTCCTCCGGCATTTCTTCCTCTACCTGTGACAGTTGACCTTCTCTTGTCTTACTCACCTCGGTCCCTGTCTGTGTGATACCCATTTCATCCTTTGCCAGCCTCCTCACTGCGTCCTCTTCTTCCCCTGTTAGTGTCTGTCTGAGCTTTAGGAGCACCTGTGCTGCTACCCATTTGTCTGGTCCTATGGTTGCGATGTGTTTCCCACTTTTCTTCCCTCCCTTCGTGCCTGCCTGTGTGGAGTTTAAGTCTATCGTGCCTGTCACCTCCTCCCCCCCTCTGGTAGCTATCTGTAGGGGCATATGGTGGAGGGCTGTATGCGGGGTGCGAGTACCCCTCAGAGGCTGTCAGTTGTTGTCTGGCGGCTTCTCTTAATTCCGTTACTGGGTACAACCCTCCTTCTTCCTTCTTCACTACCTTCGCCAGGGGCATATCTTCTGCCCCTTCCTTTTCACCTTCTCTTCTGATACTGTACCCGATCCTTCTTTCTCCTTCTTGCTCTCTTCTGCGCATAGTGCATTGCTGCTCGCCGTGCCCATGACCCCTCCGTTCTCCTTCTCCTCTTTGCCTCCCTTCGTTTCTTTGCTCCCTTTCTCCTCTGCTGCCCCTTCCATAGTAAACATCCCCATTGCCCCTGGCCTGGCTCCCTGAAACATCTTCCATAAGTTAAACATCTCTATATGGTGAGCTAATTTCTTTCCCTTGTTGTTTATGTATGTCAATAGCGAGTGTTGGGTGAATGATTCAAAGCTGCCGTTAGGCGGCCATGGTGTCCGTATTTTGTTGTCTGTTCCTTTTGTCCAGTCAATACTGTACTTGATAGTTTTCTCCTTGTATGGTGATAGTGACGTGCTAATGTGTTGGAGGGGTGTAGTTAAAGCGTTTCGCTTCACTCCAGACCCCGACCCGTAGTATGTGGCCATGTTACAGTTTTGTTTTTCCCAATATCAACCTTCTTTTCCCGGCCCCATAAACTGGGGACTTCCGACCATCTGCTGAAAAGTAATACAATTGCAAATATACAGTTATTTTCGCTTTATTATTTGTCCCCTTTGATGTCACCAGTATGGCCCCCTACGGCCGTGGCGCATGAAGCCCCCTGTGGCTGCGTGCCCTGTGTGGTGTGCTTTTACAGCCGCCCCACCTTTCCTTCTTCTTCAAACCTCTCCCTCCCCTTTTCCAACCCCCTTGCTGAGCTTGACTGGCGTTCTCCGTGCTCAGCCACCGCTCCCCTTTTCGTCCCTCCCTTATCGAGAGTTGCTGGCGTTCTCTGTCCGCGGCCCCCCTCACCTCTTCTATCCCCCCCCTTTCCCATTATCTATCCCCCGGCCACCCCTTGATCAACCCGAGATGGTCGCAGTGTCCCATACAAGCCCTGCGGGTGACGTTACCACCTTCTGCAAACTATTACCGGTAAGAAATCTTTATAAGATAAAAAGAGCGTAATATGTTTTAACCCTTTTGTCCCCCGTAAACTCCACAGCTGTCCTCCTGCTTCAACCGGACCAAGGTAACCCACAATAAACTCTTACAATCGGACCGCACACTCTGCGTCACCTCGCGTGTGATCCGCCCCCTCTCTCGGGAGCTTAACCAGACAATCGTCTACCGCACTTGGGAACAAACTAGTTACCTCCTGCGGGGAAACTTCATCTACCTAACGAGCTTCAACACTCAATTAGTAGGGATCCTCATCTACTCATTGATCTCTAACGCCAATTCATAGGAAAGCCACACCCCTTCCCTACAGGTGCCCGCGATCTGAACACATCAGTGCCTTCTGACAACCACACGTGGTACCTTTCATCTCCACCCAATTCGCTCTGTGACGCAGTAGAAGACGGCCCTCGTGCCTGTCCAGCCACCGCTCACTCGTCTATCGTCACTTAAATCTTTTGCAGCACACTGTAAACACCTCCCGCCTCCCTTTTCACAATTCCCCCCCACCGCACATCATTACGTTGCTTGTTGGGTGTGTCATACTCACCAAGTCCCCTTGAGGCGGGGCCGCCCGACTCCGTGCACCCCTCCAAAGCAGCTCGACACCTCCCCTCATCTGGACCATGCCTGGACACTCGCCAACCGCAGGCGGGATACTTCTCAAGTCGGCTCCCGAGGGCCAATATCTGGTTTGCGCTGTCCGGTCTTCTCGCAGTTCTGCGATGGTCCTGTAGTCCTCAAAAGGGGGGCAACGGCAGAGGGGGCTGCGCTGCCGGGTCTCCCTGTTGCAAGAGGCCTTGGAATGGTGCTCTCAGGGTAATAGACCTCAAACAGATCTCAGCAGTGCCTCCAACTTGTCGGGGTGATCTCCCGGGGGCCGGCAGAGCTGTCTGCGGACCTCCAGGGCTGGGGAGGCCCCAACTCCTCCCGAGTCCCAAAAGGAGTATGAGACACACACAAGGAGCAAGGTAACTACTGCTGTTTATTAGAGTAACGGCAGGGATACGCTCAGACCGTATGCATCCGGAGAGGCTCTCGTCATTTGTGGGGCTCGCAGGCCCTTTTTACAGCAGAATGACGTGCTACTTGCATCTCCTGGGAAAATCATCACAAAACCTATCGCCACTTCGGGTTGGTTCCCCGAGTGGTAGGGTTAGTATGGATACCCTATGGGAAGTAATGTTAGTGGATGAGGACGGGTCAGGTGGTACACTTGGGCTGTCCCTAACAGTTGTTACATTGGAATTGTTACAAGGGGACCTTTGGTGATTGGCTAAGAGTAATAGCGTCAGTGATGAGCCCACCTGTATTCTGATTGGTTCTCCCGCGAGCCCCCAAGCCTGGGACCATCGTCGTTACCAGCTCGTGGTGTACCTGACATTAGCAACAATATGCAACTATGTGTTTGTGCGGGCAATGGACAGGTCTGCTTATGAGCTGGTGAGCAGGTCTTTCCCATCGCTGTAGGCGTCCAACTTGTCGCTTCGTTGTTGCAGATTGTGTCCCAGACGTGGGACCCTGGCGGTTCTCTGTCTCGTACGCTTGGCACCTTGTCAGTTCGGCTTAGTCACGTGTGGGGAGACCGTAGCTGGAGTACAATTATGAGCATTAGATTTTGTATTTTGTCTCTGAGGGCTTGACACCTGTAGGTATAACCTTGGCGCTGGGCGCGCGTCATGCGGGTTGCAACATCATGCCCTTGGCTGTGGGCTCTCGTTGGGGCTCGTTCTGCATGGTCAGCACTTGCATTTCGTTCTGGGAGGATTTTCGTTTGCGAGGCTCCTGCCTGGGGACTCTTGCTTGCGGCCTATTTGGGCCTAGTTCATGGGTGGCAGTACATAATCCATACTATATGGGTCGCAGGGTAACAGAGTGTCATATGCAGCATTAGATATACATGGTGGCATCTTCATAGTGATAGGTAGCAAGAAAGCATCGGCAAGCATATACACAAGCTCTTCAGGCGTCTTGCGTTTCAGCGGTGCTGTAGAAGGCCTATGTGAAAAATAACAATGATGCATGTCCGTGGGTATGTCAGTCCGCTACGTCATAGCACTGAGTATATTCTTCATGTTGGTTGGTATGTGAGTGACCAGTGTGCATGGTGGCACATGTGTTCTTGTCTGTTGGCTATGTCGTCATGGCATCTTTAACGATGTGAATACTTGCGGCTGTTGTTCTAGTCGAGCTGACCCACGTCGCAGGAGTCGGCTTGACCCGGGCGCACTAGTGGGCATACTCTTCGTATATGCATGTTTTTGAAGCAGGATACTTTGTCATCTGGTAAATAAGCGAACTCCCCACGTGGGGGTGCCTAGGCCGTGATCCCCTAGATCATGGTCTGGATGAGATTGGGAGGAGGGTGTTATCCCATTCTCCCACTTCAGTGGGCCCTGCAAAGAGATGTAAATAGGGCGCAGAACATGCATATTCCCCATTCTCCATGCAGAATGAGGAAGAACTAGGCATTACGTGTGCGTGTTGAGAGACGGCCTTCGTGAGGAAACGCACTCCCAGCACCACACAAGAACAAACGTATTCATGGATCTCACCATGCAACATCACATCAGGGGATACAGCACGCAAAGCTCCGGATCACACTGCCAGTTGAAAGCAGGCGTAAGGCCCCAATTGCATAGGAATCACAGTACAAAGGTAACGTCCAATCAGGAATTAACTGGTCTGTGCATGCAGTTGGGGTGCCATTCGCAGTTAGTGGTGCGTGTATGCAGAGTAGCATAGTGCAGCTGTGGTTTACGGGGGTTTATATGCAGACTGACCGGAGAATTACCTGAGTTATGAAAAATGGTATGCATGATGTCGGGGTGCTGTTAACAGTTACAGAGGACCACACAGGGTGTCACCGGGGTGCTGGCTTGATTGTGAGGGACCCAAAGATGCACGCTGATTGGATGGTCAAAAAAGTGAGATGTGTCATAATGTTTTTAATGTTCACCATATTGGATCCGAGGACCACCAACTTTGGTGCAGCTGAGTCCACTGTGAATTTTACTGTCCACAATCATCATTTGGATTGGGGAGGGGGTTCTGGGTGAGTCTTGTTATTTGAAGGTGCATTGTACGTACTTGTTACATAGTTTAATTCTATTGTGGGGGTTGTGGCCCCCAAGAATCTGGCCACTGGCCAAACACATTATAGTAATATGTGTATAGTAATTAAAGGTACTCTAGGGGGAGTATACAATATTTGTAAAGTGGTGGAACGATATAATTGAAGAGTATATGGTATTTATTATACTACAATTGAGGATAGTTCTTATGGAATATGTATTTGTTTCCTTTTGAAGTAAAACAATAGGATAATACTTGGTATGGTTACTTAGTTGCATATGTAATAAAGATGGTTTCTCTTGTTCGTTTTCTGTGAAAGAAAACAGTGTAATGTGTTAAACAGATAGTTAAACAACCTTTAATTGCATACAATTGTACATATAGATTTACTTTTTGACCTTCATAAAGACTACATTCTATGCACTATGTTTGGTACAACATTAGTTTGTGTGGTACACTGTTGTTGTATTAACATGAAATGCTCATTGGGAAAATAGTCCATAGTGGCTTAAAAAAGCCTACTGTATTTACATACAGATTTTGGCATTTACATAGATTTAAGGAATATACATGTTACAGAATACATGTGTGTAGTAGAATCAATATATTATGTAAGTGCAGGTGTGATAGGATGTTTGTTTGAAATGTGTTGTAATTAAGGGTATGTTTAAAGTAGGTGGATACCTGTTGGCGTATTCTAACTATATTGGACTTTACAGGACGTTTTGTAGTAATAATAACTGTGATCACATATTTGAAGTCTATTACAATTTAGGGTATTTTTTATGTAGTTGGATACCCGTTGTCATAGTCTAACTGTCTTAGATTTTAAAAGTATGATTGAAGTATTATGAATTTAGTTAGATACTCGGCATATTGTCTTTAATGTACTATTCTTTAGTGAGTACATTTAGGTTGAAGGAATATTAAGTAGGCATATTTTAGATTTGACTGGTAACCTATGTTTTAGAGTAACGGCAGTGTTGTTACTTTCAAACCAACCACTTCTTTTTTTGACAGATGCAGTATAGTGACCTGAAGTGGTTCTGGCACCAGTGTTTAAGATTATGCCCACTATTGTGAAGGTTTTCTTGCCAAGAGATACTTGACATATGTAAAGCTAGTAAGCTTACAGTTCTTTTTGGTACCATCTGCATTGTTCCTCAGAAGAATTAGTATCACATAGTGGCAATGTGAGTTTAATTGTTTGCTGGAACGATTGTCTGAATTGCAAAAATGGCATAATATGCCATGATTTGCATTTTGCAGAAGCTGGTGAAATGGAATTTGGTATGGATACATACACAAATCGTTCATTAGGGATGTGCTCTTGTGAAACATGGTTGCATGTATGTTTCCACATGTATGAAATCAGGAAGATTTAATTATTAGGGATGTTTTTGGTTTCTAGTATTTGAAGTAAGTACATTAGGAATTCTTGTGGATCTTCTTGTGTGTTTATGGTGAATTCGACCATTCGTGTACAGTAGCCCAATTCTTCCCTTATACCTGAGACACTGTAAGTGTTGTCAGGATTATTTGTGTCATTTCTATGAAGGATCAGAATTAGCAAACACAACTAGTCTGAGCCATTTAAGTAATGTGAACAATTGGTGGCAATTGTAAGAGAAGATTGATTGCTATATTTGTATAGCAATTTGCTCCAGTTGTGTTGCTGAATTTAAATGGACCAGAGAGTTGTGCCTCTGTATCCTTTAATGGGCCTGCAGTTGTTTTTGGAGAAGAGACATTTGTCTCTTTGTCTTCTGATGGTAGTGCAGTTGTTTTTTGACTAGAGACTTTTGTGGTTGTATTATTTGATCTAACAGCAGTTGTTTTTTGTTTTTTTAGAGGCTGCCCTTCCTTGCCATACACGAGAGAAGAGTGCTTTGCCAACCAACCTCTAGAGGTCTAAAGGTCAAAAAGTCTTGATGAAGTTGCCTAAAATACAAAGTCGCAGTAGCAGCAGTAGATTTGTGGTTGTCAATACTTTTGTCGGAACATTTAGCAGAAGCAGGAGCAGAAGCAGAAGCAAACTGTGCGGCAAGGGAACTTCTCTCACAGTATCAGTGGCAAGTAGGAGTTGCTAGAGAGAAAGCAAGCCCTAAGAAGAAGCATCCTGACAAACTGTATCCAAAGACACTGCAGAAGGTACAAGAAGAAGAGTTGTTGCTAAGTTGAAGTGATAACTTGGTTCTTCAACATTACCCCTTTGTTTCTGGAAGGAGGTTAACAAGGAATACCATGGGTGCTGTTGTTTTCTTTGTGGAACTTTCAAAGGAAGTTTTTACGTCAAGCGAAGAAGGAACTGTTTCCAGTGGATTTTTGTTTGTGTGAACTTTTGTTTCTTTGGAACTATTGAAGACATGATTTAAGACTTTCTTTTCCTTGGAGAAAATTGACTTTGGGACATTCTTGGGAGAGACATAACTGCCCAGGACAAGTAGAAGTCATCCAAAGCACTGGCCATTTAGTAAACTTGGATTTATGTTGTTTATATGTTACTTTGAATGTTTCTGTTGTTTAGACTGAGGGTTATTTTTGTGTATGCTAAGATGTTTTCCCTTAAATCCTACACTAGATAGGGAATCCCCTGGTAGAGTAGGTTTAGTTAGGGTTTATTTTCAATTTTTATGTAAAATAAAATGGCAAACCTTGAGAAACCTAAACATGGTCGTGCGTGTCAATCTATGACCCCTGACATGGCCCAATCTCATGTATCTGCGTGTGCAATGTGTACCTATGAGTCGTACCATTCAGTGTCAACTGACCTTAATAAGTGGCCTGCAGCATACATTGTCCACTGGTGTGGATGCAGGACCTGATTGCCTTCGCATCCACTCAGGGGGCTGACTGTTATTAGTCACTAGGTGTTTGGGCTCTGGCTCTGCTAATGTCATTTACATGATTCCCATTAGACACAGGCAGGATAATGAATGTTTGGAATCATAACATTTCCATTGAGAGACATGAAGTGTAAAAGGTTTTGCTGTGGCATGGACCGCTGGATGGCTCTGAGTCTAGTCTGCACACCTGCTGTCTTTGGCTTAGTCTTTTTGTCCTTCTGACACATGGCTGTGTGGACTTTGATGCTAAATGTGTTCCTTGTGTGTGATTTCTATATGGTAGGATTTGCATTTCCATGGATGCACACGTGTCATGGACCAGACACGTTTGAGTGGGTCACATGTGGAATGTGTTTGACGATTGCATGTTGTAGTACCTTGCATGTGGCATCATCCCCTGAAGTGAACATTCAACACTGTTTTGTCACTCCTGCTGTACATGGGGATTGGACTAGAATATTGTACAGCATTGTATGTCACACGATTAATGCGTGGGTGTGCAGAATGGATGCATGCCAACAGCAAAAACAACATGTATGTGCATGGCCCGTTGCGTTGGTGCAGGTCAATGTGTGTAGTGATGTTTAGTGAGAAATGAACGTGTGTCAATGTGGCAACTTGTTCACATGTTCACAATGTGTCTCGCTCCAGGACACGCCATCCCGCTTTTACAACTTCCCTTCACACACAGCTATTGCATGCCTTTGCAGAATGAAAGGCATGGCTGACAAGTAGTAGTGTAGTACAAAATAATGATTTGGAAAAGTGTGTGTCGTACTGTAGAAGAGGTATGTGCCGGAATGTGTGGGTTTCAGGATGTGGTGCTAGGTGGTGTAGGGGAGGGTGGCATGAGGAGGAGTGTGTATATGAGGAGAGGAATGAGGTAATTCTGAGGTGGGAGTCGGGGGCTGGTTTCTGGGCCACCCACATCACTGATCTGCCTGTGGCTCAGCCTGGGTGCCTGGGCTGCTGGAGTCCTCCCCAATGGCTTGGTTACCTCCAGGCTGAGTGGCACTGGTGAGTGGTTGGCCTGCAGGTAGGTTGTGGAACACGAGGCGGGGTATCAGTTGCCTGCACTGTCATGTCCACCTCCTCGGGTCTCCTCTCTGCAGCGTACCTCGCAATCAGAACATTAAGTCTGGTTGTCACTCCTTGATGTGCCTCAGTTGCGATCTTCCTGGTGGTGTTCAGCCTGAATGAGTCTTGGTGCTTGCCATTGTTAATTATGGAATCAGATGGGTGGACACACCAGCAAGTTCCTGCTGTATGGAGCGTCCTACCACGGCTACTGTCTGGACAAGCAGTCGCTGTTGCTCCAGAAAAATGGCAAGCAATTCTGACTGCTCCTTGATGGTCCCACAGGCTGCAGTGGTGGTTGTGAAAACTGAGCGGTGAAGCCAGCAGAAGCATCATCTCTGCTTGAGATCCTCATGCGCTCCATGAGTGAGGAACCCTGTTAGGGGTGCTGGTGCATGGACGTAAGGTGAGTGGGCTCTCCACTACTGGTAAAATCATAACATTTCTCTCCCTGTGCAAGGGACATGCTGTCCTCTGCAAGCACCTCTGGGCTTGCCTCCTCTGTAGGTGGGGCAATGCACAGGCCCACGCACCTGTGTCCCAACTATGAATCAGCACAGCGGTCCTCCTGTGTTGGGGAGATATGTTCTGTCCAGTCCTCTTCCTCCTGGGGCTCCTCTGTGGGTATTCTTCTCTGGACAGGCAGTTGCGGCAGGTGTTGTTGTCCATCATGATTGCTGTTGAAGAATTCTACAGGGGTCCCTTCCTCCATAGTCATGACTGGGAAGTGAAAAGAAAAGGAGACATGTCAGTCTGTCACATACTAACAATGTGTGCACATGAGTTACATTGCTGTTGAAAAATGTTGCAACATATTGGCATGCATCTTTCCCTCGCACATCTTCCCATCGCACTGTCAACCCACTGTTGACACACATTTATGATTAACTCCATAGATATGATATGATATGGCATTTGTAACGCGGCTATACACAAGTGTTTCAAGGCCCGACGAAGCAAGGAAGGGGGACAGAGGGAGGACAGAGAGAACGATCTTACTAGGCCAAGTGACATTGAGATCACGCAAGTGCAGGGGAGGGGGGAGGGAAAAAGTGCCAGGGGAAAGGGGAGGGTGCAGTGCTGTACATGGGATCAAAACAATAACAAGAAGTGTGGCCAGCAGGTGGCAGGTGCAAGGGCAAGTGCAGACAGCATGTGTCCAAAGGTGCGGGTAGGGGCACCATAGGTTTACAGATACAGACCCAGGTGCAAGGGATAGTAGGAGGCAATTCAGGTGTGCAACTGGGAGGGCAGGGACCTGGGCCCGAAATCAGAGAGTAGCCAGGTCACCAGTGCAGTATCAGACAGGAAATCAGCAGGGGAGAGGAAGAGAGAAGGCAAATGCAAAGAGGAAGGTCTTGAGGTGCTTCCGGAACCGGAGATGGTTCTCAAGTTTCAAAGAGGCAGGCAGGCTGTTCTGGAGGGTGGCCCCAGCCGAAGAAAGAGATCTACCACCAACTCGTTGCTTGGAGAAACGACTGACCGTGAGGGAGTTGGAGGTGGTGAAGTGAAGAGCTCGAGTAGGAAGGTATTTATGAAGAGAGAGTTGGAGGTATTGAGGACCCAGCACCCAGAAGGCCTTGTGGACAGTGCAGAGGGTTTTTTAATTTAATCCCTGCAGCCACTAGGAGCCAATGCAGAGATTTCAGTGCTGGAGAAATACGATCCCTGTTGCTTGAGGCCAAGGACAAGTCTTGCAGTCCTGTTCTGGATGAGTTGCAGAGGGCGGAGAATAGAAGCAGGCAGTTTTAGAAAGAGGCTGTTACAGTAGTCCAGCCTAGTGAGAACCAGAGCTCAAGAGACAGTGAGCTTCTGGAGGAAGGAGAGGAAATAATACCTCTGAGGAAGTGCACTTGGTAGTTTGACTTCTTAGAGACGTCAGAGATGATAGGAGAAAAGGAGAGTGTGGAGTCGAAGCCGAAGGGCCTGGGAGGGGACAGGCGAGGTAGAGACTGCAGCAGTATTGGCCAGCTCCTTGCTGATTTTAAAGTGATTAGCTGTGTTGTTAGATGCTGTAGAGATGCGAGATTGGATGTGGGCTCTCTTCTTAGTGCGGACAGAAAGCCGGTATTGCCTTTGGACCAGGCAGCAGGCCAGATTGTCAGAGGATGCACAAGAAGCTAGCCATTTCCTCTCAGCCACCCTGCACTTGCGTTTAAGTGTATGGAGGTCAGAATCATACCAGGAGTTGCACTTAGCTTTGGCCTTCAAGCGGACCCTCATGACAGGGGCAAGAACTTCAAGAGTATCAGAGACTGAAGAGTGGAGCATGGAAAGGGCTGTGCCAGGATATGAGTCAGCCAGAGGAGGAAGAGGGAGAGAGAAAGTGGCAGTGAAAGCCTCAACTGACACACACTTCATGGGTCGGATGACAGAGAAGGTAGCTGGTAGTGCGGGAGTTGGCTTGGCCTGAGGGGTAGAGAGGGAGAGATAGGAGGAAAGGAGGAAGTGATCACTCCAGGAGAGAGGAGTGGTAAGGGGGATACAGAGGGGGAGGTCTGAGGAGAACAGAATATCCAGAGTGTGCTTTGCAGAGTGAGTCAGGCCAAAGGGGAGAATAGAAAGAGAGAGAGAGAGTCGCAGAGGTCGCAAAAGGATGAGGGACAGGAAGCATCCAGGTGGATGTTAAAGTCTCGAAGAAGGAAGAGTTGAGTGGTCAAGGCCAGGAGGGAGGAGGAGAGGTCCGCCCACTCATAGAGGAAGGAGGGGATCTGATCAGGTGGCCAATAGATAGTAGCCACGGTAAGAGAGTTGCCGAGAGAGAGAGCCTGCAGACAAGGCATTCGAAAGAGGAGTAGATTGCATAGGAATGACAGAGGTAGGAATCCACTCCGCGAAGAACAAGGCTACATCCTCTCCGGAACGGTAAGATCTGGGTGCAGAGAGGATCTTTTAGCCATCAGGGAGGAGAGTGTCAAAGCTCATGACAGAACTGGCCATGAACCATATATCGGTGAGACCGAGGACATCGGGATCAAGTTCTTCCAGGAGTTGGCAGATGTCAGACAAGTATTTGACAGCTGAGCGAGAGTTGAGAGTGGCAATATGGAGAAGGTTGCCAACCTTGAAAGACTTCTGGGGAGGGGTACAAATCAGAGGTACACCTTCTTCAGAGGTATGGAAGGAACCTGAGGGGGCAGAAGAGGAAGGAGGAGAGGACAAGGTAGCCAAGGTTGAGGCAGAGGGGGGAGTCAAGGAAGCTGAAGAAGGGAGAGAAGGAACAGCAGGAGAAGAAAGGAAATTGTGCACGGAAGATGTTTTGGTGCTGTGATTGTATTTGTATTTGTATTTTATTAGGTTTATATAGCGCTTTACACCAAAGCGCTTTACCTTAAACAACAAGAATACAATAGAATAAAATGGAAGCTTAATTGTAAAATATGAAACAACCCATCAAAAACAGTACAAACAACAATTTGCATAGGAATGTGTGAGAGAAGTTAAACAGAGGAAGAGGAAGTGAGAAACAAGGTTAACAGGACGGGGAGTACAGAAGACTAGCTTTTAGGGAGGAACAGAATGAGGCGTAAGAGGAGATGGAGAGGATAGAGAGAGGTAAAGTGTTCCAGTGTAGAGGGGCAAGGAGCTGAAAGGAATGGAAACGAGAACAGGCACATGGGGAAGGAGGAACAGTGAGTAGGAAGAGATCTGCAGATCTGAGGGGGCGAAAGGGAGCGTAGAATGAAGGGAGAGAGGAGAGTTAGGGGGTAAGATCATGAAGAGATTTAAAGACAAGACAGAGGAAATTGAATTTAAGTTGATAATTAAAGGGAAGCCAGCCTAGGTAAGAAAGCAAAGAGGAAATGGAATCATGAGGAAAGAGAAGACAAAGGGTGCAGATAGCAGATTGATAGAGGGATTTGAGAGGCAGGGAGGCAAAAGAGGAGAGTGGAGCAATAGAAAAGACGAGAGAAAATGAGGGAAGAGATTAAGAGCTTAGTGGCATGAAAGGTGAGGGAGGAACAGATTTTACAAACATTGAAGAGGTGGAAGCGACAGGCGTGGGAGGTAAGCGAAAACTGGTGGGAAAAGGACAGGGAGGAGTCAAAGTGAAGGCCAAGATTGCGAGCAGAGATGGGGAGATTAGAAGGAGGAAAGAGAATGAATGGAGGGGGAGAGGGAAGGGGAAGGGGCAGAGTGTTGGAGAGAAAGAATAAAACTTCAGTCTTATCAGTGCTGAGGGAGAGAAATTGAGATGACATCCAGTTTCTGATAGCAGGGAGAAAGGAAGAAAGATTAAGGTGGATGTCGGGAGTGAAAGAAGAGAAAGAGAGAAAGAGCTGGGTGTCATCAGCATAAAAATGGTAAGTGATGCTGAAGGAAGAGATGATAGGGGCAAGAAGGGAAGTGTAGAGTGAGAAAAGGAAACGGCCAAGTATAGAGCCTTGGGGAACACCAAAGTCGAGGGGTAGAGTAGAGGAGGTATGACCACCCCAAGAGACAACAAAAGAATGGTTGGAGAGATAGCAGGAGAACCAGTTGAGAACAGGGCCTTTGAGACCAAAAGAGGAAAGAGTATTAAGGAGTAAGGGGTGATCAACGGTATCAAAGGCTACAGAGAGATCAAGGAGGACGAGGACAGAGGATTGCTTAGAATAGCGAGCAGTAAGGAGGGAATTGAGAACTGAGGTGAGGGCAGTTTCCGTGTTAGGGCAGAATCCATATTGAGAAGGGGGGAGAAGAGAGAGATTAGATACAAAAGCAGAAAGTTGAGTGTAGACTAAGCGTTCCAAAAGCTTAGAAAGAAATGGTAGAAGAGAGATTGGATGAAAGTTGGAAGTAGGGAGAGGGTTAGCAGTGGGTTTTTTTCAGGATAGGGATGATAGTAGCGTGTTTGAAGGAGGAAGGGAAGGTGGCAGTGGAGAGACACATGTTGAAGAATGAGGTGAGGTAAGAGATGAGGAGATGGTAGATTTTGGAAATAAGGGCGTTAGGGAGGGGATCAGAGGGGGCAGCAGTAGGGTGAGTTTTGAACAGGTGGAGGGAAACATCAAATGGAGTAATAGGGGAGAAGTTAGACAAGTAAGAGGAAGGGGCAGTAAGAGAGGGGGGAGGAGGAGAGTAGGAAGGGAAGCGTAGAATGTTTTGATGCAGAGTGAGTATTTTAGAAGAGAAAAAATCAGTGAAATCGGAGGGAGAGAGGGGAGAGGTAGTGGAAAGGTCAGGATTAGGTGGAGAGAGAAGACGAGAGAGGGTCTGAAATATACGACATAGATGGGAGTATTGTGATTGAGGAGGTTAGAGTAGTTAGAACGTTTAGCTGAGTGAAGACAGGAATCGTAAAGAGAGTGGTTTGAGAAATAGGAGGCTTGATTAGCAGGGGAACGGAGCTTGAGCCAACGTCGCTCAAGACGACAGAGGAGGCGGCGCATGGACAGAAGGTGAGGGGAAATCCAGGGTTGGGAGGATTTACGGGTAGGGCGGAAAGAGGAGAGGGGATGAAGTTGATCAAGGCTAGAGGAAATAGAAGAGTCAGAGAGGATAAAGCTTCATTAGCTGAAAGAGAGGAGAAATCGGAGAGAGGGGGGAGGGAGGCAGAGCAGGTATCGAGGAAAAGAGAAGGTCTAAAGTTACAGAGATCCTGTCAAAAGAAGGAAATAGGGGAAGAAGAGGGAGGAGAAGGATGGAGGGGGGAGTGAGGGCAAAGGAGAGTAAGGCATGGTCAGAAAGGAAGGTGGGAAGGGTAGGTACTGGGGAGGAGGAGAAGGTGGAGATAAAGATAATATCTAGAGTGGAACCCGAGGAGTGAGTAGGAGAAGTAGAGAGGGGAGTGAGGAAGTAGGAGTCGAGAATGGAAAGAAGAGGGGATGGTTGATGAGAAGAGGGGAGATGAAGGTTGAAGACCCCGAGTACAGTAAGGGGGAGAGGGGGAGGGTAAGGGGGTGGGGGAGATGAGGGGAAAGAAGGTGATCAAGGTCATCATAGAAGGAAGAAAGAGGGCCAGGCGGTCTGTAGATTATAAGAAAAGAGATAGCTTGAGGGGAAGTAAAGGATTTGTAATTATTCAGAGGTGGGGAAAATAGGAAGAGGAGTTAGAGAGGGGGTAACAGTTAGGATGGTAGTGGAGACCAAGGTCACTGCTGCGACCAGAGGGGCGGGAGACATGAGAGAAAGAGGAGGAGGAGGAGGTGGAAAGAGAGGCAGGTACAGTAGAGTTGTGAAGGGGGATTCAAGTTTCTGTTATGCAAAGTAATTGAAGGTTAAGTCGCATAAACATGTCCATAACAGCTGCAGTCTTATTGCAGAGGGATCTTGCGTTCCAGAGGGAAATGTTGATGAAACTGGAGGGTGCAAAGATAGGGGGATGGATGAGGTTGGGGTGTCGAGGAGGGGTAGAAGGGGGATGGAGGGATTTGGGGGAGGGGTTAAGCGAGGGGAAGGGCATGAAGATAAGGGAAAGGGATAGTAGAAGAGTGAGAAAATAGGGGTGAGGGAAGGGGGAAGGGAGTGAGAAATAAGGAGGAAGAGGAGAGTGGAGAAAGGGAACACGCATGCCAGGGGGGAGGAGGACGTGGATTGAGAAGAGTGGGGGAGTAACAAGTGAAAAGGAGGCAGAAGAGTGGGCAAGTTGGGAGAAGGAGCTCAGGGGGGAAGAGGGGAGAAGGGAATGGGGAAAGAGGGGTTAGGGGGTCTCAGGAGAAGGATACGCTGAGGAGCAGTAGAGTATGGGTGAAGAGGAGCTGCCTTTGTGGGGTAAGGAGTTGATAAAGATAGAAGGGGTAAGGAGGGCAAGCAAAGCAGTACTGGTAAGGACGTAGAAAGGGAGGAGAAATACAGCAGGTAGGGAGGGTAACTGGGTGTTGCACAGGTAGAGAAGGTCAAGGCAGATAATAAAAGTACCAGAAGTGACCAGCCAGGGGGATAAAGGGGAGGGGCCAGGGGTAGAGGGTCCAGAGTGAGCTGGGGAGAGTCACTGGGTGCTGGGAGAGGTTTAGGAGGCAGGCAAGGTGAGGGTATAAGGGTAGGCAGAGCAGAGAAAAGAGTCACAGGGTAGGGAAAGGTCTCAGGGGGGAGGCTGAGTTGTGGTGGGAGTAGAGCAGGGAGTGGGCTCTGGGTGGGGGGCACAAAGAAGGCAGGTCAAGGTTGAGGCGGCCACAGGATAGAGAGGGGTTGGTGGTTATTAGCCGCCAAAGGAGGCAGAGGCATGCCCAGAAACAGTGAAGGCAAGCAGTCAGGAGAACACAGATGGTAGTCCAGTAAGACCAGGTAGGTGTAGAGACAGGCCCTCGGAGACGGGCAGGTACAGGGTGGAGAGGGGCCAACAGTGATCTAGAGGCTGCAGGAGAAGTGAGCATGCCAATGGGGAGGGTGCTAGGGCCAGAGGGATGGCGGCACAACACAGGCCAACACAAGCACCGCACCTGCAGTAACCACGACAACAAGGCAGTTTGCAGTAGGCAGGTAGTCCGGTGATGGAGAGGGAGAGGGTTCGCAGAAAACAGTCCCAGCTGTAGGCAGGTAGTCCTGTGATAGTGAGGGAGAGAGTTTGCAGAAAACAGCACCAGCTAGATGAGCTAAAGAGTCAGAGTAGAGGAAGTCAGGAGCAGTAGCAGCGGCTCAGTAGTCTAGGCAGGTAAGCACCCGGCAGAAAAGGCTCACACTGGAGAGAGGCGGTGAGTAGGAGGTGAGGAGTTCCCAGGCAGCAGGAAAAACCAATGGAGGGAGTTAGAAGTAGCAGGAGAGGTGAAGCAGTCCCGGCGGGAAGCACCCAGTAGAGAAGTCTCACACCGGAGAGAAGGGTAAGTAGGACGGTGGTGATCCAAGGCAGGAGGAGCCAGCGGGTCACGGAGATTGAAGGCAGAAGCAGGAGGAGCAGCGTCGTAGTCCAGGCAGGCAAGCCCAGCCGCAGAAACCAGCCAAGGAGAGAGGCAGACTGTAGGAGGTGAAAGATCCAAGCAGAGAGGGCACTCAGGAGATCAATGCAGCAGGATAAGCCAGTGGGCCATGGTAGTGGAAGGCAGGAGCAGGAAAAGCAGCGCAGGAGACTGCAGGAGGTGGAAGATGCAAGCAGAGAGGGCACTCAGGAGATCCAAGGCAGCAGGATGAGCCAGTGGGCCACGGTGGTGGAAGGCAGGAGCAGGAAGAGCAGCGCAGGAGACTGCAGGAGGTGGAAGATGCAAGCAGAGAGGGCACTCAGGAGATACAAGGCAGCAGGATGAGCCAGTGGGCCACGGTGGTGGAAGGCAGGAGCAGGAAGAGCAGCGCAGGAGACTGCAGGAGGTGGAAGATCCAAGCAGAGAGGGCACTCAGGAGATCCAAGGCAGCAGGATGAGCCAGCGGGCCACGGTGGTGGAAGGTAGGAGCAGGAAGAGCAACGCAGGAGACTGCAGGAGGTGGAAGATGCATGCAGAGAGGGCACTCGGGAGATCCAAGGCAGCAGGATGAGCCAGCGGGCCACGGTGGTGGAAGGTAGGAGCAGGAAGAGCTGCACCGTATTCCAGGCAGGCAAGTGCCCAGCTGAGGATACCCGCCAAGGAGAGAGGCAAACTGCAGGAGGAGGAAGATCCCAGGAGAGGCCAGGAGCAAGAAGGAAGAGGCTCAGCACAGGTGATTACAGCGCCGCTCTGCCGGTGCAGAGGGGGCGCAGAGGCAGGCCACGAGAGGCGAGGTGGAGTGGGGCTGCACCGCGAGAGGGCCGAGACAGGGCCAAGCAGAGTCACCACGCAGGCCGACAGTAGCAGAGGCAGACTTCAGAGGAGGGGACCAGCAAAAGCCACCGCGCACTCACCAGAGAAGATAGGAGAAGCACGGCAACACAGAAAACAGGCCGTGCAGCTTCCCGCCAAGAGGATCAAGCGGGCAGGTAAAGGAGCAGATTCCGGGGGGAGAGGCAATCCACAGCCACCGCACATCCAAGGAGGCTGTAATAGAGGGAACAATGCAGCGCAGGCCCGGGAAGAGCTCCGAAGGTGGCAGGGAGTCTGCAGTCAGGACCAAGCAGGTTGGAAGAAGAGTTCCAGGCTGTAGGACGAGGTCCGGTGCACTCGTACCAGAGCTTGATCAGGTAAGAGGCTTAACTGGCACTGATGTAGCGAATAATTCCAGTCTGGGATCAGGCAAAAGGTGGATGCGAATTCCAGGAAAACTTGAGCCGGAGGTGCTCTAGGAGTATAGAAGCAGGACCAGGTGTGGGCTCAGCAAACAATTGTAGTTTATATTGATTTTGAAAGTTTCGTAACCTCCTGATGAAGGAAGACGCAGGATCAGGCAACCAAGCTTCAGCGCCCCCTGGTGTTCATTGGTGAAGAGTGGTGCATTAGAAGGCAACATGGGGATTTGTTAGGTGTTTTGGTGTGTTGGTATTGTGGCAGCACTATGACTCATTACTCATTGCATGGCTATGCGTGTGGGGCAAGGTGCATTGCATGTGTTTGTTGTGTGCCCTGTATCCAGGTAACTTGTTGTCAGGTGGCTATTGAGCATGTGAGGGCGTGGATCGCGTGTGTGTATTGCATTAACGGGTGTAGTATTGATGGGAATAATGTACGGGTGATGTGGGATATATCCATTGTGGCAGTGTACATACTTAGTGGTGCAATGTTCCCTTTTGGTGTGTCTGAGATGTCCATGTGACTGAGTTGTGTGTGGATTCGTGAAGTCAGTGTTGCCTGTGCTGGTGTTGTCTTCTGTGCGGAATGGCAACTTGTGTGTGGAATAGGAATGGGTGTGCTCTGGGCATCTGTATCTAGGTCTGTATGTGTTGTTTGTGGTGTAGCGTGTCCTTCACGCCATCAGACAATGTATTGGACTTGGAATGGGTATGGGCGGTGGCCTGTGTGTGTTTGTGCTGTGTTCCCTTTAAGACAGTTTTAATCATTGTTCAGGTGTTGAGTGGGCGCAGAGCCATGGATGTTAGTAGTTGCTTAAAGGTGATGTGCTTACCACAGATGTCTGTGCCTATTGCAGTGTCTAGTATGCCAGTTCAGGCCTACTTTGGCATCAGGCTCAGGGTTGTCTCTTCCCTGGGCATCAGTCACTCCCTGTGTCCTTGTGGGTTTCCTCCGAGAGCTTGGGTATTGGTGAATTTAGTTTCCTTGAGCTTCTTCTTGAGGTTCCCCAGTGTGCGTTGCTCGATGCCCAGGACATTGGTCTCCTTCATGAGTTTGACCCAGTGTGCCTACCACTGGCTCTGTGTGGTGCAGTGTCCAGGGCTCCGGATCATGGGTATGCAGTTGTGGCTGATTAACTCCACCATCATATCTACCTCTCCTTTAGTGAAGTACATTTTCCACTGGCCCTCCTTAGCATCTTCCAGCTTGCTGGAAACCATGATGTCCGCAGTGATTCTAGCCATTAAGGTGGTGGTTTATGATGATCATCAGTGGTGGAGGTGGAGGGGTTTGAGACTAATTCCTATAGGTACCTCATTCTGTCTGGTAGTTGCAATTAAATGTTCTGCGTTGCTTGATTGGCTACGCCGGTGTTGGGGCTACCATGTGGTCAAAGCACTTGCTTTTTTCCTAGTGTGTACATCATTTGCTCATTGGGCAGCCACAGACTATTGATGTGGATGCATGTGTGGTCAGGTCGTTTGGTGTACTCCATGTATTTGTGGCTTTGTATGTGTTGGATTATGTCTGTCTTACTGTGTGATGTGTATGTATTGTCAGTGCCGTGACTGTCTTGGCTTATGTTGTCCATCTTTCCATTTTTGGAGTAATCCTGGCATCTATGGGACATTTGGAGGATATTCCGCTATTCCATTGCATAATGTCCAAGTTGGAAAGTTCAAAATGTAAGATGCATGTGTCGGTGGCATGCTTTGCATGGCGTATCTGCATCTCTGCGCCATGTGATATGGGCGTTCCTGTCGGTGTGTCCTATGATTTGTGAGTGTGTGGCTGTTTTTGGTGTGCGTTTGTTGGTGGGTGTGTCTGTTGTTTTAAGGTGTGTCCATGGGTAGGTTCCGGTTTTGAAGGACGTGCCGGTGATATTGTGTGTCTCAGGGAGTGTGATGCACCCAGAGTGTAGGTTTGAGGGCATTTACTAAGCAAACCTGGATCTTAGCGGTGTGTGTGGAGTGTTGTGACCTAGTCCATGAAGTTGATGGTGTAAATGTTGGGCATGATGCATCACAGTTTGTGGATGTGTGGGTTGATGGCAAGGATGGAAGGTGAAAGTGTGTGGGTGTAGAAAAAAAACTGTTTCTCATTTTTGGCTGATTGTTTGCTTTACTTGCGCATGTTTTTCACCAACAGAAGTTGAAGCATTTATTGAGTGGTCGTTTTTCTTACTGAATCAGGTTTGATTACGTTGACATTTGTGCTGACATTAGTGCAAAGTATAACGTGTAACCAAGTGCAAAGTGTAACTTCTGCAAGTTTGCTGTATCTTACCTCATGTCTATTTATTTATTGGGTTTTTATAATGTGCCTATACGCAAGGTGTTTCAACATCTTGATGGAACTTACATTGTGTGTACGCCAAAATGGCTTTTAACGTAATCTACCCCCAAATTAAAAACACCTAGTTAGTAAATCAGAGCCATATATGTATTGGGTTATGTCGGCTGGGGCTATGTATTGCCACCCTATAGTTAAGGTGGAAGCCTTGAGTCATGGGAAATCCCAAAATTCTATTGCTGATAACATCTGACTTGCATGACAGATCTGGATGATATTTTCGAAACAAAATATTTGTCAGCCGCCCCCCCCGCCCCCCAGCATAGAAACATTGGAGAGATTTGTTAGAAAATTAAAACTTATTAAGAAAGCAACAAAAGGCTGTTTTGGGCCTACTCCCATTAATTTTGTCCAATTTGGTAAAGCCGAAGCGCAAAAACTGCAGATCAGATTTGGACCAAAAACAACTTGCGCACGATACGTTGACTTAATTTTGAGGAAAGGTTTGGGTAAAATCCACCCAGCAGTTTTTCAAATATTTGACTGGGAAGGGGTGCCCCTCTTTTCCCTAAAAAATAGCTATATCTCCCACCAGAGAGGCTGAGAGGTTTTTCAGAAATGAAAAGCTGTCATTTAGCCAACATTATATGGCTAATAACTTTTTACTTGCTGGATGAAAGTGGATTAAATTTACCAAAGGTTTGTCAAGGCCCTCCAAAATGAAAATTGTGGGAACAATACAATACAAATTGAAAAGGTTATTAAGAAAACAAATAAACCCATTTTGTTTTCATTTTCCCATAGAGAACAAGTGACATTTCTGAACAGCCGAGCACGAAATCCGTTAGGCAGATTCAGAACAAATGAGAAACAACTTGGGAACAAAGCATCGACTTAATTCCCTTGACTGGTTTGGGGTAAATACATTCAGTAGTCCCTCTTCTATAAACCTTTATATCGGCCTTCGTGCTGAGAGATGCTTCTAACTTTCGACTTGCTGGATGTATTTGGATGACATTTTCCTAACAAAATGTATCCCAAAGCCCCCCAAACTGGACATTTTGGGAGCAATTCTTTAAAAAATAAAAATGTTACTATGAACACATAAAAACACAGTTTTCAGACTACTAAAATTAATTTTCTCATGGAGAAAAGGTGCAGTATTTGAACAGCCATTGCATGTAAACCACTCGGCAGATTTGGACGAAATAAGAAACAACTTGGGCACAAAGTGTTGACTTAATTTCCTTGACTGGTTTGGGGTAAATCCGTCCAGTAGTTTTGTCAAGTTTGCGAAGATCCCAGCAATAGCCCGAACATCTGAGATGTTGGCAGACTTCTTAGAAGAAAATACTCAAGATTTGTGGTGTTTTATGGCCATATCACATCCCATCCTCATCACCACTCACCTTCTAAGTATTGTTTCATTCGTTTGACAAGTGTAATGCTGTGGTTTTACATATGTTTTTACTGCATTGTTCATGGACTATGGGTGCAGTTTGCAAATCCAAAATGGCATCCGTTTCAAAAGGTTTGACACACCTCACGTTTTTAATTGACCAATCAGTGTGTGTGTATACGATGACTACAAACTTTACACGATTTCCTGTTTGGCCCAGAGGAATCCGCAGATACCAAATCAGGAAGTGAGTCTGCAGACTGGACGCAGTCACTATTTTTTTACACCAAATTTGTAAAAGCAGGCCAATCCAGACCAATCTGCCGCTCCTCGTGCATATTTGGTGCAAATACGTCCGAGATTTGGGCTGCAGGTGAGAGCACATTTTTTCCCATTATGTCTATGAGGATTTCAAATGTTTTGGGACCCCCTATAACCTTGCCCCATTGATGAAACTGCACCAAGCTTCGCACAATCATTTGGAGGTGGCCATAGACCTTGTATGCAAAGTTTGGTGAGGATGCATCAAACTGTGCAAAGGTATAAACTGCCTGAAAACTGCTCTTCCTATGGGTTGAGCCACTTAACCATAACTACAGGGCTGCTACCACAGGCCCTCTAATGTAATTATGTAGCATTCATATTTTTTTAGAATGCCTATACTTAGAATTCTCATTCTAAATAACAATACATCATTGCAGGTATGTTGTTTAACGTGTTTTTTAACACCGTTCTTATTTATAAACCAATATATGTATTTACTATTTTTATAATAAGCACAATAGAAAATGTTAATCTCTATAGTGAGCATTTTCCTAACAATCAGGATTCAACATGTTCCTATTTCTATCTGTTCCTACTATAATTTTCATACTTCTGTTTATGCATATTATATTATCTTAAAAATATATATAGTATATTGGCACAATCAGGTACATTATTTGCAATTGACTATTGCAATTGGTTGCTAATAAACAAAATTAAAGATATTTCCAAAATAGTAAATATCTACATTTTAATGAGGTAATTCATAGAATTTAGTGCAGAAGTAGCACACGCAGGCAGCTCAGAGAGGGAGCGTGCGCCAGCGTGCGCCAACGGTGTGCGCCAAACAGCATTCTGGCACACCGCGTATTCATGGATTTACCAAGCCATTTCCAGCCATGGCGGAGCGAACATCCCACAGTGCCAGTTACGCCCCCAAGAACGCCCCTTACACAAAGAAAAGCCATAGAAAACCCCAATACGGCACGAAGGGCTGTGCTAACCCTGGACCACCTTACAGGTCCCCTGCACTGTAATCGTGTGAAAAACTAAACGTACCCCGCTCACGGCAGACAAAACGCGTGAAAATGTACTTGCACACCCCGTTGAATTCGCGTACCCCGCTCATGGCAGCCAAAACGCGTGAACATTTCCCTGTGCACCCCCTTCAATATGCATATCTTGCTTGCGGCAGCCAAAATGTGTGAAAAATCAACTTGCGCACCCCCTAGAATATGCGTACTATGCCTGCGCCAGGCAAATTGCGTGGAAAAAGACCCCCCTGTGGTGTGGGCTGCCTGTGGGTCATGGTCAGGGGTGATGGGCTCCCTGCAGTTCATGGTCAGGGTGGAGGGGCTGCCTGTGGGGCATGCCCAGGGGTGTAGGGTGCTCCTCTGTGGTGTGGGCTGCCTGCAGGGCATGGTCTGGGGTTATGGGCTGGCTGCAGGGGTGTAGGGGAGACCCTGTTGTGTGGGATGCCTGCAGGGCATAGCCGGGGTGTATGGTGCTCCCCTGTGGTGTGGGCTGCCTGCAGGGCATGGTCAGGGGTGTAGTGAGGGGGGCTTTGGTGTGGGATTCCTGCAGGGCATGGTCAGGGATGATGGCCTGGCTGCAGGGCATGGTCAGGGGTGTAGAGGGGACACCTGTGGTGTGGGCTGCCTGCGGGGCATGCCCAGGGGTGTAGGGTGGTCCCCTGTGGTGTGGGCTAGCTGCAGGGCATGGTTAGGGTGGATGAGCTGCCTGCGGGCATTGTCAGGGGCATAGTGGGGTGTCCTTTTGTGTGGGCTGCCTGCAGGGGGTGAATGTGGCTCCTCACCACACTGGTGCGTGAATCTGGGGGAACGCGAGAGAGCTGTCCATGCGATTTCACTGGCGCGAGCAGGGTATGTGTATTCCGGGGTACGCGAGTGAGCTGTCCACGCGATTTCACTGGCGGGAGTGGGGTACATATTTACCGGGGTACGTGAATGAGTTGTCCACGCGATTTCGCTGGCGGGAGTAGGGTACGTGTACTCCGGGGTGGTGAGTGAGCTGTACATGCGATTTCACAGGCGTGAGCAGGGTATGTGTATTCTGGGGTATGCGAGTGAGCTGTCCATGTGATTTTGCTAGCGGGAGTGGGGTACATGTATTACGAGGTATGCAAGTGAGCTGTCCACGTGATTTCACTGGCGGGAGCGGGGTACATGTATTCCGGGGTACGAGAGTGAGCTTTACACATGATTTCACTGGCGCGAGCGGGGTACGTGTATTCCGGGGTACGCAAGTGAGCTTTCAACATGATATCGCTGGCGCGAGCGGCATACATGTATTCCGGGGTACGCGAGTGAGAATTACACGCGATTTCGCTGGCGCGAGCGGAGTATGTGTATTCCGGGCTACACGAGTGTGCTTTACATGTGATTTCTCTGGCAGGAGCGGGGTACGTGTATTCCGGGGTACGTGAGTGCGCTTTATACGTGATTTCGCTGGCAGGAGCAGGGTATGTGCATTTCGGGGTACGCAAGTGCACATTACATACGATTTGGCAGTGTGTGCCCTCCTGGGTCTGCCCTCTACCCCTCCCCATGCCCCACAAGCAGCTCACACCACAGGGGACCACCCTGCACCCCTGACCATGCCCCGCAGGCAGCCCACACCACACAGGACCACCCTACACCCCTGACCATGACCCACAGGCAGCCCACACCACAGGGGAACACCCTACACCCCTGGGCATGCCCCGCAGGCAGCCCACACCACAGGGGACCACCCTACACCCCTGACCATGCCCCGCAGGCAGCGCACATGGCACCATTCACTTGTGAGCCCCAACTCGTGTCCCCCCCACCAGTGACAGGCACCTGCCAGCAGGCCCCGACTCATGTTCCCCCCACCAATGACAGGCACCTGCCAGCAGGCCCCGACTCATGTTCCCCCACCAATGACAGGCACCTGCCAGCAGGCCCTGACTCGTGTCCCCCCAACCCACCCACAATGACGGCAACCTGCCAGCAGGCCCCAACTCATGTCCCCCCCCACCAGTGACAGGCACCTACCAGCAGGCCCTGACTCACGTCCCCCAACCCCACCCCCAATGATGGCAACCTGCCAGCAGGACCCGACTCATGTCCCCCCACCCAACGTGCTGTCAGAATAGAGGCCCATGTCAGCAATGCAAACCCTAATCCCACCCCACCCTGCAGCACTCCAGTCCAAACACACAACCATATATTGTACCCACTCCCCACTATGAGTACCACACCTTGACATTCAAATAAGCACACACATGCACCCAAATACATGTCCAACAGAGCCACACAGTGGTGACAAATGACAGAGGCAATGGACAGTGACACATGCACAAAACTAATGAGAGTAGATCTCACCAATAATGAATATTTGTGAAATGTATCAATAAGAAAACAAAATGACAAAATAAAAAAACACACATGCAAATGAAGAAATTATGAATGCAATACCAAAAAGAAAGTCAAATCCAAGGAAAAATAAAAATCCAGGACATGAAAATTGAGAAGTGGTCCATCGCCACAGTCCATAATTGAAAAGCATAAAAAACCATTACTCCATGGGAGGACATAAAAAAAAGTATGTACATGTCCAGAACTATTAACAATGAAAGTCTGAAGGGTCCATGATCCCAAAGAAAAAGAAACCTACAAAAAACCCTATGTAAAACACAACTATATACAAAAAATGGAGCAAAGTCCATATACTCCAAATCATAAAAAAACAAAATGAAACCAAAACCTAAATAACTATATTCAAAGGCGGCGGGCTAGTCCAACGTCTCACCTTTTGATGTCCCGGGCCAGGGCATCACCGAACTCCATGTCTTTGTTCCAGAGGAGGGCCTGTTCCCTGACCTCAAGGTCTTGCAGCCATGGCATCCTCCAACTCCCTGCAAGTTGTCTCAAGGCACTCAGCCAGCCTCAAAGCCCGGTGCATGGAGTTCTCCACCCTGACCATTGTGAGCCGTGCCCTCTCTGCCCGCCGCCACTCTGCATCTATTTGTTGGCCCAACTGCTGCCACATGTGGTAGACACTCCCAATCCTGGGTCCTCCTGCCCGCCGGCCAATGCCTGCCCCCAGGATGTTGATGGCCCAAGCCATGATGACTTCCATGCTGAGCCTGCTGCCGCCCCCAATGCAACTGCCTCTGGCACCACAACGACATCCAGGCTGATGGAATCCCCTGGTGCCGTCATGCACGTACCCTGCTTGTTGATGCCTGCACGTCCTCCATTTGCTGGGGTCCAATTGGTGGGGTGGCTACCCCTGCTGGGCCTCCGACTCTCGACTGTGGCAGGGATGTGTCCTCTACCTGCCTGGCTGCTGGCTATGGGGCAACTTCACAGAGGGCCCAGGTGATACTTGGGGGGGAAGATGGCACGGAGGACGACTGGCGCATAGTGGGTCTATTTGAGGAGGGGGTCACAAGAAGATCCAGCACACGGAGGAACCCAATGTCAATGACCTGTCCTAGTAGTTCGACGTGCCCGAACAGGTATTCGAAATGATGTGCATTGTCCTGACGAGAACCCTGCATGTCATCCCGAATACCAAGTGCGTGCAGCGCCAAACCAGCTAGGACAGGCTCAATCCGGTCACAGATTGCCACGTCCGCAGGGAGGGGAAGGCCAGGTTTTTTTTGCGCATCCCCCCCCGAAAACGGGTCTGGACGAAGGCATCCCTGCTGGTGCCGGATGATGCAGTCACAGGATCGGGGACACGATTACACACAGGCACCACCCGGCGGCCTGTGCTGCCTCCTGTCCCTGCCCCTGGACGGCACCACTAGCACCAGTGGAATCTCCACTTCTAGGCCCCGTGCATGGGGCTGTCACAGCCTCCTTCTCAACCAAACCCCCCACCAACCTGCCAACCTGGACAAATTGGATGACTCTGTGCCGTCTTCCTCAATGGGGCCCTGTGGGGGCTCAGCTGCCCCTTCTGCTGACAAGGAGTCCACCTCTAACCTCTACCTCTTGGACCTTCCCTTGGCAGCTGCGGCTATGGATGCAGCACCAGACTCCTCACTCCCGGAAGATATCAGTACTTGGGAGGGGAGCTGGATCTTGCGTTTCCGGCTGACGGTGGTATCCCAGCCGCTGTGCTCCACAGCACCGTCTCCGCCTTCTTCATCAGTCGACGCTGTAGACAGGGAGAGCTAGAACACAGGCATCAGGGCACTGTACAATGGTCTGATACACACATGACAGTTGCACTTGAGTGGCAGTGTCAAGCTTCACAGATGCCATCACACCCCCCAACACTCATATCATTTGAACCCACACACATGCACAAATAAGCTGGAATCGTGCAACAGACATCAGCATCCATACACACTTGACTGCATAAATAACCAAAGGTTGGCATGACATCACAAACAACATGGGGAGTGCCCATCACATGCAAACAGGCCACCAGACAGACATGCATCTGTACATATGCACCGCCTATCACAGTGCAATCATCAGCAACTAAGTCACATCTGCTAATCAGGTACCCACATGTCCGGGTCACGTGCATCCATGATATGATATGGCATTTGTAACGCGCCTATACACAAGTGTTTCAAGGTGCGACGAGGCAGGGAGGGGGTAACACGGGGAGACAGACAACGATCCTACTAGGCCAGGTGTCATTCAGATCGCACAAGTGCAAAGGAGGAGGGGAAGGGAAAAGTGCAAGGGGGAAAGGAGGGGGGAAAGTGCATTACAGGGTTTGTAGAATACAAGAAAAATAATAAGGGCCCACTGGTGGCAAGTGCAAGGTAAGTGCATCCATGGCGTCTCACAGTCACACTCATGTAAAATACACACATGCACATGTACACCGTGCATGTACATGAAGGTGGAACCAGCATCCATTTGTCACACCCCAACCATGGCATAGTACATACACAGAAATGCAAAGATGTGTGCATCTCCACATGCAGTTGGGCATCATGCATTGGAACACATACACCATTGATATGCATCACACATGCCTGGACTCACATGCAGCACAGGCATGTCCCTGCACACACACACATCCATACATGGGCCATGTTAGACATATGTCCAAGCTGCACACTCCTGCCACATCTCAACATGCACTGTATGGAATGGGATAGCCCAGACACTCGCTGCTCGACTCCAGACGGGTCTGCCTCTCTAGGACCTGCTGGTGAAGCACTGGGTCGATGTGTTCCAGGACCCTCATCTGGTCGATGGAAAGTTGGACCTGGGGCCCCCCTGCATCCGCTGCACGTAAGAGGCGCCCTGCCATCATGAGGGTCCTGGATCTGAAGTCCTCACAGCGCTGCTGGACGTGTTTCAAGTCACGGGTTGCCACCCCCTGCGCGTTGATGGCAACCATGTTGTCCAACCAGGTCCTCTTCCGTCTATTCTTGTTGGGGCACGGTCATCTGAAGAGGGCATCATAATGCCCCAGGACTTGCTCCACCAGGATGCCAACTTCTGTGGCTGAGAAGCTGACAGCCCTCTGCCTCTCTGGTTGGGGGTTACCAGTTGTCTCAGATGGTGTTTGACCTGACATGGCAACCCCCGAGGCAGGTGTGGGTGCGCAACTGGGTCCTAGGGCTGGGCTGTGGAGCGATGGAACAGCAGTCGGTAGTCTTCTGTTCCAGCAGGGATGGCCGCAGCAACGGGACCCCTGCAGATGGCTGATGTGCAGGTACCAAATAGCAGGGCACGTGGCCAGAAGGCAGGCAGGCAGCAGCAGATGGCTCGTGGGAGGCTGCTCAGGGCTCCGGGGGGCAGGGAAATGGCCTTCTGGGCAGGAGTGTGGTCTTCCGTGTGTTGTCGCGTGGCCAGCTTGATGCAGAGTGAATCAGCACGTGAAAATCAGCACGTTTACGTGAAAATCGAGGAAAGACCCTTAGCACGTAAGCGTGTAAGTGACGTGGCACGTGTAGGCATTGCTGTGCACAGGGGTCCACATAGGACGCCATTTTCTTGTACGTGCTTTTTGCGAGAGCGAGCGTGTGATTCTTTTACTTCTTGTCGGTTCACACGCGATTACTACACAACGGTTGCAGTACGTACTTTGTTTACTGACGCAGAGCTCAATTCTTCATTTGGCGGGGGTGTTGCCAACACACACACACGCATCTTTTTTCCGTACATTTTCCAGGTAGACGGTGAGTCGCGCATGTATTTTTCCACTGTAGTTGCCCCCGTGTGCCGCGTACCCATTCAGAGGTCATTGTAGCCTGCGTGTACCGCGCGAATGCATTTTTTGTGTTTATGGGTACCACAGTGTACTGTGGGTCCTTCATTCCATGCACGTGGGCTACCGAGGGGTTGCGTGCACCTTTGTTTTTGTTTTTGGGGTGCCTGAGCATTGTGTGACCCGTCATTTTTCCCCAGGGGTCGCAGACAGCCGTGCAAGAGCACAGAGGTACGTATTCCATCTAGTACCCTGCCCCCTTCACCCCAATTGCCCAGAACAATTGTTTTCTGCACCTCCCATTCGCACAAGTACATCAGTGCCATGGTTAGGAGGCAACCAAGTAGTAAGGGAGGCAAAGGTGGTCGACCTCCAAGCGGTGGCCGCGGTAGGGGACATGGCCAGGATGAGCGTGGTGGCAGTGGTGGGCAATGTGGGCAGGGTGGCCCAAGAGGGCAGTGTGTCCAGGACCATTTAGGGACACCTATGCCCACCCCAGTGGGCCAGGGAGATGCAGCTGACACCATCCCAGCTCAGGCCCTGTTGCCCGGCCCGGATTGGTCACCGAAATGGCACGGGATGACTCACAGGCCGACTTCCGTGTCACTAAGTCCAAGTCACGTGTGGCGGTAAAAGTTGCTGTAACCAGGCCACATGGATCTGGTGCAGCAATGTCATCTGCTGCCCCGAGTAGCCTGGATGAGGAGGCTGCAAGGGCAGCTGCAGCTCACTCCACCCCACTCTGAGTCACCCAGCCGGGACAATGTTGGTCCTGGACCCTCACACCAAGGCAGTTGTGCCGCTTGGTCCTGGCAACAGCACCCAGCAGCCAATGCCTGCAGTGAGACCTTTGGCCAGTCCACCTGCGCATCAGCCCCTACAGACCAGAGTGGTGTAAGCCACTCAGGGTCCACACCACCTCTCAAGACGAAGAAGCGTGCTCTTGCGGAACAAGCTGGGACCCCAGACACGGCTCGTCCATGTGGCACGTCAAGGAAGCAGAGTTTCAATGATGTAGAACTAGACGCACTTGTGGGCTACGTGTCGGCACATGGCAGCGACATGCCGGTGATGGCAGGGTGTGAGACTATGACTGCTCAGCGTAGGGCCCATTGGCAGTGCATAGCAGACCAGATTAGTTCCCTTGTATTTGTGAAGCGCACAGCTGATGATTGCTCAAAGCGTTGGAATAACCTCAAACGCAGAGCAAAAAACAAGCTGGCTTCCAATTATGCCTCTACTCTGGTGATTGGCAGTGGGTCACCACCAGAGGAGGATGAACTCACAGAACATGAGGCAATTGCTGGAGGGTTCATCGCAGAGGATCAGATCCAAGGCGTGGGAGACCTACCAGATCTTGAGACAATGTCCGGTGAGTGCCCATGCGTGTGTATCCAGACCATGTGTATGTTGCTTGGGTGATGTGTTGTGATTGAGTGCTAGGTCAGGCTTTGTAGTCATAACTGCTATTTGTGACCCGTGGAGTGCCTCCAAGCCACCACCCGCCCTTGGGTTTGGGGTTAACTGTATCCCTACTGACCGCTGCAAACACTTTCCACATGATGACTGCACTTGACCTTAAACTGCCATTATGCCACAACATTGTTAATACAGTTTTTTCTCTTTATTCTGCCTGATTGATGGAGCATTTGCATGATAAACACAGATTTGTGTGCCATTCTGCCCCAAAATCACCATACTTCATACAGGGATTTTCCCCCATAAAGGCCCTCAAATGTGCAGTTTTTACGCAAATGATTTAATCAATCAAGCTGATTGACTGCTGTGCACCTACACATGCAATGCACCTGATCAGTTCCGAGCCCTGTTTGAATGTTCAACATGACAATTGACTTGTGTCATGTCCAAGTGACGTTCCATTGATGTATCCATGTGTCTCCCATCACTGTATTTCAACACACTGGTGTTGTTGCAGAGTGTGACACGTGTGTTTTGTCCCACTTTTTTGCATGTTCTGTTTGATGATATGCGTTTGACATGGATGGGGATAGTAGTGATGAACTCCCATCTGGGTGTCCTTGTCAGTTCTGGCATGGCTATGCTACATGCCATATCTGTGTTGGCATGTGTCATGGTTGTGGATGGTCCATGCTACTCACAGGCTAAAGTTTGATGATGGTGCTATGCACCATGCAGCACATGTGTTGCTTTTTCATTTTGGAGTCATCAGTGTCTGCTTTCAGGGTCCCCTTCCACTTCATTGCCACTGCATGCATGTCTGAGTTTGTGTCATGTGTGACATGTCTGATTAATGTATTGGATGTGTACATTGTAATGCCTATGTGTGTCAGCTATGCTGTTCATGCATGTCTTCATGACTTTTCTTATCATTTTGTGCAGGTGATGATGGCGCAGGGGCAGGAGTACTCAGAGCCACAACCAAGCACCACTGGAGGATGTGAGGTGGTGGCCCACGCAAATCCATTGGTCCTATAGACCATCCTTTCCACAGGTGTCTCTGGGTACACATCCAATGATCTCTATGGATCTGGTGCTGAATCAGAGACAAATGACAAATGTCCCGTCCAGGTGGATGTTTCTGGCAGGGATGCTGTTCGTCCAACGCACCTGCACTGGGGGTAGACCCCTCAATGACCCATTCAGTGTTAGAATGTCTGCCTGTGGCGGTTACGGATGCAGGGTCACACTCCCCAATATTTGCTCCTGTTCCTGGGGCAGCAGATCAAAGGAGGAATGCAGTCCTGCAGCCTCAGGCAGTGCCAGCACAGCAAGGTGCACATCACCTTGGGGCCAACAGGTGTCGTGTCCGGCAACGCAGTGGCCATGTGCCACTGGGCAATATTGTGTGGGAGAACTCCATTTATGCAATTGCAGCACACCAGGGGGCATCATGTGAGATGATGGCTCAGGCCGTGCATAGGGTGGCCACTTCCATTCTCCCCCCTGAAAGGCAGGTGGAGCTCCAGCAGCAGGCAACATGGTCCACATGCCACTCACACAGGCAGGACATGTTGGCTGCCAACAGGGGCCGAGGTGCTGAACTGGAGGCTCTGCGCACAGCCATATTTGCAGAGGCACGGACCCACAGGGATGCCCTGAGGGAAGAAAACAGCTCCCTCAGAGCTACTCTGGGTATACTTGAGGTGTTCCAGAGTACACAGTCAGAACAGCAGGTGGAGCAGCTAACACTCACAATCTCAGCTGAGCACCAGGCAACCCATGAGGAGATCAGTGCATCACATGAGGCCTTGCAGGCAGAACTCTGTGCTACCCGTGAGGTGCTGCATGGGGGCCTCCGGACCATCATCCTGCAGAACCAAACCTTTAAAACCTGCATGCTTGCTGCCATGGAGGAGCATGGCAGGGATTTGCTTGGTCTGCCCCCCATACCACGCACACCTTCTCATGTAGCACCAGAGGGTGACGACAGCAACAACAGTTCTCCCACAATCGGGTAACCGTGCGGGCCATGAGTCCATGGAGGGTATTTTTTTTTCTCAACATCCACGCGCCGTGAACCTCCTCACTCCTGGTTGCCCCCCCAACCCCGGTCAACCCATGGTCATTTTTGATTTTTTTTGTTTGATTTTTTAATTTTTTTTTCCTCTTTTCTTTGTCTGTTGTGCATTCATGTTAGAGTGTGTTGCTTTGTGTGGCACCCGTAGTCACCCACTGTGTGTACCAGCTGGGCCCATGCAGGCTTGTCTTGTGTTTGTGTTTGAAGCTTGGGGTGCAGACACATATGGCACTCCTGCTTCCCCTTTCCATGGGCTCACAAGGGTGGCACCGTGTGACAGTAACTTACACAGAGGCATTGGGCTTCCATCAGTTGTGTGGCCATTCTGTAGTCCAAACTGTGCATACACCCCTAGTGGGGATTACTGATGATTTCTCCACTGCATGGTTAATTTGTATATTGTATTCGATATTGCTCATTATCCATATTTGCATGTAGCTTCTTCATGTCTTACCTTCCAGCAACACACTGGAGATGATGTGCTGCCTTTGTCAGGTTGTCACACTTGCACTATTGTGATTGGTTACTATCAGACGTTGCCACTGTTGGGTCCTGTATTCATGGTTTGTCATGCTGGTAAGTATATGTTCATGTGTGCTGTTTCTTTTACATAGATGAGAGGGAATTTTCTGTGGCCTGTTTCTATTTGAGACTGTGCACTTTGTGACAGTTGTGTAATGTGTTGTGCATTCATTTGTGTTGCTTTCACATTGCATGCCATGCATTGGTGTCTCCGGCGGGTGAGATGGGGTTTGGGAGGGGTTGGGTGACATACCAGTATTTGGGTGTGCTGTTTTGCAAGGGGGTAGTCCTTCATGCAGCATGAATGTGTGCCTTTTACTGACACAGCATTGGGTCTGTTTAAGTAGCTTTGGATGCACACAATGAAGCACTTCCAGGGTGACAATCTCTTGGTGGTATGGTTGTGACAGGTGACTGTTCCTTTGTTATCATCAATTGTCAGCTCGTATGTGCCAGGCCTGTGTGCACTCCGCAGGGGTGGGATTTTAGGTGAAAAATGTTGCCACAAGCTGGGTACAGGCTGCCTCACCACATGCCCTAACCCCTCCCATGCGCAGCAGCCGTACATGTGGTTGGGGATGTGGGGGCACCACCATGTCCACCGGCATGTCCCGCCGGTTTGTAACGCTGTGCAAGACACATGCTGCCACTATAATCCTGCACACTACTGGGGCGCATATAGCAGCTGGCCGCCAGAGCAGTCAAGGGAGCGGAAACGTGACTTCAGCACTCCGAGTATGCACTCCATTATGCCCTGGATTGCAATATGGGCTAGGTTGTAACTTACCTTGGGTGGTGTGGTGGGGTTCCGTATTGGCGTCATCATATAGGTGCTCAGAGGGTAGGCACTGTCCCCTGGGGAGGTGATAATGGATGTCATTAGTTGGGTTTTGCGATTTCTCTGTGTGTGACATGCATGCATGTGCAGAGGCACTTGTACTCACCAATGAGCCATGTATCACCATGCTTCCCAGCTTCCAGGTCCCGGTTTAGGGGTGACATTCTGAATATGAAACTATCATGGCTGGACCCCAGATAGTTGGCATATACAGAGGTGATGATTCCCATGGCATCACGTACAACCTGCACGTTGATGGAATGCCAGTGCTTGCGGTTGCGATAGATGTGCTCAGTGGCCCTAGGAGGACGCAGAGCCACATGGGTGCAATCAATTGCACCTAGCACTTTGGGGAAGTGTGCCATCCTGTAAAAGTCCTGAACCACAGCCTGCCTTTCTGTGGGTGTTCTGGGCACGTATATGTGCCTGTGGACTGAGGGGCGTGCAGTCATGATCGGCAACACCTGGTGTAGGCAGCGTGACTGCATGGCCTGTGAGACGCCCCCAGAGGCCAAGAAATGCAGTATATTGAGCACCTTTTCCAAGGGGCTCAGTGCTTGGGAGCACAGGGAGGGTGATGTGAGGTCATCCTCCCACTCAGCAACCAGATCTAGGATGATATGGGGTGGAAACCTGTACCTGCCATAGATCTGGTCATCAGGCATCCCAAAAAGGCTGGTCCTGGGTAGAAAATGTGGGGCCTGGCTATCCTCCTCCTCCTGCAGTGTCCCAGGACCACTGCTGCTAGAAACGGTATATTCGTCGTACCGGTATGAGCTTGTTTGTTGTTTGCGTGCACTTTTATGCTGCGCGGGGGTGCTTACGCCAGCTTCTGCCTGGCGTACGTGTGTCTGGTCAGGGTTTCCCCTGTTCGATTCCATGAATACGTGTTGTTAGCACGCGTGTGGGCGTTGCAAGGATTCAGCAGCGATACTTCCCCCGTACCGCCCATATTTTCATGTGTAGTTCCCCATTCCGCATGTTCCGCCCCCTTTTTACGTGTGTGTGCTGCCCTGTGTGCACCTTCACTGGCCGTCTGATGCACAGCCTTCGGGATGTCGCAATGACGTGTGCACCACACGCGGATTCAGCGCAGATCTCAGGTAAGCCACGCACAGCGTCTTCCATGAATCGACAAATGGCTGCTTGCGATTTTCACGCTTGCGCCCCCATTTTCAGCACACAATAATTCCATGAATTACCCTGTAAATTTCATCCTTTAATACGTACTAAAAATGAATGTTCCACAAGTACTCATATCATACATGTGTACCCATCTATTGTTCTATGTTATGTTCCTATTGGTATTAAGTATACTGAAATAACATATGTACGAAGAGAGTGGCCTTAAAATATGTTAACATACATAATGAGTGATCTCATGTCTGATGTCATCAGTGATGCCATCAGTAATTGTAATTGTCATTGTTTATTTATACAGCGCTTATACACAGGTGGAGTGCTTCAAAGCACTTCAAGGTGGGAAGGGAACAAGTGAATACAGTAATCATTCTTAAGCCTTGAAGTTTCCGATTGATATGAACAGAAAAACTAGCATACTAGGCCAGAAGACATTTTTCCTAAGGCAAGTGCATGAAGTGTTACAGTTTTGATTCAGCTAGGGAGGGGGATAGACAAAGGTGGGGGGACAGCACAGAAAAACGTACTAGTCCTAGTACCTTTAGGTAATGCATATGTACAGGCAGAGGTGCGAGGAAGAGGAGGAGGGGGAACAAACACATCCAGTCCAACAGAGCCCTGGGTTAAGTGTAGAGAGTGTGCCTCGCTTATGGAGCGTAAGCTGAAAGTGCAGTAATGTTAAACATAGTGCAGTGACCTGGTGGCAAGTGCAAAGACTGGCGGAGGGGCGTGGGACCTCTAAGACTCTGGAGGTGAACCAGGCAACCAGCCACAAAAACTGAGCCGAGTTAGGAAGGGGAAAGGAGGGTGAAGAACAAGAACAGAGGTTAGAAGGGTAAAGGGAGAGAGAAGGAGGAAGAGAAGAGGAAGATCTTGGGGAGTTTCCGGAACTTAAGGTGCTCTGGCTGAAGACGAAGAGAGGCAGGGAGGCTGTTCCAGAGGGAGGCACCTAAAAAGGGTAAAGAGCTATCCCCAAATCTGTGTTTGAGAAAGCGGCTCACTCGCAGAGATTTGGAGGAGGACGACCAGAGGACTCTAGAGGTAGAGTAGGAAGAGAGCATTGTAGATAGTGTGGGCCCTGGCCCCAGAAAACCTTGTGTATTATGCTGAGGGTCTTGAACTTGATCCTTGCAGCCAGAGGGAGCAAGTGGAGGGATTTCAGCACTGGAAAGATGTGGTCCCTGGGCCTGAGGACAATGATAAGTCTTGCAGTTCTGTTGTGGATGAGTTGTAGAGGATGGAGAGTAGAAGTAGGAAGGTTGAGAAAGAGGCTATTTCAATAGCCCAGCCTAGAGAGAACTAGGGCTCTTGAGGTGGTGAGCCTCTGGGGGAAAGTGAGAAAAGGTAGAAAACCTATGAGGAGGTGCAGTTGCTAGTGGGACTTTTGGGGGATGTCTGAGATGTGTGAAGAGAAGGAGAGAGTGGAGTCGAAGATGACCCCAGGATTTTTTGACTCATTGGTAGGTGAGGGTGCAGGGCCAAGGGATGCCAGCCAGTGTGAAAGTAGGAAAGTGGGAGCAGGGGTCCCAATCAGGACAATCTCTGTCTTAATGGCATTCAGGCAGAGATCATAGGCAGCACACCACGACTGGATTGCAGATAGACAGTCAAGGATGATAAAGGAGGAGGAGCAGACTGAGGATAGCCTGAAAGAGTGCCGTGTGTTATCTGCATAACACTGAAAGTTAAAGGTAAAAGAAGAGATCCTGTGGGTCAAGGGGGCCATGTAGATATTGAAGAACCAGAGGGACAGGTTAGATCCCTGGGAGACACCACAAGTAGAGAGAGTGATAGAGGAGAGAAAGGACCCAAGTTCCACCTGGGAGGGCCGGTCAGAGGGAAAGGAGACGAGCAACCCCAAGCCCTGATCTGCGATGCCCAGTGTATTACAGAGATGGGTGATCAGGATGTTGTGGTTTACCATATCGAAAGCAGATGGGAGGTGAAGAAGAATGATGTCAAATATTATGTAATTAGTGATGTTATCAGAAATCTCATCAGTGATGTAATCTCTGATGTCATCATTGTGGTCATATACTGCACAGTAGGGGGCAAGAAGTAATGGTGGCTTTGCCTGAGTTGTCTGCCAAATTGCAAGGGTTTTGTTGTGTTACATTTTCACCTTAACGTCTCTTCAACTAAGGTTTTTTCACAGAATATATATATATATATATAATTATTATAAATGTATATGTATTTTATAAAACTTTAAAATATATATTAAAGTTGCAAAATGTTTTCATATCCTATTTTCTAACAGCAAAATTAAATTTTACATAACCACATATACATTTTTGTATGCATTTTAAAGCCAGAACATATTCAACCTTACTAATCCCACATATTTGCAATTGTCTTTAAAGCATACATTTTAAAACAAGTTCCTACTAAACATGGAAAATAGGCATTACATGTATGTTAATTCCAAAATGATCACCTTTAAATGATGATTATCCAAAAATGTGAAGCATGTGTAATAGGCAAGGTTTTGTTTTACACCTTTTCATCAACGCCAAAAAAAGACCCTACAAAGTTAAAATTCTATACACGCAATTCATATGTAAAAACAACCAAGACCATTCAATGTGACTTTTTTTTACAAAATATATAAAAACATGTAACACATATTAAAATGAAGCCTTCTCCTAAAATTAATTCAAATAGATTCATAATTACCTACAAAAAAAATAGTTTCCCAGTAGGTTCTGAAATAAACACCTAACGTGTACAATAGAAAAAAACAACACAGCAAAACTTGTTTAAATATAGTAACCATGTAGATTAAAAAACAACATTACAAACAACTGTGAATTAAAAATGCGTACATTTCAAAACATTTTAAAAAATAGAAATACAATTACAGACATATTGAAACACTACACATTAATATGTACAAATCACTTTGTTAGTGATTCGTTATGTGGGAAGGTAATAAACATACTACTTGTAAATACTAAAGTAAAGTATATATTATGTAATGCTGCTTTGTCAGTTGAAAGAACGTACACAAACATTCAAAAGTACCCTTTAAAATTTACAACAAACTTTTTACATTAAAATATGCAAATTTAAAAATATATACTTCACAAAACAGAAATTCAAACTTTGCTTACAGAAAAAGTTGATATTGAATGATGCAACAGTTTAACAGCATGGCCAAATATTATATTACATAAAAATAAATGCTTTAAACAACACAACAGGGAACTTGGGATTGGTCACCCTAAGTTACATGGGAGAACCTAGACTTGGACCCCTTGCTCACTGTGCTCAGAGAGGCACAGCTCCAACTCACTGATGAGGCCCAACAAGGCTGAAACACGTGTCTGGGGTTGCAGTTGGTACTCTTGTTCAAAAGAGTTTTGCCTGGCATTTCAGTGCTGGACTGCCTTTATAGGCGGGACAAAGACTGATATGTAAATAGATATTCCTCCTTTGTGAAAAGTACAGTGAGCAAAAGCGATGGCTGTGGACTCTCAAAGTGAAAAAAACACGGAACAGTTCATCATGCCATGTTCTTTCTAGAGAGGGGTGCCTGCGACCTTTTTTGTATTTTTGCAAGGAACTTGGGATTGGTCACCCTATGTTACCTGGGGGAACCTAGTCTTGGACCCCTTGCTCACTGTGCTCAGAGAGGCACAGCTCAAACTCACTGATGAGGCCCAACAAGGCTGAAACACGTGTCTGGGGTTGCAGTTGGTACTCTTGTTCAAAAGAGTTTTGCCTGGCATTTCAGTGCTGGACTGCCCTTATGGGCGGGACAAAGACTGATATGTAAATGGATATTCCTCCTTTGTAAAAAGTACAGTGAGCAAAAAGCGATGGCTGCGGACTCTCAAAGTGGATAAAAACACAGAACAGGTTATCATGTCATGTTCTTTCTAGAGAGGGGTGCCTGCTGCCTTTTTTGTATTAAAAAATACATAATGCCACTCATGTGTATGTGCTGTCCAGTAATTTAGTAACAAAATGAATGCATATTAACTGTTATATGTGCATATTGCGTACTGTATATCACAAAAATGGTACACAAAAACATTTGCACATCACTTCCGCCCACACACAATATAGCGGTAGCGGCCATATAGTTATGGTTAAGTTACTAAACCCATAGGAAGAACACTTTTTCGCCGTTTGCAAAGTTTGGTGATGTTTGGTCCAGGGCGGGGCAAAGTTATGGGGGGTCCCAAAATTTCTTTTTTCCCATAGACTGAATGGAGAAAATGTTTTCGTCATGCTTACATCCCAAACCGCTGGATGTATTTTCACCAAATTTGCAGCAAGAGTGGTGGCTTGGTCCCGAAAGCGTGGTTTTGTAAAGATGTTGGTTTTGGGTCGTTAGTAGAGCATTGGATGAGGAGGGTATGTATTGAAGAGGTTGTGCATTGGTTGTAATTATTTTTTGGAATGTTAATTGAAGTGAATAGGTTTTGAGGTGGATGTGTTATGTTTTTAGGTTGTGGTCATTTGGTAGGTGTTTGCTTCTATGGGTGTTATGAACAAACATTTTAAATGTGGTATTTGGGCTTCTTAGGGGATATGTTTTCAAAAATGTGTGTACTGATTGGCAGTAATGTAATAGTGTTTATAGGATAGTGAGATGATGTGTGTTAGTTTGTTTGTTGGATTGTGTTCAGAATGTTCGTATTGAAGACTCTAGGCATTTTGGGTTGTATTTATAGTTGAGGTGTTCGTTTGCATGGCTGTGTTATGTTGCGGTGTTTGTGAGTCTAATTATTATATACTTACTGTTTTCTTTGTTGAGGCTGTATGTAGAGTTTTGGCCAGGCCATGCAGTCAAGATTGTAGGGTTTGGCAATAAGCACTGCAGCATAAGATACCCATGTGTTTGCTTGAATGGGTGTGTTATGCTCCGGTGTTTGTGTGTCCAATCATTATATACTTACTGTTTGACTTTTTGTGGTTGTATGCAGTTGTTTCATGACATGGGTAATTGGAGCAGACATTCTTTTTCAATCTCTGTGATAAAAGAAAAGATCATATGTTAGTGTAGGTAGTTGATAATGAGTTATTGCATTGCTGTCATGATTCCTGCCCCTCATGTCCCCAGCCCTCCAAGATGTCAGGCTGGAGCCAGGCCACGATCACCTACATGGCCCCCAAGGGCCTCTCCATCCCTCCAAAGACCCACTTGGAGTCAGACTTGGCACTTGTGGCACCAGACTCACTTGCTCCCATAGGATAACATTGGGGATTGGACTTGTAGTGCTTTGATGGGGACAAGATGGATGCCCCCACATATTTCGGTTCCCAGAACTGCATGTGCGGTCTAGTCTTTTGGGTGTGGTTCAGCTCAGAGACACCTGGGATACCCAGAGACTATTTAAGCCACACCCAGGCTGAGAAACATGCTTTGCGTTTTCTGCACCTGCAGCGTGACACTCACCGTTTTCGGATCGGTCTCCAGTAGGCCTGCATCTTTCTTCTGCGCTCAGCTCCTGCAAGAACAAGAACACCATTAGGAACAGCCTTACCTTGCGGCGCTTCTGCCCATCATTCATCGCTCCTTCAGTTCTGCGGGCATCTTCGGCGGTGTCATCCCCATCCCGGCACGCTGCTTTCTAAGGAAAAGGGAAAAGAACAGAAAAAAGGCATTAGTAAGCATTCTGCAATTCTTCGCTTATTTTTTAAATACTGTACGAGCTTCAAAAGCTTACCTGAATCCCAGCCGCTCTGGGGAACTCTGTCTCCGGAAACTTCTCATCCATCTGCAAGAGGGAAAAGACACTCCAGGTTAGCGTGGAAACATCTAGAGGCACCGCATACCGCGCTTACCCACCGCATTTGTTCTTCATAACCGGCATCCACGCTGAAAACGTTGCGGCCCCTAAAAGACACAGTAAAAGAACTCAGTTCAATGCAAATACGAAAGGGGTGCATCGCGCTCTCACTCACCTTCAGCGCTACTCATCTCAGCAGCACACCGCCATATCCAGATGCTAGCCATCATCTAAGGAAGGAAAGGAACGAAGTTAGAGAACTGTTCAAAAGACTCAATATACTTACCTGTCGGACTCTTGCCAGTGAAGTAACTAGGCAGCAACGAGCCCGCATCAATCAACACGCCCCTGCGCTGAAAGCAGGACGGAGCGCACACTATCCAAGAAAACAAGGTGAGCTCTGGATCAAAGGGAAGGGTTGGACCCCGGGGAAGAAGGGGTTCAAGGACACAGAGACAATAGGGAGTTAAACTCTACCAATCCTGTGTTTCAGGCAAAGTCTCCAGTCGAATAGCCTCCAGGGAAGGGTTTGAGTTCGTAAGAGGTCAGAACAGGCTGAGTGACGTCCCCGTGGATACCAGGTGAGTGTTACAATTGCATAGTAGACATTTCTGTATTTTGTCGACCCTCATGTTAGTCCTTTAAAAGTACTATAGTTCAAACCAGTGTACTGTGCAATGTGCTCAGTTCCTGTGTTTGTTTATTAAATCATTGGGTCTGTGGGAAAGAAAATCCATGCTGGATTAAAAACAAACATTTCTATGTTGTGGTACAATATATTTCTTTCATTGTTTTCAGTAGGAGGAATTGAATAGGGCGTATAGTTTTTGATTTGGAAGTGGTGGTAGTATTGTTACAATTAGATAGCAGTTGATGTATTCTATTTGTTTATTTCTTTTTCCATTTTAGTGGTATTCATCTATCTGTTGGCTGGTTGCAGATTTTTGGGGCAGTTAGGTACTTGTTGGCATATTCTAACTGTGTATTTCTTGTTTCATTTTAGTGGTATTCATTTATCTGTTTGCTTGTTGCAGAATCTTGGGGCAGTTAGATACCTGTTAGCATATTCTCACTGTTCATAGTTTTGAAGTTGAAGTTTTGTTTATGTTCATACACAGATTAGTTATAACATTTTGATTTTAAAAATATTACTTAAGCGTTTACAAGATTTGCTGGTAATCTCTGTTTTAGAGTAGTGGTAGTATCATTACATTCGAACCATCCACAATTCTTTTTTATATATGCAGTGTAGAGAACTGCATTTGTTGTGGCTCCTGCATGGTAGATTATACCTATTATTGTCAAGGTCTTCTTACCAAGTGATACTTGACCATGTGTGAATCCAGTCAGCTTGCAGTTGTTTTTGGTACCATCTGCATTGTAACTTAAAAGAATTACTATTACGTATTTACTATGTGTCTGTATTTGTAAGGTAGAATAGTTATCGGAATTGCAGGTAATACATAATCTGCCATGGTTTGCATTTTGTACTTAAATTGCTGAAATGGAATGGATTCACAGTTGGGTATGGATACATACACGAAGCGTTCATTAGGAACTTCTTCTTGTGCGACATGGCTGCAAAGAGTGCATGTGTGTTTCCACATGTATGAGATCTGGAAGATTTCATTTATAGGTAAGTTTTTATTTTGTAGTACTTGTAGCAAATACATTAGAAATTCTTTTGGATCTTCTTGTGTGTTTATAGTGAATTTGACCATTCCAGCACAGTAGTCCAATTCCTGCCTTATTCCAGAAACACTGTAAGTGTTGTCAGGATATTTGGTTGCATTTCTGTGAAGGACTAACATTTTCAAACACAATTGGTCTGCCCCGTGTAAGTAAATGTTGTCAATAATTGGTGGCATTTGGAATATAATATTGATTGCTAAAGTTCTGTGTCCGAGTCATTTGTTCGGAGAGTGTGTTGTTTCTTTGAGAGGTAGTTGAGTTAGTTTGAGCAGTAGATTTTTCTTTGGTTGTGGTCCTTGATGAGGACTACGTTCTACGTTCTTTGGAGGAATTGCTGTGAGATCCTGCATAGTTTGAGTTTGAAGTAGTTTTCTTTTACAACGTTTTGCTTTTTGTGGAACATGATAGGCTTTTAGATGGGGGTGTAGAGTGAACGCAGTCTATTGTAGAATGCAAGGAATATCAGCATTTACTTTACTTGCATCAAAGTTGATTAGAAATCGTAAAGCAAGTGTACGTAAGCGTGATAGTGCTACATAGCTCATGCCTTCTTTAAAGACTGTGCTACCAATATCTATCAATGCTTTATCTAGGGTAAGACCATGTGATTTGTGAATGGTGACTGCGTATGCTAGAGTTAGAGAAAGATGTTCTCTGCGTACATACATGTCTTTGAAAGAAATTAAGCAGGCTGTTGAGCGTCCTATCCTTTTAACTTCTGATGGTTTGTCAAAGAGAATATTGACAAACTGAATGTTGTTGTCACGTGGGTATGTTTGAAAGCCAACAACTGTAACAAGTGCTCCATTAACTAGTACCTGGTTCACATCAAGGTTTAAAGATAATTTTAATATTTTCTCACCAGCTGTGATAGAGATAGAATTTTCCAAGGTGTTTAGCCTTGTTGTGGCTTGTTGACACATGGGTAGTGTCATACCATATATGTCCAGTTTGTCTGTGGAGCAAATTTGAACTATTGGTTGCATTTTTTTTAAACATTGTTTCATTAAATTTTGAACAGCTTGCAAGAGTTGGCATCAAGGACATACAATTGACATTTTGGTGTGATAATTGTTCTGTGACATCAGTAGCACATGAGTTATGGCCATAGAGTGCATGGATGTGCTGGTTTATAATATAGATTGTGCTTCTTGAGATAGTACACCAACCCTAATATTGTTAGGTGTATGTGAGGTCTGCACAGTTAATTCTTTGTATTGGAAATGTTGCCAAAGGTTGACATTTCCTATGCTGCCAGAGGTTTACGGCATAGTTTGTGCGCTAAGCTTTTAAAAATAGGTTCACCTTTAACTGGTGTTAATTGAAGAAGATCTCTGAAAACTATAATGTGTTTTCCTCCAAAGAGTTCTTCATAGTCTGTTTTCAGTACCTCTTGTAATCTGAGGTGAATAAAGGATAACATTAGATTGGAAACCATGATTACCTCATCTATTACCAGAATTGTGATTTGTTTGAAAACTCTGCGTAGTTCCATTGCAGCTTCTGGAGAAAGTTTGTAATAGTCTAATTTGTTTTGGTGTTCTACTGGAAGGAGTAGTAATCAGTGTAAAGTGACACCGCCTATGTTGTAGGCAGCTGAACCTGGAGGGTCAGTTACAACAGCTGACAGTTTGATGTTTGTTGATGATTTTGATTAAGAACGTTTTGCCTGAACCAGCTTGACCACTCACATATAGCAGTATAGGTTTATAGTCTTGGCACATTCAATTTTTACTTTCATGTTGCACACCATGTTCAATTTGTTTTGTTACTTCTTGGAAAATGGTATGCTGCTCACTGTTTAGTTGTGATTTTAGTACAGCAAAGTCTTCTGTAGATTGCTCATACTGACACATGGTGTTTTCGATTTCTGTCATGGCTAATTCTGCCTCATTTGCTATTAGTGGCTGTCCAAGCGGTTCTTGGCTTCCTGTTGCAGAAGGTTGACTACTGTCAGGAGTGTCCACATCTACAGGCCGATTCATGGAATTAATGTGCGCTGAAATTTTTGGCGCAAGTGTTCAAAAGCGTGCGGATCGCAGCGCAAGTGCGAAAATCGCAGCGAAACCCGCGCACATCGATTCATGGAAGTCGGTGCGTGTGTAAATCCCTGGATGTGCGCTAAAATTCTGCGTGGCGCACGCTGGCGCACACGTCTCCAAACAGCGTGCGCTAAGCGCACAGCGAAAGCGCACATAGCGCAGCGCACACAACAAAAGTAGGCGGAACAGGGGGCGTAACACGCGGAATGGGGAACAACGTGTGAAAATGTGGGCGTCACTGGGGAAGTACAGGAGGCAAATGCGCGGAACGCCCACATGCGCGTCTACAACACATATTCATGGAATCGAACAGGGCTAATGCGTGCACCAAAAAAGACGCGCTAATCCGGAAACACGTACGCCAGCAGGAAGCAGGCGTACGTGGACCCGCGCAGTATAAAAGTGCATGCAAACAACAAACAAGCTCAGATGCCAAGATGAATATACCGTTCCTAGCAGCAGTTGTCATGGGATACCACAGGAGGAGGAGGATAGTCGGGCCCAGAATTTTTACACCCAGAACCAGCCTTTTTGGGATGCCTGATGACTAGGTGTATGGGAGGTACAGGTTTCCACCTCACATAATACTCGACCTGGTGAGTGAGTGGGAGGATGACCTCACATCACCCACCCTGTGCTCCCAAGCACTCAGCCCCCTGGCGAAGGTCCTCAATGTACTGCACTTCTTGGCCACTGCATAATTTCAGCGGACAAGTGCTATAGTGGGGGGGGGTGTCACAGGCCACGCAGTCACGCTGCCTACACCAGGTGTTGGCCATCATGACTGCACGCCCATCAGTCCGCAGGCACATATACCTGCCCAGAACACCTGCAGAAAGGCAGGCTGCCGTCCAGGATTTCTACAGGGTGGCACAATTCCCCAAAGTGCTAGGTGCCATTGATTGCACCCATGTGGCTCTACGTCCCCCCAGGGCATCAGAGCACATCTATAGAAACCGCAAGCACTGGCATTCCATCAACGTGCAGGTAGTATGTGATGCCAAGGGAATCATCACCTCAGTATATGCCAACTATCCAGGGTCCACCCACAACAGTTTTATTTACAGGATGTCAACCCTAAACCGGGACCTAGAAGCTGGGCGGCATGGCGATACATGGCTGCTTGGTGAGTATAAATGCCACTGCACATGCATGCATGTCAGATACTGAGTAATGTCACAACCCCACTAATGATACCCATCACCACCTCCCCAGGGGACAGTGCCTACCCTCTGAGCACCCACATGATGATGCCAATTCGGAACCCCACCACGCCACCCGAGGTAAGATACAACACAGCCCATATCGCAACCCGGGGTATAGTGGAGTGCACATTCGGCTTGCTCAAGTCACACTTTCGCTCCCTTGGCCATTCTGGTGGGCAGCTGTTATACGCTCCCCCAGTAGTGTGCAGGATCATAGTGGCAGCATGTGTCCTGCACAATGTTGCAACACGCCGGGGCCTGCCGGTGGACATGGTGGTGCCCCCACATCCCCAACCACATGCACGCCCACTGCACATGGGAGGGGAAAGGGCACGTGGTGAGGCAGCCCGTACGCAGCTGGTGGCTAATTACTTCACATAAAATCACACCCCTGTGGAGTGCACACAGCCCTGGCACATACCAGCTGACAATCAATGATGATGACATAAGGGACAGTCAACTGCCACAACCATACCAGACTGAGATTGGTCACCTGGAAGTGTTACATTGTGTGCATCCCTACCTACCCAAACACCACCAATGCTGTGTCATAAAAAGACATACATCTATGCTGCTAAATTCATTACCCCCTTGCTAAATACAACATGAGAACAGTGCCATGTCACCCAACCCCTCCCCAGCTCCACCACAAAACACACCATGGCATGTCATGCAATGTGAAAGCAAACAAAGCACTGCACAAGAACTGACACAAGTGTCACAAAGTACACTGTCCCTAATGGAAACTGCCCACACACAATATGCTCCCAGTAATGTATAACTAACAGCACACATTACCAAATACTTACCACCAACACAATGCTGCAACACACCATGGAAAAATGCAAACACATGACAGTACTAAGTTCAAGTAGTGGTAGTCTTACAACCTGAATATCCCAGCACATCGACCCCTTCCAACTGTAGAGTGTTGCTGCCACGCAAATGTCTCAGTGTACTGCATACAACATGAACTGCATCTGCAAAGTAGACGGCCTTGTGAAGACATGAGAAAGGAACCTGCAAAGGAAAGACATGGATGCACAAGCACATATCAATACACCATGCAGTGTACAATACAACAACAATATCCACTAGGGATGTCTACACAGTATTGACTACAGACTGCCCACACAGCTCATGGGAGCCCAACGTCACTGTGTAATTCACTGTCACTTGTTCACACCCTTCGCAAGCCCATGGAAACATGAAGCAGGAGGGGTGTGTGTCTCACGAACCCAAGCATCTAACCCAAACTCAGGTCAAGCCTGCATGTGCCCAGCCGGAATACAGTGGATGCCCACGGGAGCCACACAAGGCAACACACTGTAAAAAAAAATCAAAAATCAAAAATGGCCATGTGGGGGCCTGGGTGGTTTGGGGGAGGCCACCCAGGAGGTTCGAGGACAGGGTGCATACCAACACCCACCTGCGTGGATGTTGCGAGAAAAAAAAACTCTGCGGGCTCATGGCCTGCACGGCTATGCCATTGTGGGAGAACTGCTGTCGCTCTGCTCATACTCTGCTGCTGCATCAGGAGGTGGTGGCACTATGGGAGGCAGCCCATGCAAAGTCCTGGTATGGTCCTCCATGGCAGCAAGCATGCGGGTCTGGAAGGTTTGATTCTGGAGAATTAAAGTGCGGAGATCCCCATGCAGCACATCACGGGTTGCCTGCATTTCTGCACGCATGGCCTCGCGTGATGCCTGGATCTCCTCACGTGTTGCATGCAGCTCAGCTGAGAGCGAACGTGTGAGCTGCTCCAGCTGTTGTTCTGCCCTTAAATTACTGGAAGCCTCAAGTTCAACCAGAGTCTGCCTGAGGTTATGTAGTTCAACCCTCAGGGCTTCCCTGTGGCCCTGGGACTCTATTGATATGGATTCGCGCAGAGTATCCAGTTCCGCCCATCGGTCCCTGTTGGACGCCAACATGTCTTCCCTTTGTGATTGGCAAATGGAGTCTGTTGCCTGCTGTTGTTGCTCATCTGCCTTTCAGGGGGGATAATGGAAGTGGCCACCCTCTCCATTGCCTGAGCCATAATTTCTACTGATGCTGCCTGTTGCCATACCGTACATGGAGTTTTCCCAAACAGTATTGCCTGGTGGCGCACGGCCACCGTGTCGACGGGCACCACACCTGTTTGGGGCCAGGGGATCTGCACCTTGCTGTGCTGGCACTGCCTGAGGCTGCAAGACTGCATTCCCCCTCTGATCTGCTGGCCCAGGAACAGGATCAGATGCTTCGGAGTGTGACCCTGCATCCGTAACCGCCAAAGGCGGACCTACCAACACTGACATCCCCATAGAGGGTTCTACCCCTGGTGCAGGTGGGTTGGACAGAACAGAATTCCTGGCAGAAACACTTACCTGCGACGGCACATAAGTCTCATCATCCGATTCAGCACCTGAATAAAGGTCTGGGGAGTTTCACCCAGAGACACCCCTGGACAGTATGGTCTGCAGTGACATTGGGTTTTCACCCACCACCACACCACGTCCCCCACTGGTGCCCGGTCGTGCCTGAGATTCCTCTTGGATCTGCACTCCATCTCCTCAACCTCAACAGCATCAAGTGCGTCATCACCTACAAAAACATGAAAGACAACAAATGGAAACAGGCATTAGCACCATAGCACACACATAGGCCGTGACAAGCCAGAGATCCAGTACATGATTTACACATGTCCCACGTGACTATAACCCTGCCATGCATGGACTGTCAAAGAGTTGGAAGTGGAGTCAAAAAGGCAGACATTGGGGAGAGCAAGATGGAAAAGCAACACATTTGCAGCATGTTGGGTAGCACTGGCATCACACATCAGGCTGTGAGTGGCATGTCCAACACACATACATGACACATGCCACCACACAGATGTCATGTAGCATAGCCACGGTAAATTACAAAACTACAGCAATATGTCAGTGAATGAGTACTGTCACACATCCATGTCACATCGACATGATGCGAAGATTAATGCTGAATAGTGTTGCTAAATATGCATGTGCCACACACTGAAACACATCCAGTGTCCAATAATACAGTCATTGTGGGCTGATCAATGGTTGGTCACTTTAACATTACAGGAAACATCTGTCATCTTCCACATGCAAACAGGCCCTAATAAAAAATATCTGCAGCCCAATACTCCATCGGCCTGAATGGTGTAATCATTAACATAACCAGGTAAAAATAGTGGCCCAGTTTGGGCTGTAAACAATGACCGAAGCATATCACATATGTTGCAATAGGGCAGAAAAATGCGTAGTAAAAATGGGAGAGTGGAAACAATCAGCCTGAATGAACACTTATAAAATGTGAACAATGTAGTTGCAAGATGACAGTTCAAGGTAAAGTGCACTAATGTGGGCCTAATTGGCAACTGTGGGCAGAAGGGATACAGTCATACCCAAATCCAAGGCACGTGAATGTATGGGAGGAAGCAAATGGGTGACCCATAACACTCAGGAGTACACACCCTCACCTGGCACTCAATCAGAGCCCATTACCCAAACAACATACACATGGATTACACACACACGCATGGGCACTCACCGGACAATGCGTCATAATCAGGTAGATCTCCCACACCTTGGATCTGTTCCTCTGTGACGAAGGTCCCAGCAACAGACTCATGTTCAGTGAGTTTGTTGTCCTCTTGTGGAGACCCACCACCAGTCACCAGAGTAGCGGCATGATTTGAGGCCAGCTTGTTCTTTGCTCTGTGTTTCAGGTCATTTCACCGCTTGTAGCAATCATCAGCTGTGCGCCTCACAAATCCAAGGGCACTTATGCGGTCCACGATGGTCTGCCAGTGTGCCCTACGTTGACCAGGTGTGGTCTTGCACCCTGCAGTCACCAACATGTTGCGGCTATGTGCCGACACATAGCTCACAAGTGCATCAAGTTCGGGGTCATTAAAGCTAGGCTTCCTTGATGTGCCGGACTCTGTAGCCGTGTCTGGGGTCTCAGCCTGTAGTGCCAGAGCACCCTTCTTCCTCTTCTTCAAAGGTGGAGCAGAGCCTGAGTGGCTTGCGCCGCTCTGGTCAGTAGGGGCAGAAGCGCAGGTGGACTGGGTACTGGGAGTGTGCGAATGCCATAGGTCTTGGTGCAGGCATTGGCGGAAGTGTGATGTTGGCAGGGGCAACATCAGTTTGATGGACCAGGACCGACACTGTCCCGGCTGGGAGACTCAGATTTGGGGTGGATAGAGCTGCAGCTGCCCCTGCAGCCTCCTCACCCTGCCTACTTGGGGCAGCAGATGACATCACTGCCCCAGATCCACGTGGCCTGGTGACACCAACTTGCACCGGCACACGTGGCTTAGACTTGCTGACCTGGTTGTAAGCCTGGGAGTCATCCTGTGCTGGCTCAGGTGCCACAATGGGCTGGTCCAACAAGGGCTGAGCTGGGATGGTGTCAGTCACGTTTCCCTCAACCATGGGGGGGGGGCATGGGTGTCCCTGATTGGTCCTCCACACATGGGGGTCTAGGGGCACCCTGCAAATCATGGCCACATCCCCTACCGCGCCCACCACGCCCACCTTTTGGAGGTCAGCCACCTTTGCCTCCCTTACCGCTTGGTCGCCTCCCAACCATGGCACTGATGTTGTTGTGCGTATGGGAGTTGCAGTAAACAATTGTCCTGGGCAATTGGGGGTGAAAGGGGTAGGTACTAGATGAAATTCGTAACTTAGTGCTCTAGCAAGGCTGTCTGTGACTCCTGGGGGAAGATGACGGGTCACGCAATGCACAGGCACCCCAAAAACAAAAAGTATCGTGCATGCAACCCCTTGTAGACCACGTGTGTGGAAAAATGAACCCGCACTATGCTGTGGCACCCAGAAACACAAAAACAAGCGTACGTGTGTTACACGCAGCCTACAATGAACTCTGAAGGGGTACGCGACACACGGGGCAAGCACAGTTGGTAAATGCATGCGCAACCCACCGTCTGCCTGGAGAAAGAACGTTAAAAAAACACGCGTGTGCGCGTAGGCAACACCCCCGCCAAAAGAAGAACTGTACGCTGTGTGAGGAGACAGGACAAAAGAAGAAGTGAATGTTGTTTGAGGAAACAGGCCCAAAAAAAATAAAGAACGCTGTCAGAGGTAACAGTGAGTACGAACTTGAAACGCTGTGAAGTAATCGCGTGTGAACCGACAAGAAGTACAGAATTCACCCACTCGCTCTCCACGAAAAGCACGTACAAGGGAATCGGGTCCTACATGTACATTTTAAAGCGGCCCACACGTACAGCGTCACTTACGCAAGTACGCGCTAAGGTCCTTTCCTCCAATTACACGAGCTGACACTCGGACGTGCAGTTTTTGGACGTGTACGATGAACATGCACCCATGTTGATGGAAACGCCCGCGCGCGTCACATCACTTACGCGCATATGCCCTTTCCTCAGATTACACGCATCCACACGCAGACGTTCAGTTTTTTCACGCGTGCTGAACCACTATGCCCATGTCACAAGGGAAACGCCTGCGCGAGTCACGTCACAGAAGTGCTTACGCGCTAAGGGCCTTGGGTCCAATGAAACCGCGTACCTGAGCTGAAGCGCTTACGCGCGAAGGGCCTTTCCTCAAATTACACGCTGACGTGCAAGATTTTCACGTGCCAAAGCACTCCGTATCAAGCTGGCCACGCAACAACACACGGAAGACCACGCTCCTGCCCAGAAGGCCGAATTACTGCCTCCCAGAGCCCCGAGCACGCTCCCACCTGCCATCTGCTGCTGCCTGACTGCCTACTGCCCACGTGCCCTGCTATTTGCTGCCTGCACGTCAGCCAGGGGTGCAGTTGTTGTGACCACCCCTGCTGGAACCAAAGACTCCCGACTGAGATACCATCGCTCCACACCCCAGCCCCAGGACCCAGTTGCCCACCCACTCCTGCCTCTGGGGTTGCCATATCGGGCACAACACCATCTGGCACCACTGGCAACCCCCAGCCAGAGAGGCAGAGGGCCACCAGCTTCAGTGCCAGGGAGGTTGGTGTCCTGGTAGAGCAAGTCCTGGGGCAGTATGATGCCCTCTTTGGAAGTTTGCGCGCCGACAATGAAGGACGGACCAGGATCTGGATGGACATCGTGACTGCCATCAACGCGGAGGGGGTGGCAGTCCGCGACTTACACATGTCAAGAAGCGCTGGGAGGACTTCAGGTCCAGGACCCTGAACAAGGCCTGCCGCCTCTTGAAGGCAGAGGATGCCAAGGGGCGCCGGGGCCACCTGTCCGACCACTAAATGAGGGTCCTGGAACACATATGCCCAGCGCTCCACGTCCAGGTCCTTGAGAGGCAGACCCATCTGGAGTCGAACGGTAAGTGTACATGCATACTGATTGGATGCTGTACGTGTGGTGGTGTGCCAGTAGTGTGCAGGTTGCACATGTGTTTTCACAGGGCCATGTAGGGATGTGTATGAACAGGGGCGTGGGGCTGCCACATGTGAGTCCTCTTATGTGTGAGACACATCGATGGTGTATGTGTTGGTAAGCATGCTGTGCAAATGCAGGTGTGGGAGCACACATGTTTGAACTTCTTTGTATGTACCTTGGCATGTTTGTGGTGTCACACATGGATGGTGGTTCCTGTGTACATGTGCATGTGTGTGTATTTGACAAGTGTGCAACTGTGATGCAACATGGATGCATGTGACACTGATATGTAGAAGGCTGAATGCCAGATGTGACATGTATGGCGATCGCATCACTGCAACAGTTGGAGGAGATGTAGACATGCATGTAAGTGTGGTGGTGTGTGTTCATGTCTAGTGCACGCCCTGTGTTTCATGTAATGTCAGGCTCACCTTCGGCTGTTCATGCTGTTGTATGTGTATGGATGTTGCTGCCTGGTGCAATATTGCTGTGGAAATGCTCATGTGTGTGAGTTGAAATGACATGTGTGTCGTGGAGTGTGATGCCATGTCTGAAGTTTGACACTGCCACTCATGTGTAACTGTCATGTGTGTATCAGTCCATTGTACAGTGCCCTGATGTCTGTGTTTTATCTCTCCCTGTCTGCAGCGTCAACTGATGAAGAGGGCGGAGAGAGTGCTGTGGAGCACAGCGGCAGGGATCGCACCACCAGCCGGAGACGCAAGGCCCGGCTCCCCTCCCAGATTGTCATCTCGTCAGGGAGTGAGGAATCTGGTTACGCGTCCCAAGCCGCAGCTGCCGAGGGTAGGTCCAAGAGGCAGAGGTCAGAGGTGGACTCCTCGGGGCAGCTGAGACCCCACAGGGTCCAACGGAGGAAGATGGCATGGAGTCATCCAGGTTGGTGGGGGGTTTGGTGGAGGAGGAGGCTGTGCAAGGGACAGACACGGGGTCTGGAGGTGGGGATTCCACTGGTGCTAGTGGTGCAGTGCAGGGGCAGGGACAGGAGGCAGCACAGGCAGCCGCGGAGGTGCCTGTGTGTAATCCTGTCCCTGATCCTGTCATTGCATCATCTGGCACCAGCAAGGATGCCTACGTCCAGACCCGTTTTCAGGGAGGGGATGAGCGCACAACAACTGGCCTTCCTGTCCCTGCGGACGTGGGTATCCGGGACCGTGTTGAGCCTGTCCTGAGTGGGATTGCGTTGCGTCAACGGGGCATGCAAGGTGACCTGCAGTCTTTTCGTGGAGAGACTGCACATCATCTCACATGCCTCTTTGACCACGTTGACCTACTGGGATGGGTCACCGGTGCTGGATTCCTCTGTGTGCTGGACCTTCTTGCGACCCCCTCCTCACCTGAACCCCCTATGCGCCAGTCGTCCTCCATGCCATCTTCCCACCCATGTATCACCTGGGTAACCTGTGGAGCTGCCCCTGACCCAGCGGCCAGGCTGGTGGAGGACACATCCCTGCCACAGTCGGGAGTCGGACGTCCAGCAGGGGTGGCCACCACGACAACTGCACCCCAGCCGGAGGAGGACGTGCAGGCAGCAAGAGCCAGGGCGCAGGCACAGGCACAGCAGCAGCAACATGGTGGGAGCAATGATGGCTCGGGGCCTTCAACATCAGAGGGGCAGGCATCGGCCATAGGGCAGGAGGACCCCGGATTTCAAGTGTCTTCTGTGTGGCAGCGGTTGGGCCACACAATAGATGCGGAGCGGCAGCGGGCGGAAGAGGCACGGCTCACAATGGTCAGGGCAAAGAACTCCATGCGGAGGGCCCTGAGGCGGGCCGAGTGTCTCGAGGCAATTCGCAGGGAGTTGGAGGTGAACATGTCATCGTCCCTGCGAACCCTCAGGGCCATGGAAGAGGACCGCCTCCAGGACATTGAGCGGGAGTTCGATGATGCCCTGGCCCGGACATCAAAAAGTGAGCCGTCGGACTAGCCCGCTGCCATTGTAAATAGTTAGATAGTGTTAGGTTTCCTTTCTGTTTTTGTTTATTTTTTATTTCTTTATTAGGTAGTGTTTTTTGTAGGTTTTATTTCATTTGTTGGGCTCTTGGACCCTGGATTGGTGATTTGTATATAGTTGAACAGTGGATGTTTCTCGTTTTTATTTTAATTTCACCATGGCGCAATGGATTTCATATATTTTTTTTCCCTTGGATTTGCTTTGTTGGACTGAGACTTTGGACACATTTTCATTTGGATTTCTTTGGATTCTGATTTCATATTTTTTATTCTTTTCTGGACATGCTGCATTTTATTTCTTATTCCTGTTATTGAGTGTTTTTTTTCATTACATTCATGTTGTGTTCAATACTTTTTTGTTTCATAATTCAATGTGTGGTATTCTCTCATTGGTTTCATGCATGTCATGATATGGGTTTTCACATTCACTTGCACCCATTGTGTGTGTGTGACGGACAAATGTTCATGTACATACTTGCCATTCAGGTTGTATCATGTAATGGCCATTTCTCTGTGGGTGGATGCACTACTTGGTTGTGTCTTTGGGCTGGGGTGGCATGGGGTGTGATGTGGGTGGCCATGAGGCCCATGATTGAGGATCGTCATGACGTGGGTGCTGGGGGACATGTGTGGGACATGAGTGGGGGCCTGCTGGCAGGTGCCCCTGACTGCTGGGGGCTGGGGCCCTGGGGGACATGTGTGGGACATGAGTGGGGGCCTGCTGGCAGGTGCCCCTGACTGCCTGGGGGGTGGGGGTGCTGGGGGACATGAGTGGGGGCCTGCTTGCAGGTGCCCCTCACTGCTGGGGGTGGGGATCCTGGGGGACATGAGTGGGGGCCTGCTGGCAGGTGCCCCTGACTGCTGAGGGGTGGGGGTCCTGGGGGACATGTGTGGGATATGAGTGAAGGCCTGCTGGCAGGTGCCCCTCACTGCTGGGGAGTGGGGGTGCTGGGGGACATGGGTTGGTGATCACTAGTGCAAGGTGACATGTGGCTTGGCTGGGGGGCATGCCCATGGTGGATGGGCTGCCTGCGGGACATGACCAGAGGTGCAGGGTAGTCCCCTGTGGTGTGGGCTGCCTGCAGGGGCCGTGGAGGGTGTAGAGGGAACACCTGGGAGGACCCACACTGCCAATTCACGTGTAGGACTCCCCGCGCACCCACGAAATTCACGTACCCCGCTCTGACAGCAAAATCACATGTGAAACTTCCCGCGAACCCCAGTTATACACGTACCCCACTCGCACAGGGCCAATCGCGTGTGAAACTTCCCGCGAAGCCCAGTTATTCACGTACCCCACTCGCACAGGGCGTATCGCATGTGAAACTTCCCGCGCACCCCAGTCATACACGTACCCCACTCGCACAGGGCCAATCGCATATGAAACTTCCCACGAAGCCCAGTTATTCACTTACCCCACTCGCACAGGGCATATCGCGTGTGAAACTTCCCGCACACCCCAGGAATACACGTACCCCACTCCCACAGGGCATTTCGTGTGTGAAACTTCCCGCGCACCCCAAGAATACACGTACCCCACTTGCAAAGGGCATTTCGCGTGTGAAACTTCCTGCGCACCTCCGAAATACACGTTCCCCTCTCCAATCGCGTGTGAAACTTCCCACGCACCCCAAGAATACACGTACCCCACATGCACAGGGCCTATCGCATGTGAAACTTCCCACACACCCCAGGAATACACATACCCCACTCGCACAGGGCTTTTCGCGTGTGAAACTTACTGCGCACCCCCGAAATACACGTTCCCCTCTCCAATAGCGTGTGAAACTTCCCGTGCACCCAGGGAATACACATACCCCACTCGCACAGGGCCTATCACGTGTGAAACTTCCAACGCACCCCAGGAATACACGTACCCCACTTGCACAGGGCATTTTGCATGTGAAACTTCCCGCGCACCCCCAAAATACACGTTCCCCTCTCCAATCACGTGTGAAACTTCCCGCGCACCCCAGGAATACATGTACCCCACTCGCACAGGGCATTTCGCGTGTGAAACTTCCCACAAACCCCTGTTGTACACGTATCCCGCTTCAATCGCGTGTTATATTCCCCAAGCAGCGGGGTACATGTATTCGGAGGGGTGCACAGTGAGTTTTACAGGCGTTTTCTTGGTTGGGGGCCTGTGCGCCATGTACGGGATTTGTGCGCTGTGCATGGCGCACAGGGAGGGGTTGGGGGCGTAACTGGCACTGCTGCAGGGTCGCTGCGCCACTCTGCACCACCACTGGTTTTGGAAGCTAAAATCCATGAATAAGCTGTGCGCGGAAATGGATTTTAGCGCACGCGGCAGGTGAAGAAATTCACACGCGCACAATGTGAGCCAGCCGCGTGTGCCACTTGTGCACTGAATTCTATGAATTACCCCCCTAGTTGGGCCTGGAGTTCTTCCTTGTGTTGCTGTTCATTGTGCAACATTGTTTTGTACTGTGTAAAGTTTATGTCTTTTATAGTGTTTTCATTTGCTTTGAAAGCATCTTCATAGGAGTAATAGGCATCTAGTAAATCTTCTTTTCTCCATGGTTTAAGAAGTTGTAGCTGGGACATGTAATACAGTTCTTTATGTTGAGGAGATTTTAATGACAATTTGGTATGATTAATTAAGCTTCGTTTGGTAAGTTTCACTAAGCTGCCTTCACAATTTTCCACTCTGTATATACCTTTCTTTTCATCTGGTTTAATATTATTTAAGGATGTGAAGTTTTGGGCTACATGGTATAGACACATGGTTTCCAAAGTGGTACTTCTGTTTGGGTAGTATGTGTCTAGTAAATTGTTTTTCAAAATGTCTTGACTGTTGGGATCAATTTGGCTATTGTCTCTATGTCTTCATATGCTTTGAAAACGCTTTTTCTAGATTTAGCTGGACCAAGACTTAGCCATACTATATTTTCAGATTTTCCATACAAGGCAGTACTGATTAAACGGTCTGCAGCTTCATAGCAGCCACATGCTCTATGGGAGAGCATTTTTATGTCTAAGCTATACAATTTCTGTGATAGTGTTTTGTCAGATGATATGTCATCCCAGAGGTCTTGAAGCTGTGTTTTTTCTGCTTTGGTTAAGTAGGCTGTGACATATCGTACAACTGCAGTGGAATTGTCTGCAATTTACTGCACATCTATATTTGTATTCCATAGGAGGGCAATGATTGCATTGTAATCATTGATGTATTTTGATTCTTCTGTTCTTTTTATGTAATATGTGTTCTTAGGTGATTTACTTTTGACACTATGTCTAACTGAAGACATGAAGTTGTTTACTTGACCTGTTGTTGAAACTGGTCTAGGGACACCAAAGCTGCATTTGGTGTAGTATTTCCCTTTGTTTTTATATTTGCGACAACAATACTTCCCACATTTGTGTCTTTGAAATTGTAAAATATGTGCATGAAGGTCACTATGTCTTGTTTTTGAAGGGATTTCACAAGTGACATATTTTTGGATGTACTGTAAAACAGTGGAATCACTGTCTTGACCAAATTTAGGAGCATCTTTAATCCACAAAAGCATGTGGATGTGTGGTGCTCCTCTGGCTTGGTATTCTTTTTTCCAAAAGAAGTGTTGCACTTCTCCGAGGGGAGGAACAGTTTTATTACAAATGACGTGTAGCATACCAATGAAGCGATGATGGAAATATCTTGATATATTTCACACAGATCCACTTTCGATCAAAAATCTGAAGCACCTCATCCTTAAATGCCCGACACTGGTGTCTAACATAAAGACTCATCTAGCTCTCCTATACTCACATTTCTGCACTGTGGATGAGGACTACTTGTGGGCTTATTTGATGGACGGTCCTAATCGAAAGCTGTTAATTGCCGTCGGAAACCTTTTGGAGAGCCTTGATTTGTAGACACTCTACTTGGAAATAAAATGCCATTAAATCAAGGGTTGGACATTCGGAACTAATCTAAAGAAAAAAAGAAATAAATATTTTAAGGAAACAAAAGGGAGCATTACGGAGCACAAACTTTGTAAAAACTGGTAAAACACATTTAAATAAAAAATAAAAAAATAAAATACATATATATATATATTAACAGGATCTAGAGAGAAGAGTTCTTCTGGTGTTTTTATATCTATGTTTGTTTTGGTTTTGTTTGCTATGCGTAGGAATTCATGTAAATAATCCCATGCATATCCTGCACAACTTAATGTCACAAACCAAGTGGGTGGGCCAAGGTTTCTTATCATACAGCGTACATCTCCATGACATCGGAACAAGTATTCTTTTGTACCATGCATGTTTGCTAAAAGATTTGTAATGCTTGACTGTAAAACCTCATCTTTTTATTGCACTTTTTGTAGTAATTGTGTAGCTGACATATTTTGAAAATGGGTACCTGATTTCAATGTATGTGCAACTCCGTAGCATAGAGTTGCAAGTTCACTATCAAAGAGAATGTGGAATATGTATTCCATGTTTTGTCTGAATCTGGGGTCTTCAGAATACATTTGTAAAGAGCAGTATTCTGATGCTGTTATTTGTGTTGGTCTATCATCGTACCTTCCTCCTTTTCCAGTAGGAAAGAATAGAGGAAAGGCACGTGCTTCTATACTTTTTTCCCATATTCTGATTGGAGATCCTTTGGCTTGTCGCATTTGGTACATTTCCAGTGCATCATCTATGGTGTCTTTAGAGTGTAATGGGTGAATTTTATAATGGTCTAAAATATTGGATTCTGTAGCGGGATCTAAAAGTTGAAATTGACCAATTTCTGATGAGTCTTGAATTATTTCAGTGGATTCCCTGAGGTTTTCTTCAATATAAATATCTTTGTAGTATTCATTGTTGTCTTTTAGATATTGCAGGGCTTGTCTAACTTTATCTAAGTCCACAAGTTATTGCCAAATTGTTTTGTCTTTCGTAGGTATGCCATTTACTAAGATAATTAAAGATTGGTCTGTTGGACGTTGCACACCCAAAGTGTGTACATTTTCTTTGAGATCTAATGGCAAAGGAACTACTTTGCCACAAATGCCTTTCATTACTTCAGAGGGTCGTCATTTTGCTGTTTTTTGGTTGTTGTCAAGTTTTGCAGCGCAGTAACTGCAAGGTATTAAGGGGTCAGTAATTTTGTATTTGTTTTCTGAAATGATTACAATAGTAAGTGCACAGAGCAGACTTGGCTTCTTGAAGCAATGTTATTGGATGTTAGGAGATAGAAGATGTATTTGCTTCAATACAACAAGATAACAAACAGATACTTTAGAAGAACTATTTGCTTAATTAAATATGCAACAAAAAGTGCTTCATGATTTTGTTGGTTGCATTGACCACAAGCTTTTACATGAAATTCATCTTTGCTATTGGGTAAACTTTAAACTGACACTCTTGCATATTAGTATGTAAGTCATATCCAAATGTGTGTGTGACACATTTAATAAACCTTTCATGCATACTCTGTCACCACCTTACTTCAGCAGCCAACGTCTCGCCAGAAGTAGTTGGAAGAACAATGAGAGTATTCTCAGACACAGCTAGCGCAGACCCTATCCCATCCCCATCCCCCGCGGGGTCCCCCAGGGTTCCTGCATCTCCCCTTCATTATACAATATTTTTACAAAATCACTATTTGACCTCCTGGATGAACTAGGCATCTCCTAGTGAGTTTCTCTGCAGTGGCGGCCAGCCACTGGAACACCCTCCCTACAGAATAGAGAGCACAGGAATCCTACTGGGCCTTCGGCAAAGCCCTAAAAACCTGGCTCTTCATCTAACCATGTCACAAACTCCCCATTGACTTCTTTCTGTCTGTACTGTCAAGCTATATAAGAATGTACCTGGTCTGCAACAGAGCCCTGATGTCTGAGGGCTTAGGCACCTTGCAAATGAATAAATAAATGTGTGCTTATAATATTGTTAGTATATCACATCATAGACTATTTGTTTTACCAGTAGGACGCAATACAAAAACTACATGCAAGACATTTTAAAATGTAATGAAATTGAAACATTGGTGGTAAACTTATATTTGGTGATATGTAAAGGTTAACACCAGTGAATGGAGAACCTGTGTTTTTTAAATTGTATTTATTAAGATTTTCATTGTTACTAGCATGTCATCTGGCTGCAAAAGCTAGGAATGTGTGTTCCTCTCCCCCAAAATCGCTTTAATAGCTATGGAAGTCTGGTTCTTACTTAAAAAAGGTTCCAAATACAAAGCAAAAAGTAAGGGAGAAAGTGGCCAGCCTTGCTTCGTGCCACGCATGAGACAAATTCAGCTAGACAACTTGCCCATTAATTAATAATCTCATGGAGGGAGACCTATAGTTTGGCCAAATCAAATGAAGAAATTTATAGCGAGATCCCATATGTTCAAGCGTTCTAAATAGAAAAGACCACTCTGCCCAGTCAAACGCTTTTTCAGCATTCAATGAAAACTAGATGGCCGATGTCTTGTCTTTGACACTTTTTTCTATTAAATTAAATACATTCATAATATTATCAAATGTTCACCTATCGGGGATAAACCTAGACTGATCTGTCACTATCAGTGTTGAGAGTAGCGAAGATAAGCAATTCACCAAAATGTTTGCATACAACTTGGCATCAGTATTAATTACGGCTATGGGTTTAAAAGACCCATGGCTTGTCAAATCTTTCAGAGGTTTCAGAAAAATAACTACCTTCGCCTCCTCTATTGATGAAGTAGTACCCCCTTCTTCCTTAAATAAGTTAAATAATGAAATAAGCCATGGGGTTAATCTAGTTTGTAATTTTATAAAATAGCCATCAGGACCAGGTGCCTTATTGAGTGGAAGTGAATCTATTGCCCTCTGTAATCTCTGTCTCAAGTTTCTATCTTTCTGCCACTGCTAATTTTGGCAAAGGAAGGCCACAAAGGTATTATGTCTGTAAAGGAGACGTCTGAACTTCTGATGAGTAAAGGGTTCTGTATAGTTCACGAAATAATTCGCTATGGGCTTGTCATCACTGACCAAAACCCGGCCCCTTTGTCTATTTTAAGTATTATATGGGCTTTCGTCTGCTCTCACAGCTGCCTTGCTAACAATCGATCTGCTTTGTTTGCACTAATGTGGAATCTTGGCTTCACGATCATCAAAGAGGTCCATGAACGGCATGTACAAACTAAATGCAATTGACTTTGTATCAACATAAGTGATTTTATTAGCGATTTCGAGTTTTTTTATTCAAGGCAATCATTATATCCTTGATTTGTTCTTTCAATTCATTTTTGATTGTACCCCACTGCTTATCCCTCCTTGCTTTACATGCAATTCTCCCTGAATGACCACCTTAAAAGAGTCCCATAATGTGTCCCTCCTAATCTCTAATGTATCATTGTCTCTAAAATATGTGTCTATCTTTTCACCAACATCCTTCATCAGTCACTGTGTCTCTCATTAACTCAAGGGAGAATTTCCATCTCCACCTCCTCCCCGGTGTCGCAATCCTTGCCCTAATAGGGGCATGGTCTGATAGGGAGAACAATTCTAGTTCTATGCTACCCACTCTGCCTATCAAGGTGGCCGAAAAGTAGATGTAATCTATTCTTGACATGGACTTGTGAACTTGCGAGAAATATGTATATCCACTATTGCTGCCCCTGAGGGCCCTCCACGTGTCCCAATGGGTTAAAAGATAACATTTCTGTTGCAAGCTGGCCTACGGACCAAACACCCCTGTCTGTGTCCCTGTGCTCCTATCTTCATGGGGGACCCAAGCTAAATTGGAATCCCCTGCCAACACAATTTCCCCCTTGGGAAAAAGTTCTAAATTAGTCAATAACTGCTGCATAAAACTACAATGTGGTATATAGGGAATGATATATGTGAACAATTACCATCACATACGGACCATGCAAAACAATGTACGGTTTCCCAATTTGGACCTGCAATGTGTTCTTGTGTTATCAAGTGCATTAGCCTGTACCATCTGAGAATATGATTTCAGCTTAATCAAATGTTTATCCTTCTTCTGATATGTGTTTCCTGTAAAAACAACATGTCAATGCTTTCCCGTTTCAAATATGCTCCAACTTCTTCCTTTTAATGGTGTAGTTCATCCCCCTTACATTATATGTTATACACTTGAATGATAAGTACATGTAGTGTCTATTGCAATTCAAACCCCCCCGCTTGAGCCCAAATGTCCTCTGAATGAATACACCCCCTAGAACAATCCCCAAATAGCCCCCTCTTGCCCAAGTCCCCCAAATGACCAAGTCGGATCATAGTTCCTAGTGATCGTCTGCAGCCATGACCCCGTTCTAACCCCGAACCTGTATAACCAAAGGGTGATCTACCACCCTCCCTTGCGATCCCACATGGCCAAATACAACAACCCCCGACCACAGCATCGGCTAACCAGGCCTTGTACCCAATAGACAACACCTACAACAATTTGAAATACCCCTTCCAACTGTCTCCTTTATTCCGAGGCGATATCATTGCAACTCAACCCCCTTTAACTTACAGCAACCATGACCCGATAGAACACCCCATAATTTGGAGATGTCCACCTTGACCCAGCAAAATCCTGAAGTATCATCTGTGTTTTTTTTTCTTCTGTGCGTATTTGGCTCTACTCCCAAGTCTTTTTGGTCCGACCCAAGGGATGTCGAACAAGGACTGATGTGTCCTCCTCCTCCTCTATCAGTAGCAAAGTTAGGCCCTCGTCCACTGAGTATTAAATAAAAAATGTCACCAATAAAAAATTGTATAAACATTATAATGAAACTTGTAATTATGTACATTTCAACTTACCTTTTTTTCTCCCCAGCGCTCCTTCTTCATTTATTCCTCATTTTTTGTTTACTTGCCCTCTTGAGTGCCCTTTGTTCATGGATTCTTCTTTTACATCCTTACGCATGCACCGTCTTCATGTCTTTTCCGTTAACACTGTATACTGCCAAATACTGACTGTTTATATTCTTGCACCTTCATTCACAATTGCACAGTTTAAATCAGTTTTATTTCTAAAATCCATTTCTTTTTCAATTTCCTAAATCTTTAATAACCATTTGTTTCAATTTATTTATATACTTGAACTTTTGAGAGCAGGCTGCTCTTTTTACCGATCTCGATTTGCAAAAAGTTTGTTTTCGTATATGTCAAAGATTCCAAAGATTTCAGTCTGGTAACGTTCGCTTTCTCTCACACACAGGAGTCTGCGCATTGCTGTGTACTACTTCCCGGTTTGTGTCATTTTAGCATTTCGTTAATATGATCTTGCGGGATTTTGCGTGTGATTGTTTTGTGCTTTTCCATCAAGGGAACGGTAAGTGTTTACACTCTATTTAATGGCAAGTTTCATGTTTTCCTAGTTTCACATAGAGAGAAAAATTGGCTGTCGAACAAAGGGCCTCAAAAATGTCGTCACACATGATTTTGCGAGGAACAGCATTCCACAACCTCTTTGATCAGAATGAAGCTGAGGAGGACAACCGCAAAATCAAAATGAGGGAAAACTATCAGGAGGGAGCAGTTATGATCTCAGACTCAGAGGTAATCTCCAAGAGGGAGATTGAAACTAAAAGTTTATTGAGCCCCGTAGGACTAAAAAGAAGGTCTATCCAGGGCTCAATACACGAATATGAGGATGGTCTTAATCACTTGTCAAAGGCCATGTAGCATAAGAAGAACATAGGAAGAGTAGCAAGGAAACCAAAGCTTAGGAATCAGGGGCACAGAGAAATGTTTGAAATCTTCAAACAACAGACTGATGCTCCCCATTCTGACGTACTGTCACCAGAAAGACACTGTCCCCAGAAGCAGAGAGCAACTGAGAGGATTGTGTCAGTCAAACTCTGATTTGGAGGGTTGTCTTTTCTACAATAAGGCCTCAGAAAGAGTTAATGGTCCATTCCCCTCAAACACATTGGAGGTTCATCTATGGAAACAAGCTCTATGGAAACCTCAAGTAAGGCTCCTAGTTTTTTCCAGGAACATGCCCCTCATATTCACAATAATAATGTTTTGTCTAGCCAAACGTCTGATACTCAGACTCTTGCACCCACACAACTTACTATAACTTTACTGAATACACGTTCTGCGGTGAAGCATGTATTGGATATACATGATTACATACAGGAACATAACTTAGACGTCATGTGTCTCACCGAGACATGGCTTACTGACTCACATGGGCCCACTATAGAACAGATGACACCACCAGGCTATGTCTTCCTTGGAAAACATTGAGAAAGGACTGTAGGGTATTTTGTGTAGATTTGGGGCCTAGCGGTATTTTCTTACCACCAAGAATAAAAGTAATTTAGCAACAATCACTCCTTGCATTCAGATTGGGTTTGGTATTATAGTGGTAGCGTGGCTATGCATTATTTCAGTACACAGATACATTTAGATGGTATGCATTTCGTTGTGGTATAGTGATGAGCATAATTTCTTTGTTTTATTTGTGGCCCCAACATACAAAACCCCTTTCTTTTGTTTAGACTGTTCTTGTGATCTCTAGAGGCCTCAGGCTTCTACATTATTCAAGAACACCACATTTTCATATGGAGTGCCACATATGGCTGTTATCACTGATTTATCTACACCAGTGAGCTATGCTTCCATAAAGTATTCACAATAACATGTGGTATAATCACTAATTTATTTACATTAGTGAAACTATTTCCTTAGGCCTCTTTCTCTGCTGACTCATGTACGTCCAACAGACTATCAGATTGTGTTCCACTCAGAAGTCACACACACATACACTGAGTGGAACCATGCACACAGCTATTTATAATTACTCATAACATAACTTTTTCCACATGGGATGCTTGACATATATTACCTAATAACCTCCCCTTTTATCAGGTGATATGGGCTAACTGTACCAGAGAAAAACAGAAGCAAATAGAAGCCTTTACACGGATTGTGATTTACATCAGTTTCATTTAAAAAATCATACATTACCAGTTTTGCGAGGCAGTCTTTTCTAAAATAAACATAAGAGAAGCAATTGCAAAATACATTGCATTTCATTAGATTCTTTGCAACAATAAAAAGAACAGTGCATCAGTTGACTTGCATTTCTGAATAGCAACATTAGAATGCAGCTATCGCTACGCTGCCTGACTGAAATAGCTTTCATTCACACACCGCATTCTCGCTTTGTGTAAGATAATTACCAGCAACATTGTAGCAGATCAGCACGCAAACTCTCTGGACAGGTCGCTTTCTTTAAATGGCTCGGGGCTTCCCTTTGGAGCACCCAGCGAGGACATGCAGTTCCAATCTGTACTCTTTGGTCCTCAAACCGGTGCCAATTGACTTGAATCTCCTGCCTGTGCAGGTCAGCAGTACACTGGAACGACGCCCCTCAATCAGGCAGCCCCACATCAACTCCCCTCAGGCTTCTCACCCAAGCTGTGTAAAAATGTCCACTGCCTTTCTCTCTCCCCGAGATTCTTCAGGAAACCTCAGTTACAGCCCCTAAAGTGACGTGTCACCAATCAAAATACACAATAATCTATCCTCCTCTTTCAACAATGTCTTGGCTCATATGGTTTAGAAACTGTACCTACTCATTTCCTGGCATGCAGATTTCGCATCCAGCTAACACAGTGAACATAGAAAAAAAATGAATCCAAGTGCATGTTTAAAATGACTTTCAGAGCCTGTCTTTTCCACCTCATTTTGCACTGGAGAACACATTATGATGTTATTTGATTAGAATCATGTTAGTACTGTTAATTTTATTAGTTCATTAATCCTCTAATGTGTCTCCTGCAACAGAGGCATTTCAGGTGAGAGAAAAAAAAATTGGTGCGTTTCTAACAGTGAAAAAATGTGTTTTTTGACTGAGTAGCCTGTCTTCATTTACATATCCACCGGCAACACATGGCTTGCTGTACCACATTATAGCAATACATTGATCTCATGCAGTGGTGCTGCACCCAAAAACACGCTATATATTGATCCCATGTAGTGGCGCTGCACTCCAAAAACACGCTAAATAATCTGTGGTGCTGCACTCCAAAAACACGCTATATATTGATCCCATGTAGTGGCGCTGCACTCCAAAAACACGCTAAATAATCCTGTAGGGGGAGGAGTTGCCATTGTATGTCAAAAGTCATTAGGTTTTTATGAGGTCAATATTGAATGCATTGGGAGTGATATTATTCACGTCAAGATGACTTCAAATCCGAACTTTACCTGAAATTTAGTTCTCCTCTTTAGACTTCCTGAAGTTTCCGACAGTTTTAATGAAGAAATTGTTAATATCATTACACCTATGATGACCACTAATACGGGATTGGTCATTTTGGGAGATTTTAACCGTTGGAAAGGTGACAAAAGCGATAAAAAAGCACTGGCCTTAGAAAAAATGCTAAGCAATCACCAAGTTATAATTAACAATGTGGACCCTACACATAATAAGGGCCACATACTGGATTGGATTGGTAGTAATAACACACAAGTTGGAGACATTGTGACTAGACCATGTATTTGGTCTGATCACTTCTTTGTCTCGTGTACATTGAGGCTTCCCGCCCTAGCACGCAGAGTACTTGTACCTACACACACAGTCAAAGCCCGAAATTTTAAAAACATCACCTCGTCTATCTTGGCCAAGTGCATGCAAACCTTAATTACTAAAACAATTGACTCCGACGATCCGGAGATGCTCATAAATAACTATAATCAGGAGATTACTGAAATGCTTGATAAATTTGCACCAATGAAAGATAAACTGGTTAGAGATTTACCAAATCGCCACAAATGGTTCTCCCCTTCCCTAGCAGAACTCAGAGCGAGCAAAAGGCAGGCCGAACACACCTGGCATAAAGATAGATCCACTACTAATTTGTTAGATTGGAAACAAAAAGAGAAACAGTATAAAGCAGAAATTGTTGAGGCTAAGAAAACCTTTTATAACAACCAAATTAGCTTAGCTGGAGATGAGACAAAGGAACTTTTTCGCCATTTTAGATCCTGGGAGAAACCCACTGCTTGTTGTCTTCCTATAAAACTGACAGATGATGACTGCGAACGGGTACAGAAGGCTTTCGTAGATAAACTTTTAAAAGCCCAAGATAAAATTAAACTAGAAGCACTAGCAGCCCCGTCGCCTACACTAATGCCTACTCCAGTACTTACCGAGACACATCATACTTGTATAAAATTGCCACAAACTCCTCCAGCTTCTATATCAAGCAGGGATACTCTATTAGGTTCTGCTGCAGGTTTTACCTTTAGAGAGTCTACTGCTGCTGATATTTTGAAAATCCTTAAGACTATGCACCCCACTAATTGTCCTGGTGAACTGCTTCCATCCTAACTCATATTTGAACATAAGGAACTTTTCGCGCCTTTTCTTTGTAGATTCGCAAATGCTTCCTTTCAAACAGGTGTCATTCCTCAATCTATAAAGAATGTAGCAGTTTCACCGCTGCTAAAAAAAGCGGGCCTTGATCCCACTGATGCAGCAAACTTAAGGCCAATCACCAACACCCTGTTCTTCCTTAAGCTTATAGATAAGATAGCAACTATCCAGCTACAGGCCCACGTCCAGATGGCTGGCATCTTACATGTTAAGCAGTCAGGGTTCAGAAGCCATCATGGCACAGAGAGTGCCCTTCTGGACCTACAGACATATATGCTCTCTAGACTGGAAGATAGCAAGTCAGGGCTGCTGATGTTGTTGGATTTATCAGCAGCCTTCAACTTGCTAGATCACAAAATCTTACTTGGAAGAATGCAGACTGTTGGTGGCCTTTCCGATAATGCCATAGCCTGGTAGAGAGCATTCCTCGAGGGTCGTCGGTCACAGGTGCATTAGGGGGTCAGTTCCTCCGGGTCAAAAATTATAACGTGTGGAGTACCCCAGGGGGCATGTCTTTCCCCACTGTTATTTAACATCTACATTTTTCCTCTCTGTTACGAATTTGATCTTTTCCAGACCTTTTTTTGTAACTATGCCGATGACTTCCAGCTGGTCCTCAACATTACTGGCGATTATGACACGGATCAACTTACAGTATGGCTGTGTCTGAACGCTCCAAAGACAGAGCTCATGATCTTTGGCCCACGTCAGGCACAAAACAAGTTGGGCCAGGAGTATACTGGTTTTAGGATAGATGGTAGTTTCATCAACATTGTGCAGAAAGTTAAAACCTTGGGCACATTCATGGAAAACAGTTTAGACTGTGAAGCCTATGTTGCAGCCATTACCACTAGCACTAACTATCATCTTAAAGTGCTCAGGCAAGTTGCACCACTAGTCTAGGTTGAAAACCATTTTAAACTTGTGTGGGCTGTCATCTTGCCACGTGTAGATTACTGCAATGCACTTCTAGGCGGTGCAGGTAAAGCAGAAATCCAGGAGCTACAAAAAATACAAAACAAAGTCATTCGCATCATTTTCCAAATGAAGCGCTCAGAACCCACTACTGCAGCCAGAAAATAATTGCATTGGCTTCCTGTGGAAAGCAGAATTAAATTTAAATTGATAACCATATGCCATAAATGCATCTTTGGTAGTGCTCCTGCTTACCTTAAGGATGTCATTAGCATTTACCAGCCTAAAAGAAACCTCAGGTCGGCTGAAGGCTATCTTTTGGTACAGCACCGGGTGAAACGCTCTCGAGGCTCTGGAAGGGCCTTTCACACCCAGGGAGCCAAGGCATGGAATGCATTGCCTGCATCCCTGCGCAAGACAACAGATCTTCTTACCTTCCGAAAACAATTAAAAACGTATCTTTTCAATTAGAGTAAACTTCTGCGGTAGTCTTTTTATTCACTGTACTCTGTTCTCTCGGCGCCTGGATGCCTATGAGCTTTGGCGCGGTACAAGCACAATAACAATAACAATCGGTGGTCCGCAAGTGATGGTGTTGGTTATATACCTCAGGGGGTGTCCTCCAGAGTGATGACAGAGGGTCCACTCTCTTCGCAATAAACATGGGTTTCTTCTGTCATCCATAAGGGATGGGGGCATCTTTCCAACCCTGATGGGGGTCTACCAAAGTGATGACAGAGCAAGAGGTGTGGTTGCTAGTGAACAATATACTTCTTCATGAAAAAGAATATTACCTCCCCGGACCCCTTGATGGATGATCCAAGTGGGAAAGAGGGTAACATAGCAAACCTGAATGTACACAGAAATAATCATGTATCTCCTAGATATGAGAAAACCTAAGGCAAAATCTTGGAGAAGCAGAGTGAGAGGTTTCAGGGATATACCAAGAGGTCTGAGGTGTGGGCTCAAGACGACTCAGATATAAGACTTTGTGATCCAGTTTTTCCGGAAGAACCCAGCCTTATCCTAAAATACCTATTCGAGGAAGGTGGCCACCTGTCCTTAAACAGAGCCTGTATATTTTCAATTTTTCAAAGATATCCCGGAATTAAGGTTGATCACTTCAGCAGATGTCAAGTTAATTTCATACATTCTTACAGATATGATTAGGTTAGACTCATTATACCCTCCCCATTGGTCCGCTCTACTCTACTTAAGGAGGTGGGAAGTTTGAAAAAGTGGGGTTATGACAGCACCAGTTTTAAAGAACCAACTTCGGAATACAAGGAGCAGTGAAATAATACCAATGCTCCCAAAGGCGGGACGTCAAATAAGGCGGGAGAAGGAAGACAGATGAATGATGTAGATGGTCCAACTGTGGAGGGCCCGAAATGGCAATGGTTGGGGCTCTCTTTAAGAGACTACATAGCTCAATTGAAAATGCTGAGGCAGCCACTTTTTTTTATCCTGGGGGATTTAGTGTGGTGTCCTGGAATTCAAGAGGCCATTCACACCTAATGTCCAATGAGAATCTGATAAGAGAATTGCAGTTCTTTAGATCTGATACTTTTGCAGGAGACTTGGGTGCAGGGTAATCTATGCTGGGATGGGTTTGAGGTTACCTGCCTTTTTGCTAAGCAGGGGGTGAAGGGACACCCGAAAGGTGATCTAGCCATTGCTTACAGGCAGGGCCTCAACATAACCAAATTGGGCAACGACTGGAGTATCATGGACGCTTTCCTGCTTATTTCAATTCATGTAGCGGATTCTGGGGGCATTAATGACATGTTGATCATTAATGTATCCTGGAATGGACTCAAGAAACATGAAGCTCAATTAGAAAGTGCCATAAACAACTTGAGCACTATGATTGACGGTTGGCTATATATGGCAGAGGGCGGTGTTATCATCCTGGCAGGAGATCTGAATGCAAATTGTAATGAGGTTGCCTCGGATATAGAGGAGTTCTTATCTTATATGGGAAATCTAACTCTTCCTATATGAGGAAATGAATTTGGGGGGCCCAATGGCTCAATTGTGCAGAGGAATGGGGATTGGAACTGGTTGAGAATGATACACCAATCTGGCAGGACAGGGGGGGCCTGTTCCTTAATAAACTACATATTTCTTTCAAAACAATTGTTTGGCTGGTTAGATCACTTTGGGATATGTCCTTCATTGCATAGTGATCTCCAGTGAAGTGAGCGGGAGCGGTCGGGAGCGGTGCTCCTCTACTTTCTAAATTACCTTCTACAGCTCCTATACTTTTTTTTAAAAAAAGAAACCGTTTCGGAAACTTGCACTTTCAGTGTACTGCATTGAACGTTCCCTTAAACAGCAGGTGCAAGTGTTTGGGTGTGTGTATTGTGTGTGGGAGGGGACATAGTGATGGGGTTTGTGGGGAATGGGTGCAGACCAGCAGGGAACATGGTTCCACTACTTCTTTTCGTACACTTTTACCACTGGTGATCTCTCAATGCTATGCATACATCTGAATTGGCTCCCAAGGGTTTTCCATTCTCGAGATGTATGCATGATTTTGGAAGTCAATGTAAGAGGAAATCGATTAAAATGGTCCATGACGAAGACCCTCAAATTGAATGCGACTATGCTGCATAACTTTAATTCTTATACTCTGGAAAAAGAAATAATGAATTACTCGATCTGCAATTTTCCTGCATAATTAGAGAATAAGATGACAAGGCTCTCTAGCTTCGGTCCGTCTATTGGGGCAGCAGCAGTGAAATATAAGCATGTTCCTGACCTGCTGGTGAAAGAACGTAAAGCACTTCTTCAAAAAGAAGTAAGACAAATCCAAAAAAAAGGGCTTGAAGTCCACTCTTAAATTACAAATAAGGAAAATCAGGCAAACATATAAGAAATGATTGAAATATTACACGTCGGTGCTATATCAAAGAGACAGTGAACAGATGCTGACTTCCCTTAGGGGCAATAATACCCATCATTTCTGGACATTACTAAATAGCACAGAGGTTCAACAAGTACAGTTAGTTATTAATCCCATTGCAGAGGATATATGGATAAAACATTTTGAGGGCTCTGCACTGGCGGTTGAAACCCCAAAGGTGGGGAGCTATGAATGGTCCTTGGATATTTCTTTTGAACATATCTGAAGAATTATTGTTAAATCTAAAGTCTCTAAAGAAGCAGGCCCCAACAACCTAACTTATGTGATTCTGAAGCAAGATGTAAACCTTTGGTCAAAATTACTAAATGTCTATTTTAGGGACATGATTTTGAGGAGGTCTGTTCGCCTTTCGTAGCAGGTATCATATGTTATACCGATCCTTAAAAAAGGGAGCAGGCTATGGCCTATGAATTATAGACCAATTGCTCTAATGGATGTGGAATCAAAGATTTGGCATCCATTTTATTTGAGCATATACAGAGTTGGAGTGACCACAATAACATATTAGATAGGAGACAAATGGGTTTCAGAAGAAACGTGGGAACGGATTACGGGGTCTCCTGCTAACAGGCTTACAGAGGAAGGCTTGGCGCCGTAATACGCCATCTGTTTTTGTTGCATCCATGGATTTATCCATGGCTTTTATCCTCATACCTCCTGTAGTGCACGCTCAGTGGTGTAAATTCGCTCCTCCAGTTTTCCAAGTTCCGAGTTCTCTCGTTGATTGTTTGATCTCTTCCTTGAGTTCCACAAATTAGCTTAAAAAGGAAGACTTTAAGCTCTCCTGCATGTCTTGCAAAGGCTGGATCAGATTTGTTTGTTTAATGCCATAGCATAGTTTGGCAAAATCTGGGTATCCTACTCCGTAGATTGGAAATGGTGGCCCCTCTCTTTTCCTCATGGGCCCTTGCCCCAGCATCCAGGCAGGTCTGCTTTGCTGGCCGATTTAATCAGGGAATGGATGAGCCGCCTATGAGCCCCTTCGTCACCTCAGTGTTATATATCACAGGGTTTTCAGGCTAATAATTGGGGCCCAACTTGCTGATCGGCCAGCTGATGTCCGCACCCTCAGAGTCACCGTCTTGGAATATGAGAACTTGTGTTTAAAACAATTAAAACAAATATTACTGTCAAAACCAAAGGAGATAAGGAGATATAGGGCCTCATTACACGGACGGCGGTAAGGGTTAACGGTCACCGTTAATGGCAACGGTGACCGTTAACCCTTACCGCCGTACTACGAGGTCCCTTTGCGGGTTGGAGGATTTAACGCCTGCTTCTTGCAGGCGTTAAAATCCAACCCGCTAAGGGACCTCGGAGCTAATTACGGCACCGCAAAATTGCGGTGCCGTAATTAGCGCCTTCCCCAGTCCCATAGAGCCCTATGGGGCAGAAATGGGAATGGGGAAGGGCAATGGCGGAAAGGGGATTTACCGCCCCTCCAACCTTGGAATGGGGCGGTAAATCCCCTTTCCGCCAAGGCGTTGCCGGTATTTTACCGGCATGAGCCATGGCGCTAATAGCGCCATGGCTCACCGCCTACCGTGTAATGAGGCCCATAGACAATGTAAATGTCTGGTATTATTTTGAATTAACTGAAAATATGAGACAAAGTGAAAATATAGACTATGGTACTATCCTAAAAGAAATAAGATTAGGAAATTGAACTTTCAAGTCTGTAAGTATGTTACAAGAATGACAAATTGAACATCTATTTGATTTATTTGAAAATAAAGTGATCACAGAGAAAATATATAGGGTATTAGCAAAAGAAGGGAAAACAGTATGTCTTAGGTCAATTTTAGGAGATTTTGATATATTTAATTGTGAAATGATTTGTAAAGAAATCATTAGACAACGATGAACAGTCTTTGTTAACCAAAAAGATACTAGAATATGCTAATCAAAGATTACAAGATTTACAATATTCTATTTCGAGACTAGTTTAAATATTTGTGTAAATGCAAGAGTAATTTTAAAAAGAAATGTTAGTGTAGAAGAAGGCTTAGTAAATGGAGCTATGGGCTACATAGTGGATTTTTATAAACTATGCCTGCAACCTATTTAATGAATATCTTGCAATAAAATGTGATAACATTAAACACGTTTAAAAGACATTTATGCAATAAATAATTTCTGATAACTCCAGCATATGCAGTAACAAAACATACATTTCAAGGGTTACGTGTAAATGCAGCATAGACGTTTCTACAGATGGAACGAGTTATGTAGCTTTGCCAAGAGTACAAACACATAATGGCGGAATTTTAATAAACATGGATGTAGCAAAAATCACTGCTCATATTCCATGCATAAAAGAATGTACCTGGCTATGTTTAATGTATGCAAGCCATTTACCAGAAATTGATATAGCAACAGAACTTAAAACAGTTACAACAAAAGGTAAAAGCACATTTTTAAAAGTAGAACACATTGGCACTAAAGTTACAACTAAAAGTAAAAACAGCTATGAAGTTCCAAATGCAAATATTTCAGTAAGTCTAGCCCTTATGAAAATAGCCCTCCACGGTTATGTTTTGTTGTGTTATTGAGATGTATACTGCGCACCGCTGCCATTTTCATGGGGACTCATTACAAGTTTGGTGTTAGCCTTGTCAGTAAAACCAGCAGGCTTCCGCCAAACTTGCACATTTTTACGGCTCCTGGCAATGGAGAAATACAGGGCCATTACCACCCTGGCGCACCCTGTATTTCCCCATTGTCAGGGGCCGGAAACTTGTACTCCTCATTCCCATTTGAGCCCCCTAGGACTCAATGGGAATGGGGAGGTCCGATGCACCGGCACCATTCAGAATGATGCCGGTTCATCCGACATGCTCTGCTCGCCGGTGCCGTTCCGCCTACCAGGTCCTACTTTACCGGTAGCATAGCTACCGGACCGTCAAACTTGTAATGAGGCCCATGGTCTCCAGGCACTAAAGTACCTGGAAAGAAAGGAGATTTGGGGAAGGTTAGCTAGTGGGACAGAGAGGGGGAGCACAGGAGACCTTTATGTATGCTGTTGGTAGTGTGCATTTGGAAAAATGTTGTCACTGTGTGTTGGGTGTGCTTCTGGATGGTGTGGTATTGGTGTTGTTTCGGTGTGTGTATATTGTGTTTGGAAGTTAAGAGGGGAGTTTGTAGAAAAACCGAACGTTTCTAGTGAGATTTAGTGGTGTGGTTTGTGGTGGATGGCACTGTTATAATGATAATGTGTCATTTATATGGCGCCTTAATCCAAAGCGTTTTATGACTCATTGGCTCTTTAATTCACAGAACTCGACCTTGTAAATAAGGTTTCCCTGTAGACTCAGTGTGTGTGTGACAGGCAGCTGTATTGTGATTTCACTGTGTCAGTTCTATACCTGGAACTCCAATGATGTCACAATAGCTTCGGTTTCACTTTCACCACGCTCTGAATGTAAGATTACTACTCGATCTTTAACTCTATTCTCAGCTCACTTTGGACTCACAGCGCTGGGTCCTTTACTTTACTACTTTGGGGTCCCACGGATCTCTTCAAGCGGCCCTTTCCATAGTTGATCCTCGCTAGTCTGTGCCCATCGCTTGTCTAAACCCTTGTTTTTGTTCAGGGGTGTCGGCGTTATTGTTCTGGGGTCTTGCGCATGCGCTGGTAAATTGTCAGACGATTCCTGCCTTCTTCATTTCGTTGAAAGCAGTCATGAGATGTCATTCCTGCTTCTCCCCCCAAAGTCTTCTCTTGTATGCACCCATACTTGCCAAATTTCTGTCACCAAAAATATGTAGCATTTTTCAAGTTTCAAAAATAATATTTCGCATAACAATTACATCACAGGAAAATACAAAACATACATTGTTGGCACCACTGGAGCATTCTAAAATACACAACCCATCAAGCAGCACAACATGGAAAGATGTTCAAATGTTTAAAATGTATAATTCTGAATGGTAAGTTAACATCGAACTCAATTACCTAACTTCAGAGAAGGTAATCACACAAAGCTGGTAGGCTACGGTTGCCACTGCTCTGTTGCAGCAGCCTGGGCAGTACATATGTATTCCTGCAGTGGGAGATGAATAACTGAACAACATGAAGACTGAGACCCTCCTCAGTCTGATAGGCAGATGCTGTGAGATGGGGTACGCTCTGCCACTCACCTTCACTGGTGGTTCACCTAAGGCCTGTCCAAGGCCAGAGTGCAGGGCAGGGTCGTTTAGCTGTCAGGTCACTGGATTGGTCTGAGGCATCACTCAAAGCAATCACTTACCCACCCACCGCGCAGAAAGACTAATGTGTTGCATGCTTTGTCCTCGACCGGTCTCGAGCAGCCTGCCTTAGAGTTACATAAATTACCTGCCCCTGTAAAAAGCAGTAGGATCTGTCACCCAAATCTGTAGGCAGGAGGACTGCTTAAAAAGCAGTAGCCCACTGCTAAAATCAGTAGGGTTGGCAAGTATGTGCACCTGTTTGTACGTTCCTGAATTCCTTGCACGTCACGGAGGAGCTCGGCAATGTTTGATGGTATTTTCTTTTGGAACACAATGCAGTCTAGTAGGGTCCTACAACGCAAGTTTGGTCATCACTATTTTGTGAAGTAATCACATCAAAATGGTAAGTGATTAATGTAATTATTGCTAGGTGCAAAATTTGCACATGCCGCTATGCTTCGCTAGTGATAATTGACCCTTTGTGAGTAAGAAATGGTGTGATGTGTGTATGTGTAGAATTGAGGTGGTGAGTGACTTTTAATCAAGTAGCTTACAGCTTGATATATTTACCAATATTTATTATAAGGACCCCACTGATGTGGTGTCTCTGAAGCAACTAACAAAACAACTGAAGTTACTTGCAATTAATAATATTTGGCCACCTCACGGATGTTGCTTCCAGAACTCCACACACAACTAGATACACATTTAAATGGGAATCTCGTAAGATATGCCAGCAGAAGCCAAACAAGAAGGATCATTATCTGCAAAAGGACAATAAAGTGATAAGAAAAGCATGAGTCAATTTGTACCTAAAAATCCACCACTCCAAGAGTTTTGCTTTTCTGTTGCGTCAAAAGTTTTGAAAGTACATTCACGGTGGGGGAAACAAAGGTACAAGTATACTCTTTGTTTGGCAAAATGATAAATGAGATTTGTGCATTTACCAAGTCATCGCTATGATATTGAACATTATTTTAACCTGTTAAAACAATACACTAAGAGACTCAAGATGGCCGCCGGAGTGATGAGTCGCAGCTAAACTGCGCTCCGCCCGGGCCGCCAAAAAATGAGCACGACCGAAGCCGTGACGGACCGTCACTCTACCCCTCCTGACTCCTCAGTTCCCCCGCGCATCCCTCCACCCTGAGAGGAAAGCGGCGCCGCTAAAAAGCGAACTACGGACGAGAAGCGAGGAGAAAGGAAGACCTGCCCCTCCCCCATCGGGGCCGAGCGAGACTCTCCCGCGCCTAAGAGGAGCACACAACGCGGCACAAGAAGACAAAGAGGCGGCGGCCAGCGTGGGAGCTGGACCGGAGGCTCCGCGGAACACCAAGGTGAAGGACCCCCCCCTGCAATGCACCGACGAGCACAGTCCAAGGTGGAGACGCTGCAGCAGCAGCTACGGCCAGGGAGAAGAGCGGCGCCGGGAGAAGGCGGTGAGTTCAGGGCGGACCGCTGGAGAGGAGAAGCGGGGGCCGCCCTGAAGCAAAGCGCTTGAAGTGGAAAAGGTGAGCCAACCCAGGGGGGGAGTAAATTAAGCACTTGCCAGCGCACATAAGGACAGATATATCCCCCGAGGGGGGACCTAAAAGGATGCGGTCAAGACAAATACAAAAACTATCATAACAAAATCCCCGCAAGGCGCAAATACTCCGGCATCAACTTGATCAGGGATCCCCCCAGTCCCAAAGGATACACTACACAAGACCCTCCCCACGTAGGCCCGACCCAAGGAGAGGCCTCTTCCCCCACGGGCCAGAGGGTGAAGAGCGGAGGGGAAAACTTTAAAGGAGAAACGAAACTGCCATTAACATTTAGGCACTGCGAGACGACGGGGGAGGGAGCGGAATCGTGGGCAACTCGCCCAGCTAAAGCAAGAACCCCCGCTCGCAAGCACATAACTGAGGAACGGAACTGGTGAAGGACCTACCGGAGGGCTACACCAGGGCGCAGAAGCGCTATAGACGCACTAACGAGACACTCTACCATGTCAAGAGCAAAAGGGAAGGGGAACCCCATCCAACAGACACCTCAATCAGCGAAACAAGGCGCAGACATACTACAAATGTGGCCAACAGAGGGGACATCACAATCGAGAGGGAGAACCCAGGGAGAGCCCATGGGAGAGGCAGAATCACTATCCCAGCAACAACAACCATTGACTAGAGAAGACATGCAAACCTGGTTCATGGACTTGCAAGAAAAATTCATGTCCACAGTTCAAGAACAATTTGCAACCATGAAGAATGAAATGAAACAAGCGGTACAAGACATGAGAATCGATCTAAACAATCTAGAAGAGAGAACTGACATAGTGGAAAAAACTGTGCAAAGCCTTGAAGAAGACACAAGACAAACAAGCGAAACGCAAGAACATTTGGTGACACTCACACACAACTTGTAAATACAATGTGAGGACTTGGAGAACCGCTCTAGACGCTCCAACATTCGAATCAAGAACATGGCGGAATCTGTGCTAGACAAAGATCTGAAAGAGGCGGTAAAGGAGGTGTTCAGAGACATACTGGGGACGCAAGACACTGATGATATCGGAGTTGGCAGAGTCCACAGGGTAGGACCAAAAAGATCTGGGGCCCCAGGGGAGAGACCATGCGATGTCCCAGTGGCTCTCTCCTCTTACCCGCAGAAAGAACAGATCCTCAGAAGAGCCAGGGAAATGGAGCATATTAAAATGAATGGGCAAGACATCCAATTGTATCAGGACCTAGCTCTAGTAACCCTTCAAAAAAGAAGAGCAATGGCCCCACTGGTGAAAGTGTTAATAGAAAAACAAATCCGCTACACATGGACCTTCCCATTTGGACTGCTATTTGCATGGGAAGAAAAACAGAGAAGAGTGACCACGGTGGAAGAAGGCCTCAGCACTATGGGACTTCAAGATGAAGAAATGGAACAGGGGGAGACCCCAAACAGGAGAGACCGAACGAGAAGACCAATGGGCTGGGAAACAAACACGCAAAAGAAGGCAAACGCAGGGAGGGAAACCTGGAGAAAAGTACCATGAAGAATCCAGGGAATCCACAGCTTGGGGAACTGACATGGAACGGCTGATTTTGAAACCCAGTCGGGGGGAGGGAGGAGAGCGGAGCTGAACGGACAACACACAGTTGGCGGTCGGATTAAGAACCCATGGTTTGGGACTCGGCGAAGACCAATGGGTCAATGGGGTTTAGGATTCCCCATAACATTACCCCCGAGGGTATGGAGGGCAGGGAGCGAAGGGCGCAACGCCGTAGCGTCAATAGGAACCCTCGCCCTACTCGGGGGACAGTTTGGTTTGTTTAAAGTTCAAAGTTGGGGGGGAAGGGAAGTTCAAGGGAGGGGACAGGATCGGAAGAATCTAAGAAATGAAACAAGTACAGAAGGGGACCCGATGCAACGGCATACGAACATAACAGAATGGGGATGATACGCATATTGACCTACAATATTAGGGCCATGAATCACCCAAAAAAAAGAGCGAAACTGGAGAAACAGTTAAAAAGGGGGAAGGCAGATATACTACTTCTCCAGGAAACCCATATTAGAACAAGGGATAAGCAGAAAATACAGATAAAAGGATACAAAATATGGGCACTGGCAATGGCAACTGAAAAAAAAGCTGGGGTGCTGATAGCGCTGAAAGAAGGAAAGGACACTAAACTCCTGGATACAACCATAGATAAAGAAGGGAGATATGCCTTCGCCAATGTGGAAATTGAGGGATATCGCATAACACTCACCTCAATATATGCACCCAATCAGGGACAGGATGGCTTTCTCAGAGACGTTTTATCGAAGTTGGAAGACTACGCTAAAGGGGAAGTGATTATGGGGAGGGATCTTAATATGGCGTGGAACCCACATCTAGATAGGAGTACGGGGAACACACATGGCCAGGTGGCGCCATCAAAGCGTCTAAGACAACAAATGGTCCATATGGCCCTGAATGATGTTTGGAGGGAGCTGAAGGGTGAGCAGACGGGGGAAAACACATCTCTCACATGTTCACAATTCTATGTCTAGGATAGACTATCTCTGGGTGTCGGTGGGACTTCTGGGAAAGATTCAAGGGCTAGATAAGGGCGCAATAGCCCTCTCGGACCATGTCCCACAGGGAGGAAGAATGGGCTCTGGAGATGGAAGCTACCACAGGAGTTGATCCAGGACCCAGTTACAGGGGAATCCATAAGGGAAATTATAGAGGAATACTTCCTACAAAACGACACCGGGGAGGTCGCAATGAGCGCAGTCTGGGATGCGTTTAAAGAAGGTCTGAGGGGAAAGATGATAGCGTTGAAAATCACGAGAGATAAACAAAGGTTTTTGTGGGAAAAAGAACTGGAAAAAACAATTGAAGATATTCAAGAGAAAATGCTGACACACCCCACTAAGATATTAAAAAAATCACTGAAACACACACAGGGCCAACAAGAGATGCTACGCACGAAGGGCGCAGAAAGGAACCTACTATATCTGAAACAGAGATATTATATAAGAGCGAACAAAGCAGACAGACTCCTGGCGAGACAACTTGGGGCAAAACAGAAAGAAACAACGATTAAGGCCATATGCGATGCGAAGGGTGACATCCAAACAAACACACACGACATGGGGGAAGCTCTGAGGCAATACTATCAAACTCTCTACTCCACAGAACACCCCAATACAAACGTCCAAGTTTCATACTTAGAAGCCCTAAAGATACCGAAAATTTCAGAAGAGGACAAACAGTCACTAGAGACCCCTATCAGTGAAGAGGAAGTCAGTAAAGCCATAAAAGGACTCCCAAGTAACAAAGCTCCAGGCCCAGATGGGTTCACGGCCCCATTTTATAAAAAATATGCAGACATATTGACCCAGATCCTAACAAGGATCTTGAACTCATTTAAGGATAGCGGTAATGTGACCCCCACAATGAATGAAGCGAAGGTGCTGGTGTTTCACAAACCGGGTAAAGATCCTATAAACCCCGCATCATATAGACCAATCTCCCTAATTAATCTAGATGCGAAAATATACACGAAGATTCTGGCAACAAGGCTGTCCCCGCTTCTCCCCAAACTGATTAGTGAAGATCAATCAGGCTTTATTCCCGGCAGGCAAACCCACGACAACACAAGGAGGCTCGCCCATCTAGTGGAAAAAATAGGTATAACTGACACCCCAGCGATACTACTGTCGATAGGCGCCGAGAAGGCTTTTGATCGGGTGGAGTGGTCAATATTATTTAAAGTTCTGGAGTGCATGGGGTTTGGGGAACAGTATATTGCGAGCATTAGAGCGAACTATAATTCCCCATCCAGTAGAATAGTCATTAATGGCGAGGTGACGGATAAGGTAATAATTTCGAGAGGAACGAAACAGGGATGTCCCCTTTCACCTTTGCTGTACGCTCTGTTCTTAGAACCCCTCCTAATAAAAATACGGGAATCATTACACATTAAAGGGATAGGAATGGCAGGTCAGCAACATAAAGTGACTGCGTATGCGGATGATATGTTAATAACCCTAGAAGACCCTGAATCTACACTGTCAACGGCGGTAAGAGAATTAGAAAACTATGGGGCCATCTCAGGCCTAAAGATTAATAGAAAAAAATCAGAGATCCTAATTCTGGCAGGGGACAGAGCAAACATAGAAAGGGAAGCAAAACTACTGGACCTTAAGATGGTAGAGAAAGGTATAAAATATCTGGGAATAATTGTACCTCCAAAAATCGAACTATTCTATGGGGAAAACTACCCGCCGCTAATTGCAAACATCCGTAGGGAACTAGGCAGATGGAACCCACTACAGATATCCTGGTGGGGTAGAATTCAATCAGTCAAGATGACCATCCTCCCAAGGGTACTATATTATATTCAGGCTCTCCCGGTGGGTGTCCCAGACACGTTCTTCAAAACCTTAAAAAAAATGGTATTGTCATTTGTATGGAAGGGGAAAACCCCTAGAATAGCGAGGATGGTCCTCACAGCCCCAACCAGAGAAGGGGGGATGACGCTCCCCCATTTTAAAAAATTCTATCAGGCAGCACAGCTTAAAGTCCTGAGGGAGTGGGTGGGGGAGAATCCGCAGCAAATATGGGCCAAACAAGACAGAGCAGTAGCGAGGACCCCACTGGTAGAACTTCTCTGGAAACAGAGGCAGCACAGACATGAAAATTTAGGGATAAGCGTGATAATGAAGACCACGTTGGATGCATGGGATTGCCAAACACGAAAAGGTATAATGACCACAGCAATGGGACCCTTTACACCCATCTGCAGAAATCCACAATTTCCACCGGGGATGGAACAAGGGGCGTACGAAAGCTGGGAGAAGGCAGGCATTACTAAAATAGGCGAGATGTTCGCAGACAAGGAAATAATATCACTAGAATCCTGCTTTGTAGGCAAGCATATCTCCAAAAGTGATAGATACAGATACGAACAGCTAAAACATTGGCTAAACTCCCCACAATCACTGAGGCAGCAACCAGGGACTTTACAGGGTTCGAGACATACATCATCTCCAACACGGGGGAAAAATTGGGTTTCAACTCTGTACAAATACATAAACACACAAGGGGAAGACATTAAATGGTCATACAGAGTAAAGTGGGGCAGAACGTTGGGGGAGGAACCAACGGATAAACAGTGCGAAGACCTATGGAAGCAGATCCCCAGGATGACCCGCTCGGCACAAACTAGGGAGATGTGGCTCAAAATTATGACACAGTGGCATTATACTCCAGAGAAGCTCCATTCGATGTACCCAAACACGCCAAACCACTGCTGGAGAGGATGTGACGAAGTGGGAACATATGGTGGGACTGTAAAGGCATTCAACCCTTTTGGGAAGAAGTTAAAAGGGAAATGGGCAACATATTCCCGAATGTGGGGTTGATCGGGGAGGTAAATCACAATGGAGAAGCTTTATGGGACTACTCATAGCGGCATGGACCGCCATAGCACAAAATTGGAAGAACAAGAATACCCCATTGACCTATACCTGGCTACAGAAAGTATGGGCCCATATAACAATGGAGAAAATCACCCACAAAATTCAAGGAACTGGAGACAAATTCGTAAAAAAATGGGAAGGGACCTTACAATACCTTCAGTCAGACTTTATGGAACAATGGTGCCCCCATAATATCAAAGTTTCAGACATTTTCAACGCATAATAGGAACCCGGGACAATATGATTCTATTTGATCCGAGGGGAGGGAGGAGGGAGGGTGAGGGGAATGTTATAAGATTTGATGTTATTTCTCTTGTTTTATTTATGTAAAACTAATAAATACAAGTTTTTAAAAAAAAAAACAATACACTAACAAATGGCTTAAAAAGATCTGTGATCTAGTCTCAAAAGCACAGACTGGACTCAAATTTCAGCTGATCATGGGTAAATCGTTTATGTCTCTCTAGTGTTATGTGCCAACATTCTAGTATGGGATTTGTCTTATGGAAGTGGAGCGGCAGGAGATCAACTATTGGTTGTGTGGGGTGAGGAGGCAAGATGGCAGGTATTTATTTCATGCCCGAGGTGTGGGAAGGTGCTACTTAAGGGTTTTTTCAAATTGGGAAGGCAGGGCGACAAGTATGGGTCTTTAGATGTTTCAATAATTTGAGCTCTTAGACCAAATCCATTGTCTCATGATTCGACCCTACCAATTTATTCTCTGCCTCCCCGACCTCTACTATGGTAGTTGATAATGGAACATGCAGAGATCTCACGTTTTCCCAATTCAATGTGTGTGAGAAAGGCACTAAGTTCTCCTTCTACGGGAATTCAGGGACCTGTAGTCTTGAATGACGCGCATGGACTGGACACAACAGAGAGAGAGACACACCAACTCAAGAATGGAGTGCCTTACTGTAAAGCGACTCTGCCAGTGGTGACAATTGTATCCATTTAATGTCATGTTCATTCATGAAACATGTCCTCTCTCTCTCTTTGACCATCTAGAATGAAATGGTGGTGACAAAGGCAGCTTCATTGTCATTACTAACTTACTGCCTTTTAGAATATTGATGCAAATTATGTGTCCGTAATCACTCCTCAAGATTGACAGCAAACCACATGATGCCAGCAGCTCCTCAATTCTCCATTGTAAACATATGAGAATATCTTGATCTTGACATTCAGACGTCTACAAAAATGTGCAGACTGCTAGAATTTGATAAGACCATAGATTGTAGGTCAACTGACAGATTTGGCAGAACCAGACAACACATGATTTTGCATGTGTGTTTTAGTGCAAGCTACAGTGCTGCTGAAAACAGTTTACACTATCATTTTGTCCATGGAGCTGAGCCACAGCCACCCTATTAGATCAGGAAGCAGAAAAGGCTTTGCTGAACTCTGTCTATGCTATGTTAATCAGATGGCTGATGCATGCCCTCACAGCTGTGTACTTTACCTGGGTATTATGCAGGGTCATAAATATCTTTGCACTCCGTCCTGACATCTCAGGACAGGAGGCCGACTGGGTCCTCCACAAGTTCAATACATTAGCCTCATGTTAGACTACGGAAACTTGCAATGGTTCTTTTCTGAGCATCTAATATCTGTTATTGGGTGTATAAAAATGCATCTCACTGTGACAAGGATTATTACATTATGAACATGTAAAAACTAACAACACCTGTAAATTAGTATGCTGGAATTGAGAACATTGTGTGATGTACCCTGTGGCGTCATCACTGATTCTCCATCAAGGATCTCATCCCACATGGCAAGTGGACAGCAGCCCCTACCTGATCCTGACCCTGGGAGTGGTACTATGAGGGAGGATCATGTGGTAGGAGAAGCTGCCGGGGGAAGGTGGTGACTCCATCAGGAGAGACAAAGTATTATTCCCTTCCAGAGAAGAAAACCTCATAATTCCTAGGTTCGTGATGGCTTGTTCTCACTATACAAACCCCTCGCATTGTAAAACCGGGAAACCCCTTACTAAACATCACTCTAGGCAAAATACCATTCATGCAACACCTACACATATAACATCCTCTGGCTCTAATGTTTTTTTCAAACAAAAACCCTAACCAATATCACTTTGGGAATCCTAGAAATCCTATGGACTCCAATTCCCATAAAGCCTCAAGTACTGAGATGACGAGGAGGAAGAAGGAGTCAATGAAGACTGAAAAAAACACAAAGTTAAGCATGCAAACTAGTTGTTATGATTCAGCATGAGTGTGCAGGACATTTTAAAACGGTGTCCACACTTGGGAAAGCCAGAGAGCCAACGAGGAAGGCAGAACCAGAGAAGGAAGCAGTGCGGAAAAGGACTGTGCTAGAGACCAGAAGCAATTCCAGGCAAACGTTTGCAACCACTTACCCATGTGTTGCAAGGTCAAGAGTGATGCAGTGGGTACCTTTGCCAGTTCGAGGACTGGCAGCAGAGCAACCAAAGCCACGGTCATGCCGAGAAGCAGCAGGCTTGCCGCCGGGTGAGTGCGGAGCAGTCAGAAGCACTGGAGGAAGGTTTGCAGTGCGAGGGAGGTCTTCTCAGAGAGGAAGCTTCATCGTAGCAAAGTGCCACAGGAACACTGCAAGACATTGTTAGTCTGTCCAGAACCATTGGTGGCCCGGGGCATTCCGACAGGCAGGTAAGCAATTAAGAACTTTAATGCAAATAAGAAAATTTCAATATCGACCAAGTAAAATAAAAAGGCAGAACTTGCATAAGCCCTCATCTATGCAATGTCAATGTGGGGAAAGTCGGAGCAAGTATTACGACAAGTAAATAAATACTAATGGACATATTCAAAGGCAGAATTTGAACAGGTACCCATGTATGAGATGTCAATGTGGGGAAAGTTGGAACAAGTATGACCTCAAGCCATTGAAGAAGCACAGTGAATTTATGCAACTGTGCTTTATTGAAGGACAGTAAAACCAAGAAGAAGACCTGATGAAAGAAGCACACCAGGCAGTGAGCATTTTGGGAAGAGATACCTGAAAGAGAAGTATGCTAGGGGGTTCTATATGATCCCAGAAAGGGATTCCTGGCAGGGGAGTATACCAGGCAATCCACTCAAAGCATACAGAAGAATAAGATATTGTGGCTAGATACCTGGCAGGGGGATTATATAAGGGGATCTAAGATGCTGATGAAAGAAAGCCCTGGCAAGCACAACAACAAAAACTTTGAAGATAATTAATAATGTTAAAACTGTCGGAAGACTGCCAGGGGATCTAAGATGCTGATGAAAAGAAGCCCTGGGAAGCAGAACACCAGGCACTTTGAATATAAATAAGAACTTTATAATAGTAGGAAGATACCTGGCAGGAGAGTAAACCAGGGGATCTAAAGAACCCATTAAGGGTTCCTGGCAGGGGACTATACCAGATGGTCTAATAAAGTTACAGAAAGAAGTTTACCTTGCAGAACAAATGGTAGAAAGGTATACCTGAGACTCCACAAATGCAAGCATTTGAAGTTGTGAAGTTGAAAAAAGACCTTTCTTTTATGTTTAGACCTGAACACCTGGCAATGGGTTATACTCTGAAACTCAATGAGCTCATAGGAGGATTTCTGATGGACAATTGAAAATGTAACTATGTTGGATTTCTCGGTGTTGACTTTAAAGCCACTGATCTGGGCATATGATTCCAGCATAGTGAGCTGTCTCTGTACACCCACAGGAGTCTGGTCCAAAAGGACCAGATCATCTGTATAAAGAAGCCATTGGATCAAAGACTAACCACGTCTTGGGGGAAAGAGCATGCGCTAGTCAGATGTGCCCCCAAATCCATGATAAACAAGTCAAACAAAGCAGGGGCCAAAATGCACCCACTTTAATCCTCGAAAGGTAGGGATTGCCTGTGACAGCTGGCCAGAGTATTTCAACTGAACCTTCATGGATGCCTCACAGTATACATCTTTAATTATTGATAATAAGAACAGCGGGCAACCCCATTGGTACAGTTTACTTCATAAAAGGTTATGATTGATACAATCAAATGCAAGTCAGAAGTCAATAAAAGCAAGATAAATCGGTTGCCCAGTAAGTAAAGCTCTTTTTTTGATGGGGTCCAAAGAGAATGTATTCAGAGTGGTACCCAATCCCATTATAAACCATGCTTAGGAATAATCAAAGCAACCCCCTTATCGGACCCAAACCAACAACCGTTCCAAAACACGGCTGACAAAGATTTTCCCCGGGGCATCAAGAAGGGTGATTAAACAGAGTCCCCAGTACTCAGTTCAAGCCATCAGATGGACCTTGGACATCATATTTGAGAGGCCATCTGGGCCAGGAGTTTGGGAATTACTTGATTTAGCGATAGAAAATGTGATGTCTTCCAGATCAAAATGAAGAGACCATTTGCTATCCAGAGTTACTAGGGGCCCATGTGTGCTATCAGAGGACTCCTTGAACACATCTCTGAAATACTTCACCCAAACCTCTCCAGATTTTGGATTAACATGCCATGCTGTTTGCTGCATGATGCCTTCTTTTAACAGAGACAAGACCTCTGAGGACTTTTTAGAGGCCAGAGCATCCAGCATCTGCTCTGCATCATTATGAGCCAGTATGCATCTATGGCCCCTGAATCAATTCTTGAACCTCTGTTTTAGATGTTTTTTGTTTTTGGATCTTATTAGGGGATTCTGAGCAAGCACAAATCTAATATCTGCGCATAATTATCTTTTCTTAGACTGAAAAGCTGGATCAAATACATGTTTATGGATAAAGCAAGGTTTCCTAGAGGTGCATTTTAGAATAAAGGAGCATCACTCAAATATTCATAATCAGATTCCGAAAGCACTGCTGGTATCTCATTTCTTAGAACTAGGACATGAGGCATCCAAGCTCAGGTGGTTTTGTATTGAGAAAGTTCAAAATGCAACAAATGCAAAAACTGAAAGCAATCTGAGTTATAAAGAACACATGTGGATTGTTCTGCTGAAGACGCTTGAAAGTGGGCTCAATTCTGCTGATGAATGGAATTGGGGAGGCAATTAGGTTCTGGTCTACAATAGCCTTCAATTTCTTCCTCCTCTTCTGTTCTCCCCCTTTTTCTTCAATTGAAAATAATCTGTATTATTTCTGGTACATTTTTATTTATTTTTTAAGTTTTTTATTGTGCACTCAGTAGGTACATAGAATTTGTATTTATCTTTTTCAATGGCAATTTTATCAAAATAGCCCTTCACATAATTTAAATGCAGTAATGCTTACTGCTGGTATATACTTCCGAGGGTAGGTTTCCACCCTCAATGCATCTCAGCAATATAGAATTATTAGTTTTACAAGCAGCTGTTTAGTGGCAAACTTCGGCAGGCACTTGCATGTGGGGCATACATTTACTGGCTGTATTTAGGTGGCACAGCACTCCTTCCTGACATCTCCAACTGATTATATCTGCTGGCTATTAACTTAAGAAAAACATCCGTTCTGCACTGCAGCAAGAATTTAGAATGGAGTCTGTCAGTTCCAACATGAATATCTGGGTATCAGAGTAGATCTTTTTCTATGTCCATGATTATTTGTGCGTCACGCTTATACCACTTGTGAATCCTCCATGCTTGCTTTCATTGAACTACGATGGATTCCAGTTTGTGTCATCTGTTTGTGGTTGGGACTAGGAGTATATCCTGTGGAAATAGTCAGTAAGCAGAGAGTGAGCATCGCCAGTCAGTTACGTGGACTCATGTACATTTGTTTTTGTTGTTGTTCTCCCTCTATGCAGTGTCCTGCTGCCCGTATCATCTCCAGCGCTAATGTGCTTTGGGGTTGAATAATTTACTGCCGATACGGTATGTGCTTGCCCGTGATTATAGTTCATTGGTCTCTTTCTTCTCCCTTGTGTGCAGTAAGCATGTTCGTTTTTTAGCTGGTTCTGGACGGATACGGCTGATATAAATTGGATTCAGTATTTTGGACAACTTACATGCACTAACTTTCTTTTTCAGTGAAGTCTAGATTTTTTTAGCCATAGGCCTTTGGACATACTGCTTTACTTATTTGGTTACAATTTCAACAGGTGCTTGATGTTCTGGAATGCCATTGGGTGGTCTGGCTTAGGTGTGTACAATCATTTCTGGGTTCCTTTTCTTTATGGATTTGACACTCCGCATGGTTGTTTGATGGTGTTCTGACCTCTGTGTCTCTTGGGTGACAGGTGTTCATGTGGAGGGTGTACTTGAAGTGAATGACCCAGTTCTTTCTGTGCAGGTTTCCAAATATATAGGTGCCATGTTCTGTTTTTTGGCCGTTTGTGAATTATATGGTCTGAATTGTAAGTAAAGTTTGAAATTTGGTTTTTCTGGTACTTCACATAGTTGGCTGTACATATTGTGAGTTAAAATATATTATATATATTCCTTTAGGTTTTCTGTTTTCCCTGATGAAGACATTTTCAAACAACTTATCAACGTCAAAACCGGTCTGTTGAACTATTCAGTCCTTCCCCGGGTACACATTAATTTACATTTCAATTTATAGTTGTTTTGGTTTTGTTGTTGTGAATTTCACAAAATTCCTTTTTCTGTTTTGTAATTGTCCATGTATACAGTAGCTTCTGTATGTGATGGTTGTGTATATTGTATGATTGAGCGTGTTGTATGAGTTGATTGATTTGGTTTTAAGTATGAGTAATTCTATTGTCCATTCTGTTGTTGAATGTACTACTGATGAGGTTTTTAACTGTCTGAATTGTAATAAATGTGCCTTAACATTTGAGTACACATTTCAATTGATTGTGAATTTATTGTTCAAGAGTTCAATTTTCTGGATTTTCCCCTAAAGTTAGGTTTGGCCAAGTTAGATTGTTTCACAACAAAAAGATTCAGAATGCTGATATGCACATCTGGTGAGCTAATGAAAAATGAATTGCTGATAATAAGGATCTCTCTGAGGTGTTCATAAACAATGGGGGCATAAATATCTATCTGATGTGAGGTTAACAGGATCTCCGAAGCTTTTCAAACCAAATCACGATCACTTTTTTTCAAATGTACAACTCTTAATTTGACTATAAGTGTAGACACATTGCTCATAACATAGAAATAATCAATAGTTACGGCTTGGGGAGCCCAGCTCCAGGTACAGCGAGGTGGAATGTCACCTATAAAACGACCATGAACCATTAAGCAGCCTCTTTCCTGCATAAGAGAGAGCCACTTTCTTGAGCTTGCATGAGATTTTAGGGAGGAGGGTAGTCTATATGAGGCTAACTCATGGGTGTTAAGAAGTGAGATATTCAAATCTCCTGCAATTTTTACAGCAGTGATGTTCGCATCCAGTGAGCAGGCATCTAATAACTCTGCAACTGAGTACAAAAAACATACCTGTGGCAATACCCATTGGATTCCAATAAAAATGTATTAACGCAAATACTCCCAGCCTCCTAGCACCCTACAGTCACATATTCATTTTGTTACTTGCACAAAAGGGTTCGGGAATGCCCAAGCCTGCAGGGAAAAAACACAGCCAATACGAACAGTGGTCGTTAGCCATCCTTAATTAGGGCGGCCCCTGAGACCCTTAAGTGCACAGGATAAGATGAGAGAAAATCCATCCATAAATGGGACGAGGGGTGGTAAAATACATTTCTTGTTACCAAATTATGTCCAGAGAACCCAATGGATTGCCCTGTTGCTACAAAAGATGTGTACGTCCTCGGGTACTCCAGGAGCCTATTTCTAGATGCCTGGTGTTAATCTAGTTAGTCATGTTTTGGCTTATTAATGAAGGTCTGCTGGGAGCCAATACCAATCTCCCTCTCTTTGCTCTCCATTGGCCCTTAAATGAATTCTATAGCTCTACACTGAACTTGGTCCACTTGGGAGCAGGTAGCTCTCAAAGGGAAAATTCGTAAAGCAGAAGAGCAGCTCTTTAAGCACTTTGGACAAACTTTGATATACTGGAGAATAGCCATTCTGTCTACTTCAAATATATCATACGCCAAGGGCCGAAGCAAGGGACCCGTGTCTAATATGGCCTTACGAACCAGCCTAGACACAAAATGTAGGATTACTCGATCAAAATACTTATCGTTAATGAACTCAATCTCGGTTATATCCCTAGACTGAATAGCACATATGCAAGGAATGGTGTAGAATAGGCCTAACACATTTGTGCAATGAAGCACTACAAAGTCAGTTGACCAAGCGCTCCAGCAGCAGACATCGTTCCCAGTAAATCCCGTCCAAACATCGAGGTATGGTCACCTAAATATGACCCGTGCTTTGCAGTCATTTCAGGAGATCCTTATCTTCCTAGTGAAACTTCTCCATGATGATTAGTGGGTTTAAATCCAATTGCTTGCAATCTCTCCGCCTGCTAGATACTGATATTACCCTTGGTAGGCTGTTGTTTTTGCGCCTGTAACAGTCTCTTCTGTTCCATTGTCAGAAAAACCACGGGTTGGTGGGCAATCTTAAGCGTCTATGAATAAAACATTTGCGTAGGTTTCTGGCCTTGATTCATTAGTCCTGATATATCATGTGGGGCTGTAGCAGATATTTCTTTTACTTTGCTGAAGTAGCTGTGGCTCACATGCCACTCCCAATACAGACTCTTCAGTCTCAAATGAGTGGGTAGTGATATCAAGTAGCTCTCTTGGCATGGATGATGCTGGGTCATCCTCAACCTGAGAGGACTCATCGATCAGGCTCAAGCTGACTTCAAGGGTTCCGGATCTGTGTTGGACTAGGGTGAGCTATCTTCTTCTTCGTCGGATCTGCGTTGGATTAGGGCAAGCCATCTTCTTCGTCGGATCTGCGTTGGATTAGGGGGAGCTTTCTTCTTCTTGGTCGGATCTCTGTTGGATTAGGGCGAGCTATCTTCTTCTTCGTTGGATCTGCGTTGGATTAGGAGGAGCTATCTTCTTCGTCGGATCTCTGTTGGATTAGAGCGAGCTATCTTCTTCGTCGGATCTCCGTTGGATTAGGGCGCGCTATTTTCTTCTTCGCCGTCTGCCTTCTTGTCTCTGTCAGAGGTTGTACGTAAAGTTAATTGTAAGCTGAAGAGGGTGGGAAAGAGGCTGCTTTGCATGTTAGATGGCATTTTGTAGCAGAGACTGTTGACAAGGCTGAACAGAATGTCGCAATTCTAAAGCAAAACACGTTACAACAATGTTTAACGTAACCCTACATGCTTATTCTTGTTTTCCATGATTCAATATGTCTGTCACAGTATGTTTTGTGGGATGTATTTACCCATGCATCCGAGCCGTACCTCAAAACTGTGCAGTACTGACATGGAAAACATCATGATGGCCAGAGCTTCCCAGAAAATGCACAGGGAAATGCATGAAGAATAGGCTGCCACCCATTTTTGCCGATGTTATGGGCACAGAAGGACACTGCCTAAAACCACCATTGGACTACCCGCACAGTAGTCTGAAACCATTGGGAATGGCAATGCTGATTGCCAAATGCAACCTAGAATTGGGGGGAATTCATTTTCTTAAATCCCAAAAATGGGTGCAGTACCAGTACTCACCACTATCCAAAAGCCGGCAGTTTAAAACCACCCTGTGTTTCTCTGAAGGCAAGCCAAAGTGCCTATTTCAAACATTGCAATATGTGCAAAATATTCACTGAACACCAGCAGACATTTGGTAGAGTGGAGTTTTGTGTGCCTACAAAATCTGGGAAATGAAGAGCCCAGAACAATGCTTATAACAAAACTGGCTGAGCTATGGAGTCAGCAGTTTAAGTTGCACTGGATTTAAGACACTAAAATCGAAAATGTTTAGATTAAATGAGTGACCTATGTTTGGTGTCACATGCCTTTGTAACTGTTGAAATGTCATAGTTTTGCACTTAGAATCAGCATTCTAGCTGCATATGTAAAAATGTTTAGTTTTATTTGAATGCAGAAACTGGGGAACAGAAATGACAGCTTAAAGAGATTCCAATTTGCCTGGCAACTACTCCCATCAGGAGTGAAACTTGAGTCACAGCTGTGTTCCCAGGCCTAGCTGCCCTTTTGCTGCTCACACTAAGGATATGCCATCTATCGGATAATTGAATTACCTGTGCTCTGCAGGAAAGTGAACAAAGCCCTGTCCTGGCTCAGGCAAAGGTTTTATTGGCAGGAGTCGTAAATGGTCGTAAAAAGTGGCTTCCTCCTGAGGAAAGGGGAGGGGCACTGCTTGTGAGAGCAAGCTGGCTTGGCAGAACTGGAACAACCAGAAATTCAACCTTGTGCTGGAGGAAAACCACACCCCTTTGGGGCCAGAACATAACTCTAAAAAGATGAATAACTCATAGAGCGGACATGTGAAAATTTTATAAATGATACCATAATTCTTGTGATTTTTCTGCCCACATTTTAAGAGGTTTTTCGACCCGGTGGCGTGTTCAGGGGGGTTTTAGCGGAAAAGAGGATATTACTCTAAATGTATGCATGTTAAAAATCTGAAACTTCATCAGTTAATGTCCATACTTCCTACGCACATGTATGTAAAGTTGGGTCAATGTCAGAAATTGAAAAATCAGTTAAAAAGTCAATTATCTGCCATTTCTGAATGCAAGCTCTTAGAAACAGCAGATTTGGACAGAGACATGGCTAAATTCAGCCACACCATGTATATGTAATTTCAAGCAACTGTGTAACTGTGAAATATGTCTTTTATTATCAAATATAGAATGTGTGCAATCTGACAGAGGAGTGTCCTATCTGCAAGCCATAAAATGACATCCCTCTGACTCACAGTTCATTCCCCAATCAAATGATAAATGGAAGTTTGACCAATTAGAAGCTGAGAGAGAGGTAGGGTCAGTGATGCTAGAACACACCCACATTCTAAACACATAAAAGCAGACAGACAGGACAGATAGGGACCTTCAATTCCATCTGCAGCGGGACGCTCTGCCGGAAAAATCCATACTTTACCTCCATCAAACCTCCAGAGAGCCAAACTAGAGATTTCAATCTATCCAGAACTAGAGACCCAGACCAGAGAACCAGAGAGAGCTGACCCAGATCACTGTGAAGTGCAGAGACCAGAGGCGAGTTTAAAACCTGACCAGATCCATGGCGAGGCCCATTTTACTCAAGAATATAGTGTGAGTACATAGTAAAACTGTGTAGAACCCATCTCTTAGTTAAAATAATATAATTCAATCCATTTTAACCTAAGTAGAACTGCAGCTTAGCAATTGTGTTATCCTGCCATCATTTTTAAAGCTGAAAAAGTGTGCGTTTAAAATTTCAAATCTGAAAAACGACCTTTATTCAATCGTTCATATCTCCGCAACCGTTTGTGCTAGAGACTTGCAGTAACTTTCATTTTGAAGCTGAGATCCTAGGCTTTCCTAGGACCCCAAAACGATAGAGATAGTCCTTGTGGTTCCTCTGTAATAGCGCTCGGCGCATCCGCGAATTTTACCGCGATTTGCAAATTTCTTCACATGTAAAAACTGCTGCTGCTTGCCTTCCATTTGCCAGAATTTCGTTTAACCTGCTAACTATCCCTGCATCATTGCTAGTGTGAGCCTGGACTAATATTAACTAGATACCACTCACCCTGAACCTCTGAAAGGGAATTAAAAGCAATTTAGCATATTTTTTAATTCATTGCCAGCACATATCAAAGCAATTTGGGCCTGTGTTTTTAAACTTCTGTTGTCTAAGCTTGCCGGGGTGAACTGAATCACATTTGATTGCATTTCTGAGAACTGTGTGTTTCCTTCCATTTCCTTGCCTTGCATCAAGGGGGAGAGGGGATTGCCAGAGAAAAGTGATTACATTGTTTTGTTGAAATCATATTGAGTATTTCTATACTGCATTTCATTCATTCAACCTTGCATCCATTTGAACTCTATAAAGCATTTTGTACCACCTTCTTCTTTTGTTCCTATTTACCAGTGTGCTACCTTATCCATTTCATGTCAACTCATTAGTGATTATAAGAAGTGTGCTAGTGCCAGATTCTCCGTTGTTGATCTTTATCATATCAGATTAAGTGTGCTATTCAATTATTAATTTATTATAAAGTGTGATATATATATATTTTAAATTATCAAATAAACCTTTTAAACTTGCAAAACAGAACTACTTCTTGGCTCAGTGGGGTCAGGGGGAGTCCAAGAGAGGGGTGTTATATAGGGGTAGTCATCCAGAATGCATGAACTGGACATAAAGATATATCAATAAGGGTTTCCATTCAGTATCCCAGACTAGGCATTGACTTAGCTGTAGTGTTGAATTGAATCCTCTTACAAATTGGGGGCTCGAGCCGAGACGTTGGGTTAGAATACCACTTGTGCAGCTTAATACAGTGTGCTAACTGACGGGATACATACATCCGGTCGGATCACCACGCTGCATTACGCTGTGAAGCATTCCTCAAAAGGGACACTCCAAGAAAAGTTCTGTTCTGCAAAAATAAAATACTAACTTCTGTAAGTCAGGACAGAGATCAATCTCTAGAATGACGACCTTAGTAGACATGAAAATAGCCAGAGAGCACCTCTTGCATACGCTATTTGTGAGAGGTGAATGGACTGAACAGGGCCAGGATGCGTGGTTGCAGGCCATCACACAACAGGTCACTGAAACAGGGTCAGATATATATAGAGATCAGGGTCCCTTACATGTGGCCCTGAGTGAACTATATATGGCTCCTAAAGCCAAAGAGGAACACAATAAGATTGCCAGGATAGCAGCATACCTGTACCTATATATGGGAGACATGCAGGATAGATGTGCTGAAAGCCAAAATCTGGCAAATAGGCAACAGATGGTGTTAGAGAAGGCCCAATCTGACCTGGTCTCTTCTGAGCAGAGGCTGCAGAGGAGCCAGGAGTCAGAAGATGATAGTAGGCAGCACATCATTAAAATAAAGAAGGATTTGGATGTGCTGCAACAGGAAAAGGTAGAACAGGATACTAGATTTCTGGCCCTGCAGAAGGAGCACCAAGACAGTTTGGACTCCTTACTGCAGAGCCAGAAAAAGCTGGAGCAACAATTAGACTTTAACAGGGCATGCACGGAGCAGGTAGCCACCCTGCAAAGTCATCTAGATAGAGTGAAGGTAGAGAGCAACAAGCTGATCTTGAAAGACCTGGATACCCAGGCAGAGTTTGATGAAGAACGCCAGAAAGCTGGTGCCTTTCAAAGGCAAAGGGACGACCTGGCGGCACAAATGCAGGCTCTTAGTCAGGAAAGAGACGCCTTAGGCCAGGAAGTCTGCCATTTAAAAAGGAAAACGGAAGAAAATCACCTGGCCCACCAGGGACTGGGTGACCTCCAAAAAGAACACCAGAACTTGTTAGAGCACACCAGGAGGGTGGAGGATGCTCTAGCAAGAAAGGAGCAGGCCAATAGGGACACAGCTCAGGAGGTAACCCTCCTGCAGCAAAGACTGGCCCAGTTCTCCAGGACCAACCAGGAAGCACAGAGGGAAAATGAGGCTCTCTGCCAGCACAATGAGAGGCTCCAGCAACAGGTAGCGATGCAGGAGAAACTGATAGAGTCGAGTAAGGCCTTAACAGAGGAACTGAAGGCACAAATGCAGGCTCTTGCATTGCAACAGGGAGCAGGGGCGGATAGAGATGAGGTTCGCTGGGAAATGGAAACTCCGGAGCATAACCTCAGGAGCCCTAGTACCAGAGGCCCTCATACCTCTCAGTCCCTGGACTCTGCCACCCCCATGTCCCCTGGTGCACATGAGCACAGGGCCACAGGGATGGCAGATTACTATCCAGCTAAAAGTATGGGGCTCATAGGACAGTACCACTCAGGAATGGAGGGGTGGGCATCCGGGTATGGGCACCCAAGTACAGTACAGTTCAGTGGGGAACCCCAGGAGAGTAGGCCCATTAAGGGCATCCTGAAAACCTCTGCCCAGTTAGGTCAGTGGAGGGGGTACCCATCAAATCCTGGCAGCAAGGAGGAATCTGAAGACTCCTCTGAACTGCGCAGGACACAGGAGACCAGGTCCCCACATTCTGCCAGCCATTCCCAGGCTCGCAGAATCCGGGAAAACCTGGAAGATCAGACGGGAACCTCTGGGAGCAGTGCCTCTGAGTCCGAGGATGAATGGACAAGGGTTACCCGAACCAAAAAGGCCAATAAGGCAAAAAGGGCCTTGCTTAAGGACCCCTTAAAGCAGATTAAGGCGATCAGGAGCGTCACCACGCCTTACCATAAGAACGCTAAGTATTCTGTTTGGGAGCACTTAGAATTGTTTGAACAAATGATGGAGACTTTCCATTTGAAGGACAGCCAAAGCTGTATTCAATATGTAAAGTGGACATTCTCCCCGGAATACTCCAGTTTCTTTGCGGGGCTGGAGGATCAAAATCATTTAAGATGGTCCACATATAAGGCGGCCATCCTGAAACATTTTTCTGTTCACAGAAATCCTCAAGAGGCTCGCAAGGCAGCCTACAATTTGCAATGTGGGGAGGATCAGGCCCCACAAGAATTTGTGCAGGAGTTAAAGCGTGCTTTTGCGCAGACCACCAGAAGGGTGCGCACAGACAGTCGAGAATTCGTTAATACATTTTTTCATGCCTTGCCCAAATACATCATGACCCAACTTGTGAGGGATTTTCACGAGAAAAGATCCTTAGACTGGGTCATTGAACAGGCTACCCGGATCTATGAGGTGCAGAAACCGGTAGATAGCAAAAGTAATGCCCAGAAAAACCCCAAAGCCAACAGCACTCTGCTGCTGCCAAGGTGGCAGAGGTAAAGGTCACCCCCGTTTTGGATTTGGAGATGGGGGGGCCTAAAAACCTACCTGCACCTAATAATGCTAGGCCCAGAAGGTCTTCGGGCCAGTCACAGACAGGGAGCCAAGGAGGCAGCCCCACAAATGGGGTCCCTCGCTCTCCTGATTATGTAAGTCCCCGTTACAAGGGAAATCGACCCATCCTGGGTTATGTGTGGACTCCTCCAGCCCAAGGGGGGGGATCCAGCCAAGCACCTAACCCAGGGAACTTCCCTCCAAACTTCCCACAGGAGGGCAGAAATTTACCAAACCCTGGGCAGAACTTTTTCCCCAGATATCCACCCGACTTTCAGCCCCAAAACCATCCATCCTTCTTTCCCCAATTCCCTGAGACCAGACCACTGAATCCGGGAGAGGGGAGGCCAAGGGTGGAGGGGTACCCAAATCTTCCCAACCCGGGGTATTACCAGAGGAGGGACAGCTACCCTTCCCGGGATCAGCCCAGGGGAGAAAACAGGGCCCCGTATCAGCCTGAGCGGGTTTCCCAGTTAGAGCGCCAGGTTCAAAACATGGCGCGGGACCTGGGTCACATACTGAGGGCTCAGCAGAACCCTCAGATGGGCGTGCCAGCGCAGAACGCACCCAACTCTGGACCTGGTGCTCCAGAACAATGACGGGGGCAGCACCCCGATAACTCACCGGTTCCCAGGGAGGAGGCACAAAGGGAAGGGGGGTGTAAAGCCTTGGAGGAAGCTTCCTTCCTCACTTGTAAACAGCCCCTGGAAACCCAGGAACCGGAAACAAAATCTCTTGCCCCTGAAAGTCTGCCTCCTAAGGAGCAGAGGGGGGGTAGGAGAAACAAAAGACCCAAACAGACTCAGTTTGAGGAGGAGGTACAGATCTTCCAATTTGAGGGAGAGGGATCCTCAGAGGATCCTGGGAAAAGGATCTTCTCCTTCAGAGAGGGGGGAACTCCTCCCAAAGAAAAATGGGTTCCTAGGGATGCAAATACAGACTGGGGAGATGTGGAGACTGAGCTACCGCCGCCCGCCATCTCATCCCAGAACCAACAGCAAGAAAACCCCCTGGTTCAAACCCATCCTGGTGACTGCCTCCAAAAAGGGGGGTGCGGCCCAGAACCGGAACCAGGGGAACCCACAATGGCTCTGATCTCCAGTTGCCAACTTTTTCTTTCAGATTCCCAAGGCTCTCCACAGAATTCTGCCCAAATCTCTTCTCTCGCCATGTCCAAAACCAGAAAATTAGCCCACCAGTTGTCCAAAAATGTACATTATCTGTGCCCCCTTGAGGAGAAGGAGGGAAGATATTATGCCCCGGTACAAGTACAGGGGCAGGGTACAATCTCGGCACTGGTGGACACTGGATCTCAAGCTACCCTTCTGTCCAGAAGGGCCTTTGACGAACTGAATGCAGGAAGGGGAGAGAATTACCAAATTCCTCTCACCTCTCTTCCGGGACAACTACAGAACTTTGACGGGAAGGAAATTCCCGTTGAGGGGACTGCAGACTTGGACATTAAAATTGGGCGACATAAGTTGAAACACCCGGTCATAGTTGTGACCCCGGAGGGCACCCCTTGTTTACTAGGGAATGACCTCCTGAGAAGGTTGTCACCCCTAATAGATTGTGTAAACAAGGTCCTCTGGACCCAGACTAGCCGACCAATAAAATTAAAACAGAGTGTCAACCATGTTAGTTTAAACGGCACATGCCACATGGTTGAACAAAAATCTGACCAAGTAGAATTTCACTTCCAGAACAACCAGATTCCAGACGTGACAGTAATAGCAGTAGGACAACAGACTAGTGATGGGGGGTCCTCTCTATTTCTGAAAATCAACCTTCCTTCCAGTTTAAGGTGGTATTCCACGCTGGAAGGAAACACTCTGAAATTCTATACCAATCCACAATCTGAAACTCCCACTCCTATAGTCCAGAAAGATGTGAAATCAGCTCAGAGCCTGGCTGATATTCAGCAAATTGGAGAGCAGTTGTTCATCCCTGTTCAGTTAAATGATGGGAAGGACTCTGTTCTCGCTCGAGTGTGTGTGAACAACGGTAAGAGCTTCATCAGCGAAGCCATGTTTCGCCAACTTCCAAAAGATCCAGCCATTCCCACCTTCAAACTGATAGACAAATGGGAAATGGACCTGGAAGCACCCAATTCAAAACATCTCCTGCCAAGCAGGTGTATGCTCAAAATCTCCATTGGCAACAAGAGCATAGTCCATAATTGTTGGGTCGTGCGAGACGTCACTGCCGCCTTTTACTTAGGCAGTGACATTCTCAATCGCTTTGCCATTAGTTTGGACCTAATAAACTTCAAAGCTTGGTCCCGTTTAGCGGATAATCCCATGGGCTTTGATGATCCAGAAAAAGCATTTAGGTCAGCTCAATTGCTACCTTATGCAGTTGAAATTCAGGTTAAAGAGGAAGTCACCATCCCAGAAAGGACCCGACAATTCTCCCTGGAAGTGAAAGTTAAAAGGGGACAAGAGTTGAAAAACCCTGATGCTTACATACATCTAAATGCTTCTCTCCAACAGCAAGGGTTGGGGGTAAACCCAACACCATTAGTCAACATAGAACATGACACCATTCCAATAGAGGTGGATAACAGCGACGTAAAGAGTATTACTCTAGCCGCAGGCACCATTATTGGAATGGCGGTTGATGACCGACATTTCTCCATTGATCTTAGAAATGAACTGTTAGGACCAATTCCCAAGGACTGTTTTGACAGTGACAGTGAGGACAATACAACACCAGACAGGATTTTTACCCGGCATGGGGGGAACTTCCTGGTGTACACTTCCTGCCCTTATGGTAAGGAAGATGTGACTTGTGAATTCAGGAGGGATGAGGTGATTTTCCAGGTTCATGAAGGCTGCCTTGCCCACCTGAAGCCTCCGGTCCAAATCAGCACTCTGACCAGGGACTTCTCCACCCAGCTGGAGGAGGCCGCGGAGATAGCCAAACCAGAAGTCTTTCCAGGCTTCAGGCAGATGGTGGAAGAGAGAGTCAACCTAGCTGATGCCTGTGTGACTCTGGAACAAAAGCAAAAGTTGAAACAAGTTTTCTTGGATTTCCAAGATCTCTTTGCGGTAGACTCATATGACTGTGGTCGCACCGACATCCACACCACAACAATCCCCACGGACCCTGGCATGACTCCTGTGTTTGTGAAGCAATATCGCTTGCCTCTCGCATCAATGGAGTCCCTTACTGAAATAATTAAGAACCTTGAGTCCCGGGGAATAATCCGTCCAGTCCACAGCACCTTCAATAATCCGGTGCTGGGAATATTGAAGCCAAACGGCCAGTGGAGACTCTGCGCCGACCTTAGGGAGCTCAACAAACGGGTCCATACTTCCCGATGGCCTCTGCCCTACATTGACCAAGGGCTGGCCCAGATCCAGGGGTCACAGGTATTCACTGCAATAGACCTGACCAATGGATACTGGACTGTGCCTGTCAGTAGGGAGGACCAATACAAGCTGGCTTTTACCTTTGGGGGCCAGCAGTACACATGGACCCGGACTCCCTTCGGATACCTCAACTCCGGCAATGAATTCAACATTTTTCTACACAAGGCCATGCCCGACTTGGGTGCAAGGGGTAACCTGGCTTATGTAGATGATGTCCTCATCAAAAGCTCAACTGTTGAGGAACACATAGCGGAGATCCGTTATGTTCTGACACAGTTGAGGGCCGCCGGAGCAAAACTTTCCTTTCAGAAAGCACAGTGGTGTAAAACCCGTGTTAACTTCTTGGGGCATGAGATTACTCCTCAGGGTCTTTGTCCCCAGGAAAAGAAAGTGGAAGCACTTCAGAAACTGAAAGACCCCACAACGCTGCGGGAACTAAGGAGCCTCCTTGGACTGACTAATTACAGCAGAAAGTTCATTGAGGGCTACGCAGAGATCACCAGACCCCTGATTCATCTCCTGAAGGGGGGGGTCAAGTGGGAATGGGGTCCAGAACAAGCCGAGGCAGTAAAACAACTCAAAAGAAGCCTCTCACAAGCGCCTTGCCTAGCTTACCCGGTCAGAAACAAGGAGTTCTTCCTGGAGACGGGGTTCTCTGATACGTGCTTGACGGCAGTATTATACCAAAAGCATGACAAGGTCAATAAAGTAATCTCCTATGCGAGCAAAACTTTATCCTCTGTGGAGGAAAAATTCAACGATTGTGAGAAGGCACTCCTGGCAACGGTGTGGGCATTGAAGAATTACCGCCCGTTTATCCAGGGGGAACACATCATAGTGGAGACTCCACACCAGCCTCTGCAATATCTCCAAAGTGACAGAATCCGGGCCGGAAATGTGAGTAATTCCCGAATTACTTCCTGGATTCTGTCAATGCAAGGCTTTCCTGTGGAGGTCAGATATGGCCAAAACAAGAAGAGTCCCCTCGCGCAAGGTCTGGCTGACTTGCATGATTGTGCCAGAGAAAACTGTCTCGAGGACGAAAGTCTGAAAATCAAGGACAACATGCAGGCATACCTTAATTCCCCACACAAAGTCTTTGAAGAGGACAAGTGTGAGGGAATGCCCACTGTCTATGTGGATGGATGCTCTTACCATGTTGACAACGACAGGGAGAAAGAACTGGTGGCTGGCGTAGGGAATGCATGGGTGAATGAGTCCCCAGAACCCTCCGCTGGATACAAAATTGGTCCCCGAAGTAGTCAGGTGGCAGAATTGATGGCTGTGCATCAGGCCATCCTCACTGCTGTCCAGCATCAACTCCACGAACTGGTCATAATCACAGATTCGGATTATGTACGGAACGGGTTCGTGGAGCACCTGGTTAATTGGAAAACCAGAGGCATGTTATGTGCTAACAACAAACCCTTGAAACATGGGAAGTTGATCCAAAACATTGATGATCTGGTCACATCGAATGGGATGACCATCTACTGGAAAAAGATCAAGGGTCATTCCAAAGTAGAGGGACCAGACAAAACTGGAAATGACTTAGCTGATCAGCTGGCCAAAACCGGGGCCATCCAAGGGGATCTAATTGAGATTGAGTCCCTGTTGGGGGAAATCCAGGTCACTGCCATCACTAGGTCCCAGACAAATGCTCACAACGACCTTTCAATTGCACAATGGAGTAAGGAGACCCCTGATGCTGATTTGATTACTGCTCAGAAGGGGGATCCAATTATTGGTAAATTTTACCAGCACCTTGAGGACCCTGAGAACTTTCCCCTGACGGATACCGATTACATTGGGAAAGAGGACCTAAGAGTGTTGATGAAATGTCCAAAAATGTTCCGAATCCAAGACGGTTTGTTGGTAAGGAAATCCAAAGCTGGCCACGATCAGTGGGTGGTTCCTACCTCATTCCGAAGCCTGATGTTAAGTCACGCCCATGATGCGGCCACCGCCGGTCATAGGGGGTTTCACACAACACTGGAAATCTTAAGAGAGGTTGCATACTGGCCACACATGGGCCAGGACCTCAACCAATATTTGAAGGGTTGTCTTGTGTGTGCACAATTTCAGCCATCATCCCTCACGCACCGGGCGCCTTTACAAAAGAGGGGGATGACACTGCCATGGTCAGATTTACAAATCGACTTTGTAGGCCCTGTGATTCGCTCGGCTAGGGGGAATAAGTACATGTTGACTGTGACATGCTTGTTTACCAAGTGGGTGGAATGTCTCCCAGCCCCAAATTGCAAGGCAGAAACTGCAGCTGCCTTGATGATTAACCACATCTTTTCCCGTTTTGGTCTACCTCAAAGGATTGAGTCAGACAGAGGTAGCCACTTCACCAGTGAAGTAATGACAAAGATGTGGGAGATACTGGGGGTCAAGAGAAAGCTGCATATTGCTTATAGACCAGCTTCTTCTGGGGCAGTAGAGAGATATAACCGGACAATTGTGAGCATATTAAAGAAGTTTGTGGCAGATTCTGGGCCAAGTTGGGATATCCGATTACCTCTGGTCCTAATGGCTATCAGATCTACCCCTTCATCTGCAACCAAAATGTCACCATTTGAGTTGATGACGGGGCGCAAGATGGTGCTTCCTCAGCATTTGCTCTATAGGACCCAAGAGCAGACACTGATAAATGCCTCCACTACTCATGAGTATGTAGAGAATTTAAGGAAACACCTCCAACATGCTTTTGCTTACGCTCAGCGGAATCTAGAAAGATCGGCTGATAGCATGAAGACCCATTATGACCTGAAAACTTCCAGGAAGGAATATCAGGTGGGAGACCGGGTCTATCTATACAACTTCCAAAGGAACCAGGCCAAGCAGCACAAATTTTTGCCTACATGGAAGGGACCCTTTGAGATCATCGACAAGATCTCCCCTGTGGCCTACAAGATCCGCATCCCCAAAGGCAGTTCGGCAGAGGGGGAAGACAAGTGGGTCCACATAAACCAGTTGAAATGTTGCCATCCCAGGCACGCTCTGCAACAACTGGAGGAATCCTCTGGAATCCTAGCGGGTACTGTCTCAGACTAATTCAGTTCCAATCATAAAACATACCACATCTAGTCTCTAAAATATTGTGATTTGCATGAAACTGTCTCTTAGTTATACTGTTTTTTTTTCAAAATAAGAATGTAATGTTTCGTTATGATGAAATGCATATGCTGCCCCACTATCTCAACAGTGGTGGAAAAACGTCTATGAGTAGGTATTGCTGCTCTTCCTTTGTCGTCCTAGGAGAAAGAAAACCTGGAGACAGGCCAAGGAGGGCGATCCGGAGACCGGGAACGAAGATCCAATGGGCCCAGTGGACCGCCCAATATTCCCATCAGGACCGGCGAGGAGAACCGATCGATCAGTACCGGATGGAGGAAAAGATGCTGAACTGTGCCATCTATTGGAAGAAGATGAGGAAACATCCCAGGTCTTGCGAGTCCCATTCGTGAAATAGAATGGCCATCGCAAGAGGGGGGCTTGTGGGATGTATTTACCCATGCATCCGAGCCGTACCTCAAAACTGTGCAGTACTGACATGGAAAACATCATGATGGCCAGAGCTTCCCAGAAAATGCACAGGGAAATGCATGAAGAATAGGCTGCCACCCATTTTTGCCGATGTTATGGGCACAGAAGGACACTGCCTAAAACCACCATTGGACTACCCGCACAGTAGTCTGAAACCATTGGGAATGGCAATGCTGATTGCCAAATGCAACCTAGAATTGGGGGGAATTCATTTTCTTAAATCCCAAAAATGGGTGCAGTACCAGTACTCACCACTATCCAAAAGCCGGCAGTTTAAAACCACCCTGTGTTTCTCTGAAGGCAAGCCAAAGTGCCTATTTCAAACATTGCAATATGTGCAAAATATTCACTGAACACCAGCAGACATTTGGTAGAATGGAGTTTTGTGTGCCTACAAAATCTGGGAAATGAAGAGCCCAGAACAATGCTTATAACAAAACTGGCTGAGCTATGGAGTCAGCAGTTTAAGTTGCACTGGATTTAAAGACACTAAAATCGAAAATGTTTAGATTAAATGAGTGACCTATGTTTGGTGTCACATGCCTTTGTAACTGTTGAAATGTCATAGTTTTGCACTTAGAATCAGCATTCTAGCTGCATATGTAAAAATGTTTAGTTTTATTTGAATGCAGAAACTGGGGAACAGAAATGACAGCTTAAAGAGATTCCAATTTGCCTGGCAACTACCCCCATCAGGAGTGAAACTTGAGTCACAGCTGTGTTCCCAGGCCTAGCTGCCCTTTTGCTGCTCACACTAAGGATATGCCATCTATCTGATAATTGAATTACCTGTGCTCTGCAGGAAAGTGAACAAAGCCCTGTCCTGGCTCAGGCAAAGGTTTTATTGGCAGGAGTCGTAAATGGTCGTAAAAAGTGGCTTACCGCGATTTGCAAATTTCTTCACATGTAAAAACTGCTGCTGCTTGCCTTCCATTTGCCAGAATTTCGTTTAACCTGCTAACTATCCCTGCATCATTGCTAGTGTGAGCCTGGACTAATATTAACTAGATACCACTCACCCTGAACCTCTGAAAGGGAATTAAAAGCAATTTAGCATATTTTCTAATTCATTGCCAGCACATATCAAAGCAATTTGGGCCTGTGTTTTTAAACTTCTGTTGTCTAAGCTTGCCGGGGTGAACTGAATCACATTTGATTGCATTTCTGAGAACTGTGTGTTTCCTTCCATTTCCTTGCCTTGCATCAAGGGGGGGAGGGGATTGCCAGAGAAAAGTGATTACATTGTTTTGTTGAAATCATATTGAGTATTTCTATACTGCATTTCATTCATTCAACCTTGCATCCATTTGAACTCTATAAAGCATTTTGTACCACCTTCTTCTTTTGTTCCTATTTACCAGTGTGCTACCTTATCCATTTCATGTCAACTCATTAGTGAATATAAGAAGTGTGCTAGTGCCAGATTCTCCGTTGTTGATCTTTATCATATCAGATTAAGTGTGCTATTCAATTATTAATTTATTATAAAGTGTGATATATATATATTTTAAATGATCAAATAAACCTTTTAAACTTGCAAAACAGAACTACTTCTTGGCTCAGTGGGGTCAGGGGGAGTCCAAGAGAGGGGTGTTATATAGGGGTAGTCATCCAGAACGCATGAACTGGACATAAAGATATATCAATAAGGGTTTCCATTCAGTATCCCAGACTAGGCATTGACTTAGCTGTAGTGTTGAATTGAATCCTCTTACAGTTTACTAGATCTATGCTGCACCTCCTTTGCCCTCCCTCCAAAAGGGAACTTGTAACTTTGGTATTTGGAGTATGTGAGAGTGTACAACATGTCAGTCACTGAGAAACATCTGTTCTGGATCCAAAGATGGCGAGGAAATTATTAGAATGTCTAAAGAATCGGGTATATTACCCCAACATGGTCATTGGCTTCTTGTAACCCTTCCTCAGTGTAAGTGGCATCCTTCTCTTAGGATTAATAAGTGTGCCATCTGCCTTCATTGCACACTTTACACTGCTGTCCTGTGCTCCAGCACCAAAACACTCCCACCGGTCTCCTTTCCCACTGAACCGGTCTGCCAAGAAAATAATTCTCAGGAGATATTTTTCACTGGCCTGGGCATTGAGCTTTACAATTTTAGAATGGTATGTCGTCTACAGTGCAAATGCCTCTCCTGTGCCCACACAATGCCCACAAACACATGAGTGTTCCTCATGTGTTTGTGGGCATTGAGTGTCACTCCTAGTGCTGCAGGTAGTGAATGACCTTCTCATATCTACCATTTAGTTTCGGTCCCATGTGATAATAACGAATCCAAAAATAACGGAACCCTTTTTAGTGAATTAAAAATAATGAACAAATATTGATTTTTGTTTTTTTCAATTTGTGGAGTTCCCCCCAAGCCTCCCATTTCCCTAGTGTTATTACCCCACCCCAACCCTATTTTTAACCCCTTACCCCACCCCATATATACTTTTACTCAAAAATTCGATATTTTGTCGCTATTAAAAATTTGTTCAAAAAGTGATTCGGTTTTCTGAGTTTGTTAATATAACTGTATACCTTAGTTTCCGTGTTCCACACCTTGGCGTAGTCTCCAGCCTATCTGCATGCCGAACATTGCCCGGTGAATGGAGAAGGGAGTGGGGGTTTACTGCTTCAGAGGTGATCCAAAAAGCATTGGGCTGGTCTATAATAATAATAATAATAATAATAATAATAATCATAATAATAATGTATTTCTTATATACCACTACACATCCATAGGTCTCAGAGAGCTGCAATAACAGAAGACATGACTTATCCTACAGAATTAATCGAACTCAGAAGGATGAAAGACTGAGTTGACCCTGCCAGGATTCGAACCTGCCAGGGAACTATACCATATGCTTGATATTTATACCATTTTTGGTACAGGTGTTAGAGCCAGTTCCTCTGTGTTATTATTCACCTCTTTGGCATGATAACCACTGCTACATTTTGATTGGTGATGGTATGATAGTGAATGATGATGGGCCTCTCTATTTATTTGCCATATTCTGTAGTATGGATTGAGATTGTACTTTTTGTTCTGCTACACTAAGACTTGACCTGCTAGCTATCACTATGAGATGGTTAGTAGAGATACACATCAATAAAATCACCATCTGATGTTAATAGTTTTCATGATACTGCTCCCTTGCTGGGATAGGTTGAAGTGGACAGGCCCATTCCTCTTATCTGGAGGATAAATCGGTATCCGTAGAATAGTTCAAAAATAAAAAAAACGAATGGTAGAAAGGTTCAATTTTCGGTTGTATGAAAATTACAAACAGCCGAAAATGATGAACACATCTACCATTCGGTGCATTACAGTGAACAAGGTGAGCAGAGGTTGCAGGGGGGTGCCCCGCAACATTGTTCACTGTAATCGCATCAGGGGGTGCGTGGATGTCCTCGCGACCCACATAATAATGTTTTTAAAAAGACCCTGCAGCGTCCGTTCCCTGCACGTAAGTGAAGGAAACTGGCGTCACAGAGGGATGGTGGAGGCAGCAGCGCACAGCGAAGCGTGCCGCCCAAAGGTAAGTAAGGGGTGGGGGCAGTGGGTTGTCAGAAATGTCCGCGGGAGAGAAAACCGAAAAGTATTTTCGTTCTAATAACTTTTGTTTGATTTTTCCTTCGGACATTTCGTGTTCAATCAATTCATGGACATCCAAACCAGTGGTTAACATCATGCCCGAATATGCAGATGGTCCAGCACAGGAGCATGGCAATGGCAGTAGAGTACTCTGGTTGTACAAGTCACACTTCCTCTTCCCCTTACTCCACACTAGTATTTCTTTTAGAGTCCCAGAAGCTTTGCTGCCTGTTCTCCACCTTTTGGTGGCATCAGCAGTCCCCATGACCCCCATGTATTCCCCTTGTCCCCTACTCCCTCCCCGCACCCATTTCCTGATTCCCGGCCCTCCCGCCTCCATTGATATATCCCCCCACCCACACGCCTCCCCCCTGTGATTGGTCCTGGCAAGGAGATTCCCCTCATTCCCAGTCCTCCCAAGGCAGCCGACAGATGCGCGGTGAGTAAGTTTGTAATTTAGGCCACTCCGGGCCTTCTCCATTTTGTTGGTTCCCCCCCACAGGCCCCTTGCAGCCCCTGCTAGCGTACTCTCCCTCCCCACACCCCCTTCTTGGTTGCATCCCTTCCCACCTCCCGACCCGCCTTCCCCCGCTCTGATTGGTCCCCTCGACCTTCATCACCAGTCTTCCCAGGGCAGCCCTCTGCCCGTGCAGCCCCTTGGCTAAGGGCCCCAAGGCCAAGGACAGAACCAACAGAGGCGGCTCCAGGAAGTGTCAGCAGGTGTCTGCAGGGGAAGCCAAGGAAGCCAGCAGACACCAACAAAACTGTGAGTGTGGCATGGGTGGGGTGTAGAGCAATTACTCTACTCCAGAAATCCCCTGTCACTCTACCTTACCTTCCATAGTGTAGACTGCCATAGACTTAAACAATACATACTTAGGAAGACTTATGACCACTGTAAATGGATTGTAAATGTTGCCTTGTGATGCATATGAACTCACTTGCCAATTTTAGCTAGTGCCACACATGTAGGGAACTGAACTTTAGCTTGCGCCGCATCCTGATAGAAATGTGACTGTCAGCATGTGCCACACTATTATGGAATTTTGAACTTTAGCTTGCGTCACATCTAGATAAAAATGTGACTGTTAGCATGTGCCACACTAGTATGTAATTCTGAACTTTAGCTTGTGTCGCATCTAGATAGAAATGTGACTGTCAGCATGGCCCACACTAGTATGGAATTCTGAACGTTAGCTTGTGTCGCATCTAGATAGAAATGTGACTGTTAGCATGTGCCTCACTCAGGATTCTTAACTTTAGCTTGCGCCGCATCTCGATAGAAATGTGACTGTTAGGATGTGCCTCACTCAGGATTCTTAACTTTAGCCTGCGCCGCATCCTGATAGAAATGTGACTGTCAGCATGTGCCACACTAGTATGGAATTCTGGACTTTGGCTTGTGTCGCATCTAGATAGAAATGTGACTGTCAGCATGTGCCACACTAGTATGGAATTCTGGACTTTGGCTTGTGTCGCATCTGGATAGAAATGTGACTGTCAGCATGTGCCACACTGGTATGGAATTCTGCACTTTGGCTCGCGTCGCATCTAGATAGAGATGTGACTGTTAGCATGTGCCACACTGGTATGTAATTCTGAACTTTAGCTTGTGTCGCATCTAGATAGAAATGTGACTGTCAGCATGTGCCTCACTCAGGATTCTTAACTTTAGCCTGCACCGCATCTAGATAGATATGTGACTGTTAGCATGTGCCACACTAGTATGGAATCCTGAACTTTAGCTTGCGTCGCATCTAGATCGAAATATTATTCTTAACATGCACCACACTTAGAATTCTGAACCCTAGCCGGCGCCGCATCTTAATAGAAATGTGACTGTTAGCATGTGTCACACTCGTATATAATTCTGAACTTTAGCTTGCACCGCTTCTAGATAAAAACGTGACTGATAGCATGTGCCACACTAGTATGGAATTCTGAACTTTAGCTTGCACCGCATCTAGATAGAAATTTCCCAGAATCCTCTTGTCCCCTACTCCCTCCCAGGACCCATTTCCCCGGTTGACTTTAGAAGTGTGCCTATTAACATGCTCTGGTTGACTTTAGGAGTGTGCCTAATAGCGTGCCCCGGTTGACTTCAGAATGTGTGCCTAATACCCTCTCTGTGCAAAGTGGAATTTAGAAATGTGCCTATTAACATGCCCTGGTTGACTTTAGAAGTGTGCCTATTAACATGCCCTGGTTGACTTTAGAAGTGCACCTAATATCCTCTCTGTGCAAAGTGGAAGTTAGAAGTGTGCCTATTAACATGCCTTGGTTGAATTTAGAAGTATGCATAATATCCTCTCTGTACAAAGTTGAATTAAGAAGTGTGCCTAATAACGTGCCTTGCCTGATTTTAGAAGTGTGCCAGATAACGCGCCCTGGTTGAATTTAGAAGTGTACCTGATATCTTCTCTGTGCAGAGTTGAATTGGGTTGCCTATTACCCTCTCTGTGCAAAGTCGAACTTAAGAGTGTACCTATTAGCACGCCTTGGTTGAATTTAGAAGTGCGCCTATTTCCTCTCTGTGCAAAGCTGAATTTTAGAAGGGTGCCTAATAGCGTGCCCTGGTTGAATTTAGAAGTGTGCCTGATAGCGTGCCCTGGTTGAATTTAGAAGTGTGCCTGATAGCGTGCCCTGGAACTAATGAAGTGGATGGAACGAGTGAAATGGGTGGAATTAGTTAAGTGAATGGAACGTGTGAAGATGACGTATGTGGATGGATGATGCATGGAGTAAGGATAACATGGGTAGAACGAATGAAAGGAGCAGTGTGAAGATGACGGATGTGTATGGATGAGGCATGGATAAAGGATAATGTGGGTAGAATGAATGAAAGGAGTAGTGCATAAAATGGTTGAAGTACATGGAATGGATGGGAGTGCGCGGAACAGATGGGAGTGCGCGGAACGGATGGGAGTGCGCGGAACGGATGGGAGTGCGCGGAACGGATGGGAGTGCACGGAATGGATGGGAGTGCACGGAACGGATGGGAGTGCACGGAACGGATGGGAGTGCACGGAACGGGTTGGAGTGCACAGAATGGGGGGATGTACATGCAATGGTTTGGAAGGCATGGAACGTCTGAAAGAGCATTGCAAGGAATGGTGTGAGCGCTTGAAACGGCTGTAATGCACGGAACAGTCAGAATAAATGGAACGGATGAAGTTCATGGAACTATTGGAATGGGCGTGATCTCAAGCACCTAAAGTAACCCACCATATTCACATTTCCACCCTTACTCTCTTCTTTACACCACCAATAAATAGAACACTGCGATACTATGACACCATACGATATAGCTGTTCTCATACCAACATCTGCCTCATACTCCCCATCACTCTAACTAAACACTGCTGGTTACACACCCCCCAGCCAGGCGTTCTCCTCAGGCCTAACGCAGCCACAATCGGTCTGGATAAATCCTGCCAGAACACATACTCTTGACCTCTCAACCACCACACCTACCGCTAAGAAGCAGCTATTACACGAATGCCACACCAGCTGCACACATATCCAGTGCTCACACGAACCTTTGACTCTCTCTACTGACTTGAACTTCGGTTCCCAAGGGCGTTCAAACTACCAGCGCTTTCAGACCATACCAATGGTACATAAGGTGCTATATAAATGCAAAGTAACATAACATAACATAACTTCTAGGATGCATGGAGTACATTCGCCTTTGCAATCCCAGAATATCTCCCTGTTCGGTAGATCGGGGATGCTAAAGCACATCCAATTATAATAATTTTGCATTTATATAGGTAACGAACCCTCAGGCATCTGAGCGCTGCTTATTATGACCCATGGTGTGTGGTGCTCATTTATCGACCTCGGAAGGAAGAAAGGCTTTGTTGGTCCCCGCCAGGATTCGAACCTGCGTCAAACGGATGTGAAAGCGAGCACACTGACCGGCCAATCCAACTGGGTTCCAAATTAAATTAGGCAGCTTGAGCACCTCTTGAGCCCATCACGCAAACATGTTAATTACCACAAAGTACATCTAAGTAGTAGTACCAGATCAGCCATTGAGATTACGACTCCAAACTTAATACCCTCTCAGCCCTGCACCACTGATTCATCTGCACTTCCTCTCTGAACATGCATGCAGGCTTAAACTCCTCCACCCCACCTCTCTGCCATGTTTGCCTACCTTAGACTGTGTGATTTCTGCCCTAAATACCTTTAATTGCCTCTCAAGCCACCCCCTCATCTTTCCACCACAGACCAAGGTCTTGAAAGCCAGTCCTTGGGAGGATACGTAACATCCATTTGGATATCCATTTGGACAAGCCTCTGCGCCAGTAGAACACTGCAGTGTTACAATACAGTATACATACCAATTGCATTACATTATGTCAGGGACATCCATTCTAGTGCTCACCTCGGTGTGAAGTGTACTCAGGCAGTGAAGGTCTTCCATTATTCCTTGCTTACTAAAGTGCTGTTTTGTCTACATAAACATAGTTTACTGGCTGCAGGGAAACGCCGTCAGGTTCTTGGAATTGCAGCGTATTGCTGTCTGCAAAATCAAATGCTGTTAATGGTTGTTCTTCAAAGCTCATCTGCTGTGAAAGGAGAAGGAGAAGTCCCTGAAAAATGGCGCCCAATCATTTGACACAAAGACAGAACATCATGGAGAACAATGTTACTCAGCTGAAGTCAAGTGATCCTTTTAAGAGATGTGTGGCTTCCGCAGGAGATTGTTACAAATAGCCAATAGGTGATGGAAACAAGTTATCCAAGCCTTGTACTATTGAAGCGTTTCATTCATACTAATTAAAACACTGTGAAATAGCCTAAAAAAACACTCTTAGTCTTTGAGACGGTTCAAGGGTTTTTATTATATTTGTGTGAGCCCTAGGGCCCGTCTCTCTCTCTCTCATCTCCTGGGGAATCTCCTGCTCCCTATCCCTGGCAATTATAACAATGGGTAGTGATATGGCTGGGTGATCCCCACTGTCTGTCTGTACGCGCCGTAGTCAGCAGACCTTCTCCCTAAAGTGATTCCTTCTGCCTCCATGCTTTGACGTTACCTCTCTTCCTTCTCTTCTCACTATATTACTCCTCCTCCTCTCACTACTACTCTCCTCCTCCCACTACTAACACGCCTCTTCACACTGTTACTCTCCTCCTCCCACTACTACCAGTCCTCTTCCCATGACCACACTCTATACGACTTCTCCCACTAACATCACTCCTCGCTTTACTACTATACGCCTCTTCCCAATACTACCACTTCCTACTACTACACTCCTCCTCCCTCTACTAACACTCCTTTTCACGCTGTTACTCTCCTCCTCCCAATACTATCAGTCCTCTTCCCATGACCACACTTTATACTCCTTCTCCCACTAATACCACTCCTCGCTTTACTATAACACACCCCTTCCCAATACTACCTTTCCTACTACTAAATTCCTCTTCCCAATACTAACTCTGCTCTTCCTACTACTCAAAGCACCCCTCATGTTTTTGGTACCATTTGCTTCACATTCATTCCCTACACTAATTTACTTTACTCAAATACTACACACACACCTACTCACGCTCAAACTGTGGAACCACGGTCACCCCTCCACCAAGATGTCCTCCAAACACCTATGCCACAATCGCTTGCACCTTCCTTCCTCCCACTGGTCTTTTGGTACTCCTCCAACTCCCTGTTCCATCTCACCCGACAAACCCACACTTGCTTCTTCTTGTTTCTAGCTTAAATATTCCTCCACCTGGCATGATTGGATTGCTGTTTGTGGCCAATCCAGATGTCTGACTCATCCCCGCAAAGTGTATGTGTAATCTCAAGATTTTAAAATGGGGCTAAACTGTGCCCACTCCCTCCGGTGGGGATCCCCATGTTAGCCCTAGGAGCGGCCACTACTTCTCTTGCCCAAGTTTAAAGGTATGGTCAGGTCTGGGTGATTGGATCTCTACTTGCACTCCTGATGATTTTGTTGTTATCGAAGCCATGTTTCCGCCAGAATTAATTAATGCTATGCAGTGGCTTGAACTGCGCAAAGCATCTATTTTGCCGGTTCGTTCCATTCTCCTTTTCTCCGGCCTAGGCTTCTGGTTGATGCGGTCCTGGGTATGTGGCTAGCTTGGACTCTCCTCAATGAAGGAGGGAGACATGTGAGTCTTCTGACCGCCAAAGTGTTATAGGTGACTGGTTCTAAAGACCGGAGGGGCGGTCTGCACTTCCACTCTCTATATGGTAGAGAGGAGGCACAGAGACCCCAGCCAAGATTCTCTATTATTGGTAGACATAGTCGAGCAACCAATGCCTAGCTTCTCAGGAGGTGATGCGAGCTGGTTCTTAAGTACAGTGTAGTCCCCAAGCACCCACGAAGGAATGTCCACACACTGTATCGGTTAAAACACAGTCTTTATATAATTAATATTCAAGGTTATATACACAATCACGATAACTCACTTTGTACTCCGAAAATCAACAATGGTAAATATATACAATTCTAAAGTGGTACCACTAATGTTATTAGATCTCCTTAAAGTGCATACGGTCAGAATGTCACACAGATCAAAATAAAGAGGAAACCAGCAGTAGAGAGAGGAAGGAAAGCAAGATGGTTGAGCAATAGACAGAATACTGGTAACTACCGTTAAACACAGCTCTGTGTGGAGATCCCCCCACCTGGGCAAACTGTAGAAGAAAGATACAAGCCCATTCCATATATTGTTCCCACTAGACTTTCCAATAGTTCTTTCAACCCCAAAGTACCTGGCGTTGTAGCGTTCCTCGTTGGGGAAATCGACAACCCTTCTTGAGTGTCCTCCCCTTCAGGCAGGAGTCATGGGTCGTCGAACGTCCGACGGAGAACAGGTCGAGCTACGACATTGAAGTGGCCGCGTCATTCTTAGCAGTGCTGCTGATGGGGAAGCATAAACGTCCTGCAAGGAAGAGGCGTGCGGGGCACCTCGGTGTCGATAGTTCTTGACCGCAAAGAGTTGAAGAACTGTGGCCCAGCAAGGGCGTCAATTCGTTGGCGTCTCTGTGGTCTTTGGGTGGTGGGAAACCCACAAGTGGATGCTCCTCGGCGTGTCAAGGGTCAGGCCTTCTCCAGCAGGATACGGCGGCGATTTGACCAAAGCAGTACACTTGGCGGCCCCTATCCTCCCAAGAAAGTCCAAACCAACATGCTACCTCAACCCTTATAATTGTAATTGTTTATTTGTACAGCGCTTATACACAAGTGGGGTGCTTCAAAGTGCTTCAAGGTGGGCAGGGAACAAGGGAATAGAGTAGTCATTCTTAGGCTTTGAAGTTTCTGAATGTTCTAACAAAAAACTAGAATACTAGGCCTGACAACATTTCTCAAGTGCATGAGGTGTTTCCGTTAGGACCAAGCTTGGGAGAGGAGACAAAAAGGGGAGGGGGAGGCAGGACAAATGGACTTACTAATCAGCATGCAAGCGTACGGACGGAAGTGCGAGGAAGGGGGCACAAGGAACAAGGGCGCCCAGTCCAGCAGGGCTCTGGGTTAGGTGCAGACAGGTAACCCCTATTCTGGGGCTTAGCTCAAGTGCTGTAATGCTGAACATAGTGCAGAGGTCTCGAGGCAAGTGTAAGACTGGCAGGGGAGCCTAGGACCTGTGAGTCTGAGGTGAACCAGGCAAACAGTTAGCAAGCAGATGAAAAGAGGTAGGGAAAAAGAGGAGGGAGGCAGGGGAGAAAAGGAAAGGAGGTCAGCAAGGGAGAGGTAGAAAGAAGGAGGAAGAGAAGAGGAAGGTCTTGAGGAATTTTTGAAACTTAAGGTGCTCCGGGTCAAGATGGAGAGAGGCAGGGAGGCTGTTCCAGAAGGAGTCCCTGACTCTGATAAAGATCTACCCCAAATCTCTGTTTTGATAAACGGTTCACCTGCAAGGAGTTGGAGGAAGATTGTTTGATTGATTGATATTTTATTTCTATCGCGCTAGTACACAAGTGTTTCAGAGCGCGACAAGGCAAGGGAGGGGAACAGGGGAGAACAAAACAGCGATCTTACTAGGCCCAGTGACATTGAGAACGCGCAAGTGCATGGGAGAGGGGGAGGGGAAAAGTGCATGGAAGGAGGGAGAAGTGGAAAGTGCGAAGCAGAGGAGAAACAGATAAATAAAAATAAATAAATAATAAAGGCAACAAACAGTGATAATGCAGCCAGTAATTTGCAAGTGCTCGGTTTAAGGCAGCAGACAGGGTAGGTCTGATAAGTGCAGGAAGAAAAAGCTGTATGGGTACAGATACAGACCCCAGTGCAAGGGGTGGCCCGGAGGCAGTGCGGGAGGGTGGCAGGGTGAGCAGGTACCTGTGCCCGGAGATGAGCAGAGTGCCCTAGAAGGAGAATATTTAGGAAGAGAGCATTGAAGATAGTGCGGCCCCGGTCCCAGAAAGCCTTGTGGATTATGCAGAGGGTCTTGCACTTCATCCTTGCAGCCATGGGGAGCCAGTGGAGGGATTTCAGAGCCGGAGAGATGCAGTCCCTGGGCTTGAGGCCAATGATTAGTCTTGCGGTTCTGTTCTGGATGAGTGTAGAGGATGGAGAGTAGCAGTAGGAAGATTGAGAAAGAAGCTGTTGCAGTAGTCCAGCCTAGATATAACCAGGGCACTGTAGATGGTGAACCTCTTGGGGAAGGTGAGAAAAGGTAGAGTACCTCTGAGGAGGTGCAGCTGGTAATAAGACTTGTTTGAGATGTCAGAGATGTGAAAGGAGAAGGAGAGAGTAGAGTCCAAGATGACCCCCCGATTTTTGTCGTCTTTAGAAGTGAGGGCACATGGCCAAGGGAGGCCGGCCAGAGTGAAAGGGGGAAGGCAGGTGCAGGGATCCCAATGAGGATGATCTTTGTCTTACTGGTATTAAAGCAGACATTATTTGCTGCACACCAAGACTCAATTGCAGACAGACAGTCGGGGATGAGCAAGGTTGAGGAGGAGACCAAGGGTAGCCTGAAGGAAAGCTGCATGTCATCTACATAACACTGAAAGGTAGGGGTAAAGGTAGAGATCCTGTGTGCCAAGGGGGCTAGTAGACATTGAAGAACCAGGGGGATAGGTTAGATGCCTGGGGAACACCACAAGTAGAGACACTGATAGAGGAGAGAAAGGACCCGAGTTCCAATTGGGAAGGATGGTCGGAGAGAAAGGAGGGGAGCCACGCCAGTGCCTGATCTGTGATGCCCAGGGTATCGCAGCGACGGGATATCAGGATGTTGTGCTTTACCATATCGAAAGCAGAAGACAGGTCAAGAAGAATGAGGACAGAGGGAGAGTTAGAGTCAAGGTTTGAGAGCAGGTCTTCATGGGTATTCCGAAGAGCAGTTTCTATGCCTCTGGATTCTCTGAAGCCAGACTTATGGTCATAGAGACAACCAACAGATTCAGTGTGGAGAGTAAGCTCAGAGATAGCCAACTTCTCCAGGAGTTTGCCCAGGAAAGGAGTGATGGAGATCAGGTGGTAGTTTGCCAGAATAGAAGGCTCGGCAAAGGTTTTATTTTAGTAGAGAGTGCTTGAAAGAAGTGGGGAAGACTCCAGTGGTGAAGGAGAGGTTGTAGAGGTCAGCCAAGGCTGGAGCGAAAGTGTCAATATTGTCATTGATGGTTTTTGAGGGGCAAGGGTCCACCTTTTTCGAAGAGGCTTTCATAGAATCGACTTGTTTAGAGACTTCATCTGGACTGACAGTGGAGAGGGAGGTGAAAGGGGAAGAGGTGGGAGTGGCCAAGTGGTTCCAAGAGATGTTAGTGAAGGAGGAAGTGCAGAAGAAAGAGAGCACAGGATGTCCTTTGTTTTGGCGGTGAAGTGTACCATGTGGGCCGAGCAAAAGGCCTGGGTGGGTGCAGTAGGAGATGCAGCTGCAGTGGGGTTGGACAGTTTCTTGCAGACTTTGAAAAGTTTGGCAGTGTTGTTAGATGCTGCAGTGATGCAGGCTTCAATATAGGCTCTTTTCTTGGAGCAGATGCAGGGTCTATATTGCCTTTGAAGAAGGCGCCAGGCCAGTTTGGTACCCTTGGTTCACTACAGACCTACAAGCCCTACATTCTAAGAGACAGGCAGAAGCCACCCGGAAAAAAGACCCCATTGATCTCCCTAAATGCCTTTTAATAAGATTGTGAAGGAATATAAACAGGCCATTTGGCAGCCAAAGCGGAAGTCTACAACTCTAGAATAGCAAATGTCAGCACCAACTCGCAATAATTATTTAGAATCCTGAGAGAGCTAGAGACCCCTGTCACAGCCCCAACCACCATCAACAAAGACGAAACATGGTGTACTAATATTCAGAATGCCATGCGTGTTAAAATATGCATGCTACAGCAACAAACTGCAAAAACACAAATCAAGATCAGCCCCCCAACACTCCGCCCAACGCTAAAATACACCCCACACCATCCTTCCACTTCAGAGAAATCTCACAACTAGAAACAGCCAAACTCCTCAGAAACCTCAAACTATCTAGATGCAAAGGAGACATCTGCACAGCAACCATCATTAAAGATTGCTCTGAAGCCCTAGTTCCCCTCATCACTAAATTAATTAACGCCTCTTTCTCAGCAAATCTGGTCCCAGCGAGCCTTAAAGAATCCTGCTCCCCCCCACCACTGAAAAAAACCCTCACTCGACCCTTTGGCACCAAGCAACTACAGCCTGATCACAACAGTACCCTTCCTGCTAAAGATCCTGGATAGAGCAGCCTACAACCATATCCAACTATATCTGGAATCGAATCACATTTTAGGCATGTGGCAATCAGGTTTCTGCCCATGACATAGCACCAAATTGGTAGTACTAACAAACTGCTCCCATGAAGCCACCTCATGGATAGCCTCTTTCCCTGAAGGCAGATCAATTAGAGTTTTCACAAACACTGTGAGTGCCCCGCCTATCCGGTTCCATGTGGCGTCCCCCAAGATTCATGTGTCTCTCCTTCCCCTTGCAACATATTCATCAAACCCTTATTCGACCTCCTGGATGACATTGGTATATTTTATACCATCTATGCCGATGACACCCAAATCCTCCTTCAATTGTCAGGCTACTATAATGAAGGCTCCCTCATGCTCAACAAAATTTACACTACAATCCACGCCTGGGTGGCTGTCAACTGTTTGTGGCTGAACAACGACAAGACAGAGATCTTATAGGTAAGCTCTTCCACTACACTGCAGTAACTCAGCCCCCTATTCACTTCCTTCCTTCACTTCCTTCATGATGGTATGGTATCCAGATCCCCGTCTCAGCTGCGGTAAAAACACTGGGCATCCATTTGGATGCCTCCCTATCACTCACCAAACAAGTTTGCACAGTGGCCTCCTTGGCAGCCAACACTGCCAAGCTCATCAACTCAGCAAGACAGTTCCTGACGCCAGAGAGTTGCCCGACTATTGCTAGAGCAATCGTAGGTGCGAGACTGGATTATTTGAATGTCCACTTTGCCGCGACATCCAAATGGAACATTAACAAATTACATATAATCCAAAAGAATTCCCTTAGAGCAGCTCTAAACATACCCAAAAGAGACCACATCTCAGCTGCAGGAAAAAGGCTCACCATTTCCCTATTTGGGAAAGGATTATCTTCAAAGCATTGTCTATTACACACAGATGCTTGAGCAACACTGCCCCGCAATACCTTTCCAAGAAAATTGAAAGGTCGAAGTGTTTCAGGGCGATAAGGTCTTTCCATGCACATAGTTTGGCCCTTCCAAAAGTGAAAAGAGCTAAAGGAGGTGGGGTAAGCTTCCCTAGGGTAGTGGTGAATCACTGGAATACCCTCCCCCTGAACTAAGAGCAGAGAGGATTCCTACTGGTCCTTTCGCAAGACCCTGAAAATGTGGCTCTTTGCCTTGTGATCCACCCCTGGAAACGTTTTGAAAAAAATATCTATTGCCGTAATAATCTGCATTTATGTCTTTTGCCTGTATTTCTATGGCAGGATAACACACTGCTGTTGGAAGCATATGTATCATGTAACTGGTTCACAACAGCGCCTTGGTGCCTCAGGGTTTAGGCGCTTTGCCAATGAAAAAAATTAATAAATAAATAAATAAAGGTGAAACAGGCACAGCCCTGCAGGTATACCACCTTCAACTCTTTTGGAAACGTGGGCCGAGGGCAGGTTATACCTTTCAAAAGGGTGTTAGTTGGTACAGATGCTGAGCAAATAAAAATAGTATAGAGGTACAAAAACAAAAAAATGTCCAACCAGAAAAAAATGGTATCTTTTATAAAAACTAGTAATGTACAAAACATGTTGTAAAAAAACAAAGACCCACCATATAAAGGAAACACAGAGGATGCAAACTTTGGAATAAAGGGGCACTCTAGGTGAAAAAAGGGGCGGAGGCAAATTATAAAGATGCCTTTGAAAAAAGGCAGTGAAGGGGGCTTAAAAGACATTAGGCTACTTTAAAGTGGATCATGGGGATAGAGCCTTCTCAACAGCATTGAGCCAGACTTTTCAGTGCCGGATCATGGTCAAGTTGAGGAGTGTCACTGATGGGTTCCAACGATGCAGTGCTTTTCGACAGTGGTGATGACTTACAGGTTGAAAATAATGAGCACAGCAGGAGATGTCACGTCGGCAGCGCTGGATGACTCAGTAACTTTGGGCACGGTGAAACCGAGACTGTCCTTCGGCAGCAAGGGGGTGTTGGCTGCCTCAACACAGCATGAGGGTACTGCAGTAATTGAAGCTCGAAGAAGCTGGTGATCAGGCAGTTGTGTCGAGGTGTGGATGTTAAAAGACTTGGTGGGTTTCAGATGTAGAGACTGTGGATCCTTGGCATCAGTGCTGATGAATTTCAGAGATGCATAGGTGGTCAAGCGTCGAGGTCAGGACTCTGGTAGGTGCGTTGGAGCAGCTTTCATAGTGTTGAAGGTTGCCAACCCAACATCAAAGCTGTTCAGAGATGCAGGATGTCACTTCCTTGATTCTGTGTTTGCTGGGAGACCACATCCAGTGTCTCAGGGGCAAGGTGAGTCCATTCTTCTGCCCTTCCCAACAAGAAGGTTTTTAGAGAGCATTTATTGGATTCTGTCACCTCAAGAGAGCAGGATCCTGGTACCAGTGTCATCATTGCAATAGACCTTATACAGCCAACTGATAATCCTACATAGGTCCTGGGGATGGTTAGGGACAAGAACCTGCCTATTTCTTGGTAGTATCTATCTTCATCTCTATGGCAGAGGACTTTGGAAAAGACTGCATCTCCAACAGAGACCCAGGAGAATCCTTCTTGTCGTGAAGGTCAAAGATGTATCAACTAAGGGAAGGGTTTCCCAAGATTATGAAGGCATAATGCCACAGGAGATTGGTCTGAAGCAAGCCTGTTGTCAGGGATCCAATCCAGGATGCTGTAACAAGTGTCCTTCGCCAGATGTCATACCCAGACTGCTCTGTATTGGGGGTTCTGGGGACAGAGGTTTAGTGAGCTATAACAAAATCCAAGATGGTGGAACCCCTCTCTTGGGATAAACCTCTGCTCTGGGCTAACTCTAACTGTCTGCCTATTTTTAAATGACTCCAGTTATCAGCAGAGTGGTATGAGATAACCATTCCTGTGTCAGGACTGACTTGGAATCTATGGTTCCAAGGGGACCTGCTGAAGGGAGTTCCTGTGTACTACCGGAAGGCATCAGACTTCTTCAGGGGGATCAAAGGGCCAGCCTCCAAGACAGGGGCTCACATGGTTATTGTTGGTACAGCCAGGCTAGACTCATACACACCCTAACATACTCTGTTTGAATTGCTTCAACAACCTGACAGTACTATGACCTCAAAATGCTGTGGCTGTGCAATTGTGTAATCTCAGAAGACACCATGCCATAACTAGACATGGCTTATATTTACATTTTCTTGTGCCACCAGGTGGCTGGAGTACACAATGATTATGTTTAGAACCGGATTTGCAGATGATTAAAGAGCCACCTGTTAGAGGTTTGTGTCCCAACAGCTGACGGGAATGCCTTGTTGCCACTGCGTCCCAGATGGTGTCGATGTCATGAGATGGTCACAGTAAATGCACATGATTTCATTGTGATTTTGGCATTTATCATTATTAAGGAGGGGCTGATTATCAGGCCTCCATTTTAGAAACAGAATTTCCTGCATCTTTGTATTGCTAAAAATCAAAACAGCTAGGGCTATTTAACCCTCGTAGATTTCATTCCATCACAAAACAGTGCTACTGCATATCCTAGGGGTGCCAGGGTAGTGGTCATCCTGGAGCATCTACATCAGAAATTGAGGCAGAGGCAGGACAAATGCCCTGAAAGGTATACTGCATAGCGTAAATCGAATTGAAAATAGCAAAGGTAACCTGTATAGATTAGAAAGAATGGCATTATTTTTTAGTCATGTAACAAAACAAAAAAAAAGCACTTGTGTGAACCAACTGTCAGCCAACCTCTATTTTTAGGTACATATGCAGGATTTATTTAGCATAATCCTAACTATCAAACCATAAAACAACATTGGAAATAAGTGGTTTTACTACACCTGATGAAACTGGACCCCAAATGTACATTTACACAACCAAATAGGTGGAAGCAGATTTTGGACAAAGAGATACAAGGAGAAGCCTGAAAAACATAGCTGTTTACCACTTGTCATTAAAACTAGGAAATTATTGAATTCCTTGCTGTTTTCTTGAATAATTTACATTTGTATTTATTTATTTTGTATTTATTTTATTTGTATCGCGCACCTGGCCCACAGGCTTCTGGGCGCATGCTTGCTCTTTGTCACTAAAAATGCTTTGACATTGCACTGCATGACATTTTAACAAAATTCTCCTACATGACCTCTGAAGACCTATATCGCCCTGTCACATGCCGTGGCCCACACTTGGGAGTTGGCTAGCCGTGTCCTCCCTCTTACCCAGTGCTATACCACAAGGAAAAGTCTAATGACTGTAGCTCCAGCCGCTGACCAGAAATAGCCAGAATTAGCTCTGCTTCACAGAGGCCGCTGGATAGCATCAGCAGGGAACTCATTAATGGGAAAAAACAGCTGTAAGTTCCAGGTTCTTCCCGTAAACATGCTGTACGTGCGCACATACAGACAGAATACAGGCAGACAGGAGATTCCAGTCCACCGTGGGAAGTCACCATACCAATAGTGCCCTGAGTTGTTTACCACCAGTCCCTCCTACAATAACAGATTAGCAAGGGAAGGCATTGATGCAGTGGAGTGAAGGCCTAAAGTCTCCTGACACACAGGGTCTCATCAGGCAGCGTATGTATTTAGAGTAGCAGTTGGCAGCAAGCGTTTGGAGGAGGTTGGAGGGTGAGGAAGTAATTTGGAGGAAGTTTGAGATTAAGGAACGAGTTTGAGGGAACTTGGAGAAAGGCAGAGAGTTATTTAAGTCATCTGGACGAGGTTGAGTTGAGACAGGAGGAGGTTGGATAAGACATTTGGAGGAGAGTAGGTTGAGACAGGAGGAGGCTGGATTTCATTCACTGGAGGACGTTGGGTTCAGACATCTGGATACGGCTGGTTGAGATGGGGAGGCAGAATTAAGTCTCCAGAAGGAAGATGGATTATGTCATCTGGAGGATGTTTGGTTAAGACAGGAGGAGGCTTTATTAAGTCACCTGTATGAAGTTGGTTTAAAAAGGAAGATGATGGATTCAAGTATCGAGAGAAGGTTGGATTAAGTCATTTGGAGAAGGTTCAGTTGAAACAGAAATAGGTTGTAAGAGGGCAAGATGTGGCAGCCCAAGAGGCTATCAGGGCTGCAGCTCCCAGGAAACCTTCTTTGCCTCATTTTCCACATATTGCACCACTCACAGTAAATGAGTTTCTTCGCACTCATGGACAGAATGGAAAATGGCAAGCAATGTGTGCAGTGCTTTTCCCAAATACCATAAAACCACAATACCTAGAAACCTCTGCTACTAACGCTTGATGCTCGCGCTACCCTTTAAAAGGCAGTTGGTATTGGCAGCGTTGCTCCTCAACAAACTTCTATTTGGAGATGTCACCAGCCCATCATTGCATTCTTTTTCTATTGCCTTACTGGTCATCAGCTTTGGTATTCATCTTCTTGTGGTTCGCTTGAGTTACTCCCGTGTATTTGTGCCTCCCTACCCTCCTTCTCATCCTGAATGGGGAAAGGCCATGGTGTGTTGAGGAATGAGCATATGTGTTGCCAGCAAAGCAGAGGACCAGGGTAGGAGTAAAGAGGTAGTGAAAATATAGGAGTCACGACCCTAAGGAACAGAGTTGACAGATTGCTTCTTGCAGCCTACCTCGGTGAAAACCCAAGCAGAGGAATACCCTATTGTCAAAAACAAAGGACCTGAATGTAAACCCCAGTGAGGGCTGCACTCTACCGTCTAGTAATTCTGCTACGTACATTTCATACAATGCAGAGTACAGTTTTGCAGAATAAATCCGTTTAACAAGTTGCTACTTCCATTTACAGATCATCATTTGATGGTAATTTATTAGAGTGCACAGGCAGATGCCAATTGCCAATGCATTTCGGACCTATGAGAGGTCCTCCTTCAGGGCGAAATCTAGCCTGTAAGAGATGAAAACAAAAGTACTATTAAAAACAACATATGACCTAAAGAATCGCAGAAACAATATGTACATCCAACACTCAGCAATCGAGTTGTAAAGATCACTGTTTCAGGCTGTCATTCTAAAACAAAATCATCCTACATAACACCTCTTGTTGCCAGCAGATACTCTGAAGGTGTATGTTAGTGCCATCCCGACTTAATACTGGTAAGTAGATCCGTACCCAATGCACTATTGTCTCCGTGGTGAATTGAGGGACCAAGGAGAATAGGCAGTGAGATGACCAGAGAAGAAGGCTGTGGTAGGCTTTAAACCGGAGACTGAGAAACAAGGCAGGAGAGGATCCACAAAGAAGGATGGTGAGGGGAAATCATGAAGCCTGAGTTGAGGCCACGGGGAGATCCCCCTTGAGAAGAAAGCAAATGAAGGGTGGAGGAACCCATTTAAGACTTGACTTGTCTTGCCTCGCAGGTGAACCCAGAAGTCCCTCAGGACATGAGAAAACACATTCAGTTTCTTTGTGTGCTTCAATAGTTTCCCATTCATTGTTTTGGCCACCTGGTAATATTTATTTATTTGTTTTTATTTTGCTTCTATAGTGCCTTTTACAAAGGCGCTTTACAGAAATTAATGAATTGGTACCATAATCAAAATGTTGATAGAAAATAACAGACAAAATAGAAAGAAACAGAGACAAACAAGAACAAAGAACACCAGTAAGAAAGACAATTTGATTTATGGGCCATAAATACAGAGACAGTGCAAATCAAGCAACAAAATGAAAATTGCAAGACACACAACAAGCCACACCCGACAAGAATAGTAACACTGGGAGGAAGCCAATATTAAAACTGGTAAAAACATACCAAAAATAGGAACATGCAGTGGCAGTCTGTAGAATCCAGATGGCAAATCATGATTACTAAAACAGGTTTATAGGCGCCCACAAACTAAGACTGCCTGGCAGGTCAGCCATATCTAGACTATTATACACAAGGAGCAGATTATTCCCAATCACAAACACGGGCAGCCAAACCCCATGATCCCCCACCCCCCTCGAACAATGCATCGAGCACTGTAATGAATCCTGTGGTGTCATCACTGAACCCCATCCTAAAGTCTCCTCCCAGGTGGCCAGGGAAAGGCAGATGCTTCCTCATCCTGACCCTGTGGGTGGTATTACCCGGGAGGATTACTTGGGCGGAGAAAGGGCACAGGGAAACAAGAGGACTGCGTTGGGTGCCATGTGGTACTTGTCTTCTTTAATGAAGGAAGTGTCAGGGATACCAGAGCTTCTATTTTCCCAAGCTAACTGTTTCAATGTGGGTGAGAACCATTATAACCAGTTATGTAGTGAGAGTAAGCAAACTCATTGTAATATCACTGACATTCATAAGGAGGAAAGCTTCTTTGATCCCCTGGCGAATATTAAAAATGAGTCTTTAAAAATTGCCAACTTAAACTCTGCAAAACATAATTCCCCTGTAAAAATGAAATACTTAATTAAATCCTTATAATACTCCTTTAGGGGATGTAAATAAGGAAAGAAATAAACGTGGTGTTGATCTTTCATTAGAAAAGCTAATTGTTGCATTGTGGACTCCAAGTCCTACAATTCGCAAAGTACTGGAACGAATAAGAGGGCTGCAGAGGTACGAGACTGCAAGTTGCAGCCTATTAGGGATAATGGGCCTCATCACGAGTTTGGGTGGTAACCCTTTAATGTGGCAGTAATGCTATTACCGCCACATTTAAGGGCTGGCCCTATTATGGCTTGGATCGGAAAGTTTGGAGTTTTACCTCTAGATTTTTTCCTGTAGGTAAAAATCCTGCTTTCCGCCCACTGTGGGCGGAATTAGCACGTTGCTAATAGTGCTATGAAACCCCCTATGGTCCCAATGGGGAATGGGCACTAATCACCCAACCGCTACTCATGACCCGGCGCAAATAGCGCCAGGCTGAGTAGCAGTAACGCTATTTGCCCTGGCGGTATTACAGTTGGGATATAGCCAGACTTATGACGAGGCCAATGACCCACACCTGGGGAGACTGGGAGGCATACATGGCCCCCTCAGGTTAAAGCCATAGAGAAGAGTAACAGCAGGAGGCGGAACATTTGTGGTCTCTCCATGCTGCAGCAGAAGCAGAGAAAGAATCTGTAGGGAAATAGAGACGTCGGTACCACAGTCGAATGTGGAGCAATTGCCGGGTCGGAGAGGGTCTCTTCATCCCTAAAACTTAATTGCAGAGATTGTGCAGCGGGTAGCATTGAAGTTGAAAGCTTTGCCCCTAGAGACCTGAATTGCAGAGGGTGCACGGCAGGAAGCGTAAGCTTTGTAAGCTTTACCCAAAGTGAGGCAGGCTCTGGTGGCAGGTCAGTACTGTAGAGCCTCTGTAGGCGGGAAGCTCCTTTTCCGAGTGGATGCAGGTGACCGAAGGAAGCAGGTTGCTGGGCCGTGCTAAGAAGCAGAAGACCTGAGGCAGCGGAACAAACAGACTTGAACACCAGACCCAATGAGTTCACTGTTTAGTTGTGGCCCCCCTGGAGCGCTCCGTAATCGCCTGCTGGCCAAGCCAGGGAATTCTAAGCAAAGAACCATTATAAAGAAACTGAACGAGACAATTAACCCTCATTTTGAATACCATAGTAATGTGAAACCAACTAACAATTCATGTGAAAACCGAGCTGATATAAAAAGGAGGTGGTGGCAAGCTAAGAACTTGACCAACAGCCCAAAGAGGTGTGGGTGTGGTTGTATGGGCCAGAATGAAGGCCAACAACAGGAAAGGGCAATAACCAGAGAAACCATCACAAACAACTATTGCCATAGCCAAAACAGAATGATACCAAGGCAAGTTAGAAAAAAAACATTGCCATAGTCAAAAGAGGGCAATTAAAAATGAAAGTGTTTGTAAAACATATTGCCCATATATAAAGAAGGTCATAAAGGAACTGACAATTAAACACACATTGCCAAAGCCAAAGAAGTGTGAGAGTGAAAGAGAATCATTGTCAGCAATTGGTTGACATTGAAATAGGAAACCAAGAGTGGTAGGAGGGTTATTCTCCCTATAAGAGGAATTCAGGAGGAGTGGAGCATAAGCTGCATTGTGTGTGGCAATCACAAGAGTGTAACAGCACCAACGTGTTTCTTGTTTTCCCCGAAGAAATACTTAAACTGAAGTTGTGAAGCAAAAGACGTTACTGACTTGTTGGAAGCTAATCCATATCAAATAAGTACTTATAATTAGTAGTTTTATTCTGTCCTGGCAGGGGAGTACACCATGTGGAAGTCATTGAAGTACTGTGGTGGGGTTACAAATCTTGAAATGGAAGTTGAAGAACCACAAACGTGTTTTTATGAACTGTTAAAGAATCATCCTGACAAAGTAATATTGCTGAAGCAAACGTGTATGGACTGCTGCAGGAGTTTCAATTATTACTAAAACAAGTGTTGTTAACTATAGCAGAATTATCAATAAGACCAATATATTTTTGCGAATCCTAATGATATAAGGAAGTATTCTTGGTTGATGAGAAGAAGTTACTTTGAAGTAGAAAGGGAAAAAACTTGGTTGAACAATTCGGAAATATTGGAACTTTTATTGTCTAGTTGGAATCAAAAGAACTCATTGCAACTTAGTTACAAAACAAGATTTCCTAATCTTTTTGGAACTCTTGAACAGATTCCTGCTTGAATCTGGAGAAGGGGAATTCACGCAGATTATAAGGAGTGACAGTTATCATGTTGTGAACTTAACTGTTTTATTAGATGCTTTTGAACTGCCATATATTACCTTGTGGAGTTGTTGTATGTACAAGTGTGAGGGACAGAAACCTTTTGTTAGAGTGTTTCCTTTCATTTATTTCAGGCAGGGAAATCCTCATCAGGGTAGGGATAGTGAAGAGTTTATCCAATCTTTTGAGTTAATAAAATTGCATCTTTTGAAAAATCTTCACAAAGTTGTCCACCTCACATTTCTGACAACCTCACACCATCCAGCTGTAACTTCCCAAGGAATGGCAGCAACCTTAGGGCACCATGAGTTATGCAATCCACAGCATCCAAGAGGGGCACAACGACCCTGCCAAGTGCCTTGTGCCATTCAGTACACAACTAGCGAGACTGCTGCTAGAACCCTCCTCCAGTCCCTCTATCCGCTGCTCTAGGGCGGCCGCACAACACCAGGCTGTGCCGCATACCGACACGTTCGCCCTCGCCTGGACCACAACCTCAATTTCAACTGAACCTAACACTACTTGTGCCATGGCTCGATGCCCAACGGGCCCCTGCAGGAGCTTGGACATGACCCGGCACTCTACCTGAAGGCAGCCTGCCATCTGCCGTCCAGGGGAGATCGCAGCAGTGCAGCAGCACAATGTTGGCATATTCTCAAAATTAAAACCGCATTTTCTTCACTGCTTGGACATTGATCTCTGCACCCTTTGTGACTGCATTTTAGGCAATATATGCCATACTGCAGCTACTTGTGTTCTATTTTGACTTTTAGCCTTGGTAAAGGGTAGGGCTCACCAGCAATTGGCGGGGCAGGTCTTTGTGTGTTTGCCACATTCAATAATTATGTGACATTTTATTTTTCTTGGCTTTTTTGGACTTAGTGTCGTGGCAAATGTGGCAGCTGAAGGGTTAATTGAGTGCGCCCTGTGAAGTCAAGTGTTGTATGTTTAATTAAATATTTTAGTGAGTGTTGCACATGTGGATGAGGAAACAAGATGCACCTGGGCTGTGGGGATTGCCTCTTTCAAAATGAATCAGGCATATGGAGCAAATGACTGATGTGGCTGTGTTTACATCCTCTGTGTATGGGACCTCAATATATGGCCATGCCCAAGAGTGCAAACTACCCATAGGTATGGCCTAGCTGTTACACTGCATTCATGTAGGCATATGTGTTGTGGTGATGGTGGAAGTATGTCTAATCTGAGTGTGTGTTAGGTGGCGGTCAGTGGGGCTGGTAAATTCCTGTGATGGAGGGGTAGAATTTAGTTTGGGCTATTTTCTCAGTCAGAGTCTGCTTGGGTGCACAGTATTAGATGTAGTGTTGGTAGTTGTACTCTATTTAATGTCAGAAGTCATAGTGTGTATAGTGTCAATACATGTATGCAGCATGGAGTCTGTGTTTTCTATGGACGTGGGTTTGGAGTGTGATTGAGAGGTTCCCCTTGGCCAAGTTCACTTGTGGGTATAGTTAAATCTGGAAGACATACGTTGGAGGAATGTTTTTTAGAGCGTTGTATATGTTATTGTTAGGGGTGCATTAATTAGCATGTACTTAATGTATTGGATTTAAAAAAGGCAATAATGTGGCAGCCACTGGAGTACACTGGCTGGCTGCAGTTTCCTCGATTTGCCTTTCTTGAGTGGTGCCAGAAATCTGAGGGACATCTAAAGGTGGATCTGGAACACAATGTGTACAGTTTTCTTTAACCTACGAAGTTTGCACAGTTTTAGGTAGTTATTTTTAGTTGTGTATGGCAACTATTGGTAACCATTAGATAGGACTTTCCATTCTGCATGATATATCCTCCTTGTGTGACATAAATGCAGACAGGTGTGTAATTCATAATCAACTGTTATGACATGGCTGCAAGGGTATACAGCCTTATCTCAGACAGTCATTTTTGGGTTGCTGTAGGGGAGGAGACACATACATAGTCATATTTTCCTTAAGGCCGACTAGGTCCAGGCCTAGGGCGGCAGATTGCCAGAACAGCAACATTTTATTGCAGTTTATTTTTTCATTTACTGGTTGTCATTTTTTAAATATAAAGTTTGGCTGATCCAAAACACTGCGAGGAATTGTGAGCTCTTAGTAGTCATTCCATTCTGACAGCTACGATTTTTGATGGTCAAACTTGTATATATGCCTGATATTTACAAAAGCTTTGTTAGGGCGACTATTTTAAAAAATAAAAATAAGGAAACACGTACCAATGCAGCGGGCTACATGAGAGCTATAAAGCTCTTTCATCATTCTTATCCTCCCAAAATACTCTTTAATATATGAAACTGCCAAAATCTCATTGGTTTAATTGGTGACAATGCACATTATATTTGGAGTTCTTTCTAATCAATACACACATACACTGTGTTAAGCAATCACTTTTATATTCAAATAAATTACATGCATTTTTTAAACCAATGCAAAAATAGGGTTTTCCCTTCAGAAAAGTAAAGTTTAAAAATTATGCATCATTTCACAGTATTAAACGCATGCTTATGCTTAACTCAAGCAAAGAGTTCCCAGAGGTGGCATTAAAATGATGTTCAGAAGCAAGCACTAATTTCCCGCCCTGGCCTCATATTTCCGAGTTCTGTGGCCGCCCAAAAGGTGAACGCATTAAATAGATCATAGAGAAGTTAATATGGTGAAGAGTAAATCAAGTACATCAAAAAACCTATGAAAGGATACCCAAAGCCATAGAAGGGTGAGAACAAAAACTGTGTGCCAAAGGTACACACTGTTTCACAGCTGTAAACGTGTCCTGTAAAGATATCCATTCAGCCATCTTTACAGAAGCTGCTCAGTGCTAAGCAGGCAAATGGCATCCCTGCTGGGTTTATCATGTGTCTTTGTCAGTACTACTAGGGGAACCAACTGAAAAGTATGTCACACAATGCATAACTGTGATGTGTATAAGTATTCTTTACATCAATTATATTTTAAATGCAAGGTAGGACGGTTTCTGTTAAACAATAATTCAAACAAAATCAGGATAGCTATATCTATACCCACAAGTCTCAAAATGTGCCTATGTATTGTACAGTCCAACTCTACAGAGTTAACAAACATTTTAAATTACTTTGAACGCAAGCTGGCAAGACCCATAGCCTAAACCACACCCACAAAGATCATTTTGTGCTGGAACGCCCGCTGCATTGCTCAATTTTACTCTTAGAGTGTTGGCTATTTTGAACAATTGCACAAAAAGCAATGATGTAAACAGTATGTACCGCTTCATTTGTTATAAAAGGTCCCTGCATTGTGCAGCTACGAGGAATGCTGTTCCTTCCCACACATGACTGTTCAGGGTCTCCCTTATCCATTACTCCACAGTGAGAATGCACAGCCAACGTTTCCAAGAACCTTCTCCCACTGTCTTTATTCTACTAGGTGTTTATGCCCAGGCAGACTTAACAAACTTCACTTATGATTTTGCCATATTTGAATGGTGTTTCAGCCCAAGGGATTGGAGGTACATCGGCTGCAGCAGGAAACTTGCCTTAATTCCATTTTGCCGCTGCTAACACAAGAGCTGTAACCATGAGAAAAGGGGTGAGTTTTTTAATGTAACCTTTTTATTAGATGTGCATGTACCACTTGGAAATATTTCATATGTATTTCATTTTGACAAGACAGTATGTAGAAATTGTTATGTTATATTAATATTACAGACCAGTCTAGGTGCTTCTCACAGAGGGACAACAGGCAATTTGTGAGACAAACCAGATATTGGCAATGAAACCAAAATTCCTTGTTCCAACTTTCTCTTTCTTGTGCATTTGGCAGACAGCTTATGTTCTAATCACTTCCTCTAAAAGATTTTTTTCAGACTCAACCAAAAGTTGACAATTAGCCGTAAAAATGACCTCTCGTGCGCTCAACTGTAGAACACACCACCTTCTCCAAATCCTGGGCAGCAGAGATCTGAAAACACACTTTCAACTCCCATAGACAATGGCTTGAATTAATAGAGAGGAAGCCGTATGTTTCTAATGCCTACAACCTTAAAAACGTCCGTATAATGTTGTGGAGCCAGAATGGGGGTCAGGGGGTGTAGGTTGGACAATGCAGACAGAGTTTGTTGAAGGGGCAGAATCTGGTGAGGGTGGAGTAAAGTTGTGGGAGTTGCATGCAGTTATTTGGGCGTAGGGCAGCAGAAAGCCTAACTACATCACTGAGGACATAGTCATATTTTATGTTTGAAATTGTTATTTTATGCTTCCCCTTTTTACCCCCTGCAATGATGGTCCATGATTATTCAGGGGTACCAAGCATAGGATGCTAAAAAACGGAGGAGGCCCATAAGACCATGAAAATTGGTAGCTCTCAACAAAAGTGTTTATTGCAACCTTAGAGTTCGGATCGACAACATAAACAAGTAAAGATTCTCTTTCATTGGTTTTGGTGCTTTTCGGTGGCATTAGCCGCCAAATATCGCCAAGACATTGGTACTGTAAAAGAGAAAGGAAAACGGGGAGCTCAGGAGCAGTGTATGGCATTGGCATGGCAACTTGCAGACACTTGGCGATGAAATGGCAGAAGCACCAGCTGGGTCTTGTTTTTTCATGTGCTTCCGCCATTCTACGTGCTTTAATGAAATCCTTTCAGTTCCAGTATGCTTGGCTCTGCCCATGCTTCATAATACGTGCCTGTTCATTCTTCCCTTCTGACAAGTGTTTGTTTATGCTGCCACTCTTGCTGATTTCATCCACTGTCTCTTTAAGCCTGTCACCTGAATGTAGCCGGAGGGGAAATGGCAGAGTCTGGCGACGGGGGCTTCGGCTTGGAGTAGTAGAGCCAGTAAGAGCTACCTGAGGGGAGGCTGCAGGATTGGGAAACTGTAGCGTTGCGTGTAAGCATGGACCAGGTAGGCATCACAGGTCCTAAGAACTGGATCCCGCAATCCCATGACTGCTATTCATAGGCTTAACACAGCACTGAAACACACATTATCTGTTTGGGCGGGGTGGAGTCTAGCCCAGGCTGGTAATCAGGAAACAACCAAGGTTTTGAGGGTAGAGGGGCCTCTGATGCAAAGCATTACAAATGCTTAGTGGCAGAGCACACTGCCGCATGGCCTCCTCTCCAGGGACTCTTGTCCCAACATCTTTAAATCTGATTCTCTGTACATATATGATATGATATGATAGGTTATTTATAACACGCTTAATACCCAGAGGTTTCAAAGCGCGGACCCGGGCATCGAACCTCTGTGCTCCGTGTCGTCTTGCTTCCAAGGCGAGCACGTTGCCGCTGAGCTATCCTCCCGAAACCAAATATCTGTCCACTTTTTATGCCAGGCACTATCTCAATCTTATGTGGTTACTTATGGTAACACTTTACAAATACGCCAGCTAGAGGCTATTAGATGTTTGTTGACAAGTACCAGTTAATGTATAAAGTTTGCAATTAATTCTTACTCTGCTTTGGGGTTACACGCCACAAAACATGCCTATTGTCTGAGGGAGAGGATAACTGTGGGGGCGTGATTTTTGGATAGGGCTCTAAATTGTTGAATTGTGGTGCTATGATGTCTCAAGTGTGTTTATTTGGTATTTCGAAGGCAACAACGCAGAGTCTGTGGGATCAAATGTTTTGGCTCGGCAAGTATCATGTTTCTGTCAGCAGTGCCTATAAATAACTACCTCCCCATATTGTGGGATGTTACAGGTTCAATGAAAGCCGGGTTTTGCCCTAAAGAGCCAATGGACTGGGCGTGTTATATTTGGATTGAGGTGGGGGCTCAGAGCTCCATTGTATTTTGGAATGTTAAGGTATGATGCTGCAAGTGTGAGTTTTTTGGTGCTTCGGTAAAGTGGCTAAAAACTGCTGATCTGATGTAATGTTAAGGATGTTAACTATAATTGCATGGTGTATTCTGATCCAATATATTAAGCTGCTATAATGTAATTCAGACAGTGGTGGTATGCAGGGATGTCATTTCGGGACGCAGCCGCGACTTCTCTAGTCTCCCTTGCTACCACCTGCTGTCTTCCTTGCTACCCCTGTATTTTAAAAAAAATGAAGGTCTTGGGCAAGGAGTAGTGGTGCCCGCCACAGCCCCTGCGTTGCAGAAGGCTCCACCACACCAGATCCCATCAGTGTAAAGGCTAGGCCGGGGCTTGCAGCGCGAGAAGGACGCGCTCAGTAGGGGTTGGAGCAGACAGTGACATGTGGCACTTGTCACATGCCATGTTCAATCTCAACCCATTCTCTTCTGGCTTCCTCGTGGCTCATACACTGCAACCCGGATGCTCTTCCTGGTTCCTGTTTGTGAGCAGCACGAAGGCGCTGAGGGTGGCCTGAAATGACAGACCGAAGCTGGAAAAACAACAGGCTTTTAAAAAAAAATGTGATGTGTATTTTGCATGTGTGAAGTGCGTGTCAGATGTATGTATGTGCTATGGGTCAGTGAGTAGTGGGTGAATGAGAAGAAATGTCATAGTGTGTGTTTGAATTTGCTGGGTTTGTGCGTGCCTGTGTGGAGAATGCAGTGAGAGTGGATGTAAGAGAAAGTGTATGAGTGAGTGACTGGTGGGTGAATGAGTAGGAATGTGATATTGTGTTTTTGAATGTTCTAGGTGGGCGGGTGTGAGCCTGTGTGGAGAATGCAGTAAGAGTAGATATAAGAGAAGGTGTATGAGTGAGTGACTGGCGGGTGAATGAGTAGGACTGTGATAATGTGTTTTGAAATGTTCTAGGTGGGTGGGTGGGTGTGAGCCTGTGTGGAGAATGCAGTGAGAGTGGATGTAAGAGAAGGTATATGGGTCAGTGACCAGTGGGTGAATGGGTATGAATGTGAAGACAAGTTAATGTGTGTCATTACCTGGCTAGATACAGCCAGTCTAGCCATTGCTTACTGTGGCATGACATTTATTACTCGGCATCTTTGATGAAGCAAGCATGATGAGTAGAATGACCTTGCTAATCTGAGGTTTTGATGTAATGGCCTGTATATATCATAGTGTAGCATGAACTTTTATCAACTGAGCATCTATGATGAAGCTTGGAACCAGTTTGGACATGTTTTCGTATTGTGACATGTCACTTTTAATGGCAAAAACTAAAGGGAGTATTTTCTTACATAGGAGTACTGGCACATATTGGCAAAGCCAGCATTGTGCCTAGTGCCAGTAATGATACTATAAAAAAAATCTTAACGCGAACATGAGTATGTTCTTGTATGGGAATACTGGGGGAATGTTGGTAGAGCCAGCATGGAAATGCAATGGTGCAGCCTGCATGAATATGTTTTTTATGCTGGCATTTATGGAAGGGACCGGCATGACAATGCATTTGTATCCTTATGCACTTTTGGTGACGTGCATCTATAGTACTTTTTTTCATGCGTAACCCTACACCCTACAAAACCGATTGCAAACTGCCTGGCCCTTTACCCAAGTTTTCACAAAAAGTGTGCTGTGTAATGCACTATTTTAACCCATTATTCAAAACATTTTGGGCCTAATTCACAGAATTGTTTTGTAATGACAAAACCCCATTGGAAAACGTTCCATGAATTAGGCCCTTTATATTTGGGAGCAGGGCACCTCCCCCTTCTTTCTACACTAGTTGAAACATTTAAGTTTTGATTAAAAAACATATTTACTTCTTTCACTTGGAGTAGTGCATGGCCCTGCAACGGCTTAATCTTCATGGACATTGCCCACATATGGTGGTCTGCACAGGCCTGGGTTGTGGCGTGCCATGTGCTTTGTTAAGGTGTTTGGGGGGTTGGGTGCTTCAGCATGGCTTGCAGGTTGTGCTATGTTGCTGATTGGGCTCTGCTCACCTTGAACGCATTCAAGTGTGATGTGAATGTTTGAGAGGAGCCGCAAACTCTACCAGTAGCCTGCTCTGGTGGAACACTGTTTAAGAAAATAAGCGCTGGACACAGAGTCTCAGAAAGTGAGAGAGCCACGGAGTGACCCACCCCTCCCCACTGAAGCTCCTTCTTGGAAAGGGCTTTGTGTCATTGAATAATTCACCTCGCACATAGATGTCTGAAAATCGTAGATGACTTGAGCCCACTCTTAAGGGACGTGCAGCCTCCCATACCACACCCCATTAAAAATATTGAAGAAGAGTCATGTCTCAAAGCCTAGGACATTAAGGTGTTATGTTCGGCTCTGGGTAGTGGAGGACAATGTGGTTGCTTGTCACATAACTTAAAGATAAATACACAAGGAGACAATAGGTTTCTTCTATCATAGTGGTAGCTGACTCATAGATACATTTATAACCAGGGAATGTTGTTGATACTAAATCCTGCGCAATGATTTAATCCCCTCTCATCCCTCCTCTCACCCTTAGCTTTATTTGTTACCCTCTCACTCTAGCCCCTCGCTCATAGTTCCTCTTACTCATTATCAACAGCAACCTCAATCAATGGCTTCCTCCCTTGCTCTATTCCCCTTTGCCATTCTATTTCACACCTAAACCCCTTATCACATTATCATTTGAAACTTGCACTCAGATGTCTCTAAATGGAAAATGCAACTGACAGCAGTAAACGCCAAAACTATTGGTGTTGCCAATGCTTGTTTTTCAGATGTCACTCAGAACTCCTTGGTGAAGTATATGTGCTAGTTCATAGCCATCTATCTATAATTATATTTTTAGTTCTTACCACTAACCCTACTTGACTAACCAATAATTTAGTTTTCATTTACTAAAGTGGTTGGCTTACTAACATTTGTACGTTTGTTAAAATGTTGTTTTGGGATATCAAATCCCATAGATGTACCTATAAAATGTAAAACATAAAATCCAGTAGCTAAAACAATATATTAATGCTACTATATTACTGCATTGAAGGGCAACTGATTAGTATGGTTGTAAAAAATTAGACCTGATGGACTTGCTTGCTAGACCATTAATCTCTTAACATCTTCTGTGTCAAGCTTGCTTTCTCATTGGACCAAACTATTTGTTTAATTGCAAGGGTTCCTACTTTTTCACTAGAGTCTCTTCGTTTGCGAAATGTACCTAAGAGCTTTATTTGTTACTGATCCCAGTTACCGGACCGTTGTTTTCATCCCTGAGTGGCCTTTCTTTCTTGGTGGTTTTGGTGCCTTGTCGAGTAGTACTTTGGCTGTGCAAACAATGTGAAGCTGTTCCTCTAAATGGCTGTAGATATATAGTTTATAATGAGTGTTCTAGAGAGTAGACCAACAAATGCCTGAAGCTAATTGGTATAATTAAACAAGGATTTAGAGAACAAAAATGAACTCAGAGAAGCAGAGTAAGATTGTAAGGAAGACAACATCCAAGGACTGTAGTTCCAAGTCTATCCTCTCCCTACTGAGTCCTCCCAGCAGTGGTGAAACATTTACCCACAGTGCAATTATTTGGAGTGCCCCTACACTTTTTTCTTGAAGCTTGTCCTTCCATTGCCATGAGGAATCTCGTCAAAGTCTTGACCTCAGTATTCCTCCATTTCTTATCCTTGATTAACTAGCCCTTCTTCAGCTTGGCGTCTTTACCAACAAAAAATTCCCAAGCGGTAGGAGATTATTCACAATACATCAGTGTTTACTACGGCAGGTCTATTAAACATATTTTACCTTATTACGAGTTGGACGGTAATTCAGCAGTAAATCCATAGATTTATTATCAAAACCATTTACCATTAATGCCACTCAATGGTGGCAAGACAGTGTAAATCATTAAAAAAAATGCCAGTCGCTGCCAACTGGTAATCCTGGAGCACTGTATTCAGGGATAACCCCTTACTTTACACTTATACTGAGATACTAAAGTCAGAAAAAAGTCTAAGAATTTCTTTAAAAAGTATTTAATGCTCAAATAAAATTCATACATCAGTAAATTTCAACATAAATAGGAGTTCAAATCTCAATTATTAGTCTAAAAGCACAGTTCCTTCTGGTTTTCAATTACATACATATAACTTTCTTTTATATATTCCACAACAGAAATTCAAAACAGCATAGTCTTTAATTCTTGACTCAATGTTTTTGCTGACGGGTTTCGAATATCGCCATGTATCCTTATTCAAAGGCTAAATTGCTGTAGTTTTCTATTCCATATTCGCTGTTGCTTACAAAACAAAACAATTACCTTTAGACCACAGTATTTATTCCAAATTGGCCCGTGTGTGAGCAGCGGCTGAAAAACCCTTTGCACTCACACCAGCTTTCACATTTTTACTCACTTGACCTGGGAGAGCTTCTGGCACGGACAGGGGGGCATCGGACCGGTGAAACCGGTGGGGTGCCACACATCCATTATTTTTTGCTACCGTTACCATGGCAACAGTCCGATCGAGGCAACACTGCAGCATACTCAGAGTGGCAACCATCTTAACACGGTATTGGCAGTGTTACTCTGCAATCAAAAAACACTTTGATTCCATTATTTAATTAAGCAGTAAGCCCCAACGAGGGGGGCATTACCACTTCAGGTAATGCCCCAGGGGCCCTTAGTTACAGGCATGAGCGAAACGAGGGGCTTATTGCTATTAGTACCCCGGCCCGTAAAACTGGGGTACTAAAATAATTATTTTTTCTGTTCTGAAATGCTCTGGGGTTTCGGAACAGAAAAAACAAAAAGTGTTGGGGAGGGGAAAACGAAGTCTGTTTTCCCTTTCCATGGTGGCCATTGAAAATAAGTGCAAAAAGTGAACAAACAAAATGGCCACCATGGAAAAGGAGAAGGGACTACACGTCGTCCCTTCTCCCTTTCCATGGTGGCCATTCAAAAAATAGGAAAAAAGTAAACAAACAAAATGGCCGCCATGGACAGGAGAGAATTCTTCCTTTCCATGATGTCCTGTTGCAGATCATGAGTAGGCGCGCCAGGGACAGAAGTGTTCCCACCATGTCTGCTCCCGAAATGGACAGAAAAGAAGGTAAGTAGGGGTCGGAGGATGGGGAGGGAATTCTGTGGATGGGGGAGGTGGGAGGGAAAGACTTACCTGATTCCCCAGCAAGGGGGTGGGTGGCCACCAACACTGAGGATGCTCAGGGTGGTGGTTTTACCATCTAGTAACGCTCATGCCCTGAGCCTCCCCATTGGCTGCGAGGCCGTCACACCCCCCTCGCCTGGTACTAATGCCTATTCAGGCCCTTCCTATCCTGGAGTGTATAATAACACATAAGTCAACCTCTCCTCCTGACATTTAACAAATGTTGAGCCACCGTAAAAAGTGTAATTCAATACCCATTTAAACACCATCAGCTCATAATAACTCCCAATAACATTTCTCGTTCACAATCTCTGCCCTATTCTTCACAATCTGCTCCTCCTTTGAGACTTGTGTTCCAATTGAACCATGTTGACTGTTGTTAGTATTTTATTTGGAGACACTTTTGCACACATATTAGCAAATATGTCACAACGTTCCAGCAGCTACAATCTTTTACAATCAACATATGACAGCATCTTCTACAAGTCCCTGCAACATTGTAGGTGATAAATCTCCTCTGACTTGCGACATTGTATTACACATTATGTAACTCATTCCTCGCAGAGCTCTATTCCATTCACAATCTAGTTAGATGATTTGTTCTACATGAACAATAACATCACATATCATGAACCACATGGAAAGTGTTTGACCAATTCACTTGCCAGTCTATCCAGAGTACCATACTATTTATAAAAAGCATGATGGGTCCAGCTCAGAATTGATAGCCCGAGGAGTCAGAGACACTAGAATGTCAATCCATGCTATTTCGCTCTGCAGAAGCTTTTTCTGTAGGTCACGGCTCTTTTGGATATGCTCACCCTCTCCAAAATGACACATTGTAATTGTGCAATATTATGCTTGGCTTCCATAAAATGAGTTGCCACCGGAGACTTCTGCTTTTTAAGCCTGATGTTAGACTTGTGCTCTGTCCACCATATCTTGCCTTTATGTTATGTTATCCCTATGTTTTAAAAGCCGCAACGGCATTTTAAGCCATAGACCACATTGGAGGAGTCACAAGTGCTTGAATGCCGTAAGAAGATATTTCTTGCTGTTTGTACTTCGCTTGCACCAGCATATTTTTCAATGCTGTGGTTTTCTTGTAAGCAAAGACTAGTGTAGTCGGTATTAACTTCTCTAAAGTGTGATCTAACTTCATAATCCCGCAGTATTTTTCACAATCTGCTTTATTTTGCATATCTGTACTGAATAGGTCGTACATAGACCTATGATGGATTCTCCTTGGTGGATTTGAACTTCAATAAATCCTTTCTATGAATCTACTCAACTTTCCTTGCTACATCTTCAATTAGTTCAGGATCATATTGTCTCTGTATACATTTATCTTTCAGATTGGTTGCCTGGATCTTGTACTCTTCCATTGATGATATGTTCCTGTGATACCTCATAAACTGACTTAATGGTGCACTATGTAGTGCCCATTTGGGGTAAAAGCGAGTAGAAAGCAATACACTATTTCCTTTATTCATGTTAATGAAGAAATGGAGATACACTGATGACAACAAGAGGTCTGTTATGGGGAGTCCAATTAATTTAAATATTAATCCTAATATGGGGCTCAATTTGGAATACATAGTGTGGTGTAAAGGTAATTGTTCTGTTTTATTGGCAACAGCCAATATTGATATGAAATAGAAAACAACAGCAATTTCACTTTTGAATAAGGATGCATGGTGATATCTGAAACACGTGGGCAACAACATTAAGTCAAGAACTACAGACAATGCTGTTTTGAATTTCTGTTTTGGGATATATAAAAGAGATTTATATGTATGTAATTGAAAACCAGAAGAAATTGTGGCAACAACAGGCGTTTGTGTGAATAGTCTTGATTTATGGCCCTTGGTAGGGGCTTCATCCTGGTGCAGCCAAAGTGGTGCATAATCATTTATTTAAATAAATAGAGTAGCATAGTGAGATTGTTGTGCACCTCCCTTTGTTTCTTCATTTAAGCCATTTTCTGGGTCCATAAGACTCCATGGGTATTTTGGTAGGATTACAGTGAATGGTGGTGTAGAAACTATGCACCAGTATTCTGTAGGCTAACATGAGTTAGTATTAATCCTCATGATAAGTGTGAACAGAAAGTAAATACAAACCAATATATTGCTGCTATGAAGCGAATAAGCCCAGTTGATGTATTGAAAACAGACGTGCTTAGTGAAAGCATTACCATGTATTCTGCACTGTTCCTGGCTTCATATGTGTTCCCTGTTTGTTTCAGTAAGCAAGGATTCATTTGTTCATTTTAATCACGCATAGTTGTGTCAAAATAATTAGTCTGAATTTATAACGCTATATCAGTATGTTTGTGACTTGAAGGTTTCTTATATGTAGTCAGAATTAGTTAAGGGTACTGCAATGATAGTTTCTAGCAAATGGGACACTGGGGGAATCCTTCTCACCCGAGAATTGACACCTTTATGAATGCCTCTTTGAAGTTATAACCAGACAGGCAGGGGGGGAACTGTGAACATCTCTCTAATGTGATAAGTTGAGAGCCCGCCCTCTCAATGGTAGCTAATGGGAAAAGTTCATGTATTGATTAGAGTGGGCGGCGGTGTACATTTGGATTTTTCCTGAAGTCCTGTCCTGTGATGTTGCTTTGCTGTATCTGCTGTTCACCATTCATTAAGCAATATGCCCCGAGCGGCGGGTGCATTACCGAGTCAGGTAATGCCCCGCTGCAAGGGGCATATTGCTATTAGTACCGCGGCCTGCAAGACCGATCTTTTAATGAGCCCTAACTCCAAATAAAAGGTGTATATTATTATTTTGTTTATAGTATTACAGTGACTTTGCGCAGGTGTATACATACGACAAAGTCCATTATTGATTATCACAGGAAACAAAGCTTTTACATATAAAAAAGAAAAAATGACACAGGAAGAACTCTAATTATGTCGTGACCTAATAAATATCACTTTTTCTCACATTTGTACAACTTCCCAGACTGCAAACATACATTTCAGCTGTTTTTTCAAATGTTATGCTAATTATTATTCAATGCATTTACATTCATTTTGGCCACATATTTATGTTTGTTTTCATTTCTAACCCATTATCTAGTCAATGTTTTTTAACAAAACCAAAATAGTTTCAAACATAGGGTCTTATATTGTCAGTCTTCCTCAGGGGGAAGTAACGATAAATGGGAGGAAAACAACTTTAGGGCAGGTGTTGTTGCTACTGCTACTAGGTTTCCGCACTTGATTAAAATATCAGAAAGTGAGACAATGAAGCATTATACCAAATGTGAGTGTGTCTTGTCGTGGTGTCATGAACTTGGCTAGACGCTCATATAAATGCAACGTAAGGTCAGATGTGAATCATTAAGAGACAATGATGGAAAAGTGCGATAGTATTCAGCTGATTGTCCTAGCAATCCCAACATCATTCCATACGTTTGTTTGGATGTTGCATTATACTGCCATCGTTTCAATGGAAAGGTTTGCAGTGAGGCCCTCTTCCACTGGAGCCTTACCGATCATTGTCTGGATACCTGGACCCTTCCTATGAACTGCTACGGCCTAGTATTATAGAGCTCTAATATTGGCTCACTCTGGTGGAGGTCTGACACAACTTTTCTCTACCAGCTCAGGAACCTCACTGGTAACATAGGCTTCAGGAGACTGTAATCCATATCTTCTCCTGGATGCTTACTCTTTTTTAATTAACTTACTTTTCTGATATTCTCCCTCCTCCTCAATTTCTCACTATGTTGTTCTCTCTTTTCTCATCTCTTTCCCCTCCTCAATGTTTTGCCACATTCTTCTTACTACTTCTCACACCAATGTTCCTTCCACCTGATCTCCTTCCTCTATGTCTCTCCTTACCTCCTAAGCCTTTCTCCTTCTCTTCACCGACTCTCCTCTTCTGTTTTGTCACTGTTTTCCTTCTTCCTATAATTTGTATATGCTACCCTCTCAACACCTCCTCCTCATCTCATCCTTTCTTTCCCACCTCCTGACTTCTAACTCATGGTCACAGTCCCCCCTCCCCTCTAAAGGCTCATCCTGTCGCCCTTCTTTATCTCCTACTCTCCGCTCCTTCAACTTTCTCTGTTTTTTTTTATAACTCCTCCTCTCCATCTCCAAGGCCTCCTAAGCACTGCTCCTCCACTCCTCCAACTTCTTTTTCCTTTTTATCCTCTCCTCTTTTACCTCCCACTCTACACTCCTCTTCTAATCTAAATCCATCTTTTAAATCTTACTCTCCTAGTCCCCCCTCATCCATTTTCTCTCTCTGCACTTGCACATTCTGGATGCCCACAAGACCTATTAGGACTGCCTTTATCTTTCAGTGTTATATTTGCATTTCATTCCCTTGTTCCCTCCCTTTTGCCCTGTAGCAGCGCTTTGAAACACAGTTTACTTGCTATATAATCACCTTACAAATGCACAATAAATAAATAGTCAATGTTCTTCTTTCCACCTCCAATTCCTTCTCTATGCTACTCATCTCCTCTGCACTCCTTAGTCTCTCCACCAATTGCTCTCTCGTCTCGACGTGGCTCTGCCGTGCATTGCCTATCACCACTCTCCTAGGCTGCCTAACTCTCATGCCTGCCAATGAATGGAGAGCCTTGTTATAGTTAGTCAGCCCAGACCTGAAGATTCCCACTGCTGAATCATGCTCAGTTATCTCTACTTCAAAAGTCTTTGTTGCTGCTCGTTCTCATGGTTTCGGCCAAAATGACTGCACCTAAAGTTCTGACCCTTAGAAAAAGCCCGAAAGTTCGAACCTTTTGTGGTAGGCATTTTAGGTAGGTAAAAAAAAAAGACTGCGGGGGATCCGGGGAAAACCCCCGCAGCTGCCCGGCAAAAATAAAAGAAAAAAGGGTGCAGGGGTGTCCCCCGTAACACCCCACTCACCATACTATTCAGTATAGTGAATGGGGGCTTGTGGGGGACACCACTGTAGCTGCCCGACAACAAAAAAAAAAGAAAAAAGGCTGTGGGTGCAGGAGGGGTATCCCCCACAACACCCCGCTCACATACTATACAGTATAATGAGTGGGGGTTCAGGGGATACCCCTGCAGCTCACCGGCCAAAAGTAAAAAAAATAAAAAACATTTTTTAAAAAGGACCCTGCAGCACCGGTTTCCGATCACGCAAGCGTTGCAGGGACACAGCTGGTCAGAAAGAAAGATAAGTAGGGGGGATGGGGATGTGTTGGGGTTTGAGTGGGGTTGTGTTGGGGGTGAGGGAGTGTGTTTGTATGTATGTGTTGTTTTTTTAATGGATGTCCGCATGGGAAATGTACGAATAATTTTGTAGTGCGTACATTTCCCATGCTGACCTTTTGCATGCAGTGATTTCCGTTGCGGGAAAATCACATAGATCCATTCTCATTATGTTCCATGGTAATCTGCAAATGCACAGACTGATCTCTGAAAAGTAATGTTCTTCATTTTGGATTTCGTTTGTACTTGGTATCAGTCATGTATAGGCTCTGTGGTCCTATGCTCAGTTGGCCTCATTATATGTTTGTTGGTTTCCCATCAGTAAATCCGGTCGGATACCACCAAACGGTATACTGTTTCTGGCACCTGGACTTCCGGAATTACCGGCACATGACAGGTGCCGGCAAGGGTAGGTTAATCCCCATTCCATAGAGTCCCATTGGACTTCATGGGGGGATTGTCGATATTACCGGCACCAGTATTACTGGTGCCATTAATGCAGGCTGTTTTATGCCAGTGCTGTGGCTGACTTACCTCCAGCTCTTGGCTGTAGTTTGCCGGTCCAGAAATGTGCCGGTATATGTTATTACCGGCTCATTAATTCTGGACCGGCAATCTCGTAATGAGACCCAGTGTTTGGTTGCTCCATGAAGTGCAAAGTTAAGCATCTGTGAGCAATGCAATTCCCAGCTCACAGACAAGGGTTAGTGAGGGTGCGTGAATCCAGCAGCTTACTACGGCAGCTTTTTTCCATTTACGAAGTTTTGACAGCGCTACTACCCAAAAAGGTTTTGCAGTGCGCAGATTAGGTTCTTGGAATCAATGCTGATTCCAAGGCTTCCTGACTCTTGTGTATTAAATGTGCAAGATGGACTAAAGTGTATTTTAAAATGTTCTATACAGCATGTATATATATGAATTAAGTGAAGTTACACAAAGAACACATAACCAGAAGCAGATGGGGTGCTTAGAGCACATGATGGATCTTATAAATATAGCAAATACAAAGAAATATGCCTAGTTTGCATTAAAAAAAACTCACTTTTGCAGTGTTTGACAGTTTTGTGACAAAGTCAGGTCGGAAGAAAGGGATGGATCTGTTTCTGGGAATGTGGCAGGTTAGAAGGAATCAGACACTTGAGGGACATTTCCACTGATTTTTATTAAAATAATAAGGACAAGGCCTTTCTTTCAATATTGCTAGAGGGGTATCTCTGCCTATCTAACTAAACTAAAGGTGCTTGTCAGCCGCCAGGAAGTCCCAAATGAATATGTCCATGGTCCAAAATAGTTCTAACTAACCCTACCGCTATTTTAACTGACTTAAAGTAGATCAGGAGAATGTCTCCTTTCTCCTGGTTGTCTTATTGTAATGTCTCTTCTTTACTGGAAAGTTCCCTTTAGTATGATATGGTTAGATATGCTCTTGCCACCTTCTCTCACCTTCTTGCAACTCTTTCACAATACACTTGGGTTTTATCTCTTCTTAAGGGCCTGACTTTCGACAGTCCTCCTTGACACCCTTTCTTATAGTCTGTTCCAATCCTGTGTGCCTTTCTGACTCTTGTATCCCAGACCGCCTTGGTTTGGGTGTAGTCTCTTGTAATTTGACTTTCCCCCCATCTCCTGGGGCTTCTTCCTTTTATGATATTGCCTCTTATCTGGTTCACTTCATTTCACTTCCCATTCACACTTATAGGATTCTCCCTTGGTTTGTTCCACTCTTTACATTTAAATCATGGGGTACTTTCCCCTCTTCGTAGGGCATTGTTGCACAGTCCTTAACGACTCCTCTTTCAGATGTATTCATTATTCTCTTTATCATTTTATCACAATTCCATTGAAATGGTTTTATATTCAGTATCTCATCAATTTTAATGAGATGAGTTTTTCCCACTTCATAACCATGCTCCAGTGGCCTCCCGGTTCTCCCTGTTACCTCCTTGTCTGAAGGGGAATGTTGTCAGGCTCTGCGTTTGGTCAGGATTCTCTTCCTCTGCTCTGGATCGCCTGTTTCTTTATAGTGATGGCTTCCCTTCCTTGATCTTCTTTCTCAATGCGACCTGCTATGATTGCGAGCGCCAGTGAGTCTTGTCCACTCCCCACCTGGATGGTTTATTCGTAGTTTGACAGGCACATGGCCCACACAAAGTCATCGTGGAAACGCCACCAGCTGGGTTATGATTCTCTTCTCTGCTGTTTCTCCGTCCACATACATGCAGGACCACAAGCGTTTTCTTCTGGCATTCAGGACTTCTCTGAAAGTCGTGGGCTTCATGGCTCTCTTTACCTCCACCTCTTCAAGGCATCATAATGTTAGGAGGCTTCCCCAGTTTACGATTCTCTCTCTCTTTCTCAGTCTACTCATCTCAGTTAAATGTGTGCCTCTCCTTAAGGAGACAGGTTCTTTTCCTTTTGCCTAGCATTGTATTTTGTTTTTATTTTCATCAAACATCAAGGTATAAACAGATATTCCCATTGTGTGGGAGGAGAGGGTCCTGGAACCCCCCCCCCCATTCTGAGAGAGCTCACTTCCTGGATAGGCCCTGGTGCGGCTGCTTTGGGTTCAGGGCCCCGGCCCTGGAGCACCCGGGTGGGAATACCCTAGGAACTGTAACCTCCCTTGCAGAAAGACTAAACTAGCATTGAACCAGACTCCTTTTTGTGTGCTACAGAATCAATTTTGTCTCCTCATAATGGCAGGCCAGCCATGAAATTAGGACACAGGCCTGCAGCTCTCCCTGCCAAGTGTGCACAGTGAACAAGCTACTCCCCCCACTTCCTCCCCCTTTGTCACTTCTGCGGCAATCCGGTTCTCATGGAACACTAGCCGCGTGAATGCAACAAATTTCACACTGCATCTTCTGCTTTCCGTCTTACCTCATTGACCCTGCCACAGCCCAGCTCAGGGCCGGCAACAGAAGTTGTTCATCTCCACAAACTTGCCCACACCTAACAGACCCAGGCCATAAAAATGCCAGCCCCATATCTTTTGAACATGGTCAAATAACTAAGAATGACCCCGAAGTATATGTTGTTCACTCGCGTCTTAATATGAGAAAAGTGAAGTTGCTTTCTGCACGCAATCAGAATGGGTTGCTCATGAACTGTTTCCATTGCATGCGGAATAACAAAATAACTGCAGTAGTACGTTGTATAATATATGTGTAACCAGAAGTACTAATATTAGATTCCAGTTATATAAGTGTGACGTGAATTAACGAATAGTATGAAGTTTTTATAGATATGGATTTGCATAACAGAACATAACACTGTACATGCCAGCACGAAACTACCTCGTTTCCGAGCCCAATGTAAATATACGCATGATATCATATAGAAGCAAATTAGCAATCAAAAGCCATAATCAGTCTGATTGTATTCTGATAATATGCATTAGGGCCTGCATGAATAGAATCTCATAATGAATTATTTAATGGAAGATAACTTGGGCACACACGAATTATCATTATGAGTTTTGTAACAATAAGAATATTCAGCTAAGTAGAAATGATGACATGCTTTAGACTATTATAATTAGAATGCAACAAGCTACATGTAAAAAGCTTTTATGTAAAAATCCACTTCAGGAGATCCTGTTTCCTCGTGCAATACAGAACTACACCACAAAGGTGTTTCGATTCGCCTCCACCCTTCATAGTGCAAAAGCAGATCAGCAGAGATGTAATGATGTTTAAACAACTGGTCTTGAACCCCCGCAATAAGACTTATGACCATTGTGGTATGTGCCTTTGTGAACCATTCGTTTAGTGCGTAATCTAAGGCTTAAATTTATAGCCCTCTTTATTGTACCAGATGAACATTCCAGACCACACAGTGACCTCAAAAATCTCACCCCCAGCATATCTTGTATTGTATTGTATTGACACATGGTTAAGCCTGCTTATCGATGGATCAAACACTGGATTTAATAGATGCATTTTGACCTATGCCCAATGATAATTAACCTGCATTTGAGAAATGTCTTTCCTTTGGTGTCCAGCTCACAGGTCTCAGAGTATGCTGAACAAGATAGATTATAGTATTGGATGAGTCGGAATGTGTGGCCACAAGGGCAAATGTCACTTGGTTTTTTAATATGTAACACTACAACAGTTGCCAACACCGCAAGCTAATTTGATGAGCCCAGCTGACCAAGTGACCCGAGAGGCATCATCGCAACACCACGTGCTCCTGAACCAACCACAGCCTTCTGACCCTATGGTACCTATAGGTGCTCACCTCCAGTGACCAATCCCACTTGTTCATGTGCCTCTTAGGCCTCCCCTCTGTCCGATGATGCTAAAGCTGTATAAAATGATTTGTAACATGTTTTCTGCAGAGCTCTCTCGGCTTGAGCAGAGTAGGTTTCCCTATTTTAGATAAATACTTTTTTAATATCACAAGCACTTGGTGTTGGTCTCATTCCCGCCTGGGAAGTGTCCTGTTTGATTTTTATTGGGAGAATTAAGTGCATTTTTGGGGACTTCTCACTTTCATTGGTGACCCCTATGCGATAGCGTCCTTTTTCGTCCTTTTGGCATGAGACGTCTCCCCGTCACGACCCAGAGCTCGCTCCCTCAAGAGCTACCCGCCAACGGCAACCGGTACACCTAGACGTGCGCATGCAATAGGGCAAAAGGTTACGGGATCCCCCTTTGTAAAACCCATCGTACCACTCGCCAGAGCCGGGAGTGGTCTTTGAGTGAGGGGCGGCGCCCAGACCGATCAGGCCCAGAGGGTCTCGGATCAGGACAGACACGTGAGTATCAAGTGCAGGTGATATTAAAAGGAGGGTGGGAGTCAGATTAGAAGGTTCGGGACTTAGAACACCAGCAAGCGCAAATACGAGGGGAGGTTATTAGCAGTAAGGGGGGAAACTGGGGCTTGTTCTATAATCCATTCTATTCTCCTTCTATCACATATGGCCATTAGAACTGTGAAGGACGACAAAGGTGAAAAGAGGATAAGGGGATCCTATCTCCTTGGGGGGGTAGAAGGCGGCGCCGCATAGTGCTATCCCAACTAGTACAGGATATATATATGGAGAAATAAGGTGAAAACGTATGGTTCTCAGAGGACTCGCAGTAGTATTTTAGAAACGCTTTTTTCCTACTTTTTCTTTCTCTTGCATCTTTGGGGAACCTGGGCAAGGATACGGTGTAGGAGGAGGACTCTTTAAGGTTTTCGGGAATGAATATGGGAGAGAAATAGACAGTGGATACGGGTGTCAGGGAGTACAAGGGAAAAAGGGGACGGGGAGTTTATGTCGTTTGTGCTGTCTGTTATATATGTTATGTATTATGTGTCAAGGTGTTGTTCATGTTTGTGAGTACTAACTAAAATGTGTAACCTGCTTTAAGAAACAAAGAAAAAGACAAAGGATTTGCACATTGATACAAGTTGCAAGAATTGTGGTTTGAAACAAAATTTTCCTTTTTAAGATTGCAGGCATTGATATAGCGGTGTGGTTTTCAAGGAGGTGTGAAGTTGGCACGGTTTTTATTTGGTTGAAAGAACTTGTGAATAAATACAATGGGTGTGAAGACACCCTTAGCTCATATTTGTAGGACGCTGCCAGGGTACGCAAAGAAAATTGTCAAATACCATGATCAGTGGGTAACAGAGTTGAAAGGAGAAGGTTTACCCCAGGTTTGGCCACAAGGGGGGTCATTCGATAAAGCTGTGTTAGACATGGTAGCGACGTGTCTGTTTATTAAATATAAGGGAAAGCAATTGCAGAACCGGAGGGAAATATTGGATTTGTGGAAGCTCTTTAAAGAAGTACCCCCAGGCAAAGGTAGCAAGTGTACTGTATCTCCCCTCGCAACAATTGGCAGTGAAGGACCAATAGAGCAAAATGAGAGCAAGACAGAGACTACATGTATATACCCTTTATAAACAAAGCCAGTACCCGCAGAGGGATATAGTACCCCTGTATACGTAGCCCAATCCACACTACAATCCACACATAAGCCATCTGCCACAGCACCACCCCCGTATGAGAGCCAAGGAGTAACAGGACAGGTGAGTACCCCCACGATAGATTTTGAGAAACTCACACAGGATCTAGATTCACGATTGACGATGGCTCGAACAGAACTGTCCCGCCTGAGGGCCCTGGGAGAACAAGGGGGGTCACTTACTCCCAGGGCAGAACGAGACACAACGCCTCATCCGAGCGAAGGGGCGGCGGAAGATGGATGGAAAAAAGGAGTGATACTATTTCGAATAAATGACACCCCCACACGAATAATAGAAATAAATACAGCTGGCAGTGAACGCGAGCTAGAAGAAGAAGGGATGGCATTGGACAAGGAGGAAGAATATTGGTGTGACATAGAGGAGCAGGAAGAAGAGGAAAGGAGGTTGGGACCTACTTCTGGTGGGGCCTTGCTTGGGGAGGGACTGTCCCCCTTGGAAGAGTGGAAGGCGAGGTTAAGGAATAGAACAGGACGGATGGCAGTGGTGGGGAAGAAAGGAAAAAAGGTGAGTACAGGAAAAGGAAGGAAAAACCTACAGCTGCCGTTAATCCACAGAGGGGCGGGAAGGCCAAACTATATACCATGGGCCCAAATGAACAAAGCTAACTTACTCAAGCAATTACCACCACTGTCCGAAGGTGCAAGCAAGTGGCTTTATGCTTTTGAAAAACACACGGCTGGAGTGCCCTTGGCAGTGGGGGATGTCAAAAGTTTGCTGTTATCTGCAGTGGGAGACCAGGCTAAAAGGGTCTGGACGAAGGCAGGGTTCCCCGGAATAACATTAGATTGGGACTGCCATGATGGGGCCTCATTCAACACAGTACGAGTGAGAGAGTGGGATGCCCTGAGGGAACCATTTCCAGACACACCAGATTTACAGTCAGTAATGCAGTGTACAATGGGAGATGAGGAAGATGCAATGTCCTTCATTCTCCGGGTGCAGGATATGTGGAGAGCAGAAACGGGCACGGCCTGGTACCAATCAACCTCCCTATTTTATTTCATTATAAAAAGAGGGCTCCCAAAGGAAGTACAGAAGGCCCTTGATAAAATAGCTCGGATAGAAGCCAAGGGATGGCCAGAAATTCAAAGCATAATAGTACACCACAGTAAAAGGATCAAAGAGAAAGAAAGGGAGATAGCTCAGTGGTGGTTGGCAGACGAGCGTTAGTACAAAGCAAATTATTGAAGCTCAGTGCAGTAGCAGCAACTAACACAGCAGGAAGAGAGCGAGAGGAGGATGAAGGACAGATGGGAATACCGGTGCAGATGGCAGAAAACTGGGCAGGTACTAGTCAAGACCCATGGCCAGGGGAAAATCAATATGAGGAATCACAATGGCCAGTAAGGGGTGGCCGGGGCAATAGAGGAGGATTCAGGGGACCAAGGGGAGGAGGTGTCGGGTATGGAGGACCCCGAGGAGGGCAAGGACAATGTTGGAATTGCAGGAGGTGGGGGCATTTCATGAAAGAGTGTCGGAGCAGGTCCTCTAATTCGTACCCAAATGAACAGCAGTATGGACACCCCCACCCGGGGAGCCCCTTTGGATTACCAATGGGTGGGAACAGAAGGGAGGGCAAGCCCAACACCAGGTACATGAACGAGTGCCGGATGCCCCCACAAAACACACCTCAACAGCCCCAGTGTCATGAGCGCACTGCCCCGCCTGCGAAGCGCCTATGCTACTATGGCAAATGGGGCACCTGCACTATGTAGAGGGACAGCAGTGGTAACAGGAAATGTTTTCAATACTGATGAGCACCCAAGGTATTCAGCATAGGACAGCCCACAGGGAACACTTGCGTGTCGAGTACTGTCGATGACCCTTAAGGCAGCAGAGGAACCAATGGTAGGGGCGGCGATAGGACACAAACAGTTCATCTTCATGGTGGATTCGTGAGTGGAAATATCCTGCCTCAAGGAAGGCAGGTTTCCGCTTTCTAATCAGACTTTGGAAATGCAAGGATTCTGGGGCAGTGGTCGAGGTTCCATATACTGAAGAGCTAGACATAACAGTGGGGGGAAAAACTGTACGGGCACCCCTGTTGTACTATGAAGAGTCGCCTATTAATTTGCTGGGAAGGGACCTTCTCAGCAAGCTTTACATGACCATATCCTTCACTGATAGAGGAATAGTGTGTTCCTCACCAGGAATTTGTGTGATCCGTGACATTTTAGTGATACACACACAAGTGAACTTCCCACAAACACATGACATACCAGTAGATCCAGATATGTTCATACAAGGGCTGAAGATACTGGCAAGAGTGGGGCCAGAATTTGAAAGTGAGAAATGGAGAGTGCCCTCAGAGTTTGTTTTTCACACAATCACAGACGCAGAGATAGTGCCAGGTTCAATAGTGTCTTTAGACATACATGCAGTACAGGTGTCATCACAAAGAATAGCAGTAATTGCAATGGACATGCAGGGATGCCAGTGGAGAACAGTGTTGTGCATCAACGCCAATATGGCCCTACGGGATTTAACAGATGAGGAACTTGTTAGTGACTCAGAGGATGATGGGGAAATCGTGATGGAGATTGCAATCCCTTGTGATGTGATTATTCAAAAAAGAGAAGTGCCATTACCCCTCGTAGCAGCCTTTTAAGCCCCAACAACATACTTTGAGGAAGACATGTCCCACCTACCACAACAGTTATGGACCACTAGCCCACATGATGTAGGGCTACTACATGAAGTAACACCTGTAAAGATAAAACTCAAACCCACAGCCATTCTACCCCAGGTAAAACAATGTCCCCATTTTAAAGAAGCGGAGGAAGGAATAAAGGACACAATATATGCATTGATGATACAGGGAATAGTAGTGCCGTCCAACTCGCACTGCAAAACTTGCATTTATGTGATTAAGAAAGCAAAGGGAGGGGCGTGGAGGATGATCTAGGACCTACGCCCCTAAATAATGTAGTACAGAAAGAGTTTCCGCTCGTTACAAATCCTGCTTCAATATTATGTCGCATCCCAACACAAGCCACATATTTTACGGTGGTGGATTTGAAAAATGCATTCTTTTCAATCCTGCTCGACCCAGGTTCTTGGTACCCAACAGCGTTCATACTGGGAGGGAAAAGGTATGAACATTTCAGATTGCCCCAATGGTACTGCGAGAGTCCCAGTATTTTTAATAGAATATTGCACGAAGATCTTGGAAACATACACACAACCAGTCCAATAATTCAGTACGTAGACGATTTGTTGGTCTGCAGTAAAGACAAAAAGGAGCGTAGTGAAGATTGCATCACCCTGTTAACACATTTAGCACAGAAAGGGTACACAATGGACAGACGAAAATTGCAATATTTCTCAACAGAAGGTCAGAAGATATCCAAAGATCTTAAGATAATAGTACCCAATAGAGCAGCAGCGATAAAATCGGTAAAAGAGCCTAAAACAGTTAAGGAGATGCAGAAGTTCCTTGGCTTGTGTATTTACTGCTGAGCCTAGATATTAGACTATGCAGCATACACAAAACCCCTATTACAGGCACTCAGGAAGCCCAACGAGAAAATATGCAATTACAGTGGACACCAGAAATGCACACAGCTTTTGACAGACTCAAAGAATTGATATCCACTGCTCCAGTTTTGGCAATCCCTAACTATGATCCTGAATTCTACCTGTTCTCACACTGCAATGGCACACTCATGACAGCTGTGTTCACACAGAAAACATCTCTAGAGCACAAGCCCCTTGCCTTCTACAGTGGAACACTGGACACGGTAATGCAAGGACATTTCGCTTGCGAACAGGCTCTTGCAGCCACCACGTTCGCGATCGAAAAGAGTTCCACAATTGTAATGGGGTGCTCCATCATGTTGTATGTAGAACACTCTCTTTTTGCTATCCTTGAAAGGTTAAAACGTACACTTACTACCCAAAGAGCAACAGCATTCTAGATAATAATATTGAGTGCAAACATACACATTGTGCGATGTAAAAGTGTAAACCCTGCCACATTTCTCACAGAAGCATGTACAGAAGAGGACATGCAGAAGCATGATTGTGCCACTTACAGAGGTGACGATGGTCACTCGCCTACAGCACATGAAAATGCGCTAGCAGAAGGAGAAATTTATTTTGTCGATGGGTCAGTTTCCATAAATTGTGAAACAGGAGAAAAGCACGTGGGAGCAGCAGTAGTCCGGGTGGAGGATGGGGAATTTGAAGTAATTGTACAAAACAATTACCGCCTCACTTCTCAGCACAAGCAGCAGAACTAGTAGCGCTCATAGAAGCATTGCATACGGCAAAAGGGTGCACAGTCACAATCTACACAGACTCTGCCTGCATCGCAACGACAGTACATGGAGGGTTGGCAAGATGAGGTAGGAGGGGATGTCGGAGGGCAGATGGGTCCCCAGTCCAGCACGCAGCACTATTAGGAGAATTGAGTGACGCGTTGAAAGAGCCCACACATTTTAGCAGTCGTGAAATGTCAGGCCCACACACAAGGTGATGACGTAATCTCATTGGGGAATGCGGCAGCAGACGCCGCCGCCAAGGAAACATCCTATTTAGCTAAGAGCTCAACAGGTGAGTACATACTACAGAAGGTAGGAGAGGAAGAGCACCCAGAAGGATTCAACGCATTGCCAATTTCTCAAATTATTGAGTTCAGCATGATGCATTAAGTGAAGAAAAGGAGATGTGGGTGAAAAGAGGGTGTAGCCAGTCATCCACTGACCTTTTATGGAGACAAAATAACACTGGAAAGGTAGTAATGCCTGCAAAATTACTGGAGGCAGCATTCCAGCAACTACACTTCCCTGGCCACAATGCAAAGCAACACATTATCGCAGACATACAGGAAGATTGCTTTGCTCTGGAACTACAGGAGCAAGTCACAAAGCTAATAACAGAAAGTATCACATGCCAAACATATAACTCTGGCATGACATTACGAACACTAAGAGGAACGTCCCCAAGCCTATGGGAGAACGGTGTAAAGGGTCCCAATATTTGATTGTTGTAGTCTGTCAGTTTTCCCGGTGGGTGGAAGCAAGCCCCTGCACTCATCCAGATGCACGGTGTGCTGCCAAATTCTTGGTCAGGGAAGTATTCCCCTGCTGGGGCATCTGTGGTGTCACACGTTCCGACAATGGGACACACTTTGTAAATGACATGGTCAGGCACATATCAGCGATGCTTGGCATAACTCACAAGCTTTGTACAATTTATCATCCGCAATCGAATGGACTTGTAGAAAAAATTAACGGATTGCTTAAAAGCAGGTTGTCAAAATTGTGTCACACACTAAAAAAGAACTGGGTATATTGTTTACCCTTAGCCCTCTTTGAAATGAGGAATCAACCCAGTAAGGATCACCACCTGTCACCCCATGAGATCGTGACAGGTAGAAGAATGCATACAGCCCACTCACCCTTGCGCAGACAGTCAGATGCACAGCAGAGTGCCACAGTACTAGGAGAAGAGTTCCATGAGTATCTTAGAAATCTCACAAGAGCAGCACGTGCCATAACAAAACAAATAGCACCCCCATTTACACAGAAATAGCTACAGACATGACCACTCCAGCCACAGATAGCCCAGACTGCCAGTTGATGACAGGTGACATGGTATACGTGAGAAGTTTTGTGTGTAGGTGGAATGGACCTAGGTTCCACGGTCCCTAGTAATATACTGCACACCCACGGCAGTCAAAGTGCAGAGTTTAAGGTATTGGGGCACTTGACATATGTCCACAAGGCTCATGGAAGCACGGACTGCACAGACTATGAGGATGGCAGAAATGAATGTAGTGCAGAAACGTAATAAATGAAAAAGCTGAAATGCAGAAATAAGTTGCAAGCCTAGAACAGAAATAAGCAAATGGTAGAAGAGCTTGTTGACAAAGATGCATGACCTTTATGGATAAAGATATTAGGTATAATATGCAAAATGAAAAGTCACTGTTAAAATGTGAACACATGTGCAAAAATGATGATGATGCTCTCTCTCTCTCTCTCTCTCTCTGTCTCTCTCTCTCTCTCTTTTGTTTCCCACTTCTCTCTCCCTGTTGGTTTTAGATTATTAGTAAATAGCCTCCCTCGATTCCACCACCTCATACTCAAGGTATGAGGAGGAAGAAAGGAAGGATGCACAATAAACATATGTATTAAGATATTGAAGTAAACACAAAAAGTGAAAGTGTTTATAATTAAGATGTGTAAATAACCAAACATAATGCGTATGCTTAACACATGCTTACATCTCATTTACTAGGAGCTACAATAGGCATGGAAGAGGCCCCAACGACAAACGACAATAGTGTAGATAGAAGTAGAAGAAGAACGAGTAGTTATGCTAGCTATTCGTATGAATGTGTGTGCAGTGATATTCTTTTCAACCTTGTTTGGCCTGGTATTGTATTGGGCCATAGAGTTTATTTCGATTGATATGAGCAAGGGGGTGGAGGAATAAAATCAATTAAACAAGGAACTCATTTAATTTGGGATGGCATTAAGTTGATATGGGCGCACGGGAATCACAGGAATGAAACCAATGATACTAATGCCAATGATACATTTGTGCAGGATACTCAAGAGCCCCGACATTTTAATGAATCAGATTTTAGTGTTTATTCAATGAATGACAGGACACCTTCAGAGCTCACGTGGGTACAAAATCACCCATACCCAACCACGATGTCTGTTGCAGAAATCACATTGTCAGGTAGCATAGTCACCAGAGAAGAGAACAGCGATAACAAACACATGGCCATCAGTTACTCCAATTTATACACAGAGAGGGAGGACAAATGGAATGACAAGGCCCCCCCGGGAAATGTGGGTGGTAGACACAGGAGGAAAAAGAGGGGAACACAACAAGAAAAATGGGAAGAGCATTATAAATTCGGCCTTGACACAGTTAATGATCCTCAGCACCCGCACCAAACAAACAAATGGTACGCTGACATGAGCAAGACAGCAAAACGGACAACAAATGAAAGTTGTTACATTTTCTCACTTATACCCCATGCCTCAGGCACCCCTAAGGTATTGCTGCCACAAGAAATTCCATTTGCAGAGGCACTGAGTCTCCTACATCTCGCGCTGTGTATAATCAAAAATACTTTTCAAGCACACAAGGTTTCATTCAAACTATTATAGAATGAGCGGACTTGTTACGCACGGCCGCAAGGAGTAATTTGTGTGAAGGAACCTTTTCTGGTGATAAAGGGAATATTATATGTAGACAATAAATGGCAGAATGAAGAAATATTATGCAAAGCGTATGCACTGAGGGGGCTGTCTGAAGAAAAACTCTCGTGGGTACAGAGAACATGCAATCCCACATGGACTGAACATATAATGAAACTCACTTGGATTACTGCCATCGGAAAACCCTTCAAACTGCAAAAGGATATTTCATACGAACTGTGCTTCCGTGGGGAAGGTAAAAAGAACATGGGGGGGAAACAAAAACTGCAGCAAAACTCTCATAATACCTGACATGAAGAAAGGAACAGCTGCAATGATGGATACATACTGGGTTTGCGGCAACATGGCGTACCTGCACCTCCCGCAATCATGGAGGGGCATGTGCTCCCTGGCAACGCTGCATTCTGCATGAATAGTGATCCCAGAAAACCATATCCAGGGGGAAAAGACACAAGTGGTAGCACCACACAAACTGTCCCCAACACCGCCCGATGAAGTTCCCATGTATGCCATAGCTGAGGAAGGATTACAGAGCACAATGCGGAGAAGGAAAAGATCATCACACTATATCTCCGCCAAATCAACAGAACTCCTGGCACAGATCCCCGACTGTTTCCGGTTGTTTAGTTCCATTGAGACTTTCTTCGTGTCTCTCATTCCCAGCATCCAGGCAAGAGCGAATGCAAAATTACTTCAGATCACCAGGTGGGAACTCATTCAGCTGGCCAACAACACTGAAGAAGGATTCAACGTGATCAAAGTGTAACTCAGGGCTTTACGATTATTGACTATGCAGAACAGGTATGTACTAGACCTGTTAACAGCAATTAATGGAGGTGTTTGCCGAAAAATCGGGGGCGTGTGTTGCACTTTTGTACATTCCGCAGACGCAGACAACAGCTCCCTTTTCCCATGTCATAGCAGCAGTGCACAACCTTGGAGAACACCTTGGAGCCCAGTACTTGGTTCGACAATCTTTTTTCTTGGGTACCATCGTGGCTCGGAATGACAGTGAAACTCCTCATACCACCCATTGTCTTTTTGCTCCTCATTTTTTGTGTGTGCCAATTAGGGCTCAGATGTTGTGCTAATGCAGTACCTGATGGTGGGCTAATGATGGTGACAATGGGCCGTGCAAATGGAGTGGCACAGATAAAGCACGAGGCAGAAGTCCCAACAGGAGAAAGCTTAGACACAAAATATAGAATGACCACAAAATACAGAACAGGGCACATAGTAGATAACTTATATCACACAACCATGAAGGAACCAAGAGAATTACAATGGTACAAGCAAGTATGGGTAGACCTGGAGGGCGAGGGAGAGTGTATTTATATGACCTGCACCCAGATGAATATGCTAGAAAGGGGGAAAGCCTCAAGGCAGTGTGTAGGGCCTAGATGTCAATAAAGTGAATACCTGCATAGGATGAAGAAGTAGCTGAGGAAGAAGAGCGCAAGAGACTGGGACAATTACAATATTCGTTACTTAAGTAACGAAAGGGGGGAATGTGTGGGAGGAGGGGGTCCTGGAACCCCCCCTCCATTCTGAGAGCGCACACTTCCTGGATAGGACCTGGTGCAGCTGCTTTGGGTTCAGGGCCCCGGAGCACCCGCGCGGGAATACCCTAGGAACTGTAACCCTCTCCCCTTGCAGACAGCCTAAACTAGCATTGAACTAGACTCCGTTTTGTGTGCTACTGACTCCATTTTGTCTCCTCATAATGGCAGGCCAGCAATGAAATTATAACACAGGCCTGCAGCTCTCCCTGCAAGGCACGCACAGCGAACAAGCTACTCCCCCCACCTGCTCCCCCTTTGTCACTTCTGCGGTAGTCCGGTTCTCATGGGAGACTAGCCGCGTGAATGCAACAAATTTGGCACTGTATCTTCCGTCTTCCCTCATTGACCCTGCCACAGCCCACCTCAGGGCCTGGCAACAGAAGTCGTTCATCTCCACAAACTTGACCACACCTAAGAGAGCCATGCCATAAAAATGCCAGCCCCATATCCTTTGAACATGGTCAAATAACTAAGAATGACCCAAGTATGTGTTGTTCGCTCGCGTCTTGATATGAGAAAAGTGAAGTGTCTTTCTGCACGCAATCAGAATGGGTTGCTCATTGCATGCAGAATCAGGAAATAACTGCAGTAGTACGTTGTACAATATATGTGTAACCAGAAGCACTAATGTTAGATTCCAGTAATATAAGTGTGACGTGAATTAACGAATAGTATGAAGTTTTTATAGATATGGATTTGCATAACACTGTACATGCCAGTACAAAGCTACCTCGTTTCCGTTTGTTCATTCTCACTATTATATTGTTATATATCTCCTTGTAGGCTCATGCGCAAGATTCCTAATGGAGCCTCGCTGCCTTGAGCCTCGCGCAGATGTAGCAACAGCTCACTGTGGATAACATTGAGCCCATGTAACCAACAAAGGGGCACAACCCTTGCTCACCGCGTCCCTGAAAGAAGACGAAAAAACAATATAATAGTGAGAATGAACAACCCATTGAGGTGGGATGTGGGGCCCCGCCACTACATGCGGATAGAAGATCAAATCAAACTATATAAGAAATTGGTCCTGAAGAAAATGATCCAAACTAGATATCATCGAAACTGGTCGACCTGACAATTGACGGATGTCCTCAGTAAAAAAGACACCTTACAATTACAATTCCTCTCACACCGTCCTGTGTCTACATGATACCAAGGAGGGCTTTTTTATATCCAAAAAGGTCTAAACTAACTTTGTAGTAGGTGCTAGATATACCATTTTAAGATGTTTTGTAATTGCAAGTAATTTATGCTTGATGCATGATTACAGACGGGTAGGGGAAGCACACACTACGCAGGGTGAATAAAGTCTGGAAAATCCCCCGCCGTGTGTCCTTTGTCCCACATTAACCTCTTTTTAACATTATTGGTGTGTTACGATGTTTAGGATATCCCATTTTTGATCTGGGCCTAATTGACCGACCACTCATTGTAGGGTATGGGTCAGTTTCCCTCTTTTACCTATCCTCTTTTAGATAGGCGATCCACCACAGGCACCCTAGGGACAGCCTTCCTGCAGGGTCAGTGTGTCCTTCCAGCCAGGGTCATATTAGGTAACACAATTCAAGTACCCCTTGCTTTAAGAACTTTTGGCAAATGTATATTTTTCTAGTCTTTACTCTGTCTTGTGTGATACCGTGATTGATAGTGACAGAAAGGTTCTTATATGCCTGGAGGATTAGCCACAAACTTTGTTTTCACGTCACCCGTATGTGTTTTGCTTAAAAATGATTTGTAACATGTTTTCTGCAGAGTGCTGTCGGCGAGAGCAGAGTAGATTCTGCTTACCCTATTTTAGATAAATACTTTTTTAATATCACAAGCACTTGGTCTTGGCCTCATTCCCGCCTGGGATGTGTCCTGTTTGATTTTTATTGGGAGAATTAAGTGCATTTTTGGGGACTTCTCACTTTCACAATATATGCTGCTATGGTGGATGGTCTAGGGAGTTCCTCACAGGAACGGGAGTCCATGGCCCCTACCAGGGTGAGTCTCTCCCAGTGAGGTCCTACTTGCCCAGACCTCTGGTTAAAGGTCTTGCAGAGTGGACTCACCTCCCTAGCCTCAAAGGGGGAAGCTGCCCCTTTGGGAGAAGTGACACATTTTGCTGACCCTACTGCTTATATAAGGGATCCTCACTGAGAGTTTAGTGCAGCAGACCAATATATGCATTTTGTGAAATTATATTTCACTATGAGATTTATTTTTCATTTAATTTCATTCCTCTAACCCTACTACTCATGACTAAGTAGGAGTGTGCATGTGTGTTGGGGGCTGAAGATGTGTGTTTTGTGGAATATTCTTCACTTTGCTGAAAATGTTTAATTTAATTTTGTCGATCTGATCTTAATCAACAAAACTCAATGGTGTATGTGTCTGAATACGTTTAATTTCTTTTTGTTCCTCTGAACTTACTGTGCATGACCGGTGGCACCACTGCATGGTCTGTGTGGAAGCTCGTCTTGTGAATTTTGCAGAATATATTTAATTTTGCTATATCTTTGTAATTTGGTTTTTACCCACTGACCCAACTGCACATGACTGATGATGTTGTGTTTGATTGTGTTGCTGCAGACGAATTTGGATGTTTTCCAGTATATTTGTCATTCTTTTTATGATCTACTGTGCATGTAAAGAAATATCAATACTAGGGGTGCGTGTGTGTGTGTGTGTGTGTGTGTCTGTGTGTACATATTGGGGCAGCAGTTGTTTTTGTGTGTTTTCTAGAATACTTTTCATTTCATTGAATAATTACATTGGAGCAGAATTATTTATTGCATTCATTCGAAGGACATGATTCACAGAGCGTTTTCAAATGAGATTGCGCCATTATAAATCTCTCTGAGAATAAGGCCCTACATTTTTAACAAGTCCCACCTGTGAAATGATAAAATGAATGCAAACCTTCCCCCTCAAACCATTCACTTAAAATGTGCTATCCATACTCTCTCTGCCTCTGAACCAGGCAACAGAAGAGGCATGGCTTCTGCCAGGGTTGAAGGCTCAACAAATTACTTGAAGCCAGGTTCTCAGTTTCAAGGGTTATCATTACAAAAACCGGAAGCTAAGGGAAGGGATTAAGGGTCACTTCAGTTATCTAATCACAATTCAACAGAACAAATTAAATTAGGCTTCTCTTGAGGACCATGGTCCTTATTCCTTCCATCTGTCACGTAGACCCTGCCTTCTTGGTGGGAAACAAAAATAAAAATCACTCAGTCTTTGGTGTTTTAGTACTTTTTTTATAGTTGTAGCTGCCCTCTTTTCTTTCTTAGCTGTCCTGATGTTACACTAAACAACTAACTGGAACCGCCATGGGAGCCACCATGGCACCCTCCTACGCTAACACATTCATGTTTGACTTCGAAACCAGATACATCATCAATAACCCCGATTGGAGCACATATCTGAAAAAATGGAACAGATATATTGATGACATATTTGGAATATGGTGAGGGAATCGAGAAGAATTGAACAACTTTCTTCTATATTTGAATAACATCGATAACAGGCTACAATTCACAATGGAAATTGGCAATCCGAACATTCACTATCTAGACGTTCAAACGTCTATTGAGGATACAAGAATCTTGACAAATCTTTACTCGAAGCCTACTGATAGAAACAACCTCCTTCATAGAATGAGTTTTCATCCACACAACATTTTACGCAACTTACCTTTCGGCAAATGCTAAGAATCAAAAGAATCGTAAGTGATCAAGCAGAATGTGACCTGGAACTCAACAAATTGCACATGAAATTAAAAGAAAGAGGATATCCAGATGAAGATCTTACAGAAGCCAGGATTAAAACAGATGCACAAGATCACACCCAACTGTTGACAAAAAAACAAGAATGACCAAAGCCAGAACTGGTCTTTGTCACTAAATATTCGATCTAAAGTCGACAAATTAGGGACAGTGTTCTAAAAAGATGGACCATCCTACAGAACGATAAAAGAACTAAAGAGCTCTTTGCACAACCACCGGTCTTCGCGTATCAGAAAAGCAACAATTTACGCAATTTATTGGTTGACACACAGAACAGAAAATTGAAACAAAAAACAGCTGACAAATTCCGTGGTACACATCCATGTATGAGTTGTGGCAATTGTAACAACATCATGAAGAGACCTTGTATATCACACCCAACACCAGGAGAAAAAATACAACTCAAACAACATGCAACGTGTTTATCAAAGAATGTTATCTACGCAATCAAATGCCCATGTGCCAAGTATTACGTGGGGGAAACCACGCGCAAGATACGCACATGCATTAACGAACACAAATCTTGCTTCAGAACAAACAATCAGACGTCAGCAGTAGCGAGGCATTTCCATCAGAACGGTCATACAGTGGCACAACTTCGGTTCACAGTACTTGAAGTGATACCTACTAAAGGACAAAATGTAAGCATGAAGAAGTTGAGAGCCCAAAGAGAAGCATCATGGATTGAGAGGATTGGTTCTCTAACACCCGAAGGGATGAATGAAGAACTAGATTTGAGTTGTTTTTTGTATGAATGATGCTCTTTCTTTTATATTTTGTGTTCTTTCCTTGATATTGTTTTTTGTATGAACAATTCATCTTGTTGCATTTTTATAACATAAGCATATTCTATCTCCACAAATGCATATCATAATGTAGTTTGCTTATTTTTGCTGTTTTACATTACATATATATAGCACATCCACTTACAAAAGTCACCATCTTTAAATAAACATGGACTACATCACACGTCTTACATTACACTAACAATTATGGGTTATCATTTCGAACCACATCCAAGTCCGTTTTATACCTTTCTCTCTTTCGATTTTTGTTATTACTTTTCTTTTTATTCCATACGTCTTTCATTGCTTTTATCATCTTCCTCCCGCATTTTATTTTTCATTATTCACCATTCCTTCTCTATGATAACGTAATACGTATTGGGATTACCATGTTAATCCACAACATTTCACCGTTCCTTACCTTGAAACGGGCTGGTAACATCTTTCCAAGATGTCAGCCCTATTCAACACATACGCTTCGCAGCGTATGCTGCCTCACATTGATATGTATGTCTCCATGGCAACCTGCTAACAACAGAGCCGACCCTAGTTGAGATGCGAGTCGCGCAGCGCTCGCACATTTCCATAGCGCACTAAGATTTGCCTTCACAGGTAATCGTAGCGATATGCAACTCTTATACTTTTCACTCAAGGACACAAGAGTTCATCCCTAATGCAACTATATTTCCCATTCAGCATAACAATCGTACGAAGGCGGCATCGCCCTTTAGACTTCTCCACCTCACGGATTTCACACGCACGCCATCAGAGCGTTCGATTTGGCAGTCCTGACAGAGACTTCACGCTGCAACGCTCCTATTTCAGGTAACAATGCGAACTGTGTCACACAGAATCTTTAAACACTTACATTTAGAGTTACATACAATTTAGTTTTATTGTTTCAGAGCTACAATCAAGCACCATTTTGGATTACTTTCTCTCTGTGACATTGCTTTGTGGATTTTCGTGCATGAGAGTAGCAGGTCAGTCTCTTGGCCGGTTTTCCAAGCACAGTTACATATATAACGAGTATCAATTGTGGCAATATGCTTATTTTTTCCTTTATTATTATTTATCTTTTCGGAAAACTTTCTGGCAACGTTATAACCCTTCACTAATGATAGACACCCTGGATGATGACAACTAATTACTCATTTTTTAACACAACATGGGTAATGTATGTGAATCTCACTATTGCAACCTGAATCTCCAATCATGCTTTTGCTCATTCTGATAATGATTATGCTGTCACTTGATGTATGATTTCTTGATACTCCAATTTTGGACATTGTGGTTGACTTGTTTATTGTTATAATCACCTAAGAGATTTAACCAGAAGGCAGATATTAAAATATATATATATATATATATATATATATATATATATATATATATATATATATATATATATATATATATATATATATATATGTTCACAGGCCCTGAAAAAGGGTTTTACACTCGAAATGCATAGGCCTTAATGTGACATTTCAGCCTCATAATTCTAATTCCCCCAAAGGAATTACAGCTTATGAAAACAATAAGCAAACTAAGACTTAATAAACCTATATTTTTTTTCAAAGTATACTTTTGTTGAACTTTAAATTACCGCATGAAACCACACTCAAGTGGTACATAGGAGTGCAGCCCGCACCGCTGGTTTCACAGCCAAGGTCTTTCTTTTGCTGATGTCACACTATGCCTTCAGGAAATACTTGCACAACCACTCCTGTTGGTTTGGGTCATGTAAGCAGGGACCAGGCGTCAATCTAAGATTCTTTTCAGGATTGTAGTAGGCCCTGGCTTGTTAAACCTAACCGCTTGACAGGCCTCCTTGGGTACTACTCCACCACCAAGCTTGGAGGCTCCTTAGGCACTTGGGCCTCAACCAGTCCATTCTTGCCAGTTCCCTCCCTTTGGTCACTCCCACCAACTGATCACTATCTCTGTTCTCCTGTCTGTCTTACTGCCCCTCCTCTAGCTCTCCATTTACATATTTTCTCATTGATGATCGGCATTGCAATGTTCTTCACCAACTCCCCTCTCCCGCCTCTTGAGCTGGTCTTTTGTTCCTCTTCTGTAGTGGTCTGTAGCTTCTCGAATCTTCACACATGGATGCTAATCCAGTTTCTCTTTCAACTTTTCTCCTCCTTCTTTTTCACCTATGTGTCGTTTGCTCCTCTTTCACATTCTACCGTTTCTCCCCCTCTAGCTCTTTAACCTCATCTCAGCCTCTTACCTCTAGTGTTCCCTTCACCTCTTAATGACTGCTCACCCTCACTTCTATCAATTCTTTTTTGTGATTTTTGGCTAATACTGGTCAACTTTACACAAATATTTAAAACCAGCACTACAATTAGCAATCGTTTAAAAACAGCAAAAAAATGCAATTTCACTAATCGACCAAACCATTTATACACAAATTTACATTAAACAATCAATTAATATACCCTTTTAAGACCAACAATAAAAAATTATTCCTTTTACATTCAAAGAACAAAAATTAATTCATAAGCAACACTTCCAATTAATCAGCACACTTCTTTCAGTAAAATAATACAAATAACGGCCATACTCCATAAAACATAGTCCCTGAGATCAGTGCACATATCCTAAATCACTTAATAAAATGGATCATACATTGCCAATTACTTCTATCACCAACTCTCCTCATCTTACTGATGCTCTCCGCTCCCCCTCCCGAATGTTCCTCTTCAACTCCTGGGCTCCTTTTTCTGATAGTTTTCCTTCATCCTCCCCTAACGTCTGCATCCCTCTGTCCTCTCCGATGGTCTCCCCTCCTCTTCCTTCTGACTGCTCCTCTTTACCTCTTTCACCTGCTGGCGTACTTCTCCTTGTGACTGTTCCCCATAGCTACTGTCACTTCCCCATATCCATTCTGCTCTTCTCCTTCCCATTCGTCTCTGCTTCCTCCATTCAACATCTTTCTTCCACCCAACGCTCCACATGCACTGTCCATCACCTTTAGCCTCCAACCCATGTCTCCCACATACCTCCTTTCTTTCTACACCCTTTGATCCACCCACATTATGCTTGGACGAGTCAGGACTGGATTTCAGATGTTTGACGCTTGTGGGTGGGTATTTGTATTTTATATTTGTTTAATATTTATATCGCGCACCAAACCCTGAGGTAACTGGGCGCTTTGTATTGTGATAGAGTCCCGCCTATAGGGACTAGAGTACTTTTTTGTTTTGGAAGCCTGCGATCAGAGCCTGTCATGGGTCCACTTGCTGAGGTTCCATTAAGGATGGGCATTGTCTTGGACTCGGCTTGCCAGAACCCAGCACGGATTAAATCATTGTTGCTTCACAGTTTGGTATACATGTCTGTCTCTTCTCCACGTGGTAGGTTTGCAAGCTCTGCTTGACAGAGCCCGCACAAGCAGTCAAGCAATGCCAACTGTTGATTTCTGGTGCTGTTTGAACCATGCTCTACATCAAAGTCCTGTGCTCTGCAAATGCCTCCAGGAGCTGCTCCATGGCTCACTGATGCAAAACTCACAATGTTATTGAACATTACAATGGCTGCCCTAAATACTATTCATGCAAATTAATTATCTTTGAAACCATAGTATTTCCTCTTATGAACTCTCTGGCATCCCTGATTTGAGGGGAACACTTAAACATTGATAGCATTATAAGGGCCACTTTCTTTAATCAACAAGTGCTTCTTCCAGGCCAGTTAAAGGGTGATTTTGAGTTCAGCCTTATCGTTGCCAAACAGGGTTTAGTTAACTAAGTTTAACCTTTCTGGGGTAACAAGGAGGATTATTTGAGGTTCTTTTAGCTCATGATAGGAATGTGCTGCATTGTCTTCTTTTTTTTCCAAGAGTCCCAGCTTTTCGGATAAATCTCCTATCGGGGAACCGCTCTTTACCTTCTGATGCATGGCATTATAGATCGACCCGGAGTTGTCAAGGTACTTGAAGGGAGTGATGGACATGAGTCTTGTTATGGACTGGGGGGGTTTGTGGATACTCTATGTGCCCCTGCGGTCATCCAAATCCCGTCACCAGCCTCTGGCATTGGACTTCATCACAATTCCCATTTGCCAGAGATTGCTATTCAGATCGCTGCCTCACACGATAGGACATTAGTCCATGAACCAGAAGTCTTGGGTGTGCATCTAGCAGCTCTTCTCCCTGAGTTTCCTCCAGTCTATCAGGCCTTGCACTTAAAGATCGTAGTGCACAGCATCCCAGGCAAGCCACAAGCTTGGCTACAAAAGAGGGAAAAGATTAATTTCAAATTCTAAGATCCTCATTTTATTAAATATACTGTTAAGCATTTTAAGTCATTGCTCATGCTTTTGTATCATTGTATGTTGTAGCTTCTGTTCCACAATGATAGTCATTGCTCTTAGTGCCTGATTTAGGCTTATTTTTATCCATCCAATGACACATGCATTGTGTCTTCTCTATCTTGCATTGTTCCAGACATTGTCCACGATTTTCTTTTCTTTTCTTTATCTGTGCTATTTAATAATTGTGGTCATCAAGCCGACTTTGGAGTTTTCTTTACTTTTTTAGTATGTTATTCCACGCCTTTCTTATGCTACATTTCCTAAGCTCTTTAAAGTGAACTGTTTTTTTCGGTTTGTTATTTAATTTGTGGGTCTGCTGTATTGCTTTACATGACTTAAATATTCCTATGTTTCTGGCTTTGCTAATTTGAGAGCTAACATGTGTTTCCCATCATTAGATGTTTTTCAGTGTGCCATTGGTACTGCTTGTTATTATTTTAATATTACTCTACGCATTCTCCTAGCCTTACTTTCATTCAAGCAAAATAGTTGTTATATCATTTACTGTTCTGATTCTGTCCTCAACCATATTTGAAATTATGTTAATTTGGTTTACTTCTAGTTTGTTGAGAAATTTTTAAAATAATAAAAATGATGGCATGAATGTTTCAGGCGAAATATCGGTGTTACGGATCTTGTGAGATAACAGATCATTAAGTTCCAGAGAACCAACTTCCCTTTCCAAGAATAGTGCGTAAACAGACTATTTATTTTATTCGGTTTTATGCAAACTTACATTGAAAGCTAAAAAAAGTTAACAATTTCATTCTCCAAATTACATCATAAGAGCTTCATCAATTTTCATCCTCACTAAAAACCCCAAAAATTTCCAAAGAATAATCAGTAAAAAGGGAAAAAGGAAGAAGAAAAAGAAAGAAAAAAAGAAAGAAATAAACAGAAAAAGAGAGGGGTCTCAGCATGTAATGCAGGAACAAAACACAAAAAGGAAAAAACACTACTCATTCCTGTTAGCCTTCAAGACGGATAACATCCACCTAGGTTTGGCATTCCAAGGGACTATGGTTTATCTCGAACTTCTAAGCCAATATGTTTATACTACATTTATAATCTGACAAAACACATATTGCAGAAAGTGAAAGGCAGCATAGCTCAGTTAGCTTTTGCGCAGGGTTTCAGACAAGCTCCTGTAGTACATTAGCATAGCAGTCCTATCTTTAGATGCTGCAAAAGGGTCTGTCATATTGTAAGGGTTTTTTTGCCAAACTTTACAGAGATCTGCCTAAAAGTAACATAATGATGGTAAGAAGATAAGTGCTAAAAAGGTATACACCTTGTTGATGTGCCCCGGTTTCTCATGTTCAACCATGTTTCTCCATGTTGTGATCGGAGAAGCGCAAAACATCACGTCTTGGTACACATGACAATCCTCCTATGTCAGCTAGCGTATAGGGGAGTATACATGTTTTGTGCATTAATAATAGTATCTGAAAGGAAATGTTAATGAATCCTTGACTTCTAGATAGATGTAAGAAACATATACATTCCCTAGGCCTGAATGTAAACTTTCTTGGGTGTAAGACTTAAGATTCTGTCATAGTTCTTAATGTTTATAAGGTAGTCTCAAGTAATGTCCTGTATTTAATCAGAGTGCCAATTGGCGTGGATGATGATTGTGTATCAGATGATTCAAAAAGGGGACGGGGGAATAACAGTACTACATTCTAGTAAAGTACCTAATAATGAGGCACTATGACACAATCATTAGAGGAGGGGGGTCAAAACAACCTTCCTATTACTTTGTATGCCCATTAAAGAGATGGGATGAACAACAGGACTTTACCATCAGAATGGATCCCTATGGCAGAGTTTACAGATATGAACAATCTTTGGCATGGCCAATGAATAATGCCTTGCCCACTTTATAAATGTCTTACCATCTTTGGCATAGGCCACTCACACCATGGAGTAGCGAGCAATGACAGAAAGTCCAACCCAAAAGTGGCTAGCTGAAATTAGGGACTCAATAGTCACTGCCCATTCAGCAGCTCATACATCTTTGTATATCAACCTTTCTGGATTACAGGTACCTGCCTCTAGAATGCACACACACATTGACACAAGCACAAAGACGCACACACATACCTGGTCGTGAAATTATTCTGATGTTTCAAAGTTGCCCCCCTTCACAGACTACTCAAAAGGGAATCCTGAAATGGCCTTTAACTTGTCTCTTGCTCACTGATCATCACTGTTAGCAACTGGTAAGGGTCCACACCACCAACCTGCTCACTCAATCACCACCACCTACACATTGTCTGTGGCCACAACCATCACTGCAACTCTCCATGACTGCTGACTCCTATTTTGTTCCGCTGAAGACACCAGGTGACCTTTAAGTTTAGGGACAAGAAGCATTACAAATCCAAGCATAACCAAAACATAAACAAGCAAATCATAAAAAAAGCAATCTTAAAAAAGTAAACGTTATGAATTTAAGATACAAACAACAGCTTATAAAATGCTAGAAAGCACATCAACTAAACCATGGTACTTATTCCACAAAAGATATACCAGGGTCTTTAAGCAACCATCAAATTCTATTTTTTTTTCCACATTCTTTCCCGATTTCTCCCCAATTCCTTTTTTCTCCAAGTATGGATTAGTCCTGATTCACAAACACTCAACATAAAACACAATCAGGCAATGTGAGTAGCTTATCTTTCCCAAATCCCCCATTGAGATGCGGGAGATTTGAACTGGGTCACAAGAGCTCTCAATCAAAATCCTGACTCAACGGAGGAGATCTGGGCAATGGTTCTCTTGATGCATGGATGAAATCCTGAGGGGATGTGTGGACACCCACAAATCAATGTTCTTCAGGTTAATTCAGGCATACATCCAACCAATGGCCAGTTGTTTGCTTTTTGCTGTGTGGTCCACAAGTACCACATCATTAGACAGGGAAAAATCTAGCAAGCTTTATGGACTTCAAAACCACCTTTAAAAAGTACTGCATACATTACCTCTGAAAAGCAATTCATGCGGTGTGTTGGCACAAGTTCCCTTTTAAGAACTTTCATAAATATGAGGCAAAGCTCAAGTGTCAATAGATAAAACCAATGCGTAAAGGTTCACCGATTGTGTATTAATACCATGAAAAGAAAAGAGGTCAATGCCGCGTTAGTCCAGTTGTCATAAAATCACATGAGAGGCAGGCTGGTATGCCTTTTATTGGACTGCACTGTGGCTTTCTCTCTACAAATCCGTTCACACTGCACCACCAGACAGAGAAGTCTCTTGGACTTTGTAAGCCAATGCATTGTTCCATTTTTTGATCGTATTTTAAGTTAGTCCAATAGAAAGTATCAAAACCTGCCTCTCAAATAAATACTGAAATGACAAGAGTTTGCACAGGTGCAGGTCAGTGAACATCTAGTATAGACGCTGATGCAAGCAGATTGTAGGTTGATGAATATTTGAGGTAATCAATCGCCTTCACATTATATTGGGCATACAATCTAGGGATCCACTACCTGCTTTCCACTTTCTGCATTCCTGGATTGGACAGGTTCAAATGAAACTGCTACTGGCTTTCAATAAAGCATTAATTAAAGAGTTATGACTGAAAGGTGATTAGTCAAATGTAAGGGTCCAGGTGTGAGATAGGGTGGGTTGAAAACATGGCAGTTCAGAGACATATGCAATTCAGTAATGTATTGTCTTGTATTGTACTGTATGCTAACTTATAAAGCACGGAAAAGACCCAAAGGCATCAAGGCGCTGAAGCAGAAAACAGCCAGAGAGGGAGGCACGAGAGCAGACTCTGAACAAACAAGATTTCAATTGCCTCCGAAAGGCAGATAGTGCCTGAGTGCTCCTGATATGCAACAGAAGTGCAGTCCACAACATGGGTGCCGGCACTGAAAAGGATCTGCCACCCATCCGGCTAAGCTGAAAATGGGGAACGGTCAGCAAGAACTGATCAGCCGAGCAAAGGTTTCTCTTAGGCTGGTAAAGAGTAAGCCTAAAAGTAATGGTAATCAGTGCTAGGTATAGCGCCAACTATCTCAACACCAGCTAAGCTAAATGCAGGACTTCACTGAACAATGATCGGGGGGGAAAAAAAACCTTTATAATATTTGGTTTAACCCTATGCAAAAAAAAAAGTAATAATACATTACCGAATTTTCATCCATTTCAAAGGACGTGAAAGAGTATTTGGAGAAGGGGGTGTTGTGAAGACTTTTGATGCAAGTTAATTTCCAGGTTTTAAGACCTAGTATGACAGGGTTTGATGAGGAAGCTTTGTTGGTTGCAAAGCAGGTGGATGTACTAATAGGATGTGTTTTGATAATTCAACAAGAGCATCAGTGTAACATTACATATTGAACTGTTGAAGCCTTGCTGCTAGAAGGGACTACCTAATGAACCGTTTCCTCAAATTTCCCATGTTATAAGTCTCAAGTGAAAGGTTAGAGGATGCAAAATTATTCACGAATATGCCCTCATGGAATGAACTCAGTCTGCACCTTAATAAACATTGACTAAATAATTATATTTTGTTAGGCGCATTACTGCAGAACTAACTGTCTTGAGACCCCAGAACAAATACTAGCATTGCCTTCCTAAACTGGGGCACGTGCCAGCCAGGAGCATGGACTCAATGAAGACATGTGCATCATTACAAGTTGCTAACGATGCCGGTGCTTCCGTGAAAACCCTGCAGTGAGTGCCATTACCTAATTGCATATGTCTCTAAACTGCAAAGTTTTCAACCCACCCTATCTCACAGCTGGACCCTTGTGACATTTGAATAATCACATTTCAGTCATAACTCTGTAATTAATGCTTTATTCAAAGCCAGTAGCAGTTTCATTTGAACTTGTGCAATGCAGACCTGCCGGGCGTAACGGCCCCTGCCTGCAGAGTCGGAGTGTGGCAGTCTGAAATTGGTGCTCGTAAGTTGCTACCGGCACCCTTATTTCCAGATTACCACACTCATAATGCGGCCATATCCTGCAATGACCCTTTCAAAAGGAGGACAGAGTGGAATCCAGACAAAAGGCAGGAGAGATACTGGGTGAGAGCGCAGAATACGCAGCCATTTAGGGTCCAACATGGCAATATAAAAACTAGACAGCCGTGTCGGAAGAGAGCATAGAGGAGTAGTGATGTTGTCTACCTTAATTTGACTAGGCACATCTTCATAAAGGCACCTATGAACCAGGAACCGAAATGTGATGTTTATCTAAGCTTTGACAGGGCCCCCAATGCAAAGAACTTCTGAAGGAGGAAACATGATCACATGTATCCACACCATCCTAGACTTGGCATTGTTCATGATCTACAATTATGGTAAAAGTCGACCAAACACTCCCACAAGGTGGGTATTAGAATACTATGCATGACAATGAATTGAAGTGCCCACAAAGAATGCTTTTGAGTTCCAGAAATAAAATGTAGAGTTGTAGGTGGCATGGTTATTAGACTTCTTTAACGATGGCTTGGACCGAAGAAGCCATTGTAATTTCCAATTTGAGGAAAAACACCCTGGTTCAACACTTTCTCTGTCATTTAGGTAGATGAGATGCAATCAAAAGAAAGAGAAAGAATCATTATTCTAAAAGATAGGTTCAATGACTAAAAGGTCCTGGACTATTTGTTTAGAATATTTAATCTGAAAATGGGGATTGTTGTATCTTGCTCCCCAGCAAGATGTGCCCAGATCAGAGATGACATGGAGCAGGAACCAGATTGACCCAGGTAAATACAAACAGAAGATGCTTTATTGTCTTAGTTACATAAATGCAGTTCATAAAGGAAGGAGAAAATGTGGTAAGCATCTGCTCTGGTTCCCTGCCATACTCCAAGTCACAACCCTCACTTTTCAGAACCCCCGGGCCTCCAGCACTCCAGGTTCCAGCCAGCATTCCATGAGGCCCAGCATCCACACACACACTCACTCTGGATCATCCACGTTACCACAGCGATCCCATAAACCGAGTGGGATTAAGGTCAGTATCTTTGGGTATTACTGAAAATAAAGTAGCTAAGTAAGTTACAGCCTGCCAAACCGAGTCTTAATAAGCCGGGGAGAAGCAAGACTTTGAGAGTTCAGCGCTGTTTCCACCAAAGATGGTCTGTCAAACAGGTACTTAAAACTATTAGAATACCGAGCCATTGTCTCGATTGTTAATAGTGTGTTTTTTTTTTTAATTGGGTTTACATGTAACATGTGTGCCCCAATTTACTTTTAAAAAAACCCTCTGAACTAAGGTGACAAACGGAGTAAAGATACCATTTTACATTTCCATCGGTAAGCCATGGGCAGGCCACCGGAGGCAGAGCGAACAGGTCACGCCACACAGTGCTGCCCTGCCGGCAGGTAGGTGGGGGAATTGAGGGGGAAGTAAAAGTTCTTGGAGGTAGGAGCTAGGAAATGTGGACCAGGGACTTGGCAGAACACAAGGGGGCTCAGAGGAGTGGCACAGGAGGCAGAAATGGAATATGGTGTTGTCGCGCTCTGAAACACCTGTGTATGGGCGCGATATAAATAAAATATCATATCATACCAGCAGCCCAAGGCTGGGTTCCTGTCCTCCTGATTTGCTGGTGCCAATCCCACAACTGGCAATACAAAATCAAGACTATGGAGATTGTATTACTGAACACCCTGCTTTTATGGAAGCATATTTGTTCACTAGAGAGAGTGGAATCTGTAAACTGAGCATATGCGCTGTGATAGCTCACATGTTAAGTGATTGCTTCTTACACTGGGCCAGCAAGTCTCTCGTATTGGCAGTTAGTCCCAGCACCTCTTCACTGCCCATTATCTATTGTATTACAACGGCACTTGCTGTAGGCTTTTGATTTATTTTTCACATAGGGCTCACCCCGGAACACAAATCGTATAACTCTATTTTTCATGGCCAAACTCCTCCACCTCCTGCTTACCACCATCATTTATTTTATTTATTTATTTTTTCATTTGTAAAGCGCCTAAGCACGGAGGCATCAAGGCGCTATTTCCAGACCAGTTACTCAGAAAGGAAGCTTCATAAGATGAGGGTGGAGGGAAAGGCACTGCAGACATTTGAGAGGTTTCACAATGTCACTTGCTGAGGCATGCAAGGGGCATGCCTTATCATGTCCACAGGTCCACAAGCATCCTCCTTTGTTCTTGGCCACTCTGGATTGAAGCGTGGCAGCGGCAGATTTAGGATTCTGGAATTTGACTTTGTCATGACATGGGGATATACCCAGGCAATTAAGCCACCACTAGCAGGATCTCTCACGCCCCCCAATCATCCAAGACCACACAGTGTACTAACCGCCAATGCATCCTCATTTGCCCCGGATACACATTCCAATGAATACAACTCATGACTTCATATCTCTCTCTCCGCCTCTCTCTTCCTGGTCCAACTACAGCAGATTTTCCTGCACTCATTCTGCCACAAAACACTTCCCTTCTGTACCCACCCGCTTTGTTTTATGTATTTATGTATTTAAATTTGTATAAAGCGTCACACACCTGTGGGCCTCAGAGCGCACAATAATTTTGTAATATCGCTTCCCCTTCCTTCCCATCCTCTAATCCTCCCCTGAATAGTCTATCACCCCCAGACCATGGTTTCGATACCCACGCATGGCGCAACAGGCCTAGGTGCTCGCACTAGTACTGCAGTAGTGCTTATGGGCAGTATGGACAGCATGGTGATATAATATTAGTCAGAAGGAGGGGCTAGAACGTGCACATAAATTGTGTGATTCCAAAAATATGCTTTTCATAACCTGTCCCTTGTGTAATTGTATGGCTTTGATGAACCAAAGACAATAAGGGCATTGGATGGATGGACTTCAGACTTTCAGACCTGAAGTCGCATTAGGTGGTAAAGTACAGACAAGAACAGATTTTTCCGCACTTAAAAACAGCAAATGAGAGGTTAACCTAAAACTCTTCTTTAGGAAAATTGATGTTTACAGCGAAGTACGCCCACACATCCATCCGGAAGAAAAAGCAAGTCAAGGACAAATGCGGATTACAGACCACATGCGCTCGCAAAAAAATGCGGCATTAAATCCAAGGACAGGTGAAGATTTTCCGTGCAAGCGAGTGTTGGAGCCATTCAAATGTCCTTTCCTTTGAAGATTGCCCTCTTTATATTGTGAGCATATTCCCTTGCACGTGACACACAACAGAAAAAGGGTACAAAGGTGAAAGGTAAATGTAATACTGCTTGCACTGCTCGACAGACCCATTACCAAGATGGTCTACTTTGGCCTGCATTATGAGGCTGCCGCGGCCTACCGGCAAACATGGCTTACTGTTTCTGCCGCCCGTTATGCCGGTGGTACCGGAATATTATGTGTGGCGGAGGAACGGCAAGTTTACATTCCCGTGGAGTCCGGGAATGGGAACACTGAAGCACCGGCACTGTTATTAACGGTGCCAGGGCGGCAGTGAAAAATCTGCTGGTAGGGGCTTGAACTATCGGCAGGTCAGGCCTGCCAGTAGTTCACTGTTCCTACCGGCAGACTTGTAGTTTGCCAGTCTGGAAAAGGTACCGGTAACGCTGGCACTGGCACCTTATTTCCAGACCGGCAAATTTATGAGGGCCATAGTCTTAACAATAATTCCGGTTAGATTATTCATTTATTTATGTATATACAGGGAGGAACAATGCTCTTTTAATCCCAAAGAAATCACATTTTCATTCATTTTCGATTTTCCCATTTAGAAAATGGCACATTTTTGCTCAAGTGCACAGTCCAAGCAACTGCACGGATTTGCGCCAAACAAGAAACACATTGTGCACAAACAACTCGAAGGAAATCCTTTGTTGGTTTGGCGTAAATCCGCCCATTATTTTTTTTTATTTGGGGTAGATTGGGGTGCCCCTGACCCAAAAAGTGAATTACATCTCCCATTATGCCAATGTTTATCATTTAAAAAATCTGCCATTACGCGAAAACGAGAATTGCGTTCTCCAATCGATTTTGGAAAGTGCCCTAAAATTATCTAAGGGGTGTCAGTAGTGCAGTTTTGAGTCCAGGGAGAATGTGGGCAGCCTAAGAAAGGATGATTTGGGAAGGGCTGGGCTTTAGGAATAGCATAGTTTTATTTTATTTTTTCAAGCGAGAGGCGACGCAAATGGCAAAAAAGAGTCAATAATTAAAAACTATTATATATTGACATGTGACAATCACTGCTAGTTAGGAGAAGAGGAGTTTTTCAATTTAATTTAGGAAGAAATCTGATTTTTAATATAAAATAAATTGCAGGGTTTGCTTCCTAAATTTAAAGTGTGTGGAAGGTTCTTAGGGGGCATTAGTCTCATGGAGTGTTAAATGTGTTAAATAGGTTTATATTTGCCTAATTTTTTTAAATAAAAGTGCACAACAACTGTGGAAAGCTAATGGTTGTTTACTATAGCCTTTGTTTTGATTGGACAAGCTTTTCATGTGATGTATGTGAGAGGTCAGCACTGCAAGGCGGATAACCATTTGATGATTGGTTAAAACATGCCATTTTTATTTAAATAGTACATTAAATAAAATGCCTCACTATCCCTACTCTGCTGTGGATTTCCCTGCCTAACCACAGCTCATCGGAAACACTAACATCGATGTCTGGCCCTCACACCAAACAACAAATACACACAAAAAAATATAGCAATCAAAATAACATGAACAACATTCACAATTTCTTGATAACCTCTTAATAGCTTGGGCAGATTCCCTTCCCCGGGTTAAAGTGAATTCTGCTTCAATGTTCAACCAAAGAAAGAAATAAGTAAATCATGGTAAGTAAGAGTCTCAAATCAGTCCTTGATGTTTCAATGTCAAAGTAAATTCTTGTTAACCAAAGTTCCGACAATAGCAGATATTTTCTCCTTGGTGAAATATGGACTTGCCACTTCCTCAGAACAGCACCAATGGTAATCCTAGCCAAAATGCTTTGTCACCACTTCTAGTATTCCAAGAAGACTTGCCACAGCTCACAAGAAATTCAACTTTTACCACTGTCAGTGAAACATAGTTCTTTGTAAGAGCTATAAAGTCATTTGTTACAGGATTGATATTCACAATAGGTATATTTGTCAGATTTACTTCACAGTACTGCTGCTTCCACCTCAACAACTTCACCTCTACTTGAATTTACCATGAGAATGGTCTTCTTTGCCTCATAGTACTCTACTTCATTTAGACTACTGCAATGTTGTATCTACTGACAACCAGATATACCACCATAGCTCCATTGCTTTGGAACACTACCACAGCTTCAGTGATTTGTAATTCAAGACAGATTTTGACAATATTCACTTTAGAGTACTTCAAGTAGGAAAGCCACTCTTCATTTGAATATCGCTCTTCAAAAGGGGCAGCCTCTTTGCCTTTCTTGTCTGTCTGACACAATAACAACCTACCACTTCTCTCTGTCTTCCACAGTCTTTGGTATTGTAGGTTGTGTCAACTTCAAATATTCTTTACAAGCAGCATGTTTCCCTTCCCCAACTTTGCCTTCAACTCTCTGCCAATTGTTAGCCCAAACAATTTTCCAGAAGCCTTGGTGCCACTATCGTGGCTTCATGTAATGCTTGCAGACTTGTATCTTAGGCAAGGTTGAACTGTTTTGGGGTTCACAATAATAGATGGCTTTTTGGCTCTGAGAAAGGTTTTCACTCTTAATATGGGGAGACTCTTGGAGTGAGCAATGCTTGCTCTTCTCTTCAATTGTAGATACACTGTTTAACTGCTTAACTACTTGTATAGGAAATGTACACTCGTGTGAAAAATAAAGCATTGAATTGAGTGTCTTTGGAAAGCACAATTAGACACACTCGACCACTTCCTGATGGGGTTTTGAAAGGTTAAAGGTTTAACAATAATCTTTGTATCGTTAAATGTTCAGGAATGGCCTTTGCAGCATTAACTCTTCATAATTAGGGAGACACGAGCACTTCTTCCTAAGATTCACAGTCTTCAAGGTTTTACCAATGGGCTTTACCAGCATTTGCTCTTCAAACGAGTAAAGGGGAATTACCGGATACAAGCGAGTGATACATTTCCATTGTTCCCTTGTTAATACTTTAGCCAACAACTTCAGCTCGCTTCTGACTATACGCAAGTGAAAAGGAGAGTGGATAATGTTGCTAGCAGTGCTCGTGCAAGGCGTTAGAATGCCAGGTTTCACTCGCCGGCTTCTGCATTCCTTGTTCTGTGGGTCGCACAGCTTCCATGACTTCTGCCACAACTTCTACTGCTTCTGGAGTCACAGGTACCCACACCCGTTCCTGCTGAAGGTGTCTCCGGTCCAGCTACTCATTAAAGGAACCGCTCTTGCTGCTGAGACCCACGGCTTGACAACAGCTCCTCGTTTCGGTCTCCAACAGGTTCTCTGCACAGCAGCTACCGCAATCAGGCTCACATGGGGGAAAGACAGCCTCTCTGCAGGCCTTCCGCTGTGCAGCCTCTGCACTTCAGAGTTTGAGGGAACAGGGTCCTGTCAGAACAGGCATGTGAAATCTGCTGTATCCACATTCCAGTATCCCCCTGGTTTACCCACTCCTGCTTGGTTTGCCAGCTTTGCGCCTTCTTCTTTCTGCTTCTGCTACTACAGCACCCGCTCCAGTCACAGTTCCAGCTCCTTCTGATTGGTTGCACATGAGGGGGCCTTTTATGCCCCTCAGGTTCCTTCACGTGTGGGCTGTTAGGCTTTATTGACGGACTACTGCTACTGCATGTTTCTTCAGCCCCCTTCCTCAAAGTTAGCTCTTTTAACTTCTGCTGTTTGGCAAACAGCCATCAAAAGAGTAGGATTTTGGGGGATGTTAAACAGGGGGGTTTCCCAGTCTTCCTGGACTGTCCGCCCCCACCACCCCATGTTATCCTCCCACAGTACACCACCCCCAGGGTCAGGAAGCCTCTGCCTTTCCTTGGCCACATGAGAAGGGTCCCAGATCAAGTTTCTGGGAGGAATCATCACGGATTCATCACACTCAACAGTGTAGTTCTCGATTCACTGCTGACATCAGCATGGAAGATATCACTATTATCGCACATCCCTCCTTTTCATCACAGTACATATTTGGGAAACCTACCTGAACCCCTACATCGCTCTTCCTCTTTCCCATACTGAATAGTTATCTTACGTATGTACCTGCAGCCCACTCTTCTCTGTCACAGTACCCCACTAAGCCAACCTCACCCTTCTTCATCACAGTACCTCACTATGACTACATCACTCTTCCTTGTCACAGTACATCACTACCACCACCTCACTCTTCCTCATCACAGTACCACATACAACCACCTCACTTTTTCCTCATCAGTACCCCACAACCACCACATAACTCTTCCTCTTCACAGTACCCCACTACTGCCACCTCACTCTTCCTCATCACAGTGCCCTACTACCACAACATAACTCTTCAGCATCACAGAACCCCACCACCAACTTACTGTTCCTCTTCACAGTTCTCACTACCACATCTCACTCTTCCACATCACAGCCCCCCACTGCCACCAACACACTCTTCCACATCACTGTCCCGCAATCTTACCACCTCACTCTTCCTCATCAGAATCCACTATGACCATCTCACTATTCCTTGTCACCGTCTCCCACTACCTCACTTTTCTTTGTCCCAGACTCCCACTACCACATCTCACTCTTCCTCATCACAGAACCCCACAACCACCAGGTCACTCTCCCTTATCACAGTACTCCAATACCACCATCTTGCACTTAGTCTTCACAGCACTGCACTACCACCACCTACTCATCCACATCACAGTCCCCTGCTAAACCCATCTCACTCTTCCTTCTCACCATTCTGCATTGCCACTGCCTCACTCTTTCTCCTCACAGTACCAACTACCACCAAATCACACTTCCTCATCACAGTACCACACTAGTGCCTGCTCAATCTTCCCTGTCATAGTACCACACTACTAACAAGTCACTCTTCCTCTTTAGAGCCCTCCAATACTACCACATCACTATTCCTCATCACAGTCTGGTACTACCACCAACTCAGTCTTCCTCATCACAGTTCCCCACTATCACCATCTCACTCTTCCCCAGCACAGTATCCCACTACCACTACACTATTCTATCTCATCACAGTACCCCAATACCACCACTTTACTCTTCCTAGTCACAGTACACCACTGCCACCAAGTCAATTTTCCTCATCACAGTACGACACTAATGTCAACTCAATCTTCCCCGTCATAGTACCCCACTACTACCAATTCACTCATGCTCTTCACATTCCTCCAATACAACCAAATCCCTATTCCTTGTTACAGTCCAGTACTACCACCAGCTTACTCCTCCTTATCACAGTCCTCCATGACCACCATCTCACTCTTCCTCATCACAGTACCCCACTAACATCAACTCACTCTGCCTCATCACAGTACCCCACTAACACCAACTCACTCTTCCTCTTGCCAGACGCCCACTATCACCATCTCTCTCTTGCTTGTCACAGGCCCTCACTACCACTAACTCATGCTTCCTCATCATAGTACCACACTACTACCAACTCACTCTTCCTCTTAACTGTCCTCCAATACTACCACATCACTATTCCTCATCACAGTCGGGTACTACCACCAACTCAGTCTTCCTCATCACTGTCCCCATACTACCACAATCTCACCCTTCCTCATCACAGTCCCGCATGATTGCCATGTCACACTTCCTCAACCCACTACCACCAATGCACTCCTCTTCTTTACAGTGCCCCACTACTACCACATCATTCTTCCTCATCACCAGTACTCAACTACCACTACGTCACTCTTCCTTATCACCATCCCACACTACCACTGTCTCTTTCTTACTTCTCACTGTACCCCACTACCACCAACTCACTCTCACTTGTCAAAGAACCCCACTACCACCACCTCACTCTTCCTCATCACAGTCCACGACTATCACCACATCACTCTTCATCATTACAGAACCACACCACCACCAACTAACTCTACCTCCCTCACTACCACCATATCACTCTTCCTCATCACAGTCCAACGCTGCCACAGCTCACTTTTCCACAGCAGAGTTCTTCACTACCAGCATCTCACTCTTCCTAGTCAGTGTCCCCCACTACCACCAACTCACCCTTCCTTGTCACAGTCCTGCAATCTCACCATCTCACTCTTCCTTGTCACTGTCCTGCAGTACCACCACCTTACTCTTGCTCGTCACAGTCACACAATACCACCACCTCACTCTTCCTCATCACAGTACCATACTACCACCAGGTCACTCTTTCTCATCACAGTATAGCACTGCCGCCTGCTCAATGATCCCTGTGATAGTTCCACACTACTACCAACTCACTCTTCCTCTTTAGAGCCCTCCAATACTACCACATCACTATTCCTCATCACAGTCTGGTTCTACCATCAACTAAGTATTCCTTGTCAATGTCCCCCACTACCACCAGCTCAATAGTCCTCATCACAGTACCCCCACTACCACCATCTCACACTTCCTCATCACAGTACCCCACTACCACTACACCATACTTCCTCATCACCATACCCCAATACCACCACTTCATTCTTCCAAGTCACAGTGCACCACTATCACCAAGCCACTTTTCCTCATCAAAGTAACACACTAATGTCAATTCAATCTCCCGTCATAGTACCCCACTACTACCAGTTCACTCATGCTCGTCACAGCCCTCCAATACAACAAAATCCCTATTCCTCATTACAGTCCAGTACTACCACCAGCTTACTCTTCCCATCACAGTCCTCCACTACCACCATCTCACTCTTCCTCATCACAGTACCCCACTAAAACCAACTCACTCTTCCGCATCACAGTACCCCACTAACACCAACTCACTATTCCTCTTGACAGACCACCCACTATCACCATCTAACTCTTTCCCTTCACAGCCCTCCAATACTACCACATCACTATTCTTCATCACAGTCTGGTACTACCACCAACTCAGTCTTCCTCATCACTGTCCCCCACTACCACCAATTCACCTTTCCTCATCACATACCCCACTAACACATGTCACATTTCGTCAACACAGTAACCCACTACCACCAATTCACACTTCTTCTTCACAGCTCCACACTACTACCACATCATTCTTCATCATCACAGTACCCAACTACCACTGCGTCACTGTTCCTCATCACCGTGCCACACTACCACTGTCTCTCTTACTTGTCACAGTACCCCAGCACCACCAACTCACTTATCCATGTCACAGTACCCCAATACCACTACCTCACTCTTACTCATCACAGTCCCCAACTACCACCACATCACTCTTCAGCATCACAGAACCCCAGTACCACCAACTAACTCTACCTCTTCAAAATCCTCACTACCCACATCACTCTTCCTCATCAGAGTCCCCCACTACCACAGCTCACTCTTCCTTGTCACAGTCCTGCAATCTCACCACCTCACTATTCCTCATCACAGTCCTACCACCACCTCACTTTTCTTCAGTACACCAATAACTCCCTCTTCATCAAAACAGTACCTTACTACCACCAACTCACCCTTCCTCATCACAGTACACCAATAACACCAATGCACTTTTACTTGTCACAAGGCCCCACTGCCACCACTTCACTGCTCCACATCCCAGTCCCCCGCTAAACCCCATCTCAATCTTCTGTCATCACTGTCCCACACTGCCACCACCTCAACTCTTCCTCGTCACAATACCCCACTGCCACCAAATGACTTTTCCTCAACACAGTACCACACTACGACCAGCTCAATCTTCCCTGTCATAGTACCCAACTACTACCAACTCACTCTTCCTCTTCACAGCCCTCCAATACTACCACATCACTATTCCTTATCACAGTCTGTTACTACCACCAACTCAGTCTTCCTCATCACTGTCCCCCACTACCACCAGCTCTCTCTTGCTGATCACTGAACCCCCACTACCACCATCTAACTCTTCCTCGTCACAGTACACCACCATCATAAACTCAGACTTCCTCTTATCAGCCCCCCTAGTGCCACGTCAATCTTGCTTGTCACAGTACCCCCACTACCACTATGTCACTCTTCCTTGACACAGTGCCCCACTACCACCAACTCACTCTTCCTTGTCACAGTACCCCACTAACACCATATCATATTTCCTCAACACAGTACCCCACTACCACCACATCATTCTTCCTCATCACAATACCCCATTACTACCAACTCACTGTTCCTCATCACAGTATCCAAGTACCACCACCTCACTCTTCCTCGTTGTAGACCCCCACCACCAACAACTCACTCTGCCTTATTAGAGCCTCGCTTATCCTTGGCACAGTGCCCCACAACCATCACCTCACTGTTACTCGTCACAGTACCCCACTACCGCCACCTCACTCTTCCTCATCAAAGTGCCATACTTTCACCATCTCAGTCGTCAATGTCACAGGAGCCCCACTACCACCACCCTACTCTTTCTCATCCAAGTCCCCCACTACCACCATCTCACTCATTCCCATCGCAGTGCCTACTACCACCAACTCACTCTTCAATGTTAGAGTACCCCCCACTACTTCCACCTTACTCTTCCTCATCAAAACACTATTATAAAGGGACTGTTGAAGTGAATATGTTCAGTGCAACAAAACCCTTGAACAACTTTAGTTGAAGTGACTTTAAGGTGCCACTATAATGCCACAAAACTCCTGAAATGTGGCAGGTGATGGAAGCTACACCGCCTTAACTATGAAGCCCTCATTGCGCAGCCCCAAGTACACAGATGACATAACATATCACATCACTTAAGGCATCATCAATGAGATCATCAATGAAATCTGTAAATATTCCAGAGTAATATTTTGAGGCAGATGCCTGTGCATCCAAATATTCATATTTGTACATTAACAGCTTTATAGTTTAATAATTGTTTTCTTTGATCGTGTTTTGAACAGCTTTTGGCATGGAGTTTTCCTAAAGGAAAAAAAGAAAATCACCCCAAATGTCTCAAAATAGGATGTTTCGATTTACCCAACTTTTTGCATGCACCTAGATTTTATCTGGAATTGGTGCAATGAAAAAACAATAAAAAAATCAACTAAGCCAATTTGGAGATATTAACAGTTGAAATGTAGCTATATATGCTGTATGCAGAGAATGCATGCACAGATTTCATTTGGACTGTACAAATGGTGCATATGAAACAACACACATACATCAGATGCACGCACCTACACTGCATACACAGTCCAGCATACACTCAATCAAGAAATATAGAATTCCCACACCACACACACAACATATGCACCCCCCCGCACCATGTTCACGTCCGAGCATGAGCAGAATGAATGTGCATATTTATAGTTTTTATATTACACAATTAACAGTTCATACATTACACAATTACTATTTCCTAAAAACCTGCATCCAAGGGACGTCTCAGTTGACCTCGATGTCAGTTTCAAGGTGATGTAACACATGTACACTTTTCATATGAACTGTACACAGAGCGTATGAGCGTATGAGTTTTACATTTCATTCATTACAGAATTAGCATCGAAAAACTCACATCAAAGGCAATTGACAGCTGACTTTGATGTCAGTTTTAAAATGGAGTAAATGTGCGCTTTTCATACCAAAATGTACACTTTAGGATGTATACAATCCATGAGCATAATAAAGGAAAGCCCGGCTGCCTCACTTGACCCAATCCTGCGTGTGTTGTGTGCTGGAGCCCCTCCTCCACTTTGAAATTGGGTACTGAGCCCCAAATTGGCAAAAGCCCGGCTGTTGAAAAGGGGGGCTATTTGCTGCTGTGGCTGTTTGCAGTAAGTGGCAGGCTCTCATCCTCTTCCTCTTCCTCTTTAGGCTGGTTTTGATCTGGGGATTGAATCTAGTGGCCCTGCATGGCTAATCCCACATCAACGAAGAGGGTTCACTGAGCCTAGCACTCTGCTTGTGAAATAATCAACACCACTGGAAACGGGTAGATCAACGTTTAAACGGCATACTCTGGAACTGCATAAGGGAAGCGGCAGAGAGGAGGGGGAGACAGACTAAGGTGGCCCCTTCAGCTGTTGGGCATGCCTTACTCCGCTACTCCCAGGGCGAAGCTTGGCTTACGATGCATTTGTCATACAGACTTGCTAACTGGGCATGGACATCCAACAAAGTGATTAGTATTAGTGGGGGAGCATGCATGGGCCATTGTAAAGGAGAGCCCTGACATCATTAGCAACAAGCTCTGAGCATCCACTGCAGCACTGTACACCACCATGTCAAAGAAGAAGGCCACCACTGAAATGTTCCCCGGTGAAGGGTCGAAAAGACTTTGAGGATTTGCTGTACGACATTGAGGATGGTCCTGTGGGTTTAAAGGTTAAATCTAACTGCTTAATTGGGGAGCAGGATAATTGTATCACAGAGATCGGCCAGATTCCTCTGTTTTGTGGTGTAACCAATCCGTATTGAGAACTGGTGTAAGGAAGATTCCCTCCCACCTGACAGAAACGCTTGATGAGTATGCAATAGAGAAGAAAAGGGGGGCAATAGGAGGGCAAAACATACAGGCTTGGGGGGGGGGGTTGGATGCTAGAAGTAGGGCTGCGCCATGTGTTATCAAGCCACCAATATCTACACTTTCTAAGGGGTACTGGAAGACAAAGTGGTAGTTGATTTGTCCACCCCCCCGGATGATGACCCCCCCATAGGACTAACCCCAAGAGATGGAGCTGGGGTGGTGACAGGGTGGCTGATAAGAGGCAGGGCCCAGAGGAGGAGCTGGTGGAAGTGTGTCCATCTGTATCCACTTCAAAAAAATTCCTGCCTTTAGTGGGGGAGGACAAAACTGTAGATTTGGGGCTGGAGTTAGGAGGGGCGAAGGGGACACTCAGACCTTGCGGAAAGGGAAGGCAGCACCAAAAACTCCCCCCCAGTCCCTCCCCAAAAAAAGAAAACCTGGACAAAGGAAAAATGCTATCTTCCCAGGCTAGGGCCACTAGGCCCGCAGTGTGCAAGGTGGGGGACACAGACATAAACTCCTCAAGGATTGCTGGGGTGGTTGATTTACTTAGGGAAGTGGTACCAGCCATGCAAACTGCTATGGCCGAAATGTCATCCGAAGTAATTAGACTTGCAAAACTCCTTGGCCTGGGGGCTGCGTATAGTTCTGACCCAATGTATTTATTTATTTGGATTTGTAGAGCGTGCAACAGCCCAGGGGCATCGTGGCACTTGTTACAGACAATTCTTAGCTACATATAAATGAACATTTGCAATTTACAATATGGTGGCTATTATTAGACAATTTATAGCTACAGTTAAAAATGAACAGTTGCAATTTAAAGTACAGATAGTGAGATTTTTAGTTTTCTTTGGAAGGCAAGGAGAACATTTTCTGCTCTTATATCTGTGGGTAGTGCCTTCCAGGATTTCGTGGCAATGTAGGGCAAGCCTAGCCCGCCAGCTTTGGCCCTATTGATTCTTGGGATGTGGAGTAGGTTGGTGTATTGTGTCCTGCTGCGTCGTGTAGAACAGCATTTGGTAAGTGTCTCTGATAGGTATGATGGTACAGAGAGGGAGAGGCATTTATGCATGAAGGTGAGGATTTTGAAAGTGATTCGCTCTTTGACCGGGAGCCATTGAGCTGATTGTCTGGCCTGGGAAATATGCTCCCTTTTTGGGATGCTTAAAGCTGCACGAAGAGCATTGTTTTGCATGACTTGTAACCTGTTTAGATTTTTTTCAGATATACCTGCTGGCAGGGCATTGCAATAATCGAGTTTAGCACCAATAGTTGCTCTGGCTATTGACAGACAATTAGATTTGGATAGGTAAGGTTTTATGGCGCTTATGAGCTTGGTGGTGTGTGCAGATGAGGATGTGATAGCGCTGATCTGTCTAGTCATGGAGAGTGTGGAGTCTATGTAGACCCCTAGGGTCTTATTAGATGTTGACACCGGGATGATAGTATTATCAATGGTGCAGTTGGAGTACAATTTATCAAGTTTGGCTAGAGTATTTTTTTGACCTAGTATAATTATTTCGGTCTTATCCCCATTGAGGCAAAGGTTGTTGACCGCCATCCAGACCTGGATGGTGGTGTATATTGTGTGAAGTGCCTCGGCGTCTTTAAGGTATGATCCAGAGAGAGGTAAGAGTACCTGAGTATCGTCAGCATAGTTCGTGTGTGCGATACCAAGAGCGTTGAGCTTGTCGAAGAGAGGCTTTGTGAAGAAGTTGTATAGTGTGGGTGCTGTGCAAGAGCCCTGTGGGACTCCGCAGTGGATGGTGGTGGGGGTAGCGTTAGCTATGTTAGAGAATACCTTCATTGCTCTGCCTTCAAGGAAGGAGGTCACCCAAAGAGCTGCTTCTTTAGCGAAGTTAGCTGAGTGTGTAAGGTGTGATGTGAGGGTCTTGTGGTCCAACAGATCGAAAGCGACAGAGGTCTATAACAATAGGACTGGCTTGCCTCTGTCCATGATTTGGGTGATCTGATTCTTTAAGTCCACCAGGGCTGTTTCCATGCTGTGCCCTTTTCGGAAACCAGATTGCCTAGTCCTGAGGATAGAGTGGGTTTCAAGGAAGTGTTGGATCTGGCTATGGGTGGCTTTGTCCAATATCTTAAAGAGGAAGGGCACAGTGGTTATGGGTCGGTAGTTATTTGGTTGTAGAGGGTCAAGTGTAGGCTTTTTTAGAAGGGGTCAGACCCAGGCCTCCTTGAGGCTGTCAGGGATAATGCCTGTTCCAAAGGAAAATTAATGAAGGCCGTCAGGAGCGGTGCAAGACTGTCTGCGCAGTCCTTGATGAGCTTGGGAGGACATATGACCCCTTTACACATAGAGGGTTTGAGGTTTTTGTGGAGGTTCATTACGTCTAATTCAGTGATGTCATTGAAGGTGAAGACGGGTTTCGTGGAGTTAGTTGGAACGGGAGTAGACTAGGTTTGTTTAGACCCAAGATGAAGAGGTAGTGCTTTACAGTGATTTTTTTTTTTTATGAGATTGATTTTGTTTAGCATGGCAGATTGAATAGTGGCACACCAGGCTTCATCTTTGATGATTTCGTCTGCGGTGTTGGGTGGCGAGATGAGCTCCTTGAAGATAGTAAAGATTTCCTTTGAGTGCGATTTGGCATTAGAAATGTGTGCATTAAATGCGTTGGCCTTGACTTTGGTGATGGCTGCTTTGTATTGGCAGGAGATTAAGTTAAAGCTGTTTTTGGCGCTGTCACTTGGGTTTGTTTGCCAGTTTTTTTGTGCCTCTCTTTTACTGGAGCGCAGGGCCTGTAGTTCTTGAGTGAACCAGGAATTGGAGTGTAAGGATTTTTTTCCTTTTTTGCATTCAAGTGGTGCTATTGCATTAATGGCTTTGGTGAGAGTATCCTTGTAGATGTCTGCTAGCGTATCAGGATCATTGGAGAAGGGGGGGGCTAGCTCAGGGATATTAAGGTATGGGCGCAGGTTATCTGTATTGAGTTTCTTAGTGCTTCTCATTTGAGCTGCAGGGGCATGGGTGAGAATTTTGTGGCTTTTGGTGATGGTTAGAGTGAATTCAATACAGTTGTGATCAGTCCATGGCAAGGCTGTATTGGAGGCAATCGTGGTGAGGCAATTATGGTCTGCGACCCAGTCTAGGGTGCAGCCTTTGGAATGCGTGGGATTCAAGACTTTTTGTATGAATCCTAAGTCAGTAAGTTCCTTTGTGAGGGTATCAGCAGCTTTATCTTTGGGATCATTGAATCCTAGGTTTAGGTCTCCAAGTAGAAGAGTCTTGGTGGAGCGTTTGATGTTATTGCTGAGTAGATGGATAAGGTGTCCTTTGAGGTCTAGAGGGAGACCTGGGGGGCGGTATAGCACTTGAATGTTGATGGTGCTATTGGGGGACATTGCATGCTTTGCAGACAGATGTCCGAGTTGCTAGTCGATGGGTGACTGATAAGTCAAAGATGGAGGCTCTCTTTGAAAATGAGGGCGACTCTGCCTCCCAAGTGGGCTGGTCTGTCTTGTTTGAAGATGGTAAAGCCTGGTGGGAGTGCTAGAGCAACGGCGGGGCCAGATGCTTCACGTAACCAAGTTCTGTGATGGCAAGTAGGTCAATGTTGTTGTTAGTTAAGTGATCATGAATTTCTAATGCATGAGCTGGGAGAGAGCGAACATTTAAGAGGGCACATTTGAAATGTGGTGTGGCTATGTTTTTGGTATTTGTGGGGGTGGGGGTGGGTGCTGGGTCTAGCATGGCAGGAGTGGTAGAGGGGAGGGGCCTACTGTGATTAGCGTGTGAATGTTTGAGTGTGATGGAAGGTTTGATGTGGTGGGTGTACTTCTAGATAGAGCGGAAGCCTAATCTAATATTTCTAGATGCCGTGGGAGTGGGATGAAGGCTGCATGCAAGCTCTGAGTCTGTCCACTGTGCTGAGGCATGGTGGTAGAGATGATGTGGCTGTGTGAGAGTGGTGGGATCGTTGCGATGTACTATAAGTGTGCATGGCAGTCAAAGGAAGGGGAGCCGAGAAGATTTTTAATGGGAGTTAGTTGCAATGAACAAAGTACAGGTGGACAACTCCCCAGACCCTGTAATTCCAGTACACCCCCTTTCAAATAATATGAGAACAAATAATCGGAATTGATTTTTACCATCAGAGGGTGATAGGGGACAAGCACCCATTCAGGGGAGAGCTCTAGCGGGTAGTTAAGCGAACCTCCTGTTAGAGGTCATTCGGACCCAAGAACATAAAAGGGGGTCTGTGCCCGGTGCCAGTTTGGTCTCCCAAAGAGCCTTCCTGCCTAGCCATTTAGCCATTCAGGGGAGAGCTCTAGCGGGTAGTTAAGCGAACCTCCTATTAGAGGTCATTCGGACCCAAGGACATAAAAGGGGGTCTGTGCCCGGTGCCAGTTTGGTCTCCCAAAGAGCCTTCCTGCCTAGCCATTTAGCGGTGGTGCAGCGTGTAGATAAGGGGGAAGATGCAGAAATGGGTCACCAGAGGGGCATCTAACCCAAAACGTGATGACTCACCTAAAAACAACTGCAGTGTGACTTTAGTCAATGTGCCAATAGTAAGAGAGGGAAAGTGAGTCGCAGGATGCACTTGCCAATATGTTAATCCATTGGATATTCCTTAAGAGGGTAATATGGGATGACATTACACACTGCAGAAGACTCAGTCCACCCTCCCAAGAAAATGATTGCATCCGGGTATTTCTGAAAGAGTACTGGTTAGTCCAGGGGTTACTAGCCCTCGAAACCCGAACTTATCTGCCACTGGGTTGTAGCATCGCAATAAAAGCATTGCTCCCCGTGGCCCAGTTACCGGCCAACCGTGGGAATGTTCAACCCGGGGTTGGTCATGCACCCAAAAGAGATATTTCCTGGGGGAATAGGGGATAAGGTACTGGCAGGGCCCATGGGCAATGAGGGGGGGCATCTGTATAAGGTTGTCAATCTGGAAGGTTTAGATTGACTGGCTCAGGGGGACACCCCACCCAATCCGCCAAGGATGGACTTTGTTAGGTTAATGTCTTGGAATATAGCAGGCCTAACTAAGAACCGTGTAGATGGGGAATGGGTGGGTTCTTTACAGTCTTATGACATCATTGCCTTCCAGGAAACTTGGGTCATGGAGGAAGTAGTGATTCAGGGCTATGAGGTCTTTCAGGTTAAGCCCATCCAGGGCCCAAGATGGAGACCTTCTGGGGTGCTAGCTGTTGGCATTAAGACATCATTAAACTGGGAAGCCAGGCAGCTAAGTGAAGGGACCCAAGACTTGCTTATACTGGAGCTTACACTACCTAACCGGGGAAGGGCACTGTTGTTTAATGTATACAACAGGTTGAGAGATAAATCAAGTAACAACAATGCACTCTACATGAATTTAACAGTCCATTGGAACTGCCCAGATCACTGCTAGGCCTATGGGACGGTCAGGACGAGGCCTGGGCAATTCCAAAGTTATGGCAACCTCAAGGGGAAAGCCCACACAGAGGCCTTGGAGCTGGTGAGGAGAATTCATAATGCTAGCATGAGGTGTTGCAATGGACGGTTTGCTAGTGACCAGCCGGCAAATCATAAATATTATGGCCCTAATGGTTCCTCCAGAATGGATTACACATTAGTCTTGGGATCAGACTGGCATGTAGCTGAGAGGTTTGAGGTCCTGGAGCATCTAGAAAGTGACCATATACTGATCACGCTTACCCTTAAGATCTTGGAACAATCGCCCTCCGTAAAATCAGATAGAGCAGTCGGCATGACAGCCCATGGCCATGCAAGATGGTCTGTCAAATGGGTGAATGTCAACCTAAAGCACCAAGGTCCACCCCTGGATGGTAAATTCTGTGTAGAATTGAGACAATTTATGATGCAATCACCCCATTGGAATGTATATGTAGGAACTTTGTCAACATGGAGAATGCTGTTGGGCACTTGTTATCAGTCCCAGTAAAGTGTAACAGAAAAGGGTCCCGAAAAATAAGCAGCTAATTTGACAAACATTGTAGAGCAGCCAAGTGGGCTTTGATTGCTTTTCTGAGATGGGGAAGCCTGATAGACAAGCTAAACCTCCAGTTTTTTAGGGGATCATGTAAGAATATATTGGCCACTAAAAAGGCCTTGTATATACAGGGTAGATGGGCAGCCATCCAGAACTGTGCCCAATTCAAGGATCATGTAGGCTTTTGGAGGCCAATCACTGATTCCAATTTAAGAGGGGAGGTAAGTGCCCCTGAAAGTATAACTTTGGCTAGGTGGCATAATTACTTTGAGACCTTATATAGTCTTTCACCCAGTGACATAGAGGTACCATCGATGGCAGAAACTGGACCCAGCACAATTGAGGTGTCTGGGGTATAAATCACTTAGTCCTAACGTTAGAAGAAGTGGCCAGTGCCATAATAGTACAGAAGGGGGAGAAGGCTGCAGGCCCGGATGAGGTCCTGCTTGATCTTCATATAAGAGAACTGTCAGTCTGGGCACCGGCCCTAACAAGGGCATTTAATTCCATCCTGCAACAGGAATGGTTACCAGAATCCTGGACATCGGCATTGATTATCCCTATATACAAGAAGAGAGATAGAGCAGACCCCGGCAAATACCGGCCCATCTCATTGTTGGACGCAACAGGCAAAACCTTTGCAAAGGTACTTCTACAGTGCCGAATGGCTTGGGTTGAGGAAACCAATCAATTAAGTAATCTACAGGTCAGCATTCAAGTGGGGAAAAAACACAGTTCACCAGGGTTTTAGGTTCCACCTAGTCATTCAAAAACATCTAAGGATTACTAAAACCAACTTGTATGGGGTCTTTGTGGCCAGAAAAGCCGCTTTTGATAGTGTTCCAAGAGACATTCTCTGGCCCGTTATACAGGCCAAAAAGATCCCAGAGGAATTGCTAGCCCCGATCCAACTGTTGTATGGAAACAATAGGGCAGTCGTTTGATGGGGATAGGGGGGGGAGAATCTACGGGTTAGTTTCTTGTGGCTAAGGGTGTGCGACAGGGTTGTGTTCTTGCCCCATTCTATTCTGCCCCTATATTAATTAAACAACAGTGAGGCTATTGGAGGCGAAAATAGACCCTCCAAAGATGAGGAGGTAGGCATCCTGGTTCTTTTTTCCACAGGTGATGCAGTCCTTTTGTCAGCATCAGCGATGTGTCTGCGGCAGGCCCTGGCTGTTTTTCAGAATGAATGTGCTGAGTTGGGTCTAGAAATATACGCTTCCAAAACAAAGTCCATTTTTGTTGCTCAAATAAGGCAAGGACAAAACCACTAAACTTGCAAGTGAAAGGTTGCACTATAGAGCATGTGGATTGGTACGATTACCTGGGGATCCGGTTTTCAAAAGGGGGTCTCTGGGTGATCCAGGTAAGCAAAGCCGACACAGTGCTATAGAAAGCAAGCAGCGCGTCAAAAGCTTTTCACGCAAGGCTGGAAGGGGGGCCGTAGTCCCTGCACTTAACCTCTATCGGGCTCAAGCAAAGGCATCAGCTATGTATGGGGCCGAAATATGGGCCTATGCAGACAAGTTACTACTGTGGACGTCTGAAAATACATTTTTGAAAGCACTTCTCCTGCTCCCCCAAAGTACACCAAGCAGTCCCACTCTTCCAGTTGATGAGGAGTTAGCAATAAGGCCTGTTTTTTTACTGGGTTGTGGGGAAACCAGGAGTTAAAGAAGTACCGCGAGGCCCTGCACCATGTCCTAGCTTTGGGGGGCTGGCAAAAGATTGTGTGACCGGTTCACTTAAAAGAATGGCTAGCCCAGTTGGGTCTCTCGGTATATTGCCAAACTCCTCGCCAAATTGAATGTCACGCTAAATCTATGATGAAAGAAGCCTTCTCTAGGTACAAGTTGTTCAGGCCATCGAGAGTCACTATGGCCTTGGTGAGGGGACCTAGTTATTTGGCCCTTAAATATTCACAGGGCTTTGAAAGCTAGTTGGATACACTAAGCCCAGCATATGCTTGTGCTTTGTATATGCATCTACAGTTTGATTCCCTTCCAGTGCGAAGTCACACAAAAAGCAGGGCTGGGACCGAAAACACAATGGGCCTCATTACAAGTATGGAGGCAGCCATGCCCTTAAATAAGGGTATGGCTGCCTCCATACCAGGTTCTAGTACCGGGTTCTGTGAATGAGGAATTACCAGATCATTCCCACCTTGGAGGACCCAGTAATTCCTCATGCACAAAACCATTCCCCATTCCCATTTGAGCCCCCATGGGGCTCCATAGGAATGGGGATGGAGCTAATAACGGGCTTGTTAATAACGGGCCCGTTATTAGCTCCTTGGTCCACTCGCGGGACCCGGAAAGGACGTCTGGTTTTACCAGACGTCTGCTCCGGGTCCCGCTAGGGGACCTCGTAATCAGGCATCCCGTAATCAATGGTGCTGGTCCCGTACCGGCACCCTTCATTACGGGAGCGCCTGCCTCGTAATGAGACCCAATGTGTCCCTTGTGTGACAAGGGAGTGGAAACAATGGCACATTTTCTATTCATGTGCGAAAAATTGAAAGATTTTAGAGCAACTTATTTGATACCCCTGTTACGTTTGCATGGTGTTTTAAGAGCCGGGGAAGCTATGCTGCTGTGCAAGCAGTCTACGAACTTGAATGTGGCATATTTTGTATGCAAATACACCCATAGAGCATGGCTAAGGAGAAATAAGGCTCTCTCTCAATAAATGGCTCAAGGCACCGATTAATTGGTAATATCCACCCGATGAATTGATTGACCTTTTAGAACAGTTCCTTAAAAAAAAAAAGGAAAAATGTTTACATTGATTTTAATATTTGAATGCAAATCCATGTAACCTATCTGCGTGGCTTTGTGATGTAGAAAATGTGTTTGCAATTTTACCTGAAATGGCTTACGCTGAATAAAGGTTAACAACAATAATGAAGGTACATTTTATAATAAAACCCTACTCGTATGTTTGTGATATTAACATTGTGTATATGATCGCTAATAACATGCTCCTACGACAAGCTCACCCAATACACACATGCTTATTATACATAACATGTAGACGTACAACAAGTATGCACCTAGGAGACGTGCTCCTACAACACATGCTCCTACAAAACATGCTCCTATCACACACGCCCCTACCACACATACTCCTACCAAGCACACTCTTGCAACACACCGTTACCGCATACTCTTATGACACTCACTCCTACAGAATGTGCTGCTTTAACATGTGCTTCTACAAATCACACTCCTATCATTTTGTTCCGATGACAAGCACACCTACTACATGCACACCTACATTGGTAAACAAATTATTGGCTCGTAACAATGGATGTTTCAGTGGTATATACTAGCATCCTCCATACTAAAGGACTTCGAACAATGGATTATTTCTTAAAGACAAGATCTACATCTTATCACAACCAGAACCGGATGATCTTGGAGATGTTATATTTCACTTTGAGCACCAACATATTTACGTACAATAAACAACTGTATAAACAAATCCAAGGAACCGCCATGGGTGCCAAGTATGCCCCCACATATGCTAACTTATATATGGGGCATTACGAACTAGAGCATGCATGGCGGCACCCATCATTCACGCACAACAATAATGTTATTTTTTGGGGACGTTATATTGACAACATTATTATGATTTGGAACGGCGTTCTATTGCAACTTCAGGCTTATTTGATCATCTCAGTGTTAACTCTTATAATTTGAAACTCGCCACACAGTACAGCCAATCACAGATCAACTTTCTGGACATCACCCTGTACATTCAAGACAACATGATCCATACTATTTTATACATTAAACCTACTGCTGCCAACAGCACACTCCATGCGACCAGCAACCATCCCATACATGTTGGTAACAATATTCCTTATGGAGAAATGCTAAGGGTCAAGAGAAATTGCACCTCCAATGAGGAATTTACAAAACATGTATCTCAGACAATGGACAACTTTAAGGCAAGAGGATAGTCAGAATCTCATCACTAGGAGTTATCAAACAACTCACAATAGGACCAAAGCACATCTTCTACAAGACAAAAGAGAGTCATCTGCAACTGACAGCTCACAACATAAAATATGTTTCATCACAAAGTATAGCACAAATAAACAAATTATCAAAAAAATTCTTGCTAAAAATTGGAACATTCTGAAAGCAGACCCAGACCTTCATACAATACTGGATGATCATCCCACTATTACTTTCCGTAAAGCCAAAAATGTAAAAGACAAACTCAGCCCATCTCATTTACAGATAAAAAAATCCAAAGAAAAAATACGAGCAACAATGTAGCTGCAACCACAATTAAGTGGAAACTACAAATGTGGCCAAAGCACAATCACCATCTCTAAACCCAACGGCACACAAGAAAACATCCAGCAACTGATCAACTGCAACAGCAGAAATGTAATTTATGGAATAAGATGCCCATGCAATCTCATTTACGTAAGAAGCACAATTAGATCACTCAAAACAAGAATTGGAGAACATTTTAAAGTGATTCAAAATCAAGACTTTAGAACACCTATAGCCATGCACTTTCAGAAAGTTCACACCAAAGAACATCTCAGCGAATTATAGTTCTTTGGTATTGAAAAGTTATGCCCCTGCCCCCAGAGCAGGCAACTCACAACAATCGTTAAGAAAGCGAGAAGCTAAATGGATTTGTGATCTGGATACTTGCCACTCAGGTCTTAATTCCGATTTGGAGCGGTTTCATTTTTTATGATGGTCAGCAAACAGCAGTACAATTATTTATATTTTGACCTGACTGTCCAATTCCAAAATGCAAAATTGCTTATGATATTGTTTGATTTTACTAACATTAATGCATATTGTTTTTGTGCCAATGATTTATGATTTAACATTTTAGAAGTTCAGAAGTTACACTGTTCAACTTAAATAAGTTTGGCAATTATGACCATTTGGGTGAACATTTAGGTAAATCTAACAACACAGAATCAGATCCACCTGGAACAAAGACAGAACAGATTTGAGGATCCTTATATACACATTATTTGAGTTGTAAATCCTGTAGAAATTCTTAGATTTAACAGAAAATATCTTAAACCCAAGTAGGGAAATTCCATTGGGGCAAATTTTCCCCAAATAAAATTGCTGCCGCACGTATGCGCATTACGTCATCACACATTACTTAAAGCAGCCATTTTTTCAAAAATCATGGCAATCAGACCAGGAGATAAGCGCTAGACAATAGAATCCTGCACAAGACCAGGTGAGCATTAAAAAGCTGGTAATTATGGACATATCCAGTAGATTCTTAGCAATTTATGCCCTATAGGGACACATGAAATTCAAGCATAACACTAATCCCACATGAACATATGTGCGTAATTTCTGGAATACCATATGCAACCTTCATTAAGGTTTACAGCATTCCACTATTGAATCCAAAAACACGACAAACAAACGCCAAGAGGCTCCCACTAGTAAGTACAATTTTGAATTTGGAAATTAAATTTAATTGCACAAATACATGGCCCACACTTCTGTTCTGCCTTTGCCTTTAGGGTGAAAGCCACACATGCTGCAACAAAGAAATCTATTATTTGAAATCGCATGCATGCAATTCACACATGCTGTAACAAGGGAATTTATCATTTGCAATTGAACGTACAAGTGTCACAACACCTCCTGAGGAACCGCTGATATTAAAAAGCGGAGAAACACGTGTCGAGGTTAGACACAACATTTCAAATACAATCAGTGAATTTAAACTGAACCTTAATTTTTCTATTTTTTCAATATATAATCGTTTACGAAGAGAACCTGTAAGATTCAAAAGTCCATTATAGCGAAACTAATCACAATAAACTACTTAATTGTGTTCACAATACGGAGTACATTGGGCCTCATTACGACCCTGGCGGAAAGTGACTGACCGGACCGCAACAGCGTAAATAGCGTTTCCGCCATTGCACGAAGGAGCAAAGTGCGGCCAATCACGGCCCATCGGGCACGAGCATTACGCCATGGCGGAATCCGAAAGGCTGCGATGGCGGAAATGACCCCAAAACGGCCCTTACCGCCGCCGTACGCTGCACCAGGTGCAATACCGCCACCCATCTTAGCGGTCACCGTAATGAGCGGTCACCGTAACGAGCGTGCACCGCAAATTACGGCCACCGTAAATATACGGAAACGGAAGTAAAAGCATGTGGCCGGAACGGGAAACAGCACGCCGCACAACTATAAAATCCGAATCCCAACACAACCATAAAAAATCCGACCCTGACACACATCCCAACCCGTTAGCAACCCCAGTTAAAAAAATAAATATGGGAAAGGTAGCCAAGAAAGCGTGTGACCGCAAGCGGCAGGTACACTTCTCCCGAGAGGAACTGACCGTGCTCACCGAGACCCTCCAGGAAAATTCCGGCGTCGTCTTCTCCAGTCAAATGACCAGGACGGCCCTTGCCAACAAGAAGGCCATATGGGCCCTGGTGGCACAGCGCGTAAGTGCGGTGGGGACAACACCCCGCACGCCACAGCAATGTCGCAAGCGGTGGGACGACCTGCGGATCCGCGTACGCAGCATACTTTCTGCGAACAGGAACATCGCCACAGCTACCGGGGGGGGTTCAGAGTCGCCCATCAAGTTGACCCCCTGGGAGGAAATCTGCGCCTCCACCATAGGAATGGAGAGCATAGAGGGAGTCGGAGGGATGGAGAAAGGAGTGCCGACATCCGGAGAATCAGGTAGGTTGGCCAAGAGAAACAATGCGAAATCCACAAACCACGAACATGTGCAGTACCATGTGACCCCATAGTGCAATACATACTTTGCCCTGACAGCGGCCTCTAAAAGTCAGAATGAACAAACAAATCAATCAAGAAGCCATAAACAACCCCTACATGTGCAGCATGCACCCCCTAACTGCAGGCAGCCAAATGAATGCATCCTCAATCCACACGAAAATGAGACCACCTCCAAGGCCCAGTCCCAAATCAGCCTCATGTACCACCCCAATGCATTTGATACGTTGCCATTCCAAATCCGACAGACCCATAACTAACGCTCGCCCCTCTTTACTCCACCACAGGGTCCGATACCAACGACGAGCTGCAGGACACCCCTACCAGCACGCCTGCAAAGAGGGCCAGGACCAACGTCCCAAGAGCCTCCACCTCAGGTGCAAGGATCAAGACACGGCAGCAGCAGGAATCAAGTGGCAGCACACTGGAGGGGACTGCAACAGGCACCCCAGCAGCCAGCAAGTCCACAACCCCAGCACCACAGGTCCCCCCAAAGAACGTATCTGATGGCACTGCCTCTGGTGGTAGCAGCACCATAGGTGACACAGCTGTCATGCCAGCATGCTCCGACACGGAAAACAGTGCTGGCGACGTAGGTACCATCCATGACCTTTCCCAATCCCCCTGCATGTTCCATCCCCTACACCATGACGAAACCACGCAGGGGCACCCTGAAGACGACGACTGGCCAACCCCCACAAGTCCTGTGCCAAGGCAACATGTGTTGAGCAGCCCCCCTGTCACACCACCGCAAATGTCCATGGCCCAGCAGAGGCAACAGTCCCTCGACCTGCTGATCGAGCAACAGCAGGAAGCGTCCACGCTACTCAAGGACCATGCAAATGAATGCGGGGGTTCCAGGGCAGCCATGGAAACATCCACCGAGACACTCAGGGCACAAATAGAGAAAAGTAGTGAGAGCCTCAGGGGAGAAATGGAGAGAAGCACCGAGAGCCTGAGAGCACAAATGGAGAAAAGCACCGAGAGCCTGAGGGGGGAACTGCATGCGACGTCCAAAGACGTTTGTGCTGAACTTGCTGCTGTGCGCCGTGTGCTCTCGGAGCTCTCACAAACCCTCAGAGACATGCATGGACGCGAGCAGGCAGAGACATCATCCGTGGCAAGTTCCGTCCAGGGCAGCCCCCAACGCAGATCTGGCAGGAACCTGCGCTCCACGGGCAGGGGTGCCCCTGATACCCGTAGAGGGGGCTTGCAATAGCGTCTACCCACGGACAGCATGCATATTTGGACACTGGTGTTGGGGGGGGAGGTAGTAGGGTGGAGGGGGTGTGTTGGGCTTCACTGGGTGGCGGGTCCATAGGGTGTATAAATCAAATCACATTAACAATACAGCACCTCATTATCATCCAATGACATGTGTGGACATTGATATTTGCGTACGAGGCCTTCATAGGCGTACAGTCCACAATGTGCCTGTACTACACACACACAGTGCCACAGGTCCCCTTTCCGTGTAATAGGCACCATGCGTGGTTGCTAGAAGCATGCATCTATGATGCTCTGTCGGATTGCACGTACATCCTGTGCCTCATGGACTCCTTGAGGTGCCTCCACATCCCCACCCTCATCATCCTCATCATCCTCAGGTGCATGCAGTACAGCGTCAGGGGGCATGGGCACATTCCTACGTATGCACATGTTGTGCAGCATGACACATGCCATGACCATCTTAGAAACCTTCTCATGGCTGTACATGAGTGCCCCGCCAGACCTGCTGAGGCTGCGGAAACGAGCCTTCAGTAGGCCGAATGCCTGTTCAATGACCACACGGGTACGTGAGTGGGCATGGTTGTAGTCCTCCTCATGCTCGTTCTGTGGGTTCCGGATTGGTGTAAGGAGCCATCTCTTCAGTGGATACCCGGCATCACCTGTATGAGACGAATAAAGGGTGTCAGTGGAATGATAGTGCTAAGTAGCCCCCCCCCCCCCTGCAAGGTCATTGACGCATCAAATGGGCCACGATGTCATGCATGGAATGAGACTCACCGAGTAGCCAGGATCTGTGCCCTGCGTGTCGCTCCATGTAGCGTGGTATTCTTGTGTTCCTCAGGACCATAGAATCATGGGTAGATCCTGGAAATCTGGCACAACAATGCGTAAATATCTTGTTGGAGTCACACACCATTTGCACATTGATTGAATGAAATTGTTTCCGGTTGCGGTACTGGACCTCCATGGCATGTGGGACAACCAATTCAACATGGGTGCAGTCGATGGCACCAATGCAACCCGGGATGCCGCCAAGTGCATGGAATCCCACTTTAGCGTTGGTAATCTCCTGGTACGTGCGTGGTAGTGTGATGTGGTCGTCGGCGTGCTCCAGGAGGGCATCGTGCACTTGGAAGAGTGTCCGTGAGAACAGTGGCTGTGAAATGCCATGCAACTGTCCCACTGTGTGCTGGTAGGTGCCTGTGGCCAGGAAGTGGAGTGCAGACACCACCTTCAGTAGGGGTGGGATGGCGGTTGGGCTATCTATCATGCTCACGAGGTCAGCATGTGTCATGTCCACAATGGCGATTATGGTGTCCCGGTCCAAACGGTAGAGGGTGTGGATCTGCTCAGCAGTGAGGTTGAACGGATCGGCTCGGAGGCGTGGGATTGCGGGCCGCCTGCGTGGTGGTAGTGGCAGTGCTTGTGGGCCTTGCTGACCCTGCCTTGCCCTCCTCCTCCTCCTTCTCCTCCGTCTCCCCTGTGCGCCCGGTTGTTGTACCTGTTGTTGTTCGTCGTCTTCTTGTAGTTGTAGCACTTGCAGTGCTATCTGGTACCCCAGGCCCAACATCGCTAGTCCTGCCGGTAGCATTTTGGAGTGGGAGTGGTTGTGGGAGGGGTTTGGGTCTGCAATATATGTGCTGTCGGCCTGTATGGCCTCCACCTGTGCTGATTGAATGAATCTGTGGCAGATGCAATCCCTTCTGGCCGAGCACGTCCCGCACGTAAGGCTGCATTTGGCCGCATGGCATCTTGGGATTTGAATCATGTATCAAATCCCGATGGCAGTGTGATGTACTTTGACTGATCTTCATGCTATGCTCCCATTGTTACACATGCTATGATTGCAGCCGCTTACATACCTGTGAAGAGTCAGTGGTATGTAGGGCTCGATCGATGGCCGACCCTCATGCAGCACAGTAACGTACTTCACCGACGGGCGTGGCGTGCCATTTGTGATTGCAGCCAGTTAGCATCATGACACACAGCCGCACTACATTGATGTAATTGTGAATGCAAGCGTTCACAGAAGCCTTTTCGACGTAATGTTGCAAGTGAGGAATTCGAAGGCCAGCATTTTGGGTTTTGAAGTAGCGGCGAGGATACGCCCACAGGTCTGGCTGGAAATGTAACGTTCTATTGTAGAATGTCCTTGGGACATGGCCCATAACGAGCAGGCAATGAATGATATGAATTGAATGGGATGCGCAACAGCGTAGTGGACGATAAGGCAGGACGTTCCCAAATCCATCTTGCTTCACAACACTACAGATCCGGCCAGGGGCACAGTGGTTTTTGCGGACTGCATTACGCACAGACGCGATGGAAGTTTCACATATTATGTGAGTGAATATTCATGCGTTTTCATTGCGGGATGAGGGAATGATGTGTGGATGCATGGACTGATGATTCCGTTTAGGGTCTGCCATGTACATGGGTTTTTTGATTCACTCCCCTTCCCCTGCGTTATGTGATGCAAGGCTGCCATAGTGGGACATACGTCTATCTGCCCTTGTCGGATCCTCCCTGTCTCGACGCGCCTTCATACACTTGTGTCTAGGCACGTTACTAATCCCATGTCATGGGTTCTATCTTGACGGACGCATGCACAGTAACCGACGTTGACAATGGTGTATTTAGCTCGATTGGTTTCGTTATGATTCGATACTGATTTAGGGGTGTGTATATTCCTTTGGAGTGGGCTAGCATGCATATGGGTGTGGATTTGGTGTGTTGAATGAAGATTGTAATGCATCATGAGTCCCGTAATGCAATCGGTTGATTTGTGTTTCTTTTGGGTGACAGGTATCTCCTGCCCTATTGCAGATGCCATCTCTACGCCACTCCTCCAGATGGTTTTTACTCTCGACTCCTGCAGCTTCGGGTGAATCAGTGGAGCACCATTTCGATCATATGGGACGATCGCCAATGGGCCACATGCCCTTACGCTGTACTGGTGGCTAGGTGCAACATTTCGGCCTTTCAGCTCGACTAGTGCCTGCCTCATGGGACGGACCTGCGGTTCTTGCCGCTTCCATGTTGCCTTTTGGAACGTTGATGTAGGCCCTGTGTGCCATGATGGTACAGGGCGTCACACAAGTGGAAGCCGGTCAATTATTGCAGATGCAGCCCTCGGTGATGATGGTTGTTTTGGTGGTATTTTGCAAATTGCTGTGGGGCCTTTGTCATTTGGATGTGCATTTAAATTGTATTCCGATATTTGTCGTGTTGCGTTGTTCTTTGCAGGTGATGTGGCGATTTTCGCTTTGTGGCGGTATGTATTGCGTGATGATCTGCATTGTGTTCCGCCTTCTGAGTTGAGTTGTGTGGTACAGTACTGGCCGCGTTTGCCTACGTAGCACAGTATGGTCACGGATAGGGGCTGCCATTGTGACTGTTTACATGATGTGCTGTTCAGGGGCGGGGGATTGGCTTTTGGCCGACTGGTGCCTGTCAGCCAGGTCGATTGGTGGAATGATGGGTTGTTCAGAATGTGGCTGGTCACAGGTGACTGTGTTTGCGTGCGTTTGTTGGAGGGGGACTGGGGTCATGTCCATTGGAATAGCTTCTGTATTGATGCCATCTGTGCCCTGCAGCTCCCATCGGCCCCTCTTGGGATGAGCCTGGCTGCTCAGTCACTCTGCCGACTTGTGTGGTACATGCTTCTGCTGATGGTTGGTTTGTTTACTGGCATGAGTACAGGGCTGGTGCAATCCCCCTCAGGATGCTGTTTTGGATGTTGCCTTGCGCTGGTGGCAAGCGATGGGGGACTACTGTTGTTTTGTGTCATGTGTTCTTGATTTTCATTTTGATGTATTGTACCTTCACATGCCTGTGCTGCGTCAGTACGGCTATGGTGACATGCCGTACATGGATGCCCACTCACGGGGCGCTTTGGCCCCTGCATGCTTTTCTACGTTGGCATGCATGGGTGAATTGTGGATTTCACTGGTTGCATAGTGTGAGTACATTGCGCCTGCCAGGAGTTGTGCAATGAGGCCAGGGAGTGGAGTACAGGCACTCAGTGGGCCATTTACGGTTGGTTCGCGTTGCCGTATTTCTCGCCATGGCGGAATGGTACTTTACGACGTGCTTGATGGCGTTCAGTACATGTCCGCTAGGGTCAGAATTCGCGTACCGTTGCGCCATGGCGGTGATTCCGGTTTTGCAAGGCGCGCGTGCGCGTACTTGGTGCAGTTAGCGTTGCCGTTCACTGCGGTGTCGCTAATGGCATCGTACTTTACGGTGACGGGTCATGATCGCAACGAGCGGTGTTCGATGGCGGTATTGCATTTCCGCCATCATTTTTCCATTTCCGCAAGGGTCGTAATGAGGCCCATTGTATTATTTAAGGAAAAGCGCAACTCAGGACCAACATCTATCAAGACACACCTACTACACAACATGCTGCTACAACATGCGCTCCTACGACATGCATTCCTACAACACATGGTCCTACTACACACATTGTTACAACACATAGGGCCTCATTACGAGGTTGGAGGTAGCCTTTTCGGTTTTACCAGCAAGGCTACCACCATAATGGCATGAAAATCCGGCACCCGCTAATGGCCAATTACTGCAGTATTTCTACCCCGCCGGACCTGGTAATTGCCCTTTCACGGGTGCCAGTGCCGGTATATCCCCATTCCCATTTCAGCCCCATAGGGCTCAATGGGAATGGGGATACCTGTAGCACTGGCACCGTTCATAACAGTGCCAGTGCTACAGGCTTGCTGTGCTCACGGGTGCTTTTCATTCCTCCAGGGCAGACCTGGTGGAATGAAAGGCACTCGCGAGCACAACTCGGTGTTTGCCGGTCCGGTAACAACGGTACCGGAAGCATACCGGTACCGTTGTTACCGGACCTGCAACCTCGTAAAGAGGCCCACAGTCCTACTGCAAAGGCGCCTACAACCTGCACTGCAATCACATACACAGAGTGTATAAGTCTTACAGTTGATACATTACAAGTGTACCATCTCCTGAAAAATCACATTAAAGACAAGTCATAGAATTGCACACAGAGCGTATGACTTTTACTGTTCATATATTACAAAATAAACATCTATAAACTCACATGAAAGGCAAGTTGCAGATGACGTCAGTTTTAAAGTGATGGAATAGAGGCATATAATGTATGAGCAGAATGGAGGTACATTATATTAAAATCCTAGATGTACATTTGTGATATTAACATTGCATATATGAATGCTAATAATGTGCTCCTATGACATTCGCATCTATTACACACGTTTACTATACATAACGTGTAGATGTATGACAAGTGCTCTTACATGCACTTAGGATACATGCACCTATGACACATGCATCTACAACACATACAACACATACTCCTTCCGCACACTAATACAACACACAATTACCGCACACTATAAAATGTGCTCCTACAAAACACACTCTTATAATACATGTTCCAATGGCAAGCACACCTACTACACACATGATCCTGCAATGTGCGATCCTCCAAAATGCGCACCAATGACATGCACTCCTACAACAGTAAGTCATATGACACACATTCTTACAATACATACTCCTACCACACAGGTGCCTACAACATGCCCTGCTATCACGTTTGCAGATCTTGGGAGATTTACAGTTGGTGAATTACAAAATTCGGATCTCCTGAAAACTCATATCAAAGGCAAGTCATACGAACTGTGCAAAGAGTGTATGAGTTTTACTGTCCGTACATTACACAATTACACAATTAACGTCTCCTAAAAACTCACATCAAAGGAAGATCACAGCTGACTTAGATGTCAGTTTTAAAGTGATGGCATAAATGTACACTTTTCATACAAACAGTACACAGAGCGCATGATGCAGCTTTTCATGTTCTTATACTCTTCTTAGCCATGGGTGGGCTCTGAGTGGTTCTGGCCTGGTTGGCTTTTTGATTTTGGCCACCCTGTCTTGGGTAATGTTCTCCCGTTGTCCCTTGTGGGTTATGGGCTTCACCAGCCCTCCTGCTGCTACTTATTTGTTCACCCCTTTCCTTGGGTAGGCGTAGGGTTTGTCTCTTTCAGAATATACACTACTCCAGCCCCTTTATTTGTTCTGTTTTAGTTGCCCAATGCTAGGGTATGCTCTCGGTAGGACCTTCTCGGGATACAAGCTCCACTGGCCCCTTTGTGTGTTGGGTTTCAGTCATCCCTTCCTGGGTTATGCTCTACATTGCCCTTCTCGGCCTCCAATGGCTCCTTCAGTGTCAAAGATCAAAGCAGTCTCATCCTGCTGGGGGTGCTGCAGTCCTCCCACAAGCACGCCCATACTTCTCACCTTTGTACCACTGTGTCTGCAGAGTACTCGCTCCTCAGCGAGGCTCCACAAGCCCACATTACTTACTCTCCTGCGACTGCTCTACCCATCACAGCTTCAACGTCAGTCTTTAGGTTCCTCCTTGGAATAGAAGAAGAAACTTGGTTGGTTCTGGTTCCCACAAGATGGTGATGGAAAATGCAGGTCAGAAAACAAGCCTTCCACATGAAAGGGCCCCTGCCTATAATTGCCCTGTTCACTTCCAATGTAACAAAGAAACATGTCAGACTTATGGGTAAGGGAAGGTTGGGTGCTATTCTTCTTTGGGCATTCCTTATCCCTAAACGGGGGTCAACCCCAGTGGCACCCTGTTTGCCCTGTCCCCCTCAGGAGGGTTTATGTAGCAGGATCATCTCAGTCCCAAAGGGGGTGGCTCCCCTTTGTGGAGAAGGGAGGAATTTTTTGGATTTGTCACAACATACACACTAAATAAAGTCTTTTATGTACACACCCTGGTGTCTGTGTCATTATTTGTAGGTTTCCCTTAGGGGACAAGCGTGTTATCCTCTCTAGATGGGCCTCATTTGTGCCACGGGCTACATATGGTGATAATCATCAGTTTTGGCAGTACAAAATCGGGAGTCCTTACTTTGAGCACCTCCACAAAAAATAGGGTATAGACTTCAGAGAAATAATCAAGAAGGAGTCGTCCCTGATTTAAATATGATATACATTTAATAAACCCCTCTGATATGCATTGTGGCAGTTTTCTAATAGCAGATGAATATTTAACAATGTTGTACTGCTGTAGGTTAGCATTAAGCAAATGGCCTTTCTTAACATTACCACACAGGTTGTTAATTTTATCAACACAAAGCGAGTACCATGATATTATACAAAATAGAATGTCTATTCAGAAAAAGTATATTAAAAGTAAAACATATATGTTGGAGTGAACCAAAGTTGTGTGTGTAATCAAATAGGTACACAGGATCCTATTTATATGTGCCACATCTTACTCCACCAATAGGAACATAGATTATATTATAAAAGAAGGATAAGATGGTAAACTTTCTCTACTTCCACCCCTCCTTCTCCCCCAACGATTAGACACCTCTGACAGATTCTCTGGCACTACAGGTCTTGACAACATAGACTGCGTGCAACATTCCAAATTTCAAAAAACATTTTTGTTTAATACAGAATATTGAAATTAAAACATAAGATACTACCGACACCTAACACAGTGTACAAAACTACCACTAAAACCTACAAAATCTAAAAAGCTAAATTTCAAATAAACCACTTTACAAATGGACACAGACGGAATCACATATCACAGTACATAGAAAAAACCTAAATGTGTCTCTAAAACAACATATAATCCCAACATGTTTCTGTTCTTTAAAGCCCCTTTCGGGCGAACATTCTTCAGGGGAACCTTTAAAACATCCACTATTCTTCTCAACACCGTGTTGAATGGGTAGTTTCAGGCAACCAGCCTGCAAAGAAGAGAAACAGAGGAAACTAATCAGATCCCCAGGGGAGGGGGTATCACCAAATGTAAAAGTGGAGTTGACTCAGTCAAGAGAACAATTCCACAAAAAGGTTTAGAAATTAAACCAATTAGATTTACCTTAATGTGGTGAATCTTCAACGCACGTCTGTAAATGACAGATAGGCTAATTTTTCTTCATTGAAAAACCAAGATACTTCAAAAGGCGTCTCAATCCGCTCAAAATATCGTCACACCTAGAAAGGACACATCACACTACCAATGAGCCACAGATCACTACAGGACAACAGTCATGAATTGTTCAGTATATATTAAATAAAAATTACCTTCACGCAAGTGAAGCCACCCACAACGTGGGGCAAGGGGAGGAAATCCCTTGTAATGACAACCAAGTCTGCAGATGATTACAAAAGAAGACGCAGAACCAATCTGTAATATAAGAAGGGCGGTCACCAACCATCTCAAAGAGCATTAAAATGCACCGATACACCACGGCTCCCAAATGTGTAAAAAAAGGGAAGAAAAGAAAACATTTCAAGCCCAGCCTAGGTCGTGCATTAGAGCTCATTCTTCCAAACAGTAGTGTCATACACCAGCGGTCTTCACAGCCATTAAATGTGTATAAACATGCTGAACGTGACCAAGTAGTGCGAGATAGTACACAACACCTCAACGTTCAGTAAGTAACAAACTGCGGAAAAGGGATAATAGCCACCAACATCACTAAAAGTAATGTAGCTACTAAAGTTCAAGAACAACATGCTCACCTCTAGATTAGGAGAAACAAACTCCTCGCTAATGACTCGCGGGGTTTGAAAGAAGACCGTGCAGCACCAGCATGTGTTTTCACCAAGTGCAGCAAAACACTCACCACTTCCTAGTAAACACTAAGAAAGGGTCAAAAGGTTGAAAAAAGACCTCACCAATTTTACACATGAAAAGGCCTTCCCTTATGTTGTAGAGGGCCATAACTTTGGTAACACATTTCAGATTCCTAAAAACAATAGACGTGTAAATTTTAGGGATACTTCATATAGCTCAGGTGAAGATAGCACAGGAGACAATGAACCTGTAGCTCAATCGAACCCGGGCAGAGGCAGAGGAAGGGGCCAGAGAGGGGGCAACAAAGACAAAGGATGCCTTTTTTTAGGGCAGGGTCCCAACCGAGGGGATTGGGACAACCAGGTCAGGACACAGAGCCGAACAAGGAATCAGTGGTGATTAACTTGTCCAACAATGTACTTTCAAGTGAAGAAGAGAATACTCTCAACAGGGGCCTCAGCTTTGTTATGACCAAAACCCATGATCCTTTTCAATTTCGTATTGAGTTTTTTGCATTTATGCGTAAAGTACGCCTTAATGAATATTTCAGTGAACACGAGGGTTACAACAGTAACAACTGCAGTGGTCTGCGTAATGCGTCGACCTTCTGTGCACCCAGCTACTCTCACACCGCCGAATCCACGGTATTTGAAAGACAAGTGTTGGCTGAAGTTCTAAAGTTAGAATCCTGTGAGAAATCTCATAATTCGAACTTTAGTAAACCCCAGAGAGATTCTGTTCTAAAACTTGCAAAAGATAAGAATCTCATTATCAGACAAGCAGATAAAGGGGGAGCTATTGTTTTGATGAATCGCAGTGATTATGTTAAAGAATGTGAGAGACTTCTTTCTGACAGTGTGAGCTATTTGAAACTTACTTGTGACCCTACTGCTCGGCTGATGAAGATCATAAAAGAAAAAGTTACTTTGGCATATGACTCAGAAATGATTAGCAAACAAGAATTTGAATTTCTAATAAGGGAACAAGGCAGGGTACCTGTGTTCTATATTTTGCCTATGGTGCTTAAGAGATTGGTAGACCCTCCCGGACGTCCCATAGTCTCTGGGGTCAACTCCATTTTAGAACCATTGTCTAAGTTCGCAGATTTTTATCTGCGTCCATTTGTGATGAAAATGCAGAGTTATTTGAGGGATACTACCGATACTATCAATAAAATAGAGAACATAGATTTTGTTCAAGGCAATTCTTTATTGATAGGTTTGGATATTCAATCCCTCTATACTATGATACCACAAAGGGCGACATTAGAGGTTGTTGAAGAAATTTTGCTGGGCAGAGAGGATGGACACCCTGTGAGCAGTGCCTTTATTTTGTGGTGTACTGAGTTTGCCCTTACCCAAAACTTTTTCCAGTTCCAAGGAACTTTTTTCCAACAGATAGAAGGCACTGCCATGGGTGCGGCCATGGCCCCTAATTTAGCCAACCTCTATGTTGAATATTTTGAAAAAATTGTGATATACCCAGCCACTAATCCTTATATCCATCAGTTGAGGAAGTGGCTGAGGTATATAGACGATATATTTATTGTATGGGATGGTACGAGAGAAGAAGCTGAGTGCTTTATGACCTGGTTGAACCAACAGAATCTTTTTCTGAAATTTACGGGATCCATATGTGACTTTGAGACTCATTTTCTGGATATTACCATCTTTCATGAGAATGGAGTGTTAAAAGTGAAGCCCTACACAAAGACTACTGACAAGAATTCTCTTTTGCACTTTAACAGCCATCATGCTAAGCATTTGAAAAACAACTTACATTTTGGGCAGTTTTTAAGGTTAAAAAGGAATAGTAGTAGAAAAGAGGATTTCCGTCTAAGTGCGGACGCACTTACTCAGAAACTGCGAAACAAAGGCTATCCACCTAGAGTGATTAAAACTGCTTCAAAAAGAGCATACAATAATAATCGGGACGCTCTTTTGGAGAAAAATGTGAAAATAAAGAGAAAGATTGGTACTGTTTTTGTTAATACTTTTTCAAATTTATCGTACAAAATTAAATCTATTGTGATGAAAACTTGGAAAAAGGTATACAGAGGAAAAGAAGCCTTGCCCCCTTTGGTGGCCTTTAGAAAAAGTCAAAACCTAAGGAACATTTTGATCAGGAATGATGTAACTGAAAAAAGTACACCACTGGTGAGACAAACCAGGTTATGGGGTTTACCGGAAATAAAAGGGCATTTTCCTTGTGGTAAATGTAGTATGTGTGCCCAAACTAAAGAGAATAGATATATACAAATTTTACCTAATCTGAAATGGGTGTGTAATGAAATGACCAACTATAACACATCCAATGTTGTGTATTTAATCACGTGCCCCTGTAGCCTATATTATGTAGGCAAGACTAACAGACAATGTAAAGTCTGTATGGTGGAACATCGGAGCTGCATCAGAAATCAAGTGATTGCATCTCCTTTAGTGAAACATTTTCTTGATATGAAACATGGCTGCAATGACTTTACGTGGTTTATTTTGAAAAAGGTGCATGGCCATAGGAAAGCCGAGACAGACCAGAAATTATTGAACCTGGAACAAAAAATTATTTTTAAATTGCAAAGTAATGTTCTGGGGCTCAATGAGAGTATTGATTGGCATCTGGTCAGCCAAACATAAATGTTTTCTGCTATCTAACTATTGCTTGCAATTTTGGTTGTGTTTTGAATTTTTTTGAATTTTCCTTATTTTGTGCCATCTATATTTGCAAAAATTTGACTATGTCTGTAGCTTGATTTTTGCAATGCTGTGTCGATTTCTTTTGAATGGTTTTGTGCCCCCCAGTGCACTTTCTTCTCAACACTTCTTCCCCTTGTTGTTGGGTGGTTTGATGCAAAGATGGCCGCTAGTTTTTTCTTACCGGCTAGTACCTAACTGAAGAGTGTAGTCCTTCCTTTGTGTTCACTAGGAAGATTGCATGTAAAAGATGGCCGCTGTATTTTCTTGCCGGGAAGTATTTAATCGAAAAGTATAGTCCTTTCTTAGTGTTTACTAGGAAGTGGTGAGTGTTTTTCTGCACTTGGTGAAAACACATGCTGGTGCTGCACGGTCTTCTTTCAAACCCTGCGAGTCATTAGCGAGGAGTTTGTTTCTCCTAATCTAGAGGTGAGCATGTTGTTCTTGAACTTTAGTAGCTACATTACTTTTAGTGATGTTGGTGGCCATTATCCCTTTTCCGCAGTTTTTTACTTACTGAACGTTGAGGTGTTGTGTACTATCTCGCACTACTTGGTCACGTTCAGCATGTTTTTACACATTTAATGGCTGTGAAGACCGCTGGTGTATGACACTACTGTGTTTGGAAGCATGAGCTCTAATGCACGACCTAGGCTGGGCTTGAAATGTTTTCTTTTCTTCCCTTTTTTTACACATTTGGGAGCCGTGGTGTATCGGTGCATTTTAATGCTCTTTGAGATGGTTGGTGACCGCCCTTCTTATATTACAGATTGGTTCTGCGTCCTCTTTTGTAATCATCTGCAGACTTGGTTGTCATTACAAGGGATTTCCTCCCCTTGCCCCACGTTGTGGGTGGCTTCACTTGCGTGAAGGTAATTTTTATTTAATATATCCTGAACAATTCATGACTGTTGTCCTGTAGTGATCTGTGGCTCATTGGTAGTGTGATGTGTCCTTTCTAGGTGTGACGATATTTTCGGCGGATTGAGACGCCTTTTGAAGTATCTTGGTTTTTCAATGAAGAAAAATTAGCCTGTCATTTACAGACGTGCGTTGAAGATTCACCACATTAAGGTAAATCTAATTGGTTTAATTTCTAAACCTTTTTGTGGAATTGTTCTCTTGACTGAGTCAACTCCACTTTTACATTTGGTAATACCCCCTCCCCTGGGGATCTGATTAGTTTCCTCTGTTTCTCTTCTTTGCAGGCTGGTTGCCTGAAACTACCCATTCAACACGGTGTTGAGAAGAATAGTGGATGTTTTAAAGGTTCCCCTGAAGAATGTTCGCCCGAAAGGGGCTTTAAAGAACAGAAACATGTTGGGATTATATGTTGTTTTAGAGACACATTTAGGTTTTTTCTATGTACTGTGATATGTGATTCCGTCTGTGTCCATTTGTAAAGTGGTTTATTTGAAATTTAGCTTTTTAGATTTTGTAGGTTTTAGTGGTAGTTTTGTACACTGTGTTAGGTGTGGGTAGTATCTTATGTTTTCATTTAAATATTCTGTATTAAACAAAAATGTTTTTTGAAATTTGGAATGTTGCACGCAGTCTATGTTATCAAGACCTGTTGTGCCGGAGAATCTGTCAGAGGTGTCTAATCGTTGGGGGAGAAGGAGGGGTGGAAGTAGAGAAAGTTTACCATCTTATCCTTCTTTTATAATATATATGGAGTGAACCAAAGTGACATGTGCACACCAATGAACTGACTTGTGCATTATTGGCATACTCAGTTGTACAGAAATGATAACAGATTTTACATGTATCACAATTTTATTCCTTTCTTGATACAGTTTATATTGTATAAAAACCACTACAATGTCATTTATATATGGTCTTAGGCCATTGATGTCAAGTGGTTATCCCAGTTTCGGGAGGATAGCTCAGCATGCAACATGCTCGCCTTGGAATCAAGACACCACAGAGAAACACAGATTCAATCCCTTGGGTCTGCACTTAGAAACCTCTGGGTATTAAGCGTGTAATAAATAACCTATCATATCATATGGCTTGTAGCGCATTACCAACATGTTTCGTTCCCGCTTGATTAGTTGGTTTTAATGTGGTAACTTCTTCAAGTGATTTTTATCATCTCAATAACGTTAATAATTTTAAAGAATTTTTTAACCACGGTTTTAGTAATAAACTTGTTCAGCAAGTACAAGTTATTGGTCAATAATCGCAATCAGTCCTAGGATTTTCCATCAATCTCTTATTACTAAAGTACTCGTGTGTCAAGATCCTGTCGATTAGGCCCACACTGGTTTTGCATCCAATTGTGCAAGATGTTATTATCCAGTAGTGGCCATTGAGTGTTTTTAATATTAAAGCTTTTTTTCTATTTTGGCCTGCTCATGGTGCCCCACATTGTAAATCTGGTAGTCTAATAGTCTAATCTCAAGTGTAACCCCAAGTGTGTCTCCAGACCTTCTCTTGTTAGTGATCTTGACAGGGTTCCGTGATTTGGTTTTGATGTTACGGTGGATGACTAGTTGCCCACCTCCCTCATGAGAACTGAAAAGGAGTTTGGCAAATTTTCACTTTGTGTAACCTTGCAAGCATGGGTTTTATGAGGCACAAACCTAATTGCAAAGTAACAGAGCACTATACATAATGGACACACCCATATGGTTACAAGAGGTGTGCGTGGGGGGGTAGAAAATGTGCTGTTTTGGGAATTAGGAGCAGGTGGGAGGTCCAGAGAGAAGTAGGGTTAAGTGGCACAACAAGGGATTATCAAGTTGCTCTGCGAAGATGGTTCTATGTAGTTTATTGACAAAGTGTGAAATTTTACTGTCAACAAAAAAAAAAGACTACTGCTGGTTACTTAACTTTCCTACTGTTAAACATTTACATTACAATTAGAATGTCCCGTAAACAATGTTTGATGGCTTTAGTTGTAATCTGTTAATTTAAAAAAAAAAACTACAACCCTTAGCTAAGTGGGTCTCGGAATGACAAATGGTTCATTAATACATTGAACATAAGTGGTTATGGTTTTAACAATAACTATCCTTAGTGTTTTAAATTGGACCCCACAAGACCCTCTCTCTCCCATCCACTATTCTCTCCTACCATGTACCCCTTTAACCTCTCAGTTATTCTGCCCACACAACTCCTCTAACTGCATGCAAGTGTCTACTAAATTAGCGTCTCTTTTTCCCCCACCAGAGGTAGATAACACAAAACACTCCTCTGTCACGCATCCTCTTGCATCATGCTTTCAACCAACACACTCTTTCTGTCATTCGGTACATCTACTTGTCCTCAGGCAGCCTCCCTGAGCCACCCACTTGTCCACGCCGATCTACTCCTTTTCAGGCTCTCACTTATCTCCGATCCACCCCTAATCCTCACCCACCCCACAGATAATCTCCCTGTCCATTCTCCTCTCATCCCCAATACAGAGCACTGTTCTCGCACTGCCCTTGCAACCCTGTCACCATTTTAGTTTCGGTGCAGCCCAGTCTTACAAGTAGGCTGGCATCATCCTTCCTCTCACCCGTGACTGTGCCCACTTGAATAAGCTACCCGGTAATGTCCTTGGCACCTTCAGTGACTGGGCTCACTCATGCTTGGATACTTGGGGAGTTTCCTCCCTGAAGTCGGAGTAGAGCTGAGTCGATGAGTCTACAGGTCACAGTGAACTATGCGCACAATATCGCAGTGAAAGGCACCCACAAGGAAGTTATGAGGATGATTCCTATCAATGTAATATTGGTCACAGTGTAACTACAGCAACCCTTTGAAGAGTATCATTTTCAGGTCCTTACTGAAGTGTAAATGGAAGGGACCAGCCTTATCAAGATAGCAGGGACCTGGAGAGCTGAAACTGGAGCCATAGAACCAGATCCCACACCATTCTCTGGACGAAAACTCTTGCAAGATTTTCATCAGATGAAGAGCTGCATTCCATTCGCCTATTTGTGTAATTTAGAGTAGTATTTTTGTTAAAGTAGTATTTTCTAACTAGTTCTAATTTGATCTTATTTGCTTATGTAATGTATCTCATTCGTCTCCTGACTCTGTAAACTTTCTGTTCACATCCATGTGCATGTCCGTTTTTGAGCAAGCGTTAAGTTGTTGATTTTAGCCTCTTTTGTTCAGCTTGGAATGTTTTGCTGAATATCAATGGATCATCAAACGGACCACTTTTTAATAGTTTAACAAACAATTGTCTGGGCCTCATTACAAGGGTGGCGCTCTCGTAATGACGGGTGCCGGTACGGGACCGGCACCCTTCATTACGGGAGCACCGATTAAAAGGTTCCCTTTGCAGGACCCGGACCAGACATCTGGTAAAACGAGACGTCTTTTCCGGGTCCCGCATGGGGAAGAGGGAGGTAATAACGGGCCACTTGTGAAGTGCCTGTTATTACCTCCCTCCCTATTCCCATTGAGCCCTATGGGGGCTCAAATGGGAATGGTTCCTGCAAGGAGGAATTACTGGGTCCTCATATGTCGGAATGACCCGGTAAGTCCCCATTGCAGGAACCCGGTAATGGAGCCCGGTTTGGAGGCAGCCATGGTGCCAATAGCACCATGGCTGCCTCCAAACTCATAATGAGGCCCTCTGTTTTAGGAATTGTGTTGTAAGCCTCTATGGGTTCGCAAATATATAATGTCTTTGTATTTTTCTAGCCATAATTCTTTCATATCTTTCAATGCTCCAAAACCTGTACATGCTTTCTGAACCTTGTAGACCAACTAATTAAACTCTGATGTTCAGTACATTCCATAATTCACTTTGCAAATAGACAATTTGAGTTGGTGCTCTTTCAGCACAGTTTATAATTGTTTGCTCTGAGTGATTTCTCGTTCAAAATAAATATGCATGATTGCAACCAATTCATTTCATGCATGTTTTATGACCACACGTTCATGTATTATACAACTTCGCAAAATATACCTACTATACAGATTTTAGATTCCATAAATCTGCCTGTCTTCATAAATTGCTTTGTCCCAAATAATCTATACCTACACATTCTGCAAGTGATCTTGCTCTCTACTTTGCATCTAAAATTTCGACCTTTCAATATAGTCTCACAATAGTCTCCTCCTGCTCACTTTTCTCCACCACTCCCACGCCCCCTCATGCTACTATGTCTTCTTTTGCTCCAACAAACCCTGATGAGATTACCCTACTCCTAAAGGCTAACCCTTCCTATGCCCCACTGACCCACTTTCCCTGCACATTATGAAGCACATAGCTTCCAGTGTTGCTCCACATTTTACTTCCCTTTTCAACTCCTCTCTTGACAATGTCCCTTTTCCCTCATTCTATAAAACAGCTACTGTCATCCCTCGCCTTAAGAAACCTGGTCTAGATCCTAACTGTCAGTGGAGCAACTTTGCTGAAAATGTTGGGGGGGGGGCAGGACTTCTGAAGAAAAGGTGCCCTAGTCAAATGAATGGGGACAACATGGTGTGCCATGAAAGTTGGGGGACAAACACCCCTGTCCCCCCCTAAAATTACACCCATGCTAAGTGTTCTATCAATATTCACCCAGTCTCTCCTCTACCACACTATTCCTAAATCCTGGAGTGAGTAGTATTCAATCGACTGAGTTCCTTGATACTCACAACCTCCGGGACCTCTCTTCAACTCAACATGCAAACCTTGCATCTATTCTTATTCTTCTCAACCTCTCTGCTGCCTTCGATACCGTCGACCATTCTAACCTTCTCTGTACATTTTCTCTCCTTGGCATCAGAGATAAGGCTCTCGCTTGAGTTGCTTCTTACCTTGCCCGTAGACACTTTAAGGTGTCCTGGAACAGCCTTACCTCCCATCTCACCCCGCTTGCTGTGGAGTTCCCCAAGGTTCTGTCGTGGGTCCACTTCTATTCACTCCTTATACTTCAGATCTTGGCACCCTGATCTCCTCTTATGGCTTCTCCTATGAACTCTTCCTGACACTAGGACAACAAAGGGATCTCCTACTCCTTATCCAACGAGCTGTTGTCAAAATGTTAAACTGTCTCTCAAATATTGTATGGCGTCTCACTCGCTCATGCTCAACTCCACCAAGACTGAAGTTCTCTAGTTCCCAGCCAAACAGGCCATCGCTTCCTCACCTCCTCTTCTCTCCTGATTACCGTCCTTACTCTGCTTCCGCTCGTAACGTTGGAGTCATTTTCGACCACTCGCACAACGTCTCACCCAACATCTCCAAATCTGCCACTGCAGCAGACTAAACCCACTCGATATCAGAAGAATCCATAAACATCTTCTGTGCCAGTCTCTTCTATGGCATGCCCAACTAGGCTTTTTCACCTCTGGACAAAGTCCTTGCATTACCTCTCCATCCTCTGCCAGCCGCCAGATTTGCTGGCTATCTATTAAACAAGAGGCTAAGTATAAACATCTTCTCATCATCTTTAAAACTATCCATGGATTCACCTCCACCCTACCTATCAAATCATCTCACTCCCTACTCGCCTTGTCGCTCATTAAGATCATCATCTGCTGACCTCTGTCAGAAACCCCAGGGTATTCTCACTCCCACTCCCCTTGGATCCTCTGCGCCGGTACCCAGAGAAAGGCCATCACTCTTGGATCCTGAAGTCTTCAACAACAGAATGGAAGTACTGAAAGCAAAGTATAGTGAATATCGAACTAGTGCACATTGAACACTGAATTAAAAGGAAGTGTAAAGGAAGGAAGTGCACATTGAATACAAAACTCAAAGAGAAGTTTGACATTAAAACATATCAGTAAAACGTTGAATGCTGAATGCATGCTGCACACCAAATGAACTCAGAAAAGAGTGTATATTAAATACCGAATGAGATGGCAAATTCAACAGTGAAACAAACCAGTAAAAAGCTGAATATTAACTGCATGCAGTACAATGAATGCACTCAAACATTGATGATAAACACAATTAAGCTACATAATACTGTATTGAACTTTGAACTACAATTAACCATCACTGAATGATTGTTGCACCATAAGGAACGTATAAACAGTGAACCACAAGAAGTGATGAAGTGTGAGAAGGCTGACATTGGAAAAGGGGTGTGTGAGGCATGGCGGCATAGTCACGAGCTAGCCAAGGAGACATCAGAGGAGCCCAAAGAGCAAACCCTACATCCGGAGAAGAATAAAGGGAAGACAGTGAAAGTAACTTGATGCACAGTAGCAAGTTCCAAGGTGCCTCTGTGAGACTTTGAAGTCTTGGGGAAGGGAACCCTGAGGTTTGGCAAGTGTCTTGGGAATGGCATCTGAAGACCCCCTTTTGTTGTTTAAATTGTTATATTTGAAACATGTGGACGGGATCCCCAGGACTGACTTTGAAGGAGAGACTTTGAAGTCATAGGGAAGGGACCCTGAGGCTTAGCAAGTGTCTTAGGATTGCGATCCCAAGATCCCCACTTTTGTTTGGATTGTTGTGTTAGAACCTTGAGCAAGGGAACCCCATGAGTGACTCTGAATTATATTGCTTTTGAACCGGAGAAAGGTAAACTTCAAGAGTTTTGTTCATGGAACTTTCTTGTGAATGGGGAGGGGGAGCGGAGAGGAAGCTGCGAGCTGGAAGAAGCTCAAAACTTTAAGTTGAACACTGTTTATTTTGACATCCCTACATTGACACAACTAGAACATTGGTTTGTTCTAGTTGTGAGGGCAAGAAAAGGTTTTGGACACAGATGGACTATTAAGTTTTTCTCTTTGACTCAGACTTTCCATAGTTTTGTTCAGGTAGGGAATCCCACCTTAGTATATGGCAAGTTAGGCCTTCGGCCATCCTGACATTTATGATAATAAATATCTTTTGTTTGAACTTTAAATCTGTTGTCTGTGTCTTGCTTCATGATGCCTTCACACCTCCTTGCCACCACTCGAGACCCTGTGCTCCCTCTCATTCCCTCTCCTCTCTCCCCTACTCTGCAATGCTCTACCTCGCCCTCTACGTACTACTCCAACTCTACCACCATTTAATTCCAACATCAAAACTCTCATTCCTTCTGGAGAAACTGTGCATCACCCGGTTTTCCTCTCGCCCTACCCTTCAGCGACAACCCTGCAGCATTTCCTTAAATCAGCACATACTCCACCATCCTGTACCTATGTCATTCTGCCCAGTCCTCGTCCCTGGTTTATGTTTTCACCTTCACCTGCCACATATCGTCTTCAAGTCACATTCTCTCACCCCATAGTAAAGGACCCATTTCCTCTGCTCGGTTATTAATTGTAAATTCCGTACACGTTTTTGTGCCAAAAAAGGCATTGCTTTGCCTGTGGTTATTAATAAATAAAAACATTCTATTGTTTAAATTCCCCTTCTCTAAAGTTACTATGGATAAATAACTTTGCATTCAATACCCTTTTCTCAGAGTTAGTTATTCCCCCATTCCAAGCCCGGTCCCCTCCAAGTTGGACTACAGCAATGTGCTCCTTACTGGAGTACCCTGCAGCACTGCCCCCCTGAAGGTCATACAAAGTGTAGCAGACAGACTCATCGTCCACCTAACAAATATCACCCCAGCATTGAACCAGCTCCCCTTGCTCCCAAAAGAATTGCCTCCAAAGGACTTTGCATTGTTTTTAAAGCCATCCTCCACAATCCCCCTTCTTACCTTCACGGCAAACTCAAACCAATCACCCATAGAAACACCAAACAAGCAAGCCAGAATCTCCCGGGCACCTGGCATGGAGCACTCTACCGCACTGCAACCTCCATCACAACTTTCAGAAAGACTTAAAACATATCTGTTTCCCCACACATACCTCTGACCCTCCATCTCCCTTGCTACCACTTGTCTATCGTAATCTTTATATCCATTTGTGAATACAGTTTCTAACATCTATTTCACCTCCAACTTTTTTAAACTTTGACCTTGTAAGGCGCTGCGAGACACTCTGGGTAGGGTCAGCACCGAACACAAATTTGAATAGAATAAATTTGAATAACTGTCCTCCTATACAGTAACATTTTCCTAAACATAAAAATCTATATTTCACAATTGAAATCAAAACACTACAGAGACCCGGGATGACTGCCCCATGAAGAATAAAGAGGGTTAGAGAGAAAGCATTATGCAGACAGAATTTCCACAGCCTTAATCAAAAAGGTTCTTAAACAATTGTAACTTGTGTTTTTCTAATAATTCCCTAACTAGGCAACCCCATTTTAAAATGGGGGGTCTCTCTGCTAATGAATCATCACACACAAACCCTGCTTACTGAACAAATGAAATGCCACACAATCCGGTTAATTGTAGGAGGGATTATTGGACTAAGATATTGATAAAAACCGGAATGCAAACATTCTACACATTGTTTATTTTGCACACATGTATTTATCTAAGCAATGAATAAAATGCACACTTATTACTCCAGAAAAACAATGCACAAACACTAAACATTTAAGCACAATACATCACCAGAATAGCATACTTAAAAGCTTACTGTTGTTACCTTGATTACCTGAGCAAATTACTTACCATGGGGCATTACCAAGCCACAAGTATAGTATTTATTGACTTATGAGTCTAATTAGTCAAAGAGCCTAAGTCTTCTGATAACTCTACCAAATTGACAACCTTACAGATTCACATCGACTGACTTCCAACAAGTGGTTTTTAATTTAAGAGGAAAAGATAGCCATAAGAATTTGGACCTTGTATTTTAAAAACCTCTTTAAGTATTTAAAATTCAAAGGAAGATGGAACCAGTATATTTGGGGTAAATTCTATTGTACAAATCATCCTTTAGAACAACTTAGTTCATATAGCCTTGAAATGTTCTTCTTCAAACAAACACCAGGCCCAGGTGGAGTCCCAGTAGATGTATATCAATTATGTCCTGCTCCAGGGGTTCCACTTATGGTAAATGTTTTTAATGTAGTATTAAAGACAGGCCCTTTCCCCCTACAAAGATGTCTGCAATCGTGCTTGCAAATGTTCAAAAGGAGAGATAGGGTGATAGTATATAGGGTCCATTCTCTCTCCCAGCGTGACTCTTCAGCTAAACAATGTCCAGTATTTCACAGCACAGGCTGTTACTATGGGCTAAAGATAACCATTTCCTCTCTGAGGCCCATTATGGATTTATGGAAGGAAATAGTACGGTTACGGAATGCATGAGCTAATCTTTTAGCTGTCAAATATGCCACAGGCAGGGATGGTCAGTTTGTATTACTTTTATGGAACTGCAGGCTGCCTTGAACTTTCAAGTGTTTGGCACTTCTTTAACCCATTGCCTTCTCTAAAGGCAAAAGACAGTGGTTGTCCCACATTTGTTTTATATATATATTGTAAGGGTGCAGAAGAACGAGTCTTGACACAGTACTGGTATGTTTGTTGGCAAAGACTTTTATTTATGAAGGAAAAGAAAAGGAAAACCCTATGTGCCCTATTTCTATGAGGGGTCGCCCGACCTCAACAAAACTAAGGACTCTGTCAGGATGTCTAGTAAAGTAAAATGTCCACTGTTCTGTGTCCAAACCTATTTCCGTCCCTTACACTCTAGACTAAGGAAAAACTGTGTGTCTTCATGACCCAGAAGAAGGCTACGCTTGGTCAGGTTATAGATGTTCAGTTCTTGATGAAAAAAACTAGGATTCTTTAACTTAAAAGTTCTTGGATGTTCCTCCACAAGTATACACAACACAACAGATTTAACGTGAAATTGTCTTACCTCTTCTTTCAGCAATGTAACATGAAGTCTGGTTTAGTGTCCTGCCAGACTTGACTGTAGGTCTTATGACAAAACACACACTCTATCTAACAAGCTCTTTGGTACATTCTGAACAGCAACAGAGCATCAACTTTTCCCATCCTTTTCTATGGCAGATCAAAGCGAATACGGAGTTAGACAAACTTAATGAACCTCAGTGTAACATAAGAAGAGCATTTACAGAGTGCTCGTTCACCTAAAGTAGCCTCTTGGCATTGACAACAGATGCTCAATTTAACCCAACTCAATTGTACTTATTTCATCAACCTCTGAAGTATGAAGGAATGGGTGGATTTGCTTGAGTTCGAAGCTTTGACCAAGAGATCAAACCCAGGTCCCTGCACTAGAGTCAAAAGTTTATGATTCACAGACCAAGTGTACACGGCCTTAGGTTCTGTACATTGTTAGAAATGTACCAAAAAAGTAGTGGAAATGGGACCGCGACAGGGGATAGAGTAGACTGGAAGGGCGTCAAGTGCAACATATTTTTCAAGTGTTGCAGCCATGCTGGTTGACGGCCAATTGAGTTGAAACTATTTCAATTTAGCTGTAACTGATATAATATGGTAAAATGGAGAAGTGTGCTTTAACTTCATAAAGAACAGTTCCGGAACGGTGGGAATGGTTGCAAAACGTAGTGGAACTGCTAACAGTAAAAAATAAAAGTAGTGGAAGGCAGCTGCCGACAGTTCCCGCCCACTTCACCCACTGGCTCTGTAAAAGAAAAATAAGTCACTGAGAGAGCAAAGTTGGCAGCCGTGGCATTTTGAAAGGCAAATGCATTTTAAATGGTTATCTGCTAGAGTCATCAATACTCCCAAGTAAATCTGGACTCAACCTCTCAATGAGTGAGTGTCTCCAGCAGTATAATATCTTTTAAGACTAACCACGTTGACATGTATGCTTTTGAATAATGACTCCCATCTAACTCAGGGTCTCCAAGGCAGCGACTAGCCCTGCATGCATAGAATATGTATCCCATTTCACATCCGCGAACAAGAGGATGAAGATAATGACTAAAGATAAATCAGAGAGATTTCATATAGCGCCAAGTGATGCACTGGTAACCGACGCTGGGGGCCAGCACGAGTTGGGTGGTATCCCGGTGGTAAATCTGCCGGTATACCACCCAATGCAAATAGCATTACCACAACTCAGTCCAGCGCTAATAGCGCAGGATCCAGGGGGCTTGCCAGGCTATATGTCCCAATGGGGCATTTTCAGAGCTAATTGCTCTGAAAAAAAAAAAGGCGCAAAGTGGGCAGATTTACCTCCAGCTAAAAGCTGGAGGTAAATCTGATGAGTTTCTGTCCAAACTCAGGATTTGGGGGGAGCGGTAATAGCATTACCGCCACATTTTTACCACTCCGACCAACAGGTACTCATTTTAATCTCGAAAGGTTGAAAGTCTGAGTCGGCCAAGCAGGAACTTGGTTCTCTGGCCCGTAGTTCGCATACAAACCTCTGGAGTAAACCCAGTGAGTCAAGGGCGAGTATTCGTAAAAACGCAACATATGAAATTAATGGTTTTTAACTCTGAACGACCACTGGACCCAAAAATGCACTTATAGCTGTGAAAATGGCCACACATAATCAGTCAAACGTATAGGCTAACAGCGTTATAGACATGTGGGTCAATCATTATAACGCGGAAAGCAGAACCTTAAGCTGTATCCTGCACAGTTCTGTTGGCTAACCACCAAGAACTGTCAACATTCGAGTCTCATGACATGGGGCCGTTTTTGCAGCGAGGAGCAGCTTGGACTATCCTTAAAAAAATCGACAATGCTTGCTGTTCGACAGGGTCAAACAGCGAAAAAAATCCAAGTAGCATTCAACTGCCTGCAGCAGCAGGGATTCTGGTGGGAAAATGGATTGCGGCGCCTGGATTTAGGTAGCCATTTGTGCGATACTTCAAGATATTTACAGCTAATGACATGGAGGAGCTACTTGCTATACAAATCAAGGTCTTTTCAAACCTGGCTCAGGTGGGGAGGCAAGGCAGTTCCTTGGAGCACTTGAAAGGTTGCCCAGCAACTGAAGCATGAAAAGCAGTCAAATGGGATTCGAGAAATGCTACGCTGACAGAATGAGCATCCAATCAAGGCTCGAGATAATGGATAATGAAAGTGCAGTATTTATCATGTTCATAGAGATTAGATTAAAAAACGTTCATATTTAGAAATAGGTACATTTTGATCATTCATATTGCATGTAAATATAAATAATAAACCTTGCTATAATATTATTTCAGTATTTGTTTCCTTTCATTCGTTCCTAAACATGTCACGTCTTTTACTCCCAACTGTATTCTTTCTGTCCGTGGCAATCATTGACCAATGTGCCTTTCCGCAGCTTTGAGCGAAGTCCTTACTTTAAATGCATGGGGTGAATGTCTGACCATGTGCACTTTCCCCATCTGTCTGGCTTTTGCCTTATGATGTTTGCCTCTTTCATAATGAAGTAAGCTCGCACCTCTGAGATGTTGTGAAATCCCCCAAACCTCCTTAGCTCCATGTGTCTGCCTTCTTTAGTTGCTTGGTGCTCTGTGCACTCTCTCTCATTGGTCAAGTCCTGTGCTTCTTCATGTCCGCTTGGCTTCTCATGTTCTGTGCTCAGTCATTAATTCCTCAATCGCAGCCCATGTGCTCATCCTCTCAAATATCCAATCATGTTCTTGCTTTTAGCACAGACTTTCCACTACAATGTACATTCGCTGTCCCGGATCGCTCGTCCTCCATTCTAACCATGATCCCGTGTTTAGCAGCCTTCTCACTCAATGATTTCTGCAATCAGGCACTCATCTTCATGTTCTCATTCTGTGCCATCCCAACCATCGTCTATACCTGTATCACTCTCTCTCGATCTACATGCTCATCCTTGGATCTCCCTTTCTTATCCTGTGTGCTCATTGTTGTGTTTGTTATGCCTCATTCTGTCTGCTCATTCCCTCATTTTACCCGCTCCATTCTTTGTAAACAATGGGCCTCATTATAAGTGTGCCGGTCCAGAATAAATGCTGTTAATTTCCGGGTCTGGCATTTTTTCTGGACCGGCACACTTCAAGTTTGCCGGTGGGGTCCAAGGGTCTCCCAGGAAGGTCAGGCCTCTAGCAGCAAACAAATGCCTGAATCACTAGCACCGTCCATGGGAATGGGAACTTACCAGCTCTCTGCTGCCCGTAACATACCAGTGATAACGGGTGGCGAAGACAGTAAGGCAGGTTTGCCGGTATCCCGCTAGAATTACCAGCTGGACACCGGCAAACCTATAATGATGGCCAATGTCTGTGTTTTGTCACTCCCTCAATCTCATGGACAATGCAAAAGAGGAAGATTGGCCCTCTGCATGACTGAGGGTGAGAGAGACTAAACTCATTGAATTAGGAGGATCAAGAACAGTATCTATTTCAAATGTGTTCGTATAAAAAAATACAAACACATCTCCCAGATTAGGAAGGATGCTCATTGGCTACCTATGAAAGCCAAAATCATCTTTAAAACCCTGCATTATGCACAAATGTCTCACCAAAAATGCCCTCATCTACCTTAATAGCGCAATACAGAAAAAAGAAGCCACCAGATCACTTAGATCCAACAACAATCAAGTCATAGTTATCCCCAGTTACAAAAACACCAGAGCAGAAAGCAGCAGCTTCCATGTCCTCGCCCCTGGACACTGGAACTCCCTCCCCATCAGCATAAAAAAAAAAGAGTCTTCCTTCAAAGGATTGAAAAAACGACTAAAAACCTGGCTATTTAACCAATACTAGCAAACATGTTCTTCGACGGAACCTGTCTGCACACAACTATAATGTATAATCCCTGCCTGTAAATAACCTTTGTATTTTGTTGATCTATGTACAATGTAAGACGAATTACTAAGCTGTCTGTAACCACGCCATGGTACCCAAGGGTCTGGGTGTGTAACAAATGAAAAGAAAAAGAAAAAAAAAACTCTGATCAAGCTCACTCATCTCCTCTGCAAACACGTCTCTCTGCATTTGTGCTCAGTACTTCTCTTTTCCAGTCCCAATCTCATTGACTGTTCACAGCCTCTTTTGCAGCATCAGTATTTATAGTCTCTGACCATTTGCACCCACTGTCTTTATTGGTCCTCAGTCTCCAATCAATATTCAAAGTGCAAACAATCCCGGTTTAATTATTTCAATCACAACAATCCCACCCCCACATACGGGGCGGGGCAGGGAAGTGGGGGGTAACTATTTTGTAACAATATTTATATTTAAAAACAGAAATGTTGTATCTAATATAGATTATGTAGATCTAACAACAAAAGGTTGGTTCATAAGTTTCCCTTTCGGCAAATCCAGGATTTGAATAGAAACACAAGTTGTAATGCAGTCTGTTTAACACTCTGAGGAAAAAAACAATCAGCCACATTTGATGAAAGCAAAACCAATTTTTAAAACAGATACATGCATTAAAATCAGCAAATATGAATAATTATGATAAATTATACTTTAGTCCAACATGCTTACAGCATTTAAATAAATTGTTGCAACATGCACAAAGGCATACAAAGGGTGTTTTTGTTTGGCACATTGACAAGCATGGACAATTCCTCCTGGCAAATCACTGAAATTATGTACTCTGATCAGAAAAGGTCACCATATAAAGTGCATGCATGTTTATAAACGTGCAGTTGGAGTTATTATTACATGTTGTTTAAAATGGCCTTAATTTAAAAGGTCAGTCCACTCTGAGAGGAAGAGGGCGACCTGGCCAGGTGGACTGTAGATGGTGGCCACAGTCAGAGAGAGGCCAGGAGAGATAGACAGCCTGCAGACCAGGCATTCAAAGGAGGAGTAGGCCTGTGTAGGAACTACAGAGGCAGGGACCGACTCGAAAAAAAGACCAGAGCTACTCCACCTCCAGGACAGTTGGTTCTAGGTTCGGAGAGGATCTTGTAGCCGTCAGGGAGGAGAGTGTCAAAACTCATGACAGAGCTAGCCGGGAAACTTGTCTCGGTGAGAGCAAGGACATCCAGCTCAAGTTCTTCAAGGAGGTGGCAAATGTCAGAGGAGTGTGACAGCAGAGCGAGAGTTGAGAGTAGCAAGGTTAAACAGGTTGCCACATTTGAAAGACTTCCCTGGAGGGGTACAGGCTTGAGGTATGCCCTGAGGAAGTGGTAGAGGGGCCTTGAGTTGGAAGAGGAGGTAGAAGGAGATGGCAAGGTAGCCGGAGAGGGTGAGGAGGGTGCCAGAGAGGTGGCAGAAGGAGGTGGGAAAGGAGTAGCAGTAGAAGTGAGGAAGGTTATGAGAAGCGGGAGATGCCCATCAGGAAGGAGGTGATTGGAATGAGTTTTAAGATGGATTTCTGAACTCTGACCTTGTGGGCAGAGGTTCAGAAGGCCAGCCAGGTTCTTGGAACAGGGTAACCTTTTGGACAAGCCAGACCAATCAAGGTAGCATTGGCGGCGGACAATACTAGGTCTCAGGAGGGGAGATGGTGACTGAAAGACCTCAATGAGCACACATAGTAAAGGACACTTCAAATCACTCCCAGTCAGGTGTAGCTATATTAAAAATACAAATACATTTATTCAAGGCCTTTGAGTTTCAACACACCATAATTATCAACAGTAATACTTTTAAACCAATACAATCCTACTAAAATACATGTATACAAGACCAAGTGGCCTAAAGGGTTACACACAAAGAATGGGTCCACAACCTGAAAGGAAGCAAATAGTGCAACTACACTTTAGGCAGTTCTGCAATGTTCAAATCCCAACTGAGAGGTAGTCCAGTCCCTACAAAGTGTGGAGCCTAGTGCTCAAATGTAATTTCAAATGCTGGTGCAAGCGATAGTGCAGAAGGGTCTTTTGTAGTTGCTGTAGCAGCTCAGGAAGGTGGGTGAGGTGATGCAGAATAAGTTCCCACTATTCGTGCAGGGTCTCCCCACGAGGGCAGAACAGGTTCCAGGAGTTGGGAATGGGACGGTAGGACAGGCTACCTGTGGAAAGGTGAGTGGCCCTCAGGGGACACTCATGCGTAAAAGTGGGTGGGTGCTCTAGAGGCCACCAGTAAGGGTTTAAAGTACTCAATGACCCCTGGCGCACTCCGGACCAAACTTCGGCAGTCGAGTCCACTTCGGTTCCAGGTTCAAATGCTGCAGTTGTGCGGCTCTGTGGCTTTTAGCAGCAAAGTTACAGCATTGATTCCCAAACGTGACAGTGGTGAATTCTCCGCTCCTGGTGGATCGGGCAGTTTCACTGTAGCAGGCTTCAGGGCACAGAGGGGCACAGAAGCAAGGCACCTGTGAAGTTCGTCACCACAGCTGGGCGACACCGTAACCACGTGTACTCCAGTTTGGGCGCTGTCTCTTTACTGCAGACCTCGGAATGTCAAGTGTACAAAATTAGGTGCGAGAGTGGCGTGAATACAGAGCTTGTGATCTACCAGGTTTCAAGGGTCTCCTCGATACAGCAGCGGTGTCAGAGGAAAGGTCTTGCACAAGCTGGTCAGCCCACTGGTTGGCCCAGGGACACTTCCGAGAAGGCTTACTTGCAGGGTTTGATGAAGGTGCCGAGAATAGTTGGTCCCACTATTCTAATAGGTCGAAGCGTCTTCGCAGACCTTGTAGTTCGATCAGATGCAGAGTAGGTCCAGCTGGACGACAGCGGTCTCAGGGTGCCAAACCTTCCAAGGGGTCACCAGCGGTTCCTCGACTCATCTACATAGTTTCAGGATACTTGGATCCTATCCTAGGTTCTGTGAGAACTCTGAGATCGACCTGGTGTGGGTGGCCTTCTCTTATCCAGAATCTCCTTTTTGCCAAAACGAAGAGGACCCAATGAGAGATCTACTTGCATAAAGGCACACCAGACATGGACCAATCACGGATCATGGTGGTCCCAGTCATTCACAGCACACCAGTCTCCCTGGCACACAGGATGCATATTGGAACTAGACAGTCCAGTCCACATCCTGGAAGCACACACACAAGGCATGCAGAAGCCTGCGAAAGCTTGGTATTTCGTGGGAGAATGCATGCCCAAATAAGGACTGCACCAATTCGGCTCGACCTCCCTTTTGGGGAAGGCAAAGGAGCAAGATGACCAAAGGCCAGGCCACCTTCCTGTGACAACCACAGTAAACACGGTTTGCATGGCAAGAACACAGAACAGTCAGACAGGTACACCCAACAGTACAAATGGTACCCCCAGTGGGGTGGGGTCCTAGAGAGAGGGAGAGAGCCTAAAAAGACACAGATCACAGTCAACAGTAACCACAATTAGGGAGGGTTCCCTAGAGAGTGGGGGAGCACGAAAAGATAGAACACAAAGTGCAGCTAAGCGCTTCAAGGGGAGAGCCTAGAATTGTGCAGGGAAAGAGTATGTTCCGTTAGAGGGTGAAGTGGAACTAGGTGCAAAGGCCGGGAAGTTTAGTAGATAGCATTAGTGGCTGCTCCCCCTCCCCGCACCTTTCGGATGCTGAAGATGGACGGCTGCACCTCGCGATCGCCATCTGCACCGCAGCCCCCTCGCGGGAACTCACCTGCGTCGCACAAAACCCTGGTCTTGTCCTGCCACGGCTTTTCCGCAGAGGGTCCAATCCTCGGTTCTTAAAGGCTTGGATGCGTGTATGTATGCGCAACTTATTTAGGTGTCGATGGGCAGCGTCTTCTGTGCAACTGCATTGGACAAGCCTGCGGCCTTGTCTTGAGAGGGCTTTGCCGCAGAGGGTCCGATCCTCGGTTCTTAAAGGTTTGGATGCATTTACGTAGGCACAAAGTATTAAGTGTCGATGGGCAGCATCTCCTGCACACCTGCACAACACTGCAGCCTTGTCCTGTGAGGGCTTGTCCCATCAGGTCCCATTCATGATAGCAACGCACAGGACCAATACAGATAACGTGCAAATTGCAAATCCGATCACAGGTCATGTTTCTAACAACTGGTTTGCGCCCGCTGTGTTTGTGGTGTATCTCAAGGGACAATGCATATATACCCTTGCACTACATAATGCTTCATTCAATTGCTGGGATGGAAAACCATGCTGTACAGAAATGCATCATTACTGCTTCAAGAGAGTGTCAACCAACATGCCATGTATGTAAAGATAAAGGAGGAAACCCAGTAGACACCGTATGTGCACCTGCTAATATTGTCTGTTCTATCTGTCTGGGATTAATTAAGTTTTCGATATAGGGAAATAGAACTTAAAAGGACAGGTCAGTGAAAAGTATTTTAACAATCAGTATTTTAATTATTCAAAACATTCATAAAACAAGTATTAAATCAAATGTCATCAAAATAAATGTATCTGACAAATAGCTGTCACCCAGCTTGCCACAAAGGTTGATGTTTTATCGTGAAATATTAGGTCTTCAACATTCGTGTGAGTCGTCTGCGGCGAGGTCTTGGAATTGCCAAAAAGGTAGAGCTAGAGGGGTCGCAGACTGACACTTGAGAGGGGAGTAGCAGGGGAGACATAGGATCTACTCGAGGGGGACCTCTATTAAGAAGTCCCGCACTGCGAGCCCTCTACCTCTACCTTTTTGGCAATTCCAAGACATCGACGCAGACGACTGTAGTACTAAACAGTACCGACACAGATGAATGTTGAAAACCTACTGCTTCAAGATAGAACATCGACCATTGTGGCAAGCTGGGTGATTTTTCACCTTCAACCACAACAAGGCCTGCTAGTTCCCACCACAGCCACAAAGTAGGGAAACTACTGTTTCCTACTACAATTCAACTGAAGGATTGTACGCCCCCACAAGAACCTCGCAGAGGTCATGTATTGTTCGCTTTACCTTCACTGATGCTGGATGCAGAATAGGAATTTGATGCACATTATTTCCTCCTGATGAAAGTTCTGTACACATGACATTCTGGAACTGAAACATGTCGAGAGACTAGATGTCTCTGTATAACAGAGCAATCATTTTTTACATCAATTGTTATGATACAAACAATCGCAAAATATGATTTATCATCTGTTGTCTTTTTTCTATGCTTCATTTTCAAGGTTAGCCTGTGAATGGCTATTTGTCAGAAAAATGTATTTTGATGAGATTTGATTTAATACTTGTTTTATGAATGTTTGGAATAATTAAAATACTGAATGTAACATGCCATGCCATCTCAATGCACTGTAAGTGACACCGGTGACCTTTGCACTAGCAGGTGACCCCGTTTACCCTCTTCTCCCATGGCTGATGGCACCTGTGCGCAATCCATGTACGTCACATGAGGTGGCCTATACGTCAGGACCAGGCTGTGCATTGAGCGGACCTTTGACCTGCTAAAGGAATATTTCTGGTGTCTCTACCAGACTGGAGAGGCCCTGATGTACTGGCCAGAAAAGGTTGTAAAAATATTTGTTGCCTGTTCCATTCTGCACAACAATTGCCTCAAGTAAAATGTCCCCCTGATGAAGACATGCCTCCCTCAGCGGACAATGAAGGACTATCTGTAGATGAAGCGCTGCCACACAGTGAGGAAGGCATGCACGGACATCTGGTGCAGCAAGAACTAATTGACAATTATTTCCGGACACATTTCTTTTGACCTGCTTCTACTTTTCCATATAGCCACGTTTCGAATACATCATCTTCACACAAAGAAAATTGGCCTTGCATTTGTTCAAGTGAACTTGTATTTTATTGTGAACTGTGAAAAACATGCATCCACAACACCCATACCCACTCACCTCCCCATCCCCAAAACCTAACACCCAAATACACCAACTTCCCCCGTCACCCATATTCCACCCACCTACCTTATGCCCAGTGAAATAGTGTCAAGATTATTTAAGGCATTTTTGCTTGGGCAGTGTATGGGTCACTTTGTGTAAGATGCAGCGCCATGGGCTCCCATCCAATGTGACCCCTCTGCGGGGGTGACGGAAGTGGAAGGGCCTGCATCTGTTGCACGGTACGGAGCATGTTGCAGTGCATAGATTCACTGTGACCACAAAAGTGATGGGTGGAAGGTCTTGAATGAATCTGTACCACTGGCATTGCTCTGGGCAACCTTCCACACCACCGTTTTTTAGCCCGTCTGCGCCATTGCAAAAGGGGTCCAGCCATATGCAAATCAGTCAGGTACTGCCACCAATGGTCGCAGCCCAGCCCAAACTGCTAGGCCAGGTCCCCTCTGCACGGAAACACAAGCAACCCCAGGCATGTTTCAGCCTTGTTGGGCCTCCTCAGTGAGGTGTAGCTTGGTTCCCTATTGCGCAGCGAGCAAGGGACCCACGTCTGGGCATACCCTCTCTCACATAGTGAGACAAACTGTGACCAGTGGTTAAGATTCATTCTAAACCATCCAGCCATCACCTCTTTGTTTTTGCTTTGTCACCCCGATTGGGACGGGTATGCCCAGACGTGGGTCCCGTGCCTGCTGGGCCTAGACACCCAAGCTACTCCTCAATGATGAGCCCCAACAAGGGCGAAACATGTTTGGGGATGCTTGTGGTCTCGTGCAGAACGGATGTGACCTAGCAGACTGGACTGCCCCTTTTGGGGTGGGGCCAAGCCTGATTTGCATATGGTCTTTCCCCTTCTGTAATGGCTTGGCAGGTGAAGAACAGTGGTCTGGAGGGTTGCCCAGAGCAATGCCAGTGGTTAAGATTCATTCTAAACCTTCCAGCCATCACCTCTTTGTTTTTGCTTAGTGCATAGATTCAGCAAATGCCAAAATGACCTCTGTGAGCTCCCTCAACAACTGGGCCACAGCTGTTTTTGCAGCAGTTAACATTGACAATTGGCAGCACCAGAGGTCCAATGGTCTAGCTATTCTCTGTGAGGAGCCCTGCAGATTGTGCACCTGCATCGCCACCATATTTAAATGTTTATCTGATGACACACTATGGCATCCAGCCTCCCCGAGATAGCATCTAGTGAATGATGCAGTACACATTGTGCGATATGGAGAGGGCCAGGGCTGAAGCAGTAGGTCCTAAAGCCAGTCTCATCTTCATCAGGTGGTCCACTGCCATCACTCCCTGTAGCAGGATCACCCTGGCGATGAGAATGGCAGACAGCCTCGGATGACGAGGGGGAATAACGGGGCAGACGGGTGGGTGAAGGCGTTGAGCCATGTATACCAGAGGTTGGTTGTTGCTCCTGAGGGAGCAACAAAGGAACCGGCTGTTGAGTGGCTGTTAGAGCTGCTGTGCGTCATGCACCTGTATTTGGTGTGCCTCCATCAGGTGCTGTGCCATCTGCACTACTGGTGGAGAGGCCACTAGGCACACTTATGGGGGACTGTGGCTCTCTCAACACTTGGATGCCATGGAACTGCTATGCTCTGGCCCTGGAGCATCGTTCTTGGTCTACCTCCAGCTTTTCCCATGGCTGGCCTGTGCAGTGGTGCAGTGTAATGTGCTTCCAGCAGTGGAGGTCCCCTGGGAAGTAGACAGCCTGACTCATTAGCCGGAGTTGACTGTAAACCTGTTGGGTGGACAATGACAAGCCGTCGGTCATCATGCATACTTACATATGGGCTAGCAACACACTAATGCAACATGATGCATGGTCATGCTATACACATTGTTTGATGGGCAGGGTCAGCTGTAGGCCAATGAGAATGGCTCATGCAAGGTGGGAGGAGAGCCTACTGAGGGTGTAAAAGGAACATGCATGGGCTGCCAATATGAATTGTACATGTGGCTGCAGTGGGTGTACACTTTGCCACTTGGCCATTCACAGCACGCATGGGTGCATTTCATGGTTGCATGTTCTTACAGTGCATGTGTATTTGTGCAGTATTCCACCTTCCCTTGCACACACATGTGGTTGCAGTGCATTTGTACACATGACCATGTGGTTAGCCATTCATCTGTCCATTGAGCCCATCTATGCAGGTTGGACACATGCATGGGATGAGCATATGGCCAGTGCATTCTCATGGGATAGGGAACATTAATACTCACCAGCATCTCCTTGGCTGCTTGCTTCCACTCCTACACTCCCAACACCCTATATCCTTTCCATGTGGAGGATGCTGCTGGTATTCTCATCCCATGGGGTCAGGACAAGGGGCTAAGTCTCAAACCTGTGTTTTTCAAGGAGACTGCGGTCCCTGGCCATCATGTCATTTGAGCCCTTGCAGCTGTTCTCATTGTCCTGTGGGACCCTTCCCAATGCTGCAACCTTGTCCCCAAAGCTGGCCAAGATGGCAGCTTTCCTCTGGCCAGAGGACTTCTAGTGTCTGGTGTCATGAAGCGCAAAAGCATGAGCCACCACCTCATATGCAAGCACCTGAAGCTCACCATCACTGAAGTTCAGCTTGTGCAGCCTGTTGTCCGGAGTCATACATTTGCCCTTTTGCAGTGTCATTTTCCCAGGTACTCAAAGATGGCTGACGCCAGATTTCCTATTTCCGCAATGTCGCCATTTCTGCCGAGGGTAATTCCGTCTTCGGAATTCAGGCCAAGTTGACCGGCAGGAACGGTAATTCTGCCCACCATCGGCAAACTTGATTTACAGTGGAAATTCTGCCAGCCAGACAGAATTACCGTTGACAATTTGTGCATGCTCCGAATCATACTGTAATGCAGCAGTTATTCCACCGGTCATCATGGTGGTTACACAGTAATTGGGTCTGGCAAAATTACCACGGTCATTACTGCCCAACTCATAATGGGGGTCAGTATTTTTTTAAAAAACAATTCAACAGCAAAATCTACAGATTGTCCCAAATCAAAACCAGCATTTGAAGTCTCCATGTCATAGGCTAAGGCTGCGGCCCTTTATGGTTCCGAAATCTAGGGGCACATCTCTATGACGCCCTAGACTACTGCTGAAAATACATTTTTGAAGGACACTTTGATGCTTCGCAAAGCGCTCCAAATGCGCCTCTACGTATGGAATGTGGTCTGATGCCAATTGGTGAGGTTGCAGTGTTTAGGCCGGTGTTCTATTGGCTACAAAACTGGAGGAACTCGCTGCTGACAAAATATAGTGATGCCATGGTCCACGTGATTTCATTAGAAAGCGGTCACTGTTTTCTTTGACTCGCCCACGTGAAGCAGTATTTAATTGTTTTGGGCTTGAGCCATTACTGGGAAGACCCATAGATGATTACAAGGGAAGCTAACACCAGGGTAAAAGTGCATATTAGCCATCTCAATAGAGCCAATTTGCTAAATTCTTGTCAGTCCTTAGCCCATTGCACTGACTATTTAGCACACAAGGATAATTTTGGGTATGAGGGATAGCTTAACTCCATCGTACGCGCGCGTTCTGTATTTAGAGTTCCGCTTGGGTTGCTTAAAACTTTGGAAATTCACGCAGCATTGGGCAGACAAACCGGGCAGCAAATGCCCCATTTGAGGCTTGAGGTGCCTGAGGGTTAGGTATCTCAAGCCATTGTTCATATCACATGGAATCTGCACACGGAATGAGGCTATGACCTTTTGCAAGTCAACACATAACTGGGATGTGGTATTACTGAAATCTAAAAAGTCGTTAACCTTTTTTTTTAGACTTTTTACTGGTTATCATAGACAGTACCTGCTTATATAAGTACAGGCTCCAAGCTGTAGAGTATTTTTTAGAACAGATTTGCCAGCTCTATTAAATCATAATGATTTAAGCCATGATAAACTCATTCTTGACAATAACTTGCTTCTGTTAATCAAGCAACTATTCAGAAAATCATGTGGTACAGCAATAGGTGTAAAATGCACCCCATCAATGCCAATCTCTTCATGGGCCATACGTAATTAAAACCCATCCAACAAAACAATCCACACAGGCCAAACATGCTGTTGTGGAAACACAATTGATATGGTGTGTTACTAAGGAATGGCAACTTTCTCTTTTTTAAACTAGCCAAATCGGAACCCCTTTGATATAAAATTCACTGTAAAGGTTAATTGACATGAGATACACTTTCTAGATATCTCCCAATTACAAATCACATGATATGTTGCATACTAAACTTTTCCCCGTAAAGAAAGAGCTGTGAACACTACCCTTCTTTACAAAAAACTGTCACCTTAGGGGATGTAATTTAGATAATTTAATTATAAGAATAATTAAGAGTAAGAAGAGATTTCTCCAACAATAACATTTTTGGAAAATGATGACAATGGCACTTGTTGAAATTAGACAAAGAAGTTACTAAATACATAAGCAACAACCCCAACATAAATTACTCCAAAAGGAAGAACCTGGGGCATAAGGCTTTGTTCCTACTTTTACTCGTCCAAATCTACTGACTTTGCCTTCAGGTTTGGATACATTTGGTACTTGTCCAGGCTACAACAGTGCGTTAGAGTGAGCATTTGAGTATGCATTTAATTTAAAAAATTCAAGAGAAAATCTCCATTAACTGTTTGCCAACTTTTTAAGACTACAAAACAGTTTGTACACTTAGAATTATATTGGACATGGTGGAAACTCAAGTTACTAATCTATGCACATCAAGTGGCATTATGCACAAAGCCCAGAATTCACCCGTGGTCTACATTGGTCAGAAAAACACCCGGAAGGACGTGTGAATTACTATTTTTTTGGCATTGATCAAATCTCACTATGATCAGAGAGAGGTGGTCGTATTGCTAAACCGAGACAACATGAAAGATGCAGCGATTAAGGCCTGCTGTTTTTGCTTACAACATCAGTAAGGGTATTTTCTATTTTCTTTGATCCATTCATGAATATCTCCAATTACAGAGTCATGTACCCAATTAGATTAACTGTTTTATGTACACAGTCTTGTTTACGCCACCTTTTCTTAAACATTTAAAAGTCATTTTCTGAGATTTGAAATTCGGTGCAATGATACTTTTGAGATCTGACACTTAAAAATTGAGCAAGAGCAGCATGATATGTTTATATACATAAAACAGGGATAACGGTTTCAAGTGGCACGTAAATTGCCAGGCATAAAAAGTCACTTGTTCCTCAATTCTCCACATACGCACTGCACTCCATTTCTTACTCGCAAAGAGTCAATTATCACTGGCCAATGGATAGTGACAAGTGGAAATTTTGAAGCCAATAGACTATATTATGACATTTGAACACTGGGCACCAATTACTCTTAATAATGCTTTTAAGTCATCTATATGTAAAGCAAGAATTGGATGAAATAATTAACCAAATGATCAGGTTTTATAATCTTACATTAGGTGCGCAGTAAGATGCTTGGGAAAGTATTCTTAGTCATGCCATGTGTTACTCAGCAAGCCTTGCAAATTCTATTAAAAAAATTTAAAAAACATTAGACCGAGTTCCTTAGTTTACATGTTGGACCCAAGAGAAATGCACTTGCCCCAAGATGACTGGTGACAAAGTATTTACCAGTACTGTTTGTGCATGTCGCTATTAGCAAACTTCATATGTGCAGTAATGCTGTCAAGCATGAACAGTGAAACTTGTCTTTGCCATTTACTGCAAACAAAGTGTGTTTGCAGTAAATGAAAAATACGTTTCTAAAATCCCCATACTCGCAAACTCTACTCGCCCCTTCAAAAAAACAACTCGCCAATGCTAGTGGGCTAGTAGATTTTGCGAAGCCTGCTCAGGTTTAATTTGTTGTCATTTATTTGAAATGGCAGCAATTGTACATTGCAATGCATTGTAAGGTGCACTGTACCTAATATGAATGGCCTTGAGGGAGATCACACTCTCACAACTAGGACACACTTACCTGAAATGGAAGCTAGGATGCACCAAGCACCTATGTGACATTCTGTTAGAGTGGAGTATTCCCTTTATTGTTAAATGTAGTCCAACATAATTGTAATTGTTTATTTGTAAAGCGCTTATACTAGTTATGCATCATATGCTGGGAATGACAACAACTTAACCATAGGTTGATGGAGGCGTGGCTTGCAGCGCTGTCGATGCAGATGCTCTGCTGATGGCCTCCACATGAAGCCCATGCCATAAGCAAAATCCTGACACGTTCTGCCTCCCGCCTCTATCCTTTTGGCCAGTACAATGCAGGGGAAGCTCGGAGGGACAGCTGCTGTGATGCTGAGACCGGGACTGCGGCAGTACTAGGAGATACGCTGGAGCTGCGGCGACACCCTGACTGCCGCAGAAAACACCCAAAATGGTACTGATGCGCACCTAACAGTCGCATTGGCCCTTAAACACTAATGAATACATTGGAGAAGATTTGGGTGTGCACTTCGCGGGTGGCATGGCTCGCGGAGAGCCCACTCCTCTTTTAATCTTCACGCTCCTCCTCTGGAGGGCACCGAGGCCCGTCAGACTCCCCGGGAGATAAGCCTTTGGATCTGAAGCATGGAATCTCTGGGGTAAGCACTGACTTCCCTTCAACTCACTCAACCACTACTGGAGTGGCTGGACCAGAGAGTCGTGGAGGTGGAGCAATGAGTGGGGAAAACGGAGGACCACGTCCTAGAGAATTCAACCACACTGACGACATGAAGCAAAAAAGGAGAATTTTTATAAAGGAGTGATATGCTAGAGTACAAGCAAGAAGACATGGAGAACCAGGCGTGAAGGAATAATCTGTGCATTAGAGGAGTGCCCACGTCGGTCCAGGATCAGGCTCTGGGTGACTTTTTTCATACTCTCCTGCTACATCTCGACAAATTGATGCTTCTACTTGACCGGACCCATAGATTGTGCACTCGCAGAGATGCAATTCCAGATTTTGTTCCTGAGGTCATCACCTGGATCCATTTCTATACTACTAAGCAAGAAATGTTGGCAGTGGGTCATGCCCGGGATGAACTAATGTTCCAGGGTTCTCCGCTAGAGATTTTTCAAGACCTAGCAACTGTCGCAATCCAAAAACAAAGAGCTCTGCGGCCACTGACTTTATTTCTGCGGAATCAGAACATCAAATACTGATGGTTATTTCCCACCTCTTTACAGTTTACGTTCAAGGGAACTCTCCACACCATCTCTAGCCTGGAAGGCACAGAGGGGATTTTGAGTTCCTCTTCACCAAAAAGAGGTGAGTGTTCCTTAATTGGGCCACTGAGGAGGTTGACGGCAATACGCCAAAAATGCAGTGGTCCACCTGGTCGAGGGTCCATAAAGGCCATAACCAAGGAAAACCCCTGCTACAGACCTGAACCATGGCTTTGATCCACAGGAATCTTCTGGGCACAAGATCAAATCCGCAAAGAATACTCAAGAAGCGTCAAGCACTTTTGAGTTAACATTGGGCAACATGCGGCACATGCCCAACCTCAACTGATAGGTCACCTAACGGTCGTAGGGACGATTCACCCTTTGTTTTTTAGTTCCTTTTTTGTGGTTCTATTTTTGTTTGAGTTGGTTTATTCAGTTAAAACATCAGTTGGAACATGTCTCGGATATTCTCTAACTCAGGATGGCAACTGAATTCATATAACCCTCATCCCCTCCCCCGCTATGGAGGATGACATTACAAGAGGTTCTTCATTATCTCATCAAAACATGGGCTTTGTGTCACTAAATGTGAAAGGTTTGAACTCAGAGAAACTAAAGTCTTTGTTGAGTTAGCTGAAACACTTGGAAGGATGAATGATCTTTTTTCAGGAGACACCTCATGCTTCCAGATTACATTCGCTTACGGAGCAGATACTTCCCTAAACAATTCCTGACTTCTAATAGCACTAAGGCGGTGGGACTGTGATCCTATTAGCGAAAGGCACCCAATTTCTAGGAACTGGACACCATACGAGACCCAGGGGGTCGATATGTTGGAGTAAAAGTATGTTCTTTGGGAAGTTGTACTCTTTAATCTCGATTTATGCCCCCAATGAAGGACAGGACTGATTCTTTGGAGAGCTACAGGTGACTCTCCTTCCCTTTTTGGAGGGCCAGGTCGCTATCGGGGGAGACCTGGACCCCATCAAAGATAAAACGCATGACCCCCATCTAAAGATTAAAAGATCGCTTTGAGTATCCTCCACTTTTTGAAATTGTTGGGGGAGGTGGACTCTTGGAGAGTGTTACATGCAGAAAAGCGAGACTATGTTTTTCTTTCATGTCCACAGCTCCTCTTGACGTATAGATCTAATCTTCGAGTCCCCCCAATTTATGCCATTTATTGACAGGGTCTCTATTGCTCCCAGGATTCTTTCCGACCATGCCGCGGTCCTCCTGCGGGTTAGAATTTGGCATCCAGCCCCCCCCAGACCTCTAAGGCGCCTGTATGACCCAATTTTAAATGATCTTGCCTTGAGGGATGGGATAGCGAAAGCAATACAGGAGTATTTCCGTGGGAACCCCACTGAGCTCACGTCCACGGCTACAACATGGATGCCATGAAGGCAGTAATTAGGGGAGTCCTAATAGCCCATACAGCAGCCTATCATAAGCGCAAAAAGCATACCTGAATCCAATTAGAACAAGAAATCTCTGAAATCTCTGAACAAGAAATCTCTGAAATGGAGTGAAAATATAAGAAAGGTTGGACCCCTAAACTTCATCTAGCCCTTTGTAAAGCCTGAAATAAACTAGAGGCGCTTTACGCTGAGGAGACAGCCTATTCCCTGTTAATGACAAAACAAGGTTATTATACCAAAGATAATAAGGTCAACCAATTCTTGGCCAGGAAATAAGCCCAGACTAAAAAATGCAACACTATCGTAGGTCTTCGGGATTAGCAAGGGGTAATGGAATATGGGGATCAGGCTAAACCCCAGCTAGCAAAGGCTCATTTAACGGAAACAATGACTGCACCGGCCCAGTCACCTCAGGTCCAAAAAAGGTATATTGAAGGAGCCGCTCTGCCACACCTTCCCTGGGAGAATATAGAAGCTCCAGAGGAAGTGGACGTGGCCATCAAACCCTTGAAGGCAAGTGCCCCGGGTCCCGATGGGTTCTCAACTAAATTTAATAAACTCTTTGGAGGCCAGCTGTTGTCCCCTCTGATGGCCCTCTTTAACTCCTTTAGAGAAGTGGGTGCTATAACCCCCTCTATGCAAACCTCCACCACTATCCTGCTATGAAGGCATGGGAAATATCCTAAGGATTGTGCATCTTATAGGCTAATCTCACTGTTAAAAATTGATGCAAATATCTATTCAAAAGTATTGGCTAATTGCTTGGCTCCACTTCTTTCAACTTTAATCGATGCGAACCAAACAGGCTGAATTTGATAGAGACAACTATAATGAACCAAGGAAAACTGGCCCTTTTGGCATTGGATGCCACTAAGGCATTTGATAAGGTGGAGTGGACCTTTATGCAATCAACCTTGGAGGCTTTTCATTTTGGGCCCTATTTCCGAAGAATGATTTCGGCCAACTACATTTCCTCGAATACATTACTCCGGGGAAATCTGGATCAAACATCCCCGGTCCGTCTCACGCGTGGGACGCGACAAGGATGTCCCCTTTCCCCTCTTTTATTTGCTGTGATTATGGAGCCTTTGGCTCAACGCATACGTAGTAATCTAGCGATTCAGGGGGTTATGATTCGGGCCTCTCAACACAAGGTATCGCTCTATGATGATATGTCACTCTCAATAACAAATATTCGGCCCTACCGCCAAGCGGCCATACAGGAGCTCCGGTCTTTTGGCCAAGTGGCGGGATTTGAAATAAACTACAGGAAATCAGTGGCATTGGGGGCGGGACAATCTCTGCAGGATATTAGCTCCTTCTAATCTCTGTCCAATCCGGTGGGAGACCAAATTCATTGAATACCTGGGGGTTCAGATCATGGCCTCATCTAAAGACCCATTTGCGGCTATTCCACCACCCCACCCCCACCTCCCTCGAAGACAATGGAAACAGATTTGGAAAAATCTGTGAAATCAGGAGATTTCCTTGATGGGCCATATTAAGGCAGTTAAAATTAATGTACTCCCTCACCTTCTTTATCTCTGTTCGTCCCTTCTGGTGTTCCAAATCTACATAAATATTCAGAGGCTGCTCAAATTTCACAACTCCTGACTTGGATGTCCCTTTCCCCTCTACCCAAATGGGTTGAGATTGAATTGTCCAAACTTTCATTTCCCATTAATTTCCTGCCCTTCGTCCCTCACACATTATGAAAACAATAGCAACATTTGCTCTCCTCTTCAAAAGTTACCTTGAAGTCATGGGATGAGGCTCCGAAACGAAAGAAGATTCCTAGAGGCATGGGCCTCTATGCCCGATTTTTCACAACCATGCCATTAGCCCAGCAATTTGAGGGGGATCAACCATGTACATTTGAAGACTGAAAAGTGACATTCCAACTCTGAGTCAGATTTTCATATGCTCAGCTTCGGCATTGGATCACACACCTAGAGACAAGACAGAATGCAACATGATCCTCGAGTCCAATTGAGCTGTTATGAGGGGACCAGGGCTTGGAGGGGTCACTAAACTCTATAAACTTCTGAGGGACGACATGCTAGCTGACCGCCCATCTTACATGAGCCGATGGGAGACCGACTTTGGCCACCATCTGGTGGACCAAGTGTTGCTAGATATTAGGGCTAGAAATCACTCTTCTTCCAGATGTGTGACCAACAACGAATGTGCCTTAAAACTTCGATTCCATTGGTATTATTCCCCAGTACAACTTCACCACTGCCAGTCATCAAAGGCTCCCGCTTGCTGGTGAATTTGCGGGGCTGAAGGCTCATACTTTTATATGTGGTGGGATTGTCCGCTTATTCACTCCTTTTGGGAAACCAGTCTCACTGTTATTGAATCCATCACCGGCACCAAGCTTCTGATGTGTTCTGCCCCGAGTGAAGGGGTATATCCTAAATCTGGGGAGCGGGTAAAACTAATTACTCAATTATTGCTGGCTGCACACATTACAGTTGCTCACTGCTGGAAATCCCCAGACAGGCCAGATTTCTCTTTGTGGTGGATTAAAGTATGGGATGTGTTGGTGGAGGAAAAGGTTACGGCTGCAAAGGAGGGTCAACTTCACCAATGTATGAACATGTGGGCTCCTTTATTGGACTATGATCAGAGCAACCCGGCTTTAAGATTCAAACCCAACTTGGCTGGACTATCTGCGGTCAGGGGTCACAAAATATGATTTCACTTTCTGGAGAGTGAGATTCATGCAGGGCTTGGTGGGGTGGGGATGTTGTCCATCCTGAATTATGCAGGTGATATTATTTATGCTGTATAATTTACCAGTAGCTGCCTTACTTACTGCAATCTTTACATGTTACCAAACGATTAATAAAAACAATTTTGAGAACCCATGGGATTATTCAGTAAATTGAGTGCTTTTTTTTTAATTCTGCGATATCCTGGTACAATGTAAATGTTTTCAATGTTAACATTGCATCATGCCCCAACTACATTGACTGTAAATATCAGTAAGGACGCCCAGCTGCAGTTACATGCTGACGTGTCACTTATCAAATAGTAAATAATTTCTAAATGCTAATGGTGGACACCACAAGGAAGAAACCATCAGAAGATGCATTTTAGGATTCCTAATATTTCCAAACATTGTGAGGCTGCCCAACTACGGGTGATAAGAGAATGGCTGTCGGGTGATCTGACTAAACCATGGGATATGATGGATAGGGCAGTGACAGGGTCTCCTCTTGAGGGTCCACTATCGCTGAATAAAAAGGGTAGACCCTGAAGTGCCAATATGAGTGGGGTATTATGGGGTTTTATCGGTAACCTGTGACTTTTGGGATAGTCTACTGAGGCAAGGACATCGATCTACACGGCCGTCCTCAATCACCCCTCTATTTAGGAATCCACAGTTTTTACCCGGGATGGCACTTCTCCCCTCCGTGCTCCCCTGCACTTGCGTGATCTGAATATCACCAGGCCTAGTAAGATTGTTGTTTTTGTCCTCCCTCATTTCCTCCCTTGCCTTGTCGCACCTTGAAATACTTATGTATAGGCACATTACAAATGACATATCATATCTTCTTCTGCCCACTTTTGATTTATTGTTCAATCTAGCCCATACGTGGAGTTTTTAAATGACTATGGGCATAATGAAAAGATTTGTGTTAAAAAATTCTGGTTTGCTGCGACATTTTGAATGCACTTTGCTACACTGGAAACATTCGGGTTTATGTTGCTTTTAGGTGCATTACGCTGGTGCATCCTCACACCCAAACACACAGCACTAAGTTCGGAAATGACAAAAGAAATGACCTCACAAGAGGAATGGAAATCCTATTTCTAATTTAAATGTTTACGTTAACATACCAAATACCCCATACCCTCACTTGCTTCATCATGTTGTAGAGGTAGCTCTGCCCAGTGTTTTCTGTTGTACAGGCATAGGGCCACATACAAAATGCTAAAAAAACATTCTCTGTTAAGCAGATTCTTAAATGCATGCTGCATGTTTTGACATTTAATATCAGTTCAAAGCTTCAAATTGTTTAGTTTATGAAATTTATAGAGTGCAGGGCACCTCCGCACAGAAATAACCAGAGAGATGGGTTCCATGTGTTAATATCCCTGTAAAAATATCGCCATACAGAACTATCGCCTTATTTTTGCAATGATATTAAGGCATGGAACCTGCAGGGACACCCCCAAAACCCTTGCATTATTTTTAAAGGAGCGGAGGACACCCCCCGCAACTCCCGCTCCCAAAACCCCCAAAAATGACCCCCCCCAAAAAATCACCTATGGCCATTCCAGACCAAATTTACAGTGATATTTTTGGTGGGGATACTATGTAGTGCTACCGAGAGACCACAAAAGTGATGGGTGGAAGGTTTTGAATGAATCTGTACCACTGGCGTTGCTCTGGGCAACCTTCCACACCACCGTTTTTTAGCCTGACTGTGCCATTGCAAAAGGGGTCCAGCCATATGCAAATCAGTCTGGTACTGCCACCAATGGTAGCAGCCCAGCCCGAACTGCTAGGCCAGGTCCACTCGGCACGGAAACACAAGCAACCCCAGACATGTTTCGGCCTTGTTGGGCCTCCTCAGTGAGGTGCAGATTGGTTCCCTATGACGCAGCGAGCAAGAGACCCACGTCTGGGCATACCCTCTCTCACACAGTGAGACAAAATGGGACCACAAAAGTGATGGGTGGAAGACCAACCTGCACGAGACCAACGCCAGTGGTACAGATTCATTCAAAACCTAGCAGTTCGGGCTGGACTAGCCCTTTGAGGGTGGGGCTAAGCCTAATTTGCATATGTCTTTACCCTTCTGTAATGGCATGGCAGGTGAAGAACGATGGTCTGGAGGGTTGCCCAGAGCAATGCCAGAGGTTAAGATTCATTCTAAACCATTCAGCCATCACCTCTTTTGTTTTGCTATTGTTACCCGAGTGGGACGGGTATGCCCAGACGTGGGTCCCTTGCCTGCTGTGCCTAGAGACCCAAGATACGCCTCACTGATGATGCCCAACAAGGCTGAAACATGTCTCGGGATGCTTGTGGTCTCGTGCAGAAGGGATGTGACCTAGCAGTTCGGGCTGGACTACCCCTGTGAGGGTGGGGCTAAGCCTGATTTGCATATGGTCTTTCCCCTTCTGTAATGGCTTGGCAGGTGAAGAACGATGGACTGGAGGGTTGCCCAGAGCAATGCCAGAGGTTAAGATTAATTCTAAACCTTCCAGCCATCACCTCTTGTTTTGCTAGCGATACCGAGAGATGCATGTTGCGTTTAGACTATTACTGGGAAGGAACATGTGTATTGTTTTGATATGCTGGTGGAGCGAATGCTGGGTTCAGCTAGAATTCTTCTGTTGACTGACCGGGTAAACCTGCTCTGTACATGTGTGATCAAAGTATCTCTTAATAACGTTGACCTGGGTCCTTGGCTTGCTCCATGCACCGGTTACAGTGCATACAACTTGATCATTTTGCTAACTAGGAGTTAATGAAATACATATCTCATAAAAGCTGGCTTTAGGATAGACCGACATACACCCAGTTACAAAAATCAATGTTAGACTATGTAGGCCTTTACTGTAGTAATGTTAAGCTGAAGTGGGAAGGTTAGCAATGGTTTACAAAATAAAACTGGTGACAGACAAGTATGAGAGGCAAGAGCCTGTGGTCTTTCAAAGAAAGTCTCTCACAATTCTACATCTGTTGTTGTTGGATTTAATTTTAGTTGGATTACATTCATCCAGTCCATGGTATTACTAATGGCACAAGTTAAATTTGGAGCAACTTTTAGGGGGACACCAGAGTGTTGGTAACATATGAAAAAAGGCTCATCTTGAAAGACAAGGGGGAATGCACAGATTTCAGATGACACTAAAAGGGGAAGTGGGACCAGATCAGATTCAATTAGTTTGCAAATTGTCGTCAAGAAAGGATACTATATATTCTAGCAAACTACTACACTACTGCATTATACTGAAGACTAACTAGCACAGCATGGATACCATTGCAGAACAATGCTACAGAGTCTAAAATATTCCAGCCACCAAACCCACTGAATATTCTATTGTACAAACATCCATCACAAGTCTAGCACTGAAGATTCTGGCTGGACACCCGCCCGATATACCTCCCTTCGATCATTTCACTAAGCTGGCAATATTAGCTCTTTTTAGTAAATAACTTCAGACAGGAAGTTGGAAGATCCAGATGGGAGCTGTAAACCAAACCTTTCAGAGAGCCAAAGATTGAGGACCCCTGCGTTATGTCATGAGAGAAGCACATTGAAATTCACAGGTTGAAGGCAATCTGTGTTCACATACAGCTTGAAAGGAGTATTAAAGTTTTCCAGCACGTCAGTGAGTGGCTTCATGGAACAGTTAAAGAGCAGAGTAGTGGTGCAAGAACTATGTCCTGGCGGGACACTGGTGGGAGTGCTTAATCCTTTCACAATAGACAGAGCCCAATTTTAAGCATGAAACTGTAGGAAAGGGAGGCTCCAAAGAGGGCCTACCTTTCCCACAAAACTATCTGTTGACCCCGGGATGGGGGATGTGTAGACGATCTAGACATTTGAGGGGTTGATAGAACATCATATGGAATAATATTGCCACCCCAATGACATTTCATGATGCAGAGACCTGGATCATCTCAATGTTTATTTACTTCGTGTGTGGTGCAGCTTTTTGAGCACCTACATCACAACAAAATGAGGATATATTGCTTAAGGAAAAGATGTTTTAAAATACCTTACCAGAATGTGTGATTCCTAAGCTCATACAGAGTCAATACATCATTAAAAAAAATATCATGGCAGATAAATCCTTGTCGATACATCCCATTTTAATTTATTTTTGTAGTAGATGACCTGGCCTCAAGACAAAAGGGCATCTCTGCTTTTCAGTGTCCTTAGGGATTCTCAAACATAGGCATACTGGATAGAGACTGCATCATCACCTGAATGGTATTATGGAATGTAGGAAATGTGTGAACCAAGGGAACTATTGGTAGGGATGAGTAGGTGTACATGAGGTAATCAGGTCAAAGACAAGTCATTCAATTGCAGAACTCATGCCGATTAGTAGCTTTCGAAAGGAAACGTAACGTAGAAAGATAATAGAGGAAAACAAATGGTTGAAATGCAGAACAATGTCTCAGACAGTTTCCTAGCCTACTGTGAGGGGTCAGCAATGTGAGGTGGACAACTTTTGTAGGATTGTTCAAAATGTTCCATTCTATTAAATCCTAAAAGTTATTAAATGCCTCACTATCCCCACTTGGATGAGGATTTCCCTGCATAACAAAACTAGGTATACACCCCAACATAGGATGCCTGGCCCTCACACTTAAACATCAAATTTACAACAAAAACATATGGCAATTCAAATGACATCACCAATGAAGATTACCCAAGCTTACAACTCAGCAAGTCTTGATTCTACTAAAGACATGGAGACAAACCTATTTAAACTCCTTTAATTACTGCTTCCAACAGCATTTTAAAACTTCTAAAATCTCTTATTTATTTTGTTTTAACATCCGCCACTGGCTGTATAACAAAAACATTCATTTTAAACAAAAAGAGAGAAGAAACTACAAATCCCCATGATCCTCTTTGGTAGTCCTGAGGCTCTGTCTGGGTCTCCTCCAATCAGGATACCATTCCTAGTACATATGTGTCCCACTAGGTCCTTTCCTCTTCTTTGGGATGCTCATAGGAGGGCTCTTGATGAACAGTCTATTGAATCAGACTGAACACTTCTTTTGGCGTCTTCTGAGATAGGTCATTCAATGAACTAACTTCTCATCTTCTGGTTAGTTATCCTCCCTGAGCCCACTGTACATTGGGTTCCATGTTATAATGTGCCCGCAAAAATGTCCCTTGACAAAAAAGTCGTTTTGTGGAGACATTATTACATTGAACATGCGGCGGAACCCCCCGCAACCCGTTTTTAAATTTCTTTCTTTTTTTTTTTTTAAATGGGAGCAGGGGACATCCCCGCAACCAGTCCCCATACATAGTCACCATATATAATGTTGCCAATGGCTTTTCCTGGCGACATTATTACCTGATACCATCTATAGTCACTCACAAGTGTTCTTCTGGTCATCTCATGCATTATTAGAGATACACACTGTTAGGGAGGGGAATACGCTATCCATTAATCAATTAAATACTGCATAACTACTGACATTGCGTATTCGCTGGGTGGGATAATACTTGCCTCAGTGTCTTTAGTAGAATCAAGACTTCCTGAGCTGTAAGCTTGGGCAATCTTTATTCTATGTCAAGACCGGAGGCGAGCATTATGTTTGTGCAAAGCGCTCTACCAGGGCAAAAGCAATATCTGAAATCGGCTTAAAGTAGAAAGTTCTGAACACCGAGTCACTAGACTAGTACGCTGCTTTAATGATCTCCTGCAGTGGGACGCCCGCTGCAAAAGCCCTGGAAGCCATAGCGCCTCTTGCGGAATGAGCTCCGAACAATGATATAGCAATCACTGCTCAGGTCATAATCTAACTCACCCATCTTCCTATGGTAGCTGTTGCTACGGTGTGATATGGATTTCTGCACGCTATTAATAATTGGACTACGCTCTGCGGTCACACTCCAGCTATTGTGGCTTTGTAATTTTTATTGCACTGGGCTACGCATAACTTGCTCTTATTTTGAAAATAGGGGTACGAGATGACTGATGAGCCTGTCTTTGTGCGCTGCGCAATGCTAACGCCACTCCCTCTGGATAAAAAAAGATTCTGTTGATCTCTAATGCTTTTACATCCGACACACGTCTACAGGATACTAGAGTAAGTAGGGTCGCTAGCTTCCCTGATAACTGTTTTGCTGACAGGAGGTCATTATCTGCGCAGTTTGCGTTTCCTAACATACATGCTGAACGTTAAGCCCAGCTCGCTAGAACTTGGGTGTCCACTGGTTCATCTGTGTCTTTTGCCCTCTCTGCGAGGCCCATAATTTTTGCTATGGGTCCAGCCAGGTCTAATATTTTGTCCTGGCATGATTTCCATGCTCAATCCATGCCTTTTCTGGTGTCTTTTCCTGTCTTCGTTCCGAAGGTGAGCATCTTTGGATCGAGCTCTGGCTGTTCCTGCCAGTTCTGGTCTAGGACACTCTGCTCTTAGGCATAATCTGGTCTCTTTTACTAATGGTTTGCACATCTTTTGTGCCATGTAAAGGGCTACCCTTGTTGAAGCGGCCAGTCTGTAGATCAGGGGTGCCTAAGCTTGTCTGGTTTGAACATGTCCGACATGTCTTCTTCATTGTGCGGTACCTCCACATTGCTGGCTTTAGGTTTGCAGGTACCTGCCTGTAGATGCTTACGCCATCATCTTGATCGTAATGATAGTCCTAATCTGTGAATGTGTGTTTCCCCTGTATTTTTTGCCCTGGGGGGGTTGGGGGGGGGTACGAGGCTGGGCATGGCTGATTTCAACAGAAAAGCATTTTTAAGTCTATTGAATGCGTCATCCGCATCCTGCGGCTTCTCTTTTATCCCCATGCCGGACTGTTTTGCTCCCCTCATCACCATCTTTTATGAGTCATTTTGTCACTTCTGTTGCCCAATAAATCTTCCAGGACCTGTAGCCCGTCCTGAATGCCTTTAACTCCTTGCGCGATTGCTTTTACTAAGGAGTCCCCAAGTACTCTTGAAACTTTGGGTGAGGTCTGCCTCCTCTTCTTCTAGGCTATGCTCACTGTCTTCTACCCATATGTAGTCCCCTCTGTTACTGGCCATGGCTGCTTTGGCAGGCAAAGGTGGGGTGGTTAAAGGTGTCCCACCTTTTCTGTGAGGGGCAGAGCTTTGGGACCTTCTTTTCCAGGCAAAACGTATACGATGTTATAAATATATTCTCCCCCTTTTTTTTAATGATGCTTGAGGGGGCGTGTGGCGAGTGTTTGAAGTTATGGATGTGTGGAACTGCAGAAAACGCTAGAGAAAGCTAACATTGCACGCGGAGCTCTTCTCCGGCTGCTTCGTCTGAAATATTGTTAATGCACATGCGGATTACAAACTGAGTTTGTCGCGCCGGCCTTCCACCCAGGTCGCTGAGCGCGCTATGTCGACCTGTGATGAGGCAAAGAGGTATGCGCACTAGAGAAGAGTGAGCCGACCGGAGCCCTGAGGAGAGCAAGTACGCTCGCGGGCCCAGTCTGCTGCACTGTAATGTTACGAGGTCCTTCGCGCACCATGAATGTGAGGGACATAATCACACACGAGTATTGAAATGAAAAGGAACCTATTACAGTGTGCAACAACTGATATCACTGATATTCATGCATCACGAAGTTAATGAACGGCAAATCATTATTAAACAGTGTACGTCATAGGTAATGAAGGAAAAAGTATTTAACTGTCAGAGAGCAGCCAAAAACAAGAGGAAAGGATCTAGTGGGGACAAGTTATGTACTAGGAAAGGTGTCCTGATTGGAGGATTGCAAGCCAGAGCCTCAGGACTACCAAAGAGAAGAGGATCATGGGGATTAGTAGTTTCTTCTCTCTTTTTGTTTAACATGAATGTTTTTGTTATACAGCCAGTTTTAAAAAGCTGTTGGAAGCAGTAATTAAAAGGAGTTTAAGCATAATGGTTGCCTGCGGTCTTGACAGCAAATTACATTTACAATTCCTTGATAAACTTTTTGTAGCCTGGGTGAACTCCGTGCCCCATGATTCCAGGAAATCTCAGTTTAGCTGTTCAACAAAAAGAAGGAACAAGTTACTTACCTGTAACTGTTGTTCTCCAGCATGGGTCTGGCATGGATTCACATGCTCATGAATATTCCCCGTCGTCAGGCTGGGAATCCTCGGTAAAGAAAAAACCAGTATCAGTTTCGTTTCTGATCTGTCTTTCGTAGTAGTAACCAATCACTGATCTCTGCGTCATACTGACCACAGCCAATGACTGCCCTCTACCTAAGCCCCGCCTCTGGCAGCCATCTTCAGATTTGGTAGCACTTGAAGTGGCAGTATGACCAAGTGAAGAGCCGCAGAGGGGTAGGCGGGAGGGTTTGCATGTGAATCCATGCCAGACCCATGCTGGAGAACAACAGTTACAGGTAAGTAACTTGTTCCTTCTCCAGCATGGGGTCTGGCATGGATTCACATGCTCATGAATAAAGAATACATAGCAGTACACACATGCACAACCACGGGAGGTGGCAAAGGCTCAACATTAAGCATTACATCAAACTCAACTTTAAGCAAATCTTACCTCCTCACCAGGCCATCCCGATCGACGCAGTAGAATCTCGTGAAGGTGTGCGTCGACCTCCACGTAGCAGCCCTGCAGATGTCCAGCAAGGGCACACCAGATAGGAACGCCGTGGTAGCTGCGATCGCTCTGGTGGAATGGGCTCTCGGACGGCCAGGCAGCGGTCGGTTTGCCAACCGATGACAGTACATGATACAGCCGGAGAGCCATCTGGAAATGGAAGTCTTCGAGAGAGCCTTCCCCTGATTGACAGGTCTAAAGTTCACAAAGAGTTGTGACGTCTTCCGAAAACACTTTGTGCGGTCCACGTAGAACTTCAGCGCTCTAGCCACATCCAGCGAGTGCAAAGTCCTTTCAGCCGGCGACGGGAAGAAAACAGGCAACACCAAGGGTTCGTTGAGGTGGAAGTCCGACGGCACCTTGGGCATGAAGGAGGGGTGCGTCCTGAGCACTACCCTCGTGTCGTGAAAAGTCAAGTACGGGGCCTTGCAGGAAAGGGCCTGGATCTCTCCCACCCGTCGTGCGGAGGTGATGGCCACAAGAAACGCTGTTTTCCACGTCAAGAACTTCAACGGAGCCGAGTGCAGAGGCTCGAACGGAGGTCCCATGAGCTTGGTCAGCACCACGTTGAGCTCCCACGCCGGGGCCGGAGCCTTCACCGGCGGCAACGATCTGAACAGTCCCTTCATGAACTCTTTCACCAGACGATGAGACCACAAAGACGTCCGCCCCGTGGTTCTGGTGTATCGGGAGATCGCAGCAAGATGAATCTTGATGGACGCGTGCGCCAGTCCATCCTTGGCCAGCGTCAGTAGGTACGGCAGTACTTGGGGAGCCGTAATCCGTAGAGGGTTAATCTTCTGTGCGTGGCACCAGACAGAGAACCTCTTCCATTTGTGTCCGTAGCATTTAAGAGTTGAGGACGCCCAGGCCTTTGCAAGAACCTCTCTGCAGTCGGCCGGTATGTCGTATCCTCCAAACTCTAACGCTGCAGGAGCCAGGCCTGCAAGTTCAGCGACTTCGGGTCGTGATGGAGGATGGCGCCTCCTTCCCTGGAGAGAAGATCCGCGTCCACTGGCAGCTTGATTGACGGGGACGCTGACAAGTCCAGAAGGTCCGGGAACCATATCTGCCTTGGCCACGCAGGTGCGACGAGGATCATCCTGCACCGTGACCTCTTGAGCTGGTTGATGAGCCAGATCAGCAATGGCAATGGAGGGAACGCATATAGAAACAGGCCCTCCCAGGGGAACGAGAAAGCATCGCCCATGCTCCTCGGCTGGGGAAACCTGCTGGCGAACCTCCGGCACTTGGAGTTCGTCGCCGTCGTGAACAGATCGATCTGGGGTGTGCCCCACCGTCCGAAGAGGCGGTCCACTAGATCCTGTCGTAGTTCCCACTCGTGGCACGAGCGCAGCTCCCTGCTGAGTGAGTCGGCGATAGTGTTTTTTATCCCTGCCAGATGAAACGGCACCAGAAACATCCCTTGGGCGACGGCCCAAAGCCACAGATCCTGCGCCTCCCTGGACAGGGCTGGGGACCTGGTTCCGCCCCGTTTCCTGATGTAGAACATGGTGGTGGTGTTGTCGGTGAAGATCCACACCACCTTGCCCTTGAGGGACGGAAGGAAGGACCTGAGGGCCCAAAACACTGCACGGAGCTCCAGGACGTTGATATGGAGGGACTTCTCCGTTGGGAGCCAAAGGCCTCTCGCGTGCAGATTTTCGGTGTGCGCTCCCCACCCTTCCAGGGAGGCATCTGTGGTCACTGTCTCCTGGTGGCCGGGGGTCTGGAAGTCCATGCCCGCCATCAGATGCGCGCGGGCGCCCCACCACCGGATCGCTCGTCGGAAACTCTCGTCGAGTGTGATCCTCTCCTCGAAGCTGCCCGTCGTCTGGATCCAGCGCGTGTCCAGGAACTCCTGCAATGGGCGCATCCGGAGCCTGCACAGGGGGATGAGGTAAATGCAAGAAGACATCATTCCGAGGAGGGACTTGATGGACCTCACTCTGGCCGCGTCCGCAACCAGCATCCGCTGCACCTTGCCCAAAATGGCCCTCGTCCTTTCCTCCGACGGATAGGCCAGAAGCGACACTGTGTCGAGCTTCGCTCCCAGAAACAGTGCGTCTTGCGCGGGCACCAGGTGGGACTTGGCGTAGTTTATGGAGAATCCCAGGTCCGTGAGAAGTTGGACGGTTCTTGCCGTGTGATCCACGGCGAGCTCCTTCGTCTTCGCTCGGATGAGCCAGTCGTCCAGGTAGGGGTAGACGTGGATCCCCTCTCGGCGCAGCTGCGATGCCACCGGCGCGAGGCACTTGGTGAACACCCTGGGTGCCGACCTCAGTCCGAAGGGAAGGGCTCTGAACTGATAGTGACGCCCTTGGACCACGAACCTGAGAAACTTTTGGTGTCCCTTTAGGATGGGAATATGGAAGTAGGCATCCTCCAAATCCAACGACGACAGGAAATCGCCCTCCTCCAGCTGACCCAGGACGTGTTGGAGGGTGACCATCCGGAACTTCTGTGCCTTGATGAATTTGTTCAGTCGTCGTAGGTCCAGGATGGGACGCCATCCTCCCGTCTTCTTCTTCACGAGGAAGTATCTTGAGTAAACTCCGGAGCCCCGAAGCCTCTTTGGGACGAGCTTGATGGCGCCCTTCTTGAGCATCGCCTTTACCTCCAAGAGAAGTTGAGGGACGTGATGTTCTTTCCTGGCCACATGGGGGACGCGCGGGCACCTCTTTAGAAACTCGAGCGCGTGACCCTGGGCTAAGGCGTCCAGCACCCAACGGTCGGTGGAGATGGACTCCCACACGCTGACGAAGCTCGCCAGCCGGCCTCCCACCGGGGTGCTTCGGTGGGGGCCCGACCCAACGGCCGGTTCAGTCCTGCTTCGACGAGGCTTTGCCGCCTTGACGACGACGGCAGGGTCCGCCCGACTTGCCTCGTCCCCTGTAAGCTTCCTGCGACGACAAACGGGCCGCTTGACGGTAGGTGAAAAATCTGCTGCCGGAACCTTTGGAGGCACCCTGTTTGCCTCCGCCGCTACGAAAGGGCGGCCGCCGTTGCTGGAGAACCCCAAGAGCCCGGGCCGTCTCCGTATCTGCCTTGATGGCTTGAAGGGAATCGTCCACTGTTTTCCCAAACAGGTTGTTTCCGTCGAACGCATGTCCAAGACTCTGGTCTGCACGTCCCGACGGAAGTCAGTAGCCTTGAGCCATCCACGCCGCCTAAGGCACACGCCGTTGCCCAACTCGCGAAATCCAGTGTCAGCGATGTCCCTCGCAATCGTAATGGCATGGTCCGACGCCACCTCTCCTTCCTGCAAGATCTCTAGGGCATCCGCCCGCTTGTCGTCCGGTAGGAAGTCCAGCAGGGGGGCCAGTTTGTACCACAACTCCCTGTCGTAGCGGGCTACGATAGCCAAGGCGTTGGCCGCCTTCATCGTCGTCGCTGCAGACGAGATGACCCTGCGTCCCATCGTATCCAATTTCTTTCCCTCGCCGTCCGGCGGGGAGGTCGACGTAGAGGCCGCACCCCCCCCCCGCTTTCTTCCTGGCCGCCGCGGAGACGACCGAGTCTGGGGTCGGCTATGCCCGAAGGCACAAGGGGGCCGCATCCGGGACCCGGTACTTCTTCTCGTACCGATCTCTTCTAGCCGGCGTCGTGGATGGGTTCTTGAGGAGGGCGAGGCCCTCTTGGCCTCGCGCCGTTGATAAAGGAAACCTTCCTTCTTCTCTTCCGGGCAGAGCTGGAAAAGCGTGGATGCCTTGGCGGTCATGGAGTGAAACGATCCAATCTCGTCGGGCGGGGAAGCCCGGGTGGGAGGTGACGACGGCAGATCCTCGTCGTAAACCTCGTCGTCCGTACCCGTCGCGGCCGTGTCAGTCCCCGTATCATCCCCACGAGTCGTGGACGGGGAGGAGGGCTGAACAGGGCCCAATGGCTGAAAAGGAGGTGAAGGATGAATCCTCCTTCTGTTAGGGGGAGGGCTCCCAGAAGGGCCTGGCTCCGGGTCCCCCGTCGGGAGCGGTTCCTCCGCTGGTGGTAACGGCAGTCTCGTCCTTATCTCCGAGCATAAGGACTGTATAGCCAACAAAATGGCCGCCGAGTTGTCTTGCGGCACTGGTTGAGGGGATTCCGACGGGCGGTCAGGGGCCCCGTCGGCACCCTCGACGTTATCGTCGTCTCCCACGTCGGGGTCCCTCCCGACGGGCTGGTCTTCTTCCACGCCAACGCCATGGCTTAAGACTTCGATCAGCTCTTCCTCAGAGGTTGAGGCCGAATCCACGACGACCTCCTGCCCCCCCCTTTTTCTTCTCCGTCGGAGGTTTCACGGGGGTCCTGTTGATGGGCATAAAAGAGGACTCCCTCCGCGGTGGCAGGGAGACTGAGCCCCGAGGTCGCCACCACTGGTGTAGCCTCCACAGGCTGAGCCAGGGCCGCAGCGACTGTCTCGATAGAGGCCTTGGCCGGATGGATTAAGGCTTTCACCACCTTAGGTGCGCTCACCGTCTTCTCCTTGGGGGGAGGGTCACTGCCTCGCTCTCTCTCCGATGGGGCCTTCGAGCTCGACCGGGGCCTTCGAGCTCGACCGGGGCCTCTCCAGGAGCTTTGCCGGGTGCTCGGCCTTCCTCTTACCCGAACCAGAGTGTTGGCTCGTGGTTGATGGTGCCGGGGAGGATGCGCCCTGCCTGGCGCCCGTAGAGCCCGACTGTTCGGTGCTCCCGGTGCCAGCGGACTCGCGGTGCTTGGCCTTGTGTTGGACCCCCGTCGCCGGGGCGTCCTCAAAGGTCTTAGAAGACCGCTCGGATTTCTTCTTCTTCTTCTCGCCTGACGGGCTCTTCCCTTCCAGCCAGTTGGCGAGACGTTGATGGCGGTCCTTCATGGTCCGCTCCGCCATATTGCCGCAAAACGCACAGTCCTTCTCCACGTGAGTCTTGTCCTCATGTAGGCAGTACAGACAAAAGGAGTGTTCGTCCTCCTTAAAGACATTCTGAAGCTGGCATCCAAGGCAGACCCTGAACAGCTTTCCGGGCGTCGAGCTTCCCTTCTCCTGGGCCATGTCCGAGATGGGCCTGAGAAACTTCTGGAGTCCTCCAAAAGCGTGGCTCGACGAAATCTTCATCCTTGAGGGGCGTAGACGAATCCGACACGGGTCCCCGTTGATCGGATGAAGAAACGGTGGAGCTTGAGGCTCTTTTGACCGAAAAATCGAAGTTTTTGAGAAAAAAAACGTGAAAAAATAGCACTAACGCTCGAGAGCAATAGCACGAGGATCCCAACACTTGAACGTGCGGTAAAAATCTGAAGATGGCTGCCAGAGGCGGGGCTTAGGTAGAGGGCAGTCATTGGCTGTGGTCAGTATGGCGCAGAGATCAGTGATTGGTTACTACTACGAAAGACAGATCAGAAACGAAACTGATACTGGTTTTTTCTTTACCGAGGATTCCCAGCCTGACGACGGGGAATATTCATGAGCATGTGAATCCATGCCAGACCCCACGCTGGAGAAATAAGGAAATCCATGTAAATAGCACAGTCTCAATTCAGTTCCTGATGGTTCAATGTCAAAGTAAAGTTGTGTTAACCCAATTGCCAACAACAGCAAGGCTTCTCCTCTAGGTGACAAGACTTTACAATTCAGCTCAATAGCTTCCAGGTTATTCCTAGAAACAATGTTTTTCCGCAACTTCCAGTTGTCCAAGAAGAATTATCACAATTCAAAGGAAAGATACCTCTGCAAATGTTAGTGAAACACAGTTCTTGATTTAACAGTTATGTCTCTCTTTACAGTAGGTATCTTTGTCAGGATGACTTCACAGCACTTCTACTTCAACAACTTCAAGTTCTACAATAGTTTACCATGACGGCATATTCCTTTGACTCATAGTATTGATTAGATATAATAGGTTATTTATAACCCGCTTAATACCCAGAGGTTTCTAAGCGTGGACCCGGGGATCAAACCTGTGGTGCTCCGTGTCGTCTTGCTTCCAAGGCGAGCAAGTTGCGCCTGAGGTATCCTCTCGAGACTATTCCACTTAATTTGTGCTACAGAAGTCTTGCACTTACTGAAAGCCAAAGACACCACCGCAGCTTCAGTACTTTGTGACACTACTACAGCTTCATGATTTTAAACAGGTTTTTGGTTCAGACAAGATTCAGTTTCAGGTACTTCAACACCTTCAAACGGGCAAGGCACTCTTCCACTGAATATACTTTCCCAAAGGGGAAGCCTCTTTGACTCTCTTGTCTATCTGCAACCAAAAGCAACATATAATTGCCTTTAGGAAACACATCTTTCTTTTCTTCTACAGTCTCTGGCAATGTAGGTTTAAACAACTTAAAAAAAATAAATAGCAAGTTTACCTTCCTCAACCTTGCCTTCATATCTCTGACAAATGTAGGCCAGAACAATTACCCAGAATGTTTGGTGCAACTCTTCTAGCTTCAGGTAATGGTTGCACACTTGTATCTTGAATAGTGCTAAAGTTCTTTGGCTTACAACAATGTTTAAAATGTTCTGTGGCTTTGGGAAAGGCTGCTTTCAGTCTCAATAGGGGAACGATATTGGCTTGGGCAATGCTTGGTCTCTCCAACTTCCAAATACAATGGTTTAAACACTTGACATCTCTTCAGATACAATTGTCTGCGTGAATAATAATTCAAAGTTCACTCTTCTGCTGAGAAACTTAATTAAGCACACACATCCATTTCTTCATAGATTTTACAAGCTTTAAAGTGAACAATTGCTTTTCCGTAGCTTTTTCTCTTCACGCGAGTTAAATGGAAATACTTCGGGTCACATGCAAGTGCAATATTTCAGGTGTTCCATGGTTACAGAATGAACTACCAACTTCGCCTTGATTCTACACTTACGCAAGTGAGTTTTAAGCTGGATACTGTTGCCAGCAGTGTTCGCACAAGGAATCAGAATGCCAGGTTTCATTCACTGGCTTCTGTTTTTCTTTCTCCACGTGTTGCAGCACTTCTGCTGCTTCTGGATTCACTTGGGAAACACACCCTTCCTCCATTAAGGGGTCTCCGATGCGGCCACTCAAATAAGGAGCCCCTCTCGCTCCCGAGAACCACAGCTTCATGACAGCTGTTCACCACGATCTCCGACACACTTCTTGCTGCACAATCTCTGCAATTAGGTTCACATGGGCAAAGGCAGTCTTCCTGCACACCCTCTGATGTGCAACCTCTGCACTTCAGAGTTTGGGGGAACAGGACCCTCACAGAATAAGCAGGTGAAATCTGCTTTATCAGAATCCCGGCATCCCTTTGATTCTCCCACTTCTGCCAGGATTGCCAACACTGTCCCTTCTTCCTTCTGCCTTTGCTACGACTGCACAAACTCCAGCCACAATTGACTGTACCTGAGTGGGCCTTTTATACCGTTGGGTTCCTTCAGGTGTGGGCTTCTAGGCTTAATTGCCCGACTACTACCACAGCATACATCTTCAGCCCTCTTCCTCGTCCCAGTACTTACATGATTAAGGGACTTGTCCTCAACAGCAAAGTTGGTTCTTTTAAATAACTTCTGTGTTTTAAGGCAATATTTCCTTTTCATAATACCTTTGGGAGTAGGGAGGATTTTTATCCTGAATTACCTTACATGGTGTTTCTGTTATTTAGGTCTGTTCAGGTTTAAAGGCATTTGCATTCAGAGTCCCAGATCTTAAATGTGGATCAGATTCATCATAATGACAATAGGCCATTACCTGTTCTGGCAACTTTAAAAAGCTTTCCATTTTAAAGCAAAAATACTGTGTCTCATCCCACGGGATCTCCTCACCACTCTGGGCCTCGTCTCCTCCCAGGCGATCCTCCCACAGTACACCACACCCCCAAGATCAGGATCAGGAAGCATCTGCCTTTTTTTTACGGGCCACCCGGGAGGAGTCTGTAGGCAGGGATTTAGTGAACGATCCATAGGATGATGCTTCACACTACCAATTAAAAGCCAGGTTGTCTATCTGTGTTGTTTCACAGCTTTGATATTTTGCGGCAAGCAGGTTTCTGATTTCAAATGTTCATAATTTTGTATTGGGGCAGAACCAAGACAATGCATCTGTTGATTTCTTTTGCCTTTTTCACAGTCATTTGTCCCCCGCCCCAACAGTGCTCTTTGTCTGATCACCAACATTCTAAAATATATGCACATTGCACCTCCCTTCCTGCCTGCTCCACATATTCTGTTATCTACCCTTGGGTGAATAGAGTGGGAGAAACCACCCCTGTAATATCCAAGCCTTCCCATACATTCTGTCTCTATAGCGGCACAATTTATTTTTACCTCCCGGGGCATGCAGCTCCCCTTTTCTACATTTGCTGTGCTCTACTTAATTTCTTTTTCCCCTTAAACTCCCTCATGGCCCACGCCTCATGTGGATTTAGGATTATATACCCAACATAATTTATTTTTATCCTGGCATGTTTCAGACATCTTTCCATTGTGTAGCCGGACAACAGTGTTTTTTTGCTTCTCTGATATATAGAATTAAGGTTTTCAGTAAGGCAAGATAACACGGGTTTGTGTTTTTCTTTTCAAATTCGTTTTTTTTATATATGTTAATGTGCGTCTCCTGATTTTATCCTTAATCATGTCTGTCATGGCTTTGATGTATGTAATCCAGTGTAAGGTATAAGCATCAACTTGCCTAATCACGAAATACTAGGAATTGACAGTCACGTGATAACCCCAGAGTAAAGCACTGTAGCAATAAAAGATACAATGGACACTGTTCATTCTTAAAAAGCCCGACTTTCAAGAGAACACACAATTTACCTCAAACTGATTTGCTTATCGTCCCTGCCATTTGACCATCTCCTCTTTCCACTGTATTCACATAATAAACTGTTGATGAGTTGTATGACATGATACGATAGGTTATTTATAATGCACTTAATACCCAGAGGTTTCTAAGCGCGGACCCGGGGAACAAACCTGTGCTTCTCTGTGTTGTCTTGCTTCCAAGGCGAGCACGTTGCCGCTGAGCTATCCTCCCGAGATGATTGTATACAAGTAAAGTTGTCGGTCTGAGCAGACCCAATGCATGTTCTCAATAGAACCAGCCCCATTCATCATCTGTATGCTTACCTGCTCAAGCATCACTTTGATCTTTTGTGAAGTACCCTAAAAGGGATTGCGCTGCTCTGTTTTTGTCTTTGTATACCGTATACCCCACTTCTTGTTTAATAGAATTGCACTACAAATGACATACTGACTAGCTTCAGGATGCATTATTCAATTACATTCGTTTGCACCCTTCAGGGAGGATTCCTTCCCAGTTAAGGCAATTACACTCCCTTGGCAGGATAAAGGCAGCAGATCACGTAGTCGATAACTAATGTAGACACCATCTAGATTAAAGGAATGGCCATTGGACCGGGGCATGCAAATTGGCTGTTGTCCACACAATTGGGAGACCCATGACAGCTCCCCATTGACTATATTGGCCTGGGCTGATGGGTGATGTATGAGAAAACATTGGCTGATCCAAAGGTTGCAGACCCCTGGAAAGAGGAACAAGATACAAATGATCTTTGTGGTTGATGCTTTACAAATGGGGTATGGTTAGGTTATCTGTTCTCGACATTTTGCCTTGATAAACATCTTTCGACACTTCAGGCAATGGCGCATTGCTATAGCACCTGAGAAGCCTCACTAAAGTGACAATATTATTTTACAATATTTGGGGACTATGAGTCAAAGCACAGACTGTGGTCTAGCGAGTACTTTGCTGAAAGTGAAATCTGCACTCAATAGTCGCAAGATTTGCTGCCATCATTTCCTTGAGCCCTAATCTAAAGGAATATTCCAGGCACTAACTCCTAACCACTAATAATTAGATTCTCATCAGAACGTCCCTGTATTTAGATTATGTTCCATATGGGTTTGATTTATTAGCGCACCCTTAAAATATGACTGGTACTTTCCAGGAGGAGGAAAACAGACGTCAAAGGCGTCCTTCAGACACGGACCACATTTCTTTATCTTGCTTACACCGGCAGGTTGGGTGGGGTCAAGCTACACCACATGATCTCCCTTTCATTGGTCACGCTATGCTACGTTTACTTAACAGTTGGGTAGGTGCTTTGTGTTAGTACCTGTGCTGCAACAGGAGACATCACATCAATAATACAATGAGCAATGAGAAGACTGCAGATATTAGGTGAATACAAACTGATACACACAGTGAACACACTGTGCTCTAAGGCGATGGGTGAAATCACTGCCAGTCTACTAAACACAAAGAGAAGTTAAGGTTGGCAACCCAGTTATTGAGACAAGTGGGCGAGTCCGCTGCCTTAAGGAGAAGGAGAAAGTGGAGCAGTTGTAACAGGAAACAAGCAAACCAGATGAACCAAAACAAAACGTAATCTTGGTTGTTTTTTCTGGTCACGTCTCTGGATATAAAAGTGTGCATTTCAAAAACATATACGTATAAACCAAAATCGATTAAGTATTACACCACAATCAGTCAAATGTTTTAGGCTTTCAGCTTTTGCATTCACACTTTAGTGCAAGGGTTGGATCATTTGGCAGATTTAACACACTTTCTTCACATCCCACACTTCTTTTTCGGGTCGTTTCAGGTGCAGGTCAAGTTCTCTCCTCTTCATTTATAGGTGAGCCATGTGCAAAAACATGGAACTTTTGCGACAGACCTATAGACCATCTAGTTCAATCAGACTTACCCACCGTGCATCGGATACAGAAAAGTACACCTTTTCAAGTCAAGGTCTGAAATGCTGCCGATATCCCCAGTGTCATGTTGGCCTCATTCACACTACGATGCCAATCGTAATGCTATTCTTCAATATTGGGCTTCATCTTCATATTGATGCATATCGATTTCATCTTCAAATTACTGATGCTCATGCAGAAATTCATGTTCTGTTAATCATCAGGCACTCAAAAAACTTCTGACAATAAGACAACAGCAAATTCATAAAGACAATGGAATGCAATCAGTGTGAAAAGAGCATATTACCCATATCTTTTTATTTTTAATTTCCAGATAATATGCATATGGAAACTTTCTGGTCGATATATAATTTCACCTATTAAAAAAATATTTATTTGAAAATACATGATCTTATTCTTTAATCTGGTCAGCAAAGCTGATGTTCCATATCTGAGGCTAATTTGTTCAGTCACTGTAAGGACAGCACATGTATTAGTATATCAGGACCTGCTAAAAAAGGAGCAGTATAAAAAGATTTAAAAATGCCAGGTCTAATAAATTGCGAGAATTCCTTGCAAAAAAGTCCATTCGGGAATACAAACACACGGTTTCCAATGCCTTCTCAAATCATGATTATTGTCTTTGAACATTTGAAAGCTTATATGTGCTTAACTAATGTAGTTGTTTTCCATTTTCTTTTCCTATGTACAGCTGTGCCTCATGTGAAAATTTACCACATACTCTGCATTAGTCCGTTGTACTGATATGGCAAATGGCTCAAACGGGTGGAATGTAAATGCCACTAGCCTCCGCACAGCATGGTTGATTGGTCGGCCCAAAAGACCTGCTTGGATCTTAAATTTGAGTAAACCAGCATCTCGGGCATAAAATCTATTAAAAAAAAGAGAACAATATTAAAAGTTGTTAACAGTGGGTTTATAAGTGTATGGAGCAGAGATCTGCCCATATGTTACATGATATATAATGCAATAAAGTCACTTCTTACATTTTTTACAGGATTTAACATAGAATATCTTTAAAGAAACTGATGATCTGTATGGTTTCAGTCTTTCTCAAGCCCCACTTCAGCCTACAACACCACCAGCACACATTTGCTGATTTGCTTTCTCCTTGCATGTCCCCGGTCTGTGTTTGTTTGCCTTTGCAATCAAAACAGCAAATCACCTTCCAAGGCATTGGCATCACCAATTCCCCACCCCAGAATAAGCCCATAACTGGCTCTGTCACAGCATTGCAGCCTTTAATTATTCAAGCTCAAAACATACTTTTATCTGTTTTTTTTTACCTTTCAAGTTCTAAAAATACAGTTCATACATAAAAGGTACATGTGTAAAAATATTAGCAGTAAACACTGGGATCCAGATTCGCACCATGCAGGGGGGTGCAGCAAAACATTGTGATTGACGGGAGGGTAAACGCTAAGCTTTGTCGTGGAATCCCTGCAGGAGAGATTCGGTATAGGGCTGTATTGCGAACAGAATATTGGTACAGTAATCGCTGGGCAGAGCAACGCTAGCAGCCACCGGCTCTTACTCAACTGTTTCCATGTTATCGGGCCATACTTGATGGTCCTGCCAACAGCCCTGCGTATAAAGCGTATAGTGCCAGATACCACACAAGAGAGCAGGCATTCTCTTAATAATCTTTAGGCAGGCATCAGATGGCGGATACCCGCATTATTCAATGTAGGTTGCAGAAATCTACGTTTTAGACGGTAAGTTTTTTTACACAACAATACAAAGTGCAACAAACTTTCTGTTCCAGACCCACATATTGGGCACAGGTCAGATTGAATCCCCTGCCATCTCTTAGTTAGACAGGCTACCGGTAGGAATCCAAACCTGAAACAGATATAAAAGGGATTTCTCAAAGGGCGAGAGAGAGTGGAATCTAGATAGGCCTTAAACCCTAGTTCTACTGTGGTCTCAAGGTATTCTACTCAATTTTGTGGCATCGGATCTGAGTTCATCGTACATGTGGTTTTTGACCTTGGTTCTTAGGGTATTCAAGTTCATACCAAAAAAGGTACCTGCGGTTTATTCCATTGCTCAGGCATACCCAGTTCAAAGAGACAGTCCTTCACATGTTCTATCCATTTTAGGCTTTCCCTCCCCTTTGAGGCTCATTACATGTGGCAAAGCCTTCCTGTATACCTCAAAGCCATCCCCATTCCAAATCCTGGCCCAGAACATTACAGGTCTATACGAGATCTGATCTGGCCCTATTGTTATCAAGTTCTAAATTGATTGGGGCTGACACAGGTAAAATTATTAATTTCTTCAGGAATTTATTTTCGCATTCACACAAATCATGGGTGTTGGCATATCCCCATAATTACGAGCCATACATGGCTGCTGGAACTGCTCGTTCCAGGTCAGGGGAAATAGCCCCTCTGGCATGTTTCATAAAGAAAGATGAGATTCCACAACAGTATTTATTAAGTTATAATAGTGATTTTTTTACCGCTGGCTCCCAGCTACCAGATTCCTCAAACCGCACTGCAAGGTAGTGATCTCCCTTTTCCATGCAGCGGTTTGAAGACCATCACTTTACATTTTGCCGTTTTTAATCATGGGTGTAGGTCAGAGCATTTATTTTCAATGATGGTCAAAGCACAATTCAGGCCCTGGGGTGTTGTAGCCAGAAGGACAGCGCCATCCACGTAACAGAGGGCAGGATATTTATCTGTATCCATCCTAGGGCTGTTCTCATACCCACTCATTAATTCGTCAATTATTTCTTGAATGTAACCATTGAATAGGATGAGGGCCAGGGTATCTATTTTGTGACAGACTCGAGGAAGAAATAGATGACCGACTCAAATTAAACCAGATTTATTCAGGAAAGCATGGCCAGAATTAGAGTATTTTGTTTTCCCATTGTCACTATTCTTCGATATTCAACAGTTCTTTGATGTATAGTTTTCTCAGCATGCTAGGAAATGGACGCTCTTTCCAAACAAGCAACACTTTCTTGATGGAAAAATTCTTTGATTCACTACCAGGCTGGTGCCTTAGTTTCCATCATGCAGTGTTTTAAAAAGCAGGGTTTAGTTCACTAAGGGACTTCTGACTCAGTTGCATAGCACGTAGTGCGTCTTAATATGGCTATAAGAGCCGATTCGGCCAGCCGTAGAGGCTCTTAAGGCTATTAGCACCCCGGGTTATCCAAGCAGTAATTCGGGGGTGCTAAATAAAAAAAAATAAAAAAGTATTTCATTCATTGAACGGGACTCCATGCGCGTCCCGTTCAATAAATGAAAATACGGTCTAAAGATGGCCAACATGGACATGGAAGGCAGGCTGAATACAGAGCCCCTCTTCGATGTCCACAGTGGCCACGGGCAACAGCAGAAGCACAGTTGCAGTGGTAGGGGGGCCGCGGCCGCCATTGAAAACATGCAAGTATGGCAGGGAATGGAGGGAAACATTAAAAAGAAATATGAACAGGTGGGGTTAAGATGGTGCTCTGGACAGGGGAAAGCAGCCAGTAGGCTTCTCGGAAGGCAGGCTGAGATTAGCAGTGTCAGCCCTCGTTTCGATCAACCTGATTGGTGGGTTCCCTAGCCCCGGGTGCCAATTAATACGATTCCCAAAAAGTCACCTGCCAAAGTGTTTCGGACAAGTCTTCCCTAGACGAAATGGTTAACTATACTCTTATTGTTTAATGTGCTCATGTGGACTACTGAAGGGCTGCTTTCTCTCAACAGATGAAAGTCACGTCGTTATTGCCTATAACACCTAATTAAAAAAGAAAATGAAGGAAACATCTTGTTAACCTGATTGTGTCACCTTGATCGATTAATCTCAACACAATTAATATTTTTTGACTTTTATCAAAGAAACAGAAAGGTATTTTCCCAGATAAGGGGTGTTCCATACTGCTTACCTCGACCTCCAACTGGACTCCCATGTCCACAGACCAGGTTTCCCTATTCCCCACAATGATTCTCCAATATCGGTAGACTATCACCCGGTGACCTCTAATGTCTGTATCTAGCCCTAACCCCATGGGGGCCTAGAGGCCATAGACCTATGTAACTCTCTTCCTCAGATACTTCCTAAAGAACCTTACATGTTTCCTGTTTATTTTACCCCTTTTCTTTCGATGGTTGATTCCTCAAATTCTTCTACCTTCCCTATCTCTCTCGCTCCACACTCCTAACAGTGATCTTACTGGTCGTCCTTCTCCAATGTCCACCATCCCAACTAGCGTTTCCCCCTATTCCGATGTTCGGCTTCTTGGTTTCACATGTCTCCCTCTATCTCTCTATACCATGTCCCCTGTTTGTAACACTAGTCTCTCTCACCACTCATCCGCCGTCAACTGGATCATGGTCTTCCCTCTCCCCTACCTTCCTCACTCCCACCACTACACCTGCCTGAATTCACCCTTACCCTCCTGACTCACCTTTATGCACCCCCGACACTGCCACCCTGTCTCACATCTACTCTTAACTATTCCCCTTTACTCTATCCTTCCTTCAGTCACACTCACTAACAACTCAGTTGTTACCATTCTCTTGACCAGATACCTTACATTGACTCTCTCACAGCACTCAAACAGTCTCCTTGCAGTCCTTGTCTACTTGTTATACCCTCTATGCTGGCCTCTTGGTTCACCTCCCCTGCTGCCACCTTAACCAAACACCCGTCACCCTCTTTTGCATCTGCTGGCTTTTGATATCCGAGACTACCCTCTTGTCGAGTCCCTCCCCGATCCCATTGGCCCTTTACAATAGCTGTTCTCCTTGGCCAATCATTATCTGAGCTAATCTGCTGGGGGCCGAGCCTTCACCAGGAAGTCTTTAGGTCCTTATGTGTTCTGAAAAGGAAGAAAGAGACCTGGCATTGAGGCAGGGAGAGTGGTACCAATATCCCTGCAAATATTTAAGCACTCAGGAAAGCCACGTACTGGGGTTCCTATCAAATCCTCCAAGCCACTCCTGGAGCACGACTGGCTCTGGCTGTACCGTTATTGGCCAACTACCACAGGATGAAAGGGGCCCCTGCAAGCCCCCGACAGGGTCATACATAACTGGCCTGTCAAACTACATGCAACTCTGCTTGGGAGATGATGTGGCCTAGTCCTTATTGGTTTCTTTGACCTTTGGCCTCCCTCTTAGGACCAGGTTTTGTGAGCCGGAGCAATCTCTTTCGCATCCTACTCACTAACTTGTCATGAGTGGAAAACATGGGCCAATTGAAAAAATGTATGGATTAAAATATATGATTGAAAGCAGCTGCCAGAACTAGGGCTGCTTCAAGTATGAATGTATTCATCTTTTATAACGTGCATAATACCGGAGACCTGTCTCTAAGCATGGGTGCCGGGGCTTAAACCTGTGTTGCACTGCATCATTTGGCTTCCAAGACAAACGGATTGCCCCTAGTCTATACTCCCAGCCCAGTATTCCATCAAGAGGTACACTTTGTTACCAAAGTTCATGTTCATCATTCTATATCTGTACGAAGAAGCCTGGTGCTAAGACTCAAGGAACATTCTTCCCACACACTGGCAGCGTAACAATGAATTTAGCAATTGTTGTCTTGAGTGGCCAGGGTTTGAATCCTAATTTCAACACATTACCTTTACCAGATCTATCAAAACTATGAGGGCTTAGAAACTGGATAACTTCGAGATGATGAATACAAGAAATAAATGAGCTGTAGTCAACAAAACCGCTGCTTATTTCCAAGTTAGATCAAGAGCAGTTTCATCTTCCAACACAACCTTTCAACACAACATAGGTTGTTCAAATGTTTGCAGTGATCCTGTCTCTCTGTCCCACTGCGTTCATGTGCCCGGAGTTCAAGAATTTGCTGTGTAGACAGCAGAGAGAGTGTTTGTGTCAGCTGGTGTAGGCCAGCGGACGAAGCAGCTCACCGGGGTCCCTGTTCCTCAATAAACATACCTGTCCCCAAAAAGTCTCCTTGTGCTCTCTTTACATGCATTATACTGGCAACATGGGGCCTCCTATGCACTCGCTTTCCCACCTTGGCAGGGGCACACGAGCTGCTCTGGATCCACATGATGGGTCACTGGTAACTCACCCCTGCTACTCTCCTCTGTGGTGTGTTACCTCCTCCTCCTGCTGCTCTTGCTGTTTCAGGCCCTGCCCAGGCTCACCAGTCCCAGAGGCTCTCGCACTACCTCTCAGGTCAGGGAGTGTAGAGTAAATTACTCTACAGCACATGCATGACGATGCCACTTCCATGATGTCACCATGCAGTGTGCTAATGCTTACCTACCAACAGATTGCACCATCATCTCAAACCCTGCACACCCATTGAACCGTCCCTGACAAAAGGACTATGGCACGGGAGGCAGAGGGTCCAAGGCAGCAGTCCTTATCGGAGGTCAGCCATCAAACAAGAATGAAGCTGGGAGGGGGCGTGGCCAACAGCCGAGCAATGAGGACGTGAGATCGCTTCGCTCCCGGGCCGCTAGCCGTATCCTGAAACAATCCTGCTTCCTGCACAACCAAAAAGCGTCTATTCGACGTGGGAACCTCTGCTGAATGTCCCGACTGGTTCCTGGAGGAAATCGGTGCCGCGGAACCCACTTAGTAAGATATTTCTGAAAGCGAGCGGACGCGTCGCGGAGCTCGCAAGATGGCCGCCGCGAACCGCGGATGAACAAAGGGTGCCGTGGTCACCAACAAGCACTACTGAATTCTGCCTGAACACCGGTGGCCGTCGGGGTCGAGGCCGGGCCGGACCGCACGGCAAACGAAGGATCCTAACTTCGAGGATAAATCGTGAAACGGAAGGGATACGCCCCTGGACACGTCGTCGACAGTCAGTGATAGTAGGCACACGGCCTTGCACCAATATTCCCGCACATGCGGCCGCGGCCTGCAGATGCCACCGGAGCGACCACTGAACTCCTGAGGGGACCCCTGCCCGTCACCGGACGACTACCACCTCTATCCTGCGGTACGGAGAAGGGGATAAAGGGAAAGCGGGAACCCGCCATTTTGGGGCACAGGGACCCCGTGGGACCGATCTACATCCTCGCCCATTCCCGCTGCCCGAGAACCGTCGACAACGGAATACGAGGTGAAACTACCTCACGGCACACCTACTCACGGCGAGACACCGATGAGTGGTGGCCGCGGCTTTGGACACCGTACAGACCCAACTGCGTATTGAACCCTACCACAGTGTCCAGCGGACCGCACCCGAACGACGCTGCCCAACGAAACATCTGCCCCGGACGGTACCGTTTAAACGCCACAAACCATGCCGGCCACTACGGGGAAGGACAAAACAAAAAGAGGGACCAGCCAAAGTAGGATAGATCAATTCACCACGGCCGCAGCAAACGCACAAACGGACCACGAACAGTCGAACCCCATGCTAGAAACAGAACAAGCCATATCCGTAAAGGAGATCATGACGGCGATAACTATCTCCAGAACCTCTATGGAACCAAAGATGGACAGCATCAGTACAGATGTCTCGCTTCTCCGTCATGGTCTCCAGAAATTGTCCTCCCGCACGGGAGAAGCGGAACAGCGGATCTCTGGAAATGAAGATGGGCTGCGCACCATGGAACAGAGGATGGCCGGAGTGGTGGCGCGTTTGAAAACACTGGAGGAGAAGGCCGAGGACAGTGAAGGCCGATCGAGACGAAACAACGTGCGCATCCTGGGCGTACCGGAGAAAACGGAGGGCCCTTCCATGGAACTGTTCCTAGAACAATGGATCACCGACATGTTTGAGCCCCAGACATTCTCGAAGTTCTTTTCAATCGAACGAGCGCATCGTGTCCCCTCTGGAAAACCGATACCCGGCGCCCCGCCGCGCACCATAGTCGCAAGACTGCTGAACTACAGAGATAGAGATGCGCTACTCCAGACGGCGCGAGCCAAAGGCACACTGACCTTCAATGGATCCAGAGTGACATTCTTCCCTGACTACACAAGGGAGATCCAGAGAGCCAGGCAATCTTTTGATCAGCTCAAAAGGCAACTCCAATCCTTACACGTTAAATACGGCCTGCTCTATCCGGCCCAGCTCAAAATTTACCACGGTGGGACAACAATACATTTCTCAGACCCGAAAGAAGCATGGAATTGGGCAAAGCAGCACATTGCAGGCGACTGGACACTCGCAAACAACAGAGGCAGAAACAGAAACCGCCGCCCACCACCGGACAGAGGACGCCCAGCTCCACAACCCCCGGTGCAGGAACCACCACAACAAGAGGAAATGGACTGAAACATTGATACTGATGAGGCATTTTGTTCGACCACGACACACCTAACGAACTATTAGATCACACCGTGCTATGTAAGGCACGCGGCCTGGGAAGCACGGGGACACTCACTGCATCGGCCAAAGCCACGCCCTCAGATCGAGACTTGTGACCTGGAACACCAGACTTGCACAAGAACAGTAAGTCGGGAGAAAGGTGTAAACAGCTCACATTAAGTTGAATCTGGCGATATAGTTGTTTGTAGCCAGTAGAGTTAGGGCGACAGATACTTCATGTTGGGGAGGAGTATAGGGAGGGGGGATGGGGATTTGTTTCAAGTTAGTTATGTTCCGAGATACCACGCCACCTGTATTGCCAAAGACTACATCACCCTTGACGTACCAATTGTCAATCCGTACTTGCTAGCACTCTACACATCACAAATGGAATCACGCCCGATAAAGCACCAGCCTGGTTTCAACCCTGACTGTTCTCATTATAACATGAAACGCCACAGTGCCATCGGGGGACTAGTGCACCCTATTATCGCTGAAACACATGACGAATAGCTGGAATCACTAACGTGACCAGAAACAGAACAATCCGAGTGTTGACTTGGAACGTCAATGGGCTCGGCAATTGCATTAAAAGACGCCTAGTGCTGCAAATGCTGAATAGACACTCCCCGGACGTAGTATTCCTGACGGAAACACACTTAGCCGGTACCAACTGCTTATTCTTTAGACGCACTAACTACAGGCTAGCATTCCACGCCGGTTTCACCATGGGGTCACGAGGGGTACTGATCCTCATACATAAAAGACTTCCCTTTGTCCCCAAATCCACCACGCAAGACACGGGAGGGAGGTTTGTACTCACGACAGGCACGATTGGAGAGCGTTCAGTGACCATGATGGCGGTGTATGCACCTCCTAACCTATTGACCCCCCTGACTAACGATATTACGCCTCTAATTATGAACAACCTTGCAGACCTTACGTTGATCGGGGGAGACTTTAATGAAGTAATGGACGTGGACCTTGACAGAACACACAGAAGATCTAGAAATCCGAATGCACGCACAAAACTCGCCACATTTGTGGGCGCAATGGGACTACAGGATGTGTGGAGAACGCTACACCCCGCCACAAGGGAATACTCATACCATTCCGGTGCACATGCCTCGCTCTCTAGGTTAGACTACCTCCTATTGCCACTGAACAACATGCACGAGGTCCGTGAGGCATACTTTCTCCCCAGAGGCATATCAGACCATTCCCCGCTTGTGACAACACTTAATACCAACAATTCGATCCCACCACCCAACTGGCGACTAAACAGTTACTATTTAGGATTCCCAGAGCTGGTTGAACACATCCAAAAGACCACTGAAGAATACTTTGAAAGGAACACCAACTCAGTGGATAGCCCGGTAATCTTGTGGGAGGCGTTCAAGACAGTACTTAGAGGGGAAATAATAGCCTGGATCACAGCCCATAAAAAGAAACAAACAGAGGCAATACACCATGCCGAAGCAAATGTGCAGAAAGCAGAGACCGAACACCTAGCCCATGACAACTTGGAAACGCACCGTGCACTACAACTGGCGCAGGCGCAACTCCAACACATAGCGTTAGATAACGCAAAGCAGGCGCATACCGCAATGCGTGCAAAGATATACGAAACGGGGGATAAAGCCGGGAAGATGCTGGCATGGCTAGAACGCAAAGACCTGGGATCCAGCCAGGTCAGGCAACTAGCAACAGGAGAATCAGACCCATTGGTGAAGGACGCAGACATAGCGGAGGGTTTCGCAAAATACTATGCTGAGCTATATAGGGCACCAGCCTCACCACCCGTGATGAATGTCCTAGAGGAGATTGCCCTCCCCACCTTAAGTGCAGAACAGTCTACCCTGTTAGAACAGACAATCACTGAAGGCGAACTGACCCAAGCCATGTCAGAAATCCAATCAGGTAAAACCCCGGGCCCGAACGGCTTCCCCATTGAAACATGGAAAAAAATAGGTGCACACATAATTTCCCCACACTTACTTCGCGCACTACAGCACTCTCACTCACAGGGCTGTCTCCCCCCTGATCTAAGGAAAGCCACAATTGTGGTCCTGCCCAAAGCAGACAAGCCACCCGACAAGTGCAGCTCCTACAGGCCCATCTCTCTCATAAACTGCGAAGCCAAGGTGCTGGCCAAGGTGCTAGCCAACCGCCTCCAACAGGTCATACACACACTCATACATCCCGACCAGTGTGGATTCATGCCACAGCGGTCTACTAGACAAAACATATACAGGCTGCATACTGCACTGGAGAGAACACCTGAGATTCAGGATCCTTTGGCTTTACTCGCTGTAGACTTCGAGAAGGCATTCGACTCAGTCTATTGGGAGGCAATATGGGCGATCATGCAACGCATGGGCTTTGGACCATACTTCATGAGCTGGGTCAAATTACTTTACAACCGCCCCGAAGCAGCCACGAAAGTGAATGGACACGTCTCCAACCCCTTCTGTTTAGGCAGAGGCACGAGACAAGGGTGTCCCCTGTCTTCCCTAATCTTTGCAATAGCAATTGAGCCCCTAGCAATTCTACTGCGATCTACGCAAACATGGAGTGGCTTTAGGTGGGCAGACAACTGGGAGGACAAGGTATCCCTCTACGCAGATGATCTGTTAGTATACCTGAAAGACCCACGTACATCCTGTCCCATAGTGACACGATTATTAATTAAATACGGCGCATTCAGCGGTCTTCGCGTCAACTGGAATAAATCCAGATTGTTTCCACTGCAACACATAGACAATGCGGTACCGGATGACTGTCCATATTATGTGGAGAAGGAGAAGTTCAGATACCTAGGCATACAAGTCACGAACAACCTGACAGACTATGTGCCCAATAACCTGTACCCAATAATGACGAAATTCAAAGAAGACGTCCAGCACTGGATGTCCCTACCACTGACACTACTAGGCAGAGCCGCACTGTTTAAGATGCTGGCACTCCCTCGCTTCCTTTACATACTTCAAAATGCACCGCTACCCATAGCTCCTAACGAATTTCGGAAAATAGACCAGTCGCTACGCAAACTGTTATGGAAGGGAGGTCGTCCGCGCTTAGCACTAACCACGCTACAAAGATCCGTATGGGAAGGTGGGATTGGATTGCCCCGAGTGCAAACTTATTACTGGGCCAGTCAAATGGCAATAGTGAACGACAAACTCCACGCAGACATGACACTACCACACAACAGAGAACCAGACCCTACCCAAAAAGAACGACCCATACTTCGATACCTCTATCGACGAAAAGATCGAGCCACTACCCCATCCATGCTTTCACACCTATCTCTAACATGGTCGAACGTCCACAGATACCTAGGTTGGGATAATAAGCTGACCCCAGCTCAACCTTTATGGAATAATAAACTGCTTCCGGAAGTGAACAAACTTCCAAAATGGCACTCCTGGACCCAAGCGGGTATCACCAAAATTGGCGATGTAATACAAGGTAACGAAATGGTACCTTTTGCGAATCTAATCGCCAACTCCGGTCTGACAACTAAAGAGCAGTATCGTTACACACAACTCAAACACGCCATACAAACTCATCTTCCTGAAATGTTTGACATGCCGGAATACACCCCTTTGGAACGTAACCTATTCCCAGACATGATTAAAAGTAAAGTCACATCTACCATGTATGGTGTCATAACGTCATTTGCCACCGAAGAACTGACGAACCTGAAAACGAAATGGGAGGGGGACATAGGTAGTGTGCTCCCTGAGGATTGGGTAACTGCCCTGATGTTCCCTAGAGAAATAGCGATCTCCTCCAGATTGAGATTGGTACAACTAAAGATACTGCATAGAATATATTATCCGAGGGTTGCCCTTTTCAAATGGGGTAGGGCTTCCTCTTCCACGTGTTTGAGATGCAAACGAGATGAGGGCACCTTCTTTCACATTCTATGGGACTGCACCATAATTCGACACTATTGGCAACAGTGCTGCGACGATCTCTCAAGGGTTTTGGGCAAAAAGGTTCACAGAAATGCAAAACTGCTATTATTGGGGATAGATGATGAGATTGAACTGTCACGGTACGAAAAAGTGCTATTGTTCACGGCCAGTGCATTAATCAAAAGAAACATAGCGCAACTCTGGGGCTCTGAATCAGCACCAAAATATGAACAATGGACCACGGACGTGAGCATTTGTGTCGCAATGGAGAAAAGAATCTACACGGCCAGGGGATGCCCTGAAAAAGGCCCGAAAATTTGGCAAAAGTGGGAAGACTTACACTGAAAGATGCCCCCTGCTCGGCAGGGAGGTAGCACCCAAGGACATGAACGGATACTACAGAGTTACACGTTACAGGCACGATAAAGACAGTTGACAACGCCTAGGAGCATTACAATAATGGATAGGTGAAAAGTGTTTGTTGGTGGGTGGGGGAGGAACGTAACTGTTTTCTCGCTGTGCGAGACGTGTGTTTTCTTTGTGTGAAAAAACAATAAAAATTGTTGTATTAAAAAAAAAAAAGAATGAAGCTGGGACGTCCCCTCAAGGAGAAGGAAAAAAGAATAGAAAACGGTATGTTGTGCACACTAAGGACACCAAATAAATGTGCTTGGGGTGCTAGCAGAAAAATGTTTAAAAATAAGACATTCATGGACCACAGGCCCTTCCAGAAAAACAAAAACAGCATAAAGGAAGTCATTAAGTTGTGCATAGTGACATTGCCTACTGGATTAATTGCAATAGTGCCACCGCGAGCAGGTCCGCATGACAAACATCATGCCAAAGACAACAGAATTACAGGACAGCTCAGCCTGAGCACTCAGAGGGTGCTTAAATCCGTGCTACAGCCACTTCTCAGAAAACACGGTCTATGCCCCTATAATGTCCACTAGACCAGAGTCCCAGGAAAGGGCCCACAGACTACTAGATCCAGGAAGGCAAGCAGATGGGTATAAACTCAATGCACCTAAAGTTCCCTCATGTTACAACAGGTGGTGCCGCCTCCAAAGTTTTTACAAGGCATGGCACTACATCCATCCTCTGGCAGCGGTGGAAGCAATAGTTTTTAGTTTACCTAGAAGCATCAGATAGCCACTTGATCGCTCTAATGAACGTCCAACTCTGAGGCCAGATAGTTTGCAGGCACTAACCCCCTATTGTGGTGGTACCAGGCATAGCTCTGTTGGTCTGATTCAAAGAGATTTTGGCAAATCTTAATACATGCAAATTAAACAAGGGTTGGGAGCCCCTCAGCGAAAATTGCTCAAATAACCTGTTCTATGGAATTCTCCAACTCAGGATGGTCTACAACCACGTTTTAGTTCCCAAGAGGGAACCTGCCTATAGAAGAACAAGTTACTTACCCGTGGTAACGTTCTTTCGATTGGATGTTCCTTCCATGTATTCCTCACCTTATGATAAATATCTTTCCAGCTTCAGCTGCTTCAGAATTTATTTTTGACAGGAGGCACTGTGTGCCGCCTCGTCGAGTCGATGTCCCTCGAGGGCCTCCGTTCAACGTCATCATTAGTATAAATAGCAGACGCAGCGCCCGTTGGCTTCAGTTCTGTTTTTCCCTGCCTGTAAAGGAATTAGCAGGCGTACCATAGACGTAGGCTCCAAGAGTGCAAAGTGTAAAGACATGTAAATTCTACGGTGGGTAGGCTGAAAGGGGCGATGAGGAATACGTGGGAGGAACATCGAATAGAAAGAATGTTGACATGGGTAAGTAACTTGTTCTTCAAATGGATTGTGACCACCGACCCACCTATTCCTAACCCTTTAATAGGCTCTCAACGCAGTAATAATTTGGCAGTGGGAGAATGAATTTTATTTCGTCCTTGACTGTTATCGTGGACTGAATGTAGCACCGCTTCCCAAATTGTCCTTCTTGATTGGAAGATGAATCCAAGCAGTAATGTTTTACAAATGTGTGAACAGACGACGAATGGCCACTGCACATAAGTCTTTTACTGGAACACCTCTCTAAAGAGCAGCAGAGGATGACAAGCCCCTTGTGGAATGTGCTCTCAAGCCTTCCGGTGGGTCTTTGCCCGCTAACCTGTAACATTCTCCTATAGCCAGGATGATCCATGTGGATAGGGTCTATTTTGTCACAGTTAAACACAATTTAGGACCTATATAGCCAATAAATAATTGGTCATTTTGATGAATGTTGGACATTCTTGATATTTAAAAGCCGATAGCTCTTTTTGGGTCCAGCCTCCTTTCCAGAATGATATGATATATTTTATTTGTATCGCGCTCGTACACACGTGTTTCAGAGCGCGACAAGGCAAGGGAGGGAAGGGGAAACAGGGAAGAAAAACAACAACAATCTTACAAGGCCCAGTGAAATTGAGAACATGCAAGTGCATGGGAAAGGGGAAAAAGTGCATGGAAAGGGGGAGAGTAGAAAGTGCTGAGCAGAGGAGAACAGAAATAAATAATAATAAATAAAAGAAAAATAAATAAATAAATAGATGGATAATGGAGGCAATAAACTGTCACGCCACTTACCTGGAGACCGGGGTCCTCTGCTCCGACTCGCTCTCCTCCCTCTTGGCGGATCTACCCGCGCTTCCGCTTGCGGGGATCCGCCCTGGGGAGAGCTTCTGGGGTTCCCGTCGGGAGTCCTCTGCGCATGCGCGGGAGACCACGGTCTCGATTCCGCGCATGCGCAGTTGATTGGGCTCTCTCCTCAGCAAGGGCTCGCGTTCCGAGCCTCGCTTTGGATGTGCCGGCACCCAGTAACGAGGCGGCTTGCGTTTCAAGCCTCTCTTGGGTGCCGGCCATCCTATAAAGCGAGCCTCGATCAGGAGCAAGTCGCGTCTCAACGCGGTTTGCCCTGATCGTGGTTACGCTCGTTACGCTACTTACCTATTCTGGCTCTGCTCAGTCTCCAGCTTCAGCCTGTATCCTTCCCTGGGTTCCTGCCCCTGCAGCTTTTCTGGTCCTTCTCCCTTTGGGGCCTTGGGGATCCTGTTGGGCTTCTGAGTTCTCCCTGGGGTTCTGTTTAGTTTTCCCTGGGTTCCCCTGCTCAGTCCTTTCCAGTCCTGTTCCTGGGGTTGTCTTCCAGTCCTGTTCTGTTCTTGGGTTGGTTTTCCAGTCCTGTTCTTGGGTTGGTTTTCCAGTCCTATTCTTGGGTTGGCTTTCCAGTCCTGTTCCTGGTTTGGTTTTCCAGTTCAGTTCCTGGGTTGGGTTCCCAGTCCTGTTCTGGGGGTCAGGTTCCCACACTCTGCCTGAGTCATCGCCTGTTTCCTTTGAAGCATTGAGTCTCCCAGCTGCTTTCAGTCGGATCTATCATCTGCCTGCGATCCCTGTTCCTCCAGTGTTTGCGGAAGTTCGACTCTACCACCAACTTCGGACTTCGCAGTCTTTGGACTTACTACATCTGCCTCTCCTGTCAGTGCTTGCACTGTCCTGACGCCACGCAAATCAGGAGAGTGCGTCCCGTGGCGTTGGGAGTCGGTCCATCTTCCACCCTGTTTAAACCTTGGGTGGCGGAGAGGCCGGTTCCTCGCGTCATACGCTCATCGTCAGTCTGGCTGCCATGTCAAGATCTTCTTCCAAGTCTTCAGGTACGCTTCACTCACGAGATACCCAGCTTAACATAAACAGTGGTAGAGAAGCCAGCAAGTGGCAAGTGCTGTGTTTACGGCAGCAGACTGGGTATGTCTGATAAGTGCAGAAAAAGAAGAAAATGTGGGTGGGTGACTTTAATGGTACTGATGCAGTCCCACGTGCAAGGGGTGGCCAGGAGGCAGTGCAGGAGGGTGGCAGGGTGAGCAGATACCTGGGCCCAAGGGACCGAGGGTGGCCAGGTGCACAGTGCCAAGAGAGAGATCAGCAGGGGAGAGGGGGAGTGAAGTCAGAAGAAAAGAGGAAGATCTTGAGGTGCTTCCGGAACCGTAGATGGTTCTCCTCAATTTTTAGAGTGGCAGGGAGGCTGTTCCAGGATCCAGCCGAAGACAGAGATCTACCCCCAGCTAGTTTCTTTGAAAAGCGACTGACCCTGAGGGAGTTAGAGGTAGAGTAGCGAAGAGCTTGAGAGGGGAGGTATTTGCGGAGGGATAGCTGAAGGTATTTTGGGCCCAGGCCACAGAAAGCCTTGGACAATGAAGAGGGTTTTGAATTCAATCCTTGCATCCACTGGGAGCCAATGAAGAGATTTTAGGGCTGGAGAGATACAATCCCAGGACTTGAGGCCAAGGACAAGTCTTGCAGTCCTGTTCTGGATTAGTTGCAGCAAGCAACAAGACAACAGGTCACCTGCACACATGATGCAGAATTGGTAATTAACAGGGCAAATTATCGAGCAAACAGACGAGCCATTATAAAGACACAACCAACACAAATGCAGCAAAGGCTAACGAGATTAAAGAATACATATAAAAACTGGGTGTGAGGTAGAAGGGCCAAATTATATCAGACTCAGAGTTTATGTTACGGGTCTTGAATTCTGGACTTGTATGGGGCCTACTAAATCAAGTACAAGGCGCTCACCTGATAAATATGCCGATTAATGCTGTACCTGAGGAAGTTTGGGTGACGGTCACTCTATGCAGAAATGAACATTGCCCTGGTGTGGGAGCAAGCTGAATTCAGTGGGCCAAATGATATCAACATTGATTTTTATGTTGTTTCACATAAGTAAGTTGAGCTTGTCGCGTGCCTCAGGCCCGGGCAGCCTGTCCAACCTCATGATGAAGACGCACCCAAATGCTTGGGCGTGGATTTTGATGCATATATTCAGACAAGCGTTACATTGCGGCAAAGTGCCGACCTCGTGGCAAAAGTCTATCATAGTCCCACTGTATAAAAAGGGAAATCGTCAAGCGCCAGAAAATTACAGACCTGTGACTCTTCTTGACGTTCCTGGGAAGCTATTTGCTAGGATAATTTAAAAAAAATCTTAGCATGGGTAAATACCTCAGCAACTCTAGACCTGTTTCAATTTGTTGCATCTGGGGACATCTGTAAATACAATGGTCTTGAATGCAATTAAACATCAAGGAAGCGAAAAGAAGCAGGCAGTATATATAGCCTTCATAGATTGCAAGGTTGCCTTTGATTCAATCTCAAGGATAAAGGGATAAACTGCGACAGGCCTTGTTTGCATCAGCGTTAAGGTATTGGATTGAACAACTACAAAACAATACATCAACACAAATTCGATTGACAATGATTGGTACCCTATCTGCCCCTGTTTCAACCCACAGGGGTTTGAAGCAGGACTGCATATTGGCTTCAGCCCTTTTTTTAATTTTTTCACTTCAGAAATGAGATATACCGTCACTGAAGTGGGGTCTAATCGTCCTAGGTTTGGCGGGCAGAGAATCCCCAGGTTGTTTTATGCCGATGACCTGGTGTTGTTGGCTAAAACACCCAGGGTATTGCAAGCCTTAAAGGAATGGTTCGGTCAACATTTTTTATTGCCCCTACGGGTCGGCCATGTGTTTTTAAGCCTAAGTCACTCGATTTTAGAAAAATTTCCTATGGACCTTACCCGAGTTTTCGTCCATTAAACACACGCGAAAACAGGCATCAGGGAGCTGCCAATTTGTGATAATCCCATCATTTCCCCCAACGCCCTAGCTGACCTGCTTTTGCGGCACTAAATCCTACCCCCCGCCCCTGAGCCTTACATTAGCAAAACATTCATATTCCCCGCCTCTCTCCGTGACATTTCTGTGCTGCGTAGGCAAACGCGCCCAGTCGTCTTCTACGCGACTTCACACAGAACCCGGAAACCAACACAGATCAACTCACAACACAGCGCGCCACAATTCGGAATATGAAACTGTACTTTAAAATCAAACAGCAACACGGTACATTTGGTAAAGTACATTTATTTGACATTAAATGTTAATAGAATATTCAGCAATTGCCATATGAACTCCGAATGCAATTTATTTTCTTTTATCTCTATCCGCAAATCCGTAAAAGTTTATCGTGAGTCACGCGCTGTTCCTTTATGGTACACAGGGTGTTGGTTTTTGTTAAAAGAAGCACTTTGGTCGCACATTGAACCGCAAGGTTGATATGTTGCTTCTAGCCACTAGTTCCGCGTAAGGGCATATGGGCCCTTGGCGATCGACCCATAAAATCATCAAAATGGTGCAGTGGTTTACATTAAGCTGCAGAAGGCGGTTGAAAAAACCATCTGCCTGTGTCTGAAACTGGTGGCAGTAGCAATAGGGAAGGATATACCTGTTTTGAAAACATAAAATTTATAATTAGTCTCGCCAGCCGATCTTTATTAATATTATTCATTTTATTTATTACGGCCGGCTTTCAAGGATAGAGCAATGGAGTATGTTCGGCTCTAAAATCAATGCGAAAAGTAACTAAATAAATCGAGGTTAGTACACAATGAGAAACGACTTTTTGTCTACATGCGTTTGGAATGTGGACCCGCATGCCCATGTGCCCGCTACAAGGACGATCCCACAAACGTTTTCCAAGCTCCTCATTCATTCATTTATTCATGCATCCATTCATGAATTCATCATTCCGGTATAAAAGCGTCTAAAGAGTTACTTACATTATATTTGCAATTTCCATTGTGTCTCTGCTTAATGCAGTCCGTAAATCCCACTGTGCTCTTGACAACGATTTTTCGTATACTGAACTAACATGAAACTCGATCTAGTTTCAGAATTTTCTGCCTTATCGTCTCTTACGTTATTGCACCCCCCCTTCCAATGAATTTCTTTTGGCATGGTCCCTGTCTCTCAAGGTCAAAAAAACAATAGAACCTTATACTGCCAGTGCGAGTTGTGGGCCTCTTCAGGGCTCGAGCTGAAAATCAAAGCCGCTGACCTTCACTAGAAATGAGCATACATTCTTTCTTTGCAACATCCCGAAGTAAAGCCATCTTTGAGAACTTGAAGTTTCGAATCCATCTATGTACTGCGCCTCAATGTGCAAATGCAAACTGGTTTCTCTCCCATCTGCAACGGCTCGCTTGGCGCGTTCTAAGGGCCCCAATTTTGTCCTCGTTGTCTGCGAGCTTTGAAGCCCCAAAGAACCCTAACTATTGAGACTTAATTTTTTGGGGAAGGTCAGGGAAAGTATAAAGTACCCGAGGAGTTGAGTTGAAAGTGAGATTTATTGTTTGTTTGTTTTATTATTTGCAATACGCAAGCCAACCCTCGGTTAACAGTGCGCAGCATTTACATGAGATTGCGAAAATTACTTACATCAACAAAAATATATACATACACATATAGACAAGGTCAGCAATATGAGGTGAATAGAGAGAGAATTCAAAGATGACACCCAGGATGGTGAAGGTAGGGGTTAGGGTTAGCGTACTTTGTATGCACACTGTACAATAACATTTATTTACAAAAAGACAATCGTATTACAATTATTTAAACCGGTGTTTGTACTTCACAACCGGCTCTCCTTTGGGTGGACATGGCACAGTGGCAATGTTGGGTGGCAATGGATCAGTGCTCTGCACAGAAACATTCAAAATTCCATATCTGTGCTTCTCTAATACAGCAACAATAAGGCTTTTGACAAAGTCGAACTCCATTTCCTCATAGACTGGTTTGATCACCCATTGCTTACTTCTTTTTTAAAAGGCCTTAGTGTAGCGAGGCATCCTTACATTACCCGTAGTCCTAGATTGTTCACGGCCGAGATTCTCTTAATGGGCCAAGACGGCAAGTAGAGTCCTATGTGTCATGCACTGTATGCTGAAATGAAAGCGCTTTGGCCTGTACTTTAGGCACATATTGTGGAACAACTTCAAACCTCCTGTGTGACAGAATTCTGTCAGTCCCCTCAAATCTCTTGATAGAGTTTTATCGAAAACAATCTTCTCAATGGCTTTGTGTGTCAGTGAAGATGGATTCAACCACTTCTTCTTCCGTGCCTCCACTGGGGAAAAAGGGCGATGTTCACATTGGTGGAAATGTAGGTTTTCTGACCAGCGGTGCACGTTGGTACAGTGGTGCATCAGTGACCGCCATTTTTCAAGTAGTATTTCCACTGACCTGAAGTTTTGGAGCTCCACCAAAGATGGTTGCTGATAGACTGGGACCACTCTGAAATACTTTCCAAACTTTTTCCCTGCAGCTGAGATTTTCTTATTGATTGATTTAGCAAGATGCCATACGTCAAATTGATGTTTAATATGTGGGAACTGCTCTCTCATTGTCTTGGCAATTGAAACGTGTCCGTTTCACTGAGGTCGATGTGCATTGCCCTCGATTGTAGATATTCCACTGATTTTATAAATCCTAGTTTCTCCATGGCCACTGAAGATGTACATTTTGTTACCTGCACGACCACCAAACTCACAATTTTCTTACTATCCATGTCCTGAAAGTCGTAGGTGCAGTACTTGGCAGGAAATCCAGGGCTGTCACACTGTCCATCGCCAGCTAGCCTGAATCGTTTGCCTTCGAATGTACTTGCTAGAGACAATTGTTCAATTTTCCAAGCATCACTAATGGCCGGAAACAGATAATCATGTTGGTATTTGCAGTACTGCGTTTTTTAAATGAAATGGAGTCCTACAAACTGAAAGAAAGACTCTAACTTTCTAAAACTGGAGCCACTAAAAAGTGATGCAGCTGCAAACAGTAGATTGCCTGCTGGCAGTTTCCCCAGCATCGGTTGTGCAGACCATGAGAACGTATGATGTAATCTACAGGCGGCATGTATTGTGACGTTACTGACTTGTTTTTGACGAGTCACATGAATCAATGGCTTCTCACATACTTTCCCTCTGACGGAATGCCCACATTTCAGCATACTTATAATATCCATCAAACAACTGTCGAATACTATGTATTTGCCCTCTTTCATTAGACTGTCATCCTGCGTCAAAGTTGTTTCGGCCTGTGACGTTGAGGATATATCACCACATTTGAAAGAAATATCGCTGCTATCAAGATCTGATGTGTCGGTGAATGCTGCTGCTGGTTCACTCTCTGTCATTTCAACATCTGCTACCTCAACATTGAGAACACAACAATGTCGACAGCTTTTTTGGTGGCAATTTTTTGGCGGGTGTAGATTGTGTGAATTGATCTGCGACTACTTCAGAGTTATCTTCAATACATCCAGTATCATGTTGTTGCGGTGGTGTGGTCGTACTGTAGCAATGGTCCAATACAACTTTGCTGGATTCCCCGGACACATTCATTTCATGTTCTGGCCATTGGACATGCCATTGGACATGAGCATCCCGAGTCTCAACATGCCGCGTCTGAATTAATAGTTCCTCATGGTGTAAATGGTCTGGCAAGCAACATCTCTCATTCGCTTCACTGTCTGTGTATGTATAGTTCGTAGACCCACGGGTAACTAGAGGACAGATTGGAAAAGGGATGTTCAGTTTAAACACAAGATAAAGTATAGTACAATTGACTGGAAAAAAAACATAAAATAGTCCCCAGCACAAAAACATTTCTAAAGTTATGAACTGTTTGTAACTAACCTTATTTTTGTTTCTTTTCTTTGCAACTTTTTTGACTCGACCTTCAACATCTGCATGCTGTTGCTCCGATTCGTATCCGCATGTCTCCCCTTCCTCTTGCGCTGCAACGACTATATTTTCTGTATCCGCATAGACAGCACGGAATGAGGCTCCATCGACTCCCTGAAACATAGTATTTTCATTACTGTGTATCAAAATATTGTTGACATAAAACACATGCGAGGACGAACACACAGGTACATCTCAATAGCCAAACACGATTTAAACATTGTGTGGAACAATCAAACGACAAATATTCGAGCTCTGATGACCTAGTTCGATGGAGCTTTCAGTATCCATACCTCTGGCTCTGCATGGACTGCCACGAATGATTGTATTGAACAGGAGGCATCAGCAACTCCCTGAAACACAGTACTTGCGTTAGTATGGTTTTCAATATTGTAAACATAACACACACTTGGGGTCGGCGGCACAGGTACATACAAAGAGATAACCACAAATGTTGCATTGTCTAAAAGAATCAAGGAATATTTAAATATGATCAGATTTAATCAACTTATTTCTCCGATTTCTTTACATCTGCATCATCTAAATGGGATCTTGTGATTGTAGTGGAAGCTCCATCGTCTCCCTGAAACAGTACATGCGTTCATAGGGAAGAAAGTATAGCAAATGGAATCACGTTATATGATCATGTTCGATGGAGCTTTCAGTATCCATACCTCGTGCTGCTGAAGAATATCTAGGGCTGTTGTCAATGTGGTGCGCACTTCCGAAAGCTGTTGCGCCGATTCGTCTCCGCCTGGTCCCGCTTCCCCTGGAATTACTTGAATGTCAGGCTCTGCATCAAGTGCGTGGGTTGACGCTTCAACAACTGCCTGAAACATAGTATTTGCATTAGTAAGGATTACAATATTGAAAACACAACACACACTTGGGGTCGACCGCACAGGTACATATCAATGGCTAACCACGAATGAAACATGGTGTAGAACAATCAAACGACAAGTGTTCCAGTCCTGATGATCACGGTCGATGGAGCTGTCAGTATCCATACCTCGTGCTGCTGAAGAACATCTAGGGCTGTTGTCATTGTGGTGGACGCTGCAGCATCTCCCTGAAAGACAGTCCTTGCATTAGTATGGATAACACTAATTATAACTGAAAACAAACACCAGGGGACGACAACTAAGGTGTATATCAATTGGAAAGCACTAACCAAACAATTGGTAAAATAATCACACGATACATAAAAACTATTACTTGACATGCATAAAACAAGTCTGTAGCGGAATAGCCAAGTATGATTACCTGATACGCGCTAGAAGTGGTTGATAACTGCGAGCACGCCACGGAAGTAGAATGTTCTTGCTTCAGATTCAAGGGATAGTCAAGAAGTTGTAAAGGTAAATTATTGTTTGATAATGAAATGCCAATATTTAAAATTGCCATGTAAGGAGACATAATACGAGAGTAATGCTATTAAAAATGCGCAATATAGCACAGTTACCTGTGACCATAAATAGATTTCCTTTGGGGGTTATAAAATCGAAAAATAATTTATTGATAAATGTCATTATTCAAAAAGCTATACACTCATATCAATATTGAAAGTATTACAAGGGAGTATTACAAGGGACACAACACCTAAAATATCAATTAATCCATTCGGCTACCTACACACTACCGCAAGGCCTAAAGCTAAAACTGGACACTTGACTCACCAGTGGCGGAATGTGGACGAATAGAGTTGGAATAGCGTTTGCGAGCAATTTTCATGTCGTTCGCCGTTTATTCTTCTTTGTTACCCAAGATGTGGCGTACATGTTCGAGGAAAAGTGCCGGCTGCAGATGCTGTATCGATCAACCCTCTTGTCCTCTAAGACTTGTTGGACTCTGCTTTCCAGCTCATCCTGTGGATATCCGAAATGTCTGACCCATTCTCTTATTCGATCAACAGTTTTCGGGAATACATGCATTGTAGTGCCTTCAGATTTAGCATGGGTCTTCGAAGGGCAACCGCTAATCGAACAGGCAGGCATTGTTGAAAATTCTGAAAAGTAAATATCAAGATTATTATAAAACCTTGATGAATAAAAATGTCATAAAAAAGTAAATGAACCATACCATGCTCAATGCAAGGTTTGTTTTGGTCGCCGGAACTACCAGTTCATCATGTGCGGCTTAGTATTTGCATAAATTACAGAAATGTTTTAAATTATGTGACTAAAGTCTGAACATGCGACTTGTCCCTTGGATGTTCTGTCTTGCACGAAAAGGAAACATGCTTACATTATAGACTGGACCCCCGAAGGATGCAATTCGATGACAATTGACACAGATGAAAATAAATAGATCTATTGATAGCATAACAATTGAAACTCAAGTCAATAGCAATGAGACCAATGACCATAGCTCTATTGGGTACTGTAATCGCAAATAGATAGAAATGTAAAAATGACCAAAATATGACTAGGATACATGGCCTTACCTTGACCAACAAACAGTTGGATTCAGCAGGCCGAGTAGTATGTTGCAGGAGAACAGGTAGATGGCCACAGGTAGCACACTGACGAGTTTGCTCGAAGCGGTCACAGATAGCACAACGACGAGTAGATTAGCATAGATCTCAGTGCTTCGCAGGTAGAAGGTTCAGGAGTTGACTTGCAAAGCACAAAGATGTTCTCATGAGACATATCAAGTGGTTTATAAAGTATTAGAAACAGGGGTGTGTTTGTGAATGAATGACGTGTGTATGTCGTGGTATTATGTGGTTTGCAAGGGGGGGCCTGCCTCAGGGGAGGCCTGCCTGGAGACACGGGGTCTGAGGAGGCCATGTGAGCGATGGCCCATGGGCGTGGGATACCTTTTGAAGTGTACATGCCGTTTGGCACCTTGGCCGTTTGCGCCCGTGACAGCCCCCCATGCCAGCGCTCATCCCCGGGTGCGAACCGCCTTTGATAGAGGGGGTGGGATGGATGGGCCCGGGGCGTGCAGATAAGGCACAGGAAGACTGCTGAATGGAGTCACACTTATGTGGATTGCAGGGGGGCGGCCTGCCTCAGGGGAGGCCTGCCTGGAGACACAGGGTCTGAGGAGGCCATGTGAGCGATGGCCCCTGGGCATGGGATACCTTTTGAAGTGTACATGCTGTTTGGCACCTTGGCCGTTTGCGCCCATGACAGCCCCCCATGCCAGCGCTCACCCCCAGGTGTGAACCGCCTTTGATAGAGGGGGGTGGGATGGATGGGCCTGGGGCGTGCAGGCAAGTGTGTGGGAGCGAGGGGCCATCAGGCCCCTCTCATCCTTTACTTCTCAGTAGAAACTCGGACCAAGTGCCTCTAGTAGTGGGTTCGCCCCTTGCCCTTATGTGATCTTAACTTTGGTTGACATTCGCGTAGATGGGACCACTGAGCAGGACACGGGCATCCATTTCTGTACCCCCTTTCCACTCCTTCTTGGTGACCAGGCCTCACTGCGCAGAGCACATGGCCCCCACCCTCGTTACCACTCTGACTGGAAAACTCCAGAGGTATTTGCAACAGCTAATAAATGTAACACATCACTCTTCCTCTGAGATCACTGTCCTGCATGTGAACCAGCCTGAACTAAGCACATAGCTCGTTCGTCTCCACAAACGTGTCCTTGCCCGCGCACCCTCGCCAGTGGAAACTTACTGCCATTCTGACTCTGTGTCGCTGCAAGGTATTCTCTTCATGTGCCAGACCACTGACCACGTCATGATGCCCACCTAGCAGATCCCCAACTAACATTAGACCCCTACTGCAGTATATTGTTGCCTATCAATAACAAAAGCCACATACCTGAGATTCTTGTGAGCACAGACAGGCTTCAAACAGTGTATTATAGTGGTCAAGACCCTTAACCTAAGGCTTGTATAATCCAATGTTAATTGATAGTATAGATATATGTGTGACTTTTATAGAGACATAACCGACTGAAAGACTTTGAACAAGTGTTATTTAGTGCATGCATTATTGAGAATATATTATGTTAGCTTAGATAGTGACCACCCTGCTTCACAGCAACCGGACCTTCACCCATTCGGAGCACAGATGTCCGACATGCATCCTTAAATGGAGATACACTTGATTAATTTAAAAAATCGAAACAACCGTTGTTAAAATATATGTGGTGTTTTATTTTGTATCTTATTTTGATGACACAAAAACACAAGACTTTAAACATTGTACAGGTCAGGTTGCAGCACAGCCAGAGAAAATCCCCTGTACTGACTGCTGTCACTCGGGAACGTTTCTCTTATGGCACGAACGGCACAGGGGGGTATCACTCTTCGAACGCGGTGTCCAAGCCTCCCGTGAAGCCACCATGTAAAGGAACGATAGGCCACCAGCCTGTACCACCTGTGAAAAGGAATGAAACAAACTGTTTTTAAATGACCAAGATAAGTTTAATAAACGTTTGTTGTCAATGACAATTCTTGTAACTAATGGCAGTCTGCTCGGACAAATGCTATCTAGACACTGCACACTATTGAACGACTTTCATGCGTTACAATGATATGTATATGTAATTTTGGATATAGTAGAAGACCATGAAATAGGAGTGGCATGACAAGCAGAGTATACTTACTCGTTACTCGGATTACGAGGACGAACAGTTGTGCGAAGTTCGTGCATAAGCACCATCATTATCCTCAACACGGACCGTGTGAGGCAGGCTGCCCTGAAGTCTGGCAGCTCGGTGATGCATTGGGGTCGTGGCTCGCCTTACGTAATGTAGGCCAGGCATCCCGAGTTTTCACAGCAGCAGCAGTTCTCGTCCTTGGTTGGCATTAGCTCGCACCGATTGCATGTGCACCAGGTGGAAACACCGTCCATGCAACTAGGTCCAGGCTCTTCAGCTGTTGAATCGTCCTCCCAACTGCCGTCCGAAGACCCATCGTTTTCGCGCGTTTCCCTTTCCAGTAGTTCCTCCTTGGTATACTCGGGCTCGTACATGTAGGGCATTATTGTAGCCATTGTGTGTTAAACAAACTAAAATAATTTATAGCGGTGGTACTGGTATCTGTTCACACGGGCTACAAGCAACGAAGGTAGCTGACCAGAGCACAGAAACGAGTCACAGAATACTCAAAGTAACACAGAGAGAGGAATGGAATTGAAAATCTGCTGCTGTGTGTTGTGAAACGGTCTGTTTATACTTATTGAGGAAAGAGGCGTCCTGCCATTTCCATGGCGACACGTCATTAGCTGAAGCGCAGCGAATGTTGACACGAGACGTGCTTTGGCGTGGTGAAATGGGCGGTACGCGTCTGCTGATGTCAGGCTCAGGGGCGGGGAATATGATTTAGTGCCGCAAAAGCAGGTCAGCCAGGGCGATGGGGGAAATGATAGGATTATCACAAAATGGCAGCTCCCTGATGCCTGTGTTCGCGTGCGTTTAATGGACGAAAACTCGGGTAAGGTCCATAGGAATTTTTTCTAAAATCGAGCGACTTAGGCTTAAAAACACATGGCCAACCGTAGGGGCAATAAACATTTTTGACTGAACCATTCCTTTAATGAATCAGTTGGGCAAAAATGCAAGACAAAAAACCTAAGACATCTATTGCCCAGACTCGAGTCATACAAAAAATGTTTTCCCTTGTATCCGTCTTAACCTTTTATAAGCAGAAGGTTGTCCCCACATTAATATATTGCGCCGAAACAAGAGCATGGAGAGGAGAATTATTTTGGTGCCGCCTTGAGGGTTACTTTTGGCGGAGTGTGATGAACTTACCACAGTGCCAGTATTCGCTATTAAGCATGAATTGGGACTGATTTCATTAAGTCGTAATATACGTGTGGAAGGTGCTTTCTTTTTATCGTAAATGCCTCTTAGCATCAAACAATAATACAGTCAAGAGCATTATTTCAAAATACATAACAGGCACCTCTAATAAAAGAATGCACAAATGGTTGGGAAATGCCCAGAAGTCCATGAAGGATGCTGATGTATCAGAAACTAAATAAGGCTAAACTCAAACTTTACCAGAGAGATTGGATTATTAACCGAGAAAAGTGTATGAAATTAGATCTATTTAATCAGCATGCTTTTCTATCCAAAAAGGTAAATATTGTGGAATCCTACTTAGTGCAATCCCCAAATTCTGGTTTGAGAAACCAATATCTGAGGTTCAGGTTGAATTTATGGAGCACTAATGAGGGGTTGGCCATGGGAAAAATGTGTGCTAAAGATGATAATTACTGCAGGTTTTTGCAAAAATTGTGAACCCCTAGAAACTTTGAAACACTTGTTGACAGGATGTTTTGCATTGAGAAATCCGAGAGTGAAATATTTGACAATTCATTCTTGATTACTGTTTAATAACTTCTGACTTGGAATGTTCTTTTTCATTGTCAACAGACATCATTGAAAGTGGCTATTGTGAAATATTTGGAATTGCTAAATCTCTCGGAATTAAAGGACCTCGGACATGACTGTTGAGATGAAAAAATTACACAGAAGATTGCTTTTATTATTTGTATACAAAGGAAGAAACTGAATTGTATACAAATTGCTCGGGTGATTGTTGCATGTTTGTATGATATCTGGTTTTAAATGAATGTATGATGTGATGTTCTTATGAAATGAATTGATATTGTTTATGAAATTAAACACATTGTATAAAGTGAAATGTTCATATTTAATTTGTACAAATTTTAAAAGGTTGACTTGTCAGCTAACTCAAAAAAATAAATAGATGAGACCCTTTTTTGTAGGGCAATATGAAAGGGCAAAATTGGATCTCTCTGGGACCCTGATCCGGTATATCGGTTAGGTCATGCTGCTCGAAAGAAGGTGCAGGCCTGCTCCAACCCAAACAATTCAACCACCTTGTTCATTAGTAGCGTGGTCAGAAGGATCTGGTTTCACAAATTCCAATTTTGGAGAGGTATCTATACCACTGGATGATTGTAGATTTTCAGACAAGTCTTTTATCCTAGACCCTTCAGAAATTAACTCCTCTGGCACATTTGGGGTACCAAATAGTATGCCAACATGTGGTGTATTGTCATCTCAGGGCTCACTGTCTTCATAAAAAATATTTTTTGGTAAGGGTTTGAAAATCTTTTCCTTTTCTTGCTTAAACCTGGGCTTTGACAATTTCAAAGAAATCGTCGATAACGACTTCGAAGTTGGTGTCGATTTTGTCAGCGTCTACTTTGACACTGTCGTGGTGGCTCCGACGCTGATGCTGTTACCGAGGCCGACCTTCGAAGGACTGAATTCCTGGCTTGTTGAAGCCTCGACGATTTCTCGTTGGATGGAGATTTCTCTTGATGTAGTTCCGGCTTATGCCTCGGACTCGAACATTTATAAGGTTTAGTCTTCCTTTCCATCTTGATGCAGATTGGCAGGGGTATGGACTTTCTGCTTCTCGTTCGAGTGGGGGGGGGGGAGCGAGGGTTGGTGGGACGGGCTGCATTCTCAAAGATTTTTAACATTTATTTTCAAAATGCATCCCATTCTGCTGGGGAATCCGACTTGATTGGACATTTGATTACCTCGACCGAGGAATCACTAGAGGTCGAAGGTGACAAGTGACACAGTTTCTTGGCCTTCTTGGAAGAAAAAGAACATTGCGATCGACTTCTCGATTGAGATTTTTCAAACCTTTTCCATCGAAGAGAATCTCTTGACTCTTCAAATTTTCTTTTTTTTTTTTACCTATTCAAAGGAGACTTCGAAGGTAACCTACCAACCCACACACTGCCAATTTACCTTTATGCTCCCTCAGAGCCTTTTCGGTCATCGCCTGACAGGAGTTCCACTCGGGAGGTACAGTGATGGTTCCAAGACACCACAGGCATATGCGGTGAGCGTTGGTGATGGAAATCTTCGAACCGCAGTCTTGAAATTTCTTAACGCCCGTCTTAGGCGTTGATGGAGCAGACGGCGAAGAGATTTGCATACAGAAGATGAGTGCCTAAGTTCAGTAAAGAACCGAAGCAAGCTGTAATTCTTCGAAACGATTGAAAAACAGAACTGAAGGCGCTGCATGCGCTATTTATACTAATGATGACATCAACAGTTGAACGTAGGCAGTTGAGGGACATCAACTCGATGAGACCGCACACTCTGTCGAAAAATAAATTCCAAAGCAGCCGAAGCTGGAAAGATATTTATCATAAAATGAGGAATACGTGGGAGGACACAGTCCATTCGAAAAAAGGTTATTTGGCTATTGTTCATTCTCAGTAGAGGGGCTCCCTGTATGAATGTTTAGGGACTATGGGTTTCACCCTAAATTAGCCAGAGTAATCCAGAAGTGGATCCTTTGCTCACTGTGATTAGAGAGGCACATCTTTACCTCACAGAGGAGACTCAACAAGGCTGAAACACGTGTCTGGGGTAGCTGTTGGTACTGTAAGGTTGCAGAAGGAGGAGACCTACAAACGGGTGGAATGCTTGTTGGTATAAACTTTTATTCAGTAAAAAAAAAAAAAAGAGGAAACCTATCTCTCCTTAACTCTAAGAGGGGTTTCCTGCCTCTACTAAGGAACTAAGGAATCAGTCAAAATCTCCAAGTAAATGAAGAGTCCACTGTCGTGTCAAAATGCCTACTTCTGTTGCTCACACTTGCAACTAATGTTAAAGAGTTAGTGGATCTTCCTGGTCCAGAAGAACGACTTCTTCTGGACAATGAGCCACAGTTCAAAATGTAGGTGGGAACTTTGCCTGAGAGAATGATTCCCTTCCCCCAGGTCTTAGTTCTTTTCCAACAAAACAAACAAAAGTTCCAACTTGTGATGCTGTGCATCATTCCTTATTGCCCATAATTTGCTTCACTATTGGTTCCTGGAGAATGCCTGCATTCTCCAGGTATTTTGTTCTCAATGCCTCCCCAGTGCCAGGGGAAAGACTCCCTTACCCGGGCCTTCTTCTGTTTGGCCTCACAATATCTAACATCGGGGGGATGGCTTCCTTCCCCAGATCTTTCTTGGCTTCACAGGGCACACCACCAGAAGGTATTGCTTCCTTCTCCTGATACATCTTGGCTTCACGGTTCACAAAGGCTGGGGGAATAACTCACTTCCCCCAAGCCCTTACCAGGCTTTTAGTATGCAGTTCACACTGCCAGCGGGAATGCCTCCCTTCCCCTGGCTTCTTTGTACTTCAAATGGCCCCAATCCACAGCTCAATATTACCAGAGGGAAAGCCTTTCTTCCCCAGGCTTGGATTGCATTTGAAAAGTTCACAATTCACATTAACTCCCAGTCTTATGGGTGAGGGTCCCAGACCCATGTATTTCCTTTTACGGTAGACCTAGTTCACTAACCTGTGAGGTACTGCGACTATGAAGATGACTTGGGTTATTCTTCATAAAAGGGTGCAGGTTCCTGACCTGTGTTCGGTTTCCTTTCAGCCCTTCTGCAGACCCACCAACTCTCCTGGCAACCCAGGTACCTGGAAACAGCTTGCTGGTGTTCGATCGGTTTGTTGCTCTTCTCTGTGTCTTTTCGGGCCACTTGCAGCTCCTGTTGCTTCCTTGTGTGCTGCAGCGGTTCAGCAGCATTTGGTTCCTCGCTGGCTGCACGGCTCCCGTCAACCGTGCGCTCTAGCAGCTTCCCATGTCTGGATGCCTGCTTCTCCTCGGCAGACCGGATAGGGCAGCTGCGCCTGCAAGGCAGCGTGACCAGAAACAACCTTATCTGTTCTCCGCTCCGGTCTGCTTCCCGTCTCGTAGTTCCTCCAGGGAGGGCTTCTCTCCTTACTGGTTTCCCTCTACAGTTTTGAATGGGTTCTACCCAATCATGTTTAGAGAAACACTAGACTGTTCATTCAAGTTCTCTTTATGCTTTGGCACTTCTTCATTGTACTAGTACTGATCTTGAGGTTTTCAATTGGTCTCTCCCTCATCTCAATACTTAAGGGATACATGTCCCTTCAGGTGTCCACACTCTTCCTTGTCCCAGTACGTCCTATCTTGATGGCATAGCAAAAACATAGTAACACTAGGGAAAGTGTTGGTGGGTTAGGTTTGTTAAGGTTAGGTGGGCTAAGGGGACACCAGGTTTTCGCGAGGTCGTCACTAATCCCATAGGGGGCTTTCCACATCACAAGATCCACTCAGTGAGTACCACCCACAGGGGGACAATTGGGTAGCAACCTCAACTCTCTGGCCACATGGGAAGAGGTTCACCCTATGGGGATTTGTAACGGTACTCCTGCTCAGAGAAGAATTGCCTAGAATTGTAGTGCTGTGCTGGCAGGGTGGGTCGGTGGGACCACCCCGATATGAGAAAGGATATTTCTTCTTTGTGAAAGGTACACTGAGCTAAAACATGGTTGTAGACATTTGTGAGTGGGAACCTACCCACAGACCAGGTTATCTGGCCGTGTTTGTTCTCGGTTGAGGAGCTCCCAGAACTTTGTGTGTTTTAAGAAATACTACTTCCCAAAGGTGAATAGGCCTATTGAGAGGTGTGTGTTTTAGACAAGGGACCAGCGTCCTGGAGACATCATTGAGCAATACGTGGCTGTCTTCTGCTCCGTGGCAGTCACCTGCACATTTGGTGCCTTTCAGGATGAGGTAATCAAGAATCGAGAACATACAAACGATCAGAACGTCAAATTGTCTTTGGCTAGTTAGAGAACGATCCCTTAACGAAGCCATTAGGCTAGCAAAATGCATCGATCAATCAACGGCTTGGAAAAATGGCTCTGGCAAAAAAAGCCATCTCCTCTGTCAAAGGCATCTAGCCCTCATCTGTGCTGCAAATGGATCCAAACGGCTGAGAACCGTGGCCCTCCAGCAACTTCGGCTCACAAGTGCAACAGTTCTGCAAGCACTCGAAAACGTCAGCTGGCTGCTGCCTCAGGTGGTTTGCACAATGCATACTACCAGGTACAGAAAATGCTTTGCACAGGGCAGCAAATGCACAGCCTACAGATGTCCTATTCATTTTTAATAAGCTTGTGTGCCTCCAAGGCTTCTATGATGAAAGTCACTACACCAGAGGACCTAGATTAACCACTTCCTGAGGACGAGGCCCTGGTCAATTATTACTCCAACATGGCCCTAGACGTCACTTGTCCTGAAGATGCAGAATGGCATTCCAGGCCCACCATAGAATTGGACGTGGCAGGACAATCTCACTTATGGCTGATTCAGCATCCTCATTTAACACTATTTACAGAACACCTCTACCACAACACCATGGCTCAATAAATCGGACATTAGGCATCCATCAATTTCTCACCAACAGCATACTCCAGTGATTGGGTATGTCTAGGGTGAGATGACTTACAAACAATGGTCCACTGTTGCCTAACATCTATGTAGTGTAAATGTCTCTGCCCTAGGTGATCAGTTGGTAACAACAAGCAGCTTACCTTCTGACCTTATTGCTAGGGAAACAACAACAAATGCTCATGCTGGCCAATGCTACATCCAAAAACCACCAATCCGCCGAACAAGGACAAACATCATCCAGCACCATTATAGCAGACACTTCTTCATCAGCTTGAACAACACTTTTCCACTGTTTCTATCACCTCTATTAGCAAGAACATGCACTATCACTAGCGCATTGTACTTAAGTGAGGAGCCGAGTCAGTCAAACACCAGCTGGAAGTACCCTTTCGCTTAAAAATTAACTGGCAAAGTGACTTCTGGAAATGACACAGTCAGTCTTGTATAGAGAGTAGAAGCTTCAGAATAGCTGGCTCTAAATGTGATAGCCTGCAACGCAGACAGCCACATCAGGATGTGTGTCAACCTCTGCAGCTTAAATTGTAACATTAAAGTGGAAACACATCATCTACTCAACATTTTATAAGTGATGAGCAGGAGAAGAGGCACACTCTTCTTTATCTCACTGGCTCTCTATTCTGCTTACCATCAAGTAGATTTGACAGACGATTCCAGGTTACTCATTGCCTTCATAACCCAGTATAGGTCCTACCAGTTTCTGCAGATGGTTATCGAAGGAGCACCAGAAGCAGCCGTTTTCCAACACCTCAAGGAACAGCTATTTAAGGGCATGAAAGGAGTAGTCATCTTCAAACATGATCTTATTTACACAGTGTGACAAATCTGACAACCTAGTCACTGATTCCCTGGAAGGAAGCCTCTCTTAGGTGGCCAGGGAAAGGCAGAAGATACCTGAATCTCTGTGGGTGACCATCTGCGGGAGGACCACGTGGGAAGAACAAGCTCCAGGGAGACAGAAAAAGAGTCAAGACAACACTTCAGTCATAACTTTTAATGACAACCATGTACCATTGCAATATTCCTACATAGCTTATAGTAAAATAGATACCAACTTTCTAGGTTTTTCTAGCACAGCACCTCATTTATCCGCCTCCACCTTTGTTGGTACTGAGATGAGGAAGAGGGATGGAGTAATGAGGATGACTAGACACAGTAAGCCAACGCAGCGTTCTAGTTATTGGAAACTGCAAAGAAAGACCGGGACATTTCAAAAGGACACAGGTGAACAGAGTACTGGAAAACGAGAGAGAAAGACACTGGAGAGGCACCAGACTTGTGCTGACACTGTGAAGGACACCAGAAGCGAGTAGACTGCAGAGGGCAGTGCAGAGTCCAACGGGCAGTGTATGCAAAGGAATCAGGCTGAGAAAAGTTCACTGCTTTTCTGTTACGGGCAGCCAGAGTTGCTGAACACAGAGGAAGGCAAAGCGGGAAGCAAATGACTCACAAGGCGCACTACCAGTCAGTGGACTGGAAAAGCAGAAGCCAGTGAAACATGAGGAACGCTGAAGATGCCATCCACAGCTGGTAAGCCTAGGGAGAAGGAGTGAGCTACCAGGGCACTTCTGGATGAATGTTGTACACTGCGTACTATGCGAAAGAACCCAAGTAAAGGCAGTGGAATTATACAAAACTTTCTTTTTATTTGTTTATTAATTTGTCATGTGATTTAGACTCTTACATACATCAGCACGTTCAAACTTTTCACATATTATGTATGGCTGTCTCCCCTCCCCCCACCCTTCTCCCCAAATCCCTTCCTAGCCCCAACTCAAACCGAAGTGGAAACACAGCTATATGCTCTCAAAGGTTTTGTTCCCCTTAGTTGACTGTTCCATAGGTATTTAGGGCTTCTGATGAGCTCTTGGTTTCCATTCCCCTTTTCAAGTGGTTTCCCTTCCTCAGGTTGGTGCACATGTCCAGTATACCTGCTTTCTCATGGGGGGATGATCATCAGCTGAGGTGAAAAGTGCATGCACTAGTGCATTTCAAGTCGTTATACCCTCAGAACGTTCTCTCCTTCCCTGTTGGGAGTGCTTCATACCACACCACCACCTCCGCCATGAACTATCTCTTCAGGTCTTCCCACCATCTATCTATATGTGGGTCCTGCCATGCCTTTGGCTTTCTCCTTTTTGCCAGTACCCAGGCCAAGTCTATCATCCTATTCATCGGCTTAGTCTTTTTTGGACCTTTGTTATACCCCAGGAGGCATGCTTCTGGTGACCAATTTTAGCCCGTCATACCCTCCTTCTTCAGTCTTGCTTCCATTTCTAGCCAGAACAATCAGATTACTGGGCAGGACCAGAACATATGTCACATATTTGCCTTCTCCACTCCACACCTTGGGCATTTTTTAACCTCAGCGTGTGGAAAATGCAATATTAGCTGTGGGGTCATATATGCTCTATGGAATGTGTAGTATTGGGTCAGTTTTAGTCTAGCATTTCTTGATACTTTATTGGGGAATAGCATCGCTTTCGACCATTCCTTTTCCTTGAGTTTCCTGCCCATCTCTATCTCCCATGCCCTTTCCCTATGAGCAGGTCCCTGTCTAACGCTTTTAGCAATCCCCGATATGGTCTGGATACTGCATGTCCACCTTCTGACACAACATATAGCAATCCAAGTACAGCATCCGCTTCGCCCTGAGTCGGGAAGTCTGGCCATTTATGTTTTAGCGTGTGTATCATTCTAGCATATGTTATGTACTGCCTTGTGTGTATCCCAGCTGCTTCCCTCAAATCTCGAAATGTTAGGAGCTTGTCTGCAGAGTAGATTTCTCCTATCGTCACTATTCCCTTTTCCTCTAAGTGCTTCCTGCTTTGAACTAGGTGTTACTCTGTATCTCCACTTATGGCCGCCAGGGAGATCTGAGGGGAGTAGGGTTCTCCCAGTTTCAGTATCACTTTGGTTCTGGACCATATCTGCCTACCCAACTGCAGGAGGATTGGAGGTTCTACAATCCTCTTCTTTCCTAGCCACAACACTTCTTTTAGGAGGAACAGGGCTATACCAGAGCTCATCAGGATATGTTTTCCTGTTTCTGAATCAGCTAACCATTCTGCCACATGTTGAAGCTGTTCTGCCAGATAGTAAAGTTCAAAGTGTGGGAGACACAATCCCCCCTCTGCGTATTCTCTGCATAGGACATAGGAAGGTTACTCATCTTCTTCCACATCCAATGGGAAGTTGCTTCATAGTGAGGTCAGGTCCCCTAAAGAAAAGGCTCTGGGTATAAGATATGAGATATTTACAAAGTGGTACAATTGGCGGGGCAGGGCAACCATCTTCAGGAGTGCTATTCTGCCGATCACAGATGGGCAGTTTCTCCCAAAATTTGATGGAAGCTTCCAGTCCAGACTTCGCTTTCAGTGGTACCTGAAGGTGTGGGCCTTCCATTGTAGTCCCAGTTGTGATGTGTTTCTCATCTACCCCTGCTCACCCTGCCAGTGGGAAGAGACAGGATTTTGTTTTTCTGATCGAGATTCTCGCAAAGTTCTCCAGGACCTCTAGATACAACTCCAGACTGTTCTCTGGATGTTTGATGTATAACATATCACCCGCGTATAGGGATATCACATGTTGTACTCCGTCAACCTGGAGTTCTGTGAATGTTTTCCTCATAATTATTGCTAGGGGTTCTAGTGCCAGAATATATAGCAAGGGGCAGCCCTGTTTTGTGCCTCTTTGGATAGGGAACTGTTCCGATATAGGTTTACCAGTGCATACTCTTGCCGTAGGGCTCGAGTAGAGTATATAAATCCACCTCAAAGTTGTCTCCCATGCCGAAGCTTCTTAGGGAAGCAAACAGCCATTCCCACCAGACTGAATCAAACACCTTGATGGTATTTAGTGCCACCCCTGTGCAGCCTTCTGGCCATGTCCGGGTACCGTCTATTATGGCGTGTAGTCTTCTAAGGTTTTGTGTTGTTGCTCTACCCGGGACAAAATGCATTTGGTCGGGGTGTATTAATGTTGAAATTACTCTTTTTAATCGGAATTGTACTTTGACCTGAAATAAAGGTCCGCAAGGATCTAAAGTTCTAAAAATGCTACCACCAAAGGTTCGAACACCAAAAGTTTGAATCTTAGGTGGTAGCATTACAGGAAAAAAGAAGACTGCGGGGGCTGCGGGGGTGTCCCCGGCAACACCCCGTTCACTATACTGTGTGGTATAGTAAGCGGGATGTTGCGGGGGACCCCCCTGCAGCACACCCGCAAAAAAAAAAAACTTTGTCTGTTGGGTTGTCACCCGCAACATACTATACTTCACAGTATAGTGAGCGGGGGGGCTCCCTGCAGCCCGAGTAGTATGTACGTGTGTTTGCATGAGAAAGGTGCAAACTTTTGGTAATTCGCACCTTTCTCATGCGAACGTTCCGACCACGGCAAAATCATCCGTGGTCGGATCACTTAGATCCTTTTAATCTCTCGGCTAGCGCAGTTGTGAGGATTTTGGTGTCTTGGTTAATTAATTATATCGGTCTATAGGATTCGCAATGTCTCTGCCGGACTTCAGAATCGGGAGTATGATAGATTCTTCCATACTATCGGGTAGTTCCCCTTTCTCAAGTGCCTCTTCGACGGTCAGGAGTAACTGTGGGGTCACTATGTCTGCAAATTCTCTATAGAACTCTGCTGGGAGGCCGTCTCTGCCTGGGATTTTGCCTTTAGGGAGCAGAGCTAGCACCTCTCTTAGTTCTTCTGCTGTGATCAGTGTATCCAGCATTTCTCTCTGCTCTGCAGTTGGTCTGGGCAGGCCAATATCTGTCAGGGTGTCGGTTATTTCCCTCTCCTTGGTGTCCCCGGAGTCCTCAGAGATTTTGGTAGAAGCCTCTAAAGGTCTTGTTTATTTCTTTTGTGAGCTCCAACTTTCTCTGCATTCGTCTATTATTTCTTCCCATCCTTCTCGGGTTACCGCGTCTTTAGTTAACCAGGCCTGCAGCCTACCTGGCTTGTCTCAATTCTTCGGTATATTTTTCATAGCTATATCTTCCCAATCTTTCCCAGTGTTGTAGGCATTTCGGCCTGAGTTCAATGAGTGTCCCTTCTGAGTCCCCCATCTTATTCCCAGATCCCTCTATCTTTTCAATCTTAGCCTCCGTGTTTGCCAGTTGCCGCTCCAATTCTTTCCTTACTCCCCCGGTCTTGGCTATGGCTGCGCCTCTTATCAGTACTTGAAGGCATCCCATACCGTTCACATTTCCTTAACACTGCCCACATTGAAGCCAAAGTATTCTTCTGTTTGACTGCCCAGTTCGTCTCTAAAGGAGCTGTCTCGTAGGGTTTCCACTCTTAACCTCCACATGGGTCCCGGGGCGGGATAATTTCTGAGTATCCATACCACCACTAGGCGTGAAAGATCTGAGAGCATCCTTCCCTCATAGGAGGCATCAACAACTTCTGCCAATTGGTCTTTACCCGTGAGGATATCATTAATTCTCATATATAGTTTATGCACAGTCGCGTAGAATGCAAATTCTCTACTTGGTCTGTGTACCCATCTCCAAATCGCATGCAGTTGTAGTTTTTTTTTTTTTTTAAAGTATTTTTATTGGCATTTTCAAATAAGACATTTTCCCCGCCTCCCCTTCCCATTAAACCCCGCACATGCAGAGTCGTGATACCTTTTTTCCACAGCACAGGTAAACAATTGTTCTTATTTACATAATATTCAATATTCTCAGGTTATGAGGACACCATTGCTGTACAAAGTCACCTTTTAGGAAGTCCAAGGCCACTGCTCACTTATGTTGGAATCTTACATATTCCCGTTGAAAATGATACGTCATCCACTCAATTGCCATGAACCCCCACTATTTAAACAACCAGTTCCGTATCATTGGTGGTCGCATCTGTTTCCAGCCACTCACTATCACCATTAACATGAAAGCTTTGTTATGTATCTTAGTGGGCAGACAAGTCTCTGGGTCAAACAAATCACACATCCATTCCCTAGGTGTCAAAATCAAATCAGGGGTTACCCATTCCATCCCCAATGTCTTTTCCCACTAATGCATATATACCTACACCTGTCCCAATTCCCCTTCCATCAATATCGAGTACAACTTTGACACCATTTGTCTATTACCCGTTTGTTTGGTGATTAATTTTTAAAAGGCTGTAAACTCTCTCCCTGCTGCTGCTTTACCCCCTGAACCAGCTATCCAATGTCTTAATTGATAAAACTCCAGCCTATCCTTCTCCGAGACATACAAACTGTATACATTCCTCAAATGTACAGATAAGCCCTCCTTTCATCATATCTCACATCTTTACACATCCCACTTTCTGTCATTGTCTGAACGCTCCCTGTGAAAAATTGCGGAATTCCCAAATTACAGGGGGAAACGGGGGGAGAAATGCGTAGATTGGTTTCCATTTTTAATAGAGTGTCCCATATATCACAAACCACTATCAGAAGAGCCTGGAACTTGTAAAGCAATCTCGGGAGAATCACTATCTTAATAGTAGCTACCCTTCCTAACCAGGAGATTCGGAGCGGGGTCCAATTCCCCAGATCTTCCTTTACCGTTTGTAGCACTTGCAGATAATTGCTATCAAACATCTGTGAAACCACCTTAGTTCTATTAATCGCCAAGTATTTGATACAACTGTCTGCCATAACAAACCGAGAATAGGAAGGTAAAACCTCCTTCTGTATTGTAGTGAGACCCAATTCTAGGAGCTACGTTTCCCCCATGTTAAACTTTAGGCCCGCCACCCGCTCTATATCTGTCAATTCCACCAGCAATGCCGGTATCGACAGTTCAGGGTGTATCAATGTTATTACCATGTGGTCCGCGAAGGCCACAAACGTATGTTCCTCCCCTCCAAAAGGGATGCCCTGTATCGCCAACCTTGATCTGATTTTGTGCAAGAAAGATTCCAAACATATTGCAAAAAGAAGTGGCGATAGTGGGCATCCCTACCGTGTTCCCAGTCCTATTTCTATATTACGGGACACCCATTTAATGGCCGACGGCCGTATCTTAGGGGCATGCTAATTCGCCCCTACCATCCGTATACATTTTGTCCCCATTCCCATCTGCTCGATAGAGGCAAAGAAAAAGGGCCACTCCACCCGATCAAATGCCTTTTCGGCATCCAGTGACACTAACACTGATGGAATCTATTTGTAACTAAATTGCTCTATTAAGTGGATCACCCTCCTAATGTTATCAGAGTTCTGTCTACCTATGATGAACCACGATTGATCAGCGTTTATCAAGTCCGGGAGAAGAGGCACTAATCTTGCTGCCAGAATGCACGTATAGAGTTTTGCGTCAATGTTCATCAATGCGATGGGTCTATATGAACTGCATTTTGTCAGGTCTTTACCTGGTTTACTAAACACCACCACTTTCGTCTCTGACGACATGGTCTGTGTTACCACCCTCCCAATCCCCTTGCCACTACTGCATTAAATAACTCGCCAACGTTGGAACCAATTGCCTAGCATATTTTATATAGAAAGTGGCCAGAAACCCATCCGGTCCCGGCGCTTTATTCAATTGTGATGCCCTTATTGCTGCCTCCACCTCCTCCTCCCTAATATCTGCATTCAGCTCTTCCTGTCCCACAGCCGTCATCTTTGGCCAAGATGTATCTAAAAAGTAACTGTATCTTCCGAGGATCAGGATGGTTTGACGCGTATAGTGATTCGTAAAATTGGGCCAAGGTCTCAGTTATGGCTACCGATTCAATTGTAATCGGATCGTTTTAGCCGACTCAGATCCCTTCAACTGCAGAGCCAACAGCTTATCTGCTTTGTTGGCTCGCACGTGATAATCTCTTTGGTTATCAACTGGGATCTCTCTGCCCTACGGGTCTTCAACAGATCTAATTGGCTATGTAGTTCCTTTAATCTTTTTATATAGGGCCCTCATTCTGTGTTTCACTAGAGCCTGTTGGGTATTTTGCAATTGAGCTTCAAGGTCCTCATCCATTCTCGCCCTCTGTACCGCTGAGCTCGCAATGCAATAAGCTCCCCCCGCATTACTGCCTTAAAGGCGCCCAAGGTCCTTTCTGGCGAGACAGTTTGGTTGCTATTAACAGAAAAATATCCCTCAATCTTATCTCTTATCACACCGTTTCATCATTCAGTTCAAATGGAAATGTCCAGGCCCACAATCATATGCAACCACTCATATCACTAATGGTCACTAATAGAGGGGCATGATCCGACAATGATATGCACCCCACATATATTTTCCTTACCTCCCCGTTAAGCTAGCTGTTACCAACGCATAATCAATTCTGGACAAGGATTGGTATATATGCAAAAACCACGTGTATACACTTTAGTTTCCTCTTAGTCCGCCAAACATCTTGCAATGTCAAGTTTTCAAAGCTTTCCTTTAACGCCCGTGTGGGGAGTGCTGTTCCCTTCCCTGTGCCCCCACTTCTATCTACAATAGGGCCAAATTAAAATCACCTGTGAATAATATTTCACCTGCTGCAAAGTCCTCCAACCTAGCTACTACCGCCCGTAAGAACCCAACCTGCTCTGTGTTAGGCGCATATACTGTTGCCAATGTGATTTGTCTATATTCCAATTGCACTAATAGAAAAATATATCTCCTATCCGTAGCCACCAGGTACCGCACAAGCTTAGCCCTGAGTGCATCTCTGAATCCTATTATGACCCCCAAGTTCTTCCCAGCTGCATTGGATTGATAAATTCGGGAGAAAAACTACAATTTCACCACAGGTTTATCTACCTTCTTAATATGTGTCTCCTGTAACATGATGACATCCGCATTCTCCTTTTTCATTAAAGGGTCTAACTTTTTATGCTTTACAGGGAAATTTAATCCCCTGACATTATAAGATACAACCCTGAATGCAAAACATAATTGTACTATCCAATGCTGTGATTAGATTGTTCCCCAGCCTTTAGCAGTAGCCATTTCCTCACTTCCTCTGCCTCCCAGTCCCCCAACCCCTCCAACCCCATCTTCCCCAAACCAACCCCCCCAACAAACCATCTCAGGAACAGGCCAAATATCATATGATACCCCCGGGGACCTTGTAAAAAGCTTTGGCCCAGAAAATTACCTGAGGTCACCCCCTCTAGGAAGTATCCCAACACCTCCCTTAGATTCCAAGACATCATCCACCAGCCCGCCACTCCCGGTGAAACCCATTAACCATGCCCCACTTGTCTATCCATCTCCCTTTTTGTTTTCATGCCACCTTTCACTCCTAGGAGACACTATCCACTTGCTCCTCGCCCTGGCCCCAGCGGACCTTTCAGTTTTACCCCTCTGCATCCCCTCTTCCCCTGCACCATAGACCAGTCCCATTGTCGCATCCCACGTTGGGAGAAGGGCCTCGTTCGTCTCTCTCCATGGCCTTCTTCGTCCTCCATATTCAACAGTGCCAGACCTTCCGCACATGATGTTATTCAATGCTGTACCCCTCCAGGGTAGAAAGCAAACCAAACGGAAATGTCCTCTTATATGGGATCTGTTTTGTCATCAAAGTACATGTCACCTAGCCCATAGCTCTTCGCTTTTGCAGAGTTACCAACGCCAAATCTTGATATAACTGGACGTGTGCCCCATTCACTGTGATATTTCCATATGTTCTTGCGGCACGCAATATGTTCTCTTTTAAACCATAAGGCAGCCATAACGTCCCTTGGTCTAACACCCGGTTCCCTTCTCCTTGGACCTACTCTATGGACTCAGTTAATTCCAGTGTCTTACGGCTGTACATCCGTCAATACATTTCCAAATTGTTGAATTGTACTCTTCAAGTCAGTGTCCAGTATTGACACGCGTAAACCCTTCACCCGGTTCTCCAAATCCTCCGCCTGTAGTTCTAGATTATGTGAGACTCTAGCCAGCTGATCCAACAGTCCCTATTCTGCCATACCTCAACTGACATCTCTGCAATGCCCTGCCCAGTAGCATTCACTCTCGCCCAGCCCTTCCACTTCTCCCATAACCTCCATCAGGGATGAAGTGAACTGTTCCTGAAAAATTGTTTGCGATTCTTCCTTCCATTTCGCTAAGGATTCCTTAAGGTCTTCCTTACTGAATGCCATTTCTCCACTTTTTCTTCCACTATGTCCTTTTTTGGGAACCGGTTGTACCCTCACCACTCTGTTTCCAACACTGCTCGATAAACCTTCCTGCGCTGCTTGGGTTTGCTTTCTTCTGGCCGGGGTGCACTTTTCTTTAGATTTTGCCATCAGGGAGGCATCTCCCCACTTATGTATTATGTACGTTCCTCTGCCTCTCTTGACAGGGGGCGTCCTCCCCGCTGCATGTGGGCCACTCCTCCACTTCTCAGTTTCTTATAGTTTTGCACACCTAAATTGTATGTGCACCAGTCTCTCGGTATTCCCTGTGCACCAATGATTCTTCTCCTTTTATCAACTTTTAGTCCCACCAGTTATCTCATTTGAGGGGCACACCCAAGTATCTTGCTATGTGGATCTGCCAAATTGTAGCCCCCCCTATGTGCTTCCACCGGGACGCTCACCATCCTGCCACCATCTCACGCTATAAAGGAATCGTTCTTATGTACCACAGGGTGTGTTTCCGGATCTGCTTTCTTTTTCCCAGTCACTTTCACCATATCAACAAGGCCTCCTGGCCGTCAACTCACCCCCGCCTCCACCAGCTGCTATTTGACTGTGAAGCACCAGCCTGGGGCAGCCCCAGTTATATACAGTCTCTGCAGTTGGTTTAATGCTTTGCTCGCTGGCCGCCTGCCTTACCGGTAACCTTGTTCTCTCCTACACACCAGTGCACCAGGGTTTCTTTTTCTCACTTCCGAGCCGCATCAGAGGTCGAGACCACCTACTTGTTCCACGTTCTGCCTCCCAGCCATCGCAACTCTTCACCGAAGTCCATCTTCATCGGCAGCTCCACGTGTCGCCAACACCCAGTTTCTGCTATCCCGTAGGATCTTTCTTATGCACTCTGGGGAAGGGGGGCAAATGCTGCTGTGGGTCTCCAGTTACTTCAACCCTTTATTTTTTGGTCTTTGTGCTGCCACCCAGCCCGCCTCCGATTTCGGATAGCAGGCTTGATTAATTCGCCGGGAGCGGAGACCAGTTTGCACCAGAACCTTTTTTTTTTTTACTTTATTCCGGGAGGTAACCTGCTGCTGAACTCTTGCGAGAAACACCCAAGCAGAGAGGCCCCAAATCTTGCATTGAAGATGGGGACAAGGAGGCATAGAAGCTGACTGGGACCCCATGGAAGAGCCAGAGGGGACTATCCTTGATTGACGCCCTTGCTGTCCCAGGGGTGCCCTGCTGTTCCCTGATGCCCGCTACAAGGCCTCTCTCCTGTAAGTAAGGCTATCCCAAAACCATACAGCAAGTAGGCCCTGCATTTTTCGCAAGTATCGTTCTAGTTATTTCCCCATAGCAAAATGCCCTGCTTTTCTGTATAGATCCTTAGAATATTTAAAGTAAATCAATTAATTCCCCTATAGAAATCACGAGATGTGTTTTGTTGGTATTCGAAAGCAACAAGCTGTCATGATCTCTGCTTCCAAAAGATCAGGACTTGCCCGACTCCCTTGGAAGCAGACCCATAACCCCGGTTCCGAGTGCCAGCCAGTCCCAATTGGGACCTTTTGGACCCTGTCCTGGCGCCAGTGGCACCAGGCTCATAAAGATGCCCAGTCCCAGCGCTGGAAGCGCCAGGCTCATAATGCATGGGTGGATTTACCTGCAGCAGACCATGCTGCTTACTTACCTGCCAGTTGAACCCCTGATCCTCTTCTGTTTGGGACTACTTTTCCTGTTAGGTGGGGCAGGAGCCACTCCCTAGGTTCAGAACACTGGAACTCTTCTGGAAAGCAGGAACTCTTTTCTTACCTAGGCGTGGCTGTGGAAGGAGACACCTAAGCACTACAGGAGGCTATTTAAACCACACCCGATGGATGAATCTTGCTTTGCGTTATTCTGCATTCTCTGCAGCAGAACGCTCATCGTGTCTTCTGCTCCTGATCCTGGGCCTAAGGGAACAAAGGCTTACCATCCTGGAATCCAGTCTTCAGCAGCACCTGTACAGACAAAGAAAGAACAGGTTAGCACTACGGTCTTCAGTGGCAGCGCATCTCTTACCTGGTCCATCGGCTGTCACCAATGCCTCGCGCTGCATTCCGGCATCTGAAAGACAAAGGCTTACCTACTCTTCGCATGCTCCGGAGGTCTTCGCACTGCATTCCGGCATCTGAAAGACAAAAGCTTACCAGCTCTTCGCACGCTCCGGAGGCCTTCGGTGCTGCATCCCGCATCTGAAAGACAAAAGAAGGTGCGTTTAAAGACATTGGGCAACTTTATTACTCACGTGCCATTACTCCTTCCCACGCCGAATCCAGTGGGTATTCCAGCACCCTTCAGCTTCTCTAATGCTCCGAACTTGTACCTGCAAGATAAAAGGGACAGTTAGTGCGCATCGTGAAGCAGGCTACAAGCGCTTACTTACGTGCTTCCAGGCGCTTCTATTCCTCACGCGGGTTCGATCCTCAACTCTCATCAGCCCGCCATCCGCCATCGCCGGAACCCTGCAAAACAAGAGATATCATTACAAAAGACTTTTAAGACATTTGAAGTGCCCAGAACTTACCGTTCGTGCAGTTAACGACGGACAGCAGTCCTCTGAGGTCAAGAGGCCTGCACCCTTATCCAGTGAAGAAACTGGTTACGGCACCCTGCCCCGAGGCAGATGGAGAGCTCGGCGTTCACTTACCTAAGGTGAGGGCGTTAACCTTTGGGGTTCTACAGGAGAAGAGAAAGGGAAGAGGAGAGAGGCACCCAATAACCCCAGTTCATTAATCCCATATTTTCTATCTGCAGACATCTTACTCTTCGAGTCAGACATACAGTGCACAGAGGTCCAGCCCAAAGAACCAACCGTGTGTTACACATCACCTTTGAAGATACGGCATTCACCCAGTCAAGACCGGCGCCTCTGCGGGAATCAGGTGAGCGTTACACAAGCTCCTCCCAGTGTGTTTTGAGCCGGTACAGACAAAGACTTGATTGACTATTTGTAAGAAAACCACTGACTTTGGTACAGAAAGGGGGCAGGGGGTCCTGCATTTAAAAGAATTAATCCCAAAACCATGTTTCCAAGTGAGTGTACAGGGTTCAAAACGAAATTTACCATTGACCCCCCCCCCTTCATTTTAAAATCAGAAGTGTGAAGCCTTGTATTTCCGTTGCATGCGTGGTGGAAAAACGAAATTGCTCCTTTGTTGAATTGTGCTCTGACCCAAACCACAAAGCCCTTCCTGTTCTTTTCGTGTGTGGCAAAACAATTTTTCCCATTGCTTTTCTTTGCCTCATATTGCATCTGTAGTCATAAGTGCAAAAGGATTTTTCCCATTGAATCCCTGTTCCAAAGAGTGCATTTTCCTATCAGAACCCAAAACGATGTTCCCATTGTGTTCTCACTTCCTGCCACTGGCCTTCAATTCAGAGGGGTCAAATCTAATTGATGTTTGGAGGGTAGGGGTTGCTTGGAGAAAAAGTAGTATAACCAAATAAGCAATCACTCTGTGCCTTGAATTGTTCTTATTCTGTATTGGTTACCGATTTGAAAAGAAAGCTGCAGGAAATTGGGACTGCATTTCTTAATATTATCTCTGTGTTGGTGACATTACGGAAGTCATTTTTGTTCTTGTGTTGCCACAGCATTGATGGCTGATGTTAGTCTGTTTGTCAAATCTAGATTCAATAAATTAATACAGAAATGTTTTAATACACACCGGGCTGGTTCCTAGTCCACTGGGTATTTGTTGGAGGTTGGGTGCGAGACGGGTTGGAGGCCTTACTAAACTGAACTAAAATAACAGTGGTTTGTTGTGCGCCACCTTGATTGGAGGGGAAAGGAACTCCGATTCGCGTGCGACAGCGTAATAAACGGCGATATAGTGAGATCGGTCTATAAGAGCACTGATTGCCTCTATCCCTCTTTATGAAAAGGGGTTGAATCAAAGCTTTCGTCCAAGAGAGGTATCCTCCTTGTAGCAATTATGGCATTGAATCCTATAGTTAAAAGTGGATGCTATAGTTCTATTTGGTCACAAAATATATCCACCGGAATACCGTCCGGGACAAGGGTTTAGGTTTTATATGCGGTTCACCTCTTTGATGGAAAATATGCAGGTGGTTGGGGCATCTCGATTTATTATGGCCTCTGCTAGCAATAGCCATAAAGTTAGGAATTGTAAGAGGTTAACTAGCACTGTCCTGATATTACTCCTTAAGAAGTTGTATTTTTTTAAAAGATTTGTTAGAGGGAAGTGGTGGAGTACCCTGTGTCTCTTGCCCTCTGCTGTCACACACCCGGGGTGCTAGAATCTGGAGTGCAGACAGCAGAGGGAGAGATTCTGTCTCAGTTGGGGTAGATCAGAATACGATTTTCACTGGTGTGACTGTTCCGACAGGTACGAGCCTCTTGTTGCTCTTTTATCACAGATTTAAATGTTGTGCATTAAGTGTGGGACACTTTGTATATTTAGTGTGGGAAAAGTGTAAGCATGCTTCTTTTTATCTTTCTGATCTAAGTGATTTGTCTACTGTTCAGCTGAACCAATGCCCAGGTCATGAGGAGCATGTGGAACTCTCACCTGAGACACAATGGGCTGGCCACCCCTCTGATAGCCAGGAAGGATGGCCTGGGCACAGAGCAACTACTAGTGGAGGATGGTTGAACACAATGAGGGAGAAGGCAGATTAAACTTGGCCTCTGGAGGGCAGTGGTCTTCCAGCAAATACACAGGCTACAAAGGGTAGTTTAGACACATTTTTCAATTTGTAAAAACACACATAGAACAAGTTACTGTAAAGTATTTGTCAGTGCTAATTGTAAGGGACTGATAGTAAGTCTCTTGGTCAAAGACTTATTAATGAAATAAAAAAAGGTTTGGGGAAATCCTACCTGTCCCAAACTCTAAAGGGGTCTCCCTGCCTCAACAATACCAAGGAATGTTTGTGTTAAGATATCTAAATCAAAAGGAGTTCCACGTCATGTGCCCAAAATCCTAAAATGACCCTCACACACTAAACTCAATATAACATGAAATAGAGATGCCTTTCAGCTGAACACCTGCAGCTTCCTTGCAAAGTTCCAAACAAACCTCTAAAGTGACACAAAGAAAACCAATACAGTTCCACGAGAGAAGGGTCCTTCCCTTCCCCTACAGTTTGTCTGTTTGTTTAAATGTCACTTTAACATGTTCCACAATCTCAAGGGGGGAGGGGGTGGGTGGGGGCGGCTCTTCCTTTAGTTTCCTCCAGTTACCCAGCACTTTCAGATACAGTTTTTTCCTCTGGACCTTTTTGCAAAGGGTTATGGTTCTTCTCTTTTCAGTCCACAATTCATGAAGGGTGCCTCTGCCCGTAAGCTTTGCCAGCTTTTCCACAGTTTTAGCTTAATTCTACAAGTCACATCCGGCCCCCCCTCTGCCTCCCCACCCCTTTCTCTGATTCACGGTTTACTCTCCTGACACTATTTGTATGACCTTGCTACTTGGGTGTGGGTCCCAGACTTGCTGTGTGCCTGGTTTACTCTCCTGCAACAGCCTTATTCAGTTCCTGCCACAGCTTTATTCAGTTCGCTCAATATTTGGGTGCAAACCCAGGTTTACACTTCTCATCAGAACTCACTCTCTTTAGATTCCAGGTAATTATATCCTTGATATATTCGGTCACAGATCATGTTCCAACAGTCTTAATCTCTGTAATAAATGCCCCAGCTCCTTTATTTAGGCTTACTCGCTTTGTTACCGGTATGCAGTATCTGTCCTGAAGCACCCAGGTGTCCCAATCTCTTACTCTGGGTTTACTGGTCTTCGTTGGCGGCTTTGCCGTCCCTCGTGTTTCACTGTTTCCTCTGCTGCCTGGTTCCTGACTGGGAACACGTCTCCATAGCTCCTCGGTTCACGCCTTGGCTTCTCCTTCGCTCTGCAGCTCTTGCTGTCTGTAGCAACACGCGGTGAACACTCCTATGTCTGACTTTCTTTGAGATCGCTCTCGGCAGCTTCCATGCTAGGGTCTGCAGCCTGCGTTCCTTCCGTGTCCCAACCAGCGTTGGGAGCAGTCAGTCTCTCATTCTGTTGAGGTGTGCAGAATTTGAATGTCCTGGCACTTGTTCACATTCTCTAATGACTAGAATGCAGCATTGGCTTACCACTGCTAGTGATCTTCATTACTCCATCCCCCTTCTTCATCTCAGTGCTAATAAAAAAGGCGAGGGGAATGTGAGTAAAGTTGGTGATCAGAATTCTTTTTAGATTTTGTATCCACACCGCAATATGCCAAGGTACATAGGCAAACGTCTGTTCTGACCCAGCGGGTTTCCTTCGCCTCCCCGAGGGTTGTCCTCCTCCATGTGATCCTCCCACAGATTGACCCTGGAGGTGTAGCTTCTGCCTTTCCCCAGCCACATGAGGGAAGATTTCCCCCCAGAGAAGTAGGGACAATCTTGCTAGATTTGTCACATAATTTTGATTTGGACCCTAAAAGAATGTAGCAGTTTTATACAGACACAATGTAAAAGAATGGCTGCTTCCGCATGCCTCCCTTGCAGAACAGCAACTACAAATCGCAGATTCCAAGCAGTTACTTGACTCTTGCTCATCACAACCATTGTGATGGATTCCCTACAGTAATATTCTTATTAACTTTTGGACCAAAAATAATTTGTGGTGTGTTTCTATGTAGTATAGTCATGCCTCCCCATCTGGCTTGCCAGTCTCCCATTTTTAACTGTAGCCATAACTTTGGGACCTGGTTATTTTGCAGGACATTACTGCTCCTGGCCACTGCACGTTTTACACCTGGAAAGCTAAGGCTGTCTGTATTCTCAGATTCTAACAGTAGAGATGAGTAACCTCAGCAAGGCTATGGGCGTTGGCACCCTTGCTCCTCGCTTTCTTTCAGTGGCACTGACTCTTAAGTCTGTGGCACACGTTCCAAAGGTCACTGACTTCATAACACTGCTTTCTCCCCTTCCCCTAGGAGTTGCACCTTTAGAAAACATATGTGGCTGCAGTAATGATCCCTCAATTGCTAAAAAGAGAACCTGGAAATATTTGGGGGTCAGAAAAAACCTCCTCATCCTGCGAGGCAATATTTAACCTGAAAAGGTCTTATTCCACTGGCGTGACTACATTCTGTATTGTCTACAGTTGACAATAAGTCAGCCAAATACCATTATGATAATGTGACCATATGTATATATAACCTGATTTACACAAGTTAAAGAAAAATTCTCAATGAGCAGAGTATTGTCAGAAAACTATTTCAGAATTATACCATATATATTGTTTTGATAACGTGAAAGTTGTACTCAAAATTGGCTTCATATTTAATTTAAAATCAAACTGGTCACTATAATTTGTAAGTCACATAAAACATGGAAAAAACGGCCTTACCTCTGTACAGCAGACATTTTTAGATTGCTTTTACTAAGGGCAGAATATAGTCAACTAAAGGCTATGCTAAACCTTGCCACTGAATTTTTACAATGGCTTTATTCTGCTCTACATATGCATTTGAAAATAAATTGGAACAAGCTCTATCTTTGGACTCTGTACCATTTGAATACTCCAACTTTTAGACACTCTGTGCAAATGCTAGACTTAATTAGAATGGGGGCAGGGGTGCACAGCTCTGGTCAATCAGGACTAATGGAGATGGTTCCCAGCATATCCAAAATCAATTTAGAAGATAAATGTGCATAAGTTAAACCAGTGCTTGCATTCCCTAATTATCAAAGAACCTCTACACTGTGGGCTTCTAAAGAGCCAAGCTGTTGCCTTATAGTCGACAAGCAGAGAAAGCATAGGTCATAGGTCTTTAAACAGTAAAAACAGGCTACATACAGGATGGGCTACTATGGAAATAGTGGTGTAGGTTTCATTCAGTTCCCACTTTCAGAACACTTTAATCTCTATTCAAGGCTATAACTTGAACTAAAGTGCAGTTAAGGTGACTAAACATAACGCAACAAAAGGAACAAGTTACTTACCTGTAACTCTTGTTCTCCAGTATAGGTCTTGCATGGATTCACATGCTCATGCTGGGAATTCTCAGTGGAAAGAAAGAAGTTTGCTTTAAACTTAAACTGCTCGTCTCCTCTATAGCCGATAAGTGTCCTTTGGTCATGCTGCCGCCAGTCTATGACACTCGTCTTCCTAAGCTCCATCCCTGGTGGCCATCTTCAGATTTGATAGCGCGTGTAAAGTGGCAAGAGCCACAGAGGACAAGGAGGGTGGGTTTGCAGGTGAATCCATGCAAGACCTATGCTGGCGATCAAGAGCTACAGGTAAGTAACTTGTCCTTCTCCAGCATGGGGTCTTGCATGGATTCACATGCTCATGAATAAGATTATACAGCAGTACATATACACAACCACGGGAGGTGGCAAGGCTCATAGAAGCAATACACTTATCCCTGGAACAAACTCGCTTCAAAACAATCAGGTTACGTAGCACCGCTTAACGAAATGGGACTGATCCCTAGGATCCCTGTCTATACAGCTGAATCTTGTGAAGGTGTGGGTAAACAGCAAAATAGCAGCCCTGCAGATATCGAGCAGGTGAACACCAAAGGGAAACGCTGTCATTACTGCAATGGCTCTGGTGCAGTGGGCTCTAGGCTGGCTTGGAGTCAGTGTGTTGGCCAGACGATGGCAATGCAGACTATAGCCGGACAGGTATCTGGAGATGGAAGCCTTAGACAAGACCATTCCATGTCCCAAAGGTCCAAAACTGACAAATAGCTTAGACGCCTTCCAAAAGTCTTTCTTGCGTGCCACATAGTACTTCAGGGCACAAGCAAAAATCAGCAAATGGAATGCCCCTTCAGCAGGAAAAGGGTTTGTGAGGAAAACTTGAAGAACCAAAGGCTTGTTTGTAGGAAAGTCTGATGGAACCCTCGGCACGAAGGTAGGATGAGTTCACAGAACCACTCTAGTGGCGTAGAAGGACAAATATGGCTGCTTAAAGGAGAGGGCCTGGCTGAGGTGATTACCACCAGGAAAGCGGTCTTCCACAACAGAAACATCAAAAGGACACAATGCATCGGTTCAAACAGAGGCCCCAAGAATCTAAACAGGACCACGTTCAGTTCCCAAGCCGGGGCAGGAGCCTTCACCAGAGGGGAAATCTTGAAGGCACCCTTGAAGAACTCCTTAACACGCCTGTGCGAACACAGGGCGAGCTTGCCCAGAGCCCTTGTGTACTGGGATTTGGCGGTCAGGTGGACCTTGATAGATGCATGGGTAAGACCAGCTTTGGCCAGTCAGTGCATTTACAGGAGGAGATGCAGAGTAGTTATATGCGTTAGGTGCAGCAGAGCTATCTTCCGCGCACGGCACCACACCGTGAAGTGCTTCCACTTGCGCCTGTAGCAAGACAATGAAGAGGGAGCCCTGGTCTTGGCCAGGATCTTCTTGCATTCCCAAGGCAGTGAATAGTGTCCAAAATCTAGGGTGGCAGGAGCAAGGCCATGAGGATCAGCGATGCTAGGTTGTGGGGCAGGATTGATTCTTCTTCTCTGGAGAGGAGGTCGTGAAGTGGAGGCAGTTGGAGGGCCAGAACCACCGACAGATGGAGAAGGTCTGAGTACCAGATCTGCCTCGGCAAGCCGGCACAATGAAGATCATCCTGCAGGGGCAATGTCTGAATGTGTTGATCAGACGTAGCAATATCTGAGGGAAGGCATACAGGAAGAGCATCCCCTAGACTCTTCAGCGGAGGATATCTGCAGGCAAACTTCTGACACTAGTTGGCAAATGCCACGAAGAGGTCGACTGAGGACGACCCCACTCGCTGAAAAGGCATGACACTTGTGCTTGCTGAAGCTGCCAATCGTGGCAGGACTTTTTCTCCCTGCTGAAAGAGTCTGATGGTGTTGTTGATGCATGCCAGGTGAAATGGGATGAGAAAAAGGCGTTGAAGAATGTCCCAGTGCCATAGAGACAGGTGTTACATGGCGAGAGCGCGGGAGCATGTCCCAGCCGGTTTCCTGATGTAAAACATGGTGGTGATGTTGTCCATGAATATCCGCACCACTTTTCCCTGTAGCTGAGGCTGGAACGATCTGAGGGTACAGAAGACTGCCCGAAGTTCCAGGACATTTATGTGCAACTCCTTTTCCTCTGGAGCCAGAGGCTTCTGGTGCGAGAATGTCCTGAGTGAGCTTCCCAACCCTTCAGAGAGGAGTTGGTCGTTACTGTAGCCTGGTACAGAGGTATCTGGAAGAAAACTCCTTGAGTAAGGTGTGGCTGAGCTGACCATCACCAGAGAGCTTGACAGTCACCAAACACAAGACTGTGTTCAGCCGGGCACCCAGAAACAGTGCGTTTGGAGACTTTGGATAGTTGATCGAGAATCCTAGCGAAGCCAAAAGTTGGATGGTCTCTGCTGTGTGTTGGATTGCCACTGCATGGCGGTGGGACCGGATGAGCCAATCGGCCAGGTAAGGGGAGGCGTAGATTATCTACCAGGGCCAAGCGTTTGGTGAACACTCTTGGAGCCGATTATAGGCCGAAGGAAAGCGTCTTCAATTGGTAATGCCGCCCCTGGAAGACAAAACACAGGAACTTCTGGTGTTTGCGATGAAAGGGGATTTGGAAGTATCTGTCCTCCAGGCCGAGAGCTGGTTGAGCACGTGCTGCAACGTGACCATCCTGAACTTTTGGGATTTTAGGAATTTGTTGAGGCATTGCAAGTCTAGGATTGGTTGCCAAACTCCTGACTTTTTCCTTACCAGAAAGTATCTGGAGTACACTCCAGAGCCCTGCAGGCGTGGAGGGACTGCTTCTATTGCCCCTTTGTGTAGCATGGCCTGAACTTCCTGCAGCAGCTGGTCAATGTTTAGTTCGCGCAATTAGAGGAATGCAGGGGCACTTGTCTTAAAATTCTAGAGCATGCTCCTGCTGAAGCACTAGCACCAATTTGTCTGTGCGGATCTTTCGCCAATGATCCACAAAGATTGATAGTCGGCCTTCCACTGGGATGCGAAAGTGGGGGCACAGGTCCTGGGCCAGTTCAGGTCTGCTTGGGCATCTGCATCATAGTTAGGGGGCGACAATGATGCTCGGTGCTGCTTCCGTAGGCCTGGGAATGACCCCTGTAAGCCTTTTGGTTGGTGGAGCGGGAGGGCTCACAATAAGGGGTGGGGAACCCCATGGACAACCTGTAAACTCTCCCTGGGGAACAGAAGGATGATCTCTGCTACAGTGTCCCCGGATCGCACGCCATCCCTGTGTCGGTCTTGATCACCTGGAGAGTGTCATCCACCACTTTCCCAAACAGGTTGTCCCCATTGAACGGCATGTCGATGACTTTGGTCTGCACCTCTGTGCTGAAATTTGTGGGCTTTAGCCAAACTTGGTGTCAGAGAGTCATACCATTGCCCATCTGGCGGAATCCTAAGTCTACAATGTCGAGTGCGACAGTGATGGCATGGTCCGAAGCTATTTCTCGCTCCTGGAATAGGGCCAAGGCTTCGGCCTTCTTGTCATCAGGGAGGAAGTGAAGCAAGGCGAGGTTTTTGGCGGCTTTCATGGTGGAGGCTGCAGTAGTAATGATGCGCTTGCCAGCCACATCGAGCGTCTCACCTTCCTGGTCCGGAGGGGTTTCAGGACCTCTTTCTGGCAGCGGCCAATACGACCAAGTCCACTGAAGGCTGAGACCTGAAACACCTGGGGGTCGAATCTGGAAACCAGTATTTGTTCTCTAGCCGGTCACGCTTAGCAGGGTTGGTATTTACAGACTTCAAGATTGCCAAGCCATCTTTCCATATGTCATCCAAGAAAGGGACCGATACGATGCTCTTCTTGAAAAAGGAAGCCTTCCTTCTTCTCTTCTGGCACCACGTTGAAGAGTTTGGCAGCTTTTGAGTTGGAGTGGATAGAGGCAATTTAGTCTGGGTGGTTTGGGGGAAATCTGGTGGGGTCGTCGCATCCGGTGATTCCGCATCCACGGGACCCTAGACATACTCAACTGTGCGAGTTCCGGTGGTGTATGTGCCAATATCTGTGTGAACTGGGGCAGGGCCCCTAGCACTGGCAGAGGGGTAACGGGTGCCTTATGAGGCAGTGCCGGCTGATGCTGAGGTGGCCTTGGAGGCCTCTTGGCTGGATTAGGTACAGGAGCTGCTGAATTTCCGACAACATATCCTGGATGGTTAGGATGTCCAGGGACAAGTCCCTTGGTGCAGGAGCCGGGCTTGAACCCCTTGGGCTAAACGGCTAGTAAGGCTCACAGGTTGACCCCATGATACATGGGCCCATGGACCGCTTCCTGATCCAAATAAAAGTCTTTAGCCAGAGTAAAGAGGGGGACTGCCTTGGTGGGCATGGGAAGGAAAGTCCAGAGATGTAGGCCTGTCTCTCACCGGATAAGAGCCCCTCGGAAAAGAGCCTATGACAGGAGTCTGTGGGGCAGGAATAGGTGCAGTCGCCAGGACCATTTCCGGGGGTCTAGGAGGCAGAGAGACCCTGAGCATGGTGACCGGTGTGGAGATAAAGATGACAGTCCTTGATGAACCTTTCATCGCTGAAGGAAGACTGTCTCCCCGAATTCGCAGACGGGGTCGCTAATAAACTCTTCTTGGAAGAATCGGCTGCGATTGTGTGGACTGTAGGGAAAAATAGGCTCCAAAACTTCAGCCAGGACAAAATCAAAAACTCAAGACTCTGACAGCAAGAGGTGTGAGACTCTGGTGTGAGACTCCAATGTCAATCTGGTGCGAGTCAGTACTGTGAATTCAACAGAGCAAAAGGAAATATGTGAGCCTAGCTTTGCACGCTAGGTCGCGCCTAGAAACACTTGTGTACAGGCGCGTTATAAATGCCACATCATATAATATATCATATCATGGTAGCCATACCATAGCATAGTGCACCACACCATGAAGCATAGAACTAAAAATTAACAACCCCTAACCTACTAATCGCTTGGTAAGATTTACAGCTCAGTCCATAGCTCTTTGGTGCAAAATATTGGTGCAGATCATTGGGTCAAATTGACCCAATTGAAAATAAAACTATTACAAACTTTGGACGCCTGTCCAGTGCGCAAATACCCAGGACTACTATGACATTCGATAGCCTGCATTTCTGGACCTATTTGCAAAAGCACCTTCCACCATATCAAAATGATAGCAACACACCATTCAACTGTAAGAAATCTCGTTCATAAACTGTACTATGCCAAAAGTCCTGCTTGACCACTGGCCAATTTAAATAACAATCTTCTACATGATACAGCCAAAGAACTACTCGAAGAAATAGAGCACATCCAGAGAAATTATTATTTTGGAAGAGAAAGCCACTTACAAAATCCAATAACTTAAGAACAGACTAGCAAAAACTGTACAGATGGCAACCTTCTATTACACACATACAAAAAAGAAATACTGAAGTTTAAAAGTACATCTGCTGAAGTACCAAACCATGTGTGTTTTGCCGCAGGACTTTTTATAAAAATAGCACAAAAACTGTAGACATAATGTACAAAATAAAAGACAATGAAGATTCCAAATGGATCCAATTGGCTCTCTATCTTATAGCAGAAAACACATATGAAATTACTAACCCCTCAATACTGTGCAAATACTGCACAGCAAAACTTCACACCAACTAAATTCCTTCACGTGCTATCACTAATAACTTGGAATTATTCCCACTACTAAACCACTGCAACAGCATAACATGTATGAGAGCATTATTATTCAAACAGTGCACCCTTTTCAAGCAATAATAAGCATTCAACCAAAAACAGAAAAAGTACCTCCATCTGAATTACTAAAATATATTTGTGAAAAAGTAGTTTATTTGCCATTAGATCTTAAAGAAAATGTACACACTCTGGGAGCGCAACGGCCAACAGAACAATCTTTGATTATCGTAGTAAATTGCGTACCTACAAAAGACAAAATAATTTGGCAGCAACTAGTGGACTTACATAAAGTTAGAAAAGTCCTGCAATATCTAAAAGACAACAATGAATACTACAAAGAAATAAACATTGAAGAGAACCTGAGGGAAACCACCAGAATAATTGAAGACTCATCAGAAACTGGCAAATTTCAACTTCTAGATCCAATGACAGAATACAATATTTTAGACCATTATACAATTCACCCATTGCACTCTAAAGACACCATAGATGATGCACTGCAAACTTACCAAATGCGGCAAGCCAAAGGATCGCCAATCAGCATATGGGAAAAAAGTGTAGAAGCATGAGCCTTCCCTCTATTCTCTGCGACTGGAAAAGGAGAAGGTACGATGAAAGACCCACATAAATAACAGCATCAGAATACCGCTCTTTACGAATGTATTCTGAAGACCCCAGATTCAGAAAAAACGTGGAATACATATTCCACCTTCTCTTTGAAAGTGAACTAGCAACTCTATGCTTCGGAGTTGCACACACATTGAAATCAGGTACCAATTTTCAAAATATGTCTGCTACACAATTGCTACAAAAAGTGCAAGACAAAGACAAAGTTTTACAGTCTAGCATTACAAACCTTTTAGTAAACATGCTTGGTACAAAAGAATACTGTTCTGACGACACGCAGAAGTACAGTGTATGATAAGAAACCTTGGCCCACCCACACGGTTTGTGACATTAAGTTGTGCAGAATATGCATGGGAACATTTATACAATTTCCTACGCAGAGCAAACAAAAACAAAACAAATATGGATTATGAAAACACCAGGAGAACTCTGCTCTCTAGATCCTGTAAACGTATCAAGATATTTCTATCATCACTTTATTGCCGTGCTACACTTCATTTGTAATACAACAGTACCTCCCCTGGGAGAAGTGCAACACTTCTTTTGGAGAAAAGAATACCAAGCTAGAGGAGCACCACACATTCATATGCTTTTGTGGATTAAATATGCTCCTAAATTTTGACAAGACAGTGATGCCACTGTTTTGCAGTTCATTCAGAAATGTCACTTGTGAAATCCCTTCACAAATTACACTTAGGGACATACATGCACAAATTATACAATTTCAAAGACACAATTGTAGGAAGTATTATCGGCGCAAATATAAAAACAAAGGCAAATACTACACCAAATGTCGCTTTGGTTTCCCTAGATCAATTTCAACAACAGGTCAAGTGCACAACTTCATGTCTCCAGTTAGAAATAGTGTCAAAGGTAAATCACCTAAGAACACTTACTGAATAAAAAGAACAGAAAGATTAAAGTACATCAACGATTACAATGCAATCATTGCCTTTCTATGGAATGCATATATAGATGTGCAATACATTGCAAACAATTCCACTGCAGTTGCACAATATGTCACAGCCTACTTAACCAAAGCAGAATAAACAGAGCTCAAAGACCCCTGGGACGACATATCATCTGACAAAGCACTGTCACAGAAATTGTACAGCTTAGGAATAAAAATGCTCTCCCATAGCGAATGTGGCTGCTATGAAGCCGCAGACTGTTTAACAGGTACTGCGTTGTATGGACAATCTGAAAACATAGTATGGCTAAGCCTTGGACCTGCCAAATCCAGAAAAAGAGTTCTCAAATCATATGAAGACATAGAAACAATAGCCAAAAATGATCCCAACAGCCAAGACATTTTGAAAAACAATTTACTGGACACATACTACCCAAACAGTAGTACCACTTTGGAAACTATGTGTCTATACCACATAGCCCAAAACTTCACATACAAAAATAATATTAAACCAGATGAGAAGAAAGTTAGATATAAAGACGAAAATTGTGAAAGCAGCCTAGTGAAACTTACCAAACTAAGCTTAATTAATCATATGAAATGGCCATTAAAAACCACTCAACATAAAGAACTGAGTTACATGTCTCTACTACAACTTTTTAAACCATGGAGAAAAGAAGATTTATTAGATACCCATGTGTCCTATGACGATGCTTTCAAAGCAAATGCAAGCACGATAACAGACAAACTTTTCGCAATACTAAACAATGTTAGACAATGAACAGCAACAAGAAGAAGAACTCCAAGCACAACTAAATATAGACACTCCAGACAGCAGTCAACCTTCTCTAACAGGAAGCCAAGAACCACTCGGACAGCCACTCATTGCAAATGAGGCTGAATTAGCCATGACCGAAGTAGAAAACACCATGTACCAGTATGAAGAGTCTACAAGGCTTTGCTATACTCAAATCACAATTAAACAATTAACAGTGTAGCATTTTCCCAGAAATAACAAAACAAATTGAACATGGGATGCATCACGAAACTAAAACTTGTACCTGCCAAGACTACAAACCTATAATACTGCTATATGCGAGTGGTCAAGCTGGTTCAGGGAAAACATTCTTAATAAAAATCATCAGCAAGTTCCTCTAACAGCTGAGAAACAACAAACTGTCAGCTGTTGTAACTGCCCCCACAGGTTTCCTGCCTAAAACATAGGCGGTCACTTTACACCGATTACATCTTCTTCCAGTAGAACACCAAAACAAATTGGACTACTACAAACTTTCTCCACAAGCTGCAATGGAACTATGCAGAGTTTTGAAACAAATGAAAATTCTACTAATAGATGAGGGGAGCATGGTCTCCAAAATCATGTTGGCTTTGATTCACCTGAGATTACAAGAGGTCCTCAAAACAGAATATGAAGAGCTCTTTGGAGGAAAACACATTGTTTTCGGAGATCTTCTTCAGTTAACACCAGTTGCAGGTGAATCTATTTTTAAAACCTTAGGGCACAAACTATGCCGTAAAACTCTTGGCAGCATAGGAAATGTCAATCTTTGGCAACATTTTCAATCCAAAGAGTTAATTGAAAACATGCTTCAGTCTGCAGACCTCACCTATGCCAACATTTTGAAAAATATTTGCATTGGTGTTCTATCTAAAGAAGTACAGAGTATCTTGAATACCAGACGCATCCATGACCCATACGGTCATTACTCACGTGCTACTGATGTCATGGAACAATTAGCACACAAAATGTAAACTGTATGTCCTTGATGCCAACTCTTGCAAGCTGTGCACAATTCAATGAAACAATATTGAAACAAGAAATGCAACCAATAGTTCAAATTTGCGCCACAGACAAACTGGGCATGCACGGTATGACACTACCCATGTGTGAACATGTCACAGCACGACTAAATACCTTAGAAAACTATCTCTAACACAGATGGTTTGGAGAAAATATTAAAATGATCTTTAAACTGTAGAGTAATGCTCAAACGTAACCTTGACATGGAGCAAGGACTAGTTAATCGAGCACTTGGTACAGTTGTTGGCTTTCTAACACACCCACCTGACAACAACATTCAGTTTGTCAATATTCACTTTGACAAACTATCAGTAGTTAAAAGGATAGGACGCTCAACAGCCCGATTCCTTCTTTTCAAAGACATGTATGTACGCAGAGAACACTTTTCTCTATCTCTAGCATACGCAGTCACAATTCATAAATCACAAGGTTTTACCCTAGATCAAGCATCAATAGATATTGGCAACACCGTGTTTAAAGAAGGCATGAGCTATGTAGCACTATCACGCCTACGTACACTTGAAAGACCGTTTCTAGTCAACTTTGATGCAAGTAAAGTAAACACTGATATTCCTTGCATTCTAGAATACAATAGACTACATGCACTCTACGCAACCCATCTCAAAACCTAACCTGTTCCTCAAAAATCAAGAGTTTCTTAAAGAAAACTACGTCGGACTCAAATTATACAGGATCTCACAGCAATACTTCCAAAGAAATTAAAAGAAGGGAATACTTCATCAATAACCAAAGAAGGATCTACCACAGAAACAAAACCAAGTACCTCTTCAAAGAAACAACGCGCACTCCCAACAAATAACTTAGATACAGAACTGTCTGGTCCATTCAAATTTTCAAATACAACTGGTGTAAATTGCTATACAAATGTAGCAATCAATATTTTATTCCAATTGCCACCAATTGTTCAAAACATTTACTTAAACGGGACAGACCATTTGTGTTTGCAAATGTTAGTCCTTCACAGAAATGCAACCAACAATCCTGACATCACACAGTGTTTCTGGAATAAAACAGGAATTGGACTACTGTGCTGGAATAGTCAGATTCACGATAAACACACAAGAAGATCCACAAGAATTTCTAATCTATTTACTACAAGTACTGGAAAACAAAAACATACCTATAAATTACATTTTCCAGATTTCATACATGTGGAAACATACATGCACTCTCTGCAGACATGTGGCACAGGAACAAGTCCCTAATGAATGCTTCATGTATGTATCTATACCCAACTATGAATCCATTCCATTTCAGCAACTTGTACAAAATGCAAACCATGGCAGATTATGTACTAATTGCAATTCCGATAATCGTTCCACCTTACAAATACAGTCGCATAGTGAACACGTAATAGTAATGCTTTTGCGTTACAATGGAGATGGTACCAAAAACAACTGCAAGCTGACTGGATTCACACAAGGACAAGTATCACTTGGTAAGAAAACCTTCACAACAGTAGGCATAATCTACCACGCAGGAGCCACAACCAATGCAGGTCACCACACTGCATACATAAATAAGAATTGTGCATGGTTCAAATGTAATAATACTTCCATTACTCTAAAGCAATGATAACCAGCAAACCTTGTTAACAATTAATTTTGTTTGTTTGTTTATTTATTTTGTAATGCGCGCCAAACCCTTAGGTAACTGGGTGCAACAGATGCAAGTATACTTTAAGCTTGGTTACAACATAAGAAATGAGTGGTACAATGGACATATTGCAATACAGTAGGATACATGATATACATCATCAGATACAATAAGTAAATAATAGTATACTTAGCATAGCATACATGGTCAAGTGCAGGATTGGTGAGGTAAAGGTAGTAGCTCATTAAGTATCATTCAATCGTATATGATTTAGCATGTGACGTCTGAAACTGGGATATGACTGTTCAGATCTGATGGCTTGAGGAAATGCATTCCAGGATAGAGCCGCTTTAACTGGGAAGCTAGCTCAGCCAGATTTGGTAAGTTTAAATCTAGGGATTTCTAAGCAGTGGATGTTAGAAGATCTGGTTGGGCGGGTTGAGATTTTTCTAACCATTCTTTCTGAAAGATATGGGAGTGCAGCATTGTTCAGGCATTCGAAGGTGAGTGGTACCATTTTGAGAAGGATCCTGTCGATAATTTTTAGCCAGTGATGATCTCCTCTAATGTTGGAAATGTGTTCTCTGCTAGGTATGTTCAGGGCTGCTCTTAAGGCGTTATTTTGAAGTATTTGCATTTTGTCTAAGATGTATTTGTTGGTTCCTATGTATAGGGTGTTGCAGTAGTCTAGTTTCTACATTATTAGTGAATCGGCTAATGTAATGCAGATGGCTTTGGATAGGAAGGGTCTGCAGGTCCTAATAAGTTTGCAGGTGTATGCAGTTGAAGATGATATGGTGTTAACTTGTTGTTTTCTTGTTAATGTAGAAACAAGGTAAAAACCAAGTGTGTTTACCTCGGGTACTGCTTTAATTGTGTTGCCGTCAATATTGAATGCAGCGTAGCTGGGGCTGAGTTTTTTAAAATAAACGTCAGAGCCCAGAATCAAGATCTCAGTTTTATCGACATTCAGGCAGAGGCCGTGTGATGCCATCAATGCCTGAATGAGGGGGTATATCTTTTTTACCAAGGCTGTGTCTTTGACAAAATTGCCCGAAAAGGGTATGGGGATCTGGGTATCCTCTGCATAATTAGTGTAGGTGACACCCAGTCTATCCAATTTGTCGAATAAGGGCTTGGTAAAGATGGTATACATTGTTGGTGAGAGCATGATCCCTGTGGCACACCACAGGTGGTTTGGATTGGGTCTGCAGCTGCAGAGGGGGAGAAGATTCATTGTGCGGTTAGCTAGGAAGGATTGGACCTAGGCTATAGCATGACTCGAGAAATGGGCAGCTGACGCCAGGTGTTCGCATAAGACTACGTTATCCACCAGGTCAAAGGCCGCTGATGAGTCGAGGAGGAGTAGCATAGCCGTTTTACCTTTATCCTTTAGCTCGTCTATTTGGGTCTTCAGATCTTAGTGCCATTTCCGTGCCATGTTGTGGACTGAATCCGAATTGGCGGGAGCCTAATAAGTGGTTTGCTTCAAGGTGGTTCTGAATTTGAAGGTTGGCTACTCTGTTGATGATTTTCAATAGGAAGGGGAGTGTGGTAATGGGTCTGTGGTTCGTCTGGATATCAGGGTCTAAGGTCTGTTTCTTTAGCGGCGGTAGAACCCAGGATTCCTTAAGGTTATTAGGGACAGTGTTAGTCTTGAAGGAGGGATTAATTAGACTAGATATGAACAGCACTAAGTCCCTAGCTGCGTCCTTGATTATTTGTGCCGGGCAACTGTCGCCCTGACAGTTTGAAGGTTTATGGTAAAGTATGACTTTCTCAGTTTCTAGATTGGAGATTTTGGTGAATCTGTAGGGAGTGTTAGTAGTTTCAGTAGGTAAGGTAGGGTGTAGTTCAGTGGTTTGCAGGGATGCTTTTCTATTGGCTATTTTAGTCTGGGGGTTGCTATTTTGTTGGAGAGGGCATTCTGTATGCTCGTGAACCATTGCTTGTCCTTGGGGACATTGTCAGTGGGTGCAATGGGGGTCTCCATTTCCCAGAGGATGGTGAATAGTTCCTTGGTGTTAGAGTTATCCTTGGATATTCTGTAGTTGAATGTGTTTCTTCTAGTAGTGATTATTTCTTTTTTATACATGCTGTCAAAGTTAGTTAACTGGATTTTGTTCATCCGTGGGGGAGTGTCGCCATAAAGCTTGTAGTTTTTGTTTTTGGAGTCTAAGATCTTTAAGATGGGGGTGAACCAGGCATTAAGGTGGGCCTTCTTTTACTTTTGTGTAGTTTAACTGGCACAATGGAGTCGAGGGCTTTGGTCATGGTATTGTTGAATGTCTCTACCATTAAATTAGGGTCAGAGTTACTGGGGAGAGAAATAAGGGACGGGAGGATGTAAGGGAGTAGTTTGTCAGCTGTTATGTCTTTTTTGCTTGTGGTAGGAAGGGGGGGAGGAGGTACCATATCTATGATTTTAAGCTTTTGAGGCTCTATAGTAGAGGAGAAGCCAATTAAATGGTGGTCCGTCCATATTTGTGGGGTTATTTTAGTAATGCTGATGGTACAGTTTAGGTTGGCGACCCAGTCTAATGTTCTCCCTTTGATGTGGGTCGGAGCAAGAACTTTTTGGATAAGACTGTGCTCGGCCAGGATAGTTGCTATAGTTTGTGCACGTTTGTCCTCATGGTCATTGAAGCCCAAGTTGACGTCTCCCAAAAGTAGAAGCTGTGAAGAGTCTAGCGAGAAGACTTCATAAGTCCTCCTCAAAGGTGCCCATAGGTCCTGGGGGTCTATATAACAAGTAAATGATTAGCGTATGGTTACTGGATATAGGTACTTTGACTGAGGGTATCTCACAGGATTTGAGTAGGGGTGGTGGTGTTAGCCTTATTGCCAGTTAGTTTTAGCTAGAATGGCTAAACCGCCTCCTCTGACATTGGGTCCGTCTACTCTGTGTATATGGTAGTTCTCTGGAATAGCTAACATAAGGGCAGGGCCTGCTGCATCATGGAGCCATGAGTCAGTTACTGCAAGGATGTCTAAAACATCGGAGGATAATATGTCTGCAATGTCGGTGGTGTGTGCCATAAGAGATCTTGCATTAATAAGAGCTCCAGATATCATTGTCGTGTTAATCGGCTCTTGGGAAGGGGCAAGTCTACATTTGGGTGGCTTGATACTCAAGTGAGAATGCAGGGACGGGGAGGGGGAGAGGGACACAGTTAAGTGTTTTATGCGGTTCCTGGGGCAAGGCTGTGGTGTTGTAATTGGGGTGAGTGTTTTGGGTCCTGTTATTGTTTGTCTTAGGCTCATGAAGGCGGGGGAGTCTTGCTTGTAGTCTTTTGTTTCTATTCTGTAATGGGCATGGTGCAACTTTCATGCAGGCCATTATGGTAAGAATGTAAAGAACAAGCGACAAGAGTACATGGTTCAACTGGGTCTTTCTGGTGTGCATAGTCTCGCCCTAGTCGCTGTATTTTATTTTGTCAGCAGGGTAGTAAATAGTGCAGTGCCAGTTGGGTAGGCTAGTCTCAAGTAGGCCTTGCAAGATAGGCTGGTTCCACATAGGCATGGTAGTTACAAGTCAAAAATGGGCTAGTTTCACATATGCAGGGTAGTTGCAAGTCGGCAATAAACTAGTCCCACATAGGCAAGGGATTTGCAAATCAGAGATAGGGTAGTCCCACATAGGCAGGGTAGTTACAAGTCAATATTCTTAAAACCAAAATCTATTCACTAATCTTAGTATAAACATCTATAAATGTCCTCAATAACCTTTAAATCCATAGACTAATAGAATAAGACAACAGCCATCTAACAGTGAAAAACTATAAATAGTTAGAATACGCCAACTAGTATCCAAATACAACCAGAAAACGGCAATGAACATTTTTCTAAGGAAACTCTGCAACACTTACTACGTATAAAAATACCCTCAACAACTTCAAAACTATCATCAGTTAGAATACGCCAACATGTATCGGATTGCACCAAGATTCTGCAACAACCAAACAGATACATGAATACTGCTTAAATGCAACAAGAAATTAATTAGAATACGCCAACTGGTATCGAATTGCAACAATACGACCACCACTTTCAAACCAAAAACCATACACCTATTCAATTCCTCCTATTGAAATGAACCACAGAAAGCTATTTTATCATAAAGTAGAAAGGTTTTTTTTTAATCCTGCATGGATTTTTTTTCCCACAAACCCAATGATTTTATGAACAAACACAGGAACTGAGCAAATTGCACAGTCCACTGGTTTGAACCATAGTATGTTTAAAGTACTAACTATGAGGGTCAACAAACTTCAGAAAGATCTACTATGCAAGGCAATAACTCATTACAAACTACGTACACTAACATGTGATCTTTTCTTTTATCACAGAGATGAAAAAACAATGTATAATCCAATTTCCCATGTCATGAAACAACTGCATACTGCCTTAACAAAGCAAACAGTAAGTATATAATGTTTGACCATACACCACATCCCAAAATGTCTGTTTACATGGGTATCTTATGCTGCAGTGGGTGTGGCCAAGGCCTACAGTCGTCACTGCATGACCTGTCCAAAACTCTACATACAGCCTCAACAAAGCAAACAAATATACAATGAAGTCACAACCACCGCAACATAACACACCCATGCAAACAAACACCTTACCACTAACTACAACCCCAAAATACCTAGAGTCTTAGGTGCCAACATTCAAAATACAATCCAACAAACCAACTACCACACATCATGTCCACTATCCTATAAACACTATTAGACTACTGTTATTCAGTACACACACACTTTTTAAAAAACATACCCCGTATGCAGCCCACATACCACACTCAAAATGTTTGCTTGCATGGGTGTGTTATGCTGCGGTGGTTGTGACCAGGGCCTAGTGTCTTGGGTGCATACCCTTCTGCCATGCACCCAAGACTCTAGGCCCCGGCCACAACCACCGCAGCATAACACACCCATGCAAGCAAACTCCTGCCAACTGACCACAAGCCAAACACATAACACGACCACCTCAAAACCTATCCACTTCAACTAACATTCTAAAACAGAAATTACAGCAAACGCACAAATTCTTCAAAACATACCCTCTTCACCCAATACTCTAATAAATACCCAAAACCAATACATCAGAGCATAGTAAAAGTCCCAGTAGTGCAACCAGTGTTTGGTATGTCCGCGGACAACCGCGGTGACCACGGACACTGTGATCACATCACAGCCTTCTCCCACCTAAACAAATACAGCATTTGACCCATCTCTCACTCCCCCACCCTCTCCAGCCACTCCTACACACCAACACACTCCCCAAAATTGAATTCCAGCTCTGTTGTAAGCCGCACTGTCCGCGTATGTCTGCGGATCCAACATGGCGGGTGCATCGAGAAAATGTGACGCACCTCATGCTTCACTCCAACCAATCGGTGAACACGTTGCCTATCCGCGGACATGACACACGTCCATTGTCCAATAAGTGTCCTGTCCGCAGAGCAAACAGGGAAGTGTGTCCGCAGAGAGGACCCAGATATCGAACATTTTTTTGCACCTACTTTTTTGTCATTTAAAATAAAAGTACTGGACGGATTGCCACCAAATTTACAAAAGCACGCTTTCGAGACCAGGCCCCCGCTCCTGCCGCAAATTTGGTGAAAATCCGTCTTGTGGTTTGGGCTGTAGGTGTGAGCAAAGTTTTTTCTCCATTCAGTCTATGGGAAAAAAATACATTTTAGGACCCCCTATACCTTTGCCCCCACCCCCCTTGACCAAACCTCACCACACTTTGCAGCAATATTCAGAGTGGGACATATACTTTCTTTTCAAAGTTTGGTGAGGATTCTTCCAAAGGGAGCAAAGTTATGAGCCACCCAAAAAGTGCTCTTCCTATGAGATGAGCAACTTAACCATAACTACGGGCCGCTACCACAGGCCCAGTTATATATTCAGTAAAAAAACTTTGTTAAAAGGGATGTTATGGTTAAGTTGCGCTACTAAAAAAACTACGAAATACAGTGAAAAAAAACGTTGTTACAGAGACGTTATGGTTCCAAGTAAAACCGAAAAACCCCTGAAATTCGCCAGTTATGGTAAGCTAAGCAACCATAAGTCGCGCCAACACCCTGCACTGCTAAGACTAATATCCAGGACATCAAAGAGGACATTAAACATTTTTGTACTGTTGGGAATCAAAATGAAGGTATCCGTAGGACACACAAGATGTCCGCCTGTCCGTAATTAACCAAAATGGGGGTGTCCTAAGGACACTATACCTGTTCAAATTGGCCGTAGTCAAAATGGGGGTGTCCGCAGAACACTAAAGACGTCCGCATGTTCGTAGCAATGCAAAATAAAGTGTCCTAAGAACATTCCCCCTGTTCGCATTGTCCGTAACCAGAATGAATATGTCCGTAGAACACATAGCCCGTCTGTCTGTCTGCAAAGTTGTGACGCACATTTATTTTGTTCGGGGACCTGAACACTGTCTGTAGAACACCCGTGCTCATGCGTAGCACACCCTTGCCCCTACGAACATCGTGCCTGTCCGCAACTGTCCACCGCAGATGTGTCGCACTTTTAATTACTTCAGGGACTGGAACACTGTCCGTAGAACACCCACACACATGCGTAGACCTGACCCCATGCATTTGGTGTCCTACGGACAGCCGTCCCATTAGTGAACATGTCCGCGATGTCATGATGTGACCGCACCCGCGCTAAGCGTAATGAACACTGTCCGGGCCCCGGGACGCCAAAAGTGTTTTTTTCAGCAATCCAAGGAATTTTCCAGGGAAACTTCACCCTTGCACATGTCCCACACTATGTCCCTGGCGATCTGCATACTTTTTGGAATTGCTTGAGCCCTTTCTCTGTGTTTGAAGTGTCCTGGGACAGCGCGGGTGTCCGCAAAGCGCGCCCCAGCACCCCCATAAAAGGCCACACCACAGAGCTGCGCCTTATTCTGTTTTTGGTCTTCCAGGACAGAGACTGCTCCTTGTTGCATTGGATTGCTCTTGCTCTTTGAAACAGCTGTCCTGATGGCATCCATGGCTGCTGCTGGTGCTACTGTTGTCTCAGCAGCACCCCCACCCCCATCCCCTCCACCACCTCCCCGAGGGCCTGCAGAGGGGAACCGGCATCAGGCTACAGAGGAGAGTGATTAAGAGGATGAGGGAGTGGAAGTCCCTACTACTAGTTCTCACCGTGAATCTTGGGTGTGGAGGTTATTTACCACTGATGGAGTACCAAAAGCATGTGCACAGAAGGTGACCTGCAATCAGTGCAAGATGGTGCTGAGTCGTGGGAAACCGTATTTGTACAGCTATGGTACTACCTCAATGAAGCGACACCTAAAATCGTTCCATGGTGGGCTATTCATAAGGTTGTACCTTGCAATAAACGTAGTAGGTTGAGTTCCCCTGCAGCATCCTCTGTTTCCGTTCCTGCCACCACAAGAGGCACTCCTGTGGGGGGGGCGCATCCCTCCAGCTGCCTCGCAGGCCATACATGATGCTGTTGATCCTTACCTTCGAAGTGCTTTCGAGACTGTGGTCAAGGAGCATGAGAAGAACTGCTACCTACCTAGATAAGGCCCACCCTACATCTTCCTCTCTCCACCTGACCTTTCTTATCCCACTGGTTGGTGTCCCTTTCCCTTCCTTTCCTTGTGTGTCGCGTTTAAAAAAGCAAAAAATATATAAAACAACAAAAACCAAAAAAACAGAAAAGTCTCTTTTCAGAGCCGCCTTTCACATTACAAACACAGAAGTGTCAATGAAATGCGCAGGGCCCTGTGCATTTTTAAAAGTCAGCGGACTATCCGCGGACGTCTAAAATCTGTGCAGTGCTGCCCTGTCACAACCATTGCACTTCTCTCTGGGAGGAAGTGGTGGCTCGGAAAAGAGCCCTTTTGTGGTGTTTTTTTGTGTTTCGAAAACTTCAAATGGTCAACACCTACTGCAAAATGATTGCTGTAATTCCAAAAAAGGTTGCAATGCATTTTGCATATTTAGCAGAATAATCTGATTGCCGGCATAAGTAAGATGTACTCCATCTCTGTGAAAAATGTGTGTACTACAAAACAACGTTTTCATTGTGAAAAGAGGACATACCAACATCTCTCAAAAAGGCAAAGACAGCCTTGTTAACATTGTGGACCAAATGAAGAAGAACGCAGCCACATTTGTCTCTACGGGAAAAAATTACTCCGGAGTTTGGATACATGTCCATGATTTTCCCAAGTCCTTCTTTCATTGCAATTTGCAAAGAGATTCCAGACACATGTCTTAAACTGTTCCCTCCACAATGAATAATAATAATGTCTGTATGACACTGTGTCACCAAAGTAGCACAAAGAGGTAGCAAATCCAGTCACTTCATTCCACGCACTCCATGCCAATGGACTTCCACATGAGGGAATCCAAGATGTACAGCCACTCTGCAGCGATCTGCATGCACCTCCAACCAATCCCAAAATCCAGACAATCCGCTACCTGAAACGCACAGCCATAGCTATCTCCTCTCAGGAAAAATACTTTCTGACAAACTCTCTGCTCACACATCACACCCAGTAAACCCAATTGACCAATCCCTTGCTGTGCTACGTCTCATTTGCACCCCTCTCAACCTCAAAAATCCTGTATGTAATACGCGCTCTCTGCGGACACATCGAAAAATCTGAGCGTGGGGAATGAAAATTTAAATAGTGTGCCACATTTCCACTTTGAGGTTGGCTCTGAAAATTGCCTTTTTTTGTTTTTTGCAGATGCTTCAGAAACACCTTTTATTTTGTATTTTTTGCTTTTTTTCTTATTATTTTCCTCCAAAAATCTTCACATTAGCTTCTCCAAAGCAACCCTTATGTTCCAAAACAGCATGGCATTTCCCATAAAAGATAACAACATGCCATCTTCTTTAAAGTAATCAACATTACCAGAGTCAACGTTCTCATTGTTGCAAAACAACATGCCAGCTCTAGTCATAAAAGCAAACATGCCTCGGTTGATTAGGCACCTACCAACATTTTGCTGAGGACAAAAAACAGAACTATTGTCCCATACTGCCCTAGATATCAAACCAGAAAAAATAACCTTGGCATTTGGAAGTACTTTCATGACTGCCTGAACCAAGTTTTCCAGATCATGCAACAAAGTAGGGGCACTGACATAACCCAAATGCAAAGCACCACAGTGTAGGACAACTACATGTGGACTATTACAACTAGCCATATCCTGACAAACTTCTACAACAATTGCCTACAAAACCAGGCACAGTGCTCCATACCACCTGCACTTCTTTTATGTCAAAATTGTTAGCCACATTCCTAGATTTAGCATACTGCTCCAAACCATTCACAAACATATCTCCAACCACCAACACCATGACTTTCTCCACCTCCGCCATCTTCACTACACACAGCCTCTCTCAATACTAAGCAGAACATCAACACCTGATTGGCTAATCCTCAAAATACACTCCTATTTCATGCTTGGAAGCCCCGGATGTGGCATGTCCTGTCTGCGAACAGCCACGCTGTCCGGGGAGCGCATAAGTAACACTAGGGCAGTCCTTCTACCCTTTCCATTTCACTCTCTGCACCATTCCCTCATTGGCTACTGTTAAGCCGTCACACAACCATCCACCAATCACATGCAAGACCTCTACATCTAACTCCATCATCACAATTCAGCACTTTAGATGTACTGTTGATCACTCTGAGTACAATTGTGCTGTGCCTGCAAAGCACCTACAACAACTACTAGTAAACTCTCCAACATTTCTACTTGCAGATTCATGCACATCCACATGCATAAACACAAAGTACAAGTATGAATATTTTTTGCACAGTATATCATACATGCCAACATTCCGACCCACCTGAGAGGGACATTTCCTCCGAAAAATCGGTAGACATTTGTGTCATAAGAATGCATTGGGCAAAGATGTATTTTCGGCAGGAGAACGTGAAAAAGAATAATTTCACTGAAAAATAGGGAGCCTCCCGCCATAAATCGGGAGGATTGGCATGTATGGTACATGTACATCTCTTGTATAAATGCATATAAATAGACTAACTGCCACTTACCCTGTGTAACCTGTAAAACAAGCTTACTGTCATTTCTCCCATCTACTATGATCAAGTGTCACTTGCAAAGTTGTCTGCTCTCCACATTTTTATTTACCCATATTATTAACTGCAATGTGCAAACTTATTTTCTTCATTCATTCTATCATTTCTGTAACCACTGCAATGTATTTACCCACATTTCAACCATGATAGCATTTAATGCAATATAGTGCATAAAATGTACATACAATTTCCTTTCTATACATTCTGCATATTTCACATACATTCTATCATTTCAACTTCTTTTACAAATGACTATATTAGTAATCAGACACAACACACACAGCTATCTAACAAAGTGTCATTTCATGTTAAAAGATGGGAGAAATAATAGTCTAATTATGGAAAAAGACTTTCTAGTGTGTTATAAAATGACACGCAGACGGGATGAGTACATACATCTTTATTTATGCACACAGATAACCAATATCATTTGAAAGGGTTCCAACTGAAACAACACCACTCCACTACCTCTACAACTGTTCTTCCAATCTGCACAGCTCTCTCATTCCAACTGGTTGCCCATTACCTTCTAGATTTCACAACAGCATTCAACTATGCACAGGCGCAGTCATATCTATCACATCTACAACTATGTACAGTGTTGTAAAGCAATACATACAACATCTCCCCCCTTGCTTCAGCCTGCAACACAAGCACCAGGTAATTCCTTGCAACCCTTACTTCATTTCAGACTCTCCATCTCCAAGCACAACAGAACCACACACTACTTAGTAATCACCTACTGAGTAATAAGCTGCTTACCCCATCAAATCCTTCTGATTTATTTCCCACACCTTAACAAATGCATACATTGCATACTTTTCCATAAAGTTCCTGCCATTTACCCTGTAAAAATAGCAAACAAAGCATATGATTTCTTCTATCTCCTAACATCCAATAACACCGCCTTACAAAGCCAAGTGTACTCTATGCACTTACTATTGTACTCATTTCTAAAGCACATTCAACTAACAGATTCTAAATAAAATATACAGAATGCACATAGGCAAAGAAAAGTGCATGTACATGCTATGCACAGTTATCAGAAAGCACTACTACTGTAAAAACAAAGAAATCCATGTCGACATTAACAACAGTGCTATTAATGCACATATTTACTAACTTCTTTCTTTCACAATTACATCACTCTCCTGAAAAGCAGCAGCGTCTGAAGTACGAACGAGAACTCAGAAGAAACCTACTCTTTCATCCAAAAAAGTAGGTGCAATACTGCCATATTGTTCTGTTACTCAAACACTGTAGAATTCTAGTATTCTAGAACAAACAATTGTATTAACCCTACAAAATTATATTCAGTGTTAGTGCTTCCCCTCACCAGCTCCTTACTTTCTATTGCAATCTGAAACCAGTATAGTAACACACAAATACAATAGCCTTCCCAACCTGATGTAGCAGACTATTGCACAATCACACACCTCTACATACATCCTTACCATCATACTCAGACACTTCTGCACAAAGCACACATACACTTCACAAGTACTCAACCGACACTTTTTTCTCACAGACCCCAAAGAATGCCTACCAAAAAGCAACTCCGTAGAAAGCAACGCAAAAGTAAACAAAATCAAACTAAAACTCTCCAAAATAAGCATCCACCTCTAGCAGAATTTGTACAAAAACTTCAAACAAAACAGCTAATACAGTCATTAAGCGAAACCAAAACAAGCTTCCGGTATAGAAACTTTGCCTCCTCTTTCAAAATGTAAAACGAAACAGAAAGTGATTAACAAGACTGCAGCTACCACTAGTGCTAACATTTCACCTATAAATCTTGATGTAGCGACAAGTAAGCATACCAAAAAATGTCTTTCAAAAAATGTACTACCACAGTTCTCGCTCGTACTACCACAGAGTTATTCAGAACCTCAAAAACAGGAGAGAAATCACGCACAACCCTTAAAACCTACCGTAGAAAATGAATCCTAGAAGCTCTCATAGACAGTGCAATCCTTCTCAAAAGGAAATTATTTATTTTAATTTTAAACAGAATGGAACCACTAACAAAACTAAGTACTAAACTACAAAAAAGACTTCTCAATAAACGGAATATCAACATAGATAAATTCACAAACATCTGTCGAGGTGAATGGAGTCGCACCACGAGCACATAACCATATTTCAATGAAGATGCATACAAACAAAAGCAAATAAACCCAAATGCCATACATAGCAGTGGACGAGGGTATGAAAAACTTAATAGAATTATGGAACAAGAAACGGTGCTCACACAAATATCCCCAGAAAACTCAGTATCACCTGTCCATTCCAAAATAAATCCTTCAAAATAATGCCTTAAGAACTGCACTAGGCATTAACAAAAGAGAACATATCTCCGCCACCAGAAGGCAATATAAATGGCTTTCAACCCACAATAAAATCTTGTTAAAAACGGTCTCCTTGACCAATAAAGCATTAAACAATGCTGCCCCAAGCTACCTCTCAAACAGATTAAATAGAAGAATGACCCATAGGCCGACAAGAGCGGTAATGCCAATTGCCTTGTGGTACCGAGATTCAAATTTACCAAGACTGGCGATAATAGCTTCCCTCTGAAGGCTGCTAAACTCTGGAATTTCCCTGCCAAATGAGCTCAGAGTAGACCAACCATTTTTATTAACCTGCTCAACTCCACTGACCACTAGTTCACTCCTCTTCCATTCACATAGGCCTACCTCTCCTTGTATATATACTGTTTTCTAGGACCTGAATTCGTATTTATGTACAACTGTTTTTATTTTCACATTTTATGCATACCTGTAATTATATTGTATACCTTGCTTTGATTGTAATAACATTACCTACCTGTAACACCACCTGCAACCTGTAAATTGTGCATCTCCTTATTGCTGCGCCCTGTTACCCGCGCACTAGATATAAACAAACATTCCACTGAACCAATACGTCCAGTCTACAAATGGCCGTGTACATCAAAGTTTAACATAGCCAAACAATCTTTCAAGTCTTTACGACAGTTCCTCAATAAGTATGTGAAAGGCAAAGACAAATTCAAAATTAAACTACTAAAAAATATGGACCCCTGTCGAGTGTACAAATGCACAGGACTACAAGGGCATTCATTAGCCTGCATTTCTGGACCTATTTGCAAAAGCACCTTCCACCATATCAAAATGATATCAACACACCATGCAACTATAAGAAATCTGGTCCATAAATTGTACTGTATCAAAAGTCCTGCTTTAGCACTAGACAACTTAAATAACAATCTACTACATGGTACAGATAAACAACTACTTAAATAAATAGAGCATATCCAGAGAAAATATTTTGGAATTGAAAGCCACTTACATAATGCAACAGACTACCAACAACTGCACAGATGGCAACCTTCTATTACACACATACAAAAAAGAAATACTAAAGTTTAAAAGTACATCTGCTGAAGTACCCAACCATTTGTGTGTATGTTGCCACAGGAATTTTTATAAAAATAGCACAAAAACTGTAGATATAACGTACAAAATAGAAGACAATGAAGATTCCAAATGGTTCCAATTAGCTCTCTATATAGTAGCAGAAAACAAATACGAAATGACTGACCCCTTAATACTTTGCAGTTACTGCACTGCAAAAATTGACAACCAAACACCTTCATGTGCTATCACAAAAAACTTGGAATTATCCCTATTACCAAAACCCCTGCAACAACTCAACTTACATGAGAGCATCATAATTCAAACAGTGCACCCATTTCAAGCACTAATACAACTCTAACCAAAAACAGCAAAACTAACGCCATCTGAATTAGTGAAAGGCATTTGTGGCAAAGTAGTTTATTTGCCATTAGATCTCAAAGAAAATGTATACACTCTGTGAGTACAACGTCCAATAGATCAATCTTTAATTATCTTAGTAAATGGCGTACCTACAAAAGACAAAAAAAAATTGGCAACAACTCGTGGACTTACATAAAGTTAGATAAGCCCTGCAATATCTAAAAGACAACAATGAATACTATAGAGAAATATTGAAGAAAACCTGAGGGAAACCACTGAAATAATTGCAAGAGTCATCAGAAAATGGTCAATTTCAACTTCTATATCCTGCTACAGAATCCAATATTTTAGACCATTATACAATGCACCCATTACACTCTAAAGACACCATAGATTATGCACTGGAAACATACTAAATGTGACAAGCCAAAGGATCTCCAATCAGCATATGGGAAAAAAAGTATAGAAGCACGTGCCTTTGCTCTACTCTTTCCTACTGGAAAAGGAAGAAGGTACAATGATAGACCCACACCAATAACAGCATCAGAATACCATTCTTTACAAATGTATTCGGAAGACCCCAGATTCTGACAAAACGTGCAACACATATTCCACCTTCTCTTTGAAAGTGAACTAGCAACTCTATGCTATTGATGTTGCACACACATTGAAATCAGGTACCCATTTTCAAAATATGTCAGCTACGCAATTACTACAAAAAGTGCAAGAAATGGGGGAGATTTTACAGTCATGCATTACAAATCTTTTAGCAAACATGCGTGTTACAAAAGAATACGGGTTCCGACGTCACGGAGTGTACACGGTATGATAAGAAATCTTGGCCCACCCACTTGGTTTGTGATATTAAGTTGTGCAGAATATGCAAGGGAAGATTTACACGATTTCCTACGCATAGCAAACAAAAACAGATATAAAAACACCAGGAGAACTCTGCTGTCTAGATCCTGTGAATGTATCCAGATATTTCCATCATTGCTTCATTGCTATGCTACACTTCATTTGTAATAAAACTGTTCCTCTCCTCAGAGAAGTGCAACACTTCTTTTGGAGAAAATAATACCAAGCCAGAGGACCATCACACATCTACATGCTTTTGTGGATTAAAGATGCTCCTAAATTTGGTCAGGATAGTGAATCTGCTGTTTTGCAGGTCAACCAAAAATATGTCACTTGTAAAATCCCTTCAGCAACAACACATAGTGACCTTCATACACACATTTTACAATTTCAAAGTCACAAATGTGGGAAATATTGTCATCGCAAATATAAAAACAAAGGGAAATACTACACCAAATGCTGCTTTGATTTCCCTAGACCAGTTTCAACAACAGGTCAAGTAAACAACTTCATGTCTTCAGTTAGACATAGTGTCAAAGGTAAATCAACTGAGAATACGTATTACATAAAAAGAACAGAATAATCAAAATACATCAATGATTATAATGCAATCATTGCCCTCCTATGGAATACAAACATAGATGTGCAGTACATTGCAGATAATTCTACTGCAGTTGCACAATATGTTACAGCCTACTTAACCAAAGCAGAGAAAACAGAGCTTCAGGACCTCTTGGATTACATATCATCTGACAAAACACTATCACAGAAATAGTACAGTTTAGGCATAAAAATGCTCTGTCATAGGGAATGTGGCTGCTATGAAGCTGCAGACCTTTTAACCGGTACTGCCTTGTATGGAAAATCTGACAATATGGCGAAGTCTTGGTCCTGCTAAATCTAGAACAAGAGTTCTCAAATCTTACGAGGACATAGAAACAATAGCCAAAAATGATCCTAACAGCCAAGACATTTTGAAAAACAATGTACTAGACACATACTACCCAAACAGCAGTACCACTTTGGAAACCATGCATCTCTCTACCACATAGCCCACAACTTCACATACAAAAATAATATTAAACTAGAAAAGAAAGGTAGATATAGAGTAGCAAATTGTGAAGGCAGCTTAATGAAACTTACCAAACGCAGCTTAATTAATCATATAAAATTGTCATTAAAAACCCCTCAACATAAAGAACTGTATTACATGTCCCTGCTACAACTTTTTAAACCATGGAGAAAAGAAGAAGAGTAACTGGATATGTATGACTCCTATGAAGACGCTTCCAAAGCAAATGAAAGCACTATAACAGACGTAAACTTTACACAGTACCAAACAATGTTGCACAATGAACAGCAACACGAAGGAGGACTCCAGGCCCAACTAGATGCAGACACTCCTGACAGTAGTCAACCTTCTGTAACAGGAAGCCAAGAACCACTTGGACAGCCACTAATAGCAAATGAGGCAGAATTAGCCACGACAGAAGTAGAAAACACCATGTGTCAGTATGAGCAACCTACAGAAGACTTTGCGGTACTGAAATCACAACTAAACACTGAGCAGCGTAGCATTTTCTAATAAGTAACAAAACAAATTGAACATGGTGTGCAACATGAAAATAAAAACTGTACCTGCCAAGATTACAAACCTATACTGCTATACGCAAGTGTTCAAGCTGGTTCAGGCAAAGCATTCTTATCAAAATCATCAGCAAGTTCCTCCAACAATTGACAAACAACAAACTGTCAGCTGTTGTAACTGCCCCCACAGGTTTAGCTGCCTACAACATAGGCGGTTTCACTTTACCCCGAGTAGTACTCCTTCCAGTGGAACACCAAAAAAAAATGTGACTATTACAAACTTTCTACAGAAGCTGTAATAGAACTACGCAGAATTTCCAAACAAATGAAAATGCTGCTAATAGATGAGGTAAGCATGGTAACCAACCTAATGGTGGCTTTAATTCACCTCAGACTACAAGAGGTCCTCAAAACAGACTACGAAAAGCTCTTTGGAGGTAAACACATTGTTTTCGGAGATCTTCTTCAATTAACACCAGTGAAAGCTGAACCTATTTTTCAAACCTTAGGGCACAAACTGTGCCGTAAAACTCTTGGCAGCATAGGAAATGTCAACCTTTGGCAACATTTCCAATGCAGAGAATTAACTGAAAATGTTTAGCAGTCTGCAGACCTGACATACGACAACATTTTAAAAAGTATTAGAGTTGGTGTAGTATCTCAAGAAGCACTAACTATATTAAAAACCAGGCACATCCATGCACTCTATGGCCATAACTCATGTGCTACTGATGTCATGGAACAATTAGCACACAAACATGTCAATTCTTGCAAGCTGTTCAAAATTGAATGAAAAAATGTTAGAAAAAGAAATGCAACCAATAGTTTAAATTGCCTCCACAGAAACTGGAGACTGGACGTACTATGACACTGCCCATGTGTGAACAAGCCACAGCATGACTAAATACCTTAGAAAACTACCTCTAACGCAGCTGGTTTGGAGAAAATATTAAAATTATCTTTAAACTGTAGAGTAATGCTCAAACGTAACCTTGACGTGGAGCAAGGACTAGTTAATGGAGCACTTGGTACAGTTGTTGGCTTTCTAACATACCCACGTGACAAGAACATTCAGTTTGTCAATATTCTCTATGACAAACTATCCGAAGTTAAAAGGATAGGACACTCAACAGCCCACTGCCTTCTTTTCAAAGCCATGTATGTACGCAGAGAACAAATTTCTCTAACTCTAGACTACGCAGTCACCATTCATAAATCACAAGATATTACCCTAGATAAAGCAGTGATAGATATTGGTAGCACAGTCTTTAAAGAAGGCATGAGCTATGTAGGACTATCATGCTTCGTACACTTGACAGACTATTTCTAATCAACTTTGATGCAAGTACAGCAAATGCTGATATTTCATGCATTCAAGAATACAATAGACTGTGTTCACTCAACACCCCATCTAAAAACCTATCCTGTTCCGCAAAAAGCAAACCGTTGTAAAAGAAAACTACTTCAGACTCAATCTATGCAGGATCTCACAGCAATTCCTCCAAAGAAAGTAAAAGAAGCTAATATTTCATCAAGGACCACATTCAAAGATGAATCTACTTCTCAAAGTAACTCAACTACCTCTTCAAAGAAGCAACGCACACTTCGAACAAATGATTTGGACACAGAACTGTCAGGTCCATTCACATTTTCAAATATAATTGGTGTAAATTGCTAGGCAAATTTAGCAATAAATATTCTATTCCAATTGCCACCAATTATTGACAACATTTACTTACACGGTACAGACCAATTGTGTTTGAAAATGTTAGTCCATCATAGAAATGCAACCAACAATCCTGACAACAATTACAGTGTTTCTGGAATAAGGCAGGAATTGGACTACTGTGCTGGAATGGTCAAATTCGCTATAAACTCACAAGAAGATCCACAAAAATTTCTAATGTACTTGCTACAAGTACTAGAAAACAAAAACCTACCTATAAATTAAATCTTCCAGATTTCATACATGTGGAAACATGCATGCACTCTTTGCAGGCTAGTAGTACAAGAAGACGTTCCTAATGAACGCTTCGTGTATGTATCCATACCCAACTGTGAATCCATTCCATTTCAGCAACTTGTGCAAACCATGGCAGATTATGTACTACCTGCAATTCCGATAATAGTTCCACTTTACAAATACAGACACATAGTAAATACGTAATAGTAATGCTTTTATGTTATAATGCAGATGGTACCAAAAACAACTGCAAGCTGACTGGCTTCACACATGGTCAAGTATCACTTGGTAAGAAAACCTTCACAACAATAGGTATAATCTACCACGCAGGAGCCACAACCAATGTAGGTCACTACACTACATATATAAAAAAGAACTGTGGATGGGTCAAATGTAATGATAGTACTATTACTCTAAAGCAGCGATTACCAGCAAATCTTGTAAACGCCTACTTAATATTCTTAAAACCAAAATGTAATAACTAATCTGTGTATGAACATAAACAAAACTTGAATAGGTATCTAACTGCCCCAAGAATCTTCAACAAAGAAACAGATAAATGAATACCACTAAAATTAAACAAGAAATAAACAAATAGAATTCACCAACTGCTATCGAATTGCAACAATACTACCACCACTTCCAAATGAAAAAACCATTACCGATTCAATTCCTCCTATTGAAATCAATGAAAGAAATATATTGTACCACAACGTCGAAAGTTTTTTTTTAAATCCAGCATGGATTTTTTTTTTCCACAGACCTAATGATTTAATCAACAAACACAGTAACTGAGCAAATTGCACAGTACATTGGTTTGAACTATAGTACTTCTAAAGTACTAACTATGAGGGTCGACAAAATACAGAAATGTCTACTATGCAATTCAATACTCATTATAAACTACCTACACTAACGTGATTTTTTTTCTTTTATCACAGTGATTGAAAAAAAGATGTGTGCTCCAACTACCCATGTCATGAAAAAACTGCATACAACCACAAAAAGTCGAACAGTAAGTATATAGTGATTCGACTCGCAAACACCACAGCATAACACGCCCATTCAAGCAAACACCTGTCCATAAACCACAATCTAAAATGTTTGCTTCCATGGGTATATTATGCTGCAGCGCTTGTTGCCAAACACTACAATCTTGACTGCATGGCCTGACCAAAACTCTTTATACAGCCTCAACAAAGGAAACAGTAAGTATATAATAATTAGACTCACAAACACCGCAACATAACACAGCCATGCAAACGAACACCTCACCAATAAATACAACCCAAAATGCCTAGAGTCTAATACCAACAATCTGAACACAATCCGACAAACAAACACACATCATCTCACTATCCTATAAACACTATTACACTACTACCAATCAGCACTCACATTTTTTAAAACATATCCCCTAAGCAGCCCACATACCACAATCAAAATGTTTGGACGCATTGTAGACTTATGCTGCGGTGGTTGTGGCCAGGGCCTAGAGTCTTGGGTGCATGGCCTATGGCCTACAGCCATGCACCCAAGATTCTTGGACCTGGCCACAACCACTGCAGCGTAACACACCCATAGAAACAAGCATCTACCAAATGACCACAACCCAAAAACATAATACATCCATCGCAAAACTATGCACTTCAATTAACATTCTAAAAAAAAATTACAACCAACGTACAAACTCTTCACTACATACCCTCTTCACCCAATGCTCTTCTAACGACCCAAAACTAACATCATACTAAACTAAAATAGCCAGTAGTGCGCCCAGTGTTTAGTATGTCCGCGGTCAACGCGGACACAGCGAACACATCACAGCCTTCTCCCACCTAAACAAATAAAGCATTTGACCCATCTCTTACTCCCCCACCCTCTCCAAGCACTCAAACACCAACAAAACAATTTGACACACCTCACGCCTCATCCCAGCCAATCAGAGAACACGTTGCATGTCCGCGGACATGACGAAAGCTGATTATCCAAATCGGTGTCCTTTCCGCAGAGCGAACAGGGAAGTGTGTCCGCGGAACGGACATAGATATCACTATTTTTTTTGCCTTTACATTTTGGTTGTTTAAATAAAAACTACTGATGGATTTACACCAAATTAACAAAAGCACGCTTTCGGGACCAAGCCGCAAATTTGGTGAAAATCCGTCCAGCGGTTTGGGCTGTAGAGGCGACAGAAATATTTTTCCATTAGGTCTATGGGAAAAAAGACATTTTGGGACCCCCCTATAACTTTGAACCCCCCCCGACCAAACCTCACCAAACTTTGCAAAATAATTCTGAGTGGGCCATATACTTATTTTTGCAAAGTTTGGTGAGTATTCGTCCAGGAGGAGCAAAGTTATAAGCCACCGAAAAAGTGCTCCTCCTATGGGTTTAGCAACTTAACCATAACTATATGGCCGCTTCCGCAGGCCATGTAATTATATATATATATATATATATATATATATATATATATATATATATATATAAAGAGAGAGAGAGAGAGAGAGATGAGATGCATTACTCACCGTAATCATATTTCTGATGCTTGTATCTGCCTTAGATTCACATGCTGTGCATAGGCCGACATCTAGTGGAAGCTGCAGAGTATTACAGTTTGTTTTTCAAAACTCGGAAATGGGCGTTGACACAGGGCGTGCCTGTAATACTATCCCTAGTGTGACGTCCACTGTACCCATGATCCCTCACACGTGTAGGACCCTCAGATTGTATTTTTTCTGACATGAGGTAGCATGAGGAGTAGCGCGAGTACAGGTTATCCAAGCAGACAGATAGATAAGACGACAGGCATCCATGCGCCTTCTCTCAGAGGGGAGGAAGGACGGGCGCATGTGAATCTAAGCAGATACAAGCATCAGAAATACGATTACGGTGAGTAATGTATCCCTTCTGAGGCTTGTGGAATCTGCTTAGAGCACATGCTGTGCATAGATTAGCAAGCAGTGTTAGAAGAATGAGGTCGGATGTGAGAAGGGTCACAAGCAAACAGGTGTCTTAGAACCGCTTGTCCCAGTTGAGTATCTGTCTTGGAATGAGTGTCAATGCAGTAGTGCTGAGTAAAAGTGTGAATAGAGCTCCATGTAGCTGCTTTGCAAATGGTGTCAAGAGGTACATTTGCAATGAAAGCCAGAGTGGTCCCAATGCCTCTTGTAGAGTGGGCTCTTGGCGTAAAAGGCAGAGTCTTTTCAGAAAGGGAGTAACATAGCTGGATACAATTGACTATCCACTTGGAGATGGCACCTTTTGCGACGCAATCTCCCTCTCTGCCTGTAGCTACGGAGACAAACAGTTGGACTGTTTTTCTTAGCGGCCTGGTCTGGTCTACATAGTAGAGGACCGCTCTTCGCACATCTAGAGTGTGTAGTTTTACCTCAGCAGAGCTCTTGGGTTCTTGGAAGAAGGCCGGAAGCTCAATGACTGGTTAACGTGGAATTTGGAAATGAACTTAGGTGAGAACCTAGGGTGTGTTCGTAGAACCAGTTTATCCTTATGGATAGTAAAGAAAGGATCATGCACTGAAAGAGCCTGAATTTCACTGACCCTTCTTATGGATGTAATGGCAACTAAGAAGGCATTTTTATAGGTCAGGTGTTTGAGACTGGCTTTATGCATGAGTTCAAAGGGTGGACCCATGAGCTTAGCAAGCACCACATTGAGGTCCCATCCATGTGGTGGGTTTGAAATTGGAGGGTGGAGTCTCTTTACCCCTTCCATGAAGGCTTTCACCACTGGTACTTTCCACCACAAAACTTTGTTATGGGAGGTGGTGTAGGCTGACAACGCCGCCAGGTGTACCTTGAGTGAATTGAATACCAACCCTGCATCCAGCAGGTGGAGCATCTAGGTGACCATATTGGACAGAGTGCAATCAACCGGTTTGATTTGCTTATTCTGGCACCAGATAACAAATCTCTTCCATTTATCAAAATAACAGTGCCTCGTGTTTGGTTTCCTAGATTCCTTTAGGATGTCCATGCACCTCTGTGGTAAATTGAGATATCCAAACTCTCATTGAGCCGTTTTGAGGATGCACTGTTTGACCTTGGTGCTGGGATAGTAGGTTGTGCCAGCACAGGAGTCTGATGGGTTCGCACACTGCTAGTTTGCGCAGGTGTGGGAACCACGGTTGTCTCGCCCACATGGGAGCAACTAAGATGAGAGTCATCGATTCCCTGTGCATCTTGTTGATGACTTTCTTCATGAGAGGAATTGGTGGAAAAGCGTAGGCAAACATCCCTGACCAGTTCATCCACAGGGCGTTCCCCTTGGAGTCTGGCTGGGGGAACCCGGATGCGAATCCTGGGCATTGTCTGTTTTCGCTTGTGGCTAATAGGTCTATAGTGGGGAAACCCCAGTGTGAGAAGAGATCTTCTACGATTTCTTTGTGCAGACACCATTCGTGTTCTTCTGGCAGGGGATCTCTGCTCAAAGCGTCTGCTAGTGAATTGAGATCCCCTGGAACATGTTGAGATGACAGGTAAAAGTTTCGTCTGAGTGCCCATGTCCAAATTTTCTGGGCAAGCCTGGACAGATTTGGCGAACGAGTCCCTCCCTGTTTGTTTATGTAAAACATCGCTGTTGTATTGTCTGTTAAGATCTGTACCGACAGGTTCAACAGGTGGGGTTTGAACGCTTGAAGCGCTCTGAAGACTGCCAGAAGCTCTAGCAGATTGATATGATTCTTGGCCACTGTGTGAGACCAGAGACCCTGAGCTGTGTGGTGAAGGAGGTGTGCTCCCCACCCCAACAGGGACGCGTCTGTAGTGACTACAGCTTGTATCTCCGGATCGTAAAAGGGATTCCCCTTTGACAGGTTCTCTCTTGTCCACCAGTGAAGACTCTGTACAAGTGTTGGCGAAACGACCACTAGATCGTCGCATTGACCACTTGCCTGAGACCACTGTTTTGCCAACCACTCTTGCATGGGTCGCATGCGCAGGCACGCGTGGGGGACCAGGTAAATACATGACGCCATCATGCCTAGCAAACACATCGCTTTGCGCACCCTTATCTGGCAGCCGGACTGATATTGAGGAATTTGCAGTAGTATTTTCCAAATTCTTTCCTCTGATGGAAAGGCCAACCCCTCTTGAGTGTTTAGTACAGCTCCTAGGAACTGTTTGGAGGTGCTTGGCACCAGGCTTGATGTTTTCTTGTTGATAGAGAAACCCAATTCGAAGAGGAGGTCGATAGTTCTTTGGATGTTGGATCTGCAAATTACTGGTGTTTCTCCCGTGATGAGCCAATTGTCCAGGTAAGGGTACACTGGGATTGCTTCCCTGCATAGGTGTCCCGCCGCCGCCACCGCCAGTACCTTGGTGAATACCCTTGGAGCTGAGGCTATACCGAAGGGCAGCACCTTGAACTGGTGACTGTCCACATTGAAGCGCAAGAATCTTCTGTGCGCTGGGAAAATGGAAATATGAAAATAGGCATCTTTTATGTCCAATGTTGCCAAGAAATCCCCTCTTTTTAGGAGTGGGATTACCTCTTGTAGAGCAGTCATGTAGAATTTCTGGGGCTTGACATACTTGTTTGCAGGGCATAAGTCTAATACTGGGTGCATTGTCAAATCTTTTTTTGGCACAAGGAAGTAAGTTGAATAGATACCCTTGTTTACCTGGTTGCCTGGGACGAGTTCTATGGCGTCCTTTGCGAGAAGATTGACGATTTCCCCGAGGAGGATCTTCTGGTGGTCCAGGGAATGTATTTTTTGTCGTGGAGGGTGGTTGTGGGGGCGCTCTAGCAGTTCGATGCAGTACCCTGAGGACACTGTGGACAGCACCCATCTGTCCGATGTGATCCCTTCCCATGCCTGGGTGAAGTTGGAAATGCGCCCCCCTACTGGGGATGCGTGGGAAGGGACCCTGATCGGAATGTCCCTGCTTTGCGGGAGGCATACCGCTTCTGCCGGGGCTGCCTCTACCTTTACCACGGCCCCTCTTGTTACCTCTGCCGTAACTCTGGGTAGCCTGCTGGTTGCCACCCCATGATGTACCCGGTCCCTGTGTATAATTGGAGCCCCGTTGTGAATTTTGGCCACGTGAGCGACGAAAATTACCATTCCCTCTTTGATTAGTGGACTTATTCGTCAATTGTCCCAGGGACTTAAGAGTATCATACTCGTCTTTGGTAGTTTTTAGAGCGTCATCTACCGCTTTGCCAAACAAGACATTCGGTTCGATCAGCATGTCAATGAGGGTCGCCTGTGTTTCGGGTTTAAACCCTGACTGTCTTAGCCAGGCTTGTCCCTTAATGACAGTGCTCTCTGCTATGAGCCGGCCTGCATAATCTGCAGCGTCAAAGGTTGTCTTGAGGATGCAACCTGACACAGCTCTACCCTCCAACGCAATCTGGGCCAACTGACCCTTCAGTGGTTCTGGTGCGGAGTCAATGAGAGCAGCTACCTGCTCCCACTGGTGGCAATTATAGCTTGCCAGCAGAGTGGTGGTGTTGGTGATTCTCGCTTGGTAAGCGGAAGTGGAGGCTACCTTCCTTCCTAACCCATAAATTCTCGTGCTCTCGTTGTCTGGGGAAGCCTCAGATGAGAATAGCAGTGTCCCCGCTCTGTTTCTGGTGTTAGTAATTACTAAGGAGTCGGGCTTCAGTTGACCCCTTATGTAAAGAGGGTCTGACTGGGCGGCCCTGAACATCTTCTCAATTCTGGGGTTTACAGCCCTGTTTAGATTTGGATTAAGAAGGGAAGGATCAATTCTAAATTGGATTGATTTGGGAATAGGAATGGCCTGAGTAATGGGTTTCTCGTCTCCCACTAGCTCTTCTGCAAAGTCCCTCTCCTCTTGTGCCCCTTGAGTGTCAATGCGGAACTGGTCTGCCGCTTTAGCCAACACCTCATTTAGCAGGGGCTGGTTATCTACTGGAGAGTCGGTAACCTGAGGTTCTTTGTGAACAAGAGAGTCTATATTGTAGACCTCTGCGACGTCTTCCTCCTCCCCCATCCTGGCCCTCGTCATCTCCATAATAATCTACCCCTGTTTGGTCGTCCAACAATTGGAAGTCTGGATCCTCAGTATATTGTTGTGGATCCTCACTATATTGTTGATAAGGGTCTGAAATTAGGCCCTGAGTTGGAGGCTGAAACCGGGTTTTTTTACTAGGGGGTCCCTGGATTCTGAAGGAGTAGCGCTGTCTGGAGTGTAAGAGGAAATGTTCTGGGTTTTTAGAGTAGAAATCAGCCAGGGAAGACATTCTACTCATTACCCTGTCTATATCTTCACTGCTCCATTCTCTGGCGCTGGGGATGACAACCTCTTGAGAAGGTTCCCCTCCTATTTCCCTAACGTGAGGAGTGGGAGGAACAGGTTTGGTCTTAGGGGCAGAGACAGGGGTCTTGGAACTTCCTTTATCTGAAGACTTAAGTGTCTGTGGTGCAGAAGTAAAGTGTACTGACTTTTTTTGCAGTTTACCCCCTTCGCCTTGAGTAGAAGAGTATTTTCCTGAAGTTTCCCCGTTTTCTAAGCTTTTCGAAGCCTGGCGTCGAGAATCGGGGGTACTCTCTCTCTCTCCTTCGAGTGTGCACGTCAGGACTCAGAAGCAGACGCCGAACGGGCTGCCGGAGCCGACTTCAGGTGTGCGGCCTGGGGGTGGAGGTCGGATTCGCCATCTGACGAACGTACCTCTGTGACTTGGGGAAGCGAGGTACTCTTGGCAACTGTGGACGGTTGCCTCGTGTCGTGCGGCGATCTTGACCTGGAACGCCCAGAGGACACTGACTCTGTGGACTGCTCTCTCCGTGCCTCTTTTTATCCGAGAACTCGACACGCGTCTCGAGTCGCGGTTGGACTTAGTAGTAGTGTGGGTAGCGCTTGTGTCGCCGGGTGTCTTCCCCATAACTGCCGTGCCGGACAATCCTCCGGAGTCAGGAACTAGCGCTTGGGCGTCTTTCGATACCTCTGTGCCCTCGCCGTCCGAAAGTACGGCGTCGTTGCCATCACTGAAGGCACCCACCGCTTCCATGGCCTTGAGTTGCATGGCGTGTTGGGCCCAACGTTTAGTTTAGTGGAGCGGTCCTTTCGTGTTTTTCGCCTTAAACAGGCTACACTGTAATTAGCCTTGGGGTGATCCCTCGGCAAGCAGAGGTTACAGGTGGCGTGTTTGTCAACCCATGGGTAATTGCCGCTGCACTTGGGGCAAAATTTAAATGGAGTACTCTCCATATGCACCTAGTGGCAGAGGGCTTGTGTGTGTAGGAAAATAATAAGAGTGTAGAGAATGTTACCACCCCCCACTCTCCCTACTTGAAGGGCCGAGGCCAGAGGCCTTCCAAGGCCCGGGCCGAGGCCAGAGGCCTTCCGAGGCCCAAAGTCCGTTGTGCAGCTCTCGACGTTTGTTTGTTCTTCGGACCGGCGTCGATCTTCGATGTCTCGACGTGGGAGTGAAAAAACGGGGAAATGAATATCGATTTTTTGCAAAATGGCTGAAAGCCAGGGAACTCCGCGCAATGCTTCCGACAAGTATGGTGGAAAAAAACAATCTGAGGGTCCTAACCGCGTGAGGGATCCTGGGTACAGTGGACATCACACTAGGGATAGTATTACTGGCACGCCCTGTGTCGACGCCCATTTTCGAGTTTCGAAAAACAAACTGTAATACTCTGCAGCTTCCACTAGATGTCGGCCTATGCACAGCATGTGATCTAAGCAGATTCCCTCAGCCACATTACCTCAAACGTTGAAGGAGGTATATCTCTTGAATATGTCTGTTTTACCTTCATGATTGTATTGGCTCTTTGTTTATAGAAGTGTAAGGTGTGGGCATTTTCACGCATACTCATCCTTGGACTCCTGTGGAGCAGAATCCAATTCGTCACTATATGCATTTACAAAACAAACTCCTGCTGCACTCACTAGAAGGGGTTATGTGGAAAAACATGAGCAAAATGTATTCAGCATGTGCACATAAAACAGTCCATATGGACTCCTGAACCTACCAAGTGAGCGCAGCAGAACCTTTTTCTGAATTTCAATTTTTGCTTGAAGGAAACACAAATGTGGTCGAGATAGGAGGTTGTTTTGTTGGTGTGTACCCACATTCCTTTGTTTCGTAAAATTAATAGGCATGGTTTTAAGCTTATTTAATGAGAAGATTAATGCAAAATGCTAAATTGTAATTAAAAAGCGGTACAAAGAGCACAGCATGGTGCAGTATATAAGAAAGGCAGCCCTTGGAGCAAGGTTACCACAAACGTCATTCCGATTATATTGACATACTCCCTTTCTCTTTCAGATCCGCGAGAGCGCTAGAAGACCATGATAATGGCAGCCGTGTGAGGTATACATGCGGGAAACGTTCAGTGGCCTCAAGTCTTGGAAGGTTGGCCATAGGGCTTTCAGATATGTAGCAGGCATGTACTTATTTTTAGGAGTGACATCGGAGGAACCGTTAGTGGCATTCGATGGCATGATAGTCTATTGGTATTTGGGCTCTGAGGTAATGTCCAGACTAAATATGTAAGTGAGAAAACGGTTTCACTTCATTAAGGCGGTTGTGTCCTAACTAATGCCGCTCACTAGAGCACAGAGCTCTGTGGGCAATCAACCATTTAACTTTTTACTAAACACCACGTTGTTCATGTTTAAGGTTTGGGTAAAGGTTATCCTGTCATCAAAGCAACACTGACACAAGTAAGCATGATAAAAAGCGTTGCCAGTATTCTAGCATTTGCTGTATGAAAAACACATCCCTGCAGTAACACATTATGATGCACGTGTAGTCTGAGCTCTAAAGTGTCCATTGTCCATGCATGAGAAGGCCATCCAGTCCGTTTTTTCCGGTGACATCTGGTTGTTGTACTTTTCCTACATTTCAAATGCAAGCGAAAAAACCAAAAGTGCCAGAATTGAAAAGGAAGAAAACGGGAGTGGATGGCCTTCTAACACATGGCCACGGGAAGAACATCCTTTCAGTTGCAGTCTTACCAATGACTGTGATCCATCTCTGCACTCGGCAAGATGGATCAGTGCTTTACTGAAAGCATGCAGTGAAAAGGAAGGAAACTGGGATCCACATATGTAATTTATACAAGCATGCACTGAATTCAGGTAGATCCATCTCAGCAATGTGTAAATGCTCCATGCAGTGAAAGGCAGATGCCATACCAAACATGGCAGCCATATTTGCTGAAACCAGGTGCATAGTACCAGGTTTCTGCTGGCGCATGGAATCCATACACAATCCGCGGAGGTGCGACGTGAAATGACACTATCCACCCCCTCCACCCCCCCAAGTCATTCAAACGTAGAACAGGAAACTCAGGTGCAGGTTTTCGACATGAGGTTTACATGCCACCAAGGGCCATAATTTGCAGATTCCTGTAAAAGGCACACATGTCCGATTCCTGCACCTTTTCCCACATCCGCACAAAGTAAAAAGGTATTCCTCTATCATAATTCTACTTGACCTTTCCGCAGCATTTTACACTGTCGATAACTCTGATCTCCTTAATACTTTTGATCTTCTTGGGATTCGCCATCAAGCACTTTGCCCCAAATCATACCTGCCACTTTTCAAATTCTCTCACTCCTGGAGCAAAAACACCTCTAAACTCACTCCTCCAACTGTCTGTGTTCCACAGGACTCTGTCTTGGGCCCTCTCATCCTTAAACTCTACAACCCTGCTCATGGTGCACTAATCGCCTCCTTTGGATTTGTGTGGATGGGCCTTTAATCACATTAACCCAAAGCCAGCCCACCACTTATGAAGCGAGTGCACGTTTGTACATAAAGCAAGTTCATTGTACAATCGTCTGGGAGGGGCTAGATGACGCTGTAGAACCAAACTGACCGGAGTCTACCTGAACCACACAAGTTGGCACATTATATAAATGTTTTCAACCAAAACACTCCCTCCCCCTTGTTTATTACAAGTCATGCCCCCCACACATGATTAGTCAAACCTATAAAAAATCCTATCTTCTCTAATTCCCATGCTCTCATTGGTCACATTGATTAACTACCATTAGATCATATTCCTAGGACATTCCTGGAGTCTTCCGTGGTAGGTCATGACATCACATAGTTACACATTTACATGCAAACATAATTCATTACAAGTCCTAGCTGGTCTGAGACCTCTTAACCTCAGACGTAATTGCACATTGTTTGCAAGAGTACTTCAAACAATATGGGGAGGGAAAGAATAAACAGGTTCCCTTTGAACTGGCGATAACCTGTGTCCACATTTATCTGTGTCCCATGCAGTGAACTGCCACAACAAAAACATGTCCCTCATGACACACACACACACAGTGGCTACCTACATCACTTCGAACATTCACAGAAAAGGAGTAAATGTCGCATACGTGGATAAGGCAAATGGTTGATGCGTGAATAAGGCAAGAGGGCTGGCATAAAAAAAGAGGGAGATAGTTTTGTCATTCACTTCTCTATGGCAACGTGACAAAGCGACAAGGCCTAGGGAACCCTGAGCTGCAAGAGATGGTGTGAGAGACAGTTTTCCTGTACCAGAATTGGATTTATCAGGCTTCTCTGCAACCCTACGACCTTGATGGGCATTGTGGAAAGAACAGCTAGAATTGTTCTTTGCTGCTGCTGGGGTGGTAGACGAGGACAAGAAAAAGTCCATGCTCCTTTTTATGCCGTAAGTGAGGTACATAAGCTGTCCAAAACTCTCCTGTAAGGCGATTGTTTCTACATTGCCATGGGTAAAACATTGATGACTTATGGTCTTCACCCCAATGATAATTGTGAATAATGAGAGGTTTCAGCTCCGCCAGGCAATCCAAGGACCTACGGAATCCCTGAAGCCTATACTAGACCCTGACATCTCGAAGAAACTATGTGCTTTCCCAGATGAGTAAGGTGAAATCAGGGGAAGATCATACAGAATGTTTTTGCTTCTATGAACACTGGAACTGTTGGGGGAGAATGACCTGGCTAAATTAAGAGCAGCCCATCTGGAAGAGACTATGACGGGCCTGAAGGTGGAGAAGTCACCAACTGTGACAACAGGCACTCCAAGAGGGAGCGCGAACCAGGGGACTTGCGGTGGCTCGTTATGCACAACAACGGCCAGGACAAGAGAAGTGCCCATGTGAGTTCGGTGGTGGTGCGATACTCGACTCAAAGGGGGTTACCGGTGGCAGGCAGGCAATGTGGCTGCTGTGGGAGTCTCAACCATTTCACAATATCTGTAGAGCCCCATAGCCTCCTCGCCCTTCCCAGAAAAACACCTTGGATGAAAAGGCATCCAGCCAAAGTGGCTGTAATTACGAAGTAGAGACCGGAAGAGACTATTGATACGGATGACACAGGATATATTATTCAAATCTGCACTCTGTCAATTGATCACAGAAAAGTGGCGCCAGCCTCGCTGAGCTGTCTCAATCCTGTTGGCGCAAGTACCAATGCCAATAGATATAGGAGCATCAAGTGAGTTAACAAATAGACCCCACCATACAACTGGTGGCCGTGAAGCATTGCCAAATCCCGTGCCAGGATGAGTTGGACAGACTTGAGGGTGCGGACATGATCAAGTAAGTGGGCCCATTCCATTGGTATCCCGATAGTGGGGGCTCCCAAACCAAAACAACCAGAAGTCCAGATACTGTGGTCATGTGGATTCCCAATAGGATGATTCGACATGAGCAACCCTCTACCCAAACACTGGATGACCTATGGGCTGACATCGCTCTGGCTTCTACCAGATACTGTTAAATAGGGTGTCCCACCCCATCACAGCGTTTTCAACGTATTTAGGCCTCTTCTGGTACAAGAGGGTCAGAGTTAGTGTTGTCGGAGGCAGAGGTTTTCAAACATACGATCAGGGGTGTTCTAGCTGGATTACAAGTGGCCATCCACGTAAGTGACTATGTCCTGATATACACCAAAATAGAAAAGGAACATTTAGCTTGTGTCGCAGCAGTATTTCAACAACTTATGCAGGGATGTCGATTCACCAAAATACCTGAGGTAGCGGAAGTGATGCCACCAACCTGATGATATCACAGGAAGTGATATCACTTGACCTTTGCCCCAGCTTGCATCAGTTCCTCTTTAACCATGGCGAAATTACCGGAAGTGGCTTGTGGGCATAAGAAAAAAGTAAACATTTTAAAATAACAAATACATACTGAAGCAGACAAGAATATTTTGGATACCAACCAGATTTTAACAAGGGTGCTGCTTTCATTTGCCATGAAAGGGGTCATGATACGATAGGGTTAGAGCCGAAAGTACAACATAGGCTGACGTAATATTGGTTCCACCATCGGGTTTGCCATTTGAAGATTTGAATATATCTTTAAGCAATAATTATGAAAAAACATTGAGCAATTTTGGGGAGTGTCATGACCCGATTCTTGTGGAAATTGACTCAGAAAAACCTACACTGATTGAAAGCCCGGTGAAGATGTACAAGAAAATGAAAAATCTAAAATGGTGAAAGCTATACAGAGAATGTCATTGTATAAACTACAAAGGGAGCTAACCACACACCTGAGGAAATATAAGCAGGTACAGTCCTCCGTGATGAGATTCCCAAGGCCGAAATATAATTACATTTATATGCGCTTTCTTCTTAACTTACTAGGCTCCCGACAAAGATGGGGTCCCATAAGAGGGCTCCCTTGGCAAGAAAGAAATTGTCGGCTCTGTAAAAAGCCAGGGGAGGCAGAAACACTGAAACATTGGCTGATTGGCTGTAGTGCAACAAAAGTGCCGAGGATAATGTGGTTAGAAAAGTTCATAAGGAGATTAGAGGATTTAAACGGTGAAGTCAAGTGGGCTAAACTCTTGTATGGATACTCAATTTCAATGACCATTGCTATAGTGAAAATTTTAATATTGATAATCAAAAAGTTGGGAGAACATGTTTTTCTCAATTAGTTCAACATAATGAAGTAGGGAAGCAAGTAATTTGTTGGATAGGTGGAAAATTTAATTTTGGGGGTTAGGAAGGGAGTCCCCGATAGGCATATAGTACATGGTATTTTATATTGTGTTGAATAAATTAATGTCTGTAATGTCTGTTTCAGAATGTTGTGTCTGAAGTAATTTATTGCCATTTGTAATGAACTAAGAGTTGTGAAATATACCATTTTTAATAAACTACAAACACACAAAAATAATAGGCAATGCCCTAGATATGTCACTTCGGCGTTGCATGGCCATTTACTTCCAGATTATGCCACTTTTAGCTGCATGTCGGTTATTGTCATTATATGAAAAGTAGATCCCCCAGTTGCTCCGATAATACAGTATTCAAAAATCCAATAGATGCAAGTCACTTTCAGTGCACAGGTGCATTAATGCTTTTATTAATGATTTGTTATTTTTATAGCTCTTTCGACCAAAACGCTGTACATAGCACATATTTACATACAATTATCATCCAAACCAAAGTTTGTACTCATTTATCAACCTCAAAAGAATGAAAGGTTGAGTTGGCCTGGCCAGAATTTGAAGCTGCGACCTGCAGATCACACACAAATTGCAGCAGCAAGCTCTCAACCCAGCTGCACAATCTACCGCTTTGCTATTAGAAATGCAATGCCAACATAAGAAAGCATGTCAAAGCTGGATGCACAATATAGGCCAGACACAGAAAGCTTATGTTTGCTGTAGCCTTGATGCACAGTAAAACATTCCTTCCCAAAGTAAGACATTCCTAGAACGGTAGCACCAAAAAGCCATGCTTACTTAATCATAACTGCTCAGAAAAATATACAATGCCACAGTAAGGACTGGCTGCACCCAAATACCAGCCTAGTCAGGCAACTACACTTACCATGATTGCTATATTAGAGATGCCCAGTACAAAACGCAAAGCCACAGTAAGAAATGGTTTGTCTAGTACAGCAAAATGTCAGTCTAGAGACATAATAAGACTTATGATGCTTACTTCATTATAGATGCCCAGAAAAATATGCCATGACGCAGTTAATACATTACTAGACTTGCTGCACCCAAATGCCAGTTAATAACAGTTATCATGCTTACTTTATCATGGATGCCCATTACGTGAAAGTGCACCCCCCTTTTGCCCCACCCTCGTGACACATCCCTCCTCCCTCCCACTCTTCTCCTCCGACACCAAAATCAGCTCTTTGGCCCAGCATTACCTCCACATCCATCGTCCCAGTACTTGCATGTAAGGCAAGGTGCTGCATGGGCAAGTACTGGGGCGAGGATGAGTATGACTAATGAAGATTACTGGCAAGTAATCTAGGTATTCAACACAAGCACACAATTCACATACTCATTTAAATTGTTCCCATCCACCATTCACTCACACACCTAGCCACCCATACAACATGCACATACTCACAACACAATACATAATATACAGATATGTAGACACTCATGTACACACGCCCATTTACACACAAAAACACTTTCTCACCTTTTTCAAAGTCCACTGATGCTCAGAGGAACTCCGCTCCGACTGCATGCTGGCCTCTCGCTCTATCATGCTCCACACACGGAAGGCCTGTCATGCTCCACACACGGGAGGCCCGTCATGCGCAGAGCTGGGGAGCCAGAACATTCCATATCCTGTGGGAGGCGGAGAGTTTTCTTTTTTTAAAGTAATTCCGATTTCAAACAGAAATTATTTTCATTACGTATAAAATTTCTTTTTGAAGTCATACTCACTTAAAAAAAGAAATTAATGCTTTCGTCTGACAGCCCCATTTCCTTTCAGTTTCTCTCTGCCTCTGCAACAGAGGGGTCGCAGAGGCAGAGCCAGGGGTCGCCCAGAAATTGCCATAGGTTACAATTGCAATCCCTGGCGACCCCCAAATGACGTCCCTGAAAGTAGGCAGCATGGACTCACCTTACATGAAAAGAAGTGTAGTTTCCTTCAACAAAAAGTTAATTTCTTTGGGTTCACATTTCAAGATAGGTGTGTCTGTGGATCACCAGAAGAGGGAAGCCATCAGAAATGTTGCTCCGCCCAAGACACAGTCGGGTGTACAGTACAGAAGTGCTATTGTTGCCACTGCAATCGTTCTTAAATCTATACGCAGTAAAGCTGTTGATTGCGATCTGAAAATTACAATATAATGTTTTGGCCACATACAGGTACAGTGGATTTTTAACCGTTGGTTGAATTAGTTAACACTGCATTAGGTAAGTTTGTCGGAAAAATTGACAGTATTAACTTAGTGTATTTTTGCTAATATAGGTCCCTGCAGGGGTTATACTTCATCGTCGGCAGACGCTTCATTGCTTATTTTGGAATAATTTATTAGCTTCACTATATTCCTGTAGCTGCTGACTGCATGATATGGATCCAACAAGGAAAAGTTGAACAAATAACGTGTGTAACTGGAAACTTTAGCAAAACCCCAGATGATAAACATGCTGAAAAACATGGGCATATATCTAAGCATTCCAAGTTTCTGAGTAAACACCGGTGGAATCAGCAATTAGACAAGAATGGATAGATTGAATGTGAACAGAGCAGAAAAAAGGACAGACAGTTGTAGCGTACTACATACCTTATAGGATGATCTCCACATGTTTTAGGTCTCTCCATTACAGAGACCCACTTGTCATCATAGCTGAACAGGGAAAGGTCGAGGTAGGGACTGCCACTGTAGGATTGAGCACTGATCGGTAGCTGGCCTAAAAGCCTTCGAACAGCCTCAGTGTGTCCGCCATACTTTGCATTGACGATGGTGTCCTTAAATCTGAACACAAATAGAAAAATTATGTCCAGGGACTAAGGAATAACCTAAAACCTTTATTTAATTGTACAGGGCACAACATACAACTATAAATACATGCTTTCAGTATTAGACATTTTACAAAATCAATGTTTTAGCGTTCCAGGTTAGAAAACGACTAAAAACAAGCCAGTAAGAGCTGCATTAGGCAACACAAAAAGCACCACCTCCCTGAGATTCACTGCTGATGATGATGGATAACAACCCAACACATACATTTCTTTGCTGTTGATCACACTGCACATGTCAGAGATAATCGTAAGATAGCTACCATCATTTGTTTAATTCTTGTTAGGATACAGACAAACTTTACAGACCAAGAAAGGTCAATATTGATCCCATCATTAACCAACCTTTTAGAAGACACCAAACTTCCACATCTAAAAGTAACATTGCAACTTCGTTGCACCCTAATGAATGTATGCCTCAACACACCATCATGTAAAGGATTCCATCCACGATGCTCTCTAAATATCAAAGTAAACCCTATGCTTCCATAGTCTCTTTGTGTGAAAAATGTTCTTCTCCACTGACCTCAATGAAAGCAGCATTCAAAATAGTTGCAATCAACCAACTAAACGAAATGCCATGGTTTTGCAAGATGCACATCTGTCATCCGCCATGCTGGGCTGCAGATCAGCTCAATCCACCACAATCCATCCTAGCTTCAGTACCTCTGCAAAGAGCTGCTCCAAGCAGCCCTATCTATATGTCTTGTGAAGAACCCAGGGAATTATATGTTCTCCTCAAGGGGGAGCCACCCCATTTTGGAGTAGGGAGGGGAGCCTACTGCGCAAGATACTCCCTAAGGGACAGAGCTAGTGGGATCTCACTGGGGGTTATACAGAATCCCCATTGTTTATAGGTTATTGAACCATGCTAAACTGTAGAGGACCCTTAAACTGGGAAAGGTTTGGCTCCTGGCCTCACTCTGTTAACCTCTGGTTAAGAAATGCTGAACCAATCCTGTTTCCTCTTGTTTCACAGAAGAACATAAAATGAAGCCAGATCGTACTTCGGGGGAGGAGTGAGTTTAAGCCAGCCTGCAGACAGTGGAAGCCTGCTCTGTCACACTGGGAGGGTCGATCATGCAGGCAAGGCCACCCCAGCTGCATGGTGGGTGAGTAACAACAGAGCCCGCCGAACACTGCTGAGCCCAGGAGGGCAGAGAACCGCCGACCGGAGGTCCCCTGAAGCGGGAGACCGAACCACCGGAGAAGCAACAAACTCACACCATGATGAGGATTCACTGAAACAGAGCAGAAAACATCAAAGGCGGCGCAACCGAGCCACCACATCCAACGACCAGCCCCACCAACACTCGGGTATGTGGGTTATATGGAGAAGGTGACAAGGGCTGTGAGACTACAAAGCACTCCACAAGGGGGGGAAATGCATGGCCAAACAGCCCAAGAGAGGTTGAGAGCCACAGTACCCCTGGAGGGGGTGAAAACATTGCATCAACTACACGACCAAAGGGTCCGACTCGCCCCCCCCCCCACCCTCCTTTGGCCTAAGTAAACCAGGACCGCTGAAAGGGGAGGGAGGCATTACAAACTGCACACAGCCAACAAGGCCAAACAGTTCACGATGGACTGAAGGAGCTAGGACCCCTGAAGGGGGTGAGGATACTAGTCTACACAAATGATCAGTTAGACTGGATAGCCCAGACAGGGCTAACGGAGAGACAAAATACAGTGCGATATCCTGAGGGAGAAGCAAGAGAGATCCCAGAGGTTTACCATTTGAATGAATTAAAGGAACACTTTTTGCAATTAAAGACCGAACTTTGTGAGCTACCTGCAGAATATTGCTGAGGAGGACAAGTGTCCCCTTCTACAGGGGGTCATAAGAAACATGGTTTTTATGAACTGTATATACAGGCTGAGGCCTCAACCAGGGCAGGCAACTGGATAGAATAGCCTTGGGATGGAGTATGCATGGTATTTTTAAATGACATCCTGGCGAGCACCATTTTTGTTATGTATTAGAATAGGGAACAAGTATCACTTGAAGTAGGGTTAGTATAGGCATTCATTTTTTCCCTTTAATAAACTTGAAATCATTTAAACAGTTGTGTCTGTCTCTTATGTCTGTCTCCAGATTCATCCTATAATGGTCAGCTGCTGCTTTATGCTTTTTCCTAAACAGAAAACAACCTATAAAATGACAATTGTCCATGCATACATGGAGGGTCTCCCATTGAGGGTCACTGGCAACGACTTGCTGAGAAGCCACAGTTGATGAGAACTACATTACATTTTTTTAAGTTACATGTTAAGTGGCAGGGCCATCCATGTCGACAGCCAAATCTTTCCCAGAGGGGAGAAGACTCTGAGCCTCATTACAAGTCCGGCGGTAGCCCTGCCGGTAAAACCAGCAGGCTGCCGCTGGACTTTCCAATTTTTCTCCAGCGCCTGGGTTGCCGGTAACAGCGGGGTATTCTAGCCCTGTGGGTCCGGAAAGTCAGGCGCTGGAAAAATGGAATGGGGAACATGGAAGTGCCAGCGCTTCCGTGTAGATCTGCTTACCGTGGCTGCTGTGCCCAAGGTCTGTCATGCCGGGCACAGCAACTTCGGCAAGCGGACCCACTGTTACCGGACCGGCACACTTGTAATGAGTGCCTGTCTCTCTTACTGCATTTATGAGATCAAATGAATCAACAACGATCACGAAACTGAGCAACAACCGAGTGGCTCCCAAATAAATTAAGGCAAGTTGTGCCATGTTCCTGGACTACACACACTTCACCACCAAATCTATCATCAGCATGAATTTCAGCACTAAGTGAGCTGTTGGTGGATTAACAGCCACGACATGTTATCCCTCTGCTGTACTCGTCCGCACTAGACAAGTCTTCCTCTCTACAAGATATCAACTTGGCTGACCCCAGTTGGCCACAGTTTCAAAACAATTTGAAACACTCAGCATCATATACAAAAATGGTATACAAAATATATTCAAAAGGGAAACTATATAGATGGCCACATCGAAGCACTTCATGCCAACACTTAATGCACCAAAACAAGCTCTAAAGTCACAGACGTGCTCTTTTGACACACAAAGAGGGCAGATGTAATAATTCTCTGATGAACGCATTCCGGATTTATTCCAAGTTAACATCTATGACAGACTGGGGAATACATCTGGAGTCTGCATAAACGTTAATGAAAACATTAAGGTTCAAACAAATGGAGAAAAAAAAGGAAAACACCATTTTAAAAAAATCTCTATAAAGATTTGAATCCAGTTTCGACTGTTTGCAGTATAATCATCATCAGGATGCAAGCGAATAGGTAAGGGAAAAAAAAAATTCACAAAGCAGAAGATTTACTAAAGTACTGAATATCCATTACCCAGAGTGCTACTACATGCACGTTCTCTGTTTTTTCCACAGGAGTAGGTTTTTGTTGGTGTTTTCCTAGTTAGTTATTTTAATTATTGATTTTTTGGATAGAATCTTGATTGGATATTCTTTTATTTTGGAATCTTTGTACTAATGCTGCAGTGCTACTGTTATTACACACTACCCCTGAAAATATAGCCTCTACTTGGCCCATGTTACAACAAATGGAGAAGGGGGTCGGGCTGTATATATTTCACTTTTATGATTGGGATCACTGCTAGTTTAGTAGCAGGAGTGTGTAGCGAAGTAGGCGGTTTAGCCATGTCCCATTTCTATGCTCCTGCAGAGCAGTAGTCATTTTGCGACATTTCTATTCAAAACTGCTTGCATCATCTACAAAGCAGTATTGAAAGGCACACCAACATATCTGGTGGCTAAACTTTAAAAAATAATGCATGTGTGAAGGCCTGTTTAATATATACAGCTTTAAAAATAAGTTTATTTGAATGAGGGTGAGGGAAGGTTAGTGAAAGAATGTATGCGGTGTACACACAGTGTGCGTGCGTGCGTGCGTGCGTGCGTGTGTGTGTGTGTGTGTGTGTGTTCGAGTGAGTTGGAGTGACAGTGAGAGGTTTCCATGGTGAGAGGCAAGCTCCCTCTTCCTGCATTTGCTTGTTGGAAGAGGTGGCTGCCGTGCACAGTGAAAATGCTTTGTATAAGGCAATAGTGGCATTATTTGACAACGCCAACATGTGGCAAATATTAGAACAGCCAGCATTAAAAAGTCCTCTTACAGGGATAAAACACTAGCATAGTGTGCTTTACAGGGACAATGCTGGCATATATTCTGGGCAAAGGCGTTCTGAAAATGTGTTGGAACATGATCTAGTGTACTGTTCACCACCTGGCACTACCTCGATTCTTGATGTGTCACCCTGCAGAAGCGATAGCAAATGGTATGCCTTTTAAGACTTTGTAACACAACTGTCACGTAAAATGCACCTTTCTAAACAATTATTTTAAAAAAGAAATTCTCTGGCGAGAACTCCCACAACTTACTTTGGTTGCAGCCTCACTATGCTCTATTGTGGGTGCACTTTACTGGGAAACATTTACACCCCAATAATGAATAAAATAATCAGATGCCACGGATGTGGACCGGATTATGAAACTTGTTCCACCTAGGGGCTTGCAATATGGATATGCGAACTAAAACAAATCCCGGTTTACTTTAAGTCTCAATAATATATTTGCTTTTAATGAGATCATCAGCCAAATCTACTTGGAATTTGTACAGGAGCAACCTGGAAGAAATACTTTTCTATGGCAAAGTTTAAGAGGTTGCTCCCAATTTAGAGTCATTCATTAATGCTTACAGTTATTTCACAAAAGGTAGCAGGCGCTCCTCTCCAGAGAGGACATTGCATGATAACCTGTTCTGGGGTGAGAGTTTGCAGCACACGCTTTTTGCTCACTGTACCTTTCACAGATGGGAAATATCCATTTGCATATCAGTCTTTGTCCCGCCCACATGGGCAGTCCGGCACCAAAATGCTATGGCAATTCCTCTCTGAACAAGAGTACCAACAGCAACCCCATGCACGAGTTTCAGCCTTGTAGGACATCATCAGTGAGGTGAAGCTGTGCCTCTCTGAGCACAGTGAGCAGGGAGACCACGTCTGGTTGCCCCCAGGTAACTTAGGGTGACCAACCCCAAGTTCCTTACACATATTTCACAAAAGGTAGCAGGCGCTCCTCTCCAGAGAGAACATTGCAAGATAACCTGTTTTGAGGTGAGAGTTTGCAGCACACGCCTTTTGCTCACTGTACCTTTCAAATTGTTGAATGCTTACAGTGTTTGCTTATAGTATTTTTTGCTATTTAGGGTTTGCACACTAACACTCGCATTGCTACACACATCAATTGTCAATCGCCTTCAGAACTGATTCTATACGTATGGGACCACACCCTATTTTGTGCCACACACCAGAAACACTCCTAATGTAATTCCAAACGTTAGAGTCTGATCTTGATGTTAGCCAGTTTTGGATTGTAGGCATTGCAAAAAAGAAACTTAATCTGAGAGTATGCATTTTAGGCTGGCACGCTGAAGCAATTCTGGCCAAGATGTTTAACATTAGAGTGCAGTACAGCTACTGATAGAAAATACAATTCCTGAAATGTTAAGGTAATAGAGTTGGAAGATGTGACCCAACATATACGAAATTGTTTGTGCAGAAATCACATTCAGTTCATTTATATGGAACATTCATGCTACGTAGCAGTAAGCAGCTCCACATCCTTATAGGTTCTGATCCATCCTCCAGTAAATAAAGCAACACTAGTTTGTACAATGCAACAGGGATGACCGTCATAATTAAATGTGGATACACATTTTGGATTGGGCTATCAATTTAATTAATGACGTTTAGGACTTTAGAGCTAAAAACAGACTTTTAAGGTTGTGAAAGCTATGGAGAATATTTAACTTAATATGTACAATTAACAAACTGATGTTCACTTTCAGACAAGGTTTACGCAGCAAATCTATAGTGTTGTATATTAATTTTACATTTAAATAGAACCGACAAAGCCCAGGTGGGAATAAGACGGAGAAGAGTGAAAACGTTTGCTTACGATAATAGAAGCAGTGCTATTCAATAATGTGAAAAGCTGTGTTTCAAAATACTAAAAGAAAATAGTAGCCTCACACCAGTTACTGTATCTCAATAGTTACTGCTAAAATTCTAGTTTTTTAGGATTATTTCTCTAAATGTCCATTGGAAACAGCCTCAGTTCATGTTCAACTACAGCTAAAATCTAAACTGCATCACTGTATACTAAAACTAAATGGTAAAAACAATTGACATGAAGGCAACTATTTTTAATGTACATTTTAAGATTTCTATCAAATTCAAAAAAGGGTTCTGGAGTACATCCTGTACGGATGCAGTAACAGCCCTTCTACAAGTGTCCATACACTAGTGCTTGCAAAAGGCTATGGGGGAAGACCACATCCCAAAGGACCTGCCTTTGAAAAGCCACCGCTGTGGCATTGTCTCTAATTGTGTACGCATGGAGTCCCTTTGGGAAAGGCTCGTGTTGCAGCAAGTGAGACTGCGACATGCACGTCAGTATCCAATGTATTATGGACACTTCAGAGGCTTTTAAGGCTATTTGTGTGCCTCTAAAGTAACAACAAAAATTCTGATACGCGAGATAACTCAAAGAACCAAGATCAAGTCCCAAACAGAATCTGGTGCATTAACTAGTGGCTACAACTTCAATTGGCCATCAAAATGACACCCAATGACAAGAATGGAAGTAGAAACAGATGTATGAGCAGCGCCTGTACTGTTCGCCAATAGCTGTAAGGTATCTTAATAGGAGTCAACCTGCAAACCCAAACATGCCAAGTCAGACATGAAAGAAAGAACCTGATCAAGAGTGCATTTTAATAGGTTCAGATTCCAGTCTATAGATCAATGGCAAGACCTCAGTCATTTGCTCCTGTACTGTGAACAAATTGATGGATTTCTGCCTGCCTGCCGGAATGATTTTCCTGCTGATTGGCTGAGACACCCAACTTGAATAAGAAGGTCCAATATGATGCCTAGTGCTGCCAATGCTGCTTCTGTCTTTTATGTTAAGATATTGGTAGATTTGGACACCCTCAGGCAGAAATGTGCCCTGATGACAGACATGAGATGCCAAAAGACACTGTGGGCTACATTCGGCCCAACGGGCAGGGCCCTGTGTTGGAAGTGCGCATTTTGCCAATGAGAGGAGTATAGATTTTCAATGAGGAGTCCAAGTGGGAACTCATTCAGGTTCACTGCAGATAACCAGTCTCCCTGAATCGAAGCAGAGCAGATGTCAATCGGAGTCGTCGTCCTCTTGAACATTTCCACTGGTGCCCTCTTCTTGGGAGCCAATCCAGCGCCGGCAGGCGAATAGCCGGCCCAGGAACCACAAGGCACAGGACACTAAGGCTGACTCCTGTCTTCAGCCTGTCCGCATCCTCCGTTGCTGTTTGCCAGAAACCCTGCCCAAACAAACGAAGTGAGCACCTCGCCTCTACCCTCTTCCCTGCATTTGAGATAGCAACAATGCGCACAGGTGGTGACAAACCAACGTGCCTCCAATCATCAGCCAGCTTAGAGCAAGCCTCTCGCTACTTGTAAACATTACTATCAGCTTTTAACTCTGCTTCTACCATCCTCGTCACTCATTACATATGTACGTGTATAATTATGTGCTTTACATTAACTGATTGACTGCCTCAATTTCCCATCGCTTGCACTAGTCACGCAAACTGTGTGTTCCTTTATATTGTTCCTTCGACCCTCCACATATTAACAAGGACTTTATCCGTGACACGGGGCCGCCTATGACAGCACGATAGTAAGCCTCTCTTGCTCCGCCTTGCCCTATTGCACGTGTGCTATGTATGTTGATTGTATAACGTTGGGAATTCTATGTTCGGCAGGTGACTCTCTCACTCCCCTCGTTACCATTCTGATATTATGAGGCATTACTTGCTTGCTGTCACGGCCGGATACAGTGATTGATCACCTATTGAATTGCAGCGCCTTGATTAATCACTTACTATGTTCCCACCAAATGTACTACTGCGTGCCCATGAAATAGTATTCTGCTGTTTATGCTAAAATGCTTCATATTTCCGGATGCCCAGCGCTCACTCTTAAGGATTTGTGGCCCCGCTTACCCCCTTCTTGCCTCATGTACTTTTGCACTTTGCCTACCATGCTGTATTACTAGGTTACTCTGTGCACCCATGTTTACTACTAACATTAGTTACCTGCACTCTGCTCCTTGACTCAGCATTGGTCACTGTTGGCTAGTACAGTCACTATGTATTATTTATGCACGCCTTCTCTGGCCAATAACCTTGCACTGCACCTACTTTTCGAATTATCAGTATTGACTGTGGCACTCTCATTCTACAGCAACACCACACTAGCAGAGTCACCACATTCCAGTCCTCGCATACATACACTGCTCCCCCGCGCTCCCCAACTAAGGTTCAGCACGTCTCCCACCCCATTCGGAAAAATCTTTAGGGTCACTCTGCATAATATCATGATACTAGAAGCCAAGAAAAACTATTATAACGACCAAATTACAGCTGTGGCTAATTCCACTGGTAAACTTTTTAACATCCTAAAATCAGTGGAAAAACATTGGCATTACTCCCCCGTTCTCACCCACACAAGAAGCATGTGATGCTACCCAGATCGCCTTCTTCAATAAAATGTCCAAAGCCAGGGATTCCATTCTCAACTCACTAACGAATAAAACACCTCCAATGACTATGCCCCCGGAGACTCCCCCGGCACTCTCGGAAACTTTCAAGTTTTCTGAAATCACGGTGGAAGACATGATTAAAATTCTTACCTCCATGAAACCCAGCACCTGTGCAGAGAACATTCTCCCTCCTAAAATAATCTTGGACAATGTGGACATCTTTGCACCAATGCTAACTACAATCATCAGTGCTTCCTTTAGAGATCAGGAAGTACCTAAGGCCATCAAGAAAGTTACAGTTACCCCATTGGTCAAAAAACCGAACCTCAACCAAAGAGACCCCAATAACCTGAGACCCATTACGAACTGCAACTTTATATTGAAAATCATGGATAAGATTGCCACCAGCCAGCTACAGGCATATGTAGAATCCACCAATTCCCTACACCCTCAACAATCAGATTTTCGCCCCGCTCACAGTACAGAGTCAGCCATGCTTGATTTACAGTCCAAGATGCTTAGCATCATTGACAAAGGAAAGGCAGGCCTCCTCATCCTCCTTGACCCAAGCGCTGCGTTCGACCTACTGGACCATAACTTACTCCAGTCTGCTCTGAAGAAAACCGCAAACTGTTCAGAGGAAGCCATCAGCTGGATTATGTCATTCCTAAAAAAACAGGATATCAAATGTCCACTGGGACGATAGGTTTTCTTTGGAAAAGGAAATTATATGCAGAGTTCCCCAAGGCGCCAGCATGTCTCTGCTACTATTTAACATCTACTTGAGATACCTATGCCTTGTCCTCGATAACATCAGCGTATTTTTTACCAACTACGCTGATGACACGCAGCTTGTGTTCGAGCTAAGTGAAGACTACCAGAAAGATAGTGATCAGCTCACCATGATTTACAACAATGTGGAACATTGGATGGACTCCAATTGGATGTGCCTCGATGGAGAAAAAACTGAGCTTATGATTTTTGGCTCCTCCTCAGTCAGAGCTAAACTATCTACTTTGTACAAATCCTTCAAAATAAAAAAGACACACAGATTTAGGTCCTAAGCAAAGTCAAAATACTAGGTATGATGCTTGAAGCATCCTTGGGGACCAACGCGCAGGCACAATATATTAAAAAAAAAAACTGTTCTTATCACCACAGATTATTAAAATCCATTCGGCCTTACATATCAGAGGACAACAGCGCCACCATTGCTAGAGCCATCATACTGTCTCACTTGGACTATGGCAATGCCTTGGTTTCAGGTGCCTATACAGCTACCAAGTTGTCCAGAATAACGCGGTAAGGATCGTGAAGCGTAAAACCAGATCACAACACATCAGTGTCTCCAGAAGGGAGCTAGACTGGTTGAAAATTGAGGATAGGGTACATTTCAAGGCCTTAACAATCGTGCATAAATGTATCCATGGAAAAGCCCCGGCATATTGGAAATCCAGGATTCAATCTTATGTTCCAGGTCGAACACCAAGATCTACCCATCTGGGCAAAATCACAGTTGCTTCGCATAAACTCAAACGCAGTTCTGGCAGATCCTTCCCCATACTGGCAGCGGGCCTGTGGAATAATCTTCCCACCCACATTAGACTGGAAACCAACTACATGAGTTTCCGCAAGCAAGTGAAAACATTTACCTTTAAATAACTTTTTGTGGTTACCCACTATTCAGGCCTACTGTTCAACTGTTTGTCTGTCCCGTTTCTTTGCAAAGCACCCGTCTATTTGTACTGTGTCCTTGTCTCTGCGCCCGAGGTCCGCAGGCTACTGGCGCAAGATAAATATAAAATAAATAATAATACACATTCTACTAAACCATACCTCAATTCACCAGCCCTTTGGCTTGAACACTTTGCCACCAAACCTACACCTAATCAACCATGCACTGCACCTTTGAGGAACCTCAGACTGGGCTCCAGACTCCCTTGCGCCTCCTACCACCACATGAATACTATCAGGCACTCTAACCCATCTCCACCTATGTTACCAACCTGCATGACCTCACCACCTTCACTAACTACGAACACCAATCTCGATACAAGCATGCCACCTGCTCCCAAGGCCCTGATCAAGGGGGCTTTGATCAATGCCAGGTCACTTACTGCACATGCACTTGATATGGCCGACTTTATCCTCACACATGATCTTGACTTCATTGCCATTACAGAAACTTGGCTTCACTCTGCTTCTGGACCACTCCTTTCACTAGCTATCCCTACAGGTTATACCATCATCAGAAGCGATCGCAATACCAGTCAGACCAGAGGAGGTGGCAGTGTCTTCATTCATAAAAATTCCATTAATCTCTGTATATTCACTGACCAACAAATCACGTCAGCGGAAATACTTAGTCAAATTAGCCTTAACCCCTAGTCAGACTATCACACTCCATCTAATCTATAGACCCCCCCCCGGTTCTATCTCCACATTTGCCAAAGACTCACATTCTTGCCGTTGATACTAAAACTAAATCTCAAATCAACGTGCTACGCGATTTTAATCTGGGTCTCCTAGATCCCAATGCTGCCTCAGCCCATAATATCAATAACTTGCTCTCTAACCTAGGTTTTACGCAACATATTGTTGAGCCAACACACTCTAAGGGCAAAATCCTTGACTGAATATCTGGCCTAAATTGTGATATTAATGTTAATTTCAATCAACCGTGCGTCTGTACAGACCACCATTTAATCACCTTTAGCATCCCTGCCAAAATTATCCGCACTAAACTGGATATCACACCTGCTATCTCCACTAGAAACAAGAGAGACATAACCTGCAAAAAACTACTTCCGCTTATCCTCCCAGCCCTCAATGAACACGCCTCTCTGCGCACTGATCCAACTGTCTTGGTAGACATGTTTAATCAGACTATATTGAAAGCTCTCAACCACATTGCACCTATTAAATTGAGAAAACCTAAACCACGGGCCCATCTCAACTCTTGGTTTACAACGCAACAGAGCCCTAATCAAAGAAAAACTGAATCTTGACGGGCGCTGAAAAAGCAACCCTACCGAAATGAACAAAGCGAGCTTAGCTCTAGCCACGCTAAACTACAAAGAGGCGATACTTCAGGCAAAAAAAGACACTTATAACATGCATATCGAACAAGCTAAATCAAACACTTAAGAATTATTCAAAATACTTAAAAGAACTGGAATCACCATTCACCCCTCCCAACACGTGTACCAAAGATAGCATCTGATGCGCCAATATTCAAAAGGCGCTCCTTGGTAAAATAGCTACTCTCCAAACCAAAATTAACACTACAAAAACGTGTCTGCAGATCGACCCACAAGACAAATCTCATTTGTTCAAAACTAATAAAACTAATACCAACTCCCACCCCCAGAAACCATTTAGCTTCTCGCCCTTTACCATCACTGAAGTAGAAAATATTATCAACAACCTTAAACCCTCCAATTGCCAAGGTGACCTATGCCCTGACCCTATTATCAAGGAGGCTTCCCAAAATCTAGCACCCTTCATTACCGCATTTATAAATTCCTCATTCAGTTCTTGGATTGTCCCCGACAAGCTGAAGGACGCCTGGGTCATCCCACTTCTTAAAAAACCTTCATTGGATGCTAACATACCAACTAATTACAGGCCCATCACAACAGTGCCATTCCTGCTAAAACTTCTTGATCGAGCCACCTACCTGCAGATCCAAGATTATTTGGAAACTAACAAACTCCTGGGACTTAGACAATCGGGGTTCCCTCCACGTCATGGAACTGAAACTGCCCTGATTGATCTTAAAACACAGATCTAGGACATTAAAGATAAGGGCAAACTTGCCCTCCTACTTTTACTTGATTTATATGCGGTGTTTGACCTAGTAAATCACCAAATCCTCTGCCGACACCTCAAACTAACGTCCCACTTCTCTGACAAAGGTACGGCCTGGATCAGCCTATTCTTGGACAACAGGTCCATGAGGGTCTTCTCCCCATCTGCCGCTGAATCCTCACCTGTCACATGTGGAGTTGTGGAGTACCACAAGGATCGTGCGTCTCCCCCACACTTTATAATGTGTTTACGAGACCACTCTTCGATATCCTGGATTATCTGGGTGTCACCTACACCAACTATGCTGATGACAGCCAGATACTCATACCCATCACTGGTAACCACATAGCTGACACACAATGGATGGCTCAACATGAACTCTGTCTAAATGATGAAAAGACAGAGCTTCTCATTTTAGGCACCCACCAAAGACTTAACAAACTTGACCCCGTATTTAAATCATTCGTCATTGATGGCAACATCATTAAAGTTACAAAGGACACTAAAACCCTATATCGACTCTCCCTATCCAGGCAAACCAACAACCAACGTAGTATCCTCCGCCGCAGCGTATACGTGCAAGCTCATCACAGCCTGCCGACCTTTATTATCACCAGCCAACTGTACCACTTTAGCCAGGACCTTGGTAATGTCTAAAATATACTATTGCAAGGCCCTCTATCTTGGTACTAACCAATGCAACCTCAAAAAGCTACAGATTATTCAAACCAATGTTATTAGAGCTGCATTAAACGGTATCCAGGCAAGCATCGAAAAAATGCATTTTTTTGCAGGTAAAGTTTTTTTTTACTATAATGGGAATTTTTTTTTAAATGCATTTTTTCAGTGCATTTTTTTAAGGTTTTGCATTCGAAGATTTTGCATTCGATGCAATCACTAGGAGCATCCCTAGGAATTGACACATTTCTGACACAAGACAAAGTCTCCGCTGGCTATCAGTAATAAAAACTTTAGCACTAACTCATAAATGCCTCGCCAACCATGCACCTAGCTATCTGGCCAATAGATTTACTATCCACACCTCTAACAGACCCCTGAGAAGCGCCCAGTCTAACTGCCTCTCTATGCCCCACTTCAACCTTCAGAGATCAGGGGGTTCCAGTTTCCCGGTCCTGGCAGCAAAACTTTGGAACTCACTACCAAACCCTCTCAGAGCGGAACCCTCCTTCCCAGCGTTCAAAAGACAGGCCAAAACTTGGCTGTCTGCCCAGACCAGCCCTTGAGTTAGACTGTTTGCTAGCCACCCATTTTCTGATGTCTATATTATGTGAAACTGTATTTTACCTGTTAATGATTCCTCCTTCTCTATTTTATCTGTAAATGCTTACCATGTGTTTACCCTAAATTATGCGCCCGGATGCCCTTGGGTCAGGTGCACTATATAAATAAATAAAATACATGATTTTTCGTAAGAGTAAAGAGTCTGGAATTGAAGCCCTGGCGCATTGGAGTAGAGAGGGGGGAGTTGGTGGGGGGGGGGGGGTTTGGTTATATCCCGGAGTCTACATATCCGGCAGTTTCTGCCCTTCTGAGAGAAGTATAGTGGAACCACCCTGTCGAATATGAGGTGAAGGAGGAAGGGGGAATGGCTTGCCTCTAGCCCCTGAATACTGTGGAAAGAACCATGGATCCTGCAAGATGACACTCCATCCTTCCAAAAAGTCCAAAATGCTGTTCCTAAACAGGGGATGAATATATATATATATAATGTTTAAGTCACATATGTGAGAAACCAGAGGGTGTCTCACCCGCTAGTCCCCGGGGATCACTCTCTCGGATAGCCAGGGCACAGCCACCACCTTTGGATCCAGACCCTTCGGATGGACCAGTGCGGGAGAATCACCTGGGTGAGGGGTCTTCGGGGAGTGGTGGGTGAGGCAGCCAATGGTGTCCCCCCTTTTTTGTACATTCAACCCCTCCCATTTTGTAGGATCTGATGTGCCACCTCCCCCCTGCGCCCTTTCGGCGCAAGCGCTGGGCCGAGGAAGAGAGCGACTGAGACTAACTCTTATACATCGTACTGGACATGCCCAGCTAATCGGGTCAGGCAAAGTCAGGCACTTGAGTTCAAGTGCATACACCGATTCCAATTAGATCTCCTCACACAGATAAAAGTGGAACCTAGAGACACACTCTGAGCAAGGTGTAACACGAGTACAGGCAGAACTTCCGGGGTGAAGGCAAACTTACTGGAGCAGAGCGACAGACCAAGGGACGAGAGCAGCGGGCCGAAAACCCCAAGAGTTCCCTAAAGGAGATAGTTGTCCCCACAAGGCCGCAAAAGTCATGTGGAGAAGAACAGGTCCCAATATCGAAGACTGCATTGTGTTTCAAGGACGCCAGTGACCCTCCCAGGTGAAGGGCAGAGTTGGGAAGGCAAGGCCAAGCCTGTAGTACCAACCTTGACTCGTGAATTGAAATCGAAAAAGCAAGAGAGAACCGCGCACCGCAGTTGGCAAGCGACCTGGGAGACCGGCGTGTGCCAAGAAAGATTGAAGTCTGCAACAAAACATTGTAAGTGTAGGATGCATAAGTATGTATGAGATGCGAGGAAAGCCAGAACTGTGAATGAAATTTAAAGCAAGAAAACCTGTGGTATCAGCGATACTGAGTAATGGAGTGGTCAGGCGAAAAGGAGTAGCCCTCTCGAAGGTCTCTGTGAAAGGTACATTTTTTGAGATGATAAAAGTACATGAGCTATACAAATGAAAGTGAACAAAGTCACCCCCCAATAGAAGGGGAGAGGAAAAGCTAAGCATAGAATACTGAGTCGAAGTGGTCCTGCAGTGGTCTGTAAAAGAAGCCCTGCACATTTGAAAGTCTTCAACATCTGAAAAGCGGCCGGAGACCGGCAAAGGTAGACCCGAAGTGTAAAAGGCTTGGGGGAAGGGATCCCCAGCAAGTGTTGTTGAGCTGTGAAAGGTCTGAGCCCGGAAGAGGGGGACCGGTGTGAACATTTTGTTTCATTATTTGGGGAAGACTGGAACAGGAGCCTTTAACGTGGAAGGCCAGATGGGCCTCAATCCATGTTCCGAACTGTTTCAGTGTTAAAGCCTGAGCGTGTCATCCTGCCTATAGAGACAGCCTTATTCCGTACTGTCTGAAAGCAGGGAGGAGAGCTGATTCAGTCACATTTATTCTTTATCGAACACTGACTTTCCTTTTAAATACATACTTCCTTTACACACTTTTTTGTACAAGAGATAGGGCAGGAATTAGGTTTTGAAAGCATAGGCCATTTTGATTTGACAGACACGACAATGACGGTTTTCGTTATTACTTGATGGTCGAGACTACTCCCATCTTAGTTATAGGGCAAAGTAAGAGTTTTTCCAAACCCCACAAAGTTAATAAAGGTTTTACAAATCTTTTGTGTTAGTGTCATACTTGTGATACCATGCCTCCCCCACACTTACCTGTAACTACTGTTCTCCAGCATGTGTCTGGCATAAATTCACATGCTCATGAATATTCCCAGTCATTATGTTGGGAATCCTCGGTAAAAGAAAAAACAGTTTCACTTCAAAACTGTATTTCTCCTACCACCAATCACTATCCTCTGGGTCATACTGCCGCCATCCAATGACAGTCCTCTACCTAAGCTCCACCACTGGTGGCCATCTTCAGATTTAGTAAGCATGTAAAGTGGCAGTATGAACCAAGAAGAGCCACAGAGGGGAAGGAGGGAGGGGTTGCATGTGAATCCATGCCAGACCCATGCTGGAGAACAATAGTTATAGGTAAGAAACTTAAACCTTCTCCAACATGGGGTCTACCATGGATTCACATGCTCATGAATAACGATACACAGCAGTAAATATACATATACACAACCACAGGAGGTGGCAAGACTCATCAGAAGCAACACACCTCTGAACAGACTCACCTCAAACAAACAGGTTGCGTAGCACCGCTTGGCCGACTTGGGACTCCTCCCTGGAATCCCTGCCGATGCAGTAGAACCTCGTTAAGGTGTGCATGGACCTCCACGTAGCAGCCCTGCAGATGTTGAGCAGGTGCACACCAGAGAGAAATGCCATCATAGCTGCGATGGCTCTGGTGGAGTAGGCTCTCAGACGGTCTGGCAGCAGCCTGCTAGCCAGTCGATGACAGTGCATGATCCTGCTGGAGAGCCACCTGGAGATGGAAGCCTTTCCCCGATTTACAGGTCCGGAGTTGACTAACAACTGAGGAGTCTTCAGAAAATCCTTCTTACATGGCATGTAAAATTTCAACGCACAAGCAACGTCCAGCGAATGCAAGGCCCTCCCTGCCGGTGACGACAGATTCAGAAAGAAGACCGATAACACCAAAGCTTCGTTGAGGAGGAATTCCGACTGTACCTTTGGCATAAAGGTGGGGTGTGTACGCAGTACCACCCTTGAAGCGTGGAAAGACAAGTCTTACTTGGAAAGACAAGTAAGGCTGCTTGCAAGACAGCGCCTGAATCTCCCTGACCCACCTGGCGGAGGTGATAGACACGAGGAAAGCAGTCTTCCACGAGAGTAACTTGAGCGGATCCTGATGCATATTTTCGAAGGGGGCTCCAATGAGCTTAGTTAGCACAACATTGAGCTCCCAAGCTGGGGCAGGAGTCTTCACTAGCGGGAAAGTCCTGAAGAGCCCCTTGAGGAACTCCTTGCTGAGCCTGTGAGACCACAGCGAAGATCAACCCAGTGACCTGGTGTACCTGAATATTGCGGCGAGATGCACCTTGATAGAGGCATGAGCCAATCCTGCTTATGCTAAGGAAAGCAAGTATGGTAGAAGTTACAGGGCCGTGACATGCAGAGGGGTACTCTTCTGAGTCCGGTACCACACAGAGAATTGTTTCCATTTATGTCCATAGCACTTCGACGATGACAGTGCTCTAGCCCTGTCCAGGATGCCCTTACATTCTGAGGGGAAAGCATAGCCCCCAAACTCTAGGGCTGCTGGTGATTTTGACTCCCGCCAGGTGAAACGGAATGAGGAACATGCCTTGACGAATGGCCTACTGCCACAAGTTCTGGGACTTTTTGGAGAGTGCTGGAAACCGGGTCCCTACCCTGTTTCCGGATGTAGAACATGGTGGTGGTGTTGTCCGTCAACACCCTCACCACCTTGTCCTTCAATGACGGCAGAAAAGACTTTAGGTCCCAGAACACGTCCCGAAGCTCCAGGACGTTGAGGGTTGCCAGAGGCCTGTGGCGTGCAACTGCCCGGTGTCGGCTTCCCACCCCTCTAGAGGTGTGTCCGTGGTGACCATCTCCTGGAAAGGAGGAACCTGAAACGGAGCTCCCTGGATAATGTGCTGCTGAATATCCCAACACTGTATCGCCCGTCGGAACCCTTTGTTGAGGTCGATCTTATCTGTAATGTTCCCCGACACCTGCACCCACCTCGCATCCAGGAACACTTGGAGGTCTCATGCACAGTCTGCAGAGGCGAACGAGGTTGATGCAGAAGGACAACATGCCCAGAAGTGACCTGATGGAACACACAGTTGCTGCCTGGGCCGACGGCAAACGCTGCACCTCGGGGGGGTGGCTAAGGGGCCATGAAGTAAGGACGCTTCTCCATCAGCTCCTGTGGATCGGTGATAATCCTCGGCTGAAACGCAGGCTATTGAGTGTGTTAGAGCCAGCCAACACATCACCAGAAGCCTGAAGTGAGCGGGTGCAGCATGGTATAAAGAGAAAGTGTTGGGAGTACGGATTGACGAGAACTGGATCCGTGGAAGATTCAGCTGTGGCTTGTGGCAGGGAATCCAAAATGGCCGCAGTGAGCCGGTAATCAGTTTATGCTGAGACATCACTGAATCGCGTGGCTTCAAAAAAAAGCAGACGTGTGCGGAGACCCGGTCGGAGCCTTCACAGGGTCCACATCAGGGACTTGGCTTGCCAGAATTGGGGGAGAACATGGGCAAGGCAAACGCTGTGGAAGAGGCAGAGGCACTGAGAATCAGGGGTGGAAAAGCCCAACGTGCAACATGAGGAGCTGTGGGCGTATGCAGGACTGTGGCGTACATCGCCGGGAATTAGGCGGCCGCTGCAGGGCTCCGAGAGGAGGTGGAGTGTGTAACGCTCACCTGACTCCCACGGAGGCGCTGGCCTGGTTTGGATTGCTGTGGCCTCTTCTAGGGTGATGCGCAGGACTCGGAAGATGGAATGGACCGGACCCCCCAAATCTGGCTTGTCTGGCTCGTAGAAATATCCTTCTGTGTGTGAAAAGGGAGTATTTACAATCTGCAGGATAATGCGTAGGCCTCCCACTCCCCTTCTCACCCTCCACGAAACCCTTCTGCGATTCCCCGTGAAGTCTGACCTTAGGGTCTGAAAGGACGAGCTCTCCATCCTGCTTCTGATGCAGGGGCGCGTAGTTATCCAGTTACTTCACTGGATCTCGGATTGGTGAGAGTTCAAGTTCGCTTGACTTTTCCGGTAAGGTATTGTAAGAATTCTGTTTCAAGTTCAAGCTTTAAATAACATTGTCTGTTTTCTCTATTTCAGGTGCTGAATGAAGATTCCGAGTTAGGGAATGGAACCGTCGAAGGAAAATTCTGGTGAGTTTTTGATGAGTGTTTCCTCTAGTGTTCTTGCATTAATGCACTAATGCTTGTGTCTTTTTCCCCTTAGGGGCCGGGGTTCGGAAATGCCGAAGATACGGCGCCGACCCGAAGTGAGAAGAGATGTCCCAATAAATATCAGGTAAGTCTTTGATGAGCGTTCTGCTAATGTCCTTGCATTCGCTCACTAATGCTAATGTCTTTTTCCCCTTAGGGGCCGGGGTTCGTAAATGCCGAAGAAACGGCGCTGACCCGAAGTGAAGAGGGATTGACCCAACAGGTAAGTCTTATGGTGGAAATTAAGCCTTTCTTATTCTCTTCCCTAGCTCACCTTTGTTCTTGTCTTTTTCTCCTTTAGGCGCTGAAATGCGGCGGAAGATCCAGATGGTCGCTGATGGGCAAGAAGGCGCCTAGTAAAGGTGAGTGGAATGCTGCGCTGCAGCGAGCTATGCGATGTGCTTTTAAAAATGAATGTCTTCCCTTTAGGATCGTCGGCGAGATGACTCGAATGCGGATTTAGGAGGTAATGTCTCTTCTTTCTCCTGTTCTCCTCTCTTCTCCCTTTACAGGTGTTCCATGATGCTGTCGGGCGTGGCTGGAGTCCGGATGCAGGAGCAGACACGGTGAGCGTCCAGCTGCTAGGTGCAGAACAACGCGAAGCATGAGTTGCTGCTTGGGCGTGGCTTAAATAGCCTTCAAAGTAGTTCCAGGTATGTATTCTTCCTCTAAGGTATGTATTCTTCCTCCGGACACCCCCGTGTGGTAAAGTAGTCCCATAGGTAAAATAGTCCCCATTCAGGCCTCTAGGTGGCCTGGATGTTGCAGCACGGTCTGCATCAGGTAAGTTCACCCAAGCACTTCTTAACACAAAGTCATCCTTTATGAGCCTGGCGCCTATGGCGCCTGGACTGAGTCCAAAGGGCCCCTACCTGGGGCCGCTGGGACTTCCCTCGGGAACATGATGTCTGCCTCTGGGGTTGCTGGGCCCGGTCTGGCTCCTTGAGGGTAGGCATCATGACAGAGTGGACCACTCCGATATGCTGCCGGTAACACAGCAGTGAGAGGTATTCTGTGCACGGATTGTGTGGCAGAGTGCAATTGGGAAGAAGCTGGGCCCACAACCACCCTCCCCGCCCCCCTGCTGCCTGGCCCCGCTCACCAGAATTGCCACACATGCCCAGGTAGGGCAAAGCTGCTTGCCGGGTGTGGGCTAAGACCAGTGCTGGTCTTGGACACAGCGGGCTTGGGGAGGGGAAGGCACGACACTGAACTGGTTGTCGGAGCTCTTCCTGCATTGGACAGCGTGGCCCCATATTTATGCAAATGCGGCCCAGACGGGACATCTTCTGAGACCTAGTCACTTTGGAACTCACAAAGTGTATGTTTATGGGATTCAGATACGCACATAAATCAGCGCTAACCGGTGCAGGCAAACCCTTGAACAGTTAGACATTGTGAATGAAGGAATCAACCCCAGCAAGACAAGGAGCTGGAGGGGTACTTTGTGCAGTAAAACAACGTGCAACGGGCACGTACACGCATACTGTAGGCAAGGTACATTGGAATGTACACAGGGTTGTGTAGCCCAAGAACGCAGCATTAAATGTGGCTGATACGAAGACCGTCAGTCTCGCCAACAGCGGGATGTCCCCGAAGGGAGGGTGTGGAAGGACAATCCGCACAGGCGCCAGGGGGTACATGGGCAGTGCCCGACTAGACCAAGTTGGAAGTCATTGGGCATTATAACGTGTATAACGCACGTGGGCGCAAGCACGACCACACACCACGACACTTGACATTACCCATTAAGGTGAAGTTTGGAGGAGTTGCTCACCTGCGGGGTATATTGGAGGATCCAGTGCATTGATCACACCAGTGAAACACAACTGCAGCCTCATCTTGTACCAGCTGTTGACCAGGAGAACAAAACCTGGTAAGTGATAGATCATTGGAAGACGTACAAAGTTGCACTATTATTTCCGGTAATGACGTCCTAGCCACACAAAAGCAAGGCCAAGCATCCCACAATGGACATGTTTGCCAAACCTATGAATTCAGCTGAGGGTGTGAGATTAGTGACCCCATCAACACCAGGGGAACAGGCCCACACAAAAGCAGACCAGCAGGTCCTGGAGGCCATAGCAGCCCTGAAGATTGCACTGGAATCTAAAATGGACACTATCAGTATAGACATGAACCTATTGAGGCAAGATGTGAGGTCGCTTGCAGAACGCACAGGAGCTCTTGAAAAGGAAGTTGCAGTGAATACGGGCAACTGAAAGGACACCTCAAAAGATGTAAAGGTACTGCAGCAGCAAATTCGGAACCTTGAGGGAAGGGTCGACGACGCAGATGGGCGAGCCAGAAGAAATAACATAAGGATCATCGGACTCCCGGAAGGAGAGGAAGGGGTAAACCCAACAACTTCATAGAGAACATGCTGCTGCAAGAAATCGCCCCGAGCACCCCTACTCAGGGTTTCACGGTTAAAAGGGCGCATAGGTCCTTGATGAGGAAACCACAACTAGGTGCCTCACTGCGGCCAATAATAGCCCGGACACTGAATTACAAAGACAGGGAGAAGATTCTGGAACACTTCCGTAAAGGTGGAACGATCAAATGAGCATCAGACTACATAAATGCATACCCGGATTACACTTTGCAGGTGCAAAAGCAGAGGATGCACTTTACCTCAGTCAAGAGGAGGCTGTGGATGGGGAACCTTAAATACATGCTGTTATATCCGGATAGACTGACCATCATTAGCAACGGACAAGCCATCTTTTTCGACACCCCTGAGGAAGCACATAAGTCGATGGACATGGAAAACCTGCCAACCGGGGCGGATGACAAAACGAGAGGCGAAGAGGAGGTGTGCTGAAGGATTTATGGGAAGCGGGGCGATATGGACGCCAGCATTCGTCTGACCACAAGATGTGGGACCACTTTGCAAGAACTCAGGCAACACCATTATGCAGATTACAGGAGACAGCAGCATAGCACCCACCTAGGGGCGCGCTGCACGGAAGTGACCTTCACCTAAGTTTGGATTGTTTTTTGGATACTAGCGGTTACGTATCCGGCTGCTGCACTCCGAGCACCAGTCTAGTAACTGGGGCATGAGCGAGTAGCAGGGATGCCTGAGCACAAGGTATTGAGCTGGACAATTGTTGGGGCCGGGGGTTGGGGTTGTTAGTGGGAAGTTAACCTATAGATCCACTCATGGTATATATAATATGTGCATCAGGCTGTTGAATGGCTGAAGGACTCTTTCTATGCGATGGGGGAACTTAAAATAGTGTCCTGCAATGTCAATGGACTAAACTGGCATAACAGACGTCAGAAAATAGATATAGCGCTTCTGCAAGAAACACACCTGACAGGGGGGAAAACAAGATGCTTTAGCCAAAAACTTGAGCGGTACGACCCTGGGTTCGCCATATTCGGCATACGGCAGGGGTGTTTTGATATGGGTCACCAGCCAGGTCACTCAGAGTCCTCAATATTTTTAAAGACAAAGAGGGTAGGATGATTGTGGTGCAGGGACTGGTGGAACGGAGGGAACTGTGTATCATCAACACCTACGCGCCGAACCAAGATACAGCAGCTTACTTACGCTTACTATACCTGCAGATTAGTTTATACAGAGATAGTACATTGGTGTGGGGAGGGGCTTTAACTCCACACCTGACCCAGCACTGAATAGATCAGATGATACATTTACACATCCAGCCCCCTTGGCTAAAGCCTTGAATACACTGCTGCAAGCATTTAACTTGGCTGACATATGGAGGACCTTACACCCACATGTCCGGGGTTACACACATTACACCGCCTCCAGCGACCTATACATCAGATTAGACTAGGTGAAGACAGGTGAGGAGGCCATTAGTGAATTCAAAATGGCAGAACATAAAGCACAGGTACTATCATATCATGCTCCCCTGGTTGTCACATGGCAGTACTCTCCCCCTAGAGCATGCATTCCAACGTGGAAGCTCAGATGCAAAGCCCGAACAGAAACAGTGTTCAGGGAACACTTGAGGGAAAGTGTAAAGGACTACTTTAAAAACAATACAGGGAGCGTAAAATCAGCGGGTACGTTGTGGGAAGCCTTCAAATTAGTAGTGAGGGGGACAGCGATAGCTAAGTAAAGGGGAATGCAAGCCATGATAGAAAGATACCTGCAGAGGGATGAAGCTAAATTAGAAGCCATAGATTGTTTGGGTAGCACGTCCAAGGAACAAGCCCAGGAAGCTACTCGCTTGCAGCAGGAGTGTTCAGAGCACTGGGAAAGGCTGGGTAAGCTCAGCTCTCAGTAATTTGTTGAAAGACAACATGCCGAAGGGGACAAGCCAGGACGCTTGCTGGCCTGGCAATACAAAAGCGAAACCAAGCGAGATATGAGAAGGGAGATGTGAAGGGTAACAGGGAGGTTTGCGGGACACAGGAAGGCATTCATAGATGTTTTCATGATTATTACAGGGAGTTATATGCTCAGACATCAGTGACTGAGTTATCTGAGATAGAAGAGGGCCCTAGCGGAGATAGACTTTCTGAAGCTGGGTGCGGTGGCAGTCAACCAACTAGAGGCCCCCATAACTATAGAGGAATTGGAATACACAATAAGAGGGTTGCTGACCAGTAAAACCCCAGGCACGGATGGATTCCCTAGCACAATTTATAAAGAAGTTATTGCAGATATCATAGCCCTGTTGCTAGCAATGCTTAACGAGGTGCTGGATACAGGTGTGTTACCTCTGTCGCTGAGAGAATCCATTATCATCCCATCATTGAAAACCAATAAACCGGACACTGAATGCAGAGCTTACAGACCTCGTTGATGCTCAACCAGAATGGGAAGATACTCACAGCCCTAATGGCTAACAGGTTTAAGCCAGCGATAGCCAACTGGTACACTCGGACAAGTCAGGGTTCCAGACAGAAATATCACAATTAACTTGAGGAGGTTATACCAAATTATAGACCACACATCTTATGGCGGTGGCCTCGCTTGACGCAGTCAAGGCATTTGACTTGGTCAGATGGTCATAGTTGCTGGCCGTGCTGAAGAGCTTTGGCATAGGGCCCACATGCATTAAATGGTTACGCTTGTTATATAGCAACCCAGTGATGAGAGTCAAGACCGGCACCCAAATCTAAGATTGCTGGCTGTTAAGTAAAGGCACACAGCGAGGCTGTCCCTGGTCACCCATGTTATTTATATTAGCCTTAGAACCACTGGCGGCGTACCTCCGGGAAGAATATGCAGATGCAGACATAGTGACGCAAGGCTACAGGAACCCAATCTCTCTATACGCGGATGACATGGTTCTATACCTACAGCATCCAGAGACTAATTTGCAGTAAATCTTAGATGTGTTTGAGCGCGTTATGCAGACCTATCTGGTATAACGATCAATGCACAGAAGTCGGTTTTGTTCCCCCTGGCCGGGCATAGAGGGAAACCCCTTGCCAAACACATTGCCAGTGCTACCGATCAAATGGGAGGTGAACACATTTAGATACTTGGGAGTAGACATTTTCCATGATCCTAAAATGGAACACACACAGAACACATAAAAAACAGTAGATAAAATTGAGAAATCTATGACATTTTGGGCCAAAATGCCGCTCTCGCTAATGGAGAGGGCTGCATTTTTGAAGATGGTGGTGCTCCCGTGGCTTTTTCATTGCTTCACTAACATTCCGAATGACATACATAAAGCCTTTTTTACGAGATGAGTACTTGGGAGTAGACATTTTCCATGATCCTAAAATGGAACACACACAGAACACATCAAAAACAGTAGATAAAATTTAGAAATCTATGACATTTTGGGCCAAAATGCCGCTCTCGCTAATGGAGAGGGCTGCATTTTTGAAGATGGTGGTGCTCCCGTGGCTTCTTCATTGCTTCACTAACATTCCGAATGACATACATAAAGCCTTTTTTACGAGATTAGATACTATTTGTTGCAGCTTTTTGTGGCACAACTCTAGATGCATGTTGTCGCTAAAGAAGTTGCAGTGGCCATATGATCAAGGAGGTATAAAAGTCCCCAACTTTGAAGCATATTTTGTGGCGTGCTAATTATAATTTGTTACAAACTGGCATCAGATGAGCGGACTCAGGATACCTTGTGGCTACAGCACTACATGCACCCGTTCCTTTTGAGGGCGATGATCTTGATCTCAGCAGCACAGGACCCAAAACCCCTGCTGCTGCTGCTGATATTGGGAAGGTCAATATGGAGTAGGGTTTGTCGTCTTTTAGGCAACAATCACCCTACTCCCCCCAGATCCCACTGGCGACACTAAATGGGGAGGACCCACAACTCAGGCTTAATGTGAGGAAGTATTGGGAACTGGTGGGGGTGGTGATGGTGGGAGACGTATTGCGAAGGGGAGACCGATAAATTTCAGTGCGCTCACCTTAGAAACAGGCGTACATAAGGGACAACACGTAGTTTATGCCTCGCTCCTCACTAGATTAAGGCAAAGATGGCCAGGTGAGGACACGGTGCTGCAGGAGTATGATCCAATAGAAACATTGTAAGAGATTTCAGAAAGAGGGCATGCGGTCTCGAGAATATACAAGTTATTAATATCAAGTCTAGGGGATATGCTGGTGCAGACCAGGCGTAGCTGGGAAGCAGATTTACAAGAACAATTGTTGGATGAGGTCTGGGGCAGAGAGGTAGTTTACCATTAAAAAAAGTGTCCTGGAATTCAAAGTTTCAGCTGATAATGTTATATGTTACTCACAGGGCATACCTAACCCAGGGAAAATAGCCGAATTTAGCAGGGTTCTGGAACAGTCTTGCCCGAAATGCCGATTGATTAATGCGTACCTGGTACATATGTTCTGGGCTTGTGTGGAAATAAGACAATACTGGGAAGGGATAGCCCAGGCCCTAGCTAACGCAGATATAACATTGGATTCTAGCTCCCCACAGCTTGCCTTCTTGGTAATTTTGTAAGACCAAAGCAGGCAAGACATATTAGTAGTTTGAAAGACCTAGTATGTATTCTGGCAAAGCGTAGAATGGAAAGCGCATAGGGGGCCTGAAATACATCTGTGGTGGAGGGACCTCCGAAAATGGTTGATAGCTGAGACCTCTGTATGGCAGGAATCTGCCCGCCCGGGACAGGTAGAACAAAATGTGGGTTTGGAGGCCTGGAAGCATATAGTGCAGGAGTTGATGGCCTCTGGGCATGATGGGAGCCAGGGGCACTAAATGCACAGGTGTAATTGGCAGACCACAGACAAGGTATACATGTGATACAGTCAGATGCATAGAGTTATTGAACAATGTAGGTGGAATAGGCTTGAGAGTGGGCAGGCGGAGTTGGGGGGTGTGAGCATGCACAGATCTAAAAGCTGTATACCATCATGGGACTGTATTTAGGAGTCTGTAAATGCACACTGTTGTGAATAAAACAATAAAACGGCTTTAAAAGAAAAGAGCTGCACCTTGCCTTGTATGGCTTTCATCCTCTCCTCCGAGGGGACGCCAAGCACGTCACTGTGTTGAGCCGGACGACCAGAAATAGAGCGTCCTGAGATGGCTTCAAGCAAGACTTCCATAGTTTATGGAGAACCCCAGCTCCATCAGCACACGTACCTTTTTGGCTGTGTGTTCGCTTGCCAGAGACTGAACGGGAACACACCAGCCAGTCGTCCAGGTAGGGGTATACGTGGATGCCTTGCAGACAAAGATGAGCCGCAATCGGGGTCAGGCACTTCGTAAAACACCCTTGGGCCGACTTCAGGGCAAAAGGCAGAGCCTTAAACTGGTAGTTCTGACCCTGAACTACGAATCACAGGAACGTGCAGTACTTTATGAACAGGGATGTGGAGTAGGTGTCCTCCAGATCCAACAACGTCAGTAAATCTCCCCGTTCCAGCTGGCCGAGCACGTGCTGCAACGTGACCATCCAGAACTTTTGGGACTTTAATTACTTGTTGGGACAACGTAGATGCAGAATCGGCATTCAAACCCCTGTCTTTTTTATTTACTAGAAAGTATTTGTAATATACTGCAGAGTCCCAGAGCTGCTGGGGGACGGCTCCATCGCCCCTTTCCGTAACATGGACTGCACCTCCTGCGGAAGCTGTGGCCCGTGTAGTTCTTGCTTCTGAATCGGAGGGATACAAGGACACCTGCGTTGGAACTGAAGGCTGTGCCCTGTCCGAGAGTGTACAGCACCCATCTGTCTTTGGTGATATTTTCCCAGGCACAGACGAACTTCGGCAGCCAGCCTCCCACTGGTGCGCATAAGTGGGGGCCCGGAGCCACGGCCGGGTCAGGCCAGCTTAGGGGGGGGGGGGTTTGCGGGCGACCCTGCCACTGACCTCCACTGCCTTGAGAGTGCCCCCTGTACACTTCCTGAGTGGAAGAGCGTGATGGCTGCCTGTAAGGTGTACTATAACCCTTTGAAGATCTTCCTGGCTTTGCTCTGGAGGAGGGAAAGGATGAGGATCAACGCTGTTGCAAAGTTCTGAGGGAACGTGCCATCCCTGTGTCAGTCTTTATTGCCTGCAAAGACTCGTCGGCCGCCTTTCGGAAAAGGTTCTCCCAGTTGAACGGCATATCCAGCACCTTAGTCTGAATGTCCCGGTGGAAATCTGCGGCCATTTAACCAACCTTGATGGCACAGAGACACCTTGTTCCCCATCTGGCAAAAACCTGTGTCCGCAGGGGAGTTTACCCTCTGAGGTTCTGAAGGTGCAGGTACCGATGGTGGCATCCTTTGGTGGATTTCCATGACCAGTGTGTGTAGGATTGATAGAATGTCCAGAGATACATCCCTAGGTCTAGGGGTAAACAGAGGAAGCAGAGTAGGATCCAGGCTAATGCGTCTCTTCTTCCGCACAGGGAACTGAGGTCCTCCCCCAAGACCTCCCCCTCTGTGGTCTGAGCAGCACCTATCGTGCAGATTATTGTCTTCGTCAGTAATCAAGGAGATCTGCTCCGGTCTATCCAAAGTAGCCTGCTGGTCCACATATCGGAGCTCCACAGGTTGGACCGTTTCCCTCTCTCTCTCAGGAAGCTGTTGAGTCAGTGTGTCTGCCTTGTCTTTCCCTGGCCCCCGGTTCCTTGCATCTGCTTCCTCAGGAGTATTTAGCCTTGGGGGCATGGACAAACGTGGGGTGGCTGCCACTTCTTTTCTGGATCCAATCTCTTTCATAGCTGCGTTGAACATTATTGACGACGACAAAGTGCTTGTGGCTGCATTCGTCAATGGTGCCGTTGTCGACCCAGTTGACTTGGCCTGGTGTGAAGCCTTAGCTGGCTTCGATGAGTCCTCCCCGGACTTTTCCCTCACCGGACTATCCGTGGACACAGAGTTTGTACGGGGTTAGTAACTTTCTCTTTGAAGACGCTCCTTTCGTTGGCAGGCTCACCGTGGAGGATGATGGTGATGGCGAACACCTTTTGTCCAAATCGGTACCCGGATCAGCAGTGAACCCAGCAGAGCTAGCGTTACAGAGCTCGGCATCCTCAAAGGATCTCGACCTGCTCCCACAGGTAGAACGGTCCTTGGACCGGCTGGTCCTGGATGAGGCTTGACTCTTCCCCAGAGGCTGTGTCAGTGGCCTTGCTCGACTTGAGCCACGGCCACAGTCTGCTTTATCAGTCTTTTTTGGTTTTGGCACACCTCATCCATCCACATCGTGGGCCGGATACAGGCAGTATAAGCATTTATGGTGTGGCTCTTCCTCGAACACGTTTCTTAATCCACACTTTGCGTAGAGTTTGAAGAGGCTGCAACCTTCCTTATTCTCCTCAGCCATGCTGAAAGGGCGGGAAGTAGGCCCCATGGCCGGGCCTTCTCGAAACTTCGATGATCCGACGGTGGATGAAGATCTTCGCCGCTAGCAGAGCTCCCGCTGCTGGTCTCTATCCTTCCTCATATATAAAAGCAAAAATCAGTCAAATTCGAACTATTGCAACATAAATTTATGAAAAAACACGAAATTTGCTCAGAGAACAACTTCAGGACTCCCAACACTGAAGCGTGCGGTAAAAATCTGAAGATGGCCACCAGCGGTGGAGCCTAGGGTGAGGACGGTCATTGGGTGGGGGCAGTATGACCCAGAGGACTGATTGGTTTAGAGGAGTGTTAACAGTGTTAAAGTGAAAGTATAACTGTTTTTTCATTTACCAAGGATTCCTAGCCTGACAACGGGGAAAATTCATGAGCATATGAATCCATGCCAGACCCCATTGCTGGAGAATGTTTGCATCTCTTCATTCTGGGAAGTCTTGGCACTGGTATGAAGGTAGGACCGTTTAGTAGCAGTGCTCTACGTCTTCCTGGGTACGCTGGTCAATCTGTCTAGCTGCCTCCAATGCCTCTCTAGAAACTCTCTGAACTCTTGTAGCGATACTAGACCTAAATGCCTGCCTCAAAGACTAAGCAGTTTGGAAGGCGTTTGATGTTGGGCTTGCACTGCTAATGATTAGGTACTCATGGCAGAGGTATTTTTCATAAACGCCTCACTTTTTGAGCTGTGAAAGAGCTCAGACCCTTTCTAAGTCTAAAGCAAAAATTAGCCATGCCGGTTTCCCTATATCCACTTGTATTCACATTTCTCTAACTGTGGTATCAACATGATGTGCCATGATCCTCAGCACATCTTGACCAACCGGCCTGGCATCAGGCAGCCTAGCAAAAATTGCCGTCTACTTGTCAATTGAAAGGTTGTTCGGAAATCAGGCAATTCCTTCATGAGCTGATGATTAGCAGTCACCAGCAGAGCATCAATATTTGCCTGCCTCAGAGTGTAGAGTTGGCAATAATACTTTTTACTACAGGAATTCAACAGTCTCTCCTTCTTACAAGGCAGTTTAGAGGACGATGTAGAGGACATTAAAGAGGCAGCATTAGTCGGCCCCATGAAACAAGGATGCCGCAGCAACGGCTGATGAAGAAGATGGAGGGTGCACAGAGATGCTTATTGAGCCTGAAGACAGCTGCTTGTACTTTACATTAGGTCCAATTTGTTGTTGGTTAGGGGTAGCCGAAATGATGCTAGTTCCAAACCCTTGCTGCCTAAGCCAATGCATATTTTTAAAGGGGAATCCCCAAACGATCTGCTGCTTTGAGCCCTCTGAAGCTAGATAAGGACCTGGGAGCTGAAGAAGGTTACACCAGAATGGGAAGGCCTACAAAGTTGGCCACACCTCCAAGAATTTCATGAAAAGTTTTGACAGAAGCAGAATGTTCTGCTCCGTTACCTCCTGAGCAGTCATAGCACCTGCATTCAGTACTGCTGTGCCCAGATCTGCAACATGGGATGGGGTTGGGCTTCAGTTGATAGTTCCACTGAAGGCACAGAAGCTGGAACCAGCTCAGCACCAGAAGGTGCAGGTTGCGGGGGCTCCCGAGCCGAGGCAGTCAGTTCCCATCCAAGGAGCTGGTTGTGGTGATGTCCGGGAAGGATGAGGAGGTAAAACTGGAGACAGAGGAGAGTACAGTTCCTAAATGATGCCCTAAAGTATTGGGACATGGCCTGCCATAGCATTAATGATAAAAAGCAGTAGAAAAAGCAATCCTGGCAAGCTGCTTGGGACTGGGTGGATGCGGATGTTGGAGTAGAGGTAGCCGAAGAGGCAGGAGTCCAGTTTAAGGTATGACTTGGGTATCAGTACAGAGGACATGGCTAGTTAGGCGAAGGATCTGAAAAGGCAAAGTCATTGGCCAGTAATCAACCCGTAGTGGGCAACATAAGCAGGAGTTTCATAGGACACTGGTGTGTTCTACAAGTCTCATGCACAGAATCTTTGGGTGAGTCACCCGAGTTCAGATGAGGGAAAACCATTAACAATGAATCTATTGAGGTCAGGTTGGCATCAGACTTGATCATGCTGTGCCACCATTTTGTGAATGGAGGCTTTTGGCACAGCAGAGTTTTCTGTCTGCTTCGGCTCTCCCTTGTTCCTCAATTAAGTCTCAGCCGAAGATTCAGACTTGCCCTGGTTGCAGAGGTGCTGATCTTCGAACAAGCTCATGTAGAAGGCTGTTGGACCTCCAAGTGTATTACTGCCGTAGGAGTCCGAGCGAGACTGGTGACAAGTCCCATAGGGCTCCCAGTTACGACACCAGTGCAATACATTTTGTGATCCTTTGCGTGAGTCCTTGCCCCATTATGATGGGCCAGGTTGCCCCCTCCTGGATGCGGCAAGCCACAGAAAGGATTTGTTGATTAGCTTGAGTAAAGTTTTGTGGCTGGTTATGATTTCCTGGTGATTATTAGTCACAGATATGGGGCAAACTACATGAACTAATGTGTTTGCAGTTTATGAGCAGGGACTTTGTAATGGTGGGAAGGCAGGTGTCAAATGAATTTAACTCTGTGGGAAATTGCTAGAAAATGTACTTTCCTGGCTGGAAATGTACTTTGAATAGCGACACCTCCGCTTCTTCTTCCTAGGTGAAGGTATGCTCTATTGAGTAAGTAGTAACTGGTGTAGAGTTACAGAAGTTTTAATCCAGACTCAAACGTGACCACATTATCTAATCTTCTGAGAAAACTATTTAACGTAATGGCTTCCTCATCTAGCAAAATTGAGCATTTAGAAACTAAAGCCATGGCAGTGTAGATGTATTTGAAACAAACTAAAATGAGTAGAGCTGTTTTATGGTGGAACACAGCAGTTTCATGTATTCATTTATGAATATATCCCACGTTCTTACGTTTGCAAAGATATTAACCAGCCTGGTTCTGCATGCTAGTACCATTTAACATTACTCTGATTCAAATTCTAGGATTTCCACTTGACCACACTGTCCCATCCTGGGTACATCATTCTGCTGCCAAGTTATATGCCATACTATAGAGTGCTTAGATATGAACTAAATGGCACAAACACCAATATTTAAAAAGACACAAGGTGGTGTTCTGTGGGTATGGAAGCTTGTTTTTCTGCTATTGTGAAAGTACGTGGCTGTGTTGTGCCATAGTGTCGTTCAGAAGGAGGTGGAGCTGAAAAGCACAAAACTCAGGCGCTTGCGAAGTACTGGAGGAAGAGGAGGAAGGAACAAGTTACTTACCTGTAACTGTTGTTCTCCAGCATGGGTCTGGCATGAATTCACATGCTGATGAATATTCCCAGTCGTCAGGCTGGGAATCCTCGGTAAAGAAAAAATCAGATTCAGTTTCATTTCTGGACTGTCTTTCTCCTAACAACCAATCACTGAGCTCTGGGTCACACTGCCCCAGCCAATGACTGCCCTCTACCTAAGTTCCTCCTCTGGCAGCCATCTTCAGATTTGGTAGCACGTAAAATAGCAGTAGGACCAAGAGTACAGCGCAGAGGGGTAGGCAGGAGGGTTTGCATGTGAATCCATGTCAGATCCATACTGGAGAACAGTTACAGGTAAGTAACTTGTTCCTTCACCAGCATGGGGTCCGGCATGGATTCACATGCTCATGAATAAAGAATACATAGCCGTACACACATGCACAACTATGGGAGGTGACAAAATCTCAACATAAGCATCTCTTACCTCCTCACCAGGCTCACCTTCAAGCAAACAGGTTGCGCAGCACTGCTTGGCCGACTCTGGACTTCTCCCTGGAATCCCTGTCGACACAGTAGAAACTCGTGAAGGTGTGCGTGGACCTCCAGGCAGCAGCCCTGCAGATGTCCAGCAGGGGCACACCAGACAAGAACGCCGTAGTTGCAGCAATCACTCTTGTCGAATGGACTTTCGGACGGCCAGGCAACGGTCGGTTCGCCAACCAGTGACAATGGGTGATGCAGCCGGAGAGCCACCCGAAATTGGAAGCCTTGGAGAGGGCCTTCCCATGGTTCACAGGGCCAAAGTTCACGAAAAGTTGTGACGTCTTCTGGGAAACTCTCTGTGCGGTCCATGTACAACTTCAGCACTCTAGCCACATCCAGCGAGTGTAAAGTCCTCTCGGCCGGAAAAAAACACAGGCAACACCAACGGCTTGTTTAGATGAAAGTCCAACGGCACCTTGGGCATGAAGGAGGGGTGCGTCCGCAGCACCACCCCTGTGTCATGAAAAGTCAAATAAGGTGGCTTACAGGACAGGGCCTGAGTCTTACCCTCTCGCTGTGCAGAAGTGATGGCCACAATGAAAGCGGTCTTCCACGACAAGAACTTCACTGGAACTGTCTGCATATTTTCGACTGGAGGGCCCATGAGCCTAGTCAGCACCAAATTGAGTTCCCACGCCGGGGCTGGAACCTTCACTGGCAGGAACGAACAAAACACTCCCTTGACAAACTCCTTAACCAGACGGTGTGACCACAATGACAACTGTCCCGGAGATCTGGTGTAGCGGGAGATAGCCGCCAGATCAACTTTGATGGAAGCATGGGCCAGTCCTGCTTTGGTCAACAATAGCAAATACGGCAGCACCTGTGGAGCCGTGACTCGCAGAGGGTCGATCTTCTGTGCATGGCACCAAACGGTGAACCTCTTCCATTTATGTCCGCAGCATTTAAGAGTAGATGATGCCCTGGCCTTGGCAAGCACCTCCTTGCAATCCGCTGGGAGGTCGTAACCCCCGAACTCTAAAGCTGCAGGAGCCAGGCCTTCAAGTTCAGCGATCCTGGGTCGTGGTGCAGAATTGCTCCTCCTTTGGTTAGAAGATCTGTGACCACCGAAGATCTTGACTGGTGGGGACGCGGACATGTCGAGAAGGTCCGGGTACCAGATCTGCCTCGGCCACGCTGGTGTGACGAGGATCATCCTGCACAGGGACCATCTGAGTTGATTGACTAGTCAAAGAAGCAACAGGGGGAACACATACAGAAACAGGCCATCCCAGGGGAATGAGAATGCATCACCCATGCTGCTCCCCAGCTGGGGAAACCTGCTGGCGAACCTCTGACACTTAGTGTTCATCGCTGTTGCAAATAGATTGATCTGGGGATTGTCCCATCTGCGGAACAGGTGGTCCAGCGACAGTGTTCTTCACTCCTGCCAGATGAAACGGAATGAACATCCCCTGGCCGACGGTAGGCCATAGGTCCTGCGCTTCCTTGGAGAGTGCCAAGGATCTGGTGCCTCCTTGCTTCCTGATGTAAAACGTTGTGGTGGTATTGTCCGTGAAGACGTGCACCACTTTGCCCTTGAGGGATGGAAGGAAAGTCTTCAGGGCCCAAAACACTGCCTGTAGCTCCAACACGTTGATGTGAACTGGTTTCTCTTCCAGTAGCCACAGGCCTCTTGCGTGAAGACTTCCGGTGTGTGCTCCCCATCCTTCCAGGGAGGCGTCCATTGTGACCGTCTCCTAGTGCAGTGAGGTCTGTAAATCCGCGCCTCTGGACAGATGAGCGCGAACTCCCCACTACCGTATCACTCAACGGAAACTCTTGTCGAGTGTGATCTTGTCCTCGGAGCTTCCCAAGACTTGTATCCAACAGGCGTCAAGTAACTCCTGTAGGGGATGGATCCGTAGCCTGCACACCCAAATGAGGTTGATTCATGACAACATCATTTCGAGCAGAGACTTGATGGACCTCACCTTGGCGATCTTCAGGGCCAACAGCTGCTGTACCTTGGCCAAGATGACGGCTATCCTCTCCTCCAATGGCAACGCCAGGCACGACACTGTGTTGAGTCGGCATCCCAGAAACGGCGTTTCCTGCGATGGAGTCAAGCAGCACTTTGCAAAGTTCACCGAGAACTCCAGATCCTTCGGTTAGCGAGCGGTCATCGCCGCGTGGTCAACAGCGATCTCCTTCGAGCTGGCCCAGATGATCCAGTCGTCCAGATCAGGGTAGGCGTGAATCCCTCTTAGTCGCAGCTGCGCCGCCACTGGCGCCATGCACTTGGTGAAAACCCTTGGCGCCGAATTCAATCCGAAGGGAAGGACCTTGAATTGGTAGGGCCTTCCTTGAACCACTAAACGCAGGAACTTGCAGTGCCCCTTGTGAATGGGAATGTGGAAGGCATCCTCCAAGTCCAGTGATGACAGGAAGTCCCCCTCTTCCAGGTGTCTGAGCATGTGCTGAAGAGTGACCATTTAGGACCTGATGTATATGTTTAGTTGACAAAGGTCGAGAATGGGCCTCCAACGCCCGGTCTTTTTTGATGAGGAAGTGCCTGGAGTATGCCCCGGAGCCTCTTTGGGACGAGTTCTATCGTGCCTTTCCTTAACATGGCCCGAACCTCCAGGAGCAGCTGAAGGACGTGCTTCTCTTGCCGGGCCACCGGTGGTATTTGGGGATACTTCTGTTGAAATTCCAGAGTGTATCCGTGGGCAAGAGCGTCCAGCACCCAACGGCCGGTGGAGATGGTTTTCACACACTGATGAAGTTCGCCAGCCGGCCTCCCACAAGGGTGCCCGGGTAGGGGCCTGACGCCATGGCCAGTTCAATCCTTTTTGGACATCGAAGGGCCGCTTTGGGGACCTTGGTGACGTCCTCCTCCGAAGGCCTTGGAGAGGCCCCTATTGGTCTCCTGGGTCAAAGAGCGAGAATGTTGGCGGTAAGAAGAGCAGCCCCCGCCAAACCCCTTGCAGGATCCTGGGGACTTGCCGCCTGACGGCTTCCGTTGTTTAAGAGTGCCCAAAGCACACGCTGTTTCCATGTCATCTTTATGGCTTGGAGAGACTCATCCACAGCCTTCCCGAACAAATTGTCCCAGTGGAAGGGCATGTCCAACACCTTCGACTGAAGGTCCTGCTGAAAGTTGGTGGCCTTAAGCCAGCCATGACGACGAAGGCAAACACTGTTGCCTATTTGGCAGAATCGCGCATCAGCAATGTCTGTGGCCACCGTGATGGCATGGTCCGACTCCACCTTGCCTCCCTGCAGAATTTCCAGCGCTTCCGACCGCTTGTCATCGGGAAGGATGTCCAGGATGGGAGCAATCTTGGACCAAAGCTCCTGGTCGTAACGAGCCACGATGGCGAGGGCATTGGAGGCCTTGATGGTAGTCGCTGCAGAATAGATTACCCGTCGTCCCATGGCATCAAACTTCTTTCCATTGCTGCCCATAAGCACTTGGCTGCGGAATCAGGCACCCAGTACTTCTTCTCAAGGCGATCCCCCGTGAGGGATGAGGCGGACTCAGACACGGCGACGACAGGTTAGGGGACCTCCCATCTCGTCTGCCCAGATCTTCACCGCCGGACGAGATTGGCTCGTTCCATTCGATGATCTCCAAAGAGTCAGAACTTTTTCAGCTCACTCCGGAGAAGGAGGGGGGGGGGTTTATATCAGCGCAGAGAGCCGAAGAGGAAGAACATCCTCTCGGTCCCACTCCTGGATGACATTTGGGACGAAGGTTTGTCTGTAATGAAGAACACTTCCATAGGAGGGGGGGCGGAACTTATCAATACCTTGGAAACACTTCCTGTTTATTCTCTGACTTGCACTCAGGTTCTTTTTTCTAACAAGACCTGGTTTGCTTGTTGCTAGGAAACGACACAAAAGGAGGACGAGAAAAACAGCTGTTACGAGTGGGCATACTATGCTGAAGCCCGTCATACCAGTGAATAAGTTAATAAAAGTTGCACCGTTGCGCTGTGTGAGAGGTCCGTTCCAGGCCGTAAGAAGTTATAGAAGTTTGTGTTTTCATCGATGACAGAAGAGAAGAATCGCTCCGAGTCAGGGAGGAGCTGATGCCGATAGAGCACTGTGAACTTTACCGGAGCCTGTCAGGTGTTCGCTCCAGAGTGGAAGGTAATAGCGCTTCTTCAGCTGAGAGGAACCGAAGCGTTGCGAGAGGCCTCTGACGCGCAGAGGTGGAAAGGCATGCAGCGATCGCATACGCTGAGGGGGAGGAGACAGGAGTCGAGCCCCTGAGAAGACAAGAGGTTGGGTTTACCAGCCGCAAGTAAATCCATACGCGTCACCCTCGCCTCAGCTGCCGGTCATACGGCGCTGACACTCTCGTCACAGCTGCTTGTCCCAAGGCCCTGAGCGGCCAAGATAAAGGAGAGGGGAGGAGCCACCAGGAAAACAGAAAGGTAACAAATTCTGTGGGGAGAGGAAACATTGTTGTGGATAAAAATAGGAACTATGGAGAATCTGCACACAAGATTGCCCAGCAGCTAATTGTAATACCTAGTAAAAGCCCATACAGCACAGAAGTTATGAAAACGTTGAACACAGATGCTAATTAAAGACTGGCTTTTGGCCAAGATAAAAAGAACAACTAATCCTAGACCAATCAGCCACTCTGAGACTTTATAATATCTGTCAATCCATTTCAACCCTCTATATTAGCACAAGAGACATAACAGAAGAGCAGGAGACGTACAGCTTACGAAAGCTGGTTAGGAAAAAGGGCATCCAAGCCAAAGTACACAAGTGAAAGAGAAAAGACCTCAGATGAAGAACTAAGCTCTTGTACACTTGAAAATACCTTCCCATGGGTCTACAACCATAACACCCTCCAGACCCTGAAGAGATCTTCACTACAAATATCCTTTTTTTCTGCAAATCTAAAGTTACTCTCTTTTAAAATAAAGAGATCTGCTTCTAAGATTCCCGTGTGTGTGAACTCTTATTCCCACCAGAGGTAACACCCACAAATCCAACTGTGTGTAGTTTTGTACTCTATTGCTCCGTTAGGCCTCTCTCCCACTATACAGGACTCTCAAATCTAGCTGTGTTTAGTTCTGTACTCTATTGCTGTTAGGGGTGGCCCTCTCTTCCACTGTGCAGGACTCTCAAATCTAGCTGTGTTTGGTATCATACTCTACGGTTTCAACTGACCCTCAAATCCAACTGTGTTTGGGATTGTACTCTATTGCTCTGTTAGGTGTAGGCCTCTCTCCCACTATACAGGACTCTCAAATCTAGGTTTATTTGGGACTCTACTAAACCGGTCAATCATTTCCCAAATCTAGCTGTTTGGACCCTAGGCTCAATTATACAATTGTCTCTCAAACCTAGCTGTGCTCAGTGTCTTACTCTAGTGCTTCAATTGACACAAATCTAGCTGCATTTCCAGTAGCGCTGGGCCCCAATCGAAGAGTTAAGCACGACCGGGTGAACCAAGCCTACATCCAGCCAGCACCTGAAACCCATCACTACCTACCCTAATTGAGTCCTATAGCATCCGACCACTGAACGCCCACAACCCAACCCCAACAGTGCACCCTTAGGAAACACACGCTATCCAGAGACAGAAACAACAGATTGAGCCTGAGAGCATCCAATCGTATCTAGAAAAAAAATAAAACACAATACTGTGCCTACACAATACAGCACAGAGGACCACCTACCCTACTACGTCTGCACCGTGAACCGAAAAGGCCCGACCCAAAAAGGGACACGGAGAAAGAGAACAAGATTGTGCAACAAGGGACATGAACACACAACACCAACAGAACCCAGCAGAAGCAGCCTTTTATGCAGGAAACAACACCCCTAACACGGTCATCACCAGAGCCAACTATGTAAGAGAAGAACAAGTTACATTCTTACCTGGTAACGTTCTTTCGATGGGATGTTCCTCCAACGTATTGCACATCTTTGACATTGATTACCACAGCTGTGCTGCTTCGGAAAACCTTTGCGGCGCAGGCGTCCTGCGTCGATGACGTCGATACGCCCCTTCGAGGACTTTATCCGATGGTCGACGTCACCGGATGTTATATGTTGGACGCACGACGCCCGTAGCCTCAGTTGTAGTTTTCTCCCCCAGAAGGTGTGCAACCAATCTTCTGCCAGTATTACTGCAGAAAGAAAGCTGCAATCGCATAAGAAATTCTGTAGCAGGGCAGGTAGGGAGGGTACGATGTGGAATACGTCAGAGGAACATCCCATTGAAAGAACGTTACCAGGTAAGAAAGTAACTTGTTCTTCGAGGGGATTGTGTCCTCTGACGTATTCCACATCTTTGACAGACTCCCAAAGCAGTACCAACGTAAGGAGGTGGGAAAATAATTTAGAATTTTTTAAAATGCCTAATCAAATTGCAGAATAGAGGACTGCCTTGCCAAAGGCCAAATCTTGGCCATGGATAGAGTCCAGGGAATAATGATTCAGAAAAGTATGGACAGAGGCCCACATGGCTGCTTCACAAATAGTGAATCAGAACACCCCTCTGTAGTGCCGTGGAGGCAGCCATACCCCCAGTAGAACGAGCCTGTAAGCCTACTGGAGGGTCCTTTCCCGGCAAACTATAACACTCAGAGATCGTCAAAATGATCCATCTAGACAAGGTCTGCTTGGAAACAGCCTGACCTGAACGCCTTCCAGCGTAACCAATAAAGAGCTGATCGTCCACTCTGACCCGGGACATCCGTGAGAGATAGAAACTCAAAGCTCTCCTAGGGTCCAACCTATGAAGCCTCTCCTCTTCCTTACCAGGATGTGTTGGCGGATAGAATGCTGGAAGAATGACCTTCTGGCTCAGATGGAATTTCGACACATCCTTCGGAAGAAAGGAAGGCCATACCCTAAGGACAACCCTGTCCTTATGGAACACAGTGAAGGGTGGTTTGGCGGAAAGTGCCTCCAACTCACTCACTCTGCGGGTGGAAGTAACCGCAACTAAAAATACAGTTTTCAAGGACAATAGTCTCAATGTACAAGAATGCAAGGGCTCAAACGGAGCTCCCATTAGGAACTTTAAAACCAAATTAAAATCCCATCCCGGCACCTGGAAAGGCGACAGTGGAAACACATGAGTTAACCCTTTTAGGAACTGAGAAATCAAAGGGATTTTAAAATAAGAACATTCCTCAGACGAGTGCTTAAATATGGACAGCGCCGCCAGGTAACCCTAAATGGTAGCTAGTTGCAGGCCCTTGTGGGCTAAAGAAGGCAAAAAAGACAAAACCAAAGGAATGGAACATTGGAAAGGATCCACATTCTGTACCGTGCACCAGTTGCAGGATCCACATTCTGTACCCTGCACCAGTTGCAGAACTTCTTCCAACGGCAACGGTACAGGGATTTCGTTGCAGGCCTTCTGGCTGAAAGCAACACCTCCATCACGTCTTCAGAGAGGTCCCAATCCTTATATCTCAGCCTTTCAGATACCAAGCATGAAGGCTGAGAGACTTGACCTCTGGATGGAGAACTCGACCCCCCTCCCGTGAGAGCAGATTGTCGGTAGGGAAGACGACGTGGAGGGCAGATGGACATGTCTAGAAGGTCCGGGTACTACGCTCTCCTGGCCCATGCCGGAGCAATGAGGATCATCCGGGAACTGAACCTCCGCAACACCTGCAGAATGACGGGGACTGGAGGGAACACATACAGCAGTGGGAAGGACCACTCCACCACAAACACGTTCCCTAGGGCTCCTCGTGGAGGAAGTTCCCGTGAGCAGAATCTCGCGCACTTCCGGTTGACACTGGTGGCAAAGAGATCCACTTGTGAGTTCCCCAAAGGGCGAAGATCTCCAAAAGAACTTCCCGAGCCAGCTCCCACTCGTGAGAGACCGTGCTCTGCCTGCTCAGAGCATCCGCCGCCGCGTTTTCGTCTCCGGCCAGATGAACTGCAGACATCATAATTTCCTGCTCAATGGCCCAGAACCAGAGCTGCATCGCCTCTCTGCACAGTGGGAGTGACCCTGCACCCCCCTTTTTGTGTGAATTAGTGAATGGCCACTGTATTGTCGATCATTATCAGGACAATCTTCCCCCGCACAGACGGCTGAAAAACCCTCAGGGCTAGCCTGACAGCCCGCAGCTCTAACAGATTGATGTGGCGTCTGGACTCCGACAGAGACCACTGACCACTGGCTGTCAGCTCGTTGGCATGAGCTCCCCAACCCGTGAGGGATGCGTCGGTCACAATCGTCACCTCCGGCCATGGTTGGCAAATCGGAGCCCCTTTGAACAGATTTCCTTCGACGGCCCACCACAGAAGGTCCTGGGCGACCGAGGGCAGAATCTGAACTGAGTCCGACATCCTGCCGAGAACTACGACCACTGGATCTTGAGTGCCCACTGCAGACATCTCATCCACAGCCTGGCCTCTGGCACCAGTAAAATGCAGGATGCCAGGAGGCCAAGCAATCTCAAGAACTCGAATGCTGGGAGACTGTGGGCACGTAGAAATGTGTCCACCATCTGCAGAATGTGGTCAGCCCTCACCTGGGGAGGCGAACACTGCCCCAGGGATGTGTCTAGCACTGCCCCGATGTTCTGGAGCCGCTGGGTAGGTGCCACATGAGACTTCTTTAAGTTGAGGGAGAAGCCCAGCTTGTGAAGGGAGTGGCAGGTGACGTAAAGATGATCCAGGACTTGCTCAGGAGAGCGCGCCCTAATCAACCAATCGTCCAGGTAGGGGTAGACGTGAATCCCCCTTTCCTGAGATGCGCTGCCACCACCACCATCAGCTTGGTGAAGACCCTCGGGGCGGAGGTCAATCCGAACGGCAGGACCCGAAACTGAAAATGCGAGACGCCAACCGCGAACCTCAGGTACTTCCTGTGCTTGGGATGAATCGGCACATGAAAGTAAGCATTCTTGAGGTCGAGAGACACCAACCAACCCTGAAGTTGAAGGGCCTGGAGGACTTGAGAAAGAGTAACCATGTTGAACTTGTCCTTCCTGAGGAGCTTGTTCAAACCACGCAAGTCCATGATGGGTCTCAATACTCCGTCTTTTTTCGGGATCAAAAAACATTGGGAATACCATCCTTTGTTCCGTCCCGCTACAGGTACCAGTTCTATGGCACCTTTCTCCAGCATGGATATGATTTCCTGTGCAAGGAGCGGATCCGGACGCTTCAAAGAGAGCTTCCCCGGTGGACTGTCGTGAGGCCTCTGCTGGAAAGGAAGACAGTAGCCGTGGGCTATGATCTCTAGAACCCACACATCTGAAGAAATGGCACACCATTAAACAAGATGCTGCACCAGCCTTCCCCCAACCGGCGAACCATGGGACATGGCCTCATGACTGAGCTGACACGGCTGCGGCAGTGCCTGAGGGCAAAGAGGCAACTGCCCGAGCAGCTTTGGCACCTCGAGTACCTTGCTTTCCACCTGGTACCCCTACGGTGGCGCCTTTGACTGGCAGCTCCCCTCGGTCTACCAAAGGAAGAGTACTATTGAAAGGAGCCACCCCTCCATTGCTGTCCCCTAGGCCGAAAAGGCGATGGCTGACGCACTGCAGCGCTCAAGGACTTCGCTGCAGCTTTGGAGGTCTGCAACCTCTCAAGGCTCTCGTCAGCCTTGCTGCCAAAGAGATGGACACCATCAAAGGGCATGTTGAGAAGCCGGGTCTGTATATCAGGAGCAAATCCCGACTTCCGCAACCACGCAAATCTGCGCATCACGGTGCTCGCCGCCATGGAACGGCTGACACAGTCTGCCACGTCCAGACACGACTGAACGGTTTCACACATGGCATCCTTGCCATCCTGAACTAGGGCAAGAAAACCATTCCGTTCCTCCCCTTCGGGAATATGTTCAGCCGCCAACGACACACAATTCCACAGACGGTGCGTGAATCTTGCAAGGGCACAAACAGAGTTGGCTGCCTTTAAAGCCATACCCCCAGAAGAAAATACCTTCTTCGGTCAACCATCAAAGCATTTGTTGTCCCTATCAGGAGGGATTGTAGGGTACGCAGCCTGCTTTGCTGGGGCGGTAGCCGCCTGCACCATCAAAAACTCTCCGGAGTAGAGTGAGTAGACAAGTAGCAGGGGTCACCACTGGGCGGTATTTTTTAGGCAATGACTTATTCTATGAACATAGCCGCGGTTATAACACTTAATGGCATGCTTTTACGCCGGTCGTTTAAATATGGCCCTATATGTAATATTATTGGCTTATTCCAAGTATGCTACATTTGTTAGCACATACTCGTTGGTTCTTTCCTTTGTGAAGCCGTACTTAGTCCTTTTTTAGTTTCAATGGGACAAAGGGCTCACATGTAGTCCTATTACTGTTTTTAGTCCCGTGAGTACTTATAAACACAGCCGCGGATGTTACACCGGACGGCGTGCATTCCAGTCGGCTGCTTTTCGAGACGAGAGAGAAGGCTTGTTCCGGGTGAGAACTTTGTTATTTCTTCATACACTCGTTGACTTTCCCTTTCGCGAGCCGAACTTAGTCCTCCTTGCAGTTTCGATGGGACATAGGGCATACATGCAGTTCTATTAACGTCCCTAGTTCCGCGTGTATTAATATACTTAGCCGCGGAGGCTATATCGGACGGCGTGAATCTACGCCGGCTGTTTTAAAATCAAGAGAGCAAGCTGCTCTAGGTTAGAACTTCGACATTACTATACTGGTTGGAAATGGGCGCATGAGAGGTCAGGAATTGTCGGTTGCAGTATGACAAATAAGGACAGGCTTGTGTAAGTGGCATTTGCCTGACTCAAGCAGCAGTCCATCTCCTCCGATGAATTTGAAATTAATCTTAACATTCTAATTCTATTATTCTAGTTTCTTAGAGGCTCGGAGGCTACTCATCTGTCAGAATCTACTTAATTCTGATGCAGCTTGTTTTTCATCCCAAAATGCTCATGTAATCGATGCACTTAATGATTTGCAACTATTAAAATGCAAATTTGTTCTATACCTTTCCTTTAGGGTTCTTCACCCACGGTCCTGCAACTGTTGGTCTCTCCTTCCGGCTTGACCCTACACCGTCTAAGATCCACAGATTTGGAATATTTTCTATCTTTATCTACAATTTAGTCCAATGCTGTTTTGATCCGAGTTTGAAACATTCAACATTTTAAGGTTGGTAATAGAAGGGGCAATATAGCAATCTACTCCCTGTGGAGACAGGGGATACTGGGGTTTAGCATTTGAAGTTTGAGATAATCTTGTGATATCTCACTAAGCTTCATATTTTTGTCTTTTTAGATGTAAATTTACTTTCATCTTCAGTCCTGTTCGGGTGGCAGATCGAAACAAATACAATTTTCGGCACCATATTTGGACCAACTTAGGTGAATATATATATATCCCCAGGTTTCATTTCTATGGTTGGAGGCGTGGAATATTAGGAGGCTCACTCATTATATTCTGTATTTTTAACTTAAAGTTTCTTTGTTTTTTCTTTTTTGTCTGTTTTAATGTGTTTCATTAAGGGCTAACGTCTCGAACAGACCTTCAGATCTACAATCAAGCCCTCTTGAATTGTACAAAGTTTTACCTATGAGAACTACTGAGTGAAAAAAATTCAAGCATTAGTATGTTCCAGGTTTATATTTGCAATATTTAGTGCGCCCTGAAGAAGGCGACTACTGGCTCGTTTAATTGAGCCAGATAGGTTGATTTCGCCGAAACTGTTATGATATTTGAAGATCATGTATGCACAGTAGGCACCTAGCACTTTTTTGCATTTAGCACTTTATTCCATTGTTAACAATTTGGCACTTAGCACTTGGTTGCATTTGGCACTTTTTTCTATTGTCAACCATTCATTTGTTCTATAGCATCTCCACTATTCGAATGAAATTTGAAAATGAGACAGTGATGCTTTACCTTGAGTAATACGAGGTTATGAATTGTGGTAATCAAATTGCGATTGAATGTTTTAAGGCATTAGATTTGACAAGTATTTTACATTAAAATTAATTCATCTATTTTATTGTTGTTTTGATGTTTGTATATTATGCAATTTTATAATGGTAATAAACTAAAAAAGAAAATGTGAATTTATCATGATTGGGCTCCCTTCACTTCCTCGCCTCTATTTCCATTATTGGGTACTCAAATTAATATAGTACTCTTCCATGTGAACTTTTTTCCCCTTTGGGGTTTTTTTGTGTTACAATGACTTATTCATTGACAGGAGACTCTCCGGAGCAGTCCAAGCCGTTGCCACCCTTCTTTGCAAGGCCATATGAAATGGCAACACTGGGTAAGTGGGTGGACCTTGGTCCAAGATATCTGTCAGGTCATCCTGCAGAAAATCCACAGGTGGAGCAGACCACCCCAGATACTCCGTCACCCTCGACATGAGGCGCCTGTACGAGGTGTTAGCATGTGTACTAGGCTCAGGCCTTACAATGGCACTCCAATCAAATTACCTTTTTGGTTTTTATCAGAGAAGGTGCATCACATGGATAACACAAAATATCCCATGTTTTTAATCATGCAGAAAGAGAAAACACAATAAACACGAACCAAAGTTGATTCAGTAATTAGTGCATCAACGAGAGATGAATCCTTCACTGTCATTCTCTAGCAGACAGTGTCATACAATGAAAACAAACATACAGTGGCAACACAACAAGTAACAATACTCTTTCAAAAGACAGTGACAATATACTGTGGTTAAAAATATGTCTACACTGTGGTGTTTCAGCCGTGTATAAAGGATAAATGTGCCTCATATCTGACACGGCCTTCTTCAGGACGGGGGGCTGTATGATATAAAGTTTCTTAGAGTGCTATGGAAGTAAATAACTAGAGGCACCTTTGAAGGGACACAAGGCCTGCCTCATTGGAAAAATGAGGTCCTTTTTTCCATTCGCTTCCAGGTCTGCGAGCGGCCGGAGTGACTCAGCAACTTACACTGAGTTCTACAACGCTGAGCCTGTCAAACGCGGCCCGCGAGCGCCGTGCAGCAACGAATGAAAAAAAGGACGTAATTTTTCCAATGAAGCTGGCACAGAAGTACGCTCTGGTGCAAGATCAAAGCCCAATTTAGAGGATCCTTTGGGACCTCCACAGATGATATTGTGTCCCTCAAAGGTGCCGGTGGTTATTTACTTGTTTGTTTATTTTATTTATATAGCGCTCCAGACCCAGGAGTAAACGGGCGCTTAAGGAAAGGTTACAAATATACAATATACATAGCGTATGCAGTTATACAGTTAATATACAATATATACAGTCAGAGGTAGTTAGCGCGTACAATTAAACATTAGAATGGTATGTACAGTATATACAGTAGTTAGGGTCTTAGACCCGCTTGGGATTGGTTTTATCCAATAGGCAACCAATGGCTAGTTTCCTGAACTGTTGGAATGATTCAGTAGATTTGATATTCAATGGTAAGGTATTCCAGAGTTGAGGGGCGAGGAGAATGAAGCTTGAGCCGCCGGCTCTTTTAAAGGAGAATCCGGGCACCATGAGGCAGAGAGTGTTGGAGGATCTAGTGATTCTAGTATTTGGTTTCAGAGTGAGTTTATTAGTGAGATAGGGTGGGGGTGTAGGTGGCTTATGGCTTTGAAGGTGAGGCAGATAATTTTTAAGTCAATTTTTTGTTGAATGGAGAGCCATTTACAAGAGATTCTGAGGGGGAGATGTGCTCTCTCCTAGGAATGTTTAGTGCTGCTCGCAGCGCAGTGTTTTGGAGAACCTGAAGTTCATTGAGTATACCTTGGTTGGCGCCTAGGTACAGGCTATTGCAATAGTCAAGCTTGGATGTATAAGAGCCCTAGCCAGTGTGAGGCAGCTGTTAGTGGATAGAAATGGTCTGCAGGCTCCAATTAGTTTCCCAGTGTAGGCGGTTGTTGAGGCAGTCATGTTGACTTGTTTAGCAAGGTTAGTGTTGGCATCAAGGTAGAATCCTAGAGTTTTCACATGTTTGACGATGGGGATGGTGTTACCATCGATGATGATGTTGGTGTAGTCAGGGCTGAGTTTCTGTAGGTTGTTGGGTGATCCGACTAGGAGGAGCTCTGTCTTCTCATCATTCAGACAGAGGCCGTGTGTGGCCATCCATGCCTGAAAGATGGAGAAGATTTCGTTGACCCTGGTGACGTCAACCGTGTAGTTGCCAGAGATGGTGAGGAGTATCTGGGTGTCATCTGCGTAGTTGGTGTAGGTGACACCCAGATGGTCCAGCTTGTCAAAGAGAGGTTTTGTAAAGATATTGTAAAGGGTGGGGGAGACACAAGATCCTTGTGGGACACCACAAGTGATGGGAATGGGGTCTGCTGCAGCCGCAAGTGAGAAGACCCTCGTGGTTCGGTTGGCTAAGAAGGATTGTATCCACATGACGGCTGAAGAGGAGAAGTGGGCCGCAGATGATAGGTGATTGCAGAGTATTTTATGGTCGACTAGGTCGAAGGCTGCTGAGAGGTCTAGAAGGAGCAGGATGGCTGCTTTACCTTTGTCTTTGATGTCATCGATCTGACTTTTGAGGACAACAAGGGCAGTTTCTGTTCCATGTTGCGGTTGAAAGCCAGACTGACGCAGCACTAACAATTGATTGGACTCGAAGTAATCATGAATTTGCAAGTAGACGACTATCAAGGATTTTTAGCAGGAAGGGGACCGTAGTGATAGGCCTGTAATTAGTGGGAATGGCTGGGTCTAAGGATTGTTTTTTTAGGAGAGGGAGAACCCATGACTGTTTCAGATTGGTAGGTATAGAGTTAGTAGAGAAGGATAGGTTTATAAGTTTGGAGATGAAGGGGGATAGGTCCCTCGCTGCATCTTTGATGATCTGGGCAGAGCAGCTGTCCCTTTTGCAATTAGAAGGTTTGAGGGAAGCTATAATTTTTTGGACTTCCGGTATAGTAACCTTTTTGAAAGTGAAGCCTGCGGTGATATTGGTGGGGGTGGATATGCTAGGGGTGGAGGAGTTACTGTTGGAAAGTTGTAGTCGTTTGGCCTCAATTTTAGTTTATAGGTCCGTGATTTTGTTGGCGAGGGCATTTTGGATGCTAGTGCACCAATGTTTGTCTATCACACAGGTGTCTGTGGGTGGGTTGGGGTTTTCTAATTCCCACAGAATGGTGAAGAGTTCTTTAGCAGAGGAGGCTGCCTTGTCTATTCTCATGTTGTAAGCTTTCTTCTTGGTGCGGATCATCTCTTTTTTGTAATGGGAGGATATGGTCATGAGATTGGTTTTATTTTCAGATGATGGGGTTGTTTTCCATATGGTTTCCATTTTGGCTCTCTCTTTTCTGAGAGTTTTGGGTGCAGGAGTGTACCAAGAATTCAGGCGCGCTCTAGGTTTGCCTTTGCGTAGTTTTAGTGGGGCCACGGCATCAATGGCGTTAGTCATAGCGTCATTGTAGGTGCTGACTAGGAGGTTAAGGTCAGCAGTTGCTGGAAGCGAATTTAGGATGGGAAGAACCAGAGGTATGAGGGTGTCTGCCGTAATGTTGCGCTTGTTTCTGGTAATGCCTGCTGGCGCGTGGGTGCTCTGTTTGGGATTGGGGTTATTAGTGCTGATATCAAATGGTATGAGGAGATGGTCTGTCCATACAAGAGGTTGGGGGGGCTTTGTAGGTGATGTTGCAATTGTGGGCTACGACCCAGTCAATGGTTCTGCCTTTCCGGTGGGTGGGTAGTGTGTTGAATTGAGTATAGTCGTGCTCCGATAGGGCATTAGCGAGAGAAGAGGCAGGAGTATCTTTGGGGTCGTTGTAACCTAGATTGAAGTCTCCTAGAATAATGTTTTGTGAAAGAGGTTTGGAGTTTTCGGCTATTAGAGAGGTGATGTCTTCCTCGAAGGTGCCTGTGGGTCTATATATTGATGGTAAGATGTTCGCATGATTCTAATGGAAGGGAGGTGATAGATCTGATGTTGAGCGAGGATTTGAAGATGAATGCAACGCCTCCTCCTCCTCGAGCGTTGGGTCTATCCGCTCTAAGGATAGAGTAGTTATTGGGAACAGCAAGGGTTAGGTAGGGACCTGCTACCTCATGTAACCATGTTTCAGTGGTGGCAAGGAGGTCAAAGTCTGCTGAGAGGATAATATCAGCGATTTCAGTGGGATGAGCCACACAGGATCTGACATTGAGTAGGGCTCCTTTTACAGATGCAGTGTTAGTGCTATTTTTATTAATAACCTTAGACAAGGGTATTACAGGCGTCTTAGTAGGTATGGTGATGGTGTGCAGTCTAGAGGCAAGTCTGTTATTGCGGGTAGAGAGATCAGGGTTGGCTGTGGGCCTGTGTTCTAGTGGTTTGGGCCGTTTGGTGTTGGAATCAGTGTAGTTATTAGCAAAGGTGTTGGGAATGTTGGGTGGGTTGTTAGCTGGAATGTTAACTGATGTGGCGCTGAGTTTTGCAGTGTGATGTCTGTGGGCAGAAGGGGGGAAAGGTGGTAGGGTAGGCAGGAAAGGTGTGGGAAAGGGGATAGGGTGGTGTCTTGGGCAGCCGAGTTTGGCAAGTCTGTTGCTAAATGATATGTAGCTGTTTCCGCTGCATGGTGTATTGTTGTTCAGGACAAAAAAAGGGAACATGATGAAGATGAGCCAGGGGAGCATAATTGTGAGTACAAGGTGGTCTGGGCTGTTGAGCTAAGGAAGGTTAGGGCGCTGTGGACTAGGTGCTGGCAGGTAGGCACAGTGGGACCCATAGGTTGAGTCAATTTAGCTATCACAATGCAAGATTAGGCTAGTTCAACTTTGTTAACTAGGTGCTGGCAGGTAGGCACAGTGGGACCCATAGGTTGAGTCAATTTAGCTATCACAATGCAAGATTAGGCTAGTTCAACTTTGTTAACACAATGCAGGAATAGGCTAAATCAACTTTGTTACCTCAGTGCAAGAATAGGCTAAATCAGCTTTGTAATCACAATGCAGGAATAGGCTAGTTCAACTTTGTTACCTCAGTGCAAGAATAGGCTAAATCAGCTCTGTAATCACAATGCAGGAATAGGCTAGTTCAACTTTGTTACCTCAGTGCAAGAATAGGCTAAATCAGCTTTGTTTATTTATTTATTTATTTATTTGCATTTGTTAAGCACACTTGCAGCCCATAAGGCATCAAGGCGCTGTTACAGAGAATACATAGATTTAAGATTACAGACAGGTGCCAGGAAGGCTCTTAGTTGCAGATTGACAGGCATATAAGCAGTGGAGGATACAGATTTAATTTACGCAAAAAGTCTGGTTTTGATAGCCTTACGAAAGGCTAGGTGGGACTCAATGAGTCTTAGGTGAGGTGGCAAGGAGTTCCAGTGCGTGGCTGCTAGGGTGGGGAAGCTGGAGCCACCAGCGCGCACTTTCCGTGTGGTAGGCGTAACAATAGAGTTGGCATAAATGGATCTGAGAGGTCTCGTGGCGGTGTGCCTGGTAATTCTATTAGTCAGGGGGGGCAAGTTCATGCAGGCATTTATGGGTGAGGGCAAGAGTTTTAAAGACAATTCTCTCTTTGACAGGGAGCCAGTGTACTTGCCTTCTGATTTCAGAGATATGGTTTCTCCTTGCGGTGCCGGTGGCTGCCCTCAGTGCATTGTTTTGGGCGAGCTGGAGTTTGGCCAGGTTTTTGTTGGATGTCCCCACGAGAAGGGCATTACAGTAGTCTAGTCTTGACCCGATTATTGCCCTGGCAATTGTGAGGCAACTTTGACGGGCCAAGAAGGGCCTGGCTGCGTTGAGGACTTTGGAGTAGTAAGCTGAAGAAGTAGCGATAGCATTGACCTGTCTGTCCATCGACAGGTCGGAGTCAAGGTAGACTCCGAGTGTCTTAACATGGTTTGAGACCTTAATTAGAATGTTATCAATAGTGAAGGAGGCGTACTGTTCTCCGAGGTTTCCAAGAGTGAAGGGTGAGCCAATAAGGAGGAGTTCGGTCTTTTGCTATTGAGGCAAAGCCAATTCTCCGCCATCCAGGATTGGATGGTACAGTAGATAGCGGAGAGGGTGTTGGCGTCTGCTAGGTAGTCTCCCGTGAGTGGGATAAGTACCTGTGTATCGTCCGCAGAGTTGGTATATGAGATACCAAGGGAGTCCAGCATGCTAAACAGGGGCCTCGTAAGGGGTTGTAGAGTGTGGGTGCGATACAGGATCCCTGAGGGACACCGCAGGTGAGGAGGCTGGAGGTGGCAGCGGCAACTTCAGAAAAGACTTTCATGGCCCTTTCTTGGAGAAAGGAAGTGATCCACTGGCAGGCTTTAGGGGAGAAGTTGGCTTAGGTGGCTAGGTGGTGACACAGGGTATTGTGGTCAACCAGATCGAACTCTGCGGAAAGGTCAAGGAGCAGTAGGAGGGCAGGTTTGCCTGCATCTCCGAGATCATCTATTTGGTTCTTAAGGTCTAGGAGGGCCATTTCAGTGCCATGTCGGGGGCGGAACCCAGATTGCTGCAGGCCGAGGAGACGGTTGTCCTCTAGGAACTTTTGGACTTGCAGGTAGGCTGCTTTGTCCAAGATTTTGAGCAGGAAAGGTACAGTCGTGATGGGCCTGTAATTCCCCCAGGACGGTTGGTTCGAGTTTAGGTTTCTTGAGGAGTGGGCGTACCCATGCTTCCTTAAGTCCTGACGGGACATGGTCTGATTGGAAGGATGAGTTGATAAAGGCTGTAAGGAAGGGGGCTAGGCTAGGTGTGGAATCTTTGATGAGGCTGGTAGGGCAGGCATCACCTTTGCAGTTGGAAGGTTTAATAGAATTGAGCAGGGTGATGACCTTTTGCTCAGTAATTTTTTGAATTCGAACAGCGGGGATGACGTGGTCTAGGTGAGTGGCTTGGCGTACATGTTGGCTATAATGTGGGCAAGGGCTTTTTGGTGGCCACTAATTTTAGTTTGGAGGGTGTTGAGCTTCTCTAGCATGGCAGATTGAATGCTGTTACACCACTTGACAACTTTGATGACTGAGGAGGGGGGGGCAGATGGTTTTTCAAGTTCCCTAAAGATGGTGTATAGTTCCTTAAATTTCTGGCGTTAAAGGAAGCAGCCTTTGCCAGAGTGATGTTAGTCTTGCATGATTTGGAGATGGTTTTGAGCTTCTGTTTAATGGCTTCAGAGGGGTTTGCTTTCAAGGAGGATAGTGCAATCCTCTTTTGCGCACGTTGGTCAAGGAGTTCTTTGGAGAACCAGTAGTTGGCATGTTTGGCTTTCTTAGCTTTTTTGAGAGTCAGGGGAGAAATGGCATCCACAGCTGATGTGATGACATCCTTGAAGGTGTCAGCTAAGGTATCGGGGTTATTTGAAGAGGGGACTTGAAGGGCTGGGTTAAGGAGGTAAGGTGCTAGGTTCTCGACAGTGAGAAGGCGTGAGCTCCTGGCGTAGGTGGCGGGGCACAGTGATGGGGGAAGAGAGAGACACTTTTTTGGTTCCGAGGTTGAATTGGATGTAGTGATGGTCGGACCAGGGAATAAGGACGTTGGCCGTGATGAGAAGGGAGCAGTTGTGATGGCTGATCCAGTCAAGGGTGCGTCCTTTGATGTGTGTGGGATGGGAAATGGAGTGCGCGAAGCCTAGGTTGGAGAGTGCCTTCTCGAACTGTTTCGCAGGGGAGTCTTTGGGGTCGTTCAGCCCTAGGTTAAGGTCACCGAGGAGTAGAACCTGTGAGGTCTTTTTGATGTTGTGAGATAGTGCAGTGATAAGGGCGTCATGGAAGTCAATGCACGGACCTGGGGGTCTGTAGACAATGTGCATGGATATGGTGCAGTTGGGTGAGACATTGATTTTTAAAGGGAGGTAGTCGCTGTTGCTGTCAAGGATGCCTTCAGCTTCTCTGATGGAGAGGGTGTCCCTGGCGATGAGGGCAACGCCTCCACCTCTCTGAGAGGTGCGGTCTTTCCTAAAGATGGAGTATCCAGGTGGGATGGCCAGTGATGGGGCCGGGCCTGAGCTTTCATTCAGCCAAGTTTCAGTAAGGATGAGGAGGTCGAGCTCATAGTTTATGAGCAGGTCGTTGATGTCGAGGGCGTGAGCTGGTAAGGAGCGGGCATTGAGCAGGGCGCAGTTAAGCGTGTGGGTAGAGGGAGGCAAGGGGACGGGTGGGCTGGAGTGTGGTGGAGGGTCGGAAGCTAAGTGGTGTGGTCAAGGGAGCGGCAATGATAGGATCAAAGGGCACAGAAACATCAATGAACTGCACACAATCAATGGGGGCGCCAGCAGTAGGACCAATAGGCATAGATACATCAGTGAGCTGCACACAACCAATGGGGGCGGCAGCAGTAGGACCAATAGGCATAGATACATCAGTAAATTGCACACAATCAATGGGGGCGCCAGCAATAGGACCAATAGGCATAGGAACATCAGTGAGCTGCACACAATCCAGTGTGGCAGTGGGGGCGCTAGCGGTGGGTAAAGTGGGACAGAGGGGCGAGGGTTGAAGTACAAAGTTGTTATTGGTAGGGTTGTTGATCGAGAGGGAGTGTTTGTTGGTACGATCCTTGATGACCTGTCGTGTCGTGGCAGAGGAGTGCGGGGAAACCCTGGGGCTCAAGGCGCATTTGGTGGCAACGCACCTGTGCACTGTCGGCTGGCTTCTTATGGCCAACCTGGCATTGCGGTAACCCAAGGTAGGGGTAAGGCTGATGGGGTTGGTGGGCTGGGTGCAAGACCGTAGTTGCACATTCCTGCTGTTGTACAACGGAGGGCATGCAGATGCTAGCAGGGTGGGCGCACATGAGAGGTAAATCATGGGGGCATTGAGGCTGTTGGCCTTACCTTGAGTAGGTTTAGAAGAGCGTAGGGGCGCCATCTGCACCCTTGAGCAGCGGAGAGCTGCAGAGAGGGTTGGAGGCCTTGTCCATGGGCCTTTTCCTAGTGGCGGCTTTGCCTGGCGGCGGTCCTTCTCTCCCTTTAAAGCGGGAGAGGGGCTGCAGGCTGCAACGGCTGTGATGAGCATATCAGCTGACTCCGCTTCCTCGATGTTGCGGCCGGTTGCCATGGAAGCGAGACACGGCTCCCATATTAGGTTGATTGCGGCTGAGGGCGATGGCTGCAGGGGCTGTGCTGGAATCCTCCGTTTGGTCCTGGGGTCATCCCTCGCAGCAGAGCTGCAGAGAGGGTTGGAGGCCTTGTCCGTGGGCCTTTGCCTAGTGGAGGCTTTAATCACAATGCAGGAATAGGCTAGTTCAACTTTGTTACCTCAGTGCAAGAATAGGCTAAATCAACTCTAATCACAATGCAGGAGTAGGCTGATCCAATTGGTAGGGGCACATCAAGAATCAGAAGTTTTTACTGGTACTGTGCAGAAGCCAGAGCCATTGAGTGTGATAGCACACTTCCATAGCACTCTATGAAACTTCATATCATACAGCTCCCCCGTCCTGAAGAAGGCCGCGTCAGATATGAGGCACATTTAGCCCTTAAGACGACTGAAACACCACAGTGTAGACGTATTTTTAACCACAGTATATTGTCACTGTCTTTTGAAAGAGTATTGTTACTTGTTGTGTTGCCACTGTATATGTTTATGTTTTCATTGTATGACACTGTCTGCTAGAGAATGACAGTGAAGGAGTCATCTCTCGTTTTGATGCACTAATTACTGAATCAACTTTGGTTCATGTTTATTGTGTTTTCTCTTTCTGTATGATTAAAAACATGGGATATTTTGTGTTATCCATGTGATGCACCTTCTCTGATAAAAACCAAAAAGGTAATATGATTGGAGTGTCATTGTAATTGTTATGGTGATAGAAAAAGGAGAGTAAAATAGTGAATTCCCCGACCTATTCAACTGTGTTTTTTGTTTTAAGATTAGCCTTCCTGGGCAGAATAGGTTCCTCACCAGGAGCCCTGGTTTATACAACTAGGCTCAGGCCTGGCAACTCAACCTCCGGGGAGGTATCAAGACCACCTGCGTCATGTAAAGATAGACAAAGGTCTTCCAGACCAGACAACAGGTCATCGGGAACCTCAGGAGGTACAACCCCCTCTTCATCAGACCCTTCCTCTACCTCTGAAATGTACTCCAAGGGTTGGAACAAGTCCACCCTGGGAGGAGGAACAGACTTGCTGAGCGCCTTTCTCAGAGCTTCCACAACTCTCCTAGGGACCTCCGGCACATTTTCCTCAAAAGGCTTTGAGGGCGCCTATGGGAGTGGCGTTGATGTCGATTGAGGCGCCAATGACTTCGACAACGGCTTCGAGGCCGGAGCCCTGAGCATGTCCTTCATCGGCCTCGGCGCCTACAACTTTCTCGGAGCCGGAGCCTCAAGCCAGTCACTCGACGGACATGGCGCCAACGGCGTCGATGCCTTCTTCGAAGACCTCACAGACTCCAACGGCCTTGACGGCTTTCGAGGACCGGGATCTGAAGCGGGCACGGTGGCGATCATCCTTGTCCGATCGGGACCTCGACAGTTCCCAAGGACCGTGCCGACCGCTCGAGCCCGAAGGCGTAAGAGGGTTGGCTCTAGCTCGTTCCCTGCTGGCTTCACTCGAAGGCCAGAATTCATCCCATTCAGCCGGAGATGAGTGTTTCATGGGACAAGCCACCCGCTGTCTGGCGAGGACGGGGAAGGTGACTGGTGAGGCCGAGGAATGGGGGGACCCACTCCTAGAATGAGACCCCCTGGACTTTCGCCGACACAGAGAGTCACCCCTCGAATCGTCGGTCGAAAGTTGAGCGTATTTCGACTTACGGGGTTTGGAAACCCTACCTACTGACGGCTTCTTCTTCCGCTCTCACAAGGCCTTTGACGTCAAAGACTGGCATTCGTCGCAGTTATCGGTGGCGTGGCTCTCGCCGAGGCACAAGAGGCAGACGTCGTGCGGGTCCGTAAGCGACATCTTGTAACCGCAGTCCCGACACTTCTTGAAGCTAGACTTCGGGGTAGCAGAAGACATCTTTCTCGTAATAAAAATAGAAGAACCGATTCAACAAAAGAGAACCGAGGCGTGCCGAGATTTCGAAGCGAACACATTCGCAGAAAAAAACAGAACTGAGGCTGCAGGTGCCGTGCGTCCTACATATAACATACAGTGACGTTGACCATCCGAGGAGGTCCTCGAAGGGGCGTATCGACGTCATCGAGCAGGACGCCTATGCCGAAAAAGTTTTCCGAAGCAGCACAGCTGTGGTAATCAATGACAAAGATGTGGAATACGTCGGAGGAGACAATCCCCTCGAAAAATCCTTATATCGTACACCCTACCTCGCGACAACCACGGAACATTGATACCTCAACATGGAAACCCCGAGACATGCAAAGAATCCCCCGAAACACCCAGAAAAAAGACGGGAACACTCAACAAGAGAGTGGGATGATTCCAACCCCATTACCCCATATATCACAGGAACAGAGTGGCAGCATCGATTTCCACAACATTCCACACAAAACGACAAAGCCCCGACAACAAACAATCCTACCTCTAACCTAACAATCCGACTCAATGAAGAAGAAGCCATCACTGATCCTCAACCAATCGTCATCACAGCAGAAGCACCACGATTGAATAGCCCTGCTATCAACCTACAGGACTGCTTCAATGAAGAAGCAGCTGTCGCTGTTCTATATCCAACCAACATCAATACAGAAACACCACGACAAGACAACTACAAGCCTGAACAACGAATAACCATTAAACAAAATCACATCTGGAGAATCCACTGTAACTTAATAAATGCAAGGTCAATGTCCAAACATTCAACCGAAATATACGACCTATCAGACTGAGGCATCAACATCCTATTTGTAACCGAAACATGGCTAGACGACAATTACAATATCACCCTCAACAACTGCCTGCCTGAAAACTTCAAATGCATCCAAGCAAACAGGAAAACCAAAAGAGGGGGGGGGGGCTAGCGATCATCCACAAGGAGCAACTGGCTATCAAAATGGAAGATCCAAACATTACCGTCTGGACACCCACCCCAGAGCACGGAGGGATCTGTTAGGAAGATAGGAAGAGAGACGCTGCTCCTACATGTTGGACCTTACGTTCTGTGCGCCCCCTTTTTTAGAACTACCTTATGCTCGCAATGTGTTTTAAGATCATGTGTTGGACCCTGCTGTTATTATCATCCAATGAACCATGGTGTGGGAGAGGGAGAGTGGGAGGGAGCGGGAGGAGGGATGGAAAAGTTGTGATTATATTTCCATCTATCTTATTGGTTGTATCATTGTTTTATTTATGTCATAACCTTAAAAACGTTAATAAAAACCGAATAAAAAAAAATGGAAGATCCACTAAACATCGATAAATGCGAATCCTTAATACTACGGCTATCAGTAAACCCCAAAACAAACCTCAAATTCATACTGCTATACAGACCACCATCCTACGATGCAACCTTCGTAGACGCCTTCACGGAAGCAATCACCATCCTACCCATCAAACACAATCATCTGATCATCCTCGGAGATTTCAACATCTGGTTCAACGAAGAAACCACAACTACACAAAAATCTTTAACTGCCCAACTAGCAGCTATGTATCGACAACAACTAGTCAAAGGAGCAACACACTCGGCAGGGCATACACTTGAGGCAATCCTCGCCAACAAGGATCTCATCACGATGGCACCCCCAATTCAAATATTCTGGAGCAACCACCTCATTATTCCATTCATAATTGCAATGGCTGCTCCAACAAAGAAGCGACAAGAAAAACCACTGATCATGATGAAAAGAAATTGGAGAACCATAAAAAACTCCAACCTAACTGAGCTCCTGCAGCTCAGAAAACCACAAGCAACAACTATGGAACAAGCTGACCTAGACAAAAAAGTTACCTTGCTCCACACCTAGATCGTAACAACCCTAGACGATATCGCCAAAGAAAAACCTTTCACTCTCCCCCACCCCCCAAGTAAGAAAATAACGGCAAAATGGTTCACCCCACTACACAGCGCCATGAAAAGAAAAAAACAAAAACTAGAATCTGAATTGAGGAGCAACAGCACTGCAAACAAATTGAAATGTCTGCAACAGATCCGCTTATACAAAAAGGAAATACAAAAAGCGGAGAGGAAACACGACGACAACCTAAGCACCAAACACCCAAAAAGAGCTCTTCAAAATCAAACGAAATAAAAAAAACACCAGGTTGCAACAACACGCCAATCCCATTGATGAAACTATGTGATGTCCTAGGAGACCACTTCAAAAATAAAATCACTTCCTTCCAAAACACCATACAAAGCAGACCACGCGATCACACTTCAGATCCCACCTACACCCATGAGGAACATCCGAACAAACTATGAAGCTTCCCCGAAATATCAGTAGAGACTTTCGTGAAAGTGGTAAAACAAAGCAACAAATCGGGCTCTCCAGATGACCCCTACCCCCCCGAACATATACAAATCAATTCTCAAACAAGGAACCCCCATGGAATACCACAGGAATCTCCTCAACCACTCAATCCCAACAGGTAAAGTACCACAGGCCTTCAAATTGACATACATCAGGCCACTACTGAAAGACACAATAGGAAACGTAGAGGACTTCAACTACAGACCCGTTTACAACATCCCTTACATAACCAAACTACTAGAAACGTACGTCTACAAAATAGCCCAAGAATTTGTAGAAGTGTACTGCATACTAGACCAGACAAGTCGGATTCAGACCTCTGAGAGGAACGGAATGAGCTCTCCTCTCAATCTGGGACGCCCTAAAAAAAATGCAGACTCGGACAACAGCACTGCCCCGATTCTCCTTCAATCACGACTTCTTCATAAAGAGATTAGAAGGACTAGGAGTAACAGATGGCACCCTACTATGGATCAAATCCTTCCTAACAAACACAACCGAAACCGTATGGATGAAACCTTTTAAGTCCAAACCAAGACTCCACGTGCAGAGTACCACAAGGATCATCTTTCTCCCTGCTTCTTTTCAACATACCTATTAATCAAAATCATCAAAAGACACGGTCTCACATGCTACAACTACGCCGACGACACTCAAATAATCTTCAACATACAAGATACCTGAGAAGGAAACACCACATTAGAGAATTGCCTTCGTGATATATTCAACTGGATGAACTGCAACCACCTCAAAATCAACCCAGGTAAAACAGAGATAATGATTGTTACAAAAAACGGAGGAGACCTCAACTACATCACCTGGCCAAGCGAGCTTGGCACCACTACAGCGCCATCATCAATTGTAAAAAACCTAGGGGTCCTGATGGACAACAACCTCACTCTAGAGCCACAAGTAAAAGCTCTACTCAAGAAATGTTTCTTTCTCCTGGGAGCGGCAAAAAGGATCCTACAGTTCCTGTCATTCGCCAACAAAATACTTACATCATCGCTCTGATCATGTCCAGAGTAGATTACGCCAATAGCCTATACCTGGGCATGCCTGAACGACTTCTAAAAAACTACAATGCATACAAAATGCAGCAGCCAGACTCCTCCTCATGCTACCCAGAAGAGAACACATCACACCCCTGCTAACAATACTACATTGGCTACCAATAAAACAGTGAATATAGTTCAAATCAATGTGCATCACGCACAGAGCAGTACACAAACAAGGCGCAGAATTGCTGAGAGATAGACTAGGCCTACACCAGCCGACAAGAACGCAGATCAAGCACCGACATCTGCCTGGAATGAAAACCCTACAACAGAAGAAAACTCTGAGGATCCTCTTTCTCTCTCCAGGCACGAAAACCTGGAATGACCTACCAAAGAATATACGGAACACAACAAACTACCTAGTATTCAGGAAACTCCTCAAATCCTGGCTTTTCACAGCATAACTACAACACCAACGCACACGAATGCCCACTCCGCTGAACAACGATGAATAGAAACCGACCTCGGTCACTCCCAAAAACGAACATGCACAGAACCCAAAGAACGGACCCCACGACAAACCATAAGACATTATGAGACAAAGCCACAAAAGGAGGACACTAAAGACTGATCACATACTCAGACCGAGACGAAAGCACTTAAACGACTCATCCACAGCCTTCAGGCGTGTACCATTTCCAAACTTCCAGCAGACACATTCAGATAGACAGTATTGTAAGAGGAGACCACAACACCTGCTCCAACACCCATAGAGGAGAGTAGACACCCAACCCCACAATACTTACTCCATCAGAATTAAAACACTATACAGAGCTTGCTAGATTAGAACAGCGAGCGCGTCATACCAAAACCTAAACCTCTGCCAGGCGTAGCCCCTTCTCCCATACAGGACGGACCCACTAATCTAGCTGTGCTTTAGGACTGCACTTACTAATGGGATTCACATACCTAGCTGTTTCTCACCAAGCAGGACCCTGAAATCAAGGCATCCAGACACACTATGATGATCAGCTGCATAACATACAACCCACTAACCAAAAAGCTCACTTTTCTAAATACTTAAATCACTCACAAACTAACACAACCACCTCTTGCACCTCAAGCTGCATTCACTTCACCATACTGCACCAACAGCACACGAGATCTGACATCGCTCCAATACTCGCACCAAAGCTCAGCACCCTGTGTATACCGAGTTGAAGCTGCCAACAGAACACCACTCCTCTCACTATCCTACTCCCTCTTCACCCTACTAAATCATCCCGCCTTCTCCCTTGCAGATCCGCCAGAGCGCCTGGGGCTCAGTGGACTAATGCATCCACTAAAGGGGCCTGTGTTTGATCTCCTGGTCAAAGGTTCGAACCCCGGCAGGTCCATTCATCCCTTTATCCTTCCGAGGTCGATAAAATGAGTACCATTAAGTTGGATAAAAATAAACATCTGTTAACGCCAAGATGCCCCTTCAGAGGTGAACGTGTGCTTTACAAATATATGATATTTTATTTGTATTGCACTCATACACAAGTGTTTCAGAGTGTGAAACACTGAAGTACGCCTGTTATGTTATGTGTTAAGTTGCAAGCAACTGTTAAGTGACTGGCAGAGATCACTAGGTAAGAATGGTCAACTGCCAATAAATAAGTGCAGGCCTAGGATAGCCCGGCCAGTGGGTGCCCAAAGGCAAGTGCTGGGAGTGGGCAGCGGCTCAAGGTTATTGGGGTGGGAGGCGAGGACCCAGGTGGACACAAGGGCTTTGGTCACCAATCTCAGCAACTGTGGTGTTTAGCACGGTATGGGGAGGGGGCAGGAGGAGGTGAAAAGTAAAGTCTTGAGGAGCTTCCGGAAATTTGAGGATATCGGGCTCAAGAGGAAGGGGGTGGCTGTTCCATAGGAGGGAGCCAGCCGGGGAAACTGACCGGCTACCAGCTTGTTGTTTAACAGATCGCTTGGCACACAGAGAGTTGGTGCCTGAGGAACGTAAAGATCTGGAGGGAGTGTATTTAGTGAGAGCCAGTTGTAGATTGTGTGGTCCCCGGCCCCAGACAGTCTTATGGATCATGCAGAGGGATTTCAATGTTATCCTTGCACCAACCAGGAGCCAGTGTAGAGTTTTTAGAGCTGGAGAGATGCAGACCCAGCGCTGAGGCCAAGGATAAGTCTTGCAGCCTATTCCGGATTAGCTGGAGGGGACGTAGAGAGAAAGTGGGTAGATTAAGGAAAAGGTTATTGCAGTAATCAAGCCGAGAGTGTACCAAACCTCTAGAGACATTGAGCTTCTGGGAAAGGAAGGATTCCTTTGAAGAGGTGGATTTGAAAGTGGGCCTTCTTGGCAAGGTCCTGGATGTGAAGGAGGAAGGAAAGAGAGGAGTCGAAGATGACTCCAAGGTTTTTGTCTTCAGATGAAGGAGAAGTGGGAGAACCCATAGAGGGGCCCAGAGTAAGGGGAAGAAAGAGGGAGCAGGAGTCCCAATGGGAAGAATATCAGTTTTTCTGGCATTGAGGCAGAGATCTTTGAGGCACACGAGGACTGGATAGCAGATAGGCAGTCAGGAATGATAGAGGAAGTAAGAAGAGGGTCAGAGGGAAGTTTGAAGAAGAGTCAAGTGTCATCTGCATAACACTGGAAGTAATGGAAGTAGGTGGAAATTTTGTAGGCGAGCGGAGCAAGATAGATGTTAAGGAGCCAGAGAGAAAGGTTTGAGCCCTGGGGGATGCCACAGGCAGGGCTAGAGGTGGGAGAGGATGAAGAGCCCAGGATAACCTGGGAAGGACGACATTAAGGAAGGAGGTCAGCCAGTCCAGTGCCCGCTCCAAGATACCTGGGGTATTGTGGAGCCGTTTTAGGAGGATGGAGTAGTTGACTGTCAAATGCAGAGGAGAGATCAAGTAGAATGAGAATGGCAGGAGAGTTAGAAACAAGAGATGCGAGCAGTTCTTCACGGGTGTTTAGAAGAGCAGTTTCCATGCCTCTGGATGCTCAGAATTTAGATTGATGGTTGTGTAGCTAACCAACAAGCTCAGTATGCTGGGTCAGTTGGGGGAAGACCAGCTTATCCAAGAGTTTTCCAAGGAAGGGGCTGGTAGATATGGGGCGGGAGTTAGTCGGACAAGACAGGTTTGCAGAATGTGTTTTCAAGGGGGGAAGGGAGGATGCACACGAGAGGGCTTGAGGGAAGAGGGGAAAGACCCAGTAGCAAAAGAGTGATTGCAGAAATCAGCAAGTGCAGGGGTGTTAGGCAGAATCATATGCAGTACCCTTTGGGGACACTACACACAATTAAGACTACAAGTGTCAGTACAATTTCACCTTTGGTACAAGCCTGTACTACACAGTAATGTGGTAGCAGTGGCTGAGCAGCCAGGTTTATCTCAAGAGTAAAGTGAGCAGTAAAATATGTTACACAAAGGACTAGCAATCACAGTGATCCAAACAAACACTTGCTCAAGGTTTCTTGGTAAAAGAATATACAATTATTTACACAGTCATTTGGAAAACAGTGCACTAGTAAGAGCAGCTCAATATCACAATCTAATACACTATAATACTCAACCAATCAGTTTCTGACCAGGTCCAGCTCCCCTGAAAAGGGAGAAAAATGGCACTTCAGTTACTTTAAAAAGGGGTAAAAGGACAAGGTTATGAGAATCAACAGCACAAATACTTTCATAGGCAGGGCAAACGGTTTCAGTTCACTACAACCAGCAATTCAATAGGCCTGGACCAAAGTCAATGGTTCAGCGTCTTGAATAGGATAGCACAGTTCTGGTAGTAAATGGTTAAGTCTTTGCCACGGATCTTAGAAGAATTTGGTCAGATGAAAAGTTAGATGTTTGTTTAGGGAAGGACAAGCCTTCAAAGTCGGGAAAGTTTCACAAACTTTCACCGCGGCCGAACAGAGTTCTGCACCACACTTGCACAGTACCTTGTAAGTGAAGATAAGCTGTAGCCGAGGCAGTTGTCCCTGCATATCTCGCTGTTCCTGAGCTTCAGTCATGGGGACAAGGAGGAGGCCACCGGGAGCTTCCTGCACTGCCCAGGGAAGAGGCCACAAGCTTGGCAAAACGTCAGTTTAAGGTGCGAGTGCCTTAGAGACCACAAACTGGTATCCTTCCCACTGGCTATCTGGTTTTCAACAGCACTCTGGAGAAAATTCGACCAGTATGGGGACGGTGTCCAGGCGGTTTACAAGTTGGTTGTTCCCACCAAACTCAAGGGAAGAAGTTAACATTGAAGGGCTTCTCTGTTGATGGAGTTTCAGCAAATTCGGACCTGCAGCAGGTCTTCACCGGTGAACCAGGAATTGCAGCAGGTCTTCCTTAAGCTTGTCTTCGTTTCTTTCGTTCCAGTGGTTGACTCTGCTTTCCAAGTCCCAGAGACCTGCTTTTAAACAGTTTTCCCCCATGCATTCCAGCCTGGTTGTCACTCACACAGCAGGGTGACTGTCCTTGCTGGACAGCCAGCCGGCCAATCACGCCAGAGTGCATTCAGGTCTCCTAGGAGACTAAGCACAGGGAGTTTCGGGCACCTCCCTCACATCCTGTCCACCCCAGACACTCAGGCGCCAGAGGAGGGCTTCAGCACTGAAGCCTGCCAAAGGCCAACGAACAAAGGCACCAAACCTGGTTTGGCGCGCAGAGACAAACACAAGAAGGACCTTTCCAGTCTGTTTTTACAGATAGGTCTGCGGTGCCATATTGGAAAACATGGCTGACCCGTTTTTTAGGTACCGGTGTTCGCTGTCGGGAAACATCATGGTAGTTTGTTAAAACCACTGCCACCAGCCATTTCAAGTGGGAAAGGGTAACATTTGACTGTTACATGAGTGTTTAGACTCAGGGGACGCTAGGCAACCCCTCCAGCACTCTATAGGAAGACAGTATGTACTGGGTCTGTACATTTCAAAAGACTAGTAAAGGTCCCAGAGAAGGTATTTAAACCTTGGGGAGTCTGAAAGACACCCCTGTGTCACTGCACTGAGGGTGCTGTGTGACACAGAAAAAGATGCCGCCTATGGAGCTGTTTAAAACTCCATATCCAAAGAACACAAAAGTAAAACACAGATCAAAATATATGAAAGAGTGGGGAAAAAAGGCTCATACTCTTTCAAGGTAAAACATCAAATCCTAGAAATCCAGCAAAGTTGCTGGGGGTCTCAAAGGGTAAGGGAAATTAGCACATTCTTGAGAATTCTGTCTAACAAGGGGCAAGAGAGACAATGCTGTCCTTAATATTTCTGGAAGAACAGGGTGAGACCCGTTTGTCAGAGATCTTCACAGAGCGGACTACTCTAGCAACCTTGTTGGATGCGATAGGAGAGAAGGAGGAGAGAAAGTCAGAGGGGAGATGGGACGCCATAGGTGGCAGGAGGGAGGGGCAAGGGAAGCGAGGGTGCTTAGGATGTCCTGAGTTTTTGCAGTTAAGTGTGTGGTCAGTGCAATGCAGAGTGCCTAGAAGGGAAGAGGTGAGGTGGATACTGCTGAAGGGTAGGCTAGTTCCTTGCAGATTTTAAAGAGTTGTGCCATGTTGTTGGATGCACCAGAAACGCAAGCCTGGATGTGGGCCCTTTCTTGGAGCAGACAGAGTGTGGGTATTGCCTGTGGAGCAGGCGACAGGCCAGTTTGTCAGAGGGTGAGTGCAAGGTCCTGCCACTTCCGTTCCGCAGCTCTGCACTTGCGCTTAAGGGATGCAAATTCAGAGTCGTACCAGGTGTTGCACTTAGAGGTATCTTCCATGACTTGTGCAAGAATGTCAAGAGTGTCAGTGATGGCAAGATGGAGGTTGGTGAGAGTGCAGTCAGAGGTAGAGTCTGCAGTGAAGAAGGGGGGGGTGAAGTTAGATTGGACGGCCGCAGCTGACACTTGTTTCATCGGATGGATGTTCGTGAATGAAGTTGAGATGTTAGGAAAACAGACATTGATCTTAGCAGTGGTAAAGATGTGGGAAAGAATTTCGATACATTATGACCGAAATACAATAAGAATGGATATCGATTAAAGTTTAGGAACAACTGCTATGGTTTCATGCTTCCACGGTTTTATTTTTCTATTGGTTTGTTGTCTTATAAAAGTATCAATTAGGAATGAATGTGTTGTCTTATTACTTAACTATGGATGTATATGGATATTTACAAAAGATCTAAAAAATTAAATCCAGATACTACCATGCCCTGTGGTTAAAATAAAAAAAAAAGTTTTATAGGATTGTCTCCACACAAATCAACACCACTCTCAAAAACCACTGTTACAACAGATATTGATAATCACATAAATTCCATCAAAAATGTATAACTAGTAAAAAAGACCCTCATATTAGCTAAAAAATCTGAAACACTTCAACTAAGATTGATCCCTAATCACAAAACTTCACAAAAACCAACATTAACTCATTAGCAAGATCGTGCTAATGTTTTGCCCATTTTAGGGCTTTCTCCAGGTAGGGTTCTTTAACAATAATTCTTGAACAATATTTCATAATCAATTCCAATTACGATTCTCAACACTGTTTTGTTCCTGTACATATACTATCAAGCAAGTTTTAACATCCTAGTTACAAACATTTTTAAATGTTCTTCCCTATTCATTCATGTTCTTTAGAAATATATTCTGAAAAAAAGAGATATGGCAATAAGAGACATCCAACAGAGACCTGCCTGAACACATTTACCTAGTCCCTTTTTGCAAATTCATTCTTAAATTTCAAAAACTATATCCCATCACATTTGTCCATATCATATTACATTCCTGCATACGCATTGCTCCTATCCTCGAGCCTTGTTGGATTGCGGGTCCCACACCACTGGTCCACAACTCCAATAGCCACTCTCAAAAGATATTTCATTTTTATTTTCAGAACATTATTACCCCTTCTTCCCTTTTGATGCTAACTCAGCTGGTAAACCAAGTCGATGGTTGATTTTATTTACCCTTCTTATTTCACTAATTGTATTCGTAAATAACACGTGTATCCCAGCCAATCCACTGACATCCGGACAGTCAATTAAAGTCCTTTGACCACTGCTATATCAAAGATGGTGGCGATTACCACTTACTAAAGAAATGAAATACTACAGGTATAGAAACTCTAAATGAATAGCATTGTGGCAAATGAACACCATTAGATAATGATTCTTTGTTATATCACAGGTCAATGGACTTTAACTGTCGGATGTCAGTGGATTGACCGGGATACATGTGTTATTTACGAATACAAGTAGTGAGGTAAGAAGGGTAAATAATATCAACCATCGGCTTGGTTTACCAGCTGAGCTAGAATCAAAAGGGAATAAGTGGTAATAATGTTCCTAAAATAAAAACAAAATATGTTTTGACAGTGGCCATTGGAGTTGTGGACCAGTGGTGTGGGATCCGAATCCTAAGTAAACAACAAGGCTTGAGGATAGGAGCAATGCTTATGCAGGAATGTAATCTGATATGGACAAATGTGATGGGATATTTGAAATTTAAGAATGACTTTTCAAAAAGGGACTAGGTACATGTGTTCAGGCACGTCTCTGTTGGATGTCTCTTATAACTACTCATTGCCATATCTCTCTCTCTTTTTCAGAATATATTTCTAAAGAATATGAATAGGGCAGACAATTTAGAAGTGTGTGTAACTAGGATGTTACAACTTGCTTGATAGTGTATGTGTAGAAACAAAATAACAGTGTTTAGAATCGTAATTGGAATGGATTATGAATTATTGGTATAGAACTATTGTTAAAGAACCCTGCTTGGAGAAAGCCGTAAAACGGGCGAAACATTAGCACAAGCTTGCTAATGAGTTAATTTAGGTTTCTGTGAAGTTTTGTGATTAGAGATCTGTCTTTGGTGAAGTGTTTCAATTTTTTAAGCTAATAGTAGGGTCTTTTTTACTAGTGATTAATTTCATATGGAATTTATGTGATTATTATCAATATCTGTTGAAACAACAGTTTTTGAGAGTGCTGTAGATTTGTGCGGAGACAATCATATAAAACCTTTTTTTGAACCACAGCGCGTGATCTGGATTTCATTTTTTAGCTCTTAATAGTGGTTGCTTTTTTGTGTTACAACCACCAGACGACCCATGCAGCAGAGGTGTCCTATTAGAAGTAGCTAGAGCTCATATTGAAACAAAACAAATTAGAATTGTACTCCGCATTAGGGGAGCACTGCATCATGTTACTAAACACTTATGGTAGTTTCTCAATCATATTTACAGAAGATGTTAGTGAAATGTTTATTACAAACAAACACAGTAAAAAATATAGAAAATTAAATGCCACAAATTTGCATTGCACCTCAGCATTCCATAATAATGCCTTACAAAGAGTACTTATTGACCAAAACTCAAATCCTAAAATAAAACTTAAAATCTGGGAGGGGGGGTGCCATTAAAAGAACTGCAAAAAATAAAAAACAATATATATTTTTTTAATGCATATGTCTAAAATGTGATAAATACATAATCTCTTTCTAAAAATGAAGCAGAATTTTCTTTACAGTTATCTGTAGACACAGACAGCAACAGTAACTCATTCTAGAGTTTATTTTAATGCATTTAGGTCACAAAAGCTTAGAAGTGGCATGCATCTTTTCATGTACTGAGCTACCATGGTTGACAATCAATGCAAATTTATTTTGGATTAAATACACATTAAAATAATGTAACACACAGTTGTTTACATATAAGAAATTACACCTTTAATCCAGAACATATGATCACTGAGCTGGCTGTAATGTATAAACAAAGAACTATATAATCAAACTTAACTAAAATTAGTTTATTATATAATAATATCCCTCTCATAAGGAGGCAAGTCAATTAAAAGTGCATGTTAATTAGGCTCAATGAAGTACATGTAAACTTTTAGAACATTGAAATGATAAAATCTGTATAAAACCCCACCTGGCATGCCATTACAGCCATTACATTTAGTTCTCCTTGACCATGTTCTCCTCATTTAGCTTGCAAAGGTGAAAATCACCCTCACCTCTGTTGAATTCAGTAGATCATCAACACAGGTCGAAAGTGCCTTAGACCACTTTCTGTTAGAATTCCTAATACAAGAGGTTTCCTAATATTTGCATATCCATTGCAGAATAAGACAACATTGGACCCCAGAGATAACTTTTATTAATTTCCTCTATGTGATCCTTCACCCATTTATATGCCACTGCCTTCAAAGGAAAGATGTTAAGCCTGGCCTTGCTAAGAAACATCCTCTGTTGATTGTTGGTCACTAGCGAAAGATACAGCGCTGGCCCCTCAGTGCTGTGTGGTGTATTGTTTGGCAAGTGGCAGGACACACACTGCAAAATGTCACTACCCTTTCGCTTTAGGCACGGACAATCTCAGGACCCAATAATACATTTCTTCACCAAGGTACCAGTGAAAAGCCTGTAGTGCATTTCTAATTATGTAACAACCACGCAAAATAAGCATAGTGTTTTAGCACTCAACTTCTGCACCCATTTGTATGTGATCTCCTACTAACGTTCACTTTAAATAAAACAAAATAATTATGGAATTACTCACCGTCGCTGAATTTGCCTAGCGAAATTGTTACTTGAAGCGGAGCATGGGAATTGTACAGCCTCACTGTGCAGAGTGGCATTCCTAAAGAGGTCACAAAAGTTCTCAAAAAGTTCAAGCAACTCATCAGATGTGTTTTCAAACACAGCAATAACCTCTGTTGTCACCATGTTGTACACAACGAAGAAGGACGGCTACAAAAGAAAACAAAAATCATGAGTTATTTCCCCTTGAGGACAAGTTGGCCAATGCAAAAAAATGGCATTCATGCCAACTGGTAAAATACAAAATCGTAACCAAGACGGTCACTACGTTTTTCAAGGTTCGGATTTGAAAGATAGAGCTCCGAGCTATCATAAAATACCCTCTAAATACTGTCTAGAGTTGAACTTGATCCTCAGTTGCAAACATACAGCTTACACAAGGAAAAATCATTTCAACTTGGTTACATTAAATAGTTTGATAAAAGGAAAGCAGGCATTCAATACAGTTTCTTATTCTAAAAGTTCACTATTGCATTTCAAACCACATATCAAATTATTAGCTGGCAACTGTCTTTTTTTGCCAGAGGCATATTTAAAGAAAGACAAATGTTATAGGACCACCTAGTTAGTGCCATTTTTACTGTTAACTGCATTGCAAGGTGAGCAGCTTCAGTATCTATGCCTAGAGCCTCTCGCATAAGGTTTTCCAAATTTCCTTGCCTTTTTGTCTTTGTAAATTCTCTGCTCGATTGAATCCCATTTATGCACCTTTCTTCTCAAACTGTATGTTCATGTGTCTCCAAAACCTCTACCGTCTTACTGTGATCGCCAAACTTGCCAGCGTACTTCTCACTGAAGAAGTATGCTTGCAAGGTTTAGGCAGCTAACACAATTTCTGCTGGACCCAAAATCTTTACACTCGGCACACTGCAGATACGAAGATATGGTGTTCGCTGACACGTGGACACTGAAATCACCTAGCCAAGTTCTCTGTGTTTCCATACCAACAACAAAAAATGAAAAGGTGAAAATGACCTGAACCCCATACACTGGTATGCCACATAAATGCAAAGGGAATTCTAATAACATTAGTACGAACGTTTTGGTACGCACTTTGCATTCTGACTACACTACTCAATATAAATGAAAATCTAAATTGTGTTTGAACTTTCCCATTCAATTTTGCATAATCCTTGTCTGCATACCATGTATTGAAGTGGGGTAGGGTGAGTCTGAGTCATGTTCTAACCCATTATTTGCTCAGTCAAGGGAAGAAACATTAGAGCATTAACTGCAAAACGGGTGGCCTAAAAGAGTCCATTTGCAGAACTGCAACACACAATTTTGGCCTTGAACCAGTGTTCCTGACTTAAGAGTGCAATTATCTAATAATAAGTATGGGGATGTGCTTTTGTTGTACCCTGTGAGGGAAAGGTTCGCTATCAACAGTTCATTTACTAAGATACACTGCATAACTCAGCAAATCCCTTAAGAATAGGGTTATGTGAAAAATGTTAGCAGCAGACTCTGGTTTGGGATGATTTTAAATAGTCAATATATTCAAAAATACCACTTTATTGTATTGCACTTACACGATTGACTAGTAACACAAACCTGGAGTACTGCAACAATCGGAACCGAAGGTACAAGTTTTGGGGAAAACAGCTGCAAAATAACCAACTTTCATCTTCTTGGGATCACAGGACCCCTTTTGCCAAGCAACAAATGAATGCCCAGAATCCTCATCTAAACTAAGATGATTAGGAATACCAGAAAAGCTTCTTCTGAGATGGGAAACTGTACCATCTTAGGCCATTTACATCATTGTTGTTTCCTGGTTCCAGTATTTCTGCTGAAGTGGACATCTTGTTAGGTCCCACGCCTCTCTGAAGGGTTGAGGATTGCACCAAAGCAACGTGCAAGTCATCTAAGACAAACTATTGGGCAGGGTTGTGAATGTGCAGACCCCCCTAACTCCCACCCTAGTAGTTATAACAAACAGAGTATGTCATGGTGGGATGCGATCAGATGTTGATGACAATAACGGGAACTGTATCACATTTCTATTAATAGAAAACGGTATACTGTTTTGCAGATAGTAATTACTTCATGGTAATTAACCACAAGTAATTACCTCGACAATTCATTGACAAATGTAGGTATTTGTGGGTAGGTGGTCAAAAAGGGGTGGGGAGGATTTGGGGTGAGGGCAGTAATGAAGGAGAAGGTGGGCATGGGGGGGGGCCTACCATGCCGCAAAATGTAATAAAAAAAAATAGAAAAAAGAAAACAATTACAAAGTAATTACTTTGTGGTAAAGTACCACAGAGTAATTTCTGTTGGCCAAGTGACATGCAACCTATAAAACGTTCTTTACCCATCAAATAGAAAAAAGACTGATTTAGAAAGACCGGTCTATGACCGCGCTGAGCGGTCTTTCTAAATCTAACTGTCATGCCCCTGCTGCACACGAGTGCGCGCAGGGGTTGACTGGTGCGGCCCGAAGAGGGAAGACGTGGGCACAAGGTAAGTGTATTTAGGGTGTGTCTGTATGTGTCTGTGTGTATGGATGTGTGTTTGCGAGAATATGTTGGAGTGGAGGAATGTGTTGGGCTGGGAGGGGTGTGGGGTGATGAAAGGGTGGTTTTGGGGATAAACCCCTCCTATTTTCAATAAATCCAGAAGGAGAGAGTGGGGGGGGGGATCGTCTTCCCGGGAGGTGGGGGGTGATCAGAATCTCATATTTCCACATTTTAAAGGCCAGCCAAAATCGGCAAAAAAAACAACAAAAAAAGCTATTTTTTGTGTTTGGCCTTTAAAATGCATAAATATCACATATAACCCTTCACCACGCCCACATGTCACTAGCCTCGGTGTTTCCCATTCAGTTTGCTGAAGGTAAAGTTTGTGTGTGATAATAAGAACTAGACAAGTGCGCCCCAGAAGCCAATGAGCTCTGGACTTTGACAAGCATGGGTTTGCTGGGTGAAGGCCATCGGCCTGCCATGATGTGGATTTTACCAGTTTAAACTAGAAAAGACGATGAACTCCACGTAGGGGACATGATGCGAGTTATGGGGTGGGGGACCTTAGCCCCTCATCTAAGGAGGATGAAAACAGAAGGCTCAAACTCATCATCATGACTCGGAACTCGATGGCCACGTGATACTGGAGAGCCATGGAAATAGAGGATGGACACTTGTGACAATACAGTGAGCTATATTTGTTATACATTAGGCGGATACTGCAAGCCAGAAGGGGTCAATTACCTTAAGTGCTATAAGGGGAGCAGAGCTGGGGCGGTGGAGGAGGTTGGTTGGGTTTCGGAGTGAGGATGGGACCAGATCTGATTTCTTGCAAGAAACATCTACCAATAGACTTTGTCCTGTTCATCTGCTGAGAATTAAACTGCTGTTTTGTGTTGACACATTGGGCCTCATTACGACCCAGGCGTAAGGAGTTAACGGCACCGTAAAAGGTGTTGGCGCCTTTAAACCCTTACCGCCTAATTACGAGGTCCCTTTGCGGGTCCCGACCTTAACGTCTGGTTTTACCAGTAATTACCTCGAAAGGGACTTTCGAGGTAATTACGGTACCGCAATTTGCGGTACCGTAATTACCGCCTTCCCTATTCCCATTGAGCCCTATGGGGGCAAAAATGGGAATGGGGAAGGGCCAATGATGAATGGGGAATTACCGCCCCACCAACCTTGGAATGGGGCGGTAATTCCGCCATTCACCATGGCGGAGTTGGTAAAATACCGGCGTCAACCATGGCGCTAATAGCACCATGGTTAACCCCAGGGTCGTAATGAGGCCCATTAACAGTTCTCGTGGTCTACCAGCTTGAAACAGTGACTAGGAAGGATCAGTTGGCATATCAGCCTTCCTTGCAGCAGCTGGTTGAGCCATCATCCAATACTCAATCATCCATCGGAAGTTTTGACTGTGCAGCCTGCCCAGTCTCCTATGGTACCATCACATCCTTCCTTCAGTTCGACAGACCTCGTTAAATGCCAGTTACCTCCCGAGAGCCACTGGGCTGAGCAGCCAGGTGGCCGCTTCCCTCCAGCACGTTGGGGTGACTTTCTCCATGAGGGTCACTTAGTTTGCCGAAACTCTGTTCGGGATGATTGTCTATTAGCACCATGATGTCCATACCCATCCAATCACAGAACAAGGAATGAAGGCTAAAACTAACAATCTAAGCCTGTGTTTTGTAGGCTGGCAACGCACAAGATGAAATCAGTTAGAGGCTGCAGCACAACTGAAAGAAAAACACCTTTCAAATACAATGAAATGGGGCTTCTACAGCCATGAACAATATGGTATTTACCTGCGGGTCAGCTACTACTTCCGAACCCCAAAGGACATTTTCCTAGACAGAACCTTAAAATGTCCCAGACTAGCAGCAGGCCCTATCGATCTTCCTGTGGAAATAACACAGCCAAGATCCAAGAACATCACATCACCATGTGAAAACGAAAGCATTGCTATTTCTTTCAATAGCTCGATTCCTCCTCTCTCAAGGACTAGTGTAAGGAGAGTCACCAGACCGATAACTTAAGTCTCCAGTAGATTGCCCATTAATACAAAAACAAAAAGAGATTGTACATACTATGACACATAATGCTGAAGGAGGCCCCAACATGGCACCAGATCTTTATTCGGGTAAGCTCACTTACATATCACAAACATTTTCAGGAAACAAAAATAGTAACTTCGATTGCAACGTCATGAGGTTGAGACATACGCTACCCTTCCCGACGCCAACTAGAAAACATAACATTTTACTGTATTAAACCATACGGCTACACATAATTTCCCCTGACCCCACCCCTCTCCTGACAGGTCTAATCAATATATCTCATCACATCCACACTATCCTGATTACCTCCTTAACCTCCTCCTCTGGTATCATATCAAACTGTTTTAGTCTTTTAGGGATGTATAATCGGTTTGGCCTTTTAAGGGCATAGTATAAGAAGGGTGAACAAGTTTTTCTGAATCGTTTTGTGTCTCCATGTAATACTACTGTTATCTTATCCATATTGAGGGTCTCCCGGACTGATAATACAACTGTATATCTGAGGGAGCTACTTGCTTTCGCCAGACCTTGCAATGCAACGTTTGGCACATAGCATCTGATTGGCACATAGTATGCCTGGCCTCCCCATGAGTTGGGAGCAATGAGGTTGAATAAGTATAATAAAATGAAATAAACTCCACCTGAAATCTGGGTCTAAGGACAAAATATATATTCTTTTTAATTTCAGTATACACTTGTAGGATCTAAAACAACCATAGAAACTATATTTGTCCAACCGGTTCGGCCCACACCTTTCATAACCACCTTTCATACACTTTCATACCATCTCATATTCCCATGTTATCCACATTTTGATAGTACATATCACCAGTGTACTACACACTAATAGTTTTGTTCACAACAAATGTTGATTTTGGCCCTATATTTTCTTTTGCAATTAGGTGCACTTTCCTCAGGCCACCTTTCTATACTGGTGGCCCCTGTCTACATATGTTTCGGTCCTCCGGTGGCACAATTATTGCCCCTAGTTATCCGGACCTTCTTCAGGACAAAATGGAATATACAGAACAGTAGTGAAATCTTTCTGTTTTTGCCAAACCGTAGGTGATAGGTGTTTTTCACAGGTTATATAGTTCTCGGTCACCTAAAAGCAATTAAACAAACAAACTGATTACCAACCAACCTCTATTTCTTGTTTATGGCATATACACATTTATGCAGCACAACCGTAGCTCAATCTGTTGTGTACTTTCACACTCAACTCCGGCTATTATTTGCAGGGGGCTTGTGTGTGTCGAGCAAAACTGTCCCTCTGGTTCTCACAGACCCTGTAGTGGTCTTGGAACCACATGAGACCTTCACAGTAGGATCTCAGAAACGACTTACAAAAACATGCCTGGACAAAAAGCCTCTTTTTGCCTTCAAAAGGAACTGTATTTTGCGACAAAAGCTGGTAGATACCTACCTGGAGACACATCATGATAAGCCTTCAGTACTGAACCAATGGGGGCTCCCCCCTGTGACAGGCCACTCTAAGTGTGGCCTTTGTGCAGCATGTCCCGATACAGAAACACAGATATTTTTGAATATGTAAGAATTAAATGGACCCTAAGGGACCACACTAACTGTCTCACTAAAAAAGCAGTGTATCTCATACTATGCCCATGTGACTCGATTTACGTCGGCAAGACAATGCACCAGATGCGCATGAGGTTTTCCAAACACAGGTCATGTGTAAGAAATCAGGGGAAGGACAAACCATTCGTTGAGCACTCTGTATAGCTATCATATTAAAAAAAAAAAAACAGGTTGTGCTGGCCTAGACAGATCCATACATAAGCCATAAAACTTGATCTGGCTATCTTTCACACATCACCAATCCTCAACTGCGATGACCCAGAAACCCTCCAACATAAGGTCTGGTTTGACTTAAAACTACATTTTGCATGCAGAGGACAAGAATGACTCCAAAACCTGCACTCAATGCTTTCAAAATGACAAGGCAATAAAACAAATTGAATTCAATATACAACAATAGCTTTTAAAGAATATATCAAAAACCACTCCTCCCACATGAGCATTGCATGATGTACAAGGAAATTCTTCATACCCATTCTATTCCCTTTAATTGTACCTCTCCAAATTAAACAAAAAACCAAGGTGCATTAGGTGTTATCCTGTAAAACATACAAATGCCAAATACCAACATTAATAAGAATGTGGGAGCTCCTGAGAACGAACGTGGTTCAAATAGTCTGATCTATGGAATTTCTTCCACTCAGAGGAGTCTCGACAACCACATGTTATTAAAGAAAGCAAACTCTACAATTTTGTACACATTTAAAACCATTGGAAAAAATATTTGTGGTGTACTGATGAAAACCATTTAAAAAAAGCCAAACTGTCAAATGTTTACACAAACCTCTATTCGTGGAACTGAATTACAGTTCTTGGCAAATGCTGGGCTACAAACTTGTAAAATAATGACAGTAACAGAACCGCAATCTGAGGCATCCGGTAAAAGTTACTGGTAACCCATCGCTGTCGAACTTTGCAAGTTCTGTACCATCTTAACGTACATTGGCACTACCTACTCAACTCTCCCATCAATACCATTAATTATCATCCACTCATTATCTCCATCAACTTTCCCTACATGTACGCACATTTCTTCATCATCCTATCCGTCTCTTCCCATTCCTAATTTTCCCCACTTTTCTAAATGTTCAATCTCACTCTATGACAATATACAACTTAATAGCAAATACAAAGAACATTTCTCTTCATACCCTCAATAATATACCTCTTTTCCTATACACTCTTTCCCAGATAGATATATTTCCCAAAGGTTCCAACCTTCAACCTGACAGACACACACACACACACACACACACACACACACACCTTGCATAATATCATTTTTTACTGCTGTAAAATTTAGGATTTTCAAACTTCAAAAACACATACCTAAAAGATTAACCAATCCATGCCTTTCTCTTGCCTACTACTTTGGAATGAATAGTGCATTTTCTTTCATCATAGTAACAAAAGAAAGTGACGTCCCTCAAATGTGAGCCATCTATACATACGTTTATACATTGCCTTGACTAACCCAAACAGGCAAGATACACCTGCTCCTGAATTCAACTTTTTCAGGTACATACATACTCCCTATTTAAACCCTCCTACCCTCACCCAATATGGCCATCTACCAGCGGTTTTCCACTTTTGAAAGCAGCACTGTAGTAAATCTAATGCCACCATTTTGTTTTTTTCACCCTGCTTCCCATAGCCTCAGTGCTCTGGTCTGCCCCTGCAGAATGATTTCCCACTGCTGCTGCCGCCCAGCACGTACTGATATTTCACCCTCCTCTTCAATACCACAACGCTGAAGTCTCCCATATGCTGTTCTGCCGCAGTCATCCGACTGCTACCAATGCTCCAGAGTAAGCGATTGGGTTTCTTCAAGTAGCAGCCATTAGGCTTAATTATGGCATATGTGATTATGTGATAACCCCTGCTAATAGCCACAATCCCACATTCTGGGTGCTGGTACAGCCCTTGGCACACATGATTATGGCTTTACAAGGCTCCTTTACAATCTTCCACGCCAGAGCACTGAGGTCCTTTTTCCACCCTCCTTGCCCACCCTCATCGACCCTGTCTGGGAGGTAGCATATGATCCCAGGCCTTGTCCAGGCTTCACTTTCCCCCCAGCTGCCAGTAACCTTCCAAGTCTGGTCCATGTTTATCTGTCTGCGTGGATCTCTGGCAGAAGAATCGTCACTATAACACAGGAACCACTGTCTGAAGCAGCAGCTAGGTGGCCTTCTTGGATGTGCTCAGTCTCCTAATTGGCATTGGATTGGATTCTGCTCACAACTGCCATTATTTTTCCAGATCATCTCCATGTGAAATTCATTGATTTTAACGTTTCACTCTATATCTATCAGTCTGGATGGCAGCCTCAATAATGTATGACTTAATCTATGTCTGCTATTTATTTTACACAGTAAGCACTTGCTATGAATCTACAAGTCACTACCTAAAGCCAATAGTCTGAACTAGAGCTTCAACTGAAGATCTGCTGGTTTCTCCACCAAATCATCTGCATATTTAAGTAACTTTGGGTCTCACCCTAAATTACTAGGGGAATCCAGACGTGGAGCCTTTGCTCACTATTCTTAGAGAGTCACAGCTTCACCCTACTGATGCCGCTCAACCAGACCGAAACACGTCTGGGGTTGCTGTTGGTACTCTTGTTCAGAAAAAAAAATTGCCTAGCTTTTCGGTGCTGGACTGCCCCAGGGCAGGACAACGACTGATATGTTTAGGATATTTTTTCTCTGTGAAAGATAGTGAGCTAAAGACTGTGGGTAAGTCTCTCGTAACCAGGGCTAATGTCTGGCAGAGGGACACCCAGGACCCCCCTTGTTCATCTGCAAGTCATTACCTGAGCTGCTCTGATCTGATCAATCTGAAATGCTTCTTCCTCCGAAGCACTACACAGTTAAGCAGTTGCTCAGCATGGACCATGGCTTAATCTGCCCCTAACATTCTGATTGTCTATAGGTCACTGATAGCATTTCCTTTTTCCTCAATCTCTGCACTCTTGTCTTCATCACTGTACTGCTTTACTCCTATTTTAATAAGGCCAACTCAATACAACTTCATCCTGCTAACATTCAGATCACTCCCTCAAACTACAATAAACTCCCCAATTCGATTAACTAGATACCCACTCAACCATTAAGCAATCAACATGCTCAAACCAGATTGCCTCCTAAAACTTCCACTACCCTTCACTATCCGATCATAAAAATTCCAGCTTTGCGCAAGTGTGCGTTATGTCAATTATCCTTCACTTAAATGTGGTAGCTTTAACGCCAGATCCTCCCGTCATCATGTTAATGACCTACCCATTATCACCCAAGATTCTTTTTACAAATACTGATGATACTGGGAACCTAGTTCACAGACGTTTCACCTCCATGCTTCCCCATCGCACCCCAAAATCCATCTCCCTCTTATGCCAGAAAAGACAAGAAAGAAGAGGCAGCATTTTAGCAATGGTCTACAAATCCAACCTACAGTTTTCTGCCTGGACTGAGAACCATATTTCAAATTGCTGGGCATCGAACAGCCAATTAATCCTTGACTCGACTCCCAGCTCCTCAGAGGCCATCACCCACTTAGTACCTATTGGATTTTTATAGACTCCTTTTCCAACATTCTCACCGAGATGTCCTGATCTCGGACAATCTCCCGATAGCTGGCTAATTCAAAATTTGTTTGAAGAATACCACTATCTCTGCAACCAAGAAGTCTGACATATGAAACAGCACCAATCTTAAGATCTTATCCAGGAATCATTCACATAAACAAAGTCACTATCTGATTACCACCTTTCAAAACTGGTTGAACGAATCACTCAAATACCAAAGTTAAAAAAAGCTTAAAAAGAACTGTTGGAACATGGAAATTGTTTGGTAGAAACAAGAGCCATCCACAAAAAAAGCACTGGCTGATGCTTGCATGACATTCCATAAAGCCATATTTGCTGAAAAAAAGAAATGTCACTCCTAAAAATAAGCAAAGCAATCGGAAACATTATTTTAATCAATCAAACTTTATTTCAGACTAATATTAAATCCATAAAAGTTAATCAGCATAAACAAGATAAGTTAAAATAAGCAGTAGCTATGTATAATTTTGTTTACTAAATATTTGATAAAATAATACTTTTTCAATCACTTGCTGAAGTCAGATATCATTCCAGGTGATTTATACATCTCCTATGTATAGTAAGAACTTAGGATAAGAAACCTCTGTGGTAAGTCAGACATAGATGGACACAGAGACACATTTTCAACGAGTAAGTTTATGTTAAAAGGAAATAAATGCCCATCCCATACCTACGTCGAATGATGGTGGTTACCTATTCTCAAAGCATTAAATGGCACTTGTTAAGATGTCTTATAAATAACATGAATCCTCTGCCCGAAATCTGTTCTGTCCTATTGCCTGCTCCTACCAACACCAACACAGAAAAAGTATTCTACTCCCCTCCTGGCTTGGGGTGGCCGACGCTTGAACCCCACCCTCTGGTATTTTCAGTTCTTTCCCCTTCTTGGCTCAGACCTCAGCTTGTGCATACAGTTCAAAATAAGTTAAAAAATAAATGTTTCTCACAACACTCCGTAGAAGGGGAATCTTGACCCCCTCTGCAAGATTCTTCTAAGCTCGCAAAGTTGTGTCATTAGTTGGAAAAGGTGGTCCTGTAATTGGTCACTCAGGTGTTGAACCTCTAGGGTCTTTCTTGCGCCTCACTCCAGAGTATCTCACTCTGTATTGTCTCTCTATTCCCCCCTACTGGTGCTATCTAATATGTTGTAGGCATGATACAAGGTCTTCATCTACTTCAGAGCTCCTAGCTCCCTTAGTCTCTCGTGGACTGTTCAGCTTCGATGGCCATGTGCGTTTTGCAAATCTCTCACTCCCTCCAGGGGTCCGGTTTTTATCAACCTCCATAGACCAGTTAGCCTTGTTGGAAGTGTGCCTGATGCAATGTTCTTAGCCCTTCTAGGAGTCCTGGGTCGCTTACCCTTCGTGGGTTATTCAGCCTAGTTGGCCACGTGTCTTCTGCACTGGTCTTATCCCCTCCAGGGTATCTCACTCTTACAGCCTCTTGAGCGCTGCTCAGCCTCATTGCCGTGTGTCTGAGGCAATGTTCTCACCCCCTCCGGGGCCCTGGGTCTCTCAGCCTCTCTTGGGCTATTTGGCTTTGTTGGCTTGTTGGATGTGTGTTTCATGCATTGTCCTCAACCCCTTGTGAAGTACTTCAGAGTTCCACCACTCTTTTACCCTTTATCCTTCGTGGCCATATGCCTTTGTTTTGGCGGCTTTGTTTGCTGAAGGAGGCGGGGTCTCTGGTGGCTGCAGAGCCAGACCTTCGAGGTTGGCTCTCTTGCAGCGAGTCCTTGCTTAGGCGTCTTGGCTCAGAAGCACGAGTGCATGGTGTCCCTGGTTTCGGTCTCCAGCTTCAGGGGACCTCGGGTCATTGGCCACTCTTCCCTCCTTGGCTCAGCAGCGTTCTGCAGGCTATGGGATTCCTCCTCCCACCACACATCTGACAGGTCCTGCCTCCATGGACAACGCTTCCACTGTCCGCGGGCGACCTACGTGAAGGAGTAAGCCTAAGCCATTAGGCTCACTCCTCCACGTTGGTACGACAGCACAACCTTTTAGGTTCTCATGTGGAACAAGAAAGGAGACAGAATTGGTTCCGAGTCTCCAACAGAGGTATTCCGAATGGGGTCACCGGCCAAATCATTCCCATTTAAATGGTTCTCTACCTTATAACATGATTAAATTTGCATGCAACCCATAAACAGGAATTCTGCATAATGGGGCGGTGTAGACATAGGCTGACTTGGATCTTTGTTGTTCCCGAAGGGTGGGGGGTGACCCCCAGTGAGATTAAACGTGTCTTGTCCCCTCAGGAGTATCTTGATTAGCAGGTTACCTCCCTACTCCCAAAGAAGGTATCTTCCCCTTAAAGAGAAGGGACAGATTCCCTGGTGTTGCCACATATCTCTTCCGTTTCACTGCAGCTCCCCTCTACCAGAACTGCCACCTGGGTAAAACCCCTTTTCTCCCAAACCCATGAGGGTTCACCTGTTTTCTCAGGGAAGTCCTTGCAGGATGATAAAGGGGAGTACTTTCCCTAAGTTTTTTTCTCCTGGGCCTTGCTGCTGGAGGTTAGGAAATGATAGTAAGTCTGTCACTACAATTACCTCTGCGGTTGGATCTCCCCTGACCTCTACATTGAGGATGGCCTTGGGGTATACTTCTGCATCGCCATGGATGTCGGTTATTGTTACAGCCCCATGTCTAGATTGCCTTGAAAAAACAGGTTCAAACGGATAGTAGTCTGTCAGCTGTCAGCTGCCAGAGTCAATAAGGGCTTTAGCCCAGATCTTATTTACTCGGACTGGTTCCAGAGCCTGGTAGGGGTGGGTGATCCAACAGAAACCATCAGATTCCTCTGTGGTTTCCTCCCTGGTTTCTTCACCTTCTTGACTACTGTGGTGCACCAGAAGAAGGACTTGGCGCATGGTAGACATGATGAAGCTTTTCATTTAAATAAGAGAAAATGCCTATCTTGCCCTATTACTATAGGGAATAGTCCCTGCCTAACAGACCTAAATAAGCTTGTCTGTCAGTAAGATACCAAAATGAAATGTACACAGTCCAAAACCTTCCATCAAACATGCCCCATCACTAAAAGTAAAAATTAAAAACTGGCAGAATGCATTCTCTTTGGCACATTCCCTTTTGGCCTCCTGGGTTGTGAGGCCCTTAATCCAGGATTTTCTCCACAAGAAATGTTTGTTACCTTTATGTTTTCAAAATCAGTCAATAAGTAATATTAGTCCGAACTCTCACAAGGCTTTGCATGAGATAGATCTTAGTACACATTCCTGTTACTAGTTCTGGGTATTTGCCAGACTTCTTGAGGATCTTATGGTCTGTCTTACTAACCCTTCTGAATATAGTTTTGAATGACTCTTCCTCTTGTTTTCAGTTCTGTGCTGTCCTTGTACTGAGGTCTGCCTCTGTTAGGACTTGGTTTCTCTTGCTACTCCTTTTCCCTTTAGTGATTCCACCACTCCTGGTGATTTTACACTGGTTTACCCACTCTTGTTCTCTTCTAATGCTGGGCTTTGTACTTAAACTTAATATCTAATGGCTTCCAAAGCCTTTTCCTAGTATATTCCAATGTTCTGAGAACTGTAACACTTGGCACTTGGTTCCTCCCAGTACACACACTCGTGGTTTCTCAGGGTTTCACATTCATTCTTGCATTTTATTGCATATTTAGCTTGTAGTCTCCGTCACCTCCACATCTCTCGTTCTGTTGTGGTATCTTCATTCCCTGAGTTTAGACTCCTGGGGTCTGGCGTCAAGAGTAGAGGATTTAGTCTGGTTCTGTTGCCGCCTTCCTGACTCCGCCTGAGAGTCGCTCCAAGCGACTTGTCAACTCAGGCTGTTTGTCTTCGCTAGACCAGTGGGAGATTTTGTTCTCCCCATTACTGTTGGTTTCTGTGTCGTTCGTCGGGCCCCAGGCCCACCACCCATCTTCCGTTGTCACACCACCACAATGGACGATCTCCTGGACTCATCATGCAGGCAGATTCACTGCCTGCTTGCAACAACAGTCTTATGGCGTTCTCGGCTGGCGTTCCTCTCCTTCGCTGACAACCGCTGACTCTGCAGTTCCTCACTGCTCTGCCCCTTGAAGGTGTAACTACGTCAGAGGGCTTACCCAGCGCATGGCTCTCTTCTCCATCTCGATTGACTCGTCTCACTTACATATACTTAAATATAAAAGAAGACGTTTAACTTGGTATAGAAGATAATTCTAACGCTCACCTTGTTGGTCTACGGGGGCGCCTCTCGAATAGCTGGGATGCTCTCGGGAACCCTTCGCCTGTCCTGGAATCTGGATAATCGAGGGGCAATTCTAGAAGATAGGAGGGGGAGATAAGCTTTGGTTCTTTTCTTGCAACCCACCACCCGAGTTCCCCTTGTAGTTCCCCAGAGAATGTCTCTCACATGTTTTTCTTTAAAAGTGCGCTCTCTGTCCTGCCGTGGTGGGCAGGGGCGCGTCGAAAGGTGGCACCGTTCGGCCAAGTTTCTTCACGGGCGAGGGCCGGAGTTCAGGCCAGCTGCAACTCCTTCTTTCAGGTAAGTCTTTCAGGCGAAAGCAATGTCTTTTAGATGCAAGCAAAGTCTTTAGTTGAATTTGCAATAAAGTCTTTCTCGCTTCTTGTTGCAGGTGGTGAGTACTGCGGTAGAAGCCGAAGAAGAATGCCAAGCAGCGCTGGGAGCATCCTAGCAAGAATTTAACCTGTGGTTTTGTTTTGTTCTGTAGGTCGCGACAACCAGGAGAAGAATGTTCCCCGGGAATCCGATGGGATGAAAGATGTCGAAGATGTTGGCCTTCCAGGCGACCAGTGGAGCTGGTAAGGACGGCAATGATTCTGGTCTTGGATGAGTTCGAAGCCGATGGATGCTGCAGAGCAGGTAAGGGTGGCGATGGTTCTTGCCTTGAATGAGTTTGAAGCCGATGGATGCTGCAGAGCAGGTAAGGATGGCTGGCGATGGTTCTTGCCTTGGATGAGTTTGAAGCCGATGGATGCTGCAGAACAGATAAGACACGGCAGGATCTGATGAGCGTCACGTTGCAAGGCAGAATAACGCGAAGCGCGTGCCCTTAGTCGGCGTGGTTTAAATAGCAAGGCGTATCCCAGGTGTCTTTGGGGCGGGCCCCACACTGAAGGCTAGACCGCAGAATGCAGTTCCCCAGTATTCCGCATAGGGGCGGCCATGCTTGTCCTCTGTCCATAGAAACCCCATCCCAGCAAGCGTCTCCTATGCCAACAGCGCCAGGACTGGCTCCAAGGCATCCGAGGGGACCCGAATAAGGTCCTTAGTGCCCCGTGAGCCCTTGGTGGGTATAAGGTCGTGACAGCACTCCCCCTAAGGCCCCTCTCAAGGTGGTTCTCCGGCCAGGTCCTGGCTTGGAGGGAAACGTCTGATGGAAACACCGGAGCAAGCGAGGGGCATGAACAAACTCACTCCGTTCCCACGTCCTATCCTGAGGTCCATATCCTTTCCAATCTACTAGGTAGTAGAGTCTAGGTAGTAGAGTCTCGATCTCACCCATTTGGAGTCCAGAATGTCTTTTACCTCGTACTCAGGTTCCCCCTGAATGACAATTTGCTTAGGAGGAGCAGTTACACGGGTCCCCGGCCTAAACGGTTTCAGGAGAGATACATGGAACACTGGGTGTATTCTCATATTGTCTGATGGTGTCATTTTCACAGCTGCTGGATTAACGATGGCCTCCACCGGGTACGGTCCCAAGAACCGGGGATGAAATGTCCGTGTTCCTTTAATTGGTACATGCTTGGAAGCAAGCCACACTAAATCTCCCACCTGGTAAGTAGGGGCTTCGGAGCGACGCTGGTCCGCGCATCTTTTCTGGCGTGCCTTAGCATGTCGTAGGTGCTCCCGAGCTTTCGCAAAGGCTTCAGTGATGGTGGTGTGCAGAGTCTCGACTTTCCAGGGTTGTAGGGATGTCAGGTTCAGAAGTGTGTCGGTGTTGTCCATAGATCGTAAAGAATGGCGATTGTCCTGTGCTGCTATGTAGCGAATTAGTATATGCGTACTCGGCGATCCATAGAAGTTCCTTCCTATCCACTTCACATTGGTGTAGCATGCAGCGTAAGTATTTTGTATTTGTATTTTATTGATTTATAAAGCGCCTTACGCCAAAGTGCTGCACAAAGAACAACATGATACATAAAACATGAACGATAAACTGTTAAAGCATAACAATATGAATCAATCAGACAACAAAACAATGGAAAGAGCAATTAACTGAAAGGGGAGGGGGGAAGGGAGAAGGGACAGGTTGGGGGTGGAGTGAAGGAAGAGGAGGGCAAGAGGGGGAAAGGGAGGGAGGAAAAGGGGGGTAAGGAGGGGAGGGAGAAAGTCAGGGAAAGAGAGAAGAAGGGGGAAGTAGGAGGGGGTAGAGGGTTCAAGGAGGAGGATGGAGAAGTAGAGATTTCAGGCCGTCGGTCTGTGGGTGGTGGCAAGTGGACAGCCGGATGTCTATCTGGGCCAAAGAGCAGCATTTCTTCCACAAGCTAGACACAAATTGGGACCCACGATCGGATATTAGGACTGACGGGAATCCGTGTAGGCGTAAAATATGTTCCAGGAAGACTTTGGCAAGGCCAGAAGCAGTCAGAAGACCCTTGAAGGGGAAGAAATCGGCCATTTTAGAGAATAAGTCCACAATCGCCAGGATGGTATTGAAGCCTTGACACGGAGGGAGGTTGGTGATAAAAATCGAGTGACAACGTGTTCCATGGGGCTGGAGGAATGTCCAACGGCTGAAGGAGCCCGGCAGGGCTTTGGTTGCTAGACTTGTTTTGGGCACAGACACCACATGAAGACACAAACTCGGTTACATCCTTGCGCCAAGTTGGCCACCAGTAGTTTCTTTGTATCTTAGCTAAGGTTTTGGCGATTCCTGAATGGCCCTCCATGAAGGAGTCATGGTGCTCAGAGATGACCTGTCCTTGTAATCCCTTCACTGGAACGAATAGCCGATGTCGGTAGTATGGCAGTTGATTCTTGACACTCTAGTGCTCTCCCCTAGAGGCCCACTCTTGTAGCTGCTCCTGGTTGAAGACCTGTTGAATTTCGTATAGTAGTTCACTCTGGGTCATGGTGGTAGTAATACCTAGTACTCTATTCTCCGATATGATGGCCACTGGGTCCGGCGGCATGTGTGCCATGTCATCTGTACCCATGCGGGAGAGAGCCTCAGCTTTGCCGTTTTTGACCCCAGGTCGGTACGTGATCACAAAGTCATATTCTGTCCCGTCTGATGCTTTCCGCCAACTCCCGTTCCTCCCCACTCTCCTCACCTGATTCCAAGTCCACCGGTTGCAGTAGCCTGTGAGAGAGATAGTCCTTCTCCTTTTTGTGTAGAACGCATCTGTCTCAAGAGGAAGCCACAGTAAGCGCTAAAGTGTAGCAAACCTGGGACCTCCTTCCCGCGATTAGACAGTAAAGAAGGGAAAAAGCCTGTTCAGGCAGAAAAAACCCTCCAATGAGAGAAGCAGCTTGAGATGGTCTGGAGCAAGCAGCTGAAGTGGCGGCCTTGAGGTAGGTAGCTGATGGGTGCAGGCGAAGCCGGATATCCAAAGTGGAGAAGTATATCGGAGAGAGGGAGAGCCACCGGAATGCAGAAACAGCGGAAATAAACTTCTCCGGAGCAACAGAGAACCGAAGCGGCTGGGAGAGAACGCAGCCGAAGGTAAGGCAAAGAAGGTGGATGCGGAGGGGCCGCGCACCGCAGGAGAAAACAAGCTGAGAGGAAAGGAGAGAGCGGGAAGGAGAGGCAAGGCAGCGATCGCTGGGAGAGAAGGAAAGAAATACCTCCCAGCGGCGCCATGTTGGAAAACCACTAGACCGTAGGGTGCGCTGAGGAGAAATCACGTAGCGGAACCTCCGCTCGCCCTTCCAGCACGTAGCTGCCAACGCGGATACAAACGCCAAACAGGACGGCGGATGACATATTCTGCAAAGAAAAGGGCCCAGCGTAGCTTCCGTGATGATTGAGCCTTCGCTCCTTTTAGGTACTGGAGATTCCTGTGGTCAGTTATTACATTGACGGTGTGCCTGACCTCCAAGCAGGTAGTGTCGCCAGGCCTTATAGGCTGCTTTGATGGCCAATAACTCCTTATCGGTGATGGCGTATTTGAGCTCCGCAGGCGTCAACTTCCGTGACCAAAAGGCCACTGAGTGCAATTGCCCTGTCAAAGGGTCTTTTTGGGACAAAACCGCTCCCATGGCCAGACTGGTTCGCATCGGTTTCCACAATTTAGGGAAGATCTGGACGCAGATGTCGCAAAATGGGGGCGGAGGTGAACCTGGTCTTGAGTTCTTGAAAGGCCTTTCCCGCTTCTTCAGTCCAATTAAATGTCTTGTTGCATTTTCTGAGCAATGAAGTAATTGGGTGCACAACTTGGGAAAAACCCGGGATAAAGCGGCGATAGAAATTTGCAAACCACAACATGCTTTGGACTCCCTTAATTGAAGTGGGGGCTGGCCAATTGAGGACTGCGTCCACCTAATGTGCATCTATTCGTATGCCTTGGGGGAAAGGACAAAACACAGGAATTCTACCTCTGTAACATGGAACAAGCACTTTTCCAGTTTTGCGCAGAGACGGTGTTCGCAAGGTTTAGCCAGGACCGCCCGCACATGCTCAATGTGTTCTTGTTCAGACGTTGAGTACACCAGAATGCCGTTGATGTATACAAGAGCACAGATGTCGATGAGTTCTTGGAGGACGTCGTTCATAAAGTACTGGAACGCAGGCGTTGCATAGGCCGAACGGCATTACTTGATACTCAAAGAGGCCGTATTTGGTACGGAAGGCCGTCTTTCACTCGTCCTCTTCTTTGATGTGCACCAGGTGGTACGCCCCTCTCAGGTCCAGTTTGGTGTAGATTTTGGCCTCCTTGAACTGGTCCAGTAACTCCGGAATCAAGGGTAGTGGATAGCGTTTTTTGATGGTCACCTGGTTTAATGCACGATAGTCTATGCACGTTCTTAAGTCGCCTTCCTTTTTTGGAACGAAGAATAACGGCACCGCGGCCGATGACTTTGACGGGCGGATGAACTAATTGGCCAGGTACTGCTTCAGGTACATCTTCAGGTGCTGATTTTCGGGCTCAGTGAGCGCGTAAATGCGTCCACATGGAATCTGGGCTCCTGGTAGCAGGTCGATTTGACAGTCGTAAGGTCTGTGGGGGGGCAACGTGTTGGCCTGCTCCTTCTGGAAAACGTCTTGGAAATCTTGGTAGTGAACTGGCAGGGTTGCGACCCCTCCGAGGGCATGAGCCAATCCCACCCGCACCGGGGAACTTGCAAGTTTTGTTTTCCGTCCTTTTGGGAATCAAGCATGCGTACAGCTGTGGGCAAAAACCAGTTTGCGCGCTCGCCAGTTGATTCGGGGGTTATGAGCAACCAGCCATGGCATTCCCAGGATCAGCCGGAACTGGGGAGCTTTGATCAGGTCAAATACTATAATTTCGCAATGCTTATCTTCGCACAGGAGGGTAAGTTCAGTGGTGCACTCTGACACAGGACCCGAAGCGATTTCGGTGCCATCAACTGTGATTACTGTTTCTGCGGTTGGCTTGGGGCACAGGACTAGGCCCATCTTTGCTGCAAGGTCTCAATCGATATAGTTCCCCACCGCTCCGCTGTCAAGGTAGGCTTCCAACGAATGCATCTCTGACGACTGTTGGTGTGGAATTAAAATCACTGGTAGTGCAAAATGAGACGTCTGAAGCTGGATTTCTTCGCTCGACAATTGGACCCCTGCAATTGCCGGGCTTGGTCGTTTCCCCCGATTCCTCTTCGGGGTTTTCCTTATCCGTGGCACCGACGGTTCGTCTGGGGGGCTTGACTGGGCATTCTTTTAAGAAATGGCCTGCTTTCCCACAATACAGGCACATTTGCATCTCTCTTCTTTTCTCCCTTTCGACTTTGGTTAACAGGGGCCTGACCCCTCCTATCTGCATGGGTTCACTGGTTCCGTCAGAGCCCCGTGGAGCATGATCCTTGGGACGTACGAATAAGGGGCGTGAATCCGATTTCCCTCGGTCACTCTTCCTATCTTGTAGTCGACGATCCAACTGGACTACCAAACCAATGAACTCGGCACAATCCCAGTGTGGGTCCACCACTTGGGCCAAGATGTCCTTTAACTCCCCACAAAGACCCCGGTGGAATAATGTAGTCCGTTTATCCTGAGGCCAATCTGCCTCAACCACCAGTCGATTGAACGTCGCAATGTAGGTCAGCAGGTCCTGGCTCCCTTGACGAAGAGACAAGAGTTTGTTATCTAGGGCCTGTCCATAGTGGGGTCAGGCGAAAAGTTTTTCCAGCTCCTGTTGAAATCCATCAAAGTCTTGAAGCAGAGGGTCATTTTGGCTAATAAATGGAACTGACCAATCAGCTGCCCTCCCGCTAAGGTACGATAAAACAAAAGCCAACATGCCTGATCCGTAGGGAAATCCCCAGGCCTGCACAGAAAGTGGAGGCAACATTGGTTCATGAAGGTGGTGTATCGCCGGGGATCTCCCGCAAACCGTTCCGGAGGAGCCAGTGGCACAGCCCGAGGGAGGTTAATCTGAACCGGATTGCTTGTGGTAGCCGAGGTGGATTGACCAACTCCAGGCAACGGGGCTTGTCCTGCTTGTGACTGAAGAAGTTGCCTCCCGAGGTCATCCGTCCTCTCCTTGGCAACAATCAATTCCCTTCGTAACGAGTTGGTTTCCTGCCATGCAGAATGAACCTCTGCGCGCAACTGCCCCAACAACTGGGCTAACTGGTCTATTTCTGAAGTTTCCACGGTAGACACCCAGGTGGATGATTTAGTTAGGGCTTTGCGTTCTGTAACGCTCACCTTGTTGGTCCACGGGGGGCGCCTTTCGAATAGCTGGGATGCTCTCCGGAACCCTTCGCCTGTCCTGGAATCTGGATAATCGAGGGGCAATTCTAGAAGATAGGAGGGGGAGATAAGCTTTGGTTCTTTCTTTGTAACCCACCTCCCGAGTTCCCCTTGCAGTTCCCCAGAGAATGTCTCTCACCTTGTTTTCTATAAAGGTGTGCTCTCCGTCCTGCCGCGCTGGGCAGGGGCGCGTCGAAAGGTGGCACCGTTCCGCCGAGTTTCTTCACTGGCGAGGGCCGGAGTTCAGGCCGGCTGCAACTCCTTTCAGGTAAGTCTTTCAGGCGAAAGCAATGTCTTTTAGATGCAAGCAAAGTCTTTAGTTGAATTTGCAATAATGTCTTTCTCGCTTCTTGTTGCAGGTGGTGAGTGTTGCGGTAGAAGCCGAAGCCTGGTTTGGACAGGCAAGAAGAATGCCAAGCGGCACTGGGAGCATCCTAGCAAGAAGCTAACCTGTGGTTTTGTTTTGTTCTGTAGGTCGCGACAACCAGGAGAAGAATGTTCCCCGGGAATCCAACGGGATGAAAAATGTCTTGAAGATGTTGGCCTTCAGGGCGACCGGTGGAGCTGGTAAGGATGGCGATGATTCTTGTCTTGGATGAGTTTGAAGCCGATAGATGCTGCAGAGCAGGTAAGGGTGGCAATGGTTCTTGTTGCCTTAGATGAGTTTGAAGCCGATGGATGCTGCAGAGCAGGTAAGGATGGCGATGGTTCTTGCCTTGGATGAGTTCGAAGCCGATGGATGCTGCAGAACAGGTAAGGCAGGGCAGGATCTGATGAGCGTCACGCTGCAAGGCAGAATAACGCGAAGCGCGTGCCCTTAGTCGGCGTGGTTTAAATAGCAAGGCGTATCCCAGGTGTCTTTGGGGCGGGCCCCACACTGAAGGCTAGACCGCAGAATGCAGTTCCCCAGTATTCCGGATGGGGGCGGCCATGCTTGTCCTCTGTCCATAGAAACCCCGTCCCAGCAAGCGCCTCCTATGCCAACAGCGCCAGGACTGGCTCCAAGGCATCCGAGGGGACCCGAATAAGGTCCTTAGGGCCCTGTGAGCCCTTGGTGGGGATAAGGTTGTGACAATAATACCATATAAGCAGATATTGTTGCTGGTATAAGGAGTACCTCATGGGAATGAGAGTCTCTGTCCCCTAGAGGGGAGTCACTCGCAGTGAGGTCCCCCTTGCCCATACTCTAAGGAGGTTCTTGCGGAGCAGGCTCACCACCCTCGCGTCAAAGGGGGTGACCCTCGATTAGTCATGCCTCCTAACCTATTTCCATGGATTCCTGGGGTAGGTTCTTTGGAAATGTACTGGCAAAACGGCCCTTTCTTCCACATAAGAAAAAGGTAAGGAGCACAGGAGGAATCAAATTTGCTCTACTACTTGCTTCGTCTGTTACCCGACAAGGATTTGGGAGGGGAAAGGCTACTGCTCTCCTAGTGACCGCTTCTTTCTGTTTTGGGGAATGGGGGTTGGGAACCTCCAGACCCTTGGCTGTGGAGGGATGATCATCCCTGACAACAGGTTTTGGATCTTTCCTGAGTACGGGAAGGTTCCCATGATGTTGCCTGAAAAATTTGAAAGCCTCACAGTGGGCCCGTGCAATTTATATGACAGTTTCCAGGGACAGTTGATGATGTTGCAACACAGCCCTCTGGTGATTGGAGGGGGTGAGATGTTAATAAATTGCTCCAGAGTCATCTGAGTTCCTAGGACTCTTTCTCACAAGCCACTGATTTACAAGATTTTGAATTCTCCCAGCTAGTTCCATCAATGTTTTACTTAGGAGCAATTTGTTATTTCAGATATGTCTCTGAAATAACGAGTTGTCTGTGCGACCTGCCCAGAAGGGCTGTCTTTATTTCATCAAAAGGGGTGGTCCCACTAGAGTCGATTATCTGGTATGAGAACTCCATTTAGTAAAAGGGGCCAATAAATAAAAAAATATCAATTCAAAGTAGCATGTTCTTTGAGAGACGTTCTAGCAGAATTTGGTCACCAACCTCTCAAAATTCACAAAGAATGTGCTCAAGTCTTCACCTTCTTGGTATAGAAGTAACACTCTAAGGGAGGCCCTGGCTAGCTGGAATAGCCCCTAACCAGTCTGCCCTTGCCTGGTTTTCAATGATTCTCTTCAACAAAGTTTCGAGGGATGGGGGAAGATGTCATGCTGAAACCTGAGACATCTGGAGCAATGTTCCCAGTATCACCATCTTTATTAAAACAAGAATTAACAAATTTAACTCGGGGACTCATATTCCCCTTAATGCTTGGAACCACTGGGAAGTTCACTAGTAAGAGGGGTGGCTATAGGGGTTGTCAGTCCACTTTCCTCTAACGGGCATGGTTTCTGGACTGCACCTAGGAAGGGTTTAATACCAAACAGGCGTACAAGAGAGTACTTGTCTACAGGGTTAGAATAATAGAGGTCTGCCGGGGTCTGAATATGCCAGGTTCTTTGTCCCCTAGGAGTATCTTGCATAGCAGGCTCAGCTACGTAGTCCCAAAGGGGGTGGCTCCCCCGTGAGGAGAAGGGACCAATTCCCTGGATTCGTTACACTTACCAACCTCAAATATACATGGATCTTGCACACGCAATAAGTACAGAAAAGGAACTTCATATTGCATGAACGCTATGTTTTGGTTTAAAAAAAGGCTTAGTGAATATATGGGAGAGAACATAAGTACATGTAGTGCCACAGTAAAATCTAATTTCTTTCCCCTCCCATTTTCCAGTTACTGGTAAATGTGGTAATATGCAAATGCAAAAGCGAGTTAAAAACAGTTCCATCATGGACCTTTATAAAAGAGCCCAACGGACCTTCTATAGGGTCAATCGGTAAATACAATATTTCTGCAGGTATATTCAATACTGGCGCATCCCTCACTTCATTATTGTGTCTTAAATACCAAGAAGATATGATGCAACCTTTGTTACAAGTTACTCAACTTGGTGTATAATACCACTTCGAATAGCTTAGCATTTCCACTTTGGAGCAAATGTATATGAATAACAACATGTTTGCCCTACAATTCGATGTCATTAAGTCTTCCAATGTCAATTGAGTGAGATTTGCTTTACTATTCTTCCACAAATCAGCCCATAATACCAGAGGTTGTGCTGCTAATATATGGCACAGCTATCGTTACCCAACTTCTTTTTGTATAATATATGTAAATATACTGTGTTAGGAATACCAAACAATCTGCAAAAGGAGGCTAGTTTGTACCTGTTGCAGTGCTACTGCTTTTTTATACCCCCACAAACCTTCTCCACATGTTTCTATCCCAATCGTTTTCAATGTATTATCTTTAGCATTTCCTACACCAGAGTTGTGAAAGGCTCTGAGCTAATGCATGAAGCACCCCAATACTTTTTTTTAAATTTTTTGCATCACCTTTGCCTCGTGATCTTCACAAACCAATTTTCTGTTTAAACTTAGGCCCAAATAATCAAACGTGGGGCATTGTTCCAATGGCATTCCTTTTACCAAAGGGTCTCGGTGTTTGCCATTCGATCTCAAGATCATCATAGTGTGTGTGTTATTTACATTTGTCACCAGATCACGATCTGTCACATTGAGTATAAGCATTCACCAATTTTTGCCCACAGGGGAGAGTGCAGGTGAACAGGGCCGCATTATCTGCATATATAAGTCAGGCATTCGTCTTTCGAACTCTTGAAACCTTCATTGTGATAGAATCAAGTATATGCTGGTGTGAATTGGTGTATGCATTGATGGATGCCCTCAGCATTACTAACTGGTTTTCAGAGTTGGCTTAGTCTCCCATGTCAAGTTAGCTTTTTTTCAGAATACAAGTACTTAATAGGGGGGGTGGAAGCCCATGTCTTCAGAATTATCTGTAAGTTTGACCGTTTAACAAAGTCAAAGGCTGTAGTGAGGTCTATGAATGCTAGATGCATTTTCCCCCTTAATTTTGAACATATTTGATCCAAGACCTGTTCATTAAAAAGGTACTGAAGTGTCATACCAACCCTTTCTTTAATTTTCAACTGACATCTGAAAGTGTATTATTTGTCTCAGCCCAAACTGTAAGCCAGGCACACATTGTTTTCTCAAACAACTTACAGGAGGCACGCAGCAAAGAAATTGGGCACAATGTAGGGCTTTTCATAACAGATCTACACAATTATTCCCTTCTTCCAAGAGACCTGAACTGAAGCAGTCCTTCACACATAATTAAACAGTACCACAGGTAGTGTGCCCCACATTTCGACATCTCAGCTGAAAGCCATCCAGTCCCAGGCTCTTTAATCCTGATGACTGAAAGCCAGGATCACTTTGTTCAATTCAATTGGGTAGATTGCAAAATGCTACCATCTTACTGTGCAGTCCTTCCATCTCCCCCGTCTGTAATGCTTCCATGATTACGCAGATTCAAGCTCTGACAACTTCCCCTGCTTCTAAAGATGAAGAAAATGTAAGGGTCAACTAATTCATCCCTCCCCTCTAACAGCCCCATTAGCCTGTCTCCTACTATACTTACATTTGTAGCCTGCCTGCTCCAAAATGTGACTTCCAACAGGTCTTTGTCGATTACATCTACAAGTTGCTAAAAGCTGTACGGCCAGCTCATAACACCGGTGAACCATGTCCCACTTCAAGAGTGCGGCAGTCCATGCAGACCATCTCATTCTTCCAGTTTCTGCCATCGTGGAAACAAAAAAGAATTTCTATAATGAGCAGATTGGTGGGGAGGGCAAACTCGAAAAAACTGTTTTGATCTTAAAACTCACAGAGAAACCTACAGCTCAGTCTGTATCATTCATTCCAATGGCTCAGGATTGGACGCAAGCCCAGCTGGCCTTTTCCGTTAAGGTGGCGAAGGCTCAGAATAATATTTAAAAAAAGATCTGGCTGACAATTCAGGTCAGGCATCAGACCATCAGAAAGACCTTTTCCCTGCGCAGTCCCAATCTCTCAGATTGGGAAGGTCTTCCAGAATCATGGGATTTAGACTCCTCCTTTTGCCTGTGCCGCCCCAAGCTCTCAAGGTCACTTTCCCTGTCATCACCTTTAGTCTCTTCTTCAGACTATTACCAATGTGCACCATCCCCCCTTCCAGGTAGTCTGGGGGCATCCCCCCATTCACCTGAATGTGTGGAGGTTTTTAAAATGCCCTTTTCCTAGGCTGAAGATTCTGCTTTTCTCTTACAGTGAAGAGGGCTAGGTGGTCTCTCTGCAATATCATTTTCTGAAATTCTAACTCTCCGATTCCTCACCATATGCGTTTTCAGGATTTGAATTGCTCCAGGACTATTTTTGATCTCCCATGACACAATGGTACGGCCACCTTCCCTTTTTCTTTGGTAGAGGTGAATATTCATCAATGTTACAAACAGACTGGCCTTCCTGATCAGGTTGGCTAGGAATAGGCAGGTTCAGCTGCCACATGTTTATATGTGGTATGCTTCAGGTCAATTCCAGTCTATCTGGGAGTGTGTAGGTAAATAGCATGAAGTCCTTGATGGGAGGGGCATCTCTCCTGGTCATGGGGCCCATTCCCATACCCTGGTTGGTCGGGTTGTCTTAATTCCTGTTTATATTTTTGGATTTCATTATTTAATTTCTCACTCTTATTTCTGTCCACCAGGATTTCCTGCTTAGGTTCAGAGAGTTGAAATTTTAACTCTGACACAGTGGTTTGGCTGGCTTCAAGCGTCCTAGTCTGAGCCAACATTCGATCTCTCATTGTCCGAATCTCTTCCTGAAGGATTTCCAATTCCCTCTGCGATTCATTTGTTATGTGCGCACTCTCTCTGTGCTTTTCATTTAAAATAAGTGCTCTCTCCTGAGCGTCCCTGCTATGCGCTGCCTGTACTAGGGCAGCCTCTGCTTGTCTCAAACGCACTGTCAGATATAGATTTTCTTCCCCGATTCTGGTGTGCTCCGGAAATCCAGGACAACCCTTTTCTACATCCGTTATCTGATTCACTTTTTGTAACAGGACACTGTCATCCTGGTGTAAGATGTTGTTTTTCTTAATCAGTAGCATTTGCTGTTTTAGAATATTTACCTCCTGGTGCATCGAATCAAAATCGTTTAGGGAGTCAATCCCTTTTATAATTAACTGGCTGCTTTCATGTTTAAGCACCTTCATAGACTGTATGGAGGACAGAATCTAATTCAACAATACTCTACAGTGAACAGTGTAGTCATTCAATTGGTGTTGAAGGCAGCATATGGTTTTTACACTCTCTTTATGGGTGCCTTTCAGTGCAGCAAACTCCATTTCTATCTTTATGCTGGCCTGTATGTAGGCTCTTGATATATATCCTCTAGCTGCAGGAGTGGTTGTTGGGCTTAATTGCAATATAACTGAGACATGCGCAGAGCCATTTGAATTTGTTCCTCACGGATACTTTGGGTCATGTAGAACTCCTCTATATCTTTACGTAAAATCCCACCTTAAAGCCAAATATCAGTTCCTACTGATGTAATTTATTTTACCATTCTGGCCTGCCAGAACCCAACCTCCACCTCTGGCTACTCACCATGAATAAATAACTTGGCTAGGAGATGTTTTCTGCCCTCCTCTACTTCAATGACATTTTAAAAGTGGCTTTTTGCAACCTTATAAACTATCTCTACACAGGAACAAAAACATTGCACTTTATTTCTGCTAGATTCAACAGTCAATACCAAATCAGGTTACTTTTGCATTACTCTGCACAATCGTATTCCTTTGTTCTCCTCCCTGACCCCCAGTGGTCAAATCAACAGTTTTACCAATGCACCACAACCTGCCATACACCTTACCAGCACTGCACTAAAATAACTAGCCTGTTAACAATACACTTGTCAGGAACCATAAAGAGAAAGCTAGATCCAGGCCCGAGCTCCCATTTGTGTTGGATATATTTATGAACAACCATTTATAACGGTGGTTAAGTTCCCCCCACCCCCTCCCCACCACTAATCAAAAGCACCACACCAGTACCTGTGATGTAATTCAATCTAGCCCTGTCTGCGTCTCATATAGAACCATGTAGATCTTGTCACCCCTGTACCATAGATAAACCAAGAATCAGGCTGGTGCGTGGAAAGAATACATATATATTCATGAATAGGAAAATAAATATTTGTACAAAATCACAAATAATACCACCTCACTCTATGGCCCAAATGCTTTCCTTGCCTAGCAATTCTCTTTAATCACAAATTGACATTGAATTTGCATGGTACTTACTTCATAACATGTAGCACTTACATTTTATGTGAAATTTAATTTAAATAACATGCAATACTTTCCTATTGATATAATATGGTAGGTTATTTATAACACGCTTAATACCCAGAGGTTTCTAAGCATGGACCCGGGGATCGAACCTGTGGTGCTCCGTGTCATCTTGCTTTCAAGGCGAGCATGTTGCCCCTGAGCTATCCTCCCATGACAAAGTAAAAGCAGTTTCACACATGCAGCACTCTGTATTTTCAATCTCCCTGCACACATGCATATGCTAGCTGGGTTGGAGCACAACAGATTTTAAAAAAACGAACCTTTATTATTTATATAGAACCCTATCTTCTACCAGGAGTCACTTTCATACTCTTAGTAGAGCGTACACCTTTCTACCAGGGACTTCACTGTATTTAAATTGGCAACACTTTTCTGCCGCAGCACAAAACCCCGGATATCCAGTTAACATTCAGCACCCCTCTGCTTTAAGGCAGGGTCTGAGGAATGGTGAACAATTAAGAATTTCATTTTGACAAGTACAGCCCTTCCCCTATATGGAATTTTAAGCCAATTATTTCTAAGTAAAAATGCTAGGAAATATTTGGTCTACTTACCCGATCAATAATGGAAAGGTATTAAATCAACCAGATCCCTACAAGACTTTCTTTGGTTGGACAACTATACTTGCTTAGAAGTTCACTGGGTTTGGAGTCCAGAAAAAGTCATCATGACTTCTGAGTCATCTAATGGAGAAAGAACAGGGATCAGGTCAGGCTCCAACTTCAGTCATGGATATCCTCCAGCCTCACTCCCTCTATTATTTCTTACCTGGTATGGGCCCCAGCCTCTGACGCTGTTCCTGGTTATCTCAACCTTCCAGGCAATCATGATCTTTCAACAAGCACTTCTGTTGGGCAGTTCCACCCCAGATGATTTCAGACAGTCCTCTCTATTTTCATTGTGCATCTCCTTATGAAGCTTTCACCACACCCACACAAATGTCTAAATTATGAGATGCCAGATCATTGGCTCTTACTGGGTTTGGAAAACTATTTTCCATATCTTTAACCCAGGCCTAGCCCCTTTTCTTTGATTGTTCCCTTCAGTTACCAAGCTCAAATTCTGGGAGGGATCAGTCCACCCCCTTGAATTCACATTTCCACACATTTCAGTTTTGCACTAAAAACTACAATGTGCAAAATGTCTCAGCCTTTACATATAAAGTTGAATGTATGTATGTGTGTGTGTGCGTATGTTTGTCCGGCTATACAAATCCACACTGTTGAACCCACGTATACCAAATTTTGCATGGATTCCTCTTTTGTCTGGGGCAAGATCGTAGTCTATGTTTGGATGCAAACAATTCACTCTGTAGACACCCTCATTTACTGATGCTCACTCTGATTCACTACAGTAGATACTAGAAGGAAGCAAAATGTGGAAAAGTGTCTGAAGCAAAATGTTCAATGTGTTAGTTATTCCTTTGAAATGTATCACTGCTGTATACCGTTCGAAAGTGTTTATTAAAGCACTTTGAAAGGAAACTTAAAAAAAATTAATTGGATCACGCCACTCCAAATATGAGAAATGGCAAGTTTACAGTTTACTTAAGTTCATTCACAAAAAAGAGCACAATCAATCAATCTTTCTTGGACATTTTCTCAAATGTGCTGAAGCCACTGAGTGACAAACATGCCGCACAACAAATGAAATTCCCTTGTAAAAGCTCCATCTCATGCAAAGCGAAAATCAATATCAATAGCTTCTGAAACAACAAACAGCACCACGGACTGATTATTTTTTTCAAACATCGAAAAGGGACGTCTTCTGGGTGTGCCTGTAACACTATCCCTATTGGGACGTGTAGTGAACCCATGAGCCCAGACACATTGAGGTTGTTTTAGTTCTTCCATAAGGGAGCTTTCAGAGAATGCGTGAGTGAGTACAGAACAAAAGAAGGTGTAAGATGTCTACGTTCCTTCAACTTCAAGAGAGGAGGAACGGTGGGGGAATGTGAATCTAAGCAGATACAGGCATCAGAAATAAGACCACAGGGAGTAATGTAGGTCTTCTGATGTTTGTGAATCTTTTTAGAATCACATACTTAGCATATACTAGCAAGCACTACCAGGAGATGGTGGAGGAACGTGAGAAGGAAAAGCAGCGAACATATGTCTTTACACCGCTTGACCCACCTGAGAATCAGTCTTAGAATGTGCATCTAATGTGAAGATCATGAAGCAAGACACAGACAACAGATTCAAAGTTGGAAACTAAATGGCTTATTAAATCAAATGTCTTGGGGGGCGTGGCCAGCGCCGATGGTGTAAAGACGTGTCTGTGAGGAGCTCCCGTCTCGATCCTGGCCTAGATCCTTAATTCGATCGAAAATTTTGACCTGAACAAGTTCCAAGCCCATACTCCGGTGGGGGAAGCGATTCTGGCCCTGCCCGGCGCAGGAACGAAGAGAAACGGAGCCGGCGTCCCTGAAAACGCAGCATCCGAACTGATACCCCCGGGAGAAACAAGATGGCGGACGGCGCCGAGGCCTGACGGAAGAGCAGTTTAAGCCGGCAGCGAGGCAGCAGGGAGAAGGTCGCGTCGAAGGAGTCCCTGTGAGTAGAGCGGAAAGACCCCAGTGGAAACCAGGCGCAGGACCGGCCGCCCTTAGATCTCCCTCCCCCCCAGAAGCCCCTGAGCGCACAGGAGAGCCTCCGCATTACCCAGGGGAGCGAACGGAACTACATCCGAGGCCCTGGGACCGCTGCAGAGGAGACACAGGGGGTAAGCGGACCGCTGCCATTTCGAGGGAGACCCGTCGGTGAACTGCCAGCCGCGAGTGCGGTGGGGCTCCGTGGGCCAGAGAGGCAGCAGAGTAAACGAACCCTTGCCGCTGTCGTTACAGCGTACTGCACGGGGCCCTCCTCCCTCCCTGAACAGGCAACTGCGCGGTTGAAGAGGGAACGGTCCACGCTCAGATGAACCGGAAGACTTGCAGACCCTAACCCAACACCGGGGAGCAGGAACTCGCCCGTGCCGCAGACAGCAGGGCCTAGCAGGGTTACAGGACAGCGGCAGAGCACTCCATTGCCCAACCGGGAGAATACCCTGCGCAGGAGCGTATACTTAATTGCACCACCCCTGTGTTCTCCGGTGCCATCACGGACTAACACTGTGCATCACTGCATAACGCTCGCCTTGTTACTCACCGTCTAAGGGCTCGTATCTGCCTCCACAACATTAAGAGGGACTAATGTCTACCTCACGAAACAAAAACAGGGGTGCAACAATCATGGACTCGTTCTCAGGGGCTAAACCTAAACAGTCCAGCCAATATGAGATCCCCACACAGACGGAACCCCCTGCAACAGTTGACGACCCCAGCAACGCCCAAGTGCTGCAGGCCATTGCTACACTCCAAACGTGCATGGAGACCAGGATAGATGAACTTAAGGTAGACATGCAGCTCATCCGCCAAGATGCCCGCAACCTAGCGGAAAGAATAAACACGGTGGAAATAAAACTGCAGGACACCACAGACACTGCCAAGGACTTAAAGCACAAAGTTATCGCACTTGAGAAACAAGTGGCTCATCTCGAGGCGAGGTCTGAGGAAGCAGAGGGAAGGGCCCGCCGCAGTAACATCCGAGTCCTTGGCGTTCCGGAAGGGATGGAAGGTACCGACCCCACGGAATTCATTGAATCCCTATTAATACAAGAGGTGGGAGCTGGCAAGCTTACACAGGGATTCTCCGTCGAGAGAGCCCACCGCTCCCTACAAAAACGACCCCCACCGGGATCACACCCACGCCCGATGATAGCCAAGATTTTAAACTTTCGCGATAGAGAGACGATCCTCAAATTCTCGAGGGACGGAGGCGAGATCAGACGCAATGACTCCAAGATCGTTATCTACCCAGATTATACCCCACAAGTGCAGCGTGCCAGGAACTCATTTATACCTGTCAAAGCCCAACTGCGGAAGCTGGATCTCAAATACATGCTCCTGTACCCCTCGCGCCTTAAGATACTATACAAAGGCAAAGCTGTCTTCATGGAGACTCCGGCAGCAGCCACTATGTGGATGGAGCACAATAATTTGGCTGAGGGAGAGGATCACGCCCTGACGCCCAACGGCTGATCACGAACAGATCTCTTTGCTGTAATGATCAATTGGTTCTTTCAAGGACGGGAGCTATAAGGACTACCCATGGACATTGTCACAACCCACCCCACCCCTAGCATGGCTGGCCTATGGCCAACACCACATCCGCACCTCACGGCCCGGATCGGCCTATGGGTAGCGGAAGCCCCCGAGCGTTGTCCTCCCAGAACGACTGCTGGGGGCAACACACAGTTATCTTTCATATTCGATCCACCTGTTCGAGTGGAAGTTAAATTTGTTCATAAGTCTCCGTTTAATATATCAACACAACAATCATGGGCAACAGGAAGATTACAATGCGCATTGCTGACGGCCGACCCAGGGGGCATTTGTTCAGCACACGAAGCTGGCTTGAAGACGGTTGAGACCACCATGAGTTCAGCGCTCCAACTCCTCTGCCACCATCATGTCTACACGCCTTAAGATCGCCACTTGGAATGTGAGAGGTTTGGGTACCTACTTACGCCGCAACAGAGTTAAATCCTTTCTACACAGGAAGAAGATAGGGCTGGCCCTATTACAAGAAACCCACTTAACCAAGGAATCCACCGCGACGCTCCAATCATACTGGGGTGGACAGGGGTTCGGGTCCGCCTATTCTAAATTCGCAAGAGGGGTGTTCACTTGGATCAGCCCTCACATCCCCTTCCAGCTCAAAAAAGCCGAACAGGACCCGGAAGGAAGGTACGTGATACTCTGGGGCCACATCGAACAAACTGAGGTATGCATTGTCAATTCATACCTCCCCAACAACAATATCCCCGCGCACCTTGCTATGTTGTACACAAAGATTACACTGTATAGAGACACATTCTTTATCTGGGGAGGCGATTTTAATTGCGTCAGTGACTCAGTGCTTGACAGATCTGCTCCTCCCTTGGGGGGCCCGTCGACCGCTACCACCGCCATGAATGTCATGCTGAACCGCCTAGACCTGGTAGACATCTGGCGGGAGCAACACCCAGGGGATCGAGGCTATTCCTTCTACTCCTCGCCACATAATCTTCACACCAGAATTGACTACCTCTTTACTGGCAGAGAAAGCTTTCCCCAGATTGCTTCTTCCAATTATTTGGGCCGTACCATCTCTGATCACTCCCCCCTGGTAATTGAATGGAACATTACGGGCCCCAGACCTCCTATACCTACATGGAGGATGCCCACCGAGGCACTTAAAGATTCGGAGTTCAGGGAAGATCTCAGGGAATCCCTAGAGGACTACATTCGTGAGAATAAAGACAGCGTTGACCACCTAAGCACAGTCTGGGATGCTCTCAAAGTGGTTGTAAGGGGAGAGGTCATAGCAAAGGCTGGAGGAATGAGAAAACGCCTAAGATCTGAACTTGAATTACTAGAGACTGAAATAGAACAGCTAGAATCCAACACCCTGGACCCCCAACCGCAGGAAGACAGGCTTGCCAGTACAAGGGCCACCTGCAAGGAAGCCTGGGACAGACTGGCCAAATTTGATTATATCACCAGAACCAATAAAGCACACGCCCACGCTGATAAACCTGGTAGACTGCTCGCCTGGCTGTGTAGGAAAGAACACCCTAAACATCCGACTACAGCCTTAAGAGATGCTGATGGCACATTACATCGGACCCAACATGGGATTAACGACACTTTCGGGCAGTTTTATGCCCAACTATACTCCCATAATGACGTGGTGCCCCCTGAGGAAATTTCAAACACCTTGGATGAAATTGGCCTGCCCCTACTCCCGCCGTCACATAAGGAGGCTTTGGATGCTGATATCACCATAGATGACATAACCGATGCCATCAAGTCTCTGGCCACTTGTAAGGCCCCGGGCAGTGATGGGCTACCTGCCGAATTTTACAAAACCTACGAGCCGGAATTGACTCCGCTGCTGCACGAGGTGTTCCTAGAGGCCTACGAGACGGGTATCCTGCCTGGGAGCATGCGTGAGACTTTGGTGGTTCCGCTCCTCAAGCCAGGTAAACCTGCAGATGACTGTGACTCCTATCGCCCTCTCGCGATGCTCAATTATGATGTCAAAATTCTTACAACCATTCTGGCTAAGCGGCTGTCCAGGGTGATCGGAGGAGTGGTGCACCCCGACCAGAGCGGCTTTGTGCCGGGCCGCAACACCACTGCCAACCTTCGTAGGCTACAACATGTATTATCACATTCCACTCATGTGGGGGAATCTTATGCCTTGCTCTCTTTGGACGCCATCAAGGCGTTCGATTCTATTTTCTGGGAATGGCTAATTGCGGTGCTCCGGGAGTTCGGCTTTGGAGAACGATTCGTTAGATGGATCACAGTTCTCTACACTAAACCACGAGCACGAGTAAAATCTGGCCGGCTCATCTCCACGGCATGGGACATACAAAGGGGCACGAGGCAGGGCTGCCCGCTCTCCCCTATGTTATATATACTTGGGCTCGAACCCATCGCCATCTTTTTTAGGAAACAGTTCTTCGATGCTGGTATAAGGCTAGACGGGGTGGACCACATAATTTCCCTGTATGCAGATGATGTCCTCCTTTGTGTGAGGGACCCGCAGTTGAATGTCCCGACCATGCTGGAGGTCCTCGGCAACTTTGCCAAGGTATCAGGCATACACTTCAGCAGACATAAGTCTTGTCTGTTTCCGTTAGGCGCCCTCCAAAACACACACGTCGATGACCTCCCCTTGCTGGGTATAAGTTGGCGCCCCATCACGTTCCGCTATCTGGGCATTAATATTTATCACACGCCTGAACTTATGCACGTCAACAACACGGCAGCGGCGCTGCCTCCCTTGCGCAGGTCGATTAAGTTTTGGGCTCGCCTCCCCCTATCCATGATGGGCAGGGCTTCCATCATCAAGATGATTGTTCTCCCCAGATTTCTTTATGGTTTCCAAAACATTTTTTATTATATTAGGACACCCTTCTTTCGCCTTTTGGGGAAGATACTTAAAGACTTCCTGTGGGGAATTAGTAGGCACAAATTTGCATTATCCACGCTGACCCTACCCTATGAGCAGGGAGGCATTCGGCTCCCTGATCTGGAGCGATACTACCTGGCTGCCCAACTAAGCTTCGTGGCTAAATGGCTAGCTGATGATGACACCCCCGAAACAGCGCTTTTACAACGCTCAATTGCTCCGATCCGGCTAAACGAACTCATCTGGGCCCCTCAATGTCTTGTGGATGGGATCCCATATTTAGCTACCCTGGGTCGTCAGATATGGCAAAGGGTTAAAATTCTTCTCCACTTGAAACATAGATATACTCCGGACACACCGCTCCTGGCCGACCTGTGTCAGAACTCTGTAGACCTTGCTTCCATTAGATACTGGGAAAGGCTGGGAGTGTACACTTGGGGGGATCTATATAACGAGGGCTCCTTCCGGGATTTCTCCTCCTTGCAGTCAGTAGATGGCGTCCCGGCTGGCCAATTCCTTTGGTACTTAAAGATCCGTAAATTTGCTCGGACCAAATGGGACGCGTGGCCAGAAGAACCTGAAACTGACCCCTTCATAACACTCCTATATAGTTTGGGAGATGGATGGAGGCCTGTGTCCCGTATATACAGCCACCTAATCGATAGGCCCAATCCCCGCAGTCAGGATCTCAAACTCAAATGGGAAGGAGACTTGGGGCATGAATTGTCTGAAGCAGAATGGGGTAGAGCACTAGCGTTTCCCAACGTGGTATCTAGAAACTCTAGATTTAAATTGATTCAGCTTAATATGTTATATCGCTCGTACCTGACACCACTTAGAATAGCCAAAATATATGGGCTACCCCAACATAACTGCCCTTGGTGCGGCAGAGATGAAGCAAATCTTTTACACATGTTCTGGGGATGTGTCCAGGTCCGGCAACTCTGGGCGAAGGTGGAACTCCTCTGTAGCGAGGCAGGCATGACCAGATATGAGTGGACCCCAAAGGAGTGCCTTCTCGGAACGTATCCCAGACTGGCCAAGTTCAAACACTCAGTTAAGCTCATGGACCTAGTATGCATTCTGGTCAAAAGGACCATTGCTATGGCCTGGAAGCGACCTGGAGGCCCACGATACCAGGTATGGCGTAAGGAACTGGAGCGCTGGATAGGGGCAGAAACCTCTGCTTGGGAGGATGGGGTCACCACATCCCCCGAAGACACGAGCTTGGCACTTTCTGCCTGGAAAACTCTCACCTGGGCCTTACTTAACCCCCCCAATGACGATAAACCCCCTTGAGTAACTTGCCACTATCGAAACATGCTATCTGACACAGAATATTTGCGCAGTCCATAACTTGAACTTATTTGTTGCCTGATCTTCCTACGTTGCTTACGCCACTGACCATACGGAGACTTGTTAATGTTGTTTACGTTTTGTTGTTTCTGTTTAATTGTTAATTTCTATTTGGCCTATCTTGATTAATCCTGACTTATACCAATGTGATCGCACAATGTTACGATGCAACTGTCTCTTATATAAATGCCAATAAAGAAATTTGAAAATAAAAAAAATAAAAATTAAATCAAATGTCAGGATGGATCAACTTGCCCTATGATAAGGCTGGATTTCCATACCTGAACTAAACCAATGAAGATCTGAGTCAAAGAGTTCAACTTAAAAGTGTGTGTCCAAAACCTATCCTTGCCATCACAACCAAAGCTAAACAACGTGTAGGGATGTCAAAATCAAAGATATGGTGTTCAATATAAAGTTTGAGCTCCTTCCAGCCAGCTCTTGGCTTCTTTTTTAACTCCTCTTCCCCAACTTAAAGAAAGTTCCATAACAATCTCAAGAATACCTTTCCCAAGTTCAATGCAACACAGTTCCACAAAATTCTCTGGGTGCCTTTCCCCAAGTTCAATGCAACACAGTTAAAATGAAAAGGGTTTTGAGGTTCTGTTCTCAAGACAACATTTGCAGTGCCTCAAGTCTCAGGGTTCCCTTCCCCAAGACTTTAATTCAGTCACTTGTTCTTGTTTTAGTCTTTTCAAAAGGTTCAACGCAACTCTAGGTCAACCTGACCATTTTTCTGGATTGCATCACCAGTTCGTTCACAGTGCTTCTCCTTGGCTTGTTTTACAATGTCTTTGGTTTTCATAATTTAGGGCTCAATGGTCTAGGAGCAGTTATCAGACCACACAGTGCATCCATCACAGCTCACGCAACCAGGATACAGTCGAGCACCCACTTGTCTGAAGTGATCCCCTCCCATGCGTGGGTGAAGTATGTAATCCAACCTCCTACTGGAGTTTCTTAGGAGGGACCCGAATCAGTAATTTGCTGGGAGGGGCAGGGGAGCCTCTGGCGGCTGTATTCCTACCACATTTTGTCACGCCGAAACACCCGCTGTGGAAGTGTTTGATAAGTGCAGGACGTTTCTTGGCCACAGTACCAAGGGTGGGTGGTATTAAAAACCCTGCGCTGTACATACGGCCTGCTAGAGATTTGTTTGTGAGATTTTATTTAGTGTCTCATGTTCCTTTTTTGCTGTCTCAAGGGCATTGTCCACTGCTTTGTCAAAAAGAGCCAACTCCTCAATGGATTTGTTGATGAGTGAGGACTGCATCTCCGGTTTTTTAGGCAAGCATAGCGTGTAAAAAGAGTTCCCTCTGCTAATACTGTGCCAGTCGTCTCTGCAGCGTCAAGCGTGTTTAAGATATTTTTGCGTGACTTGACACCCTTCTTGTGCAATCGCAAGTAATTGCGACTTTGTGTGTTCAGCAACATTTTGAAACCCATCTTGTACCAGGCTCCATTGAACATCATTGAAGTTGGCAAGCAGAGTGGTATTATTGGCCATCCGGGTACTGTATGTCGCAGAAGTAATTTTTGTTGCCCAAGACTTAGAGTTTCTTGCAGTCTTCATCAGGGGGAGACTCGGACAAATACAGGCGATCGCCTGCAAGTTTACTAGTTGTAGTGATCAGAATGGGATGCCTGCGAATATAAGAGGACCAGAGGACGCGCGTGGAAACATTTTTTCAACACATGTATTTACTGCCCTATTAAGGGAGGACACAAGTAAAGAGGGGGCAATGCCCTTCTTAATGGAGTTAGAAGGGGGATAGCCTTGCTTACCAGAATGATTTCTTTGCGATTGTCTTAAACAAAGTCAAAGTTGGGCACTGCATTCAGAGTGACCATTTTAAAATGCTCAGCTGCCTTTGGAAGATTATTATTGAAAGGCAATTGGACCTCTATAGGGGAGGCATCCCTGGGTTGGGTTACAGGAGTGGCGTCCAAAACAATTATTGGGATCCGCCTCGTGAGCAGGGGTAGTGGGCCAGTTTCCCTGGTCATCCATATTAACCCATGCACTAGTTTGTCAGAAACAGGGTCCTGAGATCCATCATTATGATCAGGAACATAGAAGACGTCATCACCCTGGTCATACTGATCGTCCTGAAAAACCTACCCCATTCACTCATACACACAAACACACACCCACATTATTTTAGCAGACCCTTTCCTCAGCTGCCTGGCCCGATACTTTTTTTTTTTAGTTTTACCTATTTGGTGCACCTCAACATATAAGCCAAAACTATTGCATTGGGGTACAGCCAGGGGGAAATGGCATATGAAGAGGTACACAATGCTTGTAGGTTTTGCTTGGTTATTTACCCACCCACTTGAAATAAATAAATGTGCCTGCTATGAACATGTGACTCACTAATGTCATTTCCACCCACTCCATGCCCCTCTCCACCCAAAACCCACCCTCCTGGGATGTGTCTAAGGGTGCTTTAGAAAGCCTTTACTTTGCACTCGAAGTGCTTGCCCGTGTTTTTTCAAAGCAGTCATCTGCGACTTAATGGTTCAATTGCAGCTGTAAAGACTCTACTGGTGTAATAAAAATGTCTTAACGAGGTTTGCCTTCAGTCACTTGATTTATAAGCTTTATAGTCAGCATGCTGTCCTACAACAAAGTCCTGTTAAAACAAGCATTGGCAAAGCCAACAGCTTTGGCTTGTTTAAAGGTTAGTACCCCTACAGCAGTGCTGGCAAATTATTTTCCCATGTTTCCAGAAAATGTATGTCACAGAACCTCTAGGTGACTTGCAATACCCTTAACATATATTGTAAGGGGGCTTTATCTAATCTATTATGGACATTGTGAAGTATTGCAAAGACAACAGATTTGGATATATGATGAAGTTACCTTGACTTGAATGAAGCACAGGGCAACAATATCTTTAATGCTGAAATGTAATGTACATAGCATGAAGCGGCTTCATGTTATGATGTGAGTTAGTCTTGTTCTGTCCCACTGGCCATGAGTGCATGCTGATACAATGTTGGTGAATGTATGATGGCCAGCTCAGAGGAATGTTGACCGAGTGTGGTGTGGGAGTGTTCCATAAATGTCAGTTAGGGGCCTGAGCTGGATGTGAGAGGATGGTCGGTGGGTGTGTCTTGTGCCACTTGATATATGTTGATATCTACCGGTCCATGTATCCTGTAAATACCTGTCATTAACCTGAAACTTACAAATGAACATATATACAATAAAGCAACCTGGAATTACTCCTATGGCTCCACAGCTGGTCTGTGTGTGGACATTGAGCATCACATCATTGCATTTACAACACTTCAGAACCTAACCATTGAGGACATTGTGTGGGGGGGGTGGCGGGTTATGTGAAGAAAACGTTTATGCGCATACCAAGTGATCTGATATTTATTCACAACGACTGTACCTATATTCAAAATGTCATCACTTCGTTTTTAAGCAGGAAGGCGAAAGAGACAATTCCATGGACAATTTACAAAGACAGTGGTGCTAGGAGCAGTCAATTCTGCTAAAAAGACGCCCAAAAACATCACAACATGTTATTTTTATAGTGAGAAGAGATCGTCACAGATCAAACCTTACAAGCACAAACACGTGAATCTTTGTTCAAAATACGTATTCCAACTGTAGGAGACTGGGTGAGTGCACGTGGGCCAATTTGTCCGAACATGTGCTCATTCCCATTGGATTCTCCCAATAGCCTAGCAAGACGTCATAATACAAGAGTTACTGTGTTCCAACTCGCCGATATCCTGCAGATTCAGCACACCTCAAGATATTGGAAGTTAAACCACAAAACATCTAGAGTTCTAGCACGCCGCCCATACCGATTATGGGACGTATGGTTCCAGGAGTTCAGGTTAACAGGCGGGGGCGGGCGGGTGGCATAAGTCATGGCTACTATTATATTGTAGTCTTGTCACTGGCCTGGAGTGCTTTCTATCAGAATGTTGATGTATGAATGAGCAGCGCAGTGGAATGTTGTTGTGGATCTGTGATTGAATGTTCTAGGAGTGTCAGTTGGGGCCTGAGCTGGGCATGGTAGGATGGCCGGTGGGTCTGCTCCTTTGTATGTAGTGTATTTACCCATCCCTAGTCCCTGTGCAGTCATCAATGTCACTGTATATACATGAGTAAGAGGATTATGTACATACTGTATAATAAAGCTCTACCTGGACCAATCTGAGACTCCACAACTGGTTTGAGTGCTGAGCTGAGGGACACCAAAGAGACTTCATAACAGCTACTTGCGTTCAGTGCAAAGGACAAGATAAAAACAAAAAACAATCAGCTCACTGGTTCCTTCCCAGTTACGTGAGATACCACAGCTGCCACCGACACACGATATGCCTTGGGATTATGCCATGGGAAAAGGGCAGCCAAAAATAAACAGGTAGATGAACATTCATTTTGTTAAAAAGTATTAAATACCGGGGCAGCATCTGAATCAGGACGTTTATCTAAAAATACATGACTTACGGAGCATTAACCATTTTCTGCAGCCAGATCAAGCCGAGGCCCAGCACCTATACAAGTAAAGCTTCTGTGTGAGTGCTTTACGTTGCCATGGCGGATAACACGGTAAATCTCGCATGTAATCCGTTCTGAGCGCAACTGCCAGAGAGAGATCATTTATTCTCCAGAAACCTGGTGTACCTGTTTGAGAGATGTAGTGTTCGGTTACACCTCCACATTTCTGCTCGTTTAACATATTCTATGTGTTCCTTTCTAAGAGCTATTCTGGCAGGTACATATTGGTTTTTAGGATTATCACTGCGCACAGCATCGCCAGCCTCATACCGTTTTTTTACCTGCAGTTTGAAAGAGCAGAACAGTCCGTTTGGGTGCTTGAAAAACATTTGGCAGCTGTAATTCGGTTACACGGGCATATGTGAACCCTGCATTTATACTAAGTCACACACTGGTAATACTTAAACCAGTAAAGGAAAGTTCGCCGCTGACCAAGATTTGTTTACATGAAACTGGGTTTGAAAAGTATTAATAACTCAGGTGCCACTGACCTAGAAAGATAGTATTGTTTCTAGGTCTATTGATTATTAATATTAAAATACAATTGACGGCCCTGCTGTGGAAGACAGGTACCAGCAGTGCTGCATTACTGTCCATATTTGCAGGGCCAGTTAGTATTTGTAGTTTTTCAATTTCTAAGGTGAAAGAGATGGAAGGAGGGAAAGTGGTTGTAAAGGAAAAGAGGTGTTGGGAGATGGTAAACAGTGGAGTTCGTAGGGCACGGGTCTGCAGTTGCCCGACAGGGCGAGGGTCGATAGGGAACTGCACAGGGAGAGACATTACCAATGAAGCCATCTTTATAGTGGTTTAAGAGATGTACAAAAACTCACGTCAAAACAAATTTGGAAATGATAGGTTGGAATTTCCATGAGAACACCCAGTCTTTAATTAAAAAATTAAATCAAATAAACACCTAAGAAAGCAGAGGCTAGTTACCACAGGCATGGGTTATCATGAGTGGCTCCCTGTCAGCTCTGAGTATCCCGCTACTCGAACTCCCTGAGGGAATCCAAGACATGTTTTTTACTTGATCGAATGTCTCATAGGCAACACTCGTCTAAATATTGCACATACACGGTCCAATTGTTTACCGGTGTATCAGGCGTTCAGATGGGAATCTTGAGAGGAGGATCTGATGCCAATAAGGTGGGATATTGCAAGTGCCTCAATGCCAGCTTTGGCATATAGAGACACTGGATGATACATATCTCATACAAAACTCTAGGGCAGAATTTTCCATCCAGATTGGGCCAACGTAGAGGCTCTACCCATATCCAGCCTTTTGCATATGTTGACAAACTCCACACAGCCATTCAAAAGAAACAGGGAAATCATGGGGGACACTTAGCCCCCATAAATGGGGTGAAATGGACATGGGAGATGGGTAGAGCCCTGAAATGGACATGGGAGATGGGTAGAGCCCTTACGTTGGCAAAAAGAGATCGTCATATGGATGAAGATCCAATTAATCTCTCGATTTGTGTATGTATGATTTGTATTATGTGAGGTTTTCAAATGTGTTAAAAGTACATTTGTACTAAGAGACAAATAAATAAAAAGTATGTATGAGTTTGACACGGCACAGCTGTTTTTATGTATGTGTATCTCACACGCACAAAAAGCGGTGCCACTTGACAAACGAGCAACAGACATCTGTATACCCATCAGGATACCCAAATGAACCTGAACTCCTTCATGTACGTGGTTGCAGCAGAGAAGAACCTCTAAGCCACTGGCTTGCCTAATAAACACTAAGACAGATATACACTAATGGCAATTTATAAGTGAATTTGAAAGCAGCATCACAAATACAAATGACCATAAGAGTGACAACTGGCTAAATTGCATAATCCAGGGGTAACTTTTTCAGGTTGCTGGCTACTAGACAAGCATAAAAAGTCACTCCGCACCTCAACTCTCCAGATACACCAGCACACCATTTCTTACTTGCCAAGTGCCAATTATCACTAGCGAATGGCAAGTGTCAACCCAACGTGTGTGCCCTGGTATAACCCATAAAACTGTTAGAAAGGGTGGTCAAGCTAGGAATTCATAAAGCATCAATGCAAAAGCTTGTGAATTACATTTCTCCATGAAGCAGCATAGTTAAGGTGTACTGCTTCTGTAAAACACTAGCTTCGCAGGAATCAATTTAAGGTGGGAATGACATGAGACAGTAACTCTCACCACAAAGCTTCCTTCAATAGCTTGTGCTTGCAAAATCGGTTTTACAGCAAGAGGCAAATGCAGAGGCTGTCCATATCCTATTGTGACATGGGCAACAAAGGTGTCTGCACAGCTGGACTGTATAGAGGGTGAGAATATGCATTGGCTGCGGAGACCACCCCACCCCGCCCCCCCTGTTCATACTTAAACCTTTTCAATCTGGCTACACTTGGTTTCGCTCTTGACACCTATGAACAAAAATCAAGAAAAACAAAGCACAAAACCCTGTGGGGAACAGTTCTTCTCACTCAGGTAATTAATTTCCAAGTTGTATAACCTTTGTAAAGAACACAAGGAAATGTCCCAACACTCTTCCCATCTATCAGCATGACTCCACCCTCACACACTACTCTAAAATTGTAAACCGTAGTACTTAACTGGAGACCAACAGACTTTGGAACTCCTTACAATCTTGGTTCTGCAGCAAACAAGCAAGGTAATGACATTCACATCTTCAACACTCATGGCCTTCTCAACACTACGCTTAATTGTCTCTGCTAGCTTCAAACATATTTGATCGAACCTCACTCCTACTAACCGTTTCTCACAGGTAGGCATCCACAACTCTGTCTTGACTGGATGACTTCCTACCCAACGGACCAGTCCTTCTCATGGAACACTAATACCTCTACTCCCACCCCTCCTCTGGTAAGGGGTCTCTTCCTGTCCAACTTCCCTTCATATTAAACACATCCTCTCAGGAGACTTCTCTTTATTTGGAATTTTGTACCGCTTTATTGCTCATAACTCTTAAATCATTATCTAAATCCTATCCTTGACACCAGAGACATCTTCCATTATATCCATCATCTCTCCTCCATCTGTGATTGGTTGGCACTTCAATGCCTAATGATTAACTCCACAAAGACCAAAGCCATGTTCCTCCAAACACCCCACCCACTCTCCGCTCCAATTTAGCCTTTCCTCCTCACCCAAAGCCTACAACCAGGAGGTCCTCTGACAGCAAACTAAAGTTTCAACAATAATGCAACGCTTGCCAGGATAATCCTACTGATTGTACACAATATCCGTCCCCACTCACTGCCAATACTCAAATCTAGATTACCATTCTTGTTCTCTAGCGATATGATTACTGCTCTGGTCTCCTCTTGTGCGTTCCAGTCTACTCTTTTGCCCTTTTACCTGCAGACAGAATACTACACTTCGCAACTCAAAGTCTTTACAACCACCCATGTTCTTCTCACACCTCTGCAGACCACAGTTACAAAGGGAGGCTAACCATGCAACATTGGTCCCTCTTCAAGTTCCTCCTCTTTGTATTCAAAAGCTTTCCTAGGTTGCAGCCTCCAAAAATGGCAAATTCGACCTCCATTACATAAATCTTTAACACTGTGATCCCAAACTCCACTATTGCACTATGCTGCCTCGTCTCAATGTCAGGTACTATAAACATAGGCACTGCCCAAGCTTTCAAGACAGTACTAAAATATATCTCTACCCAGTGATGGGCACCTCAGACATTTGGTGGCATCACTTCTCACTCAATCCTGCCTTCCTTGGCACAAGGGTGCCATGATATATGATATGGCATTTATAACGCGCCTATACACAAGTGTTTCAAGGCGAGACAATCCATTTTTTAATGCAACTATTCGGAATGATCAGTTTGCTCTCACCAGTATATTTCCCCCACTTGTATTTTCCCACCCCACCGGGGGTCGGGTATGCTCCTATTTGCAGATGATGCCATAGTGAACACAAAAGCCCTAAGCAGACTGAAAAACAACTTAATTTGTGTGCAGACATACATGGACTAAAGGGACAGGAAATCAACTATAGTAGGAACAAATATATGGTCCGCAATGGGAAGTCGATTGGATGCCCAAATTAATTGCCATGTGCTGGATGAAGAAAATGTGCATAATTACCTATGGTCAGGCTTTACGGCCAAAGGAACCTGGAATATGGAAGTGCAAAAGAGCAAAACTACCCAAAAAATAATTTCAAGCAGTTTACAGGCTCACTATAAACTGTGCGTGAATCGTTCCGTTGCTGCAGCATTAAGGGTATTTAGGATAAAAGCTCCACTATAAAGAGATAAAATATGATGCTATCAGAATGTTAAGTTACTTAGCACAGGGCTAAAAATGTGCACTCGCCACTAGTCATTGGCTAGTGATAATTGGCTAGTGTTGCGCCTTGAAACACTTGTGTATAGGCACGTGATAAATGCCGGATCATTAGAAATGGTGCATTTATGTATGTGTAGAATTGAGGTGGTGAGTGACTTTTTAAGGCATGCTAGCAGCTTGCAACTTGAAACTTTTCCTTTTGGCTTTTTATATAAAAATTCATTTCTAAAACAGTTAATGGGTCTTCCTTGAATGGTCCCAACATGTGGAGGTTGCTACAATTTTAAATGGATTTAGTAGAGGATATGGCTTCTCTAAAGCCAAACAAAATATTGGATAAAGCTACGGCTGGCCCCACAGTGGTCCAGATACAAGGAAGCCATGTAGGATGTTTTAGGTAGGAAATACAGTAGTACTCTGCCCTGGTTTGCCCATGTGCAATCTGTTTTTCGGAAAGTAGGACATTTTGATTTTTGGAGTAACCCAAAGTATATTAAGCAAGGTGTGCTTGTCCTGGCCAAGCAAAGTTATGGTGTGTGGTCACATGAATTCTGCGAGACCAAGAACTCAGTTAATGAGAATAAGCATTTGCTTTATTCAATAAAAGCATCACAACAGTTATACTTCTATTAAAACAATACATTTTGTGAACATTAAATACATGCACACAGGAAATTAGCATTACAAAATAAATCACCACTAAGTCCATGTGGCCAACAGTTGATGTCTGTTCATCTGTTAATAAAGTACTACATAAAACATTATTGATTCAACTTAATTTGTAGTGGATATTTAGCATACTTAAGTCTACATTTCCATGCCGATACTAAAGATCCAGTGAATGCTACAATCGCGTCTAACGCACCTCTTACAGTAACGTAATGTACTGTTTAAACAAAGGTGAACTCTTTTGTCGTCTCATAAGGGCTAATGAGGGGCACCAAAAAAATGCATCAGATACTCAGTGGGGTGTTAACACAATGGGCAAGATAATGTGTACAGAGGATTCAATTTTTTTGTAAACTTTGCAGTCGAAAAATGCCTAAATGGAGTTTCAGATATAAAAGAATCTGGAGTAGTAATGTTCGAAACAAAAGCCATGTTCTCCCACATACATCTGTTTCTTAGGAAGATGGCAAATCATGGTTTTAGTTTTTCTACAGTTCATTGAAAATCCCATTTCCACAGATAGTTGAACAAATTAAGAAGGATTTCCTTAATCCCATGGTGTTCTAGAGATTACAGCAACATTGTCAGCATTTAACACAAGCGGTAGCATCTCAGTTAGGGGCATTCAAAGAACAAGGGCGTTCACAGAACAAGGGATAAGCTTTGTGGTTAGATCATTCAAGAACAATGAAAAGAGGACTGGTGAAATCATGCAACCTTTCGCACTCTGTGATTAACCTGAAAAGGTACTGTGTTTTCTCCTTTGGGTCCCATCTAACATATGCAGTATTATTTTGATACAAGGTAACAATGGCTCCTAATAGCTCCAAAGGAAAATTAAGTTCTCTCAAAGTCGACAATTTCCTTCTGTTAATATAACCAAAGGCTGATTTTAGGCCTACAAAAATAATATACAAGAATTCCCCATTCAAGATCATATTTGGCAAATAACAGAAATTCAAAATGCCTGATGGATGATCCCCACACGCTTCCTAAAACCCACTTTAGCATGATTTAATATATGATTTTCTTCTTGCCATATGATCATTCATTAGGATAGAACTTTTCAGAAAACCTTACACAAAGAATCAATTGAAGAATTAGGTATATAATTCCCAAGCTTATTATAGTCTCTTTTTTAAAGATATGGCGTTAGCACCCTGTTCCAAAGGTTGGAATTGGGGGCTGGGGGATGGAGGGGAGGGTAACGGCACGCCAGCCCGAGTTATAAGCACGAGCAAAGTAAGGGCCTATAACGAGGGCAACGGGCTCTTAGCACCTTGTTTCAAGGGCTGGAACAGGGGGTAACGTCATTAGCACCCCGGGTTACCAAAGCAGTAAACCAAGGTGCTTAAAAAAAGAAAGGGACGCCATGCGTGTCCCATTTAATGTAATCCTTTGGTAAAATGGCTGCCATGATTGTGGAAGGCAGAGCGCCATACGGAGCCCATATTCCATTACCATGGTGGCCTGGACCAGCGAGCGGCAGGGTACCTGCGGCCACAACAATCAGGTAAGTGGGGCAGGGGAGTGAGGCAGGGGATTAAAAAATAAATAAAGAGGAGGGTGGGAGGAGATGGTGGCACACGGCTGGGGAGGCAGCCTACAGATTCTGTGGAACGTGGGCAGAGATCAGAGATTTCAGCCCACGATCCGCGAAACCCGATTGGCTGCGCCCCCGCCCTGGGTGCTAATGGAAACTATTCTAGCCGCAGTAACGTGGAACTATATGTTGGGCATTGATACAATTATTATTTTTGTTAAAATCGGTGCACATATCTCAAGTTCATCTTAAAAAATAAAAACAATTAAGAGGCCATCTGGTCCAGGTACTTTTCCAACTTTCTGTGCCTAAAGTGCTATTTCAACTTCTGTGTCAGTAGACAAACAATCCGAACTATCACATAAAAAAATAACTCATCCACCTTATTATCCTCTCTATCACTGCAATAGTAAACATCCTTAAAATGGTTGTACCAAGCAAGGTCTTTTATGGGTGCTACCTCGCAGCTATTTGTTGGCTCTCTTCCATTGGTTACCATTTTACAAAACTCTTTTTAATTTCTTAATACTAAAGGCATAAATAAGCTTTTTCCACAGCAAATCCATTGCTTCCTTTATCTTTTGGCATATCATTAATTTGTATTATTTGTATTCTTTTCTAAAAATACTCAACACATTCTTATTGTTTTCCTTGTACGCTGTTCTTTGGTTATCCCTTGCCCTTTTACAATCCGAATCATAGAATGGGCAAGATGAGCCTTTCTTGTTCTTATTAATTGTTAAGAATTTTCAAATTTGGGCTTATGTTGTGCACCAAATTATCGTAAAACACAAGTCCCCGCCTCTCATGCTAATCGCTAAAAGTTAATAAAAGAAAAATGGAAGAATTTCACTGTAAATCTGGGGTAGAAGTACATTCATATCCAACTTACCCCATTCCTGGACAACCCTACCTACATGTTCTACAATATGAACTATAAAAGTAGATGGACGACAGCTTACTCGCTAAGGTAAAAATGGACCATGGTTATGAGATACATTTCATGTGGGCACTATTTATGAAGTGCCACCTAGACATTCTTCTGTTGGCTTTCATAAGTAAAAGATGGAAACAAACTTCATCAGATTTATGACTTGCAGTGAGCCTGCACAGCAATTTCATCTCATGCACTCAGTAGAAGCACATTCGTAGACAGAACAAAAGACCTGCTCGAACAGTCATCAGATAAGAAACCTAACTCATGTATAAGTGTTTTTAAAATCCACATCTAGACAAAGCCCTACAGATAAGGGTGTATCAGCCACTTCTTCTCCCTATGAATAGGCACATGTTACAAAAAACGATAGTAGGAAGTAAAAAAACTCCCAATAAAAACAGGAAACAGAATCATAGCCAAACATCCTGCTTTCATCAACATAGCCTTTGGTTACAAGTTTGGAAGAATAGTAGGATCTCGCTTATTAAAAACTGTCATTGGGACTGGGACTTCCTTTTTTACTCCCTAAAAAAGAACAAGTTACTCTCTTACCTGGTAACGTTCTTTCGATGGGATGGTCCGACGACGTATTCCATATCTATGACATGTAATCACCACAGCTGTGCTGCTTCGGAAAATCTTCGGCATCTGCGTCCTGCATCAATGACGTCGATACGCCGCCCTCCGACAGCCGACGTCACTGGATGTTATAAGTAGGACGCACAACGCCCGTAGCCTCAGTTGTAGTTTTTTCCCCATAACATGTGGCACCAGTCTTCTGCCAGTCAGACGCACAAAGCCTTGCGGAAACGTAAGCTGCAATCGCATAAGAAATTCTGTAGCTGGGAAGGCAGGGAGGGAGCGATATGGAATACGTCGTCGGACCATCCCATCGAAAGAACGTTACCAGGTAAGAGAGTAACTTGTTCTTCGAGGGGATGGGGTCCTCCGACGTATTCCATATATATGACAGACTCCCAAAGCAGTACCAATGCAAGGAGGTGGGAAAAGAATTTAGAAAACTGAAATTTAGAATGCCCAATCAAATTGCGGAGTAAAGGACCACCTTGCCAAAGGCCACATCCTGCCCACGGATGGAATCGAGGGAGTAGTGACGTACAAAAGTATGTACCGAAGCCCAGGTGGCTGCATCACAGATGTTACGATTCGGAACACCCCTCCGTAGGGCAGTAGAGGCAGCCATACCCCTGGTATAATGGGTCCACAAGCCGACCGGTGGGTCCTTACCCGCCAAGCGGTAACACTCAGAAATAGCCAGAATAATCCAGCGAGACAAAGTCTGTTTCGTCACAGCTTGTCCCAAACGCTTTCCAGCGTAACCAATGAATATTTGATCGTCCAATCTGACCCGGGACATGCGTGAAATATAAAAGCTTAACGCTCTCCTAGGATCAAGCATATGGAGCCTCTCCTCTTCCTTACCAGGATGTGGAGGAGGATAAAACGCCAGAAGAACAACCTTCTGGCCTAAATGAAATTCTGACACCACCCTCGGAAGAAAGGAAGGACGAACTCTTAGGACAACCCTGTCCTTATGAAACACAGTGAAGGGTGGCTTAACTGAAAGTGCCTGTAACTCACTCACTCTGCGAGCAGAAGTGACCGCAACCAAAAATACAGTTTTAAGTGTTAACAGTCTCAAAGGGCATGAATGCAAAGGCTCAAAAGGAGCACCCATCAGAAAATTGAGAACAAGGTTCAAATCCCAATCGGGCACCTGGAAAGGTGACGGAGGGAACACATTAGTGAGCCCTTTCAGAAACTGAGAAATTAAAGGAATTTTAAAATAGGAACACTCTCAGACGAGCGCTTAAATATGGACAGCGCCGCCAGGTTACCTTTAACGGTACCCACTTGCAAGCCCCTGTGGGCTAAAGAAAGCAAAAAAGACAGAACCATGGTAATGTCACATGCAAAAGAATCCATATTCTTAACCCTGCACCAGTCGCAGAACTTGCGCCAACGGCAACGGTACAGGGACTTTGTTGCTGGCCGTCTGGCCGAGAGCAACACCTCCATCACTTCTTCAGGGAGGTCCCAATCCTTATACCTCAACCTTTCAGAAACCAAGCGTGAAGGTTGAGGGATCTGACCTCTGGATGGAGAACCTGACCCCCCCTCTCCCGTGAGAGCAGATCGTCTCGGTAGGGAAGACGACATGGAGGGCAGATGGACAAGTCGAGAAGGTCCGGGTACCACGTCCTCCGGGCCCACGCCGGAGCAATGAGGATTATCTGGGAACCGAACCTCCGTAACCTCTGCAGTACTTGCGGGATGATGGGGACTGGAGGAAACGCGTACAGCAGTGGGAATGACCACTCCACCATGAATGCGTCTCCTAAGGCTCCATTTGGAGGAAATTCCCGCGAGCAGAACCTCTCGCACTTCCGGTTGACACTGGAGGTGAAGAGATCCACTTGAGAGGTCCCCCAAAGGGCGAAGATCTCCAGGAGAATCTCCTGAGCCAACCCCCACTCGTGAGAGATCGCGCTCTGCCTGCTCAGAGCGTCCGCCGTCTCTTTTTCATCTCCGGCCAGATAAACTGCTGAGATCGAAACTTCCCGCTGGATTGCCCAGAACCAGAGCTGCATCGCCTCCCTGCACAGAGGAAGTGACCCTGCACCCCCCTTTTTTTTGAGGTAGTGCATGGCCACCGTGTTGTCCATCAGGATCAGGACATTCTTCCCTCGCACAGTCGGCAGAAAAGCCTTCAGGGCTAGCCTGACGGCACTCAGCTCCAACAGATTGATATGGAGTCTGGACTCCGACGGAGACCAACGACTGCGGACTGTCAACTCGTTGGCATGAGCTCCCCATCCCGTGAGGGATGCGTCTGTCACAATCGTCACATCCGGCCAGGGTAGCCAAAATGGAGCCCCCTTCATCAGATTGTCTTCGACGGCCCACCACAGAAGGTCCTGGGCGACCGGGACCGCACTTGAACAGGGTCCGACAACCTGCCGGAGGACTGAGACCACTGGAGCTTGAGTGCCCATTGCAAAGATCTCATCCGCAACCTGGCCTCTGGCACCAGAAGAATGCAGAATGCCATGAGGCCGAGCAATCTCAAGAACTGGAACGCTGGGAGACTCTGGGCAAGCTGAAACTTGTGCACCATCTGCTGACTGTGATGAGCCCTCACCTGGGGAGGAAAACACTGCCGCAGGGGCGTGTCGAGCACAGCTCCGATGTACTGGAGCCTCTGTGTTGGTGTCAAATGGGACTTCCTTAAGATGAGGGAGAAGCCCAGCGTGTGGAGGGTGTGGCAGGTGAAAGACAGATGATCCAGGACTTACTCGGGAGAGCGCACCCTGATCAACCAATCGTCCAGGTAGGGGTAGACGTGAATCCCCCCTTTCCTGAGGTGCGCTGCCACCACTACCATGAGCTTGGTGAAGAAAGACCCTCGGGGTGGAGGTCAATCCGAACGGCCGGAACCCGAAACTGAAAGTGCGAGTCGCCAACCACGAACCTCAGGTACTTCTTGTGTTTTGGATGTATCGGCACTTGAAAATAAGCGTCCTCGAGGTCGAGAGACACCAACAAGTCCTGAAGTTGAAGGGCCTGGAGGACGAGAGAGAGTAACCATCTTGAACTTGTCCTTCCTGAGGAGTTTGTTCAAACGGCGCAAGTCCATGATGGGTCCCAATCCCCAGTCTTTCTTGGAAATCAAAAAATAAGGGGAATACCATCCCTTGTTCCTCTCCGCTACAGACACATGTTCTATGGCGCCTGTCTCCAGCAGGGATTGAATTTCCTGTGCAAGGAGCGGATCCAGACTCTTCAAAGAGAGATTCTCCGGTGGATTGTCTAGAGGAAAGGAAGACAGTAGCTGTGGGTTATGATCTCCAGAACCCACACATCTGAAGTAACGGCGCGCCACTCTGCAAGATGCTGCGCCAGCCTTCCCCCAACCGGCAAACCATGGGACATGGCCTCAGGATTGAGCTGAAGCGGCTGCGGCGTTGCCTGAGGGCAAAGAGGCAACAGCCTGAGTGGCCTTGCACCTCGAGTACCTTGTTTTCCATCTCTGGCACTCCTACGGTGGCCCCTTTGACTGGCAGCTCCTCTCGCTTTACCAAAGGATGAGTAATAGCGAAAGGAACCTCCCCTCCATTGCTGTTCCCTAGGACGAAAAGGCGGAGGTTGGCGAACTGCAGACGGATGTTCCCCGTCAAAGGGCATGTTGAGGAGCCGGGCCTGCACATCAGGAGCAAACCCCGACTTCCGAACCCACGCAAACCTGCCTATCACGGTGCTCGCCGCCATGGACCGGCTGACGCAATCTGCCATGTCCAAACCCGACTGAACGGCCTCACACATGGCATCCTTGCCATCCTGAACCATGGCAAGGAAACCATCCCGTTCATCCCCTTCGGGAATATGTTCAGCCGCTAAGGAAACACAGTTCCACAGAGTGTGCGTGAAACGTGACAATGCACATACAGAGTTGGCCGCCTGAAGCGCCATACCCCCTAAAGAAAACACTTTCTTCGCCCAGCCGTCAAAACGCTGGTCGTCCCTATCAGGAGGGATGGTAGGATATGATGCCTGCTTTGCCGGGGCTGTAGCCGCCTGTACCACCAAACTCTTCGGAGTGGGGTGCTTGGTCAAGTAGCAGGGGTCGCTACTGGCTGGGCGGTATTTTCACGGCAAAGACTTGCCCACTGCCGGGAGACTCTCCGGAGCAGACAAGCCGCCGCCACCCTCCTCTATAGAGCCATGTAGAGCCATGTGGAATGGCAGTACCGGGTCCGTTGGTGGACCTTGGTCGAGGATATCCGTAAGGTCATCCTGAAGAAAATCCCCTGGGGAAGCAGACCATCCCAAGTACTCGGTGACCCTGGACATAAGGCGCCGGTACGAGGAGTCGGTATGAGTGCCAGGCTCATGCCTGTCCAACCCACTGGCATCGTGCAGGGACTGCCGCAGGTCCTCAATTTGGCTATGGCCTAAGAGAATCTCATCTGGACCGTATCCAGAACCATGCCATCATCAGAGCCCTCATCCACCTCTGAAATAAACTCAAGATGGCGGTAAGAAGTCACAGAATGTGGAACAAAGCCATGCTTGACCTTGGCCAGAGCCTTTCTATGGGGTTCCACCGAGCCCTGGAGTACCCCCGTCGAAACAGCCTCGAAAGGCGTCGAGTGAATCGGCGTCGACGCCGAACGCGGCACCGACAGCATCGATGGCATCAACACAGTCCTCGAGGCTGGAGCCCCGGGCGTATCCCTCGACAGCCTGGGCGCCAATGGCGTCGACGACTTCTTCTGAGGTGGGGCCTCGAAAGAGTCCATCGACGACCTCCGCATCGACGACTTCCTCGAAGACACCACAGGTGCACACAGTTTCGAGCGTGTCGAGGAACGGGACCTGGACCGGGCAGGACGAGAACGATTCCCCTTGCCCGAGCAGGACCTCTCCCGCGAATCGTGCCGACCACCCAAGCCCGAAGGCGTGCGAGCGGTGTCTCTCGACCGATCACGACCGACCTCACTCGGAGGTGCGGACGGACCAGTGCCCTGCGATTTGAGAATCGCTAACATTTTCTTCCTGAAGGACGCCCATTCCTCTGGCATCGCATGCTTGGTGGGATAAGCGACCCACCGACCGGCGGAGTCCTCGGATGAGGATGGGGAAGGCGACCGATGACGGCGCTTCCGGGAGTGCCTCGAAGAGGCAGAGGAGTGGCAGGACCAACTCTGGGACCGAGACCCACTGGACTTCCGACGACGATCTGGAGAGTCGCCCCTCGAATCGTCCATCGAAAGACCCGCAGACCGCGACTTCCGTGGCTTGGACACCTTACCTACCGATGACTACTTCTTGCGCTCCCACAAGGCTTTGGACGTGAGCGACTGGCAGTCGACACAGTCAACCGTGTCATGGGCCTCCCCGAGGCACCAGAGGCAGGCGTCGTGCGAGTCCGCCACCGACATCTTGGACCCGCAGTCCCCGCACTTCTTAAAGACCGGACGCGGGGTGGAAGACGAGGTAGACATCTTCACGAAGAATATACTTCACAATACGAACAGGTTCGAAGAACCGAGAAAGAACAAACTCCAAAGAGTCGAGGCGAGCCGAGATCTCTGAAGCGAACACGTTCGCGGAACTGAGGCTACGGGCGTTGTAAGTCCTACTTATAACATCCAGTGACGCCGGCCGTCGGAGGAGATCCTCGAGGGCGGCGTATCGACGTCATCGATGCAGACGCCGAAGATTTTCCGAAGCAGCACAGCTGTGGTGATAACATGTCATAGATATGGAATACGTCGGAGGACCCAATTCCCTCGAAATCAGTTTACTCCCAACTTTAAAAACAGGGAGGAAAATATTCCCACTTCAAAACCTTATGTAGAGCACTGACTAGACCAGGTGTCTAAACCGTAAATAATGAACTTGAAAAAAGGAGTGGTGGGTTAAGGCCTCCCTGATAAAAACGGATGAACCAATGGGAAGGTGGTTTTCTATTTTATGGTTTGATTTAGGCATATATGCTGCATTTGTATCTTGGTATAACAATGTTATATTAATTCTAGATAACGTGCGTTCACCAGATTGAAGGCGCTTCTAGAGACTCGAAAGGTTTGATTCATTCATTTAAATTTTAAATGATTGTAGGAAAACATGACAAGGGTTTTGTTAGTATCATGCTCAAGTTCCATGTATATGCCCCAATAGCCTAAGTAATAATTATATATTATTTTGATGATTTTATTCATCAATTATTGTACTGAAAGTAATATTTGTTTACAATTTGATTGCTTATGGACTTTTTAGGTGATTTTAGTGCGTAAACTGGCACGTTTTTGCATGTTATTTTGAACTTTGTCAAGCTTCATTTTTCGGTTTTACATTTTCGTACTTCAACAACAGCAATAAATCATACACAATCAATATGATCAGTTACCTACAACACAATAAACAAATAATGAGACAAAACGACGGGCAACACCATGAGGCTAATCATTCAATGAAATTCCAAGCTCTCCGCAGAGATCACAGGGGCGAACGTGTGAATTTACAGTCATTATAGGCTCAAACCTCCTCAGGATGGCCCTCCATAAAAGGTCTGGATTACAATTTGCATTTAAGTGCAACAGTGGGCCCTCAGAGAAGTGAAGAATTGTGCAAAATGTGAGGCGTGTGGTACATCTGTTCCCTGTCCTGCACATATGTTATGAAGGGCACCCACATGTCGAAATATGTGTCAGATGTGTCGGATAGTATTGCCAAGATATTTTCCGTGGCCCTGGCGTGCTAATTCTTTATCTACCAACACGCTATAGTGGAGGCACATGGGCGTTTTCCAAAACTGAGCTGTCGGCACGCGAGCTGCATTCAGCAGCTGAATACCCCGATTCTGGATATATATTGACCGAAGTCCTCCCATTGATCCAGACTGCCCATCCAATATGTCTGAATTATCAGGCACTTCAACCACAGATGCCCCATATTGCCACTTCCCAACACCCTCTCCAGCAAGCATCCAGTGTCTCAGGATACATCTTATGCAGCCATTTCGGGTGGGGCACCACCTGTAGCACACTCTGTATGACTTGTCCCCCATTGGAATTTTTCTGTACCTGTCCCCATATTCGAGGTCCCAATCTCTTGAACGAGATTGGGACCTCCAGCTCCTGCTCCCATCTTGTCATGTATGGATAAACAGCCGATGCGTCCTCCTAGTGCAGTATTTTATAGGATTGAAAGACTTTTACTGCCTGTCCTTTCAGCCACTGAAAGTTCGAAACCTCTAGGCTTTCTAGCGGCTGCAACTCTCACCTCCCAGTTTCTGATCCAATGTCTTAGTTGCATTTATCTAACACACTCCTTCGAAGCTAGCCAAAACCTTTCTTTGCATCGATTTAATGTGAGGGGACCTTCATTATTGTAATATAGTTTCTCCAGGATTAGGGTTTGCGTGCTACCCAATTGGCATAACTGGCTGTAGCGAGGCCTGGAATAAAGGCTGGGTTCAGAGAGATCTGCATAATTAGACTGAGTTACATCCGAGTTTTAAGCCATTTACACCCTTTATTCTGGTACTGAATCGTACAGCGGGTTGTAGGCAGGAGATTCCCTTAGCTCAATCTACAACTAGTGGGCATGAATGGTAAATGCGACAGAGGTATAGTAAACTCTTCATGTTCCAGCTCCTGCCATATCTTGGACTCCTGCAACTCCGGCCAGACCAGCATCTGACCAATTTGTGCAGCTAACAGATACCGGTGAAGAGGGAGACCCAAGTGTGGCCCTCATGACCCCCACCCGACTTGGAGACTAAAGGCAGAGAAATGAGAGATGCACATCACTCCTGGGCCCTTCCTCGCCACCATTAATTTATCGCTGATGTGAGAAACGCTATTCGCTCAGACAGCCATTCAAACAGTACCCAACTGATAATATGGAGGAGATACAGTTGTCATTGATTGAGCAAGTTAACCGACTATAACCTTGAAGAAGCTGAGGACGTCACCACTAACATCATGACATATATGTGTTAGACATGAAACATATAGGCATCCATTCACGAAGCTACGCAGACACTCGGGCCACATTTCTCTTACACACAAAGCACATCCTTAGGACTCATACAGGTAGAGGACCAACAAATTTACACCAGTATATTTTCAGCTATCCGGAACCAGCAAGAAGCCAAGAATACAAACAACTAGCTTGCTCATGCTTATTTAGACTAACATGGCCGAACATAAAGCAAAGATGGAAGCCATAGTTGCACTTAAGTGAATCGGGAAGGCAAGACGAACTTCAGAAAGCAGGGAGAAGCTGACAGCCTAATTCAGTTAAGAGCAGACGGACAGAGCTACCAGCGGAGGCAAGGTACACAGCCTCGCCCAGGGCAAGCAGAGATGGAAAGTTTCCAGTTCACCCGGCGATAAGACACTTGCAAGGAATATAGCCTAAAAAACTCATAATGACAAGCAGAAGAGCTTCATTTTGTGGTCTTCCTTAATGAACCAATCCCTTTCCCCGATAGAGTTTTTATGATGCAATTTGTTTTTGTGATGTTACTAGCAGTTAAAATGGTGTGACACACGTTTGGCGGATGAGACCTCTTGGAGCGTTAAGCTGTTCTGGTGCGATACCTATCATTTTGAATGATAATAAAGACAGTAAACTTTGCCCTATGGTTGAGTCTTCCGTTATTGTGGCAGGGATTGTGTTGGGGCCCAAGTACCCTCTTGCTGGTAATCGGAATAGCTGCTAAGAGTGCACCTGCCACACCTTTACAAGTAGAAGCAGAGGGATGGTCGCTAAGACCTTTCGACATTAAAACCGCCTCATGGGGCCACATGCTTAAAGGGCTGCGCAGCGACCCGTGAGGATCAGACTCCAAGACAACGCATGGGAATAATTGAAGAGGACGTTAAGAGCCGCCTTAGAGAAATTTCTGCCCACTTCGCTTGGGACTCCAAGCAGCCAAGATGGCAGAGTGGCAGATTCTGGGAGAGTCTGTGTGTTCAAGGGGCTTCAGCGGATCACAGAGTGCTAGTATTGACTCAACTATACAGCAAATATAGGGAACGGGAAAGTCTTGGTTAGGGTTGTGTTTTTGTGAAGATTACGCAATTTTTAGGCGGTCAGCTTAGAGGGTCTGCTTGGTTTATGGATGAAAAATATATTTTCTTAAAACCAAAAAAGAGCATACCTATGCTCTAGGCAGGTCAGCTTAGTTCATGGAAAATGTTATGAATGCTTCCGTGTGTCTAGGTATTAGCAGACTGCGCTAACTTAGTTCACGGAAGGTGGTTTCTTAATTTATCTCATTGAGATGTATTCCTATATGCGGTGGTATAGAAGAGGAACAACAATTTTGGTGTTCCCGGTGTCTTGGTGAGGCCGGAAGACAGCTGTACATTATGTTATGTTTGTTATTGTGTCTAGGTTGTCAAAAGTGGGGGTATATCTTGAAGCATTAGGGGTTTTTCCTTTGGAGAGTTTGACATCACATGTGAGGTTGTTGAATAGGACTTGAGGTGCATAGAAGGTGATGGATCTCATTTTTTGTTGAGCTGCTGCTTGAATTGGTTAAAAGTGTTACGCTATTTGGGCAGAGCTCGGGGAGCACATGAGGGAAGTTACGGTTTTGGTCTTAAACGCAGTGTGGGCGGTGTGCGCACCACACTCTCGATGGTGGTGAGCCAGGGAGGCTGTTGGAATGATTTTTTGGATTGCTATGTTTTTTGTGAATTCGATCGAAAGGTTGATGTTAATTATGTGCACTGTGAATTAAAGTTATTTAAATGTGTTGAAATCCCGATTTGAGGTCAAGTAAGTATTGCCGATTACAAAGTAACATGTCACCATGAGGAATACGCTGATTAAACATTTATGCAAGTCCCTCCTGTAATATCAAGACAAAATACACAAGTATTGCACAGAATGGACTTGCGATACAGAAGGCAAAGTGGCAAAGCCGTGGCCCAGGGATGGCAGCTTTTTCAAATGTGTGCAGCAACATATGAGCATGTATTTACATGCCTCCTAAAAGGGGAAGAATGAAGTAATCGATATTAGACCTATGCAAAATGTTTCAAGACAAAACCAGTAAATGTTGAGCTAATGCAATGCAGGAGGCGAATCACCCACGGCTCCCCCTCCTCAAACTGCATACGCAGACCTGGCAGTAGAAAGCCAGGGATTTTACCCATTAATGGAAATTAAAGCAGCGCCTGGATACACCAACCCCATTCTCTCACCACCCGCTGTTACAATGGATTTCTACACTCTGCTCTGGTGAACAGATGTTTAGGAAGCCAGCCTGGTTAGTGAAACAGGGATCACTTCAACGAAGTTAGCCAGGACAATTCAAGGAAGCTTGGAGAGGAGTCAAGGCTTAGTCTAAGGAGTAGTGGGTGTGATCTGAGGTCTTGTATGAGCCCAGACACAGTAGGACAACACGAATTACTTAGGCAGTAGTATATCATAAATACGCAAATTATTACGCCCCGAACACACACAAGTGAATAATGGAAAAACTTAAACACACACTGTGTAAAATATATGTACAGTCTCTTTTCGGTCAATGCAGTAAAGTATGGTTTCCTGACAAAACCTGTCAGAAGGGAAAGCAAGCAAACTATAATACATTGGCCAGCTCCAGAGGTGGATAACCCTAATTTATTAAGTCCAGCCCAAAGAAGATTGGAGCCTTGTGCTCAGTGTCAGGTTTGTGCGTAAAAGCACTTCTTGTCAATGGGAAGGAAAAGTTAGGAGGATTCTGGAGTGTGGAAATGTGATTCCGAGAGTCAGAGGAGAGACTGCTGCGGAGAACAAAGCTGTCCCCAACTTTTGGCAGCAGGAGCCACCAAAGCCAAGGCAAGGACCACAATGGTTCCTTTGTGCGTAAAAACTGGTTGGATGAACAAGCTGCAACCAATAAGTGATATGATTACTCACCGCTCTTAGCTCTCTCTGGGTCCAAACTTGTCATACTTGGAGATTGTCGCCTGAAGTACAAAATCACCTCCTTGGTTAAGCTTCAGAGAGCAGAGGTGCTGCAGGTCCGGTTTACAACTGGAGCTGGTTCTCGCGTCACAAATGCAGGACAAAGAAAGCACTGATGCAGCTGGTCTCAGGACACTTGAAGAAAGGCGGGAAAGTCACCAGTAGCGACCGCCACTGTCGCACAGTGACGCAGGGGCACACAAGTCCTGCAGTCTGATGCATGCAGCTCTTTCGCGACCCAATGCTGCTGGGTCAAAGAAATGTGGCAAGGAGATGCTTTGCAGTGCGAACTAAGATTTCCCCGAAGCTCGAGACAATTCTAGATAAAGCAACGCTCCAACGCAGGTGCCAAGGTTCAAGCTGTTCAGTCCACTGTAGGGCCCAGGGACACTTCCGAGGAGTTGAGAGTGATTGGGCCCACCACTCCAAGGGGTTGAAGCACCTTTGTGCAGGTCTTTGGAGACCGAGCACAAAGCAGGGGTCTACCGGGACAACGGCGGGCTCAGAGTGCGAAACCTTCTCTGCTTGGTTACGGACAGTCCTTGGAACTGCTTCACTTCTCTGGATACTTGGCTCTGTTTATGGGTCGATTCAGACCTATTGGTGATATGCAGGTCTGCACTCAGGCCCCCTCCTCATATCTCAAAGTCCAGTGAGTGCTTGCACACAGCTGGCCAATGAGATCTGCCCCACTCATGCACGCCAGCAGTGGTCCAATCAGGGACCACTGCAGCTCTCATGCACACCAGACATCCTGGCATCAGTAGTGTGGATTGGGCACAGACCGTCCCAGCACACTTCCTGGTTACCTACACACGTGACATGCAATAGCCCACGAAACTAGCTTTCCCAGGTGAATGCATGCCCAATTAAGGACTCCCCCGGGTCACAAGGCCCAGGATGAAGGCCAACAGACAAAATGGCCAAAGGAGAAGCCTTCTGCTGCCACCAGTCTACTCCTAGGCACATTGTCCAGTTACCCAGAAAATCCTTAAGGGATGTGTAAAGCCGGAAAATGCAAGGTCCCCAGTGTGCGGTACAGTAATTTACTTTGCGCACTGAAATACAGTTGACAAAAGTGGCAACAAAGTCATAAGACTAAGAGAAACAAAGTTTCTCACCATTGACTGCCAGAAGGCAGTCCCCATAACGATGAGCGAAAGCCCAGTGGAGTGCAGCTGGAGGCTGTGCTCTACTGGCAGAAAGTCAGATCAGGAGTCTGAAATAAAAGCAAAAAGTTTAGGGGGTGTGCACAAATAGAAAAAATGTACCCAACACCCACGTTTAGCAGCGAACATATACTTAGCGGCGTCAAGCAAGTGACTAAATAAGCACAGGTTATCAGCGGTGAACATAAGGAGTGCAGCGACTTGCAAGCGAAACTGAGGGAAGGCGATGTGGGCAAGACAGGACATAGTTTGGATAATGAGGCGATAGTCCCGACAAATGAATGGAGTGGTGGACAGACATTGCTTATATTAGATGCAAGCTAGGACATATGGGAGAGGAAGCTCCGAACCGTAAAAATGCAGACGAAGAAGCTAAAGAATGGGCAGAGATAATGGAGGAAGTACAGAGAAGAGAAAGGGAAGAGAAGGAGGAACACAACAGGTTGAGAAGGGAACGAGAATGAATAGAAGAGAGGGAAAGGGAAGAGAGAAGAAAAGGAAGAGCGGGGCTGGAGGAGAAAGCACTGAGAAAGGCCTACGCAGAGAAGTAGACAGTTGCAAATAAATAGGAAAAAGAGAACGTTCGAAATCAAGAGACTCATTAAAAAGCGCCTACACAGAGAAGAGGAGGATAGGAGACATGATCAGGAGAGAGACGAAAGTAAAGAGAACATTCTAAGAAAGCACCGGACACTAAGACAGAATCAACGCATCAGAATGACTATGAGGGAGAGGGGATGCGAAAAAGAATAGGGGAACTTTATAGGAGCAGAAGAGACAGTGTAGTCGCTGCAAAGGCAAGGAGTAGTACAGGACAGTCTCTGTTGAAGAGGGAATGCAATTTTTTAGATAACACGAAGGAGAAATTATGGGTGAAACTGAAATTAAGGAGGCTGTCATTAATATACCACTCAAGAACTGGTCCCTTTGGTCTAAGTGGAGACTGACATATAGTTACACAGCCAAAAGACTCAAACAACATTGCGCACTGCTGCTTGCGTGGAGCATGATCGCGTTGTCGCAACATATATCAGCTGTGTCCGGAGCCGGCTCGGAGCGTCTCAAGGCTAAGATAACTTAGCTCAGCACGCCAGAATTCTTTCCTTGCCCGTGTTTATTCCGCTCCCAACACTTGCTTATTCTTCCCCTGTGCTTCCTGTTGCTCTCTATTCTTTCTACCTTCTTAAAACCTTCCCGCTTTGGCCGTGCTGTGTTACTTGTGCTTACCTAGATCTTCCTTCTGTCCTTAGCTGTACTAGTGAATGTTTTCTTCTGGTATTTGTGGCTTCCCGACTAGTCCTTGTTCAGCACGCATTGGATTTACTATTACAGCTATTCAGGAAGGGAATTACCATCGCTTGCTGTGCACTCCTGGGAATTACAACAATTGGCTGTTTGGAAATTAAACATCAATAGCTTACCAATCGCTTCAACACTCATCAAGTTTTTCCCCCCCTTTGGGTTTTTTCCTGATAGGCGATTGGCTCTGGCTATTGCCATGATCAGTGTTCATAATTTCCTCGGCCAGAGGGGCGCCCAGAGACAGTTCCAACATGAATCCCGGATTACACAGAGAAAACGCCAGAACAAGAAAACCACTTTGGACTCCAAGACACAGGTGAGACGTAAAACCCATTCCTCTGAAGGCTATAGGCGCCCTTCTGATTCAGAACCCGACAGCTCAGCTTTGTGGACAATAGAGAAGGAGACAGCACAACAGTATTGGGGCTACAGGGTCTGATGAAGATTGACAGGAAAGTGACGAGGGGGGGAGAGGCCTTGCCGACACTCCAGGGAAGTAAGCCCCGACAGAGACTCTCCCCTCTGTCCTCATTCTTCTCGATCTCTCCTCTGCTTTCGACACGGTAAATCACAACATTCTGATCTCCAGTCTCTGGGATACCCTGGGCATCACAGATCTGGCCCTGGCGTGGCTTGCCTCCTTTCTCTCAGACCGTCCTTCCCAGATGGAACTTGAGTCCTTTATCTCCTCTATCACTCACTCTACTTGTGGCATCCCCCCACGGATCAAATCTTTTCCCTTGGCTCTTCAATGTCTACATGGCCCCTCTGGCGCAAAGGATCTCTACCTTCACATCTAACTTTCAGTGTTAGGCGGATGACACGCAGCTCTCCTTCAGGCTACCCTTGGCCTCTTCCTCCTCCTCGCTCATTCCTGACGGTCTGTGAGCAATTCAGTTTTGGTGTGCTGCTAAGAGTCTCTGCCTCAATGCCAGCAAGACTGAGATCGTCCTCATTGGGACCCCTACCCCTGCTTTCCCAATTTCCCACTGGCCGGCCTCCCTTGCCCCGGCGCCCTCATCTGTTAGTGAGGCAAAAAATAGCGGTCATTCTTTCGACTCTACTCTCTCCTTCTCGTCTCACATCTCAGTCATCTCTAAAAAGTCCCACTACCAGCTGCACCTCCTCAGAGGTATGCTACCTTTTCTCACCTTCCCCAAAGGCTCACTGTCTCAAGAGTCCTGGATCTCGCCAAGCTGGACTACTGTAACAGCCCCTTTCTCAATCTGCCTACTTCTACTATCCGTCCTCTACAACTCATCCAGAACAGAAACGTGAGACTAAACGTGAGCCTTATCCTTGGCCTCAAGCCCAGGGACTGCATCTCTCCGGTGCCAAAATCCCTCCACTGGCTCTCCATGGCTGCTAGAATCAAGTTCAAGACCCTCTGCATAGTCCACAAGGCTTTCAAGGGTCAGGCCAGAACTATCTACAACGATCTGTTCATAAATATTCTTCTTCTAGAAACCTCTGCTCTGCCTCCTCCAACTCTTTGCAGGTGAGCCGCTTTTCCAAGCGAAGATTTGGCGGTAGATCTTTATCCTCTGCAGGTGCCTCGCTTTGGAGGAACATCCTCCCTGCCTCTCTCCGCCTTGAGCTGGAGATCCTTAAATTGCGGAAACTCCTCAAGACCGTCCTCTTCTCTTCCTCGCTCCCTCGCTAACCTCCTCTCTCTTTCTCTCCAAACTCACTCCCCATCTCTCCGCTAACTCTGTTCAGCTTTTACCGACTAGTCGCCTGGCTCACTTCCAGAGCCACACAGGTCCCAGGCTTCCCCGCCAATCTTTGCACTTGCCTCCAGACCTCTACACTATGCTCTGCCCCATTGCACTTTCAGCATACGTTCCAGGAGAAGCGTAACTTCTCTACACTTAACCCAGGGCCTGCTGGACTGGGCACACTTGGATCCCCCCCACCCCTGTCTCCCTTGCATGACCTGAATTTACTACGCCCAGTAGCCTAGTACGCTAGTTAATTTTTTGTTAGATCATTCGGGAACTTCAAGGCCTAAGAAAGACTACTGTATTCCCTTGCTCCCTTCCCGCCTTGAAGAGCTTTGAAACGCTTCACTTGTGTATAGTGTATAAACGCTGGATAAACAATTACAGTGTGGGGAGAAGGGGAAGACACAGGAAGAGATGAGGGCAAACCCGAAGGACGACTGGAGCATCCTAGGGACAGGTTGCATAGTGCAGATGAAGTTAAACAGCAGTGCATTCTGCCTATTGTATTTTCGCCTGCAGTGATCTGCTGAGCAATTGTCCTGTAATTCGCATAGCGGTGCTTTCCGCCTATTGTATTTCGCCCAGCCCAGCGTGCTTTGCCCAGGATCTCAACCCATCCCACAAAGTGCCATCCTGAAGCACACAGCATAGTACCAAATACCCCATTGCACCTCCAACTGTGTTTCATCTTCTGAACCTGAACTACCACCCTGGTTCCCTGCCGCACCTAGATGGCCACCCTACAGAGAATCACGCTCACCAAGGCCACCCTCTTACCTCTCTTTCTTACCATTGCCCCCACTAAATTCCTACCAGCCCTTCAGCCTTATACACACCTGGCCGGTCTGAATGTACTACTAACCACTAGGGCGGACTATCCCATCTCACCCATCGAATGGATCCACCTCTACGCCTCTCCTCCTACCCCACTGTCCCCATGTCCCAGGAGGATAGCTCAGCGGCAGCGTGCTCGACTTGTAAACAAGATGACACGGAGCAACACAGGTTCGATTCCTGGGTCCGCGCTTAGAAACCTCTGGGTATTAAGCGCGTTATAAATAACCTATCATATCATTTCATGTCCACTCAGCCCGAGGAAGGGGAGACTCGTCTCCCACCTCCCACGTATCAAAAAGACAAATGGATTAACAACTCCACTAGACATTGTCACAAGACACACTCAAAAACTACAACCCCTCCTATTGCATCCACTCAAGCCGGCAAAAATGTTTGCTCTCCCACACACCCCACTCCTCCACCTGGAACATCAGATTTAGACATAACTACATGAAATGAGCTCTCATCAATGCACGCTCCCTGGTAGCCCACACCCTGGACATTGCCAACCTTATTATTACTAACCAACTAGACTGCCTTGCTGTAACAGAGACCTTGCTACACCTAGCGGCAGGGCCCACCCTATCACTAGCTATTCCAGATAACTTTACAATCATCCGAAACAGACCGAGGCACAGACAAAGATGGCGGAGTGGGCTTTATAGCCAAATCACACCTGAGCCTCAGGGAATGCTCATCTGCATACTTCCCTTCAGCAGAACTCATTTCAGTTGAACTCCCGCTCACAGTTAATCGAACCATTCTACTCCACCTCATCTACTGACCCCCAAGGGCCATCTCCTCCTTTGAGGAAGACATCACCCACCTCCTGACTCACAACACCAAACCCAATTCACAAATCTTTTTGTTGGGAGACCTTAACCTTGGTCTGCAGGACCCAAACGAACCCAATGCCTCCAATATAGACAACGCCATTACACAGCTTGCCTTCAAACAACGCATCAACAAACCTACCCACATCAAAGGCAGAACACTATATTGGCTAGCCGACCTAAACTGTGTTCGTACTATCCTTAACAATACACAATGTGCTTGGTCTAATCATCACTGCATCACCTTCTCCATACAGGGATGCCCATGCCAACACTAACACGGCCCTGGCCCCTCAATCCCTGCCCAGAAACAATCGCAATATTAACTTAGACAATTTACTACCTTTGCTACGGCCTATTACTGACTCAAGCCACAATCTTGACATGGACTCTTCTTCTCTGGTAGACCTGTACAACGGCACCATTGAACAAGCTCTCAATAAAATTGCCCCGCTCAAAATTAGAAAGGCCAAACCGGTAGCCCACCTAAACAAGTGGTTCACAGCCGAATTAAAAGCACTCTGCAATGCTAAAAGATCCTCCGAAGCCAAATGGAGAAAGACCCCTTCAAGGCCTAACATGCAAAAGTTCTCCACCGCCGCCACAACATAGAAGGCTGCCATTATCAATACCAAAAAAAGGGATCTATAACAACAGAATCCAAAATGCCAAATCCGTCACCACAGAGCTCTTTTCCATTCTAAGGGAACTTGAGTCCCCAGATCCTCCTACTGAAGTCTGCGTTAAGGATAACGCCTGGTGTGCTAATATCCAGAAAGCCTCTTCAGACAAAATAGCGCTACTACAAGCAAAAATAGAGACCAAAAAGAATAGCCTAGATCCAAGTGCTTACTCACGCAAACCATCTGCCCCTCAACCATCCCAATGCCAGCCATTCCTCTTCTCATCAGTCACTACAATAGAAGAGGAAAACGTCATCTTGGGGCTTAAACCTTCACGATGCCAGGGAGAGATCTGCCCAGCGACAGTCATCAAGGATGGAGCTAAAGAATCAGCACCATTCATCACTGTGGTGATCAATTCATCCATTAATAGCTGCTCTGTCCCCAACAACCTCAAAGAGGCCTGGGTTATGGCTCTCATCAAAAAACCCAACCTTGACCCTAATGTATCCACTAATTTTTTTTTTTAATTTTTTTTTATTTATTGTTGTTTTGATCAGTAAAACCTGACCTTTCAACAAGAGAAGATAATCATCACATTACAAACTTTTAAAATAAAAATTATACATCCATATTTCCAAATATACAATTGTTAAACTCACTATTAAGATGTTACATATTGATTATTACTCACTCAGAACAAGGCTCAGTCTCCAGTGTAAGATACATATAATCATCACAACTACGCTGTGTTAATAGCATCTATTTCTGGTAACTTAATTTCTAAAGCATTTAGAAAATTTACAAGGGCGTACCTCAGTTGTTTTGAATGGCCTTGAAATAATATTGACCACAATTCATTGTGCATCACTATTGGCTTGTTGATCAAATGCTTAAAGTACATTATTCTAGATGGTAAAAGGGCGACGCATTCAATCACTAGATGTTTCAATGTTTCCACTCCTTGATGGCAAAATCGACAATTTTGAACTGATATCTTCTTCCATCTAAACAAAATTTCTCTAGTAGGCCAGATATTCAATCTAAAACGCAAAAAGTCAGTGCGATGTTGAGGGTGTGGTGATTGGTTAAGATATTTTTCAATATGTCCCTGATGTTTTAAAGCAAAAGGGTTTGACTCAAATTTAATTATTTTCAAGCACGCTTCACGGGTTTTAATCCAATCAGATTCCCATAGTTTCTTTTTCGCTTTATTGGGATTTTCAATGAGTAGGGCTTCGGAGATGTCAGCGCCTGTCAATATTTTTGTGACATTAGCCCGCCATTTCGTTGGGAAGTGCTCCTCTGCTGCTAATAGGTAATTAGATATAATATCGAGTAATCCATTAGTGCTCTCTTTCATGATGCACTTTCTATACAAAAGACATAATTTCCATTTAAATGCAGCATAGAGTGATATAAGACCTAATTCATATCGAATGATCGTAATAGACTCAGATTTAGGGAGCATAGGCGCTCTTTTCCAATAATTGCTTTCGAAATTAGCCCAGTATTTATATGTTAGACATATCTCCACTTCAGATCCATATAAGATGGAGGGCACACATTTTTGCTTATAATATATAACCAATGGTTTAATAGTAAATTTGCAATATTTAGCCCAAATTAGTTGGAGTTGAGATAAAGCATTCTGAAGCTTCGAAAAAAGATGATCTTGTGTTTTATCCGAAAATCTACTGAAGACACAAATTCCCAAGTAGATATGCTTGGATAAGATAAGCTGCAGCTTAGTGCCCTGTAGTTGCCAGCAACACCGGCTCCGACCCTTATTACAGCCGAATTGCATTACCTGAGTTTTATTGGTGTTGATACTAATGCAATTTCGTTCCACATATATATCCAAGGCACTTAGCATATTACATAGGCCAGAGGGTGTCTTGGATACTAATACCATGTCGTCGGCGTATAAGAGCCAAGGAATTGCTACACCTTGTAGTTTGGGAGAATCAACAATCAGACCTTCAATACATAAACCAAAATCTAATAGAAAAAAGTTAAACAATGCTGACGCCAATAAACATCCTTGTTTCAATCCCCTCGTAGTTTGTATGGGCTCAGACAACAGGCCCTCGTTATTCAGGCGAATTGAAATGGATGTATTGGAATGTAACTGGATGATCCATTTAAGTATATTCCATGGGCACCCTGCATCCATTAATTTCTTGAATAATAGTTCCCTCAGGACTAAATCGAAAGCTGCCTTGAAATCAACGAAGGCCATGTAAATCGCTTGGTTGCATTGCATATTCAAATGGATAATGGCTTTCAAAGTTATCAAATTAACAGCAGTACCCAGTCCACGGACAAATCCTGTTTGAAAGGAATCTTGCAGGCACAGTTGATCTAACCAGCGGTTAAATTCACCCAGGATTAATCGGGCAAAAATTTTTCCAGGGCAGTCCAGCAACGCAATTGGTCTATACGAGGCTGGATCCCTTCGATCACCTTTCTTAAAAATTGGGAGAATAATCGATGTTTGCCAATTCGGCGGCACCAGGCCAGTAAGCATAATGTGATTAAACATGTCAAACAAAATATCTGCCGAAAGATGTTTGATCATTACATTGTGTAATCCATCCGGTCCAGCTGCTCTAGACTCGCTCAATTTGGATATAAGAAATAATATATCCTTACGATCAAAGTTGACAAAATGATTGGCCACACTGCCGTCCCATGTTAAACCAAGATCAGTAAAGGGTGAAGTGTATATAGTGCCATAAAAATAATTCCAAGATTCATGTGAGATGGAGTTAACTTGTAGTGAATGTTGAGTTTTCAACCCAGTATTATTTAATAATGCCCAAATACTTGCTGTTGACTTAAGGATAATTTGCTTTAACATGACCTCCCCATCATATTGATATTGGGTCGCACGCCGATTTCTAATCCAGTTTTTATACGTCCATTTTAATTGTTTAATCTGATCTTGGTTAGCTCCTGGGACGTCAGCGTGCCTATTTAACAGATCTTTGATATCCCTTCTTAGTTCACATTTCTTACGTTTTACTTCTAGATCAAAGGCATGTTGATGTAACTGAGTAGAACCTTTATATCGAGACCTCTGATTAGCAAAACGTTGGATGGCATGAACGTAGCAACCGCTAAGACAGTCAGCGTCATCAGCATATTGTGCCGACAAGGTGTCTCTAAGTTGATGCAGTTTCCACTTGGACCAATGTACACGATTACCAACATTATTGAGCCGTAAGTTTGCCGCATTCATATTTAAAGGAAGTGATTTTGTTTTAGGCCATTCATATGCTAGTTGTAACCAACTATGATCACTCAAGTGGGTCTGCTTAATAGAAAATTTAGATATGTTGTTCAGAAAGTTGGCATTAACAAAGATATAATCCAACGTTGCAAAGCAGTGAAAATTGTGCCAAGTAGATTTAGGGGGAACATCTCCAGATATTGATCCATTGACCATTAGAAAATTACGGTCAGCCATTAAGGTTAGCCAACAACATTCATCGGATAAGGGGCACCATTGTTTTGGAGCAAAAAGATGCAAATTTAAATCCCCCATTATGAGTGTGTTGGTAATGGTCACGTCCAATGAAAGTTGGTCAAGGATCTTTCTGATAGTATCGAAGAATTCATTCGAAGAAATATGTTTTTTCTCCCAATAGATATTTATCAAGGCACAAAAATTGTCGGCAACGCAAATTTTTACATATTGAAAACATGGAGGAAACGTCTTGTGCCAGATAACTTCGATATTCTTATCCTTGCGGAAGGCCATAAAGAGCCCTGCCATCGGGCGACCTTTAACTGCCTCCACCGCTGGAACCATCAAGATGTTATATATGTCCCAGGTTGGAACATTACGGAGCCATGTTTCCTGAAACACCAGGATATCAAATTGTGAGAGATCCTTATTTTCATTATTAAGAAAATGTTTATACCCTCTTGTGTTCCAGGAAAGTAGACTAACTAAATCGAGCTTCTGAACTAGTTACGAGCCCACATGATCCCTACTGCGGGACCAAGCATTATGCATAGGTCCCATCTCTGATGTATTAGAGGCCATCTTTTCACCATATATGCGATTTTTAGAATGATCATCAATGAATTGTGTCTGATCCTCATGGGATACATCTTGTGTCACTATAAAGCCTAAGTTGTAAAAGGCAGTACGAGCCAGCCATATTGTGTTTAGTACCACTCTTGACTGCACAAATATACGTGCTTCTGTGAGGTCGCGATCGTTGGTAAACTCGACCAAACTAATGTCAGCTGATGTAATGTCTTCAAGAGCAGCAATATTGGCACAGATATTCAATATGCTTGCTCGATTGAGATCATATGTAGAAAAGGGGTGGCCACGACATCTTATCAAAAGACGGTAATGATTTTTAAAATGGACATTACCAGTGTGCCTGGATGATCTAGAACTGAACTCGCTCTGTTGTCTCGTGCTGGGGGCTATAGAGCGCCTAGAACCTTCCTCCATGGGTTTGCGCAAGGGTATGTTCTGTGCTTTCATCGGACCCTTTATTAGAGGATCAATGTTAGGTAGACCCTTTTGAGAATTCTGAGTGTTAGGATCAAATGTGTATAATGAACCTTGTTTTGATAACTTACTATATTCATTTTCACTAGTATACCTTTAAAACGATGCACGAATCTCCTCTCGTAGATCCTGTAAAAGATCAACAGAGTGCTGTATCTGGTTTTTCCCCTCACCTCTTGTAGGTCAATAGAAATAGTTTGTTCAATCTTGCTCTTGTTAGCTGAGGCACTGAAACGCTGTACAAGAGCCTCACTAGCTTTAATCTGCTTGTGAAAGGAGGCTCTTAATTCTGCTCGCACTTCTTGAATAATGTCAATGGGTGTTCTTGACAAGTTTACAGCCACTGTAGAGTCAAGTATACAGGCAGTACCTGTGTCTAAGGCCTGTATCCCTTGTGAGATGGCTAGTGGATGGAAACTTTCATTGGAAACAGATTGCATCAAGGACTCCACTCTTGGAGACCGAGTGCTATGATGTATTTGGTTAGTAGTTGAAGAATCTACTACTTCCACCAAATCATCTAATGGTTGATATATTAAAGTTTCCTGTCTAGGGGACTGAATTTCCATATCATCATATAATTTTCGCTTTTTTCTGGCCGATACAGCCAACTTAGTAACTTTCTTCGCTTTTGTTTTTGTGGTATAAGAAGATTGGAACTTTTTAGGTGCTGGTTCACCTAGGGTGCAACCCAAGGTTGCTACAGATGGATTTTTAGAGTTACCAAACAAGGGGGCGAATGAGACACCCAAAACTTTTGGGGTTATCCCATTTTTCATTACAGAAATTGGAAGCGAAGAAGGTTCTTGTACAATGGGCAATGTGATTTGGCCCTCCAATATGGACACGGACGAAATGCCCGCGGGAAGGTGTGATCTAACATCAGAAGTGGTATTAGAGAATGGTTGTTCAGATGTCAAATTTGATGACAACACACCAGATTCTATGCATGGATTTGTCTGTATAGATTGATTAATCATTTTATAAATACTAGGCCTGGGTAACAAACTACATGCCTTTTGTTCTTCCTTCAAGAACATGTGTAACATATGCAGTTCACTATTTTGCGAACGCATCTTTTCATCAAGGGATTCATATAATTTAGCCAAGGATAAGAGAGCGGTATTCATGGCACTCAAAGTATTATTTAGTGCCGGAGCCTCAGGAAAGGAGAATCTGTTTTCCTTGTATGGCATCTGGCTATCGCGAATAAAGTATGGATGACTATGGTCGGGTTCTGAAAATCTGGTGCGCCTAGGTGTAGGAGCTACAAAGGAGGTATTAGATATTGGAGATGGCGACTTATCAAATAACACCAGTGATTTATATAGATCAGGATTTTTAGACTCTGTTGGTGGAAGAGAGTTTGACTTATAAGCCTGATCGTTACACCCGCTTGTTTGAGACTGTGAGATTTCAGTGAGTTGGATCAAATCACCCGTATTTGAACAAATGTAAAGAACATCATGGGACTTGAGTTCTTGAGGGCTAGACGCCAGGATGGAGGCCAATGTATCATTACCAAACTCCCCCACCGTTGTTAATTTGGCAGACTCAGCATGTAATATGCGCTGTGCTTCGACAGAGCATAGAGGCACCTGGGGGGGAACAATTAAAGATTGAACATTCGGATTAACCGCAAATCGCATAGTTTGAGTAATACCAATTTCACCTGTTGAATAACCCATAGAGATTGTGGCGTCGGCCACCTCGAATCTTAAGTGGGGTTGCTGCCCAATTGCGGGACCAGCAAGATGGTCCGGCACATCCTGTTTGGAGCAAATTGTAACTAAGTTGCTCTCAGGATTTTTTTAAAGCCACATCTGCGGGTAGATAAACTTCAGCCACAGTTATAGGGACAGCTGTCGCCTCCCCCATGTTAGCACAATTAACATGAGGATCCGGGATCAGGTTAGATTCTGGGACAGAAAGAGTCGGCGGCTGAATGTCACGCTGGATGCTTAGCGTTTGCTTCCCTGAACCAACTCTTGTTGTATAAAATGATCGAATATCCACATTAAGTGAGCTCGCTCGGAGTCTCTCTTTTTGTTCTTTAGCCCGTGTACTTAAGAGGACCTTGTCTGGACGAGAGGGCAATGGATTATAAATATTAACAAACGATTCCGGCATGCCAGATGTCAATAAATTAGTCCGGCATGCGATAAATATAATAATGGAAACTAAATTAAGTAAAAAGGAGAAAGACGAAAACCTACAACAAATAAAATTAAAATTAAATAAATAAAGAAAGAAAACTTACAAAGCCACCCACACCCGCTTTCCCGCTAGACAGCGAGACAGCAATTCACTTTAGCAATTCACTTTGCTATTTGCGCGCGCATTCGCGCATGCGCAAGCTTTTTAAGCAAAACTTGTGGGATAGGTGGGATCGGTGAACTAGACAGGAAACAACAAAAAAGGAAAAAACACAAAAGAAAAATGTCACTAACAGTCCGCCAATCAGGGCCTCAGAATGTAGCCCAAAGTCCAAAGTCCAGTGTTGCTCCTACCCAATGGGAGCAATCCAACGGCACCAAAAGGGCGGGGTCAGCACAGTACAGCGGGACAGAGGATTCGTCCGGCGAAAACGTCTGGCAACCCGGCAAGCTCCAGCGAGACAGCAATTCACTTTAGCAATTCACTTTGCTATTCGCGCGCGCATTCGCGCATGCACAAGCTTTTTAAGCAAAACTTGTGGGATAGGTGGGATCGGTGAACCAATGGGAGCAATCCAACGGCACCAACAGGGTGGGGTCAGCACAGTACAGCGGGACAGAGGATTCGTCCAGCGAAAACGACTGGCAACCCGGCAAGCTCCAGCTCCAGCGAGACAGCAATTGACTTTAGCAATTCACTTTGCTATTCGCGCCACTAATTACAGACCCATAACAACAGTGCCGTTTCTCCTAAAAATACTTGATAGGGCAGCCTTTCTTCAAATTCAAAAACATCTGGAAGATAATAATCTTCTAGGCCTACGGCAGTCTGGTTTCAGACCGAGGCACGGCACAGACTCTGCCTTACTGGATCTTAGGATCCAAATGGATGAAGCCAAAGACAAGGGTAACCTGGCTATCTTATTGCTGGACCTATCAGCAGCGTTTGATCTAGTCGACCATCAGATCTTGACCAAACATCTATTGCTGCTGCTTTCTCTCCCAACGCCGCCAACTAGATCCAATCCTTCTTGTATAACAGATCAACTAGGGTTTTTTCTCCCAAAGCGTCGGCTGAACCAGTACCCATCTACTGCGGAGTCCCGCAGGGGTCCTGCGTGTCACCCACGCTTTATAATATCTTCACTAAGCTCCTCTTTGATAGTTTTGATAACATGGGTTTCACTTACAGAAAGTACACAGATGACACCAAGGTCCTCATTACACGCACTGGGAACTACAACAAAAACTCCAAAATATTAAATGAGATTTACCTGGAAATACTGGCCTGGATGGCAGCCCACAGCCTCTGTTTAAACAAAAACAAGAAGGAACTTCTTACCGTTGGCTCTCTAGCACGTCTGAATAGACTTGATCCTCGATACAAAACTTTCAACATTGATGGGAAAATCATCAAAGTCGCTAAGGAAGTAAAATCCCTAGGTGTTTATTTAGACTCCACCCTCTCCCTCAACCAACAAGTTAATACTACAAAATCTACTACAACATATACCAACAAACTCACCAACGCGTGCAAACCCTTTTTGTCCACGCTTAGCTGCCTTACGCTGGCCAGAGCCTTGATCCTATCCTTATTGTAGCACCTTATTCTTTGGTACTACTGAGCGTAATCTGAACAGATTACAAGGTCTGCAGAATAATGCCCTTACATCTGCCCTTAATATCCCCTGTTCTAATCATATTTCTGCCATCAGGCGGGACACACATTGGCTTCCGGTACGATATAGAATCCTGGTGCGCATACTAGTCATCACACATAAATGCCCAGCGAACAATGCCCCTAAATACCTGACCGACAAATTCCCAAGGAATCTACCTATGAGACCTACTAGATCCTCATACCTTCACTGCCTCAAAATCAATCAAAATCCCCAAATACAAACTGAAAACTGCAGGGGGGTCTAGCTTCCCGGTGCTAGCAGCCATGTATTGGAATGCGCTCCCTCATACCATCAGAGCCGAGTCTTCTTTCTGGACATTCAGATCCAAAGTGAACGAATGGCTTTTTGCCCAGCAACACCAACCTTTTTCCGCTGGTCCATTCTTCTATTATTTATGACCGTTGAGAAACCAATTAGCTTGTCCTGTTAGTGAGGATTGTTCCTCAGCTTCATGTATCTAATACCATTGTTGTCATTTCGACCAACCTGTAACATGGACCTTATGCACCTGCCGTTTCTCCTTGTAACTGTACCTGTAACAATTCAATTATGCTCAAGCGCCCAGGTACCTCAGGGTTAGGTGCGATCTAGAAATAAACTAATCTACACTATTGTCAGTTAATGCAGGAGAAGGCTAGAAAGAAGTGTGAGGAGAGAAAGCAGGAAGAGGTGAAGTAAGTGCCAAAGAAGCTATCGAAGTATACAATGGAAGGGGCGATCGACTGCAGACAGTAGGAGGAGGTTTGAGTGATGCAAACCACTGGCCAAGGGGATGATTAGTGCCGGGGGAAGAGGGTCAGATACCTGATGCAACAGGGTGGAGATGGATTTAATGGGGGGCAGCCGAGACCAGGGGGGGGTCCAATACAATGCTGGCTATGCGGAAGGATAGGTCACACATCACAAATGTGCAGGGACGGAATACAACAGAATGGGGGAATGGCACACCAGCCAAAATGCCAGACAGAACAGGCCGACTATTATGGCCAAGATGAAACGCATGAGCAGGCAAACGCGCCATAACCGATGCAAGCACAAAGCACGCCAATGCAGCCATACCAACCCATGACACATGCAACACAAGCACTGGAAAAATGTGCAGCCATCTCAACCAGCACAGCACGCACCGCTGCAACAGAACAGTGTAGCCATGACACACAGACTCGACGATGCAGACTCCTGTACGAATGTGGGGGGTGGGGGGGAGTTGTCTCTAGTGGGGGGCAACCCTGTTACCAGGACAGGGTTGACATAGTCACAATAGGAAAACCCACATACAAACCTGATGTGTTCGATCCCATCTGTTACACCCTACCGGAACAAGGTACCACGTATAGGGGTGACAAGAATTGCTCTTTTCTCAAGGATACAGGGCCAATTCAATCCTGTATTAGGGAAGGGAGATACCCGATGGCAGACATTGGCATGAATGTGCAGGGATTCTCTGGGGCTACAGAATTGGTTCCTTTTACTGATGAAGTTCCGATTTCCATAAGAGAACATGACCCGACTATGCCATTGTTCTATTCCTGACAGACGCCATAAACATAATGGGTAGGGACATGATGAGCCGACTTAACATGACTATCTCATTCACCGATCAGGGGATAGTATGTTCAACTCCAGGGATTCACTACATGAATTTGAGGGAACTTATTCAGGCATATTGCGGAAAAACTGTGCAGAAGGGGGTGCTAGCGAACCCTGAGCTTTTCCAGAATGGAGTGGAAGTGCTGGTAGCATGGCTTCTGGGGATAGAAGGCAAACTGCTATTTAAACCCAACAAGTTTTTGTTCAGACCAAAGATTCCCCTAGGTGAGAGGGAAGGAGAGATGTTATCAAAAGAACTGGAGCCAATTATAGTAAGGGACGAAAGAGTAGCATTGCATGGGGCTGACAATGGACGAGCATGGCGGACAATAATTGCGGTAGTAGAAGGGCACGGACTGACTTGACAGATGAGGAACTGTTTTGAGATGACCATTCAGATGTCGAGACAGTGTTTTCCATAAGCATTACCTATTGGGTAAGAATACACAGAAGTGCCATAGAAAATGGTTTTGCTGAAAAAGGCACCACCACCATTTGTCGAGGAAGACCTAGTGTGAGTACCCAGTGTTCAAGCTACCCATTTCACAGATTTGAAGAACATTTTCTTCTCTGTACCACTCCACGAAGAGTCACAGCACTTGACCTCCTATCTATATAGAAACCGGAAGAGGAGACACTTGTTGACAGTAATGGCAGAAAAGGGTTACAGAGTAGACAAGACAAAACTACAATATTGCCAGGAGGAAGTGTTGTACATTGGACAGTTGATATCACAGGAAGGCCGAAAGGTAACTCCAGAAGAGTTGAGGCGGTCTTTAGAACGCTGCTGCACTGACAGTGAGATAGATGCAGCAATTCTTGGGCCTCTGTAATTATTGCAGCCTGGGTATTCAACTACAGTACATACACAAGACCCCTATTAAACAAGCTTTGTGTCATGATGCATACCCCCGGGCATCCAGACCACGTCCATCAGCCCCGGGAGCAGGCATCATGTTGCCTTGAGAAAACCCAGCAACCCCTGCTAGGGGCTGTCTGGGTTCAGTCCTGGCGCCATAGGCGCCAGGCACATAAGTGCACACTTACCTGATGCAGACCATGCTGCAAGAAGATCCAAGCCCATGTGAGGCCTGGAAGGGACTACTTTACCGTAGGGACTATTTTGTTACTCGGGTGTGGTCGGGGAGGAATACCTACCTGGGACTAGTTTGAAGGCTATTTAAACCACGCCCGAAGAGCAGCCAGCACACGCTTCGCGTTATTCTGCATCCAGCAGCGTAACGTCCACCGTGCCAGCAGCGGCTTCTGCCACGCCCGCCTCGAAACTGGAGCACCTAGAAAGAAGGAAAGAAGCAAAGGTTAGAACAAGAGTATTACCCAATTTCTTACCCGATTCCGGATTCATCGCATCTTCAAACGAGAGGAAAGACTTTGTTTTAAAAGCGTTGCATCGCCAGCAGCAGCACCGCGCCATACTCACCGTTCCACGCAGCATCTCTTCGATCCGGCGCAGTCTCCATCTTTACATCGCCGAATCCCGGCACCTAAGGGGGACAAGAAACAACAAGGTGAGCAGAGAGAACAGACAGAGACAATCTCTTTAACCGCCATATGCTTACCTGATTTTACCGCCGGAGGTATAATTCATCAGCACGCCACATCTTCTTATGCCGCACCTGTAAGATAAGGAGAAAGCAGCAAGTTTAACCCTTGGCATTATTTACCGGACAGTGTTGGGTAACACAGACTTTTACCGGAGGGCTTTCAGCTGTCAATCTTCCGATTGGGTCAAAGCTGCAAGATAAAAGAGGAATTGGACAGGAGTGAACTCCAGACATTTTGAACTCTTACGAACTATATACTTCCGGCTCTTTGCCAAGACCTTTTGGAGTCCGGATTCGTCTACAACTCTTCCAATATCCTCAGGCCAGTGAAGTAACTGGTCATCAACGCGCCCCTGCGTGCTTCGCAGGATGGAGGGCTCATCCTTCAAGAATATAAGGTGAGATTGCTGCGAGGGCGCTTCAGAGGTGATTAGTGGGGAGGACAGTGGGGGTGCTATCACTTGAATCCACAAGTGGCTAAATCTATCTCTCTACTTGTAGGAGAATATTTCTACGGGTCAAGCTGACAAGATTAGGAGGGCAGATCCAGTCAGTCATCGCTGCACTACGCATCACGTGGGTGGAGGCCGCAGCAGTCCGGGTCCGACCGACGCCCCTGTGGGAGCTAGGTGAGCGTAACAGAATTCAAAGCCTATCTACAAATACCCAACCGGGCGTTATGGAAACCTCAGAAACCGACCAACTGGCCCAACTATTGGGGGAACTTAGGGCGGAAGTGCAGTCCGCTCGCCAAGAGACTAATGCCCTCAGAAGAGAACTAATTGTATCGAAGGAGCGCACAGATCTCGCTAGACAACTTCTGCAAAATCAAGCTGGACAAGCACCCCTACCTGGTTCCGGGGGAAATCCAGCTCCTGTGTTATTGAGTAAACCTGTGCAAATAAACCTACCAGGAAATATTCCATTAGCTTCACCTGAACGCTTTGCCGGAGATCCCAAGAGGTTCGCCGTGTTTATGAACCAATGCCGCGTGCATTTTTTATGCAGAAAAGGAGCCTTCCCAAACGATCAAGCCAAGGTAGCCTTTGTATTATCATATCTCAGCGGCAGTGCAGCTGATTGGTCAATTCCACTTGTCACTCAGGATGACCCAATTCTTCAGGATTTTCAGGGCTTTCAAACGAGCATGGAAAGACTATTTGCCCGGCACTCCCAAGGACAGGCCCTGGATAACGAACTTTTGTCCCTACGACAGGGTAACCAGGATCTGCTAAGCTATATCGCAACCTTCAATAGATTGATAGTGGAAACAGGATGGCCTGAGGAAAAACGAATTACATTGTTTCATCGTGGACTTCGGCGAGAACTTAAAGACGTCTTGGCTCAAGTTGTGAACCCACCTCAGGATTGCGCAGAGTTTATAGACTTCGTGGTCCAGCTGGATCATCGACTCCAGAATAGAAAGGCTGATCGAGCTATGTTCGAAAATCGGTTATTGGTTAAATCCAACGTTTCCCCCAAAGGAATGCATCAGAACCTATGCAAATTGAGGGGGGTCAAAGGACCCTTAACTCAAAAGGAAAGGGAAAGAAGAAGACAGATGCAATTGTGTCTGTACTGTGGAACCTCAGGACATTTTCTACGGGATTGCCCTATAAAACCACCCAAGAAGGTGGTAGGAGTTGCTGATAAAAGCCCAAAAGAGCCTGATTCGGAAAACGACCACGCCCGACAAGCGTAGAGGTCCGCTTGCCGAGCTTAAAGAAGGACACTCAGACCTTGCATCTGATCATACCAATGGTCCTAATTGATCCTAGACAACCCTCACGTATGCACGCAGTAAGGGCATACATTGATAGCGGGCCATAGGGAACTATATGGACCACGCATTGGCTTCAAGGATGAATCTACCTCTTTGCAAAAAGACCACTTTGGATGTCAACACCACAGTCGATGGAACTGAAATTGCCTCTGGGCCTGCAACTCATTCCACTACAGAGATGACACTGTTGGGTCAAGATGGGCATCGAGAGACTATTGTGTTTGATTTAATCAAAGCCCCACAGTTTCAAATAATACTGGGGATGCCGTGGTTGGAAACACATAATCCTTGTATTGAATGGCGAGAGAAGAGAATAACCTTCCCGGATTGTGCACACACCTGTTACCTGGAGAAAACCCCGAACAAAGGCTTGGCCACAGTCATCAACCCAATCGTGCAGTTACCTCAGGAGTATCAAAAATTTCAGGATGTTTTTCAAAAAGAACAGGCCAATTACCACTTCACAGATCGTACGATTGTCAGATTCACCTTCTACCCGGTGCACAACCCCCATGCAATAGAATCTACGCCCCCACGGAACCTGAAAATCTTCACCTACGGCAATACTCGGACCTATACCTGGCTAATGGCTTTATTCGCCCTTCCAAGTCTCCTGTATCCTCAGCTTTGTTCTTCGTGCCAAAAAAGGAAGGTGACCTTAGAATGTGCATAGACTACCACGCACTAAATCAGATTACAGTAAAAAAACGGTACCCATTGCCTCTGATCCCCGAATTACTAGACCAAGTAAAGGATGCTTGTATCTTCACTAAGTTAGATCTCCGAGGGGCATATCATCTGGTACGTGTAAAGAAAGGCGACGAATGGAAGACACACTTTCGCACCAAGTACGGATTATTCGAATATCAGGTGATGCCCTTTGGGTTGTGCAATGCACCAGCAGCCTTCTAGTATTTTATGAACAATGTCTTTCGTGAACTCATTGACGTCTGTGTTGTCGTATACATAGACGATATCCTTGTGTACGCCTCCTCAGAATCAGACCATGTTAAGCATGTACGTGCAGTCCTTGAGAAACTACGCCAGCAAAAGTTATATGCAAAATTGGAAAAATGTGTTTTTCATGTTACAGAAGTTGAATTCCTTGGATTTATCTTGACTCCAAAAGGAGTCCGAATGAACTCACGAAAGGTGGACGCAATTCTCAAGTGGCCATCACCTAGTTCAGTTAAAGGCGTACAAAGCATGCTCGGATGTGCCAATTTCTACCGCAGGTTCATTCCGGACTTCCCACATGTTGTACATCCCATCACAGCACTTTTGCGAAAGAACAAACGTTTCTTGTGGACCGAAGAGGCAGAAAAGGCCTTCCAAGAGCTGAAAGCAAACTTCACGTCTGCGCCTGTCTTAAAGCATCCACGCCCAGAGCTTCCATACATAGTGGAAACTGATGCATCCAGTTTAGCCATGGGAGCTGTCCTGTCCCAGAAGGATCCTGAAACTGGTCAACTTCACCCAGTGGCATTTCTGTCCAGAAAGTTCTCGGCACCCGAGTTAAACTATGCGGTTACCGATAAAGAGTTATTAGCCATCAAATCCGCCTTTAAGGCTTGGCGACACTTTCTTCTCGGTGCCAGGCATACCATTACTGTAATCACCGATCACCAGAACTTGCAGTATCTAAAAACAGCCAAAGCCCAATCATCGCGCCAACTTCAATGGGCATTGTTCTCCGCCGAATTCGATTTTGTGATCACTTATCGACCAGGCTGTAAAAATGGCAAGGCAGATGCCTTATCCCGAATAGGAATGGAAGAAGCATATGCGAACCCGGAGCCGGTGCCTATAATTTCTGAACAAAGAATTCTTGGCATAACTACTTTACAGACACTAGAAGAAATTCATTTAAAAATCCAACAACTCTTCAATCCAGCAGCCCTGCAGGACAGGGTTAAGAAGGGCCCAAATTACTCCGTCATCAATGACCTACCCTACTATCAAGGACGACTATTTCTACCACACAAGGAATTACAGGAACTTGTTATCTCCAATTATCATGATACCCTAATGGAAGGTCACCCAGGTATCGCAAAAACCGAAGCTAAAATTCAGAGACAATTCTGGTGGCCCACCTGGCGAATAGATATAAAGTCATTTGTGATGTCTTGCGGCATTTGTGCCCAAAACAAGAGTCAGAAGAAAAAAACCAGCTGGCCTTTTACAACCTTTGGATATTCCACCTACACCATGGCACACCTTATCTTTAGACTTTATTACTGATCTACCTCCATGTAATGGATTTAACACCATTCTAGTTATCATGGATCTTTTTTTTTTCCAAGATGGCCCACTTTATTCCTTTGAAGGGGTTACCTTCTGCTTCAATTCTGGCCGAGGAGTTCCTCGAAAACATCGTTCGAATACACAGGTTTCCTTCTGTATTGGTCTCTGACCGAGGTAGTCAATTCATTTCACATTTGGAAGAAATGTTGCCAATTGGCGCAAATCGACGTAAGGTTATCAACCAGTCACCATCCCCAGACCGATGGTCAGACGGAAAGGACCAACCAGACCCTTGAACAGTACCTTCGTTTCATGCTTCACCAGACCGAAAGTAATTGGAAAGATATTTTATGGATTTTCGAATATGCATACAATAACTAAGTACATTCAGGAACCGGACAAAGCCCCTTTTATACCATATATGGACACCACCCTCGAACCTCAGAACTCGATTCGCCTCAGCACTTAGAAATGCCTGCAGTTAGTCATTTACATTCTACTATTACACAAGCCTTCAAGGAAGCTACAGAACATTTGAAGCAAGCAAAAGAGAAATACAAGAAAAATGCTGATCTACATAGAAGTGAAACGCCACAGTATCAAATTAGAGATCAGGTTTGGCTAGCTACAAAACACATACCTCTGAAAGGAACTCAAGACTTTTAATCCTAGATATTTGGGACCTTACACCATTAAGGCCATTATCAACCCGGTGGCCATCAAACTGGAATTACCCTCCAATATGTGAATTCATCCTGTCTTTCATGTTTCACTTTTAAAACCAGTTCAACCAGGAACAAGATTAACCAAACCACCAGATCCTATCTTGATAGATGGAGAACCTGAATTCGAGGTGAAAAACATCCTGGACTCCAAGGTGGTTAAATCAAAACTTTTTTACTTAATCGATTGGAAAGGTTACGGGCTACAGGAAAGCTCATGGGAGCCTAGTAACCACGTTCATGCACCACGATTGGTGAAGAGATTGCATCGGGACTTCCCAGACAAACCAGGACCAAGGGGAGGAACGACCTTAGGAGGGGCCTTCAGGGGGAGTGCTGTCATGATGCATACCCCCGGGCATTCAGACCACGCCCATCAGTCTCTGGAGCAGGCATCATGTTGCCTTGAGAAAACCCAGCAACCCCTGCTAGGGGCTGTCTGGGTTCAGTCCTGGCGCCTATGGCGCCAGGCGCATATGGGACATCAGTTCTGGTGCCATAGGCGCCAGGCTCATAAGTGCACACTTACCTGATGCAGACCATGCTGCAAGAAGATCCAAGCCCATGTGAGGCCTGGAAGGGACTACTTTACCTTAGGGACTATTTTGTTACTCGGGTGTGGTCGGGGAGGAATACCTACCTGGGTCTACTTTGAAGGCTATTTAAACCACGCCCGAAGAGCAGCACACGCTTCGCGTTATTCTGCATCCAGCAGCCTAACATTCACCGTACCAGCAGCAGCATCCAGCCTTCTGCCACGCCCGCCTCGAACCTGGAGCACCTAGAAAGAAGGAAAGAAGCAAAGGTTAGAACAAGAGTATTACCCGATTTCTTACCCGATTTCGGATTCATCGCATCTTCAAACCAGAGGAAAGAATTTGTTTTAAAAGCGTTGCATCGCCAGCAGCAGCGCCGCGCCATACTCACTGTTCCAAGCAGCATCTCTTCGATCCGGCGCTGTCTCCATCTTTACATCGCCGAATCCCAGCACCTAAGGGGGACAAGAAACAACAAGGTGAGCAGAGAGAACAGACAGAGACAATCTCTTTAACCGCCATATGCTTACCTGATTTTACCGCCGGAGGTATAATTCATCAGCACGCCACATCTTCTTATGCCGCACCTGTTAGATAAGGCGAAAGCAGCAAGTTTAACCCTTGGCATTATTTACCGGACAGTGTTGGGTAACACAGACTTTTAGCTGTCAATCTTCCTATTGGGTCAAAGCTGCAAGATAAAAGAGGAATTGGACAGGAGTGAACTCCAGACATTTTGAACTCTTACGAACTATATACTTACGGCTCTTTGCCAGGACCTTTTGGAGTCAGGATTTGTCTACAACTCTTCCAATATCCTCAGGCCAGTGAAGTAACTGGTCATCAACGCGCCCCTGCGTGCTTTGCAGGATAGAGGGCTCATCCTTCAAGAATATAAGGTGAGATTGCTGAGAGGGCGCTTCAGAGGTGATTAGTGGGGAGGACAGTGGGCGTGCCATCACTTGAATCCACAAGTGGCTAAATCCATCTCTCCACTTGTAGGAGAATATTTCTATGGGTCAAGCTGACAAGATTAGGAGGGCAGATCCAATCAGTCATCACTGCACTACGCATCACGTGGGTGGAGGCCCCAGCAGTCCGGGTCCGACCGACGCCCCTGTGGTAGCCAGGTGAGCGTAACACTTTGTGAGGCACAGAGGGTGGACGGTAACCTATCATGGACACACAAAATGACTGAAGTATTTGACCCGCTGAAGAAGGCAACACGCACAGCTCCAGTGCAAGAGATTTCCAATTACAATGACGAATTCTACTTGTTCTCACACCACAACAGAGTAGCGATGAAAGATGTACTCACACAGAAGACAACCTTAGGATACAAACCAATGGCTTACTATGGCAGGCATTTAGACCTAGTGATGAGAGGACACTACCCTTGCAGTAGAACAGTTGGCGAGTATCATAATGGGGTGCAGCACCACACTTCACGTTGAGCATACCCTCTTTCAGAGCCTCAAAAAGCCCAAAAGCACATTTGCATCCCAGAGAGAATCCGGATACGAGGTGTTCATCTTGAATAAGGCGATAAAAGTAGCGAGATGCAGAATTGTAAACCCAGCAACATTCATAGCTGAACCAGTGCAGGAAGGAGACTATGTGCATGACTGCACTACGTACACTATGACAACATCCCTAAGGTGAGGGAGAATGCCCTCGAAGGAGGGGGGGAACTACTTTTCATTGATGGTTCATCAACGATAGAGCAGGCGACGGGACGAAGGCATGCTGAGACAGCAGTAGGAACAACAAATATGGACAGGACAGTTGCGGTTGTAGCACACGTTAGATTGCCATCACATTTTTCAGCGCAAGCAGCAGTTTAGTTGCTCCTATAATGACATTAGAAGCGCGCAAAGACAAGGAGGTTACAGTGTATTCCGATTCAGCCTATGTGACGTCTTCAGCGCATGCAGGGCTGTCACAATGGCAGAGGAGGGGCTTTTGATGTTCTGATAACACACCAGTTCAGTACTCATACACACTACAACTCCCATCAGTCATAGCAGTCGTGAAGTGCTAAGTACACATGAAGGGGGGGACTTGGTCTTCCGTGGCAAGGAAGGTGCGGAAGCGAAGCGTGCAGCATATTTTATAGAATTGAGTGAGTTTGACACCCCATCTAACACCCGCATACGCGTGCACAATATAATATTGAAAGAAGGGTATAGCTCATTGCCCGCCACAAAGATAATGGAATTCATGGGGAGGGCACCATTAGAGGAAAAGGAGCCATGGGTAAGGAGAGGGTGTTCTTTATCCCCTACAGACGCATTATGGCGAAAGGAGAGCACAGGCAAGCTAGTGATTCCAGTAGCATAGTTGCAAAGTACACTCACTCAACGGCATCATCCCGCCCACAAGTAGGGACTTTTATTCCCTGCACCCATTGGGGAAGAGTGGTTCTGTCCAAAAATGGCGGAAGATTGTACTGTATGCAAAAAAAATACAAAGCGTGCCATTCGTTGCGAGCAGTGGAAGCTGCAATAGCCCGCCCAATTGGGCCTTTCCAACACCTCCATGTGGATTACATAAACACGATTCCAGGTCTGCCAAGGCTATCGCTATTGTAATTGTAAATTTATAAAGCGCATCTACACAAGTGAAGTGCTCCAAAGCGCTTCAAGGCTGGAAGGGAACAAGGGAATACAGTTGTCATTTTTAGGCCTTGAAGATTCTGAATGATGGTATGGTATTGGTATGGTATTGTTTATTTATAAAGCGCCTATACACAGGCAAGTGTTTCAAGGCACTCATGGAGGGTGGGAACACGGGGAGAAAACAGTCGCTCAGATCCCTTGAATTTCTGAAGCGATAACGGTCTGCACAGACAGATTAAGTGAATACAGTGCATTTAACAGTTAAGATACAACAAATAGGCCTGACAGCGATTCTGCTGTTTTTTTCAAGTGCACATTAAGGGGTGAGACAAGGAAGGACAGAACGATCTACAGGCAGAGCTGTAGTGCAAGTGCAGGCAGGACAAGGGAGGGGCAGGGGACCAAGTGCACCCAGTCGGTCGAGATTGGGGAAGTTCGGAGAGAGAAGCTCTCAGGATTTATTGCAAGTGCAGTGAGTGGGTGGGGTGCAGGGCCCGGAGGCAAGTGCAGAAGGACTGGCAGGACCTGTGATCTTAACAAAAATAACTACCATACTAAGCCAGAGGCATTTCTACTGGGGCAGATGCATTACAGGAGGAATCAGAGAAAGGAAAGGGAGGGAGGCAGGAGGAGAAGGGCATCCAATCAATAAACTACCGTACTGTGGCTAACAACTTGTCAGATAGTGCAAGTGCATGACAGAGTGGGAAGAGAGGGGAGATTGAAAAGGACATACAGAACAATAAACTATCATGCTAGGCCTGGTGACAAATTGATTGGTGGTTGGTCGACACTAATTCGCCTATGCTTGAGTATTTCAGGTACAACCAAGCAAGAGAGGGGAGTCAGAGGGAGGGCAGGACAGACAGACTTGCAAGGCCTAGTACGTTCAAGTTTGTGCAAGTGCCCAGACAGGAAGTACAAGGGGGTGTGGGGAGGGACAAGTGGGCCCGGTCCAGCAAGGGCCTAGGTTAAGTGCAGAGTGGCTGCCCCTGATATGGAGTGAATTCCGAGTACAGTAATGCCAAGCAGAGTGCAGCGGCCCGGAGGCAAGTGCACGACTGGAGGGGAAGCCTGTAACCTGTGAGGCTATGGAGGTGCACCAGGTGATCAATCAGCGAACTGAGCAGGTTGGGAAGAGAAAGAAGGAGGGGAGAGGAGAAAGGAGGTTAGCAGGGGAGAGAGAGTCAGAAAGAGGAAGGTCTTGAAAAGTTTCCGGAACTTAAGGAGGTCTGGCTCAAGACAGAGGCAGGGAGGCTGTTACAGAGGGAGGCACCTGCAGCGGATAAGGATCTACCCACAAATCTCGGTTTGGAAAACAGGCTCACCCCCAGAGAGTCGGAGGAGGCCGAGCAAAGGGCTCTAGAAGGAGAGTATTTAGAAAGAGCGTTGTAGGGAGTACGGGCCCAAGCCCCAGAAAGCCTTGTGGATTATGCAGATGGTCTTGAACTTGATTCTTGCAGCCACAGTGAGCCAGTGGAGAGATTTCAGCGCCAGAGAGATGCAGTCCCTGGGCTTGAGGCCAAGGATAATTCTTGCGGTTCTGTTCTGGATAAGTTGAAGAGGTCAGAGAGTAGCAGTAGGCAGATTGGGAAAGAGACTGTTGCAGTAGTCCAGTATGGAGAGTACCAGGGCTCTGGAGACAGTGAGCCTTTGGGGGCGGGGGGGGGGGGTGTGAAAAGGTAGAATGGGCCTCATTACAAGTTTGTCAGTCGGGTAACTACGGTACCGGTAATCTTGCCAGTACCATAGTAACCAGACCGGCAAACTACGAGTTCTGCTCGCGGGTGCCTTTATGCCCACCAGGTCGGAACTGGCAGGCAGACGGGCACCCGCGAGCAAAGCATATCAGATGCACCACCACCATCCTGAATGGTGCCGGTGCATCCGGCCTCCCCATTCCCATTGAGCTCTATAGGGCTCAATGGGAATGGGGAGCATTTTTTACTGGCGCCCAGGAATGGGCTAATACTGGGTTCCAGCTGGGCTGTAATGACCCGGTAATTGCAGATTCCCGGGCGCTGGTAGAATTCGCAAGTTTGGCGGCAGCCTGCCGGTTTTACTGCCTAACTTGTAAATAGGCCTTTGAGGAGGTGCAGCTGATCGCGAGACTTCTTGGAGATGTCTGAGATGTGAGAAGAGCAGAGTCGAAGAAGACCCCCAGTTCTTTTGCCTCACTGGTGGGTGCAGGTGCCGTCCAGAGTGAAAGGTCAAGGAGAATGAGGGCAGAGGGAGAGTTAGAGTCTAGGTTTAAGAGCAGGTCTTCACAGATGTTCAGAAGAGCAGTTTTTATGCCTTTTGCCGGTGGATCGAAGCTGGTCATGTTCACACCAATTCCTTGCTAGGGAGGTGTTCCCACGATGGGTGGTGTTTGAGGTCCTGCGGTCAGACAATGGGCCTCATACTGTAAATTAAACTCTTCAATGCATAACAGTCCTACTGGGGATTAAACTTAAGTTCTCCTGTACTTGTCACCCACAAGCAAATGGAATATGCAAGCACCTAAATGGCCTACTAAAAGGAGAAAATAGCTAAAATTAAAGCCACATTCAAAAAGGGTTGGCTTCACTGAATGGCCTTAGGCCCTGTTCGCATTGCGCAATCAACCTGGATCCGACCACCATTTAACACCCAATGAAGTGGTGACAAGACGGCGCATGCTCCCACTTGTTCCTCCTACTGGAGTGCTGACAGACGGCCATAGTACTGCAGTCATTTTAGGTGATGAAATTCAGGATTACCTTGCTTCGATGATGGCTAGTGGCTCTTATTTCTGGACAGCTGCAATCCCGGCAGGAGAGGTCAAAGAAAGTTGAGGAAGACAACACACCAGAAACGAACTCCGAGTTACTCGAGCAACCACCACTTTATCCACTGGACACTGTATATATGCGATCATTTGTTAGGCCTTCGTTCAAACCTAAGTTCAAGGGACCTTTTTCTGTAGAGAAGGCAGTGAAACTAATCAGCAAGCAGGACTGGAACTTTTTAATTTATTTTTATTGTATTATTATTATATTCTAGCCGCAAGCAGCTTTTTACAATCAAATAGCACATCATGTAATATACCGCTAACACAAATTTTAAAGATCAAATGAAAAAAAAAAGTAATTTGTTATTAAAAATGAATTACATTATTATTTAAGGTCAGTTAATTCTTTTGTTTAGCAGACCATTATTGTCCATGTCTGAATTTTAAGTTAACAATTTGAGTAGAGTGTGAGCAAGCAGCATGCCAACCCATTTACCTTCATGGGGCATTTATTTTCTACTCTTCTCCTCTTTGTGTCTTTCCAGGAATAGGTTCAGGTCTCCGAGAATCTTCACAACTTTGAAACCCGGCTCCTGTCCCGACACTAGTCTTTCCCAGAAGGAGTGGGTTGTCAGCGATCAACTGCTTTGCATGAATCTGGTCAACCTTGTGGTTCCGAGTTTCTCTGTTCCTGAGCACTCCATCAATATATGTTCCACATTTTGGACTCCTTGTGTGGTGTATCAAGGGCAGATGCTATCTGAATGGTCAGCCTTATGTCTTATGTGTATTATCTCTCTCGTTGGTAGGAGGTTAAGACGGAATCTTAAAAAGTTCATCATTCTCCATTGTGGATTGGAGAATTGTCTCAAGTACATAGCACGCCAGCCTCTGGGTTTATCTTGCGAAGATAAAGGTTGGTATAAATCCAAGCCCCTCACCATGTCAATAGTTTTAATCCAGTCATATATTTTTAAAGCTTCTTTAACGTTCAGGGGGTTTTGTATCAAATCCAGGACATCTCGTTCACATTTTAGGAGGATTGAGGAGACTTGCAGCTTTTATCTAGAAACGGGTTGTCACAATTTGGTAGCATTTCATTAATGTTCTCAAATAGGGAGTTTTTTCACGGGTCTACTATCTGTTTGAAGAGGGCCAACCCTTTTCAATCGATCTTAGCGCTCAGTGACTCCAGACCCAACTCGATTGGTAATGATTGGGGCAGGTTGAGGACTTCTTTCCATAGTCTATCCTCTGATCTATTCCAGTTAATATTCTTATTGGGTTTATGTAGATTCCATAGGAAATAGACGGTATGATCTTTACTATATAGAATTTAACCAATAGAGTCAAGTAAAATGTACAGTAGGAGTTGAGGATGCTTTTTATTTGTGCTCCCAAATTCAATAATTTCTATTCCAGATCTTGCATCAAGAGCCCCAAGGTGGGAAAGCTTCTTAGTGTGTAACCAAAGTATAGCACATTCATTAAAACTGGAATTGGGTGTAGGTCCAGGTACCAGTTGAAGTTTGCTTCCCGTTTTCTTGGATCTTTGAATTTAACAATGCTGGATTTAGTGGGGTTAATCTGCAGATCGTTTTGCTTAGCATATGTCCTCAAAGCTGCTAAGAGGCATATCGGCATATGGTCTAGCAAGACAATATCGTCTGCATAGGCGATCCATGATAGTCTTTTTTTCGCCAGACCCATACCATCCAAGCTTCTCGATAGAACTGCTAAGTAAAAATTAAAGCAACATGACGCAAGCCCACAACCTTGCTGGACTGCTCTTGCAGTTGTAATGTTTTGGTTCAATCTTCCTGCTTTAGCCAGTCTGATTTGTAGTTTAGTGTATTTGTTGAATCAATCATTATTGCTAGGAGAGCGCTTGGTATTCCCAAACATTTTAGCTTGTTCCATAGCAAGTCTCTATTGACGGTATTGAAAGCTTGAGGGAAGTCAATCCATGCCACATAGAACGTGTTGCCTCCTTTTTGAAAAAACTTTCTGTTATTAGACCCATTAGGGCACCGATAGTGTCATCGACAGACCATTGCAAAAACCAATTTGTTGTTTTAGCAGGATCCCCTTATTGTCTGCCCAGATTTCAAGTTCTTTCAGCACTAGTCTTGTGCAGATTTTGGCCTGGAACTACATTGGAGACTGTGAGGAAATGAGATGTCAGGAATATCAGGAAACACTACGTACAGGCTGGGAGGCTCAAAGGACTTCCAGTCCCAAGATCCTTACGGGCGTTGAGTGTGCGCATGCGCACACTGCTGATGCCTATAAAACTCCTCCACAGCCCATGCTACGTGTTGGTGATTTAGGCATCTGCAGGCATGGGCCGGAGGAGAGCAGGAGATGACTACAGACACTGGAGGGGGTGAGAGGCTGTGCGGGTTGAGTGATGAATGATATCACAGATTTCTGTCCCTTGCAGCATGAGAGGCAAGTGTCCTTGAGACAACGGGTTTGCCCGCTTCAACACAGATTCATCATTGCCTGGGGAAGTGCCATCCGGCGCCCTCAGGCCTCAGTTAAGTGCCTCATTAGTGGTGTTCAAATGCGGTGAGCGGGGGAGAGAAACTAGTTGGAGAGAGAAGCACAGCGCCGTTGGTGAAGAACGTTATTACAGTGTATGAATGCTAATTAGTGAAGGCTGTGCTGAAAGCGTATGAACGCTACTAAGGATCCGTTGTGCAAGAACATTTGTCTCGAAGGCACGCTCTGTTTGTTGCTGCTTGCTCAGAAAGGCATATGTGGAAGCATGCTGTGTTTTCTGTGGCGAATTGAACTGTGGACATAACTCTTTTGAGGAACGCATTTAAGAGCTCAAGGGGGTTATATGTTCAGCCTGGCTAAAATGTTATGTTGATGTTGTTTTTGTTTTTTGCTTGTCCTAGTGCTTGTCCAGGAGTCTCTTGGAAGCTATGTGCTTATGTTAGTCACTTCCAATAAGGGTATGAATCTTTGAAGGTACAAGTACTATGAGAGCATACTCCTAATCAAGAAGGATTGTGGTCTGCTGAGTAGGGGAGAGGCCAGGAGGAAAGGAACCCAAGGAACAAGAGGGTTAATACTGTTTTCGTATGGTCAATGTTGTATGTGCCTTCCCTTATAAACACCACTACCCATCCATTACACCACTACCCATCCATTACACAAACCCTAACCCTCTATCCAGTTACCCTAAACACCCCCTTCCCTATCCACAACTTCTGCCTAACCCTCTTCCCCCACCCCCATTGGCTGCTCGTGGTTACCTGTTAGCAAGAATCAGGAGCCTGTGCCAACCGGGGTGGGAGGGTTCAATAACATTTGGCTTCCGTGGTCAGGAAGGAGTTGCGAGATACTCGAGGGGTGTGACATAGACGTCAAGCCCTGCCGCGGTGAGACCTCTTCCTACCAGCACGAAGACGATTTGATGTAAGAACAAGTAGAAGGAGAAGCACCACAACGAAGATTGACTAGATCTATCACCAGAGTTAGGCAAGAACAAAACAGAGATAGATTAGGCACACTATCCTTTCCTCACACTACCTGTTCAAAGTGAAAGTGAAAGAGACTGGTTCAGAATACATGATTCCGTAACTGTGCACACCCTTTGAGAAGCACTTGCTTGATTTCCAACTAAAACCAAACAGATAACACCACCTAGGTTGTTCTTTCTGAAACGTACCCACATATGACCCACAGAGATCCATCCGTTATCATGTTATTGAAGAATGCCAGAACTTGCACAGTGCGGGAATTACTGTTCTTTGTAGTACTTGCCCAATACTATAGAAGTAGAGCTTAACTAACACACAAACAATAATAATGTGTTTTATGGCTTGTAAGGTGACTTTACAGACTTGCTGAACAATACAGAGGACATTCAGTACTACAAAAAATGGCAACTGTAATTCGAACTGCAGTGTTGATGTTTTGTGCCTTCTTCTGTCGGTACCGATTTACCCTCTTTGTACTACGCAGGCATCTATTTTCGCATGCACATTCTTCGATTCCTACTAACGCAACCCCTATCCATGCGCTCTTACTGAAGCCATATCTTGGAAGATGACTAATGCTGCCCGAGAGGTAAAAAGATTCAAAAGCAATACAGATGCAGACCTTGAACAGGTAAATTCATATAGAACAGATTCAGCCCATGTATTAAATTATTCAATAACATGTGATATAAACACATGACCAAGGTGGGGAAAGAAACTACGAAGGAGAGCTGTGTGTGCTCTCTCATTCCCTACGACATGAGTACACCCAGAACATCTGTAGTGACTGAAATTCCAACCGCCAGAGCACAGTGCCTCATGCACTTTTCCCTATGCACCACCAGAGACAGATTTCAGGGGAGACAGGCCACATTAAGATGGATGTCGCGGAGACGTTCCTGTATTAAGACAGTAATATCAAGAAACAAGAGACTATAGAGGAGTACTGGAGCTCTGACAAGAAAATAGAGTACATCCCTGATGGCCCACACAAAGGAGAAGCCAGAATAGTGACACAAAGGGAATTACAATGCCCCAAGACAGAAGGAGATGGGAGGAAATGTCAGGATGCTGGTTGAGACCACAATTACTAGTATATGGGCAAATATGCACAGCTGAAGGGTGGAAAGAGGGATTGGTTGGGAGCAAAGCACATGCGCTCCAAGCAGTTTCAGTAGAAGTGGTACAAAAGGAAACCAATGATTACCTCAAGGAATGGGAAGCAAGTGCAAAACTGCTCACCTGGGTAGATAATTAAGCAGGTCATATGCCAATTATCTCATCGAGAGTGCTTAATTGTCTTTCTAGAGTGATGGTCCTGTGAAGGTTGGAGAGAAAAAAGGATTCACGTGAATATCGAAAGTACCAGGCATGAAGGTCGGTACTGCAGTGCTAATGGACCAATACTGGGCCAGCGGGTCCAAGGCATACATGCAACTGCCGCTGAATTGGGTTGGAATATGCTCTCTAGTACAGCTGAATACATCACCATTTGTAGTACCTCAGAAGGACAAACAAGTAGATGAGTTCCTTAAGATGGATGCTCATGAGAGGAAGAAGAGCAGCTGCCAAGAGTAAAGAGGAAGCTAAGTGTCATCAAAGATGGAAGATGGACTGAACGCAATAGCAACCGAACATAGGCTGTTCAGCAGGACTGAGTATTTATTTGCATTCATCGTTCCAGCCGTTCAAGCTAATGAGAACACCAAGTGGCTCCAGATCATGTGATGGGAGCTGATGCAGACGATAAACTAAACCTTTAAGGGGTTCAAAGCCATCATAGAAGAACTGAGAGCTGTCAGATTAATGGCCCTACAGAACCAAAACGTTCAAGACCTCCTCACATCTATGGACAGAGGCGTTTCTGCCACAATCAGTCCTTCCTGCTGTACAAATACACCCACCCATGATGAAGAAAATGGGACCCTAACAGAAGCCATCGCTCAACTATCAGACCTGCATACTAGAATGGAGGCAGAGACAAATGCTATAGGACGACGACTGGTTGTTGTAAATCATTTCCTGGATACCATCATGGATGGCCAACGGACTAAAAGTACTGATATCAGCATTGATACTAGTGTTATTTGCCTTTTGTGTCATCAGAGTAACAATATCACAATGCAGGAAGACTACTGAAAAGACTATGGGATGAAGGTATTACTGGACTTCGAGACGGAAGAGGACGAGGAAACAAAGGCACGTAATGCGCCGAAGTAAAAGCTGATGCAGTGTCCTCTGCTGTGTTTCCTTCCAACTCAAGCAACTATTGGGGGAAATGGGTATTGTGCACCCTGATAGAGATTGCAGCTATATGACCTGGAGTTTGGATGACCATGCAAAGTCTCAAAGACATCTAGTATGAGTAACAAAGGTCTGGGTCCTGAAACCGAAGAAGAGAGACTCAAGTGTGGCCCTTGTGACCCCCCCGCCCGACTCGCAGAACGAAGGCACAGAAATGAGAGATGCACATCACTCCTGGGACCTGGCTCACCATTGTTGTTGCATTGCCGCTGTGAGAAGCACTATTCGCTCAGACAGCCATTCAAACCGTACCCGACTGACAATATGGAGGAGAAACAGTTGTCATTGATCAAACAGTTTACTTGCTATAACCTTGAAGAAGCTAAGGACGTCACCACTGGCATCATGACATAGATGTGTTAGACATGAAGCATATAGGCATCCATGCACAAAGCTACGTGAAGACTTAGGCACATTTATTTTAAACACAAAGCAGATGCGCATAACTCATACAGGTAGAGGACCAACACATTTGGAGGAGTATATTTTCAGCTATGCAGAAACAGCAAGATGCCAAGAATACATACAACTAGCTTGCTTATGGACGGCCATGAAGCAAAGATGCAAGCCATAGGTGCACTGAAGTGAATGGGGAAGGAAAGATGACCTTCAGAATACAGTGAGAGGCTGGCAGCCTGATGCAGTTAAGAGAAGACAGACAGAACTTCCAGCACAGACACAGTGCCAATTGAGTATCCAGATGCCTTTTTTTTTCAGACACAGTGCACAGCCTCGCCAAGGACGAGCAGAGACGGAAAGTTTCCAGTTCACCAAGGCGATGACACCTGCAAGCAATATAGCCTAATATTGTCATAATTACAAGCAGGAGAGCTTAATTTCATGGTCAATACACACGTAATCTGGAAGAACAGGACAGTGCCTAGTCATGCAAGCAGATGCGGGAAAGCGGTTCCCATCGAACCAAAGGTGGCAAGATACAATTAATAGGGGTAGGCAATCAGAGATGGCATTTTGTCGGGAACACAGCACCTTTGTATCATTCCCACTGTCTTGAGCAGGTTCACGTGGCATGGTATCTGTCTAAGGTCCCATGGTAGAGAAGATCTGTTCTGCCCAATCCTTAGCTACCTTTCACGTTAAGGCACACTAAGTTGCACAAGCCAATTACTCTCAAGCTTACCTGCAACTTTTTGTTACACTTCAAGGTGGTCCAAGAAGGAGCCATCAGATATGGCTATCCAATGATTATACTCAGACCTATGTATTACATACATGGTTTTTCTAAATTAACCAATACCCTTCCCTGATAGGTTATTTGGGATGCAACTTGTTTGTGCGACATCACTAGCAGTTAAAATGGTGTGTATAACGTTTGGAGGATGAGAACTCTTGGAACATTAAACTGTTCTGGTGTGATCCCTGTCATTTCAATTGATAAAGACTTTGAACTTTGCCCTATGGTTAAATCTTCCATTCTTGCAGCAGGGATTTTTTTGGGGCTGAAGTACCCTCTTGCTGGTAATCAGGGTAGCTGCTAAGAGCGACCCTGCCGCGCCTTTACACCAGTATATGTCTGAGAGACCTAGGCCCGCCTGAAAAGTCGCTCTTAGCAGTATCTTTTGCGGCACTCAGGGAAACTTTGTGGCCCATATATACTTAAATATGGCCCCATGTATCAGTCTCACCTCTTTGGGCGCCATCAGTCCTGCCAGTGCCTGGACCATGTACAACAGCTTCGGGACCAACGCCTCTATTCTCCCTAGCCACAATGTCTCTTGAAGGGACGAAGCCTCCAGTAATCTCTGAGCTTTTGTCCACACTGCTGGGCTATTTCCCTGATACAGCTCACCATAGGTGCACGTTATTCGATCCCCCCCCCCCAGTATTCTACTGAGGAATCCTGAACCCTCTTAAAACTTTCCAGCAACCAGAGATATTTATTGCCATTGATTTGGCCATGTTAATTTGAAGCCTGAGAGACTCTAAAAGCACGCAAGTGGTGCAATCAAGGCAGGGATCGAGAACTCCACTTCTTCCAAAAATACCATCACGTCATCAGCGTATAATTCCAGCTTATGAACTTTATCAAGTTTGTTGACCCCTTTGATCTCAACCTCTGAGCGAATGGACACTGCTAGTGGCTCCATGATGAGGGTACAAACCATGGGTGAGAGCGGCCATCCCTGACGAGTGCCCCTATGTATTGGTATTGTAGAGTTACATGTCGGGACCTTGAGTGGTGAATTTGCTTCCATATGGGAAATAGGAACGTGTACAACTAAGCAGCCGGGCATAAAGATTGGTTTCACTGCTTGGGGTTATGTGAGGGAAGAAGGTGAACACTGCTTGCAGCACAGGCTGCTCGAAGGCAGGAGGTGAATACTGCCCTCTGAAAAACGTGAAACTGTAGAGCTGAACATTCTTGATTATTGTGGGACAGCTATTGCAAGAGAAAAGTGGAAGTCACAAATGAGAAGTAAGCGCCGGAAGAGCCGGAAACTAGATTCAACTAGTTGAGGGGCTAAACACAGGAGATACTAGAAAAACACAAGAACACATTTGGTAGTCTTTGAAGTATTGGCTCTGTCCTGATGAAGGCCTAATGTAATCGGAGTATTATCATTTCTCATAGAACAGCCGTAACACAATGTGTTGACAGACTATTTGAAGAAATCAAGACACTGCAAACTAAGGGCAGGTCATATGAAGGACTAACATTATCTAGGGGTCTCCCAATGTGTCAGGGATTTTGTTCATATTTATATTATGTATGTTCTTTGCTTTCCCTTTTTGGATTGATGTAATGCCTTTCTTGTTTTTTGTACGAACTGATGTCGATATTTTGATTTATGTCGATTTGTACACTCGTGCTTGTATGTTTTCTTCTTTGTGTGTACACCTGTTGACAAGATTTTTAAACTTTGATACATGAATAAAATTGAAATTGTATAGAATTGAGTTGTTAAGCAAAATCTGGTCAATGGTGTGTGAAATGGAGGTCTTGGTCACTTTTTGTTGATGAGTATACAATAGCCTGGAAGAAAAAGGCCTACCAGGTACCCTTTTTGTGTAGATATTGGAATTGAATACAACTGTAGACCATTAAAGCTCAATCTTGTGCAAAGGGTCTGATAATTCGCCATAACCATCTGCACAAAGGTAGACCAAGCACAAAGGATTCCAGAGTATGAGCCAGATAACTCCAGTTTACACTGTCAAATGCATTATGTGCATCCAGTGCCAAACCCGTAAAGCTTCTTCCGAGTTAAGATCCCACTTCGATCACATTTATCACACTTCTAATGTTATCATGTGTGTGCCACCCAACTATAAAATCGGTTTGATCGGTATTTAGCAAACCCAGAAGCACGGATATCAGTCTGTATTCCAATATTTTTGCATATATTTTAGCGTCACCATTGAAGTGGGGAAATAGGTCGGTGGGACACACACTTCTCTGGTCTTTATCCAGCTTCCCTAGGAGTATGCTGTCTGATTCTGCCATGGAAGGGGTTACCAAACCTGCTGCCCTGATTTAAACAGCTTGATGAGGTGAGCTGCTAAAAGCGGACAAAACCTTTTATGCCTTTTAAGCCATTTCTAAAATAGAATGGACAAACCATGTGGACACAGGAATTTCCACATTAGCAGTGATTTAATAGCCTGTTGCACTTCCTCCAGCATTATCGGGTGCTCTAATTCCTCATTATCAATCGCAGACACCGTAGGAAAGTGAGTGGCTGCCAAAAATCCCTTATCTCCAGGATGTCTGCTTGTACCTCCACAACCAGAGTTTGGTAGAATTTACTCATGATAGACAGTTTGCCTTCCTCTGCTAATATTTTGTGGCCTTGTGCATCCATCAAATCTAAGATGGGGGTGTGTGCAGAAATATTTCTAAGTTGTGCAGCTAGGTTCTTGTTTGTCTTATTCCCTTTGGAATAATACATTTCTTTAGCATAAAGCAAAGTCGTAGCGGCACAATCTATCAAATGACCCTCCAGTTGAGTCCTTGCTAACTTGAGAGCTCTCAGGCTCTTCAGTGACTTGCAACAATCGTGTTCTGTTTCCCTTAACGTCACTTCAGTGGCCAATATTATCCTTTGTGCTTGTTTGGCTTTCATAAATGCCACAGTTTTTACAATGAATTCACCCCCAATGACAGCTTTCGCTGCATCCTATAAAGTCCCCTCTCCCACCTCCCCATTACCATTTTCCTGAAAATATTTCCACACAGTTTCTTTAATATGTAGTGTTACCGCCACATACTGCAGAATCAAGTCGTTAAGGCGCCAGAGCCGCTTCAGCAGACAGAGTGTCGAGAGGTCCAGATGGATTACCACTGGAAAATGGTCAGACAGTACCCGGTGGCCAAATTCTATGGAGACTGTCTTAGATAACAGCATGCCAGAGATCAGAATTATAACTATTCTGGAAAACCCAAGTGAACCGCTGAGTAATGAGTGTAGTCCTTTCTCCCTGGTGGAAAAATCTCTATATTTCGATTAGGGAAAAGTCTCCAAGTACCTATTACTAGGAAATGACCTTTATCGTCCCCCGATGGAGCCATGGTCTTGCCATGAGAGGGTTGCAGACACAGTTGGAGTCCCTTCCCACAACTATTTCCCCTTCATAGAAGATACCCAAATCTGCAAAAAAAGGCATCTGGATACTCAATTGGCACATAAAGGGAAACCAATGTGCAAGTGCAACCCCATAGAGAGCCTCAGACCATCAAATCCCTATCTTTCGGGTCGCTCATGGTCACCACCTTATGGAAGGGTATTCCCCTCGCTAATAGAATAGCTACCCCCATTTTCTTCAGCCCTCTTGTAGCAAAGAATTGTACAGGGAAACATCCTAAGAAAAAGCCTTTCCTCATCCAGCAGAAGCACGAGTGTTTCTTGGAGAAAGATGATTGACACTTTTAATGTTTGCAATCTCGCTAGGAGCGCTTTAGGCTTAATAGGCTATCGAATGGCCTCGGGACTCATCACACCATGGAAGTGATAAGCCAACAGCCCCAAACCCACAGATTTAACAGAACATATAAAAACACAACTAGTCCAAATTAAAACACCGAAAATAATTTGGCAGCAAGGACCACATGAATCCACTGGCTTTGCCCCAACCTCTCCTGCATTTTCCATTCGTGAACGTAATCCCAGGTGGGCCAGCCCCCACCAATCTTACTCTGAAAACATTCTACATGCCCAGCAATCCATAGACAAGCACCCTGGGGATACAAAATAGGCACCTATTCAACTATAAACGTCAATAAAAGGCAGCAATGCTATGGTCAGACAACCTCTGCATGATGACCCCTGTAAAGTGTTATTAGACGTAGCTGTCTAAAAATGTATCTTCGGGCCCCTTGGCCTTAGGTAGATCTCCAGTCTACTGCCCTGCTTCCCCATTGCGCTGTGGACTACAGGCCGTTTGCTCTTTTACCATTTCTCATTAGGTCTGCAGCATTACCTTCCAAAGCTATACTATGATGTTGTCCCTTGAACAGGAGCTTGAAGGGATGTGCCCATCTGTACCTGATCTGTCTTTCTTGTAGCACACAGTGACCACATTCAACATCTTCTCCTGACCAGTGTCCGCTACGAGAGAACATGGAATAAGCGGACCTCGGCACCCCCCCACCCCCCGAACGATATTGAACTAGACATCCTTACTGCCTTCATGATGGCTTCCTTCATTTGGAAGAAGTGAACCCTCGTCAAGACCTCAGGGATCAACAACCTCCTTTGTTGATATGCATGGTCTACCCCATGTGTTATGTCCAGTATCATATCCCTGTCTGGCAAGGTTTTCAGGACCTGGTGAAAAAGGCATTGTACATATTCCTCTAGATGCTGATTTTGGATTGTCGTCGAAATTCCCCTCAAACTAACATTGTTTCGATGGGAACAATTCTCTAGCTCTTCCTGTCTTGCGATGAGGTGCTCCACCTGTTCTTCCGATTCTTCCACTTGCTTTGCAAGGACCTCTTGTTCATTCGAAACTCACACAGAGTTGTCTTGATGTCATCAGAGTACTGCTCCACAGCTAGAAATGCTTGTCCAGCTCCATTAAAGATTTAGCCAGACCCTCTGCGTTACTCATCTTCTTTGACATCATCTTTTCTTCTTCGACAATCCCTCCGGATGTTCCAGCAAGGGGGGTGAGTGCATCTGCGATGCTACACTGTGCACAAGTGCATTTATGTCAAGGTGCTTAGCCCTTCTGGAGGACTTTGACATCACTCAGCGGCTTCCGCCTGGGGAAACTCATAGGTAAATGGCTGCTTCTCAACTTTGCCCTTATTCCACAAGCCCAGCTGGCCTCCTCCTCTGACCACACACAGCTCCTCCAAGAATCTCCACTGAGCAGAGTGTAGTAGTCTCGTGGGTAAGTAACAACGATGCCAGACATGTAGTTAACGTTAGTTTACTTGGTTGTAATACGGTTCACATATATAATGCGTAGTTCTTACAGAGGTGAACACTGGGCATCCCACCCGGCAGGTATCAGCTCTCTCACCTGTCTCTCCTGGAATCTTCCCACACACACGTCACACAGCCACCAGCCCACGCGCTCACACACACACGCGCAATGGCTCAATCACGCACTAGAGCTTAATCACTACAGTTCTCCTCCCGTACAATTGCAGAAAGGGCCTTAATCACTACACAGAGCCAGGCCCTCCTCTCCTTGGTGGGTCTTCTCCCACACTAGAAATTACAGTGGAACTCGCCACAGAGGGCTTTGTTGTACCACCTCCTGGTAAACTGCCTTATTCATCCACGCTGATCAGGAGGTCACATTACTCCCCCTCAGAACCTGTGGCCTATATTCCCACTGACAGGCCCATGAATGCATGCAATGATGGCGCCTCCCACCCGGGAGGCTGCAAACATCGCCAGGTGTGATCCATGCCTCTGAGGGAGACGCAGGCCCTCCTGCGGCAATCCAGCTCTTTCAGCCTGATGCAGCGCTGCTCTTCGTCAGGATACACCTCCCGTAGCCAATCAGCTTTTCTCGCTTCCCCAGCAGTCGCTGCGGCTCACTTAAGTCCTATGGCTCACACTCCTGTGCTCAGACTACGTACATCAGAGATCGCCAATCCTTAATGCTGGGCCACTCCTGACTCTCGACCTGGGTGCACAGTTGCAAACTGCATCCTCTGCTGCTTTATCGACCAGGACACCAGCACATTAGCAAGCGCTGGAGTTAATCCTTGCACTGTCGTCAGTCTGCGTGCCCGACCCAGCTTTCGACAGGGCTCCGGGGGGGGGGGGGGGTCCCAGGTTGCCAAAGCTCACAGCAAACATGTCCACATTCGCAGTTCTGCCACGACCCCCCCCCCCCCGTTATTTTGAATTTTTTTATATATCTGTGGATCTCAGTTGTAATTCATTGGCTAGTTGGCATATGAGATTTAGGATGATTTTTTGTATTTAACATTTTTTTTTTATAGGCATGTTTTTTACTAACATAAAAAAAAGATATGTTCGTGTGTGTGTAAATTAGGGTGCAATTAACTTTTTAGGCATGGCGTGTGGCTTGCAAATCCAAATTTCCAGCCCCAATTTCTTTATTGCATATTCTCTCTCACCTATTGTTCTGGGTGGAGAAGGTGTGTCTGACAGTCAAAGAGTAAGTGTGCAGATTACTATATATGACTCCTACTGGAATCTAACAAACTACATATCATGCCTTTGCACTTGAGTTCTCATCTCTACATAAAGGCCTTTATGGTTCAAAACAGGTTTACTTTGATTGCATTTAGAACAGCTTTTAACATGGGGTTTTCCTACTGAGGAAAACATAAATCAGCCCAAATAAAATTGGCCACTTCGATTTTCCTAATTTTTTGCAGAAGGCTAGATTTTAGCTTCAATTGGTGCACAAATCGAAGCAGCCAATATTGAGATATTAAGGATTGAAAATGCATTTATACATGATGCATGCTCACGAACAACCAACTTTTCCAGCAAAGAAAATATGAAATAAGCGAAAAACGCACACCAACCGCATGCTCTGCAACCACGTCGCCCATTCACACAGCTGCTATAACCACATCCAGCATACGCACTCACCCCCCACTGCGTACACATTGCAAACATAATACGCAAAAAAAGAAATTCAAGTACCAATTAAAGCAGTCACTTGAGCAAGGAAATACAGGATTAAAAACAAACAGAACCTACAAACCAACTGTGTACACATTCCAGCATACATGCAAGCATTATAACGACACACAAAATATGCCCTCACCTCCACTATGTACATAGCACACATACACTAAAGCAATTAAATACACAATTAATTTACAAAAAACAATAACTATGCTCTATACACCAACAAAAGTAAAGCAGCCCGCTGCTGCAAAATATTAGTAAGCTCTTCAATAATACTGGCTAAATATAAACTTTTCCCATCAGTACGCCATCAACTCAAACTACTTACTTTCATTTTGACTTTTGATGTTGCAGTGAAAAATATAATGTAAGCCAGGTTCGACTGCAAATGTACATATGCATCTATTGACATTAACATTAATACAAGCATGTTTTTTTATTTCCACTTCATCGCATCCAAGTACGACGTGCTGGCAAGCATGAAAATACAATTTTAGTTCATGGAAACAATCCTGATAGCTGGACCAAGTAATTTTTCATTTCAACATAATTCAGTTGCTCTTTGGAATCCAAAGATTATTGCCTCCAGCAAGAATCACAATTACACATGGGGTTTTGCCACTTTTGTGATACACAAGGTTCTCCATGATCTCTTTCCATTGTCCACTGCGATAGGCGTGCCATTCCAAATTTACTTTTTAAAAATTGTGAAAATGTTAGCAGTCAGCAGATGTAATGCTCCAGTCAAAAAAAGCTACAAATCTCCCATTATCAAGATGTACTTTCTCTATAATAAAAGAAATAAGTAACGTAAAATCTTCAACGTATTTCAACTGTGAAAAAAGATCCAAGAAATAAAAAAAAGTTTCTCCATTATTAACACAGCATTTCTCTACATTAAAACGTACAAAATGTAGTTCTTCCATTTTATGTATAAACCCCAACAGAAACTTTTGTAACTTTAGCACTTCAAATAACTATCCTCCTCTGGAAATTAAAAAAAAAACATACGTACTGCAAAACATGTACATTATATGCATCGGCAACTTTGGTCGAATGAGCACTGTGCATGCAAAAAGTAAATCAAAATACATTACCTACACAAGCGCATGCGCAATGTTACCTTACAGAAACTAAAACGTTACCACTTCAAAATCAGCATATGCATCTGAACATAAAAACATGCTTACTGGAAAATATGTAGTTTCAAACAACAAGCGCATGCGTAACTTTACAAAAACGTTGTGTGCATGCTCACCATCATTAAGTTAATAGAAACTACCTGCACATAGACAATGCTCATTCGACCAAAGTTGCCGATGCATATAATTTTTATTTTTTTTAAACGGTTTTTATTATTTTTCAAAACAAACAATACAAACCAAACTGGCAGCGCTTTTTGCCCCCCCCCCCTCAAGAGCTTGTTTGTCCTTCTCATTCCGTATCTGCTGCGTTTGGCAGGGTATCACCTCCTTCTGAGACTGCAGAGTCCGTTACTGTTCCAAACAGTCCTGCTATTAATACTCTCCATGCCAGCAGGGTACTCACTACTTCTTCCCCACACATGCTACATGCCTCCTGCCATACCACCGTTTCAGCCTCCGCCCATTTCTGCGTTTCCCGCCACCATACCTCCACCCGTGGCTTATGGCACTGCTTCCATCCCATGGCAATCCTTCGTTTTGCGAGCACATATGCCAAGTCCTTCAATTTCCCAACATGTTTAAGTTTCCGTGGTCTGGGAAACCCTCCCAATAGGCAGGCCCAGGCCGTATCTATAATGAGCGTGACTGACCCCTTTGTTTGCTAGTTTTTGCGCCACTTCTCCCCAGAAACTCTCAATCACTGGGCAAGACCAAAACATGTGTGTCATATCAACCTTTTCCTTATTGCATTTTGGGCACGCTTGTCGTCCCGCATTTAGAAACTTCGATATTCTCACCCGGGTCATGTAAGCTCTGTGCGTTATATACAACTGTATTTGTTGTAATCTAGCATTTCTTGACACCTTCTTGTGGTATCCCATAGCACGCTCCCACATCCCATCTTCCATCTGTGCTCCCACCTCTGTTTCCCAATCCAACCTCAAATGCGTCAATTCCTTCCCAACCCGGGACATCACCATCTCATACAATCTAGAGATCTCATGCCCCCCTTCTGATATGTCGTATATTGTCCCCATAGTGGCGTCTGGTTCCTCCTCCAATACAGTCTCAAGCCACATTTTACGAATATTCTGCACCAGCCTTAGGTATGTGACATACTGGCCTCTATGCAAGCCCGCCTCTTCCCCTAGTCCTTCAAAATCCCTAATGGCCCCCTCTTGCCAGACATCCCCCAATGTAACCAGCCCGACCAACTCCCAGCAGGTCCTGATTATCATCCTTAGTTGTTTGTCTTCCCCTGCCAAAGCAACCAGCGGCATCTGCGGGGGAACACGGGTACGGGTCCTCCATCATTCGACATACTCTACGCCACATCTTCCACCCAGCAACATCATTCCCGGGCGCTCCTTCATTTCTGACCTAGGCAACCAAATAATTTCCTTCAGGTAGAACGGAGTGCAGTCCTGTCCAAACAGCCTAAATTCGGCAGTTACCTCATCAGAGAGCCATTTGACCATATATTGCAACTGACCAGATACATAATAGGCCTCAAAATTAGGCAGCTTAATACCCCCCCTTTCATAGAAATTCTGCAACTTCCATAGCGCCACTCTATTCCGGGTGCCATGCCATAGGAAGTCTCTGCACATACTATTCAGCTTGGCAAAAAACTTCTTATGTATCATATACGGAATATTGCTGAAAAAATGTAAGAGCCTAGGCAGGACCACCATTTTGAGCATCGCCCCCCCGTCCCATCATCACCAACGGCAACTTCTCCCAAAACCTCATGCTTATACAGATTTTTCCCACAACCACCTCAGTGTTATGCAAATGTTCCTCCTCTACCGTGTGATACACATCTATTCCGAGGTAGCGGAAGGAACCAACCGCCCATGGTATCGGCAACACTGGCAACCGCTCCGGAAGGGTTCCTCTGTAGCTACCCAATGGGAATATGCTCGATTTTTGGGGGTTCACCGCTATGCCAGACAGTTCTGCATACCTTTCTATTACCTCCAGAATATATTGAAGATTTTCCTCCGGATATTTGAAATATAATAGCAAATAGTCAGCATACCGGGATATTAGGTGTTTCTCTCCCCCTACGTCAATGCCTATCATGTCATATTGTTGCCGAAGGTACACTGCCAGAGGCTCCAGGGCCAGAATATATAACATCGGGGACAGGGGCACCCTTGTCTGGTGCCTCTGCTAAGTTGCCACCTCTCGGATATCACCGCTCCTGTACGTACCCTAGCTAGCGGCTCATTGTACAGCAACTTCGCCCACCTAAGATAGCCCGGCCCCATCCCGTATTCCCTCAGGGCCTCTAGCATCCATGACCACCTGACTGAGTCGAAAGCTTTGACTGCATCTAAGGACACAACCGCCATTTCACCCTCGCTCTTGCTCCCCCATTCAATCACCCGGTGGAGTCGCCTATGGTTGCGGGTTATATTCCTGTTGGGGACATAACCTGTTTGGTCCGGATGTATCAATTTACTAATAACTCTCCGCAATTTATTAGCCAGGACCGCCGTCAATATCTTGCCGTCCTGGTTCAGCATTGACAAGGGCCTATAGAAGCCGCAGCTATGCCCTGGTTTGTTGGGCTTAGGGAGCGGTATTATTATCGCTTCTCTAAGCGATTCCGGCAACCGGCCCACCTCAAACGATTCATTAAGCATTTCTAGCATGGGGGGGGAGGGGGAGGTAGTACCTCCTCTCTATATGCTTTATAAAATTTGCTAGGAAGTCCGTCCGCACCCGGGGTCTTACTGGTGGGCAGCTGCCTCACCACCTCCTCCAATTCCTCCAAAGTAATCGGTGCATTCAGCTCCTCTCTTTCTTCGGCACTAATCTTTAGGTAATCCCATATCTCTTAAAGTTTCCCTCATCTCCTCTCGGCTGCCCCCCACCTTTGTCCTCATATAGTGCTCTGTAATAATCTAAGAATGCCTCATTGACTCCTCCTTGGGTGTTCGCTACCTCTCCATCTCTCTGGTTATCGTCCTAATCGGGGGCCTAGAGGTTTCACTCTTGTATAGCCACGCCAAGAGAGGGCCCGTTTTATCCCCACCTGCATGCTGCCTCTCAACATACTTCTTATAGTTAAGGTTGCAGAGCCTTTCCCAAAGTTCTGCACACCGCTGCTGTAGTTTAAGTACTGGCTCCGCATCCCCCCATCCCCTATTGAGTTCCCGTTCCAGTTCATCCTCAGCTTCTCCTAACTCCATTAGGACCCCACCCTGCAGGCCCTTTGATTTAGCAATGGCAGCACCCCGCAATACCACCTTAAAGGCTTCCCAGAGCGTGCCCGCCGAATCTCGTCCCTGATATCCTCTCTGAAGACCGGATCCTTGAGCGCCTCAGCCCGGAGACGCCACGTCGGTATCCGTGCTCTGGGGCGGCACTACTGCCATCACAGGACCCTCGCTTTGTATTCTATTTGGGTGGTCTCTACCACCACATCTGGCGTGGCAAAAAAATAATCAAGTCTCGTATGCAGTTGTTGCGGGGCTGAGTAATGCGAATACTGTTCCTCATTAGGATGTTTCAGCCTCCAAACATCTGCCAGCCCGAAGTCGTCGAGCAGTGTCTGCAATGCCCTGGCCGCTGGGGTGGGCCTATCAATCTTATCATCAGATGTGTCCACCCTGGGGTTCAGCGCACAATTAAACCCCCCCCCCCAAATAACCGCCCCACCCACACACGTACCCAGGTTGGTACACAGAGTCCTAAAATATGCCGCCGTGTTTTGATTGGGGGCATACGTATTTACAATGCACACCTCTTTATTCTCCACCAGTGCCTTCAATATGACCATCCTCCCCTCTGTATCCACCACCTCTTGTGTAAGTTGGAGCGGAACGTGCGGTTCCACCCAGACTAACACTCCCCTAGCGTAGGCAGAATACAGAGAACCCACTACAATACTTCTCCACTTCTTCCCCACCAGTTCCAACTTTTCCCGAGTCAGATGCGTCTCCTGCAACAGTGCAATATCAATCTTCTGTCTTTTCAAATACATCATGACCTTGTTCCTCTTTAACTATTGAGTCCCCTGACATTCCACGTTACGATCTTAAGATCCCCCATAGCTCATAAGTATCCTCCCCCCTTCCGTGCAGCAAATCCCACCTGCCCACGTGATACAGATACAGCCTTCTGGCTTTTTCTTGTAGCCTCATGTACAAACTCGAACTCTCCATAACTATGTACACCCCAAACTCCCCACTTCCCTCCCCACCCTCTGCCCATCCCTTCCCCAACACCACACTCCCCAACTGCTGCCCAGCTCCATCCATGGAACTCAGGCACCAACCAATGCCCAGAGCTCAGTAGGGTGAAGTCGCCCTAATGGCCACTTAACTAAGGTTACTAAGTGGGGTAAAGAGATCCGCTCTGCAAGGCTCCCCTAAATACAACAATAGTCACAGTGCTCATAATATATTGTGCAACAGTCTGACATTCTCTGCCATAAGGCCGTTCAAATGACTATAATCAAGTCCCAGAGACCTATTCCGCGCCATCTTGTAGCGCCCTCCTCGTGCACTACTTATCTCCTCCATCTTCTCTTCCTGTTCGAACGTCAGGCTCTGCGCGTCGAGCCAATCCATGGCATCCTCCGGAGTCTCAAAAAAAAAGTCTTGTGTTTGTGAAAAACTTTCAATTTCGCCGGGTACAGCAACATGTATTTATGGCCCGCCTCTCTTAATCTCCGCTTTACCGTCCCAAAGTTCATACGGCTACCCTGCACAGTCAGGGTATAGTCCGGGTAGGCCGTTATGTTTGCCGCTCCTCGTGTAATCGTTCCTCCCTTGCGGAAGTGTTCTAGTATCCTCTCCCGGTCCCGGTAATTAAGGATTTTGACAATTACTGGCCTAGGTGGGTTTCCCGGCGGCGGCCTCCTTGTTAGAGCTCTATACACACGTTCCAACGCGAATTCTTGAGATAAGGCTCCTCCGGGTATCTCCTGCAACAGCATAGATTCGATGAACTCCGTGGGATCGTGGCCCTCCGATCCTTCTGGCAGGCCCACGATGCAAATGTTATTCCGTAGGGCGCGTCCTTCCGCCTCCTCCGCCCTGTTCTCCAAGTTGCCCACTCTCTGCACCAGGGCATGCAATTCGGCCTTATGGGAGGCACAATCCGCAGTGTTCGGGCTCTTTCTTGAGGGTCTCAGTGCGCTCCGCCAGGGACCTGACGTCCTGCTGGAGTAAATTCACCTCCTCCTGCACCTCACCGTCCTTAAGGTCCAATGACGTTTTCAGCTCAGTTACGGCCAGTTCAAGCTTAGCCTCCCAGGCCGCCTTCAAGTCCGCAATCGCAGCCAGGACCTCTTGGTTAGTACCTGTCACAGGCATGCCACCTGCAGGCGACTTATCCTTGCTCTTGGAACTTTCCGGACCAGGGGACGTCTTGGCGAAGTCGTCCAACGTGGGCTGCTTCGCCTTCGGTCTCACTGTTCTATTAGACATGACCCAGGGGACCTGCGTTCCGCGCAAGTTACAAATGCGCACACGGTCCGCTCCTATCGCCCGACTACCATGCGGCCTGCTCCTTCCTTTGTTCCGGTCGTTGATCGGCCATTTTGTTTCGTCTTCTGTCTCCGGCGCTCCTTATCTTTTTCACACAAAACTCCACCACCGTTTCTCCCATGCCTTCCAAAAGTTCACCAAGCGCAGTCAGACCGTTCACACACCGACATGTGTGTTTTCAGCAGTCATAGGCACGTTGTTATGCACTATTTCGCCAGGATCATTTCAGGATCTCGGGAACTCCTCCAGATCGCGTCCTCCTACATGGCCCTCGTAGCCACGCCCCACCGATGCATATAATTAATAACTATATTAAAGGTTAAAAACACAAGCTTAATAAAAGCAAAACAATAAGCCACTACTATTGATACGTTCACTGCATATTTAATGTTATATTACACATACCACTTTCCATACTTACAAAAGTAAAATCACTGCAAAGAACTTTTAAATTTAGATATGCGGGTGCTAACAATGTGTGTATGCGTTCTGTAAACTTCATCAATGTTGCTAGAGTAATCTCCAAAGAAATTCAATAAAATCCAGCAAAGCATGTTTTACAACAGATTTGCATGCAGTAAATGCTTTTAACCCACGTCTAAACATGCCACCTCTCCAACCACCCCTATAAACAATAGTAAACATTACGTTTCAACACGCTGATCATAGCGGATGTGAAGTAAGTATCCTTGGCAAACTTTTTAAATAATTGTACAAATACACCCACTATAAAATTAATACAATTGTAAAAGTAAACAAATGTAGGTTTCTTTTTAAACAATTTAATGTAGGCTTCTTTTTTTGAGCATATTGAAAAGATGTCAACACCTGGAAACGAGTCCTCGAAGGAGAAAGGTAAATACAAATGTATTTTTAATTGTAGACTTGTGCATACACATACAAAATTCTATAATAAATATAAATTGAACAGACAAATGTATGTGCATAATTACAACAGGAAAAACATCTTGTAACAAAATAACCCTCGTTATCAATATTAAAGGAGCATACAAATGTGTCATCCTGCGTGGCATCTGTACATTAAAAAATAAATAGCCATCTCCATTAATATAGAATCACCATACGAGGTGAATTACAGTGTAGTACATTCATTTGACTTTCATCTGTGTATCATTTATTTGAAAAACTCTTATACTATTGCATGTTTGGACATAGTAGTCATATTAAATTGTAGACATATTAAAAAAAAAACACTCTTGTCATCAAAATAAAGGGAGCATTGTCATCCTGAGTAGCATCTCTACATTTAAAAACAAATATCTGACTCAATTAATATAAAGTCATCACACAAGTCATATCACAACATGGTTGGAAATTGAGGGGAGCTATTTAGCTCTTGGTTGGTGCCTAGAAGAGCCTGGTAAGCGGGATATCAACAGCTACCAGGAGCTACATTTGTATCTACAGGCCAACTGATGCTGAACACACACCTATGTTGATTTAATTCGTTTGTGCGTTTTGGACAATCTATAAACATTAGGACACATTTGTGCCACAGTGCCCTATATAATGAAAAAAGGATATGTTTGCATCTTATTTGTAACTTAGATTTGCGGAATGCTATTTAGCTCCTCCTTCCCCTGTAGTAGCTCCTGGTCACTGGTTAATGCTGGATACCCAGGAGCCGAATTTAGCTCCTGTTTATCCAATCTTAATGTAGCACCTTCATTGTACTTTAATCCGTGCATAATTTATTGGAAAAATTCCACTTATTAACTTTATATACTATTGTGTGTCTGGACGGATTAGTCACATTAAAAAAAAAAGAATAACCCATCTCATCATTATTAAGGGAGCATATGCCTTTATTATCATGTGTACCATTTGTAAATCGAAAAACAAATAATCTCCATTGATATAAAATCACCATACAAATTTATATTAAAATGAAATACATTCCATGCACTTTCATCCATGCATAATGTATGTAATAAAACTAATTATTAAGTTTACATACTATTTTGTATGCAATAGTTATATATTAAAAACAACTTTGTGAGTGCGTGGAGGTAGGAGACTGACACAGGGATGCTACGTTTGTTTTAACAGACATATTAAATTAAAAAATTAAAAGAAAACCCTAGCTCGCCCTAGTTCTAAGAGGGGTTTCATTGCCTCAACTAATACTAAGGGAACTGTCAAAATTACTTGTAAGAAACAAAATAGTCCACTGCCCTGTCTAAAAAAACAAAACGATTTCCCACCCTTACACTATTAACTTAAATAAATAAAAAGGAAATGTTATCCTTCTTGCTAATCCAGAAGAAAAGTTCTCTTCTTCCGTGTGATGAACCAAACTTTTGTTTGTGGATCAGGAAAAAAACAAAGTTCCAACGTAAAACAAAATTTCAAAGTATTCAAAGTGCCAAATCACTTCTCAACAAGAGAATGGTCTTCTGAACTTCGTCCTACTCGAGTCTTTTATTGCAGCAAGGAGGACTGGGTATTGGTGACATTCATTACTTGCAAGGGTACTTCCTTATTCCCCTCGCTTGTCTATCCACAACCTTGTTTTAAAAAATATTCTTAACTCTCCGGTTGGTGCGATTAACCTGTGTGCAAGTGACAAAAGTGAGCGTTACTGGATATAACGCTTTTAAGTAGGCTGGGTTTACTCTCCTGCCCAGCTCTACCAGTTACAACCATGGCAACCTTTTTCGCATTGTTGTTAGCGCCTCTCTGGCATCTAACTCAACCCACTCATTTGGCCACCAATTGTCCTGGTTCCCGGAACCCTCTGTCCAAGGCAAGTACCTTTTTAGCAACTTTCTCTAGTTTCTTGCATGGTTTCTTGCCATTTGCCTACGTGCCTGCAAGACTTGTGCAATGTTCCATTTCTTCCTTTCAGTGGCGGCACCACCCAGCAAAGTCATCCTCTGAAACGCCTTTCCTCTTGTACAGTTTTTCCACTTTCCTTCAAAGCGGCAGACTGGTCTGCAACTTCTCGTTTAATTCTCTGGCGTCCTCCCTTATACGCCTCGTTGAGCATTTCTCGCGGACGCCCATGGGACGAGGCCACTCTGTAATTGGAAGCAAGTCTTCACATTTTCAGGTTGCATGAAACCATTATACCTATAATAAAGGTTGATCCCATGCTGAAAGAGCACAAGCAAGTACACGTTATTCAGGTGTAATGACTTCAACGAGTGGGTGATTGGCAAGCTCTAAAATAACATTAATAGCAGCCAGCCCAACCTTGATAAAGACCAAGGGAAGGTCGTAATGCATTGGCACACGGGCACTTAGACCATGTGACGATCATGAATCAGCATTAAAAACGTCATTCTATGACAAACCCAATGAACACTCAAGTCAGCTTTTTCTCATGAGGATTGATGCCATTCTTGACTACTCAACAGACAACAGAACCTACATTGAGGAGTTCTATATCCTACAGACTATGCACACGTGAAATGGAGCAATAACGTATATGCATTAATAGCCTAGGTATGTTTGTAGCACTACTTATTATACATTGCAACCACCAACAAAGCATATGAATGTACTTCTATGCGTACAATTTACACCTCCCAAAACCCCACTCATTATCAGAAGAACAAATTACTTGCCCCTGGTAATGTTCTTTCTACTGGATATTCTTCCTACAGATTCCTCATCTTTGATATACCGATATCCTGCTTGCAGTCTTCATAAAATTTGAACAGCAGAGGGTGCTGTGCGGTGTCGAGTAAACGTCCCTCTGCGGCTTCCATTCCCATGCTCGGACGCAACGTTGACAATGGTATAAATAGCACACACCGCACCCGTTGCCTCAGTTCCAGTTTTTTCCCCCCTTTCTGCCCAGCCGATTTGAGAATTAACAACAAGCATGGGCATTTAAATTGAGAAAAATATCAAAAATTCACCCACAATCAGATGGGTAGGCTGGGAGGCCAACGAGGAATCTGTGGGAGGAACATACAGTAGAAAGAACATTACCAGTAATTTGTAAATAATTTGTTCTTCTGATAGATTTTGTCCTCCCACGGATTCCTCATCTTTGATAGTCTCTCATAGCAGTTTTATAAGAGCAGGTGGTACCAGTGGATTTGTGTTACTAGTTAATATTGTGAACAACAGCTTTCCCAAGCCTAGCGTCCTGACACGACAAGGTGTCCAGACAGTAGTGTTTTGAAAAGGTGTGAATCGAAGACAGAGTTGCAATATTACAGATGCCCTGCACTGGTACACCTCCTTGCAGAGCCGAAGAGGTTGCCACTCCTCTGGTGGAATGCGCCCTCAGATTTTCAGGGACACCCTTCCCATCTAAAGAACAACATTCCAAAATACACAGAATGATCCAGCGTGACAAAGTTTTTTTCATTACGGCCTGACCTAGTCTGTATCCTGTATAACCCACAAAGAGTTAATTATCTTGCCTGACATTTCTGAATCAGGAAATATAAAAAGTTAAGAGTCCTTTTTGAGTCAAGTCCATGTAAGCTCTCTTCCTCCTTGGAGAGAAGAGGAGTTGGGTTAAATGCTGGCAAGGTATTTTTTTGTGTCAAATGGAATTCAGACACCACCTTGGGAAGGAAGGAGGGGCGAATGCTCAAAACGACTTTCTCCCTGGAAAACGCAGTGAAAGGAGGTTTACATAATAATGTTTACAAGTGACTCACTCTCAGAGCAGAAGTGATGGCTACCAGAAAGATTGTCTCAAAGGTTAATAGCCCGAGTCGACAGAAGTGCAGAGTTTCAAATAGAGCGCTCATGAAAAAAGTTAGTACCAGGTTCAGATCACAAGCCAGGACCATGAAAGCGACCGGTGGGAACATATTTGTCAGTTTCTTGAGGAATTGAATGGCAATGGGTATTTTAAAATCAGAGCCTTATTCTGGCGCAAGTATAAAGATGGATAATGCCGCCAGGTAACCTTTGGCAGTAGCCACCTTCAGATCCTGGTGGGCCAAGAGCAGCAAAAAAGAAAGCACTGTCGGAGTGTCGCAAGTGAAATGATCAGTATATTTAGCTCTACACCAGTTGCAAAACTTGTTCCTTTTCCCCCATTCTGGGAAAGTCGAATCTGGGGGTTTTCGCATTCCAGTAACTAGCATTTTTGCTGTTTCTCTCTAGGCTCCCACCTACATGCCCCCCGCGAGGCGTGCTATTCATTGTTGTAAGTTACTTGATCCCCTCCAGTGTCTTCCTTTGTTGTGTACCTGGCCCCCCCTCATCGTCCTCTCCCCGAGCATTCCGAGTTGTGTGCCAGAGGGCTATGCATCTCTCTCCCTCTCTTCTCTCACCCAGTTCTCCTCCACCTACTCCTTCGCACCCCCTATGGTGATCTTTGTCTCACCCATCTTCTCTAACTGCTACTCCATCTCTTACCCTATCCCTCTCACTAAGGCTGAAAGGAAGAAGTCCAAGAGGGACATCCTGGTCTCCAACCCAGGCCTCCCTATCATAGATACCTACACCAGTGCTTCCTCCATCCCTGTCTTCAGACCTATGGACCCTTCATATGGTCTCTGGTCCCTCTCCTTTCCCCTCCTCTCCTATTAACGGTGGCAATAGGTGGGAGCTCCTCTTTGCCCCCTTCCACTCCTCCAAGACCATCATTAATGTCTATATGAACGGCACCGTTTTGGTTCAGGGACCTCAGCCCAATCTCCTTTTTGATTGGCGTTTCCCACGTCTTATCAACTTCGAGAGGAAGAGATTCTCCTGCTACTCGTTCAGCCACCTCTATGGCACCCTCATCTTCCTCCTCTGCACACCATCAGGCCCCTCTACCACCTCTGCAGGGTGTACCTCACGAATGGACCCCTCCACGGAAGTCTTTCAAATGTGGCAACCAGCTCCACGTCGATACTCTCAACTCTCGTTATGATGTCAATCACTCCTCTGACATCTGTCACCTCCTCGAAGAACTCAACCTAGATGTCCTTGCGCTCACCGATACATGTTTTTTACGGCCAGTTCTGGCACACGTTTTGACACTCCTCCCTGTGGGCTACAATATCTTCTCCCAACCTCAAACCAACCGTCCTGGAGGTGGAATAGCCCTTATCTTTCCGTAGTGGGTCCGGCCTCTGTCATCCCTATGCAGGGCTACTCCTCCTTTGAATACCTGGTCTGTAGGCTCTCTCTCTCTCCTAGCCCCTCTCCAACTGTGGCCACCATCTACAAGCCACCTGGCCAGGTCGTCCTCTTCCTCTCTGAATGGGCCAACCTCTCCTCTTCTCTCCTTGCCTTTACTTCTCAACCTCTCCTCCTCGAAGATCACAACATCCACCTGGATGCTTCTAATCCCTTGTCTGGGCGTATCCACAACCTCAGCGGCAGTCTCTCTCTTTCCATTCTGCCCTCTTGCCTAAGACACTCTGCCAGACATACTTTTGATGTTCTCATCACCTCATACATCCCCCTCTCTAACCCTCTCACCACTCCTCTCTCTTGAACTGACCACTTTCTACTCTTCTCTCATCAGAAACTCTCTATCCCTCAGGCAAAGCCCCACCCAGCTATGCCACCTAGCCCAGTACTGCCACCTACCTTCTCTGTCATTCGGCCCATGAAACGTTTGTCAGTGGATGCATTTGCCTCTATTTTCTCTGCTCCTCCTACTCATGCGGATGACTCACACCCTGGCACATAGCCCTTTGTAATCTGCATCTTTCCATTTCCAACACCCTGGACATCCCATTCCCTCGTCGCGAGAATCCAGATGAAGCCTACTTCCAAGTGCAACTCTTGGTATGATTCCGACCTCGCCATCCTGAAACACAAGTGCAGGGTGGCTGATAGGAAGTGGAGGGCTTCAGGTGCATCCTCTGACAAACTGGGATGCCGCCAGCTCCAAAGGCAATACGTACTCTGACCTGTCCAAGACGAGAGCACGCATTCAAGCTTGCGTCTCTGCAGCCTCTAACAACACGGCTGAATTCTTTCAAATCTGCAAGTAATTGCCCAATCCTGTTGCAGTCTACCTCTCCTGTGCCGCTCTGTATGGCTCTGGCCTCTCACTTCTCTGCTAAACCTGTCAGGACATTCTGTCCTCTATCTTCTCTCCCCCCCCTTACTCTTTCGACCCCCTTTGGCCATCTCTCCCTGTCAACCTCCTTTCTCCTCATTCTATCTGACAACACCTGACAAGGTTCTCGACAAGTCCGATCTATGAAAGTGTCGTCGAAACAGGTGCTCCTTTGCTCCTCCAGAACCATCAATGCTTTCCCTAGCTCGAGGGCGAGCGGGATTTCATACGGGACCTATCCTTACCAGCTTGCTCTGAAGGCTCGGTAGGAGCAGGACTTTGCTTTTCGAAGATTTACATTTCCTTTCGGAAAGCCTCCCATTCAGCTGGGGTAGATTTTTTTGTGGGACAAAGAACCCTTTTGGGTGAGATGTTGGACGAAGAAGTCGACGAAGGCGACCGATCATGCTTCTCTTCGACTTCTTCGAAGATGACGAAGGTGCGATCCACTCCTGGACCTAGAGCGCTTTGTCTTCTTCCTCTGAGCAGTGTCTCCTCCCGACTCATCGGTCGAGGCATAGCGGGTCGAGGCTTAGGGGATTTGGCCTACCTGGAGTTTCCCCTTCCGCTCCCTCAAGGCCTTTCCAGTCAGACTGGCATTTGGACAACTGGACGTATCATGGTCCTCCCAAGGCACCACAAGCAGTCTCAGCATTTTTTGAAGCCGGTCTTCAGTGTCGATGGTGTGGAAGATGAAGACATATTGAAAGAAATATCGTAACAACCATCACAAAATGAAGTGTGCCGAATCTTGTTAACAAAGTTAATGCTGTCGCGGAAAAACGGAATTGAGGCAAACGGGCACCGCGCGTGCTGCATAGACTCTCCAGTGACGTCAGCCTCGACGGATGCCCTTGAGGGATATCGACTTGACACCATCGCCGCAAAATGCCCTCTGCCAAAAAAGTTGAGGAATACATTCAATCCATTTGAAAAATAAATACTCTATATGAAAAAGTTGTAACTGCCTAACAGGTATACAGCGCCTTAATAAACAAGCCAAAAAAAAAACAATATGTCTCATGTTGACCTTAGCAGATTGTGAAATATGTAATTGCAAAATGATTTCTAAAGCAGATATACAAGTTATTTCACTCGAAGCAGTAGATAAAGTGGAACAGTCAGCTTTAACTAAAAGGAAATGCAAATGAAAGGTAAACAAATAACATAACGTTTCTAGAACTGCAGACTTTGGTAGTACTTTAAATACTTCTTTAACTGCTTAAGTAATTTTCTATCGTGAGTGCAGAGAGAGAAAGGAGTAAGGTGTCTATGTTCCTTCTACTCCAAGAGGGGAGAAAGGATGGGCGCATGTGACTCTAAGCCGATACAATCATCAGAAATGCTATTACGTTAAGTAATGCAAGTCTTCTGAGGCTTGTGAATCTGCTTAGAATCACATGCTATTCATAGACTAGGGAGCAGTACCCAGAGATGGCTGTGGGGTGCGTGAAGGAAGAGAAGTAAAGAGATGTCTTAGTACCACTTGTCCCACCTGAGAATCAGACCTATAGTGAGTATCCAGGCAGTAGTGTTTTGTAAAGGTGTGTACAGAACTCCAGGTTGCTGTTTTACAAATGGACTCAAGAGGAACAATTGCAAGGAATTCTATGGAAGCCCCAGTGCCCCAAGCAGAGTGTGCTCTAGTCTTCAAGGGCAGATCTCTCTTGGCAAGAGTGTAGCACAGTGTGATGCAGTTTACAATCCACTTTGAGATGGCAGATTTAGAGACAGTGTCACCTTCTCTACCAGCTGCCACTGAAACGAAAAACGGTTTGTTTTTCTTAGTGGCTTCGTTTTTTCCAGATATTATATGACTGCTCTCCTCACATCAAGTGTTTGGAGGCTTCTTTCTACCACGTTAGTGGGGTTCTGGAAGAAGGTGGGAAGTTCTATTGATTGGTTTAAATGGAACTTTGAAATGAATTTAGGCGCAAACGGTGGGCGAGTGCGCAGAACCACCTTATCTTTGTGAATTGTGACAAATGGGTTTTGAACTGAAAGGGCCTGTAGTTCACTAACTCTTCTTATTGAAGTGACTGCCACCAGGAAGGTGGTGTTTTAAGTGAATGCTTTAAGGCTAGCCTTATGCATAGGTTGAAAGGGAGATCCCATTAGTCTGGTTAGAACCACATTCATGTCCGATCCGGGAGCTGGGTTAGACATAGGGGGATGAAGACTTGTAACCCCTTCCATAAAAGCCTTGATTACTGGGATTTTCCATCACAAAACCTTTTTCTATGACGTAGTGTAAGCTGAAAATGCAGCTAAGTGGACCTTCAGGGAATTAAAAACCAGACCGGAGTCTAGTAGGTGAGTCAGGACAGGACAATATGTGTCAGAGAGCAATCTATGGGATCGATCCTCTTCGAATTGCACCAGATAATGGAGTAGCAATGTCTGCTGTTAGGCTTTCTTGCTTCTCTAAGTATGTCCGTGCATTTGAGGAAGTTGGGGGTGTCCGAACTCTATGACATCAGGAGCCAGGTCGCTAGGTTGAGAGTTTGCAGGCATGGATGGAGTGTCTCCCCCCCTGTCCTGTGACAGCATGTAGTATGGGGTAGCTTCCTCGGAGGGGAGACTGACATTGCCATCAGATGAGAACCAGGGTTGGCGGACCCACATCGAGGCCACCAGAATTATCGTGACTGGTTCCTGATGCATCTTGTGCACTATCTTGTTGAGTAGGAGAGTCGGGGAAAAGCGTGAACAAATTTAATTGACCATGTTATACAGAGACTGTTCCCCTTGGAGCGGTTCTGTGGGTACCTGGAAGCGTAATCGGGGCATTGTGCGTTTTCCAGAGTTGCAAACAAGTCGATCTCTGGGAAGCCCCAGTCTGCAAAGACGTTGTGAACAAGGTCTTCGTACAATCACCACTCGTACTCTACGGGTAGTGGGAAGTCTCTGCTGAGCATTTCCGCCACAAGTTGGAGTTCCCCTGGAATGTGTTGTGACAGGAGGACATCTTGTGTTTGAGAGCCCATTTCCATATGTTCTGAGACAGTTGGATAGCCCTGGACAGCGAGTGCCCCTTTGCTTGTTCAGGTAATACATGGTAGTGGTGCTGTCCGTGAGGACTAGGACTGTCTTTCCCTGCAGGTGTGTTTGAAAGGCCTTCTGTCATGGTCCTTGCCCCTAACCCTCATAGGCAAGTCACTGGAGCCAGGCTACGATTCTCCATTATGGCCTTAAAGGCCTTGCCATCTCATCAAAGACTCTCCTGGAGTTAGTCCTGGCGCCTTTGGCGCCAGGCTCATACTCAATGTGAGGATGACATGGGACCTGGACTTGTTAATGAGCTTTTGTGCATCATGGAGGAGCCCACATAGCTCAGTTCTACTGTGCTATGCGGTCTAGTGTTTTGGGTGTGGTCAGGCCTTGGAATACCTGGGGGCTATATAAGCCACGCCCAGGCAGATGAACACGCTTCGCGTTATTCTGCGGTTAGTAGCGTGATGCTCACTGTGTTCAGCCCGCTTCCTTATCATCCTTCCTGGAGCCGCGTACCTGAAAGAACAACAAGAACATCTTTAGTATGACACTTACCTGTGAGTAGTATCCTGTTCGCAGTCCATCGCTCACCCGGTCCAGCGAACACAGCATGTAGGCGCTGCATCCATCTCCGGAATGCCGCAACCTGGAAAGAAGGGAACAAAAAACAGCATTAGTAAGCTTTTTCATATTTCAATTCAGAAAGCAGCAAGAACCATCAGATGCTTACCTGAATTCGAGCTGCTCTTGGTCAACACCCGTTCCGGAACCTCACAACGACCTACAAAAGAGAGGAAACACAGGTTAGCACATGAAATGACAAGAAGGCGCCGCGCATCGCGCATTCACTCACTGCTTAGTGCTCTCTCAGTCAGCATCCATTCTGGGACATTACAGCGGCCTACAAGAAAGAGGGGAGACACAAGTCAGCACAAGAAAAGACAAATAGCGCTGCGCATCGCGCATTCACTCACCGCCTCGTGCTCAACCCCATCAGCACGACAATAACCTCTTCCTGCACCTAGAGGAAGAAGCAGAGACATTATCAAGGGACAAGAGAAAGAGAGAAGGACAGAGTATCAAGACTTTAAAAAAAGCACACTTACCTTAACAAACTAGAGTCACAGCAGGTCTGGACTCGGACAGGGCCCGCACCATTGAAGCATCTAGGTCGCTACGCGCCCAGACCAGCTACGCAACCCTGCACGGAGAAGCAGGATGGAGAGCACATCATACAAAAAAGCAAGGTGAGGAGAAGGCTTAAGGGGAAGGTTTGGTCCTCAAGGGAGGTGGGAGCCACGCAACAAGAGACAATAGGGTTTTAAATCCGATATTCCTGTACTGCAGGCCCAATCCTCCGCTGAACAAATTCCAAGGGAGGGGTTCGAGAGTGCAAGTGGTCCAACCAGGGATGAGTGGCATTCCCGTGGATATCAGGTGAGCGCTACACTTTCAGGGCTTTGTATATTGCTAGCAATTCCAACAGATTTATGTGGTTGGATACTACCGCTTGGGACCAAACGCTGTGCATCGTCTGATGAAGGAGGTGAGCCCCCGCCCCGTCAGAGATGCATCCGTTGTGAGAGTGGCTTCTACTGCAGGGGTGGTGAAGGTCTTCACCTGCAAGAGGTTTTCCCTTGACCACCACTGCAGAGCGAGAACTAGGGCTGCCGAGACAACCACTAGATCGTCCCATTGTCCGCTGGACTGATACCGCTGGCTTGAGAGCCACTTTTGCATGGGGCGCATGCGCAAACGTGCGTGTGGGACTAGATGAATGCAGGAGGCCATTATCCCTAACAGTCGCATGGCTTTGCGTATGGTCACCTCACAATTGGCTACATAGTGTGGGATCTGGAACAGCATGTTTTGCACCCTCTCGTTGGAGGGGAAGACGAGCCTGTCTTTGGTCCGAATTAGGGCCCCCAGAAATTGCTCAACTTGGCTGGGGTCCAGGCTGGACGACTTCTCGTTGATTGAGAATCCCAGACTGAAGAGGAGATCTTCTGTCTTCTGGGTATTGAATTGGCTAATAACAGAGGACTCGTACGTAACATGCCCGACATCGAGGTAAGGATAGACCGGAATTGACTGCCTGCATAGATGAGCCGCTACTACCACCAGTACTTTAGTAAACACCCTTGGTGCCGAGGCAATGCCGAAGGGAAGGACCTTGAACTGACAGTGCTTCTCCTCGATCAATCCGACCTTCCGTATTTTCTGAGCGCTGGCAACATTGAAATATGAAAGTATGCATCTTTCATGTCCAATGTTGCCATGTAATCCCCTGTACTAGCAGTGGGATTACTTCCGACAATGTGGTCATTCTGAACTTTTGTGACTTGATAAACTTCTTCGATGGGTGTCTAACACAGGGCGCATGGTGAGATCCTTTTTGGGTACAAGGAAGTACACTGAATAAATACCCTTGTTTACCTGTAGAATGGATACGACTTCTATAGCGCCCTTTACTTGGAAGGATCTCCACCTCTTGCAGCAGAATTTTCAGGTGTTCTGGCGACAGGCGCCTGGTTCTTGGTGGACGTTCTCGAGGTGGCCGGCTGAACTCGATAGAATAACCATGGGCGACGGTCTTGAACACCCACTGGTCTGAAGGGACCCCCTCCGAAACATGAAGGAAAGAGGTTATTCGTCCCCGACCGGAGAGGCATGGGAGAGGACCGGACTGGCGAGGAGCCTCTTGGGGTAGAGTTCCTACCCCTGCCGTTGCCTCTCCGCTGACCCCTTTGTTGCTATTGGCCTGTGGCAGTTGCGCTGTGTCCGGAGGACCATGGTGCACCCCCTGTCCCATACTGGTTGTGGGGGGAACGTGAGAAGGATTGCACCCCGAAAAGAACAGCGAAAGTTGCCTCCTCGCTGTCAATAGGGTCCTGCTGTCATTTGATTCAGAGACTTAAGAGTCTCATGCTCCCTCTTTGCTGTTTCTAAGGCATTGTCTACTGCTTTCCCAAACTAGTGTCCTCCACTGGTCTGCTTATAAGGGATGCATGTGCATCAGGCTTAAAGCCTACATTCTTGAGCCAGGCATGTCTTTTGAGAAAGGTTCCATGTGCCAGGGCCCGGCCCACTGTTTCAGCTGTGTCTAAGGTGTTCTTCATGTATATTTTGGTTCACCAGTCTCCCTTCCTATATAACCGCAAGCAGGAGTGATCATACCTGTTCCTGGACATCTTGTAGGCCATCCTGAAGTAAGTTCCGTTGAACGTTATTATAACTTGCCAGCAGTGCAGTGTTGGCAATTCTGGTGGAATATGCGGCTGACGTAGTGATGCGCTTCCCAAGGGTGGATAACTTTTTACAGTCCTTGACTGGTGGTGCCTCTGCCGTGGACAACAGTAATCCGGCCCTCTTTCTGGTAGTAGTGACTACAAGGGTGTCTGGATTGGCATGGCCCCGGATGTATAGTAGGACTGAAGGGGAGGGCCGAAAAAGTTTTTCCACTAGAGAGTTGACCCTCCTTGTAAGGGACGGAGACAACAATGAGGGTGTGAGGCGCTTCTTGATAGAGTTAAACAATGGTATCGCCTGACAAAAGGCATCTGGAGTTGTACTGGGGGAAAGCCATGGTGCTTCCCCTGCCCAATGTTCCTGACCCCAGTCTGGGCACTGGTCTGGGGTCTCCTCCAAAGGATTTTCTTCCTGACCATAAGGGTCCTCCGAGTTCTTCAGGTGCTGAGAATTCTATAACCTCTTCCTGGGGGAATGTACCTTTGAAAGAGTAGGGCAGGAATCCTACTCCCTTGGGTCTTTATGGGGTACTACTTATTCTGCGAAGTCAACAAGCTTTGAAAGTTTGTCCATATAAAACCTTTAAACCCAACTCTGGTCCATAGAGATGAACTAGAAGGGTCTTGGGGGGGGGAGGTCTTCTGGGGGACAGGGGTCAGTAAGGGGTCAATATTTGTCAGTCATAGCCTTAGAGAGGGGGAGTGACCCTTCCGAATACTCCTCTCGACGTTTGGACGTGTCTTTAGGCTTGCTTGTTTACCATCAAAAACAATTTCCGCGAGAATCTCTCGTAACTTCCGCGGATCAGGAGAGTTTTCGACGTGCTTGTCGGCTTTGACGAGGTTTGCAGCACTGCTAAAACCCATCACACTGACGCACTCTTATGAGGTGCCTCAGTGCTCTGTTGTTTAAGAATTCCATCCAATCAGGGACCGGCAGGCTTCAGCCGGCCCTCTCAACAAAGGCCCACTTCCAAGGCCCCTGTCTGCTCCCTGTCTGCTTCCAGAACGCTAATTGGGGTTCTTCCTGCACCTTAACCACAATGATGCGGCCACCTCTCTCCTCTAAGAAATCCGGACTGCCTTAACTTTGCCACCGCCAGAACTATGGGTTAGTTCCCTACTTATGGACTCACTTCTACTGCCTTTGACTATCACTGTTCTTTCTGCTTATTGCTCCCATGTTGTCATCTTGCTGCGCAGTGCTTCCTAAACCTTTTGCCAACATCCGATTCCAAGATTGAAAAAGTCAAATCTTGCGGTTTCTGATTTGTGCTAAAAAGTCAAATCTTGCTGTTTTTGCTTTGTGCTAAAAAGTCAAATCCTGCTGTTTTTGTTTTGTGCTAAAAAGTCATATCTTGCTGCCCAGTGCGAAAGTCTCTGTATTTTGCTTGTATACTGTTTCTTCTCTGCAACTTGCCAGCCCAGTGACTTCACCACTCTTGTCACACACCTACCTGCCTTGGCCCCCCAGTATCTCCATCCTCTCCTTACTTCCACCCCAATGGCGCTTTCTGTTTCTCCCATCTTCTCCAACTGCTTCTCCATCGACTATCCTTCCCCTCTCACTAAGTCTAGTAGGAAGAAGTTCAAAAAGGATATCTTGGCCTCTAATCCTGGTCTTCCTATCGCCGACAACTACTCCAATGCTTTTGCCAGACAGACCCTTACCGACATCCTCTTTGTCGTTCCTTCGCCAGATCTATGGACTCCGCATATGGTCTCTGTGCTCTGCCCTATCTCCTCCTCTCCCATTAATGGTGGCACTCGCTGGGAAGTTCTCATGGCTTCCTTCGACTCCTCTAAAGTCATCATTAATGTCCACCTAAATGGCACTGTCATGGTCCAAGGCCCTCAGGCCAATCTCCTCCTCTTTGATAGGCGCTTCCCTCGCCTCATCAATTTCCTCTCATCTCCTGCTGTCCCCTCCTCTCCCCCCTTGGCTACCTTGCCCTCTCTCTCCACCTCCTCCTCCTCCTCTGCCCCTCCTAGGGCTCTTTCTGCCCCGCAGGGAGTAGCTCTGATCTGTACCCCTCCCCGGAAGGTCTTTAAGGCTGGCAACCTTCTTCATATTGCCACTCCCAACTCTCGCTCTGCTGTCAAACACTCCTCTGACATCTGCCACCTCCTTGAAGAACTAGACCTTGATGTCCTTGGTCTTACTGAGACATGGTTCACGGCCAGCTCTGTTACGAGCTTTGACACTCTCCTCCCTGATGGCTACAAGATCCTCTCAGCACCCATATCCTCCCAGTCCGGTGGGGGGGTACCCCTGATCTTTCTTGAGTTGATTCCTGCCTCTATCATTCCCACTCAGACCTACTTCTCTTTTGAATGCCTTGTCTGTAGGCTTTCTCTCTCGCCTACCCATTCTCTTACTGTGGTTACCATCTACCGGCCTCCTGGTCAAATCACCTCATTTCTCTCTGAGTGGGCAGACCTCTCCTCCTCCCTCCTGGCCTCTACCACTCAACTCCTCCTCCTCGGTGACCTAAATATACATTTAGACTCTCCTTGCTCCTCCTCTGTACTCTTCCGTGACCTCTGCGACTCCCTCTCCCTGTCCATCGTCCCCTCTGGCCCGACTCACTCTGCAGGGCACACAATCGATGTCTTGATCTCCTCTGACCTCACCCTCTCCATGCCTCTGACCACTCCTCTCTCCTGGAGCGATCACTCCCTCCTCTCATCACATCTCTCCCTCTCTTCCCCCCAAGCCAAGCCTACCTCAACACTGCCACCTACCTTTTCGGACATCCGGCCCATGAAGCGTGTGTCAGTTGAGGATTTTGCTGCCACTTTCTCTCCCCCCCTCCACCTTTGGCGGTCTCTCATCCTGATACAGCCCCGTCTCTGCTCTACTCTTCAATTTTTGATATGCTTGATGTTCTTGCCCCTGTCATGAGGATCCGTTTGAAGTCCAAAGCCAAGTGCATTTCCTGGTATGACTCTGACCTAGCTACACTTAAACGCAAGTGTAGGGCAGCTGAGAGGAAATGGAGGACTTCCTGTTCATCCTCTGGCAAACTGGCCCGTCGCCTGCTACAAAGGCAATACCGACTCTCTGTCCTCACCAAGAAGAGAGTCCATATTCAAGCTCGTGTCTCTGCGGCATCTAACAACTCGGCCAAACTCTTTATAATCTGCAAGGAGTTGGCCAACCCTGCTACAGTCTCTACCCCTCCTGTTGCCTCCCAGGCTCTTTGCAATGCCCTTGCCTCTCACTTCATTTAAAAAAAAACAGGACATCCTGTTCACCCTCTCCACCCACACTCCTCCTCTTCCCTCTCCATCTGTGCTTGCTGACCCTCCTTTAGCCACCCTCCTTCTCGTCCTTTCCTCTTTTCACCCCTGATGAGGTTGCTAGACAAGTCCAATTTATGAAAGCCTCTTCAAAACAGGTTCATCCCTGTTCCTCTAAAACCATCAAGGACCACATTGACACCCTCGCTCCGGCCCTTGCTGATTTTTGCAACCACTCCTTTGCCTCTGGATCCTTCCCCCTCCCCTCTGAAGCACTCCTTTGTGCATCCTCTTCTCAAGAAACCCACAGCTGATCCTTCTTGTCCAGCTAACTATCGTCCAATTTCCATTACTCCCTTTCTTGGCAAACTGCTGGAAAAGTTGGCCATCTCTCAGCTTAACCTTCATTCCAATTCTGTTGGCTGTCTCCATGACCACCAGTCTGGCTTCAGAGCTGCCAGAAGCACGGAAACTGCTCTCCTAAACATCCGTGAAGATCTGCTCACCAACCTTGACTCTAACATTCCCTCTGCCTCATCCTCCTCGATCTCTCTTCTGCCTTCGACACGGTCAACCATACCATCCTGCTCAACCGTCTCTGTGAAAACCTGGGTATCACTGATCAGGCTCTGGTCTGGCTGACCTCTTTCCTCTCAGATCGACCGTCCCAGGTCCAACTTGGGTCCTTCCTTTCATCTATCTTCCTCTCTACCTGTGGTGTTCCCCAGGGGTCTAATCTCTCGCCCTGGCTTTTCAACCAATACCTGGCAACTCTCGCCCACTGCATTGCCATTTTCTGCTCAAATTTCCAGTGCTACGCTGACGACACAACTCATTTTCAGGCTGCCCTCTGCCACCTCCTCTCTCGCTCTCATCTCTGATTGCCTAACTGCCATTCAAGATTGGTGTGCCGCCAATGATCTTTGTCTGAATGCCAGCAAGACGGAGATCCTCCTCATCGGCAAACCTTCACCATCCTTTCCCCTCACTCTCTGGCCGGCCTCCCTTGGCCCTCCTCCTACCCCCACCTGCAAGGCTAAGAACCTCGGGTCATCTTTGACTCCACCCTTTCCTTCTCCGCCCACATCTCTGAGGTCCCTAAAAAGTCAAATTTCCAACTGCACCTCCTCAGAGGTACTCTGCCTTTCCTCTCCTTCCCCCAGAAGCTCATGGTATCTCAAGCTCTGGTTCTCTCTAGCTTGGACTATTGTTAACAGCCTCTTTCTAAATCTACCTGCCTCTACTCTCCGCCCTCTGCAACTAACCCAGAACAGGACTGCGAGACTTCGTCCTTGGCCTTAAGCCCTGGGATCGTATCTCTCCAGCTCTGAAATCTCTTCACTGGCTCCCAGTGGATGCAAGGATTAAATTCAAAACCCTCTGCATTGTCCACAAGGCTTTCTGGGGCCTGGGTCCAAAATACCTTCAGCTATCCCTCCGCAAATACCTCCCCTCTCGAGCTCTTCGCTCCTCTACCTCCAACTCACTCAGGGTCAGTCGTTTTTCGAAGAAACAAGCTCGGGGTAGATCTCTGTCTTCGGCTGGGGCCTCCCTCTCGAACAGCCTCCCTGCCACTCTAAAACTTGAGGAGAACCATCTCCGGTTCCGGAAGCACCTCAAGACCTTCCTCTTTTATTCTGCCTTTCGTTCGCTCCCCCTATCCCCAGCAGATCTGTTCTCTTTTGGCACCGTGCACCTGGCCATGTCTTTTGGGCCTAGGTACCTGCTCATCCGGTCACCCTCCCGCACTGCCTCCGGGCCATCCCTTGCACTGGGGTCTGTATCTGATCCCATACAGCCCCCCCTTTCTCTTCCTGCACTTATCGGACCTACCCCGTCTGCTGCCTTAAACCTAGCACTTGCAAATTGCTGGCTGCATTACCACTGTTTGTTGCCTTTATCATTTATTTATTGTTATTTATCTGTTTCTCCTCTGCTTCGCACTTTCGACCTCTCCCCCCTTCCATGCACTTTTCCCCTCCCCCCTCTCCCATGCACTTACGCGTTCTCAATGTCACTGGGCCTAGTAAGATCGCTGTTTTGTTCTCCCCTGTTCCCCTCCCTTGCCTTGTCGCGCTCTGAAACACTTGTGTACGAGCGCAATAGAAATAAAATATCAATCAATGACGCCCTTATGGGTTGAATGCCTAGACACATGCTGTATCAACTTGCAGGGAGGGCGGCCGATCATGAGGATCGGTGGGTGCCGTCAAAATTTTATACATAAATCGAAACTAAAAATATACATTTTACATTTTGTTTAATTGGGCTATTTTTCAGAGGTTCATCTTAACATTGGAGGTAATTGATGGCTGTAAAGAGCAATGGGGAAGCCGTCACACAATTAAAAAAATGTCAATGTAATCATTTGCAAATGACCATAAATGAAAACTGTACCTAAAATGTAAAAGATGCCTACATCATTGAATTAAAACATATCATTATGTAATAAGAAAAAGATAAATTCAATATACACAATATATAAAATTATATTTTTACATAGTTCCTCAATTTCTGCCGATTTTCTTAATGATACCCAGAAAAACTCTGAACAATTACATAAAAGTATACATGTTATAAGGTGTATGAAAAAAAACTTCAATTGGTATTTTTCAAATAGTTGTTAAACATCAAAGCAATAGAATTGAAATCTTTAAAATGTTAATTTGGATTTTTAAATTGGACTATTTTTAAAAGGTTCTTCTTAACATTGGAGTTCATGGTTGGCTGTAAGGGGCGATGTGGAGGCCGTCATACACATGCTAGTGATCATAGGCTGAAAGAAGACCAGACGTCACTGCAGAGTTTTGTTGGCAAAGCAGCTGATAAAAAAAGGGAGTCTGTCCGAAGCACATTAGCCTAAGGCAGGACATCATTCTTTTAGATCCAAATATTCATAAGTCAGAGTGACTCGCAAGTTTCTCTGAAGCACAGTTCATCTTAAAGCCAGGCATCTGTCTTTTAGATAAAAATTACACTGTCAGGGTGACTCATTAGGCCTTTCATCTTTTCTCCTTCTAATAGGTCGTCATGTGATGGACGCTGATGGGAAGAGAGACTATATCTTATGTAAACGTGTACAAATAGGGCTGTGAAAATCAACACATGGCAAACTTACCCTTGTGATCCGTGCATGGTGGTCGTTATTACTAAATGAGTGTGTAGCAGCTTCTCTTAAGAAATGCCCCTGAATGTATGCCACAGAGAATTGGAACCAGGCAGTGTGCTTACAAGACAACCAGAACTTTTTTCAGTCAACCATTTTAGTCATATCCAATTGGAAGCCGGTCAACTGTCCAGGATGAAACCAAGCCAAAATTGAACTAATGTTGATTCCTCCATCCGCTATGTGTTAGAAGGAAATCGTAATGCCTGAGGAAATTAAAAATTGTCCCACTACTCTTTTCAATTACTGGACAAGGTCAAGTCGTTGGGCACGTATGTGGATTCCTGTCAGTTCAAGCCATCCCAAATCACCAGCACCATAAGTGCCACAAATTACCATCTCATGGTTCTTGGGAATATAAGACCTTTGCTGGCGGAATGTCACTGTAACACCTAGGCTAAAGCTGAGATATACTCTAAACTTGATTATTTTAATAGCCTCTATGCAGCTTCCTCAAAACAAGATATTCATCCTCTGCAAATATTGCAAAGCATGGCAGACCACAGTTACAAAGAGTTCTCAGAGAGATCATCACCCAGCCTTAAGGAGACTACACTGGCTTCCTGTCTGTATCAGAATCAAATTTGGACTATAATTGCACAAAAATATGTAAGACTATGAGAACATTCAAATTGGACATGGACTTATAGTTCACTCAGCCGAAGATTATTCATTGCGTACATTGGTCACCACGGAGAATGAAAAATTTAGACTTCTGCAATCTGAGTTTTGCTGGGCTTGCAAGGAGGAGATTGGAACAAATACACATGTGCCATGGAACTTTGACAAGATCAGTCAATATTGGGATGAAGTTCTCAGTCGAATAGAGATGGTTACTCAATCTACACTACCACATCATTTATCTGCATATTGGGACCTCAGCCAACACTCAAACTATAATTTGGTATTAAAGCATAGATATATAAAGCATTGCTGGTAGCGAAAAAGCAGGTCTTGCAGAAATGCAGAAGTAAGGCCTAAGAATGAGGACCGGTTACAAAATATGATAATATGGTCAGCCAGGGAGAAAGTGTATTACTTGAAGACGGGTGTTAGATGGATATCATTCAATCTGGGAGTCTTTCAATGTTTTATATGCCTGAATGTGTTATTTGTAGATTGTTTTGCTGCCATATTATATTTATTTTCAAACTTGTTGGCTTGAAACTTTCTGTCCCTTACCTACTACCCTACTGCTACTAGTTAGCATTTTGTTTGTCTTGCTCCCTGTTTTAGATCTGCTGATCAACACTAACGGATTGCTGTCCAACATGAATCTGGATATTAGGAAAATGTCAGGTTATATTTGGAGGGAAATTGATATTTTAGTTTATCCTTTAGCTATTTTTAATATTCTCCTATTACTGTTCTTGTTTAGTTTCATCTTCAAAATTAATATGTTGGAAATATGCATCAATGCATTAATGGATTGACAGAAATCAATAAATATAAATAAAAACTTTTGGTAGTAATGTAAAAGGCTCTCTATGGTACCTCGCATTTGTCTGGCATAGCTCAGCTAGACCCCAAGAAAATCATTGCAGGCTGTTTTTGTTGTTCTAAGATTTAAGCGAAATAATGTTTTTGGCAAGTAAAGCATGGTCATTGGACCAAAACTTGGGACTAGTCTTCCTCGGAGCATATGGGAAATCTACGTTTTGCAATTCAGAAAGAGTTAAACCCCTTCTGTTTGCATAGCATTTGTAGAATGTTTCCATCTTTCTTTTACAGTTGGCTCAAGGCATATCGAAATCATGGGGTAGCATTGTCTAACAACTGTCAAAATTAAACTGAAGCAAAGTTTAAGTGCCACTATAAGGCGGTCAGGAAACTTCAACTTTAGCACAAACTAGGAGGATTTGAGGAACAATAAGCCCATTGGTTCCCCATGGAAATGTTAAATATTCATAGAAGCCTGGTGACTTCTAGGTCCTGGGATACTGTGAATATGAATCTGGTCCTTTGGGACATGGGAGAGTGCCATCTTAGCTTCAGCACCGGTCCTCTGAGTAGGGGCCCAAGCACAGCTATAAGATTTATACATGCCAACAATAATCCATTCCATTCCGAAGTTGCTGTCCAGTCCTGGGATTTCACCCCTTACTAAACCGACAACTACAAGTCCCGGAATACAAAGTTAAAACCAGGACATGACCAGTCTCTTGCAAATCGAATGGATAATGTTCGTACGTTGGGGAATGTTAATGTTAAAGGATATTTGTACCGCGCACTATCACCACCGGAGTGGTCCCCTGGCGCTCTGGTGCTCTTAAAAAGGAATGGAAGGGGGGTTAGTGGGAGGAAGCTGGAAAAGTGAAAGAGAGCAGTGATGTGCTGTTGGCGGCCTCAGCCCAGTGGGTCCGTTGCCTGGGCCCGGGGTGTTTGCGGCCAGTAGTCATTGTGTGCTGTTGTGCAAGTCTATGTGTGTTTTTGTTTTGTTGTTGCCATGTAGTGAAGTTTGTGCGGTTTGTTGTGCTGTAGGTTTGTGGATATGTTTGGTTAGAGTTTGAGAGGTGTATGCAGAGGGGGAAATTGTTAGGGCAAATGTTTTTTGGCATCTCTATCCTGGATTGAGGCGCTGGGTTTGTGTAATCTACCCAGATGGGGTTCGGGAGCACCCGTACACCTCTGTCCTACTCTGGGCCCATCCGGCCTTCAAGGTCCCTTTCACATCTTGCCCCTCCTTCACCAGCCTCCATCGCCGCCTTACCTGTCTTCCTTTCCCACTCATTCGGCCAATGCACGTGCCAATGTCCACAACTCAGCTAGAGTGGCGATTGCCAATATCCTGACAATTCCACACTGCTGTGGCACCAGGTGGCAACTAAGGGGCGAGTGCGGGTGTTGGGTGGGATTAGGGCCGTTGTTGACTCTGTCTCCATGGGTATCGCCTGTGTTCCGCTCTACTCAGCTTCACCAGTCTGTTCTGGGAGTTGTCTGTGGTCGCTCCAGTTCATCGATTTTCCTTTCTGTTGTTTCGGTTTTCAGTTTGAGTCTGTGGTGTTGAAGAGCCAGGTTTTTATTTTTAGTTTAAGCATGGCAATGTAAAAAACGAATTTAATAAAAGTACTAAATCATGGACAGGGCCAACTTCCCAGCACTCCTAATTTCGGCAAGAAAAAGAAATGTCGCTAAAAAGGTACCACACCAGTTTCCCTGAAAAAGGACAATTTTGTCAGGTGTTGCGGTCTCAACAGAATGCTCAGCCCACTAAACCTGTAAGAGCATGCAGCTTAATAATGTGCTTAGTATCTCTCAGGGTGCACAATGATGCCATTTGAGCAAATTTGGCATATACAATGCCCCATGGCAATATTCTCCCACCTGCAAGTTGGCGCGAGCAACACCCTTCGTACCCACAAAAAAAGAGAACCTCTCAGATGAAACAACCCTATTTCGAATTTCTTTTGCATAAATTTAAATCACAATTGAATAATCAATTCCTCCATTTGGTAAAGGAGGGTAACTAGAACGTATTCCAGGAGGCAGCTCATTGTGCGAAACATATTGTCTTTTTCAAATTCATAGCACACATGTAAAACTACTTGTTAAAACGTTTGAAACACCGAGACATACACTTCATGATATATGTATTTTTTTAAATACCTATTCACTGCTCCGAGACATGCACACATTGGGTACTTGAGAAAAACAAATCCCTCTCAACTAATGCAATACAAATACACAAAAAATAAAAAAAGACCTCAATACTTGGGTAATTGCTCCGCTTTCATCTGCAGCTCTGTTGTCGGCCCCATTATGTCAAAAGCGAAGTACCTAAACATTACCTTCCGCAGCTGCTAAGGTTTTAGCTTAGCGTAAAATGTTTTCAAATGCAAATGCTAGATATTTGGCACTGCTAAAAGTTCCAACACTGCTTCCACAACTGGCCAAGAAATGGGAGAGGGGGGTTTCTGTTCATCTGTGAGACAATCAATGGCTTTCATTTAAGTGCGGTCATGGCGGCTGGTGTGGTTACCTTTATTGAGCTGTAATTTTGACGTTCAGCTTTGGGGCTTTACATGGTTCCATATTTCTTCTTGCAAAGAAACAGTGGGGTATTGCATTTTTCCCTTTTCGTAATCAAAATTACTTCACAGTTGTCAATGCCTGTGGTTTCGAAACAGTAAAAGGTTAGCAACAGTGCTTAACTGTCGCCATCTCCATAAATGCTCAAAATGTTAGCCATTTAAGGCACCATTCTACAGAGAAATGTCAGTGAAATAGCAAAGATGTGATTATGAATACGTGCATGCAACAGCATTCGTGCAACGTGAAGCAAAGGAAGAGATGGGTGATCGAAATAGTAACATTGTGTCTTTGTGATAATGGATTTATTGAATTTGGTATTAAATATGAACATTAACAAAACAGCGAAAGGTTTAAGGAGAGACTATAGCTGTTCACTGTTCACTGGCTGTGCTTTATTTTACACCGTAGATGGAGATCTTTGGAAAAGAGTCGGATTGTGGTATACAGCCATTGCTTTAAAAAAAAAATAACCAGCGGTTTGCTGGACAAAGAGCAGGAATGGAGATTAAAGATTGAAAACTTCATTCTATTTTGACTGTGGGAGTTGACAGTTTATGGGATTATAGTGCATTCAGAGTGTATGGTACATAGACTCAGGGAGTGCTTAGATCCACTATAAATGTAAGAAGTCACGATTGTTGGGCTCATTACAGGAGCTCGACATCTGATGGGTCTATTATGCAAAGTTCTGGCTGAAGTGGAGAAAGGCTATCTTTAATCTCCTAGTGATTGAAAGAAAGGGGGCGGGGAATATCCCTTCTTTTCCCCTCTGTCAAAGCAAATTAAAGAAAAGGGTGCACACAACCGTGCTGTTACCCAAATAAAAAACCAACTCTGCAATGAATGGCCACTCTGAAGTGGGAAGTTGAGTACCAAGGGTCCACACACATACATACCCGATGACACAAGGGCGACAAACTGTAGGACCACACAATAGACTAGCAGTCTAGAAATGCCAGGCTGATATGAGAGGCGGTCAGCTCCATCCTTATACTCTACAGGTCACGGCTGCCGACACACGTAACAGGTGTTGTGGCAATTAAGACACAGCATCATCATGCCAAGAAATTAGGAGTTGCTGATCTTGCATCAAGGCAAGTCGAAGACCAAAGTCAGCTTCTTAAATTGACGACATCCACAAGTCTTTCAGCGTCTTGGTTATAAGGTAACGTACAATGTACCCTTTTCCACTCAAGAGCGGCACTCATCGACAAGGCCCAGGAGATGCCACACATGCACATCATCACTGATGCCCTTGCTGATGTAGTCAGGGAAGACTTCAGCAAAGAGTGACATTTAAACCACAAGAAAGCAAGAACACCTCTGAAGCTGTCAAGGGGGGGGCACAATGGCGCTACTTGAACTGTTCTTTGTTGGTCCAACCCGTTTTGTGGTTTGTCCTTTGCAGAGTACCCCGCGAGCATGCTGCTCAAGTCTTTCAGAGTTTTGGAGAGCAAGGGGTTTGGTGACTTGTGCTGGGATCAGCACCAGTCAGCTGTGATACCCGCTTTCATCACATGTCCCTACCACAGTGCTACTAGTGAAAAGAAAGCTAGTTACTCTACATCTCTAGCGAGCCTCACGCTGCGAGCATGTGGGCGCTGATTAGTCCATTGCTATGCCTGTGTGTGCAAACCGCATCTGGATTCATAAGCATCATTTCATGTGCTTTGGTCAAGACGTGCTAGTTCCAAAATATTGATCCATTTAGTATAGCAGTGTCAAGTGGCGACAGGGGCATTCGGTGGGGGCTGAAGACGCAGCACAAGGAGAGTTACGAATGCCAGAGAACCGGGTGAGGAGTTAGGTGTTCAGTGGCATTTGGGAGGGATGATGTGGAGATGAGGCAACTGCACAGAGGCAGGCCATCTTGGAGTCAGACCCACGAGTCATATTTGGTGCGTGTATCCACTGTTAGCAGTTTTGAGGGAAGGGTTGTTAGAGATCACAAAAAAGGGTAGTGAACTTTAAAAAGAAGATACAGGGAGCATTTCCCATCCAAATCAACAGACACATTTGTCGAAGTGCAACTTCAAAGAGTCATAGATTGCGTACGCGTTTAAGTATATAAAGGGGATCAGGAGACACCCCATGCCCTGGTATATAAAATGTTTAGACCACTAAAGCTCATTGAGTAAGTCTATTGATCTGTTGATGATCCACTGGTTTAGAGGCAGGGAGGTGTAGAGGTTGGAGTTACCAGCCTCCAGTAAACCCATCCATTTCACTGCCACACAACTTGCCCTTGAAATGAAAACTCCAAAGGCAACCAGGGAGGGATGCAATATAAACACCTGGATAAGAGGGTTAGCAAAAGAAAATGTGGTAATGTACATCTGTGAATGGTATCCACAAGATAACATTGAACCCAAAAGTGAGATATCTAGCTAGGTTAAGCTCATATCTGGTGGGTATATGAGAAGGTTAGAAGCATGTGATATTAAAATAGGTTCATTTGTGCCATGTTCATTTCTAATGCCCACAGAGTTGAGGCAGAATACGTCAGAGGTTGGCAAAATTGCAACAGAGTGCACCTGCTACGAAAGCATTTGGAAAGATCACACAGGTTCGGATATGGTCAGCCTCAATCCAAGCATTGGGTCTTTTGAGGTTGCTTCTGTGGGGTACAACCAATATTGCCAATGCGACAGCAAGGAGGGTTTCGTGGTATGCATTTGCCTGCTATGCTTGTGTGAAGTCAGTTAAATGTCATAAATGTATGCAGGGGTATTAAAGCTCCCATTTGTAACGCAGGAGCCTGGTTAGCTTGATACCAACAGCTACCAAGAAAGATGTTTTACTCCCCAGGCTAAATAGGACCATACAAATATACCCATGCGACAGTGTGTCTGTGAGAGAGTGTACAAGGAACCTTTACAAGCATCCAGAAGACTATAAAAACAAAATGAGTCACACGTATAGTTTGCCTCTCATATGCAACCAAGATTTTGTTGCAGGCTATGCATTAGTTCCTCGTTCCCTCGAGGCAACTTCTGCTTAATTGATCATGCGGGATAGAAGGAGCTGCTTTTACCTTGCGCTCATCATATCTTAATTTTTATCTCTATGCACGATGCATCAATTAGCCTCACATTTCGCAAATTAAATGAAATTAAATTAATTGGATGGGTACCACTGCAATGCTAAAAATTCGTGGTGCCATACTCCAATGAAATTCCCTTATAACAGTGGACTGCAGTTCAGGTTGATTTTGATGTAGCTTTCTCTGGCAGACATCCACACAGGGTGTATGTAATTAGCACTGCAAGTACCCTGGTTATCTTACAACTATTAGTAGAAAATGTTATAGCATTTTCAATACACTGCTTGAAAACATCAGCAGTATCTTGCTGTCAAGAACCTACTAGTTCTGTCTTATTAGCATGTGAAATTCAGGTATTTCAAACCAGTGGAAATAATTGGGTCTACTGTTAAATGCCCTTAAATTGCAAATTTGTGGCTTCCAATAAAATGTAGATGTTGTCAGGATATACATACCTGCTTAGATCCAATGACGCAATGCAATTTCTAGAGTGGAGTTTGGAAGCTCAATCTCACCTGAATAGAATTTGTGCAATGTAATAAAGCGTGAATTCTATTGGCCACGACCATCAATGTAGCGACCGTTCTTTTTATGCCTGAAGCATTACCTCCACAAAGACTTAATCATCATCAACACTGCAATGTTTGGCCTGTTAAAGAGTGCTATGCAAGACTTCAATTACATTATGGTGGGTGATGAATGTGGACAATTCGCCCCTTAATTCCAGAGACAGCCCCCGTGAGACTATGGAGGCGAGCTTGCTCCGCTAGGCACCACCCTATGGGTCTGGGCAAGTAAAACCTCCTTGGGAGTAACTCCCATCTTGGGACAAAGACTCCCTGTCCAATGAGGACCTCCCTGAATGGACGAACTGGGACTTCAAAAGATGGTTTGTTCTCAGATTTCAACTACAAATAGCTGCAAATCCTTGTTCCATGCTGTTGGCTTCAGGGAATGCTGACTTTCATCTGAAGGCCACCACAAAGGAAAGGGGACACATTTTTGGATTGTGATGACGTGGTACAGACAATAAGAACTGTGAATGTAGAAAGGTGCCAGAAACCGTGCGCGACTCCTATAGAGGAAGGAGAATCCACGATATGAAGAGGCGAGCGTCTGAATGCTTCCTGGAGGGGCGGAGCTGCGTGCAGCCGCCGAGCCAGCAGTGGTGTTGTGAGAGCGAGACACACTAGCTGGAGGCTACGAAGCGGGCTGTTAGGGAGAATTCTCTTATAAGGCTAATTTCCCCAACCTAGTGAGTCCCCCAGCAGCTCTGCTGGATTTTTTGGGGTTTGTTTTTTTCTCCTGCTAAGAGTGAGACTCTTTTCCTCCCACTCTTAGGCATGATTTGAGTATCTTTGACTCTTTGTGTGCTTATGGGTTATGGGGTTTTCTTTCTACTCCATAGGGTATCATCTATTTTTTGTGTGTGTGTGTTACACAGCATCCTCAGTGCAGTAACACAGGGGTGTCATAGTGACCCGCAAACAAACTCCATACCCTGGGACTGACTACTGTCTCCAAGGGCATGTAAAGTCACCATTGACTTTAATAGTCCGAAATTGTGAACAGAACCAGTACAAACCATCATATTGTGGAAGTACTGAAGGGGTTAATTATATTCTCCTGGGTCTGTTTTCAAGGGGGCACTGTCCAGTCCCCCCTTGTCGAGTTTCTGGCTGGTGGCAGTGGTTACCACGCAAAATATTCCACCAGAATATTCTCTATGGGATTTTCCCATTGATTTTAAACGCACCACTTTTTGGTGCAATGTTAAAGATACCGCCGGTTTATTCATTTAATATTAAATCCCCGGTTGGGACTTTTTGCCAGAACTCTTTTCTAAAATGGCGTTTGTGTCCGTCTCTGTAACTCTGACCAAGGTCAAGCCCTTTGTTCCACTATTTTGGCGGGCTTCTCTACAGAAGCCCTCCATATGGTGCCACTCTGTCTGGGTTCCACAGGAAGGGTGGAGGGGGGAATCGACACCCTGGACTGCGTTGCCTCGGCAACCCAGGTCGCACTCTACTCTGATTGACCCAGTGGTGAGCCGCCCGACTCACCACTTAGCATGTGTGATAGCTAGGCTGATGAATGGGGTTTTTTCTGCATAAAAGCAGGGCCTTTGGGACTGGAACTTCAGAAGTCGCCACAGGACCTATGAAGGGAAGAAGCTGAGCCATCTGCAACGACGACACCACCGGTGGAGCCCTGCTGCAACGACCTCACTACTTTCCCAACGACAAGAGAAGATCTTCTGCTGGACGAGTCTTCTTCCTCCGACCAACCAGTTCACCCTTTTTGCCTTCCAAAGACGTCTCTTGGTCGAATCGCCTGTGCCAAGCACCCCGGTGGCCGGATAGCCAAGCTTCACCACTTTGACTGCGAATAAAAGGAACGCACCTTTTATTGACGAACTCCGCGGCTGGTTCCATTCCTGTGCAGTGCAACAACTCCACGTTTCCTCCTCGACGAGATCCTCTCCTCCCCTGGTCGAAACAATGAACTGCAACCACTGCCAGGAACAAATGCCACTGCTGGAGCTTCCTCTCTACTTAAGGTACTGTGTCCTGCCTGGCCTCCCTTTCTTTGTTTTGCCCAAGGTGACCCTTAAATCCTTGGCTTGCCAACTGGGTTGGCCCCAGACCTTCTAACTTTACCTTCTTGAATCGCCCCAACCTCTTTTGAACATTTTGAAAAGACTTTTAGTGCATTTTAAACTGTGTGATCCTGGGCACATTTCGCTTTGTTCCCTTTTAAGTGGGCCTGGCCTATGAACTTTGGCTCTAAAGTCTATACTGTCTTTATTCCCTTGCTGAGAACTCCTAAAAGTGTTGGGACCTGTTTTATTTCTAGGCTCTGCCTTTTTCTCTCCCTTTAACTGAACTATTGGAGTGCCATCAGGTTATGCGCTCACATCTGTTAACAAATCATGGTGTTTTAATTCGGACTGGTTTAATAGTTATTAAGGGAGGTGTGTATACCTTACCTGACTGTGTTTTAACTTGCGTTTTATTTAGAGTGCTAGTATATTGCCTAAAGTGTGTTTTAAATAAATAATTATATAGTTTTTATACAAAGCTCTGGTCAGTGTTTGTTTGCTCTACTGTGTTTTTGGCCCTATTGTGTATACTCTATATACTGCCCTACTCTTCTTGAGAGAAGGCTGACTGCTCAGCCACAGCTACCAGGTAAATCTGGGTGGTGCAGACTGCTACCAATTGGGTTTACTGCTTGCTTATGTAGTCTTAATCTTTTTGCAGTGTTCCCTAGGGGAACTGCACAGGATTCTGCCTAACACTCGTGTACAGCGGTGGGATTTGTATTGAGTATACATTTTAGAGTGCTTCTGATACTTTAGTGCAACTAACCACAAAGCTTAGCACTGTAAAAGCTATTTTTTTAACAAGTCAACTATGGAAAGTTACAGCCAGGAACCCCTTTCTGCAAAAACTGCTGATTGCTTAAGAGTTCTGTGTCGACATAAGGATCTCCCTGTAAAAGGCAAGAAAATAGAACTGATAGAAAGATTGTTAGAAAACCAAAGTCTGGGTAGTGGTTCAGGGGAACCTACCTCCCCAGCAAATGTAGACAACAGTAATGATGGTAATATGGATCAAAGTATTGATAATATTGTTGTAGATTCAGAAGAGGAAAGTGAGACTGATGTAACTGTCCCTACTGGCCCTCTGCCTGCTCTAGCACCTCAAGCTATGTCTACTGGACCTTTGTCAGGTCCCACATTAAGTCCTGAATTCATTGAACTGGAGAAAATGAGACTTGAATTAGAGTTCAAAAGAATTAGTGCCCAATCTGAACAAAAGCAGCAAGAACTAAGGCTCAGAGAAATAGAGTTCAAGCATGCGCTAGAGATGAAGAAAGTGTCTGTTGAAAATACTTCTCTCCCCAGATACTCTAGGAGTTCCAGTCTCAAAAGACCCCGGATGCCTAAAGAGATTGTAGGTATGTATGAACCTAAGTTGGATGTGTTGGATTGGTTGGCTATGGTTGAGTATAATCATGGGCTCCAGGACATCACAGGGAATCAGTTGCTTCCTTGGTTGTTCTCTAGGCTCCCCCCTGTTGCATCTGATGTGGTAATGGAGGTGGATAGGATGGACTATGAATGTGTGAAGCTAGCTTTAATAGCTAGATTTGGGAAGACCCCTTCACAGTACCTTAAGAGGTTTAGGACCCTCAAAAAGCATGACGGTACCCCTTGGTCACATGGGTGAATGAAAGTTTGATGAACTTACAGGGATGGATTAAGGGTTACAGAGTGAACACTTATGAGGGAATGAGAAATCATGTGATGTTGGCGTCAATTTATGATGCCTGCTCTCCTGTGCTCAGACAGCCCTTGGCTGATTCAAAGGAAATAGATTCCAGGAAGCTAGCTAACGCTGCTGACTTGTGGGTTTCCAACAGGGATACTCACAAGGATTCAGGGGTCACACAGAAAAAGGATGAGGGAAAGCAGCCACCAAAAGAGAATCCAGAGAATTCTAATACCTCCCATACCAAGGAGGGCCACAAACAACAAAATAACCAGGGTAAGCCACCAGGGAAACTGTCCAGTCCCCCCTTGTCGAGTTTCTGGCTGGTGGGCAGTGGTTACCACGCAAAATATTCCACCAGAATATTCTCTATGGGATTTTCCCATTGATTTTAAACGCACCACTTTTTGGTGCAATGTTAAAGATACCACGGTTTATTTAATATTAAATCCCCGGTTGGGTCTTTTTGCCAGAACTCTTTTCTAAAAGGGCGTTTGTGTCCGTCTCTGTAACTCTGACCAAGGTCGAGCCCTTTGTTCCACTATTTTGGTGGGCTTCTCCACAGAAGCCCTCCAAACGGTGCCACTCTCTCTGGGTTCCACAGGAGGTGTGGAGGGGGGAATTGGCACCCTGGACTGCGTTGCCTCGGCAACCCAAAATCACACTGTACTCTGATTGGCCCAGTGGTGAGCCGCCCAGCTCACCACTTAGCATGTCTGATTGACAGCTAGGCTGATGAATGGGGGTTTTTCTGCATAAAAGCAGGGCCTTTGGGACTGGAACTTCAGAGGTCGCCACAGGACCTAAGAATCCGAAGAGGGAAGAAGCTGAGCCATCTGCAACGACGACACCACCGGTGGAGCCCTGCTGAAACGACCTCACCACTTTCCCCGACGACAAGAGAAGATCTTCTGCTGGACGAGTCTTCTTCCTCTGAGCTGGTGGGACCAACCAGTTCGCTCTTTTTTGCCTTCCAAAGACGTCTCTTGGTCGAATCGCCCGTGCCAAGCACCCCGGCAGCCGGATAGCCAAGCTTCACCACTTTGACCGCAAATAAAAGGAACGCTCCTTTTATTGACGAACTCCACGGCTGGTTTCATCCCTGAACAGTACGACTCCACGTTTCCTCCTCGGCGAGATCCTCTCTTCCCCTGGTCGAAACAATGAACTGCAAGCACTGCCAGGAACAACTGCCACCGCTGGAGCTTCCTCTCCATTTAATGTACTGTGTCCTGCCTGGCCTCCCTTTCTTCGGTTTGCCCAAGGTGACCCTTAAATCCTTGGCTTGCCAACTGTTTTGGCCCCAGAACTAACTTTACCTTCTTGAATCGCCCCAACCTCTATTGAACATCCTGCAAAGACTTTTAGTGCATTTTAAACCATGTGATCCTAGGCACATTTCGCTTTGCTCCCTTTTCAGTGGCCTGAACTATGAACTTTGGCTCTACAGTCTATACTGACTTTTTTCCCTTGCTGAGAACTCCTAAAAGTGTTGGGACCTGTTTTATTTCTATGCTCTGCCTTTTTCTCTCCCTTTAACTGAACTATTGGAGTGCCATCAGGTTATGCGCTCACATCTGTTTTAACAAACCGTGGTGTTTTAATTCCGACTTGTCTAATAGTTATTAAGGGAGGTGTGTATACTTTACCGGACTGTGTTTTAACTTGCTTTTTATTTAGAGTGCGTGTATATTGCCTAAAGTGTGATACTTTTTATACAAAGCTCTGGTCAGTGTCTGTTTGCTCTACTGTGTTTTTGGCCCTATTGTTTACACTCTGGGTGGTGCAGACTGCTACCAAATGGGTTTACTGCTTGCTCCTGTAGTCTTAATCTTTTTGCAGTGTTCCCTAAGGGAACTGCACAGGATTCTGCCTAACACGGGCGCGCTGATCAAGCAACAGGATCTGATCAGTAAAGAAGCCTAGACCAGAAGCAAACCGTCTTTGCTAGTGGTGCAAATACAGAGGTTGGCTGGACGCCCAGCAACTGACGCCGAGACCAGGAGAAAGTCAGGTGCCCGAGTCCTCAAGCACCCCAAAGCAAGTGCTGCTTCAAACAACACTAGCAAGAATAGAGAAGCGAACACTCTCACTGCGAAGACGCCAGTGAGGTCTGTAAACTGGGGTCAAAGACTGCCAGAGTCGTTCATGGTATGAGAAGCTGGGAAACCAGTGGAGGCACAAGACCCAGGTAATAGGGAATAAGAGAGATGTGAATATTGTATACCAAGGCTGAGAAGTCGCAGTGAGCGTGAAAGCCTCAAAGAGTGGAATTGGTACGAGAGATAATACAAGGAGAGTGAAAGAAATACGAACACCAAGGCTGCGTAAGCTGTTTACAGTATAACAAAGTGAGAGAATGATATGGACACATGACCTGTGATCCAGGGGGTGGAAGGGATACGTGTGCTGTGTATCAAGGCAGGGTAGCCAACAAAGGTATGGGACTGAATTGGACTGAGAACCAATAATCCTACCAAAGAGCCACAGGACTTTGGGGAGTCCCTGTGACACAAAGGTGGGATGTAGAAAAGTAAAGTGTAAAGAGAGTGAAAGAAATACGAACACTGCTATGCAGGCTGGCAAAGGGGTTTACAATATCAGAAAGGGAGAGAATGATATGGACACACTGCCTGTGACCCAGGGAATGAAAAGTATACATGTGCCTCTAATCAAAGCCGTGGAAGCCAACAAGTGTATGAGAATAATTGGACTGTAAACCAATATTCCTACCAAAAAGCCATAGGACTTTGGGGAGTGGGAGAGAGAAAAGTACTAAGTAATCCTGGAGGGATTTCACTACTCGTAAAAAGCTCAAGTAATCCTGGAGGGATGCAACCAGTGGTAAATAGTGGAACACCAGAAAGGAAGAAGAATTTGTATCCAGAAAACATTTATCATTTTAATTGACTAACTACACACACGGACTGGACACCGTGTATGGATATTCTAATGGAACTTTGAGACTGATAATAAATCCTCCAAGAACCGGGCTACGCAGAAGCCCATTAGGGGGATGTGGTGCAAGCCTCTACTTTTTAGTTAGGTTTTCTCAAGTAGTAGGGCAGTTAGTAACTAGGAATTTGGACTCTTTATTTTTAGACTACTACAAGCACACTTTTTTTTTTATTTTATTTTTTAAATAACCCATCCAGGCCATTAACCATTGTTGTCCTGAGTCCTCCGTCTGGTTCGCCCCAGGGTACCACCCATTTTGCGAACCAAAACGAGCCAAGCAAAGTTTCTCATGCCACTGCGCAAACCTAGCACGAATCCAACAAAAAGCTGCTTGAAGTTTCTCGTGACACAATACAAAACTAGTACGGATCTAAAATAAGCCGGCAAAGTTTCTTGTGTCGCTGCACGAAACTAGTGCGGATTGAGAAAAGAAAACCTGTATGAAGTTTCTCGTGTCACGAACCTAGTAGAAATCGATGCAGCACTCTTGAGTTCCTCGTGTCAATGCATGAAACTAGCATGGTTCGGAAAAAGCCACACAAAGTTTCTCGTGTCTGCACGAAGCTAGCATGAAGCGAAAACAAAAACAAAAACAAAAAAAAAACACGTTCTGCACAAAACCAGACGAAATTTCAGTGGCAGTAGAACCATAATGCTGACAAGAGCTGAGGTGCAAATGGCTATTTGCGACTCAGATTGTTTCACAACTTAAGGACACACATGAAGTTAAGTTGTGATTCCATGGATGCAACACTCGGCTTGCATTCAAGAAGTGCCAAGTTCCTTGAAAAATTCTATCCATTAATGTCACAGCTGGTATATATATATATATATATATATATGAGGAGACTCCCCGTAACCCCCCCAGACATATGTGGTAAAATAATGGTCTCGAATTTTGGCATTTTGGGCTTCGAAATGTTTGCATACTTTCTTTTTGGTATGATCCCCATCTACACCAGAGAAACTAGAGAGGGGAAAGTCAGCCAAGACGGTGTGCAAGATAATAACCATCCCTTGGGATGTGCTCAAATCTTAAAGGAGTGCAATGATCATTTGCACAAGGCACAGATGTTGAAGGATGCGTTTTCCCCTATTTATGTGCTAACTTCTTTAAAGATGGTTTCAATACTGATGTACATAATAACAATATGCCTTATCACTATGCTAGTTAACACCTGTAAGTCTTAATAAACTGCTTGCTTTAGTCACTCTTTCAGTAATTTTGTCTAAGCCCCAAACAGTTCAAATGAATTCAGGAACAAACATTATAATGTGGGGAGACTGACATTGTGGCGCTAGGATGGGTAGGCAAGTGTGAGAAGTGCAACCAGTTATTCCTATGCAGATTCACAAAAGAAACAATACATGAGGTTTGCAGGGTCCTATTGGAAACGCCCTAGCAGCTAGACACACGAGGAGTTGGGGTTTCCAGAGAGTCAGTCTCTGCAAAGCCAAGTGGGTAAACTCAGGTCACCACTTTAAAGATGCATCAAACAAAATGAAGAAAACATGGCACCTTTTTTCTTGGGAAGGGTCAGGACCATATGTACTATGCAGGTTCTCCTATTATGCGATATGTATTAGAAGACCTTCCCCACCAATTGCTCTACACAGGGATTCTGGAACTTCAGCCAGAAGCATTGATAAGATAATCAAAGGCCTTGAAAACAAATCTATTTCTACTGACATTAACCCCACCCACAATATAGAAGGATTAAGCTATCTGAGCAATTTTCATTCTACCCTTTTTGAAGAGGATGGTAGCTAACCTCAGAGTCAGTAGTCCCTAAGAACCCTCAACACTCCCCCACCACAACCCTCCACCGAAGTAATCTATCTTGCCAGTTGCATATGTTCAGCTTCATTCTTCCCAAAATTCCCCAATTTCTCCCAGAGTCCTGGGATGGTCACCTCTTCCAACTATTCCTGTGATGCCATGTCTCCCTTTCATCCTGTACACCCTGCCCCACCCTTCTGCTCTTCATCTTGTGTTTCTTAGACAGTTCTCTGCCGTCTTTAGCCATACAATCTGCTAGATAGTATCCAGTCAGCTCCATCTGCCTTCCCATAACATATCGGTTTCAATTAGAGGCATCTAGATTTCATTTCTATTACTATTACCACCTGGAGTTCTGCTTTCAGTGAGTCTCCCTATTCTCTCACCCTTCCTCTACATCAATCCCTACCTTCTCACCAGGTTCTTCAATATCGTTCCTCAACCCCCTTCTCTCTAATGACCCATGGCTTCTTAAAGGTAGACCTAACTCTTATTTACAGAGCTTAAAGTCTTACCACACATTAGCCAGTCGCCCATTTCCTGAAGTAGCTCCTAATACCTTTCTGTAGTTCATCTAGCCACCCCTTATCCACCAAAACATTGGTACAAATCCAACTACTGTTGGACTTATCCCGTTGGCTCGGCTTCTCAGGTCATATGAATCATATCTTGGTGTATGATGCATTACAGCCTCATTCCTTTGTTGCAGAGATTTTGCAACGACAAAGACATGGTTATTTTTTTATTTTTGTAAACTTTGATTAACCACAGTGTAACTTACAGACTCAAATACACATTTGCATGACAATATACTACCAATTGTGTCTGTGTGTTCCCCCACCTCAGCAACTCCCCACGCCTGCACCACTTGCCTTGTTCTACCACATTACATCGAACTATATTATGCATATATAGACTCTAATCTGCTAATTGCGACAGAACTTAGTTGCCTTTTGTTGCTCAGTTTGCGTCAAGGGCATCAATTCCTGCACCATATGCTTCCATGAATCTAAAATCTATGTTTTGTTCATCATGGCCCCAATGGGCCACCTCTTGCCACACTGAGGTTTCTGCCAGCGTCCATTTTTGGAGGACTCTCCACCACTGGTGCACATCAGACCTTTGTGCGCTTTCCAACCTATTGCTATCCTACGTTTCGCTAGGATGTATGATAGGTGTTTCAGCTTACTACCATGTCTTGCCTGCTTTGGGCGCACAAGAATGCCAAGCATACAGGCTGTGGGAGATCCTGTGTCCAACATTATGCCTGCCTTGGCTAAGGCCTGAGCTATCTCATCCCAATATTGTTGCATCTCCCACAAGCCCAGAATATGTGTACCAGGTCGGCATTCATCAATACGCAATTTTGGGCAGGTCTGTTCCGTGGCATTGCTGAATCTGGCCATCTTTTCAGGGATAGATACGCCCTATGTGTTACATACAACTATCTCCTGGGGATCGCATTTCTAGACACCTTTTTGTGATAAGCTAATGGTCTACACCATGCTGCGTCTGTCAATTGCTCCTGCAGGTCTGTTTCCCAGCAAGGACTATTCTGCTCAAGCATATTTCCCAGCTGTGACATTAATAGATTGAATATTCGACACTGCATGCCCACCTTCCAAAATATCATATGTTCCTATCCTTTTATCTTCCTGTAGCACCCCATCTGTTCCCGGCCATTTCTGCTTTAGCTTGGTGATGAGCGAGGCACATATTATATGTTGTCCCTCGTGTATGACTGTCTCCGAAGTCCATCGGTCTACCTTCTAATAGTAAATTCCCCACCGTCACTACCCCCATGGGTTCCCAATACTTACATTTAATCGGAGTTGTGGATCCTCCTCTTTTAGTGTCACCAGTGGGATATGGGGGGAATAGTGCGATTCCTTCTTCAGAAAGCGTCCAGCCCTATGCCACATCATCTTACCTAGCATAAACAGCAGGGGTTTCGGGATCACCTCCTTCAAGTAGAATGGGGTACATGCTGGCTGCAGCAACCAAGTGTCCTTGGTCTGCTCATCCGACAGCCAGTTTGTAACAAATTGCAGCTGGCGCGCCACAAAATATGCCTCAAAGTTGAACACTTTAATACCTCCTTGATTGTACAACCTCTGTAATTTCGTTAGTGCCATCGGCGCCTTGAGTTATGCCATAGAAAGCTACCACATATTGTGTCAAGTCTCTTAAATAAACCTCTAGGTATCATGTACGGGATGTTCGTGAAGAAGTGTAAGAGCCTCGGAAGCACCATCTTTAACAGCGCTGCCCTTCCCATCAGTGAGAGCAGCAATCTGGCCCAGAAAGTCATAGACGGTCTACCGCCTTCAGTGTGTTCTGTAAGTGTTCTGTCTTGGGGTCATGGAAGATGTCCACTCCCAGGTAGCTAAAGGAGTTCACTTCCCACTTAATCGGCAGCGCTGGTAATGTGTTCAGAGGTTTCAATTTATACCCAGCTAAAGGGAAAAAGAACGATTTCTGTGCATTAATCGTGTTAACAGATAGTTCTGCATAGCACTTGAGCACATCTAAAATATACTGTAGGTTGGTTTCAGGGTGCTGCAAGTATAACAGCATACCATTGGCATATAGAGGAGGAACAAGTTACTTACCTGTAACTGTTGCTCTCCAGCATGGGTCTGGCATGGATTAACATGCTCATGAATATTCCCTGTCGACAGGCTGGGAATCCTCGGTAAAGAAAAAAATCAGTTTCAGTTTCGTTTTTGAACTGGCTTTTTTACTAGTAACCAATCACTGGTCTCTGGGTCATACTGCCCCTAGCCAATGACTGCCCTCTACCTAAGCCCCTCCTCTGGCAGCCATCTTCAGATTTGGTAGCACGTAAAGTGGCAGTAGGACCAAGAGAAGAGCAGCAGAGGGGTTGGAGGGAGGGTTTGCATGTGAATCCATGCCAGACCCATGCTGAAGAACAACCGTTACAGGTAAGTAACTTGTTCCTTCTCCAGCACGGGGTCTGGCATGGATTCACATGCTCACGAATACAAGAATATATAGCAGTACACACATGCACAACCATGGGAGGTGGCAAGGCTCAACATTAAGCATTTCAACAACTCAACATTAAGAATCTCTTACCTCCTCACCAGGCTCACCTTCAGGCCAACAGGTTGTGCAGCACTGCCTGGCCGACTCTGGACTCCTCCCTGGAATCCTGGTCGACGCAGTAGAATCTTGTGAAGGTGTGCGTCGATCTCCACGTAGCAGCCCTGCAGATGTCCAGCAGGGGCACACCAGACGGGAACGCCGTGATAGCAGTGATCGCTCTGGTTGAATGGGCTCTCGGACGGCCGGGCACGGGTTGGTTTGCCAACCGGTGACAGTGCATGATGCAGCCGGCGAGCCATCTGGAAGTGGAAGCGTTCGAGAGGGCCTTCCCTTGGTTCACAGGTCCAAAGTTCACAAACAGCTGTGATGTCTTCCGAAGACTCTTCGTGCAGTCCACATAGAACTTCAGCGCTCTAGCCACATTCAGCGAGTGCAAAGTCCTCTCAGCCGGCGACGAAGACGACAGGAAGAAAACAGGTAACACCAAGGGCTCGTGGAGATGGAAGTCCGACGGCACCTTGGGCAAGGAGGGGTGCGTCCTCAGCACTACCCTCGTCTCGTGGAATGTCAGGTATGGAGGTTTACAGGAGATGGCCTGGATCTCTCCCACTTGTTGTGCGGAGGTGATGGCCACAAGAAACGCTGTCTTCCACAACAGGAACTTCAACGGTGCCGAATGCAGCGGCTCGAATGGAGGCCCCTTGAGCCTGGTCAGCACCACATTGAGCTCCGACGCCGAGGCCAGAGCCTTCACCGGCGGGAACGATCAGAACAGTCGTTTCATCAACTCCTTCACCAGGCGATGAGACCACAGGGATGACCACCCCGGAGTTCTGGTGTAGCGGGAGATAGCCGTCAGATGGATCTTGATGGAGGCATGTGCCAGCCTCGCCTTGGCCAGCGATAGCAAGTACGGCGGCACTTGAGGGGCAGTAATCCGCAGAGGGTTAATCTTCTGTGCACGGCACCAGACAGAGAACCTCTTCCATTTGTGTCCATAGCACTTGAGAGTCGAGGACGCCCTGGTCTTTGCAAGCACCTCCTTGCAGTCTGCCGGGATATCATACCCTCCAAACTCTAGTGCTGCAAGAGCCAGGACTGCAGGTTCAGCGATCCTGGGTCGTGATGAGGATGGCACCTCCTTCCCTGGCGAGAAGATCTGCGTCCGTCGGTATTTTGTCCGTGGGGGACGCTGACATGTCCAGAAGGTCCGGGAACCAGATCTGCCTCAGCCACACCAGTGCAAAGAGGATCATCCTGCACCGGGACCGTCTGAATTGAATGATGAGTCGCAGCAGCAACGGCAACGGTGGGAACGCATACAGGAATAGGCCACACCAGGGGAATGAGAAGGCATCACCCATGCTCCCCGGCTGGGGATACCTGCTGGCGAACCTCCGGCACTTGGCATTCGTCGCCATAGTGAATAGGTCGATCTGGGGATTGCCCCCTCGTTGGAATAGGAGATCCACTTGATCCTGCCGCAGCTCCCACTCGTGGCACGAGCGCAGCTCCCTGCTGAGTGAGTCGGCGATGGTGTTCTTTATTCCTGCCAGATGGAAGGGTACCAGGAACATCCCTTGCGCAACGGCCAGTGCCACAGATCCTGCGCTTCTTTGGATAGGGCTGGGGATCTGGTGCCCCCCTGCTTCCTGATGTAGAACATCATGGTGGTGTTGTCGGTGAAGCCCCTTACCACCTTGCCCTTGGAGGAACGGAAGGAACGACCTGAGGGGCCAGAACACGGCTCGGAGCTCCAGGACATTGATGTGTAGTGACCTCTCCTCCGGGAGCCAAAGGCCTCTTGCGTGGAGATCTCCGGTGTGCGCTCCCCATCCTTCCAGGAAGGCGTCGGTCGTCACCTTTTCCTGATGTGATGGGGTCTGGAAGTCCGTGTCCGCCGTAGATGCGCGCGGGTGCCCCACCACCGGATCGCTTGGCAGAAGGTCTCGTTGAGTGAGATCTGGTTTTCGAAGCTGCCCGCCACTTGCATCCAATGGGCGTTGAGGAACTCCTGCAATGGTCGCATTCGCAACCTGCATAGGCGCATGAGGTAGATGCACAATGACATCATGCCGAGTAGGGACTTGATGGACCTCACCCTGGCCACGTCCATGGTCAACAGCCATTGTACCTTGCCCAGAATGGCCTTCGTCCTTTCCTCCGATGGCAAAGCCAATCGCGCCACTGTGTCGAGTCTGGCTCCCAGGAACAGGACGTCTTTCAACGGTACCAACTGGGATTTTGTGAAGTTCATCGAGAATCCCAGATCCGTAAGCAGTTGGGCGTTCTTCAATGTGTGATCGACGGCGAGTTTCCTTGACTTTGCTCGGATGAGCCAATCGTCCAGGTAGGGTTAAACATAGATCCTCTGCAGGTGCAGCCGCGCTGCCACCGGTGCCACGCACTTGGTGAAGACCCTGGGCACCGACTTCAATCCGAAGGGAAGGGCCTTGAACTGATAAGTGTCACCCTTGGACCATGAATCGTAGTAACTTTCGATGTCCCTTGAGAATGGGGATGTGGAAGTAGGCATCCTCCAAGTCCAGCGACAATAGGAAGTCTCCTTCCTCCAGCTGCCCCAGCACGTGCTGAAGGGTGATCATCCGGAATTTCTGGGACTTGATGTATTTGTTTAGATGACGAAGGTCCAGGATGGGTCACAAACCGCTGGTCTTCTTTCGGATGAGGAAGTACCGCAAGCACACTCGGGAGCCCCGGAGCCTTTTCGGGACGAGTTCTATCGCACCCTTTTTCAGGATTGCTCGTACCTCCAGAAGTAGCTGTGGCATGTGGTTTTCCTTCCTGGCCACAGGCGGTAGACGGGGGCTCTTCCTTTGGAATTCCAGAGTGTGCCCGTGGGCCAGCGCGACTCCCACACACTGACGAATTTGGCAGGCCGGCCTCCCTCCGGGGTGCTTGGGTGGGGGCCCGATGCCGCGGCCGGTTCAATCTTGCTTCGCCGAGGCCTTGGTGCCTTGGCCTCCTTGGCGACAACGTCCTCTGGCCTTGCTGCAGCCTCTGTAGGCCTCCTGCAACAAACGGGCCACTTGGCGCTACGATGAGGAACCACCACCAAATCCTTTGGAGGCACCTTGAAACTTGCCTTTCGGGGTCCGAAAGGGCAGCCGTCGTTGATGGAGAACCAAAAGGCCCAAGCCGTCTCGTTGTCCGCCTTGATGGCCTGCAGTGACTCGTCCACTGTCTTGCCGAACAGGTTGTTCCTGTCGAAGGGCATGTCCAGTACCGTGGTCTGCACTCCTGACAGAAATCGGTGGCCTTGAGCCAGCCGCGCCGGCGAAGGCAAACCCTGTTGCCCATCTGGCGAAAGCTGGTGTCGGCGATGTCCGTGGCCACCATGATGGCATGGTCCGAAGCCACCTCACCTTCCTGCAGGATTTCAATGGTTCCGCCCTCTGGAAGTCCAGGAGGGGAGCGATCTTGAACCACAGCTCCTTGTAGCGCTTCACGATCGCGAGGGCGTTGGCTGCTTTGATGGTCGGCGCGGCCGACGAGATGAGTCGTCGCACCTTGGCGTCCAGCTTCTTCCCCTCGCCATCCGGTGGGGAAGTGGAAGTTGATCCCGTCGCCCCTGCCGATTTCTTCTTAGCCGCTGCGGAGACCACCAAATTCCACATCGGGGTGGAATCTGGGACACAGTACTTCTTCTCATACCGGTCCCTCTTCGCAGGAGCCTTGGACGGGTTCTTGAGTAGCGACAGTCCTTTGTCCCAGATGTCCAGTAACGGTACTGAGAGGACGGTCTTCCTCTTGGCCTCCCGTCGTTGGTAGAGGAAACCCTCCTTCTGTTCTTAGGGACAAAGTTGGAAGAGCTTCGAAGCCCTGGCGATCATGGCGTGAAAGGATCCAATTTCGTCGGGAGGGGAGGCCCGGGCAGGAGGTGATGGGAGATCGGTCCCGTCGTCACCACCTTCGTCGTCCGTCCCCGTTGTCACCATCTCCATTCCCGTCTCATCCCTCGGTGGAGGGGAAGGAAGTGAAGGCTGGAAAGGAGGGGAGGTTGGATTTGCCTCCGCTTGTTCAGTGGGCTTCCTGACGGACCAGGCGTCGCTGGATCGTTCGCTGGGGGTAAGGGCAACCTTGTCCTTATCTCCGTACACAGGGCCTGGATAGCCATCAAGATTGCTCCCGAGTTGTCCTGTGGCATAGGCGTCGGTTGCGACGGGAGCGACGGCGGGGGAGTAGGGTCCTCCACGTCAGCTCCACCGTCGCTTTCTACACCTGCCTTGTCGGGATCCCTCCCGTAGGACCGGACTTCCTCGAACCTCTTGTCCAGGATCTTTGCGACGCCAGCCAGCTCATCTTCAGAGGTGGTATCTGTGTCCGTTATGGCTACCGTGCCCCCCACCCCCTCTTTCGCCACCCAGGGTTTCATGGAGGTCTTCTCGATAGGCTGCAAAGAGGATTCCCTCCGGGGTGGCAGGGAAACTCTAGGCCCGGAAGTTGTCTCTACTTTAGCCTGGTGAATCAGGGCCTTAGCAACTTTGGCACCCCGGAGGCCTTCACCTTGGGGGGAGGGTTGCTGCCTCGCTCCCCCTCGGTTGTCGCGTCGGGATCGACCAGGTCTTCTCCCGAAGCTTACCCAGGTTCTCCGACTTTCTCTTCACCGAGCCAGAGCGTTGGCTCATGGTTGATGGCGTCGGTGACATCGCGCCCTGCCTGGCAGCCAAGGAGCCCGACCATCGGCGCTCCCGGTGCCCGCGGACTCGCAGTGCTTTGCCTTTTGTTCGGCCCTCCGTGGCCAGAGCGCCCTCAAAGGTCTTAGAAGACCGCTCAGACTACTTCTTCTCACCTGCTGCTGGGCTCTTGCCCTCCAGCCAGTTGGTGAGCCGAACGTGACGATCCTTCATTGTCCGTTCGGACATATTCTTACAAAACGCACAGTCCTTCTCCACGTGCAATTTGTCGTCGTGAAGGCAGCAGAGGCACCGAGAGTGCTCATCTTCCTTGAAGACATTCTGTAATCCGCATCCAGGGCAGTTCCTGAACAGCATGGATCCAGGCGTTCTGTTTCCTTTCTCGTGGGCCATATCCACGCGGGGTAGGCCTCAAAGATCTTCCGGAATCCTCAAATAAGCGAAAACTCAATGAAAAATCACCCTTGAGGGGCGTAGACAATTCTGAAACGGGTCCCTGTTGATCAGAAGTAGAATCGGTGGAGCTTGAGGCTCGATTGACAGAAAAAAAGTAAGAGTAAACTCTTCGAAAAATCAAAAAATGCAATAAAAGCTTGAGAGCTATAGCACGACTACTCCCAACACTTGAATGTGCGGTAAAAATCTGAGGATAGCTGCCAGAGGAGGGGCTTATGTAGAGGGCAGTCATTGGCTGGGGGCAGTATGACCCAGAAACCAGTGATTGGTTACTAGTAGAAAGACAGTTCAGAAACAAAAACTGATTTTTTCTTTACGGAGGATTCCCAGCGTGACGATGGGGAATATTCATGAGCATGTGAATCCATGCCAGACCCCATGCTGGGGAAATCAAATTATACATGCCCCTTACAACTATGCCTGCCTCTTGGTATTTCTTCCTCAGATATACTGCTAATCGCTAAAGGTTCCAAGGCCAGTATAAATAACATAGGGGACCACAGGCAGCCCTGCCTCGTGCCTTTCCGCAGCAGCCATTGATCTGAGATGTGGGCTCCTGTCTTGACCCTCGCTATTGGGCTGCTGTACAGCAGCTGTACCCATTGTATGTATGTGGGTCCCATACTGAAAGTATTCAGAACCACCAGAAGCCACACTGCGTAAAGATCAGCCGCACTGCGTAAAGATCTGAACTGTTCTGGGTATGATGGATAATATGGTGTAACCACCTCAAGTTACATGTGATATTCCTGTCTGGGACATATCCCGACTGGTCTGGGTGTACAAGCTTAGATAAAGCTGGCTTAAGCCTGTTGGCCATTAGGGCTGTAAGTATTTTCCCGTCCTGGTTAAGCAGCGACAAAGGTCTGTATGATTCACAGTCGGTGGCTGGCTTGTTGGGTTTCAATAGTGGGACAATAACTGACGGTTGCAACGACTTCGGTAGCGTGCCTGTATCTAGCGCCTCATTCAGCATCGCTAGCATCGGGGGTACTACATCTGCCATAAACTCTTTATAAAATTCACTAGGTAATCCACCTGTCCCTGGGGCCTTACCAGTCGGCAAACCTCCAATAGTAGATTCTAGCTCCTCTTTAGTTATGGGAGCTTCCAGCTGACTTGCTGCTTCTGCATCTAACTGTGGGAGATCTATCTGTGCAAGGGCTTTATCTATGTCTGATGACTGTGTTACTAATGTCTCTGCATATAACACCTTGTAATACTCATGAAATATATTGTTTATACTTTCTTGCGTCCTGCAGTCCTCCCAGTTTTCCCCAGTGATCTAGTGCATCATGTCCCGTTTAAGTTCACTTTTACATAGCCAGGCCAGAAGACGTCCCAGCTTATCCCCTTCAGCGTGTTGCCTTTCTACGTATTTCTTATAGCTCAGCTTGCCCATCCTTTCCCAATGCTCTAAACATTTCTGCTGTAGTCTGGTAACTTCTTGGGCCCGATCCTTCGATGTCAAGCCTGCACCCTCTAAAACCTCCAATAAAGGATTCCCATAGCGTGCCTGTAGATTTTACACTCCCTGTATTGTTTTTGAAGTAATCCAACACCCGAAATAATCCTTCACCCCCTCTCTAAGTGTTCCCAGAACATCGGATCTCTTAGGCATTCACTTCTAAGCCTCCAGGTCGGGATACATGCCCTAGGAGGGGAGTTCTGCCATGTGACCACTAGGGGAGCATGGTCTGATAATACCTGTGCTTTGTATTCACTGTTTTGAACTCACATAGAGTTGCGTCTCCCGTGAAGACAGTCTCGTCTGGTGTATAGATCATTGGGGGCCGTTTAATGGGATTAACCCCAGGTTTGCGGGTGCAGGGTCCTCCATATGTCAGACAACGTAAATGCTCGCAGCAATGTAGTCAAGGCTTTGGCTGAAGGGCCGGGATGTACTGATTTATCGTCTGATCTATCAATTTCCGGGTGCAGCGTACAATTAAAGTCTCCTCCCCATACTAATGTGTCATCTCTATATGTGCCAATATAGGGATATAACAAACAGAAGTAGGCTGCTGCATCGTGGTTTGGTGCATACGTGTTGACAATGCAGATTCCTCTTTGTTCCATAAGTCCCTGCACTGCAAATGTCTTAAAGACTTTAAATGGCACAGCCGGCACCACCCATATAAGGACCCCTATTGCATATGCAGAATATGATGAGCCCAGAGTCACTTCAGAGCTAGGATGGATAGTTTCTCCCCTGTGAAGTGTTTCTCCTGCAGGAGTGCTATATCAATTGTCTAGTGCCGTAGATGTCACTACCTTAATTCGTTTAACATAGCTGTTTAGCTCCCTGACGTTCCCCCATCATGGATTGGCGTTTGTGCTTGTCTCGACAGTTCGATGTGCATATATTCAAAATTTCTTGTGTGGATCTATAGGCTAACTCCCACTAACGAGCCCAACTCTCCTACGCCCACCAAGAATTGGCCAGCTCAATACCTTGTACTCAGGCATCCCTGCTTCTCACCCCCATCCCAGTTGCATGTTCTGGTGCCTGGTGTGCAGCAGGCAGATCCTTAACAACTAGTATCTGTGAACAAATCCTGTCTTAGTTGAAGAACACTTCCTGCAGTGCGTTCCTGGATGGAGACTACACAGCCGACTCCTGCATTCCGCAAACGTATTAGTGCCCGAGTTGTCGTAGAAAAGGTTGCTGCGCGCTGCAAACAGTCGGCCGAATCCAGCCTCCCCATTAATCATCTGGAGGCTTTTCAGCATGTGTCCCCCACATCTGTCGTCTGATTGAACACTTCAGTAGGCAAGTTTTCTGTGTCCATCCATTTCTGGGCCTCCTCATGGTTATCAAAGAAAATGGATGTCCCTTTGCTTATTATTTATAGCCGTGCTGGATACAGCAGCAAATACTTAAGAGTCGCTTCACGCAGCATCCCCTTGACGGATGTAAAGTGCATCCTCTGTTTTTGCACCTGCACAGTGTAGTCCGGGTATGCAGTAACAGTGGCCGACGCTCGCTGTATCGTGCCGCCTTTCAGAAAATGTTCCAGAATCTTTTCCAGCTACAGGCTATAATGGGCCATAACGGGGCTCCGGTTGGTGGTTTTGTCATCAAGGACCTATGAGCCCTTTCTACCGTGAAGACCTTGGTGAGGGTGACTAGGCCAATTGCTTGTAGCAGCATATTCTCTATAAAATTGGTGGGGTTCGCACCCTCTTTTCCTGCCGGGAGTCCGATAATTCTGATGTTATTGTGTGTGGGACACCCTTCTGCATCTTCCACTCTGCCCTCAAGATTCCGCAATTGTTGCTTAAGTATTGACACATATCTTGATGTGTCCTTAAGACTGGCAGTGTTCACTGAGACTTAAAAGCTCCTGTGCGCTCTGCGAGTGACCAAACATCTTGCCTCAGGAGGTTCACATCAAGGCTCATGGTATCCATTTTGGACTCTATGCTATTTTCAGGTCTGCTATGGTGTCTAGTACTTGCAGATCCCCTTTCATCTGGGTCTGCCCTTCCGGTGGATCTATAGGCTAGGACTCTGGTGTGACGTTCCCAGATGAGTTTGTGGGTTTAGTGAAAATGTCCAACGTGGGCTGCTTAGATTTGCTTTTTTGTGACGTAGACGCCATTGTTGGTTCCATCCATGCCGGTTCTTCTGCCTACCTTTGTTTCCCCACTTGCCTCTAGTTTACACCTCTGATCGCCAGCTGATATTGGATGGAGGCTACTTCCTGTGTTCCAGGGCTGCAATGTTGTCTTCCAGATGCCCACTGTGTATTGTGCCCATGGACGGCGCTTGCAACCTTGCTATGCTGTCTAGCTTTGGTGTGCTGCTTTGGGAAGTGGCTTCTTGCACAGTGTGTTGCACACATGATGATGCCTGATATAGTCTGTCCCAGGCAGGTTGGTACTTGCCAGCATGCCCCCCCACATGTGTTTATGCCTCTTGAGCTTGTTTCGGGTACAGTCCCTCCTTCAGGCCGAAGGTGACTGTCAGGAGCTGGCTGTTGGTGCATAAACCACTTCTGGTGCTGCAGTATGGACTCCACCCACTGATGGAGTCTTTAAATTTCGTGCCACGGCCGTATGTATGTGTCCATGCACCTTGCTAGTGGCCCTCCACACCCAACCGAGCCTCCTGCGTTGCTAATGTTGCCAGGTCTAGTTGCCACGTACCCCTGCTTCTTGGGGTGTGTTGTTTTGTGTGTCACCACTCTGTGACCGCGCTTGTCAGTGTATGTCTGTTGGGCTGTGCTTATGTTTTGGTGTGTGCTATTCATGGACCCGGCTCCTAGGTCATGTCAGCATGGATGGTGCAATGCACTGAAGTGCAGTGCGCCCCGCCAGCTTCCCCCACACTGCCTCCCCCCCAACTATCGCGTCCGGCAATATCCGCTTTGGACAGGAGACTGCTGCTGCCCCTATCCGTCATAGTCCTCCGCCGTTGCCGGCTTCTGTCCGATGCGCCCGTCTCCGGTACGAATCTGGCGACGTGTTGTAGGGAGGGGTGGGGGGCGGGAGTTGGAGGGGAACGGGAGCTGCACCAAGCACTGGGCATGCCCTGACTTCAGAGCGCCCAGGAGTTAGGTCTGCGCATATGGCTGTTAGCGCCTACACTGCCACGCATGAAGGGAGCGCCACCTACTGCCTTGTCTGCGGTGTCACTGGTGAGCCACCGGCAGCCGTCGACACCCTCACTGGTTTCCTCCCCATTCCAGGGCACTTCAGTCCTTCTCGCCACGGTGCGACTGCTTTCGTCGTGGCAATTACTTCCTCCTCTCCACTCCCTAGTCTGGCAGGACAAGAACCC